>NC_072447.2:39157500-43957500 GCF_028878055.3 Symphalangus syndactylus | reverse complement strand
TAAAATATGATGTATTTTGTTTTTTAAAATTTTTATACAACTCAGTGTAAATATAAAGAACTTGAATTACAGTGAAATTAAATGACCTGCATGAGATCAGTTATCTCACTAATAATAAAAGCAGAAGCAGAATTCAGGCCTTCTGATGTCAAGCTTGGTCACTAAACCGATGTGTGGTGACCACCTCTCTGATGATAATTTAGTAGGCCATGGGTAGATTCCTTCTGAATTAAAACAGTCCTGATTTAAACAGTGTTTTCTATAAGCATATTTCAAAGCTGTTGGCTACAAAAAAACATTGACCATTCCTCTGCTCGTGGTCTTATTTCTAGATTATCCTTATCTACTCGAATTACAGAGATTTCTACATTTGACTCAAATGAATTTAGCAGGTGCTCCCTTGAAAGGGGTGTGAAATGTTCTATTTTTAGTAACCCTTAGGATTTCAAAATCAAGATTCAGTCCACATTTTATGCTTAATTTCCCACAACTGAAATTTTCTTTTGTCATTTAGAACATTTTAATTTGCATGTGAGATGATACACAAAATGAAGGAGCATGGGAAAATGAGCAGAGATGAAATATTATATGCATCTTTTGTTCTTTTCCCTGCCCATAGGGACATAAGCTAAAATTAACTGTGTATATATGCATACAGAGTACATATACATATATACATACATATATATATATGGACCGTGGTTAGTTTTACCTTGATTAATGGCTATACATGTGAAATATTTATATTTGACATAGTAGGGAGAGGAACCAATGCTAAAAGAAATAAAGTATCTCCTAAGAAACTTCCACTGATTATGTATCAGTGCATTACTGATTTTCTAGAGACAATCCTACCCATTATATGGTTTCAACGCCATTAAAAAGTAGCCCTTCATTTCCTAGGACTTGACCTTTATCTATTAACATAGAGACATCATGTTAGAAAAATAACATCCTATCTCATTACAATGTTCTTATTTCTAACACAGTTCTAGCAATTATTGGCACACATATTGCAAGTTTTATTAAGCAATTTTTGAGTATATTTCTTCTGTCCTCTTTTGCTAAAACGTTACGGCTTTTAAGAGTCAGAGTTAGCAGGGACCAGCAAGGGGACGGGAAACAAATTCATTCATTTTACTACTGGTTCACACCTTTGGTGAACAAGTAAGGCTTCTGTATTTTGTGTAGGATCCTCATTCTGCAGTGTTGCCCTCAATTCTCATTGATGGGCAGGGTTGTCTTGTGGGAGTATCAGAGTGTAACAGCGATACTAATAACATATGAAACAGTGTTGCACAGAAAGCCAAACATAACAGATTTTATATATGCAGACACAAAAATAAGTAGTTGATTAGTTTGGATGTGTGTCCCTGCCCAAATCTCATGTGAAATGTAATCCCCAATGCTGGAAGTGGGGACTGATGGGAGGTGATTGGTTCATGAGGGTGGGTTTCTCATGAACGGTTTAGCACCTTGCCCTTGGTGCTGTCCTCATGATACTAAGTGAGTTCTCACAAGATCTGGTTGTTTAAAAGTGTGTGGCACCTCCCCCCTTGCTCTCTTGCTCCTGCTTCTGCCAAGTGACATGCCTGCTCACCTTTTGCCTTTCTGCATGATTGTAAGTTTCCTGAGGCCTCCCCAGAAGCCAAGTAGATGCCACCATGCTTCCTATCCAGCCTGCAGAACTGTGAGCCAATTAAACCTCTTTTCACTACCCACTCTCAGGTATTTCTTTATAGCAATGTGATAATGGCCCTAATACAGTAGTTACGTGTTGGGGGTGGAGGAACCAATATATTTTGTTAGTTATTCAGGCCAGGGCCAACATTATTAAAAATGTGATTGATAGTTAAGTTACTGGGAACACAGTGGAGCTCACCAGAATTCAACCTTCATGTTTTGTGTTAATATTCAGTTGTGTCACGATTATTTGCTTCTGGTAGTTAACACTGTCATGCACAAGAACACTACATTTCAGGAAATCATAATTATTCTAGCTTATATATAATAAACAGAATTAAATTCAAAGTCCTTACCATGGCCCACAAAACCCTCCCTACCAGACCTGGTTTGCACTATAGTTCTGAAATCATCTTCAAACACTCTTCCCCCCGGCTTTCTGGGTTCTAGTCACACTGTCTCCCATTGTTGTTATTTGAATAACACAGAGAGTCTCCCACTTATTGTGTCTCCTACTTATACTGCTTTTCCTTTGAGTATCTGTATGGCTTGTTTTCTCATTTCAAACAGGTATTTGCTCAAACATTGCCTGTATTAATATCCTTGGGCTGCTGCAACAAATTACACATACTAGGTGGCTTAAAACAACAGAAATGTATTCTGTGTCACAGTTCTGGAGGCCAGAACTCTGAAATCAAGGTGTCTATAGGATTAGTTACTTCTGGAGGCTCAGAGAAAGAACGCTTTCCATGTCTCTCTCCTAGCTTCTGGTGGTTGCCCACAATCCTTGGCATTTGTTGGCATGTAAATGCACCACATGGCTTTCTTCTCTGTGTGTCTCTGTGGCTTCTCCTGTTCTGTCTCTTATAAGGACACTTATAATTCAATTTGGCTCCACCCAAATCCAGAATAATCTCATCTCAAGATTCTTAACTGAATTACATCTGCAAAGATCTTACAATACAGTTGTTCCTTGTATCCAAGGATTGGTTTCGGACTCCCTGTGGATATCAAAATCCAAGGATGCTCAAGTCCCTGATATAAAATTATGTAGTTTGCATATAACCTATGCACATTCTCCTGTATACTTTAAATCATCTCCAGATTACTTATACTACCTAATACCATGTAAATACTATATAAATAGTTGTTATATTGCATTGTTTTTATTTGTATGTTTTATCGGTTTTTTTTTCTTAGAATATTTTGATCCACAGTTGGTTAAATCCATGGATTCAAAACCTGTGGATACTGAAGGTTGACTGTATCTCTGTATAAGATCACGTTTACAGGTACCAGGGGTTAAGACTTGGACTTATATTTTGGGGGCCACTATTCAACATATCATATTGCTTCTTCAGAGAGGACATCATTGACCATACTTAGTGATAAAATAGCACCCCTCGTCATACATATACTAACACAGTGTGCCATCTAATCCTGCATTATTTTTCATTATGGACCAAATACTCAGGACATATCCAATATTAATTTATATGTGTTCCCTTCTAGAATACAACCTCCATGAGAACAAAGACTTTGTCTGCCTTGTTAATTGCTGCACCTCAGCATCTAGAACATTGCCTGACATATATTAGGTTCTCAATACATATTTCCCGAATGGATGGATGATAGACAGACATGGTCAAAATCTGATTGAATACCATGGATTGGTGCTGAATAATTCACAGTATTTATAACACAAAATAGAGTTATTGGGGTTGTAGTAGCCAAAATAATGACCCCCAAAAGATGTCCACGTCCTAATCTCAATCTCTGGAACCTGTAACTATGTTACCTGACAAAAGAGACTTTGCAGATGTGATCAAGGATCTTGAAATGGAGAGACAAGCCTGGAATATCTGGGTGGGTCCAATCATAAGGATCTTTATAAGATGGAGGCAGGCAGAATGGTCAGAGTCAGGGAAGGAGATGTGATGATGGAAGCAGAGATGAGAGAGAGAGACACAGAGAGAGAGAGAGAATTGAAGAGAGAGAGAGAAGTGAGAAAGAGAGAGAACTGAATTGCTATGCTGCTGGCTTTGAAGATGGAGTAAACAGTCATGTGTCAAGGAATACAGGCAGCCTCTAGAAGCTGAAAAAGACAAGGAAACAAACTAGAAGCCCCAGAAAAGACCAAGCCCTGCCTACGCCTTGATTTTAGCCCTGTAAAACTGATTTTGGACTGACTTCCACAACTATAAGATAAAAAATTTGTGGTTTTAAGCCACTAAGTTTGTGGCAATTTGTTACAGCAGTCACAGGAAGCTAATACAGCTTACCATTATTTTCAGTCCTAATTTATCTTCAATAAAATAGATAATCACAAAATATAATCACCTTTTTTTATACTGACTTTTTAGTTCTAAAATTCACTCATAATGTCCTAAGAGTAATAATTAACAAATAAGAAGGTAAGACAAGACAAATGTATATATTTTCCAGTAGATTTCCAAACCACAGCAGAGATATTATTTGTACAACATTTCGTAGGATATCTATTTTATACTACTAAGGCCCATGCATGATACAGTGGTCATATACCTCACCAGCTAAATCTCTAAAATGGAGGCCCAGTTCTTTTGAGTACATTGCACTAGTTGCACTAATAAGGCTAACATTCCATCTTGTCTATCAATCAGTGAATGTACAGAACTCATAATTCAGTACAAGCCATAATATTTATTGAAATAGAGGTTGTTCTCAAGCCCTCAGTAGAGAAATATTAGCATTTCATAGCAGCTGAATTCAACAGTGAGCAGCGAATATACAGCCATCTGTAGTGAAACATTTATGAGCTGAACAGGTTTCATTTTTCTCCTAGTGAGATACAGGGATAGTTCTGTTTTGGGTTGTACAAGTGTAGGATCTGAAAGGCACTGAAGCATGTCAATCTGGCTGGGGGAAAAAAAAGCACAATTCCACAGCTTATAGTTAATGCCACAAGTACTAGTGACAAAAATGACGTTTTGTGTTGATCACTTGTATGAATGTACTATGCTCTGAAATGTCATCTTTGAAAGTACATACTCTCCTCCAGGAAACTGAAGTCTCCATTGCACTGTAACAGAGACCTTTGAACTACACAACTTCAAAGGTGTTATAGTCAGAAACTGTATATACTGTGACAACAAAACACTGAACTAAAACAAATATCTAGATATTCTAAATCAGAATCGCATCTTCACATGAATGAAGTAGACAACAGAGGCCAAATGTTTCGAATTAACACAACTGCCATTTTAATCCTCTTTACAAGATGGGGCCTGTTCAGGGAACCTGAAATCATTTCAGGCCTCAGGAGTGTGAACTTGACACTCCAAATAGTCCCAGAAACATTTGAGATTAAACATCTCACTGAATGAAATGTTTTGAACTGTTTTCCACACATCTGAGCCCTTTCTTGAAATTTCCATAGCCTGAATTCATTTCTCCACCAACTATATTTGGACAGATCTATTCACCTGTGCAGAAAAGAGTTAACCTAACAGGCCTGAGACTGCTGTCCTTAGAAAGGACTGCTTGCAAGGTTAGCATTCAGCTGGGATTCTAAAATGGAGGCCCAGTTCTTTTGAGTACATTGCCATAATATTTATGCTTCCGGAAACTTAGATATCAGAAAGGTTCCCAGCATTTTCTGATAACAAATGGGTTTACTATGCCTAAACTGTCTACGCAAACAGTATGGTTTAGGGTGTTTACATGAACAGCCCCCAGTAAAATCTCTGGGCACTGAGTCTGTAATGAATTTCCTTACTAGAAAACAAACATTTCACACATGTTGTCACAACTTCCTGCTGAAGGCATTAAGTGCATTCTGTGTGACTCCCCTGGGAAAGGACTCTTAAAAGCGCGGGCCTGGTTTCCTCTGGTAGTCATCTCACACACCTTTTCCCTTTGTGGATCTTGTTCCGCATCCTTTTGCTGTAATAAATTATAGCCATAGTACGCTATCTATCTGCTGAGTCCTGTTAGTCCTCTTAGTGAATCACTGAACCTGGGGGTAACCTTGGAAAGCCCTGATACATCATTCTGCATTCTCAGCAACTTCTCTGTGAAGCCTCTTCCATTCCTCCTATGCCAGAAGAATCGCTCACTCGATTGTTCTGAGTAACCCAATTCATACCACTTGTATAGTTCTCACATACCGTATTATAGTTGCTACGTATACGTCCATCTTTTCTGAGGACGGGGATCATGGTTTATCATCTTTGTATCACTATATTCTAGTATAGTGACTATAAATAGTTGCTCAGTGAATGCCAGTTCAGTTTAACTGTCATCAAGGGTATAGCTTGCAAAAAGAAAATCAAGTGCAGTCTATTCAAATACAGCCAAAACCCTGAATTTTGGCCTTTTTACATGCTCAGCTTTTTAAAAATAAAGATAATATTTTTACTTAAACAAACTAGCACATAAACAGACTATAGATTATAAAGCAAAACATGACAACATAATAAATACAGATCATATCTTGGCTGTATGAATATATTTAAAATTTGAATTTACTTCCTATAATGTTTGTCATGATGTGTAATTATCAAATAAACCTTGTGGTGTTTATGTAGTATTTTAAGACATAACAGCAAATTCATGGATAGCTTTATTTAAAAATTCTTCTTTAATAAATGTTCACAAAATGGTAATTACCCTATTATTAATATTTCTATTAGGAATTCATTGGTTATTGGATTATTCATTGGAATGATAGAAAAGAGACTATTGTGATATAATCAATATTATTTTTACAGGCATGTTTCACCTTGTTCCTTATTACCATTTGATCCCAATGAAGTCTTCAAAATCTTTCCCTTCCCTGCACCATAAAACTACCAAATATCAAAGGGCTGTCAGGTATTATTATAATTCTTTCTCTGAGCCCATGTTAACCAAATGTTCTCTTTCTTTTTGGCTAAAAAGTCAGCAAAAATCAGAGAGGTTCTGTCAGTCACGAAAGACCCTGGCCATATATATAAGATCTCTTTGCACATTATATTAATCCTTGTATGTTCTGCACTATTTTAATAATCTATAAAATAATAGAGGTAGAAGTGTATTTTGGTGAAATATATTTTGTATTTCATGCAGTAGATATGACAAGTACAGTGATTTCCTGGGATTTTTTAAAATGGGTTTTCATTTCTATCGATCGTCTTCAGGTCAAGGCACTTCAGTATTACATTTACTGACCAATTTTTAATTAGGCAGACTGTATTTAAATGCTGCAGGGGAGCCAATAGAATGATCTGTTATCCACAGATCAATGGGGAAAAGCATGTGTGCACTTGAAAATTATGGAGGCTCATCTACTCTATTGTGTCAGTGGCCCTGATCCAAATTAAAGATGTGAACATCCGTCCATTAATATCAGAACCAGCTTTTAAGACAATCAGGCCAAAGCAGAATTCAATTTACGGGCTTTTTTGATTATTTGATTATAATGTCAAGATGACTTTAAGATGATTCAGCCTCTTCAATGGCCGTCATCGATACTTTGGAAATTTTAAACCGTTATGACCTCTTCTAGCCTGCGACCCCCCAATGCAACATATAGGCTTTATTAACACAGATTTGCCTCTGATTGTACGTTGTAAGGAAGTTTTAAAAATAGCTAAATAAATGGTTCAATAAAAGTTTAGTTTTTGTTTTGTTTTCATTTGTTTGTTTTGTTTCTGAGACAGAGCCTCACTCTGCCACCCAGGTTAGAGCGCAGTGGTGCAGTGTGATCACAACTCACTGCAACCTTGAACTTCTGGGCTCAAGTGATCCTTCTGCCTCAGCCCCCTGAGTAGCTGGAACTACAGGCAGCACTGCCATGTTTGGCTAATTTTTTTAAAAAATATTTTTGTGGAGACAAAGTCTCCCTGTGTTGGCCAGGTTGGTCTTGAACCCCTGGCCTCAAGTGATCCTCTCCCAAAGTGCTGGAATTACAGGTGTGAGCCTCCCAAAGTGCTAGAATTGCAGGTGTGAGCCACTGTGCCCAGCCAAGTTTCAGCTTTTATGGAAGTATATTATGCAAACATACATGCATAATACCTAATTTTAGGAATATACTTCTATGCAGAAGTTGAACCTCCAAGTTAATGCACAGCTTCAGCAGATTAATAGGAAATTGTTAAGGAAGAAGGAGACACTAACCTCACTAGCCAGATAACTGAATAACTACAGAGGTCAGTGGGATGACATATCATTAACAGGTTGTTCTCATATTAGAATACTTGCTTTGTATAACCAATAAATGCGAGTGTATAAATATCTACAAGAGAAGAGGGGGCCAACATTTATTATGTGTCTCCAATGTGCCAGGTGATTTACCCATCGGTTTACATATATGAATTAACTTTAATCTCCACAACAATTCTATGAGATGAGCTGCAACTGGGCCTGAGGGATGAAGAAACTGGATCATAATTTCTTATATGTATATGTGGTTGATTGTTGTAGTAATAGCCCCCAATTTTTTCATGGCTTTTAGTATCACTATTTTTTGACAGTACCCTTCAGTCTGTCTCTGGGCTTGGCCATTTTGCCAATGGAACAATAGCAGAGACTTGCATATTTGGATTTACCTTCTCTTACTGATCATTGCCACACCATCATTTGGAAAAGCTCCGGCTGCAATGCTGGAAAATGGAAGATACATGAAGCAGAGGCAAGCCATGCCAGCTGAAGCCTCCATAGATCAGCCTACCTACCCAATCTGGCAGTTACCTGCAGGTGTATAATTGAGCTCCAGCTGAGACCAAGTGAGTCTGGCCTAAACCAGAAGAACCACCTGGCTGAGCCCACCCCAAATTGCCTTCCTGTAGAATAATAATCTAAATAAAGGGTTAGTGTTTTAAAGCAAGTTTTAAGGTTCTTTGTTATATGGTATGAGCTAACTAATACAAGGTGTTAGTAAGAAGTGGGGCTGGATTCTGTACCTATGCCTATCTGAGTCCAAGGGCCATGTTCATATCATAAGTAAAAACAAGAAGAGAAATTAGAGTATAAGTCACGGCAGTTTGTTCCCTGTGATTAGAATAGCTAAAAAGATGTGCACAAATCTCAAACGAAGCTCTTCTCTGTGAAAATGAACAGTGGCAAACTAGACTGCCTGAATGTTATGATTTTAATCCAATAGGCTTACGAGACATGGACCCAAATTTATGCACATAAATATTTTCATTTCGGCTCTCCCAAGTATCTCTAAAACAATGCTCTTGATACTTGAGGAGATTCCAAGTTGGAAGGGATTAATAGCAGCCTCACTTTATGTGTTACTGGCCTGGTAAAGGTTTTCCATGCTGATCATCTCATTGTGTTATGTGAATTATTCAGAATATAAATTTGCTTTCATTGTTAACCTAAGAGACAATAAACTTGACAATGGAAATGGAAGTATGAATCATACTGGAGACTGCCGGGCCCGGTGGCTCAAGCCTGTAACCCCAGCACTTTGGGAGGCCGAGGCGGGCGCATCACGAGGTCAGGAGATCGAGACCATCCTGGCTAACACGGTGAAACCCCGTCTCTATTAAAAATACAAAAAATTAGCCGGGCGTGTTGGCGGGTGCCTGTAGTCCCAGCTACTCGGGAGGCTGAGGCAGGAGAATGGCGTGAACCCGGGAGGCGGAGCTTGCAGTGAGCTGAGATCGTGCCACTGCACTCCAGCCTGGGGGACAGAGCAAGACTCCGTCTCAAAAAAAAAAAAAAAAAAAAAAAAAGAATCATACTGGAGACTTCATGAATATTCGAGTTAAATCAGATTTGGTTCTGAACCCCACACTTCTGCTCACAGTGTAAATCACTGTGTAAATTACTCAAGAGGTCACCCCAAACAGACTTTAGGAATGCTTCTTCCCTTGGAAAATGCAATTAATTACTATTGTTTGCCCCTAAGGATTTCACTTTCAAATTGTTTATTTTCTGGTGTCACTGATGAGCTGACTGAGAAAATGAAACACTTCAGTTTAATTACCAGCTGCAGTTACAGCTCGTGTAAAGGTACTTCATCTTATACTCTTTTTATAATTGTCTATTCTTATGATATAATATGCAGCTATATTTGCTGCCTTTCAAAGTGCTAACAATGCCACTCAATTTGCAAAAATAAATAAATAAATAAATAACACAAGATGACTCTGAAGTGTTTTGAATGTGGCTGAAAGCTGTTGTAAACACAGTGCTATGTTCTGTTTCATCCAAAGACCTTTAGCTTCTTGTACTTTCAATACATAAATATCATGGAAGTGAGAAAATAGGTAAGTCAATTTAGTCAACCACTTTATTAAGGTTAGGTTCTGTTTTAGAATAGAGATGATATAAATATAGAAAGTCTAGTCTAGTTCAGATGCAAGTAGGTGGGAGTTTACATCCAGCTTTTTCCCTTAACGAGGGGTGTAACTAATGTCTTCTTACTCTTCTAATTTTAATGCTTGTTTGCTTAACCTTATGAGTTGTATTTACAAAATGGGGTAATGTTGGTTTCTAACAAATAAAGCTGTTGTGAAGACTAAGATGATTGATGTTAATTGCCTGTCATAATTCCTGATACATACTAGGGGCTTAACAAACTTTGGTAATTTACTCAACTCTTCACCTTCTCTCTCTCTATATACGTGTATATATATATATATATATACGCGTATATATACACACATATATATGCACATATATATACATATATACATATATGTGTGTATATATACGCATATATATATGTGCATATATATATATATATATTTTTTGAGATGCAGTCTGTATCGCTGAGGCTGGAGTGCAGTGGTGCGATCTTGGCTCAATGCAAGCTCCCCCTCCCAGGTTCACGCCATTCTTCTGCCTCAGCCTCCTGAGTAGCTGGGACTACAGGCGCCCGCCACCACGCCCGGCTAATTTAGTTTTTGCATGTTTAGTAGAGATGGGGTTTCACCATATTAGCCAGGATGGTCTCAATCTCCTGACCACACCTGGCCCACCTTCATTATAATTTTTATGTACACGGCAGCATGATATGTTGACAACAATAGGCACTAAAACCTGACTTCCTGGGTTCAAATTCTGACTATACTCTTACAAATTTTGAATCTTGGCCACATTATTTAACCTCTATGAGCTTCAATTATTTTTCTCACCAGTGACAGGAAAGTAATAATATAATCTACCTAACCGGGTCATTGCAAAACTTAAACAATAGTGCAGAAATAGGTGCCCGGCACATAGAAAGCTAGAAAAAAAATCTATCAATGTTCTGACAAAATGATTATATTTTTGCTTTAAAAGTATTAGAATGAAGTATCATTTATGACCACAGTAGTAGAAAACTAGAAATCAATAACAGGAGGAACTTTTGAAACCTGAAAAATACATGGAAATCAAACCATATGCTCCTGAATAACAAATGGATCAATGAAGACATTAAAAGAAAAATTTAAAAATGTCTTGAGACAAATTAAAATGGAAACACGGGCCGGGCACGGTGGCTCACGCCTGTAATCCCAGCACTTTGGGAGGCCGAGGCGGGCGGATGACAAGGTCAGGAGATCGAGACCATACTGGCCAACATGGTGAAACCCAGTCTCAACCAAAACTACAAAAATTAGCTGGGTGTGGTAGCGTGCACCTGTAATCCCAGCTACTCGGGAGGCTGAGGCAGGAGAATGGCTTGAGCCTGGGAGGTGGAGGTTGTGGTGAGCCGAGATCATGCCACTGCTCTCCAGCCTGGCGACAAAGTGAGACTCCGTCTCAGAAAAAAAAAAAAAAAAAAAAATGAAAATACAACATACCAAAATCTATGGGCTACAGCAAAAGCAGTTATAAAAGTTTTTACCAATAAATGCTGACGTTGAAAAAGAACAACAACCTAACATTGGACCTCAAGGAACCAGAAAAAAAGAACAAACTCAACCCAAAATTAAGAGAAGGAAGGGAATGATAAAGATCAGAGCAGAAATAAATAAAGACTAGAATACGATACAAAAGATCCGTGAAATGAAGACTGGCTATTTTGATAAGACAAGCAAAATCAACAACCCTTTACCTAGACTAACTAAAAAAAAAAAAAAGAGAAGACTCAAATAAATAAAATCAAAGATAAAAGGAGACATTACAATTGATACCACAGAAATACAACGTATTATAAACAATTATACACCAAAGCATTGGATAGCCTAGAAGAACTGGATACATTCCCAGATAACCAAGATTGCATTATGAAGAAAGAGAAAACCTAAACTGACCAATAATAAGTAAGGAAATTGAATCAGTAGTAAAATGTCTCCCATCAGAGAAAAGCCCAGGACTTGATGGGTTCACTGCTGAATTCTACCAAACATTTAGAGAATAATTAATACGAATTTGTCTCAAGCTATACCAAAAAATGTAAGAGGATGGAACACTTCCAAATCCATTCTATGATGCCACCATTACCCTGATATCAAAACCAGACAAAACACACATTAAAAGAAAACTACAGGCAAATATCTTCAAGAAACATAGGTGCAAAAATCGTCAACAAAATACTAGCAAACCAAATTCAACAGCACAATTAAAAGATCACTCACCATGATCAAGTGGGATTCATCCCAGGGATGTAAGAATGGTTCAACAAGATTTAACCATGCTACATTGTATATATACTTCAAAACATCATGTTGTACATGATAGATACATATCATTGTCTACGTCAGTTTTTTTTTAAAGTAAGAGAACCCTCTAAAGAAGGCTCTTATTTATTTCACCTTCAGTAATATTTTGAATTTGGGGAATGAAGTGCTTTAGCACTAAAAACAGGATACAAAATGAAAAGTAAATTGTAGAAAAGCATTGTGCATTCTTGTATCTGATAATTTGTGCTTGAAATAATAGACACAGCATCTCGATTTTGTTTCTGGACTGTTATTTACTGGGAACTACAATGTTTTTGAATGTTTGGCCAAGGGGATGTGAAATAATCATGAAATCCATATTCGTGTCAAAACAGATCTGTGTTGTGTTATTATGTTTACCACTTTGATATACAGCTCTGAGACATGGACTTGGTGCAGCTGTCATAATAGGAAACGTGAACAGTTTTATATACATTGTTGATACAAGATAACCCAGCATATAAAATGAAAAGCTAGAATCATAAATATATCAGAAATTCAAAACTAAAATGTGAGTGGAATTGTCTGTCATGATGTCAGTACAGTTTTGCTTAACCAGTCATGTAGCATGAATGGAGGATATTCAAAATTGAAATCATTTTACATTGACATATTTGTAATTCAAAGTATAATATTTGATGTTCTATTTATTGAAGCAGGGCTATTCTGGAAGTACATTATATGAGGGCACATGGAATTTGGTCTCAAGTAGAACCAAAAGTGGTAATATATTCCACTTTGTCCCACTAGCTCTTAAAAGAGCATCACCCAAAATTCCAAAAAAAAAAAAAAAAAAAATCCTTTTTCTTTCACAGCCTCTTGGCAAGGGGTAGTGTTGAGAGGTTGTGCTGTGATATTTCTGTGACTGGATTTCCATTTTAAAAATGTAAGCAGTTTTTGTGTGTGTGTCAACTGTGCTGTTGCACTCACTACTAGAGTCATCAGTATATCCTTAACTACGTCCCCACAGAGACATAAAAAGATACAAAATCTTCAAGTTAGAACCAGACCATGGAGTTGACTTTTAGCAATGCCCTTTAAAAGCAGAATAAAAAATAATAATGCATTGTTAAGCTATTTTTGATGTTTATGGCAAGCTATCTTAGTAGTCAAATAACAAGATAACGTTTTGCTTTCAGCACACTTAATTGCACATACATATGAGCTCAGAGGAACTTTTAAGAAGTATTCAAGCTTCACTTGTGACCCTGAAATAAAGATTTTTCTGTGGAATTACTGCAAACATAGATTAGCTCTGTGCTTTATGGTGGAGGCGATGGCTACAAGGATATTCATAGAACAAGCTACATCATGCCAAAGGCTAGAGAGAATGCCAGCCCATGTGTTGTGAGGTAGCTGAAAAGAGTTCAGATTTGGGTAGAATACATTCCTTAGATGAAACATGGATCCTATTTGCACGTGTTTAAGGGAGTTTTATGGGAAAGAAGAAATAGACTCAAAACTTGGCTAGTCCTACACCCTGGCCATAGCAAGCATCACTAATGGATCGCAGCAGTTCTTTTTCCTAATGAGATTGAAAACACCTTGGAATTGCTCCTAACACTCTAGTCAGTCACTATTAACCAGAATTTTCTCAAGAGATGGATTTGAAATATAAACCATACTGGAGACTTCATGATTTGTCATTTTTGAAAAATATACAATTTCTGAAGTGAGCCCTAGGTAGAATAAACCCAGGTGTTCTAGAGGTAGACTTAGGCTCATGTAAATAAGTTTCTATGTTTTAAATGTGCTCAGAGTAGCATGGGCTGCCTATAATTCTCCCAGAAGCGTTCAGGGACTCCTTGGGAAAGTGCCTTGTAGGGGATTAATGTAATAAGGTGTGGAACAGTAAGATCACTTAGAGAGTTTTCAACGCCGTGGTTAAAAATATGAATATGGGTCAAAATATCCAGAACCCCCCAAATCTAAAAAAAAAAATACACACTAAATACGATTTATATTGTATGACAGCCACTTGAATGCAGCAAGGTAGAGAGAAGAATATCTATCTACCCGTCTATCATCTATCGATACCTACACTACATATATGTATGTGCATGTGTGCATATGTGTATATATGTATCATCTGAATATTACATTTTTATTTTATTCATAAGGTACTTCTTGAAGAATTTGTGAAGTTGGAATTTTAAAATCAACACCACCATAATGCTTATAGTGCTTGTTTTATATCTGAAGAATTGTAATAGACCAAATACTTCAAATATACACATTTTTTATTGATATTTGTACTTTAGCAGGGGGCTAGTTGTGGGTATTTACCTTCTTGTGTGTGTTCTACTTCATCAGAAACAATGACAATTATTAATCTTTGAGTTTTTCCCCCACCATTTATTAATGATTAACATTTTGTTCACTGTCACATACTGGAGCAGCGTGTACAAATAAATATTTGTGAATTTATTTTATCCCTGACAGTGAACATCAAAGCCAACAGGTATTTATTATTAATTACAGGTAAAGGGAGGTGGGGGGCTTTAAACCATGAATAGATCTGGGAGGAAACTCTGCATAACATTGTGTGTGTCAGTGTGTTCAGTGTGTGTGTCCCTTTGCATGCCAAAAAAAAAAAAAAAGACAGCATTTACAGAGGAAATAAGGAGGAAAAAAAGCTTGTGGACATTGAGAAGTGAGTCTTGACCCATTTGAGCACAATTCCCTTTTACTAGCCAGTCAGCAGTGGGTGATATTTTCCACTCCTTTGATAAGATCTTAGGCTGCCTAACAAGTCACATTTTGTTTCATGCAAGATGTGTTCCATTTCCTTTGGCACAGAAAGATATATTCATAAAGCTTTTCTGTTACATCCCTTGCCTTTTCTGCCTCTAATTCCCTACTCACACCCCCAAATTTTGCCAGCAACTATATCTTCTTTCTCCAAACTGAAAACAGAGTTTATATTTGATAATTTGAATGTGATGGTTGGGAAAGGAATGATTACGTAGGGACTTCTTTCTTTATATAAGGATGCTAGATATTTTGGAAGAGAGAAATAATATGCACACTTTTAAGGCAGGTAGAGCACGGATTTAATTTCATTCTCTATAATCTTATTTTTCTTAATGGCACATGTTCATTAAATCATTTGCACCAAGGATACCTAGAATCCAAAGTATTTATCAGTCCTTGAAAATAATCTAATAGAAGT
This sequence comes from Symphalangus syndactylus, assembly GCF_028878055.3. Taxonomy (NCBI): domain Eukaryota; kingdom Metazoa; phylum Chordata; class Mammalia; order Primates; family Hylobatidae; genus Symphalangus; species Symphalangus syndactylus. Next base: position 43,942,020 of record NC_072447.2, on the reverse strand, counting down.
AGAATAGCATTTCTTTTCATCTCATGACCAGCTCCTTCTGCTACTTTAAGGTCACATACAAACTTAGTTGTGATGTTGGTTCCTGAAAAAGAATGTCATCAGGTATCCCACAGGTTGACAGCATTATGGAAAAAATCATATAAGTGATACCTAAAACTGTGAACTACTATAAATTTAATTCTCTTTGTATATTAACTACAACCATAAATACATAAGAGGTTATTAATAATCTTATATAATAAAACTAGAGGGGATGCATATTGGGACATAATGGGCATAGAGGCTGATATAAAATATATTTTAACTAAATACTGTTGGGGTGGTAGGGGAAAAGTTTCTCTTTTATATCACTGCTTCTGACTATATATATTTGTTTCTCTCTTCCTTAGACAAGGCTCTCCACTTTCACGACTTAAGTAAGTATGCTCTTTTACGTCAGTATTATACTTTTACTAACAAGCTAAACTTTCCTGTAACATGATTAACATATTTGGGCTACAGTTTTATGTCAATATGCTAGAATTAACTATTTGAAGCTTAGTCTTAACCAAGCCCAAATTTCTTAGCACAACAACGAAAACCCTTATAGTCTGATTCATGTCTAGTCTATTTCCCTAGTGTCATTTCTCACGATCCTCATATTAAACTGTGAGACATTTTCCAAACAAACCATCCTTTTGTACAGCTCAAAGACTTTGCACATACTTTTGCTTTGCTTCTGCCTGAGATTCCGTTCCTGTCTCATCTTCAGGTCACTTTATAAGCATCCTCCGAGATCCTTCTCTCCTAGACAATATGAGTAGTGATTTGTTTAAACTGAGTTCCATGGGGGGACTTCATTGCCTTTTATTGGAGGGTAAGAACCACACTTTATATACCTGTTTTTTTTGGTTTGTTTGTTTGTTTGTTTTTGAGACGGAGTCTCGCTCTGTCGCCCAGGCTGGAGTGCAATGGCGCAATCTTGGCTCACTGCAAGCTCCGCCTCCCGGGTTCACGCCATTCTCCTGCCTCAGCCTCTCCGAGTAGCTGGGACTACAGGCGCCCGCCACCACGCCCGGCTAATTTTTTGTATTTTTAGTAGAGACGGGGTTTCACCGTGGTCTCGATCTCCTGACCTCGTGATCCGCCCGCCTCGGCCTCCCAAAGTGCTGGGATTACAAGCGTGAGCCACCGCACCCGGCCTATATACCTGTTTTTGATACCAGGATCTTGTTCTTTCTTTCCTGAGCCCTTTCATTGTGTCTGGTTTGCTCACACAATACCTTAGCAGAAGCATGTAATAAACACAATTGGTAAACAGTGTTTTGCCAGCCAAGAAATATTTATGTTCTAAGCACTATTTACAGAGAATACGGCCGTGAACAAGACAGAGTCCCTGGTCTCCAGAGACATTGTCTCTAATTTTCCTTTTAAATTCAAATTTGGAACCATTATACTTTACTCCATTCTTTCCTAGCTCTTAGGGCCATTTCCAAAACGCATCTCCTAAATCATCTCATTTCATGTTGCTTTGAGAACACATTTGGATAAGCCAATATTTCTAGCCTTGAGGCCTGAAACTCCTTTAAACACAATTTTGTCTCTCTGTCCCCATATAACTAGAGACATGGACACAAGGTACTCCCAAATTTTGCCCTCCTTGGAGATCTGCACTGGTTGGTTCAGTCCCATTCAGCTATCTATCTTTTTAAAGAGTCTGAGAGGCCGGGCACGGTGACTCACACCTATAATCCCAGCACTTTGGGAGGCTGAGATGGGTGGATCACTTGAGGCCAGGAGTTCGAGACCAGCCTGGCCAATGTGGTGAAACCCTGTCTCTACTAAAAAATACAAAAAAATCAGCCAGGCGTGGTGGTGGGTGCCTGTAATCCCAGCTACTTGGGAGGCTGAGGCAGGAGAATCGCTTGAACCCAGGAGGCGGAGGTTGCAGTGAGCTGAGATTGCGCCACTGCACTCCAGCCTGGGCAACAAGAATGAAACTCTGTCTCACAAAAAAGAGTCTGAATATTGGTAAATGATGAATCTATACTTGGTAAATGACAGAAAAATAAGAAAATATATTTAAAGAACAAATATTACTTAAAATATTAGCACAATTAAAGTGTTAAGGTATATGAAAACTTATATATGCTCCCTCAGTAGAATTGCTCACCCAATGCGATTCATGATGACTCAGTGAAACTTTTATCAATGTCATTTTTTTCTCATCATTTGTTGTTTAAATGTGTCAACTATTCTAGTTTAGCTTAAGGCAGGGAAGAGGATTATTTCTTTTTCTAATTTTGGCTAATGTATAAGAGGTTATGAAAAATATGCAAGGGTACAGGGACATATTATCCCCAAAATGTATTCATTGATTTAAGAAACCTTAAATTCAGAATAATTGAATTGAAATGTCAAATTCAAAATCCAATGTCAGAGGACTTTTGCAGCAAGCCTTTTTATACTTGATTATTTTCTACATATGAATCTCAAAAGACAGCTAATTCAGCCTACAAAGAGAATCATATTTTAATGAGAGTTGACGTTAAGTGATCAAACCATTGTAATTTATATTGAGGAAAATGTAATTTTTGAAAATCCATTTTACATTCTCTATGAAAAGTGTTTGGAAACTATAGCAAGGTATGTTATTCTCAGATTAAGCAGTAGACATTATCAATCAAAATTTTTCTAGATTAGATAGATCAAAATATTAATATAATTTTTGGTACTTTGTAGATCATGTTTTTCTGTATATTATCTTATCCAATCCTAAGTATAACACTGTAAAATAGAAAAAAAACCACTAATTCCATTTTATAAATAATGCTCAGATAATTAGTGACTTGCCAAATTAATCAATTGGTGGACCTGGAACTTGTAGTCATGCGTTTTGACCACAATGTCCAGTATTAAGCTGTTATGGATAGTCAGTGCCTAATGAGTGTAAGATCGTTTCTAAACAAAAATAAAATACCCAAAAGACCTCATTCTTGTACAGATTATTGTAACTTTCATTCATGTAACATCTTTAGCACCTACCGTAGTCAAGCACAGGGGCAGGCAGTAGTTTATGAAGATGAGGAAACATGTCCTCAAGTCCTTACAGTCAGAGAACACAATAATTTTACTAATATTGCTAGTATTATCTACTAGTTAGATAATACAGTTTAAATGGAAACCTTCCATGTCATGTAACATAATAAAAAGGACAGAACCATCATAGTTCCATGGAGGGTGTAATAACATTATGTGTGTGTGTGTGTAGGTTTTTGTCCGTGGTTCCTGGTTCATAACTCTTGTCATTTCCTAAGTGTTTAAAACACTAAGCATATCTTTTGTTAAAATATTTGGCCATTTGCCCTTGGTTCCTGAAGCAGCTTTGGAAGTGCTTCAGAGCAATAAAGATAAAAGACCATCTTTGGTTATAACGTTGGGGTGCTGTAGGCCTCAGAAGCAGACCTCAGAAAAAATCTCTCCTTCTGACCTCTCGTACCCTCTTTTCACCTCCTCTTTTTTTCCCTCCGGCAGGACTCTAGTCTCTCCCCACCTTCCTGTCTTGGAGCTGGCCATAAAGAAATTCTCTGACCCACCTTGTCTGATTTTCCATAAAAGTCATCTGTGTTATAGCACCAAAAGTCCATATGGTACATTCTGCATAGAATTTTATGATGGGCATATAACTATAAAATAGTCTAACTGTAGAGATTCCAAAAAATGTCCATCACGGCTATATATCATAGAGATAAAATAGAATCTTACAGATAAAATAGGCATCTCAAAACTAACATGTTCAACATCAGACTCTTAATTTCCACTGCACATGTACATCCAGTCCTGATCCTCACTTGTCGGTTCCTCAGACACCAAATCTTTCAATCATCCTTAACAGTTCTCTCAATCCCACATATGATTCATCAACAAGTTCTGTCTGTTCCATTATCAAAATATATTCATAAACTATCAATAAATATTGTGCCATCTCTACCTTGGTCCTTGGTACCATTACCTCATCTGTAGATTATTGCTTCTCCATGAGTTTTCCACCTTCTAATTTTGCCTTCTTAATCATCTAGTCTCTAAAGGTCAGCCAAAATGATCCTATTAAAATGTGAACCAGTTCATGACTCTCTTCTCAAAACTCTCCAGTGTCTCCCAATCTAATTCACAATTACAAAGTATTTTACCAAGACCTGCTCTATGCCTACGATTCCCATCCCCCAAGTACTGTCCCTTTTGGTCTCACCTTATCCTCTCCCTTTGTGCCTCCCTGACTTTTGTCCAGTCACAATGTCTTCTTGATGTTCTCCCAGCATTTGGGCCTTTACACTCCTGCTCCCTTTGTCTGGAATCATTTATCCCAGAGATGAATAAATAGCAGTTAATATCAGGTACAGGTCTAGCCTATGTAGGGCCTACAGCTTATACAACTTGGAGGCTCTCTTTCTAGAAAAGAATATGATACTTTGTATACAATATTTAATAGAAGGCCACAGAAGAGGCCCATGTAAGTGAGAGAGACTGAAGTTCTAGCTTTCTTAGCCTCATATATATCCGCGTCTTATATAACACTATGTGCCACACATCTCTCTAAATGCTTTACATATACTACCTCATTTAATCTTCATAACAATCCTATGAGGGAAATATTATTATTCCCATTGAATAGATTAGGAATCTGAGACACAGAGTGGTTAAATAATTTGTTTTAGGTCAAAGGACGAGTGGAGGGCCAGCCCTAAGTATTGAGCTTGGCCTGGTCCCAAAGACTGTGCTTTTACCTTCTTGTGCATTAAATCTGCAGGTCCTGCTTTCTCACTGCCTCCAAATCCCTGATCAAACATCACCTCATCAGAGAGGCCTTCTCTGGTCACCTTACCTTTCCCCACTGTCCCCTCTCTAGAGCCACACCCTCTCTCATTTTTGTTCATAGCATGTATCACCACTTGAAACGTTAGGTGCTTACTTCTCATCTATTGTCTATCTTCACGCACCTGAATGTAAACTCTCACTTTGTATCTGTTGTTAAAAAATTTATTTCCTGATGCCTATAACAGTGCCTGGCACTTTTCAGGTTCTCAGTAAGATTTTATGGAATAAATTCTTCCTTTATATTCAATGTCTAAAGTACAGCTCCATAATGACTATGATTACAAAAAAAATATACACAGCATATTCTATTTGCTAGGAGTAAGTAAGTGGTAATTTTTAGATCAGTGGTTCTCAGAGTGTGGTCCAGGAACAAGTCGCATCAGCATCTCCTGGGAGCTTGTTACAAATACAGATTCTCAACCAACCCACAAAAATATGTTCAACATCACTAGTCATTAAGGACATGCGAATCAAAACCACATTGAGTTGTTATTCCATACCCACTAGAATGACAATAGTCAAAAAGACAGACAATAACAAGTGTTGACGAGAATGTGGAAAAATTGGAATTCATACAGTATTGATGGGAATGCAAAATAATGCAGCTGGTTTTGGAAAACAGTTTGGCAGTTCCTCCAAAAGTTAAACATAGAGATACCATATGACTCAATGACTTCACTCCTAGGTAGATAGCCAAAGGAATTGAAAACATGTTCATGGAGACATTATTCACAAAAACCAAACCATTGAAATAACACAAATATTCATCAATTAATGAATGAATAAACAAAATGTAGTACATCCATACAATGGAACATTCGTCATCCATAAAAAGGAATGAAGTACTGATGCATACTAAAATGAGAATAATCTTGAAAACCTTATGCTAAGTGAAGGAAGCTAGACACAAAAAACCACATGTATGATACTGTTTATATGAAGTGTTCAGAGTAGTCAATTCAATAGACATAAAAAGTCAATCAGTGGTTGCCAGGGGCTGGAGGTGGGAGGGGGAGAATAGGAAGTGACCACAAATAGGTACAGGGTTTCCTTGTGTGGTAATACAAATGTTCGGGAATTAGATAATAATGGATGATGCTTGTACAACTCTATACATACCTTTGAATTGAACACTTTAAATAGTAAACTTTATGGTGTGTGAATTTTATCTAACTTTAAAAAAATGAAAAGCAAATTTTTGGCCCTCACCCCAAAACCACTGAATTAGAAATTCTTGGGGTTATGTCCAGCAGCTGATGGTTTAACAAGCCCTCCTTCTGTTACACTCTTGAGACCTGATGTTTTGGATAAATTTTTTTACGAAGAACAGCTTTTATAGAAACAGCCACCTCAATGGAATTTGGTTGGTTTGGAGATTTGAACTATGTCAGTCAGTCATAGATATAACACTAGTATGAAGTGTGTTATATGGAGGTAAGAACACAGGATTGGACACATGACAATGTAGGATTAGGTTCCAGAAACACAGGTTATTAGTTCTCTTTCTTTGGGCAAGACAGTCACATTTTCCAAGTCTCAACTTCCACATTTATAAAATGGCAGCGGTATTAACTTTCTCACAAGACTGTGGGGAGAATTAAATGAGATGATAGGTAGGGACACCGTGAAAACAAAGAACTCTCAACCCAAGTCGGCAAACTACATTCAGCAGTCCAAATCTGGCCTGTTTTGTTTCTGTACAGCTTGTGAGACAAAAATTATTTTTAGATTTTAAAATGATTTTTAAAATCTAAAGGATAATATTTTATGACGTGAAAATTATATGAAATGATTCTAAGGTCTATAAATAAAAGTTTTATTTGAATAAGTTACACATATATTTGCTTAAGTATTGTCTGTGACTACTTAAACGACTTTTGCACAAGAATGGTACCATTGAATAGTTGTGACCAAAACCACATGGTCCACGAAGCCTAAACTACTTATTATCCAGTTCTTTACAGGAAAACTGTGCTGATCCCTGCTATATACAAAGCAACTATTGTTTGTTGTTATGCTTATTTCACCAAAGCATCCGCTGTTGAGCTGCGGCAGCCAATAAGAATTTAGCTTTTTGGAGGTGGTTTTGGTGGAGATATATCTGGAAAGCATGATGGAACTGGAAGAAATCTAGAGGAAGGAAACTAGGGACATCAAAGAGAGGAACTGGTTGCCAAAGGAGGAGAGGCAAAAGGGATTAGAGCTTCCAGTTTGAAGTAGGAGGTCTCATAAAGATTCATATTGAAGTTTATGAAATCATTAATAGACCAAATAAGATGGGCAGGGAAGACATTTTTGCCAACAAGGTATTTCTGATGGACACCGATAGACAGCAAACTGAAGAAAGGCAAGAATGGCTATGGTGGCCACACTGGAGGAAAGAGTACCTCACTTCAGCGTACCCGGCTCACTAATGTTGATAGTCCCGAGACACTTCTTTATAAGATTGCTTAACTTGGAAATATTTTCTGATGACAAAAATGACACAAAAACAGCAAATAAAATTTTAGCTGAGAAAGTTCCTTCCAAAGAGAACTGAACAAAGAAAAACCTAAAGATGGAATTTTACTGTTTCAGTGGATGAGAAAACACTCCATTGTTTTTTTCCCCTACATGTGTTTGTTTTTATTTATTCCTTTATTGTGTAGATCTTCACCTTCTCCCTCCTGGCTTCAAAACAAAACAAAACAAAACAACTCAATATGTTCTGGTGATTGTGTTTGGCTAATTTCTTTCTACCTTTTTCTCCCTCCAGCCCCCAACAACTTCCTCGTATTATTAAAAGGAACACAACTGGAAATTGGCCCCACCTCATAGGAAAGATGGATTTTTGTACAAGATGGAAAAACACAAGTGATTCAAACATCCTTTCTAGGTCATGCGTTTAACCCTCTCTCTCATTTAATTTCCCCTTCACTGAGACACTTCCTTTTTTAAGATTGCAAACATAACCTGCACCTGCAATTACTTGTTAGAAAAATTAGTCTTGTGCTTTCCCCCTTAGGAACAAAGAAGCTTTCAAATGTTTAGCTGACTAAGCGCCAGCCTTTGCCGACATGGCTTTGAATTGGATTGGAACTCAAGTGTAATTAAACACATAAAACATTCTACCCTCGGACGCAAGCTTTCTTTAGAAATATCTCAGCACATACTATAAATTAGATCATTTACCCTGCTGTAAAACATCTCAGGATTGAGAGCATGAAACTCTGCAGCTCTCAATGTGGGATGAGGCTACTACCGATCAGACTCTAGTAAGGCAACACACCCTATTTCAGGCTCTTTCAGTAGAGGAGATTTTCTAGACATCCACATTGTTTGACTTTATTCATTCATTAAATTAAATAATTAATAACCGCTACTTAAGGTCAGGAACATGACATCCAGTGCAAGTGAAGGGAGAGACAGACAGCTTAAGTTACAGCCACTTAAGGTATGATCTCTGGAAGTCGTGCATTAGAATTGCCGCGCGGAGCTTATCAAAATACAGTCTGAGGTTTCCCCATGCATATGGAATCTGAATCTCCAGGGACCGTAGGGCTAGGAACATATAGTTTAAATAATTGTTTCTGGTGATATTTATGTACTTTAAAGTTTGAGAACCAGTGGCAGGCATAAGGACATGGGTATCTGGGGATGTGAGAAAGGGAGGTTGGCTACGCATAGACACACATACACCACATTTTGATGATATCAAAATTTTCAGTGGAACTAGCTATCCCAAAGGAAGAAATATTGGCTGTACTTTAGAGCAGCTGTTCTTCAGAGCAAAATTTAAACAGACATAGGGAGCTTAAATAACAGCAAATGAAATCAAATTCCTTCATTTTTAAATCTCAAATTACATGTTAAGTTATAGACAAAGAGAGACAATGTTTCCATAAATAAATACGAAATTATGACACCTCAATATTCATCATTATTTAAGAATTAGTTCTACCCTGGAAATATGTCTTTCAGAAAGCTAAAATGTACTTCTAAGAATTGACCCTTTAGAAACTAATTAATTATTTTATAGAAAGTCTTATACATGAATTGCCTAACTTCAGTTTTCACTCTTCAAGGCACTGGTGCTGGCAATGAAACAAAAACAAGATATACATGCTTTCAGTTTCCGCAAAGTGAATAGTCTAGTCTTCTCAAAAAGAAGTTTCAGATTTGTATCTATGTTCCAGTGTTTTAACACTTTTGGATGCCTGATTTCCAGAAAAGTGAGGTAGCTTTGCATAATGTTATTTTAGAGTAACACTGATTATTTCACACTTGAGACTTCTGGAAATCTCTCACAGTTTGAAGCATCTTGGAAAAATGAGGTCAGTCCCAAATACAGGAACACTATCTGGCTACTCAGGCTATTATTTATTACCTTCCATGTGACCAATTAAATTCATCTCATAGTGGATTTCCCCATTTTTATCTCCCATTGCGACAACCCATCTTACACACTGCGGCTAGATTAATCTTCATGAAGGACCTTTAATCTTATCATGCATATGCCCAAAAGCCTCCAGTGCCTCCCAGATAAAGATCAAACTTCCCAGTCCGCATTCAAGAACATGCACAATCTTCCCAAGTTTATTTCCTTTACATGGAGACTATGTCCAATTAAATTGATTTCCACTTTATTCTTCACATATGGCTACTTTATTCTTTTCTGAAGCTGTGCCTTTGGCCACACCACTTCCTATTATCATATCAAATTCCTAATCTTTCTCCTCTGTGGAAACTTCCCATTCCTTCCACTGTAAGTTCTTCCGAGCTATACAAATACAGGAACCATCCTTCTACTGTAGTATCACATTGTTATTACCTGCATATTTAATTCTCCAAAGTCGAGGACCTTTCTTTTTTCATCATTTCAACAAGTATTTACAGCATACCAACAGCTTTTAAAGCAATGTTTTAAACACTATAGAGGCTGCCAAGTTGAATAAAACCTAATCCTTGCCTTCTCACTGTCTGGCACCACGTCAGCATCCTGTTAGTACTGAACAAATATATGTCGATTCCATGAGTGAGTGGCCCATCTCACTTACAAAAACATACGTTCTTATTTAAAACATTATATTGTAATTTAAATTAATAAAAAATCCTACTCAGGCAGAAGACTTTACTAGACTACCTTCAGCATATCTAAATGCTGCCTATGTAGAACAAAAAATGCAAAAAAAAGTATATATCTGTAAACACACAAAAAAGTTCAAAAAATGTTTAAAGTCTTTTATATAAATTACAGATATATATTATTTTAACAACCTCATTCTCTGCTTCTATAATTTATGCCTAGTAAACCTTCACCATTAGTTCCATTAGTTCTTTAATATTACAATGCCACATACTTGTTAAATGCATTCTTTCCTGCAAATATTCACCACATGTGTTTTAAACTAGATTTATTTAAAGGCAGTAATAATTAAATGTATTTTCTTCACAATATATGGCTTTGTTTACATGATTTCAAACAAACTGATGATTGAAATTTTTAAAAAAACTAGATTAAGTAAGTATCCAGATTGTTATTCTAAATGATGCTAAATATAAGATCAATTGGAAAATTAAATCTTTGACTGTATTTTCTGGCTTCCATATGAATGATTTATAGGCTAGAAGTCAGAAGGTCACTAAGATAACTTTGCTTCATTTTGATACTTAAATGTTGCACTCCCACATTGTGGAAGACTGGGTGGTATATTCAACAAATATACAAAACAATTCAGATCTGTGTCAACTTGCTCTCTCCAAGAGATGAAAGTTTGTCCAGAGCCATGTTTTCTTTCACTAAAATTCAATAGAAAGCTGAAGCACTAAGAATAAAATGATTAAGGTTCAGGATTATGCCTGTCCCAGTTTGGAAATCAATGTCTTTGGATCTTAAAGCTTTCCTTTTGAAGTAGAAAATCATTAATGCTATATAAAATAGTCTGACACATTAAACAGTTAAATTAATTTTATAAATAGATACGGTTCTAGCCATCTGAATAAAAACAGCCTAAATCTAGACCCTTAAATCCCAGGATAATGACATGGGTCATGCCATAATTGAAATTCATTATGAGTAAGTGGTTTCTTGTAAGTGACCTGAAGAAAATAAACCAATGTTTTAAGTAAGGATGTAACTTCAAAATCTGTTTTCTTTTTGTTGTTGTTGTTGTTGTTTTTATTTTATTTTTTTTGAGACGGAGTCTCGCTCTGTCGCCCAGGCTGGAGGGTAGTGGCGCAATCTTGGCTTACTGCAAGCTCCGCCTCCCGGGTTCACACCATTCTCCTGCCTCAGCCTCCCGAGTAGCTGGGACTACAGGTGCCCACCACCACGCCCAGCTAATTTTTTGTATTTTTTAGTAGAGACGGGGTTTCACCGTGTTAGCCAGGGTGGTCTCAACCTCCTGACCTCGTGATCTGCCCACCTTGGCCTCCCAAAGTCCTGGGATTACAGGCGATAGTGTCCAAGTTAGAGAGAAATGATCAGTTACTAATGGGCAATACCAGATTAGTCACATTATTATTTACCTGTGTAAATTAGAGTTGATTCTTTTCAACGTGAGCTATTACTGAACTTTCTGAGCCATCTCACAAAACTTCAATATGTCATATAATCTCCACCAAAGACACATCAAAGCTTTGTACTTTTCTCATCTATGTTGTCATAATTAAGTGACAATCTGGAGCTCTACAGGTTCAACCTTATATTTTAAAGGGAGAGATTACCCAAGACAAAGAATTCAAAACGTTCAGCAGAGAAAACTTAATTAGTTGGCTGAGAATGCCACTAGTGTATCAGTGGAAAACTACATAAAAATTAGTTAAAAGCATGAGTTTTATAGTCATATCTGGGTCAAAGCCTTGGCTCTAATACTTACTTGAAAAATTACTCAAACTCCAAGTAATCAGAGCTGGAACTTCTAATTAGAAAATTCCAAGGACTTCTAATACATCTCCTTTATACAAATAATCAGATGTCCTAGGAGGAGGGGAGGGCCAGCATGAAATGTAGTTTGGAGCTCAGAATCCTTCCCATTTTCCTCTTCACAATTCTTGGTCACTTAAATTGTCCCCAGAGGGGAGCTAAAATAGGTATAATTATTAGGACACAGGAGAAAACACTTAGGTCCCAAGTCTCTTTGAGACCCTATAAAGGGTTCTAATGTTTCTGAGAAGCTCCCCATGGCTGAATAGTCAGCTCTGCTTTAACCAACAGCTGTTTTTATCTTTGTTCTACATTGGACTGCCTTGTAACCTGTGGCTTAAAGAAAATATTCCACTGCTAAAAACAGTAATATAAAAAATTTTAGCATTATTGTCTTTGATTTTTGACTACATCTATCAGTGACAAATACCTCTGTATATTATTGAATCCTAAACATATCATCTCTTTCATATGATATACTACAATGTTAATGGTTGGTGTTACTTAGGAGAATAAACTGTATACCATGTATATGGTTTATATTATATTTATACATGTATATTATACAGGTAGTAGCTTATATATACTATATTTATATAAGTATATCTAAATTTATATAAGTATATATCGATATATACTTATAAGTATATATCAATATAAAATACTTATGTAATACTTAGAGATTATAAAGCTGTTAGAAGATAAAACAAAAATAATGCTTATATAATATATAATACATATGTTGTATTTATACAGGTAGCAGCTTATATTCTTTTAACTGTATTAATGGACACATTTGAAAGCCCTTTTGTACTCATCCAGTTCAGTTCTTGTATTTCTGTTGTACATGCAGGCAACTAGATAATTATGAGGTATTTTGATGGAATCCCACTCTTAAATATAGTAGAGCTTGATGTTTAACATAAATATTTTGGTAAACTATCTCACAGATAGATCTTTATCTCAACTTTAACTAAGAGTATATTTATACTGGAAAAGTTTTCTTGAGTCTTAATTATAATGGCTTTTTTTTCATTTCGGAAATATAAGTTTGTCTCAATGAGTAGATAGTTGGTATGTGCATTGCATGTGGTAACATACTGAATTCTTAATATTAGCAATAATTACATACTGACAATTTGAATGTCTTTTGAAAAATGATTGTTGGTTTTGTTTTTCTAAGGTAATGGAAATGCTTTTACTTGTTAATAAACTATAGCAGAAGCCCCAGCAGGAATAGTTGAGAGGCAAATGGAATGAAGCTGTGGTATTAAAGCAGTTGAGGATTTTGTAATTCTAAACTAATTCCCGCCCCCCTACCATGGTACATTTTAAGTTAGTGTCTGTTTATGGGTATGAAACAAATTTCCCTCTAGTTAACATCTTTTGTCATCTGGTTGCATGTAGTCAAAAGTTATATTTTTAAAGCAATCTGTGGTTTTTTTTCATCAAATAAATGAAGAAAGTACTCTCTACTTCCTACTTTACTTTCAGCAGTTCAAATGTTATATTAAATTTGCTGCTAAATAAAGTGTCTCTAATATAATTTTCATGTCATTGCTGTAATACAGCCCCATTCATGCATGTTCATATTTTCAGGCCAATTTAAAGGTCAGTTTACATAAGGTATAACACACTGTCCTTTGTTACATTGAATGTTATAATAAGGCTGACGTGGGGGCTCAAACTAGACTGCTGATTTATGAAACCTGCCTTGGTTCAGATATGAGTTGTGGAGGTAACATTTATCCATATAAATGATGCCTTGAAGAATTAGCCATGGTTATCTCTGCTAAGGCACTGGGAGAGTGATTAGTTGGATTCTGGGTTCGCACCAGTTAAGATATTTGTGATATATACTGCTTGAGAAGTTTCTGATTTGGCCTTTGGGAAACAATTAAAAGGCTAAGTTAATTGGCATATTATATAAGTAAACTTATGTAACTAACTTGAGCACTCTATATTTGATAGCATTGCTTTCAGCTACTGCTATGGTTTATGTCTTCTCACATGACCAGACCTTTGAGAGTATATAGTCCAAGACTCAAATGGCATCTCAGTGATGCCACTGAGAGCACAGCTTACTTCCTACTCCAACGTCCTTAATAAGTGACTTTTTATCTTCCTTATTTCAAGAAAGATATCGTGCTTCCAGATACAAATTTGACATTTATTCAGTAAATGCAGCCTGATAAATTCTTCCTAAATCTCATTGGCCAGCATTCTGCTTTTGATTAAGCCAAGCTGCAAGAGAGGCTGTGAAATCAAAAACTTTACTTTCCAATCTCTACAGAATAGAAGAGGGATGAAAGGGGTGTTGACTGAGCCAAACTACAGTATCTGCTCACTAAGGAATACTATTCGTTATTCTCGCCTCAGGCCAAAATATAGGCATTCTTATTGTCCTCTTCTTTTATCCTTCACCAATGCTTTAGAAACACATGCTGGTCACAGCCAGTGGGCCACAGGGGCTCTCATTGCCCTCTGCATTTGTTTTCCACTGTCCAATTATGATGACACAACCTGGACATTGTTTCCCAACCAGCATTCATTTCTTCACTTTTATTGCACTATTAGAACTCCAATTTTGATCAGATATCCTCCCAAGTCCAGATATCCATATGTCCCAGTAAAAACAGAACTCATCCCATTTTTATGGAGGGCCTGATCATTTTAAGAGGAATATTGCTCACGGTTTACTCTAGAACCAGAGTGTGACACTACTTTGACCTATAAAGTGTAATAAGAAGTCATCTGGGACTACAGGGACATCTCCTTGCTCACATGAGTTATTCATAAGAAAAAATAGGTTATCTTTGTCTCCTGGATATAGATATGATGCCTGGGACTGCTGTAAGCCATCTTTCTACCACACATAGAATGATACTAAGAATTACAGAGCAGAGGAAGAGAAAAACACCTGAACCCTTGATGACGTTGCTAAATGAGCATTCCTTGAAGCCCATCCCATATCTGAACTTCCTGTCAAGTGAGACCATTCATCCCTTCTTATTTTAATCAACTGGAATCTGGGTTTCTATAACTTGCAGCCAGAATCATCTTAATTTTAATGAATTGTATGAGACCTTTGTCTCAAAGAGTACTGAGAGTTTTGCTGTTATCTTTGCTTATTGTAACTCAAGTTAAATGGGGTTTCCCAGAGAGACATCATTGCAGAAGTGTACTATATGCATCAGCACATTTAGAGCCAACTTAGTACCATCAATGTGCTAAGAAATCACATTCTACTTCATACACCTTTCAGCTGAGTTTTGCCAAAACCAAAAAAAAATAAGCTACAGGTGCAACGCAGATCAATTGGGAAACATTTCCAGAAAATTGGTTAACAAGTAGAAATTCAACAGAAAAACTATACTTGGAAAACTGAGATAAATAATGCAAAATGCATTAAAATCTACAAGGCCAATAGGCTGTCAAAGTGTACCACCAAAGCAGCTAAATGGACCCTTTGAAATTGAGCTGGATGTTAGGATAATTGTGCAGCAAGTAGAAGTAAACTCCCTCCAAGTCAAAAGCTATTGTATAAAAGTAGAAAGGAAGAAATAGACAATGCGTTATTATGCTCCCACAGTTCCCAAATTAGGCTTGAGATGGCATGTAGGAATTGAAATGTCTGATTGGAGTTTTAAGTTTCTCAAAGTAAAAGTTTGCCTGCTATATTGGGAATGAATATTGAAACCTAGAGCTAAAGGAGAGAGAGCAGAGGATATAAAGTAGAGGATATATATAACAGAGAGAGCTAAAAAGCACATACATTATCTTGGTAATAAGACAGAGGGATAAATGATATTTACATACAGGCTACTGCAGAACATCTTTTACAAAATTGTATTGTTTCCTAAGATACTTGCTCAGTGTTAGATGCAACAGGAATGATGAAACAGAAGCAAATTTCAGTGGGGGGGAGGAAGGAAAATGAGGCACATTAAATATCATTTTTTAAGAGTGGTCATGGAGAATTAACTTTTTGATGTGCTGCTGGATTCGGTTTGCTTGTATGCTCTTGGATTTTTGCATCTATGTTCATCAGAGATATTGGCCTATAGTCTTCTTTTTTGTTGTGTCTTCACCAGATTCTGGTGTCAGAATTATGCTGGTTTCATAGAATGAGTTAGGGAGAGTCCCTACTCCTCAATTTTTTTTTTTTTGGAATAATTTCAGTAGAAATGGTAGCAGCTCTTCTTTGCACTTCTGGTAGAATTTGGCTGCAAATCCATTTGGCCCAGGGCTTTTTTTTCATTGGTAGGTCTTTTATTACTGCTTCAATTTCAGAACTCAATATTAGTCTGTTTAGGGTTTTCATTTCTTCCTGGTTCAATCTTGGGAGGTCGTGTTGTTTCCAGGAATTTATCCATTTCCTCTAGATTTTCTAGTTTCTGTGCATAGAGATGTTCATAATAGTCTCTGAGGATCTTTTGTATTTCTGCGGGATTTGTTATAATGTCACCTTTGTAATATCTGATTGGGCTTACTTGGATCTTGTCTCTGTTTTTCTTTGTTGATCTAACTAGTGGTCTATTTATCTTGTTTATCCTTTCAGACAATCAACTTTCATTTTGTTGATCTTTTGTATGAATTTTTGATTACCTATCTTGTTCATTTCTGCTATGATTTTAATTATTTCTTTTCTTCTGCTAGCTTTGGGGTTAGACTGTTTTTGTTTTTCTAGTCCCTCTAGGTGTGATGTTAGATAATTAATTTGAGATTTGTATAACCTCTTGATATAGGTATTTAGTAGGCTTTATTTCTGGGATGCAAGCTTGGTTCAACATACACAAATCAATCAATGCAATTTGCCACATAAACAAAATTAAAAACAAAAACCATATGATCATTTCAATAGACACAGAAAAGGCTTTTGCTGAAACCCAACATCCCTTATACAAAGGGATTTTATAAAATTATAAAAAGCCTCAACAAACTAGGCATCTAAGGAACATAACTAAAAATAAGAGCCATCTATGACAAACCCACAGCCAACATCATACTTAACAGGCAAAAGCTGGAAGCATATCTCTTAAGAACAGGAACAAGACAAGAATGCCCACTCTCACCACCCTTATTCAACATAATACTGAATTCTCAGCCAGAACAATCAGGCAAGAGAAAGAAATAAGAGGCATCCAAACAGAAAAAACAAGAAGTCACATTATCTCTCTTCATCAATAATACAATTCTATACCCAGAAAACCCTAGAGACTCTATCAAAAACCTTTTAGAACTGATAAATGATTTCATTAAAGTTTCAGGATACAAAATCAATATATAAAAATTAATAGCACTTCTATATACCAATAGCATTCAAGCTGAGAGCCATATCAAGAACGCAATCCCATTTAGAATAGTCATACAAAAATAAAATACATAGGAATACGCCTAACCAAGGGGATGAAAGATCCCTACAAGGACAACTACAAAACACTGCTGAAATAAATCATAAATGACACCAACACATGGAAAAACATTTCATGATCATGGATTGGAAGAATCAATACTGTTAAAATGGTTGTACTGCCCAAAGCAATTTATAGATTCAGCATTATTCCTGCCAAACTATCAACATCATTTTTCACAGGATTAGAAAAAAAAAAACTATTCTAAAATTTATAGAGAACCAAAAATGAGCCCAAATAGCCAAAGCAGTTCTAAGCAAAAAGAGCAAAGCTGGAGGTATCACATTACCCAACTTTAAACTATATTATGAGGCTACAATAACAAAAATGGCACAGTACTGGTACGAGAACAGACACATAGACCAATGGAACAGAATGGATAACCCTGAAATAAAGCCGCACACCCTACAACCATCTGATCTTCAACAAAGTTGACAAAATTAAACAATGAGGAAAGGCCTCCCTATTCAATAAATGGTGTTGGAATAACTGGCCATCCATACACAGAAGAATGAAACTGGATCCCTACTTTTCACCATATAGAAAAATTAACTGAAAAAGGATTAAATATTTAAATGTAAGTTCTCAAACTATTAGAGTCCCAGAAGAAAACCTAGGAAATACCCTTTTCAACATTGGCCTTGGCAAAGAATTTTTGGCTAAGTCCTCTAAAGCAATTGCAACAAAAACAAAAATTGACAAGTGGGATCTAATCAAACTAAGTTTCTGCACAGCGTAAGAAACTATCAACAGAATACTCAGACAACCTACAGAATGGGAAAAAGTATTTGCAAACTATGCATCTGACAAAGGCCTAATATCCAGAATCTATAAGGAACTTAAACAATTGAATAGACACAAAACATATTACCCCATTAAAAATGGACAAAAGATAAGAACAGACACTCTCAAAAGAAGACGTATGTGCAGCCAAAAAAACAGGAAAAAATGCATCACAACACTAGTCATCAGAGAAATGCAAATCAAAACCACAAGGAGGTACCACTTCACACCAGTCAGACTGGCCTTATTAAAAAGTCAAAAAAACAAAAGGTAAGGCTACAGAGACAAGGGAATGCTTATATACTGTTTGTGGGAAAGTAAATTAGTTCAGGTAATGTGGAAAGCAGTTTGGTGATTTGTCAAATAACTTAAGACAGAACTACCGTTCAACCCAGAAATCTCATTACTGGGTATATGCCCAAAGGAAAATAAATCATTCTACCAAAAAGACTCCTGCACTTGTATGTTCATCACAGGACTATTAACAATGGTAAAGACATGGAATCAACCTAGCTTCCCATCAATGGTGGATTGGATAAAGAAAATGTGGTGCATAAATACCATGGAATACTACACAGCCATAAATAAGAACAAAATCATTCTCTGAAGCAACATGCATGTAGCTGGAGGCCATTAACCTAAGAAAATTAATACAGGAACAGAAAACCAAATACTGCATGATCTCATTTATAATTGGGAGCTAAAAATTGAGTACATATAGATATAAATATGATATGAGAGCAATAGACACTGCAGATTACCAGATGCGGGGTAGGGAAAGGAGGGTAAAGTCTGAAATACTACGTATTGGGTACTATGCTCACTACCTGGGTGATGGGTTCAATCATACCCCAAACCTCAGCATCATGCAGTATTCCCATGTAACACATCTGCGCATGTACCCCCAAATCTAAAATAAACGTTGAAATTATTTTAAAAATTAAAAAAAATGAAAGCAGCCAGTATTAAGAAAATGCATCATTGATGACTGAAACACAAATGAATTGGTAAAATGCTAGAAAATAATGACACAAAGCCCCAAGCAAATTGATTTTTTTTAGATTCTCTTACTTTGTTTCACAAGTTATTTACTAACTTACATCAGAATCTTGGCATTTGGCTAGTAAGAAGATGACATCATTGTAAAAGAGGTATTGGAAGGTATTTAGGTATTTATTTAAAACAGAGGACATAGTGCCCACTTTTGATTAATTTTAGGGACCTTTTCTGGAGAGCTTTAGAGTAAAAGATAGTGTTGTTCTAAGCCTAATTCTATTTTTTCACACTATTTTGATAACCTACAAAGAGAAAGGTGTGAACTACATACATATATAATATTTCCTGGATATATATTTTCCTTTATTAATGAAACTTCCTCATATTATCCAATTCTTGAGTAAAACATTGAGATGTTAACAATGAGAAACATATGTTTTTCACGCATTTAGTAGAAGGTAAGTTTTAAGAAGGATTAATCAAAACGGTGGCCCATAGGGCACAGGGAGTCTAGAGAAATTTAAATGCAGGAAATGGCTCATCTCTTTCCTATTCAAACGCCTGTCAGGTTTCAAGGTTAAAGCCATATTTATGCTTTGAATTTTTTTTCACCTCATAATTGGTAAGGTTATATCTATGAATATTATACCACCTAATTTCAAAAATTTCAAATCGGTCAAAAGACTATTTATCATCAGCTTAAATTAGGATGTTAACAGCTTTATAGTTAAATTAGGCTATGAAAAATGGGTAAAGCTTGTCTATGGAAAAAAAGCTCTTTATGACAAAGATAATTGAACTCACAGAGAGGAAGGTATAACCTGAAATGATTTAGAAAATTCATCATAAAAGTGTGTCGTTATATTAATTTAGAGAGAAAATCACTTTTTTATTTACTCATCTCTAATGAATTCATCTCCATCCACTCAGACAGGCTAGGGACCAGCAGAACGTTAATGATGAACGTGTCAAAACTTGGACTATAACCTTGTCACATTCACCATAAGACTCTCAGCAGTTCTGAACAATTTTCTTGACGTGCTTCAAATCCTCTATGAGAGGATTCTTTTAAAAGCCATTTCGTTGAAAGATAAAAGGAAAATTATTTGGGAGAGTTCCTTTTAGTCATTTTCAAAAAAATTTGATGAGAAAAGTAATGCATATTCATGGTAGAGAATTTGGAGTATGAAGAAAAGCATAAAAAAGGAAATAAAAATTATCTACAACTCTACTTTTCCAAAGTAACAGTCATTAATCATTCGGCTTGCCTTATTTCATTCTCTTCGAATCTTTATGAAATTATTACCATAGTGTAAACAACTAAAAGTTTTGTGCTATTTTGTTGACTGAAACATTTTAAATCATAAAGTCCTCTCCAGATAATGTTGACTGTTTTATATTCCAGTATATATATTTCACAATCTGTCTACCAAACTTTTACTGTACAACACTGAAGTTGCTTCTAAACTTTTCTTCTTATCACATTTTTCTTATCAATATTGTCATTTATAACTGTGTAGATGATCTATTGTTCATCTGGTGACTTGGTGAGAATAGATTCTGAAAAATGAAATTCCTGTGTTAAAGGGTGTGTTTTTGCCAACATGCAGAAAAGTTAAAAAATGAAACTGAAATTATAAATTAATTTTCCATATAGAAGACTAACAATTATAAAAGATTTTGGTTATCTATGTGTCCAATGTTTGAAAAACAAGTTTATTGAGGTATAATTAACATAAAATTAACTGCATACAGTGTATAATTTGGTAAGTTTTCACACAGGTATACAGTTGTTAAACCATCATCACAATCAAGATCAGAAACACGCACATCACCTCCAAAAGTGTTCTTGTGCTCTTTGGTAATCCCATTGTGATGGTTAATACTGAGTGTCAACTTGATTGGACTGAAGGATGCAGTATCGATCCTGAGTGTGTCTGTGAGGGTGTGGTCAAAGGAGATTAACATCTGAGTCAGTGGGCTAGGGAAGGCAGACCCACCCTTAATACGGGTGGGCACAATCTAATCAGCTGCCAGCAAATATAAAGCAGGCAGAAAAAAAACGTGAAAAGGCTAGACTGGCTTAGTCTCCCAGCCCACATCCTTCTCCCGTGCTGGATGCTTCCTGCCCTTGAACATTGAACTCCAAGTTCTTCAGCTTTAGGACTCGGACTGGCTTCCTTGTTCCTCAGCTTGCAGATAGCCTATTGTGGGACCCTGTGATTGTGTGAGTTAATATTACTTAATAAACTCGCCTTTATATGTTTACATCTATCCTATTAGTTCTGTCCCTCTAGAGAATTCTGCTAATATATCCACCCTTCTTTCTACTTCTCTCTGTTCCTCTTACCCCATACCTCATATAACAGGAGAATCATTGGCCCCCCTCTTTTGTCACTATACGTTAGACTGTATTTCCTAACTGTGCAGCATACTACAAAGAAAGAGAGAAAGGAGAAAGGAGGGAAGGAAGGAAGCAAGCAAGCAGGAGTGGGAACAAGTAGAGAATACAGACAGCAGATTCTAACAAAGTCTTGGGATATTTAAAGCATTCGAAATTAATTATAAAGTAAGCATGTTTTAAAAGTACCTTTTATTTTTAAAAAGTAAGAAGGGGTTTATTATATGACTAAGAAACAAAAGACTATGTAAAATTGTTAAGCAGACTTGGAAATAAAAAATCTATAAGTCTTAGAAAAATATAATTATTGAATATAAGAACAAATGGCTATTTTAACAGCTGATTAGAAACACCTAAGAAACAATTAGTGATCTATAGATATTGTCCACAATGCAGGAACAAATCAAAGAGAAGGAAAATATAGACTAGGGTTGGAGATATGGAGGATAGAATAAGAAAATATATCTTATTTCTAAGTGGAATTCCATGAGAAGAGGAGAAAGAGAATGAGGCTGACATAATATTGGAAATAATAACAGGTGAGAATTTTCCAGAACTAGTGAAAGACATTCCCAGATTCATGAACACTAATGAATCTAAAAAAGGATAAATAAAAGGAAATGTGGGCCGGGTACGGCGGCTCACCCCTGTAATCCCAGCACTTTGGGAGGCTGAGGTGATGGATCACGAGGTCAGGAGTTCGAGACCAACCATGGCCAACATGGTGAAACCCCGTCTCTGCTAAAAATACAAAAATTAACCAGGTGTGGTGGTGGACACCTGTAATCCCAGCTACTCGGGAGGCTGAGGCAGAGAATTGCTTGAACCTGACAGGCGGAGGTTGCAGTGAGCTGAGATCGCCCCACTGCACTGCAGCCTGGGTGACAGAGTGAGACACCGTCTCAAAATGAAATGAAATAAAATAAAAATAAATAAATAATAAATAAAAGGAAATGTGCTGCTATGTATGTAGAGTGAAATCATATGTAATTAAACACAAAGAGAAAACTTCTTTTAAAATAAGAGAAAAGACAGAGTACCTTCAAGGGCATAACAATAAAACTAACAACCAAATTCTTACAGGCAGCAATGAATGTAAAGATCTGTGGAATAATACTACACTCTGCTTAAAAAAATTTTAGAACTGAATAACCATCAAAGTATTATTCAACAATGAAAGCAAAATATGAACATTTCAGGCAACAAATAAACAGAGAATATTTGGTACCAACATGCCCTTACTGAAGGAAATTATAAACAATTACTTTTTAGGCAGAAAGAAAACTAACACAGAGGGACGCAGGAAGGTAGGATGAGCAAAAAAAAAAAAAAAAAATTGTTAACTACTTGGGTATATTTAATCAACCTATTTAATAATTATTTAAGCATAATAACTATGTGTAGGATCTGTTTAATGTATTTGGAGTATAACATTGAACAACCACCACAACAAAAACTTCTTGCCTTCATGGGCCTTACATTCTAGTGAGTTTCCAAACAAATATTGACTGCACAAAGAAATGATGATAACATCCCGTTTGTGAATTAGAAAAAAAAGATGACTAAAATACAGAGAAACAGGAATAAAGTCTTCTAAGTACTTACATTGTTCTGAAGGAGAGTAAAGATATAGCTAAAAGTAGATTTTCATAAGTTAAGCATATGTGCAAATTTTCTGCAGGATCATGAAAAGAATAGAGATCAAACATAAAAACGTTCAAACTCGGCTGGGTGCGGTGGCTCACGCCTGTAATCCCAGCACTTTGGGAGGCTGAGGGCGGATCATGAGGTCAGGAGATCAAGACCATCCTGGCTAACATGGTGAAACCCCGTCTCTACTAAAAAAAAAAAAAGCAAAAAATTAGCCGGGCATGGTGGCAGGTGCCTGTAATCCCAGCTACTCGGGAGGCTGAGGCAGGAGAATGGCGTGAATCAGGGAGGCGGAGGTTGCAGTGAGCTGAGACTGTGCCACTGCACTCCAGCCTGGGCGACAAAGCGAGACTCTGTCTCAAAAAAAAAAAAAAAAAGTTCAAACTCGATTACTATGAAAGAAGGCAAGATATCAGAGGAAAGGACACATAAAATTGTCAAGTAAATAGAAGGAACAGAGCTGGGCTCAGTGGCTCACACCTATAATCTCAGCACTTTGGGAGGCTGAGGCCGGTGGATCACCTGAGGTCAGGAGTTCAAGACCAGCCTGGCCAACATGACAAGACCTCTGTCTCTACTAAAAATACAAAATTACCTGGGCATGGTGGCAGGCACCTGTAATCCCAGTTACTCAGGAGGCAAGGCTGGAGAATTGCTTGAACCTGGGAGGCAGGGGTTGCACTGAGCTGAGATTGCAACATTGCACTCCAGCCTGGGCGACAAGAGAGAAACTCCATCCCCCCACCCCTCACCCCCCAAAAAAAGAAAAAAAAATCAGGAGCAGAATATGGTAGACATGATTGCAGACACTAGTCATTACAATTGGAAGTTAACTGAAAGTTCCAGTTGGAAAGCAAAGACTGTCATACAGGAACAAAGCAAATATCAAATCCAGTTAAATGGATTTATAAGAGGCACACCTCAAAACTATACAGGCTGGCATATACAAATATTTATATATAGAAAATACAAAGCTGGTTTAACCATATTAATAAAACATGAAATAGACTTTAAAGACTGAGCAGTATTAGAGATAGAAAGTCACCACCATAATGGTAAGAGTTTCACTTTACCAGAAAGGTGTACTGAAGATATATTCCAAGAAAATGTAATTATTCACTTAAGAACATAATATATATGTTAAAATGTATAAATTAATATTTGACAGAATATGAAGAGAAATATACAAATAAACCACCTTAGTTTTAGGCTTTCAACACTCTTCTTAAAAACTGATAGATAAAACAGGCAAAAAATTAAAATTAAAAAAAGTAAGTACCATACACAAGATCTGAGAAACACAATGAAGAAACTTGATCTTATGTACCCAACAATTTCAGAATACAAAACCTTTCCAAGCACACATGAAGCGGTGATGGAAATTAATAACAAACCTACTGAACCGTATTGCAACTCCATAAATTTTAAAACATTGGTATAATTAGAAACATTTACTTTAATACAATGTGCTTAGATGTGTTTGATTAAGACTATATGTAAGACCTTATTTAAAAGACAATCCAAATCCAAAAAACAGGATTAGTTCACTTACTTAAAAAAAATTACCATTAAGCATATTTTTAAGGGTTGCCAGGTTTTCACTGATAACTATTCTACTGTTTATGATTTTGGTAAATTAATTTTTTGCTACTATAAATATCAATGTGATAGACCTCTTGTTATATAAATCTTTGTAAGAGTCTAATTATTTTCTTAAGGATGTACTCCCAGAATTTGACTTGTTAGATCAAGATTACAAATTATTAAATCTAAGATTCCATGTTAGACCTAAAACCATAAAAACTCTAGAAGAAAACCTAGGCAATACCATTCAGGACATAGGCGTGGGCAAGGACTTCATGTCTAAAACACCAAAAGCAATGGCAACAAAAGCCAAAATTGACAAATGGGATCTAATTAAACTAAAGAGCTTCTGCACAGCAAAAGAAACTACCATCAGAGTGAACAGGCAACCTACAGAATGGGAGAAAATTTTTGCAACCTACTCATCTGACAAAGGGCTAATATCCAGAATCTACAATGAACTCAAACAAATTTACAAGAAAAAAACAACCCCATCAAAAAGTGGGCAAAGGACATGAACAGATACTTCTCAAAAGAAGACATTTATGCAGCCAAAATCACATGAAAAAATGCTCATCATCACTGGCCATCAGAGAAATGCAAATCAAAACCACAGTGAGATACCATCTCACACCAGTTAGAATGGCCATCATTAAAAAGTCAGGAAACAACAGGTGCTGGAGAGGATGTGGAGAAATAGGAACACTTTTACACTGTTGGTGGGACTGTAAACTAGTTCAACCATTGTGGAAGTCAGTGTGGCGATTCCTCAGGGATCTAGAGCTAGAAATACCATTTGACCCAGCCATCCCATTACTGGGTATATACCCAAAGGACTATAAATCATGCTGCTATAAAGACACATGCACACGTATGTTTATTGCGGCACTATTCACAATAGCAAAGACTTGGAACCAACCCAAATGTCCAACAACGATAGACTGGATTAAGAAAATGTGGCACATATACACCATGGAATACTATGCAGCCATAAAAAATGATGAGTTCATGTCCTTTGTAGGGACATGGATGAAACTGGAAAACATCATTCCCAGTAAACTATCACAAGGACAAAAAAACCAAACACCGCATGTTCTCACTCATAGGTAGGAATTGAACAATGAGGACTCATGGACACAGGAAGGGGAACATCACACTCCGGGGACTGTTGTGGGGTGGGGGAAGGGGGAGGGACAGCATTAGGAGATATACCTAATGCTAAATGACGAGTTAATGGGTGCAGCAAAAGAACATGGCACATGGATACATATGTAACAAACCTGCACATTGTGCACATGTACCCTAAAACCTAAAGTATAATAATAATAAAAAAAACTTCTGCATAACAAAAAGATCAAAAAAAAAAAAAAACCTAAGATTCCCTATAGCTATTACCAAACTGTCCTGCAAAAACAGTTTATTCTGACTAGCAGTGTATGAGGGTGACTATTTTACCTAATATTTTTGACAAAATTATCAGGTGAAAGATTGTATCTTATTACTTTAGCATTTCTTTGATTACCAATTACTCATGATGTTATGTTTTCATGTTTCTTTGCTATTTTATGTGTTCTTATTATTTAATTGCATAATCATGAGCTTTGCTACTTTATAAAAACTGACTTGAAGAATTCGTGTATCATAAATTAAATTTCATCACACCTGTTGAAGGTATTTTACCTAATTAGCCAATAATCTTTTTATCTTATTTATTTTGCTGTTGTTAAAAATGTTTTTCTATTTAATGCATCAAAATCATCTTTCCTTTTGTAAGGATCCTCTCTTTCAATTTTTTTTTTTGTCTTGAGAGATGGACTCTTGCCCTGTCGCCCAGGCTGGAGTGCGGTGGCGCAATCTTGGCTCACTGCAACCTCCCAGGTTCAAAAGGCTCTCCTGCCTCAGCTTTCCAAGTAGCTGGGATTACAGGTGCATGCCATCATGCCCAGATAATTTTTACTTTTTTAGGAGAGATGGGGTTTTACCATGTTGGCCAGGCTGGTTTCGAACTCCTGACCTCAGGTGATTTGCCCGTCTCAGCCTCCCAAAGTGCTGGGATTACAGGCGTGAGCCACCATGCCCAGTGTTTCCCTTTCATTTTTAAATAAAAATTATTCAAAAGTTCTGCTTTATCTAGAGATTTATTAACCAATAGCTTTCTCATTTGTCATGTTTCAATTTTAATATAAACTCTCTAGATTATGTAAAATTGAAAAATTATATATATATAATTTAATATATGTATTTAAATGGTTCTATACATATTTGAATGATTTTATATATATTTAAATAGTTACATATTGTATTAGGCCATTCTTGCACTGCTATAAATACCTGAGACTGGGTAATTTATAAAATAAAGAGGTTTAATTGGCTCACGGTCCTGCAGGCTATACTGTATGCATGACTGCTTCTGGGGAGGCCTCAGGAACTTTCTATCATGGCAGAAGGCAAAGGGGAAGCAGGCACATTTTACATGGTCAGAGCAGGAGGAAGAGTAAGTCCAGGAGGAGGTGCCACACACTTGTAAACAACCATATCTTGTGAGAACTCCACCCCCACGATCCAATCACCCCCCACCAGTCCCCACCTCCAACACTGGAGATTACGACTCCACATGAAATTTGAGTGGGGACACACAGTCAAACCTGTATATTCAACTGATTATATATGTAAATGGCTAATAGATATATATTCCGTAGACGGCTATTTCCCTATTGGTTAATGATACTTTAAAAAATTAAATACTAGTCTTTTTATATGATAAAGTCGATTTCAGGGCCATCTGTTATGTCCCTTGGCTTGTCTGCTCACCTGAAGGTAGTACTATATCGTTTTAATGACTATGATTGATCTATGATAATATTATTTGGTATGGCAAGTCCTCCTATATTACTTTAAAATTGTAATCATATTCTTTGCTATATTTTTCAGATGAACTTTAGAATAACTTTGTCAAGTTTAAGAAGAAAATCATAATTGGATTTAATTGGAATTTAGTATGGTTAAAATTTTTTAGATACATTTTATGCCTTATTATGTTTTCAGTTTATCCTCCCATTGAAGAATACACACATACCTCCATTTGAAATCTTTGCCTGTCATTCTGAATCAAGGTTGAAATTCCCTACATACTACAAATTCCCTACTTAACTACAAAGCCTTCAACTTTCTTAGTTAAGTGTGTGTGTGTGTGTGTGCGCACACACGTGCATGTGTGCCTGTGTGCTCACATGTACATAGAGCAAGAGCAACAGAAAGACTTACGTTTTTATCCTTATTACATATTTGTAATTATTTTATTCAAATACATTGCCCCCTCCCATTTGCTAGTTCCTTGAACTGAATTAGCTATATTTCTGATCCCTATTCTCTGCCCTTCATCACACTCTCATTCTCTATTTCTCTCCCTCCCTCCCTCCCTCTCTTTCTGTATACATTATATATAATCTATAGATTTTATATATATATAATTTTTCATCTATAAACATTTCTTCCTTATATACAATTTTCTTCAGCTTTCTCTGTTATATCAGACTATAATAGATTTAAATGCAGCTTTTATATTGGTAGTTGTACTTGAGTTTCCTTGTCTTCTTTTCTCATTTTGACAAATACTTTTGTATCCTTGTCATTCATCTCCAATGTTTGTTTCTAGGGCTCCCAGCTTTTAATCAATAATTATAATGTTTTCTTACTTCTTTTTGAGGACATGGAGATGTCTTCTAAACTTTTTATCTTTTGAAGTGGAAACATGCTTAAGGAATATGTTGCTACTCTGAACTTTCCGGAAAATATTTCCATTCTTTGGTAATATAGAATAATTTTAATAGATAGTATCTAGAAAAATTTAAATATAGATCATTTTTCCAATGGTAAGAGACTCATTCAGGCCTGGCATATGCCCAAAGTAAGTGGTGTGCTTTTAACATCTTGCACTGTGGTCTTGGCTAGATAGATTCCAAACTGGAGTGTGTGTGTATGTGTGTGTGTGTGTGCGTGTTTGTGTGTGTAACTAATAGGAAGCTTGGAGAAGGTAAACCAATCCCAACTCATCTGCTACAATGTGACCTCAGGAATTCTCCATCTGATAAAATGTTTAATATTTCCTTTATCTGAGTGAAATGGTGAGTGATATATTACACAACTAGAAGTACATGTGTCCCAGTGCAATGCTGCAGTGAATGCTAAATAACTTTAACATGTTCCCAAATCCTTCACTAAGTACTATTTTATCATTTGAAGAATGATATTGTATGAAAAGTAGAAATAGTGAAAAAAACTGAAATCTACAAATAAAATATTTGCTATGAACTAATACTTGGCTTACCACAATGGTTAAGGGAAATAATTAATTGTCAGAGTCATTCCTCCTAAGCTAGCACGACATACAAAAGTTTAATATTATTTTTTCCATCATGATTAATGTGTAGCTGCTCAGTATTAAATAACTTTTCAAACAATAATAACATGTATGTAATTATTTTTTAAGAAGAGACGTAAACACAATTTATACAAGTTTGGTCATGTTCCTTGGTGAGACCACCACTGATGAATCCAGTTCATGTTGAGCTTGAGCTTCCTTTTCTCTAAACTAGTATATTTAATTACAAAACACACAAGTTGGCCCATTGACGTATAGGATCTTATTCTGCACTTTGCATATTTGTATCTGTATTAGTCTGTTCTCATGCTGCTAATAAAGACATACCCAAGACTGGGTAATTTCTAAAGGAAAGAGGTTTAATGGACTCACACTTCCACATGGCTGAGGAGGCCTCACAATCATGGTGGAAGGCAGAAAAAGAGCAAGGGTATGTCTTACATGGCAGCAGGCAAGAGAGCTTGTGCAGGGGGACTCCCCTTTATAAAACCATTGGATCTCATGAGACTTATTTACTACCATGAGAACAGTATGGGGGAAACTGCTCCCATGATTCAGTTATCTCCACCTGGCCCCACCCTTAACACGTGAGGATTATTACAATTCAAGGTGGGATTTGGGTGGGGACACAGCCAAACTATATCAGTATCTCTTCCCTCAAAATAAACAGAATAAAATTTAAAAATAGAATATGGATCATACCCTGAATACATTTAATGTTTTCCTTGACCTACCTCTCCAGGCCCTAAGTAACAGTGAGCCTATGGCAGATCAAGCCAGAAAAAACGTCAACTCTCCAAACTCATAGTCCAAGGGGATTTTATGCACATTCCATTTTTGGTTTCTGATTTAGCATTAAAATTTTAAGTTATGCAAATAAAAGTGGTAGACACAGGGGAAAATGTTACATAAACTGTGATTGAAAGAACAGTGTCAATCAAGGGTCTGATTTTATTCTTTTCTCACACATTGTAAAATGATAAAATCTGCTTCAAAATGAAAGATGTATATAAATCAATTCATTTCTGGTATGCATTCATCTTAAAACTATAATAAAGCATATTAAAGTAGAAATTAAAACACTCAGATCTAAAGCCCAATTTTCCCATTTAATAGAGAGGATTGTTCAAAGTATCATATGCTTTAGCTTCCTCTGGTCTTTATTTATCAGACCCTGACATTTAAAGTAATGCTACTTGTTGTTGACTTCATTGTAAACATAAATACAAACTTGAGCACTTAATGTTATGCAAGTGTACATTTTGGTCAGTCAAGTGATGCAGAATACACTTGTATGACTTTTTAAAAGTTATAATGAAAATAAAAACACCAAATTCATGCACATAAATGTGTGTGTATGTGTGTGTGTGTATGTGTGTGTGTGTGTATGTGTGTATATATATATATATATATAATTTTTTCCTCAGAGACCTCATAGCTTGCTTAGGATACATCCAAACACAAAATTTAATGCACAGCGACATAGAGCAATTCTACTTAAAAAGCCTACAGAGCACAGCCAGTTAACAAATTCCTTTTGCTGTTCTACAATAAAAGTATAGAAATTGAGAGTGAACATTTAGTAAATTTCATAGCAATTGATAATATCTGTTAAATGAAAAAAATAATATTAAAAGCCCTGGCTTATATTTTTGTATGTCTTTTTTTGGTAACGTTGTTTCTAGTTATTGATATTTATGGTAATTTACCAAAGTATTGGTCCTTGAGAGATTGAAAGTTAAAGCAAAACAAAATTTTTAAAAACCTGGTCTGCCACCTCAGATAATTTGAGAAGCACTGGTATATTTTATTGCTACTAATATTATAATTTCAAATGTTAAATCAAAATACTCTTTTACTTTCTCATCTAAAAATCAAGCTTGGACAACATCAATTTGGCTTTTCAAATTCTCAGTTTCACTATCACAGTTTTCCTCTGATAATTCTACTAGAGGTTAGCTACTAAACACTCCCATGCCGATTCTTTTCCCCAATGATGCACATACTGAGCAAGCTGTTCAAATGCGTGGGATCAAACTTTGGCCAACGGCCCCCACCAAATCAAACACAGACATACACATGAACACGCAGACCTTCTGGATGCTATTCTTAAAGTTCCCAAATATTACTTGTGAATATGTAAGCGTTTAAAATTACGATGTATTAAAAGCCATTCAATTCATTATATCAATAATAGAATAATATTTCCTGTAACTATAAATGATTTGTGAATTAAACATTTCCTGTAATTCCAAACAGCAATTTTAAAATATGTTATGGTATAAAAATTTTAACAGGATATAAAATTGAGTATATAACTTAAAACCACAACTAGAGAGTCCTTTTATATCTCTCCAAAACCTTTGAGGACCACCACCACCATGCCACTAATAAAATAGTCACCTACTGAGCTAACTTTGATTGATCTTAGTTAAAGACTGACCAACATCACCTTCTCAATAGTTAAAATATTTCACAAACTAAATGCTAGCACTTAGTAACATTTTGCAAAGCTGATAAAACTTAGAGGGATTATTCAAAAGAACCTCACATCAACACACTATCATTTCTAAATGTCAAGGACTTCAAGCTCAGCTCATAAAAATGAAGATCACGCTTAGAGACAATGCCCTTCTGAGATAAATCTCTTTTTAAGTCTTATGGGTTGTGGGGGCTGTAGTCTCAATCCTGATAAAATGACCTCCAAAAGCAGCAACGATTTTAAGGTTATGTGTACGTCCCTTTAAGCAGATGGCACAGAAGGGCTTAACAGGTGTCCAGGCATCGCTTGCAGCTTGTGCTGGTTCTGCCCTAAAAATCATGCCCTCCAAACATCTGCCTCAAAAACCCATGCGATGTATTAAGGGAAGATTTTCAGAACAAAATTGTGTCAATAGTCCCTATCCTAACTTATTTTTCAATAATCTCTGTACATTTTAGATACATACAGTCCAACAGGAAAGGAGATCCAGTATTTGGGGCAATCATGAAGAGATATTTTGGAAATACATGCCTTGCTTGAATCTAGAAATGAAGCTGTTTTTGTGTCTTTAAATTATAAACTAATATTCAAAGCTGAGTTGTTTTTTTTTTTTTTTTTGAGACGGAGTTTTGCTCTTGTTGCCCAGGCTGGAGTGCAATGGTGCCATCTTGGCTCACCGCAACCTCCGCCTCCCAGGTTGAAGCAACTCTCCTGCCTCAGCCTCCCAAGTAGGTGGGATTACAGGCATGCGCCACCACGCCTGGCTAATTTTTTTTTTTTTTTGTATTTTTAGTAGAGACGGGGTTTCTCCATGTTCGTCAGGCTGGTCTCGAACTCCTGACGTCAGGTGATCTGCCCACCTCGGCCTCCCAAAGTGCTGGGATTACAGGCATGAGCCACCACGCCTGGCCAAAGATGAGTTTTTTTCTGAATAATGTAATCTTTATTGAATTAAATTTCAAATTAAAGGTCAGAATACCTTATGAAATTTATGCATAAATATTTTGAAACAAAACTATATTGCTAATTTGGCAGGAGGGATTTTATCATTGCTTTTCTGTATATATATATATAAATGTGTGTGTTTGTGTGTGTGTCTGCGTGTGTGTGTGTATTTGGGACATGAGTCTCCTATAATACAGAAAGAAACAGAGAGATTTTAAAATGGATAACTTTTGTTGAAGGAAGGCATATGGTAACTTAAGTTAGATAACTGAATCATGAGAAGCTTGTCAGTCTATGTTCAGGTTGGCTGGTCCCGGACCAGGGATAAGGAAGGAATTATGGGGAAAGGGGCTCTGTGTTGGTGTTGGTAGCATCTAGTTCAGGGAGTGGTTGAGGGTTCAGTGGTCATGTGATTTTACCACAAGGCACCTGAAACAGAGGGAGATCATGGCCCACAGTTGTTCATCAGGACCCTACAGTCTAGTGCTAGACTGGGCCAGGAGTTACAAACTACTGTTCAAGTTCAAAGGTTGAAATCTGTGTAGTATCTCCTTGCCTCATATTACTTTGGTGCTTTTAGTAAAGATTCATTGAGTATCCACTCTATGCACATAATTATTTCTTTGTGCTGTGGGGATAGTAGATAGAACAGAGGATATGGCCTGCAAAACATTTATGACCTTGTGATGAAACTGAGATGTACAACATTTCCAGGCAACCAACTCTGATAGGAAATGAACAGGTTGTACACGTAGGCCTCCTCTTCTAGAGGGTCAATTATTTTAAGAAATACTCCACGTGTGGCATAATATTTCCTTATGAAACAATTCTTAAATTTATCCTGTAATGCCCCAGGGAACAATGCTTTTTAAAAATGTATTTCCTCACTAACTAGCCTATACAGCACTGCCTGCCCAACAAAACTTTCTGTGATGATAGACATGTTCTGTATCTTCACTGTCCAGTATGGTAGCCACTAGCCACATGCAGCTATTGAGTCTAGGAAATGTGCCTAGTGTAACTGAGGAAGTAAAATTGTAATATTATTGAATTGTTATTATTTTTAATTTAAACTTAACTATCCACATTTTCTAAATGTATTATGCTCTTAGTCTAATTTCAAAATTAGAATGTTGAACTAATTGTAAAACAATGCTTTGCATATAGCATGTTTCCAATATTCTCTGCGATAAACGGCCTAACTGGTTTTGCTAATTATAATATTGGCATTCTGATGAATTAAGGAGACCTAGGAAAAGTTCTTAACACAAGACAGTAATAATCAATTTTTATATGTAAAGGAAATGTTACTTAGAAGTAAATTATATAGAAGAAGTTATAAAAGAAAGAGCTATTGATCAAATATGATTTCAAGGAAGCCCTTATGGCTATTCAATTCAAGAAAAGTATAATGAAACAGCTGTTTTTACACTTTATAAAACATCCATAAACTGAGAAAAACAAGTAGCTCTGTTTCATTTGTATTAATTGTTCTATTAAATAATTCAATTTGAAATTAAGCAGCCAAAATAAAACGTTATCTTACATCAGAATGGATAGTTTCAATATTACACAAAGTAAGCTTTTTATTGTGAAAATAAACATTCTCCTTCCTGACATTTCAACTTTATCTTACATCTAACAACAACTAAAAAAGCAAATATATAAACAAGAACCTGAATAACTTCTACTTAAATATTTCTGAAAATGAATATAGGGAATCAATATTAAAGTAGAAATGAAAGTCTGGAGGCTTATAACAATTTTATCAAACAAGCTGTTCTGTGGCCTTATAAAGCGAAATCTCTTTTTAATCATTCTTTGTTTAATTAAGAAGTAAATAACCGCATTCTAAGGAAGTCTGCCTCTCCTAGTAAACTTAGCTTCTTCAAGGAAGATGCGATCCAGCATCCTAGTAATTCTCCATTTGATCAGTCAGGTTGTGAAACTTCCTTTTGTGCAGAGCATTATATTGTCATTCTTAGTGCAGTTAAATTAGGCTTTATGGTTTAAAATTGCCCTATTAACTTGGTGCTTCCTGCGTTTTCATTAACTCAAAACATATTTGATATCATGATAAGCTCTCCTGAAATGAAACTTCCCTTCTGGAATAAGTCATTCTATTATAGCAGATGCTTACTATGGAACTTGGTTTTGAACATTACACTGCTTTAATGTACTTCTCTATGAATTGATGCTTTGGATGAGGCTATACAACACTAGCATTTATCACCATATGCTGTGTTTTAGGCCAAGTCATTTCCCTTCTCCCCCACTATAAAACCGACAGGCAAGCAATGTCTGAATTCCAAATTATGTTTCTTTTCAGGATGAAAATCTACAAAGTACCTGGATATACCTGAAGTTACCCTGCTCCCACACTGGGGCAATGATTCTAAACTTTGGAGATCCATCAGCATCACTTAGTAGAAATTAAATAATACAGAGCTCTCACTCACGGCAGACCAGCTAAGAACTTTTAGCAGTGGGGCTCAGGCCTGATAAATTTTAAAAGCTTGGCAGGTAATCATAAAGTGCAATCAAGGTTGGCACTGTTGTCTTAGCATAGTAGTTCTCATATTTTAGCAAGAGCTTGTTCAAACAGGTTTAAAGTTTCTGATTCTCCAAGTCAGGGCTGAGCCCCGATAATTTGTATCTCTAACAAAGTTCTTTAGTTGTGTTGATGCTCCTGACCCAGGGACCACACTTTGAGAACCACTGGCTTAGGGCTCTGAGATTTAATAAATCCCTTTCAGTCCTCTTTGGTTTTTGTTTTGTTTTGTTTTTGAGATGGAGTCTCGCTCTGTTGCCCAGGCTGGAGCGCAGTGGCACGATTTCAGCTCTCCACAACCTCTGCCTCCCAGGTTCAAGTGGTTTTCCTGCCTCAGCCTCCCAAGAAGCTGGGATTACAGGTGTGTGCCACCGCAACTGGCTAATTTTTGGGTTTTTGGTAGAGACAGGGTTTCACCATGTTGGCCAGGCTAGTCTCGAACTCCTGACCTCAAGTGATCTGCCCACCTTGGCCTCCCAAAGTGCTGGGATTACAGGTGTAATCCCAGGTGTAAAAATCCACCGCACCCAGCCCCTTTTAATTCTCTTTGGAGATGATGCAAATTATCACAGGGCATCCTTGTCATTGAATGTGATGCCACCCGTCTTCCTCCAGCATTGATTTAACAAACAGAAGGATGAGGGGGCCTGAGGAAATGAGAGATGCTGGGATTCATCCTAGTGGCCCCTTGGTGACTCTTTACATTCAGAGTTGAATTTAAATAACGTGGTTCAATTTCTGAGGCTCTCAGAACAGTTCTGCCAAGTCAGCAAGATACCAAGGACCTCAACCACTTTGGAAAAAGGTCACTTTGATTCTCCTTTTCTTGAAAGAATAACCTTACCAGGTAGGAGTCTTAATTTCCTTATGAAACACATTGGGCTCCTGCCATGTGCCAAGGCAAGTAGAATACAACGGAAGAGAAGCAAAATCTTTGACTTTAGAGCATTTACATTATAATTAGAGTAGAAGGACAGTAACCAAACAACTAAATAAACAAGAAACTTTTACTTAGTAAAAAATCCCCTGGAAAATAGGAGGTTGGTAAGGATGCAGAGAGTGCCTGCCTGGGGGCATTGCTGAGCTACTTAAGAAAAGGTGGTAAGGATGGTCTCACAGTAGTGTAAAAGTTGAGCTGAGACCTGGATATCAAGGAACCACAGAGGTGACTCTCAGAGGCCAAAGCTTTCCAGGCAGAGGCAACAGTGAGTGCAAAGCTCCTAAGCCTGGGCTACGTCAATTTTCCATTTGAAACAAGAGGAAAGACTATGTGGCCAGAGTGAACAGAAAATTGATGGGATGCGAGAAACTGAGATTGGAGATGCAGGATTTGTAGGGCATTAGTAGGGATTTTGATCCTTCCATGTTTAAACAGAAGCTATAAGAGAGTTTTAAATAAGGAAGTGATATGATCCTTTCATTTTCTTTTAATGATCATTCATTTGCTGTGTTGACCAAAGAAACAGAGCTAGAGTAGAAGAAAGGAGGCCTAAAATATAACAAATACAACATTCTAGGTGAGAGTTGATGGAGGCTTGCACTGGAAGAATAGCTGCAGAGGTAGAACTCACAAGAAATGATGATAGATTGACTGTTGGGTATAAGGGGTGGAGAGAAATAGAGAATGACTCTTAGGTATTTGGCTTGAGTAACAGTGGGTGTATTGCAAACATTAATTGAGACGGGGAAGAATGGGCTGGGCAAGAAACCATTATTTTTGCTTTGAATGTTGTGGTTGAACTGTCTGCTGGATTTTCAGGAGTAGATTTCTAGTAGGTATTTGGATATATAAGTCATTGTTCAGCAGAGTATGCATATGAAATAAAAATTTGTTTGTCATAGGCATGTAGGTAGCATGAGGCTCAGTGGTTCCACCTAAGGAGCATTTAATCTTAGGTAGATTTATTCTGAACCTTTCACCTTAAAAGAGATATTATGGAAAGTTCTGTTGATATCTAAAGCCTTCACACATAGCTGATTATAGGAAAACAGTTTATTCGGGAATATGAGTAGAGGTGGTTTCCCAGAGGGAAAATAAATAAATATACCAATTCAAAGCAAACCATTTGAATTATTTACAAAGGGTAAATTGAGAGGTAGAAAGCACACCATTATCAGTGGTCATAATGTATCTCTCTAGCTGGATTGAAAAGGTTCCAAGAAACTTTACTTATTACTCTACTTCTAGACTTAACTTTTAGGCAAGCATCAGAACTATTCTTGATGACTTTAAACTTTTCTCTTTTAGGGACTTCCCCTTTGGGCAGAGGCAGACACTTAATTTGTCCCTGTTTTCCTTTCAAAGCTTTCTAAGAACCCAGTTTGAGTTCAGACTTGGTCTTCTTCAACAACCAACGCATTTCTTTTTTTTTTTTTTTGAGACGGAGTCTCGCTCTGTCGCCCAGGCTGGAGTGCAGTGGCGCAGTCTCGGCTCACTGCAAGCTCCGCCTCCCGGGTTCACGCCATTCTCCCGTCTCAGCCTCTCCGAGTAGCTGGGACTACAGGCGCCCGCCACCACGCCCGGCTAATTACATTTCTTAAATATGAAAAAGTTATATGCAGTCAACAGAGTTAAAAGTTGAAAGAGGCCAGCCCCAGCGGCTCATGCCTAAAATCCCAGCACTTTGGGAGGCTGAGGCAGGTGGATCGCTTGAGTCCAGGAGTTCGAGACCAGCCTGGGCAACACAGCAGAACCCCGCCTTTACTAAAAATACAAAAATTAGCTGGGTGCAGAGGCACGTGCCTGTAGTCTCAGTTACTCGGGAGGATCACTTGAGCCCAGGAGGTTGAGTCTACAGTGAGCCAAGATTGTGCCACTACGCTCCAGCCTGGGTGACAGAGTGAGACCCTGTCTCAAAAACAAAAAATGTTGGAAGAGATTACTCCAGATACCTGCAGAATTTGCATTATTTGAGTATCTAAGAGTTTATATGGTTGAAATTTAAGATTATTTAAATGACACAAACCAGGCCATTGGTTCAAATGATCTCATTTTCTGTGATTTCTACTCCTACAATGATATGTATATAGAGGTAGGTAAATAGGTGATAAATATGTAATAGATACAGATAGATGATTTAGATATAGATATATAACATGTATAGGATATCTATGAAGTATTACTTACTTCAATTAATATCTCTGTAATGTGTTTGTAACATTATAGTTCAAACCTATCCGAAAAGCTATTGTGCTACAGATGTGCTAATTTACTTTAAAATAATTCACTGTAAGTTATGTATCTGTATATTAACTTTGATTCCTACTCTTAAGGTGGTTAGAATTTTATGTTCCCTAATCCAGAATCTGTACTCTAAAAATGCCACCCAAGAATTTCAAGTATCATTATCAAAATCTACACAGAGGTTTCATTAATTCACAAAAGGCATGCTTGAAATAATTATTTGTTGATGAAATGAGTGGTGTTCAAAATGTTCAGTTGCTATGTAGATTTTATGAGCCTTATCATGAACGAGGCATAAGACTCATCAATGCTAGAAGTCTAATACCATCAGGTAAGTACACTAGGTCTAGGTCTAAACTCCCTTTGGTCTACCCTCTATTCGATTTAATGGAAGATTCTGTCCCTGATGTGACTTGGAAGGCTGGCTGATCTTACTCATAATGAACCTCTCTTGGAAGGGTATTTGTGGAAGTTCCTATAGATTGAGACTGAGAACTTGAAGGCTTAAGTTCAATAACTGCTTTTGTGCCCTATTTGCGACTAAATGTTGGTACATTTGACAGAATTTGGTCTATTTAATCTCAGGCTTGCTTTAATTTTGGCATACCACCTGGTAGCAAGATTATGGAGAAAAGGTTGCCATGAATAATTCACCTGTCTCTAATTGTAGAATTCTACCAAATTTTGCTCTAATAACGTGATAATTGCTGAATATCCAAATTGGCCTAGGTTAATTTTTACAGCAGATGCTCAAAACATTTAAAACATCTATTTGGAGAAGTAATAGACTAAGTTAAGTATATTTCTAAAGTTTTTTTTTAAACGAAGTTGTGATAATTTATACTCAATATTTCAAAAATAATGCCGTTTTCCTTCATTTTCAAGTACAGTTTTGAATTTCATTCATAGATTGGGTTAGTTTACTCCAACTCCACAAAAGTAAAAATTGAATGCAAAAAAGCATGACCTGAACATATCATAATTCATAATTCACAGATGTATTACACTAAAAATAAAGTTGTCCCTGTGTTAAACTTATAATTATACTTGTAAAAGCAGAATGTTAATCCCCATTACTTCTTTTCTTCAATCATCAAAATACACACACATAGACAAACATCAGCCATATCCTCCCCTACTGCTAGCTAATCCACAGATTGGTGATGGTAATTTTAACAGGACACAGCAGGTCCTCCTGGAGCAATAGCTGCACATTATATGCATTTTAATGAGAAAAAGATTTAGTGCTACGGAAAATATGTAACTGTTTCAGTGCACAAAGTCCAACCCTATGCTTCCTTCCCCCATGCTTTGTAATAAAGCATTTGGTTGAAACGTTGAGAGTATATTTTAATTCCAATATTGCATTTATTCACTCATTGACTAAATATTTATTGAGTGCCTCCTGAGAGAATCAATGGATCATTTTTGTGATCATGATTATTGCAATAAATAGATAAGTAATAAGTGTAGTAAGTGTAATAATGTGATAAGTATAATCATGACCTGCTTGAAAATAAAACATTATCACCGAAGTAGTTGCTTTTATTGGTTTAGTGAAACAGCAATTGTTGACACTCTGTTAATAGATTAATTAGGTGAGTAAGTGAAAAGAAAAAGTAAATTACTTAAAAAACAGAATAACCAAGAATGATTAATCTGAAAAGAGATTGAATTGAAGAAAAAGAATACGTGGTCTCTTGATAACCTTCCCAACCTGCTATGGCTTTGTACATTCTTGCTTAACCTAATATTAATAAATACAATGAAATATAACAAAGAAAATCAGAAAATAGACACTATAAGAGAAGTACCTTCTGTTTCACTCTTCTCAGAGTTAGTGCCTTTGAATAAATAACGGTGCTGTAATTTCTCAGTGAAGGAGGTGATGTATATGTTGTTTGTGCATGCACATGCATTCAAGTTTGGGAATAGATGTGGAATGAAACACTGTCAGTATATGTGAAATTATATATATATATATAATATGTAGTGAATTCGAGGTCTGTTGCTGTTTGGTCCCATGTTATTGTATTTGTAGAAATCATACTGGCTTTTTAAAATTATGTTTTAATTGTTTATAACATGATGTTTTGAAGTATATATACATTGTGCAAGGGTCAATCTAACTAGTTAACAAATGCATTACCTCACATAGTTCTCATTTTTGTGGTGAGAACATTTAATTACATCTGCTTTCTAATATTTTCTAGCATCTGTGAGTAGTAGAAAGGGTTGATTGTGAATAAAATTATGGAGTATAGAATCACTGATCTAGAATTGTTTAGAGATCACCCAGCTAAATCTCTTAATTTTTTTTTGCATAAAGATTAAATGGTATGTTTAAATTTACAGTAGTAGCCGAGCCAGAAAAGAACGTTTGCTCTTTTTTCCTTCCCAAAATATCTTTTAAGATCCTCAGACCTTATACCTAAGTGGCTGGACAAGTTTAAAGCATTAATCATTCCGAGAGTATTTCTATCTTAACATGAGTCAAAACTTAAAGAAGTAAAACTCTAATAAGGACAGCAGGCAGAAGAAACCAACCCTGCCAACACTGTGATCTTGAACTTCCAACCACCATAATTGTGAGAAAATAAATTTCTGTTGTTTAATTTAAAAAAAAGAAATTAAAACTCTAAATGTGGGATTTCAAGACTCAGTGAGGGCCAGTAGTTGGAGGTAGATGCTTCCCAAAACCCTTGAAATCATAGCATATGGCCAGTCAGTTCTTTTGCTATTTGCAAGGCAGTTCAAGCATGATTTATGTATCCCTCCTGAACTGTTGAATATTTTACCAAAATTAAGTTTACTGGTAGGAAATGTGACTTGAATGAGCAGAAAAGCCTGAGACCATTAGGTTGGTTTTAAGGAAGAGGAGTACAAGAAGAGTGAGGTGATTTTCAGGAAACTTAAATAGCTTCACAAGATGAAAATGTTTGAGACATGGCCAGCCATGCGCGGTGGCTCATGCCTGTAATCTCAGCACTTTGGGAGGCCGAGGAGGGCAAATCACTTGAGCCAGGAGTTCAAGACAAGCCTGGCCAACATGGTGAAACCCCATCTCTACAAAAAAAATACAAAAATTAGCTGAGCGTATTGGTGCGTGCCAGTAGTCCCACCTACTTGGGAGGCTGAGGCAGGAGAATTGCTTGAATCTGGGAGGCAGAGGTTGCAGTGAGCTCAGATCACAACACTGCACTCCAGCCTGGGAGACAGAGCGAGACTCACCTCAAAAAAAAAAAAAAAAAGGAAGAAGGCCGGGCATGATGGCTCACTCCTGTAATCCCAGCACTTTGGGAGGCCAGGGCGGGCAGATCACCTGAAGTCAGGAGTTCGAGAGCAGCCTGACCAACATGGTGAAACCCCATTTCTACTAAAAATACAAAAAATTAGCCGGTCATGGTGGTTCATGCCTGTAATCCCAGCTCCTCGGGAGGCTGAGGCAGGAGAATCGCTTGAACTCTGAGCTGGAGGTTGCAGTGAGCCGAGATCATGCCATTGCACTCCAGCCTGGGCAACAAGGGCAAAACTCTATCTTAAAAAAAAAAAAAAAAAGAAAGAAAGAAAGAAAATGTTTGAGACTGAATGCTTCAACAAATTAATTTTTTGATACCTGTCATGAATCTTGACTTATTAATATACTGTCATTCAGTACATCTGTAAACAGCATGAATTATATACCAGGATCCAACTTAGGATGTTGGATATTGCACTGAGTTGGATAGGAGATCTTTTGAAACTTGTAATGGGGTTGGGGGAGGTGGAGAAGCAAACAAATAAATAAACAAGTAATTCAGATGGCGCTCCCTGATATAAAATAAATAGCATAGAGAGATTTAAGAGAGATTGACTTGGGGCTACCTTCGGCAAGATGGTGAGAAGGCTTCTTTAGGGAGGTGGCATCCGAGACCTTAGAGATGAGCAGGCAGAAACCATGATGCAGAGAAACAGCTTTGGAGTAGAGAGAGATGACCAAGAGTCAAGGTCCCAAGATGAAAATGAGCTTGGTATGTGACCCGAAAGGGAAGTGGCAGGAGATGAGATCAGAGAAAGAAGCAAGGTCCAGTTATATGTACTGGCCTTAGGCGGCCATGATAAGGAGTTTGGACTTGATTCCAGGAAGTCATTGAGCAGTTTTAAGCAGAAGAATGATTCACACCATTTACTGTAAAGTAGTGGCTTTCGCTGCTGGGTGGAGAATGAATGAGAGACCAGTGGGGAAGCTTGCAATAAAGAGGGTGACAGAAGACTTATGGATAGAGACAGGGTCAATTTTGAGATAAAACCAATAGGAATTGATGGATTTGATATCAGAGGCAGTAGGAGAGGAAAAACCAAGGATAGCACCAAGGTTGTTGGCTTTAAAAATGTTCAATATCTAAAATCCGGTTTAATTTTATTAGATACATATAATGGACATATGTAACTTAAAAAGCTAAGTAATATAGTTTTATAAAGCCAGAAGTGTAACCATTGCTAAAAAGGCATATCATTATACAAGATGTTTAGGCATTTTGTTTTACCAGAGCGTTTTAAATTTAGTTACAGGCAAGATGTGTGATGAAACTATAAAGATTCAAGATGATTTTAAAAGGATAATGGCATTAAGCACATATTTTATAGTTTGCAATAAGAATCATGAATATTTGAGACTTAGGCTTTAAATAAGGGGAATTAAA
Source organism: Symphalangus syndactylus (assembly GCF_028878055.3). Classification (NCBI taxonomy): domain Eukaryota; kingdom Metazoa; phylum Chordata; class Mammalia; order Primates; family Hylobatidae; genus Symphalangus; species Symphalangus syndactylus. The sequence goes on along the minus strand of NC_072447.2, from coordinate 43,899,209 downwards.
CAGACATTAAAAAGAAATAAACCTATACAAAAAACAGGGAAAGGGATAAAATATTTTCTAAGCAGCACTAAGCATATTGCTGTAATTCATGGTAAATCCTAGTGGTGATGTTTCCAAAGAAATTATATAAATTTACCAAAACATTAAAAAGCAACTTTATTTTCGTAAAGAAACAGAAAGGCACCGAGTATATGGTCATGATAAAATGCTGACACTAATTTGCTTTAGCCTCATGAGTTATAAACCTGACAGAAAAATACCAGACAGAGAAAAATTCATCAGGAGGATTACACTTATGAATTTTAATTCAATGACTAAAGATACAATCATTGTGTCTAAAGTGACTAACGATCTTTCTTTTTATGATCAGAAAAGCTTGCATAATATTATTTTGGTCTTAAATATTGATTTTGATCTGAGAAGCTCAAATGCTTAATGGTATGTTTTCTGTTAGATTCTTATTATGAGCTAGATAGTCAACCCCCAATCTCTAAGAACACTAAGATTAAAAAAAAAAAAAAAAGAAACTCATGAAGAAAGATGGAAAGTAAATGAAAGGAGATTTTTTTTTCACCAGTTTGTTGAAAGCCTAGACAAATTACAAGAATCACTTATCTGATATCAGATGCAAACTCTATTGCTCTGGAGAAAATAGGTTGTTTCAATGTGTTGAAAAGAAAGTTGTTTTACTTCAAACTCTTGCCAGAAAAAAACCAGACAAATTGAATTTTTCCAAAGTCACTGATCACCCAGAACAGAATTATCCTATTTTCTTCTATTTTCCAGTGTACTTTGGAATAAAAGTGAGAGTCTAAACATAGAAAAAGCTAGTCAAAAGGAAGTCACACGCAATAGACACTAGCATAATATAGATTTTTCGGCTGAATGAGTTCAGGGTTCAAAACTGGGAATTTTGCCCACAGCTTAAGGGGACAACTGCACTGGGTTCACATTTCTAACAATTGTCACGTTGGAGAACTTTGCTTAGTGACTTGGCATCATGAAACTTTCCTTCAGCAATTCCTCATGAGATTTAATAGAAAAGAAACTTTAAGGTGAATTAAACCTCATGTGAATGTAGTTTTTCAAAGCTAACACACGCACTCAAAAGATAATTTCTTTTTGCACTCAAGACTAAAAGGAGGCATCTCTGTGGATTAAAACCCATGTGAATAGAATTTCTTAAAAAACAAACAATGCGCATTTATTTCCTTTGTGTTCCAGATTCAACGCCTTAAGCATATGCAAATGTAGTAAGACAAATGATGCACCAATAGCTAGAATACCTGAACTAGTTTATTATAAAATAAAATTATCTAAATTATTCTGTTTTGCTTTCTTTGTCATAAATACAGTTAATTATGACAAGTTTATCAATGAAATTTTAGGATCAGCCTATTACTCTAAATTTATTTAGTGATCCAAACTTTAACATACCAACCATGAAAGTACCAGTGATTTCTACTAAAGATTTTGGTTTGACCATTTAAGTATTGATGTATGGATAGGTAGAGGTTGATTAACAAATACAAATTTATAGCTATATAGTAAGAATAAGTTCTACTGTTCTATAGCACTGTAGAGCGAATATGATTAAAAATAATTGAATGTATATTTTCAAAAAGCTAGAAGAGAATATTTGAATGTTCATAACACAAAGAAGTGATAAATACTCAAGGTGATGGATGACACTGACTTGGTCATTACACGTTTTATATGTGTATCAAAATATCACTCTGTACCCCATACATATGTACAATTATCACGTCAACTAAAAATAAAAGGGAAAAAAGAATTGATGTATATGAAAATGGCAACAGCTTCCATTATGAATTCAAGGAGATCAGATTAGAGTCCAGATAATGTTGCTTCATGACCTTGATGAATATTGCTTCATTTTGTGCATGTTGTATTTTTTTCTTAGCATAGATCACCTTCTAACATACTATGATTTATTTTTATTATATGTATTGTTTGTTGTCTGTGTTTCCTTACTAGAATATCATATCTACAAGCACGAGAATCTAGGTCTCTTTTGTTCACTGACATAGCACACCTTCCTAAAAGAGTGCTTGGTACATAGTAGTCACTCAATAAATCTTTGTGGAATCAATGAATGTTCTTTGTTTCTGAATAAATGCAGATTCTATTGCTTCACTGAATAATTTATACATTCACGTACATACACACATACACAATTTAAATCATGGTTTCTTCCAATGCACTTACTATCTGTCAGTAATCAATCAGTGCGTAGCAACAGACAACAAAGTATCATTGAGCAACAAATACTGGGCAAGCATTAAATATCTGTTTTAAATGGGGGTATCACCAAAAATTGAAATCAGTGCTTTGACAATAGTGTCTTCTGGCAAAATAAACTTTCTAAACAGTTTGTATTAGCCAGTGTCACCCTTGAATAGCTTGTATTATGAAACATAAGGATACTGTTTTTGTTAGACAATTCTAGCAAAATGTAGTAACAGAATGACATGTGGTAACTAAAAAGATTAAGTTATACTGACAAACCTAGTAAAGACTTTAAGCATATGGAATAAAACCCAACTTTCTTAGCTCAAAATGTCAAAAACACCTAGGCAAGGTCTTAATGGTAAAGAAACGGATGCATTCTCCACGTCCATCTGTCTAGTACTCTCAAGATCTTCCATAACACTAAAGTTGTCTTTCAGGTTTTGTGCAGCTCATAATTTCTCTTTACTTTTTTCCTGGTGGGTTATTTCTTAACTAAATAATGACTATTTACAAGGACACTTTTCAGGGGACTGGCTTCCTCTATTAGGTATTCAAAAAATAACACATTACTAATATAGAACTAGCAAAGCCTTCCAAATTAGTCTTCTTGGCAACAAAAGTTTCTATGTTGTTGCAAAATCTCTATGTTGTTGGCTGTAATTTAGATTGTTAGGAAAAGTTTACTGAACTTTGAAATTATACGGAATTCAGAATATGGGCATTGTGCCAGGTCTCTTGCTTTGCCCTTATAGTTTTACTCTCATTTGCTCTGAGTACTCCAGCCAACTCATCCTCCATTTCCCACCACCCCTCATTCACCCTGTCTCTCCAGGTTCTGGTTGGGTTGGTCAATGAGAATGTTCCCCAGCTACAAGAACAAAAGGCTCCCCTCCCAGGTTTCTGTGGGCTTGCTGCGTTCCTCTACTGAAGACCTCATCTCCTAGGAGAAGGCTTCTCCGTACAAGTACCCTAATGGTTCATTTTCCTTGCTACTTATTTTCTAAGGATAGTAATGACCCCTCACTGGTACTTGCCTGGGACTACATCACTATCACTGCTGTTCTCCTTATACACTTTCTGCACCTTTGTAAACAGTCTCTCTTCACCCGATCCCTGCCTTATACACCCAGACCTTGCCATCTTTGTAAATGGCAAGAATCTCAGGCAAGACCCATGGATCACCTTGATTTGTCTATTTCACTCATTCCTCCACATCTTATTTGTTAGCGAGTCCTTCTACATCTACCTCCAAAATGTATTTTGAAACTGTCCACTTCCCTTTATCCCTACTGCCACCTCGATGAGTCAAGATAGCCTGATTCGCTATCTAGCACATTGCAATAACTCCCTAACTTGTCTCCCTGCTTTCTTTTTATTAGACTTGACTTTACGAGCTTATTTGCTACTTCTTCTTCCTCTCTCCCTCCCTCAATCCACACATTAAACAAAAGAGATCTTTTTAAGGCACAGATAAATAATGCAACTCTCGAACTTAAAACTCCATAATAGCTTTCCATTTTATTTTGGTTAAAATGCAAACACCATATGGTAGCCTTCAAGCTCCAACAGAAACAGGCCTCTGTAGGCTTTCCACATTCATCATACAAATCTGAAGCAAAGTGAGCTCTCTGTCACCCTCTGTCTTTTGCATTCACTCTTTCTTCTACCTGGTACACCCTTCCCCAGGGTTTCTCTAAAAATGGATCTGTGCCATCCTTCCTGTCTGGGTGCTCTTATTTCCTTTATATTACTGATCTGTGTTCATCATGTTTACTTGACATTGTGTACTGTATGTCTCAGCAACTGAAGTAAGTGTACGCTCGATGAGGCCAGGTACTTCATCTGTATCCTCAATGCCTGGAACAGTCTGGCTCATCATCTGTACTCTAACAACTACTTGGTTGTTGATGGTATGAATGAATGCTTTTCCATTCATTCCTGTTTCTATTTTTCACGAGAGACTTCTAGTCCTAACTTTCCAATGTTCCCACACTGTGGCCTCCCCCCACCCCCCACCTGCCTTTTTAAAAAAAATCTCTGAAGGCTTAATGCTTAGATTGTCTCATAATTCAAAATTAAACTTCTCCATGCTCAGGTTTGGGGCTCTATAACATTTCTTCTAAGCTACAAGGTATAAAATATTCCTCTTATCTCAGAAGATTCCCCCATGAGCAGACGATGACTGATCTGTTTTCTATCACCAGAGCTTGGTCTTCATATTAATGTGTATGTACTTTTACGTCTGGCCTTTTTGTTCAACGGAATGGTTTGAAATTCATCCACAGTCTTATGTATATCTGTAGTTTGTTGCTCTTTATTGCTAAATTGTGTTCCGTTGTATGGTTGGACCACTATCCATTCACCATTGATGCACGTTTTATTTGTTTCCAGTTGGGGAATATTATGAATATAGCTGCCATGAATATTCACGAACAAGTCTTTTGTGTTGACATACATTTTTATTTCTCTGGGATACATACCTGGGATTACAATGTTGGTTATGGGTAAATAGATGTATAAAGCATCTATAAAGCATACATCTATTTGCCCATGACCTATATTTTTAAAAACTATCAAACTTTATAAAAAACCTATCAAGCATTTTCTAATGTGATTATGCTATTTTTCATTTCCAACAGCAATGCTTATGTGTTCTACTTGCTCCATATCCTTACAACACTTGGTATGACCAGTCTTTCAGGTGTTAGCCTTTCTAACACGTGTATAATAGTTTTTCATTGTGGTTTTAATTTACATTTCCCTGATGAAGAATGGTGCTGAGCATATTTTCATGTGTTTATTATCTATTCTTATATCCTCATTTGGAAAGTATCTCCATTCATAATGAAAATAATTTCGTGGGAAGTTTGCTATAATTATTTGCAAAATGGTTGAACTCTCAAGTAGCAGCATATTTATTAACAAATTTCAGCTTCCATAAACTGATTTCTTGATTGCGTTGAAATCTAGTAGCATTTATAGTATTATGTATTTTAATGCAGGAACTTATTATCCTGTGTATAGACATGTTTTTCTATTTTGTCAAAAGAGGTAATGACAGTCTGACTACTGCAACGTATCAATGTCTTAGTATTGAACTAATTTTATTCTTTTAACTTAAAATGATAATCAAGATTAGAACATCTTATTCTCCCTAAGATGCATGTAATCTGAAATTGGCACAGCAAGAGTTTGCCACAAATGCAAGAGGAGATAGAGATGGTTCATTTGCTTTTAAAATGGATACGATGAATATAGCACATGTAGGGAAGAATTAACTAACTGGAACAAAATGTTTTTCCAACCATTCCTCTCAGCTGGAAACCTCACTATCATGTTTTTTTTAAGATAATAAGAAAATCCATAAACTGAAAAGGCCTCTATTTTTAATTATTTAAATCTTATTTTAATTCTGAATTTGATAAAATAGAGCAGCCATTCATGATACTACATATCCACATATAGTCTTCAAAAGTACAATCTTATTTTTTGCTACTCATAAAATAAATAGGCCCCCAAATTAGCATGCTTATAACATACAAAATGCTATTACATTTCAAATATAAAACATGTACCTGTGTATGAATAGCCAAGGCAATTTCAGAATACATCATACTATGGTCAATATCTTCCATTAGAAACTCACCTAATGGGAGGTGTAGTGGGGTACCAAAGAACTGAATAAGCCCAAGGTATGGTTGTATTTTAGTGATGGGATAGCTAGTAGAATTAAACACATAGGGTACTTATTCACGTAAAAGTGGAATTCCAAAGAAACTGGAATCATAAACCAGGAAGGCAAATAGTAACTATGTGATAAAATGAATAAAATCTCTATTCATAAAATTAAGTTTCTGTGTTACATGAAAATGGTGACACACATTTTAACCTAATTTGGAAAGCATGTTTGGGGTGGTCTGATGTAAATACAGCACATGTGAGGTATATAATTCGAGAGGGCCTCAGCCAGCATTTAAAAGAAATAGGCATTTATCCTCCAGAGCAGCTGTAGACTTCAATTGTATTCTGTAAATGGTTACTCTATATAAAGTGTTCTCCAGGATAGCAATAGTTAGGACTTAAAAAAATATATTGGTTTATGATTCTTTAGAATAACAAAGAAAAACCAAACAAAAATGAATCTGCATGTTTCTTGAATTAAATCAGTTTTGTTGTTACTTATTGTTTGGTTTCTATTTTAGCATTATTCCTAGTGTGCATATACAGCATGAGATTGCTCACATTTTCTAAATACTACTTCTAATAATATCAACAATAACAATAATAGCAATGATCACAGGGACTGTTACCCATGCTGCAGAAAATACTTCCCTTTCTAGACATTATGATTTTGATTTTGGCGTGATTTCTTCACTTTTTCCCAGGCTACAGACCTCCAATTCATCTCATCCTCTGAGTGCCCACATCCAATCAGGAAAGTTTCTTCATCAGTAATATCTTTCAGTTGTTCATCTTCTGACTCCTTCCCATTGCCAATCACTTTCGTTCTTACTCACAGCCTCTCCCCCTGGCCAATTCCTAAAGCCTCCTAATAAACTCCCTGACTTCACTTGTTCCCTCCTCTAATCAGGACTCTGCTCTACAGCCAGAGTTGCCTTTTGGATCGTTTCATAGCCTCCCCTAAAACCGCTTTCTACTTCCTACTGTCTATAATAAAATGCCCAAGCTCTTTGAAAAGGAAAAGAAAGCTCTTTAAAATGTCATGATCAACCCATTTTATCTTCCACATACATCTGCCTTCACTATCCCCCATTTCCAACAATATGCCTCAGTCAGAGATCTTTATAGATATAAAATCAACTTTCACATGTCCAGGTCTTTGCTTATGCCATTTCCTCTCATTATAATGCTTTTTCCTATATTCTTTGCTAGATAAATTACTACTTATTTTTCCAAGAATCAGCTAAATGACCACTTCTATGGGACCTTCCCAAACTATCTGAGGCAGAATTACTTTTGCCCAGTTTTTCCATATAGTATGTGTGTACCTGGCTGTCTTATAGCCTTCATCCCCTTCCATTTTAATTATGATTATATTTTTAATTTTTATCCACCAGACTCCGTAATGGATAGAGAACTAGGGAACATGTCATATTTATATCTTCAGTACAAAGTAGAAAAGAGGAAGTGTATACTTCTGGCATAGATTAGAATCTTGATGGATGACTCTTCACTTAAACATACAATATTTATACATTAAGGGCCACTAGGTTATGCAAAATGTATGCATATTTCTTCATTTCTTTCTACTCTCATAAGACATAGAGCTTTACTTGGAAACATATGTTCTGAGTTATCCTTAAAATTGCTTCAATGCAGTCTTTACAATTGTATAATGGTAAATTGGTCCATTTTTTAAAAGTGTAACTTACACCATGATTTATATTCCGCCTCTCTCTCTCTCCTCCCCTACCTATATAGGTAGGTAGGTAGGTAGGTAGATAGATAGATAGATAGATAGATAGATAGATAGATAGATAGATATGGATCAACAATGAAACTGAAATGTTTCAGCTCTTTCTAACACAATCAACCAATCAATCAGTGCATTGATCAAATTATAGGAATGCCATTTCTTCTACACTGAATGCCAATAGGTACCAGAACTATTGTGTTCAAGGAAGATAGCGGTTTACCAAGACCTGGGAGACTGAAAAGGAAAAATCCCCTCCAAAGGAGGTAGTGATACTTAGCTGGAACAGAACGTGGACCCAATACTGCTAGATCGTCAGTTTTTTAAAAGAAAAATGGATGCTTACGGGAGATCTCCAAATGTTTGAATGTGGGTAGCCAATTGACACAGAACAAGAAACATTATATATTCTCAACAAAATATATTTTGAAGTCATATACACCAGCAGCAGTCAGTTTTCAAGTGATTTTAAGGATGTTGAAGTTCGAAAGTAGTGACCTTTCAAGAGTTCTGAGTCACTCTGCAAGACAATCTGGGATTTGCTGGCATACTATATTATAACAACTATTTAATTTTAAAGTGCATTTGACGAAGAGTATAAAAATAATTTAGAAGTTCAGCATTCTGGCCGGGCGCGGTGGCTCACGCTTGTAATCCCAGCACTTTGGGAGGCCAAGGCGGGCGGATCATGAGGTCAGGAGATCGAGACCACGGTGAAACCCCGTCTCTACTAAAATACAAAAAAATTAGCCGGGCGTGGTGGCGGGCGCCTGTAGTCCCAGCTACTCGGAGAGGCTGAGGCAGGAGAATGGCGTGAACCCGGGAGGCGAAGCTTGCAGTGAGCCGAGATCGCGCCACTGCACTCCAGCCTGGGCGACAGAGCGAGACTCCGTCTCAAAAAAAAAAAAAAAAAAAAAAAAAAAAAAAAAAAAAAGAAGTTCAGCATTCTACACACAAAAGTTACCACTGTTCAACTGTAGTCATATGATTTATTTAGGAATTATGGTTATTATTCAGGCACAAAGGCAGAAAAGGTTCCATACAAATCTGGCTTTTGGGCTGCCTATTCATTTCTTGACACATCTTGATATTCCCTTATTTGCACCCGGGGAGTCACTACTTTTCTGCCGTTTCATCCTCTTTCCTTATTAATTAACAAGATGCCCCTTCTCTGTGTCCTGATTTTGGCTTATATTTGGAAGCAAAGAAAACAGATTAAACTAAATCACAATGAATGAGAATTGCAGATAAAATGGCTTAATGCATTATAGTTTCCATGCCTGTTGGAATGTTTATGCTGTTAAAAAGAGGATGATTAGCTCAAAGACAGAAATGTCTCACAGAAGTTCTCAGTGTGATTGACAGGTAAAGAACAGTGACAGAGGCCTGCTTGGCCTTCTTAAAAACTTATAGAGACCAGAATATTCTAGGTATCACCAAGCATTATTATGGGTTTTGTAGGTTTTTTAAATTCATGGTAATCATTTCAATTTTCTGGGCATGCTGCGGATTATTTAATATACTCTTTGTTAAAATGCCAGCATCTGTTGTCAACTCTCAAAAGGAAATACTGTTGGTGATTTTATAGCAATTAATTATCATAGTCACTATGGAAACACATGGCGTCACTGAAAATCAAGGTCTCATGTAATATTAAAATAACACTCTTCAATATGATTATTATTTATAATGCTAGCCTTTTATAATCTGTGATATAAAATAATGTATGAGGCATTTTGTAATCTGTGAGGCAATATTCAGGTGATATTAACAACAACGATAATATAGCCATTATAAGCTCTTTAATGGTCTGAGTCTAATTAGCTTAGCTATTATGCTGCCTGATTTTCCCTTTATACTCCTCACATGATAGCAGCACTTTCTTACAACCTGTGTTGGAAGAAACGTCCATTTGTTGCTCTCATAACACTAATGTGGGTCAGGGAAATAGAAGGCTGAGGGTAGAATGGAGGTGAGAGGCTGATGATGAATTCTGCGCCTCATGAAAATACTGTTTTCATCCCATGAAAATCCAAAAAGTTCTATTAAGCTCCCATGGATATTTGCGGTCTCTGATTTGGTGACATAATCTGATTAAATCTTGAGACCAACAAAATGTTTCAAATATGATAAAACTGCCAATGTAATATAAAGTGTCTAATTTATGCAGATTAGCTAATTTCACTTTTTAATTTTGTTTTACACCATAATGAGGAAAAATCATTCTTTTAACTTCTTTTAAGAATTTGTAACACTTGCACTTACATACGCACATGCACAGTAAAAAGGTAGATGGTTTTGATGATAATAAAAAGGAAGATGGTTTTGATAATGTCAGTTGAGCTTACTTGACATTGGTGTTGAGGGGGATCTATGTAGTTTTTTTTTAATTAAAAAATCAATTTAGCTAAAAATACACCCTTTGTCAGCAAACGTAGTGATACTGATTTTGGGTATTTTTTTGTTGCTTTTTTCCCCTAAATTTTTTACTTAGTCGTCAAATCAAATTTTCTCCTGGGAACTAAACAAACTATTCCAACAAAGCTGTTCATCATCTAATATTCAGTAATGCCCGCTAAAAGGCATTCTAAATGTCTTCAGCATTATTTTCAATAGCTAATGATGATAAATTATAATAAAATTAATATATGTTACCCACAGGAAATGCAACTCATGTGAAACGAATGCATTATTTCATTTCATTTTGATTGACTTTAGTGAAGCACTCAATATTAAGTGACATTAAGTATATTTTATAGTACAACAACTTCCTAAGTGTTTTATTGAAGGAATTCTACTATAACTTCAATAGCCAAGAGGCAGCATGATCTGTTTTATTTTTTATTATTTTTTCTTTCTTTTTTTTTTTTTTTTACTGTAAGGGAATTTTGTTTTATTATTATACTTTTAAGTTTTAGGGTACATGTGCACAATGTGCAGGTTTGTTACATATGTATACATGTGCCATGTTGGTGTGCTGCTCCCATTAACTCGTCATTTAGCATTAGGTATATCTCCTAATGCTTTTTTATTATTTTTTCACTCCAACTTTTATTTTAGGTTCAGGGCGTACATGGGCAGGTTTGTTACATGGTTAAATTGCGTGTCACGGGAGTCGGGTGTACAGAGTATTTCATCACCTAGGTAATATGTATAGTAGCCGATAGGCAGTTTATTGATCCTCATTCTCCTCTCTCTCTCCCCTCTCAAATAGGTCCTGATGTTTATTGTTCCCTTCTTTATGTTTCCATGTGCATGATCTCTTTTAAAGAGCATGGGTCTGGGAATAAATAAACGTTGGTTCCAACAACATAGTCGTGGGTTCTTATGTAAGTCATTGAGTATCTTCAGGGTCCAGAATCCCAGTTTGTAAATTGAAGCAACAGATTTCTCAGGTCCCCGCCATTCTACCACTATAAAGTTCTTACTCCAAGTATCTCTCCCATTTGGACATTTGTAGACATCTAAGTTTTTTCAGCAGGTTGATAAATGCCCATCAATTTTATCACATATAGCTTCAAATCATGGCTGTTTTCAAACAAATAGTTTAACAGTTGATAATATCGAGGTACTCAAAGTGTGGTCCATAGATCAGCAGCATTGGCATCATCTGAGAGCTTATTATAAATGCAAATTATCAGGATCCATTCTAGATCTACCAAATACAAATTTGCATTTTAAAAAGACCCCCAAGTGGTTCATGTGAACCTTTAAGTTTGAGAAGCACTGGCTTAGTGCTACACTCTTTCCCCCAAATTATCTCTCCTGTACAATTTGAAGTTTTAATATTATCCTACAGTCTACATTTTATTATGAGAAATGTTATTTGGCTTAGTATTCTCACTTTTACATTTGTAAATATTTCTGGCTGAACCACATCTCAGTGTCTGAATTTTTGGCTTCTTTACTGTTGGTAGTTAAGGCATGATAGCAAAGAGTCTAAAAAAGGTATGACAGTGAAGAACATGGGACATTCTTATTGGAGAGTTTTCTGGCATCAACTAATAAAATAGTAGCCCTGGGTGGCAGAGGATTGGAGGAAGGACATACCAGGATTAGGTGAAAGAAAAAGAGACAGGGTGTTCATTTATTCATTTAACAAAATATCTGTTGATCACTTATGTGCCAGGCAGGGACTGCAGTAGATTGGAGGATTCAGCTGTACCCAGTACCTGTGCTCATGGAGCTAACATTGTAGAGGCGGAGACTCAAAATTAGTAATGTTGCCCTTATAAACCCCTCATCCAGGTAGAAATAGGTTTATAGTTTCAACTATAAACACAGAGAACATAGCCATCTTTAAAAAACGACATATTCTCCCCCTGGCATTCCCCTATTTTAGATATTTTGAAATTACAGTCTACATCCTAGTCTGGATATGTTGTGTTTGCCTCATATACTTTATAAAAGAAGATAGAAGTGTGGATTCTTATATTGGCAAAATATTGGTAATGTATTCACATCTGTGTGTTTTCAAACTACAATGTAGATTAAGCGAAATGTGTAAGTGAGCCATAGCTTGTTAACCTCTGGAAAAATATCTGTTGCAATAGTGATACTGATATGTCTTCCAGAGAATATATATTGTATATTTCATTCATAAAATACAATACTATAAGTGAAAACTATTTATACAATATATATAGTATAAATGAATACTATTTATACAATAGTATAAGTGAAAACAAGATTAATTTATAAAATTCCTCTAATAAACATTGAAAATGAAGCAAGAATTGGCATAATATAGTTGACTTCATAGAAAGCATTTTTACCAGGTAAAAAAAGATTAAAATTAACAATATAGTTTATCAATTTTATTGAATATCAAGGAAAATACTTTTTAGCAAAAACCTCTCATTAGGATGTACTTCATTTGAAAAAAAAACTTCTTACCATTATTCTAATTGTTATCTCTATTATACTGCCTATGTTTCAAACTTTGAGTGTGGGGAAAGAGGAAAAAGTTCAGGCTCTGTTAGCAATTTCCATTGTGACAGATTCCTTATGGATTTGCTAGGCTAATATGTCTGGATTTAAAGCTACTCAAAATAAAGAGAGAAAATCAGAATTGTCAATTAGACATGTCCATGTGAGTTCATTGAGATGAACATAAACCATTTTGCCCTTGCTTTCAAGGCACAGACCTTACACAATAATTGACTTAAATACAGTTCTGTTGTTTTTAAACAACAGATGGCTGCCATTTTGTGCACTTCCATTTTTACAAAAATATTTTATTGTTGGCTGAAAAGTCCAAAAGGATTCTCATTTATTATTTTGCCAGTGTGTTTTTATTTGTACAAAGAGCCAGTTCATGAAGAAACAAGAGCTTGAATGTAAAGGTTGAAAATCTCATAGCTCCTCATTGCAAGATTCACATGTGTGATTACTGCCAAAATTAGAGAAGGATTCAACGATAGATACCAGTGAATTTATAAGACCTGCTGCTTGAGCCTTAAGACTCAATTAGCAATGCATTAAAGCAAGCATGACCAAAGTGGAGAGCAAGTTTTAACTGTACCTGATCCCGGTGAGTCATCAACTGGTATTTGTTGAATGGGTGAATTATATGCAATAACACTGGCTCTGTATCCAGCTATCTAGGAGCTTAAATGTCATTACTAAAAATGTCTGTTGTTTAAAATGTGAGTATTTGGTCTCATATAGACTAAGTTTGAATCTCCTTATTTATTTTGATAACTTCTGTCAAATCATTCTCAACAACCAATTTGTGAGGGCACCCACAGCTGATCAAAAAGAGATTATAAACCATAAAATAGTCTAAATTACTTTCTTCAGGTTTCTCCAAGTATCCTTTAACTTTCTTCTCTGCCCCAGCCTGCATTGCCTCAGTTCCAGGAAGCTGCTAAAAGTCTGACTATAACTTTTTATTTCCAACTGTGGAAAATGATAAAAGCATAAAATATAAAAATAAATAAGACAAATTCTTGGACTTCAATGAACTTAAACTCTAGTTAGAGCAATGATTTATGACACTACAATATAGGACAGAGTTATAAAGTAAATGCTGAAAAGGGGGAGAGGCAGGTAAAAGTAATACAATTACAAGGAAGGAGGCAAAATTAATTCTGAGTATGATAACTGGAAAGCAACAGGCTAGAGGAGACAAATTGTGATTGATGATTAGGGAAGGGAGGGCATGCTGGCATGTTTAGAGACTCAGGGCCCTGAATGCCTGCTATATTCAAGAGAACAAGGAGTTGCATGTGGCAAGAATACAAGCAAAGTGGTAGGTGATGAGGGGTCCAGATTATATCAAGAGAACATGTAAAGCTGATGCATCTTATTCTATAGGCAGGGCTGTGTCACTGAATAGGTTTACGCTGAAAATGTCATGATCAAATGCTTCTGAAAGTCGATTCTAGTGGAAGTGAGAAAGCTGTGAGTTCCGCAATACGTGGCTGAGACCTGAATTAAATTGAGAGTTGAGTGTAGGAGAAGAGATTTAGAGATAGAAAGAGAAAAAAATTATTGAGCAAAAGGATGTTATTAGAGTGAAGATAACGGGGGTGCAAGGAGGCAGAGAAAGCAGGGTCAAAAATTACTGTCAGAGTCCTTGGCTTTGTAACTAGGAGGATGATTTTATCACACTAATAAGGAAAGACAAAAGGAAGAGTAGGTCCTAATCTATATTTATAAAATACAACACAAACTCCTCAGCTTAATATTTGCTAATTCCTCCATCAGGAACTGTTCCCATCTCTCGGCACATAAATTAACTCCCATTCAGCATTCAGGTGTCAGCTCAAACATTATTTTCTCAGAGAAGTGTTCCCTCAGATCCAGGACTATTATAATAGGTGCCCTTATCATGAGGTCTCATTCTGTGCTCTACCTCTTTTAGCACTTATGATATGTGCTTATTTGGTCTATGCTTGTAATACCAGTAGACTGAAAGCTCCAGGGAGCTCTTGTTCACCAGTGACCTCCCTTCGCCTAATACACTGTGCTCTTACAATGTGTTCTGTTCAGTAAATAGTGAGTGAATGGATACCTGATGGGTTTCTTCCACAAAAGGATGAGCAATAGCATATGATCTGTTGTCCCCTTTTGCTTCTCACAAGTAACTACTTCAACCCCAGGCACACTAACACACAAAAGCACACCATTCTCCCATCTCCCGTCTTTTTTTTTTTTCCTTCTTTGCTCCTCTAATAACCAGAGGAAATTTCTATTCTCTACCCAGCTCTTCAATTCACTTGTAAGCTCCCAAACAACCCCAATGATGATTAATAAGTGTAGGTGTAGCGAAAGTAACAACTAGGAAATGGAAAGTGAAATCGGATATAATGACCCTCTCAAGCTCATAGCCCTTGAAAATGCCCCAATTCTCTGCTCACAATTCCCACCAAAGTCTTTATCTGCCTCCTGTCTTTCCCTAATTAGATCTGCTTTCCTTAAGCAACATGCTCAAGGCATGAAACAAAAATCCCACTCAGCAATTCTGTTTAGGTTTCAATTACTTTTATGGCACATTTTCTATTATTTTCATTGCCAAAGCACAGTACTTCATGTGTAGTACAACAAGGAAAAGTATGCTTAAACTAGAAATTTAACCATCAATTATAATGTTGATTTTCAAACATTTTAAAATAAGAGAAACATTTTATTTCAAAGGAAACCATCAGTGGGGATCTAATTTAAAAATACATCCAAATGAAGCTACCCTGTGTAACGTTAGGTTGCAGACAGACCCCAACACAGCCTCTGTGTCTTCCCGACACAAATACCTCACTAGTACTTGGTAGAGAAGGTTTAACTACACTATTTCGACGGGAATGCATTTCTAGTTTAAAGTTTCTGACACTGAAATTTAGAACAAACAATTCTTTGTATATTGAAGAATTTTTACGTATAAAAATGATATTCACTGAAATCTTATTTAAATTAGGATTTTAACTAGGGAGAGGAAGAAGTAGGACAATTGATACGTTAACATGATATTCATGTGTATTTTAAAGTGTTCATTATTGTTGTTTTAATGTTGTTTATGCAAGGAAGTTATTCAAGTCTGTATTAATTACTTCATTGTCTAATTATATATAAAATGCACAAACACTCCTTATCTTTGAAACATTATATATGCTCTTGCTGCTGATGTTGTGATGGACATAATTACAAATGGAAATTTCCCACTGATAATGAAAAGCTTTATATGCATAGATCAGTCCCCCATAGCCCTGCAAGTACACTTCTTTCTTGGATAAAATTACCTTTATAAAGCCTATTTAAAAAATAACAAACAGTTTTCAGTTATTTACCTGACTAAACCATTCCCTTTTTATGTGGGGGTGGGGGGGTGGCGGAGAGGAAGGAGGAAGAGAAGTAGGAGGAAGTGCAGGAAGAGGAAGCAAGAAAGATACTGCTGAAGGATTCCTGTAAATAGTAGATTCTCATATCTAAACACTTATATAACTACATTGTTATAAGTGTTACATGTATATTTGTGTGTGTTGTGTGAATAGTGTTCCCTCTATATATGTATATAGAGTTACATGTGCATGAGGCATAAAACTGGGAGACCACAAATGTTCCTTCTGAAATTTCATCTACTTTATCATTTCAGGTTAGGCTTTGTAAATATATTTATTTGACATTATTTTTATTTGTTCAGGACTTAGCATAGCCAGACACATTCGTGTGTATATGTCTGTGTATGCACATGAACACACACACACACACACACACACATACACCCCAACACATTTACAGACAAACTGTAAAGATGTCTATATCACCATTAGCCTGTGCCCTTTCTGAAGATTAGCTCAGACAGAAGTCAAGTCTGCATTGTTATTTTGCTATAGCCTGCAATTCTGGAAAAGCACTGATGTCCAAGGTAATGACAAGGATAAATTCAATGAGAGACAATTTAACAAGAACACATGAGTTGAGCTGTGCTGAATCAAAATATCAAATTTAAATTAAACTCTTTCTTATGTAGTTGGATTCATAATTAAGTTATAAGCCTTAATCTCTAAATCTAAATGCAATTATGCTAAAGCTACCGCACAGTGACAGATAAAAGATCCTCACTATATAAACTCAAAGACAAATTTCCAAGCTACAGAAATATGTGGGTACAGGCAGAGTAGCAATGGAAGTTCAGCACAGCCAGTTCTTGAATAAGTAATGAAAGCCCATGACACTGCTGGAAACCAACAGGAAAAAAAGTGGTGAGAACAAGGTCAAAGCATCTTTATCTTTAGTGCCAGCTCTACTTCTATGTATGCAACTGACTCAGAAAAGAAACAATTACTTAGGTACTGAGGGAGAAATATTTGGTAGGAAACTCTTCATTCACCTTATGCAGCCTTGGAATATTTCCTCAGAATTTCAGTGAAGTTGTAGGTTAAGAGTTAATTGTAGGCTGGGCGCGGTGGCTCACGCTTGTAATCCCAGCACTTTGGGAGGCCGAGGCGGGCGGATCACGAGGTCAGGAGATCGAGACCACGGTGAAACCCCGTCTCTACTAAAAATACAAAAAATTAGCCGGGCGTGGTGGCGGGCGCCTGTTGTCCCAGCTACTCGGAGAGGCTGAGGCAGGAGAATGGCGTGAACCCGGGAGGCGGAGCTTACAGTGAGCCGAGATCGCGCCACTGCACTCCAGCCTGGGCGGCAGAGCGAGACTCCGTCTCAAAAAAAAAAAAAAAAAAAAAAAAAAAAAAAAAAAAGAGTTAATTGTATATTTACTTAAATTTCCCTCCACATCTATTATTTCAAATTCTCATATTTTGAGCAGGAAAATTGTTTTCTCCTTGTAATATTATCAACTCTCTTCCACGATTTTTTTTTAACTAGAAATGATCATTATATAGGTGGCAAGGGGTAAAGCTACTCTGAGATTATATCATTATTGTAGGATACCTTTAAAGGAATTCCTGAGGAAATAGTAACAATGAACCACAGGGCTCCGCAGCAAATGGAGAAGAGCACTGTATTATTTCTATGGTAAACACTATTGGAAATGAAAGCAGAAGGTGCTTACTTATCAAAGGCTAAAGCAAGGGAGGAAACTAATCAGGACTCACTTCTTTTACTGCTGATTCCTTTCCACCCTCTGCTCCAGTGAAAACTGGAAATTAGGTTCTACCCACTATCTTGTACAAAATATAATGCAAATCTAAATGTGAATTAAAATAAAGCAATATTGTTTGAATTTAGTATAAAGTACAGTCATGAAGTTAAGGGCTTTTATTGGCTTTCACTGCAGACCCTCAGAAGTTCAAATAAAAAGATAGGAAGAAGGACACTTATAGGACTTTGGCATCTGCAAAGCTTGCCACGCACACAAACATACACATTTACAGATGTGCACACAAAGGAAAACTGAGAAATAATTTTTGATGGTGATATTATCACTAACATACAATATTATTATGTACTCCCTTTATGGCTGAACAGATACTCTCTGTATCTGTTATTTATAGTATGATTCTATCATACTATAAATATCTCATCATGATACTTATGTAATAAAATTGAGAATGAATCTATTTGACTTTTTTTTTTTTTTTTAAGAAACAGGGTCTCACAGTGTCACCCAGGCTGGAGTGCAGTGGTGCAATCAGGGCTCACTGCAGCCTCGAGCTCCTGGACTCAATGGATCCTCCTGCCTCAGTCTCCCGAGTACAGTTGTGCGCCACTAATATGGTTTGGGTGTGTCTCCACCCAAATCTTGAATCGTAGCTCCCATAATTCCCCTGTGTTGTGGGAGAGACCTGGTGGGAGGCAACTGAATCATGAAGGCGGGTCTCTCCCATGCTGTTCTTGTGATAGTGAATAAGTCTCATGAGATCTGATGGTTTTATAAAGGGGAGTTCCCCTGCACATACTCTCTCTTGCCTGCTGCCATGTAAGAGAAGTGCTCTTGCTCCTCCTTGCCTTCAGCCACGATTGTGAGGCCTCCCCACGCACGTGGAACTGTGAGTCAATTAAACCTCTTTCCATTATAAATTACCCAGTCTCAGGTATGTCTTTATTAGCAGTGTGAGAACAAACTAACACAGCCACCATACTTGGTTCTTGACACTTTTAAAGGAAGAGTTGAGATTTCTTTTCAAGGACAGGGAAAAATGGTACTTCAACATGGTCTATGTCAGAAATTTGGTGCTGCATTTTTCTCTTAAAGATACAGTGGGAATTGATGGTAGAAGAAAATAGATAAATAGCACAGGTTAAAGTGATTGACTCTCTACTACTTATTCAAGCCATCACAGTTTCTTATGATTTTCCAAACAGTGACCCCAAACTACTGAAGAACATGTGAAAAATGAGACATTCGTTTTATTTTTCTCATACTTTCCTTCCAGTAATGGGAATTCAGACAACAGAGAAGCCCTACCAAAAACTGTATCTACTGATTGCACGTGCAGATATTTTGGCAACGACAGGGCTTAAATCTACAAAACATGACAGAATTACTTTTTCCTCTCTTTTATTTAAGAAAACATCATTCACTGCAACCTTTTAAATCTAAAGTGATATGGCAACATTTTCCTTTGAAATATATGAGACACTGTTGAAAGGAAACTGAGTGAACAGAATACTATAATCTATGATACACAGTCATGCTCACCCACGTCAATCAAAGGTGGACATATTTTTCTGGACACAGTTTTATCTCTGAAAACTTACAGATTCTCCTGCTTCAAATATTTCAAACTCAGAGGTGACACTCATAGTAGTAAAATCTGTAGAAACTACAAGGCCAGCATTGTTTTTTCATGGAATGACATGACAGGCACATACAGTAACAGCCTGAAGAGCATTCACAGGAAACAATAATTTGCTTGAACTATGGACATTGGAATAGAATTAACACTTCCATAGGGCACTCAATACTGATTCCACCCTGTGGAAATTCTCACTGAATCCTGCTGTCCCACAAAATAAGATACAAATCAATAGTGTGTTAGTGGATCAAAACACCCTTTAGATAACAATGGTAGATCTGCAAATTTGAATCTGGAAGTTATACGTTAGAAATATTTTACTTAAATTCTGCATAAAAATTACTATAGTATGTGAAGTTTCCAATGATTACATAAATGTATTTAAAGTTGCTAGTAGGATAATGGTGGTAACAGATGCTCTTTAGCAGGACAGAATGGCAGCTAAAGCACAGATTCTGGAGCCAACCTGCCTAGGTTTGAACTCCACCTCTGTCATTTATTAGCTCTGACACTAAGCCTGTATGTGCCTTTATTTCCTCATCTGTACAATATGGAGAACAATAATACCAATCTCATTGCCTTGTGTTAATCCTTGAAAGAGCTTATGATTGTGTCTGGCACATAGCGAGCATTCAAGAAATGTTACCTACTATACAGGTTTATACTTTAAAAAATGAGTCTCATGTCAGGTTTTCTTAGCTAGTATGTACTTTAGTTTTCACATTGTACCATTTCTTCCTTACACCGAAAAACAAGTTATTAAAAAAAAGCATTTTGTTTGTTTTATTTTATTTTGATATGGGAATGGAAGAAAGGAGGAGGAAATACACATGCACCAAACTTGAGTTTCGAGCTCAATATTGCAACTAATCTGCTATTTGGTTTCATTCTGGGCTTTGGAAGAATGAAATGCTGTATGCTTCCATCAGTTTTATTCCTGTAATTCTACAAATTGTACTTTGCCAGTGATTATGTAGTTGTCATCCAGCATAATAATGTCAGTCATACAGAAAAGCAAGATATTATGTTTTATTCTTAAAAACAGAATATCTACTTTCAAATATAGCCAACCATTTCAGATGTAACTTGAAGTAAAAATTCCTGTATGTTTTGTATGTTGAAATATTATCAGTCAGTTCAAATATGAAAGTATATTTATTGGGAAGGTAAAACGTCCAGCCACTTTGAAAAACTGTTTGGCAGCCAGGCACGGTGGCTCACACCTGTAATCCCAGCACTTTGGGAGGCCAAGGCGGGCGGATCACTTGAGGTCAGGAGTTCAAGACCATCCTGATCAACATGGTGAAACACCGTCTCTACAAAAAATACAAAAATTAGCTGGGCATGGTGGCCTGTGCCTCTAATCCCAGTTACTCAGGAGGCTGAGGAAGGAGAATTGGTTGAACCTGGGAGGCGGAGGTTGCAGTGAGCCGAGATCGTGCCACTGCACTCCAGCCTGGACGGGAGGCAGAAGTTGCAGTGAGCCGAGATTGCACCACTCACTACACTCCAGCCTGGGCAACAGAGTGAGACTCTGTCTCAAAAAAAAAAAAAAAAAAAAAAAGAAAAACTGTTTGGCAGTCCCTCAAAAATATGACTCATCAATTCTACTTGTAGGTATATAACCAAGAACATTGAAAACATAGCCATACAAAAACGTGTACATGAATTTTCATAGCAGCATTATTCGTAATAGCACCAAAGCAGAAACAACCCCACATGTCTATCAATTGGTAAATGGATAAATAAAATGTGGAATATAATGGAATATTATAAAGTAATAAAAAGAAATAATTCCTACGATGTGGCCGAATCTTGAAAACATCAATGTGAAAGAAGTCAGGCGCAAAAGGTCACATATGGTATGATTGCATTTCTATGAAATATATGGAATAGACAAAGTTATAGACAGAAAACAGATTAGTGGTTTCTAGGGGCTGGGGCAATGAGGGAATGGGGAGTTACTGCTGAGATACCTAGAGCTTCCTTTTCCTGTCCCAGCAGATAGATTGGAAGAAGGCCATATTGGACCTCATGTGTATTATAAAAGACGATGAGGCCTGCGCAGAAGGCCTACAAGCTGATCTGTAGACAAAAACATCCTCCACTAAATTTCATACACAAAAGAAATGTGCATGAGATTTTGCTCATGATTTCCTTCAAATTAACTAATATTTATAAAGCATCAAATGAGGTGTTTTAAACATACCAAGTGCTATGTATGGGGACCTGTTAAATAACACAAATATAATGTATAGACTTTTTAAGAGAAAGCTTAAAACAGCAAGTAAAATACAATATAAATTTTCTCTTATGTCTGGTAAAAAATCTAAAATGTACACATCACTGGGAAAATAAAACCGCGAAGTAAAAGCAGCTAGACACAGGAAGACAGACCACATTTTGTATTCCATGTACAGTTGATTAAAACCTCACCAGTTGTTTTGTTATTCCTCAGTAAGGTACCAGGCACGCACAATGGCCTGGCGGGCCTTGTACAGAGGTGTACGTACCTCAGTGACCACCAACATCAAGTGTGCGATCTATCAGTCAATCAATACTAATTGCATAGCTAGAAAGGAGAGGGCACTGAGCTAATACACAGCCCTGAGCTGTGTACTGAACACTAAAGAGAAGACTGGGCTCATTGTGCATTCACTTTCATTTGAAAGTGCATAATAAAAAGCATTTCTCTGAGCAGTTTCAGTTTATATTCAGCAATTTTCTTTCTGCTTAAAATGCATTTGAGGAAGCTTATTAATCAGAAGATTCATGAAGTTAGAATCACTAACTCTAAAATAGTTTTTAATTCTTAGGTTATTGAATTCTAAAAGAAGATCTATCACAAAACTTGTCAATATACTATAAAGAAATAAGTAAAATTTGTAAAGAGTTACAGTTAAACATTGTATGCTCTTTGGCTGGGGTCATGAAGTAGAAAAATATAATTTTTTAAATGGTGAATAAAAAATAAATACATAATTTAAAAATGGTGAATAAAAGCTTGGAAGACTTGATAAACATAATGGAGGATTTTTTTTACATTTACAACTGTTAAACTGAATACACTTAGCACAGAGATTTCTCACATTTGTAATTATCGAATTCACGATGAAGAGCCATGCGAAGGTATGTTTTAAAAGCAGTCTTATTTGCCTTAATTCTCTTCTTAATTACCTTAACGCTGTGTAATAATTTACAAGATCAGACACCAGAAGTTTACGGCACAGTTTTCATCAATGTAAAATATGCATATTTATGAGCCATCATTAGCTTATTGTCCTTGAAATCACATGTACACTTATGTAAATGATTATTACTAACATCAACATAACTCTTTTCCATTTTAGACAAGTGGTATTGCCTTATCCTTATGAAAATCAATAGCTATGTAAATTACAGATAATATAGACTTATGTTCTATGTCACTTAGTTAGCAATTCATGCTAACCTGCCTTGTAACATATGCTGCATCTTTAAACTTTATTCAACTGTATTGATTTTCCCCATGTTTCTATTTCCTTTCACCATTTAGATTATACTTTCCTTTGGAATACTAATAGCACTTTATACTTTTCTACATACTAGAAGATCTACAATAACAGTATTATTAAGAACTAAGATAATAGCTTGCCAGATACAAATGGAAACACCTTCCAAATGAGTTGGAGAAAATGTCTTGCAGTATTATGGGTAAAATAGCAAAGAGCTTGGGAATATAGTTTGCTAATATCAAGTCTTTAACAATGACCATTCTTTATTCATGATTAGTTGTGTATAAATACATTCTTCTTCAGGAGTTGACTTAGAAAACAAGCAAACAAACAAACATCAGAAACTATTTACAACTGGGAGCAATCCTTGAAGAACATAAAGAATATAAATATCAACAAAGGCTGAAAACTATTTTTTAGATTAAAGATCAAATGGACATGTCATCTGAATGTATTGCATGGTTGTTGATTAAATCCTGGAGCAAAGTGGAGAGTGAGGAACAACTGTAAAGAATGTGAATATGGACTGTGTATTAGATAACAGTACCATAAATTTCCTGGATGGGATAATTATGTTGTGACTATGTAAGAGGATATTTTGCCCTTAGAAGATACATGATGAAGCATTTAGAAGTAAAGTATCATGACACCTGCAAGTAACTTTCAAGTGATTCAGCCAGATATATAAAAATTATATATAATACATTATATAATTTATATTTATATATTATAATTATATAATATATTAATTTATATATTATGATTATATAATTATAATTAATTATATATTAATTATATAATTATAATTATATAATGGAAAATGGAAATCATATATATATATATATATTTTTTTTTTTCTTTTGAGATGGAGTCTCACTCTGTCTCCCAGGCTGGAGTGCAATGGCATGATATTGGCTCACTGCAACCTCTGCCTTCTGGTTCAAGCAATTCTCCTGCCTCAGCCTCCCGAGTAGCTGGGCTTACAGGTGTGTGCCACCACGCCCAGCTAATTTTTGTATTTTAGTAGAGATGGGGTTTCACCATGTTGGCCAGGATGGTTTCAATCTCTTGACCTCATGATCCGCCCACCTCGGCCTCTCAAAGTGCTGGGATTACAGTTGTGAGCCACCGCGCCCAGCCGGGAATCATTTTTAAAAATATGTATTTTTTAGTTTGATAGCTTTTGAGGTACAGGTGGTTTCTGGTTTTACATGGATGAATGATATGGTGGCAAATTCTGAGATTTTAGTGCACCCATCACCCAAGTAGTGTACATTGTACCCAATATGTAGTATGAGTCTCCAGAGTCCATTACTCTATATGCGTTTGTGTACTCATAGCTTAGCTCCCACTTGTAAGTGAGAACCATATGGTATTTGGTTTTCCACTCCTGAGTTATTTCACTTAGAATAATGGCCTCTAGCTCCACCCAAGTTCCTGCAAAGGACATTATTTGCCTGCAATAAGCAAAATAAACTTGTATTTGTCATAGCTGATCTTGTGCAAAGTATCATAGGAACACACTGTGTGTCTGTCATCAAACAGCTGTATCTCGATGACAGTGCATACGCTAAGCCCATTCAGAAGGATGTCTTTGGATACTACTAAGCACAAAAAGACACTGTGCTGATCCCACGTAATTTTCAGAATAGTTCTATATTAGCCAAATGGGTATTAAACATGTAATTAAAAATGTATGATTATTATTACTTTGCATTCAAGTTTACTATTGCTGTACTGAATATTTTAATAACTCCTCTCCCACAAATAGCACACAGAACCTTATTGCAAGCAAATTCATTTTAATTAGTCGTGTTATAACTTATACCAGTGGCAAAGCCCTGGCGGCCTGGCAGCTGGGAGAATGCAGTCTCTATATTCACATGTAAATAACTGGGATGACAATTAATAAGCCATTGATTTTAAAAAAAAAGCCTAGAACTACTGCTATTAACTTCAGAACTAAAAACAATTGAAAGCCGAGTTGTACCTGTTATAAAAGGAAATCCACTTTAAAGTCAAGAAGAAAACTCTTCTTTCACCTGACTGTTTTATTTCGCTTGAGAACAAAGACTATAATGAATTAACCACACAAACTATTGCATGAAACAAAGGAAACACAAAGGATGATTTCCTTCACTTCACTGTCACTTTGAGTGAGTGGAGAAGTGGTTTATTGTAAGAGTGATTTTAATTAGTTTCCGGTTGATATCAGCCATGAGCTTTTCAGCAGCGGCTCTTGTCCTAGTTTAGTACCTCATTCTCCAGTACGCTGGTGAGTTCTTTTCACAGGCATGAGCGGACTTCGCCAGGAAGAGCAAATTCATGGTAGAAAAAACATAAAACGGACTTCCTCATCTTGACAGCCCTCTGAATGTTAAACAAAAGTGTGCTCTGACCATTGGGTCCAGCTCAGAGCAGGGGCCTACCTGCCAAGACACAGTGTTTTTCCTATTATTTCAACACTACAGCTAAATATGGAACACACTATGTGACTTAGACAAAGAAAATGCATTTTTTCAACCCAGACAAGATTTTTTTAAAGTGTGTCCAGCGCTTCCAACCTCCTTTTTTATGTCCTCCAGCTGTAACCCATGCTGAAGATTCATAGACTCACTGCCTTATTGTTCCCCTATTGACTGATCCTTAAAAAGGACTCCTGATATGAACAATTCAAATTAAGTTAAGAAAGGTAGCATCTCATCCAGAGTCATTTGAATTTTATAACTTGCAACCTATTGCAACCCAGAGAGGCTGTCTCCTAATAAAAACAAGGCAAATGAGAGCCAGTGAAGGCCCTCCCTTAAAACCGCTTGGGTGTCCATCATTCAGAGATAAAGATAAAGCAATCGTCTGCATATCCAATTTTCCTTCACAGCTATACCCATATCTTATCTCCTCCAGACACAAAATGGAAGTAACGCTGGAAGACAGTAAGCCTTGGTGTCTTATTGCCTCTGGAGTATTATAGGTGGGCACAAGTTTCTCTCCAGTTTATGACTATCAATGAAAACCACTGAAACTTCAAGTAGAAAAAGAACAATGCAAAGATTATTTTAATAATAATAAAGATGATTAAAATTTAATTTGTTTCCTACTTTATTCATAGCACGCTTTAAGGACTTTTTTGTTTTAAAACTGTAATTTACATCATTTGATGATATTCATTACAGGAACTCATTTAAAGAATTTTTTTCCTTTTTCTCATGTATTCACAATGCACACATATTAAGAAATTAATGTATTAAATATTTCCTTTGAGGATTAATGCTATTGATATAGTAGTGACCCTATCATTTTAAATATTTCTTCATTTTTATTCTAACATTTGTGTAAAGTATATAATATATAGTATTATATACTATTATTCTGAGGGAATGAAATAGGTGTCTTCTATATCAATCACTGCTTTCATTTTATAAAACTAGAAATTGTAGGCCGGGCGTGGTGGCTCACGCTTGTAATCCCAGCACTTTGGGAGGCCGAGGTGGGTGGATCACGAGGTCAGGAGATCGAGACCACGGTGAAACCCCGTCTCTACCAAAAATACAAAAAACTAGCCGGGCGTGGTGGTGGGTGCCTGTAGTCCCAGCTACTCGGAGAGGCTGAGGCAGGAGAATGGCGTGAACCCGGGAGGCGGAGCTTGCAGTGAGCCGAGATTGCGCCACTGCACTCCAGCCTGGGCGACAGAGCAAGACTCCGTCTCAAAAAAAAAAAAAACAAAACTAGAAATTGTCTTGAACCTATGCCCTGAGACAGACAAAAATGTAGCACAAAGTAGTTCCTCTTTGGTTCATTGTCTATGGTGAATAGATTAGAGATCTTATGCTAATACTAAACTTACATTACTTTTATTAATATTAATAATAACATTAACTATCCTTTTAGTCCTCGTATCAATAGACAGAAGTCAGAAGTCATAGGTGGTAATTAAAATTTACTAGTGCCAATTCAAACAACATTTAATGTTGTGATCATTATAAATCACATTATATATATCTGTAACTGTTACTATGAGTATTTTCATTTTGAGGACATTAGACTTTTCCTGAGCACATAGTTTCCTTTTATTATAAAAACACACATTATATACTAATTAGTTTCTAAATTTCTGCTTCTCTCTAATGCCAATGAGAAAATCACAAGATAAATTTTCAGCAATTTATTCACAATACTCTAGTTCTTAAAACAATATTTACATTTATTACTTGCATAATTTATAATATTTTGCAAAAGATATTCAAGACTAATATAATATCCTTCAATGCCAAAAGAGAGTAAGAAGTACACTTGATACTATCACACAAGGGCTAGGAGAGCAAATATCACTGAACTCCCATAAATAATTTATTTCATTAAAATGTTCCCTTATATTACCATGATGGACCAATTTAATCAGTTCAGAGACAAGACAGTTTTGCTCAAAAAAAAAAAAAAAATCTTTTTCTTATCACTTTAGAGTATGGTCTTGAAGCTCTGAGCATGACAAACAGGTTATTTTTCTCAGTGAGACACATTCCCTGTGACAGTTTTTGACAAACAACGTCAGGATAAGTAGGTGTGCCTTCTGAGCAATTACCTGATCCCAATTAAATTGTGCTGGCACTGAATATTCAAAACGACAGGATAGAAATTGACCTTTATTGTCCATCTTTATCTGGAAGTGAAACCCCTGCCATTCTGTTACATAATTACCATCAAAGCAAAACTCATATCAGTTGCTAAGCTTCATAAATGGTTCCATTTCTAAGTGAAGAAAATCAGACAAAATCATTGCTTTGTTTTGTTTACCACCATATTACAATATAACAAAGTAGTGAATTAATGTTCATTTCCAAACTTAAATTACCTATGACTTTAATTATATATTTCTCTCTCTCCCTCTCTTCCTTTTGAGATTTATCTTTAAAAGAATCTTTGATTTGCAATGACATATTCTTCAAATATGCTTCTTGAACAGTAGTTTTCCTTTGTGCAGATAAATCATCTCGGCAGTTCAGCTTCTAAAGAATTCTTTAACTCAAATTCAAGGAGTAATTTTTCAAAAGATGTACATTTCATGGACTGTTTTTGATAAGTTTTTCTCCCTTTTATAAAATACCAAACTATTTGTCCTAGAAGACAGCTACTGACAATAGAAAGAGACTTTCGTTTGCTTAAGGAGCAGGGTTAGCATTTATAATATCATGGGAGCCTGGTTTCTCTTTTGTTTCTCTACTGCACACTGTCTTGCGTTTAAATGAATGCTTAAATTCTAAGTAATTGTTTTGACCATTTGAAAAGTCCTTTTGTTCAAAGCTCTGAGAGATTTGGTCAATTTCAATTTGTTCCTCTAATTAATTATATATTTAGATTGCTCACGAATTTGCCATCAACAGTGTATTTTCTAATAAACAGAAGAAGAACAGAAACAAGGCTTCATGGAAGCAATGTCCTTTCTGCTCAAATACTACAGACAGGGGAATGCTACTCTATTCTCAAGAATGAATTCTGTGCCTGAAAAACTTTCTAAGTGAAATTACTGGAGACATACAGTTGAGGACATTTGACTCTAATTTTTTTGAAATGATTACAATAAAAATAAATTCAGGTTGTTAGATATTGTGTTTGCTACTGAACTATATAAAACTAACAATCAGTGACAAAGATGTGGGAAAATGATGTGCATCAAGTGATATATACAAAATTGACAATCGGGGAAATAAGAACTAACTTTTGACTGTGTGTGGGTGGGATTGGGTGGGTGGACTTAGGAAATGCCAGGCAATGTTCTAAGTGTTTCACATACATTAGTGATTTAATACTCACACTAAAGATTCCATTTGGCACTATTAGTATGCCTTATTAGTGTGTCTATTTCACAAATGAGAAGCAACTGCAGCACAAATGGGTTAAGTTATTTACCCCGTGTTATGCAGCTAACAAGTGACCACCATGGCTTTCAAACCGAGCTGCTTGGTTCTACAGCTGGGTTTTTGATCACTATACAATAGTTCTGATAATTGCTTTTTTTTAGATTCAATAAAAATACAGCCAGATCAAGGCTGATCTTACGCACAGCAGCTTTTCTATAATATGTCCTGTGATTGAAGAAATGCTGGCAAGAGGCTTTTCTCCCAAATTGTTTTCTTTACCTTTTGTATAAAGTTCTACAATTAAAGATTTCTTTGGTGGGGGAGTGTCATATATTGTATAATAAAAACAGCCCCTGATATTGTATAATAGGTACTGGATTTCTGTTTGGAAAGATGGAGAAGTTTTAGAGATTGATGGTGGTGATGGTTGCACAGTGTGTGAAGGTATTTAATGGCACTGAACTGTACACTTCAAATAGCTAAAAAGGTAAACTTTATGTTATGTATATTTTACCATAAAGAAACGGTTCTGAAATCTCATTTCAGATTCAAATTTTTTACTTCTAGATCCTTAGCAATGTACATAAAACAACTTGTTTCAGTGTTTTTTTTAATTTTATTTTTATTATACTTTAAGTTTTAGGGTACATGTGCACAACGTGCAGGTTTGTTACGTATGTATCCATGTGCCATGTTGGTGTGCTGCACCCATTAACTCGTCATTTAGCATTAGGTATATCTCCTAATGCTATCCCTCCCCCCTCCCCCCACCCCACAACAGTCCCTGGAGTGTGATGTTCCCCTTCCTGTGTCCATGAGTTCTCATTGTTCAATTCCCACCTATGAATGAGAACATGCGGTGTTTGGTTTTTTGTCCTTGCGATAGTTTGCTGAGAATGATGGTTTCCAGTTTCATCCATGTCCCTACAAAGGACACGAACTCATCCTTTTTTATGGCTGCATAGTATTCCATGGTGTATATGTGTCACATTTTCTTAATCCAGTCTATCGTTGTTGGACATTTGGGTTGGTTCCAAGTCTTTGCTATTGTGAATAGTGCCGCAATAAACATATGTGTGCGTGTGTCTTTATAGCAGCATGATTTATAGTCCTTTGGGTATATACCCAGTAATGGGATGGCTGGGTCAAATGGTATTTCTAGTTCGAGATCCCTGAGGAATCGCCACACTGACTGCCACAACGGTTGAACTAGTTTACAGTCCCGCCAACAGTGTAAAAGTGTTCCTATTTCTCCACATCCTCTCCAGCACCTGTTGTTTCCTGACTTTTTAATGATCGCCATTCTTGTTTCAGTGTTTTCTTGTGCAAAGAGGGGAGAATAAAAGAACCTACATCAGGGTGGTTGTGAAGCTTAAATAAGAAATCCGTGTACTATCAGAATGCCTGAGGTGATTGGCTTACAAATGTTATTCTTATACTCATTCTTAAAAGCAATGCTTAGAACTGTATCTGGCACATAATAGGTACTCAAAAAAATTGTTGAATGATTGAATAATTCATTATATATTATTTTTATGCATTAGTTTGCCTTAGTATCATCATGACACCTTGGTATATGAAGTCCTATTTTTTTAAGACAAGTGTAGCAGGAATAGCAGAATACTGAATAGGGCAGGGAATTTAGTGTGCCAGTTTGTCTAATTCTCACTTACCTAGGACTGTCCAGGTGCCAAGTATTACTCAAAACCTAAACATGTAAGTAGCTAAATTAATGTTTCAGCAAAATCACCTGGCGAACTTGTTTCAAAATGTAGATTCCAGGACATACCCACAGGTATTCTGATTTGCTAGATCTGTGATGGGGCCCAAAAGTCTGCATCTTTTAGGAGTCACAAGTAAGTTTAATGGAGTTCACTGGCAGACTATTAAAAAATAAGTTAAACTTTTTTATTTTGAAATAATTGTAGAATTGCATGCAGTTGTAGGAGATAATACAGAGAGAGTCTATTCTACGTACCCTTTACCCAATTGTTTCTGGTGGTAACCTCTTGCAAAACCATACTACGATATCACAACCAGGATATCGACATCGACAGAGTCCATCAATGTTAGGCTGTATTTTGAAAACTGATCTAATAATCAAGCACTAATGAAGTGGTTCTCAGCCATGGATGCATATTAGAATCACCTTGAGAGCTTTAGAAGAAATTGTCCACACCCCAGATCTGGACCAATCAAATCAGAGGCACTGATTGGGAAGCCTATCCTCTCCCCATCTCGCGACGGTTGTGCAGACGGATTAAGAGCTCCTGCTATGTTGTGACACTTGGTTCTTCCTTGCTAGTTTCAGAGGAGAGGCCAGGTTTGTAAGCTGAAACTCACCCCATGTACTAAGAGTGAAGACAACCAAGTAAATCTTCACCTTAGAAATTTATGCTTTGCCCCATTTTCAAGATTTACGAAGTGCCCCTAACTAGAAGTCTAGAAACAGAGTCATCGAAGTTGTTACGGTGGTAAATAACCGGCCATTACCCTAAGGGAAATGACAGATTTCTCATCAAACACTATATAAAGACCATTGTCTCAATATAAAGGGCCTAGCAATAATTTTGGCATAGCCTCTTTTGTAATTATCTATCAATTATTCTACTGCTGGGTAGAAAATAACCCTTTTTGAAAATATTTAAATGTGATCATCAAATTCCTCAATCATTTTATATTTTAGGAAAGTAAGCTTTTATTCATTGTGCCACATACATTTCAAGCTGTGTGCATAATATAGTACCTAGCATTTGCAATCAAGATAATCAAGGCCTACAGTTAATAAAGTATTATTTCTGCCATAACTTTTAGTAACAATACTGTTTGCCAAGTAGAAACTACTACAAGTGCTTTCCTTTTGGTATTTTGCAATATATCTACCATACATTACATACTGCATAAATATGGTGGCAGTGTTGGTCTGATTAGATAATCCCAGTGATCCTCAAGAAAAAGAACTATGGTACAGATGAAGGCAGCTCTGTAGGCCATTTGAGTATTTGTACTATCAATAATGACCATTTTGAAAACACAGTGTTGTCATTAACTGCAAAGGCCAACCTCAAATCTGGGAGATGTCATAATTATTTTTTCAAGCTACATGTCAAATATTGAAATCCCAACAGCTTAAAAGACCTTACAACAACCACGTGTATAACCATTAAATTACAGTACCAATTAAAATGATAATGACAACAATTACACCTTTAATGTCTGAGGGTAATATGAATGAAGCTAGGTGGTTTTCTAAAATGCCACATCTTCAAAATAAGTTATGACTCATTGAATCCTAATTAACTCTTCATGACATTACTGTCCAATGTAATTATATTTCTTTATTCTCCTTTAGTTTATCTCTGGTCTCTAGGGTTTAGTTGTTAAAATAACTCAAAGATGGACACTTTGTTCTTATTAACCCCAGAATACATTTCCATGGTGCAGGTAATTCTCAGGCTGTTTAACCTTTGCATTAGCACAAGAGGAAAGAAACATGGGTGGTTTGCACTCTCAATAATAACTAACAGTAACTACTTCAGAACAACGTGACACATGGTGTTTTTTTTTGTTTGTTTGTTTTACATTTCCTTAGGAATAATGGCAAATACTTGACATTTGTGAAATGAATGAGAGAAAAATTTGTATTATTATTATTTTTTTTTTGAGAAGAGTTTTGCTCTTGTTGCACAGGCTGGAGTGCAATGGCGTGATCTCGGCTCACTGCAACCTCCGCCTCCCGGGCTCAAGCAATTCTCCTGCCTCAGCCTCCCAAGTAGCTCGGATTATAGGCACATACCACCATACTCGGATAATTTTTGTAATTTTTTAGTAGAGACGGGGTTTCACCATGTTGGTCAGGCTGGTCTTGAACTCCTGACCTCAGGTGATCCACCTGCCTCGGCCTCCCAAAGTGCTGGGATTACAGGCGTGAGCCACTGTGTCTGGCCTGTATTTCCATTTTCAGTTTTCTCTTTCCTTCCTCCTTTCATTCCCTCTCCTTTCTTTCCCCTCTTCTATTTTCTTTCCCCGTCTTGCCATATTTTGTAATGTAATTCTCATATGTTCGTCAAAATCTCTTAAATTGGAAGACAGGAAAGTCTCTGGCCAGTATCAACCTTAAACAAGTTTAATTAATTTGGAAAGTTTCTTATGAACCCAAGTATTTCTGCCAGAAGAAAGAATTAAACAATGGTAGATTAAAACTTCAGTGTTTCTTTGCGCCTTGGAGGGAATGTCTACTCGATGAATAGCTAGATATTTGTGAAGCAGATAGGCAAATAAAATAAATAATAATATATGAGCCATTACTGGGGTTACTGGTTCCACTGCTTTCTCCATTTTATTAATAAAAATG
Source organism: Symphalangus syndactylus (assembly GCF_028878055.3). NCBI lineage: Eukaryota > Metazoa > Chordata > Mammalia > Primates > Hylobatidae > Symphalangus > Symphalangus syndactylus. The sequence continues at coordinate 43,866,120 of NC_072447.2, read as the reverse complement.
ATGGAATTTTTTCACTCCCTTCTGCCATCTTCCATGGCTATACATATTGAGAAAAGAAAAAGTTCTTTGTTTTTAACCTCTTCCTCCTTCTATAAGATGCTAATTAAAAAAATTAAAATTGGAAAGTTTCATCATTAAAGAAACATTTCTTTAGAAGCCCTAACCTTTCCTACACATATTGGTGTCAAACAGTTTGTCCATTTGATATGAGTTGTTAGTATTCAACAATTATGAATGTACATTCTTATTTTTTTCTAACTGACTCTACATTTTAATAACTTCGATGTAGTTAGGAAAAAACTCTCCATTAGTTTTATTGCTGTAATATTTTAAACAGTTGAAGGACAGGCTAGAAACTAATTGACTTTTTGTTTTGTTTCTAATTATTTACCTAAAACATGTATCACTTGAGTCACATACCATAGTCAAATTACTTTCTATTTCTCTTTAGATACATGCAGTCACAGCAGCGAATCAAATGTTGCTTAACCCTTGGATCACTTGCCTTCTTGATATGATTTGCATGATGGGAAATTGGATAGAAGAAATTTCATGCAGGAACAGAATAGAAAGAAATAGCTCCTGTATTTCTTGGCACTTCCCATTAGTTTATGAACTGCTTGTCAAATATTTGGCTGGGATGTCAAAAACTAATAATTCTATTGGCATGGCTGGAGAGGTAAGAGTCAAAATGAACCTGAAGCTTCAACTTCAAGACATTATAATTAATTTTATGAGCTATGCAACTGCCTGTCTTTTCTCTTCTTTTTTGTATGTACTTAAAAATATTAATTTATTTATTTTGGCTGTTAGTTTTCTGGGCCTACAGTAGCAAAGAACCACAAACTAAGTGGCTTAAAACAACAGACATGTATTGGCTCAGAGTTCTGGAGGTTAGGAGTCCAAAATCAAGGTGTTGGCAGAACCATGATCCCTTTGAAACATGTAGGGGAATCCTTCCTTGCCTCTTCTTAGCTTCTGGTGCTCTGTCAGCAATCCTTGGCATTCCTTGGCTTGCAGCTGCAGCACTCGGTCACTGCCTTCATTACCCAGTGGTGTTCTCTCCTATGTGTCTAGGTGTCTCTTCTTATAAGGACACTAATCATATTGAATTAGGGCCCACCCTACACCAGCATAACCTCACCTTAACTAATTACGTCTCTAATGTCCTTATTTCCAAATAAAGTAACATTCTGGGGGTTAGGATGTCAACATATCTTTTTGGAAGAATATATCCAATCCATAACAGATTATAAAAGTGATATATGCAGCCGGACACGGTGGCTCATGCTTGTAATCCCAGCACTTTGGGAGGCTGAGATGGGTGGATCACCTGAGGTCGGGAGTTCGAGATCAGCCTGGCCAACATGGTGAAACCCCGTCTCTATTAAAACTACAAAAATAAGCCAGGCATGGTGGTGGGCGCCTGTAATCCCAGCTACTCGGGAGGCTGAGACAGGAGAATCGCTTGAACCTGGGAGGCAGACGTTCCAGTGAGCCAAGATAGTACCATTGCACTCCAGTCTGGGAGACAAGAGGAAAACTCGGTCTCAAAAAAATAAATAAATAAATGAAGGTGATATATGCTTATTTAGAATAATTCAAATAATACAATAATCTGCAAAATAAAAAAATAAAGTTATCCACCCTCACCTCTTCCCTAATTCCTGGAAATAATCATTATTAAAAATCTGTGTATACTTCCCAATTTTCCCATATACAAACACATAGACGAACTAAATGTATATATCTATGTATATATTAAAGATAATTAACAACTTACATACATCTCCCAAGTTTCACATCATGGAAATCTTTCTATTTCAGTATACTAGGCGATAATAATGATTGACATTTACTGAGAGTCAAATACGCACTAGGTCTTTATTAACTGCTTTCCATAAATAATTGTGTTTAATCTTTACAACAGCCCTATGAGGTAGCTGCAATTTCAGACCCCATTTCACAGACCAGTAGAGAAAGGAACAGAGAGGTTAAAGTAACTTGTCCAAAACCATACAGTTAATAAGTGGTAAAAGTGGGATTTGATCCCACCGACTGATGCTAAAGCCGGTGATCTTAACCGCTATACTATATTATCCACATGGCATTTCGTTTTATAGTTGTTTCTAATTTGAAAGAATTTAAAAATAATAGAGACATCCAAATCTGTCACTTTGTGATGTCACTCACAGAAGATTACCATTTGTACTCTAACTAAAGTAAATGATACATTCAAATGTTAAACACATCGTTAACTGTCAATTATCCCTGGGGTAATTACCTGTTTCCAGGTAACTTTATGTATTTAATATCTGTGGTTTTATTTACTTTAAACAATTATTATTCAACATTTAATGAGCACTTTCTTTGGACTGATCTTACCAGAGAGTAGAAAATAATACACTACATTTTTTGTTCTCAAAGTATTGATGGGAGAGAAAACTATGTAAACAATAATTGAAAAATAATATTAGAGGTGTATTGGGAATACGAAGAAAGGAGTAACCAACTTCATGGTGGGTTTGTTGAGAAATATTGAAAAACTGAGGTCTCGATAAATCACATGAGTCTTCAATAATTTGAGCAGGTGTTGTCAGGTGGATGGGGGTAAAGGAAGGTGGGGTTGGTGGGTGTGGTTGATTCTGAAATGGCTCCTCATAATCCCAACCTCCTAATAGTTGCATCTTTGTGTAATTCCAACTTGTTCAGAGTGGGCTAAACCTAGTGGCCTACACAATAGAAAATGTCAAAGATGATGGGATATCACTGTAGTGATTAGGTTATGTAAGATTGTGAACTTCATCTTGCTAAAAGACTCTCTTCACTGTTGGCTTTGATGAAGCAGCTGCCATACTTATGAGGCAGCTGCCTATAGAGAAGCCCTAGTAGTAAGGAACTGAAAGAGACCTCTGGCCAACAGCTAGTTAGGAATTAAGGCCTTGAGAAATTAAATTCTGCCAACAACCACTGAGTGAATATAGAAGCACATCCTTCCCCAGTTGAGCCTTCAGATGAGAGTGTAGTCCTGACTGACACCTTTATTGCTGTCTGTGAGACACTCTGAAGCTAAGGACCCAGCATGGCTATGCCCAGGTTTCTAACCTACAGAAATTGTGAAATAATAAATGTGTATTGTTTTAAGCCATTAAATTTGTGCTAATCTGTTATGTAACAATAGATAGCTGATGCAGTGTGTTTTATAAGCAGTGAGAATTATCTAAAACACATGTGTCCATGCACATACACATCATGCTCATGCACATAGGTGTGAAACATCCTGCTATGCCTTGGTAGCACAGTATAGCTAAAACTTAGAGCACAAAGGTGACAAGCTAAAGGAGGCTGGAAAGGAGGCTCAACATATGACCACAAAGGATACTTACGTCAAGTTAGTGTGTTTGGACTTTAGGCAGTCTTGTACTGTTGAAGGCTGTTGCGGCTAATCGTTTCTGTATATTAAAAAACAAACTTGGGAAGCTGGATTATAGATGTGCAAGAATTCAGGCAGGGAGTCTTTTGGAATGGTGATAATGGACAGGTAGTGGGAACATGAGTCAGGGTAGTGGGGAAGGAAGACCCGGAATAGAGTTTTGAGTAGCATTTCAGTTCACTTATCAGATTTTAATGGATGGGACTGTGAGGGAGGATAACTCCCAGGAATTTTGCTACATGACTATAAGAATTTTGGAGCCATATATTATGAAAAGCCAGTTTTGAATGATAGATAATGAGATCGATTTATCCAGGATGAATTTGAGTTATCAGTGGGAGATTCCTCCTGGTGTGCTGATATGGGCCTGAAGGTCAAGAAAAAGATCTTGCCTAAAGAATATATGAAAAGCAGTAAACACACTTGAAGGAGTAGAATTTTCCAGAACAGCACGTAAAATGAAAAGCAAAGATAATGCATGACAAATCACAGGATTCAAATATGTAATGGAGGAACAAAATACAGAGAAACAGCCAAAGAGACAGCAAAGGAATAGAGAAAAAGTTGAAGAACAGAGAGGGAAGTAGGTACAGCATCTCAAGAGGACAGTTGTCAACAGTGTTAAATGCTTTTGAGAAGCCATACATGATTAGCACTGCATAGTGTTCACTAACTTCAGTGATAATTTAGCTACCTTCTTATACATTTCCTTAAGGTTGCATAATTATTTCAGCATTGTTGAAAATTCTAATGCCTTAGGATTGTGATAAGACTAATCATTCTAAATGATTTCTCCCCTCCCACCCCCAGGTCATGAATATTATTATTAAGGGTCAGTTATGGTACCAATCATTGGACCTAGAATAAATAACGTCATTCCATGCTGGGAAATGGCCTTATTCTTCTGATAGCTTGACAAGTTTTTAATCATCCTTATACCATGCAGAGCCAGAAATAATTATTTGATTTACATGAAGTCTATAAGTGATATTAGATAACAAATAATTCTCAGTGGGAGAGAAATATGGTAGGTCTTTTAGTAGCTAAATATTATAGGTTGCCACACAAAAGGCTGTCCTTTGTTGAAACAATACCACAAAAGTTAATTTTAGTAAATCAAATTCCACACTGGTTATTTGAATAGAAAAGGAAGTCATTGAGATGGATTCAGGTCATTAAATGTTGGGTGAGTGTATGCCTACATCACTTTTCCATGTCTCTGTAGGGTAGGCCATTTATTTTTAGATGACATGAACTCAAGTACATGTTTGTTAGGAATGATGACAAATAAACAATGAAGCAAGTGCCTCTGAGAAACACCTACTCGAGTGAGGTTGTAACAGTATTGAAATTATTTTATGTATTTTTGACTGATAATTAAATTAACTTTCATGAGTCCCACCATTTTACTTACCAGTCATTTAACTTACACAGAATGTTTTGGACATGTTAAGCCAATCTACCTGGAATTACTTGATTTCAGTTAACTTATCAATATATTCTACTATGTCAGAAAGCACACACTTTGATTTAGACTAGGTATCTCTCTCTTTACGGAGTCTCATTTTATAAACTCCAACCTTACAGGGAATAGATTAATGATGCTAAGGAAAAATATATTGGACACATTGATAGTTTTTATTATGTCTTCTAACTCATATGTTTGAGACCACAGGGTAAAGCTAACTGCTTGATTTTCAGTTCTTTTACTTACATAGGATAAAAGAACAAATGACTCACTTTTAGAGTGATTACTTTTATTAACTCTCCTCTGTACCATTTCTAAACCAATTGGAGGAAAAATTGCAATTAAGGTAGAATATCTGGGGATGCAAAATAAACTCTCAGATGTGAAAGGACCATATCACCAAGGTTACTCAGGAAAGCATTGATTCAATATTCAAATAATACATGAATGCTCATCTCCTTTCATTCAAGTATTCTCAAAGGAATTAGCACCATCGAAGGAGAATCTTACCTATTTAAGGAAGTGGATTTGATGACTTCCCTCAGTTAACTTTCTAATGTTTATCAAGTCTTTTTTTCTTTTTTGAGACAGAGTCTCGATTTGTAGCCCAGGCTGGAGTGCAGTGGCGCAATCTCGGCTCACTGCAACCTCCGCCTCCCGGGTTCAAGCGATTCTCCTGCCTCAGCCTCCTGAGTAGCTGGGACTACAGGCGCATGCCACCACGCCTGACTAATTTTTGTATCTTTAGTAGAGACAGGGTTTGACCATGTTGGCCAGGATGTTCTCGATCTCCTGACCTTGTGATCCACCTGCCTCGGCCTCCCAAAGTGCTGGGATTACAGGCGTGAGCCCCTGCGCCCGGGCTATCAAGTCTTAATCTGCAATATTTTTGATATCTAAATCCAGCAGTGTTTATTTACAATAAAAGTACATTAAAAATTTTTACATCTGTGGGACCTAATATATATACATATACATATATATATAAAATAGATAGATATAGGTAGTTACATATCTATCATATATATATGTGTGTATATATATACACACACATATATATATGATATATAGATATAGGTAGTTACCTTTTTTCATGTTTTTTTTGAGAGACAAAGTCTCGCTCTGTTTTCCAGGCTGGAGTACAGCTGTGTGATCATAGCTCACTACAACCTGAAATTCCTGGGTTCAAGTGATCCACCTGCCTCAGCCTCCCAGGTAGATAGGACTACAGGTGTGAACCACCACACCCAGCTAATTAAAAAATAATTTGGTAGAGATGGGGTCTCACTATGTTACCCAGGCTGGTCTCAACCTCCTGGCCTCAAGTGATCTTCCCACCTTGGCCTCCCAAAACACTGGGATTACAGGTTTGGGCCACCACACCCAGTGTCCATTTTTCCATATTTTTGAAGTTACATGCCTAAAAGCAAAATCACTTGTTAGAAGGCTTAATTTTTATTTGAGAACATGTATTAGATTTATGTTATTATAAAATATATGTTCTTCCTCAGGTATTGTGGTAGATTGTCTTTTAAATGGATAAGAACAGATACTACACTTGATCTTAGCCAAAAGGCCAAGAAGCCATTAAATTGTCTTTTAAAGGATGACTACCACATTCAGTAGTAAATTTATACATATAATTTTTCAAATTGTTTTTGCAAGAACATCAAGAATTCAGTAATGATAAGCAGTTATTTATTCTGGTTAGTACATGATAATTTATTTAATGGCTGTCTCCACTGTAGACTGAACATTTTAGAAGGAATTATACCTAATTTATTTACAGCTGTATCAGTATTTTGTGACTACATAGGTTTTTAGTCCATATTTGTTGAAATATTAGCTAGAATCTACTTTTAGATAATCACTTGCTCTGATATAATCCACATATTCATGTTATATTTCATATGTGTGTATATATATATGTATATATGCATGTGTATATGTATATTAATTTCAGAACAAAGCAGGCATTTGACTTTTAATATAAAAATAAGCAGAGACTAGAGCTGAGGGGATCAACTACTTTAACTCTTCATGTATAGCTTTTAGCAAACACTAGGTTTCTGCTGATTCAAAGTTATTGTTGGAGAACCAATTCTCAATTTATGGATGATGCTTAGTGACCTACTCTGGATCAGCTTTTCTCATCCTTTTTTTCAATGAGATACCTGAGAGAAATGGCAGGCACATATGTTTCGTTCCATGGCTGTAATTACATCAGCTAGACTGTGGCTCTAATTCTATCACTCTTCCTCATAAAAAATAGCATTTATCAGATTGTAAATATCTTAGGGTGATGTAACTATAGAATATATCTAAGTAGATTCTAATTGGTTAAAAACTAAGTTGTTCACAAAAATGAACTTTAATTACTTTTACCAAATTATAAATGCCACGTCATTACACTTGTAGGTGTATCAATACCTAAGGAGGGAAAGACCTACTGACCTAATGAAATATGGTGTATTCCTTGGAAAGTTCAAAAAATGTATCCTATATGAGGCTCATAATCTTTGTTTCCTAGTGTGGCCATTAATAAATATTTGTAATGACTAAAAATGATTTTTTTCCCAAAATTATACCATAGCAATTCATATTATAAATTTAACCTATAAAAATTAAATATCCTTTGATATGCAACTCAATATAACCACTTACTCACAATTATTTGTTTCCCAAACATTGGTTCTTGATATGTAAAGTGAAAAACAGCTATGAATGCAAAGTCATGGACTACTTTCTGAAGAAAAAGTGGAAAATAGGACATAGGATACAAATATGAAGCATCTTATGTCTAATCAATTTACCATCTGCCTCTTAATGTTTCATGTTCTTATGTTACCCAGCTTTTCTTAAAATAGAAATGAAAAGTTTTCTAAGAAAGAAAAGATAATTTCAAAGGGAAAGTGACACATAAAGGAGGCTCTTTGGGTAAGGAGATGGAGAATTGAGGTGTCACAAGGAAAGAATGGAATGATTGCCTCCTCTGAGAAGATTCTGGATGTGCTCAGGAAGAAATGCAGTTACCAGAAAACTAAACCAAGCCACCAGTGAAGGGCAGAAAAGAGAAAGTCCAACACTCCAGAGTTAAGAAGAGGAAATAAGAGTCAGGAGAGAAGCCTAGTGGCTTTGGAGATTAGAAGATTCCACATACCCCCCACATAAATCTGTTAGAAGGAACACTCACTATTCCCGAATAGCTTCCAAGAGACTGGAACATCGTAGGGTCTCAGCCACCACATAGAATTTTCCAAATTAATACTAGCACATGATGTTTTCTGTTAACCACGACACTTCCTAAACATTGTATTGAATGTTTTTAACAAAGAAAGTCTGGCTATCTGAGAGCTGCATAAAGTTTCAAACCAAGTGATCCCTTCTGATTGAAATTTTATTGGTGGTGGTGGTGCTGTCTTGTTTTGTTTTCTTTTATCATGGACACTTACAACATAAAAGATTGTATATAGTATGCATGATTTGGAGGCTTCAGTAAGAGCATTTTAATTTTTTAAATTACTGAACTTTTTAACATAAAAATTGCTTATTTAACTCATACATCATTTCAAAGGGAGTTTATGTAATTTATGTGAAAGGAATACATTTAGACCAATCATTATTCAAACAGTTTAAGAATATTTAGAATAGATGGTTTCTTTTGTCTATACAATGTTTATATAATGTTTCAGTTCCATACTACACTTTAAAAATGGTGACAAAAATTTAAAGCCAATATATTTCATTGGCAGCTTAAATTGTACTTTGACCTGGCTAGGGAGTCAGTATAATGTTAAGAGCGAGTATAACAATATCCCCTAAGGGATCCCACAGAATAGGCCCAAATCCTATTTCATGGCCTACAAAGTGACTCCTAGTCTGGGCTCCATCTCCCTTTACAATTTCATTCCCATGCTGCTTCTTGCATGCCCTCCAATTTAGCAACTCAAACTTTGGCAATTTCCCATCAATTTATTCTCCCTTTCATTTCTTCCTAATTTTGCTCACTATATGTCCTTTGTTTAAATTCTCTTTCTATTCTTTCTTTAAATGATGAAGTCATCTTCATATTTTAGATTTTAACAAAAATATCAATTTGTCTCCAGACTTTTCTTAGATGACTCTAAAACAGAAAGGCAGTACGGCCTGGGGGCCAAAAACCTAGGTTTTGGACCCATATTTCCCGAGTTAAAATGTTAGCTCCACTGCCAACTAGCCCCATGGCTTTGGATAAGATGCTTTATATCTTAGAGTCTAAAAATATGGAAATAGTATCCATCCCCTCTCACTCTGTTAGTACATTTAAAGCACTTAAAGCAGAATGTGACCCACAGTAATTACTCAGTTAAGATTAGCTGTTATAATTATTACCTCCCAAAGAAAAATTAATGGCATCATCAACTGTGTCTCCATATACTAATTGCATAGCTCTATTATTGTACATTTTATTGGATTAGAGTTCAATATGTTCACATCCAGCCTTCTTATTAGGTTTAAATTCTATTGTGTGTTTCCAGAAAGTTTTTGGTACCTGGAAAATGTTTGATAATCAAATGTGCTTTTTGAATGATCTGTCCATTATACTAGCTGCCATCAATGATGTCTTTTTATGGAAAAAAGGAAACAGGGTATCTTCATGAAGGTTGGAGGCATTCAGCACATACTCTGGAATATACTTGGCATTATGAACAGTGAAACTAATGGTTTGTAATCTACACATTCTGTTACAGTTGTTGTTTCTGGCTTTATAAGCGTCCCAACAGCACATGACAGTAATGAAATCATGGAGGTAGCAGAGACAAGAATTAGTCTTTAGTAATCATATCTTAATATGTTAAATTGTAAAATCTAACATTAAAATATCCAGGAAGTCTCTTAAGATTGGGGTAGAAAAACAAGCTCTGTAGTGCTAGCGTTGAAATAGCCTAATTTGTTTTGTAAGTTGCCGCATTTGCCAGTGAAGTCAAATGTGGAGATGGAGGCTTGCAAGAAGATAACTAGGCACAATTACTTTTATAAATGTCTCCTGTATCATACAAAATAGCTTATGAGTTAATTTAATTTGCTATTTTTTCTGAAAGCCACTTTTTCCTCTTTTTACAATTAGAGGTGATTAAGAAAGTATTTGGAAGACCGAAGCATTTCTATACTATTCATCCATTTAGTTCCAATTTCCAAAAGATAACCTAGACCTCAAGGGACAGATGGCGCTCCAAAAATCTTTTTACATGGAATTTGTGTTGAAGTCATTTCAGGATGACTCCATTGTGACTTTAGTCTTCCTAATGAGCTGGCACACTGCACAAGGGAGATAACTGTTAGAAAGCTCAGGGTGTTCAATAAGAGCCCTTTTGATAAATAAATAAATATGCATTATTTATGCCATCATGGACAGGCCAATGGAATAATGGTATTTTCAATTTTATTGGCAAAGTATTTGGAATTTACTGTTAATTGGCATGAAATATTGTTGTATGAAACATTTATATTCACCATAGCAACATATTTATCATATCAGACTCACATCTAATTAAGGCTGTCTCGGCTTCAGAAATTCACAATGGAGTAAGAGCAAAGAGCGCATCATCCAAACAGCCCAGTAGCCAGAGCATCAAGCTGTTTGAGTCCCTTCATCACCTCTCAGTTCTGAAACAGCTGCATAATTAAAGCCAGTATTATGTGCTTGATTATCCAGTGGACTCTATCCTGAATTACCTCAATTCAGTTCAGCCTTTGTGTGTGGAGTCTGATCATATGGCTATTTCAACAATTATTTATTGAGGGCCTATTACATTTCACTTGCTGGCATGGTGCTTTGGCTATATCACTGGAAAAGACCAGCCTAATAGTTTATTGGATTTTTTTTTTTAATATAGGGTTCATGATTAGTAAAGAACAAGCTTTCAGCTGGGTGCAGCGGATCACACCTGTAATTCCAGCACTTTGGAAGGCCAAGACGGGTGGATCACTTGAGGCCAGTAGTTCAAGACCAGCCTGGCCAACAGGGCAAAACCCTGTCTCTACTAAAAATACAAAAATGAGCCAGGCACGGTGGCACATGCCTGTAATCCCAGCTACTTGGGAGGCTGAGGCATGAGACTCACTTGAACCCAGGAGTCGGAGGTTGCAGTGAGCTGAGATTGTGCCACTGCACTCCAGTCTGGGTGACAGAGTAAGAATTTGTCTCAAAAAAAAAAAAATGAGCTTTTTCCTGCACTGTCTGCAACTAAATGTTTCACACAGAGAGTTATTCAATATATTATCCAATATCTTATGAAACCTCAAGACACCCAGGAATATTTTTTGGTAATTCTTTGGCTTCTTTTCCTTACAAGTTTTGGATTCCTTTACAGAAACTTGCTCCACACATATGCAGAGAGAAAAATTCTTTTTATTGCAAAGAAATGACTCATTCAGAAAATTATTCATTAAATTATGCTTATTATCAAATTTCTAAGTTCTTTCCTTATAATAAAATTATTTCCCTAAATGATACATTTTGCTAATGTATTAATATTTCAAAAGATTTTTCTGCACTTAGCAAAAAATTCTTAAAATTTATTATTATAATTTCTTAGCAAATTATTAGACTTTGAAGAATAGAAGCATCTTAACAGTATGCTATTTAGGAATTTACATATTGCTAGTTAATTCCACAAGTGCCAAAATATGCCACCCTTATTAATATCTCTCTTATTTGGGGAACTCAGATTACAAAGAGAAAAAGTGAATTAAGAAACATAAAATTGTCTCTTGACAATTGTGCTAATATGATGTAAAATAATAAGCTAGGAATTTTGATGTCTAAAAATAACGTTTATCTTAGCAATGACCATGTATGCATAGAAAAAAATCATGAAGAACATGGCAGTTTTACTCGCTGAGAACGAAAATAACTTGATAGTGACCAAAATCTACATTGGTATGGTAGATAGCAGAGACTCGACTTTAAAGCACACATTTTAAATGAGGTATATATTCCTCATCAGCAGTATACTTTTACATATAGGACTGTAGTAATGCTAGTGAAGGCCAAAGCTACTTAAAAATTAAAGAATAGGGCTGGGTATGTTGGCTTATGCCCGTAATCCTAGTACTTTGGGAGGCCGAGGTGGGTGGATCACCTGAGGTCAGGAGTTCGAGACCAGCCTGGCTAACATGGTGAAACCCCGTCTCTACTAAAAATACAAAAATGAGCCGGGTGTGTTGGCGGATGCCTATAATTCCAGCTACTTGGGAGGCTGAGACCAAAGAATTGCTTGAACCCAGGAGGTGGAGGTTGCAGTGAGCCAAGACTGTACCATTGCATTCCAGCCGGGGCAAGAAGAGCTAAACTCCATCTCACCAAAAAAAAAAAAGGAATAAAGAGAAGAGTCATTTTTGACCCTGTAAAGACTGGATAATTCTTGTCTTACCTTCCTGATTTTATTACTGTCAGGTACTCTTGAGACACTTCTAAACATGCTTACTCTCAGATGTCACACACAGAATTCCCTTTATGACAACGATTTTCAGAGAATAAGATGACTTTCAGGGAATTGGACTTGGAGGAATTAATGTATTCCTAGCATTTAGCATTTGTGTTATTTAATGATAGCACCCTGTTTATCATGAGGAATTTTCTGCAGCCCAGAATCCATCACCAAATACTTACCCTATGCTGTTAAGGTTTTTAAAAGGAAATGGATTCAAGATCATTCTCTATTTAGTCTCCTTCATATGAACGGTAGAGTCATGATGCTCTCATCTTTAGTTCTATTTAAGAACTAGAATGACATCTCATGGTAATGTTAATGTGGTAATTTCTGGCTTTCTTTTCCTACTAGAGATTTCCCTAATAACATCTATATTTTTATAGTTACTTTGATTTCTGGTCAATAATTTCAAATTTCATGTTAACTTTATTCTGTTGCATTGGTTTGTACCTCAATGACCACTGTATTCCTCATTTTCAGTTTATTTCCATCATAAATTATTTCTTTCAAGAAATACTGTCAGATTTGAAAATTTTAAAAAATGAGTCATTTTTAATCACTGAATATGCTGAGGCAAAGCAGCTTTTATTTATTATACAATTGAAATTACTTATATGATTAAGCTTTGCCGAGTTGAAGAAATCTGCATTGGCCAATTCAAACAGCCTGACCAGAAATGGTGAAAAACTAAACAGTTAATCACACATGTACTTTTTTCTAGCTTCTTAGTTCAACTATGATTTTATAAATGATGATTACCCAGCAAATATAAATATGAATCAAGGAATATTTTCTAAATTTTACAGTTAAAACAAAGAAGATCCTTAAGGTGTTAACTTTCAAAGTGGACCAGAATATATAAACAACTGTAAATAGAGACAAAAGCTTAGAGGTATGCAGAGAGAGTAATGGCAGATATTTCTATTCTAAGTTGCTATTTTCACATCCGTTCACACCTGGCCTTTGTATTCTTCTTCCTTCTAGAATGGATGCAAATTACTTAAAAGGTCTTTGGACTTTTTTGCATCATACTTAACAACATTATCACAAGGGGGAAAAGAAACAATAGCACTCCTACAAAACATCACCCTGAGTTTCAATAGAAAACATACAAGAAGTGTTACTGCTTCCTTAAGCTAATACCCATACATTTTTTCTAATTAGTGAAGGTTATGCTCCGGTTCAGTTTATTGCAAACGAACTCAATTGTTGGAAAAATCAATAATGCTGAACAACAACAAAAAGTACTAAGGCAGTGATGGGGCTGTTTGATGAGAGAACGTATGGAACGTCTGTGCTTGCAATGTTGTTCATTCATTCATTTGCAGTAATGAGAAAAGCTCTATTACGTTTCAGAAAAAGAACTTCAGCACTGGCTCCTTCCTCCTCAGTGTGCTATTTGTATGTGTGTGCTTGTAGGCAATCTGCTCCAATGGAAAATTAATGCTAACCTAATATAATAGCATGAAGGCAAGCTAGGTATTGCAAACAAAGTTGAAAAGAGAAAGACCTTGGCCAGGTGCGGTGGCTCATGCCTGTAATCCTAGCACTTTGGGAGGCCAAGGCAGACAGATCACGAGGTCAGGAGATTGAAACCATTCTGGCCAACATGGTGAAACCCCATCTGTACTAAAAATACAAAAATTAGCTGGGCATGGTGGTGTGTGCCTGTAATCCCAGCTACTCGGGAGGCTGAGGAGGAGAATTGCTTGAACAAGAGAACTGGAGGTTGCAGTGAGCTGAGATCATGCCACTGCACTCCAGCCTGGCAACAGAGCGAGGCTCTGTCTCAAAAAAATAAAAATGAAAAAAGAGAAAGATCTTTTATCTCATCAATTGCTTTTCCTAAAGTAAATTACATTAGAAGGCAGCAGCATTATATTTGCCCATAGTTTAATACTGATTAAGAAGCTTTTCATTGTAAAGTTAACCTAAGACATAATAATGATCGTAGTACTCTTTTATGACCCCACATGACAAAGCATTGTGCGTATAGATATGATTTATATATAAATTTCTTATATATAATATAGAACTTTATGATATATTAATTATATGTAAAAATTTTAATATATAATTTAAACTAATATACATGCATTTATGTGACTATAAATACATTATGTTAATATATAATTTGTAAATAGTATATAAACACATTATATCATTAGTTTATATTAACTTCGATACTGTCATATTACATATGTATTACTTATATATGCCATATATAAACATATTTATACAATTATCATGTATAAGTGCCATTTTAACACACTTTCAAGTGAAGGGATAGGATTCAGAGAGGTTAGCTGATTTGCTCAAGGTCACACAACTAAGAAAGGGCAGGGCTGGAACTGGAATCTAAATCTGAGGTTCTCTTAGACTTTTAATCTTCTTCCATGCCACAACCACTTTTCTTGTCAAATCCAGAAAAACAGGAAAAATGCAGGTTGATTGTATATATTAGTAACCCAGCCTAAAGAGTCATATTTGAAGTGTGATAATGGTATTTACTATTATTAATCATCAAAGAGCTAATAGTGTTGGTTTTTATTAAGATGGCATCTGGTTGCAATGCTGAACCAACCCATATGTTTCATTGGTTCAATTCATGATTTTGAGATTTTTTTTCCATTCTGTTTTATTTCATAGAAAGACATTGCACAGGTGGTTGGATAGTTAAAGGTTTTTTTGTTTATTTGTTTGTTTTTAGTATCAGGTTTTTTTTTTCCACCATTTACTTTGCATCAGAAAAGAGTCAGCAGATTGGTTTTAGGGTCATAGCGGTGTTTTTTCTTCAGCTCCCTAAAGAATCTAATTCTGACCTTAGCTCCATTTACATCATGGCTTGGCCATGAATTCTATTAGCTAATATGTTCTTTGTGAGTCTTAAGGTAAATGACCTGAAAAAAACAATTTCAATACTTATTCAAGTATACTCCTGTTTCATTTTCAGTAGTTATTACAAATTCATTTACCTGAGTTTTCATTATAATGTAGGTTTAAGAAACATCAAGTAGAACTGTCAGAGGCACTATCTTATCTTAGCGCCCATACATGTTTTTCCTCTTCCCCAAATAATATTTACACAGCTTCTGTATGAGGGTAGCTTTCCTACCTGTTTCCTAATAATGCACAAGTACCAGGACATGAATATACAAAGCTGCTTTGTCTATCCGTCTCTTGGGAAAGAAAATCATTTCAGAATGATAAAAGGGAAGTTTTGTGAGATGGCTGAAATGCATCAATGCTGTGCCAGTTAAGAGATTGTATATGGTCAATAAAGAGACATGGGGCTTTTACCTTTTTTTTTTTTTTTTTTTTTTTGATAGAGTCTCGCTCGATCGCCCAGGCTGGAGTGCAGTGGCATGATCTCAGCCTACTGCAATCTTTGTCTCCCAGGTTCAGACGATTCTCCTGCCTCAGCCTCCCAGGTAGCTGGGATTACAGGCACACACCACCATGCCCGGCTAATTTTTGTATTTTTAGTAGAGACAGGATTTCGCCACGTTGGCCAGGATGGTCTAGAATTCCTGACCTGAGGTGATCCCCCCACCTCGGCCTCCCAAAGTGCTGGGATTACAAGTGTGAGCCACCGCACCCAGCCAAGATATGAGGCTTTTTATCATTCAATCTATGACTGCAGACTGTCCCAAGAATGTAAGAAGCTTTCAGAATTGCTCCTAGTTAAAAATCCCTCATGTGTAAGATTCATATGCCAGACCTTAGGTCTCTGCTTTACTCTTGTAATAGCTGAAGGGAAAACAAATAAACCTACCAATCATTGTTTAAAATGAAGGGAATAAGTTCCACAAGTGCCAAAATATGCCACCATTATCCGTTCCACAGATATGCCACAGCTGTGTGCTCACACAGTATGTCTGCTGGACTCACAATCCTAGTTGGATCTGTCCTTAATTTTCAAATTAAAACTTTAAAAATGATTGTTGACTCAAATAGAACTAAGAAGAATCCTCTATGGTTAGAAATGGAATTTTAATTTTAATTTTGGAAAACTACACAGATTCTAAAAGAATAAAGTAACACAAATTGTTTACAATTGCCAAATGTCATAAATTAAAACTAATATCTAATCTCTACATTCTTATTTCAAGCAAAACTGATATAATGGCAATGTAACACAGATATAAGACTAATGTTTAGAATATTTATATTTTTCTTCCTTTAGACTATTTTTGTATATTTCTTTTCCTTAAAAGAGCCACAGAAATACTTCAGATTTAGGGTTGTCCTGCCATTACTCATCCAGAATAACAACAGAAATCTAGGTGCTTTCAATTTACAAGTCATAAGTGAGGAACTAGAACAGAAATGAGAACAGCGTGTGGGCAAGAAATGTGGTTCCCTCACATCATGTTGGGAAGTAATGTATATACTGGAGTGATTGTTTTGAAGCTGAAAGAAATAACTTTTGAATGGTGTTATATGTCAATTTAATTTAGAAGAAATGGTTGTTGTGAGGGGGTGAGGGTCATATGCAAAATGTTGAGTTAGACAGTTCAACCTTGGAGTAGACTGGAAGGCAGATACAAAGAGACGAGAGCTGGGGAAGGAGACTGGTTAAAGCACTGTAGGGTAGTCTCAGCACAATGTAACAAGGGTGGTAGTGGAAATAGAAAGGCTAGTATAAGCTAAGAATAATTTATAGGATATAGGATGTGAAAGAAAAGAGAAAGAAAATGCTATAGGATAACAGAAGTTTAAGCCTGAGTAACTAAGAGAATGATGGGATTGGAGATTGAATTAAGAAATTTCTGAAAGGACTTGAACTCTGAAGGAAAGATAACAAGTTTGGTTTTAGGCAAATTGAATTGGAAGGGGTAGTGGGACATCAGTTGGATATTTTTATTAGGAAGCTAGAGATGAGGAACTAAAATTCTGGATGGCTGTCTGGGTCATAGAATCTGATTTAAGAGTAACTTCTATACAAGTGAAATATTAAGTTCTGAGATTATAGCTGATCTCCAAAGGAGAAAGTACTTACTATATCACATTAGACTTTAAATGTATGCAGAAAAATGGGACAGGAACCCTAATTTGACCCATGGTACTTCTTCTTCTTCTTTTTTTTTTTTGTTTTCTGATTTTTTGTTGTTTTGAGACAGAGTTTCACTCTTGTTGCCCAGGCTGGAGTGCAATGGTGCAATCTTGGCTCACTGCAACCTGGAGTGCAATGGTGCGATCTCGGCTCACTGCAACCTCCACCTCCCAGGTTCAAGCGATTGTCCTGCCTCAGTCTCCCTAGTAGCTGGGATTACAGGTGCCCACCACCACACCCAGCTAATTTTTTGTATTTTTAGTAGAGATAGGGTTTCACTATGTTGACCAGGCTGCTCTCAAACTCCCGACCTCAGGCAATCCACCCACCTCAGCCTCCCAAAGTGCTGGGATTACATGTGTGAGCCACCGCACCTGGCTCGACCCATGGTACTTCTAAACTGACTAAAACTCTTTTGCCATACAACTGGTGAAGAGCAAGGTACTCTAAATTTGCAACATGTCACTTCTTAATCCTAGGATTTAAGAATGGTTGGCACTTTATGTATACATGACCACAGAGCTATGAGTAGGTATTTTAAAAGCAAATACTTGTGTTATTTTAACAATTAAATATGCAAATAAATACACTTCATATTTTTATGGCAATTCATGAATAATCGTATTAAAAGAAGCAGGACGTGTTATACAAATGTTTCCATGGTTACCGCTGGGTGAAAGAAAGAGAGTTATGACTCTGACAGTGAGAATCAATCTCAAGGATTGCCACAGCCAAATGGAAAAAATACCTAATAAAAAAATACTGAGGAAACAATGTGTAAGGAAAAGTTTTATTTTCCCCAAAATTATTATTTAAAAAAATTCTGAACATTTTCAGTTATAATAAAATTATGATACATTTTAACATCTTAAATGTATAATCTGTTATTCATTATTTGGGCAGAATGACTAAGAATAACATTACCAACCTAATAATCCATTTAGAAGAGACAGCATAATACAGAAGAACTAAAAAGGAATCTAGAGCCAGACGTGGGACTGAGCCAGGCACTTTACGTGCCTTTCAGCACATCAATTAACCTCTCAGAAATTTCCTTCCCTGGTCTACGAAGTGGGGAAATATTACCTAATTGGGTTTCTCTGATCTGTGAGGATGGAATGGGATAATGTGCAAGAATTATCAATGTTCAGGTCGGCTGTTATTAGTCCCATTAGATTGTCTGACCAAAAACTTTGCTCTGTGGTGCAATCCAAAACATTATCCCTAAAGCAAATATTAATATGAATCTCCTGGAAGATACAGTGGAAGGATCTTTAGTGCATTCCTGGCAGGAAAAATAATTTCTGTTTTTATCCCAGCACATAGAATGAAACAACTCTCCAAGACAGCCCTGTTCAAATTCCCCTGATGCTCCGCATTGGGAACCAGACCTAGAGGAAAGTATTAACGGTAACAAAATGACAAGGCTGGGTGGTGGCTCACACTTGTAATCTCAGCACCTTGGGAGGCCCAGGCAGCCAGATCACTTAAGCCCAGGAGTTCGAGCCCAGCCTGGGCAACACAGTGAAACCCCATTTCTACAAAAAATACAAAAAATTAGCTGGTGGCACTCGCCTGTAGCCCAGCTACTCAGGAGGCTGAGGTGGGAAGATTGCTTGTGCCCAGGCAATCGAGGCTGCCGTGAGCCGAGATCACACCACTACACTCCAACCTGACAGAGTGAGACACTGAATCAAAAAAAAAAAAGAAAAAATGAAATGAAATAAAATGACAAGTAGTCAGAAGATTGGCTTCTAGGGCCATTTTGTACCACAGAGTGGGATCTTTTAGAATTACCTCAGGCTTTCCTGATGGCTTTAATCAAGCATTGTGGGCCTTCTCTATGCTCTGCTGAGCGCCACAGAAGCCACTGCTCTGGGTAGGTCACTATCCTGGGTTAGCGAATCTATTTAATGTAGATAAAAATCTCGTGTAGGAAGGTGAGTTTGGGGTGGAAAAAAGGAATAAGGTTTTCTCTCCTCTGTGATCTGGAATTGATTCGCAAAGCAGCCTGGAAGAAAGAGAAACTTGAAACAAACGATGAGGGCATCACAGGGCTTGCCTAGAAGTAGGCTAAAAAAGAACAGAAAGTGGATAATATTCACTTTGAAATTTAAATCTCTTAACTTCTGTGATCTTAAAGATAACATTCTGAAGGATGCTTCTGTATTATGTTGGAACAGAAGTTATGAACATCTTCTAAGCCATAAAATAATCAGGCTTCATAGAATCAAGTATTTTGTAGCTGAAATTTTCTAGCCATTTGCTATAAAATGCATATTATAACATTTTTAAAATCGATAAAAGAATAGCTGAATTTAAGATTACTCTGTCCAGAAAGGAGAGTCAGTCACTGATTATTAGATTAACTCATTGTATGCTAGCTATAGCTAAGTTGCTAATTAAATGCACTTCTTATAAAAATTGATTATTTGATATTTTAATGTTGAAATATATTTCTGAGATACTTCATGGCTCTTGGTTAAAGATAAAATACTCTTTTTTATGACTTTTTCAGCAGTTCTTTTTCTAAGCATTAAAAACAAAGTAGAAGTGTAAAACTTTAAAGATCTCACTGAGACCCTTATGGTTTCTTTTCTTTATCTAATATGTCGTGGACCCTATCATAGGATAAAAATACTACACGAAGAATAGTGTAAGACTTAGCTTCCTGGCAATGCCAGATTTGGACAAATTTGCAACTTAGTGTAGCAAGTCCTGTGACCTACACTAGGGTTCCCTGATATACCCTTCTCTCAATGAGCTTTTAAATGTTTTTCCATGCCAGACCTTTCCTTTGGAATTTGTTGCCTCCCTCCAAAAGCTCTATCCTCTAGAGCAATGGTCTACAAACTATCTTGATGGTGTGCCCTTATCCATAAAAGAAATTTGAATACCTACCCTCAAAATATGTGTATATACCCTCAGAATATAAAGTAGAAGCATGGACTATTGTACTAATATATTACACACAAACATCTTAAAATATGCACTAAATAAAAATTTAAACAGAGTGGAAGATGAAACAAGTATTAATATAACATGATTTTTATTTTTACTGTATTCATTTAAAATACAAAAATATTTTTGTGCTCAAAATTGAATGTGTCCGATTTGATCACACTGGGCATTTTTCTGGGACTGAAGCGATTACACTGGTGGTTGGGGGAATACTGTTTCTTCCTTTTGCTTCATGCTTACCCGGGCCCATCTTAGTTTTATCTTCTTATGCAGTTTCTTATAGAATCTTTAAAACACGTGCA
Source organism: Symphalangus syndactylus (assembly GCF_028878055.3). Lineage (NCBI taxonomy): Eukaryota > Metazoa > Chordata > Mammalia > Primates > Hylobatidae > Symphalangus > Symphalangus syndactylus. The sequence goes on along the minus strand of NC_072447.2, from coordinate 43,845,425 downwards.
TATTTTTTAACCACTTGTCCATTTTGTAAGGGTCAATTTAGTTAAAACTAGATAATATAATAATCAGTCTACTTAGCAATTTCATGAGTATTGCAATTAGCCACATTAAGGTGACAGCATATGAACTGAAGATACCCCAGTCACAAACAAATTCTTTTTTTCTTGAGACGGAGTCTCTCTCTGTTGCCCAGGCTGGAGTGCACTGGCACGATCTCGGCTCACTGTAACCTCTGCCTCCTGGGTTCAAGCCATTCTCCTGCCTCAGCCTCCCAAGTAGCTGGGACTATAGGCATGCACCACAACGCCCGGCTAATTTTTGTATTCTTAGTAGAGATGGGGTTTCGCCATATTGGCCAGGCTGGTCTCAAACTCCTGACCTCAGGTGATCTGCCCGCTTCGGCCTCCCAAAGTGCTGGGATTACAGGCATGAGCCACCACGCCCAGCCCAAATTCTTTAATACACATGTGTGATATGTGAATGGCTGAAGTACAAAGCAAATGAGTGTGGCAGTTGTCAAACTGTATTTTTTTGAGACAGGGTTCTTGCTATGTTGCCCAGGCTGGTCTTGAACTCCTGGGCTGGAGAAATCCTCCTGCCTCAGCTTCCTGAGTAGCTGGCATTACAGACATGTGACAACATGCCTGGCTTGTATTTTAAATATTGGTAAAGTTGAAGTTCTTATTTAAAATAGAGATATGGGTATAAAAATGCTTACAGTTTTGTTTCACACCCCAATGGGTTACCTTGCATAACCTTTAGGATGCACAATCTTCATATTAGAATCTGCTTCTTTGTGGACAACTTCAGTGTTCGCATAGGTTTTCTTTCTCTTTGTGGTCTAGCTGATCATAATGGTTTCACTGGTTTTGCAGCACAGTTGCCACATACATACCAATTTAACCTGGTTAATGGCCAGAACCAACTCTATTCTGTCTTCCATGTCTTTGTAGCTTAGTTCTACTCTGTTTTCATTCACAACACATCTGGCCTAATGGCCATCTGTTTGTTGTCTCTGTTTCCAGTAACTGATTTTCCATTGGGGGAAATATGTAACTGATGATGATTCCAACACTTACTAGCCAAAAATATGCGAAGAAAATAAAGACATATTGGTGGAATATCTATAAATAAGATCTCCGATTTGGTTCTTAGGCTAGGAAAAAAAAAATCTCAAACATACTGTGCCCCATCAACCCTTTCTCTGCAAAGCTTGGGATGACAGAAGCATCTTAGCCTCTTGAAATGCTGCTACCTACTCTCACACCGGACAGAATGAGTCTGGAACTTATTCCAATTGAAAAAACTTCAATTGAAAAAAATTCATGAGTGCAAAGAAGAGATGTGGCCCCTAGCTTTGGGTCAGCTTGTTTGAATAGAAGCTGAGGCTTCAAGAAAGATGTTATGGTAGGTAGAATAAGGGTCCCCCAAAGATATCCACATCCCCAGAATCTGAATATGTTAAATTAGATGGCAAGGGGTAATTAAGACAGCAGATGGAATTGAGATTGCTATCAGGTGACCCTAAAATAAAGAGATTATCCTGAATTATCTAGGTGGGCTCAATATAGTTGTAGAGGTCCATGTAAGAAAAACAGACAGGAGAGTCAGTGTCAGAGAGATGCAGCATGAGAAATGCACAAGTAGACATTGCTGGCTTTGAAGACGGAGGAAGAGACCATGAGCCAAGGAATGTAGGCAGCCTCTAGAAGCTGGAAAAGGCAAAGAAACCAATTCTCCCCTGGCGCCTCCAGAAAGGGATGCAGTCCTGCCAATACCTTGATTTTAGCTTAGGGAGTTCGATTCCAGACTTTTGACCTTCAGAATTATAAAATAATAAATTGGAATAATTTTAAGTTGTGAAGTTTGTGGTAAGTTATTATAACGGCAATAGAAAACAAATACAGATGCCTTAGAAAAAATATTCACTCCAAAAGAATGATTCAACTATGAGGAATACAGAGCAAGAAGAGAAAATAAAGATGAAACTCAGTGGAAGATCCTTGTGAAAAGTTCAAGATAGGTGCTTTCCCCTGGGAATCGGGGGGGTGGGGTTCATATCTCTCATAAAACCTTAGGTTTCCCCTTCATAAATTGTAATCTCTATTCAGCTCTCTAGGTTTTGATGGTGCTGAAAGCAAGGGAAGGGGGAAAAAAAGGAGAGGGGTAGCTTGCCCTGATCTTGCGGAAACTATTATTTTGAGAACACGGAGGAGTAAGTTGAAGGGAGATGTTTCCAAATGGTTAAGTCAAGTCACTGATGAGATAGCTTATCAATGAAATTCTGCATCTTTGGAAAGAACAGCAGTTATTTACTAGATGTAGAAGTGAACTTCCAGACATTATCGCTTGCAGATATCAACTCATTTTCTTCTTCTTTCCTAAAACACTGCAAAGCAGCCTACTGGCAAGTTGGGGAGCTGGAGTGTGGACTGCTCTGTACTGCGTCCTGTCCTGGTGTCTGGTCATGATTAGTGACTACGGTGACATTATAATTTAACCAGAGAGCGCTCTAATCCACAAGTGCCTGTGTTTATGTGTGTGAATGCATGTGTATGTAACACATATCTGTGTTGAAGGTTAAATCATGTTTGTTTGTCCTTTTATTTAAATGATGATTTGTTCCTGTCTGAAGAAATTATCAAATGCTTCTTTTCTCCCAACTTGAAAAACACTGTATGATAATCTATTTTCCATCTCACAATACTGTCTTCTTTTTTCCTGTGCCATTACTTCTCTAAATAACAGAGATAAAATCGGAATCAATAATAATTTCTTCAGATGATTATATTTTTAGTTTAATGCTTCAAATGACATTTTAGGTAATTGCCCTAGCAATGACCTGGAAGACCTAAGTGAGCAAATCTTCCAGTGGTCACATCTGTTTCAACTTGCGCAGAAAGAAACTTTGAGCATACCTGTGCTCACTGGGATACTTTTAATTAAGTTCATATTGTAGAATTTCATCATCTATTAAAGAGAATGAATATAATTAACTGTTATACTGATGTAACTGCTTTGCCATTAAACTTAAATAAATCCCTGTTATGTATCAATGTTGATGATTCTGCTTAGAGAAATAATCCAGGATAGAAATAATACAATGATTTCTTAATTCTTATTTGGTATATAGTATTATGTAAAAGATGATACTAACTTTGAGAAAGGATTGTCAGACTTTAATATTCACAAGTAGATTTGCTTAAAAAGAGCATATGTCATGAAGGTATAATTGTGTTTTGTGATGCCCCAATGGGATCTTATCCTATTTCATGGAGAGATTTTTAATTATATTTAATATGATCTGATTTGTATTAAATAAAGCTGCAGGTTATTTGCTGAAAGTCAGTTGGAGACATGTACAATGAGAAATATGACTGTGACTAGTCACACATAAAGTTCTGAAGGTCAGAAGTCTGATTCAGAGAATGAGACTAAATCTTGAACAGAACTCCAATTAAGTAAATCAATTTGTGTGATTGGTTTAAATCCCTGGAGCTACTTTTCAGCTACTGTTCACTCAATAAACATATATTGAGCGGTTACTTGAACTAGGAACTGAGCCAGAAGCTGGGAATACCAAAAAAAGTAAGAAGTCGTCCTTGTTTTAAAGAATTTGCAGTCAGATAGGAGGGAAAAAAGTCCAAGAAGACAAAGAATTGACATGCAGAGATATAAGTGCTATAATAGCCATAACAGAGCCTTCTTCCAAGTACTGGGGGAGCTCAGAGGGAAAGTGATTAATTTTTTCAGGTGACAGACTCATGAAGAAAGTAGGCTTTGAATTTGGATTTTCTTCTCTTCCTTTCCCTCCCCTCTCATCCTCTTCCTCTGCCTCCCTCCTTTTCTCTTCCTTCCTTCCTTCCTTGGCCACCTTGCTCCAGAAAGAGGTTCCATAAAATATAAGATATCACATTTTAAAGTAAAGGGAAAAAAAAGAACAGTTCAGCTTGTAAAAATATAGCCAGAAATGTATTTGGGAAAATTCATACTCTTGATTACAAATGTGCAACAAATTTGCCTCTGAAAGTTCTGGCAACCATTGCAAAAGGGAAAAGCTAGTAGATGTCACTACTAAGCGTTGATAAGATAAATACAAACCAATCCTAAGAGAGAAGTAAAACTGCCCTAGGCCTGAGACCAGCCAAAGAGACATACTCCGAAAAGTATTCATAAAGAAGATGCATCAGAAAAATATGATAACATCACTGACAAAATTCTTGCAGAAGGAGAAACAAGTCAAGTGGAATGTATAGGACAAGTAATGAGTTACCAGGTAAGAGCAAGGATGTTCATTATGTGGAAGGAAAGAGCACATGCTGTGTGTTGAAAGTCTATACCATTTTTTAGCTAATTTGGTAGTTAGGGCTTAGAAAGGATAGATCAAAGGGAGGTGCCATGAGGTGATGATTGCGAGGAAAATGGAGGTCACATTATGAAGGGTGTGGAGCCACTAATGGATCATGACTTTTATATCACTCACAAATTTTGAGATAAGGACTGAAAGTGAGTAAAGATATGATCAGATGAATTATTTTGTCCCATTTTGCCTAGTTCTAGCTATCGTAACAGTTAGAAGTACGGGAGTGGGGTACGATGCCAAGTGAAGGAAAAGTAATGAGAATTAACAAAATCCTCTTATACGTTATTTCCAAAGAAGACTAATGTCTCACCGTCTTTCCATTATATACCATCACTCCATTAGTGGGATTTGTTATTTAAGCCTATTTAGACCACTCCTTGTGCCTTATCCTTCTAAGTTTTCCAGTCATTTTGAGGATAGTAAATATCTGACGTTTTGAAGCATACGCTACTCAAATTTAGAAAAGTAAAGAAAACAAAATTCCCTGGCCTCAGAAGTCAATACTATATATATCTTCTTTTTGTGGTTCATTAGCTGAAGGAAGTAAAGGAGCCTCTACTGACCAGGAATACAAGATCGCTTTGCTGAGCAAAAGGAATTTATGTCCTGCTTCCAGTGTTTCCAGGTTCTGCTTTAAGATCTTTTAGGTAAGTTCTTTTCTATACTTGCTCAGGCTCCTTCCTCAGCCCTTGCTGTCTTAATGGGTGGCTTTTGCAGGACAATCAAGCTCTGATATTCAGCTTAATGTTTTTCAAGCATGCTTAGTTAAGTGAGGAAGACAGAATTCCCCTCCAGCTCCCAGCTGGGGGTTGAAATCCTAGTTTTTCTGTCAGAGCACATGACCGGCTCCTTGTCCCCAGACCCTAGTTGCCAAAGCCAAAATACAGCTCTCACCTCTTTTCCTGAGAAAGGCAAGTTTATTAGATTGAAAATAAAGGTCAAAGGCAGGGGTATCAACCCTTTTACTTTGCACTATTTTTGCTTCCTGGAAGATCCCTCATGAAGACTGCCAGATAGACACCTAGATCAGAGTCACAGTCTCTCAGACCCTGAGCAGCTGAGGAGGGGGCCTCCACATCAGATGTCTTTGACGCATGCCCAAACTATGGGATTCTGGCATAGATTCTGCAGGGGACTACATGTATGACTTACACACCCTTCCACATTGGCTGGATCTCCTCACCAGCTAGCATAAAGTGGACAATACAATCCACTAGTTGCTGCAGCTACAGTCTTTGTTGAGGTGGAAATCTCCTCCATCAGCCAGGCCTGGTGAGACTAGATGGAAAGCTATATGATGATCAGCAGAACCCACTTTATCCCTTTGCCTTTAATCTGTTGGCCAAAAAGGTGTGCCAATTTTCCTGGCAACATGGGCTTAACAGTTCAATAAAAACAGAGGGTAGGAATGAAAACGTTGGTAGCAAGCGAGAAAGATCAAGGAAAGGTCTCTTGACCAACGTACCCAAATTTAAAAGAGACCTAGAAAATTAAAAATAGCTTTGATGTGACATAAGTATAAATCACTGGGGTATGTAATTTGGGAATAGAGTAAAACACTCAGGATATGCTGATGGACAAAGAAAGGAATTCTGATCTGAATACATTATTGCAGAACAGTCACTGAGCTAGGAGAAATCAGGAGGGCTGGGTTATAGCCTCACTGTGTCATCTCGTATCTGTGGGAAGATGGATTTACCTACCTGGGTCCCAATCTTCTAATAGAAAAATGAGGCAATTGGATGAGAAGATCCCAAAGGCCCTCCCACATAGTTTTGTAACAAGTCTACCACTGGGAAGGCAACAAGATCTTACCTGGTGTTTGTAGTATAGCGTTCATGACTGCTGGCCTAACTACTTTCTTGGCCCTGAAGACTATAATTCTCTTTTAGAAAATGTCCTTGTCTACTACAGCATCATCACTGAAACAAGAGAATAAGGCCCTAAAAAGTGACACATCATGTCTTCACCCTGTGCTAATGAACCAGAATTCAAGAATGTTCTAGGTAATGATACTTATTTTTGTTGGAAGGGGCCATCAATAGTTTTCATTTGACTTGACAAGAGGACCTTGGAGAAGTCAGAAAACCATGAGATTTATTCAAGAAATAGAAATAAGTTGCTTAGTTATTGGGAGAATAAGAGAAGACACAGCAAGAAGGGTTACTTGTATCTCCAGCATCCAGGAGGTAAAGTTGTAACAGAAAGGAAATGGAAGACAAATGCCAGATGTCTCTGAGGAAGGCTAACTAATGCAATGTTACTGTTGAGCTGGATTTTATTAGCACAGTTGCCTGCTGTGGATCTCACTCCCAAAAGTCCCCTGAAAGAACCATGTCATTTTGACACATGTGATAGGTTTGGCCCAATGGGGATCGGGTTCAAAATTATGACTGCCAGCTAGCTAAATCCTAGTGAAGCTTTGATTCTTCCTAAAAAGACAGCAAGTGCAACAACTCTCCTTCTGAACAGCATTGTGATTATTCCTCCACAGATCAGTAAAGAACCTCAATTCTCAAGGCCTTCTCTATTTGTCTCCAAGTTGACCAGATCCCACAGCTTAACTAACAAAAGCAAAAACAGCTCAAGGTCTCAATATAGTCAAAGCTAAAACCTTATCAGCTAACAAGCATGACCAAGCTATTTTTTTCCACTTTCTGTTTGGATAGAGGGCAGATCTAGAGACAGTTCATAGGTGACACGTCTGGGGAGCATATCTGCCAGCCTATGGAGTTTCACACGTGCATTTCTGAGACAGAAATGGGAACTAATGCAGTCACTGTGTTAGGAGCTGGGGCAAATGTTTGAAAAAAAGGAAACATTAAATGTACTACATTTTAGTAGGAGGAATGTGTTAAAGTTTGGAGGTAATGGGAAGGTGGAGAAAGGAGTAAAGGTGCTCACTGTAGTTGGAATGTTCCAGAATGCTCTCCCCAGTTCTCTTCCTCACATCAATTCTTACCTGAATCTCTCCTTGTTTGTTATTTCCTATATATCTCTTATCAAGATGAAAATTTTAAAAATGAGGATGAAATCAGGATCACTGAAGTCAGGTAAGAAGAGGAGAGGGGAAAGAAGAATACTCCCTGCCCATTCCCTCAAATACATAAAGCACAGGTCTACATTTTGGCATCATCAGAATAGCCATTTTACAGAACAGTCTGGTGGAGGTAGAAGATTATAGGAAAGTGACTGAAAAAAAAAGGAATATTAAGTAACAGAATACCACCAGGTCGGGGTGGCATGCAGAGGGAAAAATGGGTGACAGGCAGGTTTTACTTCATTGTCAATGGATGTTGGCACTAGGTAGATGTAAATTTAAGTCCCAGATGTTGACTTACAAGCTGAGCAGCCTCCATTCCTACATAAATACTTGGAGTTATATCCCCTGTGCTATATCAGAGGGGATATAACTGACTATATGATGTCTCTGACTATTTCTACCCATAGAAAAATGTAGACATGACACCATGCCAGTTTCTGAGCCCAGGATTTAATAGACTGACAGGTTCCACTTCCTGGAACACTTCTTCTAGTCTAGGAGCTGCCAGGTACTATATAAGAGTTCTGACTATGCTGAGGCAGCCATGTTGGGAGGAATAATGTAGCCATGCAGAGAGGCCACATGCAGAGACATGCTTGACCAGCTTCAAGGTATTCCAGCTGAGGTATAGGCAATGTGAGCCGATAATCCTACCGATCATTCCAACCCCAGCTCCTATCTGACAGCAGCCACATGTCAGAACCACTCAGCTGAGCTGAGTCAATCCACAGAAGTGTGTGTTAACAATAACATGTTGTTTCAAGTCACTATATTTCAGGGATGTTTATTATGCAATAGTGCATAACTACAATAGAAGAGTGACTCTGAGCAACTTATTTCACCTTTGAATCCTTAAATTTTTCATCTATAAACTAGAGATCAGAGCAATGTCCACGTCTGGGGGAGGTTGTGAGGCTTCAGTGAGATAAAGTCTGTAAAGCAGCACAGTGCCTCACTTGTAAGAAATATTTTCTGTTCTAAAATCCAGAATTTGTCAGATTTATAAAAGTAACACTACATAGATTCTATAGCACCCCCAGTGGGGTCTACAATACCCCTGTCATCAAACACACTAATATTTTTGCAGTGAAGCATATGAACAGTCACACTGAGAGAGATAAAGATAATCTCATGGTAGGTTAGATAAGTTTCAGTCACCAAATACATTCAAGTTGGGTTGAATGAGTTACTACAAAGACATCTGGTATCTTGGAGCTATTTTTGATTTTGGAATTATGTGTAAAGAATAGTGGACTCGGCCGGGCGCGGTGGCTCATGTCTGTAATCCCAGCACTTTGGGAGGCCAAGGCAGGTGGATCGTGAGGTCAGGAGATCGAGACCATCCTGGTTAATACGGTGAAACCCTGTCTCTACTAAAAATACAAAAATTAGCCGGGCGTGGTGGTGGGCGCCTGTAGTCCCAGCTACTCGGGAGGCTGAGGTAGGAGAATGGCGTGAACCCGGGAGGCAGAGCTTGCAGTGAACCCAGATCGCGCCACTGCACTCCAGCCTGCCTGGGCGACAGAGCGAGACTCCGTCTCGAAATAAATAAATAAACAAACAAACAAATAAATAACAATAAGAATAAGAATAGTGGACTCATTTTTTTAATGTAGTCACCACATACTTCTGCCTTCATTTCTCCTTTTTATATTCCCGTGGCATAATAGAGGCTATATTTCAATACTAATTTATAAGTTAAAAACAGCACCTATATATTCGGTTTTTGAAAGCACACTTGCTAATTGCTTGTAAAAAGCCTTTCTAACTGTCCTTTGGTTTTGGCAGCTGAAATTCGCAGTCAGTTCTTTGTTCAGATGAGTGCATGAGGGAGAAATAGAGCATCAAGGGAAAGGTATGGTCAATCAAAAGAAATGCTATTTAGGAAGACATGCTGTCTGTAAGTCAAGATTCATCTGATTTTTCTCTTCCGGAGAACCTGTCTCACATTTCAATGACCCCATGGCATCCCGAAGCGAAGTAGTATCCCAGGTAACGAGGAATAAGACTTGCAAGATCATCAAATAGATGTGTTAGGGGACCCTGTCACAGTTAATTCACTTTTGCTAAATCCTCCAAGTGCTAATTTACCCAGAGGGTTTTTTTTCCCTCCACATTTAATAAAACACAGTAGGAAGATGCCTCTTTTTTCATATCCTTCACAATTATGACCATTTGAAGCATCTGGCACTGTCTATTTCACACACAGAATATGCTGAAAGTAACATTTTCCCCAATGGAAAGTCAGGCAAGAATTGCTATAGGGAGGGAGGAGTAAAACTTTTTAAAGCTTATTTTCTTCCTCAATTGTGAACAGAGATAAATTCTTAAATGTGTCTTTTTTTTGTATTTCTGGAAGAAAGAGCAGAATCATACAAAACCCCATTGTTATGAGACATTTTCTTTTGTCTGAAAGTAACCAGATATCTCATCGCCAAATTATAGAGCAGTGACAACAGTTATTTAGTTCTGAATAGCACAGCACTGCAAAGCACTGTGAACCCAAAGCCAGAAAGAATGCAGTCATTGTCACTGACTGTACCACCTTCGACAGACGTCAAAGGCACTCATTGCAATGAAGGCGTTGTTTCAGTTTAACCTCAAAACATCAAACCACTTCTGAATTTCTTGTTGTTGTTATTGTTTTTTTACCCCATGCACTCCCTTCTCTTTTTTTATTTTTATTTTTTATAGAGATCAGATCTCACTCTGTTGCCCAAGCTGGTCTTGAACTCCTAAACTCCTGGACTCAAGAAATCATCCTGCCTCAGCCTCCCAAAATGCTGGGAGTACAGGCATGAGCCACTGCCTCCCCTCTTAATGGGGATTTTTCTTTCTTCTGTTTAGAAAATCTTTAAAAAATGTAATTAAAGCCTCTCCCTCTCCTGGAAATATTTGAGAGCAGGGTCTTCATCCCTGTCTTGTACTTTGTAGAGCAGCATTTACATGTTCATCAGTACATAAAAATGACTAGAGGCAAATGGAAAGAGACTATGCTACTTTCCCTATGCTCTTTTAGTTTTGGCCCAGGATCACTATAACGATTCTCCAAATTGAAGAAACTGATTGAGTACAAATACTAATTTTACATGGCAAGTTCAGAAACTGAATCAAAAGTTATCCAGGGTGTTAAGTGTTATCACCACAAAATGATAACTATGTGAAGTATAATGCATTTGTTAATTAGCTAGATTTAACCATTCTAAAATGTATATATGCTTTAAATCATTATGTTGGACAAGATAAATACATACAATTTTATACGCCAATTCAAAAAATAAATAAATTAGACAAAAATGATATCTGGGGAACTCTTCTAAAATGCATAATTAACCTAAAATGTCCCTCAATGTTTTGTTTCTAAATTTTTTATTTCTGGAAGAAAGAGAAGAATCATACAAAACCCTATTATTATGAGACATTTTCTTTTGTCTGAAAGTAACCAGATATCTCATCACCAAATTATAGAGCAGTGACAATTTCCTTGCTTGTTGCGTGCTTGTTGTTTCAATAGTTTGTGCAGTCACACCAATACTGCGCGTGTGTTTAGTGGTCACAAATCTGCTATCAGTGAGAATGGAGAATATTTCTCATCATAAAGAGAATACAGATTGATTGCTTATATCAGAGATCAGGTGAGGTGCTGGAAAGTTAAAAATAAACGAGACATAATCTCTGCTTTAAAACATTCACAATCTACCCTAGCTGTCGTAGAACAAAAGTTACCGTATAAATTTCTTGACAGTCTAGTATATAGACACAGATATGGATATAGATGGATATACACACTCATACACAGACACACACACACACACGTCTTTAGGAATGATGAGTTCTAGCTAGATGCTGCTAAGGGGTTTGTGGTGGACCTGCAGTGGCAACACTAGTTGCCCCAGTGGAGGATGCCAGAGATGGACCACAGGCCAGAGGGCTGAATGGGAAACAGCAGAGACTTGGGAGTCTGGAGCCATTCCAATTTAAGAAGAATCTAACTGAACCAGAGAATGATGTTGGGCACTGATCTAGTTAGGAGGCCGATCGTGTGTTCTACCAGCTGACAAGCTCATCAGTGACTAGAGAACAAGGGATATTATCTCAGAAAACAAGGGACATGATACCCAAGGGCGCTTATTTTTCCTTGCAACCATGAGGGCTTGGGAAGCATCCCCTTTACCTCATGTATTGGAGGAACATCTTATCTGCAACAAGTAATAGTAGAAGGAGGCTGAGAAACTAAGCTGTCTTTTTTATGAGAGATTGTGCCCTAAATGATCAGATTAAGCCAGAATGAGAATTCATTTTTCCTCTGTTGCATAAGGAATATATATATATAATTTCCTTATGGATGAGGACTCATGAAGAAGACCAGATCAGTTTAAGATTAAATAAAGGAGTAACTTTTTTTTCAGCCCTTCTTATATCATAGGAACGAACTGTGTCTCCGCTATATATATATATATATATATAATTATATAATTGAGAGTTGACTGTCTTCCTCACTCTAAATGCAAGATTTTCATCAAACTTCTTTACAAAATTAATTTCCAGGAAAAAAGTTCTTGAGGATTCCCACTCCTCTCAGAATAACACTCTGTATCCGTAATAAAATAATAATACTCTTTATACTTTACTTTAAAACAATTGGAGATTTAGCAAATACAATAGTAGCAGTACATAATATCATGTCATGCTTACTATATATAACGTGTCAGGATAAACCTCATACATATATAATTTCATTTATCATCAAAACAACCATATTCAGTAGCTTCTATAATTATCTTAACTTTTCTGACTAGAAGTGGAGGCTCTAGGTATTAAAGAAATGTGTTTTTCAATGTGCTGTTAATAAGTTGTACATGTCATGATTTGAAGCCAGGTCTGTCTCTAGAGTGTAAATAATTATTACCTAGACTGCCTTGCAGCATATTTATTTGCATTTTCTCCTTTAAAACAAGTGGACAAGCATGTGAAACAAGTTGATGAGATATTCTTATTCACATCTGCTACTCTGAGGCAGAGGAAGGTTCAGTTCTACTCTCAGGAGCATGCTAGCTTTGTAATTGTCAATGTATTACTTTGTAATGATTCTCAAATCTAGTCATCTTGAGAATTTGATCTGCCTCAATTTCATCTCCTGCAATTAGACTAAAAAGTCTAATTAGAGTGCTAGAAGAATAGCTTACAATTCATTTCTTTCTATGCCTGCTGCTTGCATAGCTACAGAGATTTCCTGAGGGAGTGAGTGGTCAGTGGCCCTTAGGCATCTGTCAGGGACAAAATGTGAGCAAGAGTACACTGAGGAGGATCTGGCAGCAGACCGAAGACCTATGTTTTATTTGTAACTCCTGTCTCAACACCAGGGAGGGTATCATCCAAGCATAACAATATCTTCATATTAATTAATAGTATATATATATATTGGCCAGGCGCGGTGGCTCACGCCTGTAATCCCAGCACTTTGGGAGCCCGAGGTAGGCAGATCACCTGAGGTTAGGAGTTCGAGATCAGCCTGGCCAACATGGTGAAACCCCATCTCTACTAAAAATACAAAACTTAGCTGGGCGTGGTGGTGCACATCTGTAATCCCAGCTACTCGGGAGACTGAGGCAGGGGAATCATTTGAACCCAGAAGCTGGAGGTTGCAGTGAGCTGAGATCACACCACTGTACTCCAGCCTGGGCAACACAGCGAGACTGTTTCTCAAAAATAAAAACAATAATAATAATATATACACATTACACTGCTTGCCTCATTCAGAAAACTTGAAATATAAACATGGTGACAATGAAGTTTATCTACTTCATTACTTACCACTTGTTGGAAGATAAAGTATCTAGAAAACATGAATTATCTCATGTGGAAACAGTTTAATTTTCTAAAAACTGTTGGTCAATCTTGGCATTAATCACATTGCTTTTAATTTTTCTTTTGTCCCATCAGCCACAGACGGGAAGTAAAGTAAATCATTCACAAAAAGACATGCAGACGCCGGGCACAGTGGCTCACGCCTGCAATCCCTGCACTTTGGGAGGCCAAGGTGGCCAGATCACTTGAGGCCAGGAGTTCAAGACCAGCCTGGCCAACATGGCGAAACCCCGTCTCTACTAAAACTACAAAAATAAGCCAGGCGTGGTGGCGAGTGCCTGTAATCCCAGCTACTTGGGAGGCTGAGGCACGAGAATGACTTGAGCCCGGGAGGCATAGGTTGCAGTGAGTCGAGATCGCACCACTGCACTCCAGCCTGGGGGACAGAGCAAGACCCTTTCTCAAAACACAAAACAAACATGCAGAGTTATATGTAAAGTTCTCAGGAATAACTCATTATCAAAGGAAATACTGTTTTAAAAAATCCTAGGGAATGTACAAGTGTGCTAATATTCTATTTATACCCACATTGAAATTGGTAAGATCTTCATTCTATCCGGTCTGATAAAAAGTCTGAAAATAAACACTGTATACATAAACCTATAGCTTCCTTATATGCCCAGGAATAAAAATTAGAAATATGATCCAAAAAACCCTACTTACAACAGTAACAAAGTTATAAAATGAGTAAGAATAAACTTTATAAGAAATGTGCAAGATCTACATTAAGAAAACTATAACAATTTACAGTGAGAAATGTTTTAAAAGCCTGGAAAAATAGAGAAAGCATATGTTCTGAATGGAAAATTAATATTGTAAAACTGCCAACTGTTCCCAAATTAATCAAAATATTTTAATATAATCTCAATAAAGATCCCAATGGCATTATTAGACTCTTGCCAAAATAGTCTAGAGGAATTAAATGTGCAAGGATCGTCAAGAAAGTCTGAATAGGCCTGAAGCAGCAGATATCACAATGTAAATCAAGGTCATAATAACAAAAAGAATGGTCGTGATGTGGTGTTGAAAAAAGAACAGAGATGCCAAAACAGGAGAAAGTCTAGAAGCATATCAAGCATATGTAAGAATTTGTTACACACTATAAATAGCATCTCAAAACAATGCAAAAAAGATTTATCACTCAAAAAAGTGGGTTAAAAATGTGTTACTCCTTTGAGAAAAACAGAAGGAAAAAGATAATCTTGCCACAAAAAATTCAGATATATTGCAGTTAATTTTAAGAACACTGGGAGAAAATGTAGGTGGCTATTTGTCTCCTCTTGGGTAAATATGACCTTTCTGAAACAGAGATTCGAAGACAGAATTTATCTGAAAAAAGTATTTTAATTAATTTTTCAAGTAAAGTTTTAAGGCAGAAGATCAATTTAAAACAACCATTTGTATTGCAGTGCTAATATAAGTGACATATAAGACATTTATGTGAATCAAAAAGATAAGAATGAGCATGCCCTTTTTACCACAAAAAAGGTAACTATGTGAGAAGGTAAATGTTAATTTGGTTGACTATAGTGATCATTTCACTATGTACATGTATATCAAAACACCATGTTGCATACCTTAAATAGATACAATAAAAAAGAAGGTGCATACCAATAGAAAAGTGGGCAAAAAGATGGTAACAGGAAATGTATAAATTAAATACAAATAAACGCTAACATAATTTAACTAATCAATATAACCTATCATTTTGAAACAATTGAAAGTCAGATTTAAAACAGAGTGATTAAAAAACTTGGATAAGCATTCCAATTACTGAATTCTTTTAAGTATTACTATTCTAAAGATATTTTTAATTTCATACTTTGATCTGCTTTTCACTAAAACCGTATTGACATTCTTCAAACATTGTATAATCTCATCGTAAAATTGTACCTGATTATCTTTAATCACACTGTATGTGCATATGAGATACTGCAGTTTCTGTTATAATCAACATTTTCCACTAAAAATATGAACCTTGTGACTTAAGAGTGAAATTTGACATAAATTATAGATTAAAACTGGCTTCATCTTTTAAATGGACTGAAGTTCTCTGGTGGAGTTCAGGAGGCGAGGTGTCCATTGTTGCTCTTCAGTTTCTTTTTGTTCCTTAATTGAACATTTCTGGTAGCTTATCAAGTTTTTTGAATGTTTACGACAGGGGTTTTATATTGTAAGTTGACCCAGAAAATACTCAACAATGATTTAAAGGAAAGAGGGCTCAGAAGATCATCAACAAATATGTTCAATGTGCCTAAATGCTGCAGGGCTCTCTACTCTGTGCTACAGCATGCCAGGATATAGTGGCTGTGTCCTGGGTGCTGGAGAGATGGGCTACATGCATCGTATCTTCATTTTCCTCACCTAGCTTGTTGCCATATAGGAATAGCTTATATTATCTAACCCACGTTAATGTTTCCCCAAGAAGGCAGTCACCTAATCTACCTAGAGAGAGAAGGAAAGGCTTCATGGAGGAGGTGAGCCTGGAGCTGCCCCTGGTCATTGTGTTCTTGCTTCATCCCCTAGGGTGGTTCGGCTGAAATCTCTATAGCCACCCCTACCTTGGTAATGTCCTGCCAAGTGGTCAATTCCATGGATTCTTCCCCTGGCCCTAGCCTAAAGAGAATTGTAAGACATTGCCATGGAAAGTTGGTAAGAGCACTACTGGCTTTGGACTCAGCTGGGTTTGGTTTGGAATTTCAAGTTCATAGGAGAATCATGGGAAAGTCTTGAACTATGCTAGTTTTCTTTTAACTGATATCGTATCATTTGTTCCTTTTTCCCAATATACGTGACATAAAATCAAAATTCTATTTTTGCTGCTAACTTAAAAATACAGTTACGCCGGGCAATTCTGTTTTGTCAGCTGTTTTTCTGTTTTTTTTAAATTTATTTTGTATTATACTTCTTTAAGTTCTAGGATACATGTGCAGAACGTGCAGGTTTGTTACATAGGTATACACGTGCCATGGTAGTTTGCTGCACCCATCAACCCGTCATCTACATTAGGTATTTCTCCTAATGCTATCCCTCCCCTAGCCCCCCACCCCGACAGGCCCCAGTGTGTGATGTTCCCCTCCCTGTGTCCATGTGTTCTCACTGTTCAACTCCCACTTATGAGTGAGAACATGTGGTGTTTGGGTTTCTGTTCCTGTGTTAGTTTGCTGAGAATGATGGTTCCCAGCTTCATCCATGTTCCTGCAATGGACATGAACTCATCCTTTTTTATGGCTGCATAGTATTCCATGGTGTATATGTGCCACATTTTCTTTATCCAGTCTATCATTGATGGACATTTGGGTTGGTTCCAAGTCTTTGGCATTGTGAATAGTGCTGCAATAAACATACGTGTGCATGTGTCTTTATAGTAGAATAATTTATAATCCTTTGGGTATATACCCAGTAATAGGATTGCTGGGTCAAATGGTATTTCTGGTTCTAGATCCTTGAGGAATTGCCACACTGTCTTCCACAATGGTTGAACTAGTTTACAGTCCCACCAACAGTGTAAAAGTGTTCCTATTTCTCCACATCCTCTCCAGCATCTATTGTTTCCTGACTTTTTAATGATTGCCATTGTAACTGGCGTGAGATGGTATCTCATTGTGGTTTTGATTTGCATTTCTCTAATGACCAGTGATGAAGTTGTTGACTGTGCTTTTAAGTTGTTTGGGGGTTAATATTCTTATTCACATAGTTTTCACTTCAAGAAAAGGTTAAGCCAACTGTGCCTCAAGAAGACAGAAAGCAGAATGGGATGAAATAAGACTCTAGGTGCTCTTTTAAACGTGATTCTAGTTGGTCTATAAAATACTCTACCTTCTTTCCTGAGTTGTTCCACTGTCTTCAGAGTGGGCTGCATTGAGTACCCTTGGCAGGTTTTGAGGTCACACAACCTTTTGTGAGGTCACATTTTTTTATTTTTTTGCTCATCTTTCAGAGAGAGAGAGAGAGCAGTTTGAAGGTGAGAACTGGTCTGGGAATAGTAAGAGAACAACCCTTACCCTATTATGTTTTCATTTTCCTCCCCCAACTTATCCTGATAGCTTAGAGGGCATTTGTTGCAAAACCCAAGCATCAATAATGTGGAAGTGGTTGAAAAAGTCTTAGTTCTAGGTTCACTGAAACAACTTGAGTTAAAGATTTAAAAAACCCCACAACTCTTTAGTGGGGCCAATAGAACCCTTTCTTCAGAATATTAGACACCACCATTGGCTAGACATGTGACTTTGGGTAAGGATTGGGTAATTGATGCCTACCTTACAGGTTGGGAGGATAAGCAAGTAGTGGTAGGTATTATTATTCCTTGGAAAGTAAATCATAATTATGGAAGGTTAAACTTTGTTTTACATTCCCATAACATAACTTTTATTGAAGGATTCTTCTACAATTGTAGTGGATCTATCATGAAATGTTAGGGGCTAGACAGAATATGTTGTCTGACAGTAGTCGCATTCCAGGTGGGACTCTGAAATGTTCACATGCATTTAAATTCATAAGGAACTCATATCATCCTAATGGAGGTAACCATAACCAAAAGATCTTACTAAATACCTAGTCAAAAACATGTATCAACAAGCAATGATTATTAACTGGAAAAGTCACTTCTCTCTGACACATATTTTCCTCTTACTTTTCAAAGATGATGGGTATCAGTTCTAGCAAATATATTTGTGACTTCCGAAGGGTTACTAATTTGAAAACATATTTCAAAATTATCTTTTAAAGACTCTTGTAGATAGGTCTTTCTTCAGGGCACATTCCAAGTCTAAATTTCATTCATTTGGGGGTATAACTTCTGCACCAGATGCTATACTTCTCCCCTCCTCTGCCTTTACCACAGGTGTACATGTGCCTCAATTATTGCTGCTAATGTCTGTCCCCTGTTCAAGGACTCCCTGCATCCAAATAACTAACTGATGGCAATGGGAAGAGTGCTCAAAAGGCCAGCCCTCTTGCCTGAAGGCAGGATCAACTCTGTGGTTCAATTTATGCTGCAGAGGTCCCCATGGGATCAGACTGAAGCATGTCTCCAGCTAAGAGCACATTCTTTTTTTTTTTTTTTTTTTTTTAATACTTTAGCTTCTGGGTTACATGTGCAGAACATGCGGTTTTGTTACATAGGTATACATGTACCCTGGTGGTTAGCTGCACCCATCAACCCGTCACCTACATCAGGTATTTCTCCTAATGTTATCCCTCCCCTAGCCCCCCTACCCCCCAAACAGGCCCCGGTGTGTGATGTTCCCCTCCCTGTGACCATGTGTTCTCACTGTTTAACTCCCACTTATGAGTGAGAACATGCAGTGTTTGGTTTTCTGATCTTGTGATAGTTTGCTGAGAATGATGGTTTCCAGCTTCATCCATGTCCCTGCAAAGGACATGAACTCATCCTTTTTTATAGCTGCATAGTAGTCCATGGTGTATGTGTAATGAGAGCACATTCTTTAGCTTTATCGCCCTTTCCTATACTGCTTCTATAACTTCCTTACTCCTGAGAGTGCTCCCTCAACAAACAACATACACCCTAATCATTATCACAAACTGCTTCTAGCCAACCTTATCCATTGACAATCCTGTACAATACATTGGTCCATACCTTGCACTTATGTGGGGACATGAGGAAGAATTTGAAGAAAAGAATGCGTACTTTTTGAACATAAAAAATGGTATGCTAGAATATTGGAGAGTCAAATAACTAGATTGGTATTTCCCAAAGTTCCAGTACTTGATAAAGGTAGAAATTTCTGGGTCTCATTCAGATTCACTGAATCAGAATCTCCAAAGGAGGAGATCAAGAAGCTGTTGGTTGAAAGGCACTCCGGGTAATTCTTATCAGTAAACCTGGGGTACACTGAACTAAAACACAACAGAGCAAGGATCAGCAAAATTTTTCTGTAAATAGCTAGATAGTAAATATTTTAGGTTTTGTGGGCCATATGGTTTTGGTTGCACTTCTCAACCATGCCATTGCAGCTCAAAAATAGCCATAGGCAATATGTAAACAAATGAGCAGAGCTGTGTTCCAACAGAAACGTATTTACAAAAATAAGTGGTAAGCAGGATTTGGCTCAAGGGCCACAGTTTGCTGACACTTGGACTGGAGCACAGGGGGCATAAAAGTGGATTGTTTTTCTATAATGATTTGGTGGCCAAAGTGCGGAATTATTCTTTCTTCAGCAAAATGTTTACATAATGTTAATCAGGCAAAAGACCTTCCCAGAAGTGGAGAATCATTTCCATTTTTCTAACCTCATTCCCAATCCTTGCATGTCACTGGCCTTGCCATGAGGTAATTTAAAACACGCATTTCAGAGGGAAGATTGTTTCTAGAGGCCAAGTTTGCTATTATTTCATACTCATTCATAATATTGCCAGAGTCCATCCCATCAGGACAGACTTTACTGCAAGGAAAGATGTGAACCTATTTATTCTTGTGCGTGTGTGTGTGTGTGTGTGTGTGTGTATGCACGCGTGTGCGTGCTTATAATCTGGCTCTCTGGCACTAAATATGGAAAATAAAACTTGTAAATTTTTCCAGCATTTATTCTCAGTAGGTATGAAGTTACTTGAGTCTAATATCTTAAGAGTATATAATTAACTCTATGAAGGCTTATCAATAGTTTTCCCTTTATTCATTAAGATTTTATATTTCTCTTTACAAACTTGATGGTGTTATGTCAATATTCAATAGCAAATAGAATCAACAGAATTAATGGAAAATATTGAATATTGATAGATATTCAATATCAATAGAAAATTTCAGTGTTTGGCATACATGTACTTCAAAATAAACAATTTTACATTCAAATCAGTTCCCTTTACTGAGGTTTCCAAGTTTTATCACCACATATTAAAACACACTAAATAGAATTCTGTTCAATCCAGGTAACTCACATTCATTTTTTACGTGACCCTGAGAACAACATAAAGCAAATGCTCAGCTCTGCAGCCAGACTATTTACTGTTAGGCCGTGACTTGGGCAACTTGGAGCACGTTTAATTCATGTAAAAAAGAATAGTGACAGCTTTCTCATTAAATTGACTTTAGCCTCTGAACTCTGGGCCTGCAAATGTTTATTCTAAAGATTGCTGTGTGTCAGATTTCTTACCTGCTGCATTGCTCCTCAGAGTAATTTCAACAAGGTTTGAAACACTCTCACATCTGTCTACAGGATATACTTTCAGGAAATCTCAGGTTTGGCTTGCATTTAGCATTTGGGATATCTGAGAAATTTAGTGCTTAAGAACAAACTCAATTAAAATTCCTGTTGGGAGGAACAGGATAAATGGTTTTCTGGTGGGAAGCCGGTATATATTACTGAGATGATCACAAGCAAGGGTCTCCAGGGACCAACTTATTGTGCGTATTGTATGTATCCTCTTCAAGCATCTCTCAGCCAAAGAGAGTTATTTCTTCCAATGTTATGCTCCTCTTACTGGGCAGCCTGCATCTAGTGATGGATCTCTTTCCTTAATTCTGGACAAATTTGAAGGGACATTCCATCTCCAGAGCCCCTCACAGTTTCACCTGAGCTCTCGCCCAGCCTCTCCATTTGCACAATTATGTTTCCCTCACTTCCTCACTGGTATCTCTAAGAATATTCCCCATAAACCTTCTATCCACAAATCTCCATCTCAGAGACTAGACTCTGTCCCAGAGAATCAAGCATATGACACTCTCCACAGCTCAGATGAAAGCATTCATGACCTCAAATTATCAGCACTGAGGTAGCATAGCATCAGTCACGCTGCTGTAATTGTACATTTACTTATCTACCCTTGAACTAAACGGTGGGTTGCTTGGTAAAGAAACTGGATCTTAATTATCTTCCATATACCATATACTTTCTGGGATATTCAAAGACATTCAATGCAAGTTTATTGAATAGATTGAATTAAAGAGACCAGAAACCATAGATCCACAGGTATAAGTCTCATATCATGTCTCCTAGAAGTATGGTCTGAGATGGAGATTTTATTTAAGTAATTTATTGGGAGAGTACTTTCAGGAGAAGAAGAGTGGAAGAAGCAGGATAGGGTAGAAAATAATGCTTAGCCAGAATATAATTACTGATGGTGACCCTTTAATTCTGATCCCACTAGGCAGCTTTCAAACACAAATGAAACAATGTAGATAGTTCCATTTTGAGGTAAGAGGTCCAACTTGTATAAGCTTGTGGGATTCAGTCACTCACTGTGGTCTACCCTGAGGAGAGACGGGACAAATAGCCTTCAGGGAATCATAAGCTCCTGTTTAGATTAGAGGAATGGCCCTCGAAATGTGTTATCTAGAGCAACAGCATTAGCATCACTTTGGAAGTTGTTAGGAATACAACTTCTCTTGCCCCACTCTAGACTTACTAAATCAGAAACTCTGAGTCCAGTCTTTTGTTTTAATAAGCCCCCCAGGTGATTCAGATGAAAGCTAATGTTTTAGGACCACTGGCCTAAGATAATTCTCCAGAGAAGGGGGTTGGGATGGTGGTAGCTGTGAGTTAGTTATAACCCAAAACTCCTAACAGCTGGAAAAATAGGCGTGCTTGAAGGTTAAGAACATCTGAGTAGGGCACCAATAGTAGGCAATGAAGAAAGTTTCTAACAGCCAACAAAACATATTTACACAAATCCTTCACATCCCAAAGCAGGATGCCCCGAGGTATATAAGGAAAATCAAATCAGATTACCTGGAAAGAAGACGATCTGACACCTGTTTGGATAGACATGTGGTCAGTGTGTCTGGGGAGACAGAAAGATTGAAGATTATGAAAATAATTCCCTATAGTTTTTGCAATGAACAGAGGAGAAGGCTGAGAATCAAAGCAGAGCTCTAGAGCAATTGTTGAGTATGAGGGAAAGTCCTGACCATCAGTGACAAGGCAAGAATTGAATTATCAGAACAGAAATACAACGTAAGAAGAGGATAAGCGGCAAGGTTGAGTCCATGACAACTCTTCCATTTCCAGACATAGAGCTTCTGTATTTTCCTGACCTGGCACATGAATAATCCTAGAATCTAAGGCAGCTACACCTAAAATGGGGTTTTTAATAGGTTCAGCAATTAAGGTTAGAGAGAAACAAACAAAATCAGAAAGTCCATCAGATCATGACTGTCTCCTTCCAAACCAGTATATTCAAATATCATATAAAATGTGCTAGAGCTGAGAGTTAACACAAACTGTAAGAAGTATGGCTACACAAATAGACTATTCCATCTTTGTTATGGAATTTCCAAGCGATTTTTCTGTAATTTAGGTTCAAAGCAATAAGCTGCTACAATAAAGTAATTTATTACTCTTTGGTTTGTGCGGAAATGAGATTGAATTGGCTGTGATTTCTAACTACCCCAAATTTCATAATCTCTTATAGCTTGACAAGCCTATTGAATAGAAGAGGAAGACAGAAGGTGAAGAAGCAATTTGTAAATCGTGCACAACCCTGATTTCTATTAGACAACAAAAAAAGAAAACATACATAAATACAGATGAAAACAGTGGGGGGGATATGTTCAGTAATTAAGATGCAGATTCTGCCCTTAATGGAGTCCCTATGCCATATTAAGTCAAAAAATCAGTCTGTTCTTTTATTTTATTTATTTTTTTTTTTTTTGAGACGGAGTCTTGCTCTGTCGCCCAGGCTGGAGTGCAGTGGCGCAATCTCGGCTCACTGCAAGCTCCGCCTCCCGGGTTCACGCCATTCTCCTGCCTCAGCCTCTCCAAGTAGCTGGGACTACAGGCGCCCGCCACCACGCCGGGCTAATTTTTTGTATTTTTAGTAGAGACGGGGTTTCACCGTGGTCTCGATCTCCTGACCTCGTGATCCGCCCGCCTCGGCCTCCCAAAGTGCTGGGATTACAAGCGTGAGCCACCGCGCCCGGCCTGTTCTTCAGCTGATTAATCAGCAGTGGCAGACATATAGCTGTTGCTATCTGGCACTCTACTATCTCAGCGTATATTTACTAACTGGCCTGTACTTACTTTTCTGGAACATTACCCGACACTGTTTTAAGGAAAGAAAGAATTCATTCTCTGTGTAAGAAAATAAATAGGCATTGTTTCCAGCTATACCTAGCTCTATCATTTTAAATGTTAGATGTAAAACTTAACTTAAAAAAAAAACTATATCAATAAATTTGTTTCAAAACAAATGTTTCAACACTGTGCTATTTAAAATGTTCTCTAGAGATATGCATTACATAAGTTAGTCAATATATTATATTACTGCTTGAAGCCATAGCATCTGCATCCTTTATTTCCACTGATGTGCAGTGACCATGAATTGCCTTCCAAATTATATCTAAAGAAATCATATGTAAACTCCTCTTCACAACAGCAGTCTACACCAGTGGTTCTCAAATTTAGTATGAATTACAGTCACCTGAAGGGCTTGTTAAACCACACCTTGCTACTCCACCCCACCAACACTGAGTTTTTGATTCAGTAGGTCTGGAGTGGGACCCAGGAATTTGCATTTTTAACAAATTCCCCGGTGATGCTTCTGGTCCAGGGGTCGCACTGGGACTCCAGCTCTCTTTCACTCTTTGTTTCTCTTGAAGCACAACTTCATTAGATCATTTTTCTCATTTTCCGCCTAAGAAAATCCTTTGCTCTAAACAAATTAATCCAACCACTGAATCCATTTTTAAAATTTAATCAAGTCTTGTCTTCTCATGTCTGTACCTACCCTACTTGGTGGAGAACTGTATAATTAGTATACACTGATCACTATTTGATATATGCAATGTAATAATTATTACGCAGTTACTCTAAACTTTATATATATCAAATAGCTACAAGAAACATTTCCTTTATAGATTAAAATCTATACTCACATAACATTAAGGATCAGTGATCTTTATAATTTTTTAACACCTTGTACATTGTATGTACTTCATAAATATTTGTTAAATAATGGCTGACGGTTGCCTCGTTCAGTCTTCTACTCAAATTAGGAAGCTCCTTTACTAATTACAATTGAGACTGTACCAAATTTAGATAATTTAATTGGCTAAAAAAATTTGTTTGAAATGAAACCTGCCCTTTAACAGTTTAGTGGTTCTTCTGGAGTAAATGAAACTTAATTTGGTCTCATATATAACAGCTATTCAAGTATTCAAACTGATTTGTCCATTGCACCAGATTTATCTTTTCAGTGTAATATCTTCTAGCCCTTCAATCCATTTTCATGTGAGAGTTTTCAGATTTTTCTTAATCAACCTAGTTACTTATGTCAGAATGCAGTTTGATTAATCAATGCCCCTCTTAAAAAGTAGTTCTTAATATTTTACCACAATGCACCAAAGTAGAATCCACAAGAAATATACTCTCTTTTTACTCAATGTCTTCCATTCATATGGGCTACATATTCATAAAATATTTAACTCAACACAGTAACTTACATACGGTCACCATCAACTAATGGCTAACAATATTAATATACTTCAGTCTGCCTTTATAGAATATAATTTTTCAACCTGAGTATAGAATTTCATATTTAGACATCATAAGTATCTCCTTTAGATTTAAGTTCTTATTTTAACCTATTAAAATATTTTTGTATTTTTGTATCATTCCTCAGTGTATGAAGGGCCTTGTCCTATTTTAAAATTATTTATCATTTGACATGTCAGCTATGTATAGCATCATTCCTAGAGTCTTAAATTTTCTTTATAAATTATCTACTGAAACATATATATTCAATTCATTGTTAGTCTTTTTTTATTCATTTGAGTGAAAATTTTCTGATATCACCTTAGTCGTCGGACAGTATATTCATAAAAATGGAAGCGGTGATTACATAGTTGGTATAGCAAGTTTTGGATAATACATGTTATTAAAATGCTTAATTAAAAGAAGCCAATGGAAAAATAAACCCTATAGTTTCATGTCACTTATAACCACAGAAAAAAGAAGAAAATTTGGAATCATTTTTTTCTCCAAAAAAACAGCAATAATAAAATAATGTTTAAAACTTCCACATTTAATAAAGTCTGTAGACTGCTAAACTTAAAAGAACAGTGATCAGTACTGGGCCCTCAAAACTTCTTAGCGTCTTTTATTTTGTTCCCTGAATGAAGACAACTATCTTAAAACTGATTCAGTGCTTAGCAACCTAGTAAGTGATATAATAAATAATTGACTAAATGATCTTTTATATTCCTCATTAATCAAAGACTGCATAAGATTAATAAAAAGTCATGGTTTATTGAGCATTCCAGACATCATTAAACACAACAATGATTTTATTAATGTTGAAGAATAACAATTACCTTAAATAATTATAAGATCCTAACTTTTACACTAGGGGGGAAAGAGAATAATTAAATAGAATCTAGATAATCATGATGTACTATTAAGCATATAATACACCCATACTTCTGGTTAAAAAATAATAAACACAAAACCTTATTATTTATGTAATTGGTTCATAAGCATCATTTAATTTTATCTTCAAATTTATATCTATAAATATACAGAGAAAAAATAATTATTTTCAATTCACACATGAAGAAATGAGGACCTGGCTAGGCGCGGTGCCTCACACCTGTAATCCCAGCACTTTGGGAGGCCAAGGCGGGTGGATCACTTGAGGTTGGGAGTTCAAGACCAGCCTGACCAACATAGAGAAACCCTGTCTCTACTAAAAATACAAAATTACCCCGGCCTGGTGGCACATGGCTGTAATCCCAGCTACTCAGGAGGCTGGGACAGGAGAATCACTTGAACCCGTGAGGCAGAAGTTATGGTGAGCTGAGATCACGCCATTGCACTCCAGCCTGGGCAACAACAGTGAAACTCCATCTCAAAAAAAAAAAAAGAGAGAGAAAAAAGAAAAAAAAAGGACCTGATTAACTGAACGAGAAGTTTAAACCTAAAAAATATTAAAAGATGTAAAGAGGCCTAAATAATGGGAAAATATATATACACGTGTGTGTGTGTGTACACACATACACACACACCATGCTCATGGATAAAAGACTCAGAATTATAAAGACAAAGGTGATGATTCTCTAAACTTATCTATAAATTGGAATCAATTTTTTAAAAATAAATTTCAGTAGGAATTTTCACAGATTTTGATAAACAGATCCGAAGATTCACATTTAATGGCAAAGTCAAGAATAGAACATAAATTTAAGATAACAAACAAGAGGTTATCTAGCAGATAACAAGATTTCTATAAATTTCTTTTATAAAACTGTTTGTTAGTAAATATAGTGAGGTATACATACAGGAACAAATAGACCAATAAAATAAATTTAGTAATCTAAGATCAGATCCACACATGGAAACTTAAGTGTTAAAAATGTCACAAAAATAAGGGAAGAAAAGATAAACTATTCAATAAAAGTTTCTGGGACAAAACATTATATATATATTATACATATAGACACACACACACACGCATATATGTATATATGTATATATATAAAATACAAAGACGTATTACTACTTCACCATGATCAAGTGGGATTTTTCCCAGGGATGAAAGGATGGTTCAACATACGTAAATTAAAAAACATGTAAATCAATAAATGTGATATATCATATTAACAAAATGAACAACAAAAAATCATATAATCATCTCAATAGATCTAGAAAAAACATTTGAGAAAATTCAACATCCTTTCATGGTAAAAAAAAAAAAAAAAACTCAACAAAGTAGATATAGAAGAAATAAATCTTAACACAATAAAGGCCATATATGACACACCGACAGCTAACATTATCCTAATGATAAAAAATTGAAAGCTTATTCTCAAAGATCAAGAACAAGACAAGGATGCCAACTCTTGCTACTTGTATGTAACATGATGCCGAAAATCCTACTTAGGGCAATTAGCCAAGAGAGATAAATAAAAGGCATCAATATGAGAACAGAAGAAGTGAAATAGTCTGTTTGCTGATGACATGATCTTATATATGGAAAACCTTAAAGAAATATTCCACCAAAATCTATTAGAATTGAGATACTTAAATTCAGTAAAGTTGTGGGTTATAAAATCAACATACAAAAATCAGTTGCATCACTATGCAGTAACAATGAGCTATCTGAAAAATTAATAATTTCATTTAATAGCAATAAAAACAGTAAAATACTTAGAAGTAAATTCACCAGAGGTGAAAGATCTGTACACTGAAAACTGTAAAACATGAATGAAAGAAATTGAAGAAGACACAAATAAATGGAAAGATATCGCATGTTCATAGATTGGAAGATTTAATATTGTTAAAATGTCCATACTACCCAAAGTGATCTAAAGATTCATTGGTTTACCTATCGAAATTCCAATGTTATTTTTCACAGAAATAGAAAAAGCAATCCTAAAATTCACATGGAACCAGTAAAGACTCCAAATAGCAAAAGCAATCATGAGCAAAAAGACCAACGCTGGAGGCATCACACTCCCTGATTTCAAAATATCTTACAGAGCTATTGTAATCAAAACAGTATGGTCCTGACAAAACAAAACAAAACAAAAAAACAGACGCATTGACCAATGGAACAGGATGGAAAGCCCAGAAACAAACCCATGTATTCATGAACAATTGATTTTCAAAAAGGTGCTAAGAAAACACAATGGGGAAAGGGTGATTTCTCCAAAAAAATAGTGTTGGAAAAACTGGATATCCACCCGTAGAAGAATGAAACTGAACATCATATATGTCACGCCATATACATAAATCAACTCAAAATGAACAAAAGGCTTAAATGTAAGACCTGAAACTAAAGCTACTTGCAGAAAACATAGGGGAAAAACTCCACAACATCAGTCTGGGAAATGATTTCTTGGGTAGGACTACAAAAGCACAGGTAACGAAAGCAAAAAAAAGACAGGTAGGATTGCATCAAACCATACATCTAATAAGAGGTTAATATCCCAAATATATAAGGAACTCAAACAACTCAACAGCAGGAAAACAAATAACCCAATTAAAATATGGACAAAGGATCTGAACAAATATTTATCAAAAGAAGAGATACAAATGGCCAACAGATACATGAAATAAATGCTCAACATCTGTAATCACTAGGAAAATGCAAATTAAAACCACAATGAAATAACACCTCACACCTGTTAGAATGAGTATTATCAAAAGAGGAATGATAACAAGTGTTGGCAAGTGTGTGGATAGAAGACAACCCTTGTACACTGTTGGTAGGAATGTAAACTAGTACAGTAATTTTGGAAATAGTATAGAGGTTTATCAAAAAACTAAAAATATAATTACCATATAATCTAACAATCCCACTTCTGGGTATATTTCCCAAGGAATTGAAATTGGCATGTTGAAGAGCTGTCTGCACTCCCATGTTTATTTCAGCTTTACTCACAGTAGCCAACATATGGAACCAAACTAAGTGTCCATCAACAGATGAATGGATAAAGATAATGTGGTATATATACACGATGGAATACTATATGGCCTTTAAAAAATCTACCATTTGCAACTATATGAATTGAACTGGAAGACATTATGCTAAGTGAAGTAAGCCATTCACAGAAAGACAAATACTTTACGACCTCTCACACAGAATCTACAGTTGATTTTATAGAAACAGAGTAGAAAGGTGGTTGCCAGAGGCTGAAGAGCGGGGGAGGAGGTAATAAAACGGTACAAAGTTTCTGTTAAATTGGAGGAAAAGTTTTAGTTATTTATTGCACCGTACGGTGACCACAGTTAATAATAATGTAGTGTGTATTTCAAACTGGAAACTGGCAGATGGAACAGATTTTTAATGTTCTCGCCACAATAGTATGGTAAATTGATAAAAGATGGATATGTTAATTAGCTTGAGTGAATCTTTGTACAATGTATACATAGATCAATACATCCCATTATACTTCAAAAATATATATTATTTGTCACTTAAAATTAATAAAAAGTATATTTCTACACTAGACACAAAAATAAATCTTACATAGAAAAGCTCAGAGTGAAAAGAAGAATTTAAAAAACTTAAAATATATGCGAGTATATTTGTAATTGGGAAAAAAAGCAATTATTTTTTTCCTGTTATATATTTATTTTATTTTATTATTTCAATAGGTTTTTGGGGAACAGGTAGTGTTTGGTTACATAAATCCTATAGTGGTGACTTCCGAGTCACCCATTACTTTGGTGGACCCATCACTGAAGCAATGTACCCTGTACCCAGTGTGTAGTATTTTATTCCTCACCATCCCCCACCCTTTCTCCCAAGTCCCCAATGTCCAATGTATCATTCTTATGCCTTTGCGTCCTCATAGCTTAGTTCCCACATATGAATGAGAACATAGGATGTATGGTTTTCCATTCCTGAGTTACTTCACTTAGAATAATAGTTTCCAATTCCATCCAGGTTGCTGCAAGTGCCACTATTTCATTCCTTTTTATAGCTGAGCAGTATTCTATAGTATACATATACCACATTTTCTTTATCCGCTTGTTGACTGACGGGCATTTGGGCTGGTTCCATATTTTTGCAATTGGCAAATTGTGCTACCATAAACATGTATGTGCAGGTATCTTTTTCATATAATTACTTCTTTTCCTCTGGGTACATACCTAGTAGTGAGAATGCTGGATCAAAAGATCTACTTTTGGTTAAGAAATCTCTACACTGTTTTCCATAGTGGTTGTACTAGTTAACATTCCCACCAATAGCATAAAAGTGTTCCCTTTCACCATATCAATGCCAACAACTATTTTTTTTTATTTTTTTGTTTATGAACATTCCTGCAGGAGTGAGATGGTATTGCATTGTGGTTTTAATTTGCATTTCCCTGAGAACTAGTGATGTTGAACATTTTTCCATATGCTTGTTGGCCATCTGTGTATCTTCTTTTGAGAATTCTCTACTCATGTCCTTAGCCCACTTTTTGATGGGATTTTTTTTTCTTGCTGATTTGTTTGAGTTCTTTGCAGATTCTGGATATTAGTCCTTTGTTGCATATATAGATTGTGAAGATTTTCTCCCACTCTGCGGGTTGTCTGTTAACTCCACTGATATTTTCTTTTGCTGTGCAGAAGCTTTTTCATTTATTTAAGTCCATCTATTTATCTTTGTTTTTGTTACATTTGCTTTTGGGTTCTTGGTCATGAAGTCTTTTCCTAAGCCAATGTCTAGAAGGGTTTTTCTGGTGTTATCTTCTAGAATCTTTATGGTTTCAGGTCTTAAGTCTTTGATCCATCTTGAGTTGATTTTTGTATAAAGTGAGAGATGAGGATCCAGTTTCATTCTTCTACATGTGGCTTCCAATTATCCCAGCACCATTTGTTAAATAGGGTGTCCTTTCCCCGCTTTATGTTTTTGTTGGGTTTGTCAAAAATCAGTTGGCTCTAAGTATTTGGCCCATCTTTTGCATCAGCATGACCTGCATGTGAGATATGGAGTCAAAGGAGATCATTTTGGGGCTTTAAGATTTGACTGCTGTGCTATATTTTAGACTTGCATGGGGCCTGCAGCCCCTTTGTTTTGGTCAATTTCCCCCATTTGGAATGGCTGTATTTACCCAATGCCTGTACCCCCATTGTATCCAGGAAGTAACTAACTTGCTTTTGATTTTACAGGCTTATAGGTGGAAGGGACTTGCCTTGTCTCAGATGAGACATTGGGCTGTGGACTTTTGAGATGATAGATTTGGAATGAGTTAAGACTTTGGGGGACTGTTGGGAAGGCATGATTGCTTTTAAAATGTGAATATATGAGATTTGGGAGGGGCCAGGGGCAGAATGATATGATTTGGCTCAATGTCCCCACCCAAATCTCATCTTGTAGCTCCCATAATTCCCACATGTTGTGGGAGGGACCCAGTGGGAGATGATTGAATCATGGGGGCGGGTCTTTCCCATGCTGTTCTCGTGATAGTGAATGGGTCTCACAAGATCTGATGGTTTTAAAAACAGGAGTTTCTCTGTACGAGCTCTCTCCTTGCCTGCTGCCATCCACATAAGATGTGACTTGCTCCTCTTTGCCTTCTGCCGTGATTGTGAGGCCTCACCAGCCATGTGGAACTTTAAGTCCTTTAAATCTTTTGCTTTTGTAAATTGTCCAGTTTTGGGTATGTCTTTGTCAGCAGCATGAAAATGGGCTAATACAAAGTACTTTAAAAAAATATATTAACTTGTTTATTCGTTAACAAGAACCCAAAGAAATTCTTATTTCATCTCCATATTACAAGGGGAGGACCTAAGGTTAAAAACGTGGCTCTAATTCCACATAGGTATCAAGTACTAAATCTGAAGCTCAAGTCCATGTTTTCTCACTATAAATATATTGCTAGCAAGGAAGGGATGTTATGGACAGGTTTCCGCAGAATGGAGTCTCACTGTATGCTCCACCATCCACTAGCTACATGGCTTTGGGAAGGTATCGTAATGACTGTAAATGTTAGTCTGCTCATTTGTAAAATGGGATTATGAAAATGCCTGCCATATGGGGCTAGGAGGAGGGCCAAAGTTGGTCAAATGAAGTAATAGACAATAGGCACGGTGGCTCATGCCTGTAATCTCAACACTTTGGGAGGGCGAGGCAGGCTGATCACTTGCGCTCAGGAATTTAAGACCAGCCTGGCCAACATGGTGAAACCCCATCTCTACTAAAAATACAAAAATTAGCTGGTGGTGTGTGCCTGTAATCCCAGCTACTTGGGAGGCTGAGGAACGAGAATCACTCAAACCCAGGAGGCAGAGGTTTCAGTGAGCCAAGATCGTGCCACTGTACTCCAGCCTGGGTGACATAGCAAGACTCTGTCTCAAAACAAACAAACAAAAAAAGAAGTAATAGACATGAAATAGTGTATAAAGCACAGTTGATCATTATTATTACTTTACAATTCTATCATCTTTACAGTTGGGTTTTTTAATATTGGTTCTTCTAATAGTGATTAACAAGATCATAGTAAATTTATTCATATTGAACGATGAATTTAATATGTGAAGGCTATATAGGGTACAATGCTCACTATTTGGCTTAAGGGTATACTAGAAGCCCAGACTTTACCACTATGCAATATATTCATGTAATTAAAACTGTACTTCTATCCCCTAAATTTATAAAAATAAAAAAATTTAAAAAATTGAAAGGTAGAATTCTATGGTCATGGAATTGCAATAAGGTTTAACTACAATTAAGTTATATGAGAAGTTGGATCAAAGAAGACAATGTAATATATAATAAAAGAGAACCTATCATTTTTTGAACAAAATTTCTCTTATAGTACATTAAGGAAAAGTAAGCTAGATTTAGTTCAACCTGGGTGAAATTTCTGTAGTTCTAAAATAGGTTTTCTATTTCTTTTTTTTCTTTTCCTTTTGAGATGGAGTCTCACTCTGTCACCCAGGCTGGAGTGCAGTGGCGCAATCTTGGCTCACTGCAACCTCTGCCTCCCGGGTTCAAGCAATTCTCCTGCCTCAGTCTCCCGAGTATCTGGGATTACAGTCATGTGCCACCATGCCCAGCTAATTTCTGTATTTTTAGTAAAGACAGGGCTTTGCCACATTGGCTAGGCTGGTCTCAAACCCCTGACCTCAAGAGATCTGCCTGACTCAGCCTCCCAAAGTGCTGGGATTACAGGCGTGAACCACCGCACCCTGCCATAGGTTTTCTATTACTATATTTTAACATGTTAGTCGGTCTTCTAACAGACAATATCAATATTGTATCCCTCAAGCACTAATTAATAAATAATGCATTTTATTAAAATGTAATAGAAAACTTTTAAGATATCTATAATTGACATTAAAAAGACAGGCTGGGCACTGTGGGTCACATCTGTAATTCCAGTACATTGGGAGGCTGAGGCAGGAGGATTCCTTGAGGACAGGAATTTGAGACCAGCCTGGGCAATATAGCAAGACTCCCTCTCTCCCAAAAAAAAAAATTAGCCAGGTATTATAGTGCCTGCCTGTAGTAATAGCTACTTGGAAGGCTGAGGTGGGAGGATTGCTTGAGCCCAGGAGTTTGAAGTTGCAGTAAGGTATGATTATGCCACTGCACTCTAACCTGAGCAAGACCCTGTCCCTTAAAAAAAATTAAAAATACAAAATTTGATACCATAAAACTAGCATTGTTCGTTTTTAAAAAGTCTGATATTTAGAATATTTCTGAAGATAATTATTTATAATGAAAATATTTTTGACTCATATTTATGACCCTCAAGATTTAGAGTTCTAGGTTCAACACTTAAAATATCCCCAAAGAAAGTAAACTTTGTTTCATGATTTTAAAGTGGAACATGTTTTATCTACAAGCAAGTATATGAATTCCATATTTCTGCCTCCTTTAAAATCAAGTAAAAATAAATCAAAACTTAGTATTAAAATATATATTCCAGGCGTGGTGGCTTACACCTGTAATCCCAGCACTTTGGGAAGCCGAGGCGGGCAGATCATGAGGTCAGGAGATCGAGACCATCCTGGCAAATACGGTGAAACCCCATCTCTACTAAAAAACACAAAAAGGCTGGGCGCGGTGGCTCACGCTTGTAATCCCAGCACTTTGGGAGGCCGAGGCGGGTGGATCACGAGGTCAGGAGATCGAGACCACGGTGAAACCCCGTCTCTACTAAAAATACAAAAAAATTAGCCGGGCGTGGTGGCAGGTGCCTGTGGTCCCAGCTACTCGGAGAGGCTGAGGCAGGAGAATGGCGTGAACCCAGGAGGCGGAGCTTGCAGTGAGCCGAGATTGCGCCACTGCACTCCAGCCTGGGCGACAGAGCGAGACTCCGTCTCAAAAAAAAAACAAAAAAACACAAAAAATTAGCCGGGCATGGTGGCGGGCGCCTGTAGTCCCAGCTACTTGGGAGGCTGAGGCAGAAGAATGGTGTGAACCCAGGAGGCAGAGCTTGCAGTGAGCGGAGATCACGCCACCGCACTCCAGCCTGGGCGACAGAGCGAGACTCTGTCTCAAAAAATAAATAAAAATAAAATTAATAAAATAAAATAAAATATATATTCCATGTGCAAGAACCAGTGCTATCATCAACCAATAAATATTTTTTAGTATGTTCTATCTAAATCAATACTGCATTTTTGGATCTAACTTTCAAAAACAGGAGAGAAAATAATAATTAAAATGTTGAACACAGTGTGTATATATAAAATCCAGTAGAGAGTTTGCACATTATTACTTATAATTACAATTTATGAAATATATTTTCAAATCATTTTAATAATTTGGAAACAATGTCATGTCTTATTATTGACTTTTCCAATACTCATTTAAGGTAAGAAGATGCTAAGATGATTTTCTCTTTGCTCTATTTATGTTGGAAATTAATTCATTACATAAGGTCATTTTTAATTCATGTGGTAGCCTAGGCACTGAATCATATGAGCATTTAGTTTATTAATGCTGTATTAGGCCAGGATCCTTCCCATTTATTCATGTGCTCTGTATATGCAGTTTATGATTGCTTTTTCTTTTGTTGTAACAAACCAGCAGAACAGCATAAACGTTTCAAACTTATGGGAACTTTGGGCTTCAAAAGGATTAGTTTTAGTCAATGAGGATAAACTGCCCCTGTCACTTGAAGAAAACTCAGAAATTCCCATGATTCCATGCTCTATAGCCAAACTTTAAGGTATAAGCAGCACTGTAGTGTCCAGTCTAAGATCACGCTAATGAACAATTCAGTCAAAGCTCAGAGATCTCCTGCCTTCGTCCTTGATACACCTTATAATGGGTGACCTAGACGACCAGCTTCCCCGCCCTGTCATATCCACACTTAGGAACACAGAGGCAGGGAGGAGTAAAGAGACATAATGGCAAGACTATTCTTATTTGGTTGGTGACCGGCAAATGTCTACAAATAAATCTTTCACTGCTGGGTACTTCTGTGGGTTTGTCATTGGTCCCCAGCTTGCACCCAACTCCTGTGATTGTGTGAGCCTCCCATTTGGCTGGTCACTGTCTCCTCAGAACTAGCATCTCTAAGGACCCACATTACCTGGAAAGTCTCTTCCTAGGAAAGTTTTTTTTTTTTTTTTTTGACAGAGTCTCCCCCTGTTGCCCAGACTGGAGTACAGTGGCACAATCTCGGCTCACTGCATCCTCCGTCCCCGGGTTCAAGTGATTCTCTTGCCTCAGCCTCTCAAGTAGCTGGGATTACAGGTGCACACCACCACGCCCAGATAGGTTTTGTATTTTTAGTAGCACTGGGGTTTCCCCATGCTGGCCAGGCTGGTCTCGAACTCCTGACCACAGGTGATCCGCCTACCTCGGCCTCCCAAAGTGCTGGGATTACAGGCGTGAGCTACCGCGCCTGGCCAGGAAGGTCTTAAAACGTCTCCAGATGATCTTTTTTTCCCTGTGGCTCACATTTGCTCTGTGAAAAACACTCATGCTTTCTTTTACTCCCCTTGCCTTCCTCTAGCCCTCAGGGATATCATTTTGTGGCCCTTTATTCTCACTCTTTCTCTCTCTTCCCCTTGTTCATACATGCTTTAACTCTCACAGGTATAAATGAGGCATCAGTACACTGCTCATTAACCTCTCTGAGTGGTCCCACTGACTTCTCCACCCTTTAGAGGTCAGGTGTAAAAGGTCTGCCTCACCCCACCTGAAGGATATGGGATACACTGCAGCAGCTCTTTCTCAACAAATTTTGCCAGCCCCCTCTGCCTCTCCATTCTAGATTCTTTTATATTCTCGAAGGGTGTGAAGTCTTCAAAGATATGAAGATTCTTTTGAGTTATCCACTTTGAAGCTTCCTGCCAGCTATTCAGTCTCATACTCTCTTGAATATATGACAATTATCATATACAGTACTGCCACATCAGGCAAAACTTCAATTTTCACATCCTCTTGAATAATACTAATAAAAACAACAACAGCAACAACTAACATTTCTTGAGATGTTGATACTGTTGTAGGTCTTCCATCTTTGTTCATACTCGCCTATTTTATCTTCTCAACAATCCCATAAGTTAAACATGAAGGCTACCAACATTTTCAAGATGGATGCATTGAACATCAAGGTATTAAAGTAATTTTCTTAAAACACACTGCCACATTTTGAAACCAAGTGGTCTGGCTCTAGACCCCATCCATCTTCTTAACCACTCTGATATTCTGCCCCCAGATGAATCACTGAATGGTCATTTTCTTTGAAGCGTAAAATACAAAAATGACCCAACATTTAACTAATTCTAACAATTGATTGAAAATTTGGGTAGAGCAATTTCGTAACGTAAAATTTCAGTTCTCCTTTCTCTGATGTTCCTTGTAATCAAAGTTCCTGAAAGTTTGTAGATTCAGCACACTCCATAAAGAGTTTATTACTATATCCAAATACAATTATTCTCTATAGATAAATTATACATTTACGGCAAATCATGGAATTTTCCATCTTACCAAAAGTTCAGCTATTTTAAAAAATAAAGTATAATGTCTCCTGCTATGAGTCTACAAATTTATTTGGTATTTTTTTAGTGGACAGTTTTTAAATGGTAATTTCATGTAGTTAAACAATAATTGCAGGCACTTCAATCCCTCACAACTCCTGACGTGTCACCAAAAAGAAAGTTGTCAACATATTCTTTCTTTACAAATATGCTACAAGAGAATTTATGCGATTTCTCTTTCAACATAAGCTTCTGGCAGAGCTGTAATACTGTTACTCTGATGAGATATAAATAAATATAATTTAATACAACACCTATGAAAAACTTCTTCAATTAAATAGCAGTTAAATAATTTTGAAGATTCTTTTTAAAGATTCTGACATTTCATGACACCTTCATTTTTCACATCCATTGATTACATAATGAAACAGAGGGAAAAACAAGAGATTCATAATACCAAGAAAACATATTTCGTATCTGCAAAATGAACTGAAGCATGTGGGTTTTAATGTGAGACACTTTTGGTCTGAAAATTAAATCTATAACTTGAACTCCATTTGTATAAATAAATGACCTCTGAATTACTGTGAAGCCAAGATTCTGTGTTTGACAAGATGTGATACTGTAATTTCTATTAGACTCTAGTGAGATCAAAATATTAATTGTATGATGTGTATTTCATATCAAATAAGAGAAAAGCAAACCAGTCTTTTGCCTCAAACTTATTAAAAATTTTTGGCTTTAGTTCATTCTTTCTTTTTTATCATTCAATAGGATTTTAAAGCTGGGAGTTTCTAAGAGACAATCTGGTTCATGCCTCTTGTTTTAAAGAAGAGAAAACAGAGGCACCAATGGGTCAACCGAGTAACATAAGATCACAAAAAGAGATACCAAGTATGGACAACAGAATGCTTGTTTCTTGATTCTTCCAACTTGAAGATTCATCACCATACCCACAGCCTCCAGTAAAAAGAAATAATTCAACAATTTGTCCTACCATATTTCTATTTTTAAAAATCAACTTATGAACAAAAAGGCTGACTGTCAGTATTCTCCTTTTATGAACTTTTGAGTGAAGTCATCCTTTCTTTTTAGGCCAGTCTAGAAGTAGCCACTCACAAAGAATCTGTTGAAAACTATTTTTAAAATCAATAACATTTAGTCTACTTGAAAAGGCCAGACCAATCAAAACATCAGAACAAAGCCTTGATTAGGGAGTTAGTAACTTTTTACAGAAAAGAGAAAGTTAAGACCTAATTTGCCATGATGTGGCTTATGCACTGGGAAAATTTGGAATTTCTGGCTGGGTTTCTGAAAGAGAGTCTTTGGAATAAAAGCTTGAAAAATTTTCTGCTAAGTACTTGAGTAATCATTATAACAAAGTTCTTTAAATCCAAGAACTATCTCCTTATTTGACTGTAAAAGCAAAGTCATTTGATAATGACTGCTTTACAAGAAAGACAAATATTTGGAAATGAAATAACTGTGTAATAGAATCCAGCATGCTGGACAATTCTTATATCCATACATGTTCCACTCACATGAGTTATGTAACAGTAGTTACCATTAAGGCAACTATTCCAATGTTGACAAAAGCCAAGGATTAAAATAACAAAGCAAAATAAACAAAAACAAACAAAGAAACTACTAAGCCAGTTCAGAAATCATTAAGACAAAATTAAAATTTGGCATGCAATTGTAAATCCTGGTTGCTTTTGTGGAGAAAAACTGAGTAGCTGGGGTTGGCACATAAACTTTTCATTGTAAATCCTTTCATAATTTTTGAATTATGTTCCATGCAAGAGCATTACCTGTTAAAAAAGATGAATTAACTTTTAAAAAGTCAAGTCAAATAAACAGATACATAATCTTATGCTAAATAATAGATTTGACTATTTTAATAGGTTCTGTTATGTACACGTAATATTTGCCTTAACTTTATATGGAAGACTGAAAACTATTGGCCTATGTTCAGTTATCAAGTTAGAAATGATTGTTGTATACAGGGCTACTCTTTGTATGGAGAAGTAATAAGAATAAAGGAAATAAGTTTAGAATTAGAATCCTAAATGCAGGAACTTCCCATTTCTAACTTCTGTTCTTCCTTTCTTAATTCCTTCCTTCCAATAATGACAAAAGCCAAGGTTTAGAATAACA
The DNA here is from genome assembly GCF_028878055.3 of Symphalangus syndactylus. Classification (NCBI taxonomy): domain Eukaryota; kingdom Metazoa; phylum Chordata; class Mammalia; order Primates; family Hylobatidae; genus Symphalangus; species Symphalangus syndactylus. The sequence goes on along the minus strand of NC_072447.2, from coordinate 43,806,666 downwards.
AAGCAAAACAAACAAACAACTGCAAAACCAGTTCAGAAATCATTAAAACAATTAAATTTTGGCATGCAATTGCAATCCTGGTTGCCTTTGGGAAGAAGAACTGGCAACTTCCTTCCTGCTTTCTTTCTTTCCTTCTTTCCTTCCTTCCTTCCTTCCCTCCTTCCTTCTTCCCTCCCTCCCTTCCTTCTATCCTTCTATTCTTCCTTCCTTCACTCCTTCCCTCCTTTTGTCCTCGGCACTGAACTAGCCACTGTGTATATACCATGCACAAAACCATGCGCAAAGTTATTCCAGAGTTACATGTGACTGTGATTACAGTGAAAAGAAACAGAATGCTAAGACAGTGAATAACCAGGATACTTTGGGGAAATCATGGAAAGATTCATTGAGGATTTGATATTTAAGCTTAGAACTGCATACTGAATAAAAAATTTCCATATGAAGGTATGGGAAAATCCCAGCTACTCGGGAGGCTGAGGCAGGAGAATCGCTTAAACCCGGGAGGTGGAGGTTGCAGTGAGCCGAGACCGTGCCACTGCACTCCAGCCTGGGCAACAGAGCAAGACTTCGTCTCCGAAAAAAAAAAAAAAAAAAAAAAAAAAGAACATTCCAGAAATAGTAAAGACCGTGTGCGAAAGCTTTAGTTGGGAAAAGTTTGATGCATGGAGGGGTGTTCTTGGAGCTTAGAAAAGATGGGATGAGAGAAGATGGTGAAAGTAAAGATGAGGGGAGGAGAGGGCAAGTCACAGTGGACCTTATGTTTCGTGTTTAGAATTTGAAATTTTATTCTAAGTACAATGGAAAGACATGGAAAGGATTTTAAAAAGCATGGTGCCATGGTCCATATGATGCTTTAGAAAGGTCATTCTGGTTGCTTTGCGCCAAATTAATCAGAAGGGAGCAAGTGTAGATGTGAAAGAACAATTAAGAAGCAACTTGCGTACTTCTAATGAGATGCTGACAGTGGCTAATGCGCTCATGTCGGCTGTGAAGGAGAGCAGTGAGCAGATTTCGAATACATTTTGGATGTATTGTCAATAGAACTTGGTGATTCATTAGATGTAATGGTCAGAGATGCATACTGTTGCACTGGTTCCAGACTTGATAACTGTAAGGAGGACTTTAAATATCACTTTATTTAAATGTCTGGAGTATATATAGAACATTTCTGAATTTATTCCAAATATTTAAAGATATTAACTTCATTTTATTGGACCAACTTTCATTTCGGGTAGTACACACCACAAGCACACAAACACAAACACACACACACAGACACACACATACATTTTGCCCACAGAATTCAGTAAGTTAAAAACATCGTGGAGATGTCTTATGTTAATGTAGGGCTACTTATTTTTAAAATTAAAACATTAATATGCAGATATACAAACCTTGTCCTTTTTTTCCTTTGATCATTCTTATAGTTGTATGTAAGCCACTATACAAACTATACATAATTTAAACTTTCAGACTGAGTTTATTTTTAAAAGAGAAACAACCAAATGTGCAGCATCGTAGCTGGTGGGTCTGCTCAGAACTGCTTACACTTCACTTCTCAGAAAGGGTCGACATTTTACCATTGTGACCTGCCAGGTGTGTGTCCAAAGCCAGATCGTTTATCTCTATAAAGCCCTCACTTTTGGCAGTGCAGTGATGAACGGAAAGAGGCAGATAGTTAAATATTTACATTTCATATCACTACATGACAGTGACCTATAAAAAAATCCCAAACAGCAAAGGCTTTGGAATATGACTTCATTTATAACTCTCTATAAGTCTTTAGGAATCACTAGTAGTCAGGTCTTTATAGATGAGGCATCCATAACATAAAGTAATGTAACTTTCCATTTTATGTTTTTGAGGACAGTTATTCTCTAATCATTCAAGTATAAGAAAAATTATACCGAGGCACAAGTTAGTAAATAGCTAATATCTATGCAAATATTATGACTTCCTTCTCTCTACCAATTTAAAAAAAAAGGCAATTGTTATTATTTTGCCTACAAAAGATATAGGGTCAGCGTGCTAGAAATGAAAGCAATGATTTAGAAATGTTCTCCCAAAACTTTTCTGTTGCTCCTTTCTCAAATCAAGCTCATGCTGACCAACTGCGGTAAGCAACGATATTGGAAAGAGCATCAGAGCTGTCATCTGAAGTCTTGTGTTCAGGGTGTCTTCCGTGCTAGGTAGGCAACCTGGGACAAATCATAACTTTTCGCACCATGCATTTCCACTGATAAAACTGCATTTATTCTCCCTGTGTGCTGAGCTGTTATGGATGATACATGTGTATTTTTTAAACCATATGTTCTGAAGGCATTGCTTTAAGTGGAAGACACCACAGTTTGTTATATGTGAAATATGATTTTGGGCTCAGGAGACCTGAGATCTAATCAAAATTCTGCCACAATTTAGCTGTATGACCTTGCTTACAGCACGTCAATTCTCTTTTTGGGTAAAGTTGAGGGGATTACACTAGACTTCTCTAAATCTGTGGTTTCCCAACCTGGGTTTTGGGATGACTTTGCCCTACAGGGGATATTTGGCAATGTCTGGAGAAATATTTGGTTGGCTCAACTGGGGGACTGGTACTGGCATCTAGTGGGTAGAGGCCAGGGATGCTGCTAAATATCCTACAGTATATAACCCCTCCCAACAAAGAATCATTAAGCACAAAATGTCAATAGTGCCGAGGTTGAGAAACCCTGTTCTAAGGCCTCACTAAAATTCTATGATCTATAGGGAAAGACATCTCATCAACTACTCAACTGACCAATACATACTTAAATTTACCAGAAGAGATTTTATTTTTATTATGAAAATAAACATTGCCGTCTATTCTGAAGTTTTCCATTAAAATGTAAAGCATGGTCATGATTTAGCAATAAGAATAGCATAAGTTTCAGTATCTTTATCACCATCATCAACCACAGTCCCACATGTGATACTGCTCTCGGTACCCCATTGCTGAGGAGTGAATGTTTGCGTACCAGCAGAATTCATATGTTGTAACACTAATCCTCAGTGTGGTGGCATTTGGAGTTGGGGCCTTTGGGAGGTAATTATGCCATAAGGATGAATCTTTCATAATAGAGTTATTCTCCTTCTAAAAAGAGGAGCAGATACAAGATTCTCTCTGTTTCGCTCTCCACCTTGCAAGAACCAAGGAAAGTCTAAATGAGAACATAACCAGGACGAGGGCCCTCTCCAAGAAACAGATCGTGCTGACATCTTGATCTCAGACATCTAGCCCCCAGAACCATGAGAAATAGATGTTTGTTGTTTAAGCTACCTAGCCTATGGTAACTTGCTATAGCAGCCTGAACTAAGACTGCAAGTATCTTCAAATTATATAATTGGAGACCAAAGTACAACTATAGCTGCCAGAAAGAACTATTTGTGTCAGTTGTTGTTAGCATATCAATGAATACTATGAGTCTTACCATCATACTTCTTGGGTTCAAGTCTCATTTTCTCCAATAACTAGTGACCTTGGGAAACCTCTCTGTACCTCAAGCTCCTTATTTGTAAAATGTGACTTATAATCTAGCTGGTGTTTTAAATGAAATAATTATCTTAGCATTGTGTTTTGCACCTAGGTAGTACTCAGTAAATGTTAGATATTGTCATAGTTAGACCTAAAGGTGAAATTTCATTAATTCTATTTCAAGGCATTTCTTTATTGTAACCACTTAAGATTTGTCACTGCTCATGAGTTTTGCAGATATTGTTTTTGGTCTACTGTACATTTCTCCACCTGGAGAAGTTATATTCATCCTTTGAATCTCAAAGTCAACACTGTCTCCCTGAAGGAGCCTTGTCCAGCCCCTCTAAGTAGATATAACCATCCCAACTACAGTGTCCCTAAAGATCTCTTTCCATATCCATCTGTCATGGTCTGCATGTTTGTTCCCCAAAATTCTTACGTCAAAATCTTAACCCAAAGCTAATGGCACTAGGAGGTGGAGCCTTTGGAAGGTGATTAGGTCACGGGGCTAGAACTCTGATGAATGGAATTAATTCCCTTATAAAAAACAAAGCCCTGAGAGAGCTCCCTCATCCCGTCCACCTTATGAGAACACAGCAAGAAGGCACTGTTTATGAGCCAGAAAGCAGGCTCTCAACAGACACTGAATCCACCAGTGCCTTCATCTTGGACTTCCTAGCATCCAGGACTGTGAGAAATAAAATTTCAAGGTTCATAAGCCACCCAGTCTATGGTATTTTATTACAGCAGCACAAGTAGACTGAGGCACCATCACCCTATATTATCATTCATACATATATATATATATATATATATATATATATATATATATATACACACAAACATCAATTTTCCTGGCTGGAATGACCTGCTATCCCTGATTGATATCTATATGCATACTGCATTCTACACTGGGCCCTCCACAAGTGTGGAGACTGGATCAAAACTGGGAAATCTCTTGCTCTAACAATAGAGGATAAAATCGAATTTGCAAGCTGAAATTACATCTTTATAAATGGAGGAGAAATTGAAGAGGAGAAAAATCCCTTGTTTGACAGGATAAGATGATTGAGAAAAAGCAGATCTCAGCAGGATCCATTTATAGCTAGTTCCAGAGTAGTCTTGTTACAATTGTGTAGAAAATGCCTGGGTACCAAAGAGATGACACGACAGATTCTGTTTTGATTTTGCTGCCCCATAATACGTATTAAAAGGTTAACCAGAAGAATAGCTGCTTATTATATCTGATGTATGGGTTTTTCTTAAATGATGATAAATCACTCCACATGGTGGATTGTAGATATGCATAGTGCTACTTACCGAATCTTATATGACAGTAATAAGCTTAGTCTCACAATGGATAGTTAAGCTAAAAAGATATGAAAGTGCTAAGCCAACTAAAAGTATCCTATCAATAATTCCTACCTCAAAAGCATAGTTGACTTTCTCTACCATATTAAAAAAAAATGAATCATTTCACTACTTCCATGTTATAGGTGTTAAAAAGTGACCATTAATGGGACTTAGGTACATGACTGCAATTATCCATGGGCTAATTAAAACTGACTGTCATTCACGTTGTCCACAGCACATCAACAATAGCAAACATGACACGGCTCACTTTCATTTAGAGTTGTGTCAGTATAGCTAATAGAGAGTATTGCAATTATTGCTCAAGCTCATAAATCTCTATGAAGACTTGTTGACAGTTTAGTTTTTATGCTATTGTCTTACAAAATGTCAGGAACCAATTTCCTAAAGTCACATGCAGGCTATCAGGTAATGATAGTGAATTCAACACAGAAGTAGAGTTTTTTCCCTTCTAAAATCACATGGAAATATAAATGAAGGGATTTTAAATTACGCACAAACCCATAATGACAAAGAAAACAAGGAAGGACACCATGGCAGCAGAATTTTAGAAGATGGAAAGTTAATGAATAAGTAGTAACACACTTAGAAGCCTGAAAAAGCTGAAGCCTAATCCAACAGCGGTTGAAGCTAAGAATCAACTTGATTGCCAATGTAGAACCTCCAGAAAGGCTCAGTGAATGATGACACCAGCTGCCTATGGAAGGTAGAGTAAGAATTGGGAGGAAACAAGAGGGTCTGCCAAATGTCTGTTTACGAATAAGGTAGCTATTGATTCCCTTCTTTGTCATCGCAGAGACAATATGTTTATTCTCTTGAGAGGTTGAAAGAGAGTCTCTGCACTGCAGGACACCAGACCCATAAACGTGCAGCTGAAAGGCACTTTTATGCTAAATGTGAAACCTTTTCCCACGCATCTCTCAAATGCAGAAAGACAGGCTGGATATTAGAGGACTATTCTCTGTGAATCTGACCAGTGCAAAACAAAAGACCTAAAGATACCAACAGCAGAAATTTCTCAGCTCAGCAGAAAACCAAACCAGAAGATCCACAATCAACATTCTGCTAAGAATTACCAAGCATTTTTTTTAGTGACCTCTACTTAATGAGTAGACAACCAAGGACCATCAAAAAATCAAAGGAAGCCTTGAACATGAGGGAGACTCAAACATGCAACCAAATAGACAATAGGAACTTGGGAAAAATAAAGATTATGTAGAGAGAAAAATAACCCTACAAAACAAAATCAAACAAAATAACTAACTTCAACGTTTTCAGAATGAGAAGAGATGCTCTTGACTCCATGTGACAAGAATAGGCTGCTATAGAAAAAGAGATGTGCATAAAAATGAAAACTCTTAATAATTACAAATACGTATTAGAAAAATTGGCCGGGCACGGTGGCTCACGCCTGTAATCCCAGCACTTTGGGAGGCCGAGGCGGGCGGATTGCGAGGTCAGGAGATCGAGACCATCCTGGCTAACACGGTGAAACCCCGTCTCTACTAAAAATACAAAAAATTAGCTGGGCGAGGTGGCAGGCGCCTGTAGTCCGAGCTACACGGGAGGCTGAGGCAGGAGAATGGTGTGAACCCCCAGTGGGCGGAGCTTGCAGTGAGCCGAGATCGCGCCACTGCACTCCAGCCTGGGCGACAGTGAGACTCTGTCTCAAAAAAAAAAAAAAAAAAAGAAAAGAAAAATTATTCAGTAAGAGGATAGGAAGACAAAGTGTAGGAAAGGTCCCAAAAAGCAAATCAAAGGGGGAAAGAGATGGAAATTTACTATAAGTGGCTCAGCTTTTGCTAGAGTTTTCATAATTGCAAACAACTGGCAGATAGTACGGGAGCCAAAATTACTACATGGGAGAATGGGAAGGCAGGAAATGCACAATTGTGTAGGAAGGATGAGAATCTGATAGAGAACTATATCTTAATCTACAATACTGAGAAGTCAACATATTAAATCAATAAATCAATTATAAAAAATAGAAAAATGCATTCTTAGTACAGCATGTGATTTAGAGGCATGGAACTAAATACCAAACATCAGCTATAGTTGCAGGTGTTTACCTCTGGGTAGTGGGGTAAGGCCGTGGGCAAAAAGAGAGGGGAAGCTTATATTTTATATAAGATGGCTTTCACAACATGATTCTACAGTGTATACACATACAACTGTAATGAGAATAAATTCTTTGTGTCACTTTCATTGTAAATGAAATACAAAACACACACATATCAGTGAAGACATTCCATTCCCAAATACGGGGAAAATATATTGCACATTTGCATTGGTTTTCACTGTCAAGTATTTTACTTTAGGGTAGAGAAAACAAAAGGTATTATGATTGTAGTGTTTCTTAGAGGCGGGACACGATCATTAACAATCATGCTATGTCTCAGATGCTCTCAGATGCAAAATTTGGTAGCAGCAGAAAACAGTATAGTGAGCTTTTTTTTTTTTTTTTTTTTTTTTTTTTTGAGACGGAGTCTCGCTCTGTCGCCCAGGCTGGAGTGCAGTGGCGCAATCTCGGCTCACTGCAAGCTCCGCCTCCCGGGTTCACGCCATTCTCCTGCCTCAGCCTCTCCGAGTAGCTGGGACTACAGGCGCCCGCCACCGCGCCCGGCTAATTTTTTGTATTTTTAGTAGAGACGGGGTTTCACCGTGGTCTCGATCTCCTGACCTCGTGATCCGCCCGCCTCGGCCTCCCAAAGTGCTGGGATTACAAGCGTGAGCCACCGCGCCCGGCCGTGAGCTTTTAAGATAAATATAAAATTGAATGTAGTGAATTCAAATGACTGGCATTTCCTCTGAGAAACCTTCCAAGTTTTGGGTTTTAAACTGCTCCTTTTAGAAATTACATATTACATTAATAGCAGATCTTAATTCTTTATCATTTAATAACATCATTTGGCATCTTTATTATGGTCCAGTTATTTTTGGTTTGTTTGTTTGTTTAAATAATTCAACTGGTTCCTGAAATCTAAATGTCTTGGAATCACTAGCATTCAAGATTCTCTGTACTCCTATAAATAAATACCTGATAACTCTTGACTTTCTAAATACATCGAGCAACCCAGGATAAATATTCCTTGCCCAACAGACAAGTGCAATTCCCCTTTGTTTCAAATCACATTGCATTATGTGGCCATTTCAGTACCATTTTCGTGTCTTGCTGATGACCAACACAGCAGGATGAAATGCACTTAAATGAGCTGGAAAATGGAAGTCCCTCAAACACTCAGGAATCAATATAGCATGGAAAGATAAATAAAGGAAGAAGAAAACAATACAAAACCTAAAATTGGTAAGCAGGTCACAAAAATTTAAATGCAAATAGACACAGTTCCAAATAAACACCAAATACGTGTTTGTCTATATATTTAAAAGAAATTGTTGAAAAAAATTATTGAATCAATTAACTTTTTTCTATTTTCTTCCATATTCTGTGTTATTTAAAATGTTGTTTAAATTATTCAAAGATTCTAAATATTTTAATAACACGTATATATAGTACCTTCTTTTCCTGGATAGAAGGAGAATAATGTGAATTAATAGCAGAAAGATGAAGCATAATTTATGATGTCTCCCTAGTACATTAATTTGATAATATATATTTGTGAATGAGTGACTTAATGGACATAACACATTTGTAGAAATAATCAACAGTTTTTAAAATAACATCTCATTACATTTTAAAATAATTAAAGTAAATTTTTAAAATATTTGGAAACTTGAAAGATTAAGCAGTGACATGATAATAGGATTACAGTAAAAATCCTAGAAATACTTTTGTTTTCAGGATACAATAGTAAATATAGTAAATTTTTTTAAATTTCATTAAACTTGAAAAAGTAAGATAATCTCAGAAACACGGCAACCTAAACTCTAGTAATCCAAGAAGAACTTTTTGAAGACAATCTATCAGTTGATTACTCAGAGGTAAATAAAACACATTTCCTGTCCTCAAGAGGAAAATAAGAAATTCAGGAATTAGTAGGCTTAATTATTCCAATAATAATGAGATCAAATGAGAAAATAAGTTATCCTTCCCATCAATAAATATCTGACTGCCTTTGTTACTTCTTTAAGAGAATCTCTCAAATACAAGTCCAGCCCGAATACCTCACTCAAGCTCTGTACATATTTCCAGTTGTGGGAGAGCCTTGTCAAAATGTACTATCATCGTGTAAACACAGTTTGACTCAACGTATTTCCCACAAATGTTGCTCCTCTTTTCAACATTCTTTTTCTTATTACTGATGTCACCTTTCTCCCACTCAACCATAATTAAAATCTACTTTCTTTGACTCCTGTCAACTTTACTTAGTATTAGTCTACACAACAATAAGATTTATACTTCTCTGAAAGTCAACTTCCCTCAATTCTGACATTTTGCAAATCCTACTCTATTACTTTTTTGCCTAGACAATTAGTTTCCCAGTTGGTTCTCTGACCTCTGGCTCCTACTTCCTCTTATTCATTCTACAACGTATTATGAGACTACCTTATTAATTGGGCTCTCTTTCTTTCCTAATTTTATAAGAAATTGAAACTTTCAACAGAATATATATGTATATACATACACACATTCCATTGCGATGTATTCCACTGAAAGTGTATCTAAATTCATAATGTGTCCACACTATATTTTCCAGCACTATTTTTCATCAGTTCAGTTGGCTGAATTTCTTCAGTTGGCGACAACAGTTGTCCACTCCAAAAGCCAACATATGTTTTGTCATCTCTGCCTCTCCTAATGCTGGTCTTTCAGCAATGTCTTTCTATTAATACTTCATCAATGTCTGCTTAAATCCTACTCCTTAATTAAGGTAGAGTTCACATAATATTTTCACCATTAGGCCTTGCTTGACCGAGCTTTTGAAATAAGCTCTTCATCCCTAAACTCATACAGTGCATTCTTTTTGGTATTTACCTACCACTTTCAAACAAACATTGAACAAGTGCTTGATAAATGAATGATTTCTTATGAATACATTGAGAACTTTTATTTTTTATTGTTGTGAATACACAGTAGGTGTTATATTTATAGGCTAAATGAGATGTTTTGATACAGGCATACAATGTGAAATAAGCTTTTTAATATCTGACTCTGCTGATGAAGGTTAAAACCTGCAATGCTGAGCAATGTGACTGCCTCCATAGTTTAAAAAAGTTATGCCTGTAATCGTTATGGTTAGATACTAGGATGTGTCTACTAATGGAAAAAGATACATTATCTCCGAGATTTTATTTGTGAAGACTTTGGGAACAATCTACCATTTTCCATTAGTAGATACAATCAGTGATCCACTTGTAAACAGACATCCTTTTCTATTGCAGGTGAATCAACTCTTGACAAATATACGAGAACAATTGAATACTGTAAAATTCACTACAAAGAGTTAGAGCTAACTTCCTTTGCTTTCTCAGAACTAACAGGATTATCTTGTTTTTTCTTGCTGGGAAAGGGTTAGAGGGATGCTTCCCTTTGCTTTACTTACTGTGCTCCACAAAACTCTTATGTTAATGGATAGTTTTTGGTAATGTCTTCCCCATTTGGTAACTTCAAGGGCTAAAAGGGAAAATACTCTTCAAGTGAAAAAAAGACCACAAAGCACAACACACATGAACACAGAACACACACACACACACACACACACACACAGAGAGAGAGAGAGAGAGAGAGAGAAACAACCCTGATAATTATTGAATGAGGGGTCTTGCTGATACTTCACTGTTCATAATCTCATGAACTTTTACTAAGTATCAGTTTTTGTGAATGTAGCAGAGCATGTGACAGATACTATAGTGGGTTCAATCGTGCCTGCCTCACCCCCACAAAAGATATAACCATGTCTTATAACTTATAACTCCAGAATCTGTAAAATTTTTTACCTTATTTGGAAAAAGGGTCTTGGCAGATATAATTAAGTTAAGCTTCTTGAAATAAAGAGATCAATTTCAATTATCCAAGTGGGCTCTAAATTCAATGACAAGTGACCTTAAAGAAAAGGCAGAGGAAGATGTGAGACAGATGGAAGGGAAAGAAAAACAGAGAAGATTAGGAGGCAATGTTGATCACAGGCAGAGGTTGGACTGGTACGGACACAAGACAAATAATGTAGACAGCCATAGACCTTGGAAGAGGCAAAGATTCTCTCCTAGAACCTCCCGAGGGGTTTCAGCCCTTAATTTCAGACTTCTGGCCACCAGAACTGTGAGAATAAATTTCTGTTGTTTTAAGCCATCAAGTAATTTATTACACCAGCCATAGAAAACTAACATAGATATAAAGATAACTTTTCAGTAAGGTAAGTGACTCAAATTGCTGCTAAATTTTTACTGTGCTCTGAGAAGTGCCTTCTTTCTCCACCTCACTCCCATCCTCATTCTCCAGTATAGTGTCCTGTCATACAAGCTTCCACTTGAAAAGATCTTCAGATCCTCACTGGGACTCTCTGTGCCTGAGTTATAAAATGTCTTCCTTTCTTGGCACTAACAGCCTTTCTGACGAGATCACCCAGATAGGTCTGTTAGCTCCCTCACATGGAGAGCAAAGAGCTCTAGAATATATAGAGATCATGGTAATGACTAAGAAAACATCAGACCCACCAGGTCAGAGGTTTTTTTTCATTTAGTGGTTGACACATGATTAGACATATTTATGGGATACAACACGATGTTGCCATATATGTGTAAATTGTGTAATAATCAAATCAGGGTAATTAGCATATCTATCACTTTAAATATCATTTCTTTGTTATGAGAACACTCAAAAACCTCTCTTCTAGCTATTTTGAAATATACATTCTTTTTAATGCTAGTCATTCTACGATGCAACAGACCACCAGAGCTTATTCCTTCAGTCTAACTATAGCTTTGTACCCATTGGCCAATCTCTCACCACCCCTCCCCATCTTCCTACCCTCTCCATCCTCTGGTAACCACCATTCTACTCTCTACTTCTATGAGAACAACCTTTTAGATTCCACGTATGAGTGAGATCATGTGGTGTTTGTTGTTCTGTGCCTGGCTTATTTCACTTAACACAGTGTCCCCAAAGTTCACGTATGTTGCTGCAAATGACAGAATTTCATTCTTTTCATGATGGAATAGTATTTCATTGTGTATATACAACATATTTTCATTATCCAATCATCCACTGATGAACATTTAAGTTGATTCCATATCCAGGCTATTGTGGATAGTGCTGCAATAAACATGGGGGTGCAGATATCTCTTCAAATTACTGATTCCATTTCTTTTGGATAGCTATCCAGTAGTAGGATTCTTGGAACATATCATAGTTCTATTTTTTATGTTTGGAGGAACTTCCATACTGTTTTTCCTAATGACCGTACTAATTTACATTGCCACCAGCAGTATGGAAGGGTTTATTCTCCATATCCTCACCAACATTTGTTATCTTTTGTTTTTTTTGATAGTAGCCATTCTAATTAGAGTGAGGTGATATCTCACTGTAGATTTGACATGTATTTCTCTGAATTTTCTGTTTGCAGACCTTGAAGGCCCCCAGAAGAAAAGAGAACAACAATTCTCAGCTTTCCTTCCAGATGTAATAAATTAAACTTTAGGCTGGGCACGGTGGCTCACGCCTGTAATCCCAGCACTTTGGGAGGTCGAGGCAGGTGGATCACAAGGTCAGGAGATCGAGACCATCCTGGCTAACACGGTGAAACCCCATCTCTACTAAAAATACAAAAAATTAGCTAGGCGTGGTGGCGGGCAACTGTAGTCCCAGCTACTCGGGAGGCTGAGGCAGGAGAACGGTGTGAACCCGGGAGGCGGAGCTTGCAGTGAGCTGAGATCGCACCACTGCACTGCAGCCTGGGTGACAGAGCGAGACTCCGTCTCAAAATAAATAAATAAATAAATAAATAAATCTTTAGCAGGGTGGGGAGAGGCAGGGGATCAAGGAAACTAGGTGCATATGTTTTGTAAAAGCTCTACAGGTATTTATCATGTCTATTCCTAGTGAAGAATCATTGCCATAGACAGTTGGAGATTAAAATCCTCAGACCGCTGAGATTCTCAATTAGTCAATGGTAAGACCACTACCCAATGGCTTATATCATGATACTTCTTTATTTGGAAAACAATACTTTAAGAGTGAAAATAATCTATAATATTAAAACAATTAAAACATATGTTATTTGAAAAGCTGATGGATTATTAAATTGAATACAAAATGCTTTCCTGCATTTGATAATTGATCATTATTTCAATAAACTATGAGAATCTTAGTCTTATCTCCCCACTGAGAACCTGTTCTCACAGACTAGAATAAAGTCAGTTTCTCTCTTATTTTCAATATTATGCTATCGTGCAATTAAAATTAATACTTGTATTTTTTAAGTCATTGAAGTTTAAAATAACATGCTCACCTTGTGACTATACTTCTTTTTTTTTTTTTTTTGAGACAGAGTCTCACTCTATTGCCCAGGCTGGGGTGCAATAGCACGATCTTGGCTCACTGCAACCTCTGCCTCCCAGGTTCAAGTGATTCTCCTGCCTCAGCCTCCTGAGTAGCTGGGATTACAGGCACCCACCACCATGCCTGACTAATTTTTGTATTTTTAGTAGAGACGGGGTTTCACTACGTTGGCCAGGCCGGTCTCGAACTCCTGACCTCATGATCCACCCACCTCGGCCTCCCAAAGTGCTGGGATTACAGGTGTGAGCCACCCTGCCTGGCCAATACTTCCGTTCTTATAATCATTTTCACAACTGGAAATGTTTTTCTGATACTAGTGTTTATGAAACCTCGCACCTAGTAAATGTCAGCCTTTAGGAAAAATTGCAAATTATGTTCCTAGGTTAATACAGCATACATTTACATAATAAAAGCACTTCTATTTCTATGTAAACCTTACCAAGTTCGTTATTTATTTATTTTTTGAGATGGAGGCTTGCTCTGTCACCCAGGCTGGAGTGGAGTGGCACGATCTCGGCTCACTGCAGCCTCTGCCTCCTGGGTTCAAGTGATTGTCCTGTCTCAGCCTCCTGAGTAGCTGGGATTACAGATGCCCGCCACCATGCCTGGCTAATTTTTGTATTTTTAGTCAAGATGGGGTTTCACCATGTTGGCCAGGCTGCTCTCAAACCCCTGACCTCAGGTGATCTGCCCGCCTCGGCCTCCCAAAGTGCTGGCATTACAGGCGTGAGCCACCACTCCTGGCAAGTTCTTTAAAGTTAATATATATTCTATTAACTTTATTAAAGTTAATATATATTTTATATATTAATATATAATATAGATTAACTTGCCATGAGCAAGATGCACTGTAAATGTCATAAAAATATCATAAGTCAAATTTAACTTCTCAGTTAAGATTAATTTTGATCCAGTTGTTACAGGTTTTCTAAATGGATAATATTTACTAATGTCTACATAGTTTTTAACTTTAAATGCTCAAACAATAATTAGCTGGCTTCAAACTACCTTTCTATATATAGTCAGATAATTATATTCAGAAAGAAAACTTGAATCCTAAATTAACGAAGTCCAACTTTGTGTGCAGGGAATTAATAGTCGTAGTAAATTGACAAGTCAATTATTAGTTTCACTTTGTCTATTTTAAGAAGTGAAATGAGACCACTTGCTTTTGCTTGCTATTTAAGAAGGGATTATAACTTGCTGCTTTTAAAAGAGTAAAACCCTGATGAACTAGGAGACTTTTCTATCAGCTTTTTTCACATTAACTTTTGCAGCTCTCAAGACATTCTGTTCGTGAACGTCCTAAGTACTTCCATTTTCCTAAGTGCCTTGAAAAGAACTTCGCGCTCGAAGATCAGTGAAAGAAGAAAAGTGTCTCTTAAAATGTACTTGAAAGAGCAGAAGTACAAAAAAATGGGAATGAGAAAATAGGAGGCAAAGATGAACAGAAGTAGATTCAAGAGACATGCAACTGAATAGGAAAAACAAAAAACAAAACCCAAAACGAAAAACCTGAGAAACCGCTGTAATCTGAATATTTTCATCCCCCCCACCCAATTCACATATTGAAACCTAATCACCAAGTTGATGGTATTACAAGGTGATGAAGGTATTAGAAGCCTTTGGGAGGTGATGAGGGCTCTGCTTTTGTGAATGGGATTAATGCCCTTACAAAAGAGGCATTAGAGAGCTGCTGTGCCTCCTCCACTATGGGAAGACTCAGCTAGAAGGCATCATCCATGAAGCAGAGAACCCTCGCCAGGCACCAAATCTGCTGGCGCCTTGATCTTGGAACTTCCATTCTCCAGAACTGTGAGAAATTAATTTCTGTGGTTTATAAATCAATCAGTATAAGGCATTTTTCAGTTTTTTAAAATTTTTGTGGGTACATAGTAGGTGTATATATTTATAGGATATATGAGATGTTTTGATACAGGCATGCACTGTGAAATATGCACATCATGGAGAATGGGGTATCCATCCCCTCAAGCGTTTATCCTTTGAGTTACAAACAATCCAATTACACTCTTTAAGTTATTTTAAAATGTTGTTATTAACAATAATAACCCTGTTATGCTGTAATAGATATCTACACTCCTATGTTTGTTGCGGCACTGTTTACAATAGTTAAGATTTGGAAGCAATAGTATAAGGCATTTTGTTTTAGCAACCTCAACTGGATAACACAGAAACATTTCAAAGACAAGTTTCTATTCAATGGAATTATTACTAGATGTTCTACTTGATGAGACATAGACTCTCTTAATAGTGGAAGAAAATAGAACTCAAGTAGTCTGTAAGAATAGACCATTTTAAATATTACAGGAAGGTTATGGATTTAAGGGAGTATTGCACGTTGTGCACAATTAGAACTCAACAAAGGAGCAAAAAAGGTAACCACATTCAATACACTAACGTATAGAAATGTCACAACAAGTGCCATACATAAGCTTTGATCACTATCTGTAAAATGGAGGCAAAATAGACATCACAGGCTGTTGAAAAGATGACATGAGACAACATACTTAAATGTCTTGCAAATGTAAGGTACTCTCAGAGCAAAGATAAATTAAGATCACTAATCAAGGAAAGCTGCACCTACTGGATCATGACTGTTTGATTAAAAAGCTCATTAGAACGAAAGCTGACATTCATGACTGAAACTATGAGGAAAGACAGCAAGTCTTGGCGTCTTGGGGGACAAGGAGCGTCCAGAGGTTAACCGAGATTATAACATAAAGTCCTTGTAGACAGTCACCTGTTTGTTAAGCTATCTATCTATCTATTCATCTACCTACCTACCTACCTAGCCACCTATGTAGATTTGACCAGACCTTGTGCCCAGTAATAAAATCATAAATGGAACTAGTGAACCAATTTCTCATTCAGGGCCCTAAGATTGTGGAGTCTACTTTACTAAATTTAGAGATCTGCCTGAAACTCAAGACGCCAGTGAAAAGTCTCTACCCTTGACCAGTCTTCTAGCTGAACTACGATATATAACTGTTCTTTCAACCTCTATTTATTTATCCAAACTCAACCTACTGCTCTGTTGTGACCTTCAATATCCAACTGATCTTTCCTCCTCTGTCTAATCAGGATTTGATTTATTGCTAGGCTTCCCTAGCCAGACTCCTAGGCCTTTCTCTATCTGTCTCTCTCATCCATGAAGGGGAATCTTCAATCACGCCAGGCAATTAAATCAAAACCAACAGTTTTAGTGTGGTTTACTCCATTACTCTGTAGTATACAGCTACTAAAAAAAGAGTGACATATATATGTTGGTTTTTATTTATGAGTATTAAAGCTGAGTGAATGCTAAATGAATGATTTATTTCTGTGCATCAGATACTGTCCTACATATTAGGAACGTAAAGATGAAAACATTATAGTACATGCTTTAAGAGTCCCAAATGCAACAAGAGAAATAGACACACAAAAATATGTACAAAAATGATGAGAGAAATGTTCTAATAAAGGTGTGAAAAAGAGATTTGCTAGCAATCGAGAGGTGGTATTTAATTCTGCCTAGTGGGAGTAGAGTCAGGGAAGAGTTCATTGGGGTGACATTGAGGTGGGTCTTAAAATTTGAGTAGATAGGCACAGGGGAAAAAGGCAGGAGAGGAAATTTCAGGTGGTGGGCATAGCATGTGCAAATGATAAGAGTTATGTAGGTCCATGGTATGGTCAAGGGTGCCTGGTCAGTGGTGTGGGCTTAAGAGGAAAGTGCATGAGACTATAAAGACAAAATGGGGTCAGACTGTGAAGAAAGTGGCCTCTATCTTCTAGATAACAGGCAGACACGTAACATATAAATTTTTACACTGAAAACGATATCGTTTACTGAATATAAATATCTCAGTAAGGTTGGTTAAAAGAATATCAATTAAGACCACACATATACAAGAATTATATTTGCATCAAATGTTTTTCCTTTTTATTAATACGCAATAATTGTACATACTAATAGGGGTATGTGTGATATTTTGATATATGCATATAATGTGTAATGATCAAATCAGAGTAATTGGAATATTTATCACCTCAAACATTTCTCATCTATTTGGAAACACATAATATTTTTAAGCTGGCAGTCTGGTAATTTTTTTTTAAATTTACAAAGAGGATTTTCTTACCAAGCCAAACTTAGAGTCTGACATACTGACTCTGCTTCAATTTTTGGTATTATCTACTAAAAATTCTAATGCCTGTTATAGGATTTCTACTCTCTGTTGTCCCAACTCTCGACTCTGATGACAATACACAGGAATGATGACTGCATTACATTCATGCAAGTCACTATATGTAGGCTTTAAATAATGAAGCAAGAATAATCACTGATCCTTTTCTTGGCACATTCTCACAAGTAAATTAGGTAATGCCTAGCCTTGAGTAAAGGACCTTAGGAACAAATATATATCCAGTGGAAATTTGCAGAGAAGAGTAAATGAAAATGTCTGCTGGGAGAGTTAACAGACATTTCTACTTTTGTTAACTTAACAAGTCTATAATAACAAAATAGACGTAATTACTTTTTTGTGGGGCCAGATTGCTAAAGAGGATTTGCCCATTTCATTCTAACTCTATGATTTTTGTATCACCTGATGAGGAGATTCTCCTTTCATAATTAACTATGTTGCTCTAAACTCCTTGCTTCTCGGGTAAGAGATTTTATCAGTTAGTCCAAACACATTACAAATCATATTATATCATGTTCCAATCTATAACATGATGGAACAGATTCATATTTCGTGATAGCCATTCTGAATCCAGAGCCTACCGGCTCCACAGTGCAGCAGTATTTCGTAGTATAAACTCTGGATTTACCAATCAAGAGATTAGACACTCAGGCCACTGGACTAAAACTACCCACTAGACATGTTTCATTTGGCCAAGATGGTATTAACAATAAATTTAAAATTTTATAGGTAGAAAATGTTTTCCACACTTCAGCATGGTCTCCATTCTCCTTTATAGCATTACATCTGGCCTCACTTTACTTATTCATATTACGTGAACTTGATTTTATAGTCCATTCTCTAGCTCTAGAAAGCATATTGATTTTTTGCTAAAAATGTCTTTAACAGCTAAGAATCTGCCATTTGGTTTAGGTTCAAGGCTGGAAGAGAACATACTATGCAGGCTTAGAGACAGCAGAGAGATGAATGCAGGTCTAGAGTTGAGACGTATGCACTACAGATACACAGGAAAGGATGTCAGTATTCACTGAGAGAAGAGGAATGGAAGAGTTTTCAGCCCAAGAGAGACTGCATTCAAATGCATCAATCAGGATGGGTCATTCTACCCTCACTAAGTTAATGAAGAGGCATAATAAAGATGACAGTTAAATTAATGATAGATTAACCAAGGATGTTAAACAAATATTGAATACGGAATATGAAAAGATGGACTCCATAATAACCATTGCTTTTTCCCCTATCTTTGTCTGTTAAAAGCCCCATTACCAGCCTCCACACCCACCCACCCACAGCCACATCTATGTACTCACACAAAAATACAGGCTTCTTCATCACAGGAGAGAGAGACACACAACAGCCACTGAGCCAATGCCCCTCACCTCTAATGCCATAGTAATCCGTCCAAAATTTAGATCTGTATCTCATTCTAGGCCAATTAGGATTTCTCCTTAGGGAACTTCAAGTTCTCACTAGAGTTCCAAACCCACAATTCCTCCTGGTTAGAAGAACTGAGCAAAGTATTCCTTCACCCTGTATGCCCTCCTCTCCTCACCCAGACCCACCACTCTCCACCCCTATACAAAATGATGACATGCAGAAAGAGTAGAGAAGAAAGACAGAGAACAGTCGAGCATTATTCCAGTCCTTCTTAAGGCCAGCACCACTCCTGTCTTTTAAGTGATTTGTCACTTATGACCAGAGCTCTAACTATGAAGTATTAAATCCTGTGATTCTTCAAGTTTAAATTGCTTAGACATAGGAAGTTGACCCCTCAAAAAAAATCCCCAAATTAACTTTTGCTTGAAAGAGCCATCTATTTGAGATAAAAATAAAATTTCTGGATTATTTCCCTTCTAAATTATGTATATATTGCCTCAGTTCTCTATTTTAGTCCATGCACATAGTGACTGAAAGAAAATGCAATCCAGTACTTTCTGCCCTGTTGATAGTCAACAGTAGGATTCCCTCTTGATTGAACATGTCTTTCATAATAGTCACCGATGTTCTCTGTGACACATAATTTCTCCTGAAGCTGAAATCTCATATATTCATCTAATATAAGATTCACTCATTTTATTTAGCTCCCATTACATAAAAACCTTACTCTCACTCTGTAATTAGTAGCAAGTCCTAATAAAGAGCATTGGGGTGACAACATACTATTTATGGTAAATAGAGACAGGGTTTTTTTTTTTTAATAATAATCATTACAAATTACATTTACGTTGAATATGGTGAGCCTGATTTAAAAAACAAACTATATTTATGCCTAAGAACAATATCTTGTTTAAGTCTTTTAATCAATATTGTATGTGATATGTAATTCTGAAAGAAATATTCATACTACTTATAAATAGGCTATACAATAAGCAGAGTGCATAAAACTAGTCTAATTGCACCCCAAATATTTCAGTCAAAAATAGGCACATTTACAGAAAGTAGTAACAACTTTTAATCATTTAATTAAGAAGTCTTAAAGTTGCCAAGATAATTGACATGATCATCATCATCAGAAACACATGTTCATCAGAAACATTAAATTTTTTTCTTTTAAGAAGAGAAAATAAAAAATATTTTGTTTTCTGAACTTTCCCTAAGCTATTTCACATAATGGTAATGGCTTCTTATTGAATGTTCATGGTAATAATCTCAAATTTTCCTAGGACCTGCTGTATTGTAAGTATCCTATTTCTAGTGATGGCTTGATGTGACAGGATGCACTCAATTTTATTTTTCCAGAAAAGCAATGCATTCTGCTTTGCTTTTTTCCCACTCAAAGAGTCGCCATTCTGTAAAAGTTCTTCAACAGGCAAGTCCAAGGTGGGTACTCTGCTTTTACTAAACTAGAAACAAAAACTCAGAGAGTGAGAAAGTCTGTAGCCTCACTGGGGAGAAGTGGAAGGCAGAGGAGATTATTCACTTTCTTGGACTCTTAAGCAACTTCCTGGCTTTCTGTCATGCTTGTTGTAGACCAGATCTAGCGGTGGGAGGTATCTTCTCACAAGACCATGAAGCCAAGACTTATTTTAAAACAGATGAATTTTGGAAAACAAAAATTTTTTAATCAAGATTGTTTTCCTTTCATAATTCAATTAGTATATGTTATAATGAGATTTTATAAATTTTCATTACAAAACTAAATAAAGATCCTTGGCATTTCTAAAAAAGTAGTGTTGGCCGGGCGCGGTGGCTCACGCCTGTAATCCCAGGACTTTGGGAGGCAGAGGCGGGCGGATCACGAGGTCAGGAGATCGAGACCATCCTGGCTAACATGGTGAGACCCCGTGTCTATTAAAAATACAAAAAAGAAAAAAAAAATTAGCCAGGCGTGGTGGCGTGCACCTATAGTCCCAGCTACTCGGGAAGCTGACGCAGAAGAACGGCGTGAACCTGGGAGGCGGAGCTTGCAGTGAGCTGAGATGGCACCACTGCACTCCAGCCTGGGCGACAGAGCGAGACTCCTTCTCAAAAAAAAAAAAAAAAAAAAAAAAGTAGTGTTGAACTTGTGTGTGGTGAATTGGAAGGAAGCCTCTTCATGCAATTTTGCTATGGGGCTTAGGTTTTAAAGCCTTATGGACACTCTATGTATTGGACTCATGTAAATATCTGGCATGTTTTAGAGTGTATGTTTAAGTACATTTTGGTAATAGCTTCATTCATAAAGCTGCAAATCAAGTGGCATTGTATATACTTTTATATTTAAAGAAAGAAATTATTAAACATATATGAATACATTAAGATAAAAAGAAGTGATTGCCAGAATGATATAATGAAAGTCATACAAATTTTAGAAGAATCAAAATACAAGATGTTCCTTTTAAACCTGGAAATAAGAACTCTCATCACAGTTATAGAAAAACAAGTGACACCATGGGCAGTTATCCTCTTAGGGTATATTTCAACAAAACCAAGGCAGATAAGGTAGTAGGATGGTGTTCAAAGCATATCCCTCATGAAAATAAACTATTTTGTCATAATTGGACATGAGATATTCTGGTTACTTAACTATTCTACCCTACAAAATATATTTTCAAAGAATTAGATTAAAACCAAATACTGTTGATTCTGAAGCTGGTGAGTAAAATGTAATATTTCCTCACAGGAGGCAGAAAGTCACAATGAGGACATTTGTTTGCATTAATAAACAACGGGAAGTCACACATGTAATGGGTGGATGATCCTTTTTCTGGGTCAGTTAGAGATGCAACTTGCGGTTTCGTATCGATGAACCTCATCTTACGAAAATGTAAAAATCTGCATTACCGCAGGGAAAACTTATGGGCGTGATCATTCAATTACAAAAGAGTTCTTATATAAAATTATTCACCACAGAGTTTCTTTAAATAGCATATTTCCTTTGTGCATATACATCTTTCATTGATCATTAGCTGCTTAAAAGAGAATGGGGGACAGAGCCTCTTAAACCTGACATGTTAAGCCACTGCTAATTGAAAATCAATCAAAAATGAAGGGAACACTTCTCTGAAATTATGATGATTCAATTTACCCACAAATCTGTGGGAATACACTAAGTTGGGAAAGTAAGGTTTGACAGGAATGCTAAGTGTTTTAACATGAAAGTATAAAATACTGGTAACCTATTTTCATAATCTTATTGAAGCACTAGTTATTTTTCATGAAGAGTCTGCATATAATTTAGAAATCCTTAGTTATTTAGCCAAAATTTGAGAGGAAATTTATGGATGAACATATCTCTTTATATTCAAACTTTAAATGATGTGGGTCTTTTTATAGTTTCTATTTTAATGGACATCAGTCATGTAGTGCATACTGTTATTCCAAAACCTCTTTCAATATCCTACAACATAATGTTCTTTGATAGGTTTATTTCTGATAAATTGGCATTTACTTTGCAAATTCAGGAGTAGTTCTTGTTAACATAGGATACTCACTGTATTTTTATATGCTAGTAAACTCCAATCATTAAGAATGACTTAGAAAGCTTTGTGATAACAGTGTTTGTCGGGGAAAAGCAGCAGTTTTTTGTATAAAATGATATGACTATCATCAAAACCTTCATGAAGAACTTGACAGGCATAATGGTGTAAAATTATTTTCCAGGTCTCTTGTTTTTAAAAATATTATACCTGAATTTCCTCTGTTTGCAAAAGAGAAATTTTTTTACTCTTATTTTTGTCTTCATGGTCATTTATAAATTCATGTGGCATAGTGTCTTTTAAATTATCATTTTCTTTAAATAAGAATAGAGATAATTTTCTTCTGTTATAACTATGTACTTACTATATGCATTTGGCTAGACTTGATGAATTAAGTAGTCTAAAATCAATAATTTCTATAATTAAAAAGTTTCATTGAATTACAAAAATTTAGTATGCATATTGAATCCTTAAAGGGGAGATGGAAATAAATTTTCTAAAATCTTATTTATCCTGTCCTGTATCTGCTGTCATAGTATGATACTGTAGTAAGAATATAAGCATGATCAAATAAGCACTGACATTCAAAATGCATTTCAAGAATCTTCTATATACAGTACTTTTTTATAGCATTCAAATGTCTCAAATACTAACAGCAAACATGTATTGCCTACTTAATATATGCCAAGTAATGTATTAATTTTTACATGCATCATCCGATCAAATACTCGCATTACCTCCATACAGGCAGTACTATCTTGGTACCTTTTTTATTGATTAGGAAACTGAAAGCTGGTTGTTGAAGGTCACACTAGAAGTAAATGGTGGAGCTAAATTGTCACATGGGCCTGTGTGAGATTTCAATTGGGAGCCACTACTGTACACTGCCTCTAAATTATAACAACAAAAACACTAAAAATGATAATATGATGATCGCGAGGATGATGATAATGGCAATAACAAGCTTTTGTAAATTTTTTATATAAAAATCATGTAGCTATTTTGAGTCTCCATTTTCTCATCAATAAATGAAAAAGGTTTAACCGGGTGCGGTGGCTCACACCTGTAATCCCAGCACTTTGGGAGGCCAAGGCGGGTAGATCACGAGATCAGGAGTTCAAGACCAGCCTGGCCAACATGGTGAAACCCCATCTCTACTAAAAATACAAAATTTAGCTGGACATGGTGGCGGATGCCTGTAATCCCAGCTACTCGGGAGGCTGAGGCAGGAGAATCCCTTGAACCCAGGAGGCGGAGGCTGCGGTGAGCCAAGATGGCGCCATTTTACTCCAGCCTGGGCAGACAGAGCAAGACTCTGTCTCAAAAAAAGAAAGAAAAAGGTTTGACCTGATAACTTCCAGACCCCCTCCACCTTCTAAAGTTCTTCATTTAGAATTGCGAAGATTTATACCTATATAGCTTCTTAACTGACCGATAACAAATAAAATAGTACTCTTAGAGCTGTAGCAAAAGAGAAATCTGCATAATATGTGTCAGTGTCCAGCGTGGGGACTAGACCAGGAGTTGGAAGCTTAAGTGGACTCTCTGCATTGCTCTGTGACAGCACTCTTTCTTGGGCCTTTTCCTTTTTCTTCTTTCCCTTCTGGCCCTTTTGGAAAGTAAGTGAACAAGAAAACTCACTTGTCTCTGTCCCAGTTTTTAAAGACTTTAACAAGTGCTTCATTGTAAATTTGTTTAAATTCTTTATAGATGCTGGATATGAGATCTTTGTCAGATACACAGTTTGCAAATACTTTCTCCCATTCTGTAGGTTGTCTGTTTACAAAGAGCTAAAAACAGAACTACCATTTGACCCAGCAATCCCATTACTGGATATATACCCAAAGGAATATAAATCCTTCTATCATAAAGGCACGTGAATGTGTATGTTCATTGCAGCACTGTTCACAAGAACAAAGACATAGAATCAGTCTAAATGTCCATCAATAGCAGATCAGATTTTTAAAAAAGTGGTATATATACACTACAGAATGCTATGCAGCCATAAAAAGAATGAGATCATGTCCTTTGCAGGAACATGGATGGAGCTGGAGTCCATTATCTTAGCAAACTAATGCAGGAACAGAAAACCAAATACTGCATGTTCTCACTTATAAGTGGGAACTAAATGATGAGAACACATGGACACAAAGAGAGGAACAACAGACACTGGGGCCTTCCTGAGGGTGGAAGGTGGGAGGAGAGAGAGGAGAAGAAAAAAAAACTATTGGGTACTAGTAGCTGGGTCACAAAATAATCTATACAACAAACTCCTGTGACACAAGTTTTACTTATATAACAAACCTACAAATGTGCCCCTGAACCTAAAATAAAAGTTGTTTTAAAACGTGCTTTAACTGACTTCCAAACTTTTGGATATCATTGGCCCACAGAAACTGTTCTTACCTTCACATCCATCTTTTTTATGGGATTGCAAACCTGTCCTCGAACTAGGGCTTGACCACTTAAAACTTTTTTTTATTTTTGGAGACAAAGTCTCGCTCTGTCACCGAGGCTGGAGCGCAGTGGCACAATCATGGCTCACTGCAGCTTCAATCACCCCGGCCCAAGTGATCCTCCTACCTCAGCCTCCCAAGTACCTAGGACTACAGGCGCATGCCAACACACCAAGCTAATTTTTGTATATTTGTAGAGATGAGGTCTCACTATATTGACCAGGCTGATCTCAAACTCCTGAGCTCAAGGGATTTGCCTGCCTCAGCCTCCCAAAGTGCTGGCATACCAGGAGTGAGCGACCGTGACTGGCCCTGACCACTTAAAACATAAAAAGGAATTTCAACTTCTACTTAGATAGCAGTTTTTAAAGCAAACATGCAAAGTTGTATTTTTTTCCAAACCTATTTCTCCTCTCTGTCACCAAAAAGTGACTGAATTTGAGAATCTGAGAGAATCATGTAAGTTAGGTCATACAATGACCTCAAAATACAAATACTAGTTTCCATTTACTGATTTATCATCTGTTTAATGATACACGATAATAACTGAAATACTGGTATGACAAGTATTCCTTTTTAGGTCAGTCACAATTTTTAGGGTGCTTTTTGGTTTCAAAAGTAAGATAGACTAAGAGAGCTGTTAAGAGTTACCACTTTCATTTACCCTGGGATGATAAATTTGGATTGAGTAGAATTGAATGCCATAGTTTAAATAATTATAATACCAGTCTGTATTTATCTTTCCATGGTTTAATTATGATGTCTGTTTGTCCAAAAGCTTTAATTTATGTCTAACGGGTTTATTTCAGGCACTAGAAATATGCTGATTGGTATGTCTTTCTTAAGTGGCAAAAAGAACCACATTTTCTGTAAAAAGCTTGGATTTGGGATATTATTGTTTTTCTCCTAGTAGAAAGGGAAGTTTTATGGTTTTTTAATTTGAGTTTGTTGGTGAAAATATGTCTTGTATATGCTCTATGATCCAGTAAAATCAAATCAATGGCCTTACATTTGCTAATGACAACCAGTAGCGTAAATGTAGATGAGAAAATCTGGCCGATACTGACTTTCCTATCTCTGGGAACTGTCATATTTACATCACTTGTACAACGCAGCAAAACAATAATTTTTAGAATCAACAGTATTACATGACACTTTCAGAATTGGGTATCAAATTCAACACCTAAATAATGTTGTTTCTAGGATATTTATATTAAGTATTTTCTCACCCTAGGGAGGAAACAAAAAGATTTCCCAAGTTTACTAATACAGAGTAGTAACTATTCAGAAAAGGTGTGGTCAATTATGATCTATAATAAAATGTATGGACATTTTCCTTTGGTCTATTCCAAATCTAAAATTCTGCAACTACAGTATGGTGGAACAGGCCAAGGAGTGCTAATTAGTTTCTAGTGTGACATTTTATTTTAAGTAGCCTATAGTTAAACTGGATAAAATTGCATATATTGGATAAAATGTGTATCCTTTTACTAAGGTCTATGTTTAAAAATTTGAAGTTTCTTTATGTCCTCAACCATTTTCCTCCAGATGTGAACATCTGGTGAATCCTTATTACCCACTCAGATACAAAAAGTGCTTGCTTTTTAACAAGCTTGACAACGAGAATAAATTAGTAAAGAAAAATAAGAGCACGGTTGGGCAGCTTACACGGTTCGGTCTACATATTATATTCTCTTGCAGAAAATTTAGAGATGTGTGTCCTTTGTGCTGTGAACAACTTATTGTCAATTAGTATTTATTGACATTCCATGTGCCCAGAGTACATCACAAAATTACTGGGTACTTTATTAAGAAACATAGAATCTGGAGGAAGGTCCTTGTTGAGCATTAGGATGAGCAAGAGAAGAAAATGGATAGAGATTATAGACATTCGAATAGGTTTGTGTATTTTCTCAAGGGTAGACATTTACCTAAATGGGCTAGATCTTTCAAATATGGATAAACTCAAAGAGCAGCCACTTGTACTTAATGAGTGAAGGGAGAAAAAGAGGTAAAAGAGAGGAGAGAGAAGTGATTTTAATATCAAAAAAAGAGATCTTTAAGAGTTTTATATAATAAAGATATATTCTTTTATTAATTTTGTTAAAGATTAAGTAGTATTTATCCTTATTACATACTTCTGGCGGGAGTTTATACAACTTCTCTGGTAAGAATTCTGAAAATATGTACTAAGAACCTTTAATAAAATTATTTCTTTTTATCCAGTATTTTTACATTTAGGAATTTGTTCTGTTGAGATAATTATAAAGTCAGAGGGAAAATGTATAGGTAAAGACCATCACATTATTTATAATAACAAAAATGTGAAGAATTCAAATTTCCAGCAATATATATGAAATTATATGACATTCACATCGGCCATTAAAAGGATATTTTGTGAGAATATTTAATAGGAGCAGAGTATGTTTATAATGTAGAGTGTAAGAAAAAGATTCTTTTCTCTATTTCCCCAAAATTTCTACCATTAACCTTTATAATTATCTTAAAGCCAACACTGACATTCAAATAAAGTGATACACATATCTAGATAAGTAATTAATTATAATTTTCAGTGAATTCTGAGTTGTAAAATATAATTTGTACCATTAGGTCAAGGGTAGGGTGGATTTCTACTCTTTGAAAGTCTGGTAGCGATAGAATATGCTCTCTGTCCTGGAAGGTTCTGAAAGTGGGCTCCTGGCTGTAATAGACAGGCCACATCTCTGAATGACATCCTCAGGGCTCAGGTTTAGCAAGACAATTGTGTCTGTCTTTTGATTCTCTTGACTATAGTAGCCTGAAAAAATACTCAGGCTCACCTCCCAGATTGACTTTCAGAACTGTACAGTGAAATTTCTGGGCCTTTTGCCGAAAAAAGTGCTATTCATATATTTGCTGATGCCTGAAAGTTATGTAAATGGACAATGTTCTTTTTTGTACATTTAGAAATAACATACAGTTGCCACTTAAAATGGAAATGCCAGGTTGTGACCACGTATTGATTCAAATTCAAAGCCGACAATTTACGTATTTTATATGAATTTAGTTTCCATTATATGATTTTTTCCTAAGTACTTTGCTTTTAGTGCTTTTTGCTTTCTTTCTACAATAAAAGAATTTAAATGACCACTATCAAGTCCTTTCCAGTTTGAAAAGATGAAGGAATTAGAAGAACAGGACACAAGAAAATATACAAATATAGAAAATGGGAAAGGTAGGCACGGCTAGCAAACGGCAGAGAAAATGAATTTGAAGATGAAGAGCAAATCTGTGCACTTCATGATTATATCAAAGTTCATTATTAATGAATTACATATATTTGTGAGCAAACTAGAAAACCTACGGACACACAGTTACTAGGGTTGATTGGATATGTGTGTAACTTAACTAGGATGCTCAAGTTAGGTCACCAGACATGTACAAGCTTAGCTTTGTGTAATTCCTGATGATTTTTCTTATAATGTAACTCTTACAAGAGTTTGGTTATCCTCTGAGGTCAGCTCTCAATTTGGGAACAAGTAGAGGCAAACCTCTGAATACTTGGACAGTAAAATTCTGTTGAAGGTTTTCAACAGAGTAGGTTATAAGTTCCCCATCATGGGTGCAGGCCACCCTCTTTACTCCCAACCCGTGACTCCTCACTCAGTCCCTCTTAGGATTTATATCATATTATGAACCTGTTGAATAGGTAGTTTTGTCAAATATGGAAAGGGCAAAAATTAAATCCTTAAGAAAATGAAAAGTCAAAATACATATTTTGGAAAAAACGTACATTTTAGACACCTCATCTCAAGCCTTTTTTGTCTTTAATATTCGTTCCTATTTTCACTTACCCTTTTTGATTCACCTACTTACCAGCAATACTAGCAAAGTAGCAACAATACTATTAAGGCAGTTACTTCAAATCAACTGTTGCTCACAAATCCAAAGATTAAAGTTGAATTTCTCTAACTAGTAAATGATTTATCTGTACACTATGAACCAAAATCATAAAACACAACAAAATAAAAGTTGCTTAAAATAATCCACTAGTTTGGTCAGTGGTTAAAGAGACCTCACGCTCCTTTTTGAGTGACAATAAAGGATTTAAGAGTATTTTTTGAAGCATTTTAGTAACAGACATGCCCATATTTCTTCAAATGAATGTATAGTCACTTCCAATTTGCATAAGAAATGTCCATATTTTTAATTTGCTGTGGTTAGTCTTTGTGACTTTGTTCAAGAGAAGGTAAAGTTTTAAATATAGCTTTACCAATTATTCTATTTTGTAAAACAGTGTAGTAAGAGGTAGAGAACAATCTGACTTATTACAAATTCAAGGACAATAAAAAGAAACCCAGTGGACAACAACCAACCGCAAAATTCTTTTCATTATATTGTCAAGCAAAGGCATACAATTAATTTTATTTTTACTGTGTTCATTATAGTAACCGGTACCATAAAACCCTTCATTCTTGGCCCAAAATGTTTATAGTTTTATATAACTCCTTAGAGATACATCTTCCTATGAACTATTGAAAGATCAGTATGAGCATGGCTACTCATGAGAATTTATAAATAAAAATGTATTCATAATGTAGCAATAAGTTCTAGTGTAATTAAGGATGCCATGGCATGCATAAAGTGCATGATATAATTTGAGTGCACCTATTTGCTTCATATGTGGCATTGTTTTAATGCTATTTGTAAACTTCCATCTCAAAATAACAGCAATTATAATACTACTTGCATTTATATGATATTAATTCAAAAGGCTTGAATCAAAGAAAGATATTAACACCCTGACTTGTATAAATCCTGCATGTTCATCTTTTAAAGTTAGCAACTATAAGCATTTCAAGTGCTAGAGAGCCATTGACCACAATAATTTTATAGGTGCTAAAACCATCATCATATCTTTGTGTACTATAACTTTGGGTATGTTATTAGTAAAGATTATCATATCTGTAGTCTTCATTTGGAAAATGAATTTACAATTTTGATGCAAATTCTCACTCCAGGAATAAGAATAACATTAATAACTTAAGGGACGGTATACTGATTCTTTTTACTTATATACAGTAAATGCATTTTCATTCTTGTATGATTAAGAAGAAATTCCTTAACAAACATGGATATTCATTTAAATTTATATTTTTGATAACCTTTTATAATGCACCACTACAAACAAAAACTTTTCTGCCAAAGTTTATGGCATATGCATGCATACTACATTTCAAATAAAATAAGACCTAAGAGAATATAACAGAATTGCTATGTATATATTTATAATTAAGAGGGAAATTTTTCATAATTTGGAATAACTGAATATAGCTAAATCAAACTCAAAATTTCTAGATGAACCTCTCTAAGATAAGTCAGAATTCTGATTTGTATATAATTGTATATTTTTCCAAAACATATTTTGTCTATAGCCGTATGTCCCAAATCTGCTAATCCCTTAACCAAAAGTCACTTGGTCATATTTTATTAATATATTATCCAAAATATAACTAGCAAAATTTATATTATATTTGATTACACTTAAAATGTTTTTTAACCATAATGGTGACATTTATTTTAATAAATTTGAACCCTTTCCCCTAAATTTCAGAAATTGCATCTTAACCTATTAATAGATATTATAAATCAAATTGTTCCATAGTGCCTATTTGAAAACCAATTCAAACCTTGTAAGATAGCACTGTAATACCATCACTAAAATCATCAGCCTATCTCATTTTCCAATAACCATCTAAATAGCATGTGAGGTTTTACATCCATATGTCCAACTGGGTCCTAAGGCACACACTGTAAGGAATGAAATGGCTAGGTATGCTAGCATTTTCTAATTCTGTTCCCTATGAATACACGCGGATTTAGCTGTGAGTATTACATCGGGTTACAATCTAGGCTTATTAACTGTCACAATGTAATGAGAACAGCATATTAACTAGAATTAAGGAATTACTCACCCAGCTGGGTCTCCTGAATTGTCAGTTTACTTTCCATAGGATACAAAAGCTTGGGTGGCTTATCAGTCAGAGGGGCTGAAAAACAACAACAACAATAATAATACAGAGACTTACAGTTATGCTGCATAAAATTGAAAGATAGAATACAGTCTATTTTCCCAAATATTTTTCATTTTCAAAGTAGTGTTAAAGCGCTCTACCAAGTAACGATGAACATACTGCAGGTAACACCTTCAGGCAAGCTGAAAAGCTATTAGACTGTACATGAGTAAAATATAACACTTCCAGATTGACAGTCACATGACACTAATGAATTAGCCCTTCAGGATTGGTCAGTCCTTGTGAACATGGAACTGTGCTTCAGAAAGCATTTTCAATTTGTTCTTTGTTTTACTTTTAATGGGATGTCCTACATTTTTTTTCTGTGTTAATTAAAGCTACACATGATATATGTGGCATGTATTACAATGATTTTTTTTGGCATAAAGTTGTCTCATTATTCTTAATTCCATTCCTAGTTTCCGTATCCTAGATCACATCATTTCAAAACCTGCCATTTAGGTATTACATTAAGTATTTCCTACATACATAATCTAAGTGAGGTAGATGTGGCATTAAATTAGTACAAGCATGCACACTCACACCAAGGGAATATTTTAAATGATATTTTCCATGTAGTCTAAACTCTTTCTTACTATTATCCATTACATTTTATAGTGTTTATGGCTAATTTGCATGATATACTCTCTTCGATTTTAAGCTGCTACACATTTCTGCTCTGTGCTCTCGTCAACTTCAATTATCAGCCCACAGATCTAACAGTTTGCCATTAGAAATCTTGAAGATAGGTTTTCCATTGCATACTTCATTCCTAGCCAAACTAGACTATATCTGGACTTTAGTTAGTCAGTTCTCCTTCATTTAGCCTCCTCACTCTGCCCTGCCCTCTCTCATCAAATTGCCTAGGTCCCTTGAAACCTGTCACTGAAATTTCTACTCTGTATCAAGTATATAAATTATCAATTAAGGATTGCTAAACTAAATGTTTTTGCTTTGAGGGCTTTCTTTCTTCCTTGCCAAGACGACATGCCAGCTTGGTTGATAACTGGAAGGCTAATCTAGGCAGAATTGCCAGGAGTTGGCCACATATACTTATCACCAGAGGGTTCAAGAATTCAAGCTTTAGCAGCTTGCCTCCTCTTCTTTTTAAAGGAAAACACATTAAGTACAAAGGAATGACATACCCCAAGTCAGAGAATAAAAGGAATGAGTTTTGAGTTTTAGTTTGGAAGAACAACCTCATATATGATTGATAGCTTTTGTTCATAGCTAATGGAATAATTATCCATTCATCTTTATTACTATTTAACAAGAGGACAGAAATATAGGGCAAAGGAAAGTTTGGGTAATAGGATGAGATCAATCGCTTTGAAATTCTTCTCAAAGATATGACATCACTCTGATTAATCTTTAATACTCTTATTTCCTGCCTAAAGTGATCTTAATGGATTTTATTTTTCTACTGCCTAAATAATCAGCTTATTCACTAAATATTGGCAAAATAGTTTGCCATTAATAGGTTGGAAATCTACATTTCTTAGACTCTGGTTATCAAATGGTTTCAGTGAATTTCAAAAGCAACTATGGTATCTAAGTAAGTGTTGTATTCAGTAAATTATGTCAGTTTCTATAATCTTGCGATTATGTAGTTACAAGTAGACAACTTGACAGTTTTTTACAGAAAGCACCTGAGAGAACTGTTCCCTGTTCAAACGCATACCACATTAGTTTGCAGTAAGGCAAAAAATAAAGATCTATAGAGACAGATAATAAAACCCGTATGCAGTACATTTGTTCAGAAATACAAAACGGTTTTGTGGTTCTCCATCATAACCCACCACCCACTTGATGGCATAATGTTACAACATCCCTAACATCTTTCATATTACTTTCATGTGGCAAACTAGATGCTAGTAAAGGAATTCTGTTTTTTGTTTTTGTTTTTTTTTTTTGAGACGGAGTCTCGCTCTGTTGCCCAGGCTGGAGTGCAGTGGCGCAATCTCGGCTCACTGCAAGCTCCGCCTCCCGGGTTCACGCCATTCTCCTGCCTCAGCCTCTCCGAGTAGCTGGGACTACAGGCGCCCGCCACCACGCCTGGCTAATTTTTTTGTATTTTTAGTAGAGACGGGGTTTCACTGTGGTCTCGATCTCCTGACCTCGTGATCCACCCACCTCGGCCTCCCAAAGTGCTGGGATTACAAGCGTGAGCCACCGCGCCCGGCCAGTAAAGGAATTCTTTAAAACTCAGTCATGGAATTATAGAATGCTGAAGCCAGGAAGAATTATACGCTTATTAAGTTCTTTGATTTGGAAACGGTGTTCTCTAACATGGTATGATTTTCACCATGCCCCTCTGAGTAGGTGGAGTTTGGGGGTGCCCACTGGGCTCACTTCCCTGCCTTGTTGTGCCACCCACTCCTCTTTGACAAAATTAGCTCTGCTTTTATTTTACCTTATACATCAGTATTTCACCCAAGATGTTGACCAAACAAATCCAACTCAATTCAATTGATATATATTAAACATAATAATGTGCCAGATATTATGATAGAGGGTTTGGAATATCTTTAGTTTCTGCCCTTATACCTTACAGTGCTTTGTAGTTAAAAAATTTTAATAAAAATTTAAAAATAAATTTTAATTTAATAAAAAATATTAATAACTTTTTTTTAAAAAAAGGACTGATTCGACTCTATTATTTTAGAGATCAAAGATCTGAGGTACGAAAAGATCAAAAGGCTTGCCAAAAATAACAGAGCAAATTCACACTAGAATCCTTCCTAGATCTTTTCCTCCCCATTCTTTGTTATGTGCTCCTTGGAAAATTCTGTCAAGCAAATATTGCATGGGTCTGTGCAGTCTCCCCTCAAGGTGTGTGCAATCTGTTAGAAGAGTGGAAACACGCAACTAAATAATCATAACCTAGAGCAGAGAGCTCTTTCGGTGCAATCTGTCATCATCTGTAAGTGTCATGTTTTGGTATTATGATGGGTATCAGTTGGATACATTTCTCATGTGATTTGCCTGTCTTTGATAGAAGTGAAGGGAAGCTTGCAGAGACCACAACAGCTGAGCTACTGATTTGACACACTGGCAAAATGATTGTGAAAAGGAGGTGATTGCTAAAGCTAAGATGTAGCTCAGTTCTACAGTCACTTGAGGGTGACCAATTTTGCTGTCACAAAGGAAGAACATGAGCTGAATTTTCCACTATTTGAATGTTTCTGGAACATTATGGTATTTCACAAATATTAGTTGGATTGAACTGACAGAAGACAGAACTGGAAAACAAATGCAGCTATGGTAATGACCAATCAAGATGAGCATACACACAACCACAAAATCTCTCTTTATTTTCTGCATTGGCAAAGGTGAAACTAGAAGGAAATTCAAACAAATTAACAATTTTAAAAGAAACATTCTTAGCATTAGACCATGGCTAAGCCAACTGGCTTTTTATAGTTAAGAAAACAACTTGTGTTATGGAGATATTTCTCTCTTCCTCGAAAACACCTATACACACATATGCACACTCATTCACAAATGGAAATCACTTTGAAAACTAAACAAAGTGTAACAGTAATGATATGAAGCACAGGATAATTTTAAATCCTAATCATATTTTGTCTACAAAAACCCACAGCAATTATAGTATTTTTCTCTAATTTTGCATTAAACATAGCTTTGTATTCACCAACAAAAGTATTTTCAAGACCTCATTTTATTCTTCAGAACATCCTATTAACAACGGTAAAGCTTTATAGTCATTTACAATAATAACAGACCTCTCTTATAGAGTTATTAATGTCTCAGTTGACAAAACTATTCTGCATAATAGAAGGAAAATTTTAAGGACACTAATTTTTCTTACTAGCTACCAGTTAGAGAAACATCTAGAAGTCAGTATACATGAAGATGTGTACAGGATTGATTCCCTATGTATATTAAGTTTTCCTGAGTATTCATAAAGGGATACAGCCTCTCCCCCTTTTCCCCATCCCTTTTACACTTGAGCTATGGAATGGTAAAAAGTAAAACACTATCTTCCTAAAACAAAAATGACAACAACAAGGTAAAGAGGCCAAGATTCTTGAGTCTTTCTAAAGGTCTTAACGTGGAGAGAAATGTGAGGTGTCTATAATACATGTACCTTTGTCTGTTGAACAATCATGCCTTTAAAATTTAATTTTAATCCTTCACATACTAATCCCTCAAATGCTATTGGGAATACTCGATACATTTTGGATATCTATACTTACCCTACCATAAAATGTTTCTTTCAAAATCATATATAATTTTCATAATGTATTTTAACTAGTTCCTTTCACTTTGTTTCTTTTTTTTTTTTTTTTTTTTTTTTTGAGACGGAGTCTCCCTCTGTCGCCCAGGCTGGAGTGCAGTGGCGCGATCTCCGCTCACTGCAAGCTCTGCCTCCTGGGTTCACGCCATTCTCCTGCCTCAGCCTCCCCAGTAGCTGGGACTACAGGCGCCCGCCACCACGCCCGGCTAATTTTTTGCATTTTTAGTAGAGACGGGGTTTCACCACGTTAGCCAGGCTGGTCTCGATCTCCTGACCTCGTGATCCGCCCGCCTCGGCCTCCCAAAGTGCTGGGATTACAGGCGTGAGCCACCACGCCCAGCCCACTTTGTTTCTTAGAAGCATTTTGGTAGAGTAGTAAAGATTTCACATTTAGTGTTCAAGGAAACAGGTCTAACAGTTCCTGATTCTGCCTTATTTGTTTGGCAAGTTGGATAAATTACTTAACATCTCTTAGTCTCAGTCTTTTTATATGGAGAATGTGACATACATAGTCTTCCTGCATGAATTGTCGTGAGGATTTAATAGGAAAACAGATTAAGTTCCTGCATATAGTAGATGGAAAATAAATCTGTTCTAATTATATCCATTAAAGTTTGGGACAATAGCATTTAGCAGCCTGTATAGCCTGACAAGAAAAATATTACTATTTGTGAAATAATGAACCGGACATCCAACCAAAGGATCAAAAGGGGTTTAGACCCTGATTTAAGAATGATTAACACTTTCCACATTAGTTTCCATAGCAGGGGGATTGATCTATACTTAACAAATCAATTCAACAAAAATATTTTAAAGACTTTTAAATATGCAAGGCAATGTACAAGGATTATAAGGGGATCAAATGTAAACAAAACATAGCATTTAGTCCTGAAAGAGCTTATAATCTAGATAATTATAAATACCTCCATAATCCAATTTCAAAAGCATTTATGAAGGACCTAAAGTAGTCAGTACTAAATTAGAGATAAAAGAATGAGTAAGACATAGAGTCATTCATAAGGATGTTCATAGATGAGAGCATATTTATGATGCACTGTGGCGAGTGCTATACTCAGAGGTAACTTTTTGGTGACCTCATTTAAATCCACCAACTAAAACTGGTCACGAAAAATACTCACAGATTTCTACAGCTGACAATAAAACATGCTTTGTGCAATTGCACTGACTTACTCCATTTTACAGTAGGTTGTTTGTGCATTTTTTTTTAACTTAAAAGAATTGACAAATAGCTGCCTGTGTTCACAGATAGTCAGGGGAACTTGGATCACCCATAATGCTTCAACCTCTGAATGACTCAAGAGTGGAATTTCAGTTTTGCTTTCTTTGGCCTGGCATGTTTAAACATTAGTTTCTAATATTGGAGCATACATCTTGTGAGAGCTGTAGAATGTAAACACAATCTCATTGTCCTTGCAGAAGAAGGAAATGGACAGAAGAAAACATCAACATTTACTAGGTGAATCCACTTGGGGTGAAAGGGGTGCTCTATTTTTCACTTATCTCTAATGCTTTGGGGTTGGCAACATTTCTCCTTTCTGCTGCAAATAATTATGGTGACTAACCACAGAGTCATGGAGCCTCAGGAGCCTCAAAGAGTGAGGAGTGACTAAGCAACTGAACAGAAAGGTGCGGGAAGATCAGTTGATGACTAAACTAACAACATATACAAGGTAACTTTGACTTAAGAGTCATGCCAAGGAGACAGAACAAATGCTTCCAAGGAAGTAACTCATAATATATCTATCAAAATACATGTATTTAGGAAAGCCAAGGAATTCATTTGGCTAGCTTTGATACTTACTATTTTGTTCATTTAATTTGATAAGTGTCATTTGTAATTAAACTATAAAAATATTCATTTATTCATTCAAAAAATATTTTTGAAGTATTTCCTCTCTACCAGGTACTAGGGGCTATAATAGTGAACAAGACAGACAAAATTTCTGCTTTCATGAAGCCTGCATTCCAGAGAAGGAGATGCAAAATAATCATATAAATTGATACACACACAATATAATACCAGGTGATCATAAGTACTATGAAAATTAAAGCAGCTAAAGAGCTAGAAACTAATGTAAGTGCTATTTTAGAAAAAACTGTCAGGAAAGCTTGCTCTGATGATCATTTGAAACATAGCTGTGAGAAGGGAGGAAGTGAGTCATATCAATACCTGGAGGATATTTATGCCAGGCAGAGGGAAGAGCAAGTTCAAAGGTGCTGAGATGGAGTATACTTGGCATGCTTAAGAGAGGGCAAAGAATGCCATTGTATCTATAATGATGTAAAAGAAAAAGTGACAATGAATTCAAAGATAGCCACTGGCCAATGCAGGAAGAGCCTTGTAGAACATGGAAAGGACTTGGGTTTTATTTTAAGCACAATAGGAATGCTTTGGAGAGTTTTAAAAATAAGAGAACCCCAAGTAGCATTTGTACCAGAGGTATCACTCTGGCATTTTGGTGTTCAAGTCTGGGAGAATGAAGTGGTATGGAGGCAGAGAGGCAGAATGGAGGCAGGAAGGCAGGGAGGAAGATGTTGAGGCAGTCCACTGAAAGGCGACAGCACAGTGTTGGTGGTAGAATTTTTTTCCCTTAAGTATCTATTTGGTAGGTAGAACTAACAAAATTTACTGATTGACTAGATGTGAATTATAAATGAATGTCCATGAGTTAAGGGGGATGATCCCTAGTTATGAGCTTGAGCAAATACTTGAATGGCGGTGCCATTTAACCATATGTGGAGACAACATAAGAGAAGCAAGTTTAGGGTGGATTAATTATCCAGAGACAAGTTTTTATAAATCAGTTTAGTCACCTCTTTTTATCCATACAGGCTAATTTTACTATTCAATGTTGATTTATATTTCAAAAATGTAAGGCATTGACTGATGACTTATCTCCTTGTGATCCCCCAAAGGGAAGTAGTCTTGGAAAGTTTCATATTTTAGGCTAATGTCATAGTCATGTATTATGAGATATACTCTGGCTAATCTCTACTATCCTTCACTTACTGAATAGGGAAACATCGAAAGCCTTTCCACTCAGGTCTGGAACAAGACAAAGATGTCCACTTTTACTACTTGTATTCACTATAGTACTGGAAGTCTTTGCAAGAACAATTAGGCAATAGAAAGAAATAAATGGCATTCAAATTGGAAAGAAAGAAGTCAAATTATCCTTACTTGCTGATGACATGATCTTATACTTAGAAAAATCTAAAAACTCCACCAAAAAACTCTTAGATTTGATAAATGAATTCAGTGAAGTTGCAGGTTAATAATCAAGATACAAAAATTAGTAGCATTTCTATACACAAATAATTAACTAGCTCAGAAAGAAATCCTCTTTACAATAGCACAAAAATTAGAATACCTATGAATAAGTCTAACCAAGGAAATGAAAGATCTCTACAAGGAAAACTATAAAACACTGATGAAGAAAGTTGAAGAGGATGTAAACAAATGAAAAGACATCCCATACTCATATTATACATTGGAAGAATTAATATCATTAAAATGACCATACTGCCCAAAGCAATTGACAGATTCATTGCAATCCCTATGAAAGTACTAATGTCATTTTTCAAAGAAGTAGAAAAAAAATCCTAAAATTCATATGCAACGAAATAGAGCCCAAGGAGCCAAAGCAATCCTAATCAGAAAGAAAAAAGTTGGAGGCATCACATTACTTGAGTTCAAATTGTACTACAAAGCAACAGTAACCAATACAGAATGGTACTGGCACAAAAACAAACACATACACCAACGGAACAGAATAGAGAGCCCAGAAGCAAACCCATGCACAGCCAACTCATTTTTTACAAAGGCACGAGGAACATACACTGGGGAAAGGATAGTCTCTTTAATAAATGGTGTGGGAAACATGGATATTCATACTCAGAAAAATAGATACCCATCTTTTATCATATACAAAAATAAACTCAAAATGGATTAAAGACTTCAATATAAGACTTGAAAGTATAAAACTACTAGACAAAAACATTGGGGATATGCTAGGGGACATTGGTCTGGGCAAAGATTTTTTGGATAAGACCTCAAAAGCACAGGCAACCAAAGCAAAAACAGATAATTGAGATTACATTAGGCTACAAAGCTTTTGCACAGCAAAGGAAACAGTTAACAAAGTGCAGAGACAACCTACGAAATGGAAGAAATTATCTGCAAATGATCTATCAGACAAGGTGATATGGTTTGGCTCTGCATCCCCATCCAAATCTCATGTCGAATTGTAATCCTCAATATTTGAGGAAGGGCATTGTGGGAGGTGACTGGATCATGGGGGCGGACTTCCCTCTTGCTGTTCTCATGATAGTGAGTGAGTTCGCAGGAGATCTGGTTGTTTAAAAGTGTGGAGCACTTCCCCCTTCGCTGTCTCTCTCCTGCTCTGCCATATGAAGATGTGCTTGCTTCTTCTTCACCTTCTGCCTGATTGTAAATTTCCTGAGGCCTCCCCAGCCATGCTTCCTGCACAGACTGCAGACCTGTGAGTCAATTAAACCTCTTTTCTTCATAAATTACCTAGTCTCAGGTAGTTCCTTATATGAATGCAAGAATGAACCAATACACACGGGATTAGTAAGTAGAATATATAAAGAGCTCAAACAACTCAGTAGCAAAAATCTTCATCAAAGAAATGCAAATTAAAACCACAAATAGCTGCAATACCAGCTACTTGGGAGGCTGAGGCAGGAGAATCGCTTGAACCTGGAAGGCAGAGGTTGCAGTGAGCTGAGATCGCGCCACTGCACTCTAGCCTGGGCAACAAGAGCAAAACTCCGTCTCAAAAAAAAAACCCAAAACAAAAACACAAACAAAAACCACGAAGAGAAATTTCAGCCCAGCTAGAAATGCTATTTGTTATCAAAAAGACAAAAAAATAACAAATGTTGGAGAGGCTGCAGAGAAAAGTGAATGCCTGTACACTGTTGGTGGAAATGTAAAGTAGTACAGCCATTGTGGAAAACTCTATGGAGTTTC
Organism: Symphalangus syndactylus; assembly: GCF_028878055.3. Lineage (NCBI taxonomy): Eukaryota > Metazoa > Chordata > Mammalia > Primates > Hylobatidae > Symphalangus > Symphalangus syndactylus. The sequence goes on along the minus strand of NC_072447.2, from coordinate 43,766,463 downwards.
CTCAAAATAATAAAAAAGAAAATGTGGCATATGTACACAATGGAATATTATTCAGCAATAAAATAGTATGAAATTCTGTCACTTGCAGCAAGATAGATGGAAAGTCATTATATTACGTGAAATAAGCCAGGCACAGAAAGAAAAATATCACATTTTCTCACTCATATGTGAGAGCAAAACAAGTGAATCTTATGAAGGTAGAGAATAGAATGGTTGTTATGAGATGCTGGGGATGAGGTGATGAAGAGAAGTTGATTAACATGTACAAAAATATAGTTAGATAGAAGGGATAAATTCTAGTACTCTATTGTACAGCAGGAAAATTATAATTAGGAATACTTTATTGCATATATCATAATAGCTAGAAGAGAAGAATTGTAATGTTCCCACCAACATAAAGAATTGGTAAATATTTGAGATGAGGGCTATCCCCATTACCCTGATTTGATCATTACACATTGTCTACATTCATCAAAATATCACAGACACCCCAAAATGTGTATAACTATGACACATAAATAAAAACTATACACCCAAATTTACTTTTTGACTAATACAATCAGGGTCCTGCTTATCCAAGTTACTAAGAACAGTTCTCCAGTACTTCCTTAGTTCACTGATGTGTGGAACATATTTAATTGGCAAATTGGATATAATCATGATTAATTTAGTTTTTTCTCATTAAAAAGTATTTATTATGAAGTACTGTCCTAACACATGAGTTACGGAATTTACATTTAGTTGCTATCCAATATCTTGATAAACCTCCAAGGTAAAAGAAACAGTGAAAATACTCTATTCATTATTTTCATCATAGAATTACTCAAGAATACCAAAGGAAACCGTGGTCAACATGGAGATAATGTTAAGGTTCAGGGTCTCTATTCGTTTTTCACCTTCTACATTTGTCCTTTATGCCACAGCTTTCATTGTCTTCAGCCCTGTTTGATGCACCAAGACTCACGGCGGATCCCAGAACACATTTAATCACCCACTAAACCCTGATTCTGACCAAATGAGTGGAGAAAAACATGGAGGGTAAACAAAAGAGAGTACGACTAGATGTAGAATAAATAAAGGTGGTTCAATATTTTTAAATTTCACTTTTAAAACAATTACTGCAGTAGATTTTGCATAAATGTTGTGAGGATGAATTCCAACTGATTGAATGACCAATTTCAGCCATTTTAAATAAATTTGTATGTAGTTAATGCTAAAGAAAAAATGGTGAGAAAAATGAAACAATATATAATTATTGAGATAAACGATGATGAAGCATAGGAAAAGGATGCTGATTGATATAATAGCTATAATCAAGTAGGTGAGCATGCCAACTACTGTTTTCACTTCTATTGACAGGCAAAAAACAAAAAGCAAAACAACAGTCACTAATTATCTTCTAGGAACAATAGTCTATTCCAAGAAATTATGTATCCTGTGAGGGAAAGCATCTCTAGCAATGAGGAAGTATGCAAAATGATCACAGCATATCTTTTTTCTTCTTTCTATTAGCACATAAAAGGCCTTCAGAAATGAAAAAGGATATATCCCAAGTTATTTAGAAATGCTTATCAAAAGAAAATTTTGGAACACGAAAAAGGCACAATGTTACTGTGAAAGTCAGAACATTTTAAATTCTCTGCTTCTCTCAGGATATCACAAAAAGACATTATATTTCTAAAGTATAGTATAATGTAATTTAATGACCTTCCAGATTATATTGAGTTGGTTTATATATACTTGTGCTTCTGCAGAAGATATTTACATTTCTTAGTATCCTGTTCATGATACACAGTCCTGCATGATTACGCATTGGCATGGTTTTATGACAGTGGTTCTCAACTGAGATTGTCACAATTGGTAGGGGGTGTTACTTGACAGTGGACGCTGCTAAAGATCTTACAATGCACAGGAAAGACAAACGCAAGAATTATCTGGCCCTAGATGTTAATAGTGCTCAATAATTCCAAGGTTGAAAAATTCTGCCCTACGATAACCACATATTAAAAGTGGTTTTATTACCTATATTTCAAACAGCAATGGTCAGGAAAGTTCAATTTTCTGGTAGACAGAAAGCTATTGTTAACATGGAGCTGTTGATATATAGTGGTGGAAACTGCAGACTGGGCTGTCATAGAGTGGACCACAGCCATTAAGGAAGCCATGAAGGGTTTAGAAACCTTGTACAGGCTTAGTACCCAGAAAGATCAAGTATGATAGGGTAGGGGGAAGAGATGCAAGGCCAAAAAGAGAAGGACTGATGAAAATCCATATAAAGAATGGGTAACCTACTCTTTCGTCTTCTAAATCCCTATATGAAGAATGACCACCACCACCATCTCTTCTTTCCACACAAGCAACTGAAAATCAAGAGGTTCTTCTCTAAAAATATTCAATAAACCACCTAATGTAGAATAGCAAAGCCATTCCGGAACTTCAGAAATAATTCCAATGTATTTCAAAACATTTAGCTTATGACACAATTCACAACTGCAAAAATATAGAACCAGCCTACATACCTATCAACCAATGAGCGGATAAAGAAAATGTGGTGTATAAATATATATATATATATATATATATATATATATATATATATATAATGAAATACCTACTCAGCCATAAAAAGGAATGAAATAATGGCATTCACAGCACCCTGGATGGAGTTGAAGACCATTATTCTAAGTGAAGTAACTCAGTAATAGAAAACCAAACATTGTACGTTCTCACTTATAAGTGGGAGCTAACATATGAGGACACAAATGCATAAGAATGATATAATGGACTCTGGGGAGTTGGGGGAAGGATGGGAGGGGAGTGCGGGATTAAAGACTACACACTGGGTTCAGTATACGCTGCTCGGGTGATGGGTGCACCAAAATCTCAGAAATCACCACTAAGGAACATATCCATGTAACCAAACACTACTTGTTCCCCAAGAACTATTGAAATAAAAAACATTTAGTTTTTGAAATATTACAGTTATTTCATAGCAACAGCTTCCTAATACTAATATACTTCAGTTAGTATGGAAGTTGTTGGCAATTACTGAACACATATTTACAAAAAGAAGTTAGCCTAAAAACCATTTTTCTTTTGCTAAATGTCAATAAATATTTAATGGCCCTGGCCAAGGATTAAAAACAAAGTAGCCCATGCAATACATCAGTTTATCATTAAATATTGACATAGCACCCTCTGCTTAATTTCATTGACAAAACATTAAGTAGATGTGTTGTTAGCTAGAACTCTCAGCATAAATTTAAGGCTTATAAGACACAAGAACATAAATATAAGATCACAAGTAAGCATATGCATAGGGAAAATTAACACTTATGTTTTGGGGTGTGTGGTTTTGGGTGTGAGGTACGGAAAATTAACACTTATGTTTTGGGGTGTGCAGTTACATTACTTTATTTGACTGTCAGTTTGCTACAAAGAAACAGACATAGAAACTTCAAAAACAAATGTCCAGTGAGGACAGAAGCCAGAATTCAAACCTACCTCTTCTAATTTTAATGGTCACATACTTCAAATACTTTCTATTTCGGTAGTTTGCTTTTTTTTTTTTTTTTTTTTTTGAGATTGTCACCTAGGCTGGAGTGCAGTGGCGTGATCTCAGCTAACCGCAACCTCCGTCTCCCGGGTTCAAGCAATTCTCCTGCCTCAGCCTTCCGAGTAGCTGGGACTACAGGTGCCCACTACCACACCTGGATAATTTTTGCATTTTTAGTAGAGACCTGGTTTCGCCATGTTGGCCAGGCTGGTCTGGAACTCCTGTCCTCAGGTGATCCACCCGCCTCGGCATCAAAAATGCTGGGATTACAGGCGAGAGTCACCAGGCCCAGCCTATAGATTGCTTTTTCACATTTGTGTTTTCCAACATGGTTTCTACTAGATACCATATTTTTCCTGATTATGAGCAACGCTGGGGGAGGGAGGTGGGAGAAACTATTTAGATGAAGTTTGGAAACAAGGACAGAAAGTTTTGTGTAAATTTAATGTACTTCATTAGGACTAAGCTATATTTGACAATAGTGAAACTTTTACTGTAGGATTTGAAGAAGTTTGATCCGCTTTCCTGAACAGACTGGAACAAAGGGTCATGTCTGTCATTGGCTCTCATAAGTAGAACTCTTTAATGATTACATGACTCAATGATGACATACAATTTGAGGCTCTCATTATGATAGTGGACTGAAAAAATGTAAGCATTCTAGAAGCCCCTTTAATGCTGTAACCAAAAAGAAAGTGAATTTTAATAAGCATGGCCTCCATTGAAATTCAAAGTTTATAAATATAAAACAATTTTTAATTTTTGTAGTAATTACATAAAATATTAGAGATGTTCTTCAGAATGACATTTTATAACAGCCCAAATATTATAAAAAATTCATATTTGCATAAAATATAGGAACATAAAGTTAACCAAATAATTTTACTACTACTACAATGCATTTCTCTAGATGAATTAAACTTCATTGGCAATCTGTGTCTTTAGGGGTAATGATACTGATATGGTTTGGCTGTGTCCCCCACCAAATCTCATCTTGAATTGTAGCTCCCATAATTCCCATGTGTCGTGGGAGGAGGGACCCAGTGGCAGGCAATTGAATCACGGGGGCGGGTCTTTCCCATGCTGTTCTTGTGATGGTGAATAAGTCTCACGACATCTAATGGTTTTATAAATGGGAGTTCCTCTACACAAGCTTTCTTGCCTGCTACCATGTAAGACGTTACTTTGCTTCTCCTTTGCCTTCTGCCATGATTGTGAGGCCTCCTCAGCCATGTGGAATTGTGAGTCCATTAAACCTCTTTTTCTTTATAAATTACCCAGTCTGGGTGTGTCTTTATTAACAGCATGAGAACAGACTAATACAAATACTATATTTTTGTATATTAATATATTCAACTTCAGCACTTGCTTTCACTTTCTTGACCTCTGTCAATGATAAGGCTGCACTGGGAGATGATAGCACAGGTTTTTTTGATATTCTGTGCATCTAAGATAACCTCTTTACAGTTGGAACCCTGAAATGCCAATATAATAGTAATATAAATATTGTGCATTAAATTGAAAAGCTACTTTAACTTGGTGGCATTACTGCTTTAAAAAAAAACCTCCAGATAATTAGCCTCTCTCACTTCCTTTCTTTTCTCCTTCTTCCTCTCATCCTCCCTCAATCCACCATTTCCTTTCATCCTTCCTTTCTTACCAAGAAGTATATGTGAAGGCAGGCTGAAAACAAACATTTTATTTATTCTATCCTGGATACAGCCAAAAAAAAAAAAAAAAAAAAGAGCCCTAATTTTCCATTCATTCTTTTGTTCAACAAATAGAACACCTATAAGTTACTTGCCTAGATCATCATCGCTTTTCTCTGTTTATACTAATTGTTATGATTCATTTAACTAACACTGTTGGAGGAGTCAGTTTATGCAAACAATTATTTAGCAAATAATAATCTCCCACCAAAGAAGATTTCAAGTAGCTTCAACACTCTAAAAGCTTACTAAAGAGGTCCTATGGTGGTTTTCTATTGTTTCATAAAACAAGTCTATCTCAAGTCATTAAAAACATGATTGCTACCAAAAATAAGAAGTACAAGAAAGAAAAACATGCCTATAAGCAATAATATCAGGCACCCTTTAAATAATACTTGCTATTCAAATCTAATTATGCTGTGAATATTCTTATATCACTTTTGCTATCAGTACGTACCCAAGAGTTATTTGGCAACAAACAGAGGTTAATCATTTCAAGCATTGCAGGAAAAATCTGCAAATTTGTTCTTAGTAGCATTGAACACTACTCATGTTGCCAAAAGAAAGGAAAACAAAAACAAAAATAAAACAAAACAAAAGCCTGTTACAAACAACAACACATGCAAAATGTTAGAAATTACTAAAGCTTGGTGATAAGTACATAGGTTTTCATTATGTTATTCTCTCTACGTTTGTGAAAATTATAGCTAAAATTGTCCATACTAACAAGAGTTATTTTAAAAAATATCAATGCTATGGATATGAAGACTTTGGTAAATTTTTGAGTGGTATAAATAGTGCATACATATACACAGTATCTACATCTACATCTGTCCATATACTGAAGTATACATTGTATATTTAGAGCCAAGTTTATAACAAGAAATAGAATTACATGGAATTGCATCTACGCCAGCCCAAAGCAATACCATAGTTCTATTTGCCTAGCAAAATTTGTTTCTATTACATCTCGACATTTCTTTGAATGTGATAAGTAGCAAAGACATTTTTACTTTAGGATAGAAGAATAGAAAAGCACTAATACAATTCATCAGTGAAATACTACTAAGTTACAAAATATCCCAAATCTTAGTAGCTTAAAATAATGGTCACTTATTATTGGTCATAGGTCTCCAAGATAACTGATCTGGGCCAGGTTTGAATGATCTTTGTTTTACTCCCTTATGCATCTGTGGTTAACTGCAGGTCAAGCATGTGGCTTTGCTCATCTTGGCTGGGCTTGCTCACATTTTTTACATTTTAACAAGCTAAGACTTTTACTCAGTAACAGATAGCAGAACAATGGTTTGTAAGCAAGAAAGTAATGTGATCCGAAGTGAACTTTTTTCATGCTCCTGTAAAGTCTGGAACTATTCTCAAGCTGCTACTGATCAAGCACACTGAACATTTTACCATTTCCCCAATTTACCACTTTCTTGGAAACATTTGGAATGCCCCTCCTTTTCTTCTAGAATGCTGTATCCCTCCTTCTTAAATCCTAACCCATCCTTCCGTATCCCTCCTTCTTAAATCCTAACCCATCCTTCCATAACTACCACAGATGTCAACTTGTAGGCTAAACTTTACTAATTCTGGGACTCTTAAACACGATCTGTTTACCTCTGTCCAGCCTTTAAGAGGCCAGATTGTAACTTTTCCTTCTACACATTTAACTTCCCAATGAGATTGTAAACGCACTAAGAATAAATTTTTAAACTTTTATTTCCCTGGATTTTAGTGTTTTTCATAACAAGTAAAACAGAAGATACTCCAAAAAAATTTTTTGAGATGACTAGTCAAGGAAAGATTTAATTGTATTTCATGCATTCTATTTTAAAAGGCAATAATTGTGTGTTTTTTCCTGAAGATCTACATTAAAAACTGCCATTAAAAATAATTTTGATGGCTAATGAGATATGCTTCAGTTACTTTAGAAAACTTATTCATCTTGAAAATACACTACAGGAATTAAGAAAAATGACCATTAATACTCTTTGAAAAGTATCTTTTCTCATTCTTCTTCAAATTAAATTGACAGATAACACTGTATGTATCTATCATGTACAACACGATATTTTGAAGTATATACCAATTGTAGAATGGTTAAATCTAACTAATCAACAAGTGCATTACCTCACGTAGTTGTCATTTTTGTGGTGAAAGCACCTAACATCCAGTCTGCATTTGTCAAGAATACAATATACTGTCATCAATGATAGTCATCATGCTGCACAATAGATCATTCGAACCTATTCCTTCTATCTAACTATAATTATATATCCTTTGACTAACATTTCCCCAACACTCCCATCCCAACCACCCCAGCCTCTAGTATCCATCACTCAAAGTTCTACTTTTTTGAGATGAGTTTTTTAGATTCCATACATGAGTGTGATCGTGTAGTATTTGTCATATTGTGCCTGGGATCTTTCACTTAACCTTATGCCTTCCAGATTCATCTATGTTGTTGCAAATGACAAGATTTCTTATTTTTATGGCTAAATAGTATTTCATTGTGTATGTATACACATTTTATTTATCCATTTATCCATTGATGGATCTTAGGTTGATTCCATATGTTGGCTATGGTGAATAATGCTGCAATATATATAGAAGTGCATATGTCTCTGACACAACTCACTTTGTTTTCTTTGGATATATACTGAGGAGTGGAATTACTGGTTCATATTACGGCTCTATTTTTAATTTGTTTAAGAACCTCCATACTGTCTCCATAATGGCTGCACTAATTCACATTCTCACCAATAGTGCACAAGGGTTTCCTTTTCACAACAATCTAACCAAAACTTATCTTTTTTTTTTTTGACAATAGCCATTCTAAAAGGAGTGAGGTGATAGCTCACTGTGGTTGTGATTTGCATTTCCCTGATGATTAGCGATGTTGAACATTTTTTGACGTACCTGTTGGCTATTTGTATGTTTTCTTTTGAGAAATGTCTATACCTGTCTATTGCCCATTTTTAATTGGGTTATTTGACTTTTTTTCTATTGAGTTGTTTGAATTCCTTATATATTTTGTATATTAATCCCTTATCAGATGTATAGTTTGCAAATATTTTCTTTCATTCTATAGGTTGCTTTTATTCTATAGATTTTTTCTTTTGCTGTGCAGAAGCTTCTTAGTTTGATAAAATTCCATTTGTCTATTTTTTTGCTCTTGTTGCCTCTGTTTTTGAAGTCACATCCAAAAAATCATTGCCCAACACAATGTCATGGAGTTTTTCCCCCTATGTTCTCTTCTAATAGTTTTACACTTGTGGGTCTTACCTTCGTCTTTAATCCATTTTGAATTGATTTTTGTATAGAGTGAGATATAATAGTCTAATTTCATTTTTCTGCATGTGGCTATCCAGTTTTCCCAAAACCATTTATTGAAGAGACTGTTTTTTCCCCATTGTGTATTCTTGGCAGTTTTTGAAAAAAAAAAAAAAATGAGTTAGCTGTAAATGTGTAGATTTATTTCTGGGCTCTTCATTCTGCTTCATTGGTCTAAGTTTTTATGCCAGTATTATGCTGTTTTGGTTACTGTTGCATCATAGTACATTTTGAAGTCAGGTAGTGTGATGCCTCTAGCATTCTTCTTTTTTCTCAAGATTGTATTGGCTATTTTATGTCTTTTGCAGTTTATAAAACCTATTGGATTCTTTGTTCTATTTCTGTGGAAAGTGTCATGGGTATTTTGACAGAGACTGCACTGACTCTGTAGATCACTTTGAGTAGTATGGACATTGTAACAGTATTTACTCCTCCAGTTTGTGAATACAAATATTCTTCATTTATCTGTGTCTTCTTCAGTTTATGTCATCAAGATTTTGTAAAATGTAAAAAAGCTACAGTTTTCAGTGTAGAGATGGTTTTCCTTCTTGGTTAAAAGTATTCATAGGTATTTTACATTTTTGTAGCTACTAGAAATAAAGATTTTAAAATAATATTTCTTTTTCAGATAGTTTGCTGTTAGTGTATAGAAATGTTACTAATTATTGTATGCTGATTTTATATCTTGCCACTCTACTGAACTCGTTTATTAGTTCTAAAGTTTTTTGGTGGACTCTTCAGGGTTTTCTATATATATAAGATCATGTCTCTGCAAACATGAAAAGTTTAGTATCTTCCTTTTCCATTTGGATACCCTTTATTTCTTTCCCTTGCCTAATTGCTCTGGCTAGGATTTCTAGTACTATGTTGAATAGAAGTAGTGAAAGTGGACATCCATATCTTGTTCCAGATCTTTGAGGAAAAGCTTACAACTTTTCCCCATTCAGCATGATGTTAGCTGTAGGTTTGTCACATATGGTCTTTATGGTCATGAGGTGCACTGTTTCTATACCTAATTTCCATACCTAATTTGTTGAGAGTTTTTATCTTGAAAGGATATTGAATTTTATTAAATGCTTTTTCTGCAACTATTGAAATGATTTTGTGGTTTTTATCCTTCCTTCTGTTAATGTGATGTATCATGTTTATTGATTCATGTATGTGAATTATCCTTGTATCCATAGGATGAATCTCAATTGATCATGTAAATAATATTTTTATGTGTTGTTGAATTTGGTTTTCTCATATTTTGTTGAGAATTTTTGCATGTGTAATCATCAAGGAAATTGGCCTGTAGTTTTCTGTTGTTGTTGTGTCCTTATCTGTTTTTGGTATCAGTGTAATGCTGGCCTCATAGAATGATTTAGGAGGTATTCTCTCCTCTTCAATTTTTTGTAATAGCTTGAGAAGAATTGGTATTTCTTCCTTAAATATTTGGTAGAATTCAGCAGTAAAGCCTGAATTTTGTTTGATGAGGTACTTTCTATTACTGATTCAATTTTCTTGTTATTGGTCTGTTCAGGTTTTCTATTTCTTCATAATTCAGTGTTGGTAGGTTGTATTTGTCCAGGAATATATTCATTTCTTCTAGATTATCTAATTTGTTGGCATATAATTTTTCATAATACTCTCTTATGATTCTTTGCATTTCTTCAAAGTTGTAATGTCTCTTTCTTCATCTCTGATTTTATTTATTCGAATATTCTCTCTTCTTAATCTAGTTAAAGGTTTGTTGATTTTGTCTTCAAAAAGTCTTTGCTTCATTCATCTCTTATATTGTTTTTCTAATCTCCATTTTACTCTTTTCTGCTCTGATCTTTATTATTCCCTTCCTTCTACTAATTTTGGGTTGAGTTTCTACTTGTTTTTCTAGTTCCTTGCAGTGCAACCTTAGGCTATTTAAGATTTTTCTCTTTTTTGATATAGGCATTTATTGTTATAAACTTTCCTATTAGAACTCCTTTTGCTATATCTCATAGCTTTTGGTATGTTGTATTTCCATTTTTATTTGTCCTAAAAAATTTAAATTTTCCTTTCAGCTTCTTTATTGATCAATTGCTTGTTCAAGGGCATGTTGTTTAATTTTCATACATTTGTGAATTTTCCAAAGTTCCTCCTGTTATTTATTCCTAGTTTTATACCATCATGGTCCGAAAAGATACTTGATATTACTTCGGTCTTCTAAAGCTTGATAACACCTGTTTTGTGGTCTAACATGTGATCTATCCTGAATCATGCTCCATGGGCAGTTGAGAAGGATCTGTATTCTGCATCTGTTGGATGGAATGTTCTGTATATGTCTGTTAGGTCCACTTGGTCTAGAGTACAGTTTCAATCCAATGATTTTTGTGTCTGGATAATCTTTCCATTGCTGAAAGTGGGTTGTTAAATGCCCCTACTGTTACTGTATTGCAGTCTTTCTCGCCTTTCAGATCTATTACTGTTTTCTTTGTATATTTAGGTGCTCCAATGTGATGTACATATATGTCTATAATCGTTACATCCTCTTGCTGAATTGGCCCCTTTATCATTATATAATGACTTCCTTTGTCTCTTTTCATAGCTTTTGACTTAAAGTCTATTTTATCTGATTTAAGTATAGCTACTCCTATTGTTTTTTATTTCTATTTACATGCAATATCTTTTTCATACTTTCACTTTCAGTCTCTGTGTGTCCTTACCAGTAAAGTGAATTTTTTTATAGGTACCACATAGAAGAGTCTTGTTTTTTAATCCATTCAGCCACTCTATATCTTTGACTGGATAATTTAATCAATTTAATTCACAGTAGTTATTGATAGGTAAGGACTTACTACTGCCATTATTTTCACTGTTTTCAAGCTGTTTTGTAAATGCTTTTAAAATTTATTTCTCTTTTACTGTCTACCTTTGTGGTTAAGTGATTTGCTTTAGTACTATGGTTTGATTCCTTGCTTTTTACATTTAGTGTATCTATTATAAGTTTTTTGCTTTGTGGTTACCATGAGGCTTACAAAAACATTTTATAAGTTATTTTAAATTGATAACAATTTAACTTCGACCACACACAAAAAAGTTGTTCACTTTAACTCCACACACAGTCATATTTTGAATTTTTGATGTCGCAATTTACATCTTTTTATATTACATGTACCATAGTTAGTGTAGTTATTATTTTTAATATTTTTATCTTTTAACCTTCTTACTAAAGATATAAGGAATTTACAAACCATCATTACCGTAGTAGAGTATTTTTTTTTTTTTTTTGAGGCAGAGTCTCGCTCTGTCGCCAGGCTGGAGTGCAGTGGCATGATCTTGCTCACTGCAACCTCTGCCTCCCAGGTTCAAGCAATTCTCCTGCCTCAGCCTCCCAAGTAACTGGGATTACAGTCGCGTGCCACCACGCTCAGCTACTTTTTGTATTTTCAGTAGAGACGAGGTTTCACCATGTTGGCCAGGCTGGTCTTGAACTCCTGACCTCAGGTGATCCGCCCACCTCAGCCTCCCAAAGTGCTGGGATTACAGGTGTGAGCCACCACGCTCGGCCTAGAGTATTCTTAATTTGACTTTATACTTACTTTTACCAGTGAGTTTTATATTTTCAAATGTTTTTGTGTTACTCACTAGCATTCTTTTCTTTCAGCTTGAAGAAGTTCCTTTAGCATTTCTTGTAAGACAGGTCTGGTGGTGAAGAACTCCCTTGACTTTTGTTTGCCTGGGAAGTCTTTATCTCTCCTTCATTTCTGAAGGACAGCTTTTCTTGGTATGGTATTTTTGGTGGGCATGTTTTTCCTTAATCACTTTGAAAATATCCCACTCTCTTCTGGTCTGTAAGGTTTCTGCTGAGAAATGTGCTGCTACTGCTAAGTGTACTGAAACTCCCTTTATTTTATTTCCTTTTTTTTTTTCTTGCTGTGTATATAATCTTCTCTTTGTCTTTGATCTTTAACAGTTAATTACAATATGACTTGGCTTTTATGTAAATCTGATTAGATTGAATCTGATTGGAGACCTTTGACCTTCCTGAAACTGGATATTTATATCTTTCTGCAGATTTGAGAGTTTTCTGCTTTTCTTTCTTTAAATAAGCTTTCTACACCTTTATATGCCTGTGTTTCCTCTTAAATGTCAGTGACTCCTAATTTGCTTTTTCTTTTTGATACTATCCCCAAAGTAAGCTTTCTTCATTCCATTTTATTCTTTTTTCTTTTTCTCATCTTACTGTATATTTTCAAATAAGTTGTACTCAAGTGACAGATTCTTCTCCTTGATCAATACTTTTGTTGATTCTCTCTGTTGCATTTATTATTTCATTCCTTATATCTTTCAGTTCCAGGGTTTCTGTTGAATATTTTATTATTATCATTTGAATTTTGCTGTTAAATTTATTGTACTGGTCACTTATTGTTTTACTCCTTGAAATTTATTATTTCTCTTTATTTTCTTGACATTTGTAGACCTCCCATAAAGGAGATATTTTGAATTTTCTGTTATGTAGTTCATATATCTCCATCTCTTTAAGGTCAGTCACTGGCACCTTATTTTGTCGATTTTATGATGTCATGTTTTCCTAATTATTTTTGGTCCTTGTAGTCATGAATCAATGTCTGTGCACTGAACAAGTAGGCCCTTCACAATCTGGTTTTGTCTGAAAACATCTTTCAGTAGTAAGCCTGTCCCGACATTTTGAAACGGTTGTCTGGTATGGTCCCTATGCCGTTGAGCACTACAGTCATTGCAGTGCTAGGGAATTCCCAAGCCCCAGACCACTGCAAATTATGCTGTACTAAGATGGGATTTGTATGGGACCCCTATGCTGCTGAGACTGGCATAGGGCTGGAATCCTATGGTCACCAATGTTGGTGCAGCACTGGAGTGTGCCTAAAGCCTGTGGCCACTGAGGCTAGCACCGCTCTGGGCATGCCTGAAACCCACAGCCACTAAGGCCGGCCTATCACTGTGGGTTATTCAGAGCTCAAGGCCACTGTAGTCAGCTGGCCACAATGCAGACCAAAACTTGATTCCATTGCATAGGGGCTACAGGCTCCTCTCTGGTGCCAAGTTGGTTCTAAAGGCTCCGTACATAGGTTTTAGCCTGGACTCAGTGGTCATGGAATTCTGACTGATGCTAGATTTCATTGTAGCAGGCAAAGTCTTATGCTTACTTCCCTCTCTTTCCCCCAAGCAGACAGTATCTCTTTCCATGCTATGCTTACTGGGCTTGTGGAGGGGTGACAGAGGTAATAAAACTGTTCTTCTTGCCCTCTTTGATGCGTCTTTTCTTATTATTACACTATAACCTAGTACTTTGATTGCTCACCTGATTTCCTCAGCCCTGGTGAAGATGTTTTCATGCATGGATAGTTGTTCAAATTACAGTTTCTTCAGGGAGACAATGGCTGGAGAGTCCTACTCCACCCTCCACCCCACTGGAAAATATCAGGTGCCAGTTATTTGTATGTTTACAAGATAAATTTGTCATCCTTCTTTAAGAGATTTATGAACAAGAGTTAGTTTATTCAGTTATTTCACTCATCTCTGGGGAAAATATCTAATTGTTCTACTTCTCTTTTTGTCTAGTTATAATGTGAAGATAATCATTCACATAATCAACAATATGTAAAAACTGCCAGTGATAAGCCTAGCATTTGGGCTGGTGCCATAGGGCAAGACCAAATAAGATACTACACACAAGTAATTTATACTCTGATTGAATAGGCATGACCAAGAATTCAACAACATACAACAGAGGCTGGGCGTGGTGGCTCTTGCCTGTAATCACTGCACTTATGGAAGCCAAGGCAGAAGGATTGCTTGAGGTCAGGAGTTTGAGACCAGCCTGGCCGACGTGGTGAAATCCCGTCTCTACTAAAATTACAAAAATTAGCCAGGCAAGGTGGCACATGCCTGTAGTCCCAGCTACTCAGGAGGCTGAGGCAGGAGAATCACTTGAACATGGGAGGCGGAGGCTGCAGTGAACCGAGATCACGCCACGGCACTCCAGCCTGGTTGACAGAGTGAGCATGTGTCTCAAAAACAAAAACAAAACAAAACAAGAAAAACAAAACACATGATAGACAATGTTTAATAAAAAGATAAACCATGTAGTCCTGGATATGGGTGATTTCACGGTTCTTAGTTAAAAGATAGAAGAGATAGGATATAAATCAGAGGGCGAAATTCACGAATGAGGGACTTGTATAGGTGCAGAAGACAATGTATCTGTTTGCCCAGGAAGGACCAAGACTTCTGGTCCACCATGCTCTTCCTCACACACTTGACAAAGAATTAATTCTTTTGTTGGTTTCCACTATGACACAGGAAGTAAGATGGTAGCAAAAAGAAAACAGGATTTGGAAATCAATAAGCCAAGCAAGAAATCTACAAAGCTGTTTTACCGTGTTTCAACTGTGTCTCAAGTGAGTACAAGGTTAATGGAGAAGAGATTCCTTCATTAGATACCTTTAATAGACTTCTTTGTCTTCTTTATTTGCAACGGGAAGAACAAAGACTTTAGAGTCAGGAAGTCCTAGCTTAAGACCTTACTCTACTTCATTACAAAATTGTTTTATGAGAATTGCTTCACATATTTGAAGCTCAGATTCCTCATTTATGAGATAGGTATAAAATATATGTATCTTGAAAAATATATATCTTGAAGTCCTGTTGTGACGTTTAAGTGAAATACCTAGTTAAGGTGGCTGGTATCATGCCTGACACACACACAAAAATGTGTTCCATAAATGCTAGTGTACATTAATACTAATATTAAAGATTTCAATGCCTCCATAAGTAAGGCTAAAATGTACCTGAGAAGAAAGGTGGGATGGGCCATTCCAGAAAGAGGGAGCAGCATGAATAAAGAAACAGAGGTTGACTTGGTGTATTTTGAGGGCACAGGTTAATGAGGCGGTGGAACACACTTGATCAGAGTCTTCTTGAGAAATACGATCAAATAGGCATCTCCACAACAATCGTACTGTAAGAACTAACAAACAGAGGAATCATGAAGTGGAGGCCAGGTACTAATTATCTCTTAGGAGTAATTTACGAATATGCAATATGTTATCTAACTTGCTTTTCCTCATTGTAAATTGACGTTAGGTTGTAAATTTTGACTTACAGATGTACAGACTCCAGAATACTCTTGCTTGGATTAAACAGTGCTACAAACAATAGCTAATTCCACAATGATTAACCTAGCATGAAAGCATTGCCAAACACAGCTTTCACCTCATCAATGACTGGCAGATCATCTAAGATGGAGAAGTAGGTGATAAACACCATATGGTCTATAGGACCCAAATGCAAATTATTAGATTGCTCCAGGCCCCATTAGAAGAACAACACAGACACCAGAATTCACCTAAACCCAATACAGTAAGACATGCAGGTGTGACTTTGAAGCCATTTTCAGGCAACAGCACTGTCATTTGCCACATCATCAAACAAAAAGAAGACAACAAGAGAAAAAGCGTACATAGCTAGCATCAGCCAGCTAATATCCAACAATGTTAGCCACATTAAAAGATGAGGTTTCCTTTGATGCCTTTATTCTCAAGTTAGTGGTATATTAATTTAATTTCTGCCTGCTGGTACCACTGTGGGTTGTTAACACCTCAAATTAATATTTGTTGAGTCTGATAAATTGCTGAAATGTGCTCATTTTTCATCTTTGGTTCCTAGTAGTTTATATAGTTTGGAGTTTAAATTCCAGCTGCACTGTGGTTACCTTATTAGAAGGAAGATCTAGAACATCTCCATGACTGCACAGATAGTTTAGTTAGGCAGTACTGGACTAGAGTAACTCTCAACATTTCTCATGCCGTAGCACATAATGGAAATTATGATTTTTGTAGAGCACCCTGGAATACACAATCTTGTGGTTAGAAATGATTGGTCTAGAGCCTCCAGCTGCCCCTGAGAGCTTACAGGAATCATTGTCTGAGCACATTTGAAATCCATTTGGAGTACAGTCATGTGCCACTGCACATCCGTTGGGAAGCTATGCCTTAGTTGATATCCAGTCCAATACTATTAGAGAAGGTGAGTGGCTTATTCTCTTGAAAAACAATTGCTAATCAGGTTTGGATTTCTAGTGAAAAGGACAGGTAATTATAACACTGAGGAGATTTGAAAAAAGTTAAAACCCAAATGAACAGATATTATTGAGTGTACACCACAGGCAAGGCTTTTGCTGAGTATTATGACAAACACTAATATTGAATTTCGTGGTCCCTCTTCCTCCCAAAGAACTAGCAAACTCATGGAAAACAGAACAAAACTATCCCTCTCACTTCTGAAATCTAACTAAATCATAAAAGAGAATGTTAGAAATATTAGCACAGGGCTTTAACATAAAATAAGAGTAAGATGCCTCACTTCTCACTCATTGAAATATAAGACAAGGAGGAAAAGGAAACATGAATTATTTGAGGGAGACACAGAAGATGAGTTGCAAACATTATGGTTATCCTGGAAGTGGATAAAAGCAAATGGCAAGTCTAAGAAATTGTTAGACTTAACATGTTTGTGAACGTTCAAGTTTCTCTCCAAGATGCAGGAAATGCCTTTTCCTTACAGTGATTTTCAGATCACTAAAAACATCTGTTCTACCCAGACACTGTCACTATGGCACCAAGTGCTAGAGACCACACAAAGACTGAAGGGTACAGCAAGATCTGCTTTTCACAATCTCAGTTTCCAGAATCATGTGTTTCATGGACTATTTAAGTCAGAGATGGAGACATGAGCTCCATGAGACCCTGGATTTTGAAAGATTTTTCCACTGAAGAGCTACAGATATTGCAGAAGTAATTTCATTAAAATAAAATGTTCAGGGATTCTAAGCACAGTTTTACAGCTGGTGGAGACAGAGATAGAAAGAAGAGTCAGGTGAATGTTTGCACTTTCCACAGATGCTTATCAAAGCCCTTTATGCCCTAGGCACTGTTCTTGGTGCTGGAGAATGGGCAGTGAAGAAAACAAAGCCTTCATTCAGTGGGAAAAGACATCAGGATTATAAAGTCCATTAAGAAAATATAGCAGAATAAGAGACCATTGGGAGCAGTGCTATATTTTATAAAGGCTGGTGAGGAAAGATCTTACTGACAAGGAGATACGGCCTTTGAGTGGGCATAGGCTTTGAGTGAAAAGAGGAACCAGGCCATGTAAACACCTGGGAGAAGAGCATTCCAGTCACAGAGATGACCAAGTTCAAAGGCACTTAGGTGGAAACTATTCGAAGAGAAATGAAAAGACCATTGAATACGCAGGTGAATGAGTTAAGGAAATCAGCTAAGGGAATAACAGAAGGATAAGCAAACAAATACAAGAGAGTCCGATCACTTATGGTTTTACAGATGTGGTTTGAACCTTGGGATTGAAATTCACTGGTGATTTCCTTTGTTTGTTTGTTTCTTTTGAGACAGGGTCTCACTCTGTTGCCCAGGCTGGAGCACGGTGGCACAATCATGACTCACTGTAGCCTTGATCTCCTGGGTTCAGCTGATCCTTCCGCCTCAGCCTCCAAATTAGCTGGGACTACAGATGCATACCACCATGCCTAGCTAATTTTTAACTTTTTTTTTAAGAGATGGGGTTCTCACTTTGTGACCCAGGCTCGTCTCAAAATCCTGTGCTCAAGCAATCCTCCAGCCTTGGCCTCCCAAAGTGCTGGAATTACAGGTGTGAGCCACTGCATCTGGCCACTGGTGCTTTCTAAGCAGAAGATAATGTAATGTAATTTGTGTTTAAGGATTCCCTTCTACTGCCATGGGAAAGTACACTATTGGGAAAAGGAAACAGGTTGACATGTTAGGAGGCAATTACAATCATCCAGATGAGATTTGTCGTTGGTTTGGATTAAGGCAGCAGCAGTAGCGAGGTGTTCGTGTACTGAATCCACTTTCAAGGTGGATACCTTGGGATGTGCGATACAAAGGGAGGGGTCAAGGATGATCACAAGGCTTTGGCTGGAGCAACCACAAGAATGGAGTTGCCATTTCCTCCTCTGGGAAGATGGTGGGATGATAAGTTGGGGCATATATGGGTGGACAGATCAGAAATTTGGTTTTGCTTATGTTAAATTTCAGATACCTCATAGACATCAAAGCAGTGCTATTTAATAGGCAGCCGGATATATGAGTCTCGGATGCAGGGATGACATCAGGGCCAGAGATATAAATTTGGGAGTCATTAGCATTGCAGAGAGTATTTAAAGCCATAGGCTGAATGAGATCACTGGGGAGTGAGGGCCCCACTCTGGGACTGAACCTCCCTCCTCTCAGATGCTGACAAAGCCACAAACAAATCAGAGAAATAGCAGTGATTACTGTTCAGCTGCCATACTACAATGCCAGGCAGCTGTGGTGCCCCTGGGTAAATACCCAAAGTAGCTAGTACTTAGCATTTTTTCAAAGTATTTCAGGAATCAATCTTTCTGACAGCCATGGAAATGCACAGCAAGGCAGCCTTCCACATGAGTAAAAATAATGTGTGTGTTATCTTGTAGCATGACACCAACCTCCGTAACACCAGCTGTAGCCACACTGATGCCTCTTCAGCTTCATTTCTTTTCATTCAACAGCTGGACTAGCGATCAAGAGAGGACCAAAAAGATGCCAGGGGCTGAGCACAATTTCCAAAACCTTTCTGATAAAAAATGCTTCTGGCTCAGGAGAGCCTGCAAAATACCAGGCCACCTATAATATACTTCCTGCCTTAAAACCCTGGCCACCCGCTGATGCATATCTAATACTCTGGGTATAAGGTATTTGATTTTTAGCCAGATGAATTGTCTTTAAGGGTCAGCTTTGACAACATGGGCAAGTAACTGACCAGCCAGTCCATGTGGTATTGTGGAGGTAAAATGAATGAAATAATCTTGCTTTTCTGCTCATCTGGAGGTGCTTGTGACTTTCTTCATGATGCCAAGTCAGTAAGTGTTCCCCAAGGCTGTTCCTGCCCTTCTTAACTATAGAATCATCAAAGCCTGCACAGACTGTGTATTCTGGCTTTTTTTTTTTTTTTAAAAAAAAAAAAAAAAAAACAAACTTCTAATTATGATGAAAAGACCACTCTGAAAAGTCAGTGCTATCATGAGCACATCTTTTGTATGTATGTGTAGAAGGGTATCTGAAACCAACTGTTTCAAAGTGCCAGGATAACTAGTCAGGTCTAACTGTGAAACACCACACTGTGCATAGATTCCAGCCATCACTGGAATCAACCAGCTAAGAGAACACACTTTGTGCAAAATATTGTCTCAAAGGAAAGCTGGATAACAATCTAAGAGGCCAATTAGAGCCAGGCATGTCTAGTCCTAAGTCTGAAACAGCAGAGAAAACCGGAAACAAACAAAAAAAACAAATCTAAAAATTTTTTTAAGACCTTTTTTTTTTTTTTTTTTTTCAAGACGGAGTCTCGCTTTGTCGCCCATGCTGGAGTGCAGTGGCGCGATCTCGGCTCACTGCAAGCTCCGCCACCTGGGTTCACGCCATTCTCCTGCCTCAGCCTACCGAGTAGCTGGGACTACAGGCACCCACCACCACGCCCAGCTAATTTTTCGTATTTTTAGTAGAGACGGGGTTTCACCCTGTTAGCCAGGACGGTCTCGATCTCCTGACCTCGTGATCCACCCGCCTCAGCCTCCCAAAGTGCTGGGATTACAGGCGTGAGCCACCGCGCCTGGCCTTAAAACCTGTTCTTAAAAATACATTTCACTTTCAAGAATAAGGAAATCCTTTTAGTGTAAGTAGCGGGCAAAGAAGACATTTTAAAAGATAGCATTAAAACCTAAATATAGCATTTATGTATGTATGAGCAAGCATAATTTTTTGATGTCCTCAGTTACTAACAGTTCTTTTGATAAAAGATAACTCGACATAGCACATTCAATAAGTTCACATTAGAGCCAAATGAATTCACATATGTATTTGTATATCCACCATATGCATTTGCAAAAGTATTCATTGGCAAGTTGGGCATTGTTCAACTGAACAAACTCTGATAACTGTCAAGGAATAAAAGCATACGTTTTATTTATGAGAATGGAAAAACAAAAGCCATGAAACTTGAAATTTAAAAAAAATAAACTCAAAGCAAATGCCATATTGTATTCAAGTTTTGCTTAACAACTAGTCTTTAAATGAGCAGCAAGTAACTGACATTCTACTATGGACCCAGTAAATGTTTACTAAATGTTAATTGCTGAGGCAGGAGAATCGCTTGAACCCGGGAGGCAGGGGTTACCGTGAGCCGAGATTGTGCCACTGCACTCCAGCCTAGGCAATGGAGTGAAACTCCGTCTCAAAAAAAAAAAAAAAAAGTTAATTGGTGTTGACAGCAGATGTTAATATTACTAGAGTGACAAACGGAGGTAAGGTGGCACAATGGAGTAACCAAGAAAAATGTCACAGTTCATTCAGCAGTCTAGAGCTCAGCATTAGGACAAATAATAGATACATATGAGACAGGAGAAATCAAAACAATTCCCTTTGATTACCAAGCTAGCCTACATTTGGTTCAGCAATTAGAGTCTGGCGTATCTCCAATATGCTAGGAACATGTATATTATAAAGCACTACATTTTCTAAGTATTCATTCTAAAACTATGTCAATAGAAACATAACATAGGTGTAAAACATAGGTCCGCTGTGTGAAGAAAAGCATGAAAAAATGAAAAATTTAACATTTTTCTAGAGTTGCCTAAAAAGAGCAAGTGTTTCTATACACACCATTCTATTCCTTTGGTATTGTGTTTAATAAAATCTTATTGGGTATTTACTATGCAACAGATATCTGATCAGGTGTTGCGGAGAGATACAAAAGGGGATGAGATAATGCTTTTTCAATTAAGCTTTTCCAATGTAATGGGAGAGATAAACTCCATAGGCAGAAAGCTTAACTCTTATGAGGGCTATTGTGTTAGAGGCATACAGAGGACACACAGAGATGTTTGGCTTAAAGAGATCAAGGAAAGCTTCGTGAAAGAGGATTTATTTTGTTTTTACTTTGAGAGAAAAAATCACTAAATATACAAAAAATTATAACCATACATATATACCTTCTCCAATTCATATACATCAACTTTAAAATCTGTCATATTTGCTTCAGATTATTTTTAAAGAAATTAAATGTTATTAATATAGCTTAATTCTCCTTAAGCCACATCCAGATCTTTTCTAAATTGCCAGAGACAACCACTGTTATAATTTTGAGGTATATTCTTCCATTCCATTTTTATACTTGCACTTACATCAATTAACATCATATGCAATGTTTGATGTGTATACATATATGTTATATATATAACATAAGAGATATATAATGTTATATATGTTAATGAATAATATTCTGGAATTTTGAATTTTCTATTTATACCTAAGTGTGTGTACTGGATGTCTATTGGTACTGATACACAGAGAAATCTAGTTCATCTGTTTTCCTTATTATTTACTATTCTGTGTTATCTATTTTATCTATTGAGTTTCCTTTTGACAGACTGTTCCTAAATTTTTTTTTTTTTTTTTATTTGAGACGGAGTTTCCCTCTTGTTGCCCAGGCTGAAGTGCAATGGCTCTATCTCGGCTCACCACAGCCTCTGCCTCCTAGGTTCAAGCGATTCTCTTGCCTCAGCCTCCCGAGTAGCTGTATTACAGGCATGCGCCACCATGCCCAGCTAATTTTGTATTTTTAGTAGAGACGGGGTTTCTCCATGTTGGCCAGGCTGGTCTCGAACTCCTGACCTCAGGTGATCCGCCCACCTCGGCCTCCCAAAGTGCTGGGATTACAGGCATGAGCCACAGTGCCCAGCCTGTTCCTATTTTTGCCGTTATAAACTATGTGACAAAGAGTAGCTTTACACACACATAGTACACATGGACAAGAAGCTAACTAGCTTCTATACACTAAGTGGATCATAGAGACTGTGACAGTATAGGAGATTAGTCTGTGATAACTCCAGTTTATGCCTTTGTTCTGCAATACATTTTAATAGGGCTCTCTTTCATGTTCAAAGGTGTCCTAGAATGAATAATAAATGATATGATTAATGTTGTAATAAGGCACCCAGATTTTCAGTTTAATGAGCTGTTGCTAAATAGTTCCAAAAATGGCTGTGCAAATGTATACTCTTACTGGCAATATCTGAGATTAAAACGTTCCTTATATGTTCCCTAACACGTGATAAACAGATTTTAAAAATCAATCTGATGGGTGAAAAATAGGAACTCACTATTGTTTTAAGTTGTTGTTTACTGATAAAAGTAGAAGTTGACCATCCTCTCATAATTGGATTTTATCTTCTGTGAATTATAACACTATAACTTTGACCATTTTTTGCACGAGTTTATTTTATTGTGTTTTGTATCTTTCCTGTTGACTTAGAAAACTTTACAGATTTTATGTACCATTTTTTTGTCATATTATCCATCGGAAATTTAATTTTTCACTCTGTCATTTACCTCTTAAACATGCTTATGATTTATTTTTTGCTTTAGACTTTGTTATAAGACTAACATTATAATGTGGTCAGATTTTAATTTCTATTTTTACTGCTGTATTTTGGGTCTATGCTAAGAAAGCTCTCCTTAACCGAGGACGTATGGATATCTTCCTATATTTTTGAAGGGATTACATTTTAAGATGAGTCTTTGAATGACTAGCGTACCTACAATGAGGATGGAGAAAGGGCATATCAATCAAAGAAATAGAAAAGGCAGAAGCATATAGCAAGTTGTTTAGAGATCTTTTAGTTTTGGTTTTTTTTTTTTTTCCGGAAGCATCCATTTACATATTTAACACCTAAATTTACTAATGATTTATTTCACTGAAAATGATTTTCTTCTACATATTTCTGTTTCTGTTTTCTCTGTTGCTTATAATCCATACATTTCTCTCAAGAGGTTTTCTCTTTAATTAATATTTTTTTTATCAATGTGTTCCCTGCTGTCTGGTTCTCAACTCTTCTTTGCCAGTTTATTCACTCATTTTGGTAACATATAACCTCCAGAACTTTCTTCTGAAAGGATACACTGTAGTTATGTTTTTTGAGAACTTGTTGTCCTGAAAATTTCTATATATCTGATCTTTCAGATTTAGAATTATAAGTGAAAAGCAATTAGTAATTGTCTCTCAAAACTTTGAAGACATTACTTTATTGATTTTTGCTTCAAGTGGTACTCTGATTTGTGTCATATTGTATATAACCTTCCTCTAACACCTTTGGAAAGGTTTTTAGAATCTTTACCCTTGGTGTCCTAACATTTCTGGCTGCTATGCCTTGATGTCAGTTACCTGAATTTCCTTTTGCTGGTCACCTGTTGAACCCTTTAAACATGGAAAACCAGGCTTATTAATTAAAGACATTTTTCTTGCATCATTTATTTGATAATTTCCCATTCTCTATTTTTCTCATTTTTTTCAGGTATTCAAAATTCCTATTAACCAGACCTCCTGTATCAATCCTCCTTTGAAAAAAATCTTGTCATCTCTTTGATAATTTATTCTACCTTCTGGGGGATTTATGCCATAATATTTTAATCTCTCACGAGTTCTTATTAGTTCCCTCAATGTTCATTTTTATAGCATCCTGGATGTTATAAAATGCTTCTTTAATGTATTTGAGAATATTCATTGTAATTCTTTGAAGTTTTCATCTCCCTGAATAGTCTTTATTTTCTAATAGTTCGTTTTATCTGTACACTCATTTTTAAAAAATCTCTCTTTTACAATGCAAGCTTTCCTCAAATATCTTGTAACTCTTGGCTGACCACTGCTATTTATAAGTGAGGTAATGAAAAGCTGAATGAAAGCTTTGTGTGCAGAAGGATGGTGATTGCTAATTGAACTCCAGGGTATGAGATCAGGGAAGTTCTGATATTTTCATTTGGAGACACCCCCTGCCACCACTACCATCACCACACCCACACCAAAAGCAGGTCTTTTCTCTTGGGTTGGAGCGTTTTCTGCTGAGAAGAATCTCGTGACTAGGGTATGAGCCCAACTGCCAGGGTCCTGGTAGCTAAGCATAGAGGGGTGGTAGGAGGGAGTCTGCACCATTAAAACTATAGGCTGCTTCTTTATTTCCTTGTTTGAGTACAGTGCCTCACCCTCCCTCAGCAATTCTTCATGTCCACCAGTCCAGAGCCACTTTGATTCCTCTCTGTCTTATTTTTTTTTATAAAGCTGTAATTATCTTTTCTTTCTGCCTCAATATGGGATGGTTATATTCACTTGATGTCCAGTGTGGGGATATGGATCTAAGGCTTTAACTTTCTTACATAGATTGTTAACCAAATTTACTATGTTAAGCCCCAGCCTTTATCCCTGAATCCAGAAGTAGCTGGTATCTCCAAATCCTGAGGCTGCCTGGAGTTGCTTCGCACTGGCAACTAACTTTAATTCCTGCGTTTTGCTGAATCAAGTAATATTGACTCATGATCTTTCAAAATCTTGAACCTATCTCATCTGTATTTAACCCTTCTTAAATCTTCTTGTCTGTACAATATTTTTATATTTCCGCTATCATGATTTCTGTGGGGTTTGGGGAAGGAACACTGCAGTGGATTAATTAGTAGCCCCCAAAATGGCATGTCACCCAGGAACCTGTGAGTGTGACCTTATCTGGAAAAAAGTGTCCTTGTGGATATAATTAAGTTAAAAATCTCAATTACCCAGATGGGTGCTGGGTAAAACCAGTGGCCAGTGGCCTTATCAGAGACAGGAGAGAAGAGAACACAGGAAGGAAGATAATGTGGAAAAGGTGGTAAAGATTGGAGCAATACATCTATAAGCCAATGAATAACAAAGATTGCTGACAGACACTAGACGCTAGGAACACAGACATAGAACAGATTCTCTCTACAAGCCTCCAGAATTAAACAACCCTGATAAAATTTTTATTTTAGACTTCTGGCCATCAGCACTGTGAGGGAATAAATTTCTGTTGTTTCAAGCCACCCAGCTTGTGGTAAATTTCTTACAGCAGCCCTAGGAAACTAATATAAGCACAAATTAAATATTTGAGTTCAATTTATCATATAGATGTGTGTGTGTGTGTGTGTGTGTATATATATATATATAGATAAATTGTCACAAACTGAACATACACACGTAACTACCAACCAGATTAAGAAACAGAACATTAGATCAACATGCCAGAAACTCTTCTCTTCTCTTTCCATTCCACCTCTTCTCAGCAAAGGTAACTACTATTCTGATTTCTTTCTTTTTTTTTTTTTGAGACAGAGTCTTGCTCTGTCGCCCAGGCTGGAGTGCAGTGGCATGATCTCGGCTCACTGCAAGCTCCGCCTCCCAGGTTCACGCCATTCTCCTGCCTCAGCCTCCCGAGTAGCTGGGACTACAGGTGCGTGAGACCACGCCCAGCTAATTTTTTGTATTTTTTAGTAGAGACAGGGTTTCACCATGTTAGCCAGGATGGCCTTGATCTCCTGATCTCGTGATCCACCTGCCTCGGCCTCCCAAAGTGCTGGGATTACAGGCGTGAGCCACTCCGCCCAGCCTACTATTCTGATTTCTAATAATATTGATTAATTTTACTGTTTTGGAAATTTAGGTAAATGAAATCATATATACTATTTTTTTCTGGCTTCTTTCACATAATATTTATGTTTGTGAGAGTCATTCATATTATTGTGTGAAATCAGAACTCATTTATTTTTATTGCTATAAGTTATTCCATTAGGTGAATATATCACAATTTATTCTACTGTTGATGGACCTTTATTTAGGTAGTTTAAAATTTTGGCCTATTACCAATCGTGCTACTATGAACATACTTGTGTATATTGTATATGTTTCTGTTGGAAATATACCTAGGAAAGAAAAGGATGAATTGTATATGTTCAACCTTATTAGATATAGACAGCTTTAAAAAATGGTATTACTAATATACAATCCCAATAGCAATGCTTGAGAGTATTTCTGAAGGTTAGATATCTTGCTGGTGTTATCATTAAGAATGGGTATGATGTAGCAGACAAATATTTGTGAGACAGGATTGACAGACATAAAATCATCAATGTCTGTAAATTCGTTCAATACTACATCGCCATAAAGGTTTGGAAAAAGAGTGAAAACATGACATGATTCCTTTCTACTCCTGAAACTATCACCCACGTAAAGCTCAGATTTGCTGAAGTGACTGACCGTGAGGTTCCTCCTTGCCTACACAGATGACAAAGCTAACAAGACACCATCAGCATAAGATTAAGAATGCTATTTCAGGCCGGGCGCGGTGGCTCACGCTTGTAATCCCAGCACTTTGGGAGGCCGAGGTGGGCGGATCACAAGGTCAGGAGATCGAGACCACGGTGAAACCCGTCTCTACTAAAAATACAAAAAAATTAGCCGGGCGTGGTGGCGGGCGCCTGTAGTCCCAGCTACTCGGAGAGGCTGAGGCAGGAGAATGGTGTGAACCCGGGAGGCGGAGCATGCAGTGAGCCGAGATTGCACCACTGCACTCCAGCCTGGACGACAGAGCAAGACTCCGTCTCAAAAAAAAAAAAAAAAAGAATGCTATTTCAGATTCATTGGACTTCAGTATCACCAGAGTAATAGCATTCTTATGATCTTATGAACATACAAAATTTTAATTTTTATATGTATTTTTCCACGGCCCACCTATCAGTATACACCTTCAGAAGCCTAGAATTCAGTGAAATAAATAGTTTATTTAAAGTTACAGGCCAGACGCGGTGGCTCATGCCTGTAATCCCAGCACTTTGGGAGGCCGAGGTGGGCGGATCACGGGGTCAGGAGATCGAGACCATCCTGGCTAACACAGTGAAACCCTGTCTCTACTAAAAAAACAAAAAAATTAGCAGGGTGTGGTGGTGGGCACGTGTAGTCCCAGCCACTTGGAAGGCTGAGGCAGGAGAATGGCGTGAACCCAGGAGGCGTAGCTTGCAGTGAGCGGAGATCACGCCACTGCACTCCAGCCTGGGCAACACAGCGAGACTGTCTCAAAAAAAAAAAAAAAAAAAAAATTACAACCAAAACTATATCTGCCTTATCCTTAAGCTTCTGAGGAAATACATGTTTGAGGCACCATTTTGAGATTGAATGGGAAGAGATTAAAACTCATATAACTATATAATTACTCACAGTAAGGTGAGAAAGGGCTTGATTTTTCTGTCACACTAATTAACACACCTAGAAGTTCAGTTGACAATAATAATAATTTCTTGGAAAGATCAAGGCAGTGCTATCTGGCCCTTAATACTAAATCTTCTCCTTTTTGTATTCATTAGTTTTGTACTGAATATTACTTGAATAGAGTTTTGTGGTTGTGTATGTGATTTAATTAGCTGTAATCAACTGAACTATTTTATTATTATTATTTGAGACGGAGTCTCGCTCTGTTACCCAGGCTGGAGTGCAGTGGTGCAATCTTGGCTCACTGCAAGCTCCGCCTCCCGGGTTCAGGCGATTCTCCTGCCTCAGCCTCCCGAGTAGCTGGGACTACAGGCACCCGCCACCATGCCCGGCTAATTTATTTTAACTGAATATCTATGACATATAGCATGTCTTTTCAAATAGGTATAAAATCATGTTGAGGCCAGGTACGGTGGCTCATGCCTGTAATCCCAGAACTTTTTTGGGGGGTTGGGGGGGAACCGAGGCAGGCAAAATGCCTGAACCCAAGAGTTCGAGCCCAGCCTGGGCAACATGGCAAAACCCTGTTTCTACAAAAAATTACAAAATAGAAAAAAATAGCTGGGCATGGTGGCACACATATGTGGTCCCAGCTACCAAGGAGGCTGAGATGGGAGGATCACCTGAGCCCAGGGAGGTGGAGGCTGCAGTGAATCCTAATTGTGCCACTGCACTCCAGTCTGGGTGACAGAGTGAAACTAGATAGATAAGGTGAAACTTTTCTAGATAAGGTGAAATCAGAGTTATTATTACAAGTCTAAGCATAACCAAGAGCTGGAAAAAAAATAAATACAAATAATAAATAAATAAAATCATGTTGGAAACAAATGTAATAGTTACATACATTAGTCCCAAGGCAATTACAATGACAAAAAGTGCTTGTTTAGTTAAAGGTCACAATCTAATGCTTCCATTTACTTGTATTAACCCATCACTATACAGATTCTTACAATGGGAATATATTGAATAAATTTTCAATATATTGAAAAAACATATATTTTCAATATTGGCCATCTATGATTCAAATATTTAAACCAAAAATGTAAAATTTTGATGCACATTTTACATTTTTAGAAGTCAAAATGCAAATTTAATATGTCAAAAAAGATAGAACAGTTAAATATTTAAACGTGGTATCCATTTAAATAATGTCTGGAGAGGGCCAGGCGCGGTGGCTCACGCCTGTAATCCCAGCACTTTGGGAGGCCAAGGTGGGCGGATCACGAGGTCAGGAGATCGAGGCCATCCTGGCTAACAGGGTGAAACCCTGTCTCTACTAAAAATACAAAACATTAGCTGGGCATGGTGGCAGGTGCCTGTAGTCCCAGCTACTCGGGAGGCTGAGGCAGGAGAATGGTGTGAACCCGGGAGGCGGAGCTTGCAGTGAGCTGAGATTGCACCACTGCACTCCAGCCTGGGTGACAGAGCAAGACTCTGTCTCAAAAAAAAATGTCTGGAGAAACTATTTTCTCTGGAGTATTAAATGTTTCATTTCTAATAAGAGACTGGTAGTGAAATAGTTGTATTGACAATTCCTAATAAGGTGATTTGAATTTAGGTATCTACAGCAACAAAGTCCTTCCCACTAAATTCAAACCACCTTTCTCCCAATAAACCTGAATTAATAGAATTTTACTATATAGTCATTGCTATGATCTAAATGTTTATGTCCCCCAAAATTCATATGTGGAAATCCTCACTCCAAAGTTGCTGGTTTTAGGAGATGGGAGTCTTTGGGAGGTGGTTAGGTCATAGGGATGAAGTCCTCATAAATGCAGTTAGTACCCTTATAAAAGAGTCTTGAGAGAGATCCCTTCTCCCTTCACCATGTGAGGTTAGAGCAAGAAGATGGCTGTCTATGAGGAAGCACATCCTCACCAGACATTGAATCTGCTGGCACACTGATCTGGGACTTTCCAGCTTCCAGAGCAGTGAGAAAGAAGTTTCTGTTATTTACAGGTTATCCACTTTGTGGTGTTTTGTTACAGCAGCCTGAACAGATTAAGATACTCATTTAGGTATAATAAAATATTTTAAAAGAAAGAAGGTGGAAAATCCTCCTGACACATTAAGTGTTGATGAATACAAACAGCAGTACATTAAGTGTCGATGAATACAAACAGCAGTGAATGGGTTCCAGTTGACTCTTTCAGGCCATTGGGAGAGGAAGATGCAAAAATGACTTTGGGATGGCCACCCAAGCTAGGAAGAGATCCACAGTCTAGCACAGAGAGAGATTTGATCTTTTCGTTCTTTGTTTGCAAAGGAAAACAAAATTGACTGTGGTTCATGAAACTAAAACAGAGAGCATTTTATCACAAAGAATTGGATATGATAACAGAGGTTATCAAGAAAGAATAGGAACTAAATGCATTTCTTTAGAAGACAAACATTAAACTATGCAACATACCACCTACACCTACTTTTTAAACTGAGATAATGCTTGTGTGCTACAATTTCACTTTCCCAAATATACTGCATATTACTATCTTGAATAGCTTAAAGATTTCAATACTTGTTTCTACATCAATGAAGAGTAAATTGCAAAATCTCATGGAATACAAACTTTATAATCTTTTCTGTATTATCCCATTTGTATTTCTCAAAGTTCTAGGATAACCTACAATAATTTGAGTGGAGTCTTGATAGTGAAGTTTTGTTAATTAAAAAAAAAACTACTAAAGATAAAAAGATGCATACTTCCTGATTTAAAAACATTTAGTACACTTTGTATATTCAGTGTTGATACTGTAGATTTTTTTCTCCGCCTTTGACAAAATTCTTTCTTAGGAATTTTATTGCAAAGGTTAAATTAGTGATTAAAATTTTGCCTCATTTCTGTCAGGGAGTTATTTGAAGACAATTGGTTGGGATCTAGAATAATTCATTTCCTTTACTAAAACCATATGCCAGGTCCAGGAAATAAGAAATCTTTATTCCTAGAGGCTTCCAAAAATGTAGTTTCTGGAGCCTATCAAAGGTGCCAATTATTTAAGAAAATGAAAAATAGCTTTCTCAGTCCTGGACTATTTTCTTTTAAGCTTTTCTAGATAAGGTGAAATCAGAGTTATTATTACAAGTCTAAGCACAACCAAGAGCACTGCCCTAGAAGTAATCCAGTTCGAGCATCCAGTCAACTGATGGCTCTCAGATTTCCTTCCTTCTTTTCTTTGTATCTCTTGCAGAATATTAAATCATAATAAGCATAACTTTCTCAAAGTAGACTTTATTCAACAAGCATGTAATTGAGCTCTTCCTTCTTTGGACTTGATAATCAATAAAAATAATAGCACCATCTACTTCCAAAAGGTAGTAACCCAATGGGATAGAAAGAAAATTAATTTGAAGTGAAGTGTCATGATGGAAGTATGGACACAGTGCTATGGGAACCAAAGGGAGGATATTAATAATTCTGCCTGGGTATCATGCCTATAAATACACACATGGATTCTCACAATTGTCCTAGAATCACTTGTCCTTTCTATTTCCAAGTTGCATAGTGACTGGGGAATTCTTAACCTCACATACCTAACATTGGCTGGACTCTTTTCAGTAACATGCTGATGAGCAATAAAGATTTCTTATCAAGGGCACCCTATGCATCAGATCATTGATTGATAGTCCCTCACCAATAATGCCAGCAGTTATCAGTGTCATCCATGCACCAATACTTACATGTAATCCAAGAGGACACATGTCAGGAAAACACAATTTCTCTGATGGCCATCCTATTAATATTTCCTGTCCACTTACTAAGTGTAAATTATAACAATGATATCCAGGAAACTTTGATCTTTGTTCAAGGCTATATCAATTACTGAGAATGGGGGTTAAATCTGCCTTTGTCAACAGGTAGCCTTTAAGAAGAACAAAAACAACCAACTTTTGCCAACTGAAGCATTCTGGCTGAAAGTTAAGAAAGGCACCTTTATCAATTTTACCTCAGGGGATGAGTCAACTGTGGTTAAAGTACCATTTTGTTCCCTGTAAAGATAACAGATAAGCATTGCCATGACAACTAAATGTACAGCTGTTTGTGTACGCAGGTAAATAGTTCATGCATACAGCACTCAGAAATCAGGAGAAGTCACAAAAGTAGAATTTTTCTCTCGTCTATGCTTGACACCATTTATTAGAATATGACTGAAATGTTACAGTAGCATTGGTGGCAGTTTAAGAACAGAGGGATGCTAGTCCAAGAGAGTTACTTCAGGCTGCTACCCTAAGTGTATCTTACTAAAGACACTTACTAAAGTGTCTTTTCCTATTAATTCTGGATGGAGATGAACATTCCCATGGTTCTGGACTCCTATGCCTTTGCTGAATACCACTGGGGTTAGATGGAGCTGAGAATGGCTTAGAATAATGTGATGGAACACCACCACAGTCACATCACACTAAGTAGGACTTCAGTAACTTACTGGTCAGTCCATTAGGAAACAATGAATATACGTGAGACGAAATTTTCTTTTGCATTGACTACAAAGAGAGAGTTGGTTAAACAAATCGATGGTGTAAATAACATTGTACATTACATACTTTCTTGAATAATGTTAAGGAGAGAGGGTTTTCGGTGACTTGAAACACATTTGAAACAAAAACAAAAATGCTCTTCTGACATAAAAGCTAAATACGGTGATCAGAAAACAGAAACAATGCTTTTCCAAACTAATTAATAAATGGCTTTCTGGAAAAACAAAAACAAAACCAAAAACCCTTCTGATTATCAATGCCGAAATGCTTTGTTTGCATTTGCCATAGGGCCTTCACATACATTGCCTCTTCTACCTGGCTCACTGTCCCCTCACCCCTCCTTCACAGCATTTGCCACATTTTAAAATCATCTACTAATTTGGGGAATTGTTTGGTTAATACATCTCTCCCCCAATAAACCAGACATTCACTTTTGTATTTATTCACTGTTGCCTACTTATCACTGTTGCCTGGCTCATAGAAGTGACCCAGAAATTATTAAAAATAAATAATTTAATACACACACATGAACTTTTTGTGGTCTTCTTCTCTGGGGAATATCTCATGAGTAATGAATTCCTTTTAATAATTTACCATCAAACTTTGTGAGAGAACAGTTATGTAGGCGTTATATTTACATTCTATATTTTTAAGGCTGTATAGAGTATGAAATAAACTTCACAATTAGTTTTTTGGTTCGAAGCTATAGAAACCCATTTGAACTAAGTTTAGCAAAAGTGAGCTTATTAAACATATACACAGCTATCTCACACAAGCCAAGGGCAGAAATCCAGCTGAATAATGGGGTGAACTGGAACCACTGATCCAAACACTGTAGAGAAACAAGACGTTGATTTTCATATCCAAACTCTGTCTCTCTGTGTGTGTTTCATTCTTTCTTCTTGTCTCTCTTTTTAGAATAATATTTCTATTTTTAAAAACAACATATTAGAAAATAGCTTCTGCCAACAGCTTGTGAGTTTGCATCATTTTTACTTAAGAGCTCAGAGTTTCAGTGGGTGAATATTTCCTAGTTCCAACTTTAAAATCCTAAGAACGGATTTATATTAATTCAGCTTATGTAATGAGCAAACCTCTGTCTTCATCTCTATGGGTGAGGTATGGTCGCCTTGGAAAAATGTGGTTGCTTCCACTGTAACCACTCAAAAGGAGGAGCAGAAAGAAACGCCAGTTACCAGAAACATGAGCATGCTCTACAGAAGGGTTTATGAAGAATGAACCTGCTGATTTTCACTTGCCACTTGCATTGATACACTTCCAATCATCTCTTATTTGGGGCTAATAAAATAGCAGGCATTGAAGACTCAGTTGCGGAAAAATAGTTGTATCTCAGTATGAGTAATCTCTGCATTTCAATGAGGAAAAACAGACGCAATGGAAATAAAAATACAACATTTAGGAAGCAGCTGCATGACCCAAATCTTTCTTCTTTATATTTTAAAACGATTGTTTCCTTATGCACAATTACATAATGAGATGAGACGTGAGATGATTTTCTAATTATGCCCTTTATGACAACGTTGAATCTATAATAAATTTAAGATGGGAGCAGGGCTGGTGAAATACTGAGCACTTGGGCATAATACTAACGAATCTCTTTAGGATATGGCAATAAAGGCAGGCTGCCTTCTTACATAAGAGTTACAATGGGGCATTTCACAAATTAGAAGTGGCATGGCCAGAAAAAGCTACCCCTCTGTCCTTTCAAATCACATGGAAGGATCATCACAGAGATAACCATCTTAGTCTTCCAATGATAAATAAGGCATCCTGTAATCATTATATCACTGATTAACTTTCACTGGTATTGATTTTAGAAGACATTTTTTATATAGAAACTAGAAGTGACTTTCAAAAAGAATATGATCACTTGGAGAAGTGACATTCTCAATGAGAGAGTTTTAAAAGAACACGACAAACGAGGGCACCAGTCCTACTGGCAAATGATATGACACTCACAGAAATATAGAATTGTATAGTTTGAAGAGACTTAGCTAAATCAAGACCAAACATTTATTTTGCAGTCATTGAGCCTAAAGTTCAATAATAAGGAGGTATTTGTCCAAGACTCCAGTACATTCTAGGGAAACTAATTTTTAAAAATTAAGTTACTGTATAATTTTTATAATAGCTAGGCTTATGGTAAGAACAGGTGGGTTTAGATCAATATATTTAAATCAAATATAAGAAAAAATCATCATGTATGTCCATTCAAATAATCAAATAAAATTTACTTAGGTTATATTTTCAGATGAATTTATATTTTTCTTAAAAATATTACTGATGTTACAAATTATATAAAGAAACTTAACAGACTTTTATTAAAATTATATGATTCTTAAAATTAGGCCAAGTCAATGAATTTATTAGGGCAGGGGTCAACAAACTATGGCCCATCCTTATTTATTGTAAAGAAAGTTTTATTGGAACAAAGCCATGCACATATTTTTGCATTCAGTATTGACTATCACTGCTTTTGTGCTACAAAGGCAGAGGATAGTAGTAGCACTAAATTTGTATATCCCACAGCCTAAAAGATATACTATCTGGTCCCTTCAGGAAAAGTTTGCAGACCCCTGTCTTAGGGCATACCTTCAAGTGGCCATCTTATATTACTCATGGTTATTTCATAAATATAAATGTCAATTAATGCACCTCAATTATAATAATTTTTTTGAGACAGGACAACAACAAACATGTTTAAGAAGTTATTTTCCCCAAAAATGATTTAGCTTGCATCACAGCTCTAAAGGAATATAAAGCAAAGGTAAGAAATCTATGGACCACACATCAATTTCGTTGAGAAACGATAGAATAAGTAAAATGATTCTAAGACAGAATAATTTTCAAACCTGATGCAGGCAATCCTGACTTACATGCCAGTTTGTCAATATTCTTATTGACTTCCTAATACGCCCAAGCTCCAGCTAACTATTGGGGCTACATAAGGAATAAGATGTTATCTCTATTTTTGAAGCATTGACAATTGCATGTACTTTACATTTCCTAATAACTTCTGAGACATTAACTAGCAGTTTTTTCAGTTCACAGGAGCTGCAGCTCAGAGGCGATGCACGTGGAATTCCTCTCTAATGAATTTATGCTTGCAGAATGCCAGAATTTTCTAGCAAACCAGGTGTTTGCTTTTATCACAAAATTATTTACTGGCATCAAAATGGGTAAAATCTTATCATCCTGAAGAATTAAAAATATTATTATTCCTATATTAATGAGTTTGAAATAATCTGGGAATCTATTTTCTTTGAAACTTTACTGTTAACAGCAGAGGAACTGTATTTCCAAGAACATCAAATGGCACATCAAGGTCATGGCGAGACTGTTTTCACCAAAGAAATTGATCCAATGTGTACCCCCTATCAAATAACTATCAAGAGAATGTCTTTATAACCATAGGATACTAGGTGTGAATGGGATCTTACAAATCATTTTATAGCTTAAGAAACATAAGTAAACTGAGGTAAGGTCAGAGCCAATTCTCTGGTATTTGAGAAAGGATGAAGGGCAATATGCCTCTTGGCCGTGCCTGAAATGCAAGAATTCTTTCTTTTTTTTTTTTTTTTTTTTTTTTTGAGATAGAGTCTGAGTCTGTCGCCCAGGCTGGAGTGCAGTGGCGCATCTCGGCTCACTTGCAAGCTCCTTCTCCCAGGTTCACGCCATTCTCCTGCCTCAGCCTCCCGAGTAGCTGGGACTACAGGTGCCCGCCACCAGGCCAGGCTAATTTTTGTATTTTTTTTTTTTTAGTGGAGACGGGGTTTCACCGTGTTAGCCAGGATGGTCTCGATCTCCTGACTTCGTGATCCGCCCGCCTTGGCTTCCCAAAGCACTGGGATTACAGGTGTGAGCCACTGCACCTGGCTGCAAGAATTCTTAAAACATAGATATATATAGATATAATATCATTTATGAATATGCTTATGTACTCAAAGAGCTAATGATAGAACTAAAAAAAATTCATATTCTATATATTTGTGTTCAATTATAAGCCCATATCAAGTATGTGGTACAATAAATTGATGTTTTTAATAAATCCCACAATTTTCTTCTAATAGTACAATATATGTCATTTTATGGTAAATGAGTTAGTAAATTACACAGAACCGTTATAAATATAATATTTGATACTGATTTGGCTTGTAATTAAAAAAATACTCTTCAGAAATAGTAGTGGTCTTGGGTTATCTAACTGTTAAGAAGCCATAGGGGAAGTGACATGCTAAGGTGACATGGCCATGAAGGAATGGGACTGGAACTGGAGCCCCAGATTCAAATCCAATGTAGGTTGAGATCCCTGCAGTTATGCATATTGGTCTTAGAAACCCAGTGAAACCATATTCTGGTTGAAGCAAGAGATTATGTCTTACATGTCTATACCTACCCATCCCTCCAGTACAATATATTGCGCACAGCAGGTGTATATTAAACATACGTCTGGTTCATTCATCATTTAAATTCCCCAGTAATTTGGAATGAGAGCAAACCAAGAAAATAATCACTTAAATACAACTTTAAGTCAGACAAAACAATGAATTGTCAGAAGTCAAGTATCCAAACCACAGAGATTTGATCCACAATTGTGATGTCAATGAATGAGAAATATTTGATACAATAACACATTTAGGCCTATGCTATTGATTACTACAACTAGAGAGCTATAATTATAAGCTTATCTAAAGTCAATCCAGGCCTAAAACCCCATTTAAAATTCAGTTCTGGCAGATCACTGGACTATTATTCAGACATAAAAAATGAAATCTGTCTTTTGCAGCAACATGGATGGAACTGAAGGTCAATATGTTAAGTGAAATAAGCCAGCACAGAAAGACAAATATTGAATGTTCTAATCCATATGTGGGAACTAAAATTGTGGATCTCATGAAGATAGCATATTGGTTGTTACCATAGCCCAGGAAGAGTAGAAAGGAGAAGGAGATAAAGAGAGGTTGATTAGTGGGTCCAAATATAGAGTTTGATAGAAAAAAATAAGACCTAGTATTCGATAGATCAGTAGGGTAACTACAGTTTACAATAATCTATTGTATATTTCAAAATTGCTAGAAAAGAATATTTCATGTATTTCTAGCATAAAGAAAATATAAATATTTAAGGTGACAGATACTCCAATTAAACTAATTTTATCTTTACAAATTATATGAATATATTAAACTGTCATGTGTACCCTTAAAAATGTACATCTACTACATATCAATAAAAATTACATTATATTTAAATAAAGGAAAAAATAAGCAAATCAGAAAAAATCTACACTTCTCCCATAAGTATGAACAGCATAACTCTGAGAACTTTCTTTTTTCACTTGGGTAATTAATTTAATTTTCAATATTATACTGATAGTATAGACCTGGACTTATTCTCAAAGATTAAAAAATGAGAAAAATACTCATAACATACAGATATAAATATGTATATATATCCAATTACACAAATGCAGTCATATATTTATATACATTTATGTATTTATTCTATATATATGTGTACATATACTCATCTGCATCCATATACTTATACATGTTCGTGTATGTTTTGTATGCATATAAATATATACACATGTATGTATATATGGAACATATTGTTTTAAACTGCTAAGCAATAATGTAACCTAAATTTAATTTTAATGTGGATTTTTACTTTGGAACCTCTTCTGTATTGTTATATACCAATCTTTATTAGTTGTAGCCACTTGAAGTACATTTAAAGAATAAAAACTTGCTTATGCCTATTAAGAAAAATTTTAAATTACTAAGATATGTTCTTAACATCCACTGTAAGCAGAAAATCTCAAGTTGTTAGGAGTAATCATAGCCATTTTTCATTTCAATAATCTATGGCAATTACCACATACTGCAAGAGAATTATTTCTATTTAAAGAAGGTTCTAACAAAGGAGAGTTCCAGCGATATAGGAAACAGCCCTTTGTTAACTTATAGCAATGACCCAGCTATGACAAAAGCCATATTAAAGTATTTAACAGACAACCCAAGTTAAGAAAGACTGACATAAGTCACTGATAATATTTCAAAGGATATTTTCCACTCATATGAAATGAGTAAAATAATTTTTCTCTCCAGGCATTTTTATTTGTCTTCTTAAAATCAACTTTCCCAGGCCACGAATTCAACTCTTACTGAAGGTTTCTTCTACAAATAATGGCGGCCCCCATCAACTGACAGCTGCTGCATTTTATTTATCTGAGTTCTGTCTTTATTGTCTTATTTAGTAAACTAATAATATCAACAATATTGCAGTATTTTA
The DNA here is from genome assembly GCF_028878055.3 of Symphalangus syndactylus. Lineage (NCBI taxonomy): Eukaryota > Metazoa > Chordata > Mammalia > Primates > Hylobatidae > Symphalangus > Symphalangus syndactylus. The sequence continues at coordinate 43,727,919 of NC_072447.2, read as the reverse complement.
AAACATTTTTAAACATAATGTCTACTTCTCAAAAAGGAAATAGCTAGTCAAGTGGGAAGAGGAGATGGGTTACTTTAATACATTTAAAATTAAATATGACTGTACCTTTTCTATGTTTAGACACACAAATATCATTGTATTACATGTGCCTACAGTATTCAGTACAGTAACATGCTGTGCAGGTTTATAGCCTAAAAGCAACAGGCTATACTATATAGCCTAGATATTCAGTAGGCTAAAACATACAGGTTTGTGTAAGTACACTCTAGGACGTTCACACAAGAATGAAATTGCTGAACGACGCATTCTTCAGAACATACCCCTGTGGCTAAGCAGTACGCAACTGTATAGACTATTGTCTTAAAGCTAGTCATCATTTAGGTTTATTGGAGGTGTAGCTCTGAAAACGTCATGAGAAATTTTGATATAAGTAACCACTAGAAACTGGATTCACAGAACAAATGAGAAAGGAGCCCACACATTTTGACCCTTACATTTAATTTTTTGTTGTTCCACAAAGATAGAGTTTCAAAACTTCCACCATATCCAATAGGCTTGGCCTCTGATATACATGAATTATTTAGCCCACATATGAATCACTTATGTCAGATATTATGTTCAGTTCTAATAAACTGAATGTGAAGGAGGGAAAATTGTCCAAAAAATTGTACAAAATAATTTCAGTATGAAGCCTTTTTCCTGTGGAAGCCTTTCAGAAAATGTAGTTATGATTTCAAAACTTTGTTTATGCCTCTTCAATGCATGAAGTATTAACAAAAAAACAGCTCACACATTTTAATTTAAAATTTTATTATGGCCATTGATATCAATTGCAAATTATTAAAACTGGAAGGTATTGAATGAAATCAAGAAAACTACTGGCTGTAGTGGCATTGATTAGCATATCCTTCCCCTCTAAATATATCTGTCTATTCTAAGGAGCTATATAATGCATAGAAACACAATTTTAAAGTGCTTTTGTAGTAACAGAATGTATTCATAGCTGAATTTATGTCTCTGGCACTCAAAAAAGATGCAGATGGGCTATAATTCATAGGGGCTATATATCTTCCAAGTTTATTTGTTTGTTTGCTTTATTTCATATCTGCTTCCAAAAAAGATTTTGAGATAGATTATAATAAAGAAAACCCATGCAATAAGCTTGTTTAAATGAAGATAAATTATCAAAAGCATCATCGTAAGGAGTAGGAGAAATGATTATTGGGGTTGGGGTGAAGAATATATAATTATACAAGAAATACTAGCTAAGAATAGTTACTGTAATTATACACTAAATTTAGTCTGTACTTCCGGGAAGCCAAGACAAATTTTTAAAAATCAGGATTAGTTATATAGCTCTAGTTGCGTATCAGTTCATCAGAATATACAAACCCAAGCACTAAATCTAAGGGGAATAGATTTCTTAAAAACATGATTTTTTCCATGAAGACCACTCAACCACATGATGTATGACATTTTTAATATTCAATAGGGTTTTAGAGAAGTCACTGAAACATTCTGCAGTTGACCATTTTGTATGTCAAACATTGATAGAAAGCTAGAGATGATACTGTTTACTGTGGCTCAACAAGCTGTATATTACAGACCTACAACAGTTCCATCTGCAATAATTTATAAATTTGGCAGCTAATGTACTTGAGAAAAAATTAAAACAACTCAAATAGACTAAAGGAGTTAGACTATATGAGGATCTAGATACTTCAGATTAAGATAATGACTTCATTACCTAGTGTGATAGGCTGATTCATGGTCCCCAAAGATATCCAGATCCTAATCCCTGGAATTTGTGTTGCCTTATAAGGTAAAAGGGACTTTTTAGACTTGACTAGGTTAAGGATGCTGAGATGGGCAGATTATCCTGGATTATATAGGTAGGCAAAATTTAATCCCAAATCTCCTCATAAGACGGAGGCAAAGAGAGACTTGACTACAAAGACAAAAGTCATTGGGATGACTAAAGCAAGATGGAAGACAAGGCTAAGAAAATGCAGCCTCTAGAAGCTGGAAAAGGCAAGGAAACTGATTTTCCCCTAGATCCTCCAGAGGGAGCACAGCCTTGTTGACACCTGATTTTAGACCAGTAAAAGTGATTTTGGACTGCTGACTTCCAGACATGAAAAACAATAAATGTGTGTGGCTTGAAGTCACTAAGTTTGTGGCAATTTTTAAAGGAGTCGTAGGAAACTAATCCATCTAGGATTACATGAAAAATATTATCTTACAAAAGTAAAATATTTAAAAGTATTATGTGTCATAGGACACTTACCCAGTATGCAAGGAAATCAACTGTTGAGTGCTTGGGAGAGGGAAAAAAACTTAAAGGCTAATGAGCAATTTTGTATCTAATATTAAAATCCTAAGAGAATACTTTCAGCCTAGTTATGAATTCTTTTGGTTTTTCTTATTATTATATTTTAGATAACATTTACAGAATTCTTTTATTGTATTTTAGATAATGCTTTCAGTATTCTCTTCCAGTATTCTTTGGGAAATTAAGTAAATGGCTGACTCTAGAATATAAGACCCAGTGGGAAAAGAAGTCCTCTTCCCAGGCTCCGGGTAGAAAGATTGGATCTTTATGTAATTTGCATAATCTGTAGTTTGCAGTGCAGCTGAACCAGCAGCAGGTGACACTATTCTTATTTGAGAGCTGATTTCTTTCCATCAAATCTCAATGTTGGAAGCAGTAAAATAGGCAAGGGACAATAGATTTTCAACTGAAATATATTAATAGGGATCTAGGGAGTGAAGTGGACTACCTCGGCATTCTTACTTACATAACTGATGAAAACAACTCTAGGAACGCTAAAGAAACAAATCCACCAGTGCATAACCATAGAGAATCCTGGTCTGTTTTTCACGAGGTTGAGGCAGGATTGTCCACTGCAGACACATCAGCTTTAGTTTAAGAACTGGTTCATCAAGCCTCTAGTGAAGTTTCTTTCGTTGCCGGCTTTTAAATGCAGGGCTCAAACTGCCCAGTCCCACTGTTGGCTGCTCACTAATGCATGACAATTAATAGCTCCTGACCTAAATAAACTGCCAGAGATTCACTGACTCACTAGAGATTGCTGTCATTAAGGACCGTGCTTCCTTCCTGTTCCCAGAGGACTCTGCATCCAGCCCTGCACATTTCTCATATTGCACTGAAGTTACTCATCTGTTTCCTCTATATTCATCTTGGCTCACTTAGTTTTGTATCTCTAGCAATATAATGCCTAGTATTTAGAACAAGCTGAATAAATACTAGCTCTATCAATGAATGAAAGGAAACTCTGAATAAACCTTCTTCAGAATTCTTAAGAAATCATTATCCAGAACAATTAAATCCTGGGCACCTTTAGGCTAATAGGGAATTTTACAATTCAGGAATGAGGCTGTAACCAGTTGAACCCACTAATCGATCTTGGCATCATTAAAAGAGTGATGATAATCAGACAGTGAGTCAGCGCTACATGCTCCTATATATCCTGTGGCAGTTCTCTTACATCATTGGGGTTGCTTGGACTGGAGGCTCTATGAGGACAGGGACTTGTTCTTAATGTTGTATTTGGAGAATACAGCATATAGGGCCTGATGTATAAATGATCAATAAATGGTTATACAATTAATGAGTAAACTTAAAAGACAGACTTCCAAAAGAAAAAAACTGATAATAGAGATATAAAAGAAGAAGCCCTTATAACAGTCTAGGTAAAAGTGACAAAAGGAATGAATCCATTCCCCTTTCAAGTGCTTTTCCACCTAAACTGTGGGCTTTGCCACCCTCAATAGAGTTCCCCAGTCAGCATTGCCTCCTGTGGCAAGTTTAGTGCACACCTCTCAGGTACTATGGGATGGACTTTCCTCATACATGACCACTCCCACTTGCCTGGCTTCCCTAAAGAATCCCTCCTGGTAGGGACATGGATGAAGCTGGAAACCATCATTCTCAGCAAACTATCGCAAGGACAAAAAACCAAACACCGCATGTTCTCAGGAGATATACCTAATGCTAAATGATGAGTTACTGGGTGCAGCACACCAACATGGCACATGGATACATATGTAACTAACCTGCACGTTGTGCACATGTACCCTAAAACTTAAAGTATAATAATAAAAGCAAAAGAATCCCTCCTGGATCATCCGGTTGTGCCCATTCATACTGTTTTCCTCCAAATCAGTGCTATGATGAGTCTAAAGTGACCCAGAATGAACATGAAATAATACGTTATTAAGCCACTAACATTGATAGCTATACTATAGAAATAAACCAGAAATTATCTTGAAGACTTTGCTTCTCTTGGCATCACAAGATGAGTTTTCTCATTTTCTGCTCCAGTATGCAGTGATACTTTTGGGACCCTGTCTCTGTTCCTACACAAACGGCATGTGTGATTTCTAGAATTAGATGATCTCTGCAAACTCCATTAAGCCTCACTTATTGGAGGGTCCCTTTAATGCCCATCCGTTCAAAGCACCTTGCCCACAATCTAGCAGTGAGATCAAGTGTAGGCATAAGATGTTGGAACCATACATTTTACAGATAAGAATCCTAGGCTGCCTCCCCCAACCTCTACTTCAAGAACTCTCTCAGAACAATCCTTTCTGTACTTCTATCTCTAAACAGTGCTTTGACTATAAAGGAGAAACAAAAATAGATACATATTATTTTTATGATTAAAATGTTATGCCGCATAATATTTTGGGTATACACTATTTAGGTTTGTTTTTCTTTAGCTTAATTTGGATTGAAAAACTTTTTTTTTTTAAGTTTAGTAGTTCATATATGTAAACTGTTAATGCAGAGTGAACTGCTCATTTCTTCCTCCCTGAGTTACCTCCATGAGACAAATCCTACTGTGGGATGTCCTGGAACTACCATGCATCTTTGCCCTCACTTAGTTTCCCAAGAATTGTTGAAAGCCTTTGCTGCAGTGGTCTGGGCAGGCGTGCTGTTGCTGCTGCAAAGCATACCTTCATAGCTGAACTGCTTAGGAAGCCAGCAGAGAACTTTTTTCTCCCGTCCCCCCTCCTTGCCTCCCTTCCCCTCCCCTCCTCTCCTTTGTTTTTCTTCAGCTTAATTTGGATTGAAAAACTTCCTGGTTCTTAAGATTCACAAGTAATGGATATTTTTGATGGAAATAATCTTCTGTTAAACCATATATAGTAACTCCTTGGAAAAGTCATAATATTAGGCCAGGCCACACTGCATTTTCTTCTCTGTAAGGAGATTTAGACTTACATTTACATTTGTTTTTCGATTTTTCCTGTGTGTGGATACTCACATTTAGAAGAGCTATAAAACAGGGGCTTTTTGTATATACACCTATATTTTGCATCCTTCATTTAAACAATAAACTGTAATATTTAGGTTGTTGGAGGTAGTGATTAATTTAGTAGAGCACCTTTGGGTACATGTCTATACATCTATGTATCATCCAACAAGATTTTAGAAATCTGAGAACTTTGAAAATTATATTATTGTAAAGAATTTTTTTTTTTTTTTGAGACGGAGTCTCACTCTGTTGCTCAGGCTGGATGGAGTGCAGTGGCGCGATCTCGGCTCACTGCAAGCTCTGCCTCCCGGGTTCACGCCATTCTCCTGCCTCAGCCTCACTATTGTAAAGAATATTCTTAAGAAAATGTTTCCTTAAAAAAAATCTACTGACTTAAACAACAGACATACTGTATCTTGTTTTTTCCTTCCTTAGAATAACTTTTTTACTGTATAGGCATCATTCTTTCTCAGAAGAATAAAAGATTTGTGTTTAGGCAGCTTTCAAAGGAAATAATGCATTTTCCTGTTTCTTTCCTAGATGTGTGGAAAACTTTACCATACACTAATATTAACTATATGTGTAAGTAAAAGAAGGTAAGTCTTGCTGGTGTTGGACTTTTTTTTAACTAAAGAAAGAATGCTACTCAATGTTTCCTTTTAATCCAGTCATTCATATTTCTCATTCCAATTCATAGAAGGATATTGAGTTAGTTTACAGCATTTTATTCCAGTCTTTATGCACTAAATACTATAAAACAGAAATCATTTCAGAAGAGCAACTTTTAATAGAAACTACTTTTCAAAATCTTGAAATATTTCATCTTTATTTTCACTTCATTGGGTCACAGAAGCCCCAAAAGGAACTGTCACAATAAAGATCTGCACATACCAGAGTCTCAACTGGGACAGCTATTACCTTGAGAATCTGACAATTTGCCTAGGAATTGGAAGGTTGAGAAAACAAGGCGAGTATGACATTGGCACTACATATGCATTTGTCAGCTGATGTAATTACTCCAGATGAGTTAAATCTCTCAGAAGATCCTTGGTCATAATTTTGAGCATATCAGAGGACAAGTAAGTGTTCCATAATATAAGAACACAGCATTTTAAAAACCAGCTTCTCTGCCAGGCACAGTGGCTCATGCCTGTAATCCAGCGCTTTGGGAGGCCGAGGTGGGCAGATCACGAGGTCAAGAGATCAAGATCATCCTGGCTAACATGGTGAAACCCTGTCTCTACTAAAAATACAAAAAATTAGCCGGGCATGGTGGCAGGTGCCTGTAGTCCCAGCTACTCTGGAGGCTGAGGCAGGAGAATGGTGTGAACCCGGGAGGTGGAGCTTGCAGTGAGCCAAGATTGTGCCACTGCACTCTAGCCTGGGCAACAGAGCAAGACTCCATCTCAAAAAAAAAAAAAAAAAAAAAGGCCGGGCGTGGTGGCTCACGCTTGTAATCCCAGCACTTTGGGAGGCCGAGGCGGGCGGATCACGAGGTCAGGAGTTCGAGACCACGGTGAAACCCCGTCTCTACTAAAATCACAAAAAATTAGCCGGGCGTGGTGGCGGGCGCCTGTAGTCCTAGCTACTCGGAGAGGCTGAGGCAGGAGAATAGCGTGAAGCCGGGAGGCGGAGCTTGCAGTGAGCCGAGATCGCGCCACTGCACTTCAGCCTGGGTGACAGAGCGAGACTCCATCTCAAAAAAAAAAAAAAAAAAAAAAAACACAAAACACACACACACACACACACACACACACACAAAAGAAAAGAAAAAAACCCAGCTTCTCCCATTGGTCCTACCACACCCAAGTTGAATTTATAACCTTTCATTGCCCTCCTAGGCAAATAGTTCATGGCAAGAGTCTTTTTATGAATGAAGACATTAAGGAGCTTGAGGAGGGATCGAATTGTTATTGTATTTTAGGGACAGGATCTGAGAAGGAGCTAAGTAGCTCTGCATAAGAAATGCTGAGAGATTGAAGCTGTCAGAGGAAGAGCAGGTGGCTAGGGTTGAACATTTTGGCCTGATCTAGCCAACAGTTAATCAGTAGCTACATGTAGCTGCTGAACACTTGAAATGTGACCCGAATTTAAAGACTTAGCATAAAAAAGACAAAATATCTCATCAATAAATTTTTACATTGATTACACGTTGAAATAACAATATTTTGTAAATACTGGGTTAACTAAATATATTATTAAAATTAATTTCACCTGTTTCTTAGTACTTGATTTTTAATGTGACTACTAGAATATTTAAAATCACATATTTGGGCTGTCATTATATTTTTATTTGATAGTGCTGATGTGGAAGATCCACTTCAGAAAGAATGAGTACAATAAATTTTAAACAAGTTAGCCAGACTTTTAAAACAGACAAATTAACAAAAGTATGTGGTGAATTTAACAGTTAGTAAATTAAGAATGTGCATTCCCAGAGGGCAGAAAACTTATGTGTTTATTCATTTGTTTATTCTCAGTACCTAGTACAGTTTCTGGCACATACAAAGGGTTCAGTAAATAATTATTGAGTAATTAAGAGCTAACCACTCAAATTAGAATTATAAAATAAGCAGAGAGAAAGTGTTAGGTAGCATGTCACCGAAGGATTAAAAAAGTAACCTGTAGCTTAAGTCCTTAAATATTACCAAATCATAAAGTAATTCCTAAGTAATAATTAAGGATCACTACTGTTGAAGTACAAAATCAAATCAGGAACAAGTCGCAGAAACATACTAAAAACTTTCTTATTTAACACATACTACAGAAGGGAGATGGGTAGGAGCGGGAGTGATAAAGTCTAGGATCCTTGTACCAGTTCCATTTTAGTGAGATTTGCTGCCATATAACAAAGAATGAAGTCAAGTATTAGCTGAGAGATAATTTAGGAAAATACAGCAAAATTGAAAAGTGCACATTCCCATGAAAGACAGTTATCCTTTCTCCTGTGCCCTTTCATTGTAGTTCTAGTAGCCTTTTTTTTTTTTTTTTAATAAAATGAGTTTAAATATCTAGCATCCATAGATGGGCTTCAGAAACATGTAGATCCTCTGAACTTGTACGCAAAATTGTGTGTCGTTTTGCAAATGTATGTTTTGGGGAGAGAATAGTAGGGCTGTCATCGGTATCTCTAAAGGGTCCATTGACTTAAAAAATAATACTAAAGGGTCCATTGACTTAAAAATATTACCCATTGCTCTATTACAAAATTAAATAGAATTGATATGGACAGGAGGCAGGGAAATACTGGGTAGAAGAGGGTGGTTCTTTGGCAAAGGCCTTACGTCAAGCCTGGAAACCTGCAGCCCTAAATGGGAACAGGCATTCCTGTTTATGCATCCAAATGTTGCCTTTTGTCCTACCATGCCCCCCTATCCTGTACACATATAAACCCCAAACCCTAGGCTCCACAGACAGATGAGCAGAAGAGCAGGAGAGCAGCAGAGTGATATAGCAGAGAAGAAGAGAAGAGAAGGAGTGTCTGAATGTCAACAGGAGTTAGGCCAGGGACGGTCCAAGAGGAGATCAGGCAAGGACAGCTGAACTCCAGGGAAAGATCATCTTCCCAGTCCATCCCCTTTCCAGCTCCCCATCCATCCCACTGAGAGCCACCTCCAACACTCAGTAAAATCCCTGCATTCAACATCCTTCAAGTCCATGTGTGACCTGATTCTTCCTGGACACCAGACAACGACCCAGGTACCAAGAGGGCAGGGTGCAAAAGGCTGTCACTATGACTCTCCACTGAGCCAGTTTAACACTGTTGAGAAAAGAGAAAAACTCTAAAATATTTTTAGAGATTTATTCTGAGCCAAATAAGAGTGACCATGGTGCATGACACAGCCCTCAGGAAGTCCTGAGAACATGTGCCCAAGGTGGTCGGGGTACAGCTTGGTTTTATATATTTTAGGAAGGCATGAGACATCAATCAAATATATTTAAGAAATGCATTGGTTTGGTACAGAAAGGTGGGAAAACTCAAAGCGGGGGGCTTCCAGGTTACAGGTAAATTTAAACATTTTCTGGTTTAAATGTTTAAATGACAATTGGTTGAGTTTACCTAAGACCTGGGATTAATGGAAAGGAATGTTCAGGTTAATATACGACTGTGGAGACCAAGTTTTACTGTGCAGAGGAAGCTCTCAGACAGAAGACTTCAGAGAGAGAGCAGGTTGTAAAATGTTTCTTATTGGACCTAAAAGGGTACCTGGCTCTTAGTTGATTATCTCCTGGATCAGGAAGGAAAACAAAGGGGGAAAGGGATTCTCTATAGAATGTGGATTTTTCCCACAAGAGACTTTGCAGGGCAATTTCAAGGTATGGCAAGGAAATATATTTTGGGGTTAAATATTTTTTCCTTGTCTTATAATGTTATACCAGAGTCAGAGAGAAAAGTAAGTCACAATATATAGGGTCAAATAAAACCCATCTGATGAGAATTCATGGTTTGTAGGGCATGACTCCCTAGGCCCCTTAGGTAGGAATTTGGGCAAGATAAAAAATCAGAGCTTAGTCCTCAACACTTAGCCACGTGCACATGGCAACTGCTAAAAGAGCATTAATTGTAACACAACCCTAGACGCCACTGTGGGGCAGGAGCCCAAAAGTGCTTGCCCCGGCTCCTGCACCTGCCCATCTGTGTGCTCCCCGTCCTGTAAGGGGTTTGTGCAGCAGCAATTGCGCAAACAAACAAACAAGCCACACCCCTGTCACAAGACCTGCAAGGGGTTCCGGGAACTCTCCCGTTTCACAATCAGGTTAACAATAAAATAATGACATCTTCCCCTGCTATTTAACATTGGAGACAGTTATCTTTCCGTGAGAATACAATGGATCCTTTTCTGTTATGCACATATTACCCAAGAGATTTAATTTTTAGAAATTTTCTTAGAAATTCCAGAGAGCTCAACTAGCATTATAAAACACTATAAAATAGTGTATTCAAGACAAAAATAATTTAACAGTTATCAAAATGCTTGAAATGCAAATTAATATGCTGTCTACAGGAAATATAGTATTTTTGAAAGCCATTCTGGCCACCATGAAGAGTTTAAAAGTGAGTCAAGAACAGCTTTTAAATTGTTCCTCTACTCCCACTTCCTACCATCTCAACCAAATAAATATTAGTCTTTCTACTGGAACTAATCTACCTTGCTTTCTAAGTCATTCTCTCTCATTGTCAGGCTCTGACTATATTAAACACAGGTAAGTCATATGATTTAATATAAAGAAAGAATTACATGCTTGCCTAACATTTGCTTCCTTCTTTTCTGATAACTGCTTCACTAGTCTGTTTTGGAGAATTACCTCTCTCTCACTAGATAGTCTTGATAGGAAGTCATTCAAGTTTTCATCAGACCCATTCCCCCTCATACTTCAAGTAGAAAGTGTGTGTGGTTGAAGCTCTGCCAATGAACAAAATGTATCAGAAAAATAAAAAAAATGGTAAGATTTAATTCATCCTGATGGTCAATACCTGAGAATACTGGGAGGTTCTTGACACCTGGACCCCTAGATCTGCCCTGTCTCTGGTTCTAAAAGAAGATTCTTATGCTGTTCATTTCATTTCCAATAAGTCTGGTGGCAGACAGCAGCTTTGTATAAAGGAGATACATAATCCGAGACTGTTAATTTCTTTTTTCCTCAAAAGTAAAGAAAACAAATATATTGAACATTTATTTTTGACTCATTATATTGATACATTCCAGAAGACTTTGTTACCTAATTTAAGACTCGTTAAACCTTAAGAAACAGTAAACTGGTTTACACTAAATGTCATTTGGCTCTGATTTTAAGAGGAACATAGATGACTGATGATCATTGAAGGCTAGGGTGGTCCAGAAAGATATGTGATGGTACTTGAGCCAAGACACACAAAAAAGGCAGGATTTGGGAAAATTAGTATGAGGGAAGAACAATTCAGGTGGAGAAGAGCTTGATCAATCAAATACAGGAAACTCATCCAGTTGGCCATATAGGAAAGTTTGTGTATAAGGGAGCTAGAAATAAAGTTAAAGCAATGATTTATAGAGAACACTCAATGCCAGGCTAAGATGTTTGGCCTGTATTATATAAGCAATGGGGAATCTGTGTAATTAATGTGTAAGATAGCTTAGATCCAGGATAGTCCATTATAATATTTTTATAATACCTCAAATTTGAGGTGAAAAGGAAAATAGAGCAGAGTAGTGGTGATGGAAATTAAAATGGAGGACTTGACGGGAGATTACACACAGGGAGATTCCATATGATTTGATGAATGATTCAACAGGTATGGAGAGAGAGGTTTAAACCATCCAAACCATGATTCCAAGGTTATCAGCATAAATTATGGAAAAGCAATAATACTTTGGACTTGGTAGCCCATGGAAGAAACTATATTGATAATTATAGTGTGTATGTCATCTATTTTCTTAAATAAACCCTTCTTGATAGATAGAAGTAGGATTTCCTAACAGCAGTTCTCACTTCAGACACTGATCAAGTGTCAGTGTCAATGACGCTGATTGCTGAATATTGTCCCTCCTCTTTTTTTTTTTTTTTTTGAGATGGAGTCTTGCTCTGTTGCCCAAGCTGGAGTGCAGTGGCGAGATCTTGGCTCACTGCAAGCTCTGCCTCCCAGGTTCATGCCATTCTCCTGCCTCAGCCTCCCAAGTAGCTGGGACTACAGGCACCCACCACCATGCCTGGCTAATTTTTTGTATTTTTAGTAGAGACGGGGTTTCACCATGTTAGCCAGGATGGTCTTCATCTCCTGACCTCATGATCTGCCCGCCTCGGCCTCCCAAAGTGCTGGGATTACAGGCATGAGCCACCACACCCGGCCTCCTCCTCTTATTTTAAGAAGCTGATTTGAGATTATTTTTTCTTTTTCCATCTTTCCTACTTTTCCTCCTTTCTTTCTTCCTTTCCTCTTCCTTTCTCCTATCTTTCCTTCCTTCCTTTTTTTTTTGAAACCTCCTTCTATGATGGCAATACCTACTTTATCTCTAAAACTTAAGATTTTTATAGGTACATGCACTTGGCTAAAGAAACGGGCTTCCCTGATCTGTGCCACTTCTGGGACAAGTCCTTAAGAGGCCTGGAAGCTTCTACTTTTGCAATCTTGACATCCAGCTGTAATGCTATTAAAAAGTCCAGGCTAGCTTGTTAAAGAAAGAGGCCATATGAAGAGGCCCTGATGGAAGAGACATCATGTGGAAAGAGGGGACATCTTAGAGGTTCCAACTGAGCCCAGCCTCCACCTGATGCATGAGTAACTCTAGAGCCCACACCAAGTGGAGCATTAAAAACCACCCAGTCAATGCAGAGAATTTTAAAATATAATAGATCTTCATTGTTTTAGCTATAATATTCACACGACAATAGATAATTGAAACATAAAGGTTGAGTTTGAAGTGTCCCTGAGACAGTCAGGTGGCAATCTCCAACTGTTAGTGACTATAAGGAGTTTATGGAGAGACTGGAGATAGAAATTTTAACGCTATCCACTCATACATGCTGGTTTTGAAGTCAAGAGCATACATGAGATTATCTTTGATAAGAATATAACATGAGATGAGGAAGAAGTCTAGGACATAGTATTAAAAAACTCTCACGTGGAAAGGCTAGTAAAACAAATATCAGCCAGCAAAGAAGAAAGAGAAGAAAATCCAGAAAGGTAGTAGAAAAACAGAAAGAGTGTGGAATCATTAAGTCCCAGAGAAGTGTCCCATGAAAAAGAAACATGCATTCCTGTGAATTTTGCTGAGTAAGTCGACAGGATATAGTTCATTCCTGAAAGCAGAATGAAAAGTGCCTCCAGGAGGCTTCACATCACTAACGTCATTTGGATAATTAATTTCTTCAAAGAAGGCACATGTGATGTCATTAATCTATTCATATCCTACCCATTTCATCTTCCACTGAGTAAATGCTTGTTCATATTTGATCTTGAACATATTCATTTCAAGATAGGAAAGGAACAAGCAGAGAGACTGACAGTTACAACTTAATTACAGTGTGTCATGAATTATTGGAAGACTATATATTGTAAGGATCATTTTAATCCTTTTCATGGCTCTCAGACTGATCCATGGAGACTAGAAAATGGTAGCACTGGTTTATCTGGTAACTTGACTTCCAAAATAATTAATTCATGCCTTAACAGTGTGCATGTTACATAGGAGGGATGACCTAGAGAAGTAATAGGGTATCTGACTACGAAAGTGAATCATATTTTAACACCCTCTTCCTCTACATGATAAAATTAATGTCAGTAAAAATCATGCAAAACTCAGTAATAGTCATTATTTTCTGAATTTCTTCCTTAGTTTCAAAACAATAAAATAGAAAAAATAACTTTCATTGTAAATGTCTTTTTCAAATTTAGTAACATATTTCTTTCATCAAAAATGTACTCCTTAAAACAAAAATACTACCCCTTATAGGTCACATCCTGCTTCACTGTTTAATATTCTGAACACAAATATTCTAAACGGGTCTCATTCAATGTCAAAATTTAAGCAACTCATGTTTTATGTCTTATCTTTAAAGTTACTGTGCCATCATTAATTACATGAATTCTCCTGTTTAAATAAAAAAAAAATCTAGTACCACTGGTTGGAATACAGTAACTTTTCCCAAAGGTAGCTCAGGCAATTCCAAACTATTATGAATTTACTCTGAAAATAAATGCATGTAGTTGAGTCTGTGTGGTAGAGATTGAACGTGAAATTGGGAGGTCTTCAAGTTAACTGCTATGTAGAGACAAATGTTTATTCATGGATGACTAATAATGTGCTAATTTAAAGTTCACATAAAGATTATTAAAACAAACAGTAGCCACATCAGTTGTTTAGAATATAGACCAATAGAATATTTTGGGGGGAAAATACTTCATCACAGACATTGTTTAGAATTGCTGGTGTATGGTGATAAAAAGTAGATCAACTGTTAGTTTCCTTATTGTTTCTAAATTATTCTACAAACACGTTCTCCCTTTATTGTCTGCCTATTAGGAGGACCGCTCCCCACTACTTCCCACCCCATGCATCACTAGTACGAATATTTAACATTTTTTTCATTCATAGACTTTCATTGTGACCCTGAAATCTCATCTTGCTACATGAATGAAATTTGGCAGGAAATTCGAAATTTGGCAGGTACATTTCTATGCATAACTTATAAAGGAAAACCTTCAAAACTTCTTTGTAACATTTTTTCTTAAACATCCAAAGAAGATAAATCGGGGAACAGACATCATAGAAAATTAAGTAGAGAAAAATATTTAGAAGTAATCATTCAGATGTTAGAAGGGTTATGAAACTGCAAAATAGATGTAGGTTATAGAGCTAGGTTTCTTACTATGGAGAAAACATTTTGAAAACAGTGTTTTTGGAAATGTTCCTGTTATATATCATTTGTCTTCGAAATCCATCTCTTTATTCATTTAACAAATTTTAAGTATGTTCTTCATCCCTTTCTCTGTACTAGGTGTTGGGAGAAATAAAGAATATCCTGCCTGCCTAACAGTGTTCTACATAACTTCCCTCTTCAAAAAATATTACGCGTTTAATACATTTTAAAATTTTTTGGTGAAAGTCTTTGTAAAATATACACTTCTCAGTCTTTATATAAAAAGGATAATTCAACTTTTCCCTTGATGTCTCGAAGCCATAATAATGAGTATCCATTTTGTGTATTACAAGTCTGTGTCTCCCAGCTCTTTTTCTTTTTAGCATCTTCTTCCTTCAAAAGTAGCCTGTCAGCCTTTGTATCCCCCACAGTCATTTGTTTGCCTCTAATATCCTCTAATATCTAATATCCTGGCACTAATCTTAAGGATTCCTGCTTTGAAGGTGCTATGTGTAGGAAAACCAAACAAGCACATTAAAAAAAATGTAGGTGAATAATACTCAATAACAATGAGTGAAGCCTTACCATATAACAGTATATAGTCCATGTATTGGTAAGTTATGATGTGTTAGCGGGTTATAAATTACACAAAACAGAAAACCTCAATTCGGCTACTTAAACAAATAAGGGGAAGTTACTAATACACATCACTGTAAGTCTAAAGACATGATGGCTTCCTTCCATTCTGTGATCTTCAGCCTTATTCACCTGCATCTCCAGGCATCATGTCCTTTGATAATATACAAAAGAGTAAAAGAGACCTTTCTTTCTCTCTCTCTCTCTCTCTCTCCCTCCCTGTGTGTGTGTGTGTATGTGTGTTTAACACTTAGGAAACTTTAGCACAGAAGCGTCTCCCAAAAAGTCTATGCCTCTCATATCATTAGCCAAATTGTAATATGTATCCATTCCAAAATGAATCACCGACAATGGGGATGAGTTGGTTTAGATCATGTTGGCCTGGGTGTGGAGAAGGGTCAGCCCACCCTGAAAGCACATGAGTTATCGGAGGAGAGTGGATCCTGGAAAAAATATGGGTTGTATTAGGAAAGGCAAAGCTGAGAAATATGATAGGCAACCAACAGCACCTTCTGTAGGAAGTCTTCTTACTTTAGTGTTAAAAAAGCATTTTCTATTCCATTCTCAGTTTGGGTTCATGGTCTGAAGAGTTTATGTCACTGGAATATTCAAAAATAACTCGTATGTTGTACATTCCTATGGTATCAGAAACTCTTACTAATATGCCACTAACAGGAAGTGAAAAGTGATCATCTACAAGTAATAATTTGGGGCTGGGCACGGTGGCTCACGTCTGTAATCCCAGCTACTCGGAAGGCTGAGGCAGGAGAATCGCTTGAATCAGGGAGGCAGAGACTACAGTGAGCGGAGATCGCATCACTGCACTCCAGCCTAAGTGACAGAGTGAGATTCCCTCTCAAAAGAATAAATAAATAAAATAAAAGTAAAGTAACAATGTATTCCACTGACTTCCAAAAATGAGGCACACAAGTCAAATCCATTGGAATACTAGAAGAAAATATTAGAGCTTTTGGTTTTCGTCTATCCATTTTATCAAAAATTTTTCAAAGTTTTGCTAATATTTCATATATAGATTGATCCTGATCCTCACCCAGTTTACATCAGACACTTATAAGACATTCACATCATAGCAGCTATTCAGAGGAGAAAGTAGAAGTTTGAAAGGGGAAAGAGGCTGATGTGGCCTCAATCTTTTGTACATCTTTAGCATATTTTGATATACTGTCCATGTAAAGGAATTTATGGATTTCACTACCTTAAAAATCTGGAAAATCTGTACAATACTTCGCAGTGAAATGAAGAGTGACTGTGGAAATCCCTCAGGCCATAGGGAGGCTTCCTGGTTATTTCACTCACTGTAAAGTACTTCAAAGGGTTGTCAAAGTTAATAGAAGTTACGTATGTTTTCTTTTCATAAAAATGAGGAGTAATTCAAAAGTTGCCACATTTTTGTCAGTGATTTACTTCCTAGAATATATTAAATCAATAAATAAATGACATATACTCTATTTACTCAAAGTGGAGGTTTCACTTTAACAATGAAAATATAGCTTTAAAAATAAACTTTATTATGGAGAAAATATTTTGAAAATGGCATGTTTGGAAACATTTCCATTATTATGTGATGTGGTCACCAAAAAGGATCAGTGTCATCTATAATTCTCACATATGCACAATTAACAATCTAGAAACAGAATTCTTAAACTCTAAACTTTTGAAAATTTCTCTACAAATGAATTCCAGCAGTGGAGGTGGTGGAGGGTGGTGGAAAGATAAAAATTTAAAAACTGACTGGGCTGCGAGATCAGCTGGTTGACTTGTGGGAAAATGAAAATTGACTAGCTAAATTTCAACAAACAAATCCGCATGTTGGAAAACATAGTTGAAATGCCTGTGATGGTTTCCTAAGATCAGCTAACAATGATACACTTATCAGTTGTAGCATTTATTTGGGATTCTTGACTGCCAAGATTCTGGACAAAATAAAATCTCTTTAAATAATTTTAAAAAGTCATATCAGTGACATAGGATACATTTCATAAATATTATTAAACATTTAGTTCAGTTTTTTTTTTTTTTTTTGAAATAGAGTCTCACTTTGTCGACCAGGCTGGAGTGCAATGGTGCAATCTTGGATCACTGCAACCTCTGCCTCCCAGGTTCAAGTGATTCTCCTGCCTCAGACTCCTGAGAGGCTGGGATTACAGGCACCCACCACCACGCCCAGCTAATTTTTGTATTTTTAATAGTGACGGGGTTTCACCAGCTTGGCCAGGCTGGTCTCGAACTCCTGACCTCAGGTGATCCACCCGCCAAGGCCTCCCAAAGTGCTGGGATTACAGGCACCCGCCACCACACCTGGCCTTGTTCACTATTTTATCTGAAAATTTGATTATAACCACTGAAATAAATTATCAAAAATCGTAACAATCTTTCTCATTCATTCACAAATGATGATTATATGATATATGCAAATTCAGGGTAGTCCTAGGTATTAAGTAGCATCTACTTTTAATTGGACAATTATGAAACTCATCAATAGTAACATAACAAATGAACATATTTCCTTCTATTACTTCTCTTTCCGTCAGGCATAAAACAAATCTTTGTGAATTTCCAGGGGAAAGTCTTTAAGAAAGCCTGGGAAATATTAAAGAAACCATAATGTGCCAAAGACAGTGTGAAGGTTTTATATTTTTTATGTCCTTTTCCACTAAGGATTTGATTTGAGAAAGGCAAAATTAAAGTTTGCCAGGAGATTTGAACACTTAAGGTTGGGATCATGGGTGTCTTAGTGTATGAATGGCTGTGGCTTGGCTGCCTATTAATCAAAGTGACAATACAATATTTACATAAACAAAAACTCAACACTTTCAGTAATGAGGAGTATTTGTGGGTTTTTATTTTTATTTCTGTATTTTTGAGAGAATAATCAAGGGCATGACAAAGTCAAAAACACAGTGTGGAATGTCATTCTAGTGAGATATAGCATCTCTGCTATTTGGGCAAATTGGCCTCTAATGTGAAGAGCAAACTTTTACAACCTCTTATTAAGAATAGGCCATGCGCGATGGATTGCACCTGTAATCCCAGCACTTTGGAAGGCCGAGGCGGGTGGATCACATGAGGTCAGGAGTTCGAGACCAGCCTGTTCAACATGGTGAAACCCCGTCTATACTAAAAATACAAAATTAGCCGGGTGTGGTGGTGCATGCCTGTAATCCCAGCTACTTGGGAGGCTGAGGCAGGAGAATCGCTTGAACCTGGGAGGCAGAGGTTGCAGTGAGCCGAGATTGCGCCACTGCACTCCAGCCTGGGCAACAAGAGTGAGAATCCGTCTCAAAAATTAAAAAAAAATGAATACTCCAAGGAAACTGTGACTATATTTGAAAAGAAACCAAATTCTAGGTTTGCATTTGGAAATCTTATGAATACGCCCATCAAAACTGAACCAGGTTTTGCAAAATTTTAACACAAATTTGTGTTCCCTTTCAGATTTACTTTCTGTGAACCTCAAACAGATCTCTATATATGTTGTGTTGCCCTTCACCAACCTCTTATTCTGGAACAAAAGTCAGTTCACTTATAGACAGAAGCATTCTATATTCTTTTACCTTAATCAAAGCATGTCTCATTTTTTTAAGACTCCTAGCAGAGTCTCATTCAGATATATTAATTATAACTTTTATACAAAGTCACATCTATTTTATAAAGAAAACTAAAGGGTGGGTAATTGTGAACATTCTGTAATTTTGGGGAACACATATAGCCCAGGTTTCTACAGCAGCACAATTTCCCTGTAGAATTCTCAACATGGCAGAAATGAACATATTCATTGATAGACCTTAAAATACAGCCTCTCTGTGGGATTTACTACTAAAAAGCCAAAGTATACAAATTTCAAATTATGCTTAATAATTAATACTTCAATATTTTATCTTACATAGGAATGATCTAGGCATCCAGTTAATGTTCATCAATTAATAGAATATCAATCTAAGGATTATCTAAACATCTTGGAAATTTTCTTTAAGTTGATGTTGTAACTGGAAATAAAAGACTGTCATCACAATGGTTCAATTTAGTCAAACATAAATTTATATTCCTCATAATTTTAAATAATAACTAGAAGTATGCTAGTTTAGGTGATTAGTAAATCTATTTACTTTCAGGAAAAACATACCCAAGTTAAAAAATTACACCCTTGTGGAGAGAATCCACAGACTCTTCGAAGGAACTCGATCACTGCTGCAGGCTCCTAGAGACACCAGAAAAACTGTGAGTCTGCTTGCTTTCTCAGTGGGGAGGCTCATGGTCTGGGGCAAATTCTCAGCCCTGGGCACCAGCTGCCTGGAAATAGACTCAGTGCTGTTGGAGGGGCATGGTGGGATTGAGACCAGCCTTCAGGACTGGTAGCTGTGTGGGAGCAGGGTGAGGTCTGTGACTGTCGGCTCTTCCCGACTTCTCTGGCAACCTGTATGACTCAGCAAAGGCAGCCATAATCCCCTGGGAACTTAACTCCATTGGTCAGGGAACCACAACACCATCCCCACCAAAGAGAGTCTGAGCTCAGACACTCCTATCCCTGCCCCCACCTGGTGGTCTTTCTCTAATGCCCTGGTAGCCTAAGACAAAGGTCATAATCTCTTGGGAGGCCTATGGCCCTGCCCACCGCCTGAAAAACCTGAATACTTAACCACGTGTCTCTAGGGCAAGTTTGCATCCTCCTTGTATTACCACAGCTGATGCACTCTTGAAAGCACCACCTCCTGGCTGGAGGCCAACCAACACAAAACCAGTGCACTAAACAAAAATACAACCAAGGACCCTCACAGAGTCCACTTCACTCCCCTGATACCTCCACTAGAGAAGGGCTGGTATCCATGGCTGAAAAACCTGAAGACAGATCACATCACAGGATCCTTTGCAGACACTCCTCCGTACCAGCCCAAAGCCCAGTAGCTCCATTGGGTGGCTAGACCCAGAAGAGCAAAGACAATCACTGCAGTTTGGCTCTCAGGAAGCTTTATTCCTAGGGGAAGGGGGAGAACACCACATCAAGGGAGCACCCTGTGGAACAAAAGAGTCTGAATAGCAGCTCTTGAGTCCCAGATCTTCCCTCTGACACAGTCTACCCAAATGAGAAGGAACCAGAAAAATAATTCTGATAATATGACAAAACAACATTCTTTAATACCCCAAAAAGATCACACCAGATGACCAGCAATGGAGGCAAACCAAGATGAAATCTCCAAATTGCCAGTAAAAGAATTCAAAGTATTCAGGTTGATTGTTAAGTTAATGAAGGATGCACCAGAGAAAGGTGAAGTCTAACTGAAATAAAAAACATGATACAGGATATAAAAGGAAAAATCATCAGCGAAATATATAACATATATAAAAAACAATCACAACTTCTGGAAATCAAGGGCACACAGAGAAATGCAAAATGCACTGGAAAGTCTCAGCAATAGAAATGAGTAAGCAGAAGGAAGAACTTCAGAGCTTGAAGACAGGGCTTTTGAATTAACCCAATCCATCAAAGACAAAGAAAAAAGAATTTTAAAAAAGAGAACAAACACTCTGAGAAGTTTGGGACTATGTTAGATGTCCAAACATAAGAATAATTGGTGTTCCTGAGGAAGAAGAGAAATCTAAAAGTTTGGAAAACATATTTGAGGAAATAATCAAGGAAAACTTCCCCAGCCTTATTAGAGATTTAGACATCCAAATACAAGAAGCCCAAAGAACACCCAGGAAATTCATTGCAAAAGATCATCACCTAGGCACACAATCGTGAAGTTATCTAAAGTCAGGCAAAGGAAAGAATCTTAAGAGCTGTGAGGCAAAAGCATCAGATAACCTATAAAGGAAAACCTATTAGATTAACAGCAGATTTCTTAGAAGTAACCCTACAAGCTAGAAGTATTGGGGTCCTATTTTTAGCCTCCTTAAATAAAACAATTATCAGCCAAGAATTTTGTATCCAGTGAAACTAAACTTTATAAATGAAGGAAAGATAGTGTTTTCCAGACAAACAAATGCTGAAGGAATTTGCCACTACAAAGCCAGCACTACAAGAACTGCTAAAAGGAGCTCTGAATCTTGAAACAAATCCTCCAAATACACCAAAATAGAATCTCCTTAAAGCATAAATCTCACATGACCGATATAACAACAACACAATGAAAAGAAAACACAAGCTATTCAAGCAACAAATAGCACAATGAATAGAATAGTACTTCACACCTCAATACTAACTTTGAATGTAAATGACCTCAAAACTCCACTTTAAAAGATACGTAAGAGCAGAATGGAAAATAATTCACCAACCAAGTTTTTGCTGTCTTTAGGAGATTCACCTAACACATAAGGACTCACATAATCTTAAGGTAAAGGGGAGGAAAAAGATATTCCATGCAAATGGACAGCAAAAGTGAGGAGTACGGGTGGCTATTCTTATATCAGACAAAACAAACTTTGAAGCAACAACAGTTAAAAAACACAAGAGGGACATTATATAATGATAAAAGTACTAGTCCAACAGGAAAATATCATAATCTTAAATATATATGCACCTAAGACTGGAGCTCCCAAGTTTATAAAACGATTACTAGTAGACCTAAGAAATGAGATACATGACAACACAATAATAGTGGGGGACTTTAATAATCCACTGACAGCACTAGACAGATCATCAAGACAGAAAGTCACCAAATAAAAAATGGACTTAAACTATAACCTAGAACAAATGGACTTAAAAGATATTTACAGAACATTCTACCCAGCAACTGCAGAATATACTTTCTATTCATCAGCACATGGAACATTCTCTAAGATAGACCATATAATAGGCCACAAAACAAGTCTCAGTAAATTTCAGAAAACCAAAATTATATAAAGTACTCTCTCAGACTACAGTGGAATAAAATTGGAAATCAACTCCAAAAGGATCCCTCAAAACCATGCAAACACATGGAAGTTAAATAAGCTGCTTCTGAATGATCATTGGGTTAACAATGAAATCTAGATAAAAATTTAAAAACTATTTGAACTGAATGATAACAGTGACACAACCTATCAAAACCTCTGGGATACAGCAAAAGCGGTGCTAACAGGAAAGTTCATAATATTAAATGCCTGCATCAAAAAGTTTGCAAGAGCACAAACAGACAATCTAAGGTCACACCTCATGGAACTGGAGAAGCAAGAACAATCCAAACCCAAACCTAGCAGAAGAAAAGAAATAATAAAGATCAGAGCAGAAGTAAATGAAACGGAAACAAAAAATTACAAAAGATAAATGAAACAAAAATCTGGTTCTTTGAAAAGATAAATAAAGCTGATAGACCATTAACAAAATTAACCAAGAAAAGAAGAAAGAAGATGCAAATAAGCTCAATTAGAAACAAAACATGAGGTATTACTACTGATACCACAGAAATACAGAAGATTATTCAAGGCTACTATGAACACCTTTACGTGCATAAACTAGAAAGTCTAGATGAGATGGATAAATTCTTTGAAACCCTCCTAGATTAAACCAGAAAGATGTAGAAACTCCAAACAGATCAATAACAAGCAGTGAGATTGAAATGGTAACTTAAGAACTGCAAACAATGAAAGTCCAGGACCAGATGGACTCACAGCTGAATTATATCAAAGAAGAATGAATACCAATCCTATTGACACTATTCCACAGGATAGAGAAAGAGGGAATCCTCCCTAAATCATTCTATGAAGCCAGTATCACCCTAATACCAAAACCAGAGAAGGACATAACAAAAAAAGAAAACTACAAGCCAGTATCCATGATAAATATAGATGCAAAAATTCTCAACAAGGCCCCAAGCGGTGGCTAATGCCTGTAATCCCAGCACTTTGAGAGGCCGGGGCGGGTGGATCACCTGAGGTTGGGAGTTCGAGACCACCCTGACTGACATGGAGAAACCCCATCTCTACTAAAAATACAAAATTAGCTGGGTGTGATGGCACATGCCTGTAATCCCAGCTACTCGGGAGGCTGAGGCAGGAGAATCGCTTGAACCTGGGAGACGGAGGATGCAGTGAGCCGAGATCATGCCATTGCACTCCAGCCTGGGCAACAAGAGTGAAACTCAGTCTCAAAAAAAAAAAAAATCCTCAACAAAATAGTAGCTAACCAAATCTAACAGCATATCAAAAAGATAATCCACCATGATCAAGTGGGTTTCATACCAAGAATGGTTTAACATCCACAAGTCAATAAATGTGATATAACACATAAACAGAATTAAAAACAAAAATCACATGATCATCTCAATAGAGGCAGAAAAAGCATTTAACAAAATCCATCATCCCTTTATTATTAAAACCCTCAGCAAAATCAGCATAGAAAGAACATACTTTAAGGTAATACAAGCAGTCTATAGCAAAGCTACAGCCAACATAATACTGAGCAGGGAAAAGTTGAAAGCATTCTGTACAAGAACTGGAACACGATAAGGATGCCCACTCTCATCACTTCTATTCAGCATAATACTGGAAGTCCCAGCCAGCGCAATCAGACAAGAGAAAGAAATAAAGGGCATCCCAATTAGTAAACAGAAGTCAAACTGTCACTGCTTGCTGATGATATGATCGTATACCTAGAAAATCCTAAAGACTCATCCAAAAAGCTCCTAGAACTGGTAAATGAATTCAGCAAAGTTGCAGGATAAAAATTAATGTACACAAATCAGTAGCTCTGCTATATACACCAACAGTGACCAAGCTGAGAATCAAATCAAGATCTCAACCACTTTCACAAAAGCTGCAAAAAATAATCAAATACTTAGGAATATACCTAACCAAGGACATCAAAGACCTCTAAAAAGAAAATATAAAATGCTGCTGAAAGAAATCATAGATGATACAAACAAATAGAAACACATATTATGCTCATGGATGAGTAGAATCAATATTGTGAAAATGACCATACTGCCAAATGCAAACTACAAATTCAATGCAATTTCCATCAAAATTCCAACATCATTCTTCACAGAACTAGAAAAACCAGTCCTAAAATTCATATGGAACCAAAAAAAGAACCTGTGTAGCCAAAGCAAGGCTAGGCAAAAAGAACAAATCTGGAGGCATCACACTACCCGATTTCACACTATACTATAAGGCCATAGTCACCAAAACAGCATGGTACTGGTATAAAAATAGGCACGTAGACCAATGGAACAGAATAGAGAACCCAGAAGCAAACCCAAGTACTCAGATTTTCAACAAAGCAAACAAAAACATAAACTGGGGAAAGGACACCCTATTTAACAAATGGTGCTGGGATAATTGGCAAGCTACACACAGAAGAATGAAACTGGATCCTCATCTTTCAGCTTATACAAAAATCAACTCAAGATGGATCAAAGACTTAAATCTAAGACCTAAAACCAAAGATTCTAGAAGAAAACGTTGAAAAAAACCCTTGTAGATGTTGGCTTAGGCAAAGACTTCATGACCAAGAACCCAAAAGCAAATGCAACAAAAACAAAGATAAATAGATGGGACTTAATTTAAGTAAAAAGCTTCTGCACAGCAAAAGAAATAATAATCAGAATTAACAGAAAATCCACAGAGTGGGAGAAAATCTTCACAATCTTACATGAAACAAAGGACTAATATCTAGAATCTACAAAGAACTCAAACAAATTAGCAAGAAAAAACAAACAATCCCATCAAAAAGTGGGCTAGGACACAAATAGACAACTCTCAAAAGAAAATATATAAATGGCCAACAAGCATATGGAAAAATGCTCAACATCACTAATTATCAGGGAAATGCAAATCAAAACCACACTGTGATACCATCTCACTCCTGCAAGAATGGCCATAATCAAAAAATCAAAAAATAATAGATCTTAGCATGGATGTAGTGTAAAGGGAACACTGTAACACTGTTGGTGGGAATATAAACTAGTACGACCACTATGGAAAACTGTGTGGACATTCCTTAAAGAACTAAAAGTAGATCTACCATTTGATCCAGCAATCCCACTACTAGGTATCTACCCAGAGGAAAAGAAGTCATTATACAAAAAAGATACTTGCACACCACGTTTATAGCAGCACAACTTGCAATTGCAAAAATATGGAATCAGCCCAAATGTAAATGTCCGTCAATCAATGAGTGGAAAAGAAAAATGTGGTGTATATATATGATGGAATACTACTCAGCCATAAAGAAGAATGAAATAATGACATTTTCAGCAACCTGGGTGGAACTGGAGACTATTATTCTAAGTGAAGTAACCTGGGAATGGAAAATCAAACATCACATGTTTGCACTCCTAAGTTGGAGCTAAGCTATAAGGACGCAAAGGCATAAGAATGATACATTGTAGTTTAGGGACTGGGGGGAAAGGGTGGGGGTTGGTGAGGGATAAAAGACTACACATTGGGTACAGTGTACACTGCTCAGGTGATGGGTGCATCAAAATCTCAGAAATCAACACTAAGAACTTATTCATGTAACCAAACACCACTTGTTCCTTAAAAACCTATTGAAATAAAAAATAAATTAAAAGTAAATAAATAAATATAAATAAAAAATCCCCAACGCATTAAAAAACACACTTTTGTAATAACACTGACATCAAAAAAGATATAGCTGTTTTTAATAAATTCTAAACAATTCATTTTTTCCAAATATTTATTTAAATTACGTGTAGTTAAATTTTTTATTATGGTTCTGAATGGTTTCATGAAGAATATATATATTTTAGTCTAGCACATTTAAAGTATTAGTTCAATTTTATTTATTTCAGAGAATTTTAGGAAATTTTTATTTATATAAGCAAGTATTTAGATATACCAATCAGAACAGGGCTCCTTTAATTTAAGAGACTTTATAATATATATTATTACCATATGGAAGTAAGAAACACGATACATTCACACCATCAAAGGTGAAGGTATTTTTTAATTACAGACATGTACACATACAGGCACAGAGAAATAGAGCTTATAGCTTCGATTCTTGTTCAGGCATGGGTCAAAATTCAACACAGAAACAGAAAAACTCCCCGGTCTAAATAGAAGAGCTGTTTTCCTGTCAGAGGACATGGAATTCTTCATTGATTTGAGATAAAAAAAAAAAAAAAAAAGACAGACAAAAAGAAAGAAAAGCCAGATTCTCTGTTCTCTTTCACTCAACAGTCATTAGATTTCTATACACCATTCATCTATTTAGAGGGATCTCCAAATCGTCAGACCCGAAAATCAAGTTCGCAACGATTGCTGCCAATAAAGAAGAATAATTTATTGGCTGTAAATGAATCAAAACCAAAGAGAAACACAAAATTAGTAGAGAGGGAAACTAAAGCTGGAAAAATAGAGAGTGAACAATGTTCTCTCATTGCTTTGGATTCACCTAAAGAGAGCCAAGAAAAGACACATTTGGGTTTTAACCACATAGGAGGTGCAATTTCTTGTCATTAAAGATAATCTGGATCTGGCAAGTGAATATATTGGGCATCTCACCGGGACTTCCAAAACAGTTAAAAATATTTTTCAAACAGAGTAAAATCATGATACTCATACAGATATGAAATGAACATGTGTTTAAAGAGTCTATTTAACTCATGAGTAAATGAGTAGAAATTGTGGCTGGTTCAAAAAAGAATATAAAGAATACACACTAGAATATTCATCAAGGATATTGAAATGAACATGTAAATGGAGGCAAAACTGGTTTTATTACAACATGAAAGGAGATACAACTGAACCTCCACTGTACAAGATATTAAGCATGTCTGTCAGTGACCTACAACTTACAAAATGATAGAAACGAGCTCAAAGACAGATGCAAGGTTAGTGTCAGAGAATCTAGAGTGATGTACTCTATACAAGGCAAAGTTTTCCACTGAAACCCTCATTTACTTTTCTACAATGTAGAAAGTCAAGGCTTCCTTCTAAAAGTGGATTCGGCCATTAGGGTAATCAGGTTTCCACCATGAATCTGGTAGGAACCATATGCCAAGATCTGATCAGAGCCCAGTGTCACCAATGACATCACAAAGTTTAGGAGTCATGAAGTCTGACTAACGAGGGGCTGGAGAATGGGATAAAGTGGAGGAAGAGGGAGGAATGAACACTGGTGTCCTTAGACACTCAGGCTAATACGACAACCAAGCAGGGCCCATCTGAGCAAAACCTAGCAAACACCATGGCTGGGGAAAAGAACTGTTGGAGCTCCAACAGGTATGCAAAGCTGACTTGTTTCCCACTCTGCAAGAACAGAGTGAAATTCCCTGTAAGCAGCGTGGATCACCTTCTGCAGGAGGAACACTACCCCCAGTGACCTTGAAAGAGGGATAGAAGGTGGCATCAGCATGGGATGGTTGAATCAGCCATTCAGAGAAGACCAGCAGTTTCTAATAGTGACAGGCCAAACTGTGGCCCTGGTGGAAGGAGCTGGCTGAGGAGGCAGGGGAGAGAGGACTTCCTCACTGGCTCTGAGGAAATCAAAGCCTGTGAGGCCAGGACATTGGCTGGGGGGTCCTCTTGGCACAATAAAATCTCAGAATCATGCTGGCAGTTGGGGTGAAGCTGAAAATGGTGGCAAAAGTGCTGAAGGCGTTATTCATATAGGGAACTTCTGAAGGTCAGAAGGTGTTGGCAATGGGAAAGAGAATGTGGCATTGCAGTTGATATGAACTTAATGGAGCAAGAACTTTCATATGAAAAGAGAGGTGAAATGAGGTAAACCATAAAGAAATATACAAAAGCACGGTCATGTTGACTTCGTTTACTATTTATTTATATATACCCCACCTCATTCCAAAAAAGAACTCAAGACAGGGATTATTAAGTAGTATTGTGATTCTTCCTGTGACATGTATTGCTCTGTCCTCTCTGTGGACACTGGTGAATTAAATAATAATATTACATATAAGCTACTATATGGTCTAAGACATGAAATTCAAGCAGTTCTTAATGGTTATTATTAATGAATGGAATTTATGAATATATCTTATTGCAAACACAATTATCAATCTCATTCACAGATGATACAACTAATCTAAGAATCATAATATTTCATAAAGCAACGGAGTTATCAATGGCTGAATATATGTTTTGAAAGATATATGTATATTCTATGTAAATTCTGTCCCATGTGATGTACCCAATAACATACAATTCTTATTAACACTCTCATGTTCTGTGTTAAGTTAAAACTTAGAAAAATGGTGTCACCTGAAGCACTGTAGAAAACGAACCCATCCTGTGTGAGTTTCCCCATTTTAGGTTTTCACCCGTTCATCAGATCCTCTAGGGCCACACTCTGCTGCCTGCCAGCCTTTCATAGACAGCTGGCCAGAGGCTGCCCAGCCAGATTCAACAGCAGGTCAGAGGATTTGGGTTGGAGATCCCTGTTCACCACTTTCTGGCCATGTGATCCGGGACCTTCATTTACTCCCTGTGAGCAGGTTTCTTCCTGTGTGAAATGGGAGTAATAAGAATCCATCTAGCTCTGTGTTTTCCCAAAGACTGAGTCCACTTGGGCCTGTAAACTGCTGCTCCACACAGTGGACGCACAGCGTCACCCTTAATAAACAGGTGCATCTGTCTCCTTCCCTAACAGCAGAGGGCTTCCCCCAAGGTGCAGTGGGCCTGGTTCTCAGGTGACTGCTGGGCGCTTAGGCCACTGGCTGTGAGAACCACATCCTGCTGAGCTCTGTGGAGAGACAGGAGAGAGCCCGGCAGAGGAAGAAGACAAGGGCAGAGGGACGAGCCAGGCAGTCCCCACTATGGTGTCCCCTCTGCTCCTCCTGACTGCTGACTTGCTCTCCCTCTACCTCTGTCTAAGCAGAAGGACTGGGTTTGACCTTTGGCTAATTCACAGAAGTGTCCTGAGAATGAAGGAAACAGCGTCAGGGCTGTGCTTAGAGCTCTTTGGAAGAAGTGCTTGTCTGAATCCCAGAAGTCTTTTTTGCCAAATCATGTGCACTGAACTTCATATATACAGGCACCTCGTTGTCACAATGCCTACCCCACAAGTTTGTGCTTACTTATACAGAGCCATGAAGCATTCCTAGCATTAACTAAGCTCATCTCTTAATTTCCTGTTCATTTGAGTAACAAACAAGCCTCTCCCTAGCAACTGCAGGTGAAGAGTCACCTTTATGTGATCACGTGATGGTACTAACATTTCCATCTCCCCTCCCACTGCTCTGAAGTAAAAGTATCTGCTTGTCCAGACCAGTGATATTTCATATTCTGGTGTCCTTTACCCTACAGTGCATGCCTCGAGGATGTGTAATGTCAGAGAACTAATCATTATCCTAAATCTTAAGAGGTTAGTTAAGTAGCTATCTCATTTTTAAAAACTTTATTTTGGTTTATGGCTATGGCACGTTACAGCACAAAACATAATTCCTGAATACTTCACAGGACAGTACTGCAGAAAAATTCCTTCGAGGCCAGGGAAACTGTGGGAGGTAAGTTAACGATGTCAGGTTAGTGCTTCTCTGTCGTCAGGTGGTCCCCTTATAGTTTATGCAGTCATCAACTCTAATGATCACTGTGACTTCTGTAAGGAGCCAGGCTTCCTTGGGCTCTTTCAGACTCCGTTTGATGTCTAAGGTGGAGTTTTGAGGTTGACCTTCGATGAGCCCCTGTTACGAGCCCCTGTTACAAGCTCTCTGCAGAGTCAAGGGGCATGGGCGGGTCAGCAAGAGACACTGCCATCCTGTTAAGAATTGTGCTCAACTGTTCTTGTGGGTTTCACAGGAAACATGGAGGCCATGACCAGCATAGCGTCAGGCTAGTTCAGCACCCTGCCAGATCTCCCTTCCACATGTGCAAGGAATCACTCAGGGGAGGCAGGGAGGAAGAGGGAAAATATCTGCCCTTGGGAAGGCATGAGACTACCCAAATTTAGGCCTTTTGTACATTTCTAAAGTGTCTAATTTTATTGTATCTAATAGAGCTTCATTGGATTTAATAAACTGGCCCCAAGCAAGTTCATGCTGTTTCTTGTATTAGCTCTGATGGAGCTTATATATTTCTCCCCACCCAAATATCATGTTGAATTATAATCACTGGTATTGGAAATTGGGCCTGGTGGAAGGTGACTGGCTCATGGGAGTGGATTTGCCACGAATGGTTTAGCACCATCCCCTTGGTGCTGTCCTTGCAATAGTGAGTTAGTTCTCATGAGATCTGTTTAAAGACAGGTAGCACCTCCCTCTCTCTCTCGTTCCTGCTCTTGCTCCTTGCTCAGAAGTTGTTGATGCCTGGTAAGTTACATTAACGTAAAACAAGGCACCAGCTGAGTTAAAACATACATAATTCAATGGAAAGCTTCTATATGTTAATCACAAGTCATGTGATGTGTCTGCTCCCCCTTCACCTTCTGCCATGATTGTGAACTTCATAAGGCTTCCCCAGAAGCCGAGCAGATGCCAGCACTATGCTTCCTGTAAAGCCTGGAGAACTGTGAGCCAATTAAACCTCTTTTCTTTAGAAATTACTTGGTCTGTTGCTTCTTTATAGCAATACAAGAACAGCCAGAGTTGTTCTTCCTCCAATTTATTTAAAGTCTCTTAGGCCACATATCCTACTAGACATTTAATATATATTATTTAAATTTTATCCTAGTAATTAATATATAATAGTACAGTTTAGGAAATTGAGTCGAAGAGATTAAGTAACTTTCCCAAGATCACATAGCTAGTAAGCTATAGTATATCCGGGATGGTAACAAAAGTCTGTGATGACTCAAAGCATTCTGTTCCTTCAATCTCAGTATAATCAACTTTATTCTGTCATGCTACATAACATTTTATACCAAAATCAAGACCAATGATCTGAGATCATAAAGAATATCTGAAAATAGGAGTGCCATGGAAAATACGATAATCTAAAATCTTCATAAAGTCAGGAATATGGCCTGTTTGGATTACTCCTCTATCCCTAGCACCTAGAGCAGTGACTGACACATAGAAGATGCTCGCTAACTATGAATACATTGAATGACTGAAAGTATGAATGAAGGATCTTAAAAACTGATGTTGAATGAGGGAAAAATGACAAACCCAGAGAATGCTATAAATTGAGTTAAAAAGAAAGGTAAAATTGATATGAGAATCAATGGCTTGGAAAATGCATTATGAGTAGATAAGAGAGAGTCAGTTTACTAGATCTGTGCTTCTCAAACTTTAATTAATGTTCTTCCACATACCTGGGGATCTTGTTATAATACAGGTTCTGATTTAGTATAAATGTGGCCTAAGATTCAGCATTCTTAACATGCCTACCAATTATGTCCATCAAGATGATTCAAGGACCATAGGAGTAGCAGAGCTGGACTCTGCTAGGTATCCTCAGGGTACCTGTCTCTTAGGATCTGGAGCACGGCTTGCTCCAAACAACATAGAACCCAAGTAACCTAAATGATCAGACCTGATGTTATTGATTAACATACAGAAGTGTTCTATTGAATTATGTATGTTTTAAATCAGTTGGTGCCTGGTTTTACATTAATATAACTTACCAGACATCAACAACTTCTGACTATTCGCCTACAGCTTCACCTAGATGATCCCCAGGCACTTATCACTAGAAAATATCAACAGAGGCCAAGCCTATCTTTGTTGCCTCCTAATAATCTTCTTGTTATCCTCTTCCACTTCTTAGAACTCTCTCTTCCATAGTAGTATAGTAGTTTAGAGATCATTCCTTAAATGTGTTCTCTACTGAGAAGCCACAAACTCCAAAATTGTATTTCCTCTCTCAACCATGACATCCACATACCACTGATGATGACAAGGTAATGATAATGCAAAACAACTTAATCTCTCATGAACGGACTCTAGACTATTTCAGTGGTAAAAATACTTCAAGTTTAGATTGCATATAACTCATAGCTTCTATCAATTTGAGGTACTACAGCTGTTCATACTACATACAAATGTGAACATGTCCTTAGCTGCCTGGTTCATTATAATTCTGACTTATTCAAGGAAAGCCTTATCCATTACACCATACATTCCTAGGGCAACAGCCTTATCCATTGTTGCTTCCCATTGAATCTCCAGTGCAAAGTACAATGCCTGATACATAATAGGTGCTGAATAAATATTTACTGAATGAATGAATGTTTGCATATTAAAAAGAGAACCATGTTTATGTTAGATCTCTAGGGCAGTATCTTTCAAATTGAGGCTTGAGGGTTCTCAAGAACAATTTAAAAATATTGTGCTGCTTTCATTTTGAAGGTAATCCAAAAATACTAACCACTGTAAGCATTGCCACAAGATTTCAGTGCATGGGGATATATCTGTGCTTATGGTAGAATTGGAGCCAAATAGTAGCACTGGGTGGATAAAACAAAACAAAATGTACAAGTGAACTTCCTGCAATAGTTTGAATAGAGAAAAGCTGAGGGAAAATGGAGCTATAATTTGGCATTCGACAGTACACATGCAGGACACAAAAGCACTATTGCAGTTGGTGGACTGTAGGCAGGAGATAGTTTTTAACAGAAGCCTGTTGGTAGCATGTATCCATTTGGAACATCTGGCATATTATTTAGCCTTTGCTAACAGTTTCCCCAGATAAGACCAATAGTGCAAGGGGGAGCCCAGTGGTTTCCTTTTCTATAAATAGTTATTTATTATTTTTTAAATGGAGAAATACAAGTTGTTTATATTTATAGTTGTAACACCATGTTTTGAAGTACGTATACATTGTGGAATGGCTAATCAAGTTATTAACAGATGTATTAACTCACAAACTTAGTTTTTGCATTGAGAACGCTTAAAATCTACTCTGAGCAATTTTCAAGAATATTGTTAATAACTATAGTCACCATGTTATACAATGCATCTTTTAAACTTACTCTTCCTATCTAATTGAAATTTTGTGCCCTTTGACCAACATACTCCAATGTCCCCCAACCCCCCGCCTGCAACCTCAACCCCTGGTAACCACTATTCTACTCTCTGTTTCTATGACTTCAAGTGGCTTCCTTCTTTCAGACTACATTTTACTAAATATTAACTTTCAAGGAGGAGAGAACAGTTGAGATTGAGTACATACAGAATTTTCCCACATTCTTTTTATTCTGTTAGTTTTGAGATGGCACTCAAAACTGAGTTCAATAACACATGAAAGAATAATTGACTAAACTCCTCTGTTGTTTCTTAAAATTCAAATGGCACTTTCAGCAGTCCCAGCTTTGCATAAGACCTGTGAATTTCATGGCTAACAATGTCTGCAGACTAAATTATATGATTTTAAAGTTCTGGCCAGAGCAATTAGGCAAGAAAAAGAAGCAAAAAGCATCCAAATCTGAAAGAAAAAAATGAAATTGTTCCCATTAGCAAATGACAACATTTTATATAAAGAAAATCTTAAAGATTCCACCAAAAACCTGCTACAAAACAAATTCGGTAAAGTTGCAGGATTCAAAATCAGCACACAAAAATTAGCTGTGTTTCTATATACTAACAACAAAATATCTAAAGAAGAAATTAATAAAATAATCCCATTTACATTAGCACCAAAAACAACAAAATACTTAAGAATAAACTTAAGGAGGCAAAAGAGTTGTACATTGAAAAGGGCAAAACATCTATTAAAAAAAAAACAAGGCACAAACAAATAGATATCCGTGTTCATGGACTGGAAGAATTGATATTGTTAAAATGTTCATACTACCCAAAGCAATCTATAGATTCAATGCAATTCATATCAAAATCTCCATGGCCTTTTTACAGAAATAGATAAAAAAAAATTCTACAATTCATATGGAACCACAAAAGACCATAAACAATGAAATCAATCTTGAAAGAAAATGTTAGAGATTTCACACTTCCTGATTTTATAACATATTACAAACCTATAGTATTCAAAAGATATGGCAATGCCATAAAGACAGCCATATAGGCCAATATAACAGAATAGAGAGCCCAGAAATAAATCCATGTATATACAACCAACTGATCTTTGACAGGAGTACCAAAAATACACAATGGAGAAAGGACAGTCTACTTAACAACTGATGTTGGGGAAACTAGATATCCACATACAAAATAATAAAATAGGATCCTTGATTTACACTATACAGAAAAATAAACTCAAAATGAATTAAACACTTAAATATAAGACCTGAAACTGCAAAACTACTAGGAAAACACACAGGGGAAAAGCTTCATGCATTAATCTTACCAATTGCTTCATGAATATGACACCAAAAGCATAGGCAACCAAACCAAAAATAAACAAGAGGGACTACTTAAAATTGAAAAGCTCCTACATGACAACAACAACAAAAAACAATCAAGAGAATGAAGAGGCAACTTATAGGATGGAATAAAATATTTACAAGCCATTTATCTGATAAAGAGTTAATCTCCAAAATACATAAGGAACTCCTACAACTCAATAGCAAACAAACAAACAAACAGAAAAACACACTAGTAATCTAATTTTTAAAATGGGCTAAAGACTTGAACAGATGTTTAAAGAAGACATACAAATGGCCAACAGGTATGTGAAAAAAATGTTCAATGTCACTAATCATCAGGAAAACGCATATCAAAATGACATATGACATCACCTCATACCTGTCATGATGGTTAATATAGAGAAAGAAAACAAGTGTTGGCAAAGTTGTGGAGAAATTAGGAGCCTGGCACACTGTTAGTGGGAATGTAAAAGGGTACAGCTGTTATGGAAAACAGTTTGAAGTTTCCTCAAGAAACTGAAAATAGAACTACCATATGATCCAGTAATCCAACTCTGGGTATTTATTCAAAGAAAAGGAAATCAGTATATCAATGACCCCAAGCTCATTGCAGCATTATTTATAATAGCAAGATGTAGAAACAACCTAAACGTGCATTAACAGATGAATGGATAAAGAAGGTGTGATACATATATACAATGGAATACACCCTTTAAAAAGAAGGAAATTGTGTAATATATGACAACATGAATGAAACTTGAGGACATTATGCTAATTAAAATAAGCCAGTCACAGAAACACAAATAATGAATTGTTCCACTTATATGAAGTATCTAAAATAGCCAAATTCATAGAATCAGAGTGGAATGATGGTTTCCAGGGGATAGAGGTAGGGATAAATGGGAATTACTAATCAATACGCATAAAGTTTCAGTTAAATAAGATAAAGATCTGTTGTATAACATTGTACCTATAGTCAACAATACTGTATTGTACATTCAAAAATTTTTAAGAGGGCAGATCTCATATTAAGTGTTCTTAACACAATAAAATACAGTTTAAAAAAGAATATGAGGAAATTAGGAGAAACCATAAGGAAAACAAATCTGAGAATGAGCATTTACATACCTAGAAGGAAAAACAGGCAAGTGTGATTATGTTGGAAGCTAAGAGGATAAAATGTTTCACAGAGAACAGATTGATCAGCTGTGTGTGAAGTGTTCTTGAAATTTTAAGTAGGATGGGCCAGGCATGATGGCTCATGCCTGTAATCCCAACACTTTGGGAGGCCAAGGCGGGATGATAGCTTGAGTCCAGGAGCCAAGACCAGCCCGGGCAACATAGTGATATCCCATCTCAACAGAAAATAAAAAAATCAGCCAAGCATGGTGGTGCACATGTGTAATCCTAGCTACTCATGAAGCTGAGGTGGGAGGATCACTTGAGCCTGGGAGGTCCAGGCTACAGTGAGCCATCATCTTGCCACTGCACTCCAGCCTGGGTAATTTTAAGTAAGATGAAGACTGAGAATTACTACTGAATTTAGCAACATGGAAATCAAGACTCAACTTCACCAGTACACTTCGAGCAAAGCGGTGGAGTTGAAAGCCTGACTGGGGTAGATTCAGGTAAGAATGGGAAGAGATAAATTAATTAAAGAAATTGAAGAAATTTTAGGCATATTGCAATTATGGAAAAGAGATAATAAGGAGTTAACGATAATGGAAATTGGAGTCAAGAAAGGTTTTCTTTCTTTTAGAATGGCAAAAACAATGGACTGTTCATATGCTTTCAGGAATATTCAGTAGAGAAGAGAAAATTGATGATGGGAGAAAAAGGAGAACTGCTGTAGTGATGTCCTTTAGCAGGCTTTTGGAAATACAGTAGCATAAGCCACCTTGGAGCAGTGATCACAAGTCACCTTGGAGCAGTGATATGGACAGAGTATGGACAGTGGTTACATACTGGGAAGGCTGCATAAACAAGTTACCAAACCAAGGATATGGAGTGAAGGCAGGGATCAGGGCTGTAGGCTGAAGTCTGAGACGAAGTCAGCAACAGGCAGGCCAAGCACAAGTAAGCAAGGGACCAGTGCCAGAGCAGCAATCTTAGACTCTACCTAGGAGGTTACTATGAAGTCAAGGCAAAGGAAACTAGAAAGCATGCACTGTAGGACAAATGATATAGTACAGAGATCATTTTGTTGTGCCACGACTACTTTTGAGTGCCTGCAATCCTTTCCCATAAATTTTCTACCACTAGTTCCTGAATCTGATGCCCAATATATCCTTTTAAGATACTATCTTTATCATTAGTTTAATAGAACTATATTTGCATACCAAAATTAATTAATTAATTAATTACATAGTTTCCAATTTCAGAGGGTTATTTAGAAATGCCTCCTACATATAACTTGGGGTTTACCCAGTTTCACTTTTCGGATTATGTAATAATGACCTATCCATAAGCAAATATTAAAAACTGATACCACCATGTTTTCCCACATTAAGCAATTCTGGGAAGATGCATGCTTTCCTCGTCTTGCACTAAAAATACTGGAATACCTTACCCATCACTAATCATATCATGGGTTCTTGTACTGTTGTTCTCACCCATTCAAACCTCTTAGGACATAAACTCAGCCCAAGCCTCAACTAACTCCCCATTTTGCAAGACCAACCCTAAAATTATACAGCCTGGGCTTGAAACTCTTAAAATATCATATTTTGACACATTACCAAGACTCCATTCAGATGGTGCTCTCTCTGAAGTTGATCTAGTAAACTCGGCTGTGCTCAATCAACAGTTTATTGTGTTCATCTTTTTGGGGAGTTGTCAATAATATTAAACAGCCAGAACTGCCCTAATCTCTGTGAGAGGGTGCAAAAGCAGCAAGAGATATGCTTCCTATTCTTAATGATTTTACTATCCTCACACCAAAATGAGTAAGTGTTACAAGAATTCAAAAATTAAAAAAAAAAAAATCAGTGTCCATTACAGGATACCAGGGAAGATTTCGGAAGGACATGCACTCAGCTTTGACGTGCCTGCAAAGCTAGGTTAGGAATTAAAACACATTTTAAAAAATCTCAACAATAATAGAATCCAGGAAACAATTGTGCCTCATTTTCCCATCTGACAGTTCTGTGGCACTCTGTCCTGGCAGAGGCCTAGGAGACATGGCAATAGGATGGAAAAAGCCAGCTGGGTAGTCAGGAGAGCTGGATTTCATTTCCAGGTCTTCTACTAACTCACAGTCCAACCTCTGATAAGCCACTTGACACATCTGAATTGTACTCCCTAATGTGACAAATGTGGGAGGTAGAATATATGATCTCTAAAATCACTTTCAGTGTTAATAGTCTAGACATCTAGCTCACATCTTTTACTTAAATAAAAAATATTTATAAATTTGCTTTTAAGTCGGCACAAGTAAAATCCCAAAGCTATAAAACAATTTTAAGTGTGTATCGTGCCAGCATCTGTGCTCTGTTTGCATTTTTAGATCCATATCTGTGTGACATATACAACTCATATAAATGCTAAAGGAATACTTGACATAATGTATGTGGAGAAAGAAGATGTACTGCAGACCTGCTATGCTTGCTCAGGAAGAACCACCTCATTTAACCTATTTTGGACTACACTGAGATGTAAGATATTTTATTTCCATAATATAAAGTTATTTCAGTTTTAGATTAAGATAGAATGAGTCATATAGAGATTCTATAAATTGATGAGGAAAGCTCACATTCACAAATAGAGTAGAAAATGCAATAGTAGAGGAAAATGGAATTGCTGTCATCTGTTATAAGTCAATAAAGGTATATTTGCATGTTGTTTCCTGTTTCACATCTTATACATTGAGATGTCTAGTCATCTGCATTCAAATTGGCAAAGAGAAAAACTGCTGTAAGAGTCATCTTCCTAAACCATACCATGTTCAAATCTATGATGGGTTTAAGGAGAATGAGTTATATGGCACAGACCTAGACTCAACCTACATCTTAGAGTCTAACTCAGCTAAGCCCCGTACAGATAGCCAACCCCCAGAAGATCCACAGATAACGGAGTGAGAATTAAGGATTGTTATTGGAAGCCACTGAGTACTTAGTTTATTATGCAGCAATAATATGGAAGTAGCAAAATAATAGATCAGGAAAATACTATACGAGAACAAAAGTAAATAATTATTTACGCCTGAGCTAGTAACACAAGCTATCCTGTCCAGTAGAGCTAACTATCCATGTGGAGACATCTCCACAAATCAAGGCTGGTAACATGTATTCCAGTTAGTGAGAGAGAGAGAGAGAGGGGAATATTAAAAAGTCATTTAATTATTTAAAAGCACATTTTAAGTAATGGCAATAATAAATAATAATCAATTATTAAAGCACTAGGTTAAGTGGTGCTGGGTATTTATAAATGAATATTACAGACTATTAATTTAGGAAAATATGCTATTTTTAAAGTACCTAACATAATGCACATCAAAGTGAAAAAAAACAAAAAAGACTTTCTGGGGGAAAACACCAGCAAAAAGGAGAGACCATCTTGCTATAGCAAAATAATTGTGAATACTAAATTGGGGAGAAGGGGTAGTGGTGGAAAACATCTACCTTTATCTGATTTTATTTCACAGTCTAGTGGCCTATATAAAGTGACAATATAAGAGTAGGGCAATATAAAATTAAATTCATGAGAGCAAATCTGTAACAAAAAAGTCTATAATTTTTTATAGAAGAATTCTATACAGATTCAATAAGCACATATGTAAAGATAATGTCTCAGTGCCACTGTCTTTTATTCTCATAAATTTCTCTCAGATTCTCTAGAGATGCTACACAAATCTTGGTCTAAGCACAGAGTTAGATATTTTGGTTTTCATACTTTGAATAACCTGCTTTGGAGTTGATATTAGAGGAATATTCGTTTAAAGTATAAAGTACATACACTATTTGTACATTTTATTATTATTCCAAAAGTTCATGAAGGAGGCAAATAAGAAGTAGAAAAATCTAATTGGTCATTTGAGTCCTTAACTAATGAATTTTAAAATACGTCTTGCCCTTGGGAAAAAATGGTTATTAAAACAAAAGCAATTTTAGAAAAGGAATACAGTCCAAAGTTTTCTGTAAGAGAATATATAGATAAGACTCCATGCTACTTTGTCACCTTCTGGCTTTCCTATTTTAGTTAATCAAAGTTCAATTCTCATAATTACTAAGGCTGCAACTTCCACTAATTTTTTTTCTATCTCTCACCACACATACCCAGTCATCTGCCAAAGCCTATCTATATGACTTTTAGACCTCATTTCCTCTCATTTGCTTTATTTCAACAGGTTATTGTGAAAGATTACCAAAAAATGGCCATAACGCTTTGAAGCAACTCTCATCTTACTTTTCCCTTGGATATGGGCTAGCCTTATGATTTTTTATGCCCAAAAGAAATTGGGAGAAGTATGCAGTGTTGGTTATCAGCCTTGATCTTAGGAGCTTTCAATCTTCCACTCCTGGAAACTGTTTCCATCATGTAAATAAGCCAAGGCTAACTAGTTAGATAATGAGGGACACATGGCTCCATCAACCCTTCATCCCAGCCTCAGCCAGTCCATCCTGAAATAAAGAGCGTCCCTGACGACCAACAGCTGACACTGATACATGAATAAGGCCATTAAAACAACCACCCAGCAGAACACAGCCCAAATTGCCCATTCATTAATGAGGCACAAACAAAATAGTTGTTTTAAGCTACAAAATAATTATTGTTTGTTCTGAGGTAATTTGCTACA
Organism: Symphalangus syndactylus; assembly: GCF_028878055.3. Taxonomy (NCBI): domain Eukaryota; kingdom Metazoa; phylum Chordata; class Mammalia; order Primates; family Hylobatidae; genus Symphalangus; species Symphalangus syndactylus. The sequence goes on along the minus strand of NC_072447.2, from coordinate 43,687,691 downwards.
CAGCAAAATCTAAACTGATATATCTACAAATTCACCCATTTATGTTAGCATATCACTTCCCACCTTTTTAATGTATAATGAAACTAGAGGTACGAGATTATAAAAGAACAAGAAATGACAGGAAATAAAAATAGTGAGAAACTCTTGAGAGCTGACAGTGGGAATAAGGTGATAGAAGGCCTTTTTAAAAATTTAAAAATCCTAAGATCATTCTCAGAACCATTCGATTATCATCTCCTTAGCTCTTGCTTCTCTTTCTTTTCTCTCCCTAGATTGGAAGCCAACTTCCTACTGAAAAGAAGACAAGTGAACTCTAGTATTTCAAAGTTGATCATCATAACAAAATAGTTCAAATGTGTAGAATATGTTTGTTATGTGCCCAACATAATGCTGAGTGATTTATGCTTATGATTTCATTTAATCCTCACAACAACCTTAAGAGATAGGTATAATCATTATCCTCATTTTGCTAATAATAAAACAAGTATAAAGAAGTCACTCATTCAAACTCACATAGTGAAGGGCAGAAAAGTACTTTAACCTCAGGGGATCTGCCACTAGAGCTGATCCTCTTAATCATCTTGTTCCTTCCCTCCCATGGTGCAACACTTGGTTGGAGCTCAGTAGCCACTGTCTTTGCTCTCCAGTTCCCAAAGGGTCAACCATTTCCAATTTTTCTCACATGGCTTTTTACTATAACTATTGTCTTCTGTAAGCATCAGAGATCTACTGCATTCCTCATCCTCATTTAGATTAGTGGGCCTCATAATCTAATTATCTGGGAACTTTATATATACTGATACCTGGGCTCCATCCCTGGAGATTCTGATTTAATTGGTTTGGAGGATGGCCTGGACATAAGGATTTTTTAAAGCTCCCCATGTGATTTTAACGTACAGCCAAAGTTGATAATAACTGATACAAAAGCATGAGAGATTATTCATTTCCCCTCCCACTCTTTTATGTTTCCTCAAGAAGGCAACTTATAAAAAGCACTCTATAAATAAAAAATCAAATCAGGTTATAGCAGAACCAGCAATACTTGGAGGCAGAAAAGGAGATCACCTCCCTGATAGGTCTTTAGGTTCCTATTCAAAAATACCTTTCCCATATGTCCCACTACCTGAAATTTGAACATTGGGAAAAGTCAGCATGTATTTATCACTGTGGTTTTCCCTCATCATCTTTTAAAATACAAATCTCCCCAGTGAGGGTAAACTAGTTCATATATATCATACAGCTGCATCTCTTCATTTGCCAGATGACTCTCTGCAGGATGGCAAGCTCAGATTGGGGTACTGAGCGAAAGTGAAGTTTAATTGTTAGAGAAAGGGAAGCCTACTTTTGGATCACGGGAGTTTGGGGCAAGTTAGGGAATATAGCAGAAAAGTCTGAGGACTTCTGAAAATGTTTGTGGCAGGATGAGGATGAGGAGTGGAATTAACAGGCTTGGGTACGGCATTGTAGTATATGGAGGATTGCTAAATATTGCTTTTTACTTTATCTTGGGATCTGATAACAGTATTTTACTTTTTTCATAACATCTATTTGTTCACTCATTTATAAAATGTGCATAAATTATCTGCAGTATAAAAACACTACTGAAAATGCAAAGATGACAAAAGATATGTGCCCTCAAGGAGTATAAAATCTTAAACAGCTTTCAATAACATTTTGATAAAACAGGGAAAAGAGTATTGAATCTCATTCAGTTTTGTTAAATTTAAGAGCCTAAGATGAATGCATAATTTTGGGTGGCCTGGAATTATTGTATAATAACCTTTCATAATTCACAGCAATTTCCTGTTTCACTGATTATTGTTAAGTCTGGAAATGGAAACTAAATCACGGAGAAACACATCTTTTTCTAAACTAAAGCAGTGCCCTTGAAGTAGAAAAATTTACTGAGGATTTTTTATTGTAACCAACAAAGTCTTTATGAAATATAAATCAATATTAGAAACCAAAATTAAATTCATAACCCCAGAAACTTAACCTAGACTAATGGAAGGCTTGCCAACTTCAGCAGAACAACAAAGGGAATTTTTCTTTCATCTCAAGTATATATGAAGCTCATTCTCCTAAAGAGAGTGAAAATATTGATTTTGACTTGTTTGGTAAGACCTAATATAATCTCTGACCTTCTAGCAAGAGTCACTACCTGCAGTCAAGGCAACAGTGACAATGGTGATAGCATGTTGAAAAAAAGATAAGCTGACAGTTTCAACAGAATTGTTATATGGTACTAAGGACCTGTATGTTTTAATAATCATAATGATTATAGGGGTAATAATCAAAAAGATCTTTAAAAAAGTATACAATTACAACAAATTTTTCCAGGGGTTTCTCAAATCTGACTTAACTACAAAGATCTTCCCTAAACTGTTGCCATTTCTGAAACTCCCAGTTATTTATTCCTTGATGGTCTTCTGAAGAAATGAGATTTGAATTGCATTAAGACATTATGTAGAATGGGAGGAATAAATCATTAGAATTATAAGGTAAGGTCAAGGGCTAAAATAGAAAATAAACTAATGAGCATCTTGTCCAGCTGTGTATTCAAGTATCATGGGGAGGAGAAGGTGTTAAAAAAGAAGATTACAGGGCCCTATCCTCAAAGATCCTGATTTAATTTTTCTTGGTTGAGACCTGAGAATCTGTATCCCAAGTGATTCTACTGAGGATTATCAAAGGTCCACACCTGGAGAAACCCAGATCTATTCTTTCTATTTTACAAATGATGATGCAGAGGGTAAGAACGAAGCTGCATATTTGGAGAGTAGAGAAATATCATTCAAACACCCTCCATGGGGTCACTGTAGATTTAATTAAACATTCAGACACTCAAAACTATGATAGGCACTCTTGCCATGAGTCTTCTCAGAAACTGTCAGGTGATAGAGGTCCTCTCCATAAGAGTCCTTGCTGCATTTCATGTGTATGACAGCTCACACAGCCCTCTGGAGGCTATACTCTCAGAGACACAGCTTAGGTTCAAGGAAACAGATCCATATTATTGAGATGGGGAAATTGTTCTGATTTAGAAGAGCTATCACCCTAACAGGTACAGGCCAATATCATTCAGGACAACACCACTGACAGCTTCTGCAGCGGTTAATATTAGGTGGCAACTTGATTGGATTGAAGAATGCCTAGCTAGCTGGTATTGTTTCTGAGTGTGTCTGTGAGGGTGTTGCCAGAGGAGAATGGCATTTTAGTCAGTGGAATAGGAGAGAATGATCTACCCTCAATGTGGGTGGGCACCATCCAACTGGCTGCCAGTGCAGCTAGAACAAAGCAGGCAGAAGAAGGTGGGATAAGCTGGCTTGCGGAGTCTTCTGCCCTTGGACATCAGACTCCAGGTTCTTTGGCCTTTGGGCTCTTGGACATACACCAGTGATTTGCTGGGGTCTGACAGCCCTTCGGCCACAGACTGAAGGTTGCACTGCTGGCTTCCCCGCTTTTGAGGATTTTGGACTCGGACTGAGCCACTACTATTTCCTTTTTTTCCCAGCTTAGACTTTTGGGGACTTTGCCTTGGGTTCACGTGAGCCAGTTCTCCCTAATAAACTTCCTCTGATATTTACATATATCCTATTAGTTCTGTCCCTCTGGAGAACCCTGACTAATACAGAAAATTGGTACTGGGAAATGGGACACTGCTATAAAGATACCTGAAAAGGTGGAAGCAGCTTTGGAACTGGTTAATGGACAGAGGTTGGAACACTTGGAGGGCTCAGAAGAAGAATGGGAAGCTGAGGGAAAGTTTGGAACTTTCTAGAGACTTGTTAAATTGTTGGGACCAAAATGCTGATAGTGATATGGACAATGAAACCCAGGCTGAGGTGGTCTCAGATAAAGATGAGGAACTTATTGGGAACTGGAGCAAAGGTCACTCTTGTTATGCTTCAGCAAAGAGACTGTCAGCACTGTGCCCCTGCTCTAGGGATCTGTGGAACTTTGAACTTGAGAGAGATGATTTAGAGTATCTGGTGGAAGAAATTTCTAAGCAGCAAAACATTCAAGATGTTGCCTGGCTGCTTCTAACTGCATATGCATGAGCAAAGGGATGATCTGAAACTGGAACTTATATTTAAAAGGGTAGCAGAGGGTAAAAGTTTGGAGAAGTTGCAGCCTGATCATGTGGGAGAAAAGAAAAACCTGTTTTCTGGGGAGTACTCAAGCTGGCTGCAGAGATTTGCGTAACTAAAGGAGCCGAATGCTAATAGCCAAGACATATTGTATCTTGGAAGTAACTAACTTGTTTTTTATTTTACAGGCTCATAGGTAGAAGGGACTTGCCTTGTCTCAGATGAGACTTCAGACTGGGGAGTTGTGAGTTAATGCTGGAATAAGTTAAGACTTGGGGGACTGTTGAGAAAGGATGATTGTATTTTGCCATGTGAGAAGGACATGAGATTTGGGAGGGGCCGGGGACGGAAAGTTATGGTTTGGATTTGTGTCATTGTCTAAATTACATGTCAAACTGTAATTCCCAGTATTGGAGGAAGGGCCTGGGAATTACAATCTGACATGCAATTTAGACGTGATCAGGGAGGCAGATTTTCCCCTTGCTGTTCTCATGATAGTGAGTAAGTTCTCAGGAGATCTGGTTGTTTAAAAGTGTGTAGCACCTCGCTCTTTGCTCTCTTCCTCCTGCTCCAGCCACACAGGACATGTTTGCTTCCCCTTCACCTTCTACCATGATTATAAGTTTCCTGAGGCCTCCCCAGCCATGTTTCCTGCACAGTCTGTGGAACCATGAGCCAATTAAATCTCTCTTCTTTATAAATTACCCAGTCTTAGGTAGTTCTTTATAGCAATGTGAGAATGGACTAATACAGCTTCCAAAGACCTTCAAGGGAAATGCCCCATATCAATAGTCCCTGCACCTAGGAACGCCTAAAGCTGTGACTTCTTCTCAAGTATTTATGGTTCTTCCAACCTAGACACATCTCATCCATCCACGGGGGACATTTTTATCATAAAATAGTTGACATATACCATTTAACTAGTTTCTAGGATAATAGAGCTAGGCAGTTAGCCAAAAGTCCATTTCTCTTGCAACACGATTTTGTTAACACACCAACAATCATAAATACAATTCTCAACATGGTAACTTTTATTAGGATCTACCTAAAGGGCTCTCACTGATAACATCTCACTTTTACCAAGATATGCCAGTGATGGGAGGATGATGAAGAACAAGAGAGCATTTATTTTTTAAAACAGGTAAATCTTTCAAAAAACTCAATTCATGTTGCTCTGCAGTCTAGAAGGTGCCTCAGAATATTTGCCTCACCTTTCTCTCATCTTACAAAATAGAAGTCTCATTTCATTAGGACACTCAAGTTTTCAAGAGATAGACAAGTATAATGGACCTAGTAAGAAATGAATTTTTATATATAACTTATTTGAGTTGGGGAAAGATGAGAACAAAGGCATCTTGATTATTGCTCATTCTTTGTCACTAACTATGAACTTGGGAAAGTCAATTGTATTTCTACTTTCCTTTTCAAATTCTTTCCAAATCCAAGCTTATTCTTGTTATGGTCTGAATGTTGTGTACCTCAATGATTTATATGTTGAAATGCAATCCCAAATGTATTAACAGGTGGGGCCTTTGTGAAGTGACTATATCATGAGGGTAGAGCCCTCCTGAATGGGATTAATGCCCTTATAAAGGAAGCCTGAGAGAGTTTGTTTGTCCTTCCATGATGTGAGGACACAGCAACAAGTCACCATCTATGAAGCAGAGAGCTCTCACCAGACACTGATATTGCTGGTGCCTTGATCTTGGACTTCCCAGCATCTAGAACTGTGAGAAATAAATTCTTATTGTTTGTAAATTACCAGGCTAAAGTATTTTGTTATAGCAGCCCAAACAGACTACGACAACACTATTTTTCTGTTATTTTAATGTATTAATTTCAGGCAATTGAGAGAAGGTATTTACATTTGCATGCAACTAGAATGTATTGCTATTTGGTAAAAAATTTAAAGACTGATAAAATACTTTTGCTGTCATAGTACTTTCCACATACTAATAAAATGTTTGAAATAGTTTTCATTTTCTAAAGGGAAACATAAAGATAAGCAAGATTCTCTAAGATTTTTCTGATACAGAAATGGGCATTATGAATTTCTATAGGGAGAATAAGCAGGCATCATTCCATAAACTTGTTTGACCATAGAACCATTTTTAAACAGAACATTCACTTGGTATAAAATCTAGAAGATGCTGGAAAATATTTTTAAACAATGCCTCTAAATGTCAAGTGCTTTTGAAAAAGAGTTTTAATTTTATTATGTAAATGTATAAACAAATTTTGATTAAAAAATGCCAGCAATTCTTATGCAACACCATTAAGAATTGTTAAATTCTCCTTCTGTGAATTTAAAGACAAAGACATTGTAATAGCTAGTGCTATTCATTCTGTATCAGTTATTTATATATTTAAATGGTCTCCATTAATCAGAAAATGACTTTGGAGAGTATCTGATACAAACTACGTCAAACACTGCTAACTTAAAATTTCAATAAATAATACTTTACATCCTAAAATAGGTTTTAAGATGACAAGAAATACATTTTCATTGAATGATTATATACTTTAATTTTCATTCATGGGCACAAGAATTGTAAGAAACTCTGTCTTAAAGTGAAATGCTGGACAAAAATAAAATCCCTTGATTCAAAGCTGGTTTGAGAATAAAAATAAAACAAAAATAACTAGAGACACGAAAAATAAAACACAAAAACTTTTGTCACGATAAAAGTCTTAACCTTGTAATATCCTTATGTGAACTCAAATAAAATAATTACTACTAAGCCTTTTTGACAACTTATAAGATAAAAGACCCCGGGAGGACCTTAAAGGTCCTTGCCGGATTTTACAATCAAGAACAGTACTTGCCATATAGTTGCTCAATAATCATTTGTTAAATAAACTAATGGACAAAAAGGGCATCGTTAAACTCTAAGACCTTCAGGGAGTCTCAGTTCTGAGAAAAGCATTACAGAGGATGCTGACATTGTAGGGGGGAAGGGACATAAAATCTAAGATGATTTGGCACTGAAATGACCAGTCTTTCATCTATATCCTTCATCACACTCTCCCAGAAAGAATATATAACTGTATGCCACAAAACAATTACTGAAATGCAACTAGGAATATTGTATATTGCAATTATTTCTATGTTTCTCAGTGCATTATATACTTTATATATGGGAGGGGAAATATACAAGAGAATAAAAGCAGGGTATGATATTTAGAGATTATGGAAACTATATTACAAAGACATCTATTAGAAGAGCAAGGAAAACTTCAATCTATCTGAAAATGAACTACTATATTTTCTTTAATATCAAATGTTCTCAGGTTTCTTCACAGCGTTAATTAATAAAGAGTAACTACTAGGAACTAATCTTATATTGATGCCTCCTAGACTTTGTTAAAGGGCATTAGGTTTATGCTTCTACATGCATTTGAGGATGCTACTCTTAAAGTTATAATCTTTCCATTTTAATTTTAATGGTTACAGGCTTCAAATCAGCATTAAAATGTGAAGAGCACACTGAAGAAAGAACTCTGTTTAGATAAATTACTATTATTTTTTTTTGAGATGGAGTCTCACTCTGTCGCCCAGGCTGGAGTGCAGTGGCACAATCTTGGCTCACTGCAAGCTCCACCTCCCGGGTTCACGCCATTCTCCTGCCTCAGCCTCCCGAGTAGCTGGGACTACAGGCGCCCGCCACCACGTCTGGCTACTTTTTTATATTTTTTGGTAGAGACGGGGTTTCACTGTATTAGCCAGGATGGTCTCGATCTCCTGACCTCATGATCCGCCTGCCTCGGCCTCCTACAGTGCTGGGTTTACAGGCGTGAGCCACCGCGCCCAACTAGACAAATTATTTTAAATGTATCCGTTGGACAGAAGACAAATAAGATACACAATCTGTTTTTCATATATTTTCTTCTGCTTTCATTTCTACAAGAACAATAAAGCAATTCAAGTATAAAGATTAGATGCTCTTATCACAACCTTTTGTGGGCAAGTGAATCAATGTAATGTAGTGCTCAGTATCACTTGTCAGGGGAGGCTCAAGTGGAATAGGAATGGAATCCCCTCCTGGTACTCTGTGATACGCATCTATGTCTTTTGTTCAAGGCTGTGATCTTTGGCAGACTTACTATTTAATCAGCCCAGCATTCAGTAAATAAAGCAACAATCTTAGATGTTTTCATACTCATTAACGTCCTGTTTTTAACTGAGAAAACAAAGGAAGCCACCTAAGGCTACAATAAAAGGCCTTTTGTTGAATTTATCAAACTCCCATACTTTTAAGTAGTAATGTATGAGAAAAAAACACAGTAGACTCACCAGTGAAATGCATGATATCAGAGCAGAGATTAAACTGTTTAATTTTCACATTCAGTTCTTTTTCTAAGAAAGCATGTAATGTCTATTGGTATTAAAATAAAAATTAGCTTATATGCATTGAAAATATTTTTCTAATGTTTTATTTGTCATTTAAATTACTGACTTGTTTCTAAAGCAAATTTAGAATTAAGGAACATGAGCATATGTAGATGTACAAACAATTCTCAGCTATTTTTCATAATAAAAATCCATTTGATAAGTCTTCCCATGATATCTCTAGGAAATGTTTCTAAAATGTAAATCTCACAGTTCCTGACATCAGCTTATGGGTTCAATCTAATTTATCTTTTATTAAGAATGCATCCGTCTGATGAGGCAAATAATAGCCATTCCACTGTTCTATATGATAGTGACATTGCCATGTCCTTACTGAAGACTGGAAATGCCTTCACATATTTCCATATGATGGATCATACTTAGACTTTAGTTAAATGCCTTAACATATTCATAGTAACACATGATGATTTATTAGGCTAACAGGTTCTAAATTAGAAACTTACTGATTTCAGCTGCAAATAACACTACCTGGCTACAAAAAACCAGGTAGTGTTATTTGTAGCCCAAATCAGTAGTCTGATATTTTCCTAGAAATATATTAATTAAGCAAAACTTAATAATCAAATCTTAACATGTTTCCATTTATCCGACATTGATAGACATTTTAACGCAACCATAAGTAGTTGCAAGGCAAATGTGAATTTTTCTCATTAAATGCCTGCTTTCTAATTAAAAATATAAATGGAAAAAATGGCAGCTGTTTTTTTTTTTCAATTTTATTCATGGTCCTCAATGATTACAAGAAAATTAATCATCCCAGATTATTCCACTGCCTTAACAGTCTATTGTTGAAGCAATATGATAAAGTCAAGAGAGTTAGGCCTTGGTGAAGTCATATAATATTTTTTGATTGTGGACTTTAAATGAACACTCAAAAAATATAAGGCATTTTCTTATTCTTAACCCGAAAATAAACCTTATTGTTAATATACCCTGAATGAATCATGTTATGTTCTAGAAATGTGGCCTTAGGCAAGTTTCTCAGGCTCTCTGAGATTGGAGCCATAATCATATTAAGAGATGCATTGAAAGAACAGTCTACAGAAAAGAGAAAACCACTCGAGTTACATTTTTTTCAATCATACTCTAGTCAGAATGTTTATACTATATTCCTACATCATTTTCAAGTTTCCATTCCAAAGCGTGGAATGAAGAACACTTCAATGGTCGAAATCACCAAACTAGAAAATATAAATGCCTTATATTTTCTAGTTCAGTGGTGCTAGACTGTAGAGAAATGAGGCATATTTCCATATTATCTAGTAAACAATTTTTTTTCCATTTTGATAAAGTCAACATTTTTTAAAGGTCAGTTTCAGTTGTCTCTATGGACATTCTAAAGGACTACAACATCTCTATTTTAATCAAGTGACATTGGGCTGGATAAATACTCTGCTTCAGGTCCTCTTGACTTTCTTGTTCTTTTGCTTTTTTCCACATAATTAAAATTTTCTTGGTAATGAATGACCAGAAAACTCTTGGCCTCTATTATACTGTATTCAGTTATAAAAATCCTATTCTCTCTTCAATCCTATGAAATTACCCTCATTGAAAATACTAATTAGGCCTAGTCTTAAATGCTATTTTTCTTAATAATGTCCTCCATATTATATATAATTCCTGATTCAAGATAAATAGGCCCACTTGAGAATTCATTTGATCTCCATGTATAATTTAGTTAAAATAGTATAGAAAATTTTCTCAGAAAATCGCCATTTCAACGCTGTTGAAATAACATTTATATAGAACTTTTCAGTTTTCAACAGAACATAAAATCCACTACTTTTTTCTCAAAAAGCTCCTGTGTACACAAATGGTATAATTCTTCGTTTGTGACATTTTAATACAATTAACCCATGCATGGCTGTCTTTTAATCTATTTCATTTTTCTTATATTAAACTGAATTAATTATCTATTACATAAATAATCTAATGAATAATCTGTTATTCTTGATCTTTAAAATAAGTTTAGTAGGTCAGGAGCACAAGATAATTGCTATTAGTTCAACATAAAATTGTTGAGTGCTCATTATATACCATACAATATAATATATTTCCTTTAGTAATTTGAAACAGATCATGTTGGAATTAAGGGTTATTTCATTCCCTTTCAATGTGCATTTGTATAAAAACGTTGTCTCTCAATCCAGCCAGTTTCTGGTTCTGTCCAAAACTTTTTCCTCACAAGTCCCTTTGAAACCTCCACAAGTCTCCCATTTTCAAAGGAAGATGTCTGCCAAACAAAACTTCACATGAAAGAAAATCTTGATAACCTGTGAACAAATGAAGCATTTGTATTCCTATCTAAAAATCTAGCTCTTCTTTTTAGAAAGAAGAAAGAAAATTTACGTGCCATTTTTACAAAATTGCTTTCTATATCAGCCTACGTAGGTTTCAAAGGCTTCCAATCACTGCATACTGACATGAACTGCATCAATTTCATCAAATATTTGACTTATTTTGACTTTTCCTAACACTTTTATCAAGAAACAGGAGGCAAAATGTAAAGATTTTCCTTACTTTATTTGTTCTCAAAAGGAAAATTACTGGAAATTCAATTGACTGTAATGTAGAAGTTTTAACTTCTTTTCGAGAGGAGGAGGAAAAAACGCATTGTTACATGAATCCTATTTTTGTCTTTGGCTTCACGTTTGTTGGTGCTTTAAAAAACCTTCCTCTCCACTAAATTTATGGACAGAAGTTGTCTTAGTTAGTCAGTATCAGAAATTTATTTATTTTGTCTTCTTAACAATTGTTTAGGTAGGCACAGAATTTAAGGTTGAAATATTTTATCCTCAGTTGTTTTCTGGCATCTATCCTTGCTAACGAGAAGCTTGGTGTCATTCTAATTGTCTTTTTTTTGTAGGTAGTCTGTCTTTTCTTTCTGGTATCTAATAAGATGTTCTCATTAACCTTGATTTTTATATGTGGATTTATTTTTACTTATCATACTGGGCATTCAATGCATACTTTTAAACAGTGGACTCTACTATTATTTTTCAGTTCTGAAAAATCATTTGGCATTATTGATTCAAATCTTCCTTCTTTTTTATTCTCTTTATTAATTTCTTATGAATAATCAGTTAGATCTATGTCAGAGCTTCAAAAGCTATACTCATCTCTTAACTGTCTTTTTAAAATCTCTTTGCCTCTGTATCCTGCTTTTGATATAAATTCCTCTGCTCAGGAATTTGCCCAGTGGCTCTGTATGTTCTGAAGTTAATCTGTTAGGCTGTTTTTTAAAACTACGTTTTTTGGTATAATTATCCTGATAAAATATTTATAAACTTAGAAAACACATAAAAAAGAAGTAATATTAATAACCTATATTGCTAGCTTCCAGAATTAACTATTTTTTATACTTTATTTAGTTTACTCATAAACACATTTCCCCCCATGTGCATGCTTCACAAACTACTGAAAATATAAATACAGGTATATTTCGAAAGAAAATTATTAGAGACATCACTCATCTAGTCAGGTTCTCTTCTATCTTCACCTCCCTTGATGATCCACTCCTCATCTACACTGGTGTAAACACTATTAGAAATTTGCTTTTTATCCCTCAATTAGTTTTCAAACTTCTGCACATATGAATATGTAGCCAATCAAATTATCTAGTGTTATTTTGTGTTTTAATTTTTTTTATGAGATGGAGTTTCACTATGTTGCCCAAGGTGGCTTCAAATTCCTAGGCTCAAGTTATCTTCTGGTCTCAGCCTCCCAAATAACTGGGATTATAGGCGCGGACCACCTAGCTGGCTACAGAAAGGCTGTGCTTTAGTTTACATAAATATTTTATATCATTTACTCACTATCTTTTTTAAATTTCCCCACATGTTGAAACATATACATTTAGTGCATTTCACTTAATTTCAGAATAGTATTTCTTCATTACATGTCTTAACACATTTTATTTATTTACTCCATTTTGATGGCCTTTATGTTTGTTTGGATGTTAATTTTTCCCTACCACAAGCAACCATAAAAATAAATAATATCTCTGTGCGTGTCTTTTTATATACGTGTATTAGTATTTCTCAAGGGTACATACCAAAAGTTTTAATTTCTGGGTGATTAGTTTTTAGATTTCATCAGTATGCAAAATTGTAGCCATTTTTTATCAACCTTTCAATTGTCTGATAATTTAGAATTTACCCAATCTGGTGAGTAGAAAATAGTACATATATATTTAATTGACATTATCATGATTAAGAGTGAAGCTGAAAAACTACATGTGCTTATTGGCTGCTTTGATTATCTGCTTAAATATTTTCTCCATTTTTCTATTAGGTCATTTGTTCATTATTAATAAATAAGAGGTATTTGCATATTCTGAATAGAGATCTTTTGTTTTATATATATTGACTAGAATTTCTTTTATACACTCACTAGTTGTGTTCTTTTGAGATTTTTAGGGACTCTAAATGTTTGTGTTTTTTTTTTAGTAACTGCTATCTCTTTATATCTTGAGCAACCATGAATATAATTATTTTCTAATCACTTGTCCATTCATTTCATCTGGAGTAATTTCATACCCTGCACACTGATTTGTTATCTGTTTTCTTTTTAAATTTTTAATTTGCTGTCATTTTGATAAATACAATTATTCTGATAAATTATTTTAAGAAATATGATAAATTTTCTTTATTTAGTCATGTCACAGTCATTGCTTTTTCAGTAAATGAAAAGAGGGATGCATGAGGGTCAGGTTATAGAGGAGAGAAGGCAGTATGACCACAGAAGCAGAATCAGGGAAGTAGTTGTGGTAATGCTATACTGCTACTTGGAAGATGGAAACGGGGCCATGAGCCAAGGAATGCAGGGAGTTTCTAGAAGCCTGAAAAGGCAAAGAAACGTGTTTCCTGCAGCCTCCTGTTGATACCTTGATTTAGCCCAGTGAGACCCATGGTGAACTTCTGACTTATAGAACTGTGACATAATATATTTGTGTTGTTTTAAGCCACTAAATTTGTAATAATTGATTACAACAACAATAGGAAATTAATATATTTGCTAACTCAGCCTCCTTAAAGTTACAGTCTGACAATTTTATTTCCATTGAGGCCAGCCAGGAGGCTGGTGAAATGATTGCCTGTAACCTTCAGTTTCCCACGGACCATTAAAGCCAACTACCATTAATCCAATTGTGGTTCCACTCCTTGTAGCCAGAAAGAGCCCAAAACATCTCACTTAAGGCATAAAATGGTAACATTAACTCTCCCGTAGCTTTTCCCATTTTTTAAGTTACAAAAGATTGGGCCCACATGGCCCATTTATTTGTCTCTAAAGCCAAGAACATGATAATTTTCTCTGTTAGTACTCCTTAGTCAGATTCTGAATCCTGCCACATCATCTTCCTCATTTTGTTGATTGCTATCATCAGAGCCATAGAAAAAGTTTTGGCTATTTTACATTTCAACTTTTTGACAGCAGTGCATATTCCTTCTACTCAATCTAGTAAGCTTTTGCAATAATCATGCTTATTTGCTACTTCCACTCCCTCCTGGGTCATGAAATGCCCTTTGGTTGTCATATGTTTTTAAAATTACAAAGTAGAAATCAACACTTTCTGGTCAACTGGGTCACCTTTGAAGGTGCCATCAGCAAGTTCCGGGACACAGATTCTCTCCTTGTGCCCAAATTATGTAATGTCTCTTCCTCGCAGTTCCAATAAATTAACTCAGATCAGTTTAGAAGTGACAAACTCCTGATGAGAATAAGATTAATTATTAAAGAATAGTCCAAAGTTTTAGGAAAGCCATGACCTTTCTATATATTTAATGAATACAATTGTCCATGCAGTAAAGAAACCCCTCTCCAAAGTAAAAGCCAAGACAAAACAAAAAAATACATATATCATGATTTATAATAGTACGTGTTCAATTTCAGCCTCCCTTTGAAACTCCTTTTATTGTTCCAAAGACACTAGCCTTAGATACAAGATTGCCAATTTCACGTCTTTGAATCCATCAACAACGTCAGCACTAAGGCAAGTAAGTTGATGATAACTCTAAATAAGATGACCGTTCAGAAGTGAGGTTTGTGTGGAAAGTGATTAAAACAAATAGCCAAGAGCTATTTCAGTTCCAAAGCTGAAGTCCTATTTCTTGCCATTCAGAGATCTCATAAAAACAAGTTTCATTAAAGAAGAACTTTCATAAATCAACATTTAAACCTTAATCTCAATTTAGGTTTTATTTGAAACAGTTTGTGTGATGAATATTCTAACTGCAGTAACCTGCATTAGAACTTTACAATTTGAAAAACATGTAAATGGTGCCCTAACCTTTTTTCAACAGCTGTTGCCTAAAATCTGACTGGTAGATTACTAAGAAAATAAAAACTATTTACAGAAAATTAGGTATATCATCTCTAAGGAACCCTTTATTAACATAAAATTGAAATAAAAGCTCTGAGTAACGGTTTTAATTTAGCTCTATTCTTAAAATTCAAGTGGGACAAAAATTAAATTATTTGGAAATTTAAAAATAGATTGACCAAAATATAAATGTCTACATAAGTTATTTAGAAAGATTATCTGGAATACATAAAACTGCACATGAGAACATTAAATAATAGCATAATAATTTAACTATCTGAATCAGTTGTACTTCATCTCTATATCTCTATTTTGTACTTAGGTAAAGAGCTATGTATTTCTATAGATGTTCATCATGATGTCATGATCCTTAAATTTTGCAAATATTCAAATAACAATAACTTTTTTTAAAGTAGGGTCATTTGTTACTGCATTACAATCTAGTCTATCCTGACAGAGATATTATTTCCTTACCATATGGTGCATAGCCAGAAAGAGCCCAAAACATCTCACTTAATGCATAAGTCATAATGGTCATGCTCTCTTTGTCATGTTCTATCTTGCCAATAGTATCAACTACTTCATCCATGCCACTCCTAATAATGAAAGCCTTTTTATCTGTTTTTATGATTGCCACTAACTAGAAAGTGAGGATTATATACCACCACAAAGTTTAGTGAGAGATTTAGTGATGGAAAGAGTTTTAGGACGGAAATAGAATATCTATAAGAAGGAGTCAATTTAACTCTCTAATTTGCAAAACAGCAATATGACAGGTACAAATACTCTCTGACAACATGTAAAAGTAAATATTTATGTATGGGTAACAAGTCTAATTTCTTGAAGCTCAGCTTTTTGTCTTTTATTATAAACATTCACATCCCATTAATGTTAATATATAAATGATGGCCTGAGTCTTGGCAATATGTCATTAATTCACTAAGATCATAATTTTATACTTTTTTCTTATTTTTTCAAGCTTAACACTCTCTGCTGCTGATGCTGTAAAGTGACAGACTTGTTAAACATTCCAAAAATGTCCATCCTTCTAGTGTCTCTCTTCAATGCCAGAGTACCCTCTATGTCTCTCAGGAAACTAGAATCCAGTGATGGTCTATGACTCCTTTTTAATAAACCCTTCCTTTAGAAAAAGAACTCATATCTGGCTGGGCATGGTGGCTCACAACTGGAATCCCAGCACTTCGTGAGGCTGAGGTGGGAGGATCACTTGAGCCCAGGAGTTTGAGATCAGCCTGGGCAACACAGTAAGACCCTGTCTCTACTAGATAGAAAGATAGACTAGATAGATAGGTAGATAGATAGATAGATAGATAGATAGATAGATAGATAGATAGATTAGATAGAGAGATAGATAGATAGATAGACAGAATTGAAAAATAAAAATAAAATATAAAAAGAAAAAGAATTCATATCTAATGTTTTGCCTTGGGATTTATGAAAATATAACTATCTCTCCCAGAGGTAGATTCCTTGTAAACTACATCATTAAAGAAGGTGAACACCTTGTTCTTTTCTAAAGTAATCCACTCAGAGAAGAGTGACATTAGAAAGATGGTGGGATAAGAGTTTTCAGTTCTTATCCCCATAGCAACACCAATTTTGACAACCACCCACAGACAAAAGTATATTAGGTAGAGCCCAGGGACCAGTGGAGAGGTCCCAACGCCTCATGGGAGAAAAAATGATCCACCATTACCTTGAAGAGGGTAAGGAAAACAGTTTCATTTTACTTGCATCACCCCTTTCCCAAGGCAGCACACAGCTCAATGCCAAGAGAGACATTCTTGGCCCATGATTTGTCTCACAGGGGAAAGTGAAAGCATAGCTAGTCAGAATGTTGCCCAAGAGGCCTACTTTTATCTCACTTCACCCATAACAGAAGAAACTGGCTCAGCTGAATAGTCTTGGGAAAGCTAAGAACAGGGAAAAAGGGTGAGAGCTCACAACAACTTCAGTAAAGAACTAAACAAAGGGCCATTGTTTCTACTCATTGCCATCATGAACTCCATGAACCCTGCCCATGAACATCAAAAGATGCAACACTTGTGGACCCATCTAACTATCTCATATGTGTCTCCAAGCACTCTGCATGCCCTTCTGTCCATCCCTACCCATAGCCTCTGCAAATCATGCACAAGCACACACAGGCATCTGGCTTAACTCTCTGGGATTGGGAGAAGGCAATTAACTTTGAGTACTTCAGAGCAATGCCCTAGGAAAAACAAAAGAGAGGCAGTCAGCACCCAGCCTGGCTTTGCAGGATCAAGAGAAGACATTCAAACATAAAGCTTCTTCTTGAAGAGGAAACAAGAGGAGTGGGGCAGGTGTATCCATAGTAAAGGTCTGAGAGACCCCTAGAATGTCAGGCTGACTAATGAAAGTCTTTGTATCCTGAAGTCAGTTAGTAAGGATTGAAGGAGGAGGTGACTCTTTATTCACATGTGAAGGCAGCAATGCAAAACTCCAAGGAACATGAAAAATCAAGGAAACATAACAACAAAAACAACTCACAATTTTGGTAGTAACTGACACCGAATAAATAAAGATCTAAGAACTGCCTGACAAATAATTCAAAGTAACTATTTACAAAAAGCTCAGTGAGGTACAAACTAACACAGATAGACAAATTAACAAAATCAGAAAAACAATTCATAAAAAAAGTTCAACGAATATGGAAATCATGAAAAAGAACCAAATAGAAATTCTGGAGCTGAAGAATATAATGAATAAAATGAACAGCATAAATAGCAGACTTGATAAAGCAGAAGAAAATATATATGAACTTAAAGAAAGATTATTTGAAGTTACACAGTCAGAGGAGAAACAAACATAGAAATAAAAAATAGCACAGAAGGCCTGTAGAATTTAGAGCATCCCACGAAGAGAACCGATATATTCACTATGGGAGTTCCAGAAAGATAAAGAAATGGGCAGAAAGTTTATTTAAAGAAATAATTGTTGAAAACTTCCCAAATATTGAGATAGAGATAGATATTTAGATTCATGAAGCTCAAAATCACACAAATATAAAAACTCAAAGTTTACATCAAGACATTATAATCAAATTATCAAAAGTCAAAGAATTTTGAAAGCAATAAGGGAAAATGACTCATCACATACTAGGGATCCTTTATAAGGCTATCAGCAGATTTATCAGCAGAAACCTTACAGGCCATGAGAGAATGGGATTATATATCTGAAGTACAAGAGGAAAAAAATGTCAACCAAGAATACTATGCCAGCAAAGCGATTCTTCAGAAATGAAGAGGAGATAGACTTTGTAAGATAAACAAAAGCTGAGGGAGTTCATCATCACAACACCTGCCTTACAAGAAATGCGAAAAATACTTATTCAAATATAAATAAAAGGGCAACAGTTAGTAACATTAAAACATATAAAAACATAAAACTCACTGGTAAAGGTAATAAGTACATAGCCAAATTCAGAATAATACTGTAATAGTGGTGCATAAGTCACTTGTAACTCCAATATAAAAGCTAAAAGTGAAAAGTTTTAAAAATAACTAGAGCCTTAATAATTTGTTAATATATGATATAAAAAGATGTAAATTGTCACAACAATTACATAAAATGTGAAAGGTGGAAATAAAAGTATAGAGCTTTTGTACAAAGTCAAAATTAAGTTGTCAGCTTAAAATAGACTTATAACTATTAGATGTTTTATGTAAACCTCATGGTAACCACAATGAAAAAAAAATTAGTAGATACACAAAACCTAAGAGAAAGGAATCAAAGCATACTACTGAAAATACATTGTCAAATCACAAAGTGGACTGTCTAACAGAAGGAATGAATAAATTCCTAAAAGCATATAGCCTACAAAGACTGAATCATTAAGAAATACAGAATCTGAGCAGAACACTAACAAGTAAGGAGACTGAATCAGTAATAAAATAAACCTTCCATTAAAGAAAAGCCCAGGATCAAATGGCTTCACTGTGGAATTCTACCAAACTTTTAAAGAAGAATTAATGCCAATTTTTTGTTAATGTTAACTTTTCCAAAAACTTGAAAAGCAGGTAATACTTACAAAATCATTTCACAAGGCCAGCCTTACTCTGATACAAAAGCCAGAGAAATACACTACAAGAAAAGAAAAGTACAGGCCAAAATTCCTAAAGAACATAGATGCAAAATTCCACAACAAAATACTAGCAAACTGAATTTACCAGCAAATTAAAACATGATTGAGTTGGATTTATTCCAGGGATGGAAATAAGTGGAAAGATATTCGGGCATGTTCATAAATTGGAAGAATTAATATTGTTGAAATGTCCATCCTACCTAAAGCCACATACAGATTTAATGTAATGCCTATCAAATTTGCAATGGCATTTCCCCAAATTCATATGTAACTACAAAGGACTTTGAATAGCCATAATAACCTTGAGCAAGAACAAACTTGGAGGCATCACATTTCCTGATTTCAAAATATACTACAAGGCTATAGTAAACAAAACAGTATGATACTGACATAAAAACAGACATATAGAGCAATGAAAGACAATAAAGATCTCAGCAATAAATCCACATATTTACAGTCAACTGATCTTCAACAAGGGTGCTAAGAAACAATGGGGAAAGGGCAGTCTGTTCAACAAGTGATGCTGGGAAAATTGTATATCCACACTCAAAAAAATAAAATTGGACCCTTATCTTACACCATATACAACAACCAACTCAAAATTCATTAAATACTTAATACCTGAAGTTTTAAAACTATTGGAAGAAAACATAAGGGAAATGCTTTTTGACATTGGTCTGGGTAATTACTTTTTGGATATAACTCCAAAAATACAGGCAACATGAGCAAAAATAAACGGGTGGGATTGTGTGAAACTAAAATGTTTCTGCATAGCAAAGGAAACAGCAGAGTGAAGAGACAACCTATGAAACAGGAAAAATTTATTTCCAAACCATGCATCTGATAAAAGGTTAATATCCAAATGTATACGGAACTCAAACAACTCAATAGCAAACAACAACAACAAATAAGCCTACTTAAAATTGGCTAAAGAATATATGTTTCTCAAAAGAAGACATACAAGTGATCAACAGGTAGATGAAAAGGTGCCCAATATCACTAATCATCAGAGAAATGCAAATAAAACCACAATGAGATATCACTGCACAACTGTTACAATGGCTATTATCAAATGTGAAAAGAGAACAAGGATTGGCAAGGATGTGGAGAATAGAGACCTCTGTGCACTGATGGTGGGAATGAAAATTTGTACAACTATTACAAAAAACATAATGGAGGTTCCTCAAAAAATTAAAAAATAGAATTATCATATGACTCAGTGTCTTACTTCTGGGTGTATATCTAAAGGAAATGAAATCAATGTTTGGGAGAGATATCTGCACTCCCATGTTCATTACAGTATTATTTACAACAGCAAATATACATAAACAATTGAAGTGTCATTCACAGATAAAGGCGTAAAGATAATGAAATGTATACACACACATGCACACACACACAATAAAATATTATTTAGCGTTTTTTTTTAAAAAAGGATATCATGCCATTTGTGACAACACAGATTAACCTGGAAGACATTATGCTAAGTAAAATAAGCCAAACATAGAAAAACAAACACTGCATAATCTCACTTACATCTGGAATCTAAAAATTAAAACTCATAAGAGCACAAAGTAGAATGGAGGTTACCAGTGGCTGAGAGTAGGGAAAATGGGGAGATGTTGGTCAAAGTGTACAAAGTTTCAGTGATGCAGTATGAATAAGTTATCTCAATTTAATGTACAGCTAGTAACTATAGTTAATAATACTGTATTGTACCTGAAATTTGCTAAGAAAATAGATCTTAAGAGTTCTCACCACACACACACAAAATATGGCTACTATGTAAGATGATCAATACGTTAATTGGCTTGATTATGGCAATTATTTCACAATGTATGCTTATATCAAAACATCGTGTTGTACATTTTAAATACATACAATTTTTTGTCAATATATCTCAATAAAACTGAAAAAAGTGGGATTCAGAATAGAATCTCTAAGAATAAAGATGGAGTATTTTACTGTGTCTTCTCATAGTCTAATCTGTGTCTTGAGATCTTGAGGATGTCAGTAAGCCAGAATAAAATTCTTGACCGCCTAAAACCATTCAGTGGCTGGAATTTGTTTGGTTTTCTTATAAAAGGAATTGTCTTTCCAAATATCTTTAAAACCAGACAGCCAACAACTTATTTGTCATCAGCTGTATCAAGATGGCCCCACGCATACACGACATGTTTCTTTGGATTCTTATTATTTGCCACTTATGGAAAAATGACTATAATAAAGGGCTGAAGTTCTATAATATTTTTAGGATGATGATGAATTTCTTCATAATCCTGGGGCAGTGATACTCAATCCTAAATCAAGAACAAAGTTTCTAAAAAATGGCCAAGCTTTCTCCAGACTAAATGAACCAGAATCAAGGGTTAGGTTTAGGTATCCATATGTATTAACTGAAAGCTTCACAAGCAACTCTGATGCATAGACTGAACTGAGAACCACTATTTTAAAGAATTCTAAGACTATATCTTCATAAAAATCATGCATATATAATAGAAAATACATATATATATTTTAAATTAAGCCATTTCTCTTTTTCTCACACCTATTACACTTTTCAAAAAGTTGTTCCCACACTGTAGACTCATCACAACATACATTCAACTTTGATCTTAAACTATGATTTTTTTTTTTTTTTTTTGAGGCAGAGTCTTGCTTTGTTGCCCAGGCTGGAGTGCAGTGGCACTATCTCAGCTCACTGTAGCCTCCGCCTCCTGGGTTCAAGTGATTTTCCTGCCTCAGCCTCCCACGTAGCTGGTATGACAGGTGCCCAACACCACGCCCAGCTAATTTTTGTATTTTTAGTAGAGATGGGGTTTCACTATGTTGGTTAGGCTGGTCTCAACTCCTGACCTCGAGCAATCCATCCTCCTCAACATCCCAAAGTATTGAGATTACAGGCGTGAGCCACTACGCCTGGCCTGATCTTAAACTATGATTCTTAAGAGTTTCTCAGTTGCAATTAACCTACTTAAATGTGTAACTCTTGTTTTCTTGCCAACAGACACCATATATAGTTCAAGAGAAAATTAGCCTTACTGGAGTTTCCTAACTTGCGCTAATCAAATTTCAACTGTTAACCCTATTGGAGAAAAGCGCTAGTGTCAGTGAATGGATACATTATCCCCATGTTCCCATGACTGGACACAATGGGGCCCTAAGCTGTGCCTTCCAGTCCTCCCCATATTATAACTCATGAGGGAGGCAGATGACATGTCCTAGGGACTACTAGGAAAGGAAAGGCTCTCCACTTCTGTGGCTAAGGCAGAGTGTGAATAAATTATGCAAATGGATAGAGAGTGGGCTCCACTCTTGCTTTTTAGCCAAGCAAGGTCTCTGATGGAAGGAGGGAAGACACTGGGCTTACTTAACTTGTTTGTATAGTGCACATTCCTGTAATTCTTAGCATGGCCAAGTTAATGTTATTTTCCCCGTCCCCAGTGTTCTTTTCCTTTCCTAAAAACTTCTCTTTAAGGGAAGCTAAAATGTGACATGCATAATATGGATCATCGAATTTTTCAATTACTCACTGAATAACCACAGCAAATACAAATTACGTGTCAAGCTCAATACCAGGGATCTGAAGGATGCAGAAATGACTCATTATAGAGCTAATCTTAACATGTTCTCATACCATTTAAAGCACTGAAAGAGATAGATGTGCACACAGGTAGGTTTCAGTGTGATAAGGGCTACACTGAACTTTGAAGCACATTTGAGACATCACAGAAGAAATGGCTAGCCATCTCTTCAAGAGATGAGGATAGGGTGGCAAAAATGGCACTGTGCATGAACAGGAATTGAGACAAAACCTGAAAAATTGTCCTGTTCATTTTTTCTAACTTTGGGCTTAAGGAAGGCAATCGTCTGCCTTGAAATAGATGTATCAGTGAGGCATCAGGAGACTACAAGTTCAAAGTTCTTCAAACTTACTGTCTGTTAAGTATTTTAAAATGGTTGCTTCACAGCCTTTTTCCTTAAGTTAGAGATACACAAAAATCTCTGTAGGTCAAACAGATCCTGTGGTGAAAATTTAGAATGCTACTATGTTGTCTAAAAGTACATTTATAAATGCAGGCATATGGTTATAATGACTTTATTTCAAATCCAAATGCCTTATAACATGACTTATTTTGGATTATATTTAGAGGCCTGGCATGAATTAATGGGAAAAGCTGTTTCTGAATTATTCAAATATAACAGGTGGTCTGGCAGGGTCTATTAAAGGGGATTCTCAGTCTCATTGCCAGAGAGTAAACTCTGCATAGAGTTTCAGGCCCACCTGGATTCCATAATACCTGCAGCCAAAGGTTATTTCAATTTGTATTTTAGGAAGCATTAAAAACTATTGTTTGAGAGGAGAAAAAAATAAACTGTGAAAATCAATGGATAGGCTTAGCAAATAGTTAAACTAGGAATGTGTAGTGTGTTTGTATACATGAGTATACACATGGCCTACTCCCAGCTACCACAGTATTATAGTAAGTGCAGATTCACATCATTGATTTTTTTTGAGGCAATTTTTGAAGAAAGCTTAAGGCACACCATTATGTATCAACTGTATATTAGAGGGACATTAATGTTCTTTAGGGCTAAAAATTGTGGGCTTTAGGAGACTTACATAGATCTTACTGTGGAACTTAAAATTCTAAGAGAGTGAATGAATAAACATTTGCCATCTAAGAGAAGATACTTCAATATATTATCTTAGGTGCACTGTTGAAGGACATGGCTAGCAATAAGTTAGTCTGAGGTAATCTTTCTAATGAAGGCCTACAAGGTTTCATTAGAAAGTTGGAAAATTACAAAGTTTGAAAAAAGAAAATCAGAGTTTCCTTTCTGACAGAGAACAGATTCAGCCACTGTGGAAATAAGCCAAAGAGATGTCAAAATTGATATTCTATGAAGAATCTAAGAAGCCAGATCTGCCTAAGAAGCCAGATCATTGATCTCACTCAAATATGTATGAATATTATTTATTATAATTTTGAATCTTTTTTTCCTAAAAATTTACAGGGGCTGGTGATAAAGTTGCTTTTAGTAACAAGTCACTTGCCTTACTTACACTGTCTTTTCTACTCTAGATTGGATGACGCGGTTAATGGTCCAGGCTCTGTTGTTCGATAGTTTTTGTTAGTTTTACTGCATTCCATTCTACCAGTTAGTAGTTGAAAAGGCCACCCAAGAGCTCCAACATGTAAAGAGCTAGGAAGTCATGCTTACAAGAAAAAGCCAAAGAAACTAAAAATCATTGACTTTTCTTGGATCCATCAGAAAATAGAAGTCACAAAGCAAACTTCGACACTGAAATGCAGAGATACAGGCAAATAGAGTCAAAAAAAAAAGGCCACTGGATCCATAAACTTGTAAGGATCCTTAAACGGTAATTTTTATGAATTGCTGGAAACTGAATGTGGATTAGTATGAGAGTCAGAAATTTCCTGGTAGCCTCTACAGTTATCTGGACTTTACCTCTAAGAACCCCATCCCTCCTGTTCTCACAGTGAAGAGCCAAGATTGATCCTCTGGTGGTTCTGACAGGGGGGACAGGATAAGAAAATATTGTGAACTATGCCCTGAGTGTGAGTGTTCTCCATAATATAGTCCTATTTTCCAGGAGGGAAAAGCTTTATCAGAGGCTTATCCCACCTGAAAGAAGAATATTTTCCCAACTCCAGCTCCCTCTGGTTTTCCTGTCTCACCTAAGAGGGGAAGCAAAAAGCTAAGAAACGTTTATGAATATGTTTCACAGTCCAGGGACACAGGCCCACTAAAAGACTGTGATTTAATTTATGATGATAGAATGCTTCCTCTCCTCAACACTCTACAACCAAACCAACGGGGCTCCAGTATAATGACAGTGGATTACATCTGAAAGAACCAAATGTTACAGACTCTATCTGAGAAAAACTTCTTAGGGAAGACAAAAGAAAACTGGGAAGATAAAAGCAAACACACTGGAGGAAATGGAAGCCTTGGGCACCTAACAGCTACAGAAATCATTAAATACAGCCCAACTCCTAGCCATATTAACATAAATCCTAACACTAAAGGCCTAGTCAGTTCCTATGACCCAAGACAGAATTTCTGGCTTTCAACAAAAAGTGCAAGGCACACCAAAAAGAAAGATAAAACATAGTCTGAAAAGACAAAGTGAGCATCAGAATCAGACTCAGGTATGACATCGATGTTGGTTGGAATTACTAGAGAATTTAAAATAAGTGTGATTAATGTGCTGATGGCTATAGGAAAAAGTAGGCAAGATTCAAGAACAAATGAGTAATTAAAAGGAGATAGAGGCTCTAAGAAAGAATCAAAAGGAAATGCTAGAGATCAAATACATTATAACAGAAATAAAGAATGCCTTTGATGAGCTCAACAGTAGGCTTGACACAACCAAGAAAAGTCTATTGACACTTAGTCAATAGAAACTTGCCAAACTGAAATGCAAAAAAAAAAAGGAGAATGAAAAACATGAATGAACTTAGTACACCAGGATTTTCAGTTTAAAAGTATTTGCTAAAGTATTTAATCATACAATAAATACAGATTTAGGGCATTTACAAAAGGATTGCTAAAGTATGAGTGAAAAGATTTTCATTACAACAATCAATAAATCCTGGCCAGTAGACAAAATATTCGATTTGGTAAAATGAGTGAAACTGTTGCACAACAATGTGAATGTACCTAATG
Source organism: Symphalangus syndactylus (assembly GCF_028878055.3). NCBI lineage: Eukaryota > Metazoa > Chordata > Mammalia > Primates > Hylobatidae > Symphalangus > Symphalangus syndactylus. Next base: position 43,662,045 of record NC_072447.2, on the reverse strand, counting down.
CCACCGAAGTATACATTTAAAATGGTTAAAATGACAAATTTTATGGTATTTATATTAACTAGAGTAGTAAAAATAATTTTAAAAGAATGAGTGAAACCATGGTATGTAATGATATAGTTGTCCCATTTAGTTGGTAAAATCATCACAGAAACCTACATATCCATGCACAAATAAACAAATGTGTTTCTCCTGAAAAATAAGTTAAAACTGTAGGGGCCAAGGGTAATATTGACCCTTCACCTGTGAAGGTTTGCTGCAAATTAACTGACAAAAGGCAGATTAACAGGAGAAATGGCATATAAAATGTATTTTAATGTGCATGGCACAGGGGAATCACAGGAGAATAATGACCCAACAACACAGTGGGGTAAAAATGTTTATATATTTTTCTTCATAAGGGGAGGGGAGGTGGAGGAAATGTGGCAATTTGAGGGATAGTAAATATTTTTAAGGGAAAACGAGTGAACCTGGAAAACATATAATGGCCTGGAACAAAGCCTATTGGGCCTGCAGAGCAGACAATGGCTGGTAAATGATTCTCTTTGAAATCCTGAATGGGACTGAAATAGAAGACAATGGTCTTTTGAGAAAAGTCTGTCCAGGTGTGCTGACAGAATTGTCTTTCTTCCTGCAGTATGTGTTAAGTTAATGAAACTCAGGGAAGGGACCAGAGGTAACTGTTTTCTTCTTTGGTGGGTCCAGGCTTCAGGCTGATAAGGGAACTTCAGAGAAAAGCTTCATCCTGTGCTTTGAGAGAGACAGAAGGTTGAGAGATGATGGGATGGGTGGGGTGGGGTGAAAGAGAGACCTTGAGAATGTTTCTTTAGTCCAACATGTCAAAGTGCCATATTGTGGGGTACCGGTTTTTGAGCCCCAAGAAAGCATCTTTTAAAGAGATGAATATATTAATGAGCTTGATTGTAGTAATCAGTTCATTACGTACATGAATATCAAAACATCATGCTATATACCTTAAATATATACAATTTTAATGAGAAAATTAAATAAAGCAAATTTGAAACTGCAGAAATAAGTAAGGCCAATAAAATTGATATCCTAAGGGATTAACAGACATTTAAAGCAGTTTTTAAAGATTCCTTTCACGGACTAATTTATAAAATTATATTTATTGAGCTTCCATTATGTGATAGTTACTTTCTGAAAAGGTCATCATATGATATTCAGAAGAAAAAAATTTTAAATTATATTCTATACTTTTGGATAGGCATTTCTGACAATTTATTAGTCTTCATATTCAATTCATCAGCACGTAACAAAATATATTTCAACTCTGTCCACTACTCCCATCGTCCTAGTAGCACTATTCACAATAGCCAAGACATGGAAGCAACCCAAGGGCTCATTTATAGATGAATGGGTCAACAAAATGTTGTATATATATGCAATAGAATATTGCTCAGCTTCAAAAAGAAGCAAATCTGATACATGCTACAACATGGATGGGCCTTGAAGAAATTATGATAAGTAAAATACGCCAGTCCCCAAAAAGACAAATAGTGTATAATTCCACTTGTATGAGGTACCGACAGAAATCAAATTCTAGAGACAGAAAATAGAATGGTTGTTGCCTGGGGCTAGAAGGAGTGGAAGTGGGAAGGTGTTTAATGGGTACAGAGTTTCAGTTTTGAAGATATGATGGTAGTAATGGTTGTACAACCATGTGAATATTCTTTATACCACTGAACTGTAAACTTGGAAATGGCAAAAATGGTACATTTTATGTTATGCAATTATTTGCCACAGTAAAAACAATTACCCACAAACAAAATCTGTGCACTTTTCTTGTTTTCCTTTTGCACCATCTAAATTTAAGTGATCATCATCTTTTCCCTGGACCAGTAAAATAGCTCCCACTCATGTTTGACCCACTTCCATCAACTGTACAATGCCATGAGAGCAAACTTTTAATTGGTATTTATTTAGTTAAGAAGTCAAGAGAAAAAAAAAAGTTAAGGATTTTTAAAGAAACCTTTGTGCTTATAATTTTTTTAATTGGGAATATGATTTTCCATTTTTAATAAGGCAGAGGTCTGGAATACATATACTTTACTTGGATTGAGCAGAATTTCTAAAATTAAATTAGTGATGCTTTTTAGACACTAAAATGTATTACATTAAAAGAAGTTGTAAGATTATATCTTGGTATAGCAAAGAGAATTCTGTACATTTAGTTGTTCATGAGAAGTTTTTGACACTAAAATATATTACACTGAAATACGTAATACTAAAAAATTATAACTTAGAATTTCTCTCACTCTTTAAGAGAGGGAAATATCTAAAGTCTCTAAGCTTCTCAGTAGGAATTACTGTATAATGCATACTTCTGTATATAATAATTCTTAAATGGTGGGATTGAACATTTTAAATATTTTTGATAAGCTGAAATACAGGGTTTCAAAGTTGTTTATCTTACACGATTGGCATTACAAAAACTAAAAACTAAAATTTCAAAGCATCTTTTATAGTTAAAGAAGTCAAGTTTTCATCCCAACTGATTTAAAATTCCCCAAAAGCATTCTTTCTACCTAGAAAGCCATATGCATAACAAAACAAGTTTCCCATTGTTACAGGAAATATTTGCTCTGCTCTCCTTTTGCTAAAACTTTTCTAATAAAAATAATTTCCATTTTTCCATAAAACACAGTAGTCCCTCCGTATCCACAGGATATATGTTCCAAGGCCCCCAGTCAATGCCTGAAACTGCAGACAGTATCGGAGCCTATATATACTATGTTTTTCCTATACATGTGTACATATGATAAAATTAAATTTATAAATCAGGCACAGTAAGATATTAACAACGATAACTAATAATAAAATAGAACAATTTTAACAGTATGCCAGCATCACTATGCTTGTGCTTTGAGGCCATTATGAAGTAAAATAAGGGTCATTTGAGCGAAAGCACTGTGATACCATGAAGGCTACTAAATGATGAAAGAGTGGGTAGCATGTACAGCTTGAATATGGTGAATAGACAGATGATTTATGTCCTGGGTAGGACAAGCAGAACAATGCAAGATTTTATCGTGCTACTCACAATGATGTGCAATTTACATTTTAGAAATTATTTCTGTAATTTTCCACTTAATATTTCAGATTATAGTTGACTTCAGGTAACTGAAACCACAGAAAGAGAAACCAGGGATCAGGGGAGACTACTGTATATGCAAAGAAAAACCTATACATAAATAAATAACTACTAGTCTCACTTTCCTGCCAAGAATTCCAATAGACAGTTTTCAAGGCAATAACACTCTATTCATGTTAATGAGGTTTTATTTATGATGTGATTTATTGAAAATAAGAACTTTGTAAAAACATTTTGGAAACCCCTTGATGAATAAAGGCAAACAGATAACAATATTGCATTCAATGTTCATAGCCTTTATTTCTCATTGGATTTCCATTGTCACCTTATCTGTATAGTAATAATATTTTCTATTCTTACTGAGATAAATTATTATGAAAATTCAGTTATACAATTTATCCCAAATAATTTTATTTTGTTGACTTGCTTTAAAATAACAAAAGTGAATTTATTTTTATATCCAAGGGTTGTTATTGAGAACTTCAGTGGAGAAAATGCAATCATTACAATCAGTGTGCTTATTAAATGGTGCTCAGTGAGTAAAGATTCATGCTGATAAATATATTTCATAAAAAACCTTTCACGTTTAATTTTCTATTTTAAAAACATGTATTAGTTATAGAAATGTTCACATATTAGTGTGGCATATTGCAATAGTCATAATGCATAAGCCGAAAAGCTATTTTAACATATGGGCAAATTTAATAGATATAAGTCTAATTTATTTAATGAAGTTACTCAAACAGCTAAACTTAAAACCAGACTGATTCTTATGCGCAAAAGTAAACCTGTGCAACCTTTATGTGATCTTCAGGTAAAAAGAAAATGATAGCATTGAAAATCCATTCAATAAATAAAAAGCTAAAACCAGATGATCAGAACTAGTTTCACACACATTAAGTGCTCCTTGTCAGCATAAAACCTGCAGCATAATACGAGAAATAAAACATTTAAAATGCTTAAACTGCTCTCTTCATTTGCATAAGCAAGGAACAAGTTAGGGTCAAAGGACAGGTGTTTCCTTTCAGATCTCATTTGCCAGACTTGCAACACTAATGAACTAATGGTGTCATTTGACTTGAAATGGAACAAGCGTATCACCTGTATAGCTGAAGACTGTAGAAGGCAAAGGTGGGGAAAATAGACAGAGAAGTGAGCATGAATATGATTAATGCTAATGTTCTATTTTTTATCCTGAAATTTTGCAGCATTTATTTTGAAATCTTACTCAGAAGAATGTCACCCACAGTGACAGTGAATATGAAATTGATCTTGTTTCTCTTATGTTTAAGGACAACTTGTCTGTCATATCTTTTTTCTAGAATTAACAAAAACTTGTTCTCTACACAGATTATTGATCACAATTAAAAACAATGACTGTTACGGCTTCCCATTATGCTTGCTTTTCTTCATATCGGAACCTTATTTAGTGAACTGATTCATATAGTGTTCTTTACTGAAATGCAAATTGTCTTTAAGAAAGCAGGGAACCCTTTTCTTTCCAATGACATATTATAGATTTAGAGTTTAGATAATGCTACCGAAGATGAAAGTATTTTTAAAATAGGCCAAAGTAGTCAGTTCTCTATAATATTGGTTATCAGCTTAAATATTTCCCAAGAGCTTAAGTGTAGAACTAAGCTTTTCCAGCATTTTTCCATGATTCTATAATCATAGAAAGTACCCCTTTCTTTGAGAATCATTTTGAAAAATTAGTTATTCTTTTTACATCACTTATCATCAATGAAGTTCTTATTGTTATTTTAATATAGACAGTCCTTCATTTTATAAGAGTCTCCCAAACATAATAAGACTTTAGGCATCACAGACCTTAGACATCAAATATCAATAACAATGAGTAATGCAGTTAAGGAAGCATAGAGTTAAAACATATTAATATGTAAGTTACAAAAGAACTCACGAAAAAGTACGCTAAAAGCTGCACAAATATAATTATTTATAAAAAAATTTTAATTGAAGAGGTGATTTTATGGCAATGAAATGCGTTATATTCACATTTAGTATGATTAATTATCTGTGATTTTCAGTTTTCAAAATGAAAAGGGCGAATGCTGACTTTTTTGGTTTTCTAGTGTCAGGCACTACTACTTCTAGCTGTCAGCCAAAAATACAGCAGACCACATGTCTTTAAAGCCCAAAGCCAACAAATATCATTCCTCCATTTCAATGTCACTGAAATAAATGAAGGCAATCACATCACGTGGAAACTTCATGCCTATTTGGAGAGCTAAGTAATCACCTCTGTCAGACCTATAGCTAGATGAATGATATAAAATCAGCAAACAGTGTAAGTTACAATATTGCCCTTAAGCTGTTTTCAAAAGCAAGAATTGGCAGGAATATGGGCGAGGAGAAGGCTCAGGCTTATGGAAATGGAAATAACTTGATCATTTTTTTCTTTTGGGTACTTCTGATAACTAAAGTGAATATAATATAGCTTCAGTTACTCTGAAGGTGAGAAGAGGTTGCCTGAGAAAACAATGGATGACATGCGGTCAGGGGAATGGCTTGATCACAGCTTTTAGAGACTGGGAAAAATGACAGGAAGAATTTCAAGAATCTTCTGTAGAAATTTTGAAATAGAACAAGTAACCATGTGCCTGGCTATCTTAGCTGGTTCTAAATAGAGGCAAAGAAATGGCATTTGCAATATATGTATGTATATTTTTATGTCATATTTATATATATTTTTCTTCACAGAATGCAACATCACCATCTTAAAAAGGACACATGCTATTTCCCTTTTCTGGAAATATTTATTGATAAAGACAAGCTTTGATGCCTTGAACTCACTAAAGTCAGGCTGTATAGTTTTTGAGAGTTAATAACCCCAATAGAAAAGGGTGGAAAATGCTGCTGCCATTACTCTTTCTTCTTAAGTGTTCTAAAAAAGACGTATCAGAAAGAATATGTGGGTTGGTCAAGCAATGAATACCTACTCAGTAAAAATACAAAATTAAATTCTGTTGGTCTAGATACAGGGTTTCTCAACAGCAGCACTATTGACATTTGGAGCCAGATAACTCTTTGTTGGTGGTGGCTGTCCTGCACATTGGAGGATATTGCTGCAGTCCTGGCCTTTACCCACTACCAGCAGCATCCTCCACGCAGCTGTCACAACCAAAAGTCTCTCCAGACATTGCCAAATATCCCCTGGGGAGCAAAAATGCTTGCCCCGGGTTCAGAAGCACTGGGAATTTCTAGTAGGGAGATTAAAAAGCAATACTCAGAAGGTAGAAAAATAGACTTTATCCTATAAGTAACATTAAGATAGAAACATTTTATAGAATTCCCATGTACTTCTTACCCAAGAGAAAAGAGTGGTTTTGTCCACCAAAAATAGTTACAAGAATGTTCATAGCAACTTTATTCATAATTATAAATAATGGAAACTACAAAAATGCTCATCGACACCAAAATGAATAAATAAATTGGAGGATGTGTATGCAATGGAATACTGCTCTCAGCAATGAATAAAGCGAACATTTAACACAGAGCAAAATGAATGGATTTCACATACATGACGCTATGTGAAAGAAGCCAGAATCAAAAGAGTGATGTATGACTCATTTATATGAAGTTCAAAATATATAAAACACAAGAAGTCACAAGTATTTACTGTGGGGAAGAGGAATGGTTCTTTACCTGGAGGAGCATGAGAGAGGTTTCTAGGGAACAAGGAATGCTCTAAGTCTTGATTTGGGTAGTGGATGCATGGATGTGCACATATGCAAAAATTCATTGGGATATACATTTAAGACTTGTGTTCTTTATACCATGTAAGGTATTAGTAAAAAGTAAATAATAACAAACTATACACTGGAGGCAGTAAATGAAGAGAAAAAGACTCAGGAAAACTAGCATGTTATTTTCATTTCTATTTTATGAAGATTTGTTGTCCAATAGATAGATAGATAGATAGATAGATAGATAGATAGATAGATAGATAGATAGGATTAGTTTTCCAGGGCTGCAGTAACAAAGTACAACAGACTGAGTGGCTTAAGCAATGGAAATTTCTCATAGTTCTGGAGGCTAGGAGTCCAATATCAAGGTGCCAGCAAGTTTGGTTTCCTCTGAGGCCTCTCTCCTTGACTTGCAGATGGTCCCCTTTCTATTGTGTCTTTATATGGTCTCTCCTGGGTGCATGCCTCCTCCTGGTGTTTCCTCCAAGTATCCTAATTTCATCTTCTTATAAGGATGACAGACTGAATTAGAGCCTAACCTAAGGACCTCATTTTTAACTTAATTACCTCTTTAAAAGCAATCTCTCCAAATACAGTCACATTCTGAGGTACTGGGGGTAGGGCTTCAATATTTGAGTCTTAAGGGGTTACAATTCACCCCATAACACAAATGCACACACACACACACACACACACACGTCATCTCCACATTTGAAAACACTAGTAGGCTTCTGCAAACCTGCTAAGTGCCAGGCATTGTCCTAGGCAATTAAAACATATTGCTTTAATTTTAATAACATTCCTGAAAAGTAGTTATATTACGAATACCCACTCTGCAGATTGGAAAAAAGGTCCGGAACAATAAGTGATTGTCCAAAGTCAATTAGCTTTTAGCTGGCTAAGCTGAAATTCAATGTCAGGTTTCTTCACCTCCAAAAACTCTTACTGCTCCATGCCATCTCTTCTACCATTTATATGCACACAGATACACACAACACTTGAAAGGTATAAGTGTTAGTACGTGAATTCTAAGTAGGTTAGATACTTTTTTTATAGCACTGAGCAACTTTTGATCGTTTACGAATCCAATCAACATGAATAAGTCGATATGCAATGAGTGGGGACATATATACTGCAAATTCAGTATTATTTTGGTTTTGTATTTTTCCATTAACTGAAAACTAGGTACCATAGCAACAGAACTAGTTTAAACCAAATTCCCATGAAAGAGAATTGTTTGGCAGGAATAGATTTTAAAATCTTTCTGCACATCCAGAGAGAGGAAACAAAGGGCTGGGTGACAAGCTAAAAAGTATAAAATTAACCAAGTCCCTGAACCCTTGCTACAGGAGAAATTTAGGTAAAAATATCTATGTGACTATAAGACTCAAAATACTTTTGAATGCTGCTATTGTATAAGCATATATGAGACATGTGAACAAAGAATCAACTTTTAAAATATTTTTTTGGTGTGGATTTTGAAACCCAATGTTGATCATTTTGACTCTTCTGTTTCCTTTGAGATCTGCATTAAGTTCTATAGATTCCCACCCCCACACTCTGGCATGAATTTCTTACATTGTCTACTCCTTATCGTCCCATTGCTGACACCTCACTAGGTCACTACAATGGTCCTTTCCCTGACCTCTCTACCTTATGTCAGTATCTGCAGAAAGATACGGAAGGGCTGCAGAATCATATGGCAGGGGTCAAAATTTTAATTCAACTACGAAACAGGTACAAAGAAGCAAATATTATCATCATTTTAGAGATAAGAAAATTGAGAAACAGAGAAAGTTAAATGACTTTTGAGTTATATATATATATATATATAACATATATATATATGTCTTTTGTTTAAAAAGATATTAAATGCCAACCTGAAATGATTCAGACAGCTAGTCACATTTTGTTCTCTAAAGTCATGTGTTTCAATTATTGTGTTCGCACAGGGAGAGAGCCTAGATTAGGTTTCATCTCATATATGTCTTTTAAAAAATGCTTTAGAACACCAGACAATCCAAGGAAGGAAGGCTACTTATTTTAATAAGATGGGATACCTTCTTTCATTAGGCAGTATTTTCATCTCTCATCCATCCATTCATCCATCCAATTATTCATTCTTCCAAAGTATATATTAAACACCTACTAAGTGCTGGGCATTATACTCAGCAATAAGAATGCAACGGAGAAGAGAGACCAGTTACTGAGTATCATAAGGGACCCTGCAGACTCAGAGAAAAGAAAAATATACCTAGAGATACTTACAGTCATCAATAAATGCTGAGAGAGAGAGAGAGAAATGAACAGATTGCTATGGTCAAACAAAAAGGTTGCTATTGGGCAATTAGCTGACACAGCTGTATGAAAGACAGACTGGCCAATATTTGAAAATGTGAACTCTGAGTTTTTGGCCTCTGGACCTGAGTTATGTCTTTGTTTATTTACCCTAAGTCATTCCTAGGGATTTACAACTCTAGTTTCCTTCTAAATATGTTCCAGTTTTAGTCATTCAAATCAAGCACTAAAGTAATTCAGAGGAGGCTGGAGAGGAGTCTAGAAATGTTTCCTAGAAGACGTGAGGTTTCATTTGTGTATTATGTTAACTGAAAGCAGCTCCCAATCAGGAGTCTAAGTCTTAAAATCGGATAATCATAAACAACTATTAAACAGGCATCAAATATGCTCAATCCTGTTTATGGTAGTGCCTCATAAAGATTAGGGCATGTTACTGCACACAGGGAATTTACTTTTCAGTTGTGGAGATAAAATTAGCATGTAGGAAATAATTAGAGAATGATTAAGTGCTAAACTATGTGTTACTCTCCATAGGGATTTAGAGAATTAGAAAGATTTTGATGGGCTATGTATTCTGACATACGGTTAGATAGAAAAAGTAGTTTTATCTGAACACAAATTATTCCACAAGCCCATTGGTCCAAGTATAAGGTTGTTATTAGATATTTTTGGATAATAATCTCAGAACTACTTGCTGTAAAGTACAGGCCATTGAAAGTGAAAAAGTCATGCTTAGTACCCCTGGTCATAATTATGGGCTGCATGGACTGCTAACCAGAGACCTGACTGGAAAGCAAGAAGTGGAAGGAAATGAAGCAGCACGAGCTTTCCCAGGATGATGAAAGCTGATATCCCTGGTTTCAGTCTCACACTATTTGGACTAATTTCACTGGTGAATAAAAAGCACGTAGAACACCTGATTTCAGTTAGGCTTTCTTTCTATAATAATTCTGAATATAAAAGCATGTAGATGACTATAAATTAGTGTTTTGAGCTTGGATGTTTTGGATGTTGGTGTTTTCTGATGCATGCTCTTATCCCAGCCAGTAAGGATACCGTGCCTCATGACTACCAGAGATCATTGTTTACTTTTGTAAATATCTATTAAAAGCAAATATATTCCATTCCCAGATGTTCTTTTTTGTATCGAAATTATTTTTTAGTTTTATGTCATTTTTTTTTCAACTTTTATTTTAGATTCAGGGGGTACACGTGTGGGTTTGTTACCTGGGTATATTGCATGAGGCTCAGGTTTGGGGTTTCAATGATCCTCTCACACAGGTACTGAGCATAGTACCCAATCGTTTTTCAAAACTTGAACCCCTCCATCCTTTAGTAGCCCCCAGTTTCTATTGTTGCCTTCTTTATACCCATGAGTATCCAATGGTTAGCTCCCACTTGCAAGTGAGAACATGTGGTATTTGGTTTTCTGCTACTGCACTCATCAACTTAGGATAATGGCCTCCAGTGGCATCCATGGTGTTGCAAAGGACAACATGTAACTCTTTTTATGGCTGTGTAGTATTCCATAGCATAGATAATATATATTATACTTTCTTTATCCAATCCACCTTTGATGGGCACCTAGGTTGTTTCCATTTCTTTGCTATTATCAATAGTGCTGGGATGAACATGTGGGTGCATATGACCTTCTGGTAGAATGACTTACTTTCTTTTGGATATATACCCAGTAATAGGATTGCTGGGGAGCAAGGTAGTTCCATTTTAAGTTCTTTGAGAAATATTCAAAGCACTTTGCCCAGTGGTTGAACTAATTTACATTCCCACTAACAGTTTATAAGCATTCCCTTTTCTCCACAGCCTCACTAGCATCTGTGACTTTTTGAGTTTTTAATAATAGCAATTCTGACTGGTGTGACATGGTGTCTCATTGTGGTTTTGATTTCCATTTCTCTGACGAAGAGCGATGTTGAGCATTTTTTCATGTGTTTATTGGTCACTTATATGTCTTCTTTTAAGAAGTGTCTGTTCACATCTTTTGCCTAGTTTTAATGGGGTTATTTGTTTTTAGTTTGTCCAACTTTTTACATTCCTTATGGATTCTAAATATTAGACCTTTGTCAGAGGCATATTTGCAAATATTTTCTCCCATTCTGTAGGTTGTCTGTTTACTCTGTTGATAGTTTCTTCTGCTGTGCAGAAGCTCTTGAGTTTAATTAGGTCCCACTTGTCAATTTTTGTTTTTGTTGCAATTGCTTTTCAGAACTTAGTCATAGATTCTTTGCCAAGGCCAATGTCCAGAATGGTGTTTCCTAGCTTTTCTTTTTGGATTATTAGAGTATGAGCTCTTATATTTAAATATCTTGAGTTAATTTTTGTACATGGTGAAAGGCAGGGGTCCAGTATTATTATTCTGCATATGGCTAGCCAATTACCCCAGCACCATTTATTGAATAGGGAGTCCTTTCCCCATTGCTTATTTTTGTCAACTTCGTCAAAGATCAGATGACTGCAGGTATGTGGCTTTATTTCAGGGTCCTCTATTCTGTTCCATTGGTCTATGTGTCTGATCTTGTACCAGTACCATGCAGTTTTGGCTACTGTAGCCTTGTAGTTAATTTGAAGTTGGGTAGTGTGATGACTCCGGCTTTGTTCTTTTTGCTTAGTATTGCTTTGAATATTCAGGCTGTTTTTGGTTTCTATATACATTTTAGAATAGTTTTTTTCTAGTTCTGTGAAAAACGATGTTGGTAGTTTGATAGGAATAGCGTTGAATCTGTAGATTGCTTTGGGCAATATGACCATTTTAATGATATTGACTATTCCAACCCATGAGCATGGGATGTTTCACCATTTGTTTGTGACATCTATGATTTTTTTTAGCAGTGTTTTACAGTTCTCCTTGTAGAGCTCTTTCATCTTCTTGGTTAGATGTGTTCCTATGTATTTTATTTTTTGTCACTATTGAAAATGGGGTTGCCTCCTTGATTTAGCTCTCAACTTGAACGTTACTGGTGTATAGAAATGCTACTAATTTTTGTACACTGGTTTTGTATCTTAAAACTTTATTGAAGTCAATCAGTTCCGGAAGCCTTCTGGCAAAATCTTTAGGGTTTTATAGGTGTAGAATAACATCATCCATGAGGAGATATAGTTTGACTCCTTCTTTTCCAATCTGGATGCCTTTTATTTCTTTTACTTGCCTAATTGCTCTGGCTAGCACCAGTACTACATTGGAGTAGTGAGTATATTAGTCCATTCTTGCACTGCTATAAAGAAATACCTGAGACTTGGTAATTTATAAGGAAAAGAGGTTTAATTGGCTCATAGTTCTGCAGGCTGTACAGGAAGCGTAGTGGCTTCTGCTTCTGGCGAGGCCTCAGGAAACTTATAATCATGGTGGAACACAAGAGGGGAGTAAGGTACTTCACATGGCAAACCAGGAAGAAGAAAGAGACAGGGAGGTGCTACGCATTTTTAAATAACCAGATCTCCTGAAAACCTACTCACTATACAGTCCCAAAGGGAGACGGTGCTAAACCATTCATGAGAACTCCACCCCCATGATCCAATCACCTCCCAACAGGCCCCACCCCCAATATTGGGAATTACAATTGAACATGAGATTTGGGTGGGGACATAGATCCAAACCATATCAGTGAGAGGGGGCATCCTTGTCTTGTTCAAATTCTCAAGGGAAATGCATCCAATTTTTGACCCTCATAGTACTTTGAGGTATGTTCCTTCAATGTCTAGTTTCTTGAGGGTTTTTAACATGAAGCAATATTGGATTTTATTGAAAGCTTTTTTCACATCTATTGAGATGATCACATGGTTTCTGTTTTCAATTCTGTTTATGAGTGAGTCACATTTATTGATTTGAGTATGTTAAACCAACGTTGCATCCCAGGAATGAAATCTACTTGATCTTGGTGAATTAACTTTTTGATGTGCTATTGAATTCAGTTTGCTAGTATTTTGTTGAGGATTTTTGTGTCTATGTTAGTCAGGGATATTGGCCTGTAGTTTTCTGGGTGTTTTTTTCATTGTGTCCTTGCCAGGTTTTGGTATCAGGATGATGCTTGCTTCATAGAATGAGTTACGGAGGAATGCTTCCTCCTTGACTTTTTGGAATAGTCTCAGTGAAATTGGTACCAGGCTCTCTTTCCATGTCTGGTAGATTTTTGGCTGTGAATCCACCAGATATTCTTTTAAGAGCAAAAGGAGTTTACAAAATCTGAAGCAGGTTGCAAAAGAAAGGCAGCTATTTCGATTGAACTTCATCCCCAAGTGACCTACATCTTGCCAAAATTGTACTTTGTGCTTTTAATTTATAATCTTTTATGTTGAAGTTCTATTAGTTAACTAACATTTTTGACAGCAATCATACACTTAAGGTAAATTGTTTTCTAGCTGAAAAGAGAGGTGAAGGCTACACATCTGTAAAATAAGAATAGTGGTAATTTGAGAGGTTACTAAATTGCTTTGAAAAAAAAAAAAACCTTGGCCGGAAGCGGTGGCTCATCCCTGTAATCCTAGCACTTTGGGAGGCCGAGGCGGGTGGATCACCTGAGGTCAGGAGTTCAAAACCAGCCTGGCCAAAATGGTGAAACACTGTCTCTACTAAAAATACAAAAATTAGCTGGGAGTAGGGCGCCTGTAATCCCAGCTACTCGGGAGGCTAAGGCAGGAGAATTGCTTGAACCCGGGAGGCGGAGGTTGCGGTGAGCCAAGATCACCACTTCACTCCAGCCTGGGGCGAAAGAGCAAGATTTTGTCTCAAAAAAAAAAAAAAAAAAAAAAAAAAGAAAGAAAAGAAAAGAAAAACCTTTAAGATTATATATTAGACATTTTGCTATAATATAAATCAAATTTATTTTGTGGTTTTCTAGTGACTTTATATAAAGTTGTACTGACTTTCAAGTTACTTTTAGTAATTGGCTTTTTTTAAAATGGTTTATTTTACAAAGTAATATATTTTTAACATTAAAAATCAATATTAAAGTGATACTAAAGTATGGACAAGAAACAGTAAAGATCAGGTAACTATTTTCCCAGCTATCTCTAAAATCCATATAGAGAGATAAAGATGGACATTTAATAAAATATGATTTTAGTAAACATGGTCATATATTCTGAATGAAATATAGTTAATGCAATTGTATCTGCAAATAAATTAAGAAATAATATGAAGTGAAATAATTACTAGTTTCTTAATGGTCAGTTTACATGTTTTAGAAGTTTTAGGAAAAATCAATATGGAACAGCATTAAGAAATCGGTTTTACTACAATTATGATATTCTAAAATGAGTATTTCAATTTTAAGTCAGACTGATTTATTTCCTGCTGTGAGAGAAAATAAGCTTCTTGCCTCTCTTCAACATGTTCCCATTTTTATTATATTGATTCACTTTTTCAAAGTTTATAATATTTACATTCTGTTCTACAACTACAACCCTCATAGTCTTTATTTTCAATTTTGTATTTTTTGTATTCACAGCTCTTCACCAGGTTTCTTTTTTTTTTTACCAAATATTCATCATTCCCCAACTTTTTGTTTTGATCTGTTTTCTCTTGATTTGATCTTAATTGTTTGCATTTTATCATCAAGTAGTCCTTTTACTCCAATAAAAGGGGGTGCTAAGATCTTGTATGCTTGTTATTCTATTATCCTTTTATTTTCTGCATTTATTCCTTCCTTACATTGTTCCAAATAATAAAGGGTAGAATAAAATCACCCAGATATTTCTATTCTGAAGTCTTCCTTCCTTTTTTTAACTGGAACAGATTGCTCAGTATTGGGACCCAACAAATAGCTATAATCGTGAAACTTCTCTTCACTGCTCTCCTCTTTTTTGGTTTACTCTTTAGTTCTGATAGACAACATCATTAAATAATATTCTAAGAAAGGGTGCCATGAAAGAAAATATTCAGTGTTTTTGCATATCCAAATACGTTTTTATTCTGTACTCACACAGGTAAAGTTTGAAAACAATATTGTACCTGTTTTTTAGTCTCTGACCACATTTCTAGCATGTTTAGAAGAACTGAAAACAACCGCATGATCCATGTGATTGATGGAAAGTAATAATACAGTTTTAAGGAAATTATATGTGTACTCCACATGCCAATTTTAAAATTATAAAATTTGTTTATATAATTTTATTATATAAGCCATTGTTTACATAATAAAGCCATTGCTTATATAATAAAATTGTATGAAGCAATAAAAAGCAATATATGCAGTTGCTTATATAATACAATTTTATCCAGGGTATTTTATCTTTCCTGCTTCCTCTAACTCCTACCCACCTACTCAAATATTTTCCTAATATCCATATATATATATATATATATATTTAAAGATCAGTTATTTGTATACTTGATAACTATTACCTTTTATTATTACTTGAAGAAACTTGAATAAAATTTGTTTCAAAATTGCTTAGTTCAAAATATGTTTAAAGGTTCAAGAAGAAAAAGTATTTATTTAAGAAAAGTTTCTGACACTAGATCCTAGCATCAAGCCCTTTACCAGGAAATATTAATTTGTTTCCCCAATGATATAATGCGATTTTATCCTACAATTTTTTTAAATATTCTGACCACATTTTTCTTTCTTCATCATTTTACTTAAAATTACTGCACAGATAAGCATCAAACCTTCACATTTTTCTGACAAACTTATTTCTTAATCTTTTGCCCCAATACTGTGTAATGTTTCCTTTTCATTTTGTTATTTATTTTCACCCGAAAAATACTAATGAATCTATTTGGAGTACACATGTCATGAACAGATTTTTCTTGTCCATATCTCATTTGTAAAATCAAAGTAGATATTACTTTTCTGAAATACTGATACTTGAAATTCATTAATGTTTCTCTGAAGTGATTCTCATACTTGTTTTAATGCTTCTTAGTAGTACACCATAAACAGTAGATTTCTTTTATTTACTTTTGAAATTTTTTCTCTTCAGTTCCTAAAAAGCAGGGACTGAATCCATTTAACAATAATTCTAAAGCCCTTAGCACAATGCATAATCAAAAAGGCTTTACTGCTTAGGTTAATGATAATGTTATGCTCTTATACAACTATTAAAGCCATAGAGGCTCTGGGAAGCCACTGATTTAGTTATTTAGTTCCAGAAGGACTGCAGTACATTTAAACTAACCCAGGAAAATAGCTATACACATTTACAAAGTCTTCTCAGAAAGCAAGTTTGAAGCTTTTTCTGAGTAAATAGCCCATTCTAACATTTTCAAATCATGACAATCCATTTGTTTCTAATGTCAATTCCCCCTGGTTTAAGATAATTTTCTATTGTTCTTGTTTTTACCTTGATACTATCACTCATTTTCTTCACATACTAAGTACTAGTTAAATATTTTATCAAGATCCTCCTTTCTCTGTTTCTTGTGTTCTCCTTAAGCAAACCCTGAGATCAAGACTTGTGTACAAGGGACTCATTCCAAACAAAGAATGCTTCCAGGGAAAGTCAGTAAAAACATGAAAGGATTTATCAGTAGGAAAATTTCCAAAATTTTACAGGAAATTCCCAGGCTTTTGATCTCCCACCTGGAGGAGTGGGTACAGCTTCAGCAACCCTAGGATGGTACCCCACAAAGAGCCTTTAGTGCTAGCTGATAAAAGTGAGAGCACAGAAACCAGAGAGAGGGTAGACAACAAAAATCTTCAAAAGGGATCTGAGAAGATCTGGGCAGAGATAGGCAAAACAATTGTCCTTAACCTTATACATTTTTATGCATTAGATATTTTTAGTATCCTCTCAATCTCCCCCTACTTTTACTTAGTCTGTAAAAAGGTAGTATGAATCTTATTATCTGGGGGAAGTTTGCTCATCTGACCACTGGTAAAGATAATAGTGTCTATTTAGTGGGGTTCTCATAGGAATAAAGGGAATTAATGTTTTTTGTTTGTTTTTTGGAGACAGAGTCTGGCTCCATTTCCCAGGCTGGAGTTCAGTGCCATAATCTTGACTCACTGCAACCTCCACCTCCCGGGCCCAAGCCATCCTCCCACTTCAGCTTCCCAAGTAGAAGGGACTACAGGCGTGGGCCACCACACTCGGCTAATTTCTCTTTTTTGTTGAGATGAAGTTTTGCCATGTTGCCCAGCCTGGTCTTGAACTCGTGAACTCAAGCCATCCTCCTGCCTCAGCCTCCCAAAGTGCTGGGATTATAGGCATAAGTCATCACACCTGGCTGGAGCAATATAGGCTATGTATTATCATCATCAATAGTATTACTGTTGTGATTATTACTAAAAAACAAGCAACTAATCTGAAAGCCCTCATAGACATCTGGCACTCAGAATATAGTCAGATTATCTCATGTTTACTCCACTTTTTATTCCTTATGACATATACATATTTTATCGTGCATATGGTATTATGATAATTCTAGGCATAGAGTTCTACTGCCTTTTGGTCAAATTGTCATTTTAACTGAATGTTAAATGTCACTGTTCTTATGATTTTTGAGTTTTAACAGACGGCTCATAAGTCAGAAAAATAAAGCAAGCACAAACTATTTGCACATCCTAAAGAGAAGCAATGGTGTCTTAGTCCATTTTCTCTTGCTATTACAGAATATCACACACTGTAAATTTCTCTGTAATTTACAGAGAAAATAAGTTTATTTGGCTCAATTTCTGAAGGCTGGAAAGTACAAGAACATGAGACCACCTTTTGGTGAAGGTCATCTCATGGTGGAAGGGCAGGAGAATAAGAGAGTTTTGCAATAACAACCTTAATCTATTTATGAGGGTGGAGCCTCCAAGACCTAATCCCCTCCTAAAGGCCCCACTTCCCACCGTCACTACAATGACAACCAAGTTTCCAAAACACGAACTTTTTGGGAACACATTCCAACTCTAGCAAATGGATTATCTATAAAAATAAGCTAAGGTAGTATGAAACAATCACTTTACACTCACTAGAGTGGATATGATAAATAAAAAACAGAAACGAGTGTTGGTGAGAATGTTGAAAATTAGGAAACCTCACACATGGCTGATGGGGATGTAAAGTTGTACAGTCACTTTAGAATACAGTCTAGCAGTTCCTCAAAAGTTAAATATAAAGTTAACACATGACCCAACAATTCCACTCCTAGATATACACCCAAGAGAAATAACATATGTCCACATAAAAAGTGTGCAAAAACATTCATAGCAGCATTATTTCTACTAGCTCAAAGCAGAAACAATCCATATGTCTATCAACTGATGGATGGATAAATAAAATGTGATATATCCGTACAATGGAATATTATTTGGAAATCAAAATAAATAAAATATTGATATATGCTACAATCAATGTACGACCCTGAAAATATTATGCTAAAATTTCAGTCACAAAAAATCCACATGGTATACGATTCCATTTATGTAAAATGTCCCAAATAAGTAAACCTACAGGAACAGAAAGTAGAGTAGTGTTTGCCCATGGCTAGGAAGAGGGAGATATGAGGAATGACAGCTAATGGAAATGGAGTTTCTTTTTGTAATGATGAAAACCTTCTAAAATTAGGTTGTAGTGATGTTTGCATAACCCTTTCAATATACTAAAAAACAGTGAACTGTGTACTTTAAATGGGTGAGTGGTGAGGTGTATGAATTATATCTCAGTGAAGCACTTTAAAAACAATGCATTTAGAAAATATTAAAGGATGAGTTCTGACAACTTCTGCCAGGTTTTTATTAGACTGTTATGTCTCTAGGCTAGGCTGTTCATAGGAGTTTAAGAAATCTTTGGACAGATGAAGATGTTCAATAGAGTAGCTTTCTTTAGAGGGAGTTGTTAATGCTCTGCATTCCTGTAATACCTACAATCTCCTCTCCCTATCTGCCCATCGCTTCTTGGGAGTCAATGGGGTAGGGAAGAGAGGTGCTTCACCTTACTGCAAGTTAAGTAAGAGAACTTCCATAAGAAATGCTTGAAGAGATTAAAAAGTAAACCTGAAGGCCATGGGCACTGGTATCTGCCTCTTGAAAATTCAAGAAACAACTGTTTAAGGCTGAACTTTGACCAATAAATGCTTCATGAGATCGACCCAGCTGCACAGGACAGATTCATGAATTTATTGTTGGACCAATGTCAATCCTGGGGAAGGAATTTTTATTCATTTCAAGAAAGGTTCCACCCAAGATGACTGCCTGGAGGATACAGAGATCCCAACTAAGGAACAGAATGAGACGCCAAGGGTCTGAAGATTTGGTTGTTAGTGTCAGAGGCCCTACCTGCATCAATTTAGCTACAAGTGAGAGATATTTAGAGTAGAGAGTAAGTGGGCTTCTGAGGAGGCAAGGAAACAACCTAATGAGAATAAGAATCAGAATTTGGAATCTGCTGCCTCAGAGGACACCAAAGCCAAAACAATTCCATCAATCAAAATAACTCTTCATCCTTTTCTCCCTTCTCATTTCCTCCCAACCTCAGCACCCTCATGCTTTCTACCTACTCTAATCTTGGAAGACTCAGCCATATCCTTGTCAGTGAGAGAGGAGGAGGGACAGAACAAGGTGGGGCAGGGAAATAAACACTCAGGTCACTCTCACTCCAATGCAGCCTTTGAGGTACAAAGTGGTCCTCAGCTAAGAAAGGGGGGATGTTTATTTTAGAGAAGATTTAGGGTTTGAATACTGATGGGCTTCGATTGTAATTATCTATGTGTTATTGGTTGAATTATGCCCCCCCCCCCCGAAGATGTGTTGAAATCCTAATTCCAAAAATGTCAGAATGTGACCGTCAGATATAAGGTCATTGCAAATATAGTCCATTAGGTTAAAATGAGGACATACTAGAGTGGGGTAAGCCCCTAATCCAATAAGGCTGGTGTCCTTTTAACAAAATAACCATGTGAAGACACAGAGATACAGGGAGAATGCTATGTGAAGATAAAGGCAGGGGGTGGAGTAAAGCAGCTATAAGCTAACAAAGTGAAGGACTGCTGGCAACCGCCAGAAGTTAAGAAGAGGCAAGGAAGAATCATCCCGCAAGAGCCTTAAGAGAGAGCATGGCTGTGCCAACACTTTGATTTTGGACTTCTGGACTTACAAAACTGTGAGAAGACATTTCTGTTGTTTTAAACCACTCAGTTCTGGTATTTTCTTATGACAGCCCTGGGAAACAAATACACTTTGAGACCGGTAAGCTATGGACTCTGCCTTCGTTTTCATTCATGGGTAGGAAAGGACAAGACCATGACTTGGTTTAAAGAGGAAGTGAGAAAGAACAGGCAGTTTTCTGCTTGTACTGAACCAAATCTAGCTCATGCAATTAAACAGTTAAACTGTGATTATTTCATAAACATTTCAAAAGCATACTAAACATGGCTAATCCAGTCCTTACGATGTTTATTTTTCTTCCCTTTTTGTGTCACTCACAACTTGTGTTTTTGATGATGCTTGACCTTTATTATTTGGTTCCAATCTCTCTGACTTTCCTTTGTATTTTTCAACATTACTTTCCTAAGTAACTGTCATTTTCAAGAACAGGTAGCAAATTGGAGTCCCTATTGTTCTGAGTCTTCAATGGCTATTAAAAAAAAAAAGATTTTTTTAGAGCCAAGGTACAAATTAATCTAGCAGATTGGAGTGCATTTTATAGTTCAAGATAAGAACAATCATCTCTAACAGACTGATTAAAAATGAAAAGTAATAGTAACTATAAGAGATGCAAACATAATAAAACTAGCACTTACTGAGTATTTTCTAGGCCCAACCTTTCAAATGCATAATGTCTTTAATTCTGAAGTAAATTTATGAAGACAAACTATTACTGCCCCTATTTTACAGATGAGGAAACCAAAGGTTTGAACAAATAACTCATCCAAAGTTGCTCAGCTAGCAACTGGAAAAAATAATAATTCAGTTCAGATCTGTTTGTTCCTAGAAACCTAGTTCCATTGTAGATTTCACCATAATTACGGCTGCTATCACTCCACATGCTTCCTGGAATACCAGGGAGACTGATTCAGCAGATTTCTGCCTCACCAAAGCAGCAGATTCTATGAGACACTTACCAGTATACCCTCAGAATTCATCATTTGCATGCATCCAGCCCTGTCTCCCACATGTCAGCTCTTGCAACCCACTGCCTAAAGGAATCTCATATGATACTGTAGCAGTCTGGGAGTGCTTAGAATTTAATTTGCGTGCCCCAGAAGCCCTCAGTCAATGACCCATGGGGGTCAGTGTACAAATACCCTACCTCCATCCCTCCTTGGGCAGGCAAAGTCTGAAGCATGTATTACATTGTCTCCTAGATTTCCCCACCAGGATTAAGTCCCCTTTGCCTATAGTGGTAACTTGGTTAATAATGAACGCTTCATTCAATTCCTTCTCCTCACTTTCTCATCTCCCCACATCTAATATCTCCTGGTATTTCCTCTCACATAAACCATGTGCACTTGAAACCTTGTCTCGGGATCTAGGGGTTAGCTTCTGGGGAACCAAAACTAAAACAATCAATTAATGCAGTGGCATCAAATTTGCAGGAATTCTGGTTACCAGTTACTCTACACGTTTATATTATAACTAAAATTATTTTAGACTTTAAACAAAAATACTAAGTGTTCTTAAACCAAAAATACTAAGTATTCCTAAACAATGGTTTGCCAAGTTTTCTCATAAAGTTGATATGCTATGGTGCACTCTGCTGAATACAACAAAACCCCCAAGGTAGTGGCAATAAATAGGTTCAATTGATTGGATTCAAGTTGTAAGCAAGAATTAGGTAATAACAGTGATATTATTATTAACTGCCATTTATTGAGAACTTATATGCCAGGTAGGCCCTGTGCTAAGATGTTTAGGTGTAGTTTATTTTTTGTTTTTTGTTAATTTGATTTTTATTTTGAAATAACTTCAAAATTACAGAAAAGTTACAAGAACAATCCAAAGAACACTTCACAAATATTCACCAATCTTTAAAATTCTGCCACATTTGCTTTATCATTCTCTCTTCCCTTTCTCTCTCTCTCACATACAGTCACATATAGTATTTTTTTTCTGAACCATGAGAGTAAGTTGTGCATATTATGTTCCTTTACCCCTTAATATTTCAGTATGTATTTCCTAAGAACAAAAGATATTCTCTTATATAACCACAGTACAGTGATCAAGCTCAGGAAATCTAACACTAATAGAATATTTTCTTTGTTGTTGTTGGTTTTTTTTTTTTTTTTTTTTGAGACGGAGGTACTCTGTCTCCCAGGCTGGAGTGCAGTGGCACGATCTCGGCTCACTGCAACCTCCGCTTCCCGGGTTCAAGCCATTCTCCTGCCTCAGCCTCCCAAGCTCCCTAGTAGCTGGGACTACAGCCACGCATCACCATGCCCGGCTAATTTCTGTATTTTTAGTAGCGACAGGGTTTCGCCATGTTGTCCAGGCTGGTCTCAAACTCCTGACATCAGGTGATCCGCCCACCTCAGACTCCCAAAGTGTTGGGATTACAGGCATGAGCCATCGCACCCGGCCCAAATACTTTCAACTGTAGTCCATATTCTAATTTTGTTAATTGATCAAATAATATTCTTTATAACAATATCTTTTTTTTTTTCAGTTTGGCATCCAATCCAGTATTACAGACTACATTTGGGTGTCATGTCTCTTTAGTTTCTCTTAATTTGGAATCTCTTCTCATTATTTCTATATCATTTATGACCATGACATTTTTTAAAACTACAGACCAATTATATTATAAAATGTGCCTCGATTTGTGTTGTCTGATGTTGTTATGATTAAATTCAGGTTATGCAGTTTGGGTGGGAATACTGTATCAGTGCTATCATAGCCTTCTCAGTGGTGTTATATCCTGCCAAGAGTATTGCATCTAGAGGCACACACAAGATGTCTGTCTGCCCCTTTTTGGTGATATTAACTGTAATAGGCCCAATTCAAAGAGGGGCTCCAAGATCCCCATGCCTTTGTATATAAACCCTGTAAAATCCCTACCCTAGGAATAAGGGGTAGATGGTAGATTTCACTCCCTTGATCAAGTTATGTTACGTAACAAAGGTGAAGAGGTTTTGCAGGTATAAATAAAGTCCCACATTGGTTTTCTTTGCATTAATAAAAAAGGAGTGTATCCGGGGTGAACTTTACCTAATCTGGCTTCAAAGGGGCCAAGCCCTTCCTGAGATCAGACACTGTAAGTGTGAGAGAGTTTATGGAGAAGGTCAAGTGTTAAGGATCTGAGAGAGATTCCAGTTATGTCATACCCAGACTTCTGTCCAACAGAAACTGAAAGAAAAAATAAATGCTATGTTAAGTTGCTAAATTTGTGGTAATTTGTTACACAGCACAGAAAACAAATATATTAATTTTGAGCACTTGGCTAAAGTGATGTCCAGTTTCTTATTTCAGTTTCTTTTACACACAAAGGCAGCATAGCAGAAAAATATTCTTTTACTTTGCTTTCACTTAGAAATTATTCAATATTAGTTCATCAAGAGATCCTCATTATTGTTTTAGTTGCCTAGTACTTTATTGTGTGTATGTACTATAGTTTATCCAACTGATATCTTAGGTTTGACTATTAGGTAGTTTCCAATATTTTGCAATTACAAATAATGCTTCAATGAATAACTTTATATGTACATATATTTGCATTGTAGGAGATATATCTTCAGGCTAATTTCTAGAAATGAGATTGTTAGGTCAAAGTGGGATTGCATATGTAATTTTATTAGATATTTCTATTTCCCTTCCATTTGTTTCAGAACATTTCGAAATTCCAACACTGTATGAGAATGCCTATTTCTCTACAGCTTCTCAACAGAGTATATTGTCAAACGGTCAAATTATTGCCTATCTGATGGGTGAGAACAGTACCTCAATATAGCTTTAATTTGCTTTTACTTATTGTTAGTGAAAGCAGTCATCTTCTCATATGCTTAAGGGTCACTTATATATTTTTTGTAAATTGTCTATTTATGTTTTTGTCCATCTTTCTACAGGATTTGTGTTCCCACTTAATTTTTAAAAGTTCTTTATATATTAAGGACATTAACTCTTTATCTGTGATATACGTTACAGTATATGCATTTTTTTCCAGTTTTCTTTTGGCTTTTGACTTTGTCATGCAAAGTTTTTAATACAGTAAAATTTATTAATCTTTTTTATTTGTGGCATTTGAATTTTTAGTCATACTTAGAAAGTCCTTCCCAGCCAGGCACAGCGGCTCACGCCTGTAATCCCAGCACTTTGGGAGGCTGAGGCAGGCAGATCACGAGGTCAGGAGATCAAGACCATCTTGGCCAATACGGTGAAACCCAAATACAAAAAATTAGCCAGGCATGGTGGCGCGTGCCTGTAATCCCAGCTACTTGAGAGGCTGAGGCAAGGGAATCGCTTGAACCCGGGATGCGGAGGTTGCAGTGAGCTGAAATCACACCACTGCACTCTAGCCTGGTGAGAAAGCAAGACTCCGTCTCAAAAAAAAAAAAAAAAAAAAAAAAAAGAGTCCTTCCCTACATGCAAGTCCTAAAATAATTCACCAATATTTTCTTCTAGTATCTGTATAGTTTTCCTTGGTACATTTAGTTTTCTGATTCATTTGAAGTTTATTCTCGTGTATGGGCTGAGGAAGACATCTAATTTCCTCTTTTACACAAAACTATTATTAAGTTCAACTTTGCCCCAGTTATTTGAGATGCCACCTATATTATATATTACAATTCTATATGTATTTGGTTCTATTTCAGGGCTTTTGATTTTATTCCATTGGTCTGTCCATTCATGTGCTATTGACACTGTTATTTTTTGAGGCTTTGTAGTACATGCTAATATCTGGTAGGGCTAGTCATAGCTTTTCCTTTTTAGTGTTTTTCCCAGATATTTTTGTTCACTATTTTTTCATATTAACCTTAGTTTCAACTTGCCTAGCTCTGTATAGCAAAGCATGTTGGTATTTTTACTGGCATCACATTAAATTTAAATTAATTCAGAGAGAAGTGGCATCTTAATGATGTTGTGATGTCCTACTGAAGAACAAGGAATGTCTTTCTATTTGCTCAAGTCTACTTTTGTGTGTCTTTCAGAAAGGCTTTATAATTTCTTATATGTTTTACACATTTTCTGTTAATTTTATTCCTATTTTATCTTTTCTATTTTGTGAGATTTTTGTAATTTATTCTAACTAATCTCCAACTATTTTAACATTATTAATTTTGCATATGGTGGCTGTCAAATTTTGTCAAATTTACATATTGCTAACTTGTTGAATTATTTCATTGTTTGAGCTACATTTGCCATTTATTCTCTAGGGTTTTCCAGGTATACTATCATGTTATCTGCAAATAGAGGGAATTTTACTTCTTCTTTTCTAGTTCTCATGCCTCTAATTTATCTTTTCTAATTTCATTCCTGTCTTATTCCAGACTTTAGCATTACTGGAGTAAGTGTATATTTTTTTCTTAGATCTCTTAATATAGTGAGTGATATTAATAGATTTTCCAATATCAAACCCAGGTGGTCATAGTGAATGATTTTCATAATGTGGCGTTGCAGTGTATTAAATCAATTTTAATTTGGATTATTTCTAGATGCAGTATATTTTAAATCCTTAAAGAAATGATGAAGACAACCTGAGAGTTCAACAGACTCCTAATTATAAACTCTGAGGCAAATATATAGAATAACACATTCTATTTTAATAATTCCTTGTCACCAGCCTTGATTTTATCTTCTTTTCTTTCACCTCCCTCTGTGAAGATTCATTTGGTATTTCTTTCATTCATTAGACTCCTTTACATTAGGTATTTCCATGTATTTTACAACGACACTCTGAACTCCCATCTCTGCTGAAGATAATGTTTAGCTACTATATCTAGCACTTGAAGCTATGGCACCTTCGTTTCCGCTGATCCTTGTCAGAAAAAAATTACCAGCCTCAGCCAAGATGTCAGGGGCTTTATGTGTGGGTTAGCAGTAAAACACACCCAATAAATCACCACCAGTGAACTGTCTAAACAAATCCTTATTTCAACCCTTTCCTCCATCTCGTTTGCCTATATCTCTCCCCCAGCACTAAGCCTTCCCATGGAGTTTTCTGTTCCACCTTAATATTCCACACCACCAATACAGTCACATCAGCAGATGACTTCTAATGGACCAATGGGCAGGTGAATAACCTCCTTGTGGGGCTTAGACTTTGGTAACGCAGTATATCCTGGGTCCTACAAGACAAAAAACTTATTCAACCTGCTCAAGGTGTGTCTTCGAAATACATTTTAGAGATTAGAGACTTGCCTGATCATAGCATGGCAACCTGCCTCTAGTTCCCATGACTTTCCAGACAGAATCTGCCTTCTCTAAAACCTCCAGGTATTTCTGATGAAAGCCCCCTTTCTAGTGCCTTCGCCAGAAAGAAAAAGTAATGATGCCATTTGTAAATACTGAACCTTCAAATATCATAGCTCAGCTTCTAGACAGTTTCAATGGCTGAAAGTCTTCATTCTTTTAAAGATTGCTTTGAACTTTAAAAACAATTAAAATTCATTGAGAATCAGATTCAGTAAGGTATTCATGGTATATTGGGCTATATCACTTTTGGCCAAAAATGAGGTGTTAGCCAGAAAGAAATGAATCTTTATTTTCTACTTCATAAACTGGCCTGTGAAAGCAATTCTAAAATGGGAACTTGAAGTATAGTTGGGCTAATGAATCACTGGAACAAAAAGTATGACTTATTTGAAATGACCCTACTGATTTGGATGCATATGTTCTACTTAGTGTGTTTGTTTTAAAAATCTAAACGCAATAATGTCATTTGTCAATTTACAATAGTAGCCAAAGGTGAAACACTTCTGGTATTATTTCTCTCAGTGCTCTATGTTTCTGGGTTTATACTGGAATCTGTATAAAGGTACACAAAGCTGACTACAGTGGCAATGATAGTCATCTTAGAAAATGTACTAATAGAAAAGCAGAGATCTGTCTTTAATGGCCACTTTGAAAGCTGCATTACAACACTTTCGTTCAGTGTTAAACTGCTTCTTTACAGTGCTCGAATATAATAAAGCAGAGATTACAGTCAGGCTTCTGATGAACTTATGTGGTACAAAAATATTAATGTATGTTTTTGAAGTTTGAAGACACTAAAACAGTTAATAATGTGTGAAATTCCATTTGCTCATGTACTCTTCTTTCCATATCTCTTTTACACCCTGTACAAAAATGACAGTTAATTAACAGCCTAGCCCAAGAGAAGTGTTTCTAGTGATAATAAACAAAAGCTATTGTCAAAGAAGATGAAATTTACCATGACCAGAAAAAAAGAGTACTTTGCAGACAAATTAAACAGAAATCTTGCAATTAAAATACTTAAGCTGATATAAGATATATCTGTAATTGCATATTATAAAGAATTTAAATCGATAATAAAAATCCGTAATGTATATGTCCCTGAAAACGTGCTAAATGTATGTGTGTATCTACACATACACAAATATATCTCTTCTTATGACAGAGTTCCAAAATATTGAGTTCTTATCTATTGCATGGTTTGATTAGCTTACATAAAATGTGCCTTGGAAAATATTTTAAGAATATTCTTAAGAACATATACTCAGAGTATGCAAAAAAAAAAAGCCAAGTGAAATGAGAATAAACTAGACTTAAAGCATTGTCCTACATTACATACTTGGAAACACTCAGAAAACTACACATTTTAATGGTGACTTGATTGTTGCAATAGACTATATAATATTATTGATAATATGTCTAATATTACAAAGAAAAAGATTTTTTTTTAGTTTATAGATTCATCCTTGTTTCACCTAGGGGAAAGGCAAAAAGAAAAGACAGAAACAGCATACGAATAAATACTAAAAGTAATGGAGAAGAGTTAGGAATCATTTTCTTCCCATGGGTAGATCTGACATGACTTTAACAAAGAAATAAAAAAAAATCTTCCCATATAACATGCATAGTTGGAAGAACTGAGCAGCTAGTAAATTAAACTATCATAGAAAATCAACTCAAATTTTAGGAATGCATGATGCCTACCTTATGGCTGAGAAAAATATATTCAAGGCTCATCAAAGAATAAAGTACTGGTCAGATAACTTAAAACTTGGATTCAAACGTGATTTACTATGCTGCAATTTGATATTTTTCAGGCTCCATTTTCTGCCTAGCACACAGAAAAAGTGCAACCTTAAAAGTGGATATAATCAGTGAAAGCTACACTCAGTGTGTTTTTTGAAGCCCTAAAGATGGACTAATTTTCTCAGTAACAGATTTAGTGTCATTTATCCTTTTACTACTTGAAAATTAATTTTATTTTCAATTTCAGTTTGAAATGACTTAACACATTTTGAAAATAATCAAATTTAAATGCTTTAGGCTCAAGAATTCTCATACTTTCTCATATATTTTTCAGGTAAAATGTAGTACTTGGGAAAGGGGACAGTGCTCTTGGAACCCAGAAGAAATATTAGAGGATATTTTTCTTTATCAGATTGCACATTAAGAATGCAAGTTCAATAGTAAAGTATATGCTGAATTACCAAAATCTGGCTCATAAAAAGCTATGTGAATGTGTGTCTCCAGGAGACTATAGCATATTAACTGTTTACTGTTATCCCAAAAGCACATTTTAGTAAAATTAAAGCTTAAATTATGATGCCACAAAAATATTCAGTCATAAATTATCTTAAGACAAAAGGAGGATAAGAATATAACATATAAAGTTATAATTAAAATGCATATTTAGAATTGGTTTAGAGACCCCAAAGTTATAATACTATAAACACAAGAAAGGGCTGTTTCTAAAATTGTCGCTACAAGGACCTATAGCATAAACTAAAGTTTTAACAGCATGTGCTGAGAGAGAGAGAGAGAGAGAGAGAACACAGATGAGAGAGAGAGAGAACACAGAAGAAAAGTTAAAACTTAATTGTTCATTTGGGTGTTGGAAATCTTAAGGGGAGTTAAAATGGAATTTGCATATCTATAACACTAAATGCCAGAAATCTGGTATAATAAGTCCATACTCTCATGAAAATAGACGATAAGAAATACAACAGGCTCTGAATCCCTTTAAGTATGATTGGTTCCTTTGAGGGAATTACAGATAGTGAACAGAGCACTGTTTAATTGGAAATTAACTCTTCATAGATAGGTGTGATTAACTTTGCTGGGCAATAAAAATTAACGTTTAAAATGTCATGCTTTTAAAAATGCTCTGAGGGTCTCCAGATACAGAGAGACAACAGCTACGTCTGTAACAGGGAATTAATTTGTCATGGTGGTGCTTTTGGATTTCCCATGGCACAGATTGCAAGTCTAAATGAATGATCAAGGCCAGGCACAGGGGCTCAAAGATGTAATCTCAGCACTTTGAGAGACTGAGGTGGGAGGATCACTTGAACCCAGGAGTTCGAGACCAGCCTGGGCAATATAATGCGACCTCGTAGCTACAAAAACCTTAAAAATTTTTCCAAGTGTGGTGGTATGCACCTGTAGTCCCAGCCACTCGGGACACTGAGATGGGAGGATTGCCTAAGCCTGGGAGGCAGAAGTTGCAGTGAGCAGAGATCACACCACTGCATTCCACCCTGGGTGAGAGAGAGACAGTGAGATCCTGTCTCAAAAAAGGCAAAAATAAAAATGAATTAAAAATAAATGAATGGTCAAGTTAGGCTAGAATCCACAATGACTGATAAATGCTATAGTGGCCTCTTAAATGATATGCAATTCTGTTGTACAGACATAACAGAGCTGTAATTAGACAGTGGTAATATTAGCAATCTGTCAGCTTGGCCACTTCTTTCCTGCAGAAGGAATAAGACACATACAATACAGGGAACACCACAGTAAAAGCAAACTTGCAGGTAATTGGAAAGAGTCCTCAAGAGAAATCAGAGTAGATTACTTTAAAAAGATTATGCATTGAGAAGAAGAAAAAAGCCTATTTCCCCCTCTTTAACATGATTACACTATAAGAAATGTACAGTAGAATTTACAGTATTATAGGGAGCCAACAATATGGCCTAAGATTTGATTGAGTTGAACTCTTTGGGGACTGTGGAATTACTGGTGATGACATCTATCACCAAAATCCCAAAACACCAAGAGCCAGGACTACAGCATCATATACAAAAGAGAGCAAGTTAGAGCTGAGCATGACGGTGCACACCTTTTCTGCTACTGTAAGTGATCTGAAAGGCATGCAAGCAGGATTCTGGAAGTGCAAGGGCTTCCAGCTTTCATATGCTGTTCACGGGCTTTGTGTTTTAGATATGTTTTTAGTAACTTCGATTTTCTGATAATCCTTTGGTAAGAATGCTAACAAGAAAACTGAGGTACTAACAGAGAAGCACTGGTAGTGGTGAGATCGTATAAAATGAATAACTAGAGAACTAGTTAAGGCATACAATCGCACTGGTGTGAAAGGGGGATGGGGGAATGATGGCTCATCCCAGCAATTTGGCTCCAATGACTCTAGGAGTAATTAGGCAGATCTATGGTCCATCAACATTGAAAATTTCAGGCATAATGCCTACTCACCGAGGCTCAAGGTGTGAAGAATTATATTTTTAAATTTAATTTGAAAACTAGTTTGTTGTATTTGTTTATGCTGACATTGGATGAGGTTTGAAAGAAATACGACAAATATTTTCAAATGAATCTATGTGTATTTTTACATATTAAATGTATTGTCTTAGATAACACTTCATTTTGGGTCACTTTCTAATTTGATATTCATATCTTTTCCTATTAGTTTATTTTTGATGTACATATTTACCATACCATGGATTACATTACAAACCATGAGAGCAACACAAGGCAGTGTTCAAAGGGTAACTCATAGACATTTCAGCACATACAAAGCAAATCCAGACACTACTCCCTTGCATACTGATCCTTTCTCCCTCTTCATGGCAAAACCCTACTCGTCAAGACCTAGATTAAGTACCATAGCCTAGTGACTAAAGCAGACACTTCCCCAACATGAAAAGTATATTGAAAGAAAGGAGTTCAATAAGCAAATGAAAGAAATAAAATTTAATTATAAGATCCAATAAAGATAATAATAATAATAAGCCTTTTGTTATTTGGGAGCAAGAACAAACTAAAATCCTAGAAAACACGGAAGTAAACAGGGATAGCTAGGAGACAAGGTAAACTATGGCCTACATTTGGCCATTAAGAATAGAGAGGCTCATTAACTTAAGCAATGATAAAAATCTTAGCTCATTACTGGTAGTACCTCTTAAAATGTAAATTCATATATTTGTGTTAAAGACTTACAAGAGATCACTAAAAAATAGAAACAGAATTTAAAAATGCTAAATACCATAAAGGAAGAAAACAGAATGGGAAAATTTTTAATCAGATAGAAGGCAGAAAATATGTAGCATCGATAGAACTCAAAATCATAAATTTGAGTGAAAAAAGAAAATTACATAATCACATGTATAAAATGATGTGATTTAGGTAAAAGTCAAAATAGCAGAAGCATGCACACCAAAGTTTTAAGAATTCTTTTTTCTGGGAACGTAAGGAAAGAAATAAGATTGGCAGTGTTAGTGACAAAGGGGAATTTATCTGTGTCCTATTAAAAATATATTTGTCTAAAATAATAGTAACAACTACTACTACTACTTAATAATCATTAAGGAAAGTAACAGTCCTTCACTGGTGTGGCAAATACTTATTGAGACTACTTACCAGGCACTGTTGTAGAAATTAGAAAGAACTATCATGGATAGACCAGTTAAGCACATTTCACATTATCACCTTTCTTAGATTAGCCAGAGACATGGACTTAGGTTCAGACAATTCACTTGGGAGGTGATCCTAAGAAGTGAACAATAGGGAATGTGAGGCAAGGATGCATGAAAAGCCAATAAATGGTATTAATGAACAGGTTACTGCTGTGAGCAACTGGGAATCAATCCTGCTGGGGACCTCTGAGAAATCATTTAGGCTATGCCTTGGAATTCCACTGGGGGACAGGGAGGCCACCAATGTTCATTTTACCGTTCCCTACCCTTCCAACACTGAGAAAGCACACATTTCTTCGCTAGGATCCCAAGATCACTGAAGACATAGTTTTCTTACCTTTAACAAGCTATGGCACAGAAGTGACTTAGAAAAAACTGTCACACCCAGATGAACACGCATCTCTAGAACATATGGAAAGCTGCCAAGCATTGACTTAACAAAATCTGTCTATAGTAGCCAAGTAGGGAAGTTAAAAAGATGAACTGCCAACTCAATTTTTCTGCCTAAAAATATTTTCGACTTGCTCTGAGTAAACACATAACCAGCTGCAGTGACCAGTGTTGATTCTTTTTACTATTGAAGCAGAACAGCAGTGTGGCCTTTGGAGCTAGAGATTGTCCTGGGGCTCTGCTCCACCTCTTACAAACTGAATGTTTGCTATATCCTCTGAACATGTTTCCCCAATTATAAAATGCGGATAAAAGATGAGCAGCAAGGGATTGTTTTAAGAATGATATAAAACAAAATTTGGACTTCTCGCACTGTCCTTTTGCTGAATTCCAGGCTCTCATATACAATTGCCTACTCCACACTCCACATCTGTATTTGAAGATCTAATGGCTACATGAGATTCAACACATACAGAGACTGAACCTCTGACATGCTCCTGAAAACCTAGCCCTTCCCCATTTCAGGTGATGCCAACTTCATCCTTCTAGAAACTCAGGTTAACAAACAAACAAACAAACCTTGCAGTCATCCTTGATTCCTTTCTTCCTTTCACAGCCTACATCTGTATATATGCATATTTTAAGACATCAATAAGTTCACCAGGCTCTACCTTCAAAATGTGTTCTGAATATTAGCACTTCTCACCATCTCACCTGCTATAAACTTAAGTCTGAGCTACCATATATTTTGCAGACTCCTAACTGGTCTCACTGCTTCTATCGTGTTTTATAATAGTCTATTTTCTATACAGCAGTTAGAGTGATTTTTTAAATACGTAAGTTGGAGTATGTCACTTCCCTGCTCCGAATTCTGGAATGGTTCCCCATCTCAGCGTAAAAGCCAAAGAACTTATAATGGTGTCCGAAGCCCTGCAAGATCTGCTTTATTCCCACTGTCTCTCAAATCCGATCTACTACTACTCTTCTCACTCATGCCATTCCATCCACACTGACCTCCTTGTCAGGCACACTCCCATCTAACACCCTTCTGCAATGGCTGGTTTCATTGACCTAGATAAGTGTATAGCTAAAATCCCCCACCTTCTTCATATCTTTGCTCACTTATAACCTTTTCAATAAGGCACACCCTAATCATCATATTTTAAATTGCAACCAGTTTCTCTCCCACTCTCCACGCTTGACCCCCACCTCACTTGCCATATACTCTCTGCTACTCAAACTGTGCTCCCAAACCAGCAACATTGGCATCACTCAGAAGCTTGCTAGAAATGGAGCATCTTAGGACTCCACCCAAGACCTATGGAATCACAATCTGCATTGTAATGAGATCCCCAGATGACTCACATGCACATTAAAATTTTACAAGCAGAGTCTCATATGCTATTTTGTATGGCATTTCTCAATTTCTAGATACCTCTAAGGCAGTAACTTATCATATTTATTGCTTAAGTTCTACCAAAATCATCATTTTTGCCTCTTTGTCTGTTTTATTTACTGCTTTACCTCAATTCCTAGAACAGAGCTTGGCACATAGAACATACTAAAAAAAAATTTGTTGAATGAATTAATGCATGAATGAAGAATATTAGAGGTCATATGGCCAGAATATTGCCTAACCTATATTGAGTGTTTAACCAACGATGGTTCCTCTTCCTCTCCTCTCTGGAAAAATTAGAGTTATTAGTAAGATCTTCAATATTTTAACAATTAAGCATATACTTTCCTAGAAACCAAACAGCAGAAGTTCATAAAAGACAGAATTTCTACTTCATCATTTTAAAAATATAGATGAACCATTTTCTAATCTGTTCCTCCTCACCAACTGCCCAATGATTACTAGATGTATTTTTTGAAAGGGACAAACACATTAGCACTAATGGAAGGAGCTTTTAGAAAGTAAAATTTGATCTACACAGTCAAGTGATTGCTACATATAATAATTAGTAAAACAAATCACACTGAGTGTGTTATTTTATTTCATGGGACATTTGGGTTGGA
Source organism: Symphalangus syndactylus (assembly GCF_028878055.3). Lineage (NCBI taxonomy): Eukaryota > Metazoa > Chordata > Mammalia > Primates > Hylobatidae > Symphalangus > Symphalangus syndactylus. Next base: position 43,627,799 of record NC_072447.2, on the reverse strand, counting down.
ATCAATTGTGCAAAGAACAATAAATCATGAATATGATGATGTCTTAAAATATTAACAATCCCATAGTTTCTCTCATATCACTGAATAAAGTCTCAGGGTCTATCAAAGAGAAAACTCAAAGACAAATTGCTGAGAATTCACAAAAATCATCACCGCCTCAGTGAAGTAGAAGTGTTTTCAGGAGCTAACTACAGCAATGTATTTTAAAAGAAAAGGTAGTTTATGCATGTTAAGGTCGATAGCCAAAATTAAAAACCTTAAAAGAAACTTTGTTACATATATATATACATTTGGTATGTGTTTATATAAAAATCATAAGGATATATCTCCTATAAATAGAAATGATTATGAAATACATATCCTAATAATTTTTAGATAAATGCAAGCTACTATTCAAGATAAAGAACATTATTCCGGTAAGCAGTTTACTGATATAAAACTTAAGCTATAAACCCTAGTAAAATAAAAATTCAAAAAGCTTTCCAAAGTACAAACTAGAAAGGAAAAAGATAATAAATGTGATTAAATTAAGGGCTTCGTTTGATCATAGGTACCATAAAGAGAGTAAAAAGATAAGCCATAAGTTGGGAGAAAACATTTGCAATATGTATCGCTGTCAAACACCTAGTATCCAAAATATGCGAAATACTCTTTTGAATCAACAAGCTTAAGACCAATAATATAAAAGTGAGCAAACAAATGCTGAGGGCCCGATCACAGATGTGAGAGAACACATGCTTGTGGCTATGTAAGTTGGTACACCACTTTTGAAGAAGAATTTAGTATTACCTAATATACTTTAAAATATGCACATAGACTCAGCTGTTCAACTGCTAGATATATATGGAACCTGGAGACATTTTTCCACACCTACACCAGGAAACAAGTATAAGGATAGTCATAGCAACATTGTTAATAATAGAAAAAAAATGGAAACAGCCCAAATGTCCATCAAGAATACAAGAGATACATTAAATTGGAGTATATTCATACAATGAAATATTTTACAGCAAAGGAAATTAATAAATAATAATACTGCCACCATCATAGTATAACCTGTGAAATAATACTAAGTAAAAAAAATAAGTCATAGAAGAGTGAATATAATCAGATTAATACATTTATATAACAAAATTGGGCAAAACCAAACCATATCAAATTAAGAATAGTGGTGACCTCCAAAATAAGAATGGGAGATAACATCCAGAAGGCCATGCCCCAAGGTGTTTCAATATGGTGACGTACTGCTCTATTTTTGAAACTCATAACTGATACACAGGAGTTCATTTTTCTAATTCTGTAAGTTCTCTCTATATGGCATATATACTATTTTGTATCTAGAACACATTCCATAGATTTTTAAGAATACATAGGTAAATAAAAGGCATTACAGTAAATCAAGATAATTTTTTCACAACCAATTAATATGACTACATTTTCTAGTAGCCAGTATTTTGTATAAAATAAGTAGCTACGTAGGTATTTCCTACAGCCCAATATAGGCATGACCTTGTCAGAGATCTGTTATACTTTCTGTTGCAAATACTGTAGAATTAATCCACTGAAACAACTAAAATCAATTCATAAAACACTGGAAATCAGAAGGACAAAGAGAGCATCATATCACCTTTGAATTTAAAATTAATTGATTTGGCCAGGCATAGTGGCTCACACCTATAATCCCAGCACTTTGCGAGGTCGAGGTGGGCAGATTGTTTGAGCTCAGGAATTCAAGACGAGCCTGGGCAACATGGCGAAACCCTATCTCTACAAAAATACAAAACTCATCCAGGCGTGGTGGTACATGCCTGTAGTCCCAGCTTCATGGGAGGCTGAGGTGGGAGGATCGCTTGAATCCAGGGGGTGGAGGTTGCAGTGAGCCAAATCACACCACTGACAACACTGTTCTACAGCCTGGGAGACACAGTGAGGCTCTGTTTTAGCAAATTTATTTGTAACACTCAAAAACTGGAAACAATCCAGATATACTTCATCAGGTAAGTGGTTAAACAAATTGTGATACATCCATACCAGAGAATACTATCCAACAATAAAGAGGAACAAACTATTGATATATTCAACAACCTGGGTGAATCTCCAGAGAATTATGCTGAGTGAAAAAGGTTACAAACTATATGATTCCATTTATGGAACATTCTTGACTTGGCACAATAATAGAAATGGAGAACAGATTAGTGGTTGCCAGAGATAAGGAGGGAGTGACAGCAGAAGGGAAATGGTATGGCAACTAATTGGCAACAGGAGGAATCCTTGTGGTGATGAAAATGTTTTCTATCTTGACTATTTCAATTTCAATATCCAGGTTTGATATTGTACTATCAAGATGTTACCACCGTAAGAAATTTTTGGAAGATGTTTCCGTTGAGGGAAACTGATTAAAGGATATATGGGATCCCTGTAATGTCTTTTTCAATTGCGTGTAAATCTACAATTATCTCAAAGTAGAAAGTTTAACTAAAACATTAATGAATACATCCAAACAATAATTCTGCTGCTACTGTTTCATCAGATTCATGTCTTCACTCAGGAAAAATTGAGAATTATTACAAATCAACATGAATAAATGAAAGTTTTTATGACTAGAAAAGGAAATGTTACTGGCTATAGCTGCACTGTGGTGACACCTTCCACTACACTGGCACGGCATTTGCATAAATAATGCAAAAGAGAATATTATATTTCAAAGGAAATAGTGAATGTCAAGGTTATGGCATTAAAGAAGTTCAGTTAAGTTCAACAACTTGATTGATTTCACTACAATTCTTTAGGTTTTATACATGAACTTTGATTTTCTTTTTAAATCAGATTGTGCTTATACTAAATATGTGCACTTGGATAAACATAGCTGCATATGACAATTCAACTTGCCAGGTGCGGTGGCTCACGCCTGTAATCCCAGCACTTTTGGCAGGCCAAGGCAGGCAGATCACTCGAGGTCAGGAGTTCGAGACAAGCCTGGCCAACATGGCAAAACCCTGTCTCTACTAAAAATACAAAAATTAGCCGGGCGTGGTGGTGCGCACCTGTGATCCCAGCTACTTGGGATGCTGAGGCATGAAAATTGCGTGAACCCAGGAGGCAGAGGTTGCAGTGAGCCACGATAGTGCCACTGCACTCCAACATGGGCGACAGAGTGAAACTCTGTCTCAAACAAAACAAAACAAAACAATACAACTTGAGTTTCTCCAAATCCTTTTCTAAGTAAAAACATTTTAAAATGAAAACTCAGCACATCATTGTTTTCATTAAACATATGTTATCTGAAAGTGTCTGACTTAAAACAAAGTCTGAGAAACGTGTGAAGAAAATCTTGAAGACATTTATTTTAGTATACTTAGTTTCTGCTATTCAGGAAAAGCTAGGACAAATATTTTATATTTCAGAAGGCTGTTTCTATCTAACTTTCATAATTCTCTTACATAAGAGCAAATCTATCAAATATCACACAGATATATATGTATAATTTTTACAATAAATTTTAAGGTGATCATTATCATTTTTCTTTTGTAATTGAGTTTGATTAAAATTGTGATAATATTATGAACCAATGTAACCCTGAATATCACCTATGCCCCAAAACATAGAAAATATATAGAGAGATATATTTCATATGTCAGATCAAACCAGGCAAGACAGATAACATTTTAAAGAAGCTTCCAGAAATTGTAGAGGACTACCTTTGACCTAAAAAAGTTCGTCAGCTTTACCCATTGTTTTTATCAATTCTGTTGATTCTTTTTAAATAAAATTTAGTCAAAAAAGTATTACATTGAGGATATGAACAGATATTGGATCCATTTTAAGGTACCTGTGCTTTACAAATGCACCGATAAATAGTTCCAGCTATTCTAAAATAAGCAACTTTCATGCTAAGAAACATTAGTCATATGCAATAGCAATTCTTTCAAAGTCCAAATTTATGATTTAATGCAGGCATCTACAAGTTTCCATCTTATTCTAGCTAGCCATTTGTTTCATTACATTAACATGATTCTACAATTTTAAACAGATAACAGAAGATGTGCTCTTTTGAATGCCTATGTAACACATACTCCTTATACAAAACCAGGCTCAGAATTGCATGCAATCATTTTAAAAAGGAATTTTTAAAACAATCTTTTCACTTCATCGAGAGACCAAAATCAACTTAAATGCCCATCAATTGGAGACTGGTTAAATAAATTCTGCTGTAGCATATAATTTTATTACTTAAAAATAATATAATATGATAGGAGACTTTCTAATGGCATAGAAGTGTTCAGAATGCATTGTTAAAAGTGATGTTACCAAGCATTATGTAGATGATAATCAAAATTTTGCAAAAAGACACTTTATAGATGCTAATAACAACCATTTCTTTTCATTCTACTTAGTGGTCAAGGTGATAGAATGACAGCATATTTTTTCCTCTTACTTTTTACACCTGTGTTTTTGAAATTTTCCTCAATAAAAACTATTACTTTGTAATAAATAAGATAACATATTTTAATGCTGACATTTTCTGCTGAAATTGGATAGTGATATTGGTAACTAAAACAGAATTAAGACAAGAGAGCCCAATTACTTGTCTATAAGTACAGACCACTAACACAAATTGACTATATCACTACTGATTTAAAATCATTACTTATTTTATGTTCTCAGTATTTTCAATTTTAGGTTATATGTTCATGAGTCATTAAGTCAGACAAACAATACAGAATTTCTAATAGATGAAAACCATTCAGAGATCATAAGACTGTCTTTAAAAGACACTATAAATGTTTGGCTTTACTACAGTTTACAAGACAGCGCTTATCTACATTCTGACTGTGAAAGTGTGGTTATTTTCCTGATCCCTGAGGTGTGGAATCATTTATTCTTGGGAATATGTAATGCTAATCACCTGATCACAGGAAGAGACTCAGTAACAAATAACACTTGTTCTTGCTCAAGTGCTAAGTTGTGTGCAATTATTTAACAACATTAATAGCACAAGCTTATACAATTGTCTGTGAATTCATCAGTTTAACCTTCTAAACAGTCTTTAAGTTTCTCCAAAACAAATAATAAAACAACCTCAGCAACAGTACATCTAAAAAAAAAATTAACGAGATCTGACATACAAATAATAGAAAATTAGAAAGTATTGATCATTTGTTTTATGTTGAGAGTATGATTCATCATTACATTATTTTATATGGCATCTAATATTTTTCAGAATGTATTTTATTTTAGAACGAAGTAATAATATTTTTGAACATTTTTCTTGAAATCTTACACTCAGCTTCAGAAAGAGTATTCTTAGTACATATCCTACATATTTTTCTTTCCTGGGAGTTACTCTTGAAAACTGTAGCTAAATAACTTTCTTTTTCATTGCAATTGAGTCCTTTCACATTAAACAACAATCAGTTGGTTACCTGTTATGCATAAGGTGCACCATTATATGTTACGGATATACAGATTTATGTAAGACTCGATTTCGTAATTTAATAATTAATAAGCTAAATAGAAAGAGAGATTATATATATAATGAAGATTACTAACAATTTGAACATGCCTGTACTATGTAACCCCCGAAATGTTGTATGATTACATTGGGCATGCTACATTTCTAGTATCAATCCATTTATTTTTAATAGTGCATGTCATTTCATTATATTCCTATCATGAATCTCATCCCACCAATTTTTATTTATGTGATAGGAACTGGCTAAGGGACTCTAAAAATATGTTAATGGCTCAATTTTAAGAGAGAGAAGGAGAGAGAGAGACAGACAAAGATTGAGAGACTGACTTGTAATGCTAGGTCTTCCAGCTGTTTTCATCTTCTATTCAATATTTTAAGTCAATAAAATGAATATGGTCACATCAGGAATTATTATACAATTTGTCAGTAATGTAAATCTGGCTGGTTAATGAATAAGGAAGAATAGAGTCAAAATCCAGAAAGGACTTGATGGGGAGACTCATAGGCCTAATAGCATATATTTAATAAGAATAAAATGTATTCTACATGTGGATCCTAAAACACCAATGTTACAAAAACTTGGTAAGAAATATATGGCTTGGGGTAAAAATAAAAATAAGTATTATAAGTAGTAATACTTGGGTTTGGATTTAATTGTGTATAAGGAAATTTTTGTCAGCAATTATGAAGCTATGGAAAATTGGAAAATGTGAATATAGGCTGCCTTTCTAGAAAAGAGTAAGAAGTAGGCTGTGCAGACTATTGTGGATTAGAAAGGTCAGACTATACCTGTGCATTTGCTCTGAGGCACATACGCAAACCAAGATTTATACAGAGATGAATGGTTAAGAAAGTGAAAGAGGCCGGGCACAGTGGCTCATGCCTGTAATCCCAGCACTTTGGGAGGCCGAGGAGGGCAGATCACGAGGTCAGGAGATCGAGACCATCCTGGCTAAGATGGTGAAACCCCGTCTCTACTAACAATACAAAAAAAAAAAAAAAAAATTAGCCAAGCGTGGTGGCAGGCGCCTGTAGTCCCAGCTACTCCGGAGGCTGAGGCAGGAGAATGGTGTGAACCCCAGAGGCGGAGCTTGCAGTGAGCCGAGATCACGCCACTGCACTCCAGCCTGGGCAACACAGCAAGACTCCGTCTCAAAAAAAAAAAAAAAAAGAAAGTGAAAGAACCCCAAATCAGGTTTATTTTTTAAAGTATTTTTAACATCTACTGCATGCCCAGTGTTGTGTTAAGTATTGGGAAATAAAAAACACATTCTTGCTATAAAGAGGTTTATAGTCTAGTATCTAGGAACAGCAAAGTAAAGAAGAAATGATAATAGTTACATACAAGAACTTTCTACTTTCTAGAACTATCCAAAGACTGAACCTGATGGAAAAGTAATGAGTTCTCCTTTACTAGAGGTTTTCAAACATAATACCCATGGGTATAGATCATCTCACTTGACTGTAAAGAAGGAGTTCAAGCAGCAGATGCCTGCTGTCTTCAAGCTCCTTTCAGATTTGATCCCCTATCTGAGTTCAGTAGAGAAAGAGACCAGGCTTAATAAAGAAATCTTATAGGATCTGGGCTTCCAGATTGACAGTATTCACACATATGGCAAGAAGTCAGGAGTGTACTGTTAGGCCCACAATGTGAGCAGAGGTGTTGGTTGGTCTGGGGATATGTAGGATAAATATGGAGGGAATGAAAGGCCCAGTATGACTAGAAGAAAGTGTTTGTATTGGAGGGTAATAAGACCTAACGATGGCATGGTAGTTTGTGATCTAGAAAGGATAGAATGTTTTTTGCAGTCTATGGGCAATGTCACATGCTGAGCAGAGACTCAGTATAAGGAAAGTGAACATTTTCAAGGGAGGATATTGTCTTGCTCATTATAAATGGTTGGTTTTACAAAGAAGATAATGAAAGGAGGGAGGCTATGCAAGTATATGTATGGTCTAATTGGGAAATATTTTGATATTGGAACAAAAGTAAAATAGTGAAATTATGAAACAAGGCTTGCACAAATGATTTCAACTTCATGGACAAGTTAAAATAATGTGTCATTGGAAAATGTGAAACTCTAGAACAAATGCCACCTTTCAAAGAATTTTTTAGTGTTTGTACCTCTGTTTCCGCTTTATTTTTCTTTCTGCTTATTCTAGCACTCTGTTGACAGCCAATGTCCTCCATCTAGGCTTTCCTGTTTTTCAAAGTAGATACATACTTTAGCGCTATCTCTGAACATACACAGCAGAATAAAATGTATCACAAATTCAATCAGTAATAACAGAATAATAAATATTTCCTTAGCTGCTATTGTATAGTGTGTTTGAGAGTAACTGTTTTTACAAATTTATGCCACTCATCCATTAAGCCAATATGCAGAAATCCAACAAATTAAATGCCACACTTTACAGATTCACATTTGTGGTTCATTACTAACTACCTTATTCTGATAACGGTAAAAATCAGATTCTGTTTTCCTCAGTTTAAACTGACAGTAATTACTATGAGTGATCCCATTGTCTTTTGCAGTTTACTCTTGACATTTTATTTCAATTTTATTAAATGATGATTGACTGTCAAATTACTTCCAAGATTACTCTAATTTATAATGAACAGATCATTTTTCATGGCTTCCAAAAGGAAAATTCACCTAGCGGATTAACGAAAATGCTGGTCAATCTCCACAATATTAATAAATGCATTCAAATGTACTAAATATCCCTTTATATTTTTTTCCTGAATAGCTGTATGGCAGTGGTAGTGGTGTGTGTGTGTGTGTGTGGGCGCACGCATGTGTGTGCATGTGTGTGCACCAGAGCACACACAGCATTCATTTCTTTAATAGTTTAGTAGTCAAATGCCAACTTTCCATCTGGGTTTTATAATATGGGTTCCAGGTTTGGACAAACTTAGGTTCAATGTTCCACCATTTCTCAATTGTAGCAATTTACTTTAACTTTTTCAAAGTCAGTTTCCTGAATTTGTAAAATTAGAACAATAAAAGTTCATACCTGTGATGGTCAGTTTTACATGCCAATATGGCTAGGCTACAATCCTATTAATTCAACCAAACACTAATCTAGGTGCTGCTGAGAAAATATTTGTAGACCAGATTAAAGTCCATAATCAGTTTAAGTAAGGAAGATTAGCCTGGATAATCTGGGTGGGCCTGATTGAATCTGGTAAAAGGGCTTAAGAGCAGAGCTGAGGCTTTTCTGAAGAAGAAATTCCATCTGTAGACTGCAGCTTCAGTTTGTACCAGAGAATTCCAGACTACATTATCTGACAGCCTGCCGTACAGATTTTGAACTTGTCTTATCAGCCACCATCATTGTGTGGTACAATTCCTTGCAATAAATCTCTTAATATATAGCTTCTACAAGTTCTGCTTCCCTGGTAGAACTCTGACTGATATTCTGCCCCATAACATTTTTATGAGGATATGAACCAAGTGACTGGCATAAAGTGGTATTGCAAGTACTTAGTAAATGTTATTATAACAGAACAAAAATGTTAAAGAATTTAAAGAATTATAAGTTACTGTTAGAATCTGTAGAGTACTAATTCTTAACTTCTCCATATAAAAAAGTGGTAAGACTAATAACATATAAATATCATTTAGCAATCAAAGAAAGGCAAGACTGTACCTAGAAACCTGTAGGACACTGCCAAGGAGTTATAGCATCAAAATCTCTAGTCCTCCATCAATTCTATTTTTATTTTTATTTCTTCTCACATAAAGACTTATTCCATATCATATTGGTTGATCTTAAGGGATTAGTGAGGGCTGACTCACCTCTAATGTTTCAATCCTTCAAGTTTATGAAGGCTCAATATTCTTGGAAAAATTGTAAATGATCCTGGATGTCTTCAAAAATTTATATAGACAATGTAAAGCACATAGTATTCATTGTTTTTTTTTCTTTGGATATTAGGAGGCTCGGAACCAAATATGCAATTCAATTTTAGCCTCAGAAATCCTGTTTTATATAGTTGTCAAATATAAACCAATCACATTTTAGAAAATATCTTACAAAAATAATTATTTTCATTCACTAACCATTGAATTTAAGCTAGCCTTTCAGACAGACACCCTTCTTTTTGGGAACAGTAAGTCCACAAATTGCATACGTCAGAATTATTCTTACCTAACAGTTCATATGAGACTCAGATCCACAAACTGGAAAAGTCCTGGTTCCTAAAGTCGGATATTCTTATTAAGTGTATTGGAGTTGGGATCAGGAATCCACTTATTTCATGTGTTTCTTATGTGCATTATTGAGTGACAACCACAAGTACACTTGACATACTTTCTATAGGACAGAGATATAAATCCAGATAATGTTTTTAAGTGTTAAAAAAAAACAGTAGAGGGAGGAGATTGATTTCACAATGAAGATTTGCCACCAAAATTGTTATCTGTCATGTGGGAAAATGTTTCTTAAAGTCCCTAAATCTTATAGCATTTCTAAGGAAACAAGTTCTCTCCAAGTACATACTATAGAGTTTACAGTGATTTTGTGCAGACTAATTGTCATGTGGCTTCTACCACAAAAGCTAAGTCCAAAAAAAAGTAAATGAAAATCCTAGCTATTATAATTCTCAATAGACTTTTCTCTATTTTTTAAAGATTATAAGTATTATCAATACTGTAATAGCCACAGCTAAATCCTACTTATTCCTCATGTAAAATGCCATATTTAGAAACTTTGGCTTAAATTTCTCAGTAAAGAAAACAACAGAATGTTAGCTAGCTTCTTGAACACACTATAGGTACTATCTAAAATGGAAGCTTTTGAGGGTATCATATGTTTTGAGTCCTTCCATAAGTTGTTTTTATAAGAATAAAGATGCACATCCAGCCTAGGCAACATAGCAAGACTATGTCTCTACATTTTTTTTTAATTGTAGAGATAATTTTAGTCCCTGATACTTGGGAGACTGAGATGGGAGGATTGCCTGAGCCCAGGAGGTCAAGGGTGCAGTGAGCCATGATTGAGCCACTGCATTCCAGCCTGGGAAACAGAGCAAGATGAAGGAAGGGAAAGGGAGGGGAGGGGAGGGGAGGGGAGGGGAGAAATGAAGGAAGGAAGGAGAGAGAGGAAGGAAGGAAGGAAGGAGAGAGAGAGAAAGGAAGGAAGGAAAGAAAGAAGGAAGGAAGGAAGGAAGAAAGGAAGGAAGGAAGGAAGGAAGAAAGGAAGGAAGGAAGGAAAAAAGAAAGAAAGGAAGTGAAAGAAAGAAAGAAAAAATAAAATATAAAATAATAATAATAAATAAGCACAGACTTCTGGTTTCAAAATGGTGATGTAGAGCTAAGCTGGCTTTACTTCCTCCCCTCAATAGAAAACCAAAAACAAATGCACAACACTGAGATTATTACCAGCAATATCCCAGAACTCAAATATGAGGATGAGACAGTTCCTAGGGCCACAGAGAAGTGAAGAAACTCTGACAGAGAATAAGAGAATCAGTCTTTCATATCCATGACACTCCCTCTCCTCTAATCTACCTGGCACCAAGTATGCAAAAAAAAATGTCCCCACAACTCATGGTTTCCACACTAGTAAAAGTGAGATTGAGGTGAACAATGACTTTCCCCACCATCTTGGGTTTCTGGGCAGAACTGTCTCTGCCTCAGCCCACTGGAAACATCAGGAGTACCTGAAGACAGAAATATCCCCGAGGACAGCCAGAGATACAAAGGGGAGGTGAGACTACCATCCTCAGCCCTGGAAACTACCCTGTAACTCAGCTAAAAAAAAAAAAGACAACAAATTAGGTGGCCATTCAGCAGTACTATACTGTAGGAAGTTTGTTCCACAGGTCCCTGGGCATGAAACCCAAGATAGCCTTCCCACAGTACTGGAATATCCCCTTGGATACCTCCCTCATTCAGGACAGGAAGCACTCTGATGGTTTACTACAACCAAAGCAAACCTGTGCTTAAGGAACCACCTAGTGCTGAAAAGGAAGTAGCATACACACACACACGCACGCACACACGAAGAAGAAGAAGGAAAAGGAGAAGGAGAAGGAGAAGGAGGAGGAGGAGAAGGAGAAGGAGAAGGAGAAGAAGGAGAAGGAGAAGAAGGAGAAGAAGAAGAGAAAAATCAAATCAACAGGTAAACTAAAAGAATCGTTAAGCAAACATATCCAATAAAAATCAAAACAAGGAATACTGGAATAAATAACTAATCCTTAAAGGCAAAAACATAGATATACATCCACAAGAAACAACAAATAGGGAACTATGACCTCCTCAAATGGACAATGCAAGGAACCAGTAACCGACCTTAATGAGATGGTGATTTGTGAACTCTCTGAACAAGAATACACAATGGTAGTTGTACGGAAATTCACTGATTTCCAAGATAACACAGAAAAATTTCTAGTGAATTCAGAAACTTATTAGAAAAATTGAGCAAAGAGAACTAATCTTAAAAATCAAACAAAAATATTGGCACTGAGAAATATATTTGCTGGACTGAAAAATTCATGAGAAGCTCTCAAGAGCAGAATGAATCAAGTAGAGGAAAGAATCAGTGAGCTTGAAGACAGAGTATTTGAAAATAAACAGAGTAGAAAACATAATAAAAAGAAGCATAGCTCACCCACAAAATATAGAAAATTACTTAAAAAGACCAAATCTAAAAACTATTTGTGTTCAACAGGGAGTCGGTCAAGGGGTAGAAAGCTTATTCAAAGAAATAATAACAGAAAACTTTCTAAAATATGAGAAGAGACAAATATCCACATATGAGAAGGCCAGAGAACACAAAATACATTCGACTCAAATAAGATTACTCAAAGTTGTATAATCAACAAACTCTCAAAAGTCAAAGACAAATACCAGATCCTAAAAGCAGCAAGAGAAAAGAAGCAAATAACATATAAAGGAATTTAAGTTCATAAGCAACAGACTTCTCAATAAGGACAGGAAGGGGTGGGATGATATTTTTCAAAGAGCTGAAAGAAAAAAAAACTGCCATTCAAAAACACTATCTGGCAAAACTGTCCATCAAGTATGAATGAGAAATAATGTTTTTCCCAGAAAAACAAAAGTTGAGAGAATTAACCACGACCAGATCTGTTTAATAAGAAATGCAAAAGAAAGTTCTTCAATCTGAAAAAAAAACTAACACGCAAAAAGAAAACATTTGAAGGTTTAAGAGCCACTGGTAAAATTAAGTACAAAAACAAATCCAGAATACTTTAATACTGTAATTTTGGTGTGTAAACCATACATAACTGTAGTATGAAGCCCAAAAGACAAATCTTTCATAATAATAATACCTATAGCAAGCTGTTACGAGATAGGCAATATAAATCTATGTAAATTGAAAAAACAGAGTCAAACTGTGGGGGGATGTAGCTAAAGTGTAGAGTTTATTTTTATATTTTCATTATTTGTTTCTATTCTTTTCTTTTTTTATCTACGTTGTCATCTCTTCAAAAGAATGTTATAATTATGTTTCATAAGCCTCATAGTAACTACAAAGCAAAAACCAATAATACATTCACTGAAAAGAAAAAGCAACAAATTAAAACATACTACCAGAGAAAAATCACTTAACCATAAAGGAAGACAATAGGAAAGGAACAAAGAGAGGAGTTCTAAAACAACCAGAACACAAGCAACAAAATGGCAGTAGTAAGTCCTTACTTATCAATAATAACACTGAATGTAAATAGACTAAGTTATCCAATTAAAAGGCATAACGTTGCTGAATGGATAAAAAAACAAGACCTAACCATATGCTGCCTTCAAGAATTCCACTTCATTTATAAAGATACACATAGACTGAAATTGAAGTGTTGGGAAAAGATACGCCATGCAACTGGAAAGCAAAAAAGAGTAGCAGTAGCTATAATTACATCAAATAAAGTAGACTGAAAATAAAAGACTGTAAAAAGAGACTAAGAAGGTCACTATATCATGATAAAGGGTTCCGTTCAGCAAGAGGATGTAACAATTATAAATACCTATTTACCCAACACCAGAGCTCCCAAGTATATAGAACACACATTGATAGATTTAAAAGGAAAGTCGGACTGCAATAAAACAAAAGTATGGGAGTCAATACTTCAATATAAGTAATGGACAGATCATCCAGACAGAAAATCGACAAAGAAATATCACAGTTAAACTACACACTAAACCAAATAGGGCTATCTAGAATTTAAAAATTATTTCACCCAACTGCTACCAAGTACATCTTCTTTATTATCAGTGCATGAAACAGTAGCCAGGGTAGACCATATCTTAGGCCACAAAACAAGCCTCAACAAATTCAGAAAAGTAGAAATCACATCAGTATATTTTCTGACAACAATGGAATAAAACTAGAAATCAATAACAAGAAGAACCTTGGAAACTACACAAGCACATAAAAATTCAGGCTCGGGGTGCCTGTAATCCCAGCTACTCAGGAGGCTGAGGCAGGAGAATCACTTGAACCCAGGAGGCAGAGGTTGCAGTGAGTCGAGATCACGCCACTGCACTCTGTCAAGTCTGCACTTGACAGAGCAAGACTCCATACCCAAAAAAAAAAAAAAAAAAAGATTCAGGCTGGGCTTGGCGGCTCCTGCTTATTATCCTAGCACTTTGAGAGGCTGAGGCAGGAAGATTGCTTGAGCCCAGGAGTTCAAGAGCAGCCTGGGCAAGATGGGAAATATATGTCTCTACAAAAATTTTTAAAAATTAGTTGGGCATGCTGGCACATGCCACTAGTCCCAGCTACTCAGGAGGCTGAGGTGAGAGGACTGCTTGAGCCCAGGACGTCAGGGCTATAGTGAGCTGTAATTGTGCCACTGCACTCCAGCTTGGGTGACACAGTGAAACCCTGTCTCAAATAATAAAAAAAAATAAAAATAAAAATAATTTAGCAACATGCTCTAGAATGATCAATGAATGAATAAAGAAATTAAAAAGGAAACTGAGAACTTTCTTGAAATGATTGAAAATGGAAATACAACACCAAAATCCATGCGACACAGCAAAAGCAGTACTACAAGCAAAGTTTATAGTAATAAGTGCCTATATCAAAAAAGTAGAAAGACTTCAAATAAACAACTTAACGATGCACCGCAAGGAACTAGAATAGCAATAACAAACCAAAAACAAAATTAATAGAAGGAAAGAAACAATAAAGATCTAAGCAGAAACAAATGAAATTGAAATAAACAACAAAAAACACCCTGGAATATAGGAGATCATCCGGTAATGGCAGGACATAAGGCAAAAAAGTACAGAAGATCAACAAAACAAAAAGTTGGTTTTTTGAAAAGAAACAAAATTGACAAACCTTTAGCTAGACTAAGAAAAAAAGAAAGAAGGACCAAATAAATAAAATCAGGAACCAAAAAGAAAATATAACAATTGAGACCACAAAAATACAAAGAATAATGAGAGACTATTATGAACAACCATATGCCAAGAAATTGGAAAACTTAGAAGAAATGGATAAATTCTGGGACACACAAAACCTATCAACATTGAACTATGAAGAAACAGAAAATGTGAAGAAACTGGTAATGAGATCAAAGCCATAATCAAATGTCTCCCACCAAGGAATAGCCCAGGACCCAATGGCTTTACTGCTGAATTCTACCAAACATTTGAAGAAGAACCAATACTAATTCTATTTACATTCTTCAAAAAAACTGACTAAAAGAAAATACTTCCAAACTCACTCTATAAGACCTGAATACGAAAACAAGACAAGGACACAACAAAAAAAGAAAACTATAGGCCAATATCGCTGATGAAAATAGATGCAAAAATCATTAAGAAAACACTAGCAAATCAAATTCAACAACACATTTAAAAGATCATTCACCATGATCAAGTGTGATTCATCCTTGGGATGCAAGGATGATTCAACATATACAAATCAATAAATATGATACAAGGACATGAGAACAAAAACCACATGATCATTTCGATAGATATTGAAAAAGTATTAGATAAAATCCAACATATCTTTATGATAAAAAAGATTCTCATCAAACTGGGTATAGAAGGAACATTCCTCAAAATAATAAAATGCGTATATGCTAAACCCACAGCTAATATTGTACTAAATGAGAAAAAATTGAAATTTTCTCCAAGATCTGTAACAAGACAAGGATGCCCACTTTCACCACCTTTATTCACTATAATAATGGAAGTCCTGGACAGAGCAACTAGGCAAGAGAAAGAAATAAGAGGCATAAAAATTGGAAAGGAAGATATCAAATTAGCCTTTTTGCAAGCAATATGATCTTATACCTAGAAAAAACTAGAGTTCACCAAAAAACTGTTAGAATTGATAAATTCAGTAAATTCGCAGGATACAAAATAACCAAATAAATATGAATAGCATTTATATACACCAACAGCAAGCAATCTCAAAAAGAAATCAAGAAAGAAATCTCATTTATAATAGCTCCAAAGAATATAAAATATCTAGGAATAAATTTAGCCAAAGGAGTAAAAGTTCTACACAAAGAGAACTATAAAACCCCGACGAAATAAATTGAAAAAGCATAAAAAATGAAATATTTTTCATGCTCATTGACTGGAAGAATTAATATTGTTAATATGGTTAAAATGACAATGCTACTCAAAGCTATTTACAGATTCAATGTAATCCCTATCGAAATATCAATAACATTCTTCACAGAAATAGAAAAAAACTTAAAATTTACATGGAACTACAAAAAAAAAAATAAAATAAGCAAAGCAATCCTGAGCAAAATGAACAAAGGTGGAAGCATCACATTACCTGACTTCAAAACATACTACAAAGACACAGTAACCAAATCAGCATGGTGCTGACATAAAGATAGACACAGACCAATGGTACAAAATAGAGAACACAGGCATTAATCCACACATTTAAAGACAACTCATTTTTGACAAAGACAACAAGAACATCCAATGGGGAAAGAAGAGTCTCCTCAATAAATAGTGCTGGGAAAACCGGATAACCAATCACATCCAGAAGTATGAAAAAAGATTTCTAACTCTCACCATACACACAAACATCAAATCAAAATGGATTAAAAACTTAAATCTAAGACCTAAAGCTATAAAACTACTAGAAAATAAAATCATTGGGGAAATGCTCCAGGACACGGCTCTGGGCAAAGAATTTTTTGTGTGAGACCTCAAAAGCCCAGGCAACCAAAGCAAAAGTAGCAAAAGTAGACAAATGGGATTACCTCCACCTAAAAAGCTCTGCACAGCAAAGAAAACAATCAACGAAGTAAAGAGACAACACATAGAATGGGAGAAAATATGTGCAAACTACCCATCTGACAAGGGATTAATAGCCAGAATACATGAGGAGTTTAAACAACTCAACAGCAAGAAAACAAATAATCTGACTAAGAAATGAGCAAAAGATCAGAATAGACATTCCTCACAAGAAGACATACAAATGGCCAACAGATATGTGAAAAATTTTCAATATCATTGTTCATCAAATAAATGCAAACCAAAACAACAATGAGATATCATTTCACCCATGTTAAAATGGTCTTTAAAAAATGACAGGGACTAACAAACACTGGCAAGGATGTAGAGGAAGGTGGGAATGTAAGTTAGCATAGCCATTATGGAAAACTGTACGGAGGGTTCTCAAAAAAAACTAAAAATAGAGCTACCATATTATCTAGCAATCCCACTACTGGGTATATATCCAAAAGAAAAAAAATAAATATATCAAAGAGAGATCTACACTTCCATGTTTATTGCAGCACTATCCACAACAGCCAAAATATGGAATCAGTGTAGGTGCCCGTCAATAGATGAATGGATAAATAAAATGTGATATATATACATATACATAATATAATGAAATATTATTCAGCCATGTATTGTGTGTACGTATAATATTATTCTGCCATAAAAAATAATTAAATCATTTTCAGCAACATGGATGAACATGGAGGTCATTAGATTAAGTGAAATTAGCCAGGCACAGAAAGATAAATATCACATATTCTCACTCATATGTGGGAGGTGAAAAAGTAGATCTCATAAAGATACAGAGTAGATTGGCAGTTACCTGAGGCCAGGAGAGGTAAGGGAAAGAGGGGATAAAGATAAGTTGAGTAATGGGTACAAATACACAGTTTGATAAAAGAAATAAGACTTAGTGTTTGATAGATCAGTAGGGTGACTATAGTTAACAATAATCTATTGTATATTTCAAAATAACTACAAAAGAATAATTCTGGCTGGGCACGGTGGCTCATGCCTGTAATCCCAGCACTTTGGGAGGCAGAGATGGGAGGATCACCTGAGATCAGCAGTTTGAGACCAGCCTGGCCAACATGGTAAAACCCCGTCTCTACTAAAAATACAAAAAAAATTAGCCAGGTGCGGTGGCAGGCACCTGTAATCCCAGCTACTCAGGAGGCTGAGGCAGGGAGAATTGCTTGGACCCAGGAGGCAGAGGTTGCAGTGAGCCAAGATAGTGCCACTGCACTCCAGGTCTGGGCAAGAGAGTGAGACTCCATCTCAAAAAAAAAAAAAAAAAAGAAAAGAAAAAAGAAGAATTCTAATGTTTCTAGCATAAAGAAAGATCAAATATTTAAGGTGACTGTATCTCAACTACACTGATTTGATCTTTACAAATTATATGAATATATTAAATTATCACATATGCCCCCAAAATATGTACAGATATTATATATCAATAAAAACTTGTTTAGAAGGCAATAAACAGCAAAGATTATAATTCAATAGACAAGTTCAATTTCTACTGGTTTATTTACCATAGATTTTAAAATCCATTACATTACTTGGAGGAAGCAAACAGAAAGAGGGCTGGGTTCAACAAATTTGGGGGAACAGTTGTACTGGGGTTATAGAATTTATTATATTAAACCTTCCACTTTTAAATGTGAATGACAAATGAACTGACCTATGTATTTGCATTTTATATTCATATTTGACATATAGGCTAAAGTTGTGTGTTCTGCAACGAATCTCATCTGATATGTGTGTAGTAGCAAATATGTGAATAACAGTTCTAGGAGGGGATCCAAAATGAATAAAACATAAACATTATCTTTGACAAAATCATAAGGCTGAAATGCATGCTACATTAACACTTCCAGAATAAAAGAAAAAAAAAAGTGAGGAAACGAAGCCTCATTAAAACTCATAGAGCCAGAGTATACCACAAACCTTTCAATCCGTCAACAGTGAATCTGTGACTAAATGGGTTATTACTCCTAAGCACAATTCTTTTATATAAATATCCATTTCTTGATTAAATCTGTCAGTAGACTGGCCAACACTCAAACAATATTCAAATCCTCCCAGATTCAATTAGAGGCTGTTCTATTTGTATAGATATGCGTTATATTCACACATAAAATTCAATTAGCAGTGACAAATACTTTTCAAAGCATGATATTTTTGAGACCCAAGATATTATCTGCAGTAATTTTATTTAGAATAACACTTTACAAAAGAATAAAATTAATGCACACATATTTTTGTGTTTCAGTCAACAAAGAACCTTTGCAGTTTGATTCTTATTCAGGATCTGAATTTATTGCTGCTATTCATCTGTTTAATTATGATTAATTCAATAAGGTTTATTTTTTACATCCCAACATTAAAGGTTTTCTCAAAAACAGTTGGCTTTTAATGATATTCTTAATGCCAAAATATGTAACCTAGGCATATGCAGAGTGAAGCTTATAAGACGGCTTTATACATACACGACATACAACATACAAGAAACAATATGTTTATTCTGAATTTATGGGACAGAATGGTATGGTGTTAATCGGTACAAATAATATAAAATAATGGGTCATTTAATGACATTCAATATTTGTGGGCACCTAATCTAAGGAATATTCTATCTGTGCTAATTTTTAAATGATGAAAACTAAAGAGAAAATTTTTTTAAAAAAAGAAAAAACACAATTAAAAAAACAAAAAGAAGAAAACAATTGAAAAAATAGAAAGTGAATGAATTCATTAAGAATGACAAAAGAAGAGGACTAAGCTTAAGGAATCAAATAAACAAAAAAATCAATAAAGACTAAGAGGCAAAAACAAGAAAGGAGAGTAAGAGACAAAGAAGACGGCAATGAAAAGAAATGAAATAGAAATGAAGCAAATGCCAGACAACGTAACAGGCAAAGTAAATGGTAGGAGCCTTTACAGAAATCACATTTCCATCCTCCTTCACACATGGCCAAGAGGGGGAAGAACTGTTTGCAGCCACCTAGAGTGAGGAAGAATAGAACTTGGGCATAGCATAGACAGGGACTAAAGGAGGCTCATCTGGAAGCAATGGTGATGTAGACTGACAGAAAAATCATGACTGTCAAAGCAGAAATAATAGAAGAACTGAATATTTACTGATATGAATGACCATTTCTTGATTGATTAATACGTTATCATGATTAGCATCATTGGCAAGGACAACCTTATTGCGTGCCAAGTAACTAGTAAGAAATTTTTGGTGACGTCTCACTAAACTGTTTTAGTGTCTCTGTCTCTTTTTCTCATGAAGATTTTTGTGAGAAGGCCCATGTCAGAACGGTATGGTGTTAATCAGTACAAACCATATAAACTAACGGATTGTTGTTAGCTCTATTCTTGATTACTCAAACACTTTATTCCGACAATTATTAAACTATAGAGGATCACCAAATTTAAGGCGAACCAATTAGCAGTTTAGATAGCATGAAAATAAAACTGGTTTTAAAATATATTGAAATAAATGGCATAATGTATCTTCTTAAATTATTATATTTTCTCCAGAGTCAGAGAAGAATGCTACACAGTTTTAATGTGGAAGGAAATTAGTCAAAAAGTTATCCATTTTTCATATACAAAATAATATAAGCAAGCTGAAAAAAAGCCAAAGCTGCATGAATGACACTGAAAATGAATTCAAGTTATGAATAAATTAATAGCTACATGAATGTTAGAAAACTGACAGTGCTGAAAAATAATATAATGAAATATTCTTAACAAAATAGTGAAAAGAATTTCCTGAAAAATAATTAATTGCCATGTAGCTCCTACATGGAAGAATATTATTAATTACTGTCAACAGCTATTCTTCTTTCAATCTTTTTATTAAATTTAGGAGGTAGCAATTCTTAATGAGCAAAATATATTTAAATGATATTTTAAAGATGTTCAAAATTGTTGAATTATTATAATATGGGCTAAATTAAAAATATCTATAAACCTAGGAGCTGAAAAAAATTATAGAGGACAAAAAAATCAAACAGGAAAAGCAAGTTATGTGATCAACATGCAGGAAATTTTACATCTAACTGACAAATCGGCTATAAATAAATCAGAGGGCCGTGGGGTTTTTCCAAAATGTATGAAGATACTCAATAATAAAATCATAAAATTTATTATCAAGATACACAATTTACTTCTAAATATGGAGAACTCATCAAAATTACTCACATCAGGGTTATGTTGCCTCATGCCCTATGGGCTTAGCATTGCATACCTCAAATATTGGAGGATTTGCTGTTTAAAAGTAATAAGTATTTTCCAAACCTTACGAAAGCCAGATGGCATTTTTAAATAGAATACTGTTTGCAGTTCCAATCACTGAGAAGTTAAGAGAGTTGTTTATGTCCAGTCTGTTTCACTGATTAAATTGCAAGCTTCTGGAGGTCCCAGACTTTGCACAAGTGCATCCTACTCTCCGTGGTCATACTAGTAAAAATCTCATTTAGCATTTTCCCAGTAAAAGTTTCCTGAACAAAGGAAAAAATGGAGACATCTGCACTAAAATAATAAAGGAATTAAGTGCTCGGTTAAACCACACGTATGAGGCCATTCTTGCATTTTAATAAACAAATACTGGAGACTGGGTAATTTATACTGAAAATGGATTTAATTGGTTCATGGTTCTGCAGACTTTACAGGGAGTGTGGTGCTGGCATCTGCTCAGCTTCTAGGGAGGCTTCTGGAAGTTTACACTCATGGCAGAAGGTGAAGGGGGAGCGGGTACATCACATGGCAAAAAAAAAAAAAAAGGGAATAAGAAAGAGTGTGGAGGGAGATGCCATACACTTTTAAGTGACTGGATCTTGTGAGATCTCATTCACTGACGCAAAGACAACACCAAGCCATGAGGGATCTGCCTCCATGATCCAAACACCTCCCATTAAGTCCCACCTCCAGCATTGGAGATTACAACTCAACATGAGATTTGGATGGGGACAAATATGCAAACTATATCACCATATAATTTAATTGTATCAAATTATGGTGGCTTTAAAAGAGAAAAAATACATTTTTACTTCAGTAAATTTTAATATTCTATATGTAGGGAGCTACCTTATATATAGGTGAAAGGTAAATTTAGAAACATTGAATGTAAGAAACTTCTCTACAATAAATACAGTATATTAAAATATGGTTTCAAATAAAAGTCAAATACAGGTTATGCATGGTCATAGCTGCAGTATGATCAACTGCAAAGCTTGCTGGATGTTCCTGGAGGTCTTCAGATTTGCCTACTTAGGGACTGCAGAAAAATGTCTGAACTTATTGTAGAGAATAGGCCTGGAATTAAGGACCAGGTTGTTCAAGGGGAGAGACAGACAGACAGACAGAGAGAGAGAGAGAAAGACAGAGACAGAGACAGTAGGGATGGAGACTGAGTGCAATAGCGATAGTATGTATTTCAATTGAAATGATTCGATCATGCTGTTTGGGCACAAGGGCTAGAATCCAAGCCATGTCGTTGAATTCAAGATCACTGGTGATTTCGAGAACCTGGCCGAGGGCTCTAAATCAAAACTAATGAGAGAAACTCAAGTGTGTAAACAGGGTACAATTGTCGGGGGAAATAAGCAATAGTGATCACTGGGTTATTGCCTGCCACACCTTATCTCTAACACACTAGAATCTTGATTAGGAGGTCAGCAAAAGAGATTTGGGCATGGATGAACAGCAACTTTAGCTGGGTCTGGAGACTTGGTCCGGAAAGGTGATTCAATGTAAAGTCCCATTAGCTGAGATTAGATTACGAGATGGATGCACAAAACTGACAAATTCCTGCGTTCTGTGTTCTCATTTCTACTTTCTTTGCCCTAAACTATGCTATGACCTGAACCCATACACCTTTTTAATTAAGCAGAGAAATAAATAAACTTTGTTTTATTTGTACCTGAGCATTCACCTATTTCACCCTAAATGTAAATATAATGTCGGTTAACATTTACCTTCCATAAATAATGGTAAACTCTAGTTGTATTTTCAAACTGAATTTGAAAATGTCAAGATAAGGTTACAAGGAACAGCTACTGAAACAGGATACAAAGGGAAGCAATAAAGCATTTGCAACTAATATCATTATCAGATAGGTAGATTTAACATATGGGAGCTGGGAATTGTAAGACCTCAATGACTATAATTTGGAGTAAGAACAGTGTTTATGTTTTGCAGTGTACCAGAGTCACAGTAGACCTTAATTTTTCTTTTAGAAACTGGAAATGTACTTTCATATGGATCTTTGTGCTCTTCTGAATTTTCACAGGTTAGAAAACATTTCATTAGTGAACCGAGACATAGGAACTCGAACAAGAAGACACAAGCAAAATTAAATGGGAATTGAGGCTTAATGAAGCATAGTCCAAATAAAGACAGTATAAAATAAGCATTTAAATGGAAGTTAATCAACAAAATGAAGATTGTTTTCCTAAGAATGAAAGAAGTAAAGCTAAGTTAAATTTTCTGCATTCAGTAAGTTTAGAGCCATATGGCTATCTTAAGCCTATCTAAAAGGAATTCACTGAAGAGACACAATACACTTTGATACTTTCCTGAAGGCATTAGTTAGTCTAGATATTAAAAGAAACAAACTCATTAAATTCACCTCATATGGGAATTGTCACACGTAATGGCATTAGAGACAGCAGGTAAATCTATATGCTTAATTTTAATGGTATATCAAGCTATCTGGTACTGTATGTCTCACAAAAGGCAACTATATACAAAGGACTGATTAAACCTAACAACATACATTCCAAAAGAAATCATCTAAAACCTAAGGAAATGTCCAGCATCTTGCTATTCATAATAGCAAAGACATAGAAGCAACCCAGGTGCCCATCAACAGTGGACTGGATAAAGAAAATGTGGTACACATACATCATGGAATACTATGCATCCACTAAAAAAGAATGAAATCATATCCTTTACAGCAACATAGATGCAACTAGAGGCGAATTAATGCATGAACAAAAAATCAAATGTTGCATGTTCTCACTTATAAATGATACTAAGCAGCCAGACGCAGTGGCTTACGCCTGCAATCCCAGCACTTTGGGAGGCCAAAGCGGGCAGATCGCGAGGTTAGGAGTTTGAGACAAGCCTGACCGATATTGTGAAACCCTGTCTCCACTAAAAAAAAAAAAAAAAATACAAAAATTAGCCGGGCGTGGTGGTGCGTGCCTGTAGTCCCAGCTACTCAGGAGGCTGAGGCAGAGGAATCGCTTGAACCTGGCAGGCAGAGGTTGCACTGAACCGAGATTGTGCCACTGCACTCCAGCCTGGGCGACAGAGTGAGACTCCGTTTCAAAAAAATGATAGTAAGCATTGAATACGCAAGGACATAAAGATGGACAAAGCAGACACTAGGGACTACTAGAGTGGGGAGGGGGGGAAGAGGACAAGGGCTGAAAAACTACCTACTGGGTACTATGCTCACTACTTGGGTGACAGGATCATTCATACCCCAAACCTCAGCATTATGCAATATACCCATGTAACAAACCTGCACATGTATCCCCTGACTCTAAAAGTTGAAATTATTTTTAAACATATTACTTTAACTTACAAATGCACATTAGTACTCTCTGTTTATTAAGGTTATGCAGCAAGCATTAAAATATATTTTCCCTCTGGGTGGATTATTAAGTATTTTTAGACTAAACTACATGCATTTTACCCTGATTTATTTACTGAAATTCACAAAGCACTTGGGAGAGGAAAAAAGTAAAATGCTAGGCCGGGCGCAGTGGCTCACGCCTGTAATCCCAGCACTTTGGGAGGCCGAGGCGGGCGGATCACGAGGTCAGGAGATCGAGACCATCCTGGCTAACACGGTGAAACCCCGTCTATACTAAAAATACAAAAAATTAGCCGGGCGTGGTGGCGGGGGGGGCCTGTAGTCCCAGCTACTCGGGAGGCTGAGGCAGGAGAATGGCATGAACCCTGGAGGCAGAGCTTGCAGTGAGCCAAGATCACGCCACTGCACTCCAGCCTGGGCGACAGAGCGAGACTCCGTCTCAAAAAAAAAAAAAAAAAGTAAACTGCTGCAAAATAAGATAGACATATTCCTTAAAGGTATAACTATAAGCATGTCATGTATTAAACAATTCCATAACAAATAAATCATATTTACATTGAATTATATGTTCAGGTAACATATTAAATATGAATATTAAATAAATCAAACGATATGAATTTCTAAAAGTTCTCTAATCTGTATCTGTGGTATCCCCAAAATTAGTTAACAAGAGTTGCCTAGAGATTTGGGTTCTGTTCTCACCAGATAAAACTTTGATCTCATAACTCTTGGTCGTACCTGGGAAATCTGTCTCAAGAGGGAGAATTCCCAAGTGAGAAAAACAGAGCTCATTGTCCTGAATAAATACAAATTCAACTGGACCCTCAATCTTTTTCTGTAAAATAAACAGATTTAGTGATTTCTTCAGTACTGCAATGCAATAATGCCAGTGCAAAAAGAAAAAAAAGGCAGCTCTATTATCAATTTTCACTGAGAAATAAGAATAAATGAAAAACAAGCAAACCGAGGCTAGAAATGAAGCGTGGCGCTGTTCAAGCTTGTTTCAACATTAACAGGCAATGTCTATAATGCTTGACTTCATAAGCCTAACTAATGTCACATTTTAAGAAGTCCAGCATCCCCACACAACTGCACTAGACATGCTAAATAATAAGAGACCATATGTAGTAGGCAGAATAATGGCCCCCTGTAGGTGCCCACATCCTCATCACTAAAATATATGAATATTTCCTTGTACATGGCAAAGGGACTTTGAAAATGTGATTAAGGCTATAGACTTTAAAGTGGGGAGGTTATCCTGGATTATACAGATGGTCCCAAACTGATCACATGAGTCTTTAAAGATGAATAATCTTTTCTAGCTGCAGTTAGGGAGAAAAGGGACAACGAAAGAAGAGTCAGAGTGATGCCACATAAGAAGGACTCAACTGATAATTGCTGCCTTTAAAGATAGCAGAAGGGACCGTGAGCCAAGGAATGTGAGAAACTTCTGGAAGCTGAAAAAGATAAAGAAATAGATTCTTTCCTAGAGCCTCCAGAAATAAATGAGGCCCTACTGATACCTTGATTTTAGCCAAGTGAGACCTGTGCCAGGTTGCTGACCTATGGAACTATAGGATAATAAATTTGTGTAGTTTAAGCCACTGTTTGTTGTATTTATTATGGCAGCAATAAAAAATTATACTTTGCAAAAGGCTAAGAGCAAGTGAATCATTTAGAAAATACATGAAGAATAAAAAACACATGTAAACATGTAAATAAGACTTCATTTACGGTTACAAGACTTCACTTACGGTTGTGAATAAGATTTCACTTATGCTTACAAGATAACTCAGAAGCTAGGTGATAGTTTTATTTAATACTGCTGTCTCATAGTAGAGGATTTGATGTTAAGGTCAGAATGAGAATTAGGATAAGAAACTATAAACTAGACTCAGTGTAACTGCATGTTTGTCATTCCAAATGTACCTGGCATTTACCAATGCAGACACGTAAAGTTACAAATAGAAACAGATTATTATAGGGGTTTGGTATGTGAGGTTAAATACTGTAAGATTTTATAGTGACACTTTTAGAAAATAGTAAAGTTATTAGTCAAGTAGACTTATTAAGATAATGGTTATGACCACAATTGAAGAAGAAGGTGATAGACAGGATACAGACTTATCTAGAATGCTCCCATTTTGGCCATCATTAGTAGAAAATAAAACTTTTCATTGCAACTGAAACTCATGGGTAATTTTGCTTAGAGAAGGAATAATAAGTGATTACAATCTAAATTTATTTGTCATTCAACATCTTAAAAAAAGGAATGTGCTATTATTCTAGCAATAGAAACAATGCAATTAAATACTGCTAGATGAGATGCAATTGTCTCATAATGAGAAATTAAGAAACTAAATGGAGACATTACCTGTGTAATTGTAGGCAAATGAGCACTGTATGTATAATATTTACTTGTTCTATACAATTAGTCCTTTTTTGTTTGATTATTTGTATTCATCAATGAGCCATAATTTGAGGCTAATCAAATGCAAGGGACTTTGTTTCTGTAAAAATGGTGACATATACTGAAGTAGAAGTTTGATATTAAGTGCAGAGCTTTTAACATAGCTGTTGCAGAAATTAATCAGGTACTCCATGTTTCACTTAAGTGAGGAATAAGTTTTATCAAAATAGCTTTATCACAATTAATTCACCTTTGGCAGAGAGTAGTGTCCTATTTATAGCTTGCGATAGCACAGTTAAATAGCAGACAATTTTGATATGCTTCCATTCAATATGGGATGAATCAGAATACTCAGTCATTTCAAATTGCTAAAGGCATTCAGATAAGGAGATATGTATACCGAAATTAGAATTTAATTAGAACACTGAGGTGAACATTCAAAAGTGTATCTGAAAACATCATGTTTTCAATGTAATGGTTCTGATTTCTTTAATTTCGTCATTATAAGATGCTTGTTGCCCACAAGGAATTCACAACCTAATGAAAATATAACAACCACATATTTATTTATAACTGCTGACAATTACATTAAGCGCATACAAATGACAAGGGGTGAGAAACACATTTATAAAAAACTAGAGCTGCAAAATACACGTTCAGAATATATATATATATATATACACACACACACACACACACATACCTCAAATGAATAACTGTGTACTTGAACTTCAAGGGACTTACATAGCGATGCATGTGTGTATGTGTAAATATTTGCTATTTGTATGAAGGATGCAAGGTCAAACAACTCCCTTTGCTAAAGGAAATGCCAATATATTATAGAATAATAAAAGAAAAAGGTTAGAAAAGAAACAAAAATAAGGAAGAACAATGTCTTTCCTATTTTGTAGCTTGAAATAGAAAATCATAGTAGGTACATTATTCAAAGTATTTGGTGAGCGACTTCCATTTTTGTCAAATTATCTTTTTTTGTTTTTGTTTTTGAGACAGTCTCCCTCTGTCACGCAGGCTAGAGTGCAGTGGCACAATCTCGGCTCACTGCAACCTCTGCCTCCCCAGTTCAAGGGATTTCCTGCATCAGCCACCCGTGTAGCTGGGATTACAGGCATGTGTCACCACACATGGATAATTTTTGTATTTTTTGTAGACACCGGGTTTTGCCATGTTGCCTGGGCTGGTCTTGAACTCCTGGCCTTAAATGATCCGCCCACCTCGGCCTCCCAAAGTGCTGGGATTACAGGTGTGAGCCACTGCCCCGTGCCCAGTCTCAAATTACCTTTTTATGGCTTTTTTTTTAGTTTTAATTTTATTTTAATATATTGACCATGTATTCATGCATTTATTCAATAATTTTTATAGAGTTCCTATGTAACATGCCTGGAATTGTTACAGACATTAAAGACACAATAATAAAATGAGAAGTGTCCTACCCTCTTGAAATTGAGAAAGTCAGAAAAACTGTTAAACAAGGATGAAACTACCACATGGTATCAGAGATTAATAAGTGCTATGTAGAAAATTAAATAAGGTGATCTTTGAACTTCTTCAACTGTGTTGGTCAGAGAAGTTAGCTCTAAAAAGGTAATAATTAGGCTGAGACCTAAATCCTCTCAAATGCCATTCTGCTAGCTGTACAGACCTTTAAAGAAGTAATTTTTATATAAGAAACCATTGGCCTAATGAAAGCATCTCCTTCTATTGCATAGTATTAAGCCTATACTAGTAACTATCTGCACGACCATTAGTTTGCATGCTATTTTAACTATAAGATGTTGGTGGCAGATATCACAATAAAAATTTATCAGAGGAAATTTAAATAATAGAAAATAAATCCCCTTATAAATAACATTATAATGATGTAATTCGGTGGATTACTAATTAAAACAAAACTATACATTTTTATAAGAAATTATTCTTTGAAGAAAAAATGTATTACTTGTACACTGGGTTAAAATAAAGAAAACATCACATCTGTAATTTTGTAAAATCATTAAAGATGAATTAATGGAAATCTAATACAATTTTTAATAATTTTTGTGTATGACATTTTTTAAATCAGTTTTTGTTTGGCTTAGCATCTTATGATTAACCAAACATTACATGTAGTAAAATATTCATTAATACTTGTCTTGTATTCCATTTCTCCTTTTACCCCCTTGCCTTTCTTATCTCCAGCTTTACCAAAATGTAATGGACAAAAATTGTATATATGTACAGTGTACAATGTAATGTTTTGAGGTATGTATTGTCAAATTACGCCCCAACATATAGATAAAATAAACCCCCTGTGGCTGAGATGCTCAAGTTAAAGCAGAACTGGGAGGCCACAGCAAGATGAGGAGGTAGTCACATACACTGTGTTCTCAGAAAATGTTGCAGAAATGTCGCGAGACTCCCCTTTCTGCAATCAAGCTAAACCAGTTCCTGTTATCCATCTCAAAATAGACTACAGCTGGAAAATCCTCATGTGACCAACCACTGACCACCTAGAGTCAGAAAACAAAGAGAGATTTGTGGTTTTAGGCTTAAATGTCATCTAATCAAGACTCTGATCCCTCTCCCCAGTCTTGCAGTTTTTGCCATTATAATCTTTAACTCTCCAGCGTCTCCTTGGAGCACACCTTTGCTCTGTCCCAAAGGGGCATCTCCCGCACCTACAAATGTCTTTAGGAAAATAAAGCTCTCCATTTTGCCTCTGCAAATTTCATGGTCTTTTGTTAACAGTATACATTGTGAAATAATGACCACAATCAAGCTAATTATATATGCACCACCTCTCATAGTTATATGTGCACCACCTCTCATAGTTATATATGCACCACCTCTCATGTTTGTGGTGAGAACATTTAAGATCTGTCTTGTCAATTTTCAAATACACAACACATTATTATTAACTATAGTCACCATGCTGCACAATAGATCTGCAGAATTTATTTACTGGCTTCTGTTTTTGTTTTTGTTTTTTTTTTTTTTTTGAGATGGAGTCTTCCTCTGTCACCAAACTGGAGTGCAGTAGCATGATCTCAGCTCACTGCAACCTCTGCCTCCCGGGTTCAAGTGATTCTCCTGCCTCAGCCTCCCGAGTAGCTGGGACTACAGGCGCACGCCACCACACCCGGCTAATTTTTGTATTTTTAGTAGAGACGGGGTTTCACCATGTTGGCCAGGATGGTCTTGATCTCCTGACCTCATGATCTGCCCACCTCAGCCTCCCAAAGTGCTGGGATTACAGGCGTGAGCCACCATGCCCCGCCAGCGTCTGCTGTTTCTATGCGTGCATGTATCAGCAAGGCCTATACTCTCATGTATGGAGGTGAGCTACATGATCTGTAGTGTCTTTCCTTGTTGAATTGTGAAATAAAGACACAGGCTTAGGAAAAGACTTGGTTCTGATCTATATACCCTTGTGAAAAAAAAAAAAACTGAGAAGCGCTTAGGAAGACTAAAGATGAAGAGGGGAAAAAAGAATAATGAGTAAAGGGACATAAGAGAAGAAAGATACCAGAAGATGATTACACAATACTCAGTATGAGATGTGAAGGTCACGTCCTGCAGAAAAGAACTAGCCAAGGAATGATGGGTATGGAAATCCAGCCCATGCCCCACTCAATGAGCTACATCTACCCAGGAGATTGGATTTCTTATGCCTTTTTCAATTACTGTAGCAAACCATTAGGCTGAATAGATTGGATTTTCTCCTTCAAACATCACATCGGGGTGTTCTTCAGCATTCTGTTGCTAAACCACAACATGCTAGATTATTTTTACCCAAATAAAAGCATAACTGTAGTGGTTATAGTGGTAACCAATTCAGTTACTTTTAATAGTCCTCAGCACAGGACTATTACGGTTGCAAACAGCTTGTATCGTATTGACCAGTGCATTTCTGTGACTACATTAATCAACAGCATGCACGCCCATCTTCTTTTCTCTCCTCATGAGCAACACTTGTACATATCTGATCCAATACACTTAAGAATAAGATTCCCATTGATTGATTCATTTAATCTGGCAAGAACAGCACACTCACAGGCCAGTTCAAAAAGAAGAGTGAAAGGAGTTGTAGAGATGAAAGAAGGTTGGGAGAGGCAATTTATGATATGAACACTGACAACAAAACTGAACAAAACAATTGCTTATAGAGAATTATAACTGGATATGAGTATATATAAAATATGCTCTATTATATGTAAGCAAGAAAGAGGAGGTACAGATCATATGTGAGCTACAGGGCAAAGGCAATCAGGGTTAAAAGAATAGAAAAATATTCAGGGCAGACTCGTGAATGTTAACATAGGCCGGATTCATTAATCACACTGCCATCTGCAAAATAACAGGCCTAATTATTGTGTATGTTTTAGCCCCTCCCTACTCAAAAGTGTGGTCTACGAATCAGCATTGTTGCCATCACCTGGGAGCTTGTTGGAAATGCAGACTGTAAGCCCTCACCCTAGACTTACTGAATCACAATTTGTTATTTAACAAGATCTCCAAGAGGTTCACGTGTACATTAAAGTCTGAGGAGCACAGCTTTGGAGTTTCAGAACTATCATCATAGATACTCCCTTTTTCTAACATTTCATGAGATTATTTTCCATAGGCTGTCCCCAGTGTATCTCATTAGCACTTTTTCAGCTGACACCACAAACAAATAAAAAGCTGCAGTCCCTGTGATGTCTGAGAACTTCTGGCCACTTATCCATAATTACATATCAGGGAAGAGCTGCATCCCACCCTCAGATAGACCAAAAGCTTTTTTCTTTTTGTATAGCACTTGAGAATTCTCAAGTGCCTACTTTCACACTCATTTGTTCATCTCAACAATAGTCCGATGGGAATAGAGAGGTTACAATTTTCCCTTTTATGTATTTTTCAATGAGGAAAGAGACACAGTGTCATGCTGAAGGGTGGAAGTGGCAGTCGTATAGTCAATGAAGGCAACTTAGGTTTTTAGATTAGTCCTTTGGGCACTATTTTGGGGAGATTCGAATTTCTCCTAAAAAGTAAATCCCTTGAGAGTGGTAAAATACTGATCTTCTAATTCTATAGCAATGATTTTTAACACTGAGGAGCCCATAGGAAAACAAACAAACACAAACAAACAACACCCTAATGCCGTGGTCCCATCCTGCAGATTGGAATATAGTTGAGACCAACTATATTGGAACGGAACCTGGGATCTACAAGCTTTCCAGGGCATTCTCATATGCAGACAGAGTTGAGAATGACTGATTTATTGCAACAGGTGGGTATTGCTGATGTCAATCCCGAGAGAGTAACTCTCTAGGAGCATGCATTAGAATCACCTGCAGGGCTTGTTAAAACAAAGATTCTTGGGCCACATTCCTGGAGCTTCGGGTACAAATACTGCATTTTTAGCAAGGTCCCAAGTGTTGCTGATGCTGGCCTAATGCTGCGCTTCTCAAACTTTAATGTGCCTACAGATTCCCTGAGGATCTTGTTAATACTCTTACGGAGCAGATTTGGGGATGCTGCTGATGCTGCTGGCTCCTGCTCACACTTTGAGTCGCCAGGGCCTGTTCTGCCTAATGAGAACTAAATGCTTGATGACTTCAAAGAAGTGTGATGACATCAAGGAGAAACTTGCTCTAATTCACAATTTTGACAAGAACAGACACTGACCACAAAAATCAAAAAGTGTAAATTGCAAGGGTTAACTGTAAAAAGGCTTTAGGTTAAAAGGAAGTCCTTTCATGCTATTTGTGGTAAATATAGCATGAAAGGACTGTGGACACCATGGAGAAAGTGAATCACAGGAAGGTTCAGAGCCCTGTGATAAAGATTTTCACAATTAAGAGTGGGGTTAAGGAGCACAGTACTTGAAATCACATAGACCCAAGACAGAATCCTCTTTGACACTGACTCAGGCTACTTAGGAGGAAGAATAGTACTACATACGTTGCAGAGGTGTATGAGTCTTAAATGGATTAGTGTTGGTAAAATCCCTAGTGCCCCACTTGGCACACATCAAGCATTCAAACAAATGCTAGCTATTATTTTCCACTCAACAAGTATTAACAGACATCTCTTAAGTGAAGTTTTATGTGCTTTGCCAAATGCATCATTCAGTTTCTACTCATTTGGAGATAATAAAACTATAGGCAAAGGATTGTTTTTCTTTCATTTCATGATGCATACTGTAATATTTACTATAATAAAGTAAAATAGTTCTGCAGCTCATTTTAGTTATTTTTCTAAAGTACAACTAGTATTAGGTAGAATTAAATTTCAGAAATCATTATTTGAACTTTGTTAGAAAAAAATTCTAACAAGATTTTCCCAATATTAAAATAGCTTCAGAATAATAATCTAATTCTTGAATTCAGGAAAAGGTTTACACAATGGTTTTTACCTTCAGTTTGTGTTAATCCTTTAGTGATTGTACAGGCATTTATTTTGTAGTGTATCATTTAGGTCTGAGGGTAAGGGTCATCTCTCCAGAGAAGTCTCCTGATTATCCTACTTAACGTTGTTCCTTCTCCTATTGTTTACTCTCTCTTCTTTTATTCCATAACACCAATCTCAACCTGACTGCATATTATTTATTTTGCATTTGCTTTGTGTTCTGTCTTCCCCACTAAAAAAGAAGCATAAGGAAGCCAAAGCCTTATCTAGAATATGCCCATGATGTATGTTCCTGCCTCAGGACATTTGCACCTGTCTTTACCTCTGCCTCCGATTTCAACATGCACTTTCTCACTTCCTTTAACTTTCTACTCAGATACCAGTTTCTTCCTGGAACACTGTATCTAAAATAACAATAACCATTCTTCCCCTCTGGTACCTCCTACCTTCTTTATTTTGTTGCATCAGTCTTCATTTCACTTATTATGATCTAATATAGTATTTTTTGCTTGTTTATTGTGTGCTATGGTTTGAATGTGTTCCCCAAACTTTATGTGTTGGAAACTTAATTCCCAAATTCATATGTTGATCGTCTTTGGAGGTGGGGATTTTGGGAGGTAATTAGGATTAGATAAAGTCAAAAGGGTGAGCCCCCATGATGGGACTGGTGGCTTTATAGGAAGAAGAAGAAAGATCTTGCCCTCTCACCATGTGATGCCCTTCAACATATTATGACATAGCAAGATGGCTCTCACCAGATGCCAGCACTATGCTGTTAAAGTTCCCATCCTCCAGACTATGAGCTGAATAAGCTGTTTTTAAAATAAATTACCCTGTCTGTGGTATTTTGTTATAGTAACAGAAAATGAACAAAGACATTGTGTATCTTTCTTTCTCCAAGAAAAGCAAGATCCAGTAGGAGAAACATGTATATTTTATCCCTAGCACCTAGAACAGTACCTGTTACAAAGTAGGTGCTCAATAAGTTTTTTTTTTTTTTTTTTTTAATGGACTACTGGGCCAGGTGCAGTGGCTCACGCCTGCAGTACTATCACTTTGGGAAGCCAAAGCGGGTGGATTGCTTGAGGCCAGGAGTTCAAGAGCAGCCTGGGCAACATGGCAAAACACAGTCTTTACTAAAAAATACAAAAATTAGCCAGGTATGGTGGCATGTGCCTGTAGTCCCAGCTACTCAAGAGGCTGAGGTGGAAGGATGGCTTGAGCCCAGGAGGTAGAGGTTGCAGTGAGCTAAGATCACGCCACTGCACTCCAGCCTGCTGAGTGACAGAGCCAGGCCCTGTCTTAAAAAAAAAAAAAAAAAAAATACTACTACTGTAGTACTTTCTGCTAGAGCTCACAACAATATTACATGCTCATGCTTATGTTATGTATCATAAGAATAATTTATTTCTATCTTAGTATCTATTAGTTATAGCTTCACAGTTGTAGTCTCACTAGGGAAGGTTATTTCCCTCTTATAATTTTAACTTCTGTGTGGTGCCGAATATACCACTGTAATGCAAAGAAACAAATTGCTTAGAAAATAGCATCGCAGAATGTGTGACTTTGTCTCTAATATGGTAGCACACGAACATCACCGACATGATCTTTTTCACACTGGCTACCTGGGTACCATACTTCCCAGGATAGAGAGTGAAATTAATCCATGTGGAAGGCCATAGACACTTCCTCAAGTTCACTGAAGCCTTTGCCCATTTTAATTCAGTTCAGTAACTCTCCATTCTGAGATCAAGAGGCTTTCTATCATTTTTGGAATGAAATTTCAGACTCTAAACATATGGGCTTCCAAAATATGTCAGTGGAGAACAAGAGGATTTCAATTACAGTGGCTAAAATAGCTCTGAAAACTGTACTATATTTAGGAATATAGTGTTTTATCCCACTGGCATCTTCTAAATTATTCCATTTTCTTCTCAGATATAGCAGAAGGAAACAAGATATAATGAAGGATGTTCACTGGAGTTGAATAAAGGGAACTGATCTTTTTAACTTTGGCATCAGATAAAAGCCATTATCTTGAGGACAGAGTAAGGCATGTCTTTCTAACGTAAACACAAATACTCTAATATTGTTGCTTAAGATGTGGAAGCTCTTCACTTTAAGACCATTATCTTAGTTTTACCAGAATCGATGGAATAAAATGAGTATTTAAAATATATTACAAGGAATGGCCACGTGTTGGTAATTATTGTACCTGGGTGATGGGTACAAGAAGGTTAATTATACTGTGTGATCTACCTTTGTATGTTTGGAAAGACCCATAATAAAAGTTGAAATGTATTATAAACAAAAAATGGAATGACATAAATGTATGAAAATCAGGAACTATGCTTTATCCACAAAATGAAATTCTATGTAGTTTTTAAAAATCAATAGCATAGATGTGTATTTACTGATGAGGAATGTTTATTCCATATTCTTAAGAAAGCATGTTTTAAAATACTATTTATCCTATTCTTTGATTTTTCTTCTGAAATGTAATTATTTTATTTAATAAACACTAACTTTGTGCATACTATGTACCAGGAACATTTTAAGTTCTTTAGAAAGCTTAAGTGATTAAATATCCTCATAACAACGCCATGATTAGTAAACACCAGTATCATACCCATATGTATAAGATACAGGGAGGTTAAGAAAATGAATCAAGGTCACACAGCTGGTAAGGGATGGTGGGGGAGAGGATGCTGAGACTTGAACCTGAACAATAGGTCTTGAGAGCTTTGGTCTTCATTAATATGTTATGCTGCCTCTGCTAGTCACCTATGTATAATCAGACATATTTACATAAATTGAACAGAAAGATGCCCTGAAGGTTATATTCCAAGTTCATAGTGGTTAATGATGAGTAGAAGGAACATGGATGGTTTTTTTAAACTAATTTTATGTTTATGTGTAATTGTTCCATATCCTTCAGGTATTACTCATAGAATAGGAAAAATTAAAATGCTTTAAAAGTATAATATGAATGTTAACAAATTCTCGGTTGTTTTTTAAAAAGGTGAAGCGTATACATATGTTTTCCTTCTCCTCCCTCTTCATTTAATTGTTCCTGTGTCCCAGAAGCCCAGCCTTTCGTGAGTCAATTTGCCTGCAAATATTACTTTGCCATTACTTCCAATGGCAAAAACCTCAATTACATTTGCACCAACCTATAGTTAGAGGCCATGATGTGATAATTTACAAAGATGTTGTGATTTAATTATCTTCTGTCACGACCATGCAAGTAGACTTCTCACATCAGGGTAGTTGCACTTCTTAAGTGGTGGTTAGTTTCCACGAGGCAGGAAACAGGAGCAACCAGGCCATTTAACAGCTCTGCCCACAAAGGGGTGAGGCAGAGTTAAAATGGACTCTCTTTATAACACCACATCCCTCAGAACACCTCTAGATCTCTTCCAGTTTTCTCTTTTGAAGCAGGCTGTGCAAGGCTTATACAACCTAGGGCAGATTCTCCACACCAGCACCTCATTTCAGCTAAGCAGGCAATGGCTGTTGGCTCTCTGAGCTTAGAACGCCTTTAATGCCTTGGTCCTCAAGTGTGAGTCTTTGCCAAAATTCTTGAAACACCCTCTCTGTTACAGAAGTGCATGGATTGCTATTGCCTTGGACTATTAGATGTTACTGCTTTTTTAAAATGACTGAAGGTTTGTTGGCCTATGTGAATACATTTTGAAGGAACCGTAGTGACTAAAGTTATCATACTGATACAATTAATGCAAAAAGCTTTGGCACACGCCTCCCATTTGTCAATATATCTTCTATACTAAGCCTCAAAGGTTATCATTAATTGACAAATGACTATCATTTTATCCAGTCACTAAAGATGTATTCATTTTAGCCAAATGAAGCAGAGAATGTAAAGACAAACTTAAATTACTGGCTGATTTTAGAATATTTTAGTTTGTTATTTATCATTAAACATCTAATAATTCAACAACAATAAAATTTAAAAGTGGATTATATATTAAATTGACTGAGTCACCAAGTATAATTTGTATTAAGGATGGATGCTATTAATATTTACTTTTGCAATAAAAACATAACTAAGAAAGCTGCTAGAACAAGTAAAAAAAATTTTTCAAGGTTAAAAATGGCATTTTCATTCAGCCATAAAATGACAGCACGAAAGTATACGTAATAGCAAACTATTATGTTAATAACATTAACTATTATGTACTATATAAAAAATCAGCTTGTAAAATAGACTCCATTAGATGAAAAAATGGAAAAAAGGAGATAATAAACATCAAACTAATAAGAGATGTGTAGAGATGAGATTGCAACTGATTTTTACTTCTTTGTGTTTACTTTTCTATATAAAATATGGATTACCTTTATTATACATTACCTCTCCCCGCCAAAAATAGGCAGTTCTGAAAAGTTTGAAACTTTCATTACATATATTATTATGGCTGAAATTATATCAATGAAAGGCAAAAGTGCCAACACAAGGATTATATAAAGTGATATAATGAGTGGAATTGTCTTTCTTTTAAAACAATTTTATTCTTTTTAATAAGAATAGGCATAGAAGGATATCAAAAGAGGAGGGGTAGATCAGGCCAAACTGGCACATTCCTTTGGTCATAACCGATGTTGTGAGTCCAAATTCCATTGGTAGTTTGTACATAAATAGACCCATTCAAAGGCATGCATATATATATATATGTATTTGTGTGTGTATAGACATATCATGCTTCAATTAGTAAACTGTCTAATTTATTACCCCCCAAAAGTAAATATTGATATTGAGAGTACTAAATGGAGTTTTATGGTCAGAAATATATAGAACAGCAATAAAGCCATTGAATTTGGACAAGAAGTGGTCATCGAACATTTGTTAGGGATTGGGGGAACATGCGAGGACAAAGAAAGATTGATTTCTGTGAAGTTGTTGGCTTGAAGCCAAACAAGAGAGGGATAAAGGTGTCTACCCAAAGGAAAAAAAGAAGTCATTATATGAAAAAGACACATGCATGTGCATGTTTATAGCAGCACAATTCGCAATTGCAAAGATACAGAACCAACTTAAGTTCCCATGCGCCAGCAAGTGAATAAAGAAAATGTGGTATATATACACCATGGAATACTGCTTAGCCATAAAAAAGGAATGAAATAGTGTCTTTTGCAGCAACTTGGATGGAGCTGGAGGCCATTATTCTAAGTGACGTAACTCAGGAATGGAAAACCAAATATCGTATGTTCTCACTTATAGTGGGGAGCTAAGCTATGAGGATGTAAAGACACACAGAGTGATATAATGGACTTTGGGGACTGGGGGGAACGTTGGGAGGTGGGTGAGGGATAAAAGACTACATTATAGCATACACTGCTCAGGTGATGGGTGCACTAAAATTTCAGAATTCACCACTATGGAACTAATCCTTGTAACCAAAAAACCCTGTACCTCTCAAACTATTGAAACTTAAAAATAAATAAATAAATTGCTATAGGTAGTGTCAAATAATCCTCCAAAGAAAGTTGTGAAAATTTACTCTCCTATACATTTTGCAACATTTACAATGCTAATTTTTTTTTTTTTTTTTTTTTTTTTGAGACAGGGTCTCGCTCTGTCACCCAGGCTGCAGTGCAGTGACGCAACCATGACTCACTGCTACCTCTGCCTCCCAGGCTCAAGCGATCCTCCCACTTCAGCCTCCCAAGTAGCTGGGACCACAAGGCATGTGCCACCACACCTGCTAATTATATTTATTTGCATTTCGTAGAGACACGATCTCCCTATGTTGCCTAGGCTAGTCTCAAACTCCTGGGCTCAAGTGACTGTCCCACTTTGGCCTCTCCAAGTGCTGGGATTACAGACGTGAGCCACAGAGCCCAGCTGATGCTGAATATTCTTTTGTTCATTTAAAAGATACTACATGCTAAGGGCTAATGCTAGGAATGCATTAGTGAGAGACAGAGAAAAAAAACTTCTGCTTTCAGATATCATAGTCAATAAAGGAGTTTAAGGGGTAAGAAGAGAATAAACAAATTAACAATTTAATATATAAAATATTAAGTAGGATGAAGCAAAATAATGCAGGGAATGGCAGACAGTGAAGGGTGTGAGGACAGGATGCTATCTTCAGGCACAGTCAGTAGGGGGAGCTCTACTCAGGCGGTGACCTGAGACGGGGAGGCAGTGATGTGAACTGCATGGAGCTCTAAGAGAAAGAACACTCCGAGCAGAGAGAAAAGGATCTGGGAGAAGAGGGCTGGAAAATGTGATGAGAGAGGCAGGAGTTGGGGCTGAAAGAAGGGGATGGGGTTAAGTCTGCAGAGTCTCCAAGACCACGGTAATAAGGACTCTACATTTACTTTTAGTGAGATGGAAAGACCCTGGGGGTGTTCTGACCAGGGACTAGTGATGATCTGTCTTGAGACATAAAGGAACGACTGGCCGATTGGCTGTTGAATGGAAGACTATAGGAGGGCAAGGGCTGAAGCAGAGGGAGATGTAACAGGGGGACACAGCCATCCAGCCACAGGATGACAGAGGCAAGAGTGGAGGTGCTGAACTACATGGCAGAATTTTGGATACATTTTGAAAATGGGGCTGAGAGGATTTGCTCATGGGTTCATGTGAGTTGTGAGGAAGACAGGAGTCATAGAGGGCTCTAAATATTTTTGCCTAAGCAACTAGTTGAATGGAGCTGACGTTTTCTGAAATAGAGAAGTCTGTAAAAGGAGCAGGTGTGAAGGGGAATCAGATGCTCGATTCTGGGTGTGTTAAACTTATGATAACTATTGCATATCCCTGTGGAGATATCAAGCAGACATTGAGTAGGTAATACTAACAAAGTCCTATTTTTACTTTCCTTTTTTGTTTTGCTCTCTTTTCTTTCTGTTTTATTTTTGCTTGTGAGGGTAAAATTATCTTGTTTTAATTTGCATATCTTTAAAGGCTAGTGAGGTTTTTTGGTTATTTTTAACTATTTGTATTTCTTCTGTGAATTACTTGTGGTTTGTTCTTTTGGTTTGCTGCAAATCTTTATGTATTTTGCATAGATATTTTTCTATTAAATTCAACTTCCTACTCTGCCATCTGTTTTTAAAATTTTGTTTATGATTTCTTTTTTGGTATAGAAGTTTTAAATGTACTGAGCAACATGGCATAGGAACTTTGTAGCCAAACTGCCTGGGTTCACCTACCAGCTGCCTCTGCTTACCAGCTTATTGACCCTGGACAGGTCACGTAACTTCTCATAACCACTCAGTATCTCAAGTTCCTCTTCTATAAAATGGGGATAATAATAGTGCATTTACCTCTTTGGGTTTTTATGTTAACATATATATGAAGTACTTAAAAGAGTGACTGACATAGAGATGCACTAAAGAAGTGTTAGCTAATTGCTGTTTTCAGTGTAATCAAATCTTCAGGGTCTACACATACCATTAAATGCCATCTAACCTAGGAATACTTGGAAGACTGAGTGTGCTTATGCGGATATAGAGATGAGGGGCAGAAATGTAAACACACCAAATAGCTGATGACACAAATAGCATTCGCTTTCTCTATTCTTGTCTTCCGAATTGTATAATCTCTCTTATGCCAACTATTGGAGGAGATGGTTAATAATAGCAGCAATAATAATAGTCTTAATAGTAAAAATATCTTGAAAACTTCTGCTATGCCAGACACTAGGCCAAGCAAGCTTCAAACACTGCCTTATATAATATTCACAGAACATCTTAGGAGATGAATCCTATTTTTTCCATTTTCAAATCAAGTCACAGATTTACTGAAAGTACAGCTGATCTATACCACGTAGAGAGCCCATATTTTGTATTAGTTAAGAATATGGGTAAAAAGTAAATGAGTCAATGTATTTAAAGTGCCTAGAACAATGTGTGGCACATAGGAAGTGCTATATAAATGAAAGCTATTATTGGTTTGTTTTTTCGAGTATTTTTGAGTGCCTGCTATGTTTCAGGTAACGTGTTAAGTTCAGGGATGCAGTTTAATACTGCCCTTGCCCTCTTGGAATATATAATGGGCTGTACAAATCAGTTAACATTAAGGCATCAAATACTTTGAATAAAATAATATTTTGGGACTTGTCATTTGTTACTAATGGGGTATAACACTTTTAATTTATTAGTTCATTAATTTAATGATTATTGATACACACTTTACCAGATAACCTGCTAGGTCCTACAGAGAACAGATAAATAAGACTTATCTATAACAATTTACTTCACATAAATACATGACAATAATGTAACATGGCAAGTGTGATAACAGAACTATACATTTACAATAGAAGTACGCAGAGAAAAATGTATAGGGTTATCTTATAAAAGATGGAGTGATGCCATTCACAAAATACTTTTAGCCCCACTTACACTTGAAATTTCTAACCGACATATTGTTTTTGCCTTTATTGTGAGCTAACCTGTAATTCTACATGATTTCCAACCACATGGCCATCTTGTCTCTGGTTATACTCAGTAGCCTAATAACATGAAATCATAGAATTTGTAGGTACCTTGAGATATCTTGTTCAGTCCTTGACCTTCAGGCATCTGGATGGCTAATCCATCCAGATTAGGTAATGACCTTGATGTCTGCTTTTACGTTTTACTCCATCTTGGCTGCTTTATTATGCAAGACACAGATGCCCTTATGAGTCCTAAAGTGCTTTAATACTTGAGTATAGCAACTCTACAATGAATTATTCTTAAAAATCCATCCTTTAATTCTCTTTCTTTCTAATGAAACTAAAATATAGTCATGCTAAGTTTCCAAAAGAAAACTTCTCTATTATATGTAGGTCTCCATCATCAGATATATATTAAAGGAAAGCTTAAAAGAAACTACATAAAAAAAAAAAACACTTCATAACGTGTGATGAATTATTATAGGAAACGTGACTAGTGGTAGGGACATAACACATCAGAAGCAGAAATAAGCGCTTTGTCTTAATCATCATGTTAATTGAAAGACCAAATGAAGAACATGCCCATATGTTGTAGGAACGCATATAAAACTTGCTCTGAAATGCACATTTTGAAACAATGTCAACATTTTAATAAAAAGACATTATGTGATATTTTATGATTTAAGGAGTTTCAGTTCAGAGAGAACATTAATGGTACTAAATTCATTGGTGCTTTCCTATCATATTTAAGCAGGAGGATTATAGTAAAAGAAATAATTTTTCCATGCCTTATCTACAGGCTCACAGGGAGAACGCTATGGCAAACCTAATTGCATTCACAATGAAGTCACAGTAGAGTGGTACAGAGGTGAAATTTTCATTAAAACAATTACTCATATCTTTATATGCTAATTCCCACATAGATGCTAAAAAGCAGGAGTACTTCAAGTTATAAAATATATATCAACTGTATTTGAGAACTAATGAACATCCTACATACTTGTCTCAAGTAGGCTTGTATTCAGAGGCTCAGTGAGTCCAAATCAACACTCAAATTAAATTTAAAATGTAATATTTTTCCAGACCTGCAGTGTAGTATAAATGGGCACTGGTACAATAAGCATAAACAACTAAATCTAAAACAATGGAAGCAACTCTTTGTAAATGAATTAAGAAATGAAAGAATTAATGAATATTCATGTAACAAATATTTCTTGAGCATCTAACAGGCATGGTGCCATGTCCTGAGGATGCAAAGGTGAGCAAAAGAGACTTCTTTCTTGTGAGGCATATAAAAGGATAAACCATGTCATTCCAAGGGCTGAAATATTTCTTTACATATATCACTGTTTCTAGTCCTGTTAATTCTATTTAT
The DNA here is from genome assembly GCF_028878055.3 of Symphalangus syndactylus. Classification (NCBI taxonomy): domain Eukaryota; kingdom Metazoa; phylum Chordata; class Mammalia; order Primates; family Hylobatidae; genus Symphalangus; species Symphalangus syndactylus. Next base: position 43,584,894 of record NC_072447.2, on the reverse strand, counting down.
TGTCCTCCTCCTTCTACTAGATAACGCTCACCTGGTGCTTACTACCTGATATGGTTTGGATGTGTGTTCCCTCCAAATCTCATGTTGAAATGTTAATTCCCAGTGTTGGAGGTGGGGCCTGCTGAAAGATAATTGGATCATCGGGGCAGATGTCTCATGAATAATTTAGCACCATCCCCTTGGTGATGAGTTCTTTCTCATTCAGTTAAGTTTCACATGAGATCTGGTTGTTTAAAAGAGTCTGGGACCTCTCCCTTCTTTCTCTCTTATTCCCTCTCTGACCATGCGATAAACAGGCTTCCTCCTTCACCTTCTTGCCATGATTTTGAGCTTCGATGTTGATTCCATGCTTGTACAGCATGCAGAACTGTGAGCCAATTAAACCTCTTTTGTTTATAAATTGCCCAGCCTCAGGTATTTCTTTATAGCAACACAAGAATGGCCTAACATACCCCATGCAAGACACAAATATTAGCTCCTTTAATTTTTACTATCACCCTACAGGGCAAATACTATTACTTCCTGAGGCAGTTTACTCCAGGTTGCATAGCTAGTAAGTGTAGAAGTTGGGATTCCTACTAAGGAATTATGGCTCTAGTTAAAAATTTCACATTCAATTACATTTTTGGAGAATAAGTAAAAATGTACATACACAGACACACATTAGCCAACACACATAGGTTCAGGATTTCAGGGGACAGAAATATGGCTTGACTCTAATTGTCTGTTATTCTTGGAAATCACCTTGAACATAATAATCAGTCGACATTATAAATATCTAACAAAGAAGAACTATTCAGTCAACTTTTCTATGTTGGGAATAGAACACCTGATGAAAAATGTGTCCTTTCTTAAACCTTCCCTCAAGCAAAAGGATGCAGTCAAGTGAAAGGATGTCAAAGTACATGCAATATTATTAGAGGAAATGAGGTGTTAAAAATGAGGGAAAAAAAGTAGCTGTTTGCAGTGAATAGTAAAGATCTTGATTTGTCAAAATAGCAATACTTAAGTAATGTTTGGATTTAAGAAATATTGAGTTCCTGTTATATACTCAAAAGGATCTGTAGATCAAAGGGTAAGATAAATCATTCAGGGTGAAATAGGCAGGGTGAAAAAAAAGACATGTAACGGATGTACAATTAGGAAGCAAGATAAATACTTTAGGGGTTACATTCTTTGAGGGATTCATAATCCAATTGATCCAGCCTAGAAGATGAGAGAATTCCTCACTAAGTGATCTTGACCTGAAATCTGAATGATGAACAGAAATAAGCCATGCAAAATGGCTTGTGTTCTGAGGGGGTGCGGGGGGCAGGGCAGTGAGATGGAATTAAGAATGTTTTAGCTGAAGAAATATCTTTTAGAAAGAGGTCTAGGAAGGTTGGAAGATTGTGGCCCATTTAAAAGAAGGCTACTGTGTGGATGGCTAGTTGAGAGGCTGAGAAAGCATAGAGCAAAAATGTAGCTGGAGAGGCTGGCAGGAGACTAACCAAATGTGACAGGCTGAATTGTGTCTCATCCCTCTCAAATTTATATATTGCAGCTTTAATCCCTAGTACCTCAGAATGTGATCTTATTTGGAAATAACTTTATTACAGATGTAATTAGTTAAGATGAGGTCATGTTGGAGTAAGGTGGGCCTCTAATCTAGCATGACTCATGTCCTTATTATAAAACAAAAATTTGCACAAAGAGACACACATAGAGGGAAGAAGATGTGAAAAGACACAAGAAGAAGATAACAATGGCTTTCTACAAGCCAAAGACAGAAGCCTAGAACATATCCTTCCCTCATGGCCCTCAAAAAGAACCAACCCCACCAACACCTTGATCTCACACTTCCAGTCTCCAAAACTGTGAGCAAATTAACTTATATTGTTTAAGCCACCCAGTCTGTGGTATTTTGGTATAGCAGCCCTACCAAGCTAATACAACAGGCCAGGCTACACATTTTAGCCTTTATATCTAAAGCATTGGGAAGCTGTGTGTCTGTCTGGCTGGCTGGCTGTTTGTTGGAGAATTTTTAACATGGTCACATCCGCGTTTTGAAAACATATAGCCAAAGTGCGTTAGGCATTTTGGAAGACACTAAGGAATCTAAATGAGTTGTGATAGGAGTTAGTTCCAGGGTGGTGGAAGTGGAGGAGAGCTGAGGAATTTGAGAACTACTTCAGAAGAAAAGAATTAGAGATGGGAGATGAGGCAGAGGGAAAATGGTGAACATTTAAAGTATTTAATTCATGCCAGGCATGATTCTAAAATCTTTAGTGTATTTACATTTCATGTTATCATCTCATCAACCCTGAAAAGTACCCCTCTTACTGGCAAGGTAACAGACACGGAAAGGTTAAGTGACTTCTCCAAGTTCACACAGGGAGTATGTGTAGACTTTGGATCTGAACCCAGGCAGCCAGTGTCCAGAGCAGTTTTATCCATCAGGAAGACTTTTTGAAAATTTTGTGCCTTGTCAAGCTGAGTGAGTAATGGAAATCATCCTCTAAGAAAATAAAAAATGTAAGATGGTTACATATGCAGGGTAAATAAATTAGTCTGGCCTTGACAGATACGCAGTTCCAAAATCTAACTTATAAACCTAAATTTGTAGTTAAAAGCCCATACATGATTGTTGAAGGCATAGGTGGCGGTCAAATTACCTAGAAAGGGTCTTCTGAGTGAAAAGAAAAGGTGCCCAAGGACCCAGTCTTGAGTAAATCCCACATTTATTAGCCAAGGAGAAAAAGTGAGTTTGCAAAAGAGACAGAGAAGCAACAGCCATGGTGATAGGAGGAAAACCAGAAGAGTGTAGTTTCATACATATCAAGGGAAGACAGGACATGGTCTACACTACAGTGTCAAATTAGAGCTGTGAGATATAGGTAGCAACATACACTGAAAAATGGGTAGGATTTAGTTGTATAGCCATCATTGTGACACCAGAGAGAGCCATTTTAGGGAAGTGACTGGAGCAGAAATCAAACTGGAGTAGGCTGAAGAGTAAATAGGAAATGAGAAGAAAAAGAAAGTGAGTATAGACAACTCTATCAAGATGACTGGCTATGCACCATTATTCATAGTAGCCTCAAAATGAAAGCAATTGTAAATTTCCATCAACTGATGTGTGCATAACAAAATTTGGTATACCCAATGGAATATTATTCATCTATAAAAGGTAATAAAGTACTGAGATATTTCATGGATGAGCCATGAAAACCTGATGATAAGTGAAAGAAACCAGACACAAAAAGTCACATATTGGATGATTCTATTTATATGAAATATTCAAAATGGGCAAATTCATAGAGACAGAAAGTAGATTAGTGCTTGCCAGGGCCTGGGGGGAGGGGGAAAGAGGAGTGACTGCTAATGGATATGTGAAAGAAAATAGAATCTTGGGACTCCAAACTTACTATGCCAAAGGCAAAGTTAAGCTTGGGAACTGAATCACACAATGTTGCCTTCCTTTTTGTTCCCAGATAGCTGTAATTCAGCAACACCGTGTCATAGCCTCATCTCTAAGCCAGGTTCCCATAACTATAGAAGGGCACATGTCTCCCCAGATGGCCTCCCTCACAAGGAATTGCCTTGTGAGCACCTAAATCTTCCAGGATACATACCCTTCCTATAAACTAGCCCTAAAACCCAGTTCTATGAAATCTAACCCTGACAATGACAATTACCAGCTTATCAACCCTCTGCCTACCCTGAGACAAATGCCTAATTGACTTTTCCCTCTAGTTCTTCTTTTCACATGTAAAATGTAGATTTACTGAGGCTAAACAGAGCCTCACTAGAATTTAGCCATTTACCTCAGGGGCTACCCTCTCTCCCTTTCTTTTCCCTCCTATTTGCTCTTTCCCCTTCAAATACTGAAGTTCCCCCACCTCCTCCTTTGGAAGAAGCCCAGATCACAGATGCTCCTGTGATTTGTATATTTTCCAAGGTGCTTTCTCAACTTTGGGTAAATACACTTCTATTGATTGATACCTGCTTCAGGCACTTTTTGATGAACAGGTGCATGGTTTGTTTGGGGGGTGATAAAATGTTCTGGAATTAGATAGTAGTGATAGTTGCATAACTTTGCAAATATATCAAAAACAATAAATTGTACAATTTAAAATGGTAGGCCAGGCACAGTGGCTCATGCCAACAAACCAGGCACTTTGGGAGACCAAAGCAAAAGGATTGCTTGAGGCCAGGAGTTCAAAACCAGAGTGGGCAACATAGAGAAGACCCTGTCTATGCCAAGAAATAAAAAAATTAACCAGACACGATGCATACTTGTAGTCCCATCTATTCTGGAGGCTGGGGCAGGAGGATCTCTTGGGCCCAGGAGTTTGAGGCTGCAATGAGCTATGATCATGCCAGTGCACTCTAGCCTCCATGACAGAGTGAGACCCTGTCTCTAAAACAAATTAAATAAAATAAATTTTAAAGTATTTTAAAAATAAATAAAATGGTAGATTTATGGTATGTAAATTGTATCTCCATTAATAAAATTGTATAAGAAAAAAAGATGCTTGGTTATGAAGGGTATGAGAGATATTGGATGGTGGGTGAAGGGGTGTGTGGTATTGAGGTATCACTTATCATGGTCCAATAACTATGGAGAAAGATAGGTTATATAAGCCATAACTATCATTATGATTATTTACTTCTTATATCAATGTATGACTTACCACATACAGAGGCCTCTGAGAAGCCAGAAGTGAAAAGCTTTAAATTCCCTAGATCACAAATGTAGAACACAAAGCCTTATATGGAATCTGACCAATAAAAGATCTTGGAGACTTAGGAGAGTGAGACATTTCTTTAGCCAGATGATGATGAAATAACTTGCAACAACAAGAGGTATTCTCTTTCACATGACTAAACTAGCAGTGGGAGAGGTCCTACATGGGTGTGTTGCCCTGAATAGAGGGACTGCAGAATAAAACATTACTTGGGAAATTGTACTTCTTCAAATTAGTCTATTCTAGACAGTCTGGTGAAACTTGGACGGTACCACAGTTTGACAGGTAAAATAACTATTAATTCCAGCAAACTGAACAAGATTTTCTCCTAAAGTACTGAAGTCACAATTTTCTTGCAGTGAAATTCAGCTTTATAGTCTTCTTTCTGCAGTCTCCACATCATGAACCATATTACTATTACAGAATAAAGCTACCCCATGTTTTCACTAGATTAAAAATTTTAAAGGAACATTGTTGAGAGAGTCTGGTTGACAGATGGTATATGTCTTCTGATTAATACCAAATAAATCAGCCCTTTTCAATAAGCCAAGGTTACCAAGAAGGGGTTTTGCTAAGATCTCCAGAGAGTAGAGAACAGAAAATATTTAGCCCTATAACAACTCTTGGTAGTTCCATTATATTATGCCAGGATTTGCACTGTATTTTCTGAGTAGAGTTTGGAAATTGTTATCCACTCAGAGATATATTGGTACTTCAAAGGCAATTGTGTTTACGATGGAGATGCTAGGAAAAAGCACACCTGGGGAATAGAAAGGCAGTAATAATATAAAACCTAAAAATTGATTTCTATGGTAGCTGTACCCAAGCTTATATTTTTTTCTAACAGCAAATGAAATATTGTGCAAAATGTATTCAGCCTCTAGCTACAATAAATATGTACATAGTTGTCCTGGATTTCCTTAATATGGATGGTGCACTGACCTGTAAAACTCAACTTCATCAGTGCCAACTGGTTCTCTTCGTTCATCCAGCAAAGTCAAATTGATGATGCAGCACATTATATGGTTTATTAAGCAAACAGATTTGCCATTTTGCTAAACTGCTAAGGTGTACCATCATATTGTTAAGCAGAATATAAATATGAAATGCTATGAATCTTTTAATACACCAGGATCCATCCACCAAGGACATTAGTGGATTCAGGCCAACAGGAAAAGAAAATTTGGCACAAGACTAAAGAGAAAAGAGAACTCTTTTGCTCCCACCGCAGGGCATGACTGAGATGTGTAACATGTTGGAGGCAGATGTTATTATATTTAAAGACAGACTTCCTGTTATTTTTTTCACGGACTCCCCCCAGTTTTTGTGAAGAGGTACCAATGCTACATGGCTTTACAAAGATGCTTCCATTTAGGAGTACCCAGTAGCTAGCGAAAGTGATTTTGTATAACCCTTCCGAGAACCCCTGATGGAAGCTTAGGGAAGTCCATTTAAACTGAGCAGTTCTCACTGGGAAAATTATAAGAGAGAAAAATTTGCCCAAGATATTGTAACTTGGCTAAATTATTTCTAGCCATGAGGGGAACCACAAATGTGCCCATCTTAATCAAGCATTCTGGCTATGAAATAACCTATTATTAATCTTGATTTTAAAAGTCACCCTGTGATTAATTGACTTTAGCTCAATAGACACCACAGAGTGGTTTCACAGTGTCTGCAAAGCAGACCAGACAAGAGAAAATGAATTAAAGGTCACCGTGATGAGCCACGACAGCAAAGTAAAAAAGTCGAAGAATTATCGCCACTATGCCTAGGAGGATTGTTTTCCCTAAAACATACTGTAATCAGTGTTATACCTTCAGTGGACATAATAAAGAAGGATGGATTCATACTGCAGAATTGCAGAAATATCTCACCCACCAAACAACATTAATGTGGATACTTGGGTAAGAGATTTGGTTGGATTTTTCCTTCACTTACATGTTTGCACATTGCTTTTCCTGCTTTGAAGGAAAAAGTAAGCAATACTTTCCATTAGCAGTAAATCAGCTTCCTTCAATCTTTACTTCATAAATACAAAATTCCATATTAATAATACCATTCAATATAAAAAGTTAAAGTTTTGTAATAAAATAATGAAATTAAAAGTAATAATTAAGCAGAAATAAAGACAGCAGAATTGGCCAGACGTAGTGGCTCTCGCCTGTAATCCCAGCACTTTGGGAGGCCGAGGCGGTGGATCACTTGAGGTCAGGAGTTTGAGACCAGCCTGGGCAACATAGTGAAACCCTGTCTCTAACAAAAATACAAAAATTAGCCACGCGTGGTGGCAGGCACCTGTAATCCCAGCTACTCAGGAGGCTTAGGCAGGAGAATTGCTTGAACCCAGGAGGCAGAGGTTGCAGTGAGCGGAGGTTGTGCTACTGCACTCCAGCCTGGGCCGACAAGAGCAAAACTGCATCTAGAAAAATAAAATAAATAAAAATAAAAATAAAAATAAAATAAAAGACAGCAGAATTGAACTGGTGACATTCCCCATGGTGAGATTTCAAACATTCTTCACAGGACACTGTACTCAAAATCTTTGCATATTAAAGGGAATAAAGACATCAGAGTTCTAGCCCCAGCTATTCAAGTATTTTATTGTGTAGATACAGACTTTACCACTTACAAATTTAGCCTCTTTATGTGTACAATGAGAGGACTGTACTGTACAATGAGATAAACTAAGGTGCCTTCCAGGTACCACGTGGTACTCTGCCACAGGCCAGTACAAGATTCATTCCTGCCGGTGCCCAAAGGCGCTTGGCCCTGGCTCCCGCATTCGCTCACCTGCTGCTCCCCCTCCCTCAAGGGGTTTGAGTGCTGCAGGCTGAGTAAGCGAGCCACCCCTTCACAAGTCCCACCAAGGGGTCAAGGGAAATAATCTAGTCTCAATATGCCTGGGGATAAATTCATGCAGTCAACCATTTTTCTTCCCATTAGCTGAGATTCTTCAAAAGAGAGAATGAGCGAAGCAATGGAATTTTCTAAGCACAGGACACTTCTTTTAAGGCAAGGCATGGCAATGGATGCCCCCATATGTGGGATTCATGCATTCACTCATTCTAGTCTTCATTATTTTGCAATACTTGCTGCATATTTATTATACACCTAGGCAATGTGACACCATCCCTGACCTCATAGACTTTAAACTCCAGGGGGAAAAATAAACTATAAATTAAATAAATAAACATTGGTATTAGTAATGTTTGGGCTGGGACCACATACCCTGAAGGCAGGGGTTTTCAAGCTTGACCATGCAACAGAATCACTAGAAGCCTTATTCAAACACAAATTACTGGGCCTATCCTGCAGTTTCTAAGTCAGTAGGTTTGGGGTAGGGTTTCAGAATTTTTGTTTCTAACAGGTTCCCAGGTAATGCTGAGGCAGTTTGTCCAGGACCACACGTTAAGAAATACTACTCTAGGTGAAGGCAACACTTTCCTGATTCTAATTTTCCTTAGTTATATAATGGATATCATAACTTCCCTGCCTACTTCACAGCATTGTTGAGAAGAACCAATGAAAAAGTGAGCTTCAGAAATGCAAGCATTTGCCAAATGTGAGATTATATTTGCCAGCAACTGCTGTGTAACTCTGAGGGAATTGGCTGTCACTATAAATGCGACAGAATCTCGAAGTTTAACAGTGGCTGCTAAGGCTATGAAGTTCAGCCAGTGATCAGAACTTCAGCACTAATCTGTTTTCTTTCTCTTCTATAATTACATGAAAATATTTGAGAAGTTGCATAAGTAAAAACAATAGAAACCCACAGGATTTTTGTTTGTTTGTCTTTTTTTAAGTCATAAGTTTCAGTCCCATGATTTCAACTTACGCTGCCAATAGATTTAACACTCTCTGTTGCCAATAGATTTAACACTGATGGGACAGGAGGTTTCAGGTTTTTTCTATCTGTCTCCTACATCTGTCCATTGCTTTTGCTCAATAAATAAGAGGGATGCTACAGATGAGACCGCCTAAAAGTAGTATTATGGGATAGAATGGTTACTCTGTGGCAGCTGGGGGACAATGAGAATATCTTAGTTCTGTCCTGGAATATGGATTGAACACCATTGTGGTCACACTTCATATAAAGCATTATTTGGGCCTTGTTCTGTCTCCTGCCTAAATTATACTGTGTTTAGAGTTGCCAGATAAAATACAAGGTATCTGGTTAAATTTGAATTTTAAATTAAAAAAAAACTTACTTCTTAGTATATGTCCCAAATATTGCATGAGACATACTTACACTAAAAAAGTATTTGTTGTTTATCTGAAATTCAAACTTATCCAGGCAAAGTTATTTTTATTTGCTGAATTTGGCAACCTGAGCTGTGTCCCAACAGTAATGATGTGGTAACTGAGGCTGAGTGACACATACATGCAGAAAAACATTAATCTGTAAACCCAGTATGAGCATCCTATTGGGGGATCTCGAATCACAATTAACTAGTGAGCATTTTTAAAAGTACCAAAAGGACCTACCCCAGAGCAACTAAATCAGAGTCTCTAGAAATGGAACCAAATCACTAATATTTTGCAAAGTTCCACAGATGATTCAAATGGGGAGTTGAGTTTGAGAACTACCTAATTAAAAGAAGAAATACATATCAGTTGTTTTTGGTTGTGGCTGTTCATTAAAACCATTTCAGATCTTTAAAAAATCCCAAAGCCCATTCTGTACCCCGATCCATTAAATCTGAATCCCCGGGAGTGGGAACCAGACATCAGTTGGTTGTTAAAACTCCCCAGGTGATTTCAATGTATAGCCACATTTGGGAACCATCAGTTCATAGTCAACTTGGCATATTCTCATGACACGCACTGAAGTGTCTAAAAGCATTAGAAGAATAGCATATGCATTTACAAAGTATTGCATACAGTGCAATATATTTTTTTTGAGACAGGGCCTCACCCTGTTACCCAGGCTGGAGTGCAGCGGCACGATCATGGCTCACTGCAGCCTCAACCTCACGGGCTCAAGTGATCCTCCCATCTCAGCCTCCAAAGTACTTAGGACCATAGGCACATGCCACCATGCCTGGCTGATTTTTGTATTTTTTTGTAGAGACAGGGACTCACTATGTTGCCCAGGCTGGTCTTAAACTCTTGAGTTCAATCTATCCTCCTGCCTTGACCTCCCAAAGTGCTGGGATTACAAGTATAAGTCACCACTCCCAGACTAAAATTTTGATTTTATTTTGTATTAAATTAAATTGAATTTAACTTTTATTTTAGGTTAAAGGGTACATGTTGCAGGTTTGTTATACAGGTAAATTGTGTGTCACAGGTGTTTGGTGTATGTACAGATTATTTTGTCACCCAGGTAATAACCATAGTACCCAATAGGTAGTTTTTCCATCCTTGCCCTCCTGCCACCCTTCATCTTAAAAGTAGGCCCTTGTTCCCTTCTTCTTGTCCATATGTCCTCAAAGTTTAGCTCCCACTTATAAGTGAGAACATTAGGTACTTGGTTTTCTGTTGCTCTGTTAGTTTGCTTAGGATAATGGCCTACAGCTACATCCATGCTGCTACAAAGGACATTATCTCATTCTTTTTTATGGCTGCATAGTATTCCATTGTACATATGTAGCACATTTCTTTATTCATTCTACTGTTGATGGGCATTTAGTTTGATTCCATGTCTTTGCTATTGTGAATAGTGCCATGATGAACATACATGTGTCTGTGTCTTTATGACAGAACATTATATATTCCTTTAAAACTTCCTTGTTACTTTTACATTCTAACTAAATTGTTTTCACTTTTGTCAACAACAGAGTACTGTAAAGAAGGTTGGAAAAGTATAAAACTTAGTAGTATTCCTGACCACTCATATATACCAATCCTGAGAAGCTTACCAGTATAAGAATGGTTATTACTAAAATACCTCTTTATGCCTTATCTTTCCAGTGACATCCCATTGCACAACTCAAGGGAGACCATTTACATAGACTATAATATGAATGGTGTGCTCCAGAGTTTTGATACTCGATGACCCTGCATCTACTCCACTAACAATTGTACTTTTCTAAGGCAAGGACTGTGATTTAGGCTTTTTAGGTCTCATGGTAGACAGGTTGAACAAGCGTTCCTAATAGAAAATCAATAATTATTTAAATAGACGCATAACAAACTGAATATCCAAAATAAATATATAGTTAATATCAAAATTACCGAGTAATAGTAGTTTTACTATTACAAATATATTAAAGATATTCTAAAAATTTTGTGAGACAAATATTTGAGAAGGAATTGGCTGAGGAGTTCTCACTTGGCACCTCTCAGTGGACTGGAGTTAAATATCAGGTAGGTTTGTAGTTACTTAAAGACTGGACTGGGCTGGATATCCAAGATGACTCACTCACAGGGCTGGAAGTTGAGGCTGACTGTTGGTCGGTAGTGTCGGCTGAAATTCCTACATGGGGCCTCCACAACATGGTGGTCACAAGACAGTTTTTTACATGGTGTTGGTTACCCCCAGAGTATGTCTCTCAACAGAACCAAGTAGAAGCTAAATGACCTTTTCTAACTTAGCCTGGAAGTTACATAACATCACATCAACTTTATTCTATTAAGTGGAGTAACTATAAGGCTGCTCACAATCTACCTCATAATGGGAGGTGTGTCAAAGAGTGTGGGGGTCGTGATTTCAATTAATTTTAATATCTCACTTAAGCCTTCTAACATATTCCATTAAATTTTTATCCAGAATGGGTAATTAAGTTATTCATAAGCAAATACATTTTTTAAACCCCAAGTAAGTCCAGAAACAAGGGACCAGGGTAAAAAAGCAAGAAAAAAATAAACCCTGACTTATTACAAACCTAAAGACACTAGACTAATTCAGTATCTATACAATAGGCCATGCCTAATTGGGTTTGTTTCTGCCGGTACTTTAATCATGGTCTACACTATAAGTAAACCACACAGTGAGAAGTTAGAGAGTTAAAAGTATTATACCACTTTCGAAAGTCATTTCTTTTCTGGAATTCACCAGCAATTCACATGAAAGTTTATCTTCTTTTTCCTAAAGCTACACCATCCAATATTACATACTATGAAGGCTATTTGCTTATCTTTCTTTGGATTCATAATGTAGGTTTTTTTTTTTTTTTGATAAAGCATCTGGCATTCCTTTCGTATTTCTTGTGTGAATCTCTCTATGCATTTGTCATAAAGTAAAGTAAAAAATTAATGCTTAATCATTTGCTTGACATCTAAAGCATCTATTTTTTCTATGCACAGGGCAAATCTGTTATTAGAATTTTCGACGTTAGCCAAATGAAGCACATCCACTTCCAAAACACCATCTTAATTCACATGGCTGAATCTTTTATTTCATGCAGGTTGTCTACAGAGATGTGAGATGCCAAACAATATTAAATGTCAAGCTCCAATACAGTCTTTTCCTTATCCCCAAGGGCTAAGACCTTTCATTTACCCCAGGATGGTTAGATCAATTGTCCCCCAAATACCGACAGACACATATACACATGGCTCTAGAGAAACCATTCATTTTCTCCGTACTAGGGAATCTCTTGTGGGATGATTTAAGTCCACCTATCACATCACTAAGGAAGAGTTTTAAGGCCAAACTATGAGGTGAAAAAGGAAGGTAAGTCAGTCAATATCCATTGTGGCTAGTCTTCACCAGCTGGGTTTGCTTCAGCTGGCCTGGAACTGTCAACCAAAACTGCAATTACTGACCTTGCTAAAGGCTGTGGCTCCCTGGAGGCAGCAGGGGAGAGAGGGAATGATGGATGCCCATGGTGTTTTCCACAAACAGGAGGAATAATTATGAAGTATTCATGCTGTCACAGACCATAGTGCCAGGTCTCAGGAGGATCATAAGATTAAAATCATAAGATTTTTGGAATGAAAATAGGTTCAGCGAGAGTTCACTTCAAGTTCTCATTAAAATTTTTATAAGAGAGAAGGAAAGCATACGCCTTTATCACAGAGCAATTATAACTTATAAGCCAGTGAGAATGCTGGTGACAAGTGGTATGAAAGAACTCCCCAAGCAATATTTTATTTCATGGAGCTGTTTTTCCCTTGAAAACTATGAACACAGTTTCACTGCAAAAAGTTTCCTTTTGTTTGCCATAAATAGAACCATACAATTTCACATATGCATGCCTGCAAAAAAATGTTTTACTTATATGTACTAATTCTATGATGTGCCAGTTTTATATTTTAGACATTATAAAATCTTTCTGATGGGATTTCATAGAAATTTTCATTTTTCTAGAAAAATCACCTTTTAAACAGAAATAATCTCCTCATATAACAATATTCTATGCTTTCAACAGCTTTTCTGTTACATCTAATAATAATATTCACCCATTTTACATGTTCAGTTTAATGAGTTTCAGTAAACTTATATATTTGTGCAACTATCACAATAACCCAGTTTTAAAACACTTCCATCACCCCAAAGTTTCTTCATGCCAATTTGTAGCTAATCTGTGATTCTACCCCTGGTCCCAGGAACCCACTGATTTTGTCTCTGTCTCTATAGTTTTATCCTTTCTAGAAATTTCATATAATGGAAATAATAAAATACCTACACTTTTGTGTGTGGATTCTTTCACCCAGTGAAATGCCTGTGAGATCAATCCATGTCTTTGCATATATCAGTAATTTCTTTCTTTTTGGGGAGAGTAGCATTCCATTGTATGCCTATATCACATTTTATCTACTCACTAGTTGATGGACATTTGGAGAGTTTACAGTTTTGGGCTACTCTGAATACTGCTACTCTAAACAGTAAATTACAGGTGTTTGTATAAACATATGTTTCTTGGGAAGATATCTAGGTGTGGAGTTGCTGGGTTTTATGCAATATACATATATTTACACATATATACACAGTACATTTATATATAGTTATATATGTATATAGTATATAGTTACATACATAGTATATCTATAGTATATTTAATTTAAAAAATATGTTGCAAAAGTGTTTTCCAAAGTGGTTATATCAATTTACATTCACACCAGCAATGTGTGACAATTTTAGTTTCTCTACCTCATTGCCAATATTTCGTATTGTCAGTCTTTTGGATTCTAGCCATTCTAGTGGGTGCAATGTGGTATTTCTATGTGGTTTTAATTTGCATTTCCCTAATGACTAATGGTATTGAATAACTTTTTATGTGCTTGTTGGCCATTTGTATATCTTCTTGTGAGAAGTGTCTATTCAAATATTTTGCTATTTTTTTAATGTGGTTTTCTTATTACTGTCAAGAGTTGTACATTTTCTATGTTCTGGATAAAAGCCCTCATCTGATTTATATTTTGAAAATACTTTTCCCAAGCCTGTGGCTTGGTTTTAGGTTGTCTTAATAATATCTCTTGAAGAAAAAAAAAGTTTAATTTTGATAAAGTTTAACATTAATATTTATTATCTTGTTCATGCTTTTTGTGTCATACTTAAGAAATATTGGTCCACTCCAAGGTCACAGAGATTATCTCTTATGTTTTCTTTTGGATATTTCATAACTTTAGCTCTTCTCTTTAGTGTTTTTGTGAAGGTTTATTTCTGTGTCACAGGCAGGGCTGATGTTTCTAGCTGGTAGGCAAGCAGTTATTTATATGTCTGGCAAGTGTTTTGATGGGTCGATGACCAGGCTGTTAACTATTTTGAACATAATTTCAAATTGTATGTAATAATATTAATAGACAAGTTGCACAGTGGTATTAGTACACATACAAGGAGGAGTAGTTCAAATGTCTTTAATTCTTACTCCTCAGTTTTTAAAAAAAGCTAAAGTATGGCAAATCTCGGTAATCAGGCCTGTAATATGGGTAGTTGCTTACAAGAGGCTGGAGTAAGTAGAAATGGGACCTGATGTTTGTTTGACATAGTGGGATACGACAGTTGCAGGAAGAAATTGCCCAACCACAGGCTAAACGTTACAGATCAATATGATGGGTCAGTACAATGCTGCCCAGCAAATGTGAATGTCTCCAGTGATAGTTGAGCAAAGACCCAAGATGCAGTAGACTCCAGGTGGGGAGATATAAACTAATCTCAGGGGAGCTGATTCTGCTACTTAAAAATTCATAGAGGCCAATATTACCAGATAGTAAGGTGGCTTGAAGCACTAGGCACAGGGATCTAGGCAGGGTTCTAGTCCCTAGGCAATGACTTAGGAAAAAGACATAATATATAGAAGACAGCTGTTTTACTGAATAGTTTTCTAGAAACAGGAACTAGGCAGGCTCCGTTAAAAGTATTGGTGCATATGGTGGGACTAAAACTTGGAAATAATTTAGGTTCTCAGTTGTTAATCCTTAAAATGTTACAGCCAAAGAAAGACAAATACCTCATGATCTCACTTATATGTGGAATCTAAAAAGGTTGAATTCTTAGAAGCACAGAATAGAATGGTAGTGACCAGGGGTGTGGGGGGCAATATGTTGGTCAAAAGATACAAACATTTACTTAGATAAGAGAAATAAGTTCAAGAGACATACTGTACAACATGATTACTAGAGTTAATAGCAATGCATTAGATTCTTTAGAATTGTTGAGAGTAGACTTTACGTGTTCTCACCACAAAAGTGACAAGTAGGTGAGGTAATTCTTAGGTTAGTTATCTAGATTTAGTTTTAGTTATTTCACAATATACATATATTTCAAAACATGTTGTACACAATAATTATATACAGTGTTTTTGTCAATTAAAAAATAATTTTTAGAATGTTACAGTTTACCTCAACAGCCTCTTATTTAGAAACTCTCTTACCCGACTATGTTGGGGCCCTCATTGTCTCCTTTTCAAGCTATTATGACACTCTTCCAATCTGCTGGCTTGTTTACAGTCCCTTACTTCTCTAATTTATTCCACACACCACTCCTAGAATGACTGTCTTCCAGTGTGGTTTCTATCAAATCCCTCTGTGATATAAACTAATGGTCTATCATTGCCTGTCAAGCTAGGTACAAGTTCCTCATCCTGGTACTGAAAACTCTAAAACATGAACAAATCTACATTCCTAACTCATCTAGAGTTACTCCTCTACACAGAGTCTATATTTCTGCCATAACGAAATGCTCAATGTTCATAAAAATTCAATTTCTTAAACTATCCACATTCTGTCCACCAGAAATCACCCCACAGTGTCAGCTTACCTGATCTACCAGGCTTCAAGAATAATAGCAAGTGCTACCTCTTCAATGAAATACTTTCTCATTGCCTCAATTTGATGTCATATCTTCCTCCTTTGAACCTTTGTGTTGTCTAGATAGTGTTCGGCAAACTATGGACCACACGCCAAATCTATCCCCTCATGTTTTATATAAACACAGCCATATGCATTTATTTACTTAGTATTTGTGACTGCTTTCAAGCTACAAATCATGACTGTGAATAGTTGTGACAGAATGTGAGTAGTTGTGACAGAAACCACATGACCCATAAAACTGAAAACATTTACAATCTAGCCCTTTACATAAAAAAGTTTTCTGAGGCTGGGATCACACCTGTGATCCCAGCACTTTAGAAGGCTGAGGTAGGAGGATCACTTAAGCCCAGGAGCTCAAGACCAGCCTGGGCAACACGGCAACACCCTGTCTCAAAAAAAAAAAAAAAAAAAAGTTGTCTGATCTCTGATCTAGACCATACTGATCAGAGAAAGGCTAATTATTATATCTGCATGTCCTAATAAAGAGAAACTATTTATTAGGTTGGTGCAAAAGTAAGGGTGCAGTTTTGCCATTTAAAAGTTTTATGCAATTATTTTTATGGATTTTATATTTCATCCTCATCTAATACACCAACTACTGTTTACTTCAATGTGATCTGACATGGTCCAAGGACCCATTTGAACACTGTCTGTGTGCAACTTGACTGCCCAAGGAGTACAACTCTCTTTGCATATATTCTTGTATCCATTTGGCAGTAGTCCATATTTCAGGATGTTGAGCTAATTATTTAAATGTGTTACCTAACTTACTACAACAAAATATTTATGGTACGTGACAGAATTTTTCAGAATAGAGGCAAATTCAACAAAAGCAAAAATTGAAAAGTCGGACCTAATTAAAGAGCTTCTGCACAGCAGAAGAAACTATCAGCAGACTAAACAGACAATCTACAGAATGGCAGAAAATATTTGCAAACTATGCTTCTGACAAAGGTCTAATATCCAGAATGTATAAGGAACTTAAGATTCCTAATCAAATCAACAAGTAAAAACCACAAAGGCATGAACAGACACTTTTCAAAGGATGTACAAGCCCGGTCATAGTTGCTCACACCTGTAATCCCAGTACTTTGGGAGGCTGAAGCAGGCGGATCACTTGAGGTTAGGGGTTCGAGATCAAAGGATGTACCAGCAGCCAACAAACATAGGAAAAAATGTTCAACATCACTAATTTTCAGATAAATGCAAATCAAAACCACAATAAGATATCATCCACACAAGTCAGAACAGCTATTTAAAAAGTCAAAAAATAACAGATGCTGGTGAGGCTGCGGAGAAAAGAGAATATTTATACACTGTTGGTGGGAATGTAAAATAGTTCAGCCCCTGTGGAAAGCAGTTTGAAGATTTCTCAAAGAATGTAAAACAGACCCAGTAATCCCATTACTAAATATATATCCAAAAGAAAACAAATAATTCTACCAAAAAGACACATGCACTTGTATCTTCTTCACCCATGCTATTCACAATAGCAAAGACATGGAAACAACATTAGGTGTCCATCAGTGGTGGATCAAATAAATGTGGTACACCATGTAATACTATGCAGTCACAAAAAAGAACAAAATCGTGTCCTTTGTAGCAACATGGATGCAGCTGGAGGCCACTATCCTAAGTGAATTAATGCAAGAACAGAAAACCAAAGACCACATGTTCTCACTTATACATGGGAGCTAAACTTCGAGCACACATGAACATAAACATGATAATAGGCACTACAGACTACTTAGGGTGGGGAGGAAGGGTCAAAAAACATCCTATTGGGTATTATGCTCACTACCTGGGTACAATATACCCATGTAACAAACCTGTGTATGTACCCCCATATCTAAAGTTAAAGAAAAAAAATTAAAGGAAACACGTGCTTTGGACAAAAAAAAAAAAAAGAATAGAGCTAAATAAAAGCTGGTATACGTTACTATTTTATTTTATGACAGGGTATCACTCTCTTGCTCAGGATGGAGTACAGTGGTGCAATCACAGCTCACTGCAAACTAGATATCCTGGGCTCAAGTGATCTTTCCTCCACCGCCTCCTGAGTAGCTGGGACCACAGGCGCATGCCACCATGCATGGCTAAATTTTTTATCTTTTTGTAGAGACAAGGTCCCACTATGTTGCCCAGGCTGGTCGTGAATTTCCAGGCTCAAGCTATCCTCTCACCTGGGCCTCTCAAAGTGTTGGGATTACAGGAGTAAGCTACTGTACCAGCTTGGGCTCAAAATTCTTCCATAAAACAATTTAAAAATGCAATTTCAAGTGCTATTAGAAAAAATATCTTATCCTATGTAAATAGTGATATAAATATGCATGTAAACATTTTTTCACTCCCTTTGCTAACCAAAATGGGTTAATAAAAGGTCAATAAAAAGTGGGTGGTATTAAAGCCCTGGAAGCATTGAGTCTTCTGTAACTGATAAGCCCCTTTTCAATCTGGCGACCATGAGAATCACGGTTTTGGCTGGTTTTATTATTTTATCTTCTGCATCTAGCACAGATTACAGCATTTAGTAGATGTTCAACACATGTTTTAACGAAATAAAATGAACGACTCCCTTCTTCTTTCTTGTATTCTGTGACTGGCAAATGCCTACTGGAACACTTCCAAGTAAACCACGTTCCTTTCAACCAAAGTCTTAGCCCATATCCAATCTCACGTCACCCAAATGAGTGGCATCAATAGAAGTTTTATAACAGTTAACCATGACCACTAGCCCCCCACCTGACCCATCTCTCTGTACTCCCACCCCAGAAAACTTATCCTGGCTTAGACAATGATTATAATTCAAATACTCTTTACCTCTTTCATTTCTTAAAGCTGAGATTTCCAAAAAGCAAGATGTTTGCCACTTCAAAAACGTGCAACAAAATATTTTAATGAAATTCAACTTAGAGTTGAAAATGTCATAAGATGTTCTAATTCCAGGCTTATGAGAAAACATTTTTTTTCCATTTTTGGGTAGACATGGGCTTCTAAATAGAGGAAATTTCGTTATCAGTTTTTTTTTTAGTTTTCTAAAAGGAAAAAATATTTCAGCTGTTTGTTTTCTATGATCCTCAAAGTGAGCAAACTCCAATTTTCGGTGTTTCACTGCCTTTCAAAGGATTATGTGCTATCAGTGGTTTGTTCTAGACAGACCTTCATCAATAATGTGAATAAATAAGGAAGGAAAGAGTGATGACTCAGGATTTTCTTCTTTTTTTCACTAATAATTTTAACATTCTTAATTAAATTAAAAGGAGAAATAAAACTACTTTTAAATGGAAAATTAAATGAAAAACCCCATGGCAATACAATAGAACTGTGGGGTTTTTTTAATTAAAAAGACAAATGCCATGCAATATAAAAATGTAAGGGCCTGAAGTGTGAACTCACATCATGTATTTGTGATAACACCCTGGATAACTGCTTAATTAAATTAATATTCTGGAGGGGGTTTTGTATTAATCCTTATCCAGTTTTCTTGGGTAGGGGAAATTTAAAATATCCTCCCTAAATACCATAGAACTTTCAAGCTTATTTTGATGCTAAAGAGTAAAGGCTTTCAAGGTAAAAGTTCCTTTGCTTGAACACTTTCATATAATTAACAATTAACACTCTACTTCTCTTGCTTTTATAAAGTCGTTGGAGTGTATATTATAATCTCACTGAGCTGGAAAAAATCATCCTCTTTTAAAATTTCAAGTACCACTTAAAGCTTAAGGAGACGCTTTCAGTTACTGAAGAGATAACTGTTGGAACTCTGCTTTGGTTAAAACAAAAACCAAAGAAATGTATGGAAAAGAAAAAATCTCTGGTCTCTGTAAGATATTTTTTTTCCCCACATATTTTCTTTTTTAAAAAATTTTAAGTTCCAGGATACATGTGCAGGACGTGCAGGTTTGTTACATAGGTAAATGTGTGCCATGGTGGTTTGCTTCATCTATTAACTGATCACCTAGGTATTAAGCCCTGCATGCATTAGCTATTTATGCTGATGCTCTCCCTCCCCGTCAGACTTTATTTAAAATGATTTCAGCAAGAAAAAGATCTGTGAATAATTTTTGTGATTCTATATTTCCAGCCAATGTCATCTATAGTTGGATGCTGTATGGCTTTTCAGTGAACATAAGTGCATTTCCTGTGCACTCGGGATCTACCCACTCTTTCCTGCTTTCTACTCCACACTGAAAAGATGGAACTATCAGATGCTGGTTTTTGCCTCTACTATGCATGAGAAGTTGTTCCTACTCCAAAGGGCAGACACGGAAAAAAAAAAAAACATCAAACGGAAGACAGGCGAGCTTCACGTATTCTCACCTCTTTGGTGATGGCATCTCTCACTGGTGGTGTAGTCATGTTTATTGTATTATTTTATTCCCCATAGAGCTTTGTTGATTTTTGAACAATTTTTCTACTTCATTCTCCCATCTTTATTTGCCCTTCAGAATTTTTTCCTCTTGATTCCTGGCTACCTCCCTCGTTTCTCTCCAACTCTGGTTCTTTTGCTGTTATAAATTTGTGCTTAGATTGTTGCTTGCCTGCTTGGTTTTGGACTCCTATTTTGCTGTGATACGTGGTGCACACATGGCCCTAATTAAAAAGTTCTCACCTTATTCCCAACCAATCTATCAATCTGCTGGTCAGTTTGGAGATCCCACCAGGGATTGGCCAATTCTCATGCATGTCCCCTTGTCTCTGTCTTCCCCAAAACTACCAGCTCCAAGTTTAATCCAGGTACCTTCCGACTGAGGTACATACACTAAAATATGAGGACTCTTCAAGGAGTACACAGACATGAACATATTTAAGGGAATCTATTTCCAGACCTTCAGCTTTCAGACACATCTAAAATTGATCTGATAATGTGCCTATTCTCTTATCTAACCACACTTTTCTTACTTTGAAGAAGAAAGACATACCTCACTATGGCAAATCTTATCAAAGCATGTTGCTCCAGGGAGTAAAACCCTCCAGGGCATCAAACAAAAGGACCATTAAATAATGTGCTGAGCATTTGGGATAGTCCATTGAAGATACTTAAAGAAAATATTGAAAGGTACAGATCTTTATTTTATCTAAGGAAAAAAATCCAGGGCAAGCCTCTGTCTTAATGTTACCTTTTCTCACAAACCAAATGAGTTAAATACCCAATTCAAAGTTTCAACCAAAATATATTTAGAACACATAGATGATGCAGAGGAATGTATATTCTTTGAAACTGTTTAAACATATGATGAAATGTTTTATAGTTGAAATATGGGAGATAGTGCATGCTTTTTCAAAATTCCTTTAAATTTATCTGAGAAAAACAATTTGAAGAGCACTAGATCTTCTCAACCATAATTGCACAATAGAATCACTTGGGTTGCTTTAAAAATGTACAGATGTCCGAAGAGTGAAGAATCTCTGAAGGTAGGGCCTAGGTCTAATAAAAAAATTTTCTAAAAGCTCCCCCAGATGATGCCAATGTGCAGCCAGGGTTGAGAGTTGTTGGACTGTGATATTCTACTGGGGATGATCTTATACTCATTTCAAGGTCAACAATCATATTTCTCCCTGTGTAATGCTGTGGTTATAGTAACTGGTAATGGTTGTTCTCTTATAACTGCTTACTAATGTTGAAAGTAAACTACAAACACAATAGCTAAAAAAATCCGATTATTTATGTGTCTTGGAATTGTTTTCCTCATTAATGACTTCCTGAAGTATGGTCATACAGTCATAAATACACATAAACCAAAAGTACATTTTACTTCACATATTGTATGTGAAGTAAAACTACCTTTTACTTCATTTCTTTAAAGTAATAGTCATAAAGACACTATTGAGTAAGAATGGGATATTCTTACAGCATATAGATTGCACTCAGCTTCTCACTATGAGAGAAACAAAATCTGCACTTTGGGAGGCCGAGGTGGGTGGATCACTTGAGGTCAGGAGTTCGAGACCAGCTCTGGCCAACATGGTGAAACCCCGTCTCTACTACAAATACAAAAATTAGCCAGGCATGGTGGCGGGCGCCTGTAATCCCAGCTACTTGAGAGGTTGAGGCAGGAAAATTGCTTGAACCCAGGAGGCAGAGGTTGCAGTGAGCTGAGATTGCGCCAGTGTACTCCAGCCTGGGCGAAAGAGCGAGACTCCGTCTCAAAAAAAAAAAAAAAAAAAAAAAAAAATCCGTAGTCACTCTCAGAGGAACACTCTCCGTGGTTTTACAAGGATGAATTCCCAGACCCATTGTGGGGAGTGGTAAGGTAGTTATTTAATCATACCTGCTCTTTCCACTTAATTTAATCATACTTTTTGATTATCCACCATGGCTTTGTCCTAAGTTTCTGCTGGCAATTGGCAATGTAAAGGTTAATTCTGTCATTCAAAAGTATTTATTGAGCAGGTACTCTTGTCCAGGCACTGTTATAGGCACTTGTGATATGGCCCAGAATGAAACATACAAAAACACGTGTTCTCATTGAGCTGATAAACCTGGTCTCTACCATAAAGCATCTCAAAATAAAAAATTAACAAAGCTATACCATCCACAAGAAAAAAATATCATTTTCTGTATTGCTAGGTATAATTTCTGGAACTGATGAGTCACAAAATCCCCTCCCTAAATTGTCTCATAAAAAATTAAAGAGAAATATATGCCCTGGCAATGACTTCAAGGGGACTGCCATCTCAAAGAGACACTGTCCCAATTACCTGCTGCCATATATTACATGCACATGTAATAGACGACCTCACTGAAATGGGCATATTTTCCACACCAATCATTTTCTGCCTAGACCTGAGCGAGAGTCAACTCTAGAAAATTAATCTAAAACATATAAAGAAACAATCAGATAAGTTAGGCATCTTCTTAAGTAAAGCAAATTGTATGCATATACTGCATACAATTTAGTATTTAGAAAAGTAAATATAATTCTGCTTTATTTATGATAGCTTTACCCACTTTAGAAATGATAGACTTTAGATACTTGATAAAATCATTTTGTTATCTTTATTTCAGACCTCCCAGGTTATATTTACTTACTTGACATTTATTTTGTTATTTTGACTTTGACTAACTGAATAACTTTTTCCATGACAAGTGTTTCTTTTCCTTTAAAAAAAAACATGAATCCAAATTCTGATATGCACAAAAAGTCTTAGAACAATGCTGCATTGAAATCTGTACTCCTTTCTTATTAAGATAAATTATAGGACTACTGGGAAAAATCATATTTAAATTAATTTTCCTCTCTATTTTTAAAATTAATTTTCTATTTTGTTGAAGCACCAAATACTGTTTTGTTCTGAGGAATGATAAACAAAAATGAGAACAGTTTTTAATGTGGGCCACTGTTTCACAAAAAATTTTTTAACATTTATGTGTTTCAGGTTGTCTAGAGCTACATAGAATATACATATACATGCATATACATGTATGTGTACATATATACACACAGACAGACAGAGAGAGAGAACAAATTCAAAAAACTCCATGGAGATTAATTCATAAAACAATTCAATTCTGCAACCCAGGTTACTGTAAAATTACCAATTAAAATGCTTTTTAAAAATTTACTGTAGGCCTGGTGTGATGGCTTATGCCTGTAATCCCAGCACTCTGGGAGGCCAAGCTGGGCAGATCTCTTGAGGCCAGAAGTTCGAGACCAGTCTGTCTAACATGGCGAAACCCCATCTCTATTAAAAATAAAAAAATTAGCCAGGTATGGTAGCAGGCGCCTGTAGTCCCAGCTACTTGTGTGGCTGAGTCAGGAGAATCGCTTGAACCTGGGAAGTGCAGGTTGCAGTGAGCCAAGATCGCACCACTGCACTCCAGTCTGGGCAACAGAGTAAGACTCCTCAAAAGAAAAAAAAAAGAATGGAAGAAAAGAAAAGAAAATTATCATAGATTCTTTTTTTTTAATATTAGGTATAGAGAGTCAACCATTTTCCATCTTGTATCTAAATAAACTTCACTATCTTTTTTGAACATGCTTCCTTTGAACTTGACTATTTCTGATCAATTATTAGTGTCACTGTGGCTCCTTAAGATAAATGCCAACCCCCCTACTACCTAACTTGCTATCATACACAAATATCGGCACCTTAGTTAAGCTAAATCACGTATGGGAAGTGATAAATATGTATTCTGCAATTATTTTCCAAGTTTATTTGACAAAATTTAGGATCTATTTTATGAGAATTTTTCACAGATTCTATTTGAGGCACTGACAAGCACGAATACATTTAAAGTAGTTTTGAATATGAAAATGCCACTTCATTTTATCAACTTTCATTTGAATTAAATATTAATAGGAATGGTCGCATCAGATAAAATATAAAATATATGAATTTTCAAATTTTTTTAAAGGTTGAATGATTGGATATGATTTAGCTCTTTGAGGGCTTAAAATGATGCACACACCTATTACTACTGCTTGCTAGTAGAAGCTATCCCTCTATATGAAATACATAAATATGTATTAGATAAGTGCTTATCAAACTATGGCTTGGGGGCAAAATCTAGCTGTTTGCTTGGTTTTGTAAAGAAAATTTTATTGGAACACAGCCATGC
This sequence comes from Symphalangus syndactylus, assembly GCF_028878055.3. NCBI lineage: Eukaryota > Metazoa > Chordata > Mammalia > Primates > Hylobatidae > Symphalangus > Symphalangus syndactylus. The sequence goes on along the minus strand of NC_072447.2, from coordinate 43,560,399 downwards.
TCATTTGATTATATATTGTCTATGACTGCTTTCATGCTATAATGGCAGAGATAAGTAGTTGCGATCGAGACCGTGTCGCCCATAAAATCCTAAAATATGAACTCTCTGGCCCTTTACAGATAGTTGGGAATGTATGTGTGTGTCCACATGTGTGTATCCCCTCCTGGAATCTTGTTAAGACTTGTTACACTTTTTAAAACATGTCAGCACACTGAAGCCATCTCAGAATGTATTCAAATATAAATTATAATTTTTTTTACCTCTAACATTAGCTAAATGTTCCTACTTGATAATCTATCTATTATGCTAAAATTGACTTATATTTGTCAAGCCTTAATTACAAAGAAAAACATTTGAAATTTTCCTTTCCAGTTTGACATTTTCTACCCAGCATGCATTTCCCAAGTCATTAACATTGTTATAGTAAAAGTGCTGATATTATCAAGGAAGTCAAATTAGTAATGCTAAAAATAATATTGGCTGTCAAGAGAATTTCCTCAATATAGCTTTCTTCTCCTGGCTGGTTTTTTTTTTTTTTTTTTTTGGTTCATTTTTAAATTATTTCCTTCCTCTTTTTTTATTTTAGTCAAATATTTTCTCATTTTCAATAGATAGAACGCTGGAACACAGCTGGTGTTTTGTAAAATAAGATGATTTTATTCTTCCTTATGTTTTCTCTCTCTCTCTGTGTGTGTGTGTGTGTGTGAGTGTGTGTGTGTGTGTGTGTGTGTATGCACGTGTATGCATAAGTTATTCTTGTTTAAAACAAGCATTCTTTATTGGTCTTCACCAGTTGGTTTCTTCACTGTTAGAAAGAGATTCCTGGAAGAAAAAAGATGCACTTTACCCAGCGTGCCCAATATAGATTTCAAAGATTTTTTTACTATTGAGATATACTGTTAGAAGAGCTGTGGGAGTTTACAAAATGACCACCAGGTGGGTATGATGCAAATAATCAGCTTAAAATTATTCCTTTTAGTTACACATCTAGAACAGTACACCCACACCTCATAGTAAGAGTGGTAAATTACTATCCTACCTTCTGTTATTATTGCTTATGCTCTCTCTCCCTGCTTCTTCACTCTCTTACTCACTCAGATAGACAGATAAACACATTCACACACTCATACTTACATATAACTGCTACCCCATCATCATTAAACTGCTAATACCCTACTTAAACCCAGAGAATGAGTTAAGAATATTTTTCCTAGGAATCTGTTTGGCTTCAAACCCTGGCTGCTTCTCAACACCCTCACCCTGCAGCCACTAATCTTGGGTAAGTTTTAAAGCTATCTCTATCTTGGTTTCCTTATGTATAAATGGGAAGAATAGTACCTTTCATTGGATCGTTGTAAACATTAAACACGGTTAACACCTGTTGTTATAGACTGACTATTTTCCCTCAAAATTCATATATTGAAGCCCTAACCCCCAATGTGATGGTATTTGGAGGTGGAGCCTTTGAGAGATAATTAGATTTACATGATGTCATAACAGCAGGACTTCATGGTGGGATTGGTGCTATCATAAGAAGAAGAAGAGATACCAGAGTCCTCCTTCTCCGCCATGTGAGAATGAAGAGAGAAGGAGGCTATCTACAAGCCAGGAAGCCAGCCCTCACAAGGAACCAAATCTATCAGGACCTTGATCTGGGACTTTCCAGCTTCCAGAACTGTGAGAAATAAATCCCTATGGCTTATGTCACCCAGTCTATGGTATTGTTGTGGAGCAGCCCTAGCTAGGACATCTGTAAATGGCAAGTTCTATACTACTATATAGGACTGCTGAATAAATGCTAGCTATTCCCATTTCCCTCTGAGAACTGAAATACCTGAAACATCTATTAAAAGTCTTTGTATTCCTCAACCACCCATTGCGTATTTTCTTTCTTTTACGCATTTACTTTCATGACTGTGATTCTGTATTATGCATGTCAAAGAGTCTTAGTAAATATTAGTATATGTATATGTTTAAAATTATTTTGAATCAAATTCTTCACATTTTTACTATTTCAATCAACAGATTAATGTTGACAGGTGATAAAATTGAGTCTCTACTAAACTCTATCTCTCTAATATGGACATAGAATTGAGAAATATTATGTTTGCCTAGGAAGAAGGTCTAAAACATTTTCGTACTTGGGAATAATTTTGCCTTCAGATTATTCTTTAGATTTCAGCAGGGAGACTGAGGACACATTTAAATAGCAGAGAATCTCATGGAACTAAGTCAACCAGTCCAGGCTTTCTCTTCCTTTTCCCACTCTAATTTCACTCCTGACACAATATAAGAATCTTTCTAAATCAAGTGTTTAGGTAAAATCTCAGTGGTTCCCCATGACCAACAGGATTAACTTTCAGTCTCTCCTATGACGTAATGTTACTCCAACTCTCCAGAATTAACTTCAGGGAATCTTGGCTTCAACCAACCTGGCCCCTTACTGAACTTTAAATGCATTTGAAGTTATACCTCAGCATGCTTGCTTATGCAATTTCTTCTACCCAAAACATTTCTTGTCCTTTCCACTTATAAACTCCATGTTCATGAAAGTCTTACCAAAGCAATGAAGTCTACCCTAACTGTTCAAGTACATGCTAGGTATTCTCCTTTATTAATGAATGGATTTCTGAGTTATGCCACTAATTTTTGCTCTTAGTATTCATTCATTTATTCTTCAAATAATGACAAATGAGTATGTGAACAATTCTGTGCCAGGGTGATACTTCCTATAACCTGAATTGTGTTACTGGAGCTCAAAGGATATTCTTTGAATAAAATTATTCTAAGTTTGGACATCAGAAGTGAAAATATGGTATAAGGACTCTTTCTATAATAAACTTCATGAGACAAGACACCTGCCTTATGTTGAATCCTGCAGTAAAGCAAATAATACTAGAGCAAAGCTCTATGACCTGCAAACACTATTCACTCTTTAATATCACTGCTTTTTATACCAAATTATCCTAGGTGCATAATTACAAAGATATCTTATTGTAAAAAGTGTTTCTAGGACAATTATAATCCATATATCAATTGTAAACTTCATGAATAAACACTGAAATTCATGTCCCTCTTCAGAGGAAATAAATTATTTTGCTTTTTTTTTGGAAAGCAATGAATGAAACATCTTTTTTAAAAAACAATATGAGGTGCATATAATTACCTCAATGTGAAAGTGTGAAAGGCAGCTTTGCAATAAAAACTAATCAACTGGAAATTCTGTTTTCAAAGGCAAGATAAAGCATGTCTTTTGGGGGGAGCAAAAGGGTTTCCACATACACTGGCATAATAAAAATGCATGTATACTAATGGGCACTCTAACTAGGAGGTACAATTTGACATAACAGCACATATGCACAAGGACAGATGGATCATGTTTCTTAAGATAAATTATTTTTATAATTGTATTTAGTTGATTTCAGTAACTTACACTGAGTCCACAGTAAGAATAAAAAGATGGATATTCATTCAAAATAAGATCATGTAGAATCCAATCGTCTTTAAACTATATATAATTAAAAATTCTGTAGTACACTGATGAAAACTCAATCACTTTTTTTTCTGAGAGGGAGGTAGGTCAGTGATTTGTACCATTTACCAGTCTCTTGCGAGCTGGTACAAGTTGTCTTCAGCACACCACTAGTTTAAACATTCTAAGGCCATTCTAAATTATACTGGGCATTATTTCTTGAGAAAACGGCTACACAAAGTATAACCGGTTTCTCCAAGAGCATACTATATGTAACCACTCGTATGTTGCTAAATGATTATTAATATGTTCATTGCAATAAATTGTCAAGTGCTTTGTTAGTCCTAAAGACATATTCCCTCCAAGTAGCATCTCACAGAAAGAAAACTGCTACCTGACATCAAGGTATGTGTTGTTCCTTAGTCACTAGACTGTATTGGCCATATATGGTTTAATTAAGTCTTAGGAAATAGCAGAACCAAATTGCTTTTTATTTTTAGATGATCATTTAATGTAGCACATACTGGTCTTTTTCCCCCCTTAAAAAATGGTTTTCTAAGTTTCTAAACAGAACCGTCTAAGTATTGTCTGATACACCCTAATTTAAGAGACACAATATACAGCATGACTTACTAAACATAAATTATAAATAATGACTGTCAAAGATCTTTGGTTTCATTTGTTTTTTGTCGCAGATGTAATAAAATGAGGCTCCTACTCACCAGGGAGGCTTTTAACATTTCACAGTTTTTCAATGTTTAACCAGCTTGCTCTTTATTGTTTTTCAAGATATGCTTTCGTTTTGACAGGTCAAAAATTTCAAAGTGAGTTTTCTAATTAAAAAAATATATATAGGACAAAAAGTCTTGAGAACTGTTTGGTACTGTATGATACATCTTGGACAACTGTACTGTTTTCAGCTAAAAGTTGTACTCAGTCAACTGGTAGTTATTTCTAGTTTAATTTTCTCTCAATTTGAGCAGTTTTCTACAGTATGTAGTGTACTGGAATTATTAAAAATGTATCATGTGGTTTTCAAATTGATTTTGGAATTCATAAATGATACTTAATGGACAGCAACTTTGTTACAGGAATTTCACAATGGTAAAGGTCATCTTCCCCTTTAAGTCAAAGGAGTGTTTATCCTGTTCAACTCAGAACTCAAAACCTTCAGGCCATAAGCTTTTCAGGGCTCGTATGACTGAACCAGTGCAGAGAATAACAAGTATTTCACTCAAATGAATATAAATAGCTACTTTTAACACACAAAGCCATCGTAATTATTTTATGGAGGCTAAAACTTAAATACAGCCATATAATGGGTCAGGCAGCGGTCAATTACAGTCTACATCCTTGTAGGTTTTCTCATGTAACAACTATCTCTAAGGAATACCAACACATTTTTATATGCAATTATATGTTTAAAAATAAGGACATTTCTGTATATTGTATAAAACTCCTAACTCAGAAACAGCAAGGGCCTGACCCTGCTGGTGAAAAGGGGGCTAACGTTTAGGCCAGTGGGGTTCCCAAAGAGATAATGGTGTCCTACTGGTAAGTAAAACTTAAAGCAGCTACAGAAACTCAGCAATTGATTTTCTGCTCACTAGTAGAATCCCTTCTCTCCCTGGGAGTGAATCTATACAGAGTGAAGACTGGAGTGTTCACTTTTTGAGACTATTAAGGCTTTCAGAACCAAGGTGTGCCTTTTAGTGCATGGAAAGAAGTATGGTATCCTGCGGACCTCATAGAGAAAGCTGTTTTACGGATGTGTCCAATTCTAACATCTTAGAAACATTCCAGAAAATAGAGGTTTATATGACTACTTTTAAATGGATTTTCCACCTTTACACAGCAAAGCATTAGCTACCGGGAATTTACTGCTTCTGTTTACCCACTCTAAAAGCACAAAGTGGGCAGTATCTGTGCAATTTTCAAGTGAAATCAAAAAATGTACAACTTCAGCCCACAGGGCTAACGTGAAGAAAGGAAAGCTAGAATAAATTCCCATTCTTCCAACACTGACCCCAATCAATGTTCATGGTGATGATGTTTTTGTCTTTTCTCCCAAAGTGGGTTCTTTCACACTAGGAAGTATACCACCTTTTTAATTTGTCTGTACTACAAAACCACCATCAGGGACAATGATATTCAATCATTATCTAGTCTTAATTAGACTACAATCAAAGGATTGACTATGAATGGCAGGTGTGCCTTTTATTTATATATTTTCCTCAACCTGTTTCATGACTCTCGTTGAGATCATTATAATTATTAATAAAATAAACTGCATCAATACAAATGAAGTACAACACCCTGCTGATCTCACTGTATCAGCCACATTCTAGAGCTACTAATTCACAAGTCTGGCTGGGGAAATGCTTGTCCACATCCCCTTTTGTCCTAAATAGTTATGTTCTACGTTGTAACACCCAGGTTCCCTATATTAGTGTGATAGGTTTTTTCTGTTTTCTGTTGTCCAGGATGGTCTGATTCCAGGGCTCATGTGATCCTCCTGCTTTACCCTCCCAAAGTGCTGGGATTACAGCCACCATACCTGGCCTAGAATGACAGATTTTTCAAAAGGCCACAGATTCTTCCATTTCTGTATGCATGTCTCTTTTCTTTTCTTTCTTTTCTTTTTTTATTTTTTTTTAGACGGAGTCTCACTCTGTTTCCCGGGCTAGAGTGCGATGGCGTGATCTAGGCTTACTGCAACCTCTGCCTCCTGGGTTAAAGCGATTCTCTCACCTCTGACTCCCAAGTAGCTGGGACTACAGGTGTGCACCACCATGTCCGGCTAATTTTTGTATTTTTAGTAGAGATGGAGTTTCACCATATTGGCCAGGCTGGTCTTGAACTCCTGATCTCAAGTGATCCGCCCACCTTGGCCTCCCAAAGTGCTGGGATTACAGGCATGAGCCACCGTGCCCAGCCACATGTCTCTTTTCAACGTGTTGTTGCAACTTCTTCTAACATAAGGTAAAATCTATTTCTCTATACCTTGAATCTGAGCTTGCCCATGTAACTTGCTTTGGTCAATGGGACATCGGCAAAAGTAACACAAGGAGAGACATAAAAGGTACTTCTGTATTGTGGATTGCTCTCTCTCGCTATTTCTGGGACCCCTTTCATCAACATAAGAATGAGCCTAGACTAAGCTCCTTGAGGATAAGAGAACACATAAAAAGAGAAGCTCAGCCATGATACTTGAACTTCCAGACACATAAGCTGACCTCATGTAGAGCAGAGATAAGCCACTCTAACTGAGTCCAGCCCAAATTGACGACCTCACTGCAGCCTTGACCTCCTGTGCCCAAGTGATCCTCCTACCTCAGCCTCCTAAGCAGCTGGGACCACAGACATGGACCAGCACACCCAGCTAGTTTTTTAAGTTTTCCACAGAGATAGAGTCTCCCTGTGTTGCCCAAGCTGGTTTCAAACTCCTGGACTTAAGCAACCTTCCTGCCTAAGCCTCTCAAAGTGCTGGGATTACAAGCATGAGCCACCACATCCAGCCTACAAAATTTCTTTGTTTTAAATTAAGTAAAAACAAAACTTTGTGTGTTTTTGTTTTGTTTTTATTTTTCCATTAGTTATTGGGGTACAGGTGGCATTTGATTACAGGAGTAAATTCTTTAGTGGTGATTTGTGAGATTTTGGTGCACCCATCACCTGAGCAGTATACACTGCACCATATTTGTAGCCTTCTATCCCTCACCCCCCTCCCATTCTTTCCCCCAGTTATCCCAAAACCATTTGTTGAAAAGGGTGTCCTTTCCCCACTTTATGTTTTTGTTTGCTTTGTCGAAGATCAGTTGGCTGTAAGTATTTGGGTTTATTTCTGGGTTCTCTATTCTGTTCCATTGGTCTATGTACCTATTTTTGTACCAGTACCATGAAGTTTTGGTGACTATGGCATTATAGTATAGTTTGAAATCAGGCAGTGGGATGCCTCCAGATTTGTTCTTTTTGCTTAGCCTTGCTTTGGCTATGCAGGCTCTAAAAACAAAACTTTGGATAAATGTAGTGAATATACTAATAGTTGAACATTACACTGTACAAACCAGAACTAATCTGTAAATTAGTTTATAGTATAAAATCAACGTTCATTTTCTGATTTCAATAATTGTACTATGATTATGTAAGTTAAAATTTGGAGAAGGTATACAAAGGGTACACAGGAACTCTATGTATTATTTTATGAACTATTCTAAGTTGAAAATTATTTCAGAATAAAGATGTTAAAAATATATAAAATGCTGAAATAAGAACATTTATTTATCTTACTTTATTTCCCAAGTGAAATCATACTGAAGTGGCAGAAGCTGTATAAGAGAATGAGTCTTTCCATTCTCACACCAAAATAAAATAATAAGGGGCCATCAGCTAACTATGAAATTTGAGGATTTTATGGATATAAGTAAGCAGGTGGAATCATTTGCCTGAGGATAAAGTATTGAGAAAATATCCACCGCAACAGGAAAAGAAGAAGTGTGCAGTATAGGAAAGAGCTATTCTTCCCACCAGATCTTCAAGACTAGCAGACTAGCACCAGTGAGTACAGGGACATAGTTGTGAAGAAGTAATCATGTTAATTCATTAATCAGTGCTTCCCAAACATTTCCACAACCCAGTATACATCAACAATGGTTACATTCATGTGGAACAGTAAAATGACACAATGAGAAGTGTGTTTCAGGTACATTTATCTGACAGAAGTTTGCACGAACATATTCAACACAGAAGTGTCTGCAGGCAAAAATCAAAGACAATGGTGATTTTGACTTAAGTGCCAGAATTAACTAATTAGAAAATCAAAAGCAATGAGTTGATTTTGGTTACTTAGAGGGAAGGGGATAGGAGACAGGATACAACATAAAGGAGGGGAGACGTTAGGGCAACATGGACATATTCCAGTGAGCATGTCTAGTAGGTAGCTGGGCATATTTGTAGGATGGGTTCTTTGAAAGAGAGGCCAGTGAAGGATACGCAGGGTCATTGTTAAAGTTGTAAAAAGTAGATAATAACAGAAGAAAAAAGATAAGAGGAGGCAAATCAACACTGAAGGAAAATGAGAAAAAAGGAGAATCACGACACAGACATCAGTAGAGAAGAATGTTTTAACTGCAGATACTGCATACATTAATCACATCCAGTGCTGAGCTCTTTACATATTGTTTATTGCCACATAACCAGAAATGAGAAGTCAATAAGGGAGAGAAAATTAGAAGAAACAAGTAATAACTGTAAAATGTATTAACTGCCAATATTTCAACTATTTCCCTTTCTTTCAACTGACAAAAGTCAAACAGCAATAAGCATGTTCTAAATGGTTTCCTTCATTGATTTTCTTCAGTGAAATTTGCTCTTTTTTATTTGACAAATATTGGAAAGGCTCTAATTGAATTATAAGTTAGCTGCTTTTCAAAGAGTTGGAACCAACCCAAATGTCCAACAATGATAGACTGGATTAAGAAAATGTGGCACATATACACCATGGAATACTATGCAGCCATAAAAAATGATGAGTTCGTGTCCTTTGTAGGGACATGGATGAAACTGGAAAACATCATTCTCAGTAAACTATCACAAGGACAAAAAACCAAACACCGCATGTTCTCACTCATAGGTGGGAATTGAACAATGAGAACTCATGGACACAGGAAGGGGAACATCACACTCCAGGGACTGTTGTGGGGTGGGGGGAGGGGGGAGGGACAGCATTAGGAGATACACCTAATGCTAAATGACGAGTTAATGGGTGCAGGAAATCAACATGGCACATGGATACATATGTAACAAAACTGCACATTGTGCACATGTACCCTAAAACCCTAAAGTATAATAATAAAAAAAAAAAAAAAAAAAAAAAAAAAAAAAATAAGTTAGCTGCTTTTATTTTGTTTTGGTATTGTGTTTCAAATGTCATTCTCTTGAATGCTTGCAAACACAAACAATTTTTAATATGGCTTATCATTTTTCTTGATCTTGAACTAAGAAAACTATTAATGAGGTAGCTCCTCTCTTATGAATGATTGGTTTGAATTCAAACCATGCTAACAAGGAGTGATTGAAAGTAATTACTGGCTCCTTCTGTGCTCAATAGTCTGTGCAGAGTATATACCTTCAACACATTAGCTTTGGACTTTACTGTGACTGGCTTTGGACAATGGAATACAGGTAGAAGTGACACTGTGCCTTTAAGAGATATTCCAAGTTTCTGCCAGCTCTCCTGAGGCTTACATCCTTTCCCATGAAAAGAACATGATCTAGACAGCTATTGCTCCTTCAGTATGAATCCCAAAATTTAGACATATGGAACAGATTTGAATCTAATCCAAAACCTAGAATCCAGGATAGTCCAGTAGAGCACAGGTAAGCACAGACAAAAACAATTAAAATAAAGCCAAACTCCAGACCCTTGACTACGAAATAAATGACTGCTATTGCGAACTTTTTAACTTTGGGTTGTTAGTGATGCCACACTATCACTGTAGTCTGCCTAAGCTGCTTGCCTTTCTTCTGGAAATTTTAGAAGACCACAGGAGAGGTATATGTGGTAACAGGAATAAGGGTAATACTATGGCAGGTCCAAACAGTTTAACAAACCCTTTATAAGCACCAGCTGTGTACATGGCAAGATTCTTCAGGATCTAGAGATCCAAATCTACTGACTGGGTACAACATCATAAATCAACAGTATCTGATCATTATTTATAGAAAAAACCACTCAAAGACATCAGAAAACCCATTCTTTTTAAGTTCCCATGGATCATATACCTAGATAGGGGATAAAACAAACCACAATTGATTTAAAATAATTGAAATCATACAAAGTGTTTTCTTTGGCCACAATGGAGTAAAGCTAGAAATCAGTAACAAAAAGATAACAGGAAAATCTCCAAACATTTGGACACTAAATGACTAGTAAATAATCTATAAGTCAAAAAATGTTTCAAGGAATGTAAAAAATGCATTGAAATGAATGAAAATTAAAACACAATATATCAACATTTATGGGATGTAGCCAAAGCAGTGCTAAGAGAAAATTTTATAGTACTAAATGCTTACTTAGAGAAGAAGAAAAATCTCTAGTCAATACTCTAATCTCCCACCTCAAAAACCTGAAAAAAGAAAAAGCACGATGAACCCAAAGCACACTGCACAGAGGAAACAACAAAGACAAGAGCAGAAATCAATGAAATTGAAAACAGAAAAGCAATAGAAAAAGTTAACGAAGCAATGAACCGGTTCTTTGAAAAGATCAATAATATTGATAAACCTCTAGCAAAACAGACAAAGACAAAAAGAGAAAAGACACAAGTTACCAATATCAAGAATGAAACAGGCACTACTGCTATAGACCCTGTAGACATTAAAAGCACAATAAGGGACTAACATGAACAATTCTACACTTTGTAATTTGGCAACTTAGATAAAATGGATCTATTCTCCAAAAACATGAACTGTGACAACTCACTCAATATGAATTTAATTATTTGAATAGCCCTATAACCATCAAGAAAACTGAATTCATAATTAAAACACTACTCCAAAAAAAGAAATCTCCATGTCCAGATGATTTTGCTGGAAAATTCTATGAAACATTTAAAGAATAATTAGCATCAATCTTATACTACCTCTTCTCTCCAAAAGAGAAGATGGAATGCCTTCCAATTAATTTTATGAACCTAGTATTAATCTGATGTCAACCACCTCTCATTGACAGAAACACAAAAATCTTTAACAAAAGATTAACAAGTCAAATTAAGTGATATATGAAAGAAGTATACACCAGAGCAAAGTGGAGTTTATTCTTAGGATGGAAGGCTGGTTCAATATTTGAAAATTAGTGTAATCCACCATATTAACAGACTAAAGAAAAATCACATGATTATTATCAATTAATACAGAAAAGAATTTGATAAAATGTAACACCCATTCATGGTAAGAATTCTTAGAAGAATAAATATAAAGGGATTGGGGGACACATCTTCAATGTGATAATAAGCATCTATAAAAAACCTACAGCTAAGATGCTGTTTAATGGTGAAAGAGTAAATTGTCTGAATGTTTTCCCCCTAAAATCAGGAATAAGACAAAAATATCTGTTCTCACTACTCTTACTCAACATAGTACTGAAAGATCTAGTCAGTGTAATAAGGCAAGAAAATGAAATAAAAGATACATAGCTAGGAAAGGAAGAAATAAAACTGTCCCTATCTGCAGATAACATGACTGTCCTGTGCTAACAGAGGCTCACATATATTGGACTATCTTAGCTTTCCACTATTTGTATGTACCTCAGTCTCAGTAATAATTATTAATAGCTACGTATTATTAAACTTACCCAAATGATTGAATCTATAATAGAATTGTAAAATTTAAAACACTCTGATTTGGAGGTGGAGAGGCATCTCAGCATTTATAAAAAGGCCTACAAATAAAATATTCTCTGTTTATGTAGGAAATAATAAAAATAAAATAATTTTGTTATTTGATCTTACTTTAAAATTTTGCATTTGTAGAGACAAATTTTAATATATTTATACATGTATTAAAATGTCACTGTGAAATATTCTGCTTGTCGCTTGGAGGAATTTCTGCCCAAATTACATGGTACAAATTGCTGTCATGTAAGAGATAAAGAATTGAGAGCAAAAATCTCCAAAAAATTGTAACACACACACATGTACTTTATAAAAATAGACAAACATGAAGGCAATTTTAAATAACACAGTATGATAAAGTAGTGTCTTTTCTAAAATCTCCTTTAGGACCTATTAGAGTACTCTGTATATTCTCCTTTGTTAACTCTTTAATTTTGACTTTGCCTTCAGTCACTTCATAAAATTTTTATTTCATTCTCAAATAGCTTAAGTCTTCATCACTCAGAACCCAGTAATTTTAGCTATTCCTAGATTGACTCTCTTTCTCAAGTGATTAAAGAAAAGGAAAGGTTTTTGTTCCTTTCCATCACCTCCTGGGTTATGTCTCCTACACAAGTGAAAAAAAAAAAAAAAAAAGGGCGGGGGGGTATGGGAATTATTATAAGATGTTTATATTCTTTTGCATTTTTTTCTCAGAAGTCCTCAAAACTTTAGCAAATACAATTTAAGCCCTAACTTCAATCTAGGCACTTGAAAATGCAGGCAAAATCACGGTACTTAGTAAAATCAAAGCTGCATTTGCAGCTTTTGCAAAATGTCCCAGTAGAAGAATTCCTAAGAAAATGGTAGAAGAGGCTCATTTTGTTACTAAAACTAAACGATTTTGAACAAGATTTTTGAAAAGTGATGAAAATTACTATAATATAATCCAAATCAAAGGAGTTATTTTTATTCATCAGTAAGAAAATTCTAAAACATACCATGACTGTGACTTTCTTTCTCCTTCTTCCCCATATCGTTTTAATTAGTTTTATCTTTTTTGTTGCCTTGCTTCCAGGGAAGCAAAATGTTTCATGGAAATATATTTAATATAATAACTGTCAGTCCAATGGACTTAATGGAATTTTTAGATGTGTTTGGCTTACCCTGAAAGAATGGTTTATATATTGGTATTATGTAAATATATTTTTCAATCAGAAGTTGTGTTTTTCCCCTAATGGAAGTTCAGGTCAAGAAAATTTATATATAAGCATGATCTTTTTCCCATTTCAGAGTACTTTAGATACTAGGCTTGAAAAGAAAAAGTGACCATTCCATTAACATAGAAATGTATTAGTACAATTTTTAAAAAACTATTTTTGCAAATTTAAGTGAGGCTGGATCTTCAGAGGTTGAAATACTCTGCTGTAAATAGTGACTTAGGTTAAAGTTTAATACATACAGTCAGAGCCTCAACTTTATCAGCAGGTTTTTTCTTTCGTAAATGTAATAGAGAACCATCGCCAACTTTTTGTAGTATGTCACAAGACACATACCATGTTTGAAAATGGTTTAAATAATTTTGACCTTAGCAATTCTATTAATAAAACCACAAATGCATTCATAAATCAAGCAGTTTAAAAACAAATGCACAAAACCACAATGAGGTACCACTTCACATTCACTAGGATGGCTACAACAAGAATAAAACAAACAAACAAAAAACCCAGAAAACAGGAAGTGCTGATAAGAATGTGGAGAAATTGCTGAGCGCGGTGGCTCACGCCTGTAATCCCAGCACTTTGGGAGGCCGAGGCGGGTGGATCACGAGGTCAGGAGATCAAGACCATCCTGGCTAACACGGTGAAACCCCGTCTCTACTAAAAATACAAAAAATTAGCCAGGCGAAGTGGCGGGCGCCTGTAGTCCCAGCTACTCGGGAGGCTGAGGCAGGAGAATGGTGTGAACTCCGGGGGGCGGAGCCTGCAGTGAGCCGAGATCGTGCCACTGCACTCCAACCTGGGTGACAGCAAGACTCCATCTCAAAAAAAAAAAAAAAAGAATGTGGAGAAATTGGAAACTTCAAACACTACAAACATACGGATTGTAGTATTTGAATATAAAATGTGCAACTGTTGGTGGAAACAATTTGGCAGTTCCTCAGGAAGTTAAACAGTTACCTTATGATTTAGCAATTTCACTCCTATGTATATACCCAAGTAAATTTAAAACATGTTCACATTATCAACTTGTACACAAATGTTCATGGGAGCATTATTCATAATAGCCAAAAAGTGGAAATAACAGAAATGTTCATCAATGTGATGAATGTCTAAACAAAATGTGGTACATCCTTACAATGGAATATTATTTAACCATGAAAAGGAATAGAGCACTGATACATGCTATGGTATGTATGAACCTTAAAAATATGCTATTGCATAAGCTAGTAACAAAAGATCACCTATTGTATAATTCTGTTTATATGAAATATTCAGAATAGGCAAATCCACAGACAGAAATTGCCAGGAAATAGGGCAGGAGGTAGAAGAGGCAGAATTCAAAGGTTTGGGGTTTATTTTTGGAGTAATGGAAATGTTCTAGAGTTAGACAGTGGTAATGGTTGCACAACACTGTGAATATACTAAAATCCACTGAATTGTACATTTTAAAATGACTAAAATAGTGTATTTTATATTATGTGAATTCTATTTGGATTAAAGAATGCTTTTGTGAACCTAAACTATAAATTAAAACAATAATTGATGAGTATTTTTAAGTATACTCTGTAAGGTATAATGAAATAATATCAAATTATATCGATGATTCTCAACAAAAAGTCCCCAAATCCAAAGCATAATTATTGGCCTTCATTTGTTTTACAAACATATATTATTCCATTCAAAATATTAGGAAAATGTTGGCATTTGCAAAGTATTAAGATGTATCAGTAACAAATCTCATAAATAATTTTGGAGAAGTGGGCAGTAGATGGCAAAAAACAGTGTGACAACTATGAAAAGAAGTATTACTTCACGTGACCAGCACGTTAAAATATTTGGAATGAGCCTAACTGGAACAAGAGCAATGATCATATTAATCTGATGTGTTCAGACTCTCCTGAGTTTTCTCCTTGATTTTTACCTTTCCTTAAATCTGTTTTTTTAAAAAATATCTCTTCATGGACTCATTATATTTTTCTCAGCCTAATGACATTTTACAAAAGAGATAAAGATGAAAGAAATCAAATAAATATGTCAGTTCAAAGTCTGTAGAGCAGAAGTGATTGAGAAGGGAACCGAGAAGGTTTATAAATTTCAGTATGAAAAGAATACATTAGAATGTTGGAGCTCTTTTTAAATAAAAGAGAATTATTTATGATAAATAAAAACTGGAAATTATTTAATGTTTTTTAAAAAATACCTACACATAAAATTTATATAAAATATATTTTCTATAAAACTTACATGCATTAATGTATCTATAGTTATCATCATCTTTATTTTTATATGAAGTCAGTTCAGAAGAAAGCAAAAATAATTTGTGAAATGAATAGGCAGAGCCCTATGGAATTCCCAAAGGCACATCTGTAAAATGCATTCATTATTGTACATGATGATTGTATTCTAGGCAATGTAATTAATAAGGACCATAAACAAAAAAAGTAAAAAAAAAAAGACAAAAAGTTACAAGATGAGGGAAATCTTTAAATATGCAAATAGCCAATATTCTTACTTAAAAACTCAATGAATTAGTTATCGAATTAAGGATAAAAGAATAAAGAATTAAAACAATAGTGAAGACTTACTTTGTGTCTGTAAGTTTGGCAAAGATTAAACAAATTGATAATACCCTATGTTGTAAACAGGCATTCTCATGCAGTATATGAAAGAATGTATATTGGTAAAATCTTTTGGGATGATAGTTTGGAAATTTTTATAAAAACAAATTAAATGTATGTGCCTCTCTATCCAGAAATTGCCTTTTGAAAAATTATTTCTAAAGATAGCACATCAAATGCACAAATGTGATACGACATGATATTCATCAAAGTATTACTTAAAATATAAAAGCCAAAGGAAGAATGTATGTCACAGGAAATTGGTTAAATAAATTATATATACTTGAAAGGGATGATGTCTACATTAATATAGACACATTTCCATATTATGTTATTAAAGCACAAAAACAAATTTTAAAAGCATATAAAATATGGTTAGAAAGATCTCTGGAAGGATGTTTGTCTAAAGGCAAGCAGTAGTCACCTCTGTGGTATGGGATTTTAAGTGATTTTTACTTTGTGCTTTAAACCATGCATTTTCAAAGAGGCAATATTATCCTAATGGTGCAAAAATTGCTTCTTGGGTGGGAGCAAACAAATCTTAGATACTATGAGGGTTTATGGCACCCCAAAAGGCAGCAGTACATAAACAGACATACCATGTATTCACAGTATTAAAATCTCATGGGAAGATTAGGCAGGAAAAAATATCTAAAAAAGCTCCTTAGGGGGCAGTAATGATTTTGAAAAGGTTGAGAAACACTGCTTTAATCTGTGATTTGCATTGTCCTTATTTTCTACATGTACATTTTTGTTTAAACACACACAAAAAACTATTTTCAATTTGAGAAACAAATCTTCATTTTGAGAAAGAAACAGAAGGCTTGCTACTACATTTTAGGAATATTTCCATCATGAATGATAAAAGTAGGAGGAGAAGTATTATGGTTTAAAAGGGTAAGGCAAGTGATGGCAGGTAAATAAGGCACTGCTATATCTTAGAATATTCATTTAAACCCTTTTAAAAAATCTCTCCACTTATCTATCCCTTTACTCTGTACAGTAAATTTGGAGTCTAAATAATGTCATAGAAAAATTGCACAAGGCAGAGTTAAACAGGCAAGAAAGATTTTATTAAAGACTTGCAATAGGTGACACAGAACTCAATTCCACTAGTACGAAAGGTGGGATAATTTTTAAGTATTGGGGTGAGCTAGTGGAAAGGTACTAGAGGACTTCGTGTAGGGAGAGTTGTTCAAAGAGATGAGGCCATATGTGCAGATTGTCACTTACCTATCGAAGTTAGGCTCCTACTGTCCCAAAGAGCCTGAGATATAGGGGTACTATCTTGCTCGATGATTACATTTCAAAGGGCTAGCTCCCAGATCTTTGGGAAAGACATTTCTGGGGTGTAAAACTGGCAAGAGACTGAAAGAAGATTTACACCTTAAAGGGGCAGAGAAAGAACTGACCATTCCATATTTTCTAAAGTGAATGCTCTAAGCAAAGGGAAGTCGGAGGCCAATAATCATGAAAGAATCTATCTAAAGTTAGTCAAGCTGAGGGGAACATTAAGGCTTTCTGGTCAATAAGCACATCTGTACACTGCTTTCATTCATGAGTCACCTAAGTTATAGGTTTACTAAAAATTTTTTTTTTTTTTTTGAGACGGAGTCTTTCTCTGTCCCCCAGGCTGGAGTACAGTGGCGTGATCTCGGCTCACCGCAACCTCCACCCCCTGGGTTCACGCCATTCTCCTGCCTCAGCCTCCTGAGTAGCTGGGACTACAGGCGCCCGCTAACACGCCTGGCTAATTTTTTGTATTTTTAGTAGAGACGGGGTTTCACCGTGTTAGCCAGGATGGTCTCGATCTCCTGACCTCGTGATCCGCCTGCCTCGGCCTCCCAAAGTGCTGGGATTACAGGCTTGAGCCACCACGCCCGGCTCTAAAATTATTTTTTTATTGTTGTCCTATGGCTAACAATTAATGCAATGTTCCACAGTGAGTCCAAAAGAGATCAGCTAAGTTCTTATTTAATATGAAACAAACTCAGTTGTAAAAGTTTCTAAAATGTTTAAAGAGTAACATAGGATACTGTTAAAACTTGAAATAAAATATTTTAAGCCTTTAAAAAATAGCATATATACACATTTAAGGGGGCTCCTTCTAATTCCCACTAATGATAATTTGCTGTGGTAGTATTTAACATAATATTTCTTATTAGGAAGACTTCACTTTTCCTTTTCTTTTTTCTTCTTTCAAACCCTCTGCTACTTTTTCTAATTAGGATAAGTGTAGTAGCAACAACGGAATGATGTTGGTAATGGGGAAAAATTACAGAGATTTTGAGGCTCTCTAAAATATTTTCTCCTATTTAAGCATTACATTTGTGTATTATAATATTACTAATGCTTTAGACATACACTTAGATAATATGAACCAAAATATCAAGAGAAAAAGAATAATATATTTTCTTGATTACAAGCGGATAATCGAATAAATGTATGCTGATAATTCTGGGCTAGTGTGTTCATCACCAAGCACCTTGTGCGGGGATGAAATATTTATTAACATGTGTATTGCAGCACAAGAAGTCTACTAAACAAAAAGTCATTAGCATACCTTGAAGAATCTGTGTTCCATGTAGTTCTTAGCTCACTGTGACTATTTATTTGCAATATTCTATGTGCTTTTTTATTAGCATGGTCTTCAATCAAAAAAGGAAGATGTGAATGTTTTTAATGTGAATATTTTGAAATGAGAATTACTGGGGTAGAGCACATTCAAGTCAGACTTCATACACTGTAAAATCTGAATACTCAAATGCAAAATTGCTGCAAACAGCACTTTGAGTTTTCGGGACAGTTCATTATGGTAGGCTCTGCTGCCTATGTAATCTTGAAGGCAGCAGAAAAACTGCATTGTGTTATATTGTAGGCTGCATCATAATTGAGTGCTACTGCTGTGCTTGTGGCTTCCAGAAAAGTTATTAACAGCAAACACTCTGTCAGATAATTACAAACATGGATCACGCAGATATTTCTTTTAATTTGCTAGAATTCATACCCTGGTATAATCATTCTATTCTCCTTGGTATTTGGGAGATGTTATCTTTACTATGAAATCTATAGCATATCTAACATCTTATTAATAG
Organism: Symphalangus syndactylus; assembly: GCF_028878055.3. NCBI lineage: Eukaryota > Metazoa > Chordata > Mammalia > Primates > Hylobatidae > Symphalangus > Symphalangus syndactylus. The sequence goes on along the minus strand of NC_072447.2, from coordinate 43,541,619 downwards.
ACAAACCTATATATTTACCAAGAGTTTCTCTTCTGATCTCTTTTTCATGTTATTTTATTACAAGAAATGAAAATATAGGTTTATATATACATATACACACACATGAAATACAAATATATAGATTATAAGTATACATTAGACTTATTTACATATATACACACATACATTTATATATCTATCATGTAATTTATGTAGACATAGGCCACATCAACCCTATATACATAACACACACACACACACACACACACACACATACACATATATAAAGCGCCATATATTTTACATTGAAATACAGGCTAGCCCTATTCCTTATATTGTGCCTTTGAACAACAAAGAAACAGAAAGCCTAACAAAGATTTGTATATACTAACAGTAGAATCACCCTGTGGTGGAAATCTGAGGACACATTTTCTCCTATACACAGTCAGAAACACAGTTAAACCTAATGGAGAAGAGGCCTGTCCACTTCATAGAAAAATTATTTTTCGATGAAACATTTTTACCAATTTCTACCTTGGATGCAGTGACTACTCCACAGCACTTGCTCTCCAAGATTCTGTTTATCTGTAGTAGGTGAGACAAGGTATGGGGATATGGGTAGTAAGGGGACCCCAGGAAGTTTGTGTTATTTTTATTTTTCCATTTTTACAGTCCATGCAACTACAAACCTTTGGAATAAAATGACTACATGTTGGGGGAGAGAGAGAGAGACAGACAGAGAGAGACATAAAACAAGATTAAGTCTCTACTTAGATGTTAAAAGACAAGTCTTGACTGTGTGCAGTGGCTCATGCCTATAATCCCAGCACTTTGGGAGGCTGAGGAGGGAGGACTGCTTGAGGCCAGAAGTCCAAGAGCAGAGCAGCCTGGGCAACAGAGCAAGACTACGTCTCTATTTAAAAAAAAAAAAAAAAAAAAAAAATATATATATATATATATATATATACACACACACACACACACACACTACACACACACATATATATATACACTATAATTATATATATGACAAGTCTTTGTGTAAACGAGTGACTGATTTGAGGTTCATTTCTATTTCTGAGCACCACCTACACAATGAATTTCTGAGCAATGCAACACTAAGGAGGAGTCTAGAGATGTACTTGTGATTCTTTAATAAATAGTCTTATCGGGCCAGAGAGGTGAGGTCTGGAGAAAGAAAAAGTAACTCACTGATTACTGAAGAAGAGAATAGGGGTTTATTTTTCTTCATGTCTCTATCCTGGCTCCCTTTGCTTTTCATTTTCTGAAGTGCTACCATTGAAAATATCTCAAGGGTTGACTACTGGGCATGAAAAGAATCCGTGATTAAGGAGGGAATTGAGAGACCAGTTCCATTTAGGAGTGAACACTGAGGCAAAGAGAAGAAAAGAAAAGGTGGAAATACCAAGCTATAGAAGGCGGGAAGGAAGTTAACAAGGTTTATCTCAAATGGCTATTTGTAAGTACCACTTGTATTCCAAAATTAAATTGTGTTGCCAATTGTGTATTGCTTTCTTAAATTCCTCCAGTAGCTGTTAAATCGGGGCCTAATATAAGTGGGGCTTTGAGGATCCTACTCTCAGGTCTAGTGGAACAGACAGACTGCTACTTACCCTGTAGTATGGGGACAGGGAGCAGCACTGGCATCTCTCCGAATCAGAATCTGCATTTTAACAAGATCTCCAGGTAATTCCTGTGTGTATTGAAGTTTTGGAAACATTTCTTTAAAGATATCACTATAAAAGTGTTTGAAACAAATGTGCCCTGACATTATGAAAGGACAAAGGGGGAACCACTTAATTTGAGGGTTAAGGGAAGAGTTCGCATTGGAGTTATAAATTAGAATCAAAGAATACGTTGGCGTTAATCAAGTGAATGTATATGGTGTGGTTGGATAGTGGTCTTGGCAGAGGGAATATTCCTCAATATACACTAAACAAAGTTCAATTTTGGGAAGTTAAAGTGTAATAAGGTAAACGGAGATGGATGATGGTAAGGGGGGGTATGAGTGGGGGCTACTGATTGATGGTTTGGTAAACCAACTAAGGATTTGGGAATTTATCCCTTGGGTAATGTGGAGTGAGTCACTGATTGCTTTTAAGTATCTGGTTTCAGAGGGCAGAGAATAGTGTGAAGCAGGTGGCAGCAGAAAAATGCCTTAATCTTTGTCCATGGGACATAATTTCTTCAGGTCTAGGATTGAATAATTTGTATGTTAGTTTTTCTTGTTTCAGGAATACAAAAAAGTCAGTATAGTCTTTACATAGTCTTAGAAAGTTTTTACTCATTTTTTTTTTGTTCCTAAAGGAAAGTTTTTTTTTAACAAAGCAAATATTAGTAGTAATTTGTGTGGTGATTGTTCCAGTCAGCATGGACCTCACAAAGAGGCCACTGCTTGCTCTTTTCTCCTCAACTTCAAGGCAGCAACAGACGAAAGCCATAACAGTATAAAAGTCATAGTGGAACTTCTAGATTAATGTCGTTTAATGCTTTATATTTATGATATTTAATATCAGTTTCAATACAATTTTCACACTATCCAGTGCAATCCCTACTGCAAACCTTTAAACTCAGCCTGCCTTATCTGTAAACCACATACTTACTAGAGTATAAATTTGTCACCAACTTCTATGGCTGTTGAAAGCCTTTGTTGAGGTAAATGAGCACTACCATTGTCACCCAGACATACCCCCAACCTTGCAGGCTTTAAAACAGCTTGTACTTCAGTCTAGATTTGAATTCCTGGGTGGTTGTCTCTGCTCTTAAATACTTGTGACTGAAATTGCCTTTGTGAAATTATTACAGTGAAATAAATCTAACATAGGTGACTCCATTGTGCTTCTAAACTCACAAGCTAACTGCCCTTGCTCATTCCTGGGTGTAGGCCCAGATAACCACAAGAGGAATTTAGTTTACAGTTTAAATTTAAAGCAAGGATGGTAACAGTCCCTTCCCCTCCTTGTTCAGACTGAAACCACCTTTGTAAAGCTAATGAAAGGCCACAAGCTTAGACTTATGGGAGGAGCATGAATTCTGCTAAGATGTAAGCATAGTTAAACAATAACCTACCCTTGGTCCCTAGCTTGTTTTCTATAATTACTTACTGCTCAGGAGTCAAGTGGCCAGAGGTCACAAGATTTATAACTTCTCCAGTTGCTTCCCAAGACTGGTCTTGGATATAATTTTCAGACATTTTTGCATCCTGGCAGACAAACTGATGCCACCTGAACCTGGGACCCATACCAAGGAACTGACTTGACTGGTCCTGTGATGACTTCAAACCAGAAACTGACTCAATACACAAAGACAGTTTCAACATCCCTATGGTTTGATTCCCAGCCAATCAGCAGCACCTATTCCCTAGCTCCCTGTCCATCAAATTATCATTAAAAACCCTAGTTTCTGAGTTCTTGTGGAGGTCGATTTGAGAAATGCATACTGTCCTTCAGCTCAGCTGCTTCGTGAAAATTAAACTCATCCTCTACTGCAACACTGCTGTCTCAGTGTATTGGCTTTACTGTGCAGCAGGCAAGAAGAACCAATAGGGTTTGTAACACCTCTGGGCTGTCCATACTTAGTAGTGATAGGGAACCATCTTTGTTTTTTTACTTCAGTCTTATGCCTGTTACTTCTTTACTGATTTGTTTGATCTCTGGTTTATATACCTTGACCCAGATATTTCAGACAGGAACACTTAAGCTCAGCTGAAACTCCCTGGAACCTGACAACCATACGGGGCAAGTAAGTCAAGACGGTGTTAACATCCCCATGTTCCACACAAATGAGAAATAGTACAAAATGTTTCTTAATATTTTGGTGGTCCAGATTCCTTATACCAGGGAAATAATATGCAAATCATTTTTTAAAAAAAAAAAAAGGTTTTTAAAATCCAGTTGTCAAAACTGCCATTCTATGTTCTCAAATAAAATGCAAATTTTATTTTAGAGACTAAGAAGTATAATGGGAGGCACAAAAGAGATTTCCAAATTTATGATTAAAAGAAACTTACGTGTAAATTTAATTAAGAGCAAACTAATACTCCTAATTTTCTTTAGTTTTTGTTTAGCATACAAAATCATAGTGACATTCTGAGTATGGCTATTTGCTTGAGAAAGAGAGAATATGATTTCATTGTCATCATAATCATCAATCATCATAGCTAATACTTATAAAATAGTAGCTCTGTATACCTTTAAAATAGTTTACATGTATTAATTTATTTAATCTTCACAATAATCCTCTAAGGAAGTTCTGATTGCCTTTACATTTCAGACGAAGAAATTAAGTCAACGGGTAGTTAAATATTGTTCCCAACGTTACACAGGTATTAGGTAGCATAGCTGCTCTTGAGTAGTCTTGAAAATGTGAGTAATTGATTCCAAGTAGAATGGCTTAGAGGACTTTTAAAGTCAGAGACGTTTGAGTTCAAAACTTGGCTCTAAGGCCTAAAGTACAACTGCTTAGTCAAAGAGATTAACTTCTCAGAACTTTAATTTGTTCGTTTGTAAAATAGAAACCATATCTTCTACTAATAGGTTCCTGGGAGGATGAAAAAGGATGTGAAAGTACCTACCATCAGTTCAGGGACATAGGATGGCCTCAGTAAAGGTTAATTGCTTTTATTATTATATTTCTAATAAAATCTCTGTTGGTTACAGCAATCAGGGTTTCTTCCCAAAATATGATTTATACAAGATGAATTTAGTTCAATTATTTACATTTCAAAGTTATAAATATTTTCAATAAAATTTAGAACCATGTACTATGTATTCCTGGGCTCACTGGACTGAGTGTATTGAATCATAAGATAATTATTAGGAAAAACAATGATAGCTGTGATTTATAGAAGTAAATGCAAATGTAGCTGGTAAAGGGAAGGAGAGTTGAATGTGTGTTGGATTCAGCAACTGTCCTCAACTCCGGAGGGCTAAACTGTACTAGTTGAGACATCTTCGGGGTAGCTCAGGGTTGCTCTTAAAAGCTAATCCAGGCCAGGCACGGTGGTTCATGCCTCTAATCCCAGTACTTTGGGAGGCCGAGGCGAGTGGATCACTTGAGCCCAGGAGTTCGAGATTAGCCTGAGCAACATGGTAAAACCCTGTCTCTACAAAAAAAAATAGCTGGTTGTGGTGGTGTGCAACTGTAGTCCCAGCTACTTGGGATGCTGAGGTGGGCGGATCGCTTGAGCCCAGGAGGCGGAGGAAGCAGTGAGCCGTAATCATGCCACCGCACTCCAGCCTGGGTGACAGAGCCAGACCCTGTCTCAAAAAATAATATTTTTTTTTTATAAAAGCTAATCCAGCAGGCATTTTCCAAATCCCCCAAATACCTCACAGACCTCTGATAGTCTCATTGACAGAGATATGAACCCCAGAAACCTGGCCTACAAAGATAATAGTGTTAAATTTAACCCTAATCTCCACTCCATCCTCATTCTCAAAAAAACAGAAAGCAGACAAACAGTGGGCCCTCCTGTCTTGACTAGCTCCATTGTTTTGTTCCCTGCCCTCAGAACCTTTCCTGTTACTGCCACTCTGCTTTGTCAAGCTCCATTGGCCGCTGTTGTTTCTTGTGCACCATATCCAAACTTGGACTTTCTATTTTTCTAAGTTCTTCTATGCCCAGCTGCTTCTCTTATGTGTATGTGTTGGAGTCCATTATTTTGGAATGTGAAAAATGGATGCATGTCTTCTTGCTCTTGTCCAAGCAGTTTTATTCCATTCCCTTTGGTATAAAGGGAAAGTCTGAAGTCATGAAAAGAGGCTAAAATGGCTCTGTCAGGCTTACAGTGGCTTCATAAGTTGGAGTCCCTGTTGTACTTCTTACTAGGAGTATCATCAAGTTACTTAAACTCTGAGGGATTTAGATTCTTTGTAAAATGGGGAGAAAAATTGTAACTGTATCATCGGATGACTGTGAAGATTAAATGTACTGATAGTTTGTAACTTTAGAAAAGGAACTGGCAGTTCAAAAAGGGTAACCATCATCATTTATTAGTGCGTTCCTTCATAATGTCAACATCCCAGCTAAACGAAACCTTCCCATGAATATCTCTTTCTTTAAGAAATCCTAACTGAGTTTTCCTCCCACACCCAAGACAATGTTGAACTTTACCCAACACCAATGATCTTGGAAAAGAGTGAAGTTTAATAAATCCCCACATCCTTTTGTGTTTTGGGAAATGGCTTACTGCACAGAACCACCCTGCTTCACAGGTGTTCCCCTGGCTTGCCTATGACAGGGCCATACACAAAGACTCAAAATTCCCACTCTGCCTCATAGATAATTATGAACGTTTTGCCCCCAGTGATCAATCAGAATATAATGCTTAAAGAAAGATGGTTAACATTCTGTCCTTCCTCTAGATCCCTGAGCTTTGCACCACCTTAGCCTGAGGCAGCATACAATCCCTCTTAATAGCCCTCTTCCAGAGACTGTACTGGCCTTAGGGTTAAACATTCTGGGATCCACTGTCACATCTTGCCTCTCCCTTTCATCCCACTTCCCTACATCTGCTTTTTTTTTCTCTTTCCAGCCTTGTTTACTCCTCCCTATGAAAGAAAAATCCTTTTGCCTAGCTTTGAAAGGCTTGTAGATCTTATAGTTACAGTAGCTTCCCAATTGCAATGGTCTCCCCACCTTACAAAGTCTGGATTTTTATTTTTAATTTGACATTCCCAGTCCAGATTTCACTCTCTTTCAAGGACAAATTCAAATTCCACTTGTGCAGGAAACTTTTCATGATCATCTCAGAATTCCCACTACCCTTTATGATCATTTATCTCATACTTTTCATCTTGCACCTTATTGTGTGTATAATTTACCTCTTCTGCTCAATAATATCTGCTCGAAGAGGTCTCTGCCTGATTCCTCCTTTGATTTTTCACACTGTCCAGTACAGCACATCAATAAGAACTCAGTCAATTTTTGTAAAGTGAATGAAGAATGAATTTAGTACATCTACACTGTCTATCAAATTGAAGTACAGGGTAAAATGCAGTCAACAAATAGTACACTCTAAGCTAGTGTGTCATCTATGAGCCAGTTTAAATTAGATAGTATATGCAAGGTGCTTAGAGTGGTGCATATAGTAGACATTCAATAAATGCTAGTAATCATCATCATGATTAACATCATCAAATTCTCATCTGCTTTAAAGAGATGCTTATGTAATTGAGAATACCCAACTTACATAATCATTATGACTGAAACTAACCAGGGAATATTAATTGAATTGTTTTTATCTTATAAAATTTTTAAGTTATAATTTTACCATGGTTTGAATCACAGTAATAAAAATTGACTGTGACAAACTATTCTGGTGTTGACACCAGAACAGATGTATAGCTAACCTATATTGTTTTCAGTTGTAAGCCAAAAAGTATCTGAGACAAGTCTCAATCAATTGGGAAGTTTCTTTTGCCAAGGTCGAGGACATGTCCATGACACAACCTCAGGACATCCTGACAATATATGCCCAAGGTGGTTGGGCTACAGCTTGGCTTTATACGTTTTAGGGAGACAAAAGACATAAATCGATAAATGGAAAATGTACTTTGGTTTGGCCCAGAAAGGCAGGACAACTTGAAGCCATTGTGTGTGTGTTGTGGGGGTGCTTCCAGGTAGTAGATGGATTCAAAGATTTTGTTATTAGCAATTGGTGGAAAGAATTTATCTAAGACTTGGAATCAATAGAAGGAATGTCTGGGTTAAGATAAGGGATTACAGAGACCCAAATTCTTATTATGCAGATGAAGCCTCCAGGTAGCAGGCTTTAGAGAGAATCAATTGTAAATGTTTCTTATCAGGCTTAAAGAGTCTGTTCTGTCAGTCTTCAGGTCTCTGTTTTAATGCTAATGCTGGTTAGCCTAAATATCAAAGGGAGGAAAGTATAATGAGGCATATCCAACCACCCATTTCATCAAGGCCTGAACTAATATTTCAGGTTTCCTTTGGAATGCTCTTGGCCAAAAGGAGGGGTCGATTCTGTTGGTTGTCGGGCTTAGAATTTTATTTTTGGTTTACATAGGTTTTTCATCTTGCAGTTGTTTTAATGCAACAGAGGGAGGAAACAAGCATTTACAGAGTTTATTACAGGCTAGGTATTGTACCAGGTGCCTAAATATACTTTAACTCTCATTACCATTTTATATAAATGAAAGAAATTAACTCTAAAAGTCAACTTGCCCTTGGCATTTTAGAAAAAGAAAAAAAAAATCATTTAGATTGCAACCCAGGCATCATTAGCTTTCAGAGATTTGCTCTTTAAAGAGTAGCTTTCTGCCTTACCTAACACTATGAAGAGATACACCATTTGGGAAATCTGCTAAAATCAGAATAGTGTAAACTTTTAAACACTTTACTGTATTAGAACGTTTCAGCCTTGAAAGGAACTGTAGGGTTATGTAGCCTATGATGGGGTTCAAAAACTGATACCCCAAATATGGCACTTTAACATGCTGAACTGAAAAAGCAGTCTCATAGCCTCTCTGATTCCCTCCCTCTCCTCGCCCTCAACTGACTCTCTCAAGCCTGGAGGAAGCTGTTCTTTGAAGTTCTTTTATATGTCTAAAGTCCAAACTCACCAAAAAGGATAACTGTTGTTTCTTTCCCTCTGTGTTTTAAGACTAAGCTGTCTCTCAGGCTCATTCAAATTCCAGAGAGAACTCTTTACAAGTTAATTAATCTCTGCTCCCAGATGGATTCTATTCTCCCTAAGAATCCTTTATTGTCCCTCACCAAAATTCCTCTTCTCTCCACTCCCATAACCTGTTTGACCAGGATGGCATATAAGCTTCTGAACTCCACTGGCAAGATGGGTAATCACCCTGGTTCTCCTCATGTACACGTTAATAAATGTATACGTCTTTTTTCCAATTAATCCGCTTTCTGTGAGTTGATTTTTCAGGGTATCTTCAGAGGGTGAAGGCGAAGTTTTTACCTTGGCTCCCAAACATACAAGTAAGAATTAAAATATTTGCACAAGTCCTGTACCAGGCTGGAAACAGGACTATAACTGAAGTCACACCACTCGAATTCAGACTCTTTTCTATGGCACTGGCTCACGTGATTTATAAAATCTGTTCTGTATCATTTTTGGGGAATTTGAGTTGTTTCTCATATTGTACTATTATGGATAATACTACATTAAAGGACAGCTTAATGAGTTGCTTCTCCCTCTTACACACTAATGCTTAGAAAATATGCCCTTCCCAGACCAGAGATTTTTTTTTTTCTCTCTCTCCCTTATGGCTTAGTCTCTTTCCCTTCTGCCTTCTTTGCTAGATTTTTTTTTCTGTTAGTCTCTTATTTTTCCTGTGTATGTTTTTTGTTAGCATCAGTCTTCTAAGTGAGACAGCCAAGTAATAAAGGGGAAAGGGGTTCTTGGAGAACCTACAACTGGCCTGCAAACCGGGAGAACAGGGGTGGGGGTATGTGTGGGAGTGTGGAGATGTGGGAAGTTCATGCCCTTTGCAGCGGGGAGGAGCCTGGCCTCTCCTGTTCCGGGGTGGTAACCCTGGGATTTGGTTGGTGAGGTGGAGAGCCCCTTAGCAGGACCCCCATTTCACTTTGCTGTGTTGTTTTTCCTTTTTCCTTTTTGCCCAATAAATTCCATTTTTCCCACCCTTCTACTGTGTCTAGGAGCCTAATCTTTCCTGGTCATGCGACAAGAACCTGGTTTCTAGCTGAACTAAGGAGCAAGTCCTACAACACAAGTTTCCTTAATGTTCTAATTTATGGTTTTCACATTGTGAATCTTTTTGAAGCTTTTGACTTTAAAACATTTTCCTGTGTTTTATGAATGAATTACCAGAGCTGTGCATGCTTTTAAGAACACTTCAATTGACCCTATATACCGAATAAATTTTGTGCTGACTTAAAAAGAAAACCCTATCATCAGAATTATTTTGAAGAGAGAACGGCTGTTATAGCCCATTAGGATTATTACCTACTAATTCAAGAACAATGAATATACAAAGACTTTCAAGTAAAATAGTTATATTTTAAATTATTTTTATCAATATGCTGGAAGCTCTCAAATAATTACTAAGAAGTTTGTGATAAAGACTAAAAGCACATTTAGCTATCTACAAAAGCATGTATTTCTAAAATACATTCCCAACTCAGCTTTTGCTTATTAAACATTTCAAAAGTACTTATTAATCATCTTTTCTCTCTATGCCAAATAATGCTGAAGACAAAGTCGTGGCTCGAGGGCCTTAGAGGCCAGTGTGAAAGAGTAGGAATATATCCAATTGGCCAAATCACTGTGGAGGAAAAAAAAAAGTGTCAAAAAGCAAACTGACCACTAAGGAAAATGGGACTGTCCAGATCTAGGAGAGAGGACTGAAGGTTGACCAGAAGAGATGGGTTTTTGATTTGGCTGTTGAAAAATGTATAGACTGAACATTCAGAGATCTGGTAAGTGCACAGCAGATGGAGAAACCATGTAGAAAGAAGCATTCAAACAGGAAAGTGGCAGCTGTGTAGCTTAGCAGTTTCAGTTCTAGACCATTTGTGACTTTACAATAAATTTCTCTTTTATTCAAATGACTTTGCATTGGTAAAACTTGCCTAACACTGCTATTTAGGGTAAGGCTTTCTGCCATTCAAGTAAACCCCACCATTTCAGTGATTTAATTTAACTGAGACTCATTTTTCACTCCTGAAGTCATTCAATGACAGTCTTTCTGGCCAGTGACCAAATTCCCCCCATTATGTGATTTAGAGACCTGGGCACCTTCCATCGGTTAAAACCTTGGCATTGTCTGCATCCAGTAATTGATGGAGAAAGGAGGACAGGGAAAAAAACATATCTACTTCTTCATTACATTGGCTCAGAAATGACATTCCCTCCCTTATATTCATTGATAAGAACTAGTCACATGGTTCCACCTAGAAGCAAGAGGGGCTGGGAAATTGAACTCCTGGCTGAGCAGCTGCTCCACAGCAACAGCTCTAAACTAACCAATAAGAGTCTCCTCTGCCACACCCACCCACTAGAAACTATTTCCAAAGTACAGAAATACATATAAAAAAAATCTTAAACTCCTATTGAAGGTACATTTGGCATGTTTACATGACAGAGCAACAGCTGCATTGAAGTGGAAGATTTAACCACTATTGAGCATTGTTGAAATGCTCTGTGATTATGCTCTAGAACTCTGAATGTTATAAACAAACAAAAAAAAGCACAAATTTTAAAAATTATCTGAGTAGGCCGGGCACGGTGGCTCACGCCTGTAATCCCAGCATTTTGGGAGGCCGAGGCAGGTGAATCACCCGACGTCAGGAGTTCGAGACCAGCTTGGGCAACATGGTGAAACCCCATCTCTACTAAAAATACAAAAATTAGCCAGGCGTGGTGGTGGGCACCTGTAATCCCAGCTACTTGGGAGGCTGAGACTGGAGAATCACTTGAACCTGGGAGGCAGAGGTTGCAGTGAGCCGAGATCATGCCATTGCACTCCAGCCTGTGTGACAAGAGTGAAACTCCGGCTCAAAAAAAAAAAAAAATTATCTGAGTAATTTTCCTGGAATTAATGACTAGAGATTATTTGAATGAGAAGTATATGTCATTATGTATATGTAATTAATTATTTTGTCTTACTTCCTACATATATCTTTTCTGCAAATTAACTGCCTTGCCTTTGTTTCAGTCCTTCATCCGCCATCCAGAAGAGTGCATCTCAAACTATCTGGGTTAAAGATCTACTTCACTGTATTATTTCCAATCTTCATTTTGAATAGCACCAGAAGTAGCTATAACTTCTTAACTTCAGCATAAACAACAAATACAGATCTTATAACTAAAGAACACATTCATTTATACAATTAGATTTTATAAATAGCTTGCGAAAGTATCAAATTATTGCTCTGTGTGTAATTTTATTTCTTACTAAATGTTTATCGAATGACAGTGTTGAAAAAATGACACATGAAAAGGCAGGTCAACACTATTGGGTTTATTTAACTCAAAGACAAATTAGATTAACATAAAATGATGTGATTATATACCCCAAATGGAAAACATCATCCAAACTACTTCATTATATTTGTATTCAGCCTTTTGTTTTAATATAATTTTAGCAATGTCATAACCAACTAATGAATAGTAAATAGCTTACTACCTATTTGCTGCCCCCATAATATAGTTTTAATATTAATGGTTATTTTTCATATATCTTCTACTTCACTTCCTTCATGTTTGGTGCTGATAACTATTATCGACTTACTATTCTGAAAGAGTTATGTCATTAACTAGCTCAATTACGCCATAGCAACAATATCTAATTGGAAACATTCTGTTTTCAGGTTACATTTTGAGTAGTGGACTTATAAAAGCTGATACACAGAAACATGATACAATGATAATCAAGTTTCCCATTAAAGGTTTAAAATATATTTTACTTTTCTGGCCAGGCGCAGTGGCTCACGCCTGTAATCCCAGCACTTTGGGAGGCTGAGGTGGGTGGATCAAGAGGTCAGGAGTCCGAGTCCAGCCTGACCAACATGGTGAAACCCATCTCCACTAAAAAAATACAAAAATTAGTCGGGTGTGGTGGCGTGGGCCTGTAGTCCCAGCTACTCAGGAGGCTGAGGCAGGAGAATCGCTTGAAACCTGGGAGGCAGAGGTTGCAGTGAGCCGAGATTGTGCCACTGCACTCCAGCCTGGGCAACAGAGAAAGATTCCATCTCAAAAAAAAAAAATATATATATATATATGTATATATATATAACTTTTTTTAACAAAACACGATTTTCTGTGCTTCTCTCATCCTTAAATTGACAGCACAAACTTCAATTTTAAAATAAAAGCTCAGTGTGTGCTTTATAATCATAGCTAAAATTTTGAAAACCAAAATATTTAAGTAAATATTAGAAATTAGAAGACTCTGAAGGTGGGTAATAGAAATAGTAGCATTTAAATTCATGTGTAGAGTATGCTTCAAGATTTGGTGAATAAAGCAAATATGTTCTTCAAATGATGGCAGTATGTAAACAGAACATAATTATCTAATGGAACTTTAACAATAAGTACTCATTAAAAGTTCCAAAATTTCTATCATTACCATCAGAAGACAGTAGTGACCATATACAGCATTTCTGTTTTAAAAATATTCACAAAAGTTGTATTTTTTTCTTCCCTGAAAAACATATTGCAATTATCACTTGAGACATTGTCCACGACAGTTGTAAATAATCTTTGATGCCGTTTAAATACCAGAATTCCTGGTTGATATGTTGGAGTGGAACCCGATGATCAACCCAACAAATGATAAAGAAATATATAGTAAGGTCTTCTAATTAAGGCATAGAGTAAGCTACTTCTTTACATCTTACACAGAATTCATAATGTCTTTAATTTGCATATTCATATTGAACTGCCCATTTACAATTCATTGGATTTTTAGGTCCTCCAGATGGAACAACAGATGCTAATATAATGACTAAAAACCTTGGTCAAGCATTTTAAGAAATGAAAACATTAAATCTCTTAAGATGCAAAAGTTATATATTTTGACATGAAGAAAACCAACTCCATTTTCATGCAGTTTTCTCAAAAATAGTTTTTAGAAATTCTTCTAAATATATGTTACAAAATATCTACATCAATTGCAAGTTAAGAGTTACCTCTTGGTTTTATCATCAAGAAAGAGCCTTCAATATTGTGGTAAAGGCAAGCGAAAACTAACCCTGGGATATAATTAATGGACCTTTTCATAGTGTGAAAATAATAGAAGTTCTTTAAAATAGTTCGAACAGTTTAAAAATAGCATTCATTATTTTAAATTCCTTTATGTAATTATTAAACTGTCATATCAAAACCTAATGTTTTGATTTTTTAAATTACTCCCTATTTTTTAAACTATAAAATATCAGAAAAATTGGGCCATAAAAATTTTAACATAATAAAAAAATTACTAGAGTCTCGGTGACCTTCCTCCAATTTGTCTATGCCTGAACATGCCTCAAATGGGTTTCTGTCATATTTTTAAAACCTCCAAAGAATACAGCACCAAAAGTCTTCCCTATTATTGAGCAGTTTTTTGGCTTCTTTGTCTTTTCCAGGAACTATCCTTAAATGCTAAAATCACAGAGCTATAAATTTAATCAATATTTTTCAAAAAACAACTTGTAAATCCTCATGAAACTCATTACCTGCTGTATTTTTAATGTAGTCACCGTTTGCTGCTCTTCCATTATTCTGAACACTTCCAATACTTAACATCTTATTATGGCACATCATTGAGGTTTTTGTTGTTATTTGTTTGTTTGTTTGTTTTGAGACAGAGTCTAACTCTGTCGCCCAGGCTGGAGTGCAGTGGCGCGATTTTGGCTCACTGCAACCTCTGCCCCCCAAGTTCAAGTGATTCTCATGCCTCGGCTTCCCGAGTAGCTGGGACTACAGGTGTGTGCCACCACACCCAGCTATTTTTTGTATTTTTAGTAGAAACAAGGTGTCACCATGTCTCGAACTCCTGACCTCAGGTGATCTGCCTGCCTCGGCCTCCCAAGGTGCTAGGATTACAGTCATGAGCCAATGCGCCCAGCCCAGAGTTTTTTTAAATCCAAATAATAGTAATATTCTCAGTTCCTTTAATCTTTCCTATTTTGTAAATCTCTAGTTATTAGTGTACCATTATCCACATTTCTACCTAAGCTCTCACTGTTCCTGGTAATCTGGTGTCTAGGAAAGAAGAAAAATAAATCTGAGACCCCATTAAGTATAATACACAAAGTAAATATAATAAGAAATTAGCTTGTGGTTTTTTTCTTAATCTTGCATACATTAAGCTGTCAGAGTTTAGTTTGTTAACAAAACTTCCCATATTGAAGGACTAGCATGGTTATACTGCTATTGCAGTGACTCAATTGTTGATTCTATGCATTGTTGTTCATTTTGAAAAATAATATAATAGAAATTTATTCAAATTAATAATGGGATGATAAAACATCATTAAGTCCAATGGGAATCTACTGCTTAAACAAATCAACTTGGTTTTATTTATAACAAGTAACAAATTTCTTGCCACTAAGTGGCAAAAACAAAATTAAAACAATAAGAGCTGTATATAAAATTGGTTTAATGGCTGGGCGCAGTGGTTCACGCCTGTAATCCCAGCACTTTGGGAGGCCAAGGTGGGTGGATCACAACGTCAGGAGTTCGAGACCATCCTGGCTAAAACGGTGAAACCCCACCTCTACCAAAAATACAAAAAATTAGCTGGGCGTGGTGGCATGCGCCTGTAATCCCAGCTACTTGGGAGGCTGAGGCAGGAGAATCACTTGAACCCGGGAGGCGGAGGTTGCAGTGAGCCGAGATTGCACCACTGCACTCCAGCCTGGGCAACAGAGCAAGACTCTGTCTCAAAAAAAAAAATTGGTTTAATAATTCTCTATCCAATGGAAATACACATTTATAGATATATATTATACAGATCTATGTATACACACATTCATGTGCATGTAGATATAGGCATCATCACACTGAGACATCTAATTCACTTATTAAACCATAAAGAAATGTATCTCACTCAATATCACATAAGTTTTAAACAGGTTTTAGTGGTGACACTAGATGCTAAGTTTAGTCTTCATATTTTAACGAGTTTGCATGGAATAATGAACTAAATGCTTTTAGCCCTGAGGTTACAGTCATCTTTTTTAATGGTACCTAGAGACTTAATTGTCATAAAATACGTTGGAATCTTTCTTCAAGATTCTAGATCCTTATTATATTTTACCCTTAAAACTTTTACTTTTAAATGTGTAGTCATCTAACCTCACCAGAAATACATCATCCTAGAGTACATTTTCAATCTTTGATTTGATGAGACTGAGAACATAATGTTGAACAATAGAAGTTTCTTTAGCTTATCTTGCTAATCCTTCCACACCAGAGACTCTATATTGAAACAGGTGCAATATTGAGTTTTCAGTCAATTTTTCTGATGTCAAAACTAAAAGCAGTTAGTATAAAGTGCCGACATAATGGTTTGAGCTTCATAAGTTTTACAGAAAAATCAATACCTGTCAAAGTAGAGAGCCAACATGAAGTAGAGAAAAGATGATCTTTAAAAAAAAATCTTTGATATGATATTTTTCGTTTTTGAGTGAGGGTCTCATTCCCACAGCCTGGACCTCTTGGGCTCAGGCGATTCTCCCACCTCAGCCTCCTGAGTAGCAGGAACTACAGACGTGCACCACCATGCCCAGCTAATTCTTTGTATTTTTTTTGTAGAGATAGGTTTTCACCATGTTGCCCAGGCTGGTCTTAAACTCCTGGGCTCAAGTGGTCCTCTCGCCTCAGCCTCCCAAAGTACTGGGTTTACAGGTGCAAGCCACCGCACTTGGCGAATAATTTTAAAAATACGCTCCAAACTACTAAGAACAGCCATTTATTTTCAAATGGACCTTTTTTTGTGTGGTAAGATATATAAGATAAAAGTTACCATTTTAACCAATTTTAAGTGTACAATTAAATGGCATTAAATACATTCACAGTGTTGTGCTACCATCACCTTTATCCATCTCTTGAACTTTTTTTATCATCCCAAACTGAATCTCTGTAACTACTGAACAATAACTTCCAATTCCCCTGTTCCCCAGCCCTTAATAATCTCTACTCTACTTTCTGACTCTATGAATTTGCCTATTCTAGGTACCTCATATGAGAGGAATCATGCTCAAATGGGTCTTTGGAATGTTAACCACAAAAAAGAAATCAGTTTTGTAAAATAGAAAATAATATTATTGCAAAAAAAGTATAGAAAAATGTTCCCCTGATTTCTTAGATGCAAATAAGTGATTGTAATAGTCAATAAGACATACATTAATATAGGGGCACATACACAAACATATATATACACATACATATGTATGGATGCATGTATATACATATAAATACATATAATCATATCAAAGGTAGAAATGCACATATTCATTATTTACCCCTGTTAAAGACATTGAACTTCATTTGTTAGTAGCTTGCACACAAATAAGATATTCTGAATTTTCTCCACACATACAAACCATTACTTAGTGGTCAATGAATGTTAGTCAATAATTGTATTGATGATAATTGGTGACATTTGACAGAATAGATTAAGATTATAAATATTATAGGGACATGGATGAAGCTGGAAACCATCATTCTCAGCAAACTATCACGAGGACAAAAAACCAAACACCGCATGTTCTCACTCATAGGTGGGAATTGAACAATGAGAACACATGTACACAGGAAGAGGAACATCACACACAGGGGCCTGTTGTGGGGTGGGGGGAGGGGGGAGGGATAGCATTAGGAGATATACCTAATGCTAAATGACGAGTTAATGGGTGCAGCACACCAACATGGCACATGTATACATATGTAACAAACCTGCACATTGTGCACATGTACCCTAAAACTTAAAGTACAATAATAAAAAAAGATTATAGACCAGGCGCGGTGGCTCACGCTTGTAATCCCAGCACTTTGGGAGGCCGAGGCTGGAGGATCACGAGGTCAGGAGATCGAGACCATCCTGGCTAACATGGTGAAACCCCGTCTCTACTAAAAATATACAAAAAAATTAGCCGGGCGTGGTGGCGGGCGCCTGTAGTCCCAGCTACTCGGAAAGGCTGAGGCAGGAGAATGGAGTGAACCCGGGAGGCGGAGCTTGCAGTGAGCCGACATTGAGCCACTGCACTCCAGCCTGGGTGAAAAAGCGAGACTCCGTCTCAAAAAAAAAAAAAAAAGATTATAAATATTAAAATTACATTAACTGAAACAAATCAAGTGTATTAGTCCGTTCTCATGCTGCTAATAAAGAAATACCTGAGACTGGGTAATTTATAAAGGAAAGAGGTTTAATGGACTCACAGTTCCACATGGCTGGGAAATCATGGCAGAAGATGAAGGAAGAGCAAACGGGTGCCTTACGTGGCAGCAGGCAAGAGAGCGTGTGCAGGGGAACTCTCCTTTTATAAACCCATCAGATCTCGTGAGACTTACTCACTATCACGAGAACAGCATGGGAAAGACCCGCCCCCATGACTCAATTGCCTCTAACGGAGTCCCTCCCACAAGATGTGGGAATTATGGGAGCTACAATTTAAGATGAGATTTGGGTGGGGGCATAGCCAAACCAGATCACCAAGGTAAAGATTCAAAAATCAAACCAAATCACGGCAGTAGCCACTTCCATTTGTATATTCCTTTATAGTCCGGTTTGATGCATCTGCGCTAATTTACCCCTCACCAAAGCACTGTGAGTGATGACTATTCACAGTCTGAACACTAAGACAACATTTAATGAAGACAGATAACTTAGTTAAGGTCATTGAGCCCAGGCATGGCAGCTCCACCAATGGAACTAAGACAACCCGTAGATGCTTGGTCTTGTGTGTTTCCCTTACACTTCTCCAGGCTGATACCACATTTCACTTTCAAGAGCAGCTCTGTGCAACAGAAATATAAGCCGAACTACATATACAATTAAAAATTTTCTTTTTTTCTTTTTTTTTTTTTTTTGAGACAGAGTCTCGCTCTGTCGCCCAGGCTGGAGTGCAGTGGCGCGATCTCGGCTCACTGCAAGCTCCGCCTCCCGGGTTCACGCCATTCTCCTGCCTCAGCCTCCGGAGTAGCTGGGACTACAGGCGCCCGCCACCACGCCCGGCTAATTTTTTGTATTTTTAGTAGAGACGGGGTTTCACCGTGGTCTCGATCTCCTGACCTCGTGATCCACCCACCTCGGCCTCCCAAAGTGCTGGGATTACAGGCGTGAGCCACCGTGCCCGGCCACAATTAAAAATTTTCTAGCAGCTACATTTAAAAAAGTGAAAAGAGGTAAAATCAATTTTGTAGTATATCTTATTTAACTAAATATTATCACTTCAACATGATATCAATATAAAAAAATTACTAAAGAGATATTTTGCATTATTTTTGTTAAACGAAGTCTTTAAAATCCAGCACATATTTTATATTTGAAATATTTAGCACATATTTTACATTTAAAATATCTCAATCCAGTCTAGCCAAATTTCAGTTGCTCAGTGGACACATAGTGCTTGTGGCTATTATACTGGACAGCCCAGTTGTAGACGTTTTTTTCTCTAATTAAGTAAAACAAGAATTTTGTTTCTGTTTTTTTTTTTTTGATGGAGTCTTGTTCTGTTGCCCAGGCTGAAGCACAGTGGTTTGATCTCGGCTCACTGCAACTTCTGCCTCCTGGGTTCAAGCAATTTTCCTGCCTCAGCCTCCTAAGTAGCTGGGACTACAGGCACGGACCACCATTCCTGGCTAACTTTTGTATTTTTAGTAGAGACAGGGTTTTGCCATGTTGGCCAGGCTGGTCTTAAACTCCTGACCTCAGATGATCTACCCACTTCGGCCTCCCAAAGTTCTGGGATTACAGGTGTGAGCCACCATGCCCAGCCATAAACCAATAATTCTATCAAGGAGTATTTATTAAACAGCTTTTTCACTCTCAAAATTGAATTTGTTAGAATTAATACAAGAGAATTTGAAAATGTGAAGCAGTACAGTGCAAATAAAGAAGGGAATTCATTAGAAATAATGATAATGATTTGTATTTAAAGTATAAATATGTGTCCAAGATGTACTTTGACTTTTCTCCTTGATAAATATGGATAGTAATGCCTATAAATAATTGTGCACAGTACCTGCCATATGGTTAGCAGTAAAAAATAAATAAATAAATAAATAAGTAGTTGTTTCTTTAACAATGAGGTAAGAATAAGTTTAACTAGTGGTCTGAAAATCTAGAAGTAATACCGCTCTAACACCTGGGACGGACAGAAAGGATGACTGTGTCATTTCTAAGAGGCAAGCAATCCGTTGGATTACACTGGCAGGGTTATTATAATGAAAACACTCTCGGTACACTTGAAATTCAGTGCTGTCGAAGAAAATCAGCAAAAAAATTAAGGACTAGTTCTTGCTGATGAACTATGTCAGGCAACAACAGCAATAGGGCAGCCAGAAAATTGAATGAAATCAAAATGCATATACGACTGGGACAGAAAGTCCTGCCGACCAATTGCCTTTCTTAATATTTATGCTGTCACACAGGCATCAAAAATACTGGTATTGTTTTAGATTTTTAAAAATGTGACCCATCATTTTAGGCATAGCTAATTTCTAGTCTGTATTTATGGATTCTAGCACCTGACATTTTTAGAGATATAGTATAGACAGGTATGTATGTATGTATGTATGTATGGATTCAACGTCTGACTATGTAGCACGGGCTGGTCTCAAACTCTTGGCCTCAAGTAATCCTCCTGCTTCAGCCTCCCAAAGCACCAGTATTGCAGTTGTGAACCACTGAGCCTGGTCTCTTTTTATTTTTTAAATGCTGTCTTGAACCAGGAGGACCCTGTTGAGGCCCTTCCTGGAGACTGGTCAATTCTTCTTGAGCAGCAAACTGGAGATTTTTTTGACCAAGGGTCTACCAACCAAAAGGACTGAAGGAAAGAGAGGAGTGGTACTCCAAAGGAAATTGGAGGTGTCTAAAGAAGAGAAACACATTCTAGGAAATACAAACAGCAGATGTCTACTACTTCTAAACTTTATGATTTCTTAAAGATTATAAAATGTGATTTGATATTCATAAAATTATGATTTGAATTATGTAACTTTTTTAATGTTTAAAAGGTTTTAATCTCTTTATCGTTTACCAAGGAGGGAGCTCTTCGTTTTGGCATTGCTGATAAGGAAACCACTATAGATTACAAAATATTAAAATATAATCCCTTCAGGTTGTGTTCTGGGTATACAGTGTGTCTTCTCTCTCTTTTTTTTTTTTTGAGACAGAGTTTTATACTACAATATTACTAAATAAAAATTAGACCCAGAGATTGTTTTTAAAAAAAGAACATTCTTGCAAGCTCAACTAATCATTTAAAATGGTATTTCTATTTTATTTCATCTAGTTTTTCTCGGTGTTTCAGAGCAGCAAATGGAGGTCTAGTTGACCGCATTTTCCGGAAATGGATGTTCATCTTTTATTAAATTCAAAAGTCCATATGAAGTGGGAAATAAAATAGTGAATTATTTTCAAGTGCAATTTATGAAATCTAGAATAATATTAGGTACTTGGCAAGCATTTTTTTTTTTTTTTGTCACAGAGTTTCGCTCTGTTGCCCAGGCTAGAGTGCAGTGGCGTGATCTCGGCTCACTGCAACCTCTGCCTCCCAGTTTCAAGCGATTCTCCTGCCTCAGCCTCCCGAGTAGCTGGGACTACTCGGGATGCACCACCACACCCAGCTAATTTTTGTATTTTTAGTAGAGACGGGGTTTCACCACATTGGCCAGGATGGTCTCGATCTCTTGACCTTGTGATCTGACCACCTCAGCCTCCCAAAGTGCTGGGATTACAGGAGTGAGCCACTGCGCCTGGTGAGCACTGGAAAAATTTTTAAGGGTAAGTTGAGGTTATGTGGATTAAATGAGTCATTATGAATAAGAATTTAGAACAGACCGGGCGCAGTGGCTCACGCCTGTAATCCCAGCACTTTGGGAGGCCGAGGAGGGTGGATCACCTGAGGTTGGGAGTTCGAGACCAGCCTGACCAACATGGAGAAACCCCGTCTCTACTAAAAATAAAAAATTAGCCGGGCGTGGTGGCACATGCCTATAATCCCAGCTACTGGGGAGGCTGAGGCAGGAGAATCTCTTGAACCTGGGAGGCAGAGGTTATGGTGAGCCGAGATTGTGCCATTGTACTCCAGCCTGGGCAACAAGAGTGAAACTCCATCTCAAAAAAAAAAAAAAAAAAAGAATTTAGAACAGATCCTAGCACACGGTAAACACTCAGTAGGTGTTAACTATTCTAATTATTAATAATTAATTTTTCTTATATTAATGGAAATCATCCAAGTTTATGATGTCTTGTTTTCTCAATGTGCCAGAAATGGCACATTCCAACCTTGCTATGAGTATGTTCTAAAATGTATACGTTTTCTGCTCAAGAGTAAAAACATCCTGTTTTTATTCAAACTTACTACACGTTAACAATAAATGTTAATTTGATTCATACATTTTTGAACAACCCATTTAGTATATTAAGATTAAATAATAAATAAAGGTAATGAGTGTCAGTCATCTTAGGACAGTTGTTGGAAACCACTCATGAAAGAGCTCTTTTGTTTTAGGGATTCAACTCCAAATCAACATTAGATAGCCAAGCTGATTAAATTCAGTTTCACCATATTTATGAGCATTTTTCTCTTTTAATTCAAAAGTGTGAATTAATCTAAATGATATTTGAGTTACAAAAATATGGCAGATACTTACTTATAAAACAGCTAGAACTTTAGTATATGTCAATTCATCAAAAATAATATACATGATGGTTTTTGTGGGTATGGATCCTAGAATGTTAGCAAACATACAAAGTAAAGTCTGGAAAGATCTGCCCCTTTTATCAATTTCATCAATTATTGTTAGGCTGTAGTCAGTGAAAGCACACTTTAATCCATGAAGTATTTTAACAAAAATAGTTTTTTTAAAGGAGAAATAAAATAGACAATTTTTTGAAAGAAATAGGAAAAAAAAGAAGCAATACTCCATCCCCAGGCTAGACCACAAATACACCGCTTAATTACATCAATGGCAGAAGAATTAGAGGTCTCAGTTAAATGTGTTTCCGTTGCACTTAAAATATAAATCTCTCATAGCGATCAGCAAAGCTAATATGAACACTACAACGCCTTGCTATTAATTATCCAGTGGAGTAAATCATAGACTGAGGTTCAGGGAATTAAATTGTATTTCTAAATTTGTCACTGTGATGTTTTGTGACCTTGATAAAGCCACTTAACCTTTCTTTGCCTCAGCTTCCGCATCCATTAAAAGAGGAGGAAGATGTACCTTTTGAGAGCGTAAATTCAGTCTGTGGTTGATTGGGAAGTAGTTTGAATATTCTGCTGCATTAACTGTTAAAAAGTTATATAAAGGATAAAAATGCTACTAAAACTATCACATCCTTGTAACAATCACCTCATTCTTTTTGCTTCTTTTCAAATCAGTTTTCCTTTCTTCACTTCCTCACTCTGCTTGCTGACTCTCAAATTTACTTGGGAAATCTTTTTCTGACATAACATTTTAACAAGGTATTCCCTTACCATTACTTAATTCTATGATCTGGCCCTAGAAATTAAATGGTGTTTCAACTGGTCTGACTCATTTCCAAACTTTATAATGGAAATGCAGTTGTTACTTTGTTTTAAATCTTTCTTTTTAAAATAATAGAAAAATGTTTTGGCCAGAAGGGGAAATAAGCATTAAATGGGCAAAAATGAGTATCATGTAATGTAATCAATACATCTAAAAAAAAATCCTATATAGGGTATATTTCTTTCTTCCTTAGACCTAACAAATCCAAAAATATGTATCATTACTAATATTTGTATTTTTTGTCTACATAGTTGGTATTTATGATGAGCCAAGGTGATCTAGTTTATTTTGGAATCACTAGATTGCTTATGGACCACCTCTGGATATGACGTTTTCCCTATACCCACATTCCCACATATGTCTGGCAGAAGGCTAGGGTTATAGTGTAGTCTGGATGTGAGTTAGAGTTTAGTGCAAGGAATCCTAGGATATAGCAATGTATATCAATACAAACTTGAATATTTTCACATTTTTATTTAACAATATGGAAGTATAGAAAATTGTTACACAATCCGATCGGGCGCGGTGGCTCACGCTTGTAATCCCAGCACTTTGGGAGGCCAAGGCAGGCGGATCGCGAGGTCAGGAGATCGAGACCACGGTGAAACCCTGTCTCTACTAAAAATACAAAAAAATTACCCGGGCGTGGTGGCGGGCGCCTGTAGTCCCAGCTACTCGGAGAGGCTGAGGCAGGAGAATGATGTGAACCCGGGAGGCGGAGCTTGCAGTGAGCCGAGATTGCGCCACTGCACTCCAGCCTGGGTGACAGAGCGAGACTCGGTCTCAAAAAAAAAAATAAAAAATAAATAAAAAAAAAAAGAAAATTGTTACACAATCCAAAACAGAATTTTATGCATATTGAATTACATTTCATAATCTTTAAGAAATCACAATGTGTAGAAGTAGTAGAAAATGGCTTTTTATGTTCTTAGAATAATTTCCACTTATTTTGGCACCTCCAACTTTCTTTGGAGTACTTCTCCTCTCCTCCCTACAGTCAATTCGGTTAGAATAGGCCCATGACCCAAATTAGCCTAAACAATAGTTAGTAAATTTGAAAATATACATACGTTTAATAAGCAAATCCTTTTCTAGGTAAAAATCCTACAGAAATGCTTGCTTATATGTTCAAGGAAATATGTAAGTGTCTGTGTGTATATATGTGTGTACATAAGACGGTTAATGGCAATATTACTTACATAAGCAAAAAGTTAAAACAAGCCCTAATGTCTATCAACAAACTGAGATTTTCATATAATGGAATATCATAGCATAAGAATAATGAATAAAGTGCAGATGAATGGAATAACATACATGCATATTTGAAACAAAATTTGGAGTTGAGGAAGCCAGACAGAATACACAACATGTGGGTCCTAATTTATAAGTTTCAAAACCAGGCAAAATGTAGCTATATCACTTTGTCATACACTATCAGCTAATACAACTTTTAAAAACACATGACAATAAATACCCCAAAACTCACATACTGAGGTACCTATCCAGTAGTGGAGAGGAAGGGGTTTATAATCAGAAAGGCATATGGGGGCTTCTGTGGGGCCTATAGTATTCTATTTCTTTGCCTAGTTGAGTTCTTTTGATAGCATGCTAAGCAGCTATGTGTTTACATTTTATACACTTTTTGGTTATATATGTTATTATTAAAAGAAATAAGTAAAAATATATACTGGATTCTGTATTTCTTATTAGGATAAAAATCTCTCACTAAAGAGAGGTGAATAATACATTCCAGAAAAAATATAAAAGCATATTACACAGCTTTATATAGAGCCTTTTGCATATAACATTTTAAACAATGTTTCCATTCAAAACAGACATATCTTCCAATAAAAAACGTAATGACCTTT
Source organism: Symphalangus syndactylus (assembly GCF_028878055.3). NCBI lineage: Eukaryota > Metazoa > Chordata > Mammalia > Primates > Hylobatidae > Symphalangus > Symphalangus syndactylus. Next base: position 43,516,557 of record NC_072447.2, on the reverse strand, counting down.
GTCAAGAAAGAGAAGTTATTATAGTGTAAGACAGAATCAAGAATAAAACCTATTTTCATACACTGGGATGACGTGTTAAAAACGAACATAATCATCTCTATAGGAATACTCAGCACTGTATTCATACCTAAAAGTACAACCACAGGTAGGCATTTGACTTAACAATATAAGAAAAGTGATGTTATTTGACTTAAATCGCAATACGAATCAGCAATATAATGTAGGAAATGAAAAGGTTTATGTAAAACTTGGTAGTATTAGACTCGTGCAAATGTAATTGCGGCTTTCGCCATTACTTTCCATGGCAAAAACCCGCAAAGTAATGGCAAAAACCACAATTATGTTTGCACCAACCTAAATATTAATAAAAGTAGAGTGTGCGATCTGGGTGGAGGGTATTATTCCTCCATGATTTTCTCTCCTTTTCAAGTATCAAGAGTATTATTTTGCCAATTATAAACACATTTTAAAAGCAACTGATTTAAATTGGATTGTGTCAATCATACTGAATTCATTCACTCAAGAATGCATATCTGCTGAGTGACAACTATACGTCAGACATCATGCTAGAGTCTTACTGAGTTTGGGAACCCCAGACTGAAAATGACATTGCCATTTTTGGTTTCAGCTTCTACATGTAAATAGCTTAGAAGCTGTCACTCCATTGCTACACCAAGAAAAAGCTGAAAAAAAACCTGAAAACTAAAATCTTTTGAGAACTGAGGTTTCAGGGCGAACCACCACTCCAAAATTTGAAGAGTAAGTAAATCCCAGAGAGTCACAGCTGAGATCACTATTACTTACTTGGAGCAGAAGCCATTAGAGCAATACACTCCATCAGCAATCATCACAACCAGACTCGGATATGACACAGATGTTGAAATTATCATACAGGGAATTTAAAATAACTATGTTTAGTATAGTAAGTGCTCTAATGGGACAAAATAGATCACATGATAGAACAGATGGGTAATATAAGAAGAGAGATTGCAATGTTAAAAAGAATCGAAAGGAAATGCTAGATTTTTTTTTTTTTTTTTTTTGAGACAGAGTCTCGCTCTGTCTGTCGCCCAGGCTGGAGTGCAGTGGTGCGATCTCGGCTCACTGCAAGCTCTGCCTTCCGGGTTCACGTCATTCTCCTGCCTCAGCCTCCTGAGGAGCTGGGACTACAGGCGCCCACCACCATGCCCGGCTAATTTTTTCTATTTTTAGTAGAGACGGGGTTTCACCATCTTAGCCAGGATGGTCTTGATCTCCTGACCTTGTGATCTGCCCGCCTCGGCCTCCCAAAGGGTTGGGATTATAGGCGTGAGCCACCATGCCCAGCCAGGAAATGCTAGATTTTTAAAAAAACAAACATTGTAACAGAAACGAAGAAGCCCTTTGATGGTCTCATCAGTACACTGGACACGAGTTCAGGAAACAATGTGTGAGCTTGAAAATAGATCAGTAGAACTTTACCAACTGACATGCAAAGAGAAAAATGAATGATAAAAACAGAAAAGAACATCCAAGAACTGTGAGATAATTTCAAAAGGCATAATATATGTATAATCGGAATATCAAAAGTAGAAAAAAAAAGAATTGAGCAGAAGAAATATCTGAAATAATAATGGTCATGGAATTTTCAAAATTGACAGACATCAAACCAGAAATCCAGGAAACTGATAAAACACTGAGTAGGATAAATAACAAAATCACTATACCTGGGCATACCATATTCAATCTACAGAAAAAAAAAAAACCAAAACACAGACAATCTTGAAAGAACACTGAGAAAATATCATATCTATAGAGGCACAGAGATAAGTATCAGAGTGAACATCTCATCAAAAACCATGCAAGCAATAAAAGAGTGGAGTGGAATATTCAAAGTGACAAAAGGAAAAAAGTACCAATCAAAAATTCTATATCCAGACTGGGTGCGGTGGCTCACGCCTGTAATCTCAGCACTTTGGGAGGCCGAGGTGGGAGGATCTCAAGGTCAGGATATCAAGACCATCCTGGCCAGCATGGTGAAACCCCGTCTCTACTAAGAATACAAAAATTAGCTGGGCATGGTGGCACGTGCCTGTAATCCCAGCTACTCAGGAGGGTGAGGCAGGAGAATTGCTTGAACCCAGGAGGCAGAGGTTGCAGTGAGCCGAGATGATGCCACTGCACTCCACCCTGGGTGACAAAGCAAGACTCCATCTCAAAACAAAACAAAACAAAAAACAAAAAAATTCTATATCCAGCAAAATTCTTTTTCTTTTTTTTTTTTTTTTTGAGACAGAGTCTTGCTCTGTCTCCCAGGCTGGAGTGCAGTGGCGCGATCTCGGCTCACTGCAAGCTCCACCTCCTGGGTTCATGCCATTCTCCTGCCTCAGCCTCCCAAGTAGCTGGGACTACAGGCGCCCGCCACCATGCCCGGCTAATTTTTTTTGTATTTTTTAGTAGAGATGGGGTTTCACCTTGTTAGCCAGGATGGTTTTGATCTCCTGACCTCGTGATCCGCCCGCCTCGGCCTCCCAAAGTGCTGGGATTACAGGCGTGAGCCACGCAAAATTCTTTTTCAAGGGGCAAAAATAAATAAAGGCATTCTCTGACAAATGAAAACTAAGGGACATCATCACCACTGGACCTTCATTGCAAGAAATGTCAAAGGAAGTTTTTCAGGCAGAAGAAAAGTGTATGGAATAGAAACTTAGATCTATATAAAGAAGAGCGCCAGAGAAGGAGTAAATGAAGGTAAAAGATTTTATTTCTCTTATTCTAAATTGATGCAAAAGATAACTTTGTTTAAAATAACAGTAACAATATATTGGGTGATTATACAATACGGGTAAGTGAAACAAATGAGAACAATGTCATGAAGGATAGGAGACAGCAACTGGGAGTACTCTGTAATAAGGTATCTGTACTACATAGTGTTTTTTGAAGGTGGACTGAGATTAGTTTAAAATTGGAATATCCGGGGCTATCACTAAAATATATATCTAAAAAGAAGGAAAATTGATGTAAAAATGGAAGAGATAAAATGCTCAATTAAAAGGAAGGAAGGCAGAAAGGAGTGAAGGAAATGCATATTGCTAAGTGAAAGAAGCCAGTCTGAAAAGGCCAAAAACTGTATAATTTCAATTATATGACATTCTCGAAAAAGCAAAACTATAGTTATAGTAAAAAGATCAGTTGTTTCCAGGGATTCAGGAGGCAGAAAGAAGGGCTGAACATATGAAGTGTAGAGTCTTTAGGGCAGTGAAACTATTCTGTTACTTTTTAATTATGAATACATGACACTATGCATTTGTTTAAACTCATAGAACTTCACAACATAAAGAGAGAACCTTAATGTATGCAAATTTTAAATATAATTCAGGAGGTCAGAGGATCCTGGGAAATACAGAATATGATAAAACAATCTAACTATATTACAAATATGTGAGATAACCTCACTGAAGCAGGTGAGGGGAAAGGTGCTGACCTTAGCAACTTTGGAAATGAGTGAAGTCTGTAAGGCTAAATGCTAAAACAATTGTACATAAACACCATATTCTAATTGATAAAGTTGTTTCCCACATGGGCACAGGTTAACAAATTCTGATCTCACTATACATTTATACTGGAAGTGAACAATTAACAAGTAAAAGAATGGCAGATGGTGAGAAGCAGTTTTCTAACTACTGGATTGGGAGGTTACACATAAGGTAGGGGAAGAGGCTAAAATGATCCATATGGTAATAAATTAGAGTTGGAAACATCAGTATGAACTCATGTTTAACTTAATATAAACACAGGTGTTTACACATATAAATATCTATAGATATGTGTATATGTGTATGTGTTACTATACATATTTTTCTTTTCTTTGTCAATTAGAAAAGCTTCAAAACAACTATATCCCAGTACTCTCAACATGAAGGTATTCACTTTTGGTATAATTCTCCAATAAAAGCAACATGGCATCTTTGAAAAAATATATCTGATTTAGGGACTGGGGCAGGAAATATACAAGATGAGCTTAGAGCATCTTAAAGGGCCAGAAAGTAGGAAAGTACTCAAGCATACACACACACACACACACACACACACACACACACACACACACACACCAATATGAGTATGTCACAGGGACAAAGGAGCCAACTAAAAGAGCTCTTAATGACCAAAACTGTAATAATTTGAGCAACAAAATAACTAAGGTAATTTGGATTATAAAGCAAAATATAAAATAACTGTAAGTCCAAACTGGTATAGAGCAACAATTGAATAAGTAGATAAATGTGGGAGAATAGACAGGCATCTCATGTAGCAGAATACCAAACAACATATGTGGACATTCTGCTCTCAAAGAGGTGGAATATAACCTCTCACTCCTTTAGCATGGATGGCATATAGTAACTTCCTTCTAAAAACTACACTATAAAAATAGGGAAGAGAGTAACTTTACAGTGGAAAAACCTACGTAACACTACCTCAGGTGATCAATATCAACATCAACAGTGATAAGTCAGGCTGATATGACATGTGATTTTATCTCTGTGTTTTTTCTTCCAAGGACCTATAACCCTCGTCTAATCATGAAAAAAATCTCAGAAAAATCCCAAATATAGGACATTCAACAAAATACTCCTCAAAATTGTAAAGGTCATCAAAAATAAAAAAATAAAAAATGTAAAACAGTCACAACCAAGAGTATCTTAAGGAGACATAACAACTAAATGTTATGTGCTATTCTGGATGGGATCCTGGAACAGAAACAAGGACATCAGGTAAAAAGCATAGAAATCGAAATAAACTACGGACTTTACTTAATAATAATGTGCCAAAATCACTTCAGTAACTCTAACGAATATACCATATTAATATTAGATGTGAATAACAGGGGGAACTGAATGCAGGCTATATGGGATTTCTACTATATTTTTTCTGTAAATCTAAAACTGTTCTAAAATCAAATGCTTATTAAAAAAATAAAAGACATTGCCCTTGACTCTAAGTTGCTCACATTCTTATGAAAATACAGGAGTGTCATTAAATAGTTATGATGCAATGAGGTAAGTGCTGCAATAGAGATGCTAAAAGTGCTGTGGACGCATGGACTACGTGCCTCAACAAGGGGATAACGTTTTAGCTGTGCCTTGAAGAAAGGGTGAGAATCAGGGATATGACAAAGGAGAAGAAAAAAAACCTTCCAGAGGGAGAAAACCATGAATAAGAGTTCAGAGGGAGGACAGTTGGAGTAAGAAGTTCAATGTGGGTAAGGCTAATAAATGATAGAGGCTAGAGATAGTGCTGTAACATCTTTAATTTAAAAGAAAAACAATTGAAAATGTTTCAGGAGTTTGACACCAGCCTGGCCAACATAGTTAAACCCGGTCTCTACTAAAAATACAAAAATTAGCTGGGCATGGTGGCACGGGCCTATAATCCCAGCTACTCGGGAGGCTGAGGCAGGAGAATCTCTTGAACCTGGGAGGTGGAGGTTGCAGTGAGCCGAGATTGCACCACTGCACTCCAGCTCGGGCAACAAGAATGAAACTGTTTCTCAAAGAAAAAAAAAAAAAAAGATGTTTAAAATACCAAAAGTGCTGGACAGGTTTATAATTTCTTTCACTGTGATCTGTTATGTTGAACCAGTACTTCACTTAGCTAAGGATATACATTTTCAAAAAGGGAAGGATCGATCGCCCATAAAAGCTCACGATGTTGCCTGCACATTTAGCCACTTCCTTCAGCCAGAAATTTCCTTTTTACATATAGGATTCCTCTTTTTTTTTTTTTTTAAGTGACATTATAACAAACTTCAAATTCCACTAAAACCAAATAATATTATGTTTTCCATGATGTGCAGAAAACCAAGATAAAAAACAGTGATTCCTTATCATTCAGATACTGCCCATGTTTGTTGCTCTGAGGAATATAATTTGGGTTTTAAGAATTGCTCACACCAGTTAGAATGGCCATCATTAAAAAGTCAGGAAACAACAGGTGCTGGAGAGGATGTGGAGAAACAGGAACACTTTTACACTGCTGGTGGGACTGTAAACTAGTTCAACCATTGTGGAAGTCAGTGTGGCGATTCCTCAGGGATCTAGAACTAGAAATACCATTTGACCCAGCCATCCCATTACTGGCTATATACCCAAAGGACTATAAATCATGCTGCTATAAAGACACATGCACACGTATGTTTATCGCAGCACTATTCACAATAGCAAAGACTTGGAACCAACACAAATGTCCAACAACGATAGACTGGATTAAGAAAATGTGGCACATATACACCATGGAATACTATGCAGCCATAAAAAGTGATGAGTTCATGTCCTTTGTAGGGACATGGATGAAACTGGAAAACATCATTCTCAGTAAACTATCGCAAGGACAAAAAACCAAACACCACATGTTCTCACTCATAGGTGGGAATTGAACAATGGGAACTCATGGACACAGGAAGGGGAACATCACACTCCGGAGACTGTTGTGGGGTGGGGGGAGGGGGGAGGGACAGCATTAAGAGATATACCTAATGCTAAATGACGAGTTAATGGGTACAGCACACCAACATGGCACATGGATACATATGTAACAAACCTGCACATTGTGCACATGTACCCTAAAACCTAAAGTATAAAAAAAAAAAAAAAAGAATTGCTCTTTAATTTGGCCCCACAGTAAATGTGCTATAGTGTCACACCATTTAAAACAATGTTATACATAAATATATCTTCCCAATAGACTTCTTGTTAATACCTAAAATGCATTTTAGTATATACTGTTCTTAACTCTAGGGTATGTAGCTCTACATTAACCCAAAATTTCACATCCAGTCAAACTGTTTCATAATTTATTTGCCCAAATCATTGTCACAGGTAAGGCTACATATGATAGAAGTATTTATGATAATAAGTGGAATGAAAACTTTCATTAAAACTTTAACTACCTTCCTCTTGAGTATCAAGACTCAATTACTCTTTGTTTTTATATAAAGAAAAGAAGATATTTTTGGACAAATGAAGTTCAGGAAAGTACAGTTGCCCTGGAAAGAATTTAGGATATAAAGAGTTCTATTTTTGGTTCTATAAAATAGTCTTATACAAGCTGTTTTACCATTCGGAGCCCAGAGTTCAGTATCCATGATATTGTGCTCCAACTGTCTCATACTAGGTACTGGTTTAGAATCCTAGCATTTCTAGAAAGGGGAAAGAAGTGCTTACTAAAGATGAGTTCTCCACTCTGAAGAATAAAGACTAGAAGTGCATTCTATTTTCTATTCAGAATAGATTGCTTTACTTTGTATTTTTAAATTTCTTTGTCTCAATACTACTGGTTGAAAAACCACTTCAGTAGAGATAGAGGAAAAAATTAAGTAATAGATGAAAAACAAATTTCAAAATTGACTGTATAGAAACTCAAGTACAGCCAGATACCTTAAAAGAAATAAATTATTATAAGATGTAGGTGACTACCACAAAACACTTTTCATATACAGGGAAAACTAATTTTAAGTGGACCAGTGAACAAATAAAACTCTAATTTAAAACAGCTAATGTCCTTTTTATGCTTTTTCTATATAAGTTTTACAAGTATGATCATACACAAAAGTCACCAAGAAGAATCTCTCAATAAGAATATGAGAATAATATTTTTAATTTCTGAAAGTTGTTCTTATTATCCCCACTTTTCTCATGAAACCACCTTGTAAGAAATGCACTATAAAGAAAAAAAATGTATGAATGCAATTTTTATGGACAAAAATTATGCACATTTGGATATAATTCTGCATTTTGCAAATTTATATCATACATATTACCTTACTTCATTTGATACTTGCTAAAACCCTATGAAATAAGAACAGCAAATTTTATCAACACCATTTTATACATGAAGAAACTAATATGCTGAAGGCTGTGGAAACTCCACCAACCTATGTGACGAGTGAGTTGTAGATTCAAGATTACAGGTAGTGTTCTGAATCTTGTCCTCATGTCCTTCCACCTTAGCAACCAGCTATGAAAATGACTCTATGCATCACACCTCACATAATTATTCAATGATGGCACCTGAAGTTATGCTATTTTCAAGTTCATGAGGACATTTATGTCAGATTGATAGAGTGATAAAATAAAAGAGAAAAGTGACTTTTCTAATTTGGAGCAAGGCAGGAAGACAGAGGTAGATTTCATATATTCTATTTAGCCACTCTAGGAAATGTTTCCAAAAATGATACCATTATAAAATATAAGCATAATTTTTGGAAATCATAAACTCATTTTTATTTCAAGTACTTTCAAAAGCTAACATTTCTTTTTTTTTTTTTTTTTCTGAGACTTCGTCTTGCTCTTGTCCCCCAGGCTGGAGTGCAATGGCACGATCTCAGCTCACTGCAACCTCTGCCTCCTGGGTTTGCGTGATTCTCCTGCCTCAGCCTCCCAAGTAGCTGGAATTACAGGTGCCCGCCACCACGCCTGGCTAATTTTTGTATTTTTAGTAGACACGGGGTTTCACCATGTTGGCCAGGCTGGTCTTGAACCCCTGACCTCGTGATTCGCCCGCCTTGGCCTCCCAAAGTGCTGGGATTACAGGCAGGAGCCACGGCACCCAGCTCAAAAGTTAACATTTCTATAACTCCCTAAACATATTGTCTCTAGCCTTTTGAATGGACTTCAGTGGAAGATGATTCAAACACAAGGAGGAATAAATTTCACCTATAGGAATCCACTTAGCAATTGATTATGTACTTCTTTAGAGATTAAAAATATCAATGTGTAGCATAAAAACTAACTTAAAATAGTAGTTTCATCACTTGCAAGTGAAATATTGAAGACTGTGATTACCTGTAACAGTTAATTCAGTAGTTCTTCTCACAACAAAGCCTCCATATTTTAATTCACAGGTATAATTTCCAATGTCATCTTCTCTGACTTCTCTTATAAGCAGAGTATCTCTTTTGAATACAATACTTGGCCTCCATGTTTTTGTCCTGCATTCCTATATGAAGAACATACAATTTTGGTAGTACATATAGTAACGGAAAAATATAGAACAGTTTTAAATAACTAAAACAAAAGCTTCTAAAATTGCATTTTAAAGGGACTAAAAAGTTTGAAACTACTGCTAAATAATTTCATTTCTTCTCAAAATCTCTGGGAAATCAATTTGCTTCCTAGAATAATATGGCAAGTTGTACTGGTCATTATACATTTTTGAACCAATGAATACTTCAATCTGAAGATTATTTTTTAGGAAAAGTCAATTAACTTCTAAGATTAGTATATCTAAACCAGATATGTATTGATTTACTAGATATAAGAATAGAGATGTATACTAAGACTATCCCTGACATCATTTTGGAAACAAATATTTCACATTTGATGATTGTGAAATCAACTATATTGAAATTGATAACATAAAATACAAACCATATTATTTTACTGGAAAGCAGAAAATTTGCCGTACAAAAGATTGCACCATTCAATGATTGCACCGGAATTCTATTTCAATATTTGAAACATTTTAGTTTTGCATTTAGTAAAAACTAAATTTCTTCATAGTGTATGCATGCTATAATCCATGAAAGAAACAATCAACATTTATATGCAAGGTCTTTAGAGTTCCATAAATATCTGTTTTCATTGTTGATAGACTTACCAAATTATGGTCTCTGAATTAAGCTTTGAATAATAATGATGTTGGCTCAGGAGATTTCTGTTTTTGCCAAAACAGAAGTCAATTTCCTCTAGCCAGATTTGAAATCAGTGGAACGAGGATAAAATAGCTTTAAAACATTTGACATTCTTCAGGGATAATATTATTTCTAAAAAATTTATTGCCAAATCAAATTTTTGCAGAACATTATTTTATATGGCTCAATGCCTTTGTGTAATTGGGGGCAATTTTCCTGTTATTTCTGACCAAAATATACATTGTATATGCCATATTAGTTGCATGACTTGTGGTAATTGCATAAATTTTCCACTGAATGTGTGACATCTATATTTAGCCAGATTAATTATTTTATAGTATTCTACTATAGAAGTAGCCCTTAAATCTCTGCTGTTTAGACTACAGGGGCTAATCTTTGACTATGGAAAAATAATCTGAAATGTTATGACTTTTAAATACCACATATACTGCATCCCCACCCACCACTTCACTAGTCTGCATAGCTTAAGGTCAAAATTACTGTGGCAATGTTGGAAATATGACTAAAGGACCAGCCACTTTTTACATTGTGTGTGTGTAGTCTCTCATCTTTCAGCAAATTTTAAGATGCTCTTTGCAAAAGGTGAGGAAAGAAACACAACTCTTAAAATAAACTTATTAGTGAACAACAAAGAAACTGCATATTTAGAAGCTGATGTCACACATGGGTACTAAAGAGAAAAAGGGTTTATTTGGAGACTTGGGGTCAAAATCCCCTAATACCACTCCCTCTTGAAGCAATCATCAGGGTTTGCCTCAGAATCTACCTGTGGAAGTCAGGCCAACCACAAGGTGGTTTGAGATGTCAGGGTGGTTAAGGATAAGAAATACTCCAACAATCAAAAAAAGAGAAAAAGAAAATTCATTCCCACAGTAACAGAAACCAGCAGGACCAATATCTGAGTTCCATTTAACATGGTCTAGGATTGAAAATCAAGCAAGGGACAAGTATAAAAATCTTCCGACAGTTCCCTTGATGTTCTGAACCCACAATTTCACATTATCAAGAATCAAAAGTAAGTCTTACTTAGGAAAGAGCATTGCTGTTTTGGAAAAATCTTTTTTAAAATTGTTAAAGGTTTGTTTCTTGTTTTATTTCTAACAGTTTTTGAATTCATCTTCAGTCTGTCATGAGGACTCACATTCTGTATACTGACATTTGTGGATCTAGTTACAAAGAGGCCCAGTTTCTAAAGTCCTACTTCCAGTGAGTTGGACAAAGCAAATGTTACATAAGGATTCTTTAAACTATGGATAAAATATTCTGGAGGAATGTTCATAGCGTCTATACTTTATTTTTTGAGTACATTCAATAACAAAAAATTTATTTTATGGTATAAACAAGCTTAAAATTATGTTCAAATCTGGAATATCAGTAAACATCAATGATGGTGATAGGAAAGTCAGAGGTTGGATTCTTCTGTTTAAGTTTAAAGTTTCATCTGGTTTTGGAAGAAAGTTACTTTAATATTATATTTCCGGTGTCATAAAATTTCCTCAGATGTTATTTCTTTAAAATGTTTATACACGAAAAAGATTAGAATATGGACAAAATTATATCCGTTAAACGGAACATTCCATGAAAAACTAGTATACGATTTTATCCTGGAAAAAAATCAATCCTTTTTCCTTTTGTTTGGGGACATTTTGAAATGCTAATGTGAAGAACCCCGAAAAGAATGTTCAAGGTAATTTAGTTCCTGAAATTATCAACCCAGACCATAATACACTTGAAAGAATTGTCCATGGAAATAACATATAAACATTAACACAACAGCTTATTACAGTGGATTACCAATACAAACATTGACTAGCATTTACTAAAGCCACTGGTTAAAAAACATATAATGACCAGTACAACTTGCTATATTATTCTAGGAAGGCAAAGCTAAACTATATCACGCCCATCTAGGTTTTCTATCCAATATGCCCCAGAATATAAGGCACAATTAATTTGTTAATAGGAAATAGAACCACCCGCAGTCCATACCTTGTACCAAAGGATTTCAGGTTCTCTGGTTGGCAGTAGAAAATCCTCTATGTCACGGCACGAAATTTCCTTGCTTTTGCTAAGTTCAGCTTTTTCAAAATACTTCATCTTGGAATTATAACAGAGCCCAGTGTCATTTTCACCCACTGTCAGCGAGATGGATACTTTCATACAGTAAGTGGAGTTTCTGTAACAAAGCAGAATAGATATGGTGACCTGGTGTGAACAAAAAGCAAGTGCTGCCAAGGCAGAATATTTAATTCACTTAAAAGAGAAGCAAAAACTTCACTGTTTAACTAATTTTATGGTATCTTGACTTATTCCACAGGGTTCTCTCTTGCTACCCAACTAAACAATACTTGCTCTTGTGAAGCTAAATGTATATTTGTTTTTATTTGCCAGAGAAAAAGTTTTGTTTTACATTCAGGTTCAGTTTTAAAATGTTTAATAGATATTTTGTATCTAGAAAAAAAAAATAAAGGAAGATTTAGGTCCAGAATAAAGTCAAGCCTGGGCTTATGCTAAAATTGGCAAATTCAATATAAGTAGAAAAGGGTAACTGGCCTACTAATCACAGTGAGGTACAGGAATAATGCTGCATACTCTTACAGTATTGGTTGTCTTGCTAAGACGAGTAGTTATTGAGTCTGGGCAGAACACATTCTTGGATAAAAGTATTGCAAAGTTACTGTCTTTATCGACCCATATCTACTGGGGTTGGGACCTAGAGTCCAGGTTGTCAGAGCTAAGCATTCTACTGTGTTACATAAGAACAACCCCATCCTGATAGACAGATTCTACAGAATCAGGTCATTAAATAAGCATCTCTTTTTTTCTTCCCGGTACATAAATCAAGTTTATAACTTGGAATAAGTGAGGCTATAAATCCTGCGCAGAGATCTTTTGGAAGGGTTGAGACCAAATGAAGTTTTTTGGGTAAATTACACTACTTCTACTTGCTTTTTAAGTCTCAGGACATTCAATGAACACTGATAATGTGTCAGGCATGGTGCTGGCTAATGAGAAGAAAGAGAGGAATAAAATATTGAATTCAAAGTTTGCTTTAGAACTTCCCATTTGGTAAATAAGTGTCCAACTGTGTATTCATGTACTTGGCCATCAAATTCCTGTATTTGAGTCTTACTGCTTACCATCTCTACAAAACTGGGCAATTTATTTAACTCCTTTGAGTCTCAGGGGGGACTCATGGGAGAGACAGCACTTGTCTGCGCATTAAAAAGGATACTGGACAGAAATCTGCTTGGCCTGTCATAGGTGCTCAGTGATACTGGTTCCTCTTTGCATCTGTATACATGCACAACATCTCTTAAGTCCTCCTTATTCAGCTAATGCTTTGACATTTAAGCAGCTCCCTTATTTAGATTCTTGCTTTTGTTTAATGCTAATATGACACAGTGAGAATGTCCAGAAAATACATAGGTAGATTATTAGGCTTTATATCTGGTAACAAAGAATATTTCCACAAAATTAGATGGTTCTTTATTGAACGTAGACATCTCTAGCTTCCTATAATACCTAGCCTACAAGTAGATGTAAGATACTTAATAGGTGAAATAATTAGCCATTAAACAAAGTTAATCAGAAGCTTGAAAAAAGTCCTGAGCGTGTGTGTTAAGGAATTTTGCTAGAATAAGGCATATTCCCTGTCCTCAGGCCCTCACAATCCAGGGAAAGAGACAGGCAAATAAACAGCTGAAATTCAATATGATAATTACTACAAAGAGATATGAACTACCAAAGTGGTATCAAAGAAAGAAACAAGAAGGCTCCATAAATGATGATACTTGAACTATCTTAGAGACTGAATAAGAATTTGGCAATTTTAAGGAGGGTTATCTGAGGTAACGGTTTGCACAAAGCCTGGAAGGCATGAAATAACTTACTGTGTTTAAGTAATTGCAAATAATGTGGAGTGACTGGAGTATAAAGGACTTGAGACTGGACAAATGCACAGAAGCAAGACTGAAAGTCACATAAGCCACTTCAAAGAGTTTAAACTTTATGTTAAGGAATGATGAAATTTGGATCTTAGAAAGGTTTTTCTGATTATAATGAGAAAAATGGGTTTGACTGTAAGGAAGAATAAATGCAATGAGACAAATTAGAAAGCAACTGCATTCATTCAGAAACAAATGGCAGCCCCAATGAAAGCAACACACATTGGGACAGAAAAGAGGGATCATGTTCAAAATATATTTAAGACACTGAATCAATGTTAACAGTGAGGAAGCAAAGGAAAGAGAGAGGCATCCAAGATGATCAAGAATTTTTCTCAGTTGAGTATATGAAAGGTAGAGTCAATCTTTCAGCATAAAAAACACTGAAAAAGAAACAGCTTTGAGAGACAAGAGTGTGTTAAATTTTAGCTTGAGCTTCACACCCAAATGAAAAAGATATCCCTCTTTGGGTTTGCCAGCAATGCTGCTCATGCATTATTTATTAATTTTACTCCAGTACTGACTGGAGCATGTTCTTTCTAGGCTCATTATACGATCATTTTTTCAGAAAAAAATTATCTACATTAACCTATTAACTATTTTAGGGCACATTCAAATATGCCTTAAGAAAATACTTAGGTTTTGGAATGATACAGATTTGTAGAACACAGAATTAAAAAAAAAAACAGAAAGGCCTTTTAAGGAAAGTAAATCTGTGCATCACAATTTTGAAACTTCCACATAAATCGTTTAGACACGAGAGTCTTAGGTTTCCTTTCTCCTCAAACTATTGATTACTTTTGTTTGTCTGTTGTACTATATCTCTTTGTATGGAATACCAGACATTCATATACAGAGAGAGAGGGGGAAAGAGGCAGGGTCAAGTGAAGAGCAAGACTCCAAAGCCCAACCTCATGGGTTCAATCTCAATCACTCATTCAAGCTCAATCACTCATTATTTTGAAAACTAGGGAAAGTTGGCTGGGCGCCGTGGCTCACGCCTATAATCTCAGCACTTTGGGAGGCCGAGGCGGGCGGATCATGGGGTCAGGAGAGCGAGATCATCCTGGCTAACATGGTGAAACCCCGTCTCCACTAAAAATACAAAAAATCAGCCGGGTGTGGTGGCGGGCGCCTGTAGTCCCAGCTACTCGGGAGGCTGAGGCAGGAGAATGGTGTGAACCCGGGAGGTGGAGCTTGCAGTGAGCCGAGATCACGCGACTGCACTCCAGCCTGGGCGACAGAGCGAGACTCCATCTCAAAAAAAAAAAAAGAAAAAGAAAAAGAAAAAGAAAACTAGGGAAAGTTACTTGGCTCCTTTGGCTTCCATTTCCTTATTAGGATAAGGTGAAAGTAATACCAAAGACTCCATAGGCTGCTGTGGGAAACGAATACAATAAAGCTCATAAAGAGCTTAGAACATTGCCTGTCTTCCAGTGAACACTCAGTAAGTGTTAGATCTTATTATTGGCACCGCCTCCTTCATTCCCAGTTTCTTTATACTTCCATTTTGCAGTACAGTCACACAGTGTTTGTTTAACAAATTAGAAAATACTACCGTGATGAGGCCTTCAGTTCTTTGGTCTCTAATTAGTGTGAAGCTTAAAAATCCAGATAAGTCCTTATACTTTTCATTTGAAATATATGAGTGGGTTGAATAAGAACGACTAAAGTTGAATTAAATATGGACTCCCCACCATAGCCATCACCTCTTTCTCTTCTTTAAATACAAATGTCCCCTAATCTTCAGAAAGTGGTTCCAGAGAAGCATCACTTAGGTATTCTTATTTTCCTAACTTTTATTCTTCAACTCTGTGAGATGAGTGCTGATTTACAACTGTCTGGTAATGTCTGGAACTCCAGACTGTCCAGGATGGCACTATTTTCAAATTACTTTCGATGTTTAATACTTGTTTACTGTTTCTGTTCATCAGGAGGTGATTTAAAAAGCTAAAAATAAAGTAGTATCCAACGAATGCTATAGTCCTATTTACTGAGAAGAGCTAACAGGAAGCAAGCAACTTGTGACACACTGATAAACATATGATACCCCTGAGGGGAATTTACACACTCTCAAAGCAAAGAGTGCATTCCTCCATCATCAAACTCGTGACATAACTGCTATGATTCTCTGCTGTCAGGGAAATAACATGGAATGGGGTAAACGGGGTAAAGAGAATGCTCCTACAGGACTTACGGTAAAACCATTAGCACATATTTACTCAGCTTTTATTGTTTATAACAGATGGGCTGCAGTCTAGGCAAAAACTTAAATCATGATTACTGGTTTCAGTATTTATAAAATGGCTAGAGAGACAGGACACGCATGCAGGCAGAGAAAACAGAGTTATTTACAACTGAGAGTCAACACCCCACTATCCTTTCTAGTGAGGAAACAGTGTTAGTATAGACTTAAAAAAAAATCTAGTTGTCTCTGGCAAGGGTGACCCTGAGGTCCACACCAGGTACACACACAACATATTGGAGAAACAACTAACATAAAGTTACTTCTTTCAATGTCTTAACATTACAGCAAAGGGACCCAATGCTGAAAGAAGTCAATGAGTTTTTCGAATTCTATTATCTAATTAGTGGTAGAAATGGGGTTAGAACTCACATCTCCTAACTTCTAATTCACTGGTCTCTTCTATATGCTAGGGGAGGCAATTGGTGCTGGGTTAGCACACACAGACGCTATATACCTATCGATGATAATAGATATAGATATAGATATAGACATACCATTGTTTAAAACAAAAGAACGTCACCTACCCTTAATCCTTGGTTTTACTTTATTTTACACTCTAAAATAAACGTCTTCTGGACATTAAGGACTTAAATTTTCAAATTTTCTTCAGGACTTTAATGATCCAAGTTTTCAAAAAAATCCATGATCTAACTTGATTTTTTTGAAAATTTAGGTCCTTAAAGTCCCCAAAATCTGATAAGTGATGTAAGGGAGCAAGCAACCTGAAATACTGTTTTCTTCATATTTTTCTACTATATAAAAGCATTTACTTCTGAAGCACTGGCTTTGAGTCCCGCCTTACAGAGAAGAAAAAAAAAATCTGATTCAGTGAAAATACTGGGAATTCCCAAATATTTCTGAACACAAGTAATCAATATATGACACAAAAATAAATTCAAAATAATTACTTCCATACAGATTCCAGAAGTCAGTACAGCACCCTGAACTCCTCCACAGGTTTCTCAGTACTGCTGTACTTTGAAATAGAAGACAATTCAGAGTTGATATGCATGGGAGCTATCAGTGATTTTTTTTTTTTTTTTTGAGATGGAATTTCGCTCTTGTTGCCCAGGCTGGAATGCAATGGTGCGATCTCAGCTCACTGAAACCTCCGCCTCCCGAGTTCGAGCGATTCTCCAGCCTCAGCCTCCGGAGTAGCTGGGATTACAGGCACATGCTACCACGCCAGGCTAATTTTTGTAGAGACAGGGTTTCACTATGTTGGTCAGGCTGGTCTCGAACTCCTGATCTCAGCGATCTACCTGCCTCAGCCTCCCAAAGTGCTGGGATTACAGGCGTGAGCCACTGTGCCTGGCCGCTATCAGAGATTTTAAAATTTATTTTTAAAAGGATGACTACATTGCATAACTATAGATCAAAGTGCAGAAATTTGGGTAGTGCAGGCAGAAGGTAAAAAAGGAAAATATGTGTAGAAAGGGAAATTTTGTATATCACTGATTCACTGATAAAGGATATTAAAAACCGTGTTATGTGATACCTTAATATAGCACAGTTTTAATTATTCTGTAATCACATGCCCTATGTACAACAATGTGTAGTGTTTGGTATCTCTCTCTTACTCTAGCAGAATTACCAGTGACATGATTGTAAAATGTATCCTCTAATAGGATCACTAAACACATGACCTGTATATTCTGCTACTCCTCAAGTCCCTAAGGGAAATACCATTTTCATAATGTTTGGCAATCTTTTCCTACTTCATGAAGTAGTGTGTAAGAAAGCCAGGGATTTCATTAACTTTATAAAAGGATTAAGTTGTTCTATGCCTCTGTGTTTTATATGGTCTACTCTAACATTCATTGGTCATTTTTCAAGTCATGATCTTTCCTTTTTGTAAGAATGAAGGCACATAGTATTTTTCAAGTGTCATAAGCCTTTGGCACTGAAAAGCAGCACAGAGTGGCAGCAGATCTGAAGGTTCAGTTACTACAGACCCAAGCAGAAGTGAACTGTCTGGAAGGCAGCTTCTCAACCAGAAATTTGACCATCGTGTCTAATCATTAGTTGTAAACATAAAGTGTTAGGAATCAAAAAGTGTCAAGGTTAGATTGTAGAGTTTGTTAAACCTTAAATATACTTTGACAGTTTATTTCTAATCTTAAAGTCTTCCATTTTTTTCCTTTTTTATTGTTCTGTCAGTCTTTATGGTAATGCCTGAAGCTATGCATGTGGCCCTCTATCTTATCTTTCTTAAACACACTATGTTTGTAGCTACTAATACTAAAAGATTTGTTTGGATTAGTTTTTCTTTTCAGAAGAGCTCTGGAGGGCCTATTGATTTAACCCTGGTTGAAATCAGCCCTTGGTGAAAAGATTAGAATGAGACCATTGAGCAGGTGCTTAAAACCTAAAAATGCCAGTTTACTGCCTTCTCATTTGAAATTTTTTTAAACATTTTGTTGAACTGGTGAATTGAACTCCACCTACAGTCTTTTGCTAACTGTAAATTCAAGACAATTGTCTTCTCTTTTTTAGTAGAAAGTGATCAATATAATTTTTCTATTTGTATTTTTCTAACCTATTTTTCCTGGAATACTAGAATTGAGAAGGCCTAGGCATATAAAATTCTAGTCCAGTATTTCTGTCTGAGTTATTCTTGTGCATGAACACTTTCAAACTTCACCTCTGTAGATTCCAAGAGTAAGGGAAAAGATAAGAGGGAGAAGAAGTAAAAATCATGTCACTGAGGGAAACTGAGGCCCAGGACATGGGTTCAAGATTACACACATTACATATAATTTCTTCAGGGCCTATGGCTGATTTCTTAGCTCTTTATCCATTTTAACCTTTTTTTTTTTTTTCTTTTTGAGATGGAGTCTCGCTCTGTTGCCCAGGCTGGAGTGCAATGGCGCAATCTTGGCTCACTGCTACCGCTACCTCCCAGGTTCAGGAGATTCTCCTGCCTCAGCCTCCCGAGTAGCTGGGACTATAGGCGCCCGCCACCACGCCCGGCTAATTTTTTGTATTTTTATTAGAGATGGGGTTTCACCGTGTTAGCCAGGCTGGTCTTGATCTCCTGACCTTGTGATCTGCCTGCCTTGGCTTCCCAAAGTGCTGGGATTATAGGCGTGAGCCACCGCGCCCAGCCAACAATCACAATTTTTAATTACAGTATTTATCCTCATTTTGCTACATCCACTGTTAATATATCTGCTTCTCGTAATATGTAAAATAAAGAAGTAAGCTGTATGCTGTTTGAATTCTTAGAGGCACATTTTTTTAACTGAGGTAAAATTCACACAACATAAAATGAACCATTAACTATTTTAAAGTTTATAATTAAGTGGCATTTAATACATTGATAATGTTTTGGAACACTCACCTCTATCTAGTTCTAAGACTAGAAAAGCTAGTACCCATTAGCAATGACTCTTCTTTCCTTTCTCCCTACAATAACTGGAAACCACCCATCTGCTTTCTGTCTCTATGGATCTGCTTATTCTGAATATTTTCATATAAATGTCATCATATAAATGTAGCCTTTTGTGTCTGGCTTCTTTTACTTAGCATAATGTTTTCAAGGTTCATCCACGCTGTAGTATGCATCAGTACTTCATTCCTTTCTTTTGGCTGAACATTAGCCCATTGTACGATATATCACATTCCATGTATCCAGTCCTAAGCTTATTGGACATATGGGTTTAAGATTTTAGCTATTGTGAATAATGCTGCTATGAACATGCATGTACAAATATTTAAGTCCCTGCTTTTAATTCTTTTGGGTATATATCTAGAATTTGAATTGCTGGGTCATAAGGTTTAACTTTTTGAGGGACCAGGAATATATATATTTTTAATCTCTTAAACTCTTTCTCCTTTTCTGAACATTTCAGTTTCTGTTGACACATGGATAGTAATTCATTACAGGAATTTGTTCACTGGTGACCTGTTGAGGCTAAAGACTTCAAAGGCCTAATGATCTCCTTAAGTGCCTAGTACAGTATCAGGCATTTAGGAGGTACTCTCAATATATAATATATTACATAAATAAATGAATGAACTATATTAGCTAATAGCTACAAAGTTCTGATTGCTTTTTTTTTTTTTTTTTTTTTGGCTTAACCTTTCTAAACAACTCCCACCGAAACTCAACCATACTAGTTTTTTGCTCAACTTTTCATTTTCTGGGGTTTTGAAATAACACATATTTCTTTTTCTTTTTCTTTTTTTTTTTTTTTTCAGACAGAGTCTTGCTCTTTCGCCCAGCCTGGAGTGCAGCAGCATGATTTTGGCTCACTGCAACCTCCACCTCCTACGTTCAAGCAATTATCGTGCCTCAGCCTCCCAAGTAGCTGGGACTACAGGCACCTGCCACCACACCTGGCTAGTTTTTGTGTATTTAGTAGAGGTAGGGTTTCACCATGTTGGCCAGACTGGTCTCAAACTCCTGACCTCAAATGATCCACCCACCTTGGCCTCCCAAAGTGCTGGAATTACAGGCATGAGCCACTGTGCCCAGCTATAAATAACACATATTCCTTGATAGCATATACAGCAAACAGATGTGTCTTCCATGCCCGGCAAAAAATTAAAATAGAGTTGTAAAGATACTCTGCACTGAAAAGCTACACACAATCACCTGATGATCTCCTTATTTCATCCTACACACAACAGGCCTTCTTCTAACCATAGCTGACATTCTCGATGTGAAAGACGAGGGATAGGGAAGATAAATGTGTGAGTCACGTTTGGGTAAGTTGCACATCATTTTTGTTCTCCAAGCTTTACAAAGGCAGCTTTTTCTAAGGTGGTCATAATATTTACCAAAACTCATGATCAGAGTTTCATATAAAAAGTGACATCTTTGAACTCAGCACATTTAGAAATGGGTCCACATTCTGCAGACACAGACAGAACAGAACAGACTATCTGCATCTGGAAAAACAAGATACTCTTCATCTATAAAAGGTCTAGAGAAAATGAAAACGCAAGCCAGAAGTGCTCCCTGAAGAAGAGAATCACAGGCACTTCCCTCAAATTACATGTTCATAGCACCTGCTTGATGCTCTCATTTGAAGGCAGCACATGAGATTTTACTTGACTTTCTTCACCACTTCCTAATTTCGTATTTTTCAACTCTTTCATCCCGTTTTCACCTCCTCTTCCCCTGTCATGGTTTGAAATAATTTCATTCTATGTATATGCAGCATATCATTCCTTAAACTTCCAATTCAAAAAGGATGTTGTTTCATAAGAACAAAATAAAACAAAAAGAAAACACTAAGCCCAGCAATGGCCGTGCAATGTAATATAAGACTAAATATATGATATTATTTATTAAAGAATTGAATACAACTCTCACTTACTGAGCATTTAAAACTCATTCACGGCTGGGCAGGGTGGCTCACGCCTCTAATCCCAGCACTTTTTTGGGAGGCTCAGGTTGGCAGATCGCCTGAGCCCAGGAGTTCAAGACCAGCCTGGGCAACATGGCAAAACTCCACTTCTACAAAAAATAGAAAAATTAGCCAGATGTGGTGGTGCGTGCCTGTAGTCCCAGATACTCGGGAGGCTGAGGTGGGAGGATCACCTGAGCCTTGGAGGCAGAGGTTGCAGTGAGACAAGATTACACCACTGCCTTCCAGCCTGGTGACAGAATGAGACCCTGTCTCAAAAAAAAAAAAAAAAAAAAAAATCATTCACTCAGTCAACACAACACATTTATTGAGCAATGGCTATATGCGTGGCCTGGCTGGGGATAAAGCAGTGAATGAACAGAGTACTTGATTTTATGGAGCTTATATCCTACTGAGAGGCAAACTGGGGAAGGAAGAAATATTGTATAGAAAGCTTTACCTTTCAATACCACCTCAAACAATGGGATGGGTATTATCAAAAAATAAAAAGTGTAGGCCAGGCACAGTGGCTCACACCTGTAATCCCAGCACTTTGGGAGGCCAAGGCAGGTGGATCACGAGGTCAGGAGTTCAAGACCAGCCTGGCCAAGATGGTGAAACCCCCGTCTCTACTAAAAATACAAAAATTAACCAGGCTTGGTGGTGGGTGCCTGTAATCCCAGCTACTCGGGAGGCTGAGGCAGAGAAATGCTTGAACCCAGGAGGCAGAGGTTGCAGTGAGCCGAGATCGTGCTACTGTACTCCAGCCTGAGCAACAAAGTGAGACTCTGTCTCAAAAAATAATAATTAAAAAACATTTTTTTAAAGTGTGTTGGGGGGTGGACAACAAGTATGGGCAAGGAGTGGAGAAATTAGAACTCTTGTGTATTACTGGTAGAACGTAAACTGGTGCAGCCACTGTAGAAAACAGTTTCGCAGTTCCTCAGAATGTTAAATATAGACTATCCAACAATACCTCTCCTAGGTATTCACACAAAATAATTGAAAAAAGAGACTCAAACAGATATTTGTACACCAATATTTGTAGCAACAATACCCAAAAGGTGGAAACAATTCAAATGTCCATCAACAAACGAAAAGATTAAAAATTGTGGTATACACATATAACAGGAATGTTATTCAGCCTTAAAAAGCAATGACATTCTGATACATGATACAACATGGATGAAACCTGAGAACATTAGGCTAAGTGAAATCAGTCAGTCACAAAAGGATAAATGTTGTATGATTAAACTTATCTGAGGTCCCTAGGATAAGTAAATTCATAGACACAGAAAGTAGAGTAGAGGTTACCAGGAGCTGGTGGGAGGAAGGAATGGGAAGTTAGTATTTCATGGGTAAAGAATTTCTTTTTCTCTTTTTTTTTTCTTTTTGAGATGGAGTCTCGCTCTGTTGCCCAGGCTGGAGTGCAATGGCACAATCTCGGCTCACCGCAACCTCCACCTCCCATGTTCAAGCAATTCTCCTGCCTCAGCCTTCTGAGCAGCTGGGATTACAGGCATGTGCCACCATGCCCGGTTAATTTTGTATTTTTAGTAGAGACGGGCTTTCTCCATGTTGGTCAGGCTGGTCTTGAACTCCCGACCTCAGGTGATCCACCCACCTCGGCCTCCCAAAGTGCTGGGATTACAGGCGTGAGCCACTGCACCCACGGGTAAAGAATTTCTATTTTTGATGATGGAAAGTTTCAGAAATAGATAGTGGTGATGGTTGCACAACACTCTGAATGTAATTACTGCCACTAGTTTTATACTTAAAAATGATTCAAATGGTCAATTGTGTGGTATTTTACCACAATTTAAAAAAATTAGAATGGTACACTTTAAATGGGTGAATTATATGATATATGAATTATATTTCATTTAAGCCATCATTTCAAAAAGATTTAATGCATTATCTCATTTCATTGCCCTCTATGTAATCTCATTTAACTCTCTCACTCTAAATTCCATTTCTATGTTGTGTCTCCTTTATTTATATCTCCAGCTCTGAACTCTAGATTTATATATTCAACTGTCTATTTATTACGCCTTTTTGAAATCTTAAAAAGTTACTTCATTTATTTGTGACATATACTACACCATCCACCCAATTGCTTAAGCAAAATAGCTAAAAGTCCTTTGAAACATCATAGGCTTACCCCAATGGAACTAGCATGAGTTGAATGAGGCGGTGCCATAGACTCACTAGTTAAGATAATATTTCAATGCAATATTTAAAAATTAAATTAATGCAAAAATAATCCACAAAAACAATAAATCTCATAATTTTTTCATACACTCAGTTTTATATTTATAGTTATCCTCTCAGTTATCACTAACTGATCTTTTCTTTGTCTTCTTTCTTTATATTGGTATGTATTTTCTCCTCCATAACATTGTAAGAGTCATGCATGAGGGAGTCTTATCTGCCTTGTTTACCACTTTATCCCATACGTAGTTTCTCAATTTCCCAGTTTCGGCTCACAAATGGCATCGGTGATGAATTCTTACAAGAGGGGATCTATCCTTTCAGTTTCTGGGTTCTGGTAACACCACTTCCTTCTTCTCTTTGTCCCTTCGTATATAGGGGTGGTAGTGGTTTCCTAATGTGGCTAACCTCTGGGTCATTTCAGCTCTTCTAGCATATTGATATCCTGTTTCCCATGTTCAATTTCTTCTACTGAGCTATCTGGAATGAATTTGCTTTAACTGACTAGGTCCTGGCCAATACAGTAGCTTAGGGAACAAATAGTCTAAGTGTTTAATCCACATTATATATAAATTCCTAGAAGTATCCCATGAGGTAAAAGAAAAAGATAAATTACATAGTTGTACATTTGCAAATATTGCAAATAACAGTGTTCAAACATGGTAAATGTAATAAGTTAAGGTACTTTTCCAGCTTCCTTTCTATGATTAAAGCCTCTTATTTATGTATCTAAAACCCAAAACAGGAAAAAATGAAAGAGCAGAATTAAACAGTGAATTAGTAGAATTTAAAAGCAGAGTTAGGTTTTTGGGGGAGGGAACCTTTTTATTCTATATGATATGGACACATTTCACAGTTGGTTTCCTTTCCATTCCTTTATATACAATTTTAATATCAGTTCAAGTCCATGTAATAATGAATGGTTTGAATACCAGCAACTTACTAACTTTACTTGGCAATAACCGGTCATTTTTGGAAAAAGAAAATGGCCTAATGATTTGTATTTTTTTATAAACATAAACATGCTCAGAATATGACATTATATTAAGGATTCATGTCAACAGAGACAATGCAGAAATAAAACACTTTACATTTCAGTTGTCAGAATGTAATACCATAGAGTTATGTTAGAGGTATGATTAAAAGTGCTAGAAATAAAATACAAGTCGGTCTAATCTTTATCCAAATGTGACAATGAATATAAGAAGAGGATATTTTCACAGGGAGACGAATTTATTTCCAAGTTGTGTGACTAGGAACAAGTAACATCTTTTTTGAACTTCAGCACCAGATCATAAAATTCTAAGGATTCTTAATCTCATAGAGTTATTGTGAGAAGTAAATAGCATCCTGGTGTGAATGTATTTTGTAATGGACAAACTGCTACATAATAGGTATTCTTCCTGTTACTGTTGTTTGCAGTGATGTATTAGCACTCAGATTATGGTCAACTTCACTACATTTCTTGCATCTTCTCAGACTCAACGTTGTTGCACATACCCTTCATTATTCAAAATATATCAGCACTCGCTAAATATGAAATTTATATCAAAGTCACCACTTTTTAAAAAGCTTAATCTGCTTTCCAGCAGCACCTCATAAAAGAGATAAATCACACAACTCTTCCTATTTAATCTCCTTATCCTACTGTGAATGCAGCTCTGTTCCTTTTTCTGTTCTCCAGATCCAACTTTTTCATTTTTATAGAAAGATTCAGTATGAATAGAACACCCTTTCTGTGAGTGAAGCCTCATACATTTGAAATTCAGTTAATCTTGTCTCGTAGTATTGCCTGAAAGAGCTGCAGTTGACACAGAGGCATCAAGTGGAAGGCATCCCTAGATGCAGAAGTACAGAAATAAATAAATAAATAAAACAGCAATGAGGGCTTATCTGTTATTGGCTCTGCTCTCTTTTCTCAGTTTCAGATGGATGAAACACCAAGGGGATTCTAGAACTAGATAGCTAAATATTTGTGTATGTCAACAACGGTGTACATGGAACAGACATTTTGAAATTCATTATTTTCAGAAGTATGGGTCATATGAAAAACACTGATCCCTAGCTGTAGGGGAGGTGGAATAATTACACTGGAGGCTTTGCAACAGTCAGCTGTCAAAACTCCGTTTCTGTCAATACTATAAGATTATTTCTCATGTTCTTCTCATAGGAAACAACTGTAACAAAGAATTGAAATGGCTTTACTGTATCCACGATTTTCAGTTACAATATCTGCCTCTTCCTTAAAAGTACATTATGATAATAGCAAGAAAATATAGAACATGTATGTATTATTGCAGTTTAACTCAATTATATTCAGTCTTATCTGAATGTCAAGTTTTCCCAAATTATTCTTCATATGCACGTGAAGAATATCTTAATGATTAACTGGACATCATTTCCTTCAGTGCTTTCCTAAAGCTCCAATTTATGCAACAGCATTGTAATCATTCCCACTCTCAAAACCCTTCTGTTCATTAGTCTATTAAATACAACTGTAAATTGACTACCTTGGTGGCTAATTTACAAAAGCTATTACAATGCTTCTGGCTTTCTTTTACTAATATGGATTTATTTGGAATCAAAATTACATGAAGTATTGCTGTATAATTTGACTTTGTGGTTACTGATGTCATTATCTACCATTTATTATGTCTATAATGTACAAAGCACATAAGTGTATATATATATATATATATATATATATATATATATATATATATATTAGCAACAGTCTTGCTCTGTCACCCAGGCCAGAGTGCAGTGGCACAATCATGGCTCGCTGCAGCCTCGACCTTCTGGGTTCAAGCGATCCTTCTGTCTCAGCCTCCTGAGTAGCTGGGACTGCAGGAATGTGCTACCACATCTGGATAAGTTTTTTTATTTTCTGTAGAGGCGGTGTCTCTCCATGTCACCCAGACTGTTCTTGAACTCCTGGGCTCAAGAGATCCTCCTGCCTCAGTGTCCTGAGTAGCTGGGACTACAGGTGCATGCCAGCATGTCCAGCTAAGTTTTTTTTTTTTTAATTTTATTTTTTGTAGAGATAAGGTCTCCTTATGTTGCTCAGGCTGGTCTCTAATTCCAGGGATCCAGCAATCCTCCCACCTCGGCCTCCCAAAGTGCTGGGGTTATAGGGATGTGCTACCTCACCCAGCCAAGTTATTAATTGGAATAGTGGCTTTTGGGCATGTTACTTTTTCATTTATCATATAAAAATCTCCGTGAAAGCTTATGTCATTTCCAAAAATTCCAAAATTACATTACTGACAACATCATTATTTATGTTGTATTTACCTGGTCTATTATTGCATTATTGAGAGATTTTACATAAAGTTATTAAATTTTTTGTATGCATGTATGTGTCCTCTATTTCAACCTGTAACTTACGTCTTTCTCAACACTAATAAAAACTTTTCAGGGTAGTCCAAGCTACTCTCTTTACTTTCTCAACACAGACTCATCTGTTTTTCTACTATGTTCTGATTTTTCTCCACTATTTCTCAGAAAATGTTGTTACTAAGGCTATCAAAAACCTACTTTTCAGCAATTACATAGTTTCAATAGTTTCACTGACTCAGTACTTAACTGGCTTGAGCACTCTATGACATTTAATACTATTTACTCCCATTCTTCTTGAAATCTTATTAGTAAGCCTATTCCTGATTGTAATGTGCCTCTATTCATTCTCTTCTTTCTTCATAAATGCTAGAACTTTCCTAGGATTTTGTCCTTGCTATCCATTTCCTCTTGAATGCTCTCATGTTACCAAGTGATACTCGGAATGTAGTAGTGCTGCCCCACTGATCAGTAACACTGGTGTGCAGGTGGTATACAAAGCAACAAGGTAAATACTGCATTTATTTTTAAAAGGTTTAAAAAGTAGTAGATTTTTAATGAGACTATAGGCCAGTGGTGCGAAATTCCCATTTATGCAGCCCAGCCACCCTAAAAAACCTGAAGATAAATCCTATTCCTAGTTTCTTTGTTATCCATAGGAATTGGACCAATCAAAGCCCTCAACAATGGCCAGGCACTGTGGCTCACACCTGTAATCCCAGCACTTTGGGAGGCCGAGGCGGGCGGATCATCTGAGGTCAGGAGTTCGAGACCAGCCTGACCAACATGGAGAAACCCCATCTCTACTAAAAACACAAAATTAGCAGGGCATGGTGATGCATGCCTGTAATCCCAGCTACTTGGGAGGCTGAGGCAGGAGAATCCCTTGAACCCAGGAGGTGGAGGTTGCAGTGAGCTGAGATCGTGCCATTACACTCCAGCCTGGGCAACAAGGGCAAAACTCCATCTCAAAAACAAACAAACAAAAATAACACAAAATAAACCCTCAACAACATTTGAATGTGTCTGTTTCCCCACACCATTAGCTAACATGATAAGCTATGAAATGTTCTGATCTTCAGTAATCTAGTAGGTAAAAAAAAAAAGAGAAGAATGGTCTTTTAGAACAAAATTCTGTCATTCATGGTAACATGAATGAGCCTGGAGGACATTAAGTGAAATAGGTCAGGTACAGAAAGACAAATACCACTTATATTTGTCTCACTCATATGTAGAAGCTAAAAAATACATCTCATACTAGTAAAGAGTAGAATAGTGGTTATCAGAGGCAGGGAAGGGTAGGGAAGGGAGAGGGATAGCCAAAGGATAGTTAACAGATAAAAAAATACAGCTAGGAAGTGGGACAAGATGGCTTACTAGACACAGCTAGAAAGCACTGTTCCCACGAAGAGGGACCAAAATGTTAAGTAAAGCAACATAATTTGAATATCTCTTTGGAGAGAAAAATGCCAAGAGTGGATGGAAATGTGATGCAGGCACTGAGGCTGAAGAGAGAGGAATCTGGGAACCATGTATAGGGTACCTGAACGTTACGGCTAGTTTTCGGCTCCAAATGGCTCCTGGGAAAGGGGTGAGTAAGGAAACTGTGGCACTGCCCACTCTCACTGTGAACCTCTGGGATCCTAGCTACAGGGGATTCCATGTCCCCCACAGACATTTGAGCTGGCAGGGGAATCTACCCAGAGAGTAGGCAGAGACAAGGCTTCAGCTGGTGCAAAGCCAGGAGCCTTTCTGCGTGGGAGAGCTCCAGTAGGGCATGGCCTTAGGTAGGTGCCCATCCCACAGGGATCCCCATTTTCCTCTGAGAATCTCTAGGCCCAACTGACTGCCAGGCCAGGAAAAAGTGGGGCTGGCTTTCCTGCAGGACTAGGGTATGTCTACTTTGCAGGCTCTCCTGCCCAAAAGCCCTTCCCAGAGCCTCTGCCTGGGTATCTCCCCTTCCCCCACACAGGAATGTGTACATGGCACAGCCTATGCTGCCCAGCCTGGATGCTTTGCTTCACCTGAGTATGTTCCCAGCAGCCTGGGAGCACTTCAGATTTCCCAGTGCACCCAGAACCCAACCCTGAAGGTCTAGAGGATGGAGCTGCGAGCCAGTCCTGGTGCCCTAGGGCTGTGGTGCACAGTTCGGGAATGCGAAGCTGAGATCTGTATGCAACACTCTAGTGGGGGAGGAGCCCACTCTCACGGCACTGAAATGGGTGAAAAACATGGGTTCATGGACTGGCATAGGAGTGAGGCATGCCTCCCTCTGCAAGGCCAGTCCAGAAAGAGAGTAGCCTATCTCCATGTTACAGCCTCTGCCCAAGGAAGACCCATGGCCCAGAACACCTAACAAAATAAATGTGGGCATGGTGGAAGTAATCAGAGGGGTTTCCTAAGACCCAGGAGCAGGCCTGGTGAGGAGGTCATCTCTTTTCCCCCCTACACCACAGAGCATGGCTGCAAATGCAAGGAAATACACAGGAGCTGCACAGCTGAGTAAGAGCCTATCTACTGACCATTATTCCTATGTACCATCTAGAGGATTGCAGCACAAACTACAGCACCAAAAATATTTTGCTAATATATCCCCCTGTGAAACCATGGGCAAGAGTTGAGCCATAAATAAAGACACTATACAGAACCTTGACCCTCAGAAAACATGCAGAAACAAAGACAACCAACTATACCCAACTTACACCACAGATAGAAGAACACTAGTCCTCCCAGATGAGAAAGAATCAGTGCAATAACTGTGGCAACTCAAAAAGCCAGAGTATCCAAATAAGCAAACCAGCTTCCCAGCAATGCTTCTTAAACAGTCTGACACGACTAAAATGACAGACATAAAATTCAGAACCTGGCTGGCAAGGAAGCTCATTGAGATTCAGGAGACAGTTGAAACCCAATCCAAGGAATCCAATGAATCAAGTAAAATCATGCAAGAACTGAAAGATAAAATAACCATTTCAAGAAAGAATCAAACTGAACTTCTAGAGCTGAAAAATTACTAGAACAATTTTATAATAAAATCAAAAGTATTAATAGCAGAATATACCAAATTGAGAAAAGAATCTCAGAGCTCAAAGACTTGTTCTTTGAATCAACTCAATCAGACAAAAATAAAGAAAAAATAATTTTTAAAATGAAAAAAAAAAAAGCCTCAAAGAAATAGGGGATTATGTGCAGTGGCCAAATCTATGACCCATATGGCATTCCTGAGAGAGAAGAAGAGAGAATAAGCAACTTAAAAAATATGTATTTGAGGATATAGTTCACAAAAATTTTCTTAATCTCACTAGAGAAGTTGACATGCAAATTCAGGAAATACAAGGAACTCCAGCTAGATACTACACAAGATGACCATCCCCAAGGCACATAGTCATCAGATTCACAAAGGTCAATGCAAAAGAAAAAAAATGTAAAGGCAGCTAGAGAGAAGGCTCAGGTCATGTACAGAGGAAACTCCATTAGGATAGCAGCAGACCTTGATGCAGAAACTTACAAGCCAGAAAAAGTTGGGAGCCTATTTTCAGCACTCTTAGAGAAAATAAATTTCGACCAATAAGTTTATATCTTACCAAATTAAGCTTCATAAGTGAAGGAGAAATAAGATCTTTCTTAGACGACACCCACAGACTCAAAGTAAAGGGACGGAGCGAGTTACCATGCAAACAGAAAACAAAAGAAAGTGGGAGTCATCACTCTTATATTCAACAGAATTTAAACCAACAACAATAAAGGACAAAGAAGGGCATTACATAATGATAACAGTTACATTCCAACAAGAAGCCTTAACTATCCTTAATATATATGCACCCAACATTGGAGCACCCAGATTCATAAAACAAGTTCTTCTTGACCTACAAAAAGGCTGAGACAGCTACACAATAATAATGGGAGATGTCAATACCCACTGACAGTGGGGTGATAAACAGATCATCAAGGCTTATACTTGACACTCAACCAATTGAACCTAATAGACATCTACAGAACACTCCATCCAACAACCATAGACTATACATTCTTCTCTTCTATACATGAAGCATATTCTAAGATAAACCACGTGCTTAGTCATAAAGCAAGTCTCAGTAAATTCAAAACAATCACAATCATGTCAAGCACACTCTCAGACCACAGGACAATAAAAATAGAAATCAGTATCAAGAAGGTCTCTCAAAACTACACAAATAAGCAGGGCACATTGGCTGACACTTATAATCCTAGCACTTTGGGAGGCCAAAGTGGGTGGATTATTTGAGCCCAGGAGTTCAAGAACAGCCTGGGTGACATGGTGAAACCCCATCTCTACAAAAAAATGCAAAAAAATCAGCCAGGAATGGTGGTGTGCACCTATAGTTCTAGGTGTCTGGGTGGCTAGTGAGGATCACCTGAGCCTGGGGAGATTGAGGCTGCAATGAGCCATGATCATGCCACTGTACTCCAGCCTGGTCAACAGAGTGAGACACTTTCTAAAAAAAAAAAAAAAAAAAAAAAAAAGAACTATACAAATACACAAAAATTTAACAACTTACCCCTGAATAACTCCTGGGTGAACACCGAAATGAAGGCAGAAACTAAAATATACTTTGAAATTAATGAAAATCAGGATATATCTTATGAAAATCTCTGGAATGCAGCTAAAGTGGTATTTAGAGGAAAGTTTATAGTGATAAACACCTTCATCAAGAAGTTAGAAAGATCTCAAATTAACAACCTAACTTTGTACCTAAATGAACTAGGAAATAAAAGAACAAACCAACCCTAAAACTAGCAGAAGAAAATAAATAACTAAAACTAGAGAAAACTGTTTGAAACTAAGATGGAAAAATCCATTCAATAGATCAATAAAACTGAGAGTTGGTTTTTTGAAAGAATAAACAAGATCGATAGACCACTAGCTTAATTAACAAAGAAAAAAACAGGAGATCCAAATAAGTACAATCAGAAATGACAAAGATGACATTACAACTAATTCCACAGAAATATAAAAGATCCTCAGAGACTACTATGAACAACTCTATGCAAACAAATTAGAAAATCTAGGGGAAATGGATAAATTCCTGAAAACACACAATCTCCCAAGTCTGAACCAAGAAGAGATTAAAACTCTGAATAGACTAATATCAACTTCTGAAATTGAATCAGGAAAAAAAAAAAAGCAACCAACCAGAAAAAGCCCTGGATCAGATGGATTCACAGTCAAATTTTACTACATATAGAAAGAAGAACTGGTACCAATCTTACTGGAACTATTTCAAAAAATCAAGGAGGAAGGTCTCCTCCCTAACTCATTCTACGAAGGTAGCATCAGCCTGCTACCAAAACCAGGCAGAGACATGACAAAAAAAGAAAACTTCAGGCCTATATCACTGATGAAGATAGATGCAAAAATTCTCAACAGAATACTACCAAACTGTATCCAGCAGCACATTAAAAACTTATCTCAGCCAGGCATTATGGCTCAGACCTTTATCACAGGACTTTGGGAGGCTGAGGGAGGACTGCCTGAGGCCAGGAGTTTGAGACCAGCCTGGGCAACAAAGAGACCTCGTCACACACACACACATACACACACACACATACACACAAAATTAAAAAAAAGAGACCCCATCACAACAAAACATTAAAAATTAAAAAAAAAACCAAAAAATTAAAAAGTTAACTCACCATAATCAAATTTGCTTTGTTCCTGGGATGCAAGGTGTTTCAAAATACAAAAATCAATAAATGCAATTTACCACATAAAGATAATTAAAAACAAAAACCATATGATCACCTCATTGAACTGGAGAAAGCTTTTGATAAAATCCGAAATCTATTCCTGATTAAAACAACAACAACAACAACAACAACAAAAAAGAACTAAGCATTGAAGGAACATACCTCAAAGTAATGAGAGCCATCTATGACAAACCCATAGCCAACATCACACTGAATGGACAAAAGCTGGGACCATCCCCCATGAAACCGTAACAAGGCAAGGATACCCATTCTGACCACTCCTATTCAATATAGTACTAGAAGTCCTAGCCAGAGTAATCAGGCAAGAGAAAGAAACAAAAGGCATCCAAACAGGAAAATAAGAATTCAAACTCTCTCTCTTTTCTGATGATATAATTCTATACCTAGAAAATCCGAAAGACTCAGCCAAAAGCCTCCTGGAACTGATAAACAACTTCAGTGAAGTTTCAGGATACAAAATCAATTTACAAAAATCAGTAGCATTTCTATACATCAATAACATCCAAGCTGGGAATCAGATCAACAACATAATCCCATTTACAGTAGTAACAAAAAAATACCTAGGAATGTATTTAACCAAAGTGGTGAAAGATCTCTACAAGGAGAACTAACACACATTGCTGAAAGAACTAAGAGATGACACAAATAAATGCAAAACATTCCATGCTAATGGATTGGAAGAATCAATATTGTTAAAGTAGCCATACTGCCCAAAGCAATTTACATACTCAATGCTATTTCTATCAAACTACAAGTGTCATTTTTCACAGAATTGGAAAATCTATTCTAAAATCCGTGTGGAGCCAAAACAGAACCTGAATAGCTAAAGCAATCCTAAGCAAAAAGAACAAAGCCAGAGTCATCACACTACCTGACTTTGAACTATACCATAAGGCTACAGTAACCAAAGCAGCATGTATTGGTACAAAAAAAAAAAAAGACACGTAGACCAATGGAATAGAACAGAAAACTCAGAAATAAAGCTGCACACCTACAACAATCTGATCTTTGATGGGGCTAACAAAAGCAATGGGGAAAAGACTTCCTATTCAATAAACGGTGCTGGGATAACTGGCTAGCCATATGCAGAATAATGAAACTGGACCCCTACCTTTCACCACATGCAAAAATTAACCCCAGATGGATTAAAGATTTAAATATAAGGCCTCAAACTATGAAAATTCTAGAAGAAAACCTAGGAAACAGCCTTCTCAACGTGGGCATTGGCAAATAATTTTTGGCAAAGTCTTGAAAAGCAATTGCAACGATACCAAAAATTGACAAGTGGGACCTAATTAAAGAGCTTCTGCACAGCAACATAAACTATCAACAGAGTAAATAGACAACCTAGAGAATGAGAAAATATTCACAACTCTGCATTTGATGAAAGTCTAATATTCAGAATCTATAAGAAACTTAAATCAACAGGCAAAAAACAAATAACTAAACATGGGCAAAGGATATGAACAGACACTTCTCAAAGGAAGACATACAAGCAAGCAACAAACATATGAACAAATGCTCATCATCACTAATTATCGGAGAAACGCAAATCAAAGCCACAATGAAATATCACCTCACACCAGTCAGAACGGCTGTTATTAAAATGCCAAAAAATAACAGATGTTGATGAGGCTCTGGAGAAAAGTGAACTCTTATGCACTTTTGGTGGGAATGTAAATTAGTTCAGCTGCTGTGGAAAGCAGCTTGGAGATTTCTCAAAGAACATTCAATCCAGCAATCCCATTATTTGGTATATACCCAAAGGAAAATAAATCATTCTACCAAAAAGACACATGCACTTATATGTTCATCACCATGCTATTCACAATAGCAAAGACATGGAATCAACTTAGGTGCCCATCAATGGTGGACTGGATAAAGAAAATGGGTACATATGCACCACAGAATACTATGCAGCCATTAAAAAGAATGAAATCTTGTCTTTTGTAGCAACATGGATGCAGCTAGAGGCCAATATCCTAAGCGAACTAATGAAGAAACAGAAAATCAAATACCAAATGTTCTCATTTATAAGTGGGAGCTAAATATTGAGCACTCATGGACATAAACATGGGAACAATAGACATGTGGATTACTAGAGGGAAAGGGAAGGAGAGAGTGTGCTTTGAAAAACTACCTATCGGGTACTATGCTCACTTACCTGGGTGATGGGATCCATACCCCAATCTTAGCATCACACAATATACCCATGTAATAAATATGCACATGTACCCCCTGTATCTAAGTTTAGTTTTTTAAAAAGTACATTTAGGGCCAGGCACGGTGGCTCATGCTTGTAATGCCAGCACTCTGGGAGGCCTAGGCAGGTGGATCACCTGAAATAAGGAGTTTGAGAACAGCCTGGCCATTATGGTGAAACCTCGTCTCTACTAAAGATACAAAAATTAGCTGGGCATAGTGTCAGGTGCCTGTAATTCCAGCTACTCGGGAGGCTGAGACAGGAGAATCGCTTGAACCTGGGAGGCGGAGGTTGCAGTGAGCCAAGATCGTGCCGCTGCACTCCAGCCTGGGTGACAGAGCAAGACTGTCTCAAAAAAAAAAAAAAAAAAAGTACATTTAGATAGGAGAAATAAGTTCTAGTGATCTATTGCACTATAGGGTGACTATAATTAAAAATAATTTATTGTATATTTTCAAATAGCTAGAAGAGCAGATTTTGAATGTTCCCAACACAGGAAATGATAAATGTTTGAGGTGATGGATATGCTAATTACCATGATTTGATCATTGCACATTGTATACATGTCTTGAAATATCACACTCTACCCCAAAAATATGTAAAATTAGTGTGTGTCAAATAAAAATAAGAATACAAGGAAAAAGAGAAAAAGAAAATACAAAAATATAGCTTTTTATTTTAGTCTTAACTTGCAATTCTATTATTGTGAGGTTGAGCATCTTTTCATATATGTAAATATTATTTATATACTTTAATGAATTTTTATTTTGACCTAATTTTCCTCCTGAGGTATTTTTCTTATTCTTATTAATTTGTAGGTGGTGATTGAGGCCCAATCCTGGATTGGGAAATACTGAGATAATATTTGAAACTAGGTAGATTAGAACACTGGTTGTGGGCAATCAAAAGAAAGGAGCATAAAAAGAATTCAGGACCAGAAGTAAAGATCTCCTTTTAGGAACAGGGAAGCACTTTTAAGAAGAAATGTATTCTTTGAAGACTTATGGCTAAGGAAAAAAAAAAAAAAGAACAGACTAAAGTTGAAGGATCCTAATGACCCAAGAGTGTCAAAGAATCAGGAGATGCAAGGCTTGTGGAAAAGTGTACTATTGATTTAAAATACCACCACCACCACCAACAACAATAACAATAAAAAAAACTTCATGTCATAACGGCAACAAAAGAAGCTGGTCTTGAACTATGAAATTAAGTAAGCTATGTCATCTTCCTATCCTACCACTTCAAAAACGTATCTTCTATTACTGTTCTGAGAAAAAAAAAAGACAATAGCTGAATATTAATTAAGCAGATAAAACCATTGCAAATACAATACACAGATAAACATCCACACACAACGTAAAACAGAAAAATTGTATTTTGACACTCTAAAAGGAAATTTACGAAAAATTTTTTTCTGGTTCTTATTCACTCATAACTTTTAATGTTTTGTTTTTAAATAAATTTTATACTTCAGCCATTGCAAAGTTGGAAAAACACCATGAATCATAAATTTTTTAAAACTCTAAATAAAAAAGGACAAACAACAACATATACGACATGAGCTAGCCAAACTCAGGAGAGACAGTGAATAAATAAGGACCACATGACAAGGAGGCCGAGGTAGGGAGAATTTCTGAAACGATCAGCCTATAAAAAGCAAAAGGTGAATACAGGCTCAATGAAATAATGCTGCAAGAGATATTCTACATCTTCTCTGAATTAGGATCTGGGACTGTCTCATTGTCCACCTTCTCCTAAGCTAAGTGATATGATTTTGCTGTGTCCCCACTCAAATCTTGAATTGTAATAATCGCCTTGAATTGTAATAATCCCCAAGTGTCAAGGGTGGGGCCAGGTGGAGATACTTGAATCATGGGGTCAGTTTCCCTCACACTGCCTGGTCTCCTCCAACTCCTCAAAAACAATCCCAGCCTCCCAGGTAATGGCAAACTCTACTGTCCAAATAGTCATCAATGTAGTGGGCCCAGTCTGCGGAGCCTGAGCTTTGGGGAGTGGTTCAAACCCCATGCTGGGCTGTAGTGCTAGTGTCCCATTTCCTTCAAGAATCAAAGGGAGTGGCCCTCGGTCCTCAGGAGGTATGCTACCAAATGCACGGCCCAGTGCGATAGAATGCAGGCACCTTTTCAAGCAGGTGTGTTTAGCATTTTTTTTTTTTAAGTACCTCAGGTCTCAGGCCATTAACTCTACTCCAGCTTCCACTTGGTTCCCTCATTCTGAACATCCAGCAGCAGCTGCTGCTGCTTCTGCCACTCTATCAGTTGATTCTGCAACAATACTTTCAGCAACACACAACTTCTCATGCACCACAGCCAAGGCCACAGGGTTCTGCACAAGGTTCAAGCAATCAAGAACAGGCCTGAAGGACTCAGAAAGCTGTTCTCATTAATCTCACCGGAGTCAGTTTTGTGTAGCTTCAAGCAGCTATGATATCTCATGTTGGTTTTGCCCAGAAAAGATTTGATAAAGCCTCCCTCAGCAGAGGTCCCAGCTGTCTTCTGCTTTTCAATAGCAGCAGCGGCAGCAGCAGCAACAGAACATAGAACAGTTGAGATTCTTGCAGCAGCCAGTGGCTGCAGCAACACTAGCAACACAAACAGCTCAGCTACCTCCAAGGAGTGGTCGTATAGCAAGACAGTCAAGAGGCAAAATGAGAGGCATATCAACCACTCTAAAATCCTGAGTCTTACTTTACGTTTTCTCTCTTTCAACACACACACACACACACACACATACACAGAGGCTGGGCATGGTGGCTCACACATGTAATTCCAGCATGTTGGAAGACCAATGTAGGAGGTTAACTTGAGCCCAGGAGTTCGAAACCAGTCTGGGAAACCTAGGGAGACCCTGTCTCTACAAAAAAAAAGAAAAAGAAAAAGAAAAACAAACAAACACCCAAAACAAAAAAACTTAGCTGAGCATGGTGGCACATACCTGTGATCCCAGCTACTCAACAGCCTTAGGTGGGAGGATTGCTTGAGCCCGTGAGGTGGAGGCTGCAGGGAGCCATGGTTGCGCCACTGCACTCCAGCCTGGTGGGCAAAGCAAGACCTTGTCTCAAAACAAACAAACAAACAAACAAACAAAAACAGAAACACACACACACAAGCATTGAATCAAAGCGTTTCTGAGGTTTTCCTTCATTTTTTGAATTGTGTCAGTATTTTACCTTGCTAGGTATACAAACATAAAATATATAAAAAATAGCACAGTCTTTGCATATAACCTATACACATCCTCTAGTGTACTTTAAATCATCTCTAGATTACTTACAATACCTAACACAATATAAATCCTATGTAAATAGTTGTTACACTGTATTGTTTCACGAAGTCTAACAAGAAAAAAGACTGTACATGTTCAGTGCAAACATAATCATCCTTTTTATTAATATTTTCCATATGTAGTTGGTTGAATCTGCAATTGCAGAACCCACAGATATGGAGGGCCAACTGTATTATATATACACACATATATGTAGTAAATACCAATATATAAATAATACATATAAATATGATTAAATATAGATATATACATTTGTATAAAGATATATATTTAAATTTTTAGTCCTCTATTAATAAGTGGTGCTGGGCATGGTGGTTCACGCCTGTAATCCCAGCACTTTGGGTGGCCAAGGTGGGCGGATCACCTGAGATCAGGAGTTCGAGACCAGCCTGGCCAACAAGGTGAAAACCTGTCTACTAAAAATACAAAAATTTGCCTGGCGTGGTGGCGTGCACCTGTAGTCCCAGCTACTTGGGAGGCTGAGGCAGGAGAATTGCTTGAACCCAGGAGGCAGAGGTTGCAGTGAGCCAATATTGCACCACTGCACTCCAGCATGGGTGACAGAGTGAAACTTCATCTCAATAAATAAATAAATAAATATAAATAGAAGCCCTTTCGCTCTATCTAGAAGCTCCGGTGATTCTCTCTGTGTCTGACAAAACCAGAGGCATTAGACACTTTGTTTTTCATTCTTCAGTAATTGTGGGATGATTCGGATATACGACTCTTAATAATATTTGCCAGACAATATTCTTCAAATGCATTATTCATGTGGTGCTTATTATTTTGCAAACACTTCATAATATACAAATGCACCTGCTGTCTGCCATTCATCTTGCTCCTCTGTTCTGTCTCAATTATTTTGTCCTCATCAGACAAGATTATAATTAAGAGAGAGAAAAGGTAAAAGTTTCTTGGCTTATAATGGACAAATGAATGAAAAATGATAAGTTTAGATGAACTGATTAAACAAACAAATTACAACAGGGAATTACAGGGGAAGAATAAATAATTATGATATAAAATAACTTTGATTATATTTGCTAATTACACATGATTTCCACAGTTCCTAAACAATATATGTTAAGATAACAGAGTAAGTTAATAAACTATATCACTAGATCAAGCTCTTTACCCCTAAAAAAAAACTTGAATAAATTCATACATGTGCATATATGCTTTAAAAATATTTTACATGTAAGTGTAAAGATATAAATTACTCAAAAATGTTATCTTCCTGATTTTCTGGAATTGAAGGTGACTTTAAAAAATGACCTATCAGGCCGGGCGCGGTGGCTCACGCCTGTAATCCCAGCACTTTGGGAGGCCGAGGCGGGCGGATACGAGGTCAGGAGATCGAGACCATCCTGGCTAACATGGTGAAACCCCGTCTCTACTAAAAATACGAAAATTAGCAGGGCGTGGTGGTGGGTGCCTGTAGTCCCAGCTACTCGGGAGGCTGAGGCAGGAGAATGGCATGAACCTGGCAGGCAGAGCTTGCAGTGAGCCGACATCGTGCCACTGCACTCCAGCCTGGGCGACAGAGCGAGACTCTGTCTCAAAAAAAAAAAAAAAAAAAAAAGACCTATCAAAAATATCAGAAAAATGTGCTTCTTAAATAGTTATTTTTGTTGAAAATCTTGTTTTTATCATAATGATATTTGCTATTTGAATCATCCCTGTGGATGGCTGGTAATCATCTTCTCTTTAGCATTTGCAAATATCATTGATCACTTCCACTTCCTTGAGACTGTCAGAACCTTTAATGTTTGATGCTAGAATAATTGACAAAATAATTACCAAGTAGTTTTTAAAAACACAAAATCTATCAGCATAGAGTTATCCCAAACTACTTCTACTCTGACTTGTGGACCTAGAAGGGGTCCTTAGAAAAGTTCTCAGACTTTCTTCTTAATAGTTGATCAACCCCCAACTTAAGGTAATATAATATTATAAAGTTGGAAGCAGAATGGGTCCTGACACTAGCAAAGGGATTTATGATAAAATATTTTTATCTGTGTCATTTCTAACTATGACACTATCCTTTGATTAATATTCTTCCTTGCATTTCTTTTCTTTTTTTTTTTTTTGAGACACAGTCTCACTCTATCATCCAGGCTGGAGTGTATAATGCAGTGGCTGGGTCTTGGCACACTGCAGCCTCCACCTCCCGGGTTTAAGCAATTCTCCTGCCTCAGCCTCCCGAGTAGCTAGGATTACAGGTGTGCACCACCACACCCAGCTGATTTTTGTATTTTTAGTAGAGATGGGGGTTTCACCATGTTGGCCAGGCTGGTCTTGAACTCCTGACCTCAAGTGATCCACCTGCCTCGGCCTCCCAAAGTGCTGGGATTACAGGCGTGAGACACTGCACCAGGCCATTTCTTTCTTTTTTAAAAAAGTACTTTTCCTGTTAGTTTCTTCCTTTATTTTCTTTCTTTCTTTGTTTTTTGAGACAGGGTCTCACTTGGTCACCCAGGCTGGAGAGCAGTGGCACGATCTTGGCTCACTGCAGCCTCGACCTCCCGGGCTCAAGCGATCCTCCTACTTCAGCCCCCCAAATAGCATGTACCACCACGCCCAGCTAATTTTTTTGTGTTTTTAGTAGAGACGGGGTTTCACCGTGTTGGCCAGGCTGTTCTCAAACTCCTGGCCTCAAGTGATCCACCCGCCTTGGTTCCCAAAGTGCTAGGATTACAGGCATGAGCCAATGTGCCTGGCCCCCTTCCTTTCATTTCTATAATATGTGAAATCACATTAAAATTAATTTATTTAGCTATAGAAAATCTTTCTTGATCCGGATTTGGCCTATCTCTCCTCCCTGTCTCCTACCACTTCCATATTCACAAATCTAGGGCTCTGACCATTTGTAACGACTGGTGCTATCTATGTGCCATGCTCTCCCTTACTTCTATGTGTTGATGAAGACCCTCACCCAGAAACTCCTTTAACCTTCTCTGCCTGAGCACCACCCATCTAAGTCTATTTTCTTAGCATCCTTTACTACATCACATTTCAAACTATTTTATAGGGTTATTTTTGAGAATTAAATATGATGATAAACATAAAGAAAATTAAGAATTGAAAATATGTATTAATATAAATATCTTTTTCAGGTCTTTTCATTTTCTTCAACATAGATTGCATAATTTTGCATGCATTTATATGAAATTAGTGTTTTTTACCTTACTGATTAAAATTCTATCTACAGTTTACATAGAATTTTAAATATGTATACATATATAAAAGTCTATATAGTCATCCCTGTTATCTGTGGGGAATTGGTTCTAGGACCTCCTGTGGACACTGAAACCCATAGATGTTCAAGTCCCTGATATAAAATGGTGTAGTATTTGCATATAACTTATGCACATCCTCCTGTATACTTTAAGTAATTTCTGGATTACTTACAATATCTAATCCAATGTATGTACTTACAATACCTAATCCAACTGTGTAAATAGTTGTTATACTGTTTTGTTTAGGGAATAATGACAAGAAAAATATCTGTACATGTTCAGTACATACACAATTTTTTTCCAATTTTTTTTTTTTTTTTTTTTGAGATAGAGTCTCACTCTGTAGCCCAGGATGGAGTACAGTGGCACAGTCTTGGCTCACTGCAACCTCCACCTCCCGGGTTCAAGCAATTCTCCTGCCTAAGCCACCCGAGCAGCTGGGATTACAGGTGCCCACCACCATGCCTGGCTAATTGTTTTTTGTATTTTTAGTAGAGATGGGGTTTCACCATGTTGGACAGGCTGGTCTCGAAATCCTGGCCTCAAGTGATCTGCTCACCTCGACCTCCCAAAGTGCTGGGATTACAGGTGTGAGCCACCATGCCTGGCCCCAAATATTTTCAATCCGTGGTTGATTGAATCCATGGATGCAAAACCCATAAAGGCAGAGGGCCAACTGTACTTTTTGTTTTTATCGATGTTTGAATAGAATTTATTTTTATGCAGAAGTTAAAATAATACTTATGTGTTTAAGAAACAAGTAAATTAAATGTAACTTTTTTGTTTTCTTGGCTTTTAACTAAAAATATATTTCTGAAGTTATGATTTAGGAACAGGTCATTCAGATCAACTATATCAGAAAAGTTTTCTTCTGCAAATATCCAAGGTCAAACTGAGAAACAAGAGGAAGACAAATCACTAAGACATTTCTTTTTATTTCAAATCACTCCTGGTACGGTTTGGATCTTTGTCCCCACCCATATCTCATGTCACATTATAATCCCCAGTGTTGGAGGTGGAGCCTGGTGAGAGATGATTGGATCATGGGGTTGGTCCATCATGAATGGTTAGCACTATCCCCTTGGTGCTGTTCTAGTGATAGAGTTCTCACGAGATCGGGTCGTTTAAAAGTGTGTGGCACTCCCCTGCTAGCTCCTGCTCTGCATGTGAGACTTGACTGCTTTCCCTTCACCTTCTGCCATGATTATAAGTTTCCTGAGGCCTCCTGAAATGCAGAAGCCACTATGCTTCCTGTCCAGCCTGCAAAATCGTGAGCCAATTAAACCCCTTTTCTTTATAAATGACTCAGTCTCAGGCATTTCTTTATAGCGATGTGAGAACGGATTAATACAACTCCATTTCTTCTGCATTCGTATTTTTTCTAAATTTTGAATTCTGGGCATATACTAATCTATGCAAATAAAAAATTCTCCTTTCTCTGTTTATTAATATTTGAAGTGATAATAGTATGATGGCTTCTCATCAGATTGAGGTGCTATGTTTGGGAAGTTAGTACTTAGAAATAGATACGACAGGGGATATGAGGAGTTGTACAATGGGTATAGAATTTTTAAAACTCAAGATAAAGTTCTAAAGATCTGTTGCAAAATAATGTGAATGTACTTAACACTACTGAAACTCTATATTTAAAAAGTTAAGATGGTAAATTTTATGTTACTTTTTTTTGTACTATGATTAAAAGCTAAAAACGACAATGAAATAGATGTGGCATACAAAATACTCCATTTTCAGGGACCTTAGGGGAACCTCATGCACCTATTTACTCACAGCACAGTGGTTAAGAACACACCCTCTGGAACCAGACTGTCTAATTTCAAAACCTGGCTCTTCCACATACTGTAGGTATGCCACTTAACCTTCCCGTGCCTCAGTTTTCTCGTCTGTAAAATGAAGATATTTCATAGAACTTTTTCCACACAGTTGTTATAAGGATTAAGAAGATAATGTTTGTAAGATGCTTAGACATTCCATAAAATAAATCCAATATAACTGCAATGGAGGGGTTAATTTAAACAAATTTGAAGGCTATGTTTTAGATGATCTAACACAATATAGTCTATCTGGCAAACATGAAATCACTCCGATGAGCAATAGGGAATACCTGGAAGTGATGCAAATTCTCTAATGCAAATGGAAGAGGTCTGCATTATCATTGGATAATGATGGGTCATCAGTTTTCTGATGCTGTGGTCACAGCAAACAAATGGTGGTTTCTAAGCGGAGTCTCAAATCAAACACCCCTACAGGAGACCCTCAGAATTGCGAATCAAATTGCTTCACACATGCCACAGTCCACATAGCCTACTTCAAAGTAGATCATTGCAGGAATTTATATATTTAATAATGACTGATGATCACCCCAAGCAAAGAAGAAGGCCAATGAGCACACAGTGCTTCTGAGTGGTAGGGAGCTGTGGATACAGTTTCAGGCAGCAACCAAGATCAGCAGTACCCAGGAACTCACTTAGAGTGTTTTACAGTAACTATGAAGGTGTTGCCATACTTTGCATTGACTCATTTATTCACAAATATTTATTGAGCACCTATTACAGGACACACTATGTCAAAGTCCTGAGGATACAGCAGTAAATGAGACATAATGTTTTTCAAAAGCTTTCAAAATCTTACAATCTACTACATTAAGAAGAAATAAATTTCAACAAAGTAGAGAAAACCCTAGCTTGGCTTTCAAATCAAATTGTATTTATCAAGCGTAATTGATACATTAACC
This sequence comes from Symphalangus syndactylus, assembly GCF_028878055.3. Classification (NCBI taxonomy): domain Eukaryota; kingdom Metazoa; phylum Chordata; class Mammalia; order Primates; family Hylobatidae; genus Symphalangus; species Symphalangus syndactylus. The sequence continues at coordinate 43,472,522 of NC_072447.2, read as the reverse complement.
GTTTTAATTTTTGTACTACATTTCAAAACTGTATGGTATTTGATGATAATTTTTTAGAAACACTGCAATTTAGAATTTAAAATGGAAACAACAACAGACCTCCAGATGTAGTGTTGACATAATATCACTTTTTTATCACTTGCCCTCATTTCAGCTTAATAAGCTCTCTTGGCTCTCATCTTTCAATATTTAATCCAAAGCAATTAAACTGATATGCAAATGTCATCTCCACTGATTTAAGAGTGACACTTAACACACAATTTCATTATAATAGGCAACTGCAATGTTTGTAGAATGATCAGCTCATTTTTATTTTTAAAATATATGGCTTTCTTCCAACATATGCACGTAAATAAAATGTCCACATACATAAATTTTATTTGATAAATGCCATGTGGATATCTGTCTTGTATACTGACCACAAAGGCCATACTGTATGATATTTCTATTTAAAAGACTACTATCCTTTTGCTCAGTCTCTACAAAAATGAATATTTTAGCTAATGAATTATATTAGCACAAAGTACAATATTAGCAGAAATGAAAGTAAGCAGAAAGTTAAAGTCGTGTGTGTGTGTGTGTGTGTGTGTGTTTAAGGTAGTTTTTAGCATGCACTTCTCAGTAGAAAATCAAAAGACTGTAGTAGGAAGGCCAGATGTAATTTATGGAAATAAATACAATTAGTTTAGCTTATATGATAGGTTGATTGTGTTAATGACTCCATCTGTGACTGTATCTGCACCTTTTGCCTAAGGAAATTTTACTCTGGTTATGAGCCCACTAAGTGACCTGTTTGAGCCAATGGGAAGTCGTAAAGCAGAGGCTTGAATTAATACTTACACATTTCTTCCATTTTTTGGTGCACCTATTGACATGCTAACATATCTAAGGTAGCCTGAGGAAGATGAAAATCGCACAGAGCTAGATTCTATACTCTACAGTCGTTCCATCTGTACCCTTCCTGCATCAGTCAACACCAGCTGACCTTCAGTGAGGATGTCAGCTGTGGTTGGCTAGGTTTCAGATGCAATATGCTTTCTCAGCTCAGAGACATTTTTTTATTATCATAAGCTGGGAAAAAAACACATTCTGTGAAATGGTATGCATCACTATCTTAAAATTAGATTGATTTTTCATTAATCATTATTTACATATATTTAAGAGCACCCTTAAAAGCTTAGGAACTTTAGAAAGATACTCTTTTAAGAAGAAAGATATATCAGAATTTGAGCATTTCTTCAATGAGGAAATACTTTTCAATGAAAAGATGAAAGATCATTTGATGTACAAATTAATAATAAATGTACAGTAATTCCACATATTCACTAAATAAATATTTATTGAGCAACTGCTATGTGCTGGTTATTGTCTAAAGTACTGGGATGAAAAGCAGATATGGTTTTGGACTTCGATTTAGTGCTTAACTTGGTAAACTCAAATTTTAAAATCCTTGATTCAGCCAAATAGTCTAAACACAACAGAAGAATCAGCGTTACAAAATTTATTTTGACCAAAATAACAAGTTAAAACTATTAAATGTGTGGTATTTATGTAAAAAAAGGGAGCTAAAATATAAAAGAGTGAAATGTGTGAGTTATAACCAATCTGCATTTAATTTTATTTTAACTCTGACTCCTATAATTATTTCCTAACTAATCCACTCCATGTGTGACCTAATGGTCAAAAATCATTCAAATAAATCTGAAAACCTGCAGGTTTTTCATGATCCTAAGAAACACAGTTAACCAATTCACGAAACCCTGAATCATGGAAACCCATGTGTCCTGTTGGGAGTGCTTACAGGTTTAGTGTATGGTTGCTAAGGTGAAGCAGACTGGGTTTAAATCCAAGCTCCACCATTTATTAGCTGCTTGACTTTGGGTCGGTTATTTAAACTCATTAAGTCCCAGTTTGCTCATTCATAAAGCCACACCTCAGTGAAATTATGGGAATGAAGTGCAATAATTAAACTATTTAGCACAATGCCTAGCACATAATCAGCATATAAATATTAGCTGAAGAGAAAAGAAGAACAAAACAAAATTGACCAAAATAAAGGGTCAGATGGCTCCTGGCATGTCAAGAGAATTGGTGAGCCCCCCACCCCCTCATATATGGAGAGGAGAATAGCATTTGGAGTTCTCACAGACCTGGGTTTGAATATTGGCTCTGGTACTTGAGGGATCTTTGTGGAAATGGAATGGTAATAACATGGCTATCTAGAAATATTGAGAAGGATTTATTAACCCAGGGGTTACAAAGTACCTGCCACCATCACCTTCAGGCAGAAGGTACCCAAATATGAGTCTGAATCCCTGTGGGGGAAAAAGCTGGAGTATGCACCTTACTGCTATCCTCTAACTAGTCCCATAGTTTACCCAATGAGGACAGGCTGCATTTATGAGAAGCCTTTAAACCATAGAAAGAGACCTTGAATAGTTGAGAGGGATCCTATGAAGAGCATCTGGGAAATTTAACTAGTTAAAGAAGGGAGGATAGCTATATATCATTGGAGTAAGCCATTATTAGTGAATGATGGGCAAAAGACACAAAAAACCATGTAAATAACACATTTCAGAGGAGGAATCAAATGGAGATGTCTGTAATTGTACAGGGCCTTCATGTTGAGATATTTGGCAGATGATCCTAGTATGAGTTGACAGGACAAATAGTACATGGCAGGCTTTTGAAATTTCACAAGTGGTAAGAAATCACTGACAGTGATGGACGGATAGTACTCTGAAGTCATTGAGCTATAATTATTGTTTTATTTCGTTTTCTGTTGTATTTTTGGGAAGGGTGATGGTGGTTGGTGTAGCCAGTTAAAGGGACTGAGTATTGGTGAAAGGCCCTAAGTAGACAAACTATGAGTGACTTGATGATTGACTTCTCAGTAGTGGCTAAAATAATGAAAGTAAGGAATTTGTTCTAAAAACATCAAATATATTGATAAGTTTAAGAGGAAAAAATCTGAACGAATATATTTTCTTTATACTAGCCTATCGTAGTATATAAACCACGTTTTGCTAAAATAAACTTTTTGAGTGTGTTTGCCTAATTAGACTGAAGGTCTTTGATGTATATTACATTTTTTTTTTTTTGAGATGGAGTCTCTCTCAAGTCTCACTCCAAGCTGGAGTGCAGTGATGCATGATCTCGGCTCACTGCAACCTCTGCCTCCCAGGCTCAAGCGATCCTCCCACGTCAGCCTTCCAAGTAGCTGGGATTACAGGCATGTGCCACCATGCCTGGCTAATTTTTGTATTTTTAGTACAGGGGGATGGTTTCAATATGCTGGCCAGGCTGGTCTCGAACTCCTGACCTCAAATGATCCACCTGCCTTGGCCTCCCAAAGTGCTGAGATTACAGGCGTGAGCCACCATGCCCGGACTGATGTATATTACAAAATTACTTAAAAAGTAAATCTTAAATGTTCTCACCATGAAAAAATGATAAGAAGTAGAGTCGATGGATATGTTAATTAGCTTGATTTAATCATGTCATAATGTATACATATATTAAAACATATTGTGCCCCATATCGATATACAATAAATAATATATATATATAATAACACATACGTATTTATGTTCATGCTTTTTGGCAAGTACCCAATTAATAAGTACTGAAGTAAAATATCTTGACAATAACTTTACAATTATTTATGTGAATTTGTTACTCTGTGTGTGTGTGTGTGTGTGAGAGAGAGAGAGAGAGAGGGGGGCGTAGAGAGAGACAGAGACAGAGACAGAGACACAACGAAATTTTCTTGCCCATGATTTCTTCTTCTTTTACTTACTGGGGCTCAAAAAACGATACCCCAGAGAACAGTGCTTTGGCATGCTGATTACTTTGAACCAAAGGAGATTGGAAGGCTGCAGAAGCAGCCTCAGAGGCAAATTCTCTCTCTGACCTCCTGCCCTGTTGTCTCCTATCCCTCCTTCTGTCTCTGAAGCAATTTGTAAAAAAAACAGAATCCTTCTCCAAGGTAAGTCATAGAAACTAGAACCCCTCTTGCCCAAAGCGAGGATAAAACCCAGAAAAGTCACCCTGTCCTCCTTTATACCTTGAATACCCTCATTTCAGAGGGGGTTCCTGCCCTTGCCTGAGAAGAAGGAATGCTACACGAAGAGGTCAAAAAGAATCTGAACAGACAGGCCTTGTTTGGTTTCCCTCCACGGTCTATTACCACTAGATCATACCCTTTTGTTCAGTCACATTTCTTCACAGCTATTCACTCTTCATCAACTATAAGCACAAAACTACATCGTTTTCCCCGGGTTTGGGAGTTTTCATTTCTGAAGTCCCGTGTGTCACATAAAATTTTGATTAAATAAATGTGTTATGCTTTTCACTTGTTAATCCGTCTTTTGTTATAGAAGTGTCAGCCAAGAACCTTATGACACTGAGGAAAGGTATCATGTCTTTCCCCTCTACAAACTGAATACATTATTTTCCAGCTGCTTAGTAGCCCTGCATTTTTAGGTACATTTAATAAGGTTAGGTCAATAGTTGATAAAAACAGATTTAGAACTGTTGTAATTTACATTTCTGCTATTATGGGGCTGTTTATTTGGAGGAAGTACTGAATCTTTATCTCAATTGTATGATTTGAAAAAGAAAAATAGTGGAAATATATGTCAGTGGTCTTCATATTGTTTTTTGTTTTTAAAATAAATGCAAAATAAAAGCTAATTAATTCCAAAGCCTAGTTATATTTCTGCATTTAGTCTGCATGTGAGCTATCCCACTAGTATAACTTATAGAAAAGTGAACTACAGTATTAAAAGTGTTCTAAGTAAAAAAACAGGATTTTGTCATTTACTCACTGAAGAGTACTTTTAAATTCCATGTGCAACCTAAACATTGTTTGGACAATAATTATGACAGAAAATATTCTTTGATCATGAATATAATTTGCTATGAGCAAATTAGAAATAAAATATAAGATAAACTATCACCAATTCTAAATCCTAGCAGTATTAATAAAATATCTGAAAGAATTTTTCTAAGGAAATAAGTTTATTATTTTATAATACATACACCATAACTAGCAAATTATCATGTAGCAAAGGTTTTCTTGAGATTGGTTTGGTGGATGAATAATAATAAAGGTTTATCAGCAGAGTAATAGTGACTAGAATACTCTTGAAAACCTTGTGTTTAAAATAGTTTAAACATTTCTCTGAGGTGAAAACCAGAACACTACTCATTGCCAAATATTGATGGAAATGAGCAATCGTGGGAATCTTCAAGCACTTCTAGTGGGAGTGCAGACTGGTGCAAAATTCTGGAAAGCACAGAAATAGATATTTACCTATAACACAGCCATTCCACTCCCACATGTATATCTCAGAGAAATTCTCACAGGAATCTATAAGGGGACACATCAGAGGATGTTCACTGTAGCATTATTTGTGGTCATGTAGATGTAGAGGCAACTGGTTATCCATATTGAGAGAGGGAATAGGGTCAAATGTAGTAGATGTCCACTATGGAGAACCATGAAGCATTTAGAAATTAGAGAGTGTGTGTGTGTGTGTGTGTGTGTGTGTGTGTGTGTGTGTATGTGTATGTGTCGCACATACATACTCACGTGTGTGTGTATATGCACAAAATATACATATGTGTGTATATATGCATGTACATATACATATATGTATGTATATAAATGGATCTTTAAAACACAGTGCTTAGTAAAGATGTAAAAAACAGTATATGATATACAACATAATTTACATAAAAAGATACACACACAAACCAGCAACACAAATTTTACAAAAACACACGCAAATAAAAAGACACACGTTGAGTACATTAAAACGATTGCTTCATTGTAGGAAAATAAAGGGATTAGTGTCGTAGGTATAAGGGCATATGTGCATACACACATGTGTACACACATATATATGCATATATAATGAAGAAACAGGGCTAGCCTGGGCCAGTGATGATAAGGAACTGAAGATTATAAAAAATATGAATGAACAAATGAATTAATGCATGAATACATATATATATAAAATAAACAACCATCTCAAACAATTTGTACCCAAAATAAAATTTCAGAACACATAGTTAATGATTTCAAAGATAATTTAAGATGAGCTCAGGACAAAATTTTAATCATTAGGTACAAACTATATATTTTAATACAATCTCTTTAAACTCCTTTCAAGGTAGTTTTCCCTTATATCTGTAAGTATTCTTATTCTGAGTAATCCTGAAAATTTACCTAACAAAAAATGTTTTTTTTTTTACTGTTTACTTAATGAACAAAATAGTCTTCAAAAGCCTTATCAATAATACTTCAACTTCTTCTGTGAATATTTTAAAATATTACTATAGACATTTTAGAAATTGAAGAGATGTACTATACTGAATATTCCCTTTTAATACGAAAATTATTTATAACTCACAGATACGGTCTTTTTCCTCTGATTTTATGGCTCCGTGCCATACTTTCTCACCTAAATCAATCTAACATAAAAAACTCAAAAAGAATTCTAGATAATTAGCATAACAGTTTGTCTCACGCTCATTTTTACTTTTATCATCACACCTGAATTTACAAAGGAGCTATTTCTGACACCCAAGAAAAAAGAAATGATTGCTGTTTGTGGGTTATATCTTTATGCTACAAGTATTTCTGGGTTTTAACCAGAGCACATGAGAAAGAAAAGTATCTTCAGAAAAATATATCTGATAAAGCTAAATAAATGGCTGGGACACAGATTGCCATTTGTAGTTATATAGTCTACTTGTTATATTCTTCCTAGAACTTTTCACACACTGTGCCCATCCTTTGGGGTATTTCTATGGTATTTGATATTAAGATTGTAGGATACCAGAATACGATACCCCAAAATATGCCTCTTCAGTACAAGGATTATTTTGAACTAGTTATTTTGAGAAATAGCAGACACATGTGAAGCTCTGCAAACAAAGTAGAAGTTACCGTTTTGTAAGGTAAATTCACACTTATAATGGAAATTTTCATTTGTAAGGGTGTCTCTGTCTGTCTGTACCAAGAAGACTGGAGTCTTATTAATGAAGAAGGAAATGGCTTAAGTCTGCATAAAAAACCTTACTCTTGTTTACTGTACTTTTCCTGGTCACCCCCATAAGTGGTTTCCCCCATACCCTTCTTTCTTTGTTTTTAGGTGAAGATGGTATTTAAGACTGATTTCTAAGCCATCTCTTTGAGATTTACTCATTTCCTTGGGTATCACCCATGTATATATAAGATATACATGTTAGGAAACTTCTGTTTGTTTTCTCTTGTTAATTTGTCTTTTATTACAGGGGCTCCAGCCAATAATGTAGAAGGGTAGAAAGAACATTATTTCCTTTCACTTTTCCCTTCCCTACAAGATATATAAACAAATAATCCTGGACTTATGATGGTTTGACTTGTGATTTTTCAACTTTAGGATGGGCAAAACAATACACATTCAGTAGAAATAGTACTCTGAACTTTGGATTTTGATCTTTTCCTGGGCTAGTGATATTTGTGTGATATTCTGTCAGAATGCTGAACAGCAGAAGTGAGACATAGTTCCCAGTCAGCCACACCATCACAATCACAAGGATAAACAATGGATAATGTACTCTACAGTGTAGTATATTCAATAAATTACATGAGATCATAAAATAGGTTTTGTGTCAAGCGATTTTGCCCAACTGTAGGCTAACATAAGTGTGCTGAACATGTTTAAGGTAGGCTACACTAAACTATGAGGAGAAGAGGAGAATCTGTATTATCAAATACAACTAGTGTTGGATAGTAATGGTTTTCAAAATCTCAAGCTTTGTACCATTTTCAAAGTAGTCATTGTCATCAACATCATCATCATCCTGTGTTTATCTTTCAAATAAGTGTAGCATTGTAGAAAATTAGTAGTGCGACTTAGAAGCTTTGAGATAAAACACCATCTGTATTAGTATACTGGAAGCTTTGACAAGTCACTTCACTCCTCTGAGCTTCTTTGTCCTCATGTATTAAAAAAATATATATCTGGCAAAATCATAGGCTTGATATGAAGATAACAATTAAAATGCACATCAAAATAAATACAGGTAAACTTTATAAACAATAAAGTTATTTGTTTGCTTATTTTTTATGACTCTCAATTTTGCCAGTAAAATGGCAATAATAATTAGAATCTCATAGGTTTTCTGAGGATTCAATGAGAAACTATATGCAAAACACAAAACACTTACCATAGTGCCAGGGACAGAGGAGGACCTCAATGAGTAATGAGTTGTGGCTAAGCAAATTGAAAAAAAAAAAAAAACTGGAAAAATGTAGAAAATGAGAGATGGAGAACTATATATATCTTTAAACATATTACAATCCAGAAATTTTTCAAGTGCTTCATCCTCTTTCATTTGTAGCACATTAACATATTCCAAATGAGAAAGAATACTAGGGGAAAAGTCTGATGTAAAAACAGCATGATAAAACGTATATTTTATTTGATTTCCCCCTAATATTTCCAGATGAAAAGAAATGATAAAGTTTCAGATGTCTCATTAATTTCCTGTTTCCCTATTGTTTCTAAATATTAGTTTGATGAGAAAATGTACCAAGGGTATTCTTTTGAGGTCAAAAGATCCTTTGTTATAGCTAATATCTGCTAATTAGTTTTAAGAAAAGGGAAAACTATGAATCAGCCCTGATTTATATGGTCTATAGTCAAATGTTCATTAATTGATTTTTTAAAAATCTGAATACATGATAAAATTCCCCAAGATTAATAGGTGCTCCTTTTCCTCCAGTTCTTCCATCATTCCTTCCTGTCTTACCTGCCTTAATCAGCTTATTTCCCATAACCCCTTCTTGGCTTCATTTAATTATCTGACAGCCTAAGTGGTCTTGCCAATCATCTCAATAATACTCTCTTTCCACCCATGAGTTTCTTGCTTAACATCTTTTATTTCACCCAATTTGCCCTCTTTCTTCTAAGACATGCATTAATTCCTGGATCACACAATCAAATAATCTGGTGGTTTTTAAAGATTATTTTTTGTAAATTTCCTATTACACTCACGAGAGTTAACTATTTCAAGGTGTTGAAGGATAAGTTATACAAAGGAGAAAAGAAAAGTTAAAGCAGAGTTTAAAAATAAAGCTGCCAGTAGCAAGTAAGTAGGGTCAGAGAATGAGAATTATGCCAAGAAATTTGAAATGTTAAATATAAAATCTGGTTGAGAAAACTCTTAAGTAAGAAATAACAGGGAAGTTCTATTTCTATTAATATGGCAAGCGAGGTTAATTGGAGCAACCTTTCTACTGAAAATAAGGAACAACACTGGGTTATTTTTTTTTCCAAAGTTATCAAATAGTTCACAAGATAGCAATTCCTATGCCCAAAATCTAAGTAAAATCAGAGCTCAAAGGGTTTTAAGTGGCCCACTGAAGACATTTTTCCTGAGGACATTGACTGATCCTGGACATTCCAGTAGTCTGAACCTAGGTTTAATGGTAGCAGGAGGCTAAAGAGATGGGGATGGGGGGTGGGGGCTTGGTTAAATCTCAAATTGGAGAGAATCTCTACCCAGTAAAGCTAAGGGCTACATCCTCAGGAAAAATAATGAAACATAACTAAACTTGACCCTCTCCACCCCTTATATATCCTTAAGAGAGATTTACAGCACAAATTCTTATTACTTGGATAGTCCCCAAAACCTCAAGCTATGAATTTCATTTAATTTATAGTGATCCCAGAGTGGTTATACCTTAGGCACCTGCCAAGGCTAATGGAAATCCTCTCTACAAGAATTCCCTTCAACCTAGGCCTCAGGGAATCCCCACAAATAACATTCCAGGGAAACTGATCAGCTCATTGAAATAGAAACAAAACAAAACAACTAAGCACAAAAAGAAATACAGCACCTACAGCAAGAATCACATGAAAGAGCAGAGAGCAGCTATTGCTCTCTGTGGTGAAACTATGAATATTGGAGTTATCAGCCAGCAATTTTAAAACAAGTAGGTTAAAGAAATAAAAGATAAGCATAAAGCTTATGCAGATATTTCTAAGTCTGTCTACAAAGATTACCTGATTTGAACAAAATTATTTGAACTTCCAGAAATGAAAAATATAATAAATACTATCAAAACTTCAAGGGAGAGATTTAATGGAACATTAAAAACAGCTGATGAGAACAAATGGTGGGGAAGGCGTCAGTCTACTGAAGTAAGAGTGCCCACTGTCTTCCCAGTATCCTTCTTTACTCCAGGCAAGCTATGACAAATGGGTAATGGAATACTGTTTATAAAAAGGGATGGATTTTGAAGGTTACAGATCATGATGGTAGGGCAGCTTGGATAAAAGCACAAAAGTTAAGAACACCAAGCCCACGGATTTCTAGACTACATCCTTGGCCTTTATCACCTTTAAAATCAATGAGTATTGCTGCTTACGTAAAGAATGAAAAGAATGTACGGCAAATCAAAATCCATTCTTACAAAAAACATCAGAAGGCTTACCATATACATTAGATATTTCTTCCCAAGTATTCATTATACCATTAAATACCAATTTCATGTTGAAAGAAAACCTTTCAGCATGAAAATGAATGCAAAGGGAATAAAGTTATATTTTATACTATAATCAGACTTTCATAGAAAAATAACAGCCACTTATTATATACCAAACAAGGTACTAAGTGTTTTATTCACCTCAAACCCTCACAATAGCCTAGGAAGAAGGCATTAATCGCCTCATATAACACTTAAGGAAATAGATTCAGGGAGGATAAATAAACTATAAATGGTAGATCAGGACTTGATGCTGGGTGTTTTGAATCAAAAGTCTAAGTTCTCAACACGTTAAGACAGTGTTATTTTATATAAATGAATTCAGAATAAACCAAGTGTCATCTCATTTTAAAAAGCACTTTTAACATCTATACCACTTCAATAAAGTTCCCCCAAAATTCCTTATCAGACCTTTGACAACTTAATGTCAAACTGGAAAAATACTGTTTTGTCAAGCACACTATCCTAGATATAAGTTTCTTAAAATTCTACATCATCAACAATGTGTTAGCAAGAGAGAAAAAAGGCAAGCTGATAAACATGATCAATTTGAGATCTAAATGATCGTGCAGATTACAGTAAGGTTCAACTACAGTAAGTCCTCACTTAATGTCATCTATAGGTTCTTGGAAACTGCGACTTTAGGTGCAACAACCTCACACACAACCAATTTTCTCATAGGCTAATTGATATAAACAAGATTTAAGTTCTTGTGACATATTTCTTGTAATAAAATATCACAAAACTTCCAAAGACCAACGTACTTCTAATATTAAACATTGAAAAAAATATGAGCTATACATCATTTAAGAAAGATTCATAAAATAAGTAGATCATGATTTACCTGCTTATTCCAGCCCCGAGTCACAAGTGGTTGGAGCCTAACCCAGCAGCTCAGGGCACCATGTAGAAATCTACTGTGGCCAGGATGCCAGCCCATCGCTGGGTGTATGTGTGCGTGTGCGCGTGCACACACGCACACACACACACACACACACTCACTCAGACTGGAACCACTCAGACACACCAATGAACTGAACATGCACAGATCTTGGATGTGGGAGGAAAACAGAGTACCCAGAGAAAACGCATTCGGACATTGAGAGAAGTGCAAATTCCACATAGACAGTGGTCCTGGCTGGGGATTGATTTTTTTTCTCATCAGTGTTATAATGAAACAACATTGAACAAAACGATGTTATCTGAGGACCGGATGGATAGTAAGGTGAAATATAATAGCAGTGAAGGGTGAACCTCCACTTGGTTACACAGCCAGCTGCAGATGATTAACAGGCATTGGTAGCAGTGTGTCTATGAGCCAGGTGGGGTGTGTATCCAAACACACAACTGATTTTAGCATATATATATATATATATATATATAAACAGTATGTAGACCAAGGGAGGGGCTGGTCTTGTTCTTCTCCATACTACTTAGACCAAAGACAGTGATACGACTGGAAACTGTCACATGAACCATTGTGCCAAGTAGAGATGTTTAGCCTATAAAAGAATAAAGGAGCATTGGAAGTGGGAGAGGTGACAGAGGTGGACACGTGCCCTCAGGCATCTATCTACGGTGAAACCCTATTAATTTCTGTGAAGGATTTTTATTTCAATTTCACATGTTAGATTAATTGAGCCTAGAACCTATGCAAGTTGTTTTTCGTTTTCTATGAATTTATTTAGATCTGGGAAAACTCTAGCGGGGAGCATAGCAAAAGAGGGCATGAAGATATTATACTGCTTCTGCGCACCATTTACACTCCCTGCATTACTGGAAGAGGAGGCTAAAGAGGGACTTTATAGCTTTCTTAAAATATCAGAAGAACTTTTGTGAGACAGAACCGCAAATGCTCTAGGGTAGGGTCCCAAGATGTAGAACCAGGTTCAAAGGGAAATAACTTTAGAGAACTCAGAATAAAGAATAAATTTCAAACTGAATGGTGCAAACAGAAATGCCTGCATCAGGATGTCATAGACTTGTTGGGGCTCAGAAAACAATGCCCCAAAATGAAAGCCTCAAAAACAGCTTCAGAAGCAAAAGTTTTTCTTTGACCTCCTCCCGCCCCGCTGTCTCTCTATCCCATTCTCCACGGAGGCTGGCCATAGAAACTAGAATCCCTCTTCCCCAAGGCAGGTCATAGAAGCCAGAACCCCTTTTGTCCCAAAGCCACTCATAAACTTAAAGATATTACTCTAACTTTCTCTCTGTCCTATCTGTGTACAAACTGGCCATAAAGAAATGATCTCACTTATCTTGTTTGACTATAGATCAGAAGACCTCCATTCCAGAGAGGGTCCTGATCCACACCCACAAGGAAGAAATACATGAACAGAGAGGCCAAGAAGAATCTAGACAGATGGGCCTTGCTGGGTTTCCCCACTCAGTCTATCAGCATTAGATCGTATCATTTTTGTCCAGTCATATTTCTACGTGGCTGTCTATACATTGTTGAATCTAAGCAGAAAAATGGACAATTTCCCCTGTGTCTTTGGGTCTTCATTCTGAAGGCTCCCGTATATACAAGTTAAATAAATTTGTATGCCATTTATCCTAATCATCAATTTGCCTCATGTCAGTGATTTTGAGGTAACCTCCAGGGGGCCACGGGTTTGGCCTCCATGGACTCAAAGTTCAAATCAGGATAGAAAAACATTTGGTAGTTACAAGGAAAGGGCTGGAACTCAAGTAAGATGAGTCCATAGGACAAAACGAGCTACAAAGTCTCCCCTCTCCCATTTTGAGATTACTTTAGACTAAAACTCCCAAATATCTTTCTCTATCTCCCTCAGGAATGTCCAACCTCATTTTCAAATACTTGTTTGAAACAGTCACCCTCAAAATTCTTCCAGCATCTTAAATCCATTCATTTAAAGACAAGAATACATCATCTGTCCAATTTCCTGTTTCTATTCTGAAACTACATTATTCTAGTCATCCAAGCAGGAAAGCAGTCATTATGGGCCCCTCTCTCCCCTCCTAAATCAGTTGCTAAATCATGTGGATTCTGCTTTAACACAATGTCTCTCATACCCAGCCCCTCCTTTCTGGTTCATTCTTACTATCTTAGTCAAAGCTTTCACTATTTGTCACTTAGGCCACTTGTTAACGAGTTGTTAACTGTTATCCCTCCTTCTGATCTCATCTCCATTCTGTTTATCTAATATATGACAGATGAATCAATTTTTCTCAAGAATGAGCGTGGTGACACATTTCCCTCTTCAAAAACCATTACCTCCCATGGAATCAGGCACAACCTCCTTACACCCAGATATGATCGAAAAGTTACATTGAAGTCTTCCATTTTCTTTCTCACTGCAATTATAGATGCAACATCCTCTATTTCTGCCAAGCTGTTTTATTTTAAAGGTTTGGATTTTCTCTCTCTCTATCTTAGGTAATATTAACCCCTTACCTGGGGTGTCCCTTCTCATTTTCACCTTTATGGTCAAAGCTCATTTCAAATACCACCTGCTTACTCTAAGACATCTTTACAAGAGTGATTACTCTAATTTATAATACTTTATACCACTTTGTTTTAATATTTTCTTCAGGCCACAGTATAATTCATTTTGTATTATAAGTATAGTAGTCCCCCTTAGCTGCAGTTTTGCTTTTTGTGGTTTTAGTTGCCCACAGTCAACAGAGGTCCAACAATATTAAATGGAAAATTCAAGAAATAAGCAATTCTTAAGTTTTCAGTTGCACACTGTTCTGATTATTGTGATGAAATCTCATGCTGTCCAGCTCTGGCCTGCCCAAAAAATGAATCATGCCTTTGTCCAGTGTGTCCTCACTGTACATGCTACCTGCCCATTAGCCACTTAGTAGCCCTCATGGTGATCAGATTAACTGTCTTGGTATTACGGTGCTAGTGTTCAAGTAACCTTTATTTTACTTAATCAGGGTCCCAAAATGCAAGAATAGTTATGCTGGCAATTTGGATATGCCAAAGAGAAGCCATAAAGTGCTTCCTTTAAGTGAAAAAGTAAAAATTCTCGACTTAATAAGTAAACGGCTGGACATGGTGGCTCACACCTGTAATCCCAACACTTTGGGAAGCTAAGGTGGGAGGACTGGTTGAGCCCAGGAGTTTGAGACCAGCCAGGACAACATAGGGAAACCCCTTAACTACAAAAATTTAAAAAATAGCTGGGTGTGGTGACGTGTGCCTGTGGTCCCAGCTACTTGGGAGGCTGATGTGGGAGGATTGCTTGAGCTGGGGAGGCTGAGGCTGTAGTGAGCCATAATCATGCTACTGCACTCCAGCCTGGGTGATAGAGAGAGACCCTCTCTCAAAAAAAAAAAAAAAAAAAAAAGAAAAGAAAAGAAAAAAAATCAACATATACTGTTTGCTAAGATCTATAGTAAGAACAAATTTTCTATCTGAGAAATTGTGAAGAAAGAAAAAGAAATGCATGCTAGTTTTGCAGTTGCACCTCCAACTGCAAAAGTTACAGCCACAGTATATAAGTTCTTAGTTAAGATGGAAAAGGCATTAAATTTGTGGGTGGAAGACATGATAAAAAACATGTTCCATTTGACACAATCAGGTTCAGTACTATCCATGGTTTCAGGCATCCACAGGGTCGGGGGAAGGTAGATCTTAGAACCTATCTCCTACAAATAAGGGGTGGGGGAGACTGTATTTGCAAACCCAAAAGAATTCACCTTATTATACTTCAAAAGGCTTGAGCACAAGGACTGTTATTTATCACTGATGCTCTGTAAAATCTGGTACAGTGTAGTTGTTCAATAAATATGGAATGAGCTAATTAATACCGCCATTTTTCAGTGTATACGTTTCACTCTTGATTTTAAGCTGTTATTCTTATTTGAAATGTGACAATTAAGAGTATAATCCATATACAATCATCACCACCACTGGAGAAACCTGTCAAGGTGTATTTCCTCTTGATAGTCAACAGTGAGGATTTAGTGTACCCTGAGAAATGTAATTCACAAAATCCATTAGCTCCCTGGATCAAGAGGATGTATCACATTCGGAAATTAATTGTCTGCTTGAAACTCCTTTCCTCGTGGAAATTATTTTTGGGTTTTATTTAACAAGCACAAATATGTATATAATGCCTACTCTGCTCAGGCATTGTTCTACCTGCTTTACAAAATGCAACTCATTTAATTTTATCATGCAGTCTTATATGTAAACTCTTTCAATTCAGGGATGATACTAGAAGTACATTTTATGGTGCCTGCTTAGCCACATCCCCTTTTAAATGAAACTGCTCCACTAAGAGCATAGGTTCAAGCTCAGCTGAAGGCAATCAAGAATCCTCCCAACTCCTACCACTCTACCTGCCTCCACAGGCACTCCTACACTGACGACAAGTGAGTTGGACCAGAGGTTGACAATGTGGAGGGAAGAATAACGGCCTCCCAAAGATGTCCAAAGGCTGAACACCAGTATTTGTGAATGTTTTACCTTACATGGCAAATGGGAGATTGTTGATGTGATTACATTAGAGATCTTTAGATGAGAAGATTATCCAGGTTTAGCCAGATCAGCCCAATGTAATCATAATGGTCCTTATAAGGGAGACAGGCATTACTATATTACTGACTGCATCTGAGTGAGGATATTAACAACAGCACAAAAGAGAGAAGAAATGAATCTTTTCCTCATTGGAGCCTTTTGGGCTTCAAATCAAAGAACTGACTGGCCTTAACAAACAAAAAGGAATATATTTTAGTGACAACTCAAAGCCAGAGAAAGTAACTTTCCTATTTTAGAGTAGATATTAAAAAGTTAGGGAAAAGAAATATAAAACTTTTGCTAATCACCCAGGTAATTAAGTTAATAATATTCCATAGTTGTTTGATTTGTAAGGTGATTTAATAATTCAAAGACAAACTGTCATATATTATTCATGTTTGTACAAACTTATATTCATATGTATATATATCAATTTCTATCATAGACTATTCACAAAATAAATGCTAGATGGATATTATAAATCCAGTTGCTTTTATTAAAAACCTATAAATGTACCAGAGTTTAGAGTCTGATACCGGCTTTCTTAAATAACACAGCAAGGGGAAAAAATATGAGACAAAGATTGATACATTTAACCTGTAAACATTTAAGAATTTTGAACAACCTAAGCAAAGTAAAAAGAAGATAAATAACACACTATATCTGTGAGATATAAAATCCAACAAAATTAAAATGAACAATTTACAAAATATTATCTATAAGTCAACGAAAAATAAAACAAACCAATACAAAAATGGAGAAATGTTATGAACGGATATTTCAAAGAGAAGACAAAATAGACACTAAGAATATGAAAACCAGAGTTTGTGAGAAATCAGAGAAATGCATATTATGACAACATGTCAATAGCATTTTCTCTTCTCAGTGCTTCCAAAAGATAGAGGGGCTGTGAATTCTCATACCCTACTAGTTGAGAAAATAAATTGATACTGACATTTGGAGGGCAATTTGGCAGTATCTATTAAAATTAATGATGCCTGTACCCTGTGACTCTCACTTTCTCTTCTTAGTGTCTATCCCAGAGAAATACTTGCTTATGTGTACAATGAGGCATATTCATGGATTATAACTGAAGCATTATTCGTAATGGTGAAACATTTGGATAATTCTAAATATCTACCAATAAGGAAATGATTAAATGCAACTTTTGTGTAGTTTAAGTGTGAAATACTCTTTGTTAGCTAAAAAGATGATCTACAAAACAATCCATCAAGTTTCCATTAAAAATGTCTGAATGGTTGTGTCCTGGTCTTAAAACATGGTTGGCCAGGCGTGGCGGCTCACGCCTGTAATGCCAACACTTTGGGAGGCCAAGGTGGGCAGATCACGAGGTCAGGAGTTCCAGACCATCCTGGCCAATATGGTGAAACCCCGTCTCTACTAAAAACACAAAAAATTAGCCGGGCGTGGTGGCGGGCGGCTGTAGTCCCAGCTACTCGGAGAGGCTGAGGCAGGAGAATGGCGTGAACCCGGGAGGCGGAGCTTTCAGTGAGCCGAGATCGCGCCACTGCACTCCAGCCTGGGTGACAGAGCGAGACTCCGTCTCAAAAAAATAAAAATAAAAATAAAAATAAAAAAATAAAAAACAATAATAAAAAAAGGAAAGTGAATCAAGGCAAATAGCTATGTAAAATGAATAGCTAGATGAAAATTTCCCTTTTCTGTGAACATAAAACATAGTTCATGTTTATGATATTAAAATGTAATTCCATAGATGAAAATAGGAACTTGAGTATGGCCAAAAAGCCACTAAAATTAATAATTTATTTTTTTTAATTTCAAAGCGACATGGCTTTCTATTTCAATTTATTCTTACTCTTTCACATGGAATTACTGTTCTGGTTGAAAGGAAATGATCCACCCAACCATAAAAGACCAAGTGAAATCTCATGTCGGTGAAATTTTCTGAGGAGATTTACAACTTGCATTTGGAAACAACAGAAAGTAATGCAGGCTATTGAATAATGAAAACATGAGCATAAAAATGGAGTATTTTCATATGTATGGCAAAGCTTTGAAAATATCTTCATACAGAGTGTGCTAATAAATGTCAATTTTCATACTGTACTTGGCATCTTGTTCATTTGCATTAATCTACTTTCGATACGTCCTAATGCAGAATTCCTCCCTTGATCTCCTACCTACATTTGTGTGCGGTGTGTGTGTATGTGTGTGAGAAAGTGGGAGAGAGAAAGACTAATGTGGGCCAAGAAGTGAAAGCTAATTAAGAAGAGTTTCTTACTAATGTTTTTGGGAATCTTTAGCCTTTATTTAAATAAATATTACACACAAAGACACATATATGAGATTTCTAATGTAAAAAAAATACAAATCAATCTTTTCTCATAGAATATCATCAAGTTGACTTGCACTTTATGGAGTGTTTCCTTCTCCTGAAATTGATCATATTGTTTTTAACCATATCTCCACCACGTAATGTTATTTCATACTTTCAGGAAATAAGACACTTAATAAAATCAAGCATTTAATTTCTTGAGTTTCTACTATGTGCTTGGTTCTGTGGAATGATGACCAATAAATACGAGTGTAGAATGTAGCCCCACCCAGTTTTAGCAGGGTTCTTTGGGGGCAAAGGAAAAGACTCATCTACATTAGCCCAAGGAAAGGGGGATACCTGGGCTAAAACAAAAAGCAGGGAACCATTAGGCCTGTACCACTTCTGGGTCCTTACCCTATTTGCTCATGAGCCCCAATTTTTCCCTTATGGCATCTCAGCTTCTCCCTGTGAGACTCACTGGGAAAAAAAATATGGAAAATAAATAGAAGAGAGTAAAAGTACCTACAATCTCACCATGGGAGAAAACCATTATTAATAATTTGACTATTCATTTACAGGTTTTTCCAAGGAGCTTGTATTTTAACAGCCAGAAAAATAGTTAAAGTTGTTTTCATTTTATAAAATAAATACAGGGAAGAAATCAGCAATTATATTGTTTTGATTACCCAAGTAATTAATACTTGTTGCAGACAGTTTAGGAATTGTCATCTCCACTAGGCACTGATGAGAGAGACCTCCAGAAGTAATGAGGCTGAACTGTCCAAGAACGATTTTTCAGTCTTCATCTACTTGAAATTCTATTCCAGAAAAAAAGAAAACGGCTTCATTCGCTGTTAACATTGGAACCTGTGACCTAGCAATGGTCCCTTATTATACTGCTTCTCTGCCATGCATATTTCACTTGCTTTGTGCTTCTTTTAATGATGTTTACTTGAACTTAAAGAGAAACACATTATCAACATCATAATTTTTAGTTGAGTGTTAGCATAATTAGACAATTCAGGTGACACTAGCCTGCAGTCTAAGTCATGTTTACAATTTAAAAACTGATAAATAATTAGAAAATCAACCAAATGATACTTCATATTGTCATGTATGTCTGCCTTTTTCAACAGGGTCCTCTGCTCATGTCCATCCTTTCTTGTGACTGAGGACAGTGAGGGCAAAGCTGTCCAAATGCATCACTAATGACCGGATGCAAACGTGCTTGTTGAATGATTCATCTTCAAGAAAAGTTACATGCTTGACCTCTCTCTTCCAATTACATGTGGCTTCATTTTATTCTGTTTTTACTGCTAAATGGAACTAAAATTGGAAAAACTGTGACACTATTAACTGTCTCTTTAAGTATTTACTTGTTATCTGTTTACTGTCTTTCCTTCACTAAAACCTAAGATCAATGGGGGTAAAAGCCTTATTTTTTAAGTCACAATTTAATCTCCAATGCCTAGCAGAGTCCTGGAATATAGTAAATTCTCAACAAATGTATTCAAATGAATGACTTATTCTGGTCTTTGGTTTTAAGTCCCAATTAACTTTTTTGCCTCAGAAAGTTTTTCCTGAAGCTAAAATTAAAAAAAAAAAAAAAAGGAAAGAAAAAAAAAAAAGAAAACACACACAGAAAAAACAAGGCTGGGCGCAGTGGCTCACGCCTGTAATCTCAGCTATTTGGGAGGCCCAGGTGGGCGGATCATGAGGTCAGGAGTTCAAGACCAGCCTGGCCAACATGGTGAAACCCCGTCTCTACTAAAAATACAAAAATTAGCCGTACGTGGTAGCAGGTACACCTGTAGTCCCAGCTACTCAGGAGGCTGAGGTAGGAGAATCTCTTGAACCCGGGGGGCAGAGGTTGCAGCGAGCCGAGATCGTCCCACTGCACTCCAGCCTGGCGACAGAGTCAGACTCTGTCTCAAAAAGAAAAAAAAAATCAAAGCAAAGCAATCATGGTACATCAGTATATTAATTCATTTTTTCATTTTTAAGCTTATTTTCAATCCTAAGATTACTCTCAATGTACTCACTATTTTCATTCACATATTAGGACACCCCATGCTCCAGTCTCCTCATTAGTTTACCTTCTTCACATAATAGAAAATGTTCCTTCTACCAAAATAACTTTTTCCTCCTTTGCTCCAACTATACTATTATTTTTAAAATCCTCACTGGCTTTTCATTGCCCTTCAGATTCAACTTTTTCATCTTCACTTTCAAGTTTAGTTATCACTATTCCGACCTCTTAGCCATTCCTACATTAAATTGTTCCCTCTGTTTTGCTCAAGGACATATTCTATTTTGTCTTCTATAAAGATTATATTTTTAATATGCAAATGAGTATGCTAGGTAGGTATCTCTGTATCCATTTGCCATATACTTTTAATAAAAGAATAGATTATATACTCCACAAATTATCACGCTTCATTCTCTCCTAAGTGAATGTGCAGGCAACACAAAGGGCCTGACTTTTCCGTCAGGGCTACAAAGGTGCTACAGACATCTTGGATTTATTTTCCAGAAGGGGGTGGTGACATGTGTTAAGATGGAGTTATAATGGTATACTGTTGTCTAACTCATTTTATAGGTCAGCAAACCTCCAATTTCAGACGTAACGTTTTAGCCTTTTTCATTCTGCCATACTAGGAACAGAGGAATAGTAAGCTAAGGGTGACAAGGGCAGTAATAATTAGAACATTTATTTCAGCGGACATTTGAATATTCTCTTACATAGGTTAATTCCGAATTATGATAAACCCATTGGCCAGGAAATGTCTGTAGCTTTCACTGGATTTCTAATGCATAGTAACATGTGAATTGCTATACTAATATTTTTAAGGGCACTAGATGTTCATTTCTCTTTCACATGAATGAAGGCGAAAGTAGTGGTTACAGGGCTGGTATGGCAGCTACATGGTGTCCTCGGAGACTCTAGCTCCTTCACCTTTTCACTCCATCATCCTTGGGTTATGTTGCTTAGATCTATAGCTCTCACCATAATACCTGTATTTCAGAAAGGAAGAAGGAAAAGGGAAAAGAGCAAACAGGGTACTTGCAGGCTGAACCAGCCCTCTGTAAGAAAATTGCCTAGAGGCCTTATCGCGATTCCTAGACATCACTGGTGGCATCAGTGCCACACGACCAAAGGAAAGGGAATGTAGTTTTAAACTGGGTCATTGCTATTCCAAATAAAATCAGGCTTTTATTATAAAAAGAAATGAAGTGTTGATACACGCCAGAATGTGGATGAACATCAAAAAGATTATGCTAAGTGAAAGAAGCCAGGCACAAAAAGTCACATATTGTGTGAATTCATTTATATTAAGTATAAAGAATAGGTAAATCTATAGAAACAGAATGTAGATTGGTAATTTGCCAAGAGCTGGGGGTAGAGGAAGTGGGAGAGATGGGGAACACACCTGCTTAATGGGTACAGCATTTTCTCCTGGGTAGATGAAAATATTTTGGAACTAGATAGAGACGGTAGTTGCACAGCGCTGTGAATGTTCTAAATGCCACTGAATGTTTCACTTTAAAATGACTGATTTTATGTTATACAAATTTCACCTCAATAAACAAATAATTGAGTATATATTTTTAAAGTATGTTTTTGTCAGCAAGGCAGAAGGGAAGAAAGAATATTGACTAGATAAACAGTAATCTCTACCATTGTATCTATTCTTTCAGTTGGCAGAAAAACATGTATTCAGCACCTACTATGCAACAGACAATGAGCTAAGCTACAGGGATGAAGGTGATTGACAAGTTTCTGACCTTATATTTTGCCCAGAAACATCTGATGAAAAAATATACATATAAAGACAAATCCCAGTTGAGGGACATCCTACAAAATACCTAGTGAGTACTCTTCAAAACCGTCAGGGTCCTCAAAAACAAGGAAAATCTGAAAAACTGTCACAGCCAGGGTTAGCCTATTGATATATGATGATTAAATGTAATGCAATTATCTAGATGAGATCCTGGAACAGAAGAAGAATATTAAGGAAAACTGAGGAAAGCTGAACAAAATGTTGACTTTAGTTAGTAATATATATTGGCTCATTAATTATGACAAATGTACCATACCTTTGCAAGTTATTAATAGCAGGGAAAACTAAGTGTAGGGTATACAGAAACTCTCTGTACTAACTGTAATAATACTGCATATCTCGAATAGGACTTTACAAAGTTTATTTTTTATAAAGGGAACAGATGGTATTTCTTTAAATTTCATACCCCTTCCCCACTTTTCAATTCCCTTTTCTGAATCCTAAAGTACTTTTATCAAAGAGTGATTGTATATGTAATATACATTGATTATGTACTATGTGCTAAGTACTAGGTTAGGTTCTTTACATAATGTATCACTTAATTTTCCTCACAATCTTGTGTATTATCCTAAGTTTACAGTGAAGTAATTGATGCTCAGAAAGGTTATGTAACTTGGCTGATGACAGCAAATAGCCAAAATATACAGGAGTGAAAATGATCTTTCTCCTACATTTTTCCAATATGTCAAGTTGCCTTTCTTATAAAAGACTTGTCCAATTTTTATCACAGTGTCATCAACATAGTAACATGTGATATTTGAGTGTGTGCGTGTGCATGTGTGTGTGTGTGTGTGTGTGTATTTACCCAGCATAAGCTTGGAGAACAGATCGCAGTTCTCAGTACATGTGGCTCAGGTGGGCTGAACATATTCTTTATCTTAGTGCTGGGCAGATGACCCAAGATTGGCCAATCAGGGTAACATATCTCCTTGGCCACTAGGGTTGATTCCAGCGTGGGCGTGTGATCAAAGCATGTGATCAAAATCAGACCAAACAAAAATGTGGAGCTTTCTAAAATGGAGGGCACCAAGAATCATGTAAGTCTGAGGTAGCCAGGGGCCATTTTAGTCACCAGAAAGATAGGGCCTCAGGGCCTCACAGATAATAAAGTTACCACAGGGACTCAGAGAAATGAACAGTTAAGAAATGGAGAGACAGACAGAGACAGGAAGAGAAGAAGGGGATGAGGGAGAGTGACACACAGAGAGAGAAACAAAGTACTAATAATATCAATTGAGCTCCCGGATTCAACTTTATCTGAGGACAATGACAGTCCTACCACTGGAGTGCTCAGTGACTGAGTCAGTATTTTTCTTTGAACTATTTTCAGTTAGATTTCTGTCACTTGTCCCTCAGAGAGTTGTAATATAGGAAATTTGTGTTAAAAAGAAATATTTTTAAAAATAACATGAGCTTTTCTTTCAGCCAATTGTCTAAAATTAAAAGCAAATATTTAACAACTACGTAAACAAAGATTTAATAATATCTACAAAACCTTCTTAAAAATGAAAAGAATCAAACGTATAATTTAACACTTTTAGATTCATTATAAATAGAGCATTCTATGTTCAAATGTATTTGGCTCTGCAATGTGCGTGTGTGTGTGTGTGTGTGTATGTGTATGTGTGTGCCATTTCCCATATAATACTGAAACTAAGAATGTCCTAAAGTAATTAAATTTATATGCCTCTCACACACTTTATAGTTAACTCAGCCGACAATTTACTCAATCAGTGAATCATTTATTCAAGCATTTAAGGATAAAATAGTATTAAGTGATGAAGCCACAATAAAAAATGATTAAGATACGGTTTCTATGTCCTTAAGATGCTCAGTCCAGAGAACGACACGTATCAAAAAATTTTTTTAAAAGCCTAATTTTTAATATGATGTGTAATAATAAGAATAAATTTGTCGGCCAGGCGCAGTGGCTCACGCCTGTAATACCATCACTTTGGGAGGCCAAGGTGGGCGGATCACTTGAGGTCAGGAGTTCGAGACCAGTCTGGCCAACATGGTGAAACCCCTTCTCTCCTAAAAATACAAAAATTAGCCAGGCGTGGTGACGGGCACCTGTAATCCAAGCTACTCAGGAAGCTGAAGCAGGAGAATCGCTAAAACCCAGGAGGCAGAGGTTTCAGTGAGCCGAGATCAAGCCACTGCGGTGACAGAGTGAGACTCCATTTCAAAAAAATAAAAAATAAATAAATAAATAAATAAATAAATAAATTTGTCAGATATTGTTTTAAGCCCTTTGTGTATAGTATCTTATTTAATACAGAAAAAAAAATCCTGTGATTCATATATCATTATCACAACTCCTATTTTTCAGATGGGGACATTGAAGTTAACTGAGGTAAAGGTACTTCTCTAAGGTCACATATATAATAAGCATAAACTCAAGGGTCATGAGCTGCAAGACGTCTATTTTAGCTAGTACTATATTTCCTCACTGCTACTGATTTTCATTTAAAGTTGAGAATACTAATCTTTTTTCCTTTTAAATTAGAAAGTAATCTCGTAAATAAATGTATACTCTTTTATCTCTTAGACAATGCTTTAAGATAAAATAGTCCACAGTCAGCTTAAAATTTAAGATTGACAGTGTTCAACTGATAAACTCAAAACCTATCTATACTAGTCTATATTTTGATAGAAACATTAAAATGCATATAATTATTTACACATATATTTTATAAATGTTGGCACATTTCCTTGGTTATTTTTTAAGGCAATGCAGTAAAACGTCCAAAGCCATTTTACAATAAAAGGGCATGTTTGCCATGTTGGAACTCAGAATACAATACCCCAAAGTATGGCACCTTTGTATGCTGAGTACTTTGACTTGGAGGACACCTGGGGGGACCTTAGAAGCAAGGTCTATCTGACCTTCTCCCACCCTCCAGTCTCCAGCTCCCCTTTCTCCTCCAAAGTGTGACATAGAAACCAGAATTCCTCTCCACCCACACTCTCAGGTAAGTCATAGAAACTAGAACTCCTCTCCCCCAAAACAAGCCATAAAATCAAGAAATGTCACTCCCTGACCTTCTCTGTTCTC
Source organism: Symphalangus syndactylus (assembly GCF_028878055.3). Lineage (NCBI taxonomy): Eukaryota > Metazoa > Chordata > Mammalia > Primates > Hylobatidae > Symphalangus > Symphalangus syndactylus. The sequence continues at coordinate 43,447,280 of NC_072447.2, read as the reverse complement.
CCCTGAAAACCCACATGTGACAGGTGTCTTGCCCTGTACCTGGAGGAAAGCATGCTACACAAAGAGGCCAGAAGAATCTGAACAAATTTGCCTCACTGGATTTCCCCCCTCAATCTGTTAACACTAGATCATACCCTTTTGTCTAATCACATTTCTCCACACCTGTCTATGCTTCATCGAACTTAAGCACAGAAATACAGAGTTTTCCCTGGGTCTTCGGGTCTTCATTTCTCAAGCCTTCCATGTCACAAAATACCTTGATTGATTTTGCTATGCTTTTGTCTTATTAATGTCTTTTGGCATGGGGTGTTGGCCACAACACTTGCAATGCCTGAGGAAAAGGCATTACAGTTTTTTCTACCCTACAGCAGTTTGTATTTTACATTTCGAACTATTTATATTCTTGTGAATATCTTTAAAAAGAAGACAAAGTTATTCAAAGATAAGGTCAAAAAGCAGAATGATACAGGTATATCAGGTATATATATATATATATATATATATACACACACATACAAAATGGCATATATATGTGGCATATATAGGTAATATATTAAAGGTATATATACATATATTAAAGGTATATATACATATAATATATTAAAGGTGTGTATGTGTGTGTGTGTATATATATATATATATATATATACACACACACACCTTTTCTACCAAAAAGCAGAATAATATAGGTATATAAGGTATAGATATATATGTATATATGTATATTTATGTATATAAAATATATATGTATAATATATATATATTTTTAATACCAGTGATTGGCTATGATGGTCAGGCTTATAAAAAACAGCTATAACTGAGATATATTTCCATAAACAACCAAAAAGTCTGTAGCTATCACATATTTTTGGAACTATTTACATATACATGATTGTTTTTAAATACAACATAATCAAGGATACTTGATACCTATATATCCTTTTTATTAACTGGCATTTTTTCAGAAGTTAAAGACTGACACTTTTCTAACAAATTCAACATCTATCATTTAAATGTGCTTTCAAACATAGGCAAATAATAAAATAGAAAAATAGCTGTCACAAAGTACTTGCCCTTTGTTCCGTAGGAGGCCAAAGGCCTCAGGTCAAGTCTATCAGTTTAGAATGATACATACAGTCAAGCATTCTGACTTGCTTATTTCCTCTAATAAGCTGTGGTTCTAACATATATTGGAATTGTGGCCTCCAGATCCGTGACAGAATACATTTCTGTTGTTTTAAGTCACCAAGTTTGTGGTGGCTTTTTACAACAGACTCAGGAGACTAATACATTATAACATAATGGTAGTGTATACTTTGTGAAGGTACCTGATAGATAAAGAGTTGTTTCATTTAATTCATTCAATATTAGTTGAGTATCTGCTATAACCCAGGTTTACCCCTTTAAATCTATGTGAATATTTTTGTAATTTAGTGCTTTGAGGAATTCTCAATGGCACTGTTTGCTTCTAAAGACCTTAGAATAGTATTTTCAAAAATAATTTGTGACATTTCATATTATTTGGTTTCCTATAGATATTAAAAATAACCATCATAGTAATAATAATAGTTAACTTATTGTACATCAAACCACAAGTTGAGTATTATGCTAATTTCTTTACATATGTGATTTCTTATAATTATGATAATAGTCCCATGAGGTAGGTACTATTATTATCCTCATTTTACTGGGGATGAAGTTAAGGCTGCAAGAAGTCAAGTTACTTTCCTAAAATCAAAAAATCTAATAACGCTGGTTTTCTGATTTCAAAGCCTGTGCCACACTGAACCACTAAGACAAATAATCTCTTTTGACATTATATTTCAAAAATAACTCTCACATTTGTGTGGACAAAAAAAGAATATATACAGAATAAGATGTTAAAATTGAAGTTGGAACTAGGCACCATGTTACAACAGATGCGAAATACTAGTGTGAGTTACAAATCACTAAATAGAGATTTTTAAAGGAAATGGGTAAGCATCTGTTCCTTACTCTTGAACTCCTTGGTGACTTTCAGATTTTAAATGGTTTAGGAAAGTGCAGAGGAAGGATTTTGTGCAGATATTTCTTTGACAAGATATTTTGTCTATCTCCTTGGGAAAGAGCTGAGAATTCTCATCTATTATCTCCAGCCAAGAGAAGGGGTCTTCTATGAGACTCCTTTGAAATCTGTTGAATGTGTTCTTTGCAGTTAGGTGACGTGGAGGAATGGAGCTCTCCTCACACCTAAAAGAGGCAAAGCAATGGCCATAGCAGAATAGATGAGGCAGTGTTCCAAACCTTTGGGGGCAAAGGATATGTGAGTATTTTCTATGCAGCGGGTATCTATAAGACCCATTTGCTCAGAACAGTCCCATTTTATGCCTGTCTCATCAAAATTATTATTTTTTATTTTTTAGACGGAGTTTCGCTCTGTCACACCCAGGCTGGAGTGCAATGGTGCAATCTCAGCTCACTGCAACCTTCGCCTCCTGGGTTGACGCGATTCTCCTGCCTTAACCTCCCGAGTAGCTGGGATTACAAGCATGTGCCACCACACCCAGCTAATTTTTGTATTTTTTTTTTTTTTTTTTTTGAGACGGAGTCTCGCTCTGTCACCCAGGCTGGAGTGCAGTGGTGCGATCTCGGCTCACTGCAAGCTCCACCTCCCGGGTTCACGCCATTCTCCTGCCTCAGCCTCTCCGAGTAGCTGGGACTACAGGCGCCCGCCACCATGCCGGGCTAATTTTTTGTATTTTTAGTAGAGACGGGTTTTCACCGTGGTCTTGATCTCCTGACCTCGTGATTCGCCCGCCTCGGCCTCCCAAAGTGCTGGGATTACAAGCGTGAGCCACCGCGCCCGCCTAATTTTTGTATTTTTAGTAGAGGTGGGTTTTCACCATGTTGGCCAGGCTGGTCTCAAACTCCTGACCTCAGGTGATCTGCCCGCCTTGGCCTCCCAAAGTGCTGGGATTACAGACGTGAGCCACCACTCCCGGCCTCATCAAAATTATTAGTAATACCCCCTTTCACTCGCAAATGTATTTCAGTTTGGATGATAACTTACATGGTCACCCTAACGGCAACGTACATAGAAAATAGAGTCAACATTGGGTTGACTTGGGTTCTGACCAGTAGCCTCCTATGGGAATATAAGAACCTCAGCAACAAGAACCTGGGGAGAAGCCTAGATCTTCAGAAGAGAAGGAAAGAGTAACAAGTCTCCACACAGAGATTGGGCCTGTCTGGGTCAAGTAATCTGTAGGAGAGGTGGGTAGGGCTGGGAGGGGAGAGACAAAGAGAAGGAAAACTTAACCAGCCATTAGGCCTAGAAAACACTTTATATCACCTCGTTCTGTCTTTATTCTGCTCTGACCTTGGAACAGTCAGAATGGGCTGGCAAGGTTTAAGTAGGAGAGAAGTCCAAGGAGCAGATGTAAAGATGCCGCCTGCCATGCCTGTCTTTTCTGTTGTAATACTCCTGTCTGCAGCAGCCCTAAACCGGGGAAGGGGCACAATTTAACACTAAATTCAGTTCAGAGTTTTAGATGCTACCTTGGACTAGTCATTCTAATACTGAATTAACACCTATGAGGTAGAGTGACCATGCTTGGAAGCTAAAATGAAATTGCATTTGAATATGCTACAGATGTTGCTGGTTCAAAATCTTGAACACATATACATTTTTTAAAACAGCTTTAATGAGATATAATTCATATACCATATCATTCACCCATTTAAAGTGTATAATTCAGTGTTTTTAGTATATTTAGAGGGTTGTCCAACCACCACTACCATGTAATTGTAGAGCATTTCATCCTCCCCAAAAGAAACCCCTTATCTATTACCAGTCACTCCCCTTTTCCCCTTTCCTGCATCACCCTCCACCACCACCAGCAGCAGCAGCAGCAGCCTTGTAACACTAATTTTTCTCTCTATAGAGTTGCTTGTTCTGAACATTTCACATAAATGGAATAATATATGGTCTTTTAATAATAACTGCCTTCTTCAGCTCAGCATAATGTTTTCAAGGGTCAACTATGTTGTAACATGTATCAGTTTTTTTTTTTTTTTTTTTTTTTTAAGACGGAGTTTCACACTGTTGCCCAGGCTGGAATGCAATGGTGCGATCTTGGCTCACTGCAACCTTCGCCTCCTGGGTTCAAGCGATTCTCCTGCCTCAGCCTCCCGAGTAGCTGGGTCTACAGGCGTGCGCCACCACGCCCAGCTAATTTTTGTATTTTTAGTAGAGACAGGCTTTCTCCCTGTTGGCCAGGCTGGTCTCAAACTCCTGACCTCAGATAATCTGCCCACCTCAGCCTCCCAAAGTGCTGGGATTACAGGGGTGAGCTACTGCGCCAAGCCAGTAGTTAATTTTTTATTGCCTAATTGTACTCCATTGCAAAGATAGGCCACGTTTTGTTTTATCCATTCATCAGCTGATGAATATTTGAGTTGTTTCCACTTTTGACTATTATGAATAATGCTATGAACATTTGTGCACAAGATTTTATGTGAACATGTATTTTCATTTCTCTTGGGTATATACCTAAGAGTGGAATTGCTGGGTCAAATGGGGTTACATAAGAATTTAAATATGTTTGTAAGTATATGAACTATTTCTAGATGAGACTCATAGTAGTAGTTGAATTCAGGATACAGAGGTACAGAAGAGAAAAGAGACTACTTTTTCTCTGTATCATTTGTGTGTGTGTGTGTGTTTGTGTGTGTGTATGTGTGTGTGTTTAGAATCTTGTACCATGAGCATGTACTATCTATTCACAATATGAATAAAGTAAAAATAAGCTGAAACAGTAATCATGGATAATATAAGATCTATAAATATTAAGCAGATTAAGTGACTGGGAAATTTCTATGTTAGATAAAATACAAAATGCTTTATATCAATGTAATGGCTTTTCTATATCATAATTTGAAGCTATCTCATATATAATGAGAAATATCAGCCCATTTTATTAACCTTTTAATAGTAAATCATACTACAGTGACCTAAAGTTAAATAATGAGAAAAGCATACAACCTTAAGAGAAATCAAAACATTTAATATCACAGTATAAATAAAATCACAGACATAACTACTTTGAATAGAGCATTTTGAAAAATGAACAGAGCTGCCCTCCATGATGTTATTACTGAAATCTCAAACCAACTTTCTACAATTATTCATTCATGAACTCTCTCTCTCCACCCCTCTCTCCCTCCTTCTCTCTATCACTCTCTCTACATATATATGTATGTATATATATATATATTCTGTTTTAATTTATTTGTATTTTTAGTATAAACTACTCATTGAGATGACTCATTTCATGAAGTTGCTACCTGTTATATGACAGTCTACTTTCTTTTCTTTCCAATTAGTGGATTTCTTACTTGTAGCCACCTGAGGATTGGAGAATATGTCCATATCCACCCATCTTAAAACTGTGTTATTCTTTTAAAGTCTCTTAAATTTATTTTAATTGGCGCAGTATGTATAATAGGGAGAGCCACTAAATAACTCTAATATTTTAGGGTATCTTCTTATATAAGTCTTTTCATTGGCCTTGATCCTTTTATTTACCACTCTTTCCATTGTTCTAACTTTATTTCACCTTGTTGCTGCAGCCTAGATCTACCAAAGTGATTTTAAGAGTTAAAATAATCAACCTAGAGCAGCTGACCACACAACCTATACAAAAGTAATAACATAGCAAATTTCTCCATATATAATAGATTACTTTGTTTAATACAAAAAATTAGGGAAAAGCCTAGGAGAAGCAACAAAATTCCTATGAACAGCTGCTGTGTTGTGGCAGGAAAAAAGTAGGAAACACACTAATACAAATCAATACTTATGAAGCACCTGCTATATAAAAGGAAAACAAAATCAAGATCACAATCATCATAAAAAGCAGGGTTCAACAAACGACAGACTGCAGGTCAAATCTAGCCTACAGCTGGCATTCATGAATATAGTTTTATTGCAACATAATCATACCTATTTGTTTACATATTGTCTATGGATGCTTTAGCACTGCAATGGTGGAGTCGAATAGTTGTGAAAGATACTGAATTGTTGCAAAAGAGACCATATGTTTTACAAAGCCTAAAATGTTTACGCTCTGGTCCCTTGCAGAAAAAGGTGTGTGCACTCCTAAAAACCATGTTGATATTGGGACCATCAGAGAGTATGTTAGTGCTAAATAACCTGAAGTTTAAAAAGTTTATTTACTCTAAAAATAAATATATTATATATATAGTGTGTATTTACATTTTTATTTATGCGTATAAAATATATATATAGCATATTAAGTATCTAATATGGCCACGAGGCCAATATGTAAATACCAGAAACAAAATAGATGAAATTTTATAAGGGTCACTGATTCAAAAAAGTAATGAATAATATCACCTAGCTAAGAGTTTAATTTACAAATTAGAATGAAGAAAAGAAAATCGACTCTAAGAGAAAGCTGCCCAAGGTCAAAGAGCTAATAAAGTAACTGAAAAGAATTAGGGGGAAAGAGCCCTGAACGTTAAAAGATTTATTAAGAATATACATTTCAAATATGAAGTACTGGTGTAATTTAAGAATTGGGAGGTTATGTGATATGTTTCATTGGCAGTAAACAATATAAATTGAATTTCATTTTTTTATTTTGTCTTTTTCATTTCACGAAATACAATAGAAGGGAAACCTTGGTTTTCAACTCTGGCTGCATATTAAGTCACCTAGAGAGCTCTTAAAATACCAGCATCTTAGTACCCAGAATAATTAAATCAGAGTATTAGAGATTCTAATTTGGAGCCAGCATTCAACCACTGCTATACAGTGTGGCAATTCTCAAGAGGATCATGGGTATTGCAACCTCTAGGGTTTGAGAGGGGAATGTAAAAGACAGCCAATTCCGATTACATACAACCTTCTTCTTGCTTTTTTCTGAAGAAATATTATGTAAAAGAGTGGGAATGTGTTGCCCATGTGGAAATGTGGAAGCAGAAGGAAAAACACTGAAAACCACGGTTATACAGGAAAGGACATAAATTCTCAAGTTCTGCAAAATTGGCATAGATTCCAGCCCCAATATAACAATGGGAAGTCACATAAATTCTATAACCCTTGAATCGTCAATTGGGCAATGAAAATAGTAACAGGCCACTTAATTGCAGAGTCATTGTGCGAATGAGAAAAAAATGTTTGTAAAATCACTAGTTCCAAGGTATAATAAATGGTGGCTATATTATTCTTCAAATAAGGCAGTAAAGATATTTAAAACATGAATTAAATGATTATCTCTTTTTCAGCTCTTCATTTAATGAAATAATGAGGGCTACGACATAGAACACTGCATTCTCAGTATTACTTTTTCAGGTATTATTAAAAGTACATTTACAAGGTAAACACAGATTCTAAATAGAACAATGCATACAATGCACAAGATAAATTATATAATTTTCCTATGCTGAAAGTGGAGTGGCTGCTAAGTACTTTGCCTCTATTTGATGTAAGTTCAAATTCAATAAGAAACTTTCTCCTGGCCGGGCGCGGTGGCTCACGCCTGTAATCCCAGCACTTTGGGAGGCCGAGGCAGGCGGATCACGAGGTCAGGAAATCGAGACCATCCTGGCTAACACGGTGAAACCCTGTCTCTACTAAAAATACAAAAAATTAGCCGGGCGAGGTGGCGGGCGCCTGTAGTCCCAGCTACGTGGGAGGCTGAAGCAGGAGAATGGTGCGAACCCCGGGGAGGCGGAGCCTGCAGTGAGCCGAAATCGCGCCACTGCACTCCAGCCTGGGTGAAAGAGTGAGACTCCGTCTCAAAAAAAAAAAAAAAAAAAAAAAAAAAGAAACTTTCTCCTTGGACAAAATGTTTCAGACTCCTTAGAAAGACATACAAATGAACTGGACAGATAGTATCCTTGGTAAGACCTCAGGTTGTACAAGTACCATTACATCCAAACCAATTCAGGATGAATAAGGCAAGAATATACATGACCTTCTTTGTTCAAAGACAAATGTCAATGAATCAATAAAATGCCTTGAGTGAAATAAACTGTCATATTCTCTTATCTTAACCTCTACCAAATAAAATAGAAAGAACAGCTTTGGTGTTTCTATGTAGCTACATACTTGCTGATAGTTTGGATGTTTGTCCCCTCCAAATATTATGCTGAAATATAATCTTCAATGTTGGAGATGGGGCCTGGTGGTAGGTGTTTGTGTCATGGAAACAGATCCCTCATGAATGGCTTGGTGCTGTACTTTTTTTCTTATAAATTATCCAGCCTCAGGTATTCCTTTAGAGCAATACAAACGGACTAACACAGTCACAAATAAGGATTTCAGAAATATCAGTATTCTTGCAAATAATGTGCAAGTAAGTAGACAAATAGGCATTTAAATCACCAAGAACATAATGGTGGAATGGTTTCTTGTGAAATATATCAACCAATTAAAATACTGCCTGATTTTAGATAATGTGTGATTTTAAAATTGTCAAGTAAGTAGAAAGAACAGAGATGGCAAAAATAAAATAACAAAGTTTAGAATCCAAAACAAGTATGAGAAAAAGAGAGTGGTAATTCTTGCCAATTAATTTTAAATAGCTGCATAAGGAAGAATACAGAGTGTGAACAAATGATGATGTGAAAGCCTTCATCTGTCCTCTGAAATTATACTGCTTGGTGATCTTTGATAGCTTCATTAACTTAAAAACATACATAGTGCTTACTATGTGACAAATGTCACAGTAAGTGCTGTGGGTAAAAACATGATTAATAAATGCACATCCCTTTCTTAGGATCAGCTGGATGATTGAGACATATATGCATACTTCATTCTTTTTAATTGTCAATATCAAAATATTTAATGGATATGCATGGTGATCATAATATCAATAAATTAATCTAAAATCTGTTCAAGTGAATAATTTCTGATGCTACATGAGAGAGAAGAAAGTCAAGAAATAATTAAGATACTCCACACAGAGCTAAATATAAAAATGTTAAACCCAATAATAATGATTTTTTGACAATAGCTATTGTAAGATATTCTATCTATTAAAATGTTTTAATGTAGAATAAATAGCTTGGTTCTAACTAGTGAATTTCACAAATCTAAAATATCATTGAATAATACCAACAACGTAAAATTGATCACATTGATTGTATTGAGGCACAGGAAGCAATACCCCAAAGTGAAGCCCTCAGAGGCAATTTCAGAAACAAAATTCTGCCCTCCTGCCCTTTTGTCTCTCACCCATTGTTCTTCCCTGAGGATAGCCATCGAAATTAAAATCCCTCTTCCCTAAAACTGGTCATAGAAATCAGAAATGTTTTTCCTCAAGGCCAGCCATAAAACCTAAAAAATACTATCATAACTTACTCCCTACCTTTATGTGTAAGAACTGGCCATAAAGAAATTCTCTAACTTACCTGTTGGCTATAGGTCAAAGACCCCCCATACCAGAGAGAGTTCCTGCACCATACCCGGGAGTTAGGAATGCTGCACAGAGAGGTCAAGAAGAATCTGGACGGACAAGCCTTGCTGATTTTTCCCACTCAGTCTATTAGTATTAGATCATACCCTTTTTGTCCAATCACAGTTCTACACAGCTGTCCATCCTTCATGGAACCTAAGCATAAAAAGGTAGTCTTTCCTATATCTTGGGATCTTCATTCTGAAGGCTCCAAGTCACATCAAACTATGATAAATAAATTTGTATGGCTTCTCTCTTTTTATAGAGTTGTCAACTGTGACCCTTTATGATAGGACGGAAAGGGATCACCCTCTTTCCATTGCTACATGAGATAAGTCACAAGTGTATAAAGCAGCAATGCAGAATAGTACATGTGGTTGTATAAGAACTCATGAGAAAACACATCTTACAGACACGTTAAAAGGTATGCCGTGCTTCAAAATCCAAAAATGCTATCCTTTTTTGAATGACAGTGTATGTGTAATGTGAAGTTATGTGAAACTGTTGTGTGCTGTGGTAGCAAACAAGAGGTACAAAATATTTGAACTAAGAGGTGGTCACAGGGGACTGTGATGGGCTGAAAGGGGATGGAACAAAAGAAAAATCTTAGTTGTCAAAATGTGCAAGTCTTGATGACTAACTGAATAGAAAAGTGAGGAAGTAGGGGAACAAGAGTGATCCCTTTGTTTCTAATCTACGTGATTCTTCAGGATATTGTGCTAAAGAAGAAAGGGATATATATATATACACGTATATATGTGTGTATATATGTATATATATAAAATATATATGTATATATATACACACACATATACGTGTATATATATGGATATATATATGGATATATATATAACATATGTATGTATATATATAAAATATTCAGTATGAGTTGGTAGGTAGTGCATTTGGCATCCCTATGGAACCACTCCAGAGAAGTATCTGATGGAGATGCAAGGGTTGGCGATGGAATGAAGACAGCAAGAGGATGTGCAGGATGAGAAGAGTAAAGGAACTGGGATGGAAGCATGGTGGCACCTCTATCTAAAAGGTGACTGCAGGAAGAGAAACTTGTGAAGGATATTGACAGTGTTCACAAAGGAAAGAAAACAGAGAATACTATAGTAAGAGGCAAGTGTGTAGAGATAAGAGTAATGAACAGTGTCAAGTGCAGAAGACAGACCTAGTTAAAAAAAAAACTAGCACATGTTCACTAGATTTACCAATATAAAAGTCACCATTGACTATAACAATAATAGTTTTTGCACCATGACAAATAAAGACTGAATTACAGTGGATTAGCATGAAGTGGGAAATTAAGCCATGGAGACAGAGAATTGAGCTTACTCCCTCGAGAAGACTGGCTCAGAAAAGAAGAAAAATAAAATGGCAGTTCTACAGTAGAGAGGAAAAGATGAAGATGACCATACAGTTGAAAGAGAATAGGAATTGATAAAATCAAGGGTGCAAGTGAAATAGGTATCTCTTAAGTGGATGATGAGACTCTCCTCTGAGAAAGCCAGGAAAAGAACGTGAGGCTGGTTGTGATCATGAATACATTTATCATTAGGATATAGGGAAGGCAAGAGCATTCATATCTGAGGGTCTAAAATATTTAAAAACATATCAGGTAGGATATTGGCTAAGGAGAGGGGAAGGTTGAGAAGGGTTGAATGGGGAGCTTGAGGAAGAGAGGCCAGTTTTGAATGCTCCTTTGGGAGTTTAGCAGGAGAGATGAGTTCAGACAACATTGAGGAGTAACTTTTATTTTTTAGTCAGTTATGAGGTTCCTGCCCTTGAACTCTGGTTTTAGATGTAAAACCTGAGTCTTTGAAGGGTTAAGACACTGTGGAAAGCCATACTTGAGCCACAGATGCATGAGAGAGCCAAGCCCAGACCAGAAGAAACACCTACCAGAACAGTGAACTAAATTATCTTAAGCCATTCAGTTTTAGAGTAGTTTATTATGTAGCAAAAGCTAACTGACACAGATATTTTGAATATGAAATATGTTGAACTTAGCCAGGCGTGGTGGCTCATGCCTGTAATCCCAGCACTTTGGGAGACTGAGGCAGGCAGAACACCTGAGGTCGGGAGTTCAAGACCAGCCTGACCAATATGGAGAAATCTCATCTCTACTAAAAATACAAAATTAGCCGGCATGGTGGCGCATGCCTGTAATCCCAGCTACATAGGAGGCTGAGGCAGAAGAATCACTTGAACCCAGGAGGCAGAGGTTGCAGTGGGCCGAGTTGGCGCCATTGCACTCCAGCCTGGGCAACAAGAGAGAAACTCCATCAAAAAAAAAAAAAAAAGAAAGAAAGAAAGAGAAAGAGAAAGAGAGAGAGAGAAAGAAAGAAGAAAGAAAGAAAAGAAAGAAAGAAAGAAAGAAAGAAAGAAAGAAAGAAAGAAAGAGAAAGAGAAAGGAAGGAAAGGAAAGGAAAGGAAAGGAAAGGAAAGGAAAGGAAAGGAAAGGAAAGGAAAGGAAAGGAAAGGAAAGCAAAGGAAAGGAAAGGAAAGGAAAGGAAAGGAAAGGAAAGATGTTGAACTTGGAATATATGTATCCTTGTGAAAGACTACAAGCAATACACATACATAGAAAAAGCAACTCCATGAACTTGGCTTCTGTTATTTTTTTAATAGTGAAAACTCATTATTTAGTTTATTTTTTCATACTGTAATTGAAAATTAGGTTTTTGCAAAATACGATTTTTATTATAAGAATGAAGTTTCATAACAGAGAATATACTTCAGAAACTACTTTTAAAGGTTAGATCATGAATCAGAAAGCCTTATTTAATTAAAAAAATTAGCACTGATTTGTATTGCTTATGTTTTGATTTATGCCTCTGCTCATATTTGTTCTTTCTGTTTCTAGGCAAGGATCTTGTCTTGTCCATACATACCTTTTCTGCAAGCGTCCCTAAAATACGCACATAGAAAAGTTGCCAAATAAATTGTAGAGTGACATCCTAGAGGATTCTGGGTTGTTAAATCCAAACTTAGGGAATATTTGTCTCAATTTATCACTCTCTCCACAAGTAGACACATGACATAATATAACCTACATATAAGGAGCAAACCTCCTTTTGATAATTCTAAATTATATGTACTAAAAGAAAATATCACTGTGCGACTATACACACATACACACACACATACATATATTTGCATTTTTCAAACATATGAAAAACAGTAATTGTAATGAATAACAGCTCCTCCTGTATCTGTGTTTATGAATATCTGCCAATGCACTTCATTGTAACAGGCTCGTTATTTATACTAAAGGGTTGCTTCCTTTTAACAATTGTAAATGGCTTCAAAGTGATGTCAGCACTTTAGCTAGAAATGAACTCCTATTAATGGCCCTCTCAGTAATCAAGTAACCAATCTGCTTCTCTCCAGCCTCTCAAACCACTTCTTGAAAGACATTTTCTTTCTGTCTGTGGGCAAAATTCTCTCTCTACCTTTTAGAAAGAACAAAACTATTTTGTGCCAGCAACTGCACATAATAGTTAAAGGAATGCAGATCACCACTCATCTTGGTCTTTCATCACTTAGTTCTCCACTCTCTGAGTATAATCAAAACCTCTTAAAAGTCCTCTGCCTTCACATTAAGTTATTTGGAAAACTTAGAAACTTGTTATTTTCACACTAATATTTGAGAAAAATCATCATCCATAAGACCATAACCTTTGCAGACGTTATGTAGTTTAGGCATAACAACATATTCAACTCTTAATTTTTATAAGAATAGGAATTTGCCTAATTTTTTGTAGTGAGCAATAATATTAATAATAACAATGATAATGAGTTACTCAACATAAAATGGATCATATCAATTTCCTTCATGCATGATTATGAGGCCCTAAATATGCTCAAATATATTTTTAATTCTTATAATTAAGTAAATAACATAGTATTATAATATTCATTCCTTTTTTTTTGAGATGGAGTCTCACTCTGTCGTCCAGGCTGGAGTGCAGTGGCATGATCTCGGCTCACTGCAACCTCAGCCTCCCGGCTTCAAGCCACTCTCCTGCCTCAGTAATTTTTTTGAGGCACATGTTACCACGCCCGGGTAATTTTATTGTATTTTCAGTAAAAACGGGGTTTTGCCATGTTGGCCAGGCTGGTCTCGAACTCCTGACCTCAGGTGATCTACCTGCCTCAGCCTCCCAAATTGCTGGGACAACAGGCATGAGCCACCGTGCCCGGCATAATATTCATTCTTATAACACTATTTTGGAAGAGGCTTTGGTTCAGATTATTTTATGTAATATCTCGTATAAATAAAAGTAAATTCATGGATTAAGGCATTTATATTCTTGTTTCTTAGAAATGTCTTTTTCTCATTTGGACCTGAATATAATCAATAGATAAGGCAGTGGTCCTGAACCTATTTGCTGGTCTTAGATGTTGAGGAAAATCTGAATAATGTTGTGTATCCTTTCCCCATAAAAATGTACATATGCACATAGAAATAAAAATTTGCATCCAATTTCAGGACATTTGGATGACCTCTACATTTCCAGCAGTTCTTGAACCACAGAATAAGATACCTTTATTTAAAGTTTTCAAAATCAATGCATTTATTTATGTCTTAGGTCAAACTTTGTACTGAACACCAAAAATTATGAACAAAAACAAAATACAAATCATACTTCTTCCTTTCTTCTTCACTCTCCTGACTCCCCTATTGTCTCCCGTTTGGAGGCTGAATCCACACAGCAACAGTTAGTTATTTGTATTTATTGCAACTTCCTAGTAGAGAGGTACTTTTAAGAAACCATTTGTTGACTTGTCCATAAAGAAGTGCATTAGAAAAGTAACAGAAAATAAAATTAAATTAAAATGCCATGAACTTCATGAGAACCACAGAAATTAGTAATGAAAGGAATTTGTCATTAATCTGTTACTTCATCAGGAGCCAGAAAATGAGGTAGCATCAAAATGGCATTCATATCAACTTCACAATGCAATGAATGGGAACACCCATTGAGCTTTATGCTGAAGTTCTTAGTTTGTTGTTTTTAACTACTTTATTTATTATTAATAAGAAACCCATGTATGGAAAAAAAATGAGAGACAACATTTCGAAAACTATATTTAAATTTTTAGATTGATAGATGGATAGATAGATACATGCATACATACATACATACAAAATATCATATGTGTCCAGGCATGGTGACTTATGTCTATAATCCCAGCACTTTGGGAGGCTGAGGTAGGAGGATTGCTTAAGCCCGGGAATTAGGGGACAGCTTGGGCAACACAGTGAGACCCTGTCTCTATAAGAAAAGAAAATTTAAATTATCTAAGTGTAGTGGGGTGCACCTGTACTTCTAGCTACTCGAGAGGTTGAGGTGAGAGGATCATTTGAGCCTGGGAGATGGAGTCTGCTGTGAGCCGTGATCACGCCACTGCACTCCAGCTTGGCTGTCAGAGTAAGACCTTGTCTCAATAGATAGATAGATAGATAGATAGATAGATAGATAGATAGATAGATAGATATCATATGTATGTATCTGTGTGTCTAACATATATATATGGATTATATGTGGAATATATATAAAATATACATACGTGCCATATGGAATATAGGAATATATATGTGGAAAAAGTAAAATATCAAATACTTATTGTCACTTAAAATGGATCCTTTTCTTTTATAACTGACCATAAAAGATGACCAAAATACTAAAACAGGCTTAATTTAAAAACAATTGAGTTATCAAAATAATTGTTGATCTATAATGATGAGTATTTCCCTGAAAATATTTTTTAAAGTGAGAAAATTCTTGAACATGTTTTACTGGCTCTTTGAAAGTTTTATCTTTGCATATTTTGCCACCAAATTTAGAAAAAGTGAGCAGCATAACATTATCACTTATGGTATCACAGTTATTCCTGTCATATTATGATTAGCCCTGATTGAAATGACATTTCCAACATGTACCAAAACTGTGAAAATGGTAATTACATTCTTCATTTACATGAGGTTATTCTTTTAGCCTACCAATTTGTTATACAAGTTGCATAGGCATCTTTCTGTGAAATAAAACAAACACTGAACTCTATGCTTAGATTACTGTTATTATTTTGTACTAATTCCCTTTTGCTTTATTTCTTTACAGACAACCTACAGAAAGGGGGATAATTTCCTTTTACTTCATGCCCACCAACAATTACCAGATATAGGCAGGTTTATACCGACGGAAATAAAGGGAAAATGCCTCGTCAAATTCACATAGTTTGTATTAAAATGTTTTCTTTCTTTCAAAATAATGTACAGCGTATGTATTCAGCAAGCGTGACTCTAGCCTCTATAATCCTGTATTATGTTGCACTATTCCATAAATAACAGATATGTCAATATGGTTCAAATTAGTTGAGCAATCTCTTCCTGAAAAACATTCAGCCACAAAGAAAATTTCTCTTGGCACATAAAAGTCCACATTTGAAAGAGAAAGCCAAAATTCCTTGTGGTAGTTGCATGCTGTACCTACACAAACTATGAATTAAATTTCAGATATTTGTTGAACATTTTCTGTGAATCAAGCACAGTACTGGGTTAACAAGACTTGGTTTTGAGTATCAGTTCTATCTTGGAGAGCTGGGTGCTGGTTGGTGGATCACTTACCCTATTTGAGACTCATTTTTCTCATTATTTAAATGAAGATAATATTGCTTACTTCCCAAGCTTGTTTTCTCAAATATGTTGCTGCCTGTCAAAGAGTTTCATTAAATGTATCACATATATTAATGTTACCTCACAGGATTATCAGGAGACCAAAAAGAGGAAATATATGGGAAAGAAAAAATCTTTACAACATCATGCAAATGGAAGTGGTATCATTTTTGTTGAATAAATTCACACATCCACGTACACAGCCACACAAACGTGAATGCCACTAAGGCTGAAAGATTTCTCCACCTTCCCAGAAGACATATTGTATTTCATGTGTAATCATGTCCTTTTTCACTTACATATTCACTACTAATCCCTTGGGGAAGAAACAAATCAACAAATACATACCATGAAATCAGAAGCATAAATTTTGGTAAATTTTATGATGCTCCTTAAGGTTTTTATTTCTGACTGAAATTGCTGTCACAGTTACAATTTTTATCCTTCTGTCATGTATCTGTAGATGCTAATCTAAAAAAGCCATTATGTGTAAAAACATTTTCCAACCAACGTTTATCTATAAATCATAATTGTAAATCAAAATAGTAAGAAAAGCCAAAGGTGGTTAATTTCCTAGATGAATTACTAGAAAACTTTGGCCCTCTGACCTTCCAGGGATTAAAAAGAAATCCAAAATGAACTTGCTTTCATTGTCATGTTAACATTGCTGCTTTTGACAAAATGGCAACATATGTTGCATATTTTCTGGCATTTTTCTTGATATCAGTAAAAAGCTGGCAGCAATGTTATCCTCCCAAATTTGGAGTCAGGGTTTCAGCAATTGTGACACAAGGGCCCAAAATATTTGGGGAGAATTGAAGGACTTCTAGAATTAGGTCCCTTAGGAAACATAATCATTGATCCTGCTGTAAACTAAAAATAAAATCCTTAGCTCATCACAAATGGACCAGACCCTCTCTTAGCCACTGAGACCCCAGAAAAACCTTAAAAACTAAATTCCTGGCAATGACAAGAAGGGAGGTCAGACGCACTTTTTTATACCCCCTCCCTTTTGGAGTTTAGGCACAACTGACCAGCATTAATGTTATTATAAAATAGAGAGCAAAGACTAACAAAATGGACTCTGTAACATTAAGATACCAAATTATAAACAGGACCTAAGGCCATGTCAGACAAGGGTTAAATCGCACACCCCTACAGGTCACTCTGACCCAGAGTATTGATTAACAGACTTCCTTATCTTAACTTAAAACATTCCTTCCTGCTGACTCCAAATTTTTAGACAAACCTTTACTCCTTTAACCAATCACAAATTAAAGAATCTCTGAATCCACCTATGACCTGTAAGCCCCTGCTTCAAGATATCTCACCTTTTTAGGCCTCACCAATGTGTACCTTCCATATATTGATTTATGTCTTTGCCTAAAACCCCTGCCCTCGTAAAATGTATAAAACCAAACTGTAATCTGACTGCCGCAGGCATACGTTCTCAGGACCTCTTGAGACAGTGTTCCCCAGGCCTCGGTCATTCATACTGGCTCAGAATAAAGTTCTTTAAAATATTTTACAGAGTCTGGTTTTGCCATCAACGCAGCCTAGTAATTCTCACTTTATAATTCAATATCACAAATAAAAATACGTATGTTTGGGCTTCCCACCTGCCTTTAATTTTTATTTTTCATAATGTTCCTCAGGACCTTTGGCAATGAGGAAAGAGGGAAGTTTGGCTGACCTTGAGGTCATCTTCAAAATTGACCGCTTTTGCCTAAAATGCTCATCAGTGATAGTTCATAACCACTGTCATTTTCTGTGGTTCTGGGATGCTCCCTATAGCACAATTCTCAATTCAGTCTCTTCTAAAACCAATACTTAAGTAGAGGAAATATTTTGAAACCAAGAAAGCAGTCCGGGAATGGCCTGAGGGCACTGGGGTCATATACAAAGGAGGAGACTGTTAAAATGTTTCAGAAAGTGAGGCACCACACAGTTGTGCCTGGGGCTGTGAAAGAAGTAATGGCTCAGGTATTAGCCATGGTTTATTGGGAAGTTGCCTATAGTCAACACTTTCAAATTAGTTCTTTATCTACATCCTAGACCTACTGCTCCTGCCCCTATAGCTACAACCTTTGGATTGTTCTTTGAGCTCTCTCTTTCTTCTTTATCCCAATACTCTAATTTATCCCAACATCTACTTCTGTCTTTTGAGTCCATCTCATCTCATGCCCACTATCTTAGTCTGAGACTCTGACTCCAGTATCACTGGGAATATCTGAATATGCTCTTTCCTTTTCTTCATAGAAAGCAAGTCCCAGGTAAGCAGAAATGACTGAATACTCACTGTCCTAATTCAACCTCTCACTGCTGCTAAAATTACCTTCTATAACCTCTATTGACTCCTTGTTTCCAGAATTTTGCACGTGGACCTTAAGAATATTGCTTAAATAACTCATTTTGGGCTTCTAACTACTGGTATTGGGTTGTGACTGCTTACTGCAGGCAGCTTTCTGTCCTACTTACATATTAGTATTACTAGGAAAGCATTAAACAAATAAAACACACAAAAAAATAAATATAGATTCCCAGGCTCCATCCCAGATCAATTAAATTGGAATCTTTGGAAGGTTTGAGCAAGACGGAGGTAATTTTAAGTCTTTCCATGTTTTTCTGGTGTATAAAAATATTTGAGAATGACAAAACTGTGTAAGATAGGACCCCAGCTCCACACCTTGATAGAAAAAAAACCTTTGATCCTCTGGTTGGAATTATCCCATTTGTTATAAACACCGAATATTCTTATCATATATTGAATTCTACTAATTATTATTTTTGTTATCCAAACTCATCTTCTGCTGATCCATCTGACCCTTTATGTGAAATCGCATGGATTTCTCCTTTATATCTGGAACCCAGCATGGAAATTAATAGTTCCTAGCCTTTGTACATAGCTTTCCCTTAGCTTGGAATGATCAGACCCTTGGCTGACTAATGGATTATTACTCATCCTTTAAGGCCCAGGTCAAGCATCAGTTTCACTAGGACAGGTTTTTAGACTTTCCTACATCCCCTGAGCTGCCTTGGCGTGTTATTCCTATTTTTACCAAAACAGTCTCCAGTAATAGGGTAACATGTCTGTAAGTACAAGTTATTGAGTACGTGGTTCTTTCATCCCTGTGCTCCTAACATACAGCAAAGAACATGGCATATAATATTTTGGTGAATGTTTTAGAATGAGTGGATGAAAAAATGAGTTGATACTTTAAGAGTAACTACTTTGAAAGTAGTTGAAAAAGATATTTAACAGTCATTGTACTTTTACTAAGTGCCAGGCATCCTGCTGAGGACTTTATGCACATTATTTCACTAAATCCTCAAAACAACCAAAAGAAAAAGGTGCCACTGGTATCCCCATTTTATAACTGAGGAAACTCAGACAGGTTGTCACTCAACTTAATTATCAAGGCCCTTACATCAATATAACTTTGCATTTTGTTCCACAAAACATTTTTCCCAGGAAATAATGTTGTAAACTAATATACAGCATCAGGAAATTCCTGAAACTGCATTTATCTGAACTACACAGTGATCAAGTAGCTCTGTCTTAAGACAGTAAGTTGTTTATTTGGAGAAAAAGCTCCCTTTCATGGGACAATGGATTGTTAACACGATGAACTCCCTTACTTATTCAACAGCTATTTACTCATCAAGACTTATTCTAAGAACCTGGACTCACTGGGTCCACCAATTCTTGTCTATTATATCTTGGATTTTGCCCAATTTCAATCAAATCTCTGCATTCAAAGACCTTCTTTAAACCACTTGAACCTAGACCCCCTCAAAACTCTATAAAAAAACATCTACGTTCAACCACTGTCTTCAGAGAACTAAGACCCTGTCAACTGCTGATTTTTATTACTGCACTAAGTAATAAACTCAGCTTTGCTTCATCAACAGGCTATTGTCGCGGTTGTTTTGAGAAAGTAACAATTTACACTAATTATTGGCACTCAATCCCACAATCACGAATGAATTATTTACTAGACCTGGGTTCGTGTAACTACCCTACACTGTCTTGGTTAGTAAAACAAAATTAGTCTGTAAGATTCCAATCAGTCTTACAATACCTGTGTTTTTTTTTTTGTTTTTTTTTTTTTTTTTGAGATGGAGTCTCGCTCTGTCGCCCAGGCTGGAGTGCAGTGGCGCAATCTCGGCTCACTGCAAGCTCCACCTCCCGGGTTCACGCCATTCTCCTGCCTCAGCCTCTCCGAGTAGCTGGGACTACAGGCGCCCGCCACCACGCCGGGCTAATTTTTTGTATTTTTAGTAGAGACGGGGTTTCACTGTGGTCTCGATCTCCTGACCTCGTGATCCACCCGCCTCGGCCTCCCAAAGTGCTGGGATTACAAGCGTGAGCCACCGCGCCCGGCCACCTGTGTTTTTAATATTTACAGAATTGTTGCCTAACTCTCAGACTCTTAAGGAGAAAACAGTGTCTACAAGATCATTTTAAATGTGCACTGATATGTGAAAAAGGTTTTGATATGAACGGATAAACTTCATCCTTTGAAGCCTCAAAGAATGAAGGGTGAGGGCAGAGTTGAGGGAGGAGATTAGTGTTGTCATGAATGGTGTGCTCTTAGTAACATTTCTAGGACTTGTTTCTCTTTTGTGCATTTGCTGCACTATGCATTGCTTCCCTAATATTGTGGTTTGACACCTTTGGACAGAGAACCATTTCCTAAAACAACAGCCAACACTTATTGGGTGTTTAGTATATGCTAGACACTGTTCTAGAATTGTTTGCTCTTAGGTTGGAGAAATAAACTTGGACTAGATTATACAGGGAATTTTAAACTACTCTAATGGCCATAGAACATATTTTGAAGGAAACTGAGGAAACTCTTGAAGAGTATTATCTGGGGGAGGGCTTAATGAGATTTACATTTTAGAATATTCCTTATTTATTTTGCGGAGATTTGATTAAAACAGAAAGGAAGGTACACAGAAATCAGTTGGACAGTTGTTGAAGTTGGGAAAAGACAGACTATGAGTGTGAGAATGCATGTGTGCATGCACACACACACACACACACACAGGCTTGTATGTCTGTGTTTTATTGAGGATTAAAACACGAAAGGCCTGTTCCTGCTCTCAGGTCAAAATTTTGAAGGCTATTTTGAGAAGATTGTAGATTATATAGAGAAATTTAAACCTCTCTGTGGTTAATATTTGTATTATGACTTCTAATCTCTTGACTATAATTAGCCGTTATAACCTTTAAAGTACGAATGGCCTCTGTATTAGTCCTTCTTCATGCTGCTGATAAATACATACCTGAGACTGGGAAGAAAAATAGGTTTAATGGACTCACAGTTCCACCTGGCTGGGGAGGCCTCACAATTATGGCAGAAGGTGAAAGGCACTTCTTACATGGTGGCAAGAGAGAATAAGACAGAAGCGAACGCCGAAACCCCTTATGAAACCATCAGATCTCGTGAGACTTATTCAGTACCACCAGAACAGTATGGGAGAAACCACTCCCATGATTCAATTATCTTCCACCGGTCCCTCCCACAACACATGGGGACTATGGGAGTACAGTTCAAGATGAGATCTAGGTGAGACACAGAGCCAAACCGTATCAGCCTCTGTTTCTGTGGTGTATACTGGAGTATGAAGAAGTTAGAACAGGAAAAGTGGTTGGGGTGGCAAAAAGGAAATAGAGAGTATTAACAGCATCGAATTCTCAAATCAATCTGTAAAAATCAGATGAATTTCTTTTTGTTTAAAGGTATAAATAAGCAACCCACAAGGATCTAGGCATAGTTGTGATTCAAGGACTTAGCTTGAATAAGACAGACTAAGTGTCAAACCCTGGGGAGGGGAATAAGAGAAATAAAAATGCAAAGGCACTCTTTTTTTTTTTTAGATGGAGTTTTGCTCTTGTTACCCAGGCTGGAGTGCAGTGGTGCGATCTTGGCTGACTGCAATCTCTGCCTCCCAGGTTCAAGTGATTCTCCTGCCTCAGCCCACACCACCATGCCCAGCTAATTTTTTTTTTTTTGTACTTTTAGTACAGATGGGGTTTCATCATGTTGGCCAGGCTGGTCTCAAACTACTGACCTCAGGTGATCCACCCTCCACAGCCTCCCAAAGCACAGGGATTACAGGCGTGAGCCACTGCGCCTGGCCGGGGCCCTCTTTTTAACCAGACAATGTCCTACCTGTCCTCCATTCTCCCTCTGGAAAGTTTCTCCATGACAAATTTTGATTCTGCACCCACCTGTGTATTCCCACAGTCCTCTGTGTTTCTTAGAACTTACCAGACTGTGTGTAATTATCTCTTGATTAATCTTCCTGTCCCATTAGACATAACTCAATAATGAACAAAACTGTATCTCAACATTGCCAAGCCCCTAGCTCACTAGATGTTAGTTGAGTGGATAAATAATCAGCAAATAAAATAAGCAGTCATGTGTAAATGGCCTTAAACATCTTATTCCTTTTTATTAATGATATAAAATTTTTGAAAAGTGTACCCTAATGTTCTTCTCAAAGTAGAAAGAGGAATTTCTTGAGGAACTAAATTTGGGAAATGCTAGGTTAGACAAAATTTTGTTCTTTAAAGAAAAATAAATAAAATTTTTTCTTTGTTCTTGAGGAATTTGGAGCTACGCTGTCCAGTACTGTAGCCACTAGCAACATATGGCTATTTACATTAATTTCTATGAAAAAAAATGTTATTCAGTTGCATTAGTCACATCTCAGGTGCTTAATAGCCACATATAGCTATTGACTATTGTATTGAACAGCAGAGATATAGAATATTTTCATCATCAAGCACAGAGATCTATTGGGTTGTGTTAACTGCATTGATCTAGACAGGCTAGTATTCCTGTGCTCACTTTGGCAGCACATAGACAGGCTAGTATTCCTGAAAACGATCTTTGGGCCGGACGCGGTGGCTCACGCTTGTAATCCCAGCACTTTGGGAGGCTGAGGCGGGCGGATCATGAGGTCAGGAGATCGAGACCACGGTGAAACTCCATCTCTACTAAAAATACAAAAAAAATTAGCAGCAGGGCGTGGTGGCGGGCGCCTGTAGTCCCAGCTACTCGGAGAGGCTGAGGCAGGAGAATGGCGGGAATCCGGGAGGCGGAGCTTGCAGTGAGCCGAGATTTCACCACTGCACTCCAGCCTGGGCGACAGAGCGAGACGCCGTCTCAAAAAAAAAAAAAAAAAAAAAAAAAAAAAAGAAAACGATCTTTGGAAAGCCCTGGTAGAGTACATTTTTCCTGAGATTACTCAAGAATTTTTGGACTGCAAATTGTAATGCAACTCTGCCATATTCTTTACTGCTTGATTCATATTGATTACATTTAGACTGAAATACAAAGCAGATCATTGCTTTTCAAATGTAATGTTCATTTATTGAGTACCTATTATGTACAAAATATATTTTATGGTTGGAATTTGGTAAGAAAAATTATAAGATAAAAGTAATCAAAACAAAAGTCTTTATATAACTAGCTCATAGAAGATGTTATATGAGCTAGTTTAAAACCGTTGTATACTGCTTTGATCTCTACTTCTGGCAATTTCTAATTGGGATGAGTCATTCTAAAAGGCAATTTGCCATACTTCATTTTAATCCAGTCATTTGTATGGTTCTGGAAATTTCATGGGAAAAAAATACTAATTTAGGAAATGGCGATAAGATTTTTCTCAGACAATGAAACAATAAACTTAGAGTAACAGCAAAGAAGAGGATGTTTATAAAATTGAATAAATAGGAATGCCTAGAAGAATTTAAATAAATCAAGGTAAATATTTCTCCTGGCAATACAGAAATAAATGCTCCAAGTTTCATTTTATGTCTGAATCAAAATTCAATTTAACTTTTGAATTTACAAAGAAAATTTAGAAAGAGCATTAAAAGCTACTTAGGAGGTGGTAATAAACAGTTTATTCTCTGACTTCTGAGTTTTCCTATTATTTTGTTACCACATATTTTTCTTACAATTAAATTTGTGTGTGTGTGTGATTTCTCAACTGAGCACCTCTTGGGACAATGACATAAAATCCTTAACATTGTCATACTTCTTATTCATTGCTCTCCATTATGTTAATGTTCACATTCCAAAGACAATTATTTCCATTTATTCTCCTTACCCCATTAGCCTTCCCCATGCTGTCTCATTAGTCAGATTCCAAAAATGATTCTTTTGCCCTTTCAAAATTTGTGTTTTAATGTCTTTTTGTTGCTATTTTGCTATGTTCTGTTTTCTAATTTCAGCTTCTTTGATTTCTGCTTATTCTACCAACTAGTATAAGAGAAAAGAAGTCAAAATATAATTTTTATAAATATAACGCCATGAACCTCATACGGAAATAGTGTGAGCACACGCCAAAGCTTTAGAGGGAATTACAAGGACGACAAAGTTGGCCCAAACAGAATGCCAGAGACTAGGTTTCTTTCCTTAATAAGCCCCCGACTTACCCCCTTTTTTTTTTTTCCTTTCTCTCTCTCTCTCTTGTTTTTTGTTTTGTTTTGTTTCGTTTTTGAGACGGAGTCTCGCTCTGTCGCCCAGGCTGGAGTGCAGTGGCGCGATCTCGGCTCACTGCAAGCTCCACCTCCCGGGTTCATGCCATTCTCCTGCCTCAGCCTCCTGAGTAGCTGGGACTACAGGCGCCTGCCACCATGCTCGGCTAATTTTTGTATTTTTAGTAGAGACAGGGTTTCACCGTGTTAGCCAGGATGGTCTCGATCTCCTGACCTCGTCATCCGCCCACCTTGGCCTCCCAAAGTGCTGGGATTACAGGCATGAGCCACCGCACCTGGCCAGTTTTTGTTTTGTTTTGTTTTGTTTTTAGACAGCGTCTCCCCAAGCTGGAGTGCAATGGCGTGATCTCAGCTCACTGCAACCTCCGCCTCCAGTGTTCAAGTGATTCTCCTGCCTAAGCCTCCCGAGTAGCCGGGGTTACAGGCGCCCGTCACCACGTCCGGCTAATTTTTGTATTTTTAATAGACATGGGTTTTCACCATATTGGCCAGGCTGGTCTCGAACTCCTGACCTCAGGTGATCTACTCGACTTGGCCTCCCAAAGTGCTGGGATTACAGGCGTGAGCCACTGAGCCCAGCCCCACCCTTTTTTTGGAGCAGTTATTTTAGAAAACTTTCCATTGTAAATGTATTCTCTGTCCCTTTGAGATGTAAATCTTCTACATCCCTGGAATGTCTTTCTCAAGCACCTGGAAGCCATTCTTTTGAAATCCAATCATCAAGAAAGATAACATCCTCATTTCTTAGTCTCTGTGGGAGGGTTGGAGCCTAATTTTAATAAGCCCAATCACCTTGACCGACCTTCCCCCTAGTGTCTTCCAGTGCTTTTCCTCTAGCTCACCCTAAGGCTTAAAACCTCTCCTGCCTTTTGTTTCAATAAAGTTGAGTATACTCTCTTGCCCCTATTGCAATAGTCTTAACTGATGTTACAACAGCTTTTAATAAAGTTTTCCTTGCCATTTTTTAACAAATGCCTGGTGCAATATCGCTTTGACTAAAAGAGACAGAGTAAGATTGCAAAGTTAGATACAATATTGACTAATGTCCTATAGGACAATAAAAATGCAACTTTTGATAATCCCTGCAGCTGTGCTAAGTAAAACTGAGCTATTTGCTGGTGTTTAAGATAAAGCCCTAGCTAGATCAATTTGCATTTCAATGGAGGAATTCCCGAGACCCTAGTGGCTTCCTCATCCAAATCAGTTAGGGGGCATTGATTTCTCCTTTGGGGAGACCCTGAAGATGTCCCTTCGGAAGAGTTACTCATCCTTATTGAGGTCTCATTAATTAGCATCTTGCCTGAGGAAAGCCAGGACCCTTGGACAATGTTTTCTATTGATCATTTCTATTGTGGGCTACAAGGGGGATGTATAATCGCCACAGTGAGGTCAAGGACAGATCCTTACGAAATTAGAATTTTGCAATATAGGGGTATGTGGTGTGTAATAAATAATTTAGTCACATGAGTGCAATTCAGTATATTAACACATATTGTTTAATTCTGTTTCACAGCAGTCCTAAAAGTTTGGTATCTTCTCCCAGTTTGCAGATTTAAGAAATTAATCCTATTTAGTGAGTATTGGGGCTCCTCTACTGTTTTTCCTTAACCAACGTTTTCCCCCTTCTTTTGTTATTAGCATGTAGTTCAAGTGGGACTGATTCTCTCTGGTTCTTATGCCTGAGAACTGGTCAGTCTGAATATTCTGTTCCACTGGCCACCGTGATTGGTTCAGGGATGGACATATGAGGCCAATGAGAGCCACACTTTGGATTTTTGTTGGAGATTTAGGAACGCATGATGTCTTTTTCTTACTCTGGGGGCTAAGATAGTAGAATCTAAGACTAGAGGAGTTAGGGGTCATCTTTGCCTACCTAAGAATAAAGCCAACACCAAGGAAAGAAGTGGAAAAAAAAGAGAATGTTTCCATTGTTATCATGTGAGCCTCTAATCTAAATCCAGACATGCCTAAAAATCAGGCTATCCTTGGACTTTTCAGTTTGTGAATCAAAAAAAATCCCTTTCTATGCTTAATCAGTCTTTGATCTCGGTTTTCTGTCACTTGCAACTGAAAGAAGCTTGATGAAGACAAGCTCAGAGAGTGTTATGGACTGAATATTTGTATCCTCCTAAAAATTAATATCCAATGTGATCAAGCAGTATTGATAATTTTCTTTCTAAAGATTTTTAAAATTTCCGTTGGCAGTTTTCTAATACCATGTATGCAATAACCTAGTTACTTGACTTTTTTCATCAATTTCTAGATTTCGTCAGTTCTAAGATGTGCATTTTGCTTGTATTTTATCATCTCCAAAATTGGGTCTATCTTTTACGATTGCTATAAGAAAGCATTGTGTCATAGTTTATTAGTACAGATATTGATTGTGTCTCTTACTATATTTGGCATCTTATATTCAGTGCAATAAGATAAGTGCTTAGATATAATTTAAGAAGCTTTTATTACGGGGAAAAATGTACAAATGATGACAATGTTTTCCACTTATCAAAATAAACTTTTGCAATTGTGTTCAGTTTCTTCAAGTGCACAAATTTTACATTCTCACATTTCCCATTTATGCTATGTATAGTTCTATCTTAGTTCCAATTCACACTTCCTGTAGCTTCTTTTTTCTCTGCTGTTATGACTTTTCATAACTCCTGTCTTTTTTTCATCATCTATTTTATTAAAATTTATTTAAATTTATTAAGCTGTTTTTACATGATTATCTTCATAATTTTATTCATAAATATTGAACACTTCCAAAGGAAAGAAAGTCATGACTTCTGAAACTTCAGGAAAAAATAATTTTAAAAAATATGCAGTGAAATAAGCTGCTTGATCAGTACTTGACAAGGGGTTTCTGAAACTTTCAGAGTCAATTGAGTTACTTCAAAAGAACATTAGAAAAACATACGCGGCATCATTAATTCAGTTATTAATTCCTTTGGAGAGGAGTTAACCAGATAAAGAGGTTAGGATGGAGGTTCCAGATAGATTGAATAGCACAGACACCAGTACAGAAGCATGAAACAAGAAAGCTTTAAAAAATTAAAATAGTTCTGTTGCTGACATGAAAGATGAGTAGGGGAAAGTGCCTTGAAGAGACACTAAAGTAGTAGCTCCAGGAGAGACGGTAAAGTGCTTTTGTGCTTTAACACAGTTTAAATATTATCTGGAAAGCTTGAAAAATCATTGAAGGATTTTTGAACGGGATAACAAGTTCACATTTATATTTTATAAATATCAATTTATTTTATTTTATTTTATTTTTTTTGAGACGGAGTCTCACTCTGTCACCCAGGCTGGAATGCAGTGGCGTGATCTTGGCTCACTGCAACCTCTGCCTCCCGGGTTCACGCCATTCTCCTGCCTCAGCCTCCCAAGTAGCTGCGACTACAGGAACGCACCACAACGCCCAGCTAATTTTTGTATTTTTAGTAGAGACGGGGTTTTACCATATTGGTCAGGCTGGTCGCGAACTTCTGACCTTGTGATCCACCCACCTCGGCCTCCCAAAGTGCTGAGATTATAGGCATGAGCCACTGCGCCCGGCCATAAATATACCAATTTCTGTTTTTTTTTTTTTTTTTTTTTTCTTTTGACAGAGTCTTGCTCTGTCACCAGGCTGGAGTGCAGTGGCGCGATCTTGGCTCACTGCAACCTCTGCCTCCCAGGTTCAAGCCATTCTCCTGCCTCAGCCTCCCGAATAGCTGGGATTACAGGCACCCACCACCACGCCCAGCTGATGTTTGTATTTTTAGTAGAGATGGGGTTTCACCATGTTGGCCAGGATAGTCTCGATCTCCTGACCTCGTGATCCGCCCGCCTCGGCCTCCCAAAGTGCTGGGATTACAGGCGTGAGCCACCGCGCCCGGCCCCTCATAAATATCAATTTCTAAGCAGAGAGGAATAAAAATGTCTGACAGCTGGATTGGAGGGAATTAAACATGTGAGAATTAATGAGAGATTAGACTACAACTTAGGCAGTAATGGACACTGGGGATCTGAAGATCTGGTTTACTATCAACCCACCATCAAAAGTATACGGATTCTATTGCCTCTGGGTTTCCCATCACCCCCAATCAAGTGAGTCATCTTCCTCAAAGAGATATTAAGGTTGAATTCAGGATGTCTGTCATCCTTAGTTTAACAAATCAATGCCAAAATTGTAAGCATCCCCTCTCCGACACACTCATATACATACACTTTTACTGCATTAGCATTTCCATAATGCTCTGTTATTCATTCATTCATTTATTTATTTATTCCTATTCTGTGCCCACACACGCACCTCATGGCTCAAATTGTTTCACTGTACCCTTTGATACAATATTTCCATACTCATATAACCGCTCTAAATCCTCAGCATCCCCTTCTCTTCTTCGTATTCACCCAATAAAACCTAGCTCTCCTCTGTGACTATCGCTTCTCCTACAGCTATCTCAGGTGGTGCTTATTTACTTCCTCATACTTTTTGCATTTCAGAGATAGGGACTGGGGTTGATATTCTTCCTTCCTATTCCAGCTCCTAAATAATAATTCATCCATTCTCTTCTCCACAATCCTGCTCTTTTGAAATGTATACCAGTTGGTTCTATAACTCTTTTGCCCTCCCGTGCATTTTCATGTCTACGCTGATTCCAGGAAGGTTTGGCATTGTCCTTGGTGTTCTCCAGATATATAAGGATAACCCATCATAACCCTATGAATGCTCATCAGGATAGGCCAGATTACAAAATTGTCATGACTTTTTAAATAATAAAGTTTCATATTCTCACTCAAGCTACATGTCTACCATGGGTGAATTGAGGTTTATGTTTTATGTCTCCATACACCAAGATCAAAGTTTGATCTCAGTTAAATCACCACAAACTCAGATAAGCCTCCTCTGATTTCTCAAATCATCAAGTCAATACCACCTGGTTATAATCTCACATAAAATCATGTGTCTTTCCTCTTTAACAGCTGTTATTTTTGCAATTTTACATTTATTTGTGTGATTTCTCATTGGGACATTTTACATGTATTTGTGTGATTTCTCATTGGGTTTCTTGCCCATTTCTCTATGAGTCCTATGAAGGCAATGGCTGTGTGTGTTTTTGCTCACCCTAGGTTCTTCAATGATTAGCACAGTGAGCAGCACAGACATGCAATAAGTACTTCTTATATTAAATAATGGGTAGAGGGACGAATAGTTGAATGGATAAATGGTAAGGGCATTGCTTGTACACACACATGCCCTGAAGAATGGAAGGTTTTAGGGAAGAAGTAATACACTCTAGCCTTTGAATGTGAGATGTCTGTGGAAAATCTAAGAGTAGGTGACCAGTAGGCGGCCCAAAGCTGGAGAGTGAGTTGTGGCTTAAAAATACAAATTTGTAAATTCTCAGAATATGAATAGTCATCGATTTAAAAGCGGTAAATGCTTATATGATAGATTGGTTGCATCGAGGGCCCCAATTCATGATCCCCTTGCATCCATGCTCCCAGTGCAATGTGATTTTGTAACTCCTCCCAGGAGGAAGTAGTCTATTTTCCTACTCCTTGAAGCTGGGCTCGTTTGTGACTTTTTTGGTCAACAGAATGCATCTGAATTTTACATGGTATGCCAGTTCTGAGCCTAGACATCAGGAAGCTTCATATCCTTATATTGTGTTATATTGTTTTTCTTGGAACATGGCCTCTCTAGATAAAAATAAAATAAAAACATGAGCTACTCTGTGAAAGATTAGACAGAGGAGAGTCCAGTTTTACCAAGTGAGGCCATACTAGACTAGCCTATATACAGATAGCCACAAAACATGTGAGAGATTCCAGGCAAAATAAATAGTACTTTCTATTCGCCCACAGTTAACAGCAGATGCATAAGGAAGTCCAGCTGATTTATAAACTCATGATCAAAATTTGCTTATTGTTTTAACCTACTGGCTTTTGGAACGGTTTGTTATAAAGTCAAAGCTAACCTATATCATGTAAGGCATAAAATGCTACAGGAGCTGGACACGGTGGCTCACGCCTGTAATCCCAGCACTTTGAAAGACCAAGGCAGGCAGATCACCTGAGATCAGGAGTTCAAGACCAGCCTGGCGAACATGGTAAAACTCTGTCTGTATTAAAAATACAAAAATTAGGCGGGCATGGTGGCAGGCGCCTGTAATCCCAGCTACTCAGGAGGCTGAGGCAGGAGAATCACTTGAACCCAGGAGGCAGAGGTTTCAGTGAGCCGAGATCGTGCCACTGCACTCCAGCCTGGGCAAGAAGAGTGAAACTTCGTCTCAAAAAAAAAAAAAAAAAGCTACAAAAATAAAATTGTGAGAACCAATTTAATTTTTAAATTTCTCTAATCTTTTCAAGTGTAGGAAAAATTTCAAACATATGCAAAAGTAGAAAACACTACACAACTCCCATATATCATCATCCAACTTCAACATTTATCAACATAGTGCTTATTTAATTTCATCTATATCCCTACCCATCACCGCAACCACACCGATTCTTTTGAAAGACATTTCTGACATCATACATCTCTTTTTTCAAAGTCATTTTAAGTACATATTTTAGAAAAGACAACTTGAATTATCTGAGGAAGAAACTCAATGCTCTGCTAGAAGTTTGCTAATGTGATTAAAAGATATTTTAAAACAATTTCATTAAAATTCATTCTTAAATAAGCTTGAATTTCAAAGTGCCAGAAAGGAAAGAGAAAGCTGAAAAACAAATACTTCCTGAGTAATAAAGGGGCAGTGTTGGCCCTGTGGATATTCATGTGGGTATAACAATCTATTTATTTAGAATCAGAAAAAAAAGAGTTGCCATTCAAGCAAAGAGAAGGAAGAAATCTAACACTCATCTGACTTCTGGATGAGACTCAAGGCTTTCTTGAGGAAAAAAAAAGCAAGAAAATAGTTATTTTCCATAAGATAATTAGTACATATACTGGAGGAGACGGGCAGGTATGTAACTCACTACCAAGTTCCAATGACCTGAGGATTTTCTCACAATGAAGTGTCCAATAAGTGTGTGCCGGTGGAGGAGGAAGAAACTCTAGTTGGCCTAGACACAGAGGAGGTTTAATGAGGCAGAAATAAAATTCCACATTTAATTCTCCCTCTAAGTATATTCTTCCCTCAAAATAGGCATTAGAGTTAAGTAATTTAGTTGATTGAAATGTTTTAACAAAGACAGTTTTTTTGATAGAGAAAAAATTAGTGCATTAAGTATGAAGTACAGTTATTAACAAACAAAGATGCTCACTAACTGGCATCTGTTCAAATCATAGGTGTGGGGAAAATGAAAGGTCTTTGATTGACTAGATTTACTCATTCATTAATAATAATCGACTTGGTAGGTCCTAGGGCTCAAATACTTTATGTAATTTCTATTTAAACGTTAAAATTTTGTACAAGGCTTACTGACACTTTGGTTTATGTAACATATGCAAAGCTTCTTTCATGTTTACTCCCATTTTTTTCATGAGATGCTCTGAGAGATTAAGAGTATCATCCAAGATTCATGCTGTTAGAAATCTGGATCTAGGAAGTACTCTAGGTCTTCTGGTTAGAGAGTTTTTATACTGCTGTATTATAATACTTTTCTATAATATATACAATTATAAAGAGACTTTAATATAGGTTTCATATTTATACTAAAACCTTTACGTTGTTAAACACACACATTTTACGTCATCAACATCTGTCTACTCTCTGGAAAGTCATCACTCATAATTTACCCCTAACATTTAATACATGGCCAAATCTCATTAAAACAATGGCCTAGCAGCACTCCCGAACTTCCCCGGATTACCACTATCATGGCTTAAGTCCAGACCCTCAACACCTCCCATCTTGTTAGTTCTTTAGCTGATTATGTCAGTGCCCCACCCAAACGTCTACCGTATGAAGGCTGCTTCTTACAAATACCTGACACCCTCAGTCTGATGGCTTTTGTCTGGCCCTGAGACCAACCTTGGTCTGCATGAAGGGCAAGCCAGAAATGCTAGAGAACTAAGATTCCTAGTAGAAGAAACCCTCAATCAGGAACAGGTAGGGAGCTGGTAGAAAAATAACCCAGTTTCCTCTCCCTTTGGGTATAACTCTGAGAGTATGTCTACATTGTCTCACAGAGTTTTCCAGTGAACCTAATTTCCAGTTGCCGAAAGGGATAAAACAGCTTTATAATGCATACTTTATTGGCTTCCCTTCTGTGCTACATCTTACTTCCCCATTCCTCTAGTGATGTTTCCTTGGGGTTTGTTTCTAGAGGAGTCCAATCTAAGACAACCCTGTAGTTAGATGCTGCTCTCCAAGCCCTCCATTCAACATCCCCACACACTGCTGCTAAATGACCTCCCCAAAACTCAAATCCAATTTTTGTCATCCATCTGATTAAAGTTTTTCATTGTCTCCCTGAACCTTTTTGTGTAAAGTTTCAGCTCTTTCGTTTTGTACCCAAGTCCATGAACTGATCCTTTCCAACTTCTCTAAAAACGACCCAAGTCATGGCAACTTTATTATAGTCATGGACAATTAGAAGAACATCTAATGATTGTAGCTGTATACTATCTTACCACCCAGGATCTCCTCCAAATCTCCTCTTTCATCTCCTTATTTCATCGAAGTAAGTTTTACTTCTGGATCAGAACTCAATATTTAAATCTCCAAGAAGCCTTACCTGATTTTAATTCTGAATTACATGTCACATCTATGTGCCCATTACAGTCCGTTCTTTTCTCTGTTGTAACCTCTGTCGTATCAGAATTAAATGTTGAGTGACTTAACTTTCTCTCTTGAAAGACTATAAGATTCCTAAGAACAGAGACTTTGACTCTTGGTCATCACCTGGCCAAAAAGAACTCTCATAAAGAATTCATTAGATAATTGTCTGAATGACTGAATATACAGAATAATTTTCTCTATGACATTTAGGCCATCCTGGATCACTGTTTTCAGGTCCTAAGAAAAAAAAAAACAAACACCTGAACCTGAGATTCTATTCTTGGGTACTTCCCAAATCTATCCAAAAGTTTCCTTTCTAGCTTCTGTTTCTTCCCATGCACCACTTTGCACTTTTCACTCCAGCCACATGTATCTGTTGCTTTTCCCTTCTGAAGCTCTTTTCCTAAATCACCATGTCTGGCCACTCCTACTGTGTAAAATAAAATGCCCTTTCAATTTCTCTGGGAAGAAAGATCTATCTCGTGTAGCCTCAGAGACCGGTCTTCTGTGTATCCATCCCTGAGTCTTTCTGGTTGCAATAGCTCTTTGTCACCATATTTTTAACAGCATTTGCCATACAGTGATACAGATAATTTTTTATGAGTCTGTTTGCCTGGTTGACTGTGGCATCTTCAGGCCAATTTGTGTCTTGTCTATTTTTATTCCTGTGTGCAGAAAATAATCCAGGCCTGATATGTAGTAGATGTTCAATAAATCTTTGTTGAAAGTACAAACGGAAGATAACATTTCAGTTGAATTACATATATTAAAAAGTATGTGTGTTTATGTACATATGTCCATGAATATTGTCTAAATAATTTTAATGTTGGATACTTATACACAATGTGAATATATACAGTCTGGTATTTGATAATCAAACACTACTAATAAATCAATTTTAAAGAAAATGGTAGCTATGTGGCAGAAAATAACATTTTTATGTGAGTAGCAGGAAAAGTATCTGAAGATGGACATAAATCTCCCCTAACAGGAAAGTCAACCCAAACGTAACAATGAAAACATGTAATGACAAAAAATATATTGAGTCTTTTGTCATGTAAAGGCACCAATAAAAACTATAGTTCTTTTAAGATCTGAGATCTAGTTACTGCTCAGAGTAAACAAGTCGATGGTTCCACATTGAAACAAAAGAGGGAATTCAAAGCTGCCAAATTTATAGCCTCCTTAGACCAGGGGAGCCACAAACAACTCTTGCTGATGAGGAAATTATGGCAATTACAAAAATTGTCAAGGGAAATGTATGATAATATATAAAAATTTCATGGCTTGACTTTAAGATCAGAAATTAATATTCATGATAAACGTCAGAGTCAAGGACGTAGAGCTTTGCGCTCTTGAGTTAAAGGTCTTAAACTCTAATTTTAGAGTAGTCATTAAGTACTGTTTAGACAAACAAAAATGTTATTTCCTCCAGGGGGGCGATTAGGGTAAAGAGAGAGCTGTCATATTCACCTAATTAATGAAAACAACATTCAGAGTTTAAGCAAGTTTGATATTTTCAAATCTTTACTTGGTAAGCCAAAGCCTTTGAACAGACATCCATGGCAGCAATTTTCATTAGAAGTATAATTCCTTGGAAACGCCACTTTAGAAACTAGAACAACATTTTTATTCTTTTGCACAAGCTATCTACCTGAGATTGCTACACTGTGTCCACAAGGTTAACACACAGGCTGTTATTCTGCACACTATTGGTTTCCTTAATTAAGAACTTTTCAGAAGGCTGACTAATCTGCAGGGCTTATTCATTTGAAGATCACAGCAGAGGAATCTGGAAGGCACCCTGCTATATCTTCACTACCAATGATTCCATTTGTGAATTAAATTTATCCTAAGAGGTAAGTAGTTTGCATAAAAAAAACCCTCAAACAGTAACTGTAGAATGCATCTGTCACATTATAGAAGGAAGATGTGTCCTTTATATTCAATCTCCTGATGTTTTGGGAGGAGATATATACCTTTTCTCCATTCACTTTCAATCATTAACGCTTGACACTCCAACATGTGCTGGGCACTGTGTTAGGTGCTGGATGTCCACCATCAAGAGACTATTACAACAAGATTATATGAAACACCATGTTGACTTTGAATTAGTATGGGATATAACTCTTTTAAAAGGATCATTGTCTTAGTCCATTTTTTGTGTTGCTATAAAGAACTACTTGAGGTTAGCTAGTTTGTAAAGAAGCGATGCTTATTTAGTTTACAGTTTTGAAGGCTGTACAAAAAGCATGGCACCAGTATCTGCTTTTGTTGAGGAACTCAGGCTGCTTCCACTTACAGTGGAAGGTAAAGGAGAGCAGACATCACAGGATGAGAGCAGAAATAAGAGAAAAAAGGTGGATGTGCCAGGCTCTTGTAAAGCACCAGCTCTCCTGGAAGCTAAGCAAGAACTCATTCACTGCTGAAGTAGGCTGTTAATCTTTTCAAGAAGGATACACCCCGCATTACTCAAACTCCCATTAGTAACACCTGACCTCCAACTCTAGGATCGAATTTCAACATGAGGTTTGGGGAAACAAACATCCAAACCATAGCAACCGTTATCACTTGAATACAAATTCACAAACTTAATGTGGATAAGAATCATCTGTATGCATGCTGATCCATCAGATTTCCGATCCTTGTTTCCCCAGAAATTCTGATTCAATAGTAAGTGGTAGGATTTAGGAATCTGTTTGTTTTATTCACTAGCACCTTGGTGACCTTTTTTAATCTCATTAGACATACGATTATAATTTGAGAAACCCTGAAAAGGGGTTTCCAAGCTTTTTTGTGTCACATTTACCTTAAATGACTTATAAAAACCTATTATTTAAAGGTGACATCTATTTTTGTATGTTTAAATAATTTTAGTTATTTGTTAATAGGAGAGAGAAAATACTATATATTGTATAAATGGAATATGATGAGAATTAACTAAGTGGAATACATAGTACATAACATGATTTAATGAAATAGGGTTTACATGTGTTATTTTTGGACAATGCACATCAAATATGAAAGAAAACAAATGTATTGGTCAGCGTTCTCTAGAGGGACAGAACTAATAGGATATATACATGGGAATTTGTTGAGTATTAATTCACATGATCACAAGGTCCCCTAATAGGCTGTCTGCAAGCTGAGGAGCAAGGAGAGCCAGCCTGAGTCCCAAAACTGAAGAGCTTGAAGTCCAATATTTGAGGGCAGGAACGGTCCAGCATGGGAGAAAGATGTAGGCTGGGAGGCTAGGCCAGTCTAGTCCTTTCACGTTTTTTTCTGCCTGCTTTATATTCTAGCCGTGCTGGCAGCTGATTAGATGGTGCCCACCCAGATTAAGGGTGGGTCTGCCTTTCCTAGCCCACTGACTCAAATGTTAGTCTCCTTGGGCAACACCCTCACAGATACACCCAGGATCAATACTTTGCATCCTTCAATCCAATCAAGTTGACACTCAGTATTAACCATCACAAGTAAAGTATGTTCCTGAGTTTTATCAAATGCATCTTGAAAAAATGATAGTCCTATAAAACATTCCAGTTACATTGACACAATTCATTATCACTACTATATATTGCTTTGGCTGTTCTGAATTAGGAATATACCAACTTTGATTAAGCATCAAAGTTATCAAAAATTCCTGAAACACAGGCAGGAGAAGATCTCTGAGTTTAAGGGGCCTTGAGTTTTCAAAGTAATATTTTAGACTATCCCTTTGTTTGGCACCCTAAGTTCTGGGGCAATGCATCATGCTACAATTTGGGAAGGAAGAAAGGTGTGCCTTCCTTTTGTAAGGTGGAGGAAATGCTATTCTGAGTTTTCAGGCAATTTTAGACAAGAGAACACGTGAAAGTTGAGGTTCTGGAGATGAATTTCCTTCAAATTATTTTTTTGGGAACAGTGTGGAACTTTTGTGCAACCCCAGAAGTACTCAGATTTCAGTTTGAAGAGGTTGAGCCTTTGAGGAAGAGACTATTTACCAAGTGGGCTAAGCCAGCCTGTTGCCTGATCTTAAGGCACCTTGTTCTCCTTCTTCATAAAACTTAGGATCCAAGTAATTACTGTTTCAAAGGCTCTTTTCTAGAATAAACTTCCAGAAGAGACATGTTCTATTCTAGCTTAATTCTACTGTGGTTTAATTCACTGCCGTGCTCCCAACAGATGGCCTAATGGCTTGTATAGAATAGATACTTAATAATCTAATAGAATAAATTAGACACAATATCAAATATTCCTAGCCAATTTAATCACATTAACTTACATGCAACTAATTCTAAAACTTCTACAGTAACAGAAATAGTAGTCTTGTTTTAACGTAAATTAACTGTTAGCTTATCATTTAATGGATTGGTTTATAGAGTCAAGAACAGAAACACAGCCTAAGCCTCAATGTCTAGAGTAGATGGGGTAAAACTTTGTTGTCAGATTGCTGCAATCATTCTTCAAATAAATTAGCCATTGGATATGAATGGATCGAAAAATAATTGTATTAAAATCTTACTTTTTTGAAGTAAATAAAGATCCACCTGAATTATCAACAAATTCAATTACAAAATATTTTTAATAAATTATTTTTTATGAGTGCACTGATTAAGAAATCAAAAGATCCAGCTCGATTTTCAGTATTTCTAAACATTAGTTTTGAATTTCTAGAAAGCCAATACTTAACTTCTTTGGACTTCCTCCATTGTTTATCTGTAAAACTAAGCAACCCCTACAGTGAAATCTAAAATCTTTTCCATGTTTACATTACATGATTTCAGGCTAAATAAGAGCTATCCAGAAGAGTTTTCTATTCTAAGACAGTAGCCACAAACAGCTTGTAATGACTATTTGAAAACAAAGACTAAGATCCACATGTGGCTATTTAAAATTAAGTAACATTAAAAATTCAGTTCTTCAGTTGTATCAGGAGCATGTAGTGACATTGGGAATGGAAGCCACATGCTGAGAATGGCAACGCATAAAGCTTTAGAGCCTAAGTCATGCAAAACGTTGAAATTATCATAAAAGTCCAGGAATGCCTACCTTATAACTACTTTACGTGAGAAAATAAACTATCTTACTTAAGCTACTTTTCTGTAATATGAAGTCTAACTAATCCAACCTGGTGTGATATTGCTTTGAAACGATGCTTTATTCTTTATTTTTTGGCTTTAGGACAATATAAAACATTTTCCTGAAACCATTGGACCAGACTTCAAATTTGACCCATTCACTCCATAATCATGGCTCTTATAGAAGTCTTTTATGACCTTCATGAGAAAAAATTGATAGATCCAGATCTATAATTGTGAGATATAATGAAATCAGTGAAATGCTCATTTAAGTCTTTATTTTATAACCTCAGATTTTGTATAATAAAACAGTTACTCGATGGATACTTGCCTGAAAGTCAGAAATGTCACTGTAAAACCAACATAAATCTAGGCCAGAGCAAACTGATGAGAAAAGCCATACCTATTCTTCACCAAAGATTTAAAGAAGGTGAATATAAGCAGGTTATATGTATTCTAATCATAGCTGTCTGGCTATTATTTCCAGGGCAATGAGAATTTTTCTGGAAACCGGAACTTAAAATATTTGAAAATGCAGGAAATTTGCCAGCTAATTCTTCAGAATGCCAGTGAGGTAATTCTACAATTGGTTGTGAGTGTGACTTAGAATCTGGGTAGAGGAAATAGCTATTGAGGGCAGGATGCTTGTGTATGTATTGGGGGTAGGTATGGTGATATTGAGAGTATTAACATTTCTTAATACTTTCAAAAATGGTAAAGGATGGCTGTGGAAATTAAAAAAAAAAAAAGAAGGTTGTCCAAGAATAGGCATTACGCATTCTACAAATACTGATAGAGTACTAACCATGTACAAAACAAAAATAGGATACTGAGTCATCTCAGTATGTGTGAAGGGATACTTTTGGCTCTTACAAAAATGGCTACTAATTTTCCCTCAAAATCTGTCCTCCTTCTTTACTGTAGCAGATGCTTTTGGCATCCCACCCAGTATTTCTTCACCAGCTGTTGTACTCATTCTCTAGCTGCTGTGGGTACTAGCTGGTCAAGGCTCATACCTGTACCCTTTTCTTGATAATCACCTTGGTATGACAAGAACCACTCAGATAGAGATACTTGCGACGTCCAGGCTTGCTTCAATGTGAGATTAAACTCTGTGATGCAATTTATGCACCACAGCTCCCTGTGGGATCAGGCTGAAGCTAGATTTGAAAATACATGTCTGCCTGGCTTCTTCCCCGCAGGTCTTTTTCTGAGAGCACTCTCTTCATAGCTCACTTGCACAAGAATCCCTGTCTTAGGCTTTTCTCTTAGGGAAGTCAATCTGAAATCCATAAATTAGTAGTATTTTTATCAGGCACATGGGTTTTACTAACAAAAACTACATACCCAAGCCATCACTACAGCTTGGTGTAATTATGTGAACAAGTTCTGGCCTATGAATGTAAGTAAAACTGATATAAGTAACCTCTGGGACTTGTTCTTAAAGGTGGGAAGGATCATGTGCTTTGTTCCTTTCATTCTACACCTTCGAGCTTATAATAGCGTAGATATGATGGACAGAGTTTCATCTTGGGAAAATAAGGATGAAGACCATACCCTACAGAGGGCAGAATCCTGAGGCCTAGACAATTAGGCAGCCAATATATCCACCCTGAAATGCTCGCATTTGGACTTTTCCTTGACAAAGTTCTCTCCTGTTTAAGCCGCTGTTATTTCTAAGGTTCTTGTTATATACAAAGCCACCCCCAAACTGTGACAACTAATCAAAATATTTTACTCTGTTCAGATCTCAGTGATCATATATGTGTAATAAGAGATGCAAAGATGCAAAGTCACACCTTTGCCCTTAAGATGATCTAAGGGAAAGACTAATAAGCAGACCACCAGAGAACCTAGAAAGTACCCCCAAACTCCTTCCTTTATTCATTCAAATGCTCTATGGGAGACCAGTGATGGGGGAACTTTATTTACATGTTTCCCTGTCTAATAGCTTAAAGTGCAGGCAATTTTATTTCTCAGAGCTTGAGTTGTTTTGGTAAAAATATTTAG
Source organism: Symphalangus syndactylus (assembly GCF_028878055.3). Taxonomy (NCBI): domain Eukaryota; kingdom Metazoa; phylum Chordata; class Mammalia; order Primates; family Hylobatidae; genus Symphalangus; species Symphalangus syndactylus. The sequence goes on along the minus strand of NC_072447.2, from coordinate 43,406,820 downwards.
GTTTATATTGAAAAGCATTAAGATAGGCCTCTTGCTGTCTCTTTTACTTATTTCCCACAGCAACATCCAATGAAGCTCAAAATATATCCAATCAAGTATCATCTCTCATGGACTTTTTTCTTCCAAAAATGACCTTGAATCTGTTTTATTTTCTTTGGCACTTCTACCATTAATATTCTAAACATAGGCCCCCCATTGCCTTATGCCTCATTTATTGTAAAAACTCCTTGTCTCTTTTCCATTTTCTAATTTCTCTAGTTTCATAGAATTGCTGTAAGGTACTTCCAGGAAAGCTGCTTTCAGTTTTCCATTCCCTGCTTGATGTTTCTTGGCGTTTAAGTCTTAGCATTTTTTACCATTATTTATAGTCATCCTTCTAACTATCACCTACAGAAAGCCCATTTTCTAACAACACTGATCTACTTGCTTTATCAGGAATATATTGTGGCTTTTTCTTTGTTAATAACAACAGTTGCTACTGTTGGCTTTGCTATTTGCCATTTGCAAGGCATTTTCTAGATCGGGGTCAGCAAACTGTGACCCACAGCCCAAATCCGTCCCACTATCTGTCTTTGTAAGTAAAGTTTTATTGAAACACAGCCATGTCCACTCATTTATATCTTGTGTATGGATACTGTCTGGCTATTACAACATAGTTGAGTAGTTGTAATAGAGACTATATGGCTTGAAAAATCTAAAATTTTTTACAGTTTTACTTTTTTTTTTTTTTTTTTCTGAGATGGAGTCTCACTCTGTCACCCAGGCTGGAGTGCAGTGGCTCACTGCAAGCTCTGCCTTCCGGGTTCACGCCATTCTCCTGCCTCAGCCTCCTGAGTAGTTGGGACTACAGGCACCCACCACCACACTCGGCTAATTTTTTGTATTTTTAGTAGAAACGGGGTTTCACCATGTTAGCCAGGATGGTCTGATCTCCTGACCTCGTGATCCGCCCACCTCAGCCTCCCAAAGTGTACAATTTTACTCTTTATAGAAAAAGTTTGCCAACCCCTGTTTTCATTCATTATTTAATTTTTCTTGTAGTAGTCTTCCTGAAACCTTTCTAACAGAAATCTTTCCCAATTACACTTTCCCTAGCCATGAGTTTAGTCTTGAAACTACTGCTCAAATCACAAGTCCTTCAAATGCTCTTTAATCAGCCCCTTTTTGTCTTCTCTACATTCAATGAGATTTTTATTCATTTTTTTTTTTTACTTTAGGACCACACACAAAATTAGATTTAGAAAGAGCCTTGAATAATCTTAACTTCCTATTCTTTTTCACTGATCTCAAATAAGTGATTACTTTATCACTTATCCCAAATTTTGCTGATCAGCAGCTACTACTTTATTAAGCCTATTCAATTTCTCTTCACTTAATGCATCAACATTAGCAGTTAACATTTCATTTTTTTGGAGAATAGTTTTTTACAAATAAAGAACAAATAGTAATAATCACAGTATAACCCTGTATAGCCGCCAATAAAGTCCTGTTGGGTTGTAAGTGACTTGTTTGCCTGGTATATGTTGTTTGTAATTTTTAAAATTCCCTCATTATAATTACCAATTATGTCATGTCCTAGATTTTCAGTAATGTTTGTGAAATACGATAAATACACATGTTATATCCATGGTTGAAAAGGGCCTATGGTGATTCATTTGACCTAAAATGGAAAAAAAAAAAAAGACTACATAAAATCTCAAATTGGACTTTATGCTCCTATTTTACAAATGTATCTTTTTCAGTACTCTATCTACTCCATATTAATTTGATACTTTTTGAAGAAAATTTATAAGTCTCTGCCTTGAACATGACACAGTTGATTTCAAAGAGTTCTCAAAGCTGTCTCTCCTATAGGACTTGGTAAGATTAGACAAAGCTTTTTTTAATCCAGTGATCTAAGAAACTACCCCATCATCACTCCAGCAGAATTTATCTCATCTTCTTAGTAAAAAAAATAGGCTGTTTTGTTGAAGACGTATATTTCCTAGATGGTTAAAAAAAAAAATCAGTAAATCAAACAGACATTTCACACAGCTCTTGGCTTTTACTTCTATCAATTGAATTTGTTGTTTTTGAAAAGAGCACAACCCAGAAATATAGCAATTTGGCTAATTATTGCTCTGTTAAAAATAGTTTGATCCATTAGAAAATGCCTTCATGTCTCAGACATGGAAATATGGCTTAAACTTCAACACCATCTCCAAGAATCATCAGAGTCATCCAACTGAAAAATCTCATTGAAGCCTATTATGGCAAGAAAGATGTCTCTACCAAAAAACTACAGATAATGCCTGATGTGCAGTTTTAGAATTCAAATCTATTATCCATAAGAGACTCTACATCCAAACTCGAAATCTTATTTTAAAGACTTTCACTTGTATATGACTTTTTTTTTTAAAGGGACTGGCTTATGTAGGTTTAATTGCATTTTTATAACCTATAAATTATAGCTGATATTCTCAAGGGTATACTATGGTTTCAATTAAGAGAGCTAGTTTAAAAATTAGGGAACCAAGATTGTGAAACTACACTAGATCCTTGGAAGACATATGCACATGATCATTAAAATTACTGGGTAGGATATAAAACATTTATACGGACTTTGATTGCCCTAACAAATTATGAAGACTCCTTATGGCATAAATGTTTAAGGCTTTCTAAAATAATGCTGACATTATATATCCTTTAAGAATGACTTGATTTTTAAATAATAATTACATAAAAACTCATAAATATTAAAAGCATACTGTATCATACAGATTTTTAAAAATTACTTAAATTGTTTATACTACAGTTATAGACTTGTTTGGGTCTATCAGATCTAACATTTTATCAGTTTTTATTTCCACCAGGTGACGGTAAAGGTATATTCTGTCAAAAGACAGAAAATTGTCATCTGAAATACCAAAAATCATGATTTAGGACAAGCCATTCATAATTTGTGTTAGTTTCAGACAAGAGATGTCATAAGAAAAAGAACTGTTTTATTTTCTCATGGAAAATGATAGGAATCAGAAAACTGTTTAATTTTGTCTATAGCAGTGTTTTCCACAAGGTATTCTAAGGAACACTAACCTCAATCACTCATTATTTTGTTCAATAAATATGTATTGAGTGCTTTCTCGTTGACAAACACCTCATATTGATTCTGAGGGGGAAAAATGTCTGTGGTAATATGTTTGGTATACAATGCATACTCCATCATCCAGAGAAAGTAGCTAAGAAAGTCTATGGGGCAGACTCTAAGATTCTTAGCTAGGAGGGTCTATGAGGCGTACCCTAAGACTAACTAGGCAAAACTCATTTAAGAATCTTTGGTACATTGTCCTCCAGCATCCTGACTTGAACAGCAAAGTAGAGGGGCATCTTTCCTCAAGATATTTATGGGTATGGCTTCTGCTTCATGAAGTGGATTACAACTTAATACATGGAAGCTGCACAACATTTTGAGGAACCGTACTACCTTATACTAAAAGGGATAAAGTTCAAATTGCAAAGAGGCCTGGGCCATTAATTTTATATGGAAAGGAAGAGCATGGACCTAAGAATCTCAGAGAACCACTTCCAGCAAGCAGAACTGAGCCCTAATTAAGAAGTGGGAGTTGAACAATAAGAACACCTGGACACATGGAGGGGAACATCACACACTGGGGTCTGTCGGGGGGTGGGGGGCTAGGGGAGGGATAGCATTAGGAGAAATACCTAACGTAGATGACAGGTTGATGGGTGCAGCAAACCACCATGGCACATGTATACCTATGTAACAAACCTGCACGTTCTACACATGTATCCCAGAACTTAAAGTATAATAAAAAATAATAATAAATAAAGTATATTTACTCTCCTTGGGAAAAAAAAAAGAAACTGGTACCATGTATCCAGCTGAATTTTAGAATTGCCATGGGCCAGTGACTGCTCTGTATCTCCTGTACCCAGCCCCCATTTCAAATGGGGATATTTGGTTTAGCTATGTTATCCCTGTCTCACTATTTATGTTGGCTATGTGAGGGCCAAATTATATACCTTTTTAGTTCACAGAGTTTTGGATGAAGAGCAGCCACTCCTGAGCAGTTGTATTCAGGGAACTAAGCAGGAAGAACCTCATTCACACTCAGAGCTGACTTGGATAATAAGATCATCAACTTCTAACCTAATCCTGATGCCACAGAAAGATAAGACTTTGGAGGTTTTAGGAATGGGGTCACTAAACTTTGCATTTAGAAGCACATGAATTACAGTATTAAGGGTCAAAATGTTGACTCTTAGACAGTTACTTTGGTGGCCCTACCAATGAACCACACCTCAAAGTCCTTGTAAAGTCTTCTCCTGTATTATCTCAAAACCTGGCTCATGGGACATCAGTGAGCATGACTCAAGGAGATGCTTGATAAGCAGTTATACGTTCTGACTTGCCACGTAAAAAGTCTGGCTCACCTGATAGAAAGGTAAATGGAAAAAGCACATGGAGAGAGAGGCCCTCAGAAATAATAGAGAAACAGGCTCAGCAAACCCTGTATTGCAGTGGACTCCAGCCACAAGTGACCACAGGCAAGATCACTGGAAGAACCACCTAGCTGAGTCCAGCCCACATTGCAGAATCATGTGCAAATAAAATGGTTATTGTTTTAAGGCACTAAGTTTTAGAATGTTTTCCCCCCCAGAATAGGTAGAAGAAACAATTGTTTTTGAAGTAATTATAGGAAAGATAGAAAGAAAGTAAACATAAACTGGATTTTCTTCAAGAAATAAATATGTATTATTCAGGTAGGCAATGAAAATATTGAATTTCAAATGAAGGAACAAAGTGAAAAAAATGATAAGAATTCATGCCTTAATCTGTGAAGAGCAGACAGGATAGTGAGAACATGACATGTTGCCATGTCATTCTTCAAGTTCTGAGGTCTTTCTCAGAGGTATTTCTTCCATCTTTCGGAGACTTCTTATGCTTGTTTGCCGTTACATGCAGACTTTTTAGTTGTAAGAAGGAAGACTTAAGAGGAACGGGGCTACTCTATCTCAGCAGAATTCCACTGAATTCTAAACTATTTTCATAGTATCTACAGCAATTTATTACACACTTATTTTCTCTTAGGTAAACTACTTCAAAGTAAAAGCTTTTCTTTAAATCTTTTAAATCCTACCATTAGCATAGAATGAGTGAATAAATGGATTTTCTTTAAGTACTTTTTGATAGATGCTTACTTAATATGTTCTTTCAATGAGAAAAAAGAGTTACATAGTCCCAAAAGGAAAAATCAAGACTTGAGCAAATGAACTACGTACTAGATATAACACATTATAGATACGTCATTTGAAAAAAATATGCTTTTAAAATGTTAACACGCAAAAATCCATCACATTTTCACATAGTAACAATGTACATGTGGAAATCAAAATTAAACAGAAGATATCATTTACAAACATTCCAAAGAAAATTAAATACTTAGTTAAATTTTTAACAAAATGTTTATAGGATTTGTATGCTGATGAAAGAAACCAAAGAAGGAAATCCTAAATACATGGAGGCACATACTGTATTCACAGATAGTGAGACTCAATATGGTAAAGATATCAATTCTCCTCAAATTGATCCACAGGCTTAATGAAATTGCTATCAAAATTCTAGTAAGGATTTTTGTAAACATAGACAAACTTATGCTAAAATTTATATGAAAAATAATAGGCCCTACAATAGCTAAACACAATCTTTAAAAAGACATATAAAGTAGGAGGAATCACTCTAGTTGATATTTTCACCACCATATAGCTACACTAATCAATACAGTTTGGTATTGGCAGAGGGATAGACAAAGGTATGGAATAAAAAACACAGAAATTAACCCACAAAAATATGCTCAATGGATTTTGAATAAAGATGCAAAAGCAATTCAATGGAGGAAGCATAGCCTTTTCAACAAATGGTGCTGGGACAATTGGACATCCATCCCCATAAAACTAAGACTTAACCTAAACAAACATCAGTCCTGAAATAAATATTAATTCAAAATTAAGATTTCATGATGAAAACGCCAAAAGTAATTGCAACAAAAGCAAAAACTGACAAATGGGATCTAATTAAACTAAAGAGCTTTGCACAGCAAAAGAAACTATCATCAGAGTGAACAGACAACCTAAGGAATACGAGAAAATTTTTGCATCTGTCCACTTGACAAAGGTCTAATATCCAGAGTCTACAAGGAACTTAAACAAACTTATGAGAAAAAAACAAACAACTCCATTAAAAAGTGGGCAAAGGATATGAACAGATACTTCTCAAAAGAAGACATTTAAGTGACTAACAAACATGAAAAAACGTTCAACATTACTGATCATTAGAGAAATGCAAATCAAAACCACAATGAGGTACCATCTCACACCAGTCAGAATGGCGATTATTAAAAAGTCAAGAAACAACAGATGCTGGCAAGGTTGCAGAAAAAAAGGAATGCTTTTACACTGTGGGTAGGAATGTAAATTAGTTCAACCATTGTGGAAGACAGTGTGGCAATTCCTCAAAGATATAGAAACAGAAATACCATTTGATGCAGCAATCCCATTACTGGGTATATTCCCAAATGAATATAAATCATTCTATTATAAAGATAAATGCATGAATATGTTCATTGCAGCACTATTCACAATAGCAAAAACATGCAATCAACCCAAATGCCCATCAATGATAGACTGGATAAAGAAAATGTGGTACACATACACCATGGAATACTATGCTGCCATAAGGAAGAATGAGCTTATGTCCTTTGCAGGGACATGGATGGAGCTGGAAGCCAGTATCCTCAGTAAACTAATGCACGAACAGGAAACCAAACTCCACATATTCTCGCTTATAAGTAGGAACTGAATGATGAGAACACATGAACATAGAGAGGGGAACAACACACACTGGGGCCTGCTGGGGCTGGGCGGGTGGGCTGGGGGAGGGAGAGCATCAGGAAAAATAGCTGATGCGTGCTGGACTTAATACCTAGGTGATGGGTTGATAGGTGCAGCAAACCACCATGGCAAACATTTACCTGTGTAACAAATCTGCACATCCTGCACATGTACCCTGGGACTTAAATAAATAAATAAAAATAAAAAATAAAATAAGCATTTTTTCAAAAAATATATTAATTCAAAATTAATTACAGACTTAAATGTAAAATGTAAAGCAACTGAATTTTTAACAATTTTTTAAATCTTAAAAATAAAAAATTAAACAAGGAAAAACCTTCAGGACTTATCACTTGGCAGAATTTTTAGACTTCACACCAAAAGCATGGTCCATAACTGGAAAAATTCACAAACTGGACCTTATCATAATTAAAAACTTCTGCTTTGCAAAAGACCCTGTTAGAAGGACGAAAAGATAACCTACAGGCAGTCAGAAAATATTGGCAAACTACATCTCCAAAAAGAATTAATATTTAGAACACACAAAGAATTCTCAAAATTCAATGAGGAGGACATAAATAATTCAATTATAAAATGTACAAAAATATGGACATTTTACTGACGAGAAGAGAGATGGCAAATCAACACATGAAAATTTTAATCATTAGCCATTAGGAAAATGCAAATTAAAATCACAATGAGTTATCACAATATGCCTACCAGAATGGCTACAATTAAAAGTAGTGACAATCGCAAATGCTGCAAGGATGTGGAGAAATCATACATTGCTGGTGGGAACATCAGATGGTATAGCTACTTTGAAAAATAGTTTGGTACTTTCTCATAAAACTAAGCACACAACTACCATTCAATCCATATTCACTCTTGCGCATTTATTCCAGAAAAATAAACTTATGTTCACCAAAAATTGAATACAAATGTTCATAGAAGTTTCCTTTTTAATATCCCCAAACTGGAAATAATAGAGATGCCCTTCAACAAGTGAATAAATATTGTGATAGTACATACCATGGAATACTATGCAGCAATAAAAAGGAATGAACTATGGATAGGTACAACAACTTGGATGGATTTCAAAGGAATTACGCTGAGTGAAAAATCCAATTCCGTAAGGTTCTATACTGTATTATTTCATTAACATTGCATTAATAAATTAACAAAACTATAAATATAAAGAACAGATTAGTGGTTGACAGGGGTTTGGGATTGGGGTTGGGTAGAGATGGATGTAGCTATAAAAGAACAATAGGAGGGGCCCTTGAGGTGATGGCATTGTTCTGTATCTTGACTGTATCAATGTCAATATCCCGATTATGATATTGTACCACAGTTTTACAAAATGCTACCACCGAGCAAATCTGACTATGGGATCTCTCTATGTTATGTCTTGCAACTGAATATGAACCTACAATTATCTCAAAAATAAAATTTTAATTAAAAATAGGGTGCCAAATAACAGCATGCTACCATCTGGGGGGCACTGGAATGCTTCCACATATACCAGCTAGCTTTGCATATGAGACTGCTAATAGGGCATAACTATGAAAAGGGGAATTAAAAAGTTGGAGGTCAAGAATATGGAACTATTATTTTATTTTATTTCATTTCATTTTTAAGAGACAAGGTCTTGCTCTGTTGCCCAGGCAGAAGTGCAGTGGTGTGATCATAGCTCACTGCAGCCTCAAACTCCTGGCCTTAAGAAATCCTCCCACCTTATCCTCCTGAGTAGCTAGGACTACAGGTGCATACCACCACACCAGGCTAATTTTTAAACAGTTTTATTTTTGTAGACACGGGGTCTCACTGTGTTACGCAGGCTGGTCTTAGACTCCTGGCCTCAAGCAATCCACCTGCCTCGGCCTCCCAATGTGCTGGGATTACAGGTGTGAGCCACCACACTTGGCCACGAAATTTTTATTTTTTTAAAAGTAAACTTGTTTTTATACATGGCCATAAAATAAGACAAAAGAAATTGTTACACAGCTTTCCTTCATTCACTTTTTCATGTAAAAAATAAAATATAAACTTAAGAATGAGTAAACTGAGTAAAGAGCCAATAAGTATGGAGCACAGAATTGTGTGGTATTATTCTGTCCAAAATAGATATTAAGAGAAGGAAATAAGAAAGTTCTTGTTCATTATAATGATAGTAGTCTTAGGTGTTTCTATTATGTATGCCATTTAATTGCATATATTGAAGTGTAAATGGAAATTAGTTGTATACGAAAAGCTTGATCCAGTCTATCGCTGTTGGACATTTGGGTTGGTTCCAAGTCTTTGCTATTGTGAATAGTGCCGCAATTAACATACATATGTAACAAACCTGCACGTTGTGCACATGTACCCTAAAACTTAAAGTATAATAATAAAAAAGAAAAGCTTGATAAACAATTTCATTGACAAGTTAATACTCAGAATATTTATCAGAAAGACTAGAACCTTAGAATGGATGCTAACATTTTCAAGCCTCTAAAATTCTTTGCAAGTGGATTATTTAAAAACTAATGGTGACAGTTTAGTGGCCTGATAGCTAACAATATGCCAAAATGTCAGTGACTCAACTGACAGCCCTTGAGCTCCTCTCACGTCAACACCAAGCCGTGCTATTTCAAATGCTGTTTGTATAGACTTTTGAGTACCCCTTTCCAAATTGGAAAAGGAAGCTGTAACAACACTCGCTTCAAATTGATTGGCATATTTGAATTTCAGTGACAAAAGTATCTCTTCCTGCAGTTTATCCCTTTCTCTAGATTGCCACTTGACACACATAAACTTTAAAGTATTTGTCTTTTAGTTTCACCTTTTATTAAAATGTAGACATACGAACATATGGCAAGTGTCATCATTTTGGAAACTTTTCAATCTTTCATTCATTATTGCAACTGGTAATTTAGAGGCCTTTTTTTTTTTCTTTTTTTGAGACGGAGTTTGGCTCTTGTTGCCAGTGCAATGGCACGATCTCGGCTCACTGCAACCTCTGCCTCACTAGTTCAAGTGATTCTCCTGCCTCAGCCTCCTGAGTAGCTGGGATTACAGGCATGCGCCACCACGCCCGGCTAATTTTGTATTTTTAGGAGAGATGGGGTGTCTCCATGTTGGTCAGCCTGGTCTCGAACTCCCAACCTCAGGTGATCTGCCCACCTCGGCCTCCCAAAGTGCTGGGATTACAGGTATGAGCCACAGTGCCCGGCCCTTCCAGAGGCATTTTAATGCAATTTCTCTGAGTATTGGATCACAGTGTATATTTAAATACATCAGAGAATTGCAACCTCAGTGTTTTCAAAATTCAGATTACTAATGTGAACACATCATTATTTTTCCATCAATAATAAGTGACGAAATGTAGTGTTATACTATGGACATCCAACTCAATTCTAATGTCAGATAAATGAGGACACACATTTGCCTATCTTGAAGAATCACCTTACGACATGTATAAACAATCAGAAATAATGATTTTTAAAAAGAAACACAGCAGATATGAAATTAAAATCTAATTACTATTGGTCAAATGGGAACAGCAAGTCCAAACAGTATTCTTTAACTGTACTAGTATGACAGTTATTGATCTGTACCCCTACAAAACCTCTACTTTTACTAAGAGTTTTGTTTAATCATAAAAGGATTAGTAAACCCTAAGAGAAAGAAGAAGAGTTGCCAAAGGAATTATGCATTTGTTTGTTTATTTATTTATTTTTGAGACAGGGTATCACTCTGTTGCCCAGGCTGGAGTACAGTGGTGTGATCTTGGCTCACTGCAACCTCCGCCTCCTGGGTTCAAGCGATTCTTTTGCCTCAGCCTCCCAAGTAGCTGGGATCACAGGCATGTGCCACCATGCTCGGCTGATTTTTTGTATTTTTAGTAGAGATGGGGTTTTGACATGTTGGCCAGGCCGGTCTCGAACTCCTGGCCTCAAGTGATCTGCCTGCCTCGGCCTCCCAAAGTTCTGGGATTACAGGCGTGAGCCACCACGCCCGGCCAGATGCATTTGTTCTTTTAAAATCCATTAGGCATTTTTCCCAAACACAACTCTTTACTTATATTCATTTATATTTTCCAACATTAACTCTAATATAATATATGTTGTCAGTGTTAGAAAGATACATTTCTGTTTAACTTTTATGCAACTTGACCTATTTCAATGTCCTAGCACACCCGTAGCCATAGCTCAGCTTACAGGTAACTATTAGAGATGACAGTGAGAGGGAGGCATGATATTTATGACAGAGGAGTGTTAGCTGCTGATCAGGATTTCAGGAGCAGTAAATTTTTATTTGAAAAAGACACTAGGTGATTCTGAGACTTTCTCTGAGTTATGGGAATCAACTACTTTAGATTCTTCTTTATTTCTCTGAATAAGCCCAAATACAGAAAGCCAAATAAACAGATTTAAACACACCCTCTATATGACTATACCCAGCTTTGCTAATGTTCTAATAGTCCAATGACATACACGATCATTCATGAAGGGTGTGATTCACAATCTATGAGGGACTAAATGCTTAAACTGAGGTTTTTAACTGCTAATGTGTTACATGGGCATTGCTTCAATGCATTATCTTTAAACAAACTGCATTGCCTCTTCCAGAAGCTGACAAAGATGTGTAGATGTATGGTGGGTATCCTTGGGGATACAGGAACTGAATTTGTTATTAACTTTGGTATTGGCCCTGAAAGACTTGGGAAAATTTTTGTATTGACCCAGAAGTTTTGGTTAGCAAAGCAATCTGGAACACAACCTTCATATTCTCTAACATGGTAATTCTTTCTTCCTCTCCCTGTGCACATACACACATTACCTAAATCATCTTTGCAAATGTGTGTGAACCAGAAGCATCCATGCTCTATCTGTCTGTGAAGGGCAAAAGCAAAACGTTACAACTCATTTAGCAAGAAACTATGCATCCTTTCTGCAAGTCTTTGCTTATATTTTATTTGCACCATTTTACTTCCTCTATAAATTTTATTTCATAGTTTTTAGTAATTCTTGGTAACATAAGTAGCTACCCAGATGGTATCGCTTTTCTCCATAAGCTAGAAATAATGTCTAATATAAATTCCAATCCCATCTTTTTATGATTTTGATTCTAAATTTTAGAAAGCAGCAACACATGCAAATATTGAGACAACGGCTTTAGGCAAAAGAGATAGCAGCAACATTTAAGTACAAGAAAGCAGCCTGTGCTTTCTTTGATTCAGCAGTAATAGAATTAAAGGGATACCTGATGACACAGGCGTAGAGACCGCTGTCCTGTAGCAATGTTGGCCGGAACCAAATGGAGTCTTCTTCTTTGCTCATTCTACTTCCATCAAAGGCTATTGGCTCTTCAAAGTCTCCAGGACCAGAACTTTTGTACCACATCAAACTGAGTCCAGCACTTTGGGCAAGGGAGTAATTTGTTCTGATATAACCATAAAAGAGTGCACATTTGATTCGAACAGGCTCTCCCACCAAAACTTGATATTTCTTGATATCGATAGACCAATCAGTGCATCCATCAGCTATAGTAAAAAAAAGAGAGAGAGAGAAAGAGAGGAAAAACATTAGAGGGAAAAAAAAATAAGCAATTAGATTATTCATTCATCCAACAAATATTTACTAAGCATCCATATTGGGTCAGATTTTATTCTAGGCACAGAGCACATAGCAATGAATCAAACTGAGAATGGCCCTGCAAAGTAGTGGACTCTGCTAACAAACAATGTATTCTTCACTTAGTCTGCTTCTGCTGTTATTTATTATTTGTTTATATCAGTGTGCTGGTTATTGATTTATTTCCCCTTAGTTCTAAATGTACCTTTCTGCCTGCTTGGTAAAAATAGATCTGGGCCTTTGAGATATGTTTTTCTTTACTAGCTGGCACTGAAGCTTTGTGGGGAGAGGGCACTGGTAAGACATTTCAGGAAGAAAGGGATTTGCTTCCTATTTTCAGTATGCTCACTTGGCTGGCTCTTGCAGCGTGCAAAGCTTCTTCAGCACCTGGCTCCTACAGTGCTTGGCAACCAGCCACTTGGCGATGTTTCCCAGGTGCCTTAGAGGGAGGGTCTCTGTTAACTTGAAGAAGACAGATTTCTGACAAGTTCTGCTAGTATAGCAACTTAGTGATTTCTGCCATTCGGTAAGCTATGGTTGTACCTTCCCAATAAAGTGTGGATCTCTGCTTTGGGGATGAAAACATAGGGACTTTTTCTCAGGTGTGCTATCTCAGCCCTAGGGCTAATGGTAGCCATTCCTCTATTATTTATGGTTCTCTTTTGCTATAGACTGAATGTTTGTGCCCTTCCCTGAAAATCCATATGTTGAAGCCTTAACCCTCAATATGACAGTATGTGGAGATGAAGCCTTTCTTTGGGAGGTAATTAGGGTTAGATGAGGAGGGCCATGAGAACGAGGCTCTTGATGGGATTAGTGCCCTTATAAGAAGAGACACCAGAGAGCTTGCTCTTTCCCTCCATCGTGATTACAAAAAAGAGATCATGTGAGCACAGAGCAAGAAGGTAGCCATCCAAAAGCCAGAAACCAAATTGGCTGGTACCTTGATCTTGGACTTCCCAGTCACCAGAACTGTGAGAAATAAATATCTTTTGTTTAAGCCACTCAGTCTATAGTATTTTGTTATGGCAGCCTGAGCAAACTAATACATCTTCCTTTTATGCTAGCCAATCCCTTCATTACTATAATCCCGTTACATTTAATAATTATTTGTAAAAACTTTCACTGTTCGAATGACTGTTTTTTTCTCTGACTGGACCCAAACTGATACAATTCAGAATAAATGTTTTACAGCCAAACAACACAGAAATCAATAAAAGTGAGTTGAGCTCTCGTAGTGGTTTTTTCCCAGCCAGCGACAGAGGTAAACAGTCACTTTGCTCTGACTTCTGGGAGAATCGGAGAAGTGTAAACAAGAAACCATGGTGGGAAATGCGGAGGATGGGGGTGGGGTATGATTGGGTTTTCTGTGTTTTCTGCAGGTACCATCTTCCAAATGACATCTTGACACCATTTTATGATCACCCCTCTCCCTGCACATGCATACAAAACAACAGGTTCCCACAGGGCAGGTACATCAACATTATCATCATCACAGAGAAGTTGCGAATTTTACTGTTGAGAGAGGGCAGTTGCCCAACACTTAGCAAGAAAATCAATTTGGCATTACTCAGAGTATACAAATGTTGAGCAAAAGGGCAAAAACTGAGAAAACAGGACCTCTGACAGCAATAACATTTGAGTATTGCAAGCAGGGTTAAACTCACTGCAAATTAAAAAGAGGGCAATCTAACAGCTCTGAGAATGGGATAAATAATACAATATTCAAGAGAAGAAAAATGGTCTAGATGAAAAGGAGGATGTACATTACAGCAAAGAAGACACATAATAACATGTGGAATTAATTATGTACATTTATTATCTTAAAATTATATCTAACATCTAATAAGCACTTAACGATGTGCTAGGAGTCTATAAACTGTCATTTACTATTCACACAAATATAAACTGAGGCATTTGAACTTGCTCTTCCCTCTGCCTGGAACATTTTTCGCCAACCAATTGCATGGCTTTCTCTTCCTTTCTTGCCAAATATCACCTCCTCAGAGAGGCCTTTTGCCTTCCCATCCTGGTCACTTGATCCAGAGTATGCCTTGGTAATTTTTTCACAAGACCTATTGCTATTTGATGTTATATTATGTATCCACTTTGCTTTCTGTCTCCCCAGTTGAATGTAAACCCCTTGAGAGCAGGGACTTTGTCCTTCTCACTTCCCTTTTTAGCCACAGTGCCTAGAATTGTGCCTGCTAACCAGCTCAGCATACATTTACTAAATGAATAAATGAATGAATGCATGAATAAATGAGCAAAATAAACAACTGAATTACCAAATTATACAGTTGAAGAAACTCCATGCCAGCTAATAAGGGTGAGTGCTGGGGTTCTCACCCAGCTTTATCTGAACCTAGAATTAATTCTCCCTACTGTCACATATTGTTTTTTAATAGAGGTGTCAATTTCACAGCATTCTTTGATTTAGTTAATTTCAATTACCAAATTTGGGTTTAAAATTTTTACAAAAGGGCTGTATTGAGGTACTATCTAGAGTAAATATGCTGGAAGCTTGGTGGGCATCATCAATGTCTGAGTCATTGTCATAATTCCTGTCATGACTACTGTAGAGCTGGTAAAAAACTACACAGAGATGTCCAAGTTATAGAATTGCATATAATATTTATCAAAACAGTTTTGTATATTTTCCCATTACATAAAATGAATCCTAGGTAGTAATTTTTTAAAGTTATAATTTTGATTATAAGTGTAAAATTATTTTACCACTATGTAAATTACAATAGAATCAAGTTAATATAACTTGACCGTCTGTCATGGAGGGTATCGCTGCTAGTGAAAAAGGTTGAAATACCTTCAAGGTAGCAGTATATAAACAGTAAGATAAAATTGAAGATTTGTAGTATAAAACAAAATGCTTGAAGGTAAGCAAAAAGATTTAGTCTAGAAAGTTTTAAAAAGTTAGTAACAAATTAGATCAAGAGAATAGAGAGAGAGTTGTGTTGGGAATGCATATAGATATTATTACACACTTTCAGAATATGCTTTCTGAGAAAATGTTGGAAGAAAATCACAAATATTCCTGAAAATTACTCTTATTCCATACTTAAATATCAGTCAGGAAAAAAGTTGCATACAGTTCAACGTCATGTGCCAACGAAAAGTTAGAGGCAAAATGAAGAAACGTCACTTTGGACATTAGAGACACTTGGTGTTCATTTCAATATGGAAACAGATGGAGGATCTATGGCTTAGGAGGTTTTAATACCATTAAACTAAATGCATGCTGTTAAAAATAAACTTAAATTAAAATGGTTCAATAATTCCTGGGAAAAGATGGTAAATACTATAAAGAACAGTTCAAGGCATACTCAAATTATTTGAATAAAATATATATATTTTTTGAGACGGAGTCTTGCTCTGTCGCCCAGGCTGGAGTGCAGTGGCACGATCTCGGCTCACTGCAACCTCCGCCTCCCAGGTTCAAGCGATTCTCCTGCCTCAGCCTCCTGACTAGCTGGGACTACAGGCCCACGCCACCATGCCCAGCTAATTTTTGTATTTTTAGTAGAGACGTGGTTTCACCATGTTGGTCAGACTGGCATCAAACTCCTGACCTCAGATCTGCCCACCTTGGCCTCCCAAAGTGCTGGGATTACAGGCGTGAGCCACCAAGCCCAGCCTGCATAAAATCATTTAAACAAATGATGTACCTATGTCTCTCTTCAATAGTTACAATAAAACATTTTACTAAATGAAAGAAGTGATGAAGGAGATACATTTTTTTCCTTTGTTAACGTTTTGCCTCATTTGCACATGTTCTCTCTCACACCTTGTATATTGTAGTATTGTTTCTAAACCAGCTGAAAAGAAATTAGAGACATAATGATATTTCATCCCCAAATACGTCAGTATGTATCTCCTTGTGAATAAAGACTTTAAAAATACAGCCACAAAGTATATTTTTTAACCTTGTGTAGCGAGACATTTGAAATCTTAAAAGGATATGTGATAACTTAAAATCTAACTCTTGATGAACAGAATTGCTGTTGATCCATTCAGTTTTTTCTTACTTCAGCACACAAGCTTTGTTGGCTTGGGAACAACCATTCCAAAAGCATATTTCTAGACACTGTTGATTTCATTACACGTTAATTGAATGTAATTTATTTAACTTTTATTGTTATTGTTTTTTAAAATTATCATCAGGTAATTGTGGACGCTGGTAGTATTTAATCTGTCTTTCTCCCTTTTGGAATAAAATACCCTTCTGTAAGTCTCTCTCAGAAAATTTGCTATTGGTACTCTCCTTCCCTGATGGGAGGATTCTATGGAAATACTCCAGTTCAACATATCTCTGCAGTACACGTTCTTTCACAGCCAATGGGAGTTTATGAAGGAAGCCATGAAGTTACATTGGGGAGTGGGAGTAAGAAGTACCATGAAGACAGTAATGGAATTAAGATTCAGAAGTAATTCCTTCACTACTGATGTACTATGAAGAAAAGCTACATACATTGGCTATGGTCAATATATTCAAATAAGAGTAGAGAAAGGATTTTTAATTAAGTCACTATCACCACCTATGTAAAAGCTGAAAACATTTTCATGGTAACAAACTTGAGGTTTGAATTCTTTCAAAAAAGTCTAATGATATAATTTATACATGTTGCATTACTAATATGAAAACAAAATACTATATTTATAGAAGGATAAATTATGTTACTTTAAAGTAAAGTTGAGCATCCCTAATCAGAAAATCTGAAACCCAAAATGCTCCAAAATTGAAAACTTTTTGAGTGCCAGCCAACACGATGCCACAAATGGAAAATTCTACACCTGACCTCACGTGATGGGTTACAGTCAAAATGTAGATTCACAGAACACAATTTATTTAGCATCCCCAAGGAAAATATAAAATTACCTTCAGGCTATGTGTATAAGCTATATATGAAACATAAATCAATTTCATGTTCAGACTTGGGTCCCATTCCCAAGATATCTCATTATATACTGTATATGCAAGTATTCTAAAATTTGAAAAAGATGTGATATCTAAAACACTTCTGGTCCCAAGCATTTCATAAAAAAAGGATACTCGACCTGTGTCTACTTGGATAGATATCTTGGAATAATAACTAAAAAGTAGGGAGAGCGACTCTCACTTTGCAGCAGCAACTCTTGTTGTTGGAGAAACAAACAAACAAACAAACCCAAACTTCTAAGTTTGCCTTTTTAAAGCTCTACACTTGACTTCGGCCTGAGAAAAAGTCTTCATAAGGGTTGCTCTTCCTTGTATGTGTCTATATGTGAACAAATCCTCAATGTTTTAGGTTAATTTTCTCTGAACAATTCTTTAACTGTTAATCTGAAGGTCCCAAGCATCTGTGTGGGATCATGTTATTCCTGCCTTGCATTAAGTAAATTCAGCTTAAGACTTGTTTTTGAATCTTCTTTTTTTACTTTTCTTAGTGTTTAGAAGTGACATGAGAAAGTACCTAACACAGTACATGGAACACAGGGGATGTTCTGCTTTCCATTCCCACACTGAACAGGAGCAGAAAAAGCCCTGCTATTTGAACAAACAATGCACGTCATCCTACAAGAAAATCTGGATTCTTATTTTCTTTTATTAGCCTTGGCCTAAGAAACTGATACAGATAGGTAACATCTTGGTACATATGGTCCATCTTTGACTTTAAAGACTTTTTTCATTCTTTTGATTACTTAGTTACCCTATGTTCTTTAGTTAATACATACTTTCATTAGCATGTATCATATTAAATCATTATTTGCTTACATGTATTTCATTGATCACTGAAGTGTGGGGACTCTGAGAAGTGGGACTTTACCGTATCTCTATCACCATCTCTATGTCTATGTCTATCTCTATCTTTCTCTATCTTTATCTCTATTTCTATCCCTGCCTAGCTATCTGTTTATCTACCTATGTATCTATCATCTACATATCTAAATCTCAAACTGGACCCAGCAGCATGCGCCTGTAGTCCCAGCTACTCAAAAGGCTGATGAGGGAGGATTGTTTGAGCCCAGGAGTTCTAGTCTAGTCTGGGCAACACAGCAAGACCCCATCTCTAAAAAAGAAAAAAAAACCTCATTTAGCTCTAATTATAAATCTAGAGCTATTTCCATATCTATATATATTTGGGGCACAATAGGCAATCAATAAATGTGTGTTGAATAAATTAGTGATTAACTAAATAACTGTTCACTTAAATGAGTATTGAAAATGTATATCTTTGGTGTTAACACAGTCACTTATAACTACTGTTTGTAGATATTTTTAACCCTAATAATTAAAAAATAGCAGTATGCATTTTTTCCTTTATAATATTGCAAAGTGATACAATTTTCTAACTCAGAATAATTTGATTTCACAAAATTGAGTGTACTTCAGAACTCAATAAATCCTTGTTGATATATTAAGCATAGTTTACTGAATTAAGCATACTATTACATTGTTTCTTTAGCTCATGTATGTCTCCTGGAAAACCCTCTATTCGGGTAAAAACTGATAGGAATATGTTCAGACAGATAGGTCAAAAAGTATTGCCAGCTTCAGGCATTTTACTCCTTTGGGACACTTGTTGGACACTGAATTAAATATCAACATGATGAGCAACAGACCAAACAAACACTGATAAAATTTAATCCTTTTCCCAATTTAGAGGAGCCTCACAGGGAAGGCCTGTTAGATGGCAGGACACCCAGCCAGCAAACTGATCCTTTAAAGAGAAAGTAACAGGGTTCAAGGCACAGATTTACTTTTATTTTGTTTTTGTTT
Organism: Symphalangus syndactylus; assembly: GCF_028878055.3. NCBI lineage: Eukaryota > Metazoa > Chordata > Mammalia > Primates > Hylobatidae > Symphalangus > Symphalangus syndactylus. The sequence goes on along the minus strand of NC_072447.2, from coordinate 43,387,539 downwards.
TAGAGCAGACAAAAGAACAGAATTACACTTTTCAAGACAGTAAGTTACAAAAGGTCTTTAAATTTTATAACAATCCCAAATGGACTAATGGATTGTTTCCAGCAATGAACATATAAAATAATCATGCATTAAAGTTCAAGTCATATATTGGTGTGAGCCAACATGTTATAGACCTCATATGATGTGTAACTCACTCTTCTATAACAAAGATTACTGAGACTTGCATCACCCTTGAAGATATCATCTATGAGTGGGAACAGACTTGTCAAAAACCATGTATAGCACAAGAAAAACGAATAAATTCTGAGAGCAAAGATAACATTACTGAGGAAACACAAAGCAAGAAGTTTGTTTTACCTCTCAACCCAGAACTGTTTTCCATTTCACAGATGAACTAATGGAGCAGGAAATATGACTAGGAAGATCAAAAAGATTTAAGATAAAGATGAAATTAAAAATGTGCCTTAGTTCAAACCTGATAATTTGGAAGAGAAAATTGCAAGCCAACGGTTTCTCCCAGTTAATAGGACAGTATATGGTAAGGTTCTGAAATAGCGGAGTGGCGAGGAGTAGAGAAGAGTGTAAGGAGGTAAAAATAAGTGCAGAAAAGACAGGTTTGGCAAGACACCTTGCCAAGAAACTTGAACTTAATTCTGTAGCTCCGTAGTTTTCAAGTTTTAGTGTGCATCAGAATCACCTGGAGGACTTTTTAAAACACAGAGTTTTATGCTCCCCTCTCAGAGTTTCAGATTCAGAAGGTCTGGATTGGGACCTAAGGATCTGCGTTACTACAAAGTAGTTACTACAAAGCAGGTGATGCTGCTGGTCCAGGGATGACACTTTGAAACCACTGCTAAAACCAATGTTGACAGTGGTAAATGTCTGCAAAGGAAGTGTTATTATCTGATTTACATTTTAGAAATATCACTTTCAGGACAATATCAAGGATGGATTGGAAGGGGATAGCTAGGAGTAAGGAGACAACTCAGAAAGTTCTTAAAATAGAGTTTAAAAAAAAGAAGTAGCAAAGGATATGACAAGGAAATGTGGGAAGAATTGTAGTCAGAATCAACAGGATGCTGAAATTGATCAGAAGGGCCAGATGAAGTAGAAGGAGGAGTCTAGGATGCAAATCAGGATTCCAGAGAAGACTGTGGCACTATTAATGGAAATGAGGAGCAGAAGCAGATTCAAGGCGAGAGATAAGTGTTGTTGGGGTCAAAGTCTTGTTTGTTAGCTTACTACACATTTTCTGCCTTCATTACAGGTGTTTATACAGCAGAACGTTATTGCTTGCACTTTCTGGTATGGGCAACAAAAGTACTGCCGTGGATCCTTTTCATATAGTGAGCTCTGCTGGACATTCAAGCCTCTGGCATTAGAGAAAAATTTAAGGAAAATAAGAATGAAGTCTGTTGTGTATTTTAATATGCATATGCTTTCATATGAATAATATTATACAGATTAATTGCCTATTTGATTAACTTCTTACAGAGATTGTAGAGGAAAATTAGACACACACAGCTTGTGTATTGCTCCGCCAAGTGAATTTCTAAGTGAGAACTTTTAAAAAGGTTAGAACCATTTTTTAAGTGATGCCAAGTCTATTTTTATCAGAGAAGAAGTCTCATGAAATACATAATATATTGTAAACAGATTAGCTTCACATATAACTGTTTTGGGCATTAATCTACATTCATATGTGTAATCACATATCTATTATGATTGGTATCTGTTGACATACTGCATTTTGTTCAGGGTATTACAAAAATGTATCTGTGTACCTCCTTCAGGACCTTTCCTTCTCATTTCTGTCATACATATAATAATATCCATCCATGTTATCTGTTTAGTACTTCTTCACTTTCATAGCATTTTCATAAACACTCTCAGACTCAAGTAAGAAAAAAGGGGTGATAACTTTGCATGTGTTTTTTTTCCAGCTGTATTGAGGCATAATTTACAAATAAAAATTGTATATATTTAAGGCATACAATGTGATGTTTTAAGATACATAATATACATGTATTGTAAAATGATTAACAAATTCAAGTATAGAAGATTGCCTTGATGGGCACCGGCAACCCCACCCCCACCATGCCCCCACTGCTGCCAGTGCGAATACATGCATGGATGCCACCAACCCTGCTTCTGCCACCACCTGTGTGAATCTGTGTATGGGCACAGGAAACCCTGCCTCTGCAAGTGCCCTACTCCCACCACTGCAGGTGCAAATGCTAGCACAGATGACAGCAACCCTGCCCCCACTGGTGCCCCTCCTCAGCTGAAAAATGTGCACCCCACCACACATGCTGTGGCTGCTGGCACACCTGGGTAAGCACAGATCCCACTGCTACCGCCCGACAAAGCGCTTCGGCTGGCACTCTTCATCAGCGTGTTGTGGCCAGCGGACCAAGAACACTTAGGTCCCTCCAGTACAGCAAGTTCTTAACTTCAAGGGGCTAGAGAGCAAAGGCAGGGGCCCGGTAAAAGTCCCTCAGAGTTAGAACACACAGTCCAGGAGTGCTGTGTTGAGCCGTGGTCCCCTAAAATCTTCCAGAAAAGAAGCCAGTTGAAACCCACCTTATACCACAAACAAACCCCCACTGGCATCACAGAAGATAAAAGCAAAAAGCGCCATTCAAAGGATGCAGCTTCAAAGACTGAAGGAACATCAACCCACACAGATGAGAAAGAACCAGTGCAAGATCTCTGGCAACTCAAAAAGCCAGACTGTTTTCTTACCTCCAAACAACTGTACTAGTTCCCCAGCAATGGTTTTTAACTAGGCTGAAATGGCTGAAATGACAGACATATAATTCAGAATATAAACAGGAATGAAAATTATGGAGATTCAGGAGAAAGCTGAAACCCAAACCAAGGGATCTAAGGAATACAATAAAAAGATACAGGAGCTGGAAGGCAAAATAGACATGTTAAGAAAGAACCAAACTGATCAGATAGAGCTGAAAAAAATCCACTTCAAGAATTTCATAATACAATCACAAGTATTAATAGCAGAATAGACCAAGCTGAGCAAAAAGCTTGAAGACTGGTTATCTGAATTAAGTCAATCAGACAAAAATAAAGAAAAAAGAATAAAGAAGAATGAACAAAACCTCCAAGAAATATGGAATTATGTAAAGAGACCAAATCTATGACTCATTGGCATCCCTGAAAGACAGAAAGAAAAATCATATTTGAGGACATCATCCATGAAAGTCTCCCTAACCTTGCTAACAGGCCAACATTCAAGCTCAGGAAATGCAGAGAACCTCTGCAACATACTGTACAAAACGACCATCCCCAAAACACATAGTTATCAGATTCTCCAAGGTTGAAATAAATGAAAGAATGTTAAAGGCAGCTAGAGAGAAGGGGCAGGTCACCTACAAAGGAACCCTATGAGGCTAACAGTAGACCTTTCAGCAAAAACCCTACAAGCCAGAAGAGATTGGGGGCCTATATTCAGAATTGTTAAAAAAACATTCTAACAAAGAATTTCATATCCAGCCAAACCAAGCCTTTATAAGTGATTGAACCAGGGAGAAACCATATTTTTGAACAGAACAATAGTGAGTTCTGAAATTGAGTCAGTAATAAAGCCTGACTACAAGGCTACAGTAACCAAAACAGCATGGCACTGGTACAAAAACAGACACACAGACCAATGGAACAGAATAGAGTCTAGAAATAATGCCACACACCTACAACCATCCGATCTTTGCGAAAGTTGACAGAAACAAGCAATGGGGAAAAGACTCCCTATTCAATAAATAGTACTGAAATAACTGGTTTCAATATGCAGAATATTGAACTGGACCCCTTCCTTACACCATGTACAAAAATTAACTCAAGATGAATTAAAGACTTAAATGTAAAGCCTAAAAGTATAAAAACTCTGGAAGATAATCTAGGACATTCCATTCTGGAAGTAGGCCCTAGCAAAGATTACATAATAAGGACACCAAAAGCAATTGCAACAAAAGCAAAAGTAAACAAATGGGACCTAATTAAACTAAAGAGCTTCTGCACAGCAAAAATACATAAATAAATAAAAATAAAAAACAAAAAGCAAAAATCAAGCTATCAAGAGAGTAAACAGACAACACACAGAACGGGAGAAAGTATCTGCAAACTATGCATCCAACAAAGGTCTAACATCCAGAATCTATAAAGAACCTAAACAAATTAACAAGCAAAAAACAAACAACAGCATTCAAAACTGGGCAAAGGACATGAACAGGCACTTTTCAAAAGAAGACATACACACAGCCAATAGGCACATGAAAAAATACTCAACATTACTAATCCTTAGAGAAATACAAATCAAAACCACAATGAGATATTATTTCACACCAGTCAGAATGGTTATTACTTAAAAGTTAAAAAATAAAAGATGCTGGCAAAGTTGTGGAGAAAAGGGAATGCTTATACACATCTGGTGGGAAGGTAAATTAGTTCAGCTACTGTGGAAAGCAGTGTGGTGATTTCTCAAAGAATTTAAAGCAGAACTATCATTTGATCCAGCAATCCCATTATCGGGTATATATCCAAAGGAATGTAAGTCGTTCTGTCATAAAGACACATGTATGCATATGTTCATCGCAGCACTATTCACAATAGCAAAGACATAGAATCAACCTACATGCCCACCAATGGTAGACTGGATAAAGAAAATGTGGTACATACATGTCGTGGAATACTACACAGCCATAAAGAAGAGCGAGATCAAGTCCTTTGCAGCAACATCAAAGGAGCTGGAGGTCATCATCCTAAGCAAACTAATGCAGGAATGGAAAACCAAATACTGCCTGTTCTCACTTATAGAGTGGGAGCTAAACATGAAGTATACATGGATACAAAGAATAGAACAACAGATAACAAGGTCTACTTGAGGGGGGAGGGTAGGAGTGTGAACATTGAAAAACTACCTATCAGCTACCATGCTTATTACTTTGGTGATGAAATAACCTGTATAGCAAAGTCCCATTACACACAATTTACCTATATAACAAAGCTGCACATGTAACCCTGAACGTAAAATAGAAGTTTAAAAAACATTAGTCAGTTATCTCCAAAATGTTACATAGATTTAATACAACGACAATCAAATGGGCATACTAATTCTAAAATTCACATGAAAATGTTAAGTACCTGCTATACTCAAAATAACTTTTTAAAAGAACAAAGCTTGAAGTCTTATGCTACCTGATTTCAAGATTTATCATAGTTACCATAATCAAACTAATCAAACATAATCAAAGTCTTGTCATTAAGATAGAAAGATAGATAAATGCAACAAAATTAGAGTCCAGAAAAAGATCCACACATACATTTGCCACTGATTTTCAACAAAGCAAAAAGGCAATTCAGTGCAGACAAGATACTCTTTTAGACAAATGGTGCTGGAGTATTTGGGTACCCATATGCAAAAAAATCTAAACTTTGATTCATACATTCTACTGTACACAAAAATTTTCCTAAAAAGGATCACGGATCCAAATGTAAAGCATAAAACTATAACACTTTTAGAAAAGACAGGAGAGAATCTTTGTGACTTTGGATTAGGCAAAGATTTCTTAGATAAGACATCAAAAGCATAACTCATGAAAGAACAAATGGACTAACTTCACTTCATCTAGCTGCTCCATTCCTAGGTATTTGACTAAGACAAAAAAACTCTACGTCTACACACTTGCACACAAGTGTTCATAGCAGCCTTATTCAGAGTAGCTCCAAATTGGAAACAATGTAAATTTTACCAACAGGTGAATAAACAAATGATGAATGTAGTCATATAATGAAATACTAGTCAAAAATAAAAATGACTGAATTGTTTATACATGTAACATGGATGAATCTCAAATTACACTGAGTGAAAAAAGTCAGACAAAACAGAGTACATACTGTTTGATTTCATTTCTATAAAACTCTAGAAAATGCAAACTATAGTGGCAGAAAGTGAGTCAGTGATTGTCTGGGATAGCGAGGAAAGGGAGAGAGCATTACAAAAGGCCATGAGGAAACTTTTAGTGTGATGGGTATGTTCACAGTCTTGATTGTGGTGATAGTTTCATGAGTTTATATATATGTCGAAACATACCAAATCGCTCACTTTAAATATATGTGATTAAATGTATATCAATTATACCTCAATAAAGCTGTTAAGAATAGGCTCTGTTAAGAATAGGTTGACAACAGATTGTAGGTGACACACATCAAAAAGAAGACCTATTAGAAGATCACTGCAATAGTTCAGGTGAGAGAGGATGGCAGCACAGAAAAAAAAAAAAAAAAAAAAAAAAGAAGGTTGTCTTGAACCTTAAACTCTACTTCCCAGAGTTTTTATTGGCATGATTTCAGGCATTCTTTAAATAATCAAGGTAAGTAGAAACCAATGTTTAAACAGCAGAAAATTACATTGATTCAATCTTCGTTGCTTTTGGTTTTATTTTCCCCTATCTCTGAGAGTGCAGCTTATGGGTGTGGGGTAAATTCATGTATATTTTAAAGGATTGATAAATTTGAGGTGAAGTACTTATGTGAAGAGCTGTACTGGCCAGTTGTTAATATAAATATCTACTAAATCCAAAGCCAAACGTAAGCTGCCTCAGTTCTACTTAGCAATTAAAAGATCATCAAATGCTGGTTTATCACTGGTTTACCAGTGAGATTAGAGTCTGCATGTTAACAGCGATTAAACTCAAAACTAGATAAATTTTCTGGCCTAGCAGATGCTATCTCATGATAACACTTAATGCAGTGAATCACTGATATTTAAATAAAAGTTTAAATTCTCAGTGAGTGAAAGTATGTTTTTTTTGTACGGTTAATAAATAGCTTTAAAGAGGAACTTAGGACTTCATGGTTCATCCAATTCAGAATCCTTTCTTTAGCTACTTTCTACCAAAAGGCTGTAGCTGGGTTTCTTGATACATCCTTCGAAAGTTAAGACTTCAGACACTTAGTGGTCATACCATGTCCCTTTCCTTTAATATGTTTCAGACAACCAACAATATTTGAAATTTTAGAGGATGAATGATTTTACAGCATTTAGTCTGTGTCACTTCTGGACAGAAGCATTCATTGATTCGTTCACTGATTCATCCTTTATTTCAACAGATATTTACAAGGTGCCTGTTGTATCCTAGGGCACTGTTCTAGCTGGGCTCAGACATTTGATAAGCTTACTGCATAGCGCATTAAGCAGGGTTCCCCACTTTATTCTAAGCTTACAGCTGTTCCCAGCCTATTGTCATGAGGAAGATGGGACGTTTGTCCCAAATCTTACTTTATTTTTTCAATGTAGTATTCATAGATATTTTCAAAGCTAACCAAGGCTGTGTGGTGGCTTGTCCTTAGTGATGACAAGGGTATGTGCACGCACACATATATACACATGCACACATATTTATTTTTTATTGTTCCTTAATTTTCAATGCCAATTTCTTATCTTTGTATTTGACAGAAAAGGCCACCCTGGCCTACACAGAGACCCATTTATTATGCAATTATGAAAAGTAAGCATTTGGCCGGGCGCGGTGGCTCACGCCTGTAATCCCAGCACTTTGGGAGGCCGAGGCGGGTGGATCACGAGGTCAGGAGATCGAGACCATCCTGGCTAACACGGTGAAACCCCGTCTCTACTAAAAATACAAAAAATTAGCCGGGCGAGGTGGCGGGCGCCTGTAGTCCCAGCTACGTGGGGGGCTGAGGCAGGAGAATGGAGTGAACCCCGGGGGGGGAGCCTGCAGTGAGCCGAGATTGCGCCACTGCACTCCAGCCTGGATGAAAGAGTGAGACCCCTTCTCGGAAAAAAAAAAAAAAAAAGAAAAGAAAAGTAAGCCTTTACTCTGAAATTAATCAAGCCTGTTCATTCTCTTCCTTTATTTCCATTACTGTGCCATGAAATAGTCAATCACATATTCTTTTATTCTGTAAATTGGAAAATACTGAATAATCAACACCTTTGAAATTTCAGAACTTCATTCAACAGAGTAACTGTAGTCCCTGATTTCTGTTTTAATATGCTGCCAGTTATTGCAAGTCATAATAGCATAATACAGGGCCCGGAAAAATATCATTCACTCAGTTGTTTCCTTGAGTGTTTTTGGGGTATGAAGCAAACTATTGTATATCACTGTCCTCATAATGAGATTGTTCTGCTGGATAAACAAGCCCCCCGCAGGCCCCACCTGCTGAAGGACGCAGTGAACCAAATATTTAACACTTCACAGAGGCTCCTCCCTGCCATTCTTCTGTATTGCATGCATCATTTTCAAGAGAAAATTTGATGCCAAGAAGTAGAAAATTGAGCTACTGACTCCTAAGTCTGTTGCTGCAACCTGGCTTAGTAACAAAGCCTCAATTCAATTTCTGGGTTCTGTGAGATAATGGAAGTTTCAAAGTTCCAAATAAAATTGTGGAAATATAAATTCTTGTTCTATGTGACCAATTTACACATGGCATTCGGTGAAACTAGTCCACCCAAGGAAACTACTAAAACAAAGCATGGATTTAATGCAGAGCTTGTTCATTTGCTGAAAATATACACGGAAAAAACTGACTCATGCAGAAAATGGAATTTTTTTTTATTCCAGTGTTTAAAAGGTAACAGCTTTGCTTTAAAAAAAATTTCTTCCACTATTAGAATTAGGGCACAAGTAGAAAAACAACACAGCTCAGAAATGATACTTTGATAGTTCTGATGTGTGGGGATGTTAGAATGCCAAGTGTGGCTGTGCTATGTATGTGTATGTGTTTGTGTGTGTATATGTGTGTTGTTTTTACCACTACTTTAAGTAATATAATGTTAATAACCCTATGGTGTCATAGCTTTCTTTTATAAACTGTACAACAAAATGGTATCAAAGGCATGCTTTTTATATTCAATAGTTCATGTACATCACTCTCATAGTGGAAATACAATGCCAGAAGTGACCTTATTCAATCATAAACAAAGCAGTATGAGAGTGTTAACTTTTCCTAGGAAAGTAAAAGAGTACTTCATGGGGACATGCATTCTGTGATGGAAATTTCAAGAAGTGAGGAAAGCAGGTTAACACTGTGAATAGTGAAATGATTAGGTTTATTTGGAAAAGAGTGGTTCGGACAGAACATAGAGTTTGTGGTCCTAGGGTAGGTAGTGATTGAGGAAGAGGTTGGAAAGGTAAGACCATTTGTTTATTTATGCATCCCCATGGCCAGACCAGACATGACTGACTGGTGCTATGATGGCCCCTTAACCAAGGGCAGCCAAGTCGTAGGCAGGAAAGTAACCTATGTCTTGGTTTCATTAGAAAAGATGAGCTAGCCCAATCACAGTCCTCCTTTCTGAGTATAAACAAAAGGCTTAAGGTAGACTTAGGGCCAAAGAAGTTGTGATGACCACATGTAATCTAAAGTGATAAGGGGGAACCTATGAATAAGTAGAGAAAGCTAGTCTTAGGGAGATAAGAGTGAAGATATATGCGGAGAGAAGCTTAGAAAAAGCAGAGAAATTAAGAGGCCATAAAGGAAAGAATGAGAGGTCACAGCAAGTCCCTAGAACTTAATTCTTGACTGCTTTTTAAGTTTTGAACTGGAACCTTATGCATCTTTACAATAAAACACCTTTTAAAGTAATTTGAATTGGCTCTGAACTTTGAACCTAAGAAAAAGAGCCTCATTAAATATTTTCATAATTGTAATCATATTATAAGAAGCAGGATTTCATTTTCTGCATTTTCCATTAATATGACATAATGTACATTGTTCTTTATATATTATTTGGAAAAGTTAGTTGTAAACATATTCACTTCATAAATGCATCCTAATATTATTTATCTTAACTTTCATTATAATATACAGCATCATGATCAATCTCATTTTATATACATTTCATTTGAATTTCTGATTTTGCTTTCAGCTTGAATACCAAAAGGGAGATTACTCAGTCAAAGGGTATCATGTTTTGCCCATTGCTTCTACAGAGTTTGTGCCAATGTATACTTCTTTAGGCAGTGCATGAGAGCATCCATTTTATACCATCCAAACTACATGAATTACATTTCTACATTATTACATTCTCCTCCATTCACTGCTTATTCTACTCTTTCCACACCTGCTTATAAATTGACAAACAAATAACAACAAAATACAAAACCCGTGGCCCTGATAAGATTTTTTCCAGTTTATGTATTTTTCTACACTATTTCCTCGATTTCCAAGTATATAATGATACTGAAATCTACATATCCATCTGGGTTCCACTTTGGTAATTTTCAAACCCATCATATATTTGTTAGCCCTAAATGCAGTGAGTTCCTATTAATGATGATTACTGTTGGGAGGGGGGCTTGCTTACTCCTGTATTGTCTTACCCTGCCTGCATTACCTCAACCTGTCAGGTCATAATTGGTGATTCCTTCTCGCACAATTAACCTTTGTTCCTTATGAAAACATTTTGGTATCTATTATGCTTCATTAGTACACACTGTTAAACAAATCTTTAAAACTACTCATTAACACAGGAATAAATTTTTTTTTAAAAGATTCCATGATTTATCTTTTATCTTTTTCTGAACATTAACAGATAAATCTAAAATCTAACCAAAAGTCAAATGTTATCTATTTCAAGAAGGTGAATTAAAATAGTTATCACCCTACAACGACATTCATATATTCATAATATTCATAATTCATAATATATGTTATATTCATAAGTTAAAGGTAGATCCTTATCTAAAAATTAAAGAAACAGGGCCGGGCATGGTGGCTCATGCCTGTAATCCCAGCACTTTGGGAGGCCGAGGCGGGCGGATCACCTGAGGCCAGGAGTTCGAGACCAGCCTGACCAACATGGTGAAATCCCGTCTCTTCTAAAATACAAAAAATTAGCTGGGTGTGGTGGCACATGCCTGTAATCCCAGCTACTCGGGAAGCTGGGGCACGAGAATTGCTTGAACCCAGGAGGTGGAGGTTGCAGTGAGCCCAGATAGCGCCACTGCACTCCAGCCTGGGCAACAAGAGTGAAACTCGGTCTCAAAAATAATAATAATAAAAAAATTAAAGAAACAGAACTCTACAATAAAGAAAATTAATGAAACCAAAAGGTGGTTTTTCGAAAAGATCAATGATATTGATTGCACACTAGGATGGCTAAGAAACAGAGTTTGATACAAATTGTGGTGCAATGATTATCTAGATGGTTTGTATTTCATAGACAGGTACATGCAGAGTAATTGAGAACCCAGTTTCTGAGAAGAGAGTTTATATTTTTTCAATTTTTAGGTCAATGTCATATTGCTTATATAGTAAAAACAAATTTATATTTGAAAATTATAAATTAAATATTTATATTAAATAAATTTTATATTAACTATATTATATTCACATTCTTTTTAGGAGTCTGTTATAAAGCATCTACTGGAGATAAAACAAAACAACTTTGAATGTTTTCTTGTCACTTCCCTTCTTCCACTTCTGATAATGCTTTCTTACAGATAGAACTCAGCAACTTTCCCTCACTGCTTCACTATCAAAAGGGTGTGTTACTTATGGGAAATCATGGCACAAAAAAATGTCAACACACACTCCAGAGACTGCAGGGAAGCATGCCCTCCCAGAAATTCACAAAAGAAGGAAACATTCATTTCTGCTTCTATTAAAATCATAGTATGCTTAGGAAAAAAATACATGCTTTTGAATACATAATATTTTGGGGCCAATTTGTGCTGAGAGCATCAACACAAAATAGCATAAATACTATCAGCATTAATATACGATGAGCAAAGGATTGCAAAAGGAAATTTTATCCACTGCCTGAACATGTCTAAAGAAAAAACATATATAGTGTATGTGTGTATCCATCTAAAGTGAATTTAACCCATATGCTAATTGATTACTTTAAAAGATTTTAGAAAAGCTGAGCAGCATATGTTTCTACTTCTCCCTAATTGGAGAGCTAGACTATATCAGAACATTTTAAATTTAGAAATCTATAACTTTAAAAAAAGAAGTGTACATTGTTTAACATTGCTCTATGAGAGCGATAGAGAGAGAGAGAGAGAGAGAGAATGATGAATGAGATTACAAATAAAAAAGACTTAATTAATACTGGTGAGCCAATTCTAGGGTAGTTTTAATGAAACCAACTACTTACTCCCTGGACTAAATCTTATCCCTACCTTCTCTAGTGCCTTTTCTATCCCAAGCCTAATATGGATGATTGGCTGTGATAAGTAGACTTAATGCTTTCTTACTTCAGGTGAAACCACAAACTTGACTTATCCTAGTAACATAAGCCTATGATTGGACTAGGGATTATTTTATTTCAGTTCTGTACTTTGCACAGCATGCCTGGATATACTTAAGCACAGTCAGAGTCAAAGCTTTGTGTTCTGGATTTTTCTCATTATCATGAGGGAATACTTTCAGTATCTTTACTAGGAATTATGTTAAAACAACTGACACAAACACTTTCCGCTTCAACCTCTTCAAGGTAACTGAGTATTAACTGAATTGCTCCTGCTGTTTTCCCAGTTTATGTTCACTAAAACATTTTCATTTGGAGGAAAATAATAAACTAATATCATTAATAACAAATGTCCAATAATTGAACTCACTCTCTAATAGGAGGGGCAAACAAATAAATAACTATAATACGGTACAATTTGTTTCTAATGGTGATATAAACAAATATTTTGGGACCACTGATAACAGAAGAAGGGACAATGACTTCTAATCTTGCCTTAATGCTTTTGAGCATCTGGTAGAAAAAAAAATAACATCTCTAAATTGATGCTAAATTACTCATCAGCAAAGGATTATATGCATAGCCATCCAATATTTTGGTAACTGGCATTTGGCTCACTTTAACATAAAACTTAAACTGAGTGTGCTTTGGTTATTTTGAAAAAAAAAAAAAAAAAAGTTAATCTGGGTTATATTCCTCACTGATTACCTATTGGATTTTACATTTTGAAACAGATACCTCCACAGTTAAAATATTAATGAAAGAAGAAGAAACATTTATTGTCTTCCAGAAATTTGTGCAGATGGGAAAAGTTTCACCTCTATCAATTGTATGGAAGTAAAAACATGAGCATTATTCTTATTTTTAGCCTATTAGTAACTTTTTTTTTTTTTTTTTTGAGACGGAGTTTCGCTCTTGTTGCCCAGGCGGGAGTTCAGTGGCACGATCTCAGTTCACTGCAACCTCCGTCTCCTGGGTTCAAGAGATTCTCCTGCTTCAGCCTCCCGAGTAGCTGGGATTACAGGCATGCACCACCATGCCCGGCTAATTTTGTATTTTTAGTAGAGACTTGGTTTCTCCATGTTGGTCAGGCTGGTCTCAAACTCCTGACCTCAGGTCATCTGCCAACTTCGGCCTCCCAAAGTGCTGGGATTACAGGTGTGAGTCACCATGCCCAGCTACCTATTAGTAACTTAAAGGATGATACTCAAAGCAATAAAGATTGGGGTAAAAATGGCATACTCATATACCAAAGAGGTAATTACTTACTTATTTATATCACAAAATAAACTCATTATTTCACTCATTCAAAAAATATTTCAAGAATGCCTACTAGAACAAAATAACAGTAACTACAATGTATTGAGAATGCATTATGTGCCAAGCACTATGCTAATAACTGTATATGAATAATTTGATTTATTCTTTAAAAAGCCCTATATGGTAGGTATTATCATTATGCCCATCTTACATTTGTACTCAAGGACAGCAGTTAATACATTTCAGACCCAGGACAAAAACCCATGCACTCCAATCCACTATAACCCAATGTGTTGGGCAACATGATTAGCACGGCATATATGCTGGTAAACAAAACAGACATCGTAGCAACCTTCATGGGTATATCTAGTTGTAAAGAGAGATATTTAAACAAGTAAGCCGACAAATATATTAAATAATATTATACATTGCAAAAAAAGGCACCAAAGAAAGGAAAGGTATTATGCAAGCGAAGGATAGCCACTTCAGATTGAGGTCATCCGGGAAGGCCTCTCTGCAAATGGAACATTAAAATTGACCCCCAAAGAACAAAAAGAAACCAGACATGGAAAGTGCGAGAAGAACATTCCAAACAGATGAACAGCATGTACAGGAGGGTTTGTCTGCTCTGTGCGCCTGGGAGTTAGTGATCTGTTAGAGGGGTGAGCAGCATGTAGATTATATTTTTTTTAAAAAGGCGGATTTTATTCTAAATGTGATGGAAACCACTGCAAGGAAGTAGAAGGAAAGATGATAGCGTAGAATGGCAAAACGCAGGGGTAAGGGAGGGGGAGAAAGAGGCAGGCAGGTTTTCGAGTTGAGCAAGAGGGTGGGTTTTGGCACCACTTACTAAATTGAGGAGGTCTAGAGGAAGAACATGTCTCCAAGGAAGATTAAGAATTTAGCCTAGGGCATGGAATTGATTCCAAGTCTCTTGGAAACTTAGATTAAAAACATTTATAAAGAGCCTGAAGGGTTATTTTTTTTTTTGCCTACAATTTATCTCATTTATCAGATAACATTGAAGACGTTATCTGCATGTACACGGTTGTAGTTTTAAAAAAGTCACAGCAATCTGAAAGGCAACAATGGAGAATCATGCAGTGGCATGTGTTGCAGCCATTAAAATCATACCTAGGAAAGTCGACTTCAAGTTGGAAAAAAAGTTTAGGGTACTTTAATGATTAAGGGACTGACTAACAATAACAGTTTAAAGTTTTCCCCTATGATTTTCTTGGCGATAATATCTATAAAAGCAAAGAAATAAAAATATTATTTTATTTATTCAGTTATACTATATTTATTATATATAATATATATTGACTATATTATTTTTACTGTCTATACATTTTATTATTTTATTTGTTCAGTTAGTTATACTATATTTATTATATATAATATATATATTTACTATATTTTTACTGTCTATACATTACAAATATAAAAATTAACTATATAAGTGGGATGAGAATGCAAGTTATGATACCGGAAGCCAATTGATCAATCAAGCAAACTGAGGTGATAGAGTATTCTGGGTAATATTTTTTCATCTTTTAATAAAATCCAATAATCTTGTGATTGTGCGTATGCACGCATCCGTATATCGCATATACCCTCTTGCAGCACACTCACTTTTGAGGGAACACTAGCCATTTGACTCACCCTTACCTATGCGATTGGTGTGGTTTGACTGTGTCCCCACTCAAATCTCACCTTGAATCGTAATAATCCCCACGTGTCAAGGGCGGGGCCAGGTGGAGATAATTGAATCCTGGGGGCGGTTTCCCCCATACTGTTTTCATGGTAGTGAATAAGTCTCAGGAGATCTGATGGTTTTATAAATGGGCATTCCCCAGCACAAGCTGTTCTGTGTGCTGCCATGTAAGACATGACTTTGCTCCTCATTCGCCTTCTGCCATGATTGTGAGGACTCCCTAGCCATGTGGAACTGTGAGTCCATTAAACTTCTTTCGTTTGTAAATTACCCTGTCTTGGTTATGTCTTTATTAGCACCATGAGAACAGACTAATACAGCCACTAAAGTCTGCACAATTAGAGTTTTATCCTCAGTTAGCTCTTGAAACCTTATGTCGGCTTTAGCCATTTGCTTTTAATTTCTCTGCCTTCTATAACATTTGGTAAAATAAATTGTCCCCAACATTTAAATCTTAATAAGAATGAATTGGGACAAAGAGGTGAAAAATAAGGAAGGCTACTGTAATAATTATAACTGTCTACCAAACTAATAGGATATATGTCTCTAGTTATATCTTGTAGAATTATTGAAGAAAATGCTGGATAAATAACTCTCATGGGAAAAAGATAAAAGCTATGGTTTCCAGTCTTCTGGAGTTCCATACTCATAGAATTAAAAAATATAATAATGGCGGGGGGTAGTCTACATAAGCTTGCCACCTTTATATGGCCCAGTAAGTGTATTTCACATCAACACTTATTAATCAATATTTTACTGGCCTCCTTCATTAAAATTCCTCTAATGGGAAATGAAACAAGCAAAATGACCCATGATACCATGAATAGGTTATATGTCATAAGAAGCTGCAACCTCAATTTACCTTTTCCCACTGTAATATAGGCAACCTTAAATATTTGACTATATTTTGATATACAGTCAGATGAGAATTTCTAGTAGTAATACAATTTTGAAATTTTGTTTCTAATTATGTTTATCCAGCATCAATTAAATTTAAAAATCGTGATTAATCTTATATATTTTTTTCAGATTTTTGTGACATATAGTTATTTAAGCTAAAGAGAACACCATTTAAGAAATTTGAACTCTGTTAAAATCTGGCCAACAGGAGTATATACTAAATACCTAAATGTAGAAGTAGCACCTAAATTATAAATAACAGTTGCTTAAATAAATATCCCATTTATTTAATAGTATATAAAATAGTTTATATTATTTCTGTCCTAGATTTGACTATGAAGTCCAGTTATGGAGAATTTTAATGCATACTTTTTATTCAAACCAACTTTTTTTCACTCAAAATTAAAATGTACTAACTATTCAGTATAGAAAAAGTAAAAATAATTTTAAAAATTGAGTTAAGTATGGTATCTTTTGGAAAATGAAACTTCAAACAGTATTCACTAATGTGAAGAGGATTTGAGCTGTGTTTTTTGTTAGAAATAGAAAAGGCTTATACCATAAACCCCTTGAAGAGCTGCCAAATTAGGGTCATTGAAGTCTGAGCCTAGAGATGATAGAAAGGGAAATCCAATTTGAGTCTGACAAAGAGAAGCTAAGGTCTGATATGTGTGAAACTTATGGGGTTAGAGCTGGGGAGGGGAGAAACAAATTATTTCATATTTACCATCAATATACTGCCAATGGCGTTATGATGTTAAGTAACTCCCCAGTTTGCATCCCTGCATTTATTAAGTCCCATCGAAGGGCTTAAAAGACAGCATTTGAACCATGCCCAGATTTTATGGAACAAAAAAAAAAAAGTCTATTTGCACACCTGACATCCATTTAGGTTATATCTTCCAATAAAGAAAGCAAAACCCAAAGGGCATCTCTGGAATTGTGCTCATGTGTGTATATTTTTTCTTCTTAATATAGCCCATAAATGCTAATAGAGCCTCTGTGGGTGAATGTTATTACAATTAGAAGGCTTGATTGGAAACAGGGTGCATACATTTAGGGTCAACTTAATTTCTAAAAAAAAAAAAACTAAATAGTAACTTTGGCTTTATTATATTTGAGTACTTAAGTAAATCTTGTAGTGATCCCTGATTGGTGAAAATCAAATACCTGGGGGCCAGAGTGGGCCCTAGCCTACATGAGTTAGCTGAACAATGTTGTATAAAACAAATGGTAACTTTAAGGATATTGAGATTTCAAACTAAAACATCACACAGGGGAACCTGAAGGTAACATGTTCTTAATTCCTGGTGTAAAGTTTTAACCTTGTTTTTTGTGACGTGAAAATTAGTTCAAGTTGTCCTGTTTACCTAATCGCTCACATTGTTATTCAATATTTTTTAAATTGTTCGATATGTTATATTTGTATATATTTATGGGGTACATGTGAAATTTTGTTACATGCATTTTTTTTTAAAGCGACAATGTGGCACAAAGAAAATTCTCCCTAGGGCAATTATATGCAGCTTTTTTGTCACCTGCTACAAGTCATGTATACTTAGTATTACTAAAAGAGACTTTTTGCCTTAAATTTGTTCCTCTCTGTAAAGTGCTATCATTGAAAAGTGTCATAGGACACAAGAACTATTCCAAAATTGACCTTCAAATGATCTGGGAAAACCCCAGTTCAAGGACTGAATTTAAATGCTGGGTATAATAAAGGCTTTCACAAATGTTGTCAAAGGAATTTCTGTTCTATTAAAACAACTGAAGGATACATTGCTTTTTGGAAATATTTCTCTCCTTTTCTGTCACCATTAAGCATATGACTCTCAAATTCCCCCGGGACTAATTCTCCTTATAAAAATTACAGCCAGAGAAGTTATAACAACATGTTATCATAAAATAAACCATGAAGCTCTCTGCAAAGGAATAGTAAGTCAGCATTCTAGCAGTGAAAACTTGGCAGCAAAAAGCATATCCCCTAAGGAATTGTGTGAGACATTTTGATGGGATTAAAACATGCCGCATGACATATGGTATATATTTTTAACACATATAATAGGAGAAATAAATTGGAGGAAGCATCTAAGCATCAATCCCCTAACTCCCACATCTCATCCCATCCGTTAGGGATTTCTCTCTTTCAGTTTGTCATGGTAATGTAAGCATGAAAGGATCTTTCCTACCTTCTGGAATTCAACTTTAGAAAGGGAGATAAAATGTCACTATTATTTATCTACATCATTTAAGATGCTGCTTTTGTACAGAACAGAGAGATGTAAATAGATAAATGCGACAACTTCAATGTACAGGTTGTTGAACTGAAATCAGTTTTACCAATATTTTTAATGGTGCTAATATCTTCCCATGCACTCAAATGATGTAGTGCATTAGGGCAAACTTTGCAAAGAAAAAAATTACTTATGGCTACATCGGTGCTAACATTATAACCGGATAGATTGCAAAAAGTTTCAGAGACATACTAAACTTGTTATTCTAAAAGAAGAACAAGGAAAAACGAAATGAATGTGTTTGGCTCACTATTTTTCAAGTATTTCTGTGAGCTGTTTACATTTTACTGAAATAATGAACATTGAAAAATGCTCTCTGTCTCTTCTGAATTTATTACTTTCATATTTCGTTCAATTAATAAGTTGCAGTAGTGAGAGGAGGTAAGAAAACAGGGTAACTCTCCCATATTTATCATTACAAATTCAAATACACCATATATAAACATAGAGCAGATTCATATTACATGTGTGGACATCAAGACACTCAGCCTAAGGTCTCCTCAATGCAAAATGCGAATTTTAAAAGTACCCACTGTATAGAGCTGTTTTCAGGATTAAATGGGGTAAGCCAAGAAAATCCTTACCATACTTCCCAGTTACAAGTTACCAATAAGTATTAACTATAGTCACCATAATTATCATCACCATCATCATCATCACTTATATAGATAAGGTCCTGTGAAGCTGACTGTGATCTAGGAAGCTACCCTTGGATAAATGTGATGAGCACACTGAAATATGTGTGACTGAACTATCAGACTATTTATAGTAGCTCTACAAGGTAGGCATGATCTTCATTGTACAGTTGAAAAAACACAGGCATTAGAATGAACCAGCTGGATAAAATTTAATGAAATCAGCAATTAACATATCTTCCTATCTTATGTTGAGTCCTGCACTGGAGACTGTGTCTTGCCTTTTGTATTCCCTGCTAGGAAGCTCAAATGATACTAAGAAAAATAGTCACAGCAAAATTGTTGTCCCTTTTATATGATTAATTTGCATCATTTGTGTCCTTGATATTGTTGTCATTTAATAATACATGGTTTTAGTATAAGCAGCCAGCAATCCTTTGTGAAAAGGGGAAGGGAAAAATAAACTAATTAATTAATCAAGCAATATATACTTTCAGGAAGATGTAGGAAGCTTTTAAAGGAGATTAGATAATCAGAGAGATGCAAATCAAAACCACAACGAGATACCATCTCACACCAGTCAGAATGTCTATTACTAAAAAGTCAAAAAATAACAAATGTTGGCGAGGTTGCAGAGAAAAGGGAATGCTTATACACTGTTGGTGGGAATGGAAATTAGTTTAGTTGATGTGAAAACAGTTCGGAGATTTCTCAGTTAACCAAAAACAAAACTACTATTCAACCCAGCAATCCCATTACTGGGTATATACCCAAAGCAAAATAAATTCTTCTAGCAAAAATACACCTGCACTCATATGTCTACTGCAGCACTGTTCGTGATAGCAGACATGGAATCAACTCAGGTGCCCATCAACAGTCGACTGGATAAAGAAACTGTGGTACATATACACCATGGAATACTACATTGCCATAAAAAAATAACAAAATCATGTCCTTTGCAGCAACACGGATGCAGCTAGGGGCCATCACCTAAGCGAATTAATGCAGGAATAGAAAACCAATTACCACATGTTCTCACTTACAAGTGGGAGCTACGCACTGGGTACGCATGAACACGAAGAGGGGAACAATAAACACTGGGGATTCCAAAAGGGGGAAACATAGGAGGGAAGCAAAAGTTAGAAAACTACCTATTTGTGGCCGGGCGCGGTGGCTCACGCTTGTAATCCCAGCACTTTGGGAGGCCGAGGCGGGCGGATCACGAGGTCAGGAGATCGAGACCACGGTGAAACCCCGTCTCTACTAAAAATACAAAAAAAATTAGCCGGGCGTGGTGGCGGGCGCCTGTAGTCCCAGCTACTCGGAGAGGCTGAGGCAGGAGAATGGCGTGAACCCGGGAGGCGGAGCTTGCAGTGAGCCGAGATTGTGCCACTGCACTCCAGCCTGGGCGACAGAGCGAGACTCCGTCTCAAAAAAAAAAAAAAAAGAAAACTACCTGTTTGTGTACTATGTTCAGGACTTGGGCAACAAGATCATTAGAAGCCCAATCTTCAGTATCATGCAATATATCCATGTAACAAACCTGTACATGTACACCCTGAATCTAAAATTAAAAAATTAAGGAGATTAGAGGCCATGAAAATAAGTAAGAGTTTATTTGAGAAATTTTATAGGGTTAATACCGGAATAGGTGGGATGGGGGTCATATGAGATACTTCAACGACCATGAATCAGTTTCTGGGGAGGCCTGATTCAGCTAGGCGATTACGTGGGTCAGGAAGAAGAGGGAAAAAATATTCAAAATAATTTTATGCCCTTCCTAGGGCATAAAACAAGAAAAATATAGAATTCTGCTCCAAACTAGGAAACCTAGAACTGAAGAAAACAGTTTTAGAAGAACAAATATAATGAATGTTATTACACACACACACACACACACACACACACACACACACACACACACACAAATACCTTAGTTACTAAAAACTCAAAAGGCCAACTTCACTTAAGAAAAGCAGTGGTCTAACAAGAAAAATATCTCCAATAATGTTTTTTAAATCTAATGACACGATTTCAGAACATATTATGTTCTTGTCTTTAAAAAATTCAAATTCATTTTAAGAAAAAAATTAAAGAGCAATATAAACTAAAAATATGACTACTTTTATTATCCATAAGAGGATAAAAATGAAAAGCAGCAAAATCAGAAATCTATCAACAGATACACTTTTACAAACAATTCCTAGTTTCAGGCTTTCACCTCAGACATGGTATTTGAGATTAAAATATCAATTGCTTCTTTTGTGATTTCACAGCAGCATCATTTCTTGACTCCTGTCACTGTCAAGCTGCCAACATCAATTTTATATTTATTTCAAGGTGACTTTGGAATATTTCATCTGTGTTGTGTACGATTATTCTGCTTCCACTCCAGTGTTTTGACTTGTTCTCCAGCTTCATCATACTGGTAGTCCACTGTATAAATGCATACAGCTTGAACTGGAACATGTCTTTTTTCCATGAATATAATCTTATAACCCTCCTATGTTTAAAAATACTTAGAAATTGCTGCCTCTCTCTCCCTTCTCCTCTCCTCCCTCTCTCTCCCTCCCCCTTTGCTCTCTCTCACATACACACAAACCCATCTACACATATGCACAGCAACATTTATACATATTCTATTTTGCAACGTATATGATAATTGCTTCACACAAGATGCCTCTTAATAGAGTATCATATCCATAAGTATAAATCATAAACATAAATTGTAGCAAGAAAATATTAAATTTTGAAAGATGGTGGCATATGTTCTAGTTTCTATTTTGCTAAGACCGGACACCTATATCTTTTTCCAGAAAATATATCTAATATAAGCAACTTTCTTTGTTTAGATTCATTTAAATTTTTGCTTTTTCAGTTGTTGAATTTCTTTTCCTACATTTTCTCTGGGCTCATAACAAATCCTGGATAAATACACATAGATCTAGCTCTCCACTTCTGCCCTTTTATATCCAATCTAAGCTCAATTATATTTTCCCATTGTAGATGAGATTTTCTCCACTTAACCGATTTACCTTTTAAGTCCCACTAAGTAACAAGCCCATTTGCTTTACGTCTAAACATCTTTAAATGTGACTTTCATTGATATTATACATTCCATTGGGGCTACTCACCTATTTACCTTTCACCTAAATGCTTGCCATTTTTCAGGTCCCCTAAGGCATTTACACCATCTAAATCTATGGTTTCACCTTTAGTTCATGATAAAGGTCCTAGTTTCTTTCATCTGGGTTTTCTAATCATCTCTTCCCTGGTCTCCTGACAGGGTCCACCTACTATAGTTGATATGAAATGATGCACCCCAAATCTTCAACCTTATCAAACACATTAATCACCGAACACTATATCACAAAGCCTTTGAGTATTAGGATCCAGTTAATCCTCTAGGTGCTCTCAGTTTCGTCACGTGTAAAATGGAAATGACAATAATACCAACCTAAAGGAGTTGTGGCGCCAATTAAATGAGGAGTTTGTGTAAAATACTTTGATTCCTGTCACTACATATATACGTTAGTTACTACCATTATCATCATTAATTAATTTAGGCCTCTTAACAATTTTCCATAGACTACTTAGCTTTCATTGTCATGCCTCTACATTATTTTCATTTAATTTGTCTTCTGCCTTTTGTTATCTAACACTTAACTCTTCCTGCTCAGCATGTTTCTTTTACTATTGCATTACTTTATACTATTTTTAATCTATTTGCTCAACTCACTATCCATTTGAGAATACAACGCCCAGAAAATTGTTTAAATCTCACCACTTTATCATCTAGCATGACTGATTTTCATTATAAGGGATGTTTTCCTCTTATCCATCTTTTCATACAATTAACACTTTTCGATATTTTTCTTGGGTTTATCTATTTTTATAAACATTAGGTAACAATAATCTTAGACATGTTATTTCATTTTCTTGTCATTTTTGAGAGAGGTAATGAGAGGTATCTCTCAGATAATGGATAATAATGAACATTATTTTTAAAAATTACTAAAATAATGATTTTAGTACCAGAAAACATAGTTTATTTCTGGTGATTGTAGTGTATTTTACCTTGAATTGTTATAGACATGAGAAAACATTTACCAGATCAATAAGAAACTACAATAATCCCAATGTAAGAGTTTATAAAATTACTTATAAAAGAGTGGTTATAAAGAGACAATCAGTATTCTTTTTTTTTTTTTTTGAGACGGAGTCTCGCTCTGTCGCCCAGGCTGGAGCGCAGTGGTGCAATCTCGGCTCACTGCAAGCTCCGCCTCCCGGGTTCACGCCATTCTCCCGCCTCAGCCTCTGCGAGCAGCTGGGACTACAGGCGCCCGCCACCACGCCCGGCTAATTTTTTTGTATTTTTAGTAGAGACGGGGTTTCACCGCGGTCTCGATCTCCTGACCTCGTGATCCGCCCGCCTCGGCCTCCCAAAGTGCTGGGATTACAAGCGTGAGCCACCGCGCCCGGCCCCGACAATCAGTATTCTAAGAGAAGTAAGTTTTCTCTTGGTATATGAAGACTTTAATATGTTATTTCTATTTAAAAAGCACTGCATTTGTATACCTGAATCTTGGGATTGAAATAAAAACATACTCATATATGACAGCAAGTCATGAAAATTTCAGTATGGTAGTGGACAATTTAAAAATGACATAAGATTGTATCATCTACAACCTTGTATAAAACTAGATGAAATTACACAGAGTCTCCAGTGTGGACATTTATTTAATAAAAACTGAAGAACCAAAACAACAACAAATAAAAATAAAGAAGAGGCATTTGTTTGGCTAACAAAGAAGACAAGCAAGAGCAACAATTGTTTTGTAATTTTGTTTCAATTTCCCTAAATAATTGGTATACTTGCTTGCTTTAAAAAAATGTATTTAACCAGACATACAACATTTTTATTTCCCTTTATGCCCTGGCCACTAGGAAACTGATAGAGAAATCTAGTGATCGACTACAGAAACATATTAGCTTTCTCTACACTATATTTGCTTCCATCTTTTCTCTATGGCCCTGATTTTCTACTTTAACCACGATATTGTATACATGTTATTTAACAAAATCCACTCCTAAATATTTGTCACTGAAGTCCTACTGGACTTTTTCCACTCCCACCTTGTCTCTCTCATCTCCTCTTCTAGCATATTCCCCCAACTCACATCACTGTTTGTTGCCCCTTAAGCACAAAACATTCTTTTACTTCTGGTTTTTGCAACTTTCTGTGTCCTGCCTGTAATTTCCTTTTGTCCATATGGCTACATGTCTTGCCCCTTCACTTCTTTTTAATTCTCTCAAAAGCCAGCCTATCAAAAAGAGATTCTTTTTGACATCCTATAACATTATAATCTATATCTAGGTAGATATATATATGTGGATGTGAATACATACATGTATTTGTGTGTGTGTATAGATGTATAAATATAACTGTCCTACTCCTGCATACACAGTCTACTGTTATCCCCATATATTATTTTTCTTAAAACAATTTTCACGACCTGAACAAAAAGCTCCATTACAGTTAGGACTTTGTGTTTGTCGGTTTGTTTTGCTTTACTCTATTTACTGTGCCTAGAACAGTGCCTTAAACACAAAATACACTCACTAAATATTGGTTGAATGTAAGAATTACTAAATGGATAAATAAAAGATACAGAATTTAGACAAATTATATACACTGATGTATTATTATAGAAGAAATTAATGTAAATTCAAAAACAGCAAAATGTTATAGTGCTATGTCTTTTGAGATACCAATTAACATCAACCTAGTCGCAAAACAGAGGTAATAAAGCCCAATTTAATTATGTCTCCTTCCCATCTCAGCTTAATTTAAATTCCTTCCCACTTTCACTTTCCTGAACGTTGAATCATTCCAGAAAAGAAATGATCCAAAAAAATGTTTCCTGGCTTAGAATTAGCATGGTTGTTAGGAAAAATAATGCATTTCTCACAAGTGAGATGGGATTGAGGTGGCTCAAACCAAGCCAAATGCCAGGTAAAACAAAGTGATTCTCATCAAAAGCCTTGTTTTGTCTGACGGGAAATTTTGGAGTCCTACGATTCTGTAATAACATTATCTGTTATAGAAGATTAGGCAAACAAGAGCCAATTAAATCGCTGGACAACAGCCAAGTTACCACTGGTGATACAAACAGGAGTTTACATGGAAGTATCAAAGTAAACTCCTGGTTTTATCTAAATACCCTTCTTTTTCCTTGCAGAAGGATTCTTATTTTTAATGATACAACGAAGAAAAATAAATCTTATCTTACATATCATGCAGCATAAGGACTGAGAGAACATTTAGGAAGAGACCTGAAGAGGAAATGACCTCTTGTTATTTCAGAAGCAATCATTCTCTACTTTGGGTTCCAAATGCTAAAAGGTAATGAGAAGTCTTAAAAAACTGGCATTCTCAGCACTCAGTAAACTGGCCCTCGGAAATCTTCACAAGCCATAGTTTCATGGTTTAACGCTTTCTTCACTCTTCTGAAAGGTGGGAATCAGAGATGAATGCCCATCCTACTCACTCAAGTTCATTAACTTGGATATCCCCAGGATGCTCATCAAATATCTTTAATTATTTAGCTAAACTTTTTGTTGTTGTTGTTTCTATTTCTCAATTGTAGTTTTCTTCGTTATTCCCTTTAATACTTACTTTTCCAGTGAAACAAAGTCCAATGAGAGAGAAGAATGTGATATTCCCAGTAAACAAGATATAGATTGGGGTACATTGAAGAGAGAATTGAATTAGCAGTTATTGGCAGTTTCTATATACAACTAGAGTCTACAGGTGTAAGTTTGGTCAGCTTATACATAATTTTCTGAATTATTATATGGGAAATCACTTTAACATTTCAAGTAAAGAGATATATGAAATGATGTGTAAAATTTCCTATATAACATTTTACAATAACAATTAGAAAATACTTTGATGTAAATTGTGTAATACATGGGAATTTCATTTATCTTTCTTTCTCATGCCTTTCCTTTATTTCACTGTTTTGGCAATTGGTACCTTAAATTCTACATACTTTTCAAAAAATATCACTCAGCATTAATGAGGAAAATTAGGCCATTGGGGCTTTGTAATTATAACTAAAATGTTCTCTCATATTCCTATAAGATTTTCACTTGCTCTCCACTTTTTCATACTCTGAAGCCCATTTTCCACTACTGTAATCTATAATTGCTATAAGAAATACACATTTTGATCTTCATTGTTCTGAATACAGAATGTGAGTCAGATTCATATATCGCTTAGTAATTGGAAAATGGTTAAACAACTGAGACTCTGAAGGAAAAAAATTGAAAATAAAGTAACATAGAGTGCTATCAGTGTTAATGGGGTGTAAACAAGATACTGTAACGGGTTATTGCATTTCTGGGTCACAACACCTTCTCCATAATCATTTAAGAATATTAATCAGGCAAAAACTATCAAATGATCTCAGTTTGATGTCAAAATATCTATGAAAAATTTTTTTCTCCTGTTTCATGTTCACTATTACCAGATTCCTAATACAACAAAAATAATTCTAGCTCAATGCACAGTTAAATTCCCAGACAAAATAAATGCTTAGAATTCATAATTTCCTCTAATCCCTTTAGTTTTAACTATTCTTTCTGAGTTGGCCATAAAATAAGATATAAAATGTAAAAGCTATAAAACTGTGTAAATTGAAAAGTAAATTTTTGTCCCACTCCAATCTCCCCAGCTGAGTTCCCCTCCCTAGAGGCAATCCCTTAGCCAAACCCAAGTATAAACAGGCCAGAGATATTCCATTATCACAGTATGTGTATTCTTTCCCCCAAGAAATAACATACTATCACCGTTGTTTCAAATCCTCTACTTTTTCATTTAATGATACCTTTTCAAGTTCTTTCCATACTAATAGATACAAAATAGTCTCTTTCTTTTGTGAATGACCTATAACTTTCTTGACTAGTCCTCCATTGATGTATATTTCAGTAATTTCCCATCTTACGCAATTCAAAACACAACGGCTGCAAACACACAGACACACAATGGCATGAATGTGTATGAATGAGTATGAGATGGCATGAATATGTTCGCAAGATACATTTGAGAATTGCCTAAAGAGTATGCATCATTTTGTTCTTGATAGGTATTGCTGACTTGCCTGAATTTAGGCTGTAACAATTAAACTCCCATCAGCAGTGTACGAACACCTAATTCTCTATACCATTTTTTAACTTTGTTAATCTGATGGGTAAAATGTTTAATGTTAATTTATGTTTATTTTATTACAAGTGAGGTTGAATATATTTTCATATATTTCAAAGTCAATTGAATTTCCTTTCCTATGAGCTGTCTATTTATATCATATGTGCATTTTTGCATTGAGTTGAACTTTTCTTATTGATTTGCAATAGCTTTTTATATTATCTTGTTTGTGATATAACTTGTATAACACTTTCTTTTTCCTTGTTTTTGAAATGGTGTCTCGCTCTGTCACCCAGGCTGTAGTGCAGTGGTGTGATCTCGGTTCACTGCAGCCTCTGCCTCCGCCTCCCACGTTCAAGCAATGCTCGTGCCTCAGCCTCCCAAGTAGCTGGGACTACAGGCGGGCACCACCACACTCAGCTAATTTTTTGTATTTTTAGTAGGGAGGGGGTTTTGCTATGTTGGCCAGGCTGGTCTCAAACTACTGACCTCAAGTGACCCATCTGCTTCAGCCTCCCAAAGTGCTGGGATTACTAGTGTGAGCCACCATGCCCGGCCAATACTTTCTATTTGTTTGTGCTTGTCTTTTTCTTTTGCTAACTTAGAGCAAATTGGAAACACCTTGAAATGTATTACTTCTTCAGACTCCACCACAGTTCTTCTACCTCTCCACAAAGTTATCTACAATATAAAAGTATCCTCTCCAAGTTAGACAGAAAGTGTCAAGAACCCTGGTGTGTTCCACTAAATGTCTAAAATGCCAAAACACACAGGGCTTTCCTTCTCCTGTTTTTAATCTCCATGTCATCCACACCACCAAATAAATTATCCTTCCATGATGTCTAAATTAGACTCCAAAGAGGATATTTTGCATGCCTTCACTTTAATTAATTTATTAATTAATTATTTATTTTTGAGACAGAGTCTAGCTCTGTCAACCAGGCTGGATTGCAGTGGCACGATCTTGGCGCACTGCAACCTCTGCCTTCTGGGTTCAAGCGATTCTCCTGCCTCAGCCTCCTGAGTAGCTGGGATTATAGGCGCCCGCCACCACACCCAGCTAATTTTTGTAATTTTAGTAGAGACAGGGTTTCACTGTTGGCCAGGCTGGTCTTGAACTCCTGACCTCATGATCTGCCCGCTTCAGCCTCCCAAACTGCTGGAATGACAAGCATGAGTCACCGCACCTGGCCAATTCTGTTTTTTAACAAGCTTACTTTTTGCCACTATTGACCCTGTTTTTAATTTTTTTTTTTATTTCTCTGTCCGTGTTATTTCAGTATGGCTCTGTAGTGTCTTTAATATCTGTGTGACATGTCCCATGACCAGATGAGCACAGAATCATTTGTCCTTGAGACAATAGGATTATATAAACATTTTTCTTTTAATCACATGTATCCAATAAAAAACAGTAAGTAAATGAATAAATGTACCTCTTTTGTATAAGCCCTATTGTTTCATAATTTCTAATATCCAATATTCCTTGTAGTACAGATTTTAATTTTAAGGCAGCCATATATGCTTTTAGAAAAATATATGTTACAGTAAATAGGCATAGCCGACCAACTTGCAAAGCTAATTTGTGTGCTCCACATAAAACAGAATATATGACTTCAACTTAGATATGAATATATCATTGGTTGTAGAGTTGCTCTTTCCTGTTTCCCCTAACAAATTATTTTTTCACATCTTTGGGATAGGAGTATTTTCCTGTGTTTCACCTTACATTAAAACTAAACAGCTTGTCAGATTAATTCAAGCATATGTCTACTGCTTGCCCAGCAAACAGTAAGTATAAATATACACACAACAGCTTACCTACTACTCTCCCCTACCCCACCCACTCCCCGAGGCCAAACTTTCAGAACTCTTAATCTTTGGGAACAGCTCTAGACTTCAAAACAATTGTGGTTACAAAAGGAGGGCTGGAAACCTCACCTCATTGGGAAGAATGAAGCATCCCCATGAATCCAAGTAATAAACTAACAACATAGAAGAGAGAACCCATAAAAAAGAGTACCCAGTATGCTATGATTATTTGGTTTCCTACTTGAAAGCAAAAGTATTCTCTGATGGGTTGGTAATCTATACATAAACCAGCTTCTTACAGACAATTTGTAGTAGCAACAGGAGATAGAAGTAAGTAAAAGGGAGGGAAACCGAAAGAAGAGGGAAAAAATTCCATGGCAATCATTCAAAGCAGCCATACTGGCTATTATGAAAATCCCCTCATCAGCTGTCCAGGCAGCATGGTGGTAATTTGACGTCATGACTAGAAGGGTGAAGAGAGGTAGATCAGCTATCAGGGGTGGGGTGGGTAAAGAGTGCCCTGTACCTCATCACCGTGACCCCTAAAGGCCTAAGACTTTTCCACTGTTAGTGGGCATCAAGTTTGCATGTTGGTAAATAGGTTGCTGAGGTGGGGAAGACCTGGCAGAAGGCTAATCAACCACTTGGCAATCATCTCTTTTTTTCTTGAGGCATTGATTGCTAAAGGCGTCTTGCACAAGGTTACATTTGTAAAAAAAAAAAAAAAAAAAGAGATGAGCGATGACAACAAGTCTGATTCTCGACTTGTATCTTGTATCTACACAAAAGCACCAGTAGATTACACTAACACCCAAAAGTACTATGGTGCAGAATCATCAAGGGAAAAGAAAATTTATATTTGAATTATTTTATACTTTAAGACAGAAAGTATGCCTTTGAAGAATTCTATGAGGGCTAACATGTGTATGAAGGTGTTTTTGTTTTGGTATCTGAGGATTGCCAGGTTTCATTCATGTAGTAAAGATGAAAGTTCCCTAACCTAGGCAATACCATTCAGGACACAGGCATGGGCAAAGACTTCATGATTAAAACACCAAAAGCGATGGCAACAAAAGCCAAAACTGACAAACGGGATCTAATTAAACTAAAAAGCTCCTGCACAGCAAAAGAAACAATCATCAAAGTGAAAGGCAACACACAGAATGGGAGAAAATTTTTGCAATCTATCCATCTGACAAAGGGCTAATATCCAGAATCTACAAAGAACTTAAATTTACAAGAGAAAAACAAACAACCCCATCAAAAAGCGGGCAAAGGATATGAACAGATACTTCTCAAAACAAGACATTTATGCAGCCAACAAACATAAGAAAAAAAGCCCATCATCACTGGTCATTAGAGAAATGCAAATCAAAACCACAATGAGATACCATCTCACGCCAGATAGAATGGCCATCATTAAAAAGTCAGGAAACAACAGATGCTGGAGAGGATGTGGAGAAATAGGAATGCTTTTACACTGTTGATGGGAGTGTAAATTAGTTCAACTATTGTGGAAGACAGTGTGGTGATTCCTCAAGGATCTAGAACCAGAAATATCATTTGACCCAGCAATCCCATTACTGGGTATATACCCAAAGGATTATAAATCATTCTACTATAAAGACACATGCACATGTATGTTTATTGCAGCACTATTCACAAGAGCAAAGACTTGGAACCAGCCCAAATGCCCATCAATGATAGACCGGATAAAGAAGATGTGCCACACAAACACCATGGAATACTATGCAGCCATAAAAAGGATGAGATCATGTCCTTTGCAGGGACATGGATGAAACTGGAAACCATCATTTTCAGCAAACTAACACAGGAACAGAAAACCAAACACTGCATGTTCTCACTCATAAGTGGGAGGTGAAGTATAAGAACACATGGACACAGGGAGGGGAACATCACATACCAGGGCCTGTCGGGGGGTGGGGGGCTAGGGGAGAGAGAGCGTTAGGAGAAATACCTAACATAGATGACGAGTGGATGGATGCAGCAAACCTGCACATTCTGCACATGTATCCCAGACTTAAAGTATAAAAAAAAAAAAAAAAAAAAAGACTGAAAAAAAAGATGAAAGTTCTAGTGGTTTGAGGAACCTCAGTAATTGGAATACTCAGGTAACTCATTTGCCATGGAGTCTGGTTAGTGAAATTTTATTGCTTGCATACATGCAGTGAATAAAACACATATTCCTCAATACATATATTGTAGATACAATTACATATCAAATGCAAAAATAATCATCATTTAACAGTTTTGCAAATATGTTTATTTGCTGACTGTTAAACCTTGACTTCTGAAATGTTATGCCAGTTTTGATATGGGATGGAAAATCAGCAGCTTAATATTTAAAAGGCATAACATAAAATTTTTAAATCACTTCTGAGGTGAGCCGAATGCTCTGAATAGAGTAATTCTCCCATCAAAATGCTATTAACATTTAAGAAGAATCTATTCAATGAATTTAAAAATGCCAAGAACCAGTACCTTTTCTTTTTCTAAATAGTTACTTTGTTCAAGTGCTTTGAGACTCAAGTTTTAAGGATCTAAAAGGCTCTGCGGAAAATTGCTTTCTAATTTATTTCTCTTTCTGTGTCAAAGATTCACCAGACAGATCCCTGAGATGTCATATTTCAGCGCGAAGTCACTCTTGCGTGGGTTTCTATGGCAGCCATTGCAAAAATTTTAATGCAGCTATCAACTTTCTGTTCCAGTGTTGACTGCATGCATCAGTGTCAGGAAGACTGTATTTGTCTTGACAAGTCTGCATCTGAATATAATACATATACAGTTATACCCCTAAGCTGTAAGTCACCTTAACACCAGAAACAAATAGATAACAGGGACACACATGGAATTACACAATGTTTACATGTGTGGGGGAGAGGGAAAGGAAGGGGAGGAAAGGGGAGGGAGTAGAGCAGAAGAGAAGAGAGGAGGGAAACTCTTTCACAATTCAAGACCCTTTAGAGGTGGAGATGCAATCCTTCTCTTCCTATGAGTGTCACTCGAAAGGCATAAAGAACTGAAATTATATCATTATTTGGTGAAAGGGGAGAAACTCAGTACAGTCCCTAAATGAGTGACTCAATTAAGGAAGGCTCCAGATCCTAGGTAGAGTGGATCTTCAGAGGTAGATGAGAGAAAAGATGTTAGAAAAATGAGAGATAAAATAGAAAAGCAGCAGGAAAGAGAAAAAGTAATCATTACTTTTGAAGTTAGAATCACAAGTTTAGAAAGTTGCATATCTTCGTTTCCATTCATTCCATCTGTTCTAAGAATGTAGGTGTTGGTTAAGGTATGGGAAAGTTGGTCCCGCCACAGGAGAAAAAGAGAACGTGATTTGAGAGGATGAAATTTCTTATTCTCATAGGTCCGAGAGAGAGGGTGACAGTATGCCATGCAGGGCCACAACACGGCACGACCCGTGAGTGCTTGACCTAACAGGTGATGAGCAGAGAGAGCATGAGGACTTGTGATTGGTGCCAGTGAATTTTACCGGGCAATTTGAAAGCAAACCAAGCAAGGTGGGTGGCTGTAGAGCCAGATACCAGCGGTTGGGTTTATTTTCAAGGGGTTTCAGCTGGTTTTGAATGTGGACTCAAAATTAGGGCAATGAGAAGGATGTTGAAGCATCAAAGCATGAACTCAAAATGAAGGGTTCTTAACATATGCCCAATATGCTTTGCAATACTCTGCTCTTAAATTTCACTGGTGGGCAAAGCCTAAACAGAAAGACTGGAGACGAACTCCAGGATTTCTCCTCATTACCATATATGGGGAGATAATAAACCCCCCGGGAACATGTAAGATCTGTGCAAAAAGAAGCCACAATGGATTCTGGCCATGCATTCAGCAATAAGCCTCCCAGCTGGGCCTGGAGAGGAGCCTTGCGTGTTCTTTTGATACGATTGGGGTTTCCAATTTAAAGCAGAGTAGTAGAAATAAAATGAGGTTGTTATTCACACAGACCTAGATTCGAATACCAACTCTGTCACTTCCTTTGTAAGTATGGGTAAGTTGCTTACCTATTCACGTCTGTTTCATCATTTATAAAATGGAAAAATATGACTTGGCTTAATGACTGGGGTGAAAATTATGAGATAATATATGCAAGGTGCCTAGCACAAAGCCTGGCCCATATTAAATATGTACTATCTAAGAACTGTTGTTATTAATGCTATTCATTATACTTTGAATTATACCATTTTATCACGCATACTAGCATTATCAATTATCCTTGGTAGCCTTTATAACACCTGGTAAATCCCTGTACATATAATAGATGCTTAATCACTAATATGCTGAATGAATGAGCTTCAAGTTATAAAACGTTATATATCTAAAGATCCATACAATTAAGTGGCTCATCTCATATGACTGTAATCATAATTGAGGTCCAACCTGGTAGTTTGATTTTTCTTGTAGCATTTAACTTCAGAGGCATTATAGCACAATTGGGAACACTGGATTTGGAGCCAAAGTGTCTAAGTTCAAATATCATCTTTAAATGGGGCATGGGCGCCCCTCCTGTAAAGTAGGAGTGTACGTAGAACTATCTCACAGAATTCTTGGGATGATTAGATGAGTTAATAAAACTTATTGAGTAAAACACCTACAAGACTGTTTAGCACATACAAAGCATCAATTAAGTACTATTATTAAAATTAGTGACTGATGTTAATATTGTCAACAGTTAACAGAAAAAAATCTTTTTTAATACTGTATGTAATCATATGCAATTCAAGTAGGAAAAGTTGAACCTTGCTGGTGGGAAAGAGTAAATACAGCCTCAGCTCTGACTCTGTAACTAACCGGCTTCTTGACCTTGAGTGAATCATGAAGCCTCTCTGTTTGCAGGTCTGCATCAGTTAAATGTGGGTGTGGGGTAGATTGTGTCTCTGGGCCATCTTGTCCCTACTGCAATAGCATTCTCTGACTTTTACTGCACCTTGTGGGATCATTTATCTTCCCCTGGGAGAGCAGTTTCAGTTCTAAAAAAGCAGTTGGGGAAAAAAAATGTTATACAGAGAATTTCACTTTGCTGTCAACTTTCTAGTATCAAGTCTATTCCATATACAATAAGGCAGAACTATAGTAAAACATTCTGATGCTATTTCTTTTTAAGGCTCCTTCACATTTATCATTTCCATTGGAATTGAACTCAGAAAACGGTAAAGTAGCAAGGAGATGTATATAAGAGCCCTTTTAGCTCTCAGCGATTGAGTAAGCTTTCTGTTTGCAACAATTGT
Source organism: Symphalangus syndactylus (assembly GCF_028878055.3). Taxonomy (NCBI): domain Eukaryota; kingdom Metazoa; phylum Chordata; class Mammalia; order Primates; family Hylobatidae; genus Symphalangus; species Symphalangus syndactylus. Next base: position 43,353,213 of record NC_072447.2, on the reverse strand, counting down.
GGTAGCAAGATCTTTGTCATATCACATCTCCCTGCTGTATTTCCTTTTTTTGCTCACACCCCCTCTTTTTTCCAGGAGCCACCACAGATGATGTGAGGCATGTGGTGGCCATGTAAAACTGGGATTATAACATCACAGAAGCTGTGAATGATCCAGGACTTCAGCGATAATTCCTCTTAAACTCATTTTTAAATGAGAGAAATGAGGCAAAAAGCTATCCTTTAACTTGTTTAAAAGGATGCAATAACTAGAGATAGAGCCAGGACCAGAAATCAAGTTTCTGGTATCCCAACTCACCATTTTTATCACCGTATCATGGTGCCTTTGTGTGAAGAACTGCTTACTTAGTTCAGCCCAAAAGGGAGTTACCAAAATCCATTTCTTTCGTTCATTATATATTTGCCTTAAGAATATGGTCCTGTATTGTATGACTCTATTAGTTTCAGTTTGCAGAGGAATCATCCAAACTATTGCAACTCTTAACCCCAAAATGTAAAATGTTCCTGTACTGCACATAAAGTTTCATGGACACTATAAATTCTGGATGAGAGTGATCAAGAGCTTGCTCATAATCCCTGAATTTCGGAATTTAGAATTGACCCTGAAGAAGATAGTACCATTTGACAGAATATTTAAAAAATAATTGTTTTCTTCACTTGTCAAGGAAACATTAGCAATGGTTAGTGGCTCACAGGAAAATGTGTGGAGACGTTAGCAATTTTTTGTCTTTACTCTTTTTAAAATCTGGAGTATCATTCTGGAATGTGCTTCATGTATTAGTGTCACAAAGCACTACTTTTGGTTGAGAAAAATTCCATGATCTTATCATCAAATTCCATAAATCATATACGCAGTTGGAAAAAAAAGCAGTTGGACAAAAACAATTGTTTTTACAAACAATTTGTAGGCCTCAAATGGATTCAAAGTACACAGTATATAATCTGGTTGATTTCCTTTCATTTTATAGGTAAAAACCTACTGTCAAAGTTGAAAATTAAAATGTCCATAATCTAAAACAGTGACGCTTGCTTTCATGTGCAAACCTAGGTATAAATATGTTTATAAGGCTGGGTGAGGTGGCTCACGCCTGTAATCCCAGCACTTTGGGAGGCCGAGAAGGGTGGATCACCTGAGGCCAGGAGTTCAAGACCAGCCTGGCCAATATGATGAAACCCCGTCTCTACTAAAAATACAAAAATTAGCTGGGTGAGGTGGCATGCGCCTATAATCCCAGCTACTAGGGAGGCTGAGGCAGGAAAATCGCTTGAACCTGGGAGACAGAGGTTGCAGTGAGCAGAGATCATGCCACTGCACTCCAGCCTGGACAACAGAGTGAGACTCTGCCTCAAAAAAAAAAAAAAAAAAAAAAATTTACCTAGATACTACTATGTGGTAGGCAGAATAATGCCTCCCCCAACAAAGAGATCCACGTCCTAATCCCCAGAACCTGTGAATATTTTAGGCTACATAGTAAAGGAGGCAATAATGTTGCAGATGGAATTACTGTTGTTAATCAACTGACCTTAAAGGAAGACTAGCCTAGATTATCCAGGTGGATCCAATTTAATAATAACCATCCTTAAGTGGAAGAAGGAAGCAGAAGAGTCAGAGAGGCAGATATGGCTACTGAAGAAGGATCAGAAAGATGTAATGTTACTGACTTTAAAGATTGAAGAAAGGTGCCATAAGTCATGGGAATGTGGTAAGCCTCTAGAACATGGGTGTCCAATCTCTTGGCTTCCCTTGGCCACATTGGAAGAAGAAGAATTGTCTTGGGCCACACATAAAATACACAACACTAATGATAGCTGATGAGCTAAAAAAAATTGCAAAAAAAAATCTCACAATGTTTTAAGAAAGTTTACAAATTTGTGTTGAGCCCCATTCAAAGCCATCCTGGGCTGCCCGCAGGCCACAGGTTGGACAAACTTGCTCTAGAAGTTGGAAAAGGCAAAGGAAATTGATTCTCTTCTACAGCCTCCAGAATGAAATACAGTCCTGCTGAGACCTTGATCAGTAAGACCTGTGTCAGTATGATAATAAAATTATGTTGTTTTAAGCCACTAAGCCTTTGGTAATTTGTAACTGCAGCAATAAAAATCGAATGCACACTACTTATTTTTAACTTGCCATTTGATTAACTGGAAATTGAATGTGGTATGATATTCAAAAAGATCTCCATTTAAAAAATATCATATTTTTAAAAGTAATGTAATTTAGTTCTAACAGTTTTCTATCACATAAGAAAGCAGTACTTAAAGCAAGGAAGACATGTGTTGCACTTTCTGCAACAAAGATTAGACTACCCAAGATAAATTCCACATAGATTAGTACTGAGTGAGTCAGACTATAAATTTTAACACAGACCACGGAGAAAAATGTTTTATTATCAATATTTTCAATTTTTTTAGATTGGAAGGCATATATGGTATCTAAAAGTTATTTTTAAAGGTTGTCATCTTTTTAAAGAAAGCTTTTTGAAATCTAGAGAAATATGAAAAAGATAATTTAAAATCATATTTCTTGAAATCCTCTTTCAGTGATAATTTGCAATACTAATTCAGTAGATATTAAGAGATCATTGATAAGGAAAAGAGGTGATTATCCATTTCTTTGTTTTGAAAATAAAGTTCTAGGCCATATTCCAATAAGACTCTACCTCTAAAGACAGCCACATCAGCCTCTGACATCTCTAATATTTTATTCATGTCCACAACTAACTTCTACAATTGACAATGTACCTGAAACAGGTCCAGTGCTTACTACAGGTAACTGTAGGTTTGTGATAAACAATTGTAAGTCACTGAATATATAACTAAAATAATATTTCTGTCCTCTCAAACATAATGGATGACCAAATTGGGTCTTGGTGATCTCTACTGGCTAGAAAGAAATCGAGGCAAGTTAGAAGCAAAGGAGCCATGTGAGGGGCTGCTGTTATGTTGGATGAGAGAGTGATTCCCAGATTCAGACGTAATCAAGTAAATAGTAAAGCAAGAATGAGATTTAGAAATGGCATATGAGATTGAGGGAAAGCAATGTCACATGATGACAAAAATGTGTCAATGTGACTCTAGGTAACAGGCATATGGAGCCAAAATTATAATAATCAATAGGTAATAAAGGAAGAACAAATAAGAAGTCTGGATAATATGATTAAAGATGTTGAAAACATTGTAGCTAACTAAAACCATCAACCAAAATCGTCCACTCTCATTTCTTGAACATTCACTGCATGGTGTAACAATTCCAGGTGATATTTAGATAGCCAGGTAATCTACCTTCTCCCACATATGAGGAAACATTAACAGAGAGGAAAGAAAGGCTCTTTATAAACTCTGTCATCATCATTCAGCTTGAGAATAACAGAAGCAGGTGCGTAGGTCTTTCTCAACAGTCATGAGCAACAGAGATCTACCATACTGAGAAAACACAGCTTGCTGCCAAATCCGGTGCACTGTGCGTTTGCACTCTTTTCCATTCTCAACAATAAGGAAGGCTCCACATCACAGCGATTGACTTCATTCAGCTGTTCTCATTTTGTTTCCTCCACAGTCTCCCCGTAAATTTCTATTGTGCCAACATGCAGATAATTGATTACATTCTTTTTTAGTTTGTCTCTGAAACTTTGCAATCAAATTATTTTATGCAATTAAAAAAGCATGATTATTTTTTCTTTCATAATACCTCTCCTTACACCTCTCCTCCTCCCACACTCTCGTCATCCCCTGCCCTACCTCCTTCAGAGTTCCTCCTCTGCTAGTTTTGAATGTCATACACTTAATGTGTGTACTCTATTGAAGCAGCATTGCCCAGTGGCAGTCAGACACATTTGTTTCACAATTACTAACAACCATAAAACATGAAGTCAGAGGTAATGTCTGTAAAGACACATTACTTTGCAAAGTAGTAGTATTCAGGGCCCTTAATATGCAAACACTACGGGCATCAAATAAGAACCTACCTTAAGTGGGTAACATGCAATTCAAACACATGGAATATACATTAATAAAAACTACTTCTCAATGTGTACACTGTGAGGATGTGCCATGTGCAAAGCATACAGTGACGCACACTGTTTTATAACTGCAATACACACTGGGGTCCCATGTTGACATATCAAGGTATATTCATATGAAGGCTTACAGCATTTCATAGCTAAGGGCACTAACTATGCTTGCAGCTGTTTAATGATTGGGTGCGGTATCTAATTAATGTTGTCTTCCCATTAGCAGAGCCTAGGGTATCTACAAACTTAAATGCAAGATGAATGAGTACTGGCAAGATTGGCAGGACTCTATCTGGTAGGGCTACTGATGGTTTATTAAATAAGCAGCAATTCTAATTAGGTTACGTTCGTTTTGACAGTTTCTGCAAACTGACATTTTCATTTGCTTAGTTTCTTGGAACAACCCATCATGCAGATATATTACTTGTTGAAACCTCATAAAAACCCTGTTTTTCTCTGGGCTGTGAGCATGAATTTGTAATGAACTTGGCTCTAGGTGAAAGGCAAGTTCTCACCCATTACTGCAAGGAATGGTTTGATTTTACTGAATGCCAATTTAACAATATCAGTGCAACACAGATGTCCTCATTACTAATATTGGATATATAAGGTATTGTAGTTGTGACCTTGAAATGGAAAAATATTAAGAAAAAGAAAGAATGGGGCCGGGCACGGTGGCTCACGCCTGTAATCCCAGCACTTTGGGAGGCCAAGGTGGGCAGATCACGAGGTCACGAGATCACGAGATCGAGACCATCCTGGCTAACACAGTGAAACCCCGTCTCTACTAAAAACACACACACACAAAAAAATTAGCTGGGCGTGGTGGCGGGCGCCTGTAGTCCCAGCTACTTGGGAGGCTGAGGCAGGAGAATGGTGTGAATCCAGGAGGCGGAGCTTGCAGTGAGCAGAGATCGCACCACTGTACTGCAGCCTGGGTGACAGAGCAAGACTCCATCTCAAAAAAAAAAAAAAAAAAAAGAAAGGAAAAAAAAGAAAAAGAAGAGATGGAAGAATATAGCCTAAGAGGGCTTGATATTTGCTGCTTACACCTACAGTTTATCTTTTCAGGTGCAAGTCAGTGATGGCTAGCACAAAGTATAGCCATTCAAAGCTAACCAGAAGAGAGCTCAATTTTCTTGCTAAAGATCTCACAGCATGGTCAGTCCCCCAATCCAACGTAAGTGTGACTTTAGTAACATTAATCACATCCTCATTCAATAAGGTCATAAAGAAGTTATTCACTTTTAAGTCTGTGAACTGAAGTAGTGTTTGAATATCTTTAAACAGGGACAAATATAATTTTATTTCAATTAAGACTTCTGATTACTTTTCCATGAAGTATTAGTATGTCTCCATGCAGAAGCATGTTTTATTAGACTATAGCAACCCCAACAGTGGAGAAATTAGGAAGTCAACTGTATTCTCTATAAAATTGGTGACAAATGATTTGACCGATATTTCCACTGATGTGTGTGCTTGTTTGATGCTGCTTAAACACATCAATAGAGTACAGAAATCTTGCTGCTTGACATTATGTTCAATGAGGCATCAGGGCTGATTCATCAATTGACTTTCAAATGGAATCTGATGAAAAAGTGGCTGGCTGTGGCACAGATTCAGCCATACCTCCAGGAGAAAAGAGTGCACCAGTTTTAACATCAACATCAGTTCATTAACTCAAAGGCTGCCTAGCACATGTACTTCCTTATGCTATAGCATTTGGGATACTTTAACTAAATGGGTGATGTAAGAATCACTCTATTTGCCTTTTTGTGAATTGCTTTTATGATCTGTTCAATGCAAGAAACAAGACTCATTTGATGAAATTTTGCAAGTTGTTCTTTTTAAATCAGTTTTCCAATGTCAGTGTTTCTTACATAATTTGTTAACTCTCACCACTAAAACACACACATACCCTCACACAAATGACACAGGAATAGTGCTTGTTACATATGTAACAAGCATGGAAGGTTTTTATATACTTACATATACCTTTATTTTTTTAAGAATGAACTTAAGGTAACTTACCTAAATATAGCAGGAAAACATAAATTAGAAATTTGTAACGAGAAAAAAGGAAATACACAGAGACAGTCAACAAGGTCTGAACTAGAGCTAGTACAGATTGTCTCAACTAGAAGCTAATTCAAAGAGAAAAGCCTGGTCAGATAAAAACAATAACAACCGTTGATTGTTCAGTACCAGCACAACTATTTCTAATATCAAGAAAAGAAAAAGTTTTTCATGGGTCTTCATAATGTTATGAAAGACATCCATTATATTGTCCCTGCAGTAAGTGACCTCAGTGGCCAATATGTGGTTATTGTTCAACGTGACTAATGCAGAGATCGACTCAATACAAACTCGAGAACTATGTATTAAAATTAGCCCCATTCCTCAGATAACCAAACTGAGACCGCGAAGAAACTTGCTCAAGGTCATTTAGCAGGGGATGGGTAGAAGTGGACACTTTAAAAGTATCCATGCATCTCATTCTCCATCATGCTGCAAAGGCAGGAAACACAAGGGTGCCAGCTTCATAAGGCTGGAGGACAGGAAGGAAAGGTAGATAGTAAAGGGCCTTAAATGTTATAATCATAAATAATAACTTGTTGATCTATTGCATAGGCCAGGCACTGTGAAAATATGTTAAATGCATTGTCTTATTTAATATTCAATACAGTCTTGAGTGGTAAAAATTATTCATGTTTTATAAATTGGAAAACTGAAGCTTAGTAAAGTCATACATCTTCCAAGAGATCACAAAGCTAGGAAATATTAGAGCTGAAATCTAAACCCAAGGTTTTACTCTAGAACCTATATGCTGAAGCATTTTATTATATACCTTTCCTCTTCTTGTATCTGGAAGATGTCTCTGTAGGCAAGGGACCAGCAAAGGTTTTGATGTATGTGTAGGAGGACAGATGATATTTATTCATTCAGTCCATCAGTCAATATTTATAGCATGCATAAATGTTAGCATTCATCTAGAGATACAGCTTTGAACAAAACAAATCCCCTATCTCATGGAGGTTACATTATAGTCTATTTATAAGGAAGATTACTTTGGCTGTCTTATGTAGGATAAGGAAGATGACTTTGGCTGTGTTATGTAGGATTTCATGGAGATGGATGAGCTAAGAGAGCTTCGTTTGAAGGTTACTGCACTGATCCAAAGCAAAAGATAATGAGGACCTTTATTGTTATTTATTGCTGCATAACAAATAACCACAAATTTAGTGGCTTACTTTATAAATATGTGCAACCATTATATATCCATAAAAATTAAAAATTAAAAAATAGTGCTTAAAACAACCTGAATTTATTATTTCACAGTTTTTGTGGGTCAGGAGTCCAAGTGTGGTTTAACTGGGTCCCCTGCTCTGAGTCTCACAAAGCAGTATTGAGGTGCCAGCCAGGCTGCATTTATTTATGGAGCTTGGGTCCTCTTCCAAGCTCATGTGGTTGTTGGCAGCATTCATTTCCTTGTGGTTATAGATCTCTGTTCTTGCTAGTTGTCAGACAAGAGCCACTCTTTGCTCCTAGAGGCCACTTGAAATTCATGGCCACATGGCCCTCTCACAGGCCCGCTTACAACATGGCTGCTTACTTTGTCAAGGAGTACTTCATTTCTATCAGGAGAATTTATCTCTTCAGGAAGGGCCCAGTTCCTAGTTTAGGGGCTTTCACCTGATAAAGTCAGGCCCACCCAGAATAATCTTCCTTTGATTAGCTCAAAATCAACTGATTTGCAGCCTAAATTAGATACACAAAATTATCTTCCATTTTGCTGTATAACGTAACCTGGTCAGGGGTGTGGTATCCATCATATTCATAGTCTCATACACACCCAAGGGAAGGGGATTTTACTGGGTGTGTACAACAGGGAGGCAAGAAACTCTGAGGGTCTTATTTTGGCTCCCTGCTTACCACAGGACCTGACCTCATAATCCTCATTTTGCAAAGTATCCTGAAGAATGCTGCCAGATAGGTTTTAGAGGTAGACCCAACAGGAAATTGGGGGAAGGAAATAAGAAAAAAAGAAAGATTAAATAAGACTATAATCTTTTATTCTTAAGAAAATTAAAGGTAAACTCCTTTAACTGAAATACACAATACAAAAACAGTGCAAAGATAACTAATTTGATTTGGGCCATGTTGAGGTGCCAGAAGAATATCAGGAAGTGATGTCCAGCAGGATCCTGGAGAAGAGAAGAAAAGATGTAGCGCTGGGGGAAGAAAACCTGGAAGTTACTTGAATAGCAGAGTCAGGTATAAACAGATGAGATTTCTAGGAGCTTGAGTACAAGGGAAGGAGGGATGACCCAGCATAAGAATGTTAAGTTGTCATAGAGTATCTTCAATTTAATTTAAAATATCAAACTTTTAAAATGCTTCTTTCGGCCAGGCACAGTGGCTCACACCTGTAATTTCAGCACTTTGGGAGGCCGAGGCGGGTGGATCACTTGAGGTCAGGAGTTCAAGACCAGCCCGGCCAACATGGTGAAACCCTGCCTCTGTTAAAAATATAAAAATTAGCTGGGTGCGGTGGCGGGTGCCTGTAATCCCAGCTCCAAGGGAGGCCAAGGCAGGAGAATCACTTGAACCTAGGAGGTGGAGGTTGCAGTGAGCCAAGATTGGGCCACTGCATTCCAGCTTGGGCGACAGAGCAAGACACTTGTCTCAAAAAAATAAAAAAGTAAAATAAAAATAAAATGCTGCTTTTGACGATACACTTAAACTAAAATGTGGGCCTGGAAAAGTTAGTATATTGGGTATCTTGCTCTCCTACAGTCTTTTTTCTTCTCTCTACGTATAACAGACAAACACTGTTGCTCAAATGTGTAACTCACCTTTATTACATTATAAAAGAAACATGTTAGGCAATCAGGAGGATGCTCGTCTGAGAGATGACTGTCAGATGATTGTAAATGTAAGTAGCATGATGTTGATTTTTGGCAATGCCCTAATCTGCCCAAGGCATTTGCTACGAACAGTTAAAAACTTCCAGAGTATACAAAAAGTAGTAATGTGTCTAGACTACAATTCTTTCACACTATTTCTGCATTCTCTAATTGCATAAACTACTATTTAAGTCCTAAAATCTCTTTTACATTCAAATCCAAGGAACATATAGTAGGCATTAAAAAATATGTTTTAGTTACTAGCATATATTTATGTCCCTAAAAATATAATGTGTGTTTTATTTTATGGCAAAATCATGTCTTATCATCTCTGTATCCATGTTTCATATAAAGGAGTAGAACTACTTAAAGTATAGACTTATTTATAAAATAAGAAATTATTTTTTTAAAACAAAAAGAACAAAAACAAAATTCATTAACATTTAATATATATTTAATGTAATATATTCAAAGTATATTATCTACACTTAATTTCATTTATATTTAAATCTGTAATCTGATAAAACCATAAAGCTGACATTACAAGATGCAACAGGCCTATATCCTTATCCACTAGATGGCTCTCTTATAATTCTAACTTGTTATCTTGTTGCTCTAAGGAAAACTAAGAATTCACTCAAAGCATACTATGCCCAATCTTAGCATTTGCTATGAACGCCATCCATAGCAACACCATTGAACCAAATGGAGAAAAACTCGAACAACCTTACGGTAAATCAGAAGTATGGCTTGTGAACCTTTATTATTTAGCAGAATTAGAAAATGACGGCTTTGCATGGTATACAGCAGTATTTCTAAACATGAGATCAGTAGATTCACACTGGAGGAGTCACCTACTGACTAACAACGTGTAGTTTGGGTTTCCATCTCACATCTCCTGAATCAGAATCACCTGGGGTAGGTGTAAACTAGGACTCTGTATAGTTACCAACTTTACGCACAAAGTTTGAGAATGCAGACCATGTCCAATGTCAATTAAGAAGAAACCCAGGGGAAGTATTATCCTGAAATGAATGCAAATTCAATGTAAAGTTAGATAAGCCACCTACAGAAACAACCTCAAAGACTAAAGGAAAGAGATGTAAGAACAACCAACAGACACCACAAGGCTTTGTTGTAAATCAAATCAATTTTATGGCTTCACTCAGTCCTTAATTTGCCAAAATGTTCAAACTAAAACCAATATACAAGCTTCATCGAACTCAGCGGGGTGGGTGCTTTTTATCAGAACCGGTTGCAAACTGCTGAGCAATATGGTATAAAAGCATTTGCAGGGCTATAGTCTCACCCACAGAGATGATGTTTCTCATTTTGAAGGTCAGGCCATACATCATCGGCCCAATGTCAGAAAACATGCATCGCCTCCGCCTACACTGTGCCAGGTCAGTAAGAATATAAACAAAAGCAACTGCACAGAGCAGCCACCCTCTCAATACCTCCATCCTCCTCAACCATCCTATCTGCAAAGATGAAGCCAAAGAGAAGAATCCAGGTAGTGAAATTCAAGTCTGTTGCTTAAGACCAGAAATCCTAATATCTTGTAGCAGCAGATTCTATTTTTTTCTGATGAATACAGGACAGACTTAACTTATAATACTAGATTATTTACAACAGCTCCCTTAAAAATGTCCCTGGGGCTTTGCCTATGTCTATTTCAGACTGCCATGAGTTAGAGGCTCTCAGAGACTCCTGCTACCAAAGGTCTCACATATACACTACAGGGCCATCATCACAGAAAATTCAAATTCCAGCTTCAGTCACATGTATTGCCTGTGGGGGATCACTAATAAAATAAAATAGGTGGTTGATGAATGACGTGACCTAGTTGTAGGTCACTTCTTATTAACAATTTATTACGAATCACTTCATCAAATGAACTTGTGGTCATTTCATGGTTTTAGAAAGAAACTTTGGTAGGCCTAGAGATCCAGGAGAGAATGGGATGTGGGCTTTCAAGTTTTCAGTAGTAGAAACGATTGTAGGAAGAGATGGGAAGATGAAATAGGCTGACAAAAAGCGCTGGTTGCCTGAGAGACAACAAGGTATTTTTTTTGTGTTTTTGTTTGTTTGTTTGTTTTTGGTAAAGGGACCATAATGATAGAGCATTTACAGGGGTCACAATAAAGTGAGTGGACTTGGGCGAAGGTTTTGATACCGTGGGGAGCAGACGCCTGAGAATGCTGAAACCACATCACCTAATTAACAGTACTCATTTTTCTACAGAATTCAAAATAAACTTTCAAATAATATGAAGCTTCAGTATGCCCTAAAGCTCCTAATTTAATACTTCTGTATAATACAGTCAACTCCAAATCCTGTTGCACATATTTTCTCGTTTTTAACAGTTGGCTTCATCCCATTTCTTTAATACAGACTTACAGTATATAGACATGCTTTGAAATCCATAAATGACGCTGTCTTTATTTGAAATGAAGGCCTACCCTCTCAAAGACATCATAGCCAATAACTTCACAACAAATCAATCTCATGCAGACTAACTAGGTGAGTTATATGTCCATTATAAATTTCTTGTGATGGGTTGAGTCATTTAGCACGAAGGCTAAAAGGCTTAGAGCAACAATACAATGTTATATTCAATGCCACGTCAGCCAGCAGCCATGGATGCTCAGTAAATCACACAGTTTGCAAGTACTGAAGATATAATAAGCTAAGTCAGGAAACAAAGGGAGTTTGGATTGTTTTTCCTACACTAACATGAAATACCCCAAATCACTTTAATGTATATTCTGAAAGCATAAGCAAGGGTGGCTAATTAAAAAATATATATTTGATAATTCAGAACATCTTCCTTAACAAGCAGAGCTGTTCTGTGCTGAGAAATTTATGCTGGCATTGCATGCAAGGCATAAACTTTCATGACAGCAAGCAGTGTGAACGGAACCGATCTGATTGAGAAACAGATCCAGAAATATCCAAAGGAGAATTACATAGCCACCTTTCTCTCCACACCTTCCATGAGATGAACTTTCAAGTTTCCTGTACAAAAAAGGAAAGTTGCTTTTCTTCTTTCCATAAAGTGGTATAGCAACTTCAGTGGTGGAAATACATTTGAGATAGAATGAATGTTATTCAAAAGCTTAGACAAATCACAGGTACTATTTCTCAAGATATACTTTAGAGAGTTTTTAAAAAATTATCATACAGAATGGGTTAAGACCAATAATTTCTTTTATGAAAATTCAAAATGTAATTTTCTGCAAAAAATTTAAGGCTAAAGCAGTGTTTCCAACACTTTTCAATTTTGGAAATTAGCATAATAAAAAGAGAATAAAGACTGACATTGGGTTTCTAATTTTTTGTTTCATCAAAACAAAAATACAAACAGTTAAAGGGAAATGATGCCAATGAAACAGTAGGCTAACTGAAATATAATTAAGAACACTTCTTTAAAAGGAGAAATTTAATTTTATGAAAAAATGTATTACATGTTGCTTATTTTTTTCATTCTGCCTCGAACTCATGCATGCCCTATCTTCCCTGGAACTTGTCCTTGGATAGGCATTTAGAAACCCAGAGCTGAATATATGTAACCTCACAGCTCTTACTAAAGAAGCCAGTAATTGCAGCCCATCTCTATTGGCCACCACCCACGCACATCCAGAGTGGGCTGAGAAGTGCCATGGAGCAGAGCAGGAAAGAAGTCCTCGAAATTTGGTGATCTTCAGGCAAGGCAATGAGGCAGATAGGGAATATGGATGACAGTGAAACAAATCAAACTGCATCACAAAAACACAGGCAGCAAAAGCCAGTCCATGGAAAACTACAGAACAAACTATCTAGCTTCCTCAACACATACACTGTTTAAATAAAAGAAAAAGATACAGGAAGAAACCTATAGATTAAAAGAAACGTAATAGATTCAAAAAATTAGGCAAAACTGGCTGGGCGCGGTGGCTCACGCCTGTAATCCCAGCACTTTGGGAGGACAAGGTGGGTGGATCATGAGGTCAGGAGTTTGAGACCAGCCTGGCTAACATGGTGAAACCTCGTCTCTACTAAAAATACAAAAATTAGCCGGGTGTGGTGGCACGCATCTGTAATCCCAGCTACTCAGGAGGCTGAGGCAGGAGAATCGTTTGAACTCAGAAGGCGGAGGTTGCAGTGAGCCGAGATCGCATCACTGCACTCCAGCCTGGGTAACAGGGTGAGACTCTGTCTCACACTCACACACACACACACATTAGGCAAAACTAAACTACAGTGTTTAGGGATGCACATTTGAGTGACAAAACTATGAAGAAAAGTAAAGATGCCATTCCAAAAAATAAAATCATCATAATGGTCACAGTTGTGTGTGTGTGTGTGTGTGTGTGTGTGTGTGCGTGTGTGTCCGCAGATGGTTATAAGAAGGCATGTGGAAAGTTTCTGGAATGGCTCGCAAGGTTCGAGTTTCTGACATCAAGGATAGTAATAAAGGTGTTTGCCTTCATTAGTAATAAGAGTGTTCATTACCTGTAAATTTGTTTTATAAATATTTTCAGTATTTGTATTATTACCTATAAAAATAAAATATATTTTTTAAGTGAAGAGTTTGGAGTCAGACAACCTGGTTTAAACCAAAAACTCTGGCACTTACAATTTATGTAAAATGGGGATGTTGACGATCTCTATAGTACCCATTAAACAATGTAATCATGAAGATGAATAGATGTAAAGGTTATAGAAACTATTTCCAGATAGGAAATCCTTCATGGGTGTTAGCTATTATTATAGGAAATGGTTCTCTGTCTAGGAAGTAAGCAGTGGTAGATGCAAAGTGCTGCAAATGTATGAAGGACTTAGCAATATTCTGCATCATAATTTATTTTTTATTCATATTTCAAATTAAATTATTCATTCCAGAGAGTGCTTATTTTATGTCAAAAAAGTGATACAAGTTTACAATGAAAATCAACGGGAAATGGAATTCAGTTGATTATTACTTTGCATCCAAATTTATTGGAACTCATCCATTTTATTAACCAAGGCAGATCAAAGAAGTAGCTCTATGTGTTAAAAAGGAGACTGTCAAATTAAAAAGTCTTAGTCTGACTGAACCTCTCCTGATTGCAAATTAAAATATTAGGGATACTTTGTTTGAATTCTTAAATTTAGATTAGGCTTTGAAAGGATTAAAAACATTCATGAAAAGCTGGTCTTTAAAAACAATAACATTCTACAACTATTCTTTTTAGCTTTTTTTGTGAAAAGGAGGCAAAGCTTTCTTAATACTACTAATTAATTGATTTATTATTTAGTTTTAATTAATCATTGTGTTTTTTGACCTTTGGATTGTGTTACCATTATACACTGTTAGTTTTAGCAATTTTTAAAGCTTGTTTTTTGAGTTCATTTCAGACCTATTTTCTATGTCAAATATGTTAATGACTGCATTTTAGAAAGTTGATTATTCTAATAAAAACACTCTAAATTACCACATTAAATTTAATAGGATAAAAGCCAGTGTCCACGCAGGTGATTCAAATGTCTTGAAAATCCTATGACTAACATTAAAAAAGAAATCTTCCATTCCTATGCAATTAGGAATATTCGTTTATAATAATGTCCTTTGGAGAATTCAATTTGTTTTAAGTCCCTGGAATGTTATTATTCTGTCTTTAATGATTTGCTACAGTTTTGGCACATCCATTCTATTTTAGCTCATTATTTGAGAACTTTATCAGGTAACAAGTATTTGTAGTATTAAATTGCATTTTTTGCACTGTCACTGACCAAAATTGATTACAGTTTTTTTTTCATCTGTTAAAAATGGATGAATCGGCCAGTCGCGGTGGCTCACGCCTATAATCCCTGCACTTTGGGAGGCCGAGGCATGTGGATCACCTGAGGTCAGGAGTTCAAGACCAGCCTGGCCAACGTGATGAAACCCCGTCTCTACTAAAAATATTTTAAAAAATTAGCCAGATGTGGTGGTGGGCACTGTAATCCCAGCTACTCGGGAGGCTGAGGAAGGAAAATTGCTTGAACCCAGCAGGCGGAAGTTGCAGTGAGCTGAGATTGTGCCACTGCACTCCAGAGCAAAACACCATCTCAAAAAAAAAAAAAGAAAAAAAGAAAAAGAAAAAAAATGATGAAGCAACCTGTTTGCTAGGGGCTTAACGAGAATAATTAAAACAAAATACAACAGTGGAACATCATTATAACACTACTTTTCTCATAGTGAAATAAGTTAAACATCAAATGTGTCCTGAACCCTGGGACATAACTTATTCCAAATTTCATCTCATCAGGAGAGACTCAGATGTTCATATTCAGAAGTATGAATAGATATCGTTCTATAAATATTGTACACAACAACTTTTATTATCCATCTAGACAGACAATGGTATTGACCATTTCAAATACACACTTCTATATACAGTACACTGTATAAGCTAGAAAATGCGTTAACATGACTCATCAATATGGCATCTTTCCTATCAGTGTAACAGTGCAGACCTGTGGTTTGCAGACCAATGGCATTGACACCACCTGGGAATTTGTAGAAATACTGACTCACCACAATGGCCTTAATGTTCCCCCCCTCCTGACTTCAGACAAGCTTCTTTCTGACTATAGATAGGCCTACCACCTCCTTTTTTGTAGAGCAATTACTTTGGAAAATTTGCAATTGTAAATTCCTTCTCTGCCCCTTTCAGATATAAAGCTTCTACAACTTAGGAAATTCTTTCTCAAAGACCTGGGCGCCAATCCTTTGAAATGTAATCATCGAGAAAGATAGGGCCCTACTTCCCAGTCTCTATAGGAGGGTAGGAGCCTAACTTTGAGATAAGGTACCATTAGCAAACACAGGTGGCCTAATCATATTAACCAGCCCAATCACATTCTCCATCCTGCCTATGTCCTCCAGTACTTTTCCATTAGCTCACCCCAGCATTTAAAAATCCTTTCACCTTTTTCTTCAGTGGAAGAGTTGAGATGAAACTCTTTCTCCTGTTGCAATAGTCCTCAATAAAGTCTACTTTACCTGTTTAACCGATCTGTTCAGTTTTTCTTTTACAAGACTCTCAGCCTCATGTCTGAATCCGAATTTGCAGTTTAACAAGATCCTCAGGTGTTTCCAGTGCCCAATAAAGGTTGTGATGCACTGCTTTGGACAATAATATTGATCACTCTCTGCTGGTACTTAATAGTGCACAGGTCAAGATAAAACAGACTTGGAACGTGGAACATTAAAATGTTAGATAAGCATGGATGCCTAACATGGAAATGTCACATAAGCACCAGCTAGTTCAATGGCATAATAATAAAAATATTCCTATTTCAATTATTTGAGTATTTCTTATTGTCTTTAAGTGCTCTTTCTGGGTATGTTCTAAAATAGTCTATGCTCCATTTGTCACTTACTGTTTTCAATTGAAAAATTAAGTCAATGCTTTAAAGAAGACAAGCATGAAAGAATCTGTCCTGCCAGTAATGGAGAGCATAACACTAAGGATGCACCACTACAGCTACACAACCTGTGTCTACTAGGTGCTGAAGTCACTGTGTTGGCTAACCACAAAGGACGGAGAATCGGTTTTGGTCATGCAGGCAACAATCACACCATTCTGATTTTCTGTATAAGGGCATATGCAATGATTATTTTAAAATAAATCACATAGGGGTCTCTCATCTTCTCATAAAAAAGTTTTAACTTTAATATTCAGTCATTTTTATGTTGTTTAGCATATGATAATAACTTGCCTTTACAGTAGACTAAAAATGCTCTTTAGTTATAAATAAACAATAAAACTAAGACATTTAAAGTTCCCTAACAGCTCACATTTGTTCTATGACTAAGCCCAAAAAATGTCATAGCAGAATAATACTTTTTGAAATGTTATAAAAAAGTGAAAGTAAACATGATACAACTATATCTTCAAATATATTCTTTATATGCTGGGCAAAATTTACCGCATTGAGGATGCTGTTGCCTGAACAGACAGAAAGGAAGAGAGAATAACATTCTTCCTTATTCTTATCTGAATAAAAACTATACAAGCAAGTGCAACCCAACACTCAAGCAACTTTTGTCTACTTTTGGAGAATTAGATCTTAAGCTATAAGATTTTGAGGGCCAGAACAAAAGTCATCTTTTTTTTTACTTTTCCGTCACATAGCCAGTCTGAACGTTTGTACACATAGGCTAAAATAAATGCTTGGAGCAGGTAGTCAGAAAGTAAATCTCTAAAATTTAAACCTAGTGGCTTTGGAAATGTTAATACTGACAAGATAGCATGAGTTTAAAGAGTACCACCTTACTAAATGCTAAAGGTGTTCTTAAAATCACCATCTGAAATTCTGTCCATATCTTGGGGCTTTGTTTAATTTCAATTTAATTAAATGCATATTAATTTAGTCCCTATTGAATCAATCTGGGAGGTTATCATCCTGAAACAAAACCTGTTCTAATGGTGTAAACATTTGACACGGAAAACAAGTGAACAATAATATGCAAGGTATTACAATATAATCCTGGGGATATTAACATTGTGTCTGCGTGCAGGAGAGAGAGATGGACTCCTTTGGCATTTGGTGATTATAGATGCCTTTTTGGAATGTTTATATACGCACAAAATAAAACTTCATTGAATTATGATGAAAACCAGTTATATTGAAAGGCAATAATCAAAACGTAATAGGCTGGGTGCAGTGGCTCACACTTGTAATCCCAGCACTTTGGGAGGACAAGGTGGGTAGATCATTAGGTCAGGAGTTCGAGACCAGCCTGACCAACATGATGAAACCCTGTCTCCACTAAAAATACAAAAATTAGCCGGGTATGATTGCACGCACCTGTAACCCCATCTACTCAGGAGGATAAGGCAGGAGAATCTCTTGAACCCGGGAGGCAGAGGTTGCAGTGAGCCGAGATCGTGCCATTGCACTCCAGCCTGGGTGACAGAGTGAGACTCCATCTCAAAAAAAAAAGTAATAAAATGAATTTGCAATATAGTAACATGTAGTTCTTTATTGACATTTATATGACAGGAGATAGTGGCAGGCCTAATTTTGGAGTGACAATGAATGCAAATAATATTTGAGAAATCTACAAAAACCATAATATAATAAGAAAATATTTGTAACTTCAAGTGATAAAGTAACAGTTTCTTTCAATAGCCACTAATTATTGTGGCTGGTATTTCTAACTGAAGCAAATCCCAAATTTCAGTTAGACATAAGTGAAAATAGACACACATATGTGTATGTGTGTGCATACATGTATTTTTCCTATAGAGTCCAAAGGGGCAAAGTGATGAAAAACCTTGTAAGTCTTTTAAAGTATGCTGACATTACCTCAAGGGCAAAGAGAATGTACCATTTTTTTAAAAAACTTCAGGATACTCATCAACTTTATCTTTATGAAAGCTCATTCTGGCTATAACATATAGAAAATATTATACTGAGTAGGGTTGGGCAGGTGTCTGAGTAGAGACAAGGAGAATAAACATTTTGGTGGAGAGTGATTTACATTGAGAATGACAGATATGAAGAATGCTATCAGAGTTTCTGAATAGGGTAACAGGAGGGATGGTTTTATTTTATCTGTTTTGTGACCAGAAACCAAAGGAGACAATCTGAGTCTTGTTTGGGAAGAGGTTGGAATATGACACATATAATGGATTTTCAGTCTAGGTCTAAAACTGCTACACTTTAAAAGATGCCAGCCCTGTATATGATGACCAAATATTATAAGACACCATCTTCACCGGGGCCTCCTCTCGTTCAGGGCAAAATCCTTCCACCCCTGATATGTTTTTGGTTCTTATCTCAGCATCAGATTTCAGATATCATTGCAATATAGAAACAGACAATCTTTTTGAAGGACCCATTTCCGCTGTCTTAGTATCCCATCTCATTTTTTTGGCAACTCAAATTAGGCAAGCATCTCTTGAAATGAATAAAATAAAACAGAAATAATACCAACTACAATTTTCTGAACAACTCCTAAGTGCAAGGTAGTCAGTCATATGTCCTTACGTTCCAATTATTCGTTGAACAAATATTGACCTAGCATTAAGTACTAAACATTGTTCCAGGGGCTTGGGAGCAGGTAATAAAATAATCAAAACTGTCTCCCTTCAGGGAGCTTAGTTTTTAATCCTCACAAGAATCCTAGGAAGCTGGAAAAGTATCAAAATTTTATCAATAAAACTGCCAATATTTATAGAAGTTAGGCAGAAATGAGATTTCAACTGAGGTTTGTGGCCTCAAAATAAGTGTTAATTTTTGTGTTTGTGTGGCACATTCTTTCAAATATTCTTGATGGTGGCAAAGCTGAATGCTTTGAGGTGAATCCTCTATTGGAAACACGTCTAGTCTTCTTGCACCGGGGAAAAATGATGGTTAATACATCTACACCAAATAGATGGGGACTATTTAAGACAGCTGTATTCCTTTGTTTGTGCTCATGTTTATTTGGTGAAATATATACATATGCAGGTTTTTTTTTTTTTTTTTTTTTTTTTTTGACGGAGTCTCGCTCTCTCACTCTGTCGCCCAGGTTGGAGTGCAGTGGCAAGATCTTGGCTCACTGCAACCTCCACCTCCTGGGTTCAAGCGAGTCTCCTGCCTCAGCCTCCTGAGTAGCTGGGATTACAGGCATGCGCCACCACGCCTGGCTAAGTTTTGTATTTTTAGTAGAGATGGGATTTCACCATGTTGGTCAGGTTGGTTTCAAACTCCTGACCTCGTGATCCGCCCGCCTCGGCCTCCCAAAGTGCTGGGATTACAAGCGTGAGCCACTGCGCCTGGCCCATGTGAAGGTTTTATAAAGCATCTTGTAGTTCAGAGAGCTGGAGAAGTCCGTCATATGTATGTGTGTGGGTGTGTGTGTGTGTATGTGTGTGTATACATTGCTCCTTTGGCGTAATGATGGTAACATATGTAGTGTATGATCCCTTGCTTTAGGAATTTTGGATTTTCAAGATAAATGTTTCCCCTACCTAATTTCGGCCATGTCTTATTTATGAGACCTTCACGGGGTACATAAAAATGCACTGTCAGGTTGATTCGTTCTCCTGAGCATTAGTAGTTTCAGTCAAGTAGATGTGAAATCACAAAAGACAGTGAAATACACTTCTATCTGATTTTGCCTTCATTTCATTGATCTTTGGAAGGTGTGTTTGGTCAGTTTCATCATAAAATTGCAGGTAAGCAATTTAATTTTTGTTAACTACATCATTGCATGATAGCTATGCAAGGAAAAATTCTAATAACATTGGATAAGTTTTCTGCCTTATTTTTTATAACTGAAATATATGAACCTTATTTTCATCTATGTTAACCAGTAGTTCTCAACTCGGGTTGCACAGCAGAATCAGATATACACTAAGGCCGGGTGTGGTGGCCCCAGCTCTACTAAAAATACAAAAATTAGCTGGGCGTGGTGAAGGGCGCCTGTAGTCCCAGCTACTCAGGAGGCTGAGGCAGTAGAATCACTTGAACCCGGGAGGCAGAGGTTGCAGTGAGCCAGTGAGCCAAGATTGCACCACTGCGCTCCAGCCTGGGTGACAAAGTGAGAATACATCTTAAAAAGAAAAAAAAGAAAAGAAAAGCAATACTAATGCCTAGCCATTACCTCAGACAAATTGATGCAGAATGTCTGGCAGTGGGACCCAGATATGAGTTTATTTTGAAATCTCCGTGAGTGATTGCAACGTGTAGCCAGAGTTGAGAAACCCTGATTTGTACACTGCATCTTACCTTTATTTTTCCTACACAGGATTTTAATTTACAGCTTTTTAAAAAGAAGAACATCAGAAGATCTATGTATTTGTTGTATTATGTTAGATTTTCTGCTCTTCCAATATTTACACAGCTGTTTAATACTCAAAATGATCTACCACATATTTCTACCACAATTAAACTGAGATCTGACATTTACAATTTTCACATAACCACAATCAGTTCCCAATTCCCTTTTGCAACCAAGAGTAGCTCCCTCACTACAGCCACGTTTTACAGGTTCCAGATCAGAAAGTATTCAGCATTATTCAAAATTATAATCTAGTTATGCTATTTCTGTTGTTTATTCAATTTCAAGAACTTATCTTTTGGAAAATAAGGGGAAGATAAGAGTCTCCAAAAATGTACTAATGTTTCATGTAATTTTTCAAGCTATTTAGATATGTTAGACATGTAAATATCTTTTACTTCAAGAATGTTTTTAATTGTGGTGAATTATTATGTCAAATTGAAATCTATAACATGAACAGCAAAATATATGAATTGGTCTAAAAAATACCTGTCTTTAAGATTCAATAGTATTTAATTTTCAACCAGGTGGGCAGTTGGTAAGGTGAGATTCAAACATGTTTTTCACTTAATTTAGTTGGTAAATTACACATAAATTATTAGGGAAACAAAAGCACTCTTAGCCCTAACTGTACCTTATCACTGATTTATTAACTGCCCAGAATTCCTCTCTCCCTATCATCTTAGTCACTATTACAAACTTTAAGTTCTCCCACAGGACTCCTATATTGCCAATTTTTCTTTAAGATTACTGCTGATTTCATTGAGTTAATGGTGGCCTTCGAGCTACAATGCTCTCAAGCTCTTTGACCCCAGACCTAGAGGTGAC
Source organism: Symphalangus syndactylus (assembly GCF_028878055.3). NCBI lineage: Eukaryota > Metazoa > Chordata > Mammalia > Primates > Hylobatidae > Symphalangus > Symphalangus syndactylus. Next base: position 43,331,687 of record NC_072447.2, on the reverse strand, counting down.
TATAAGTACATCTATGCTTTTGAATTGGAGAATGTTTCTGAAAGAGTAGCAGGAAGTAAGGCTGGAGTGATTGACTAAAGCCAGATCATGAAAAGTCTCATGATAAGATAATGAATTTGAAATTCATTTTGAAGAGATGGAGAAACTCTGATGGTTCTTATACAGGTGAGTGCTCTGATTAAATTTCAGATTTTAGAAAGGCCACCCCAGCAGCAATCTGGAGGAAACATTTGGAGGAAGGTCAAACTGGAAGTGGTGAGATCTTTCAAGATGCAACAGTCCAGATAAGAAGGGATGTAATTCAAGTGAGAACTCTCCCATGTCTACTAGTCAAAGGGTACTGAGCACAATCCTAGAACTCTGTGATGACTTTTAGCACAATTATCATACTGTACTATAATAATTTATCCTTCTCCTTCTCCTTCTTCATATTAGTAGCTCACTCCCTTGCTAAACCACAATATCTCTAGATGACAGACCCATATCTTTTCCATTTTTATCCCCAGGTCCTAGCACAGGGCCTGGTACACTGTTAAGTGTTTAAAAACACTTAGAGAATATTCAGGTGAATACACAAATAAAGCAATAATTTTAATGACATTAATTTGTAGAGTAGAATAAATACTTTATCTAGATTTGAGTCTTGGCTCACCCAGTAACTACTTGGCAGACTTCTGACATTTCACTTATTTTCCAATTATCGATTAATCAAAGGGTATGGACTAAATTATTTATAATGTATGTTCTGACTCTAATGAGTTATGGAACTGTTTCCATTTAAAATTTATCACACAACAGAAAATTATAAATTGTCAAAAGTTGGCTCAAAAGACTGCATTTCATATCATCGACTGATTGTCACTTTTGTCCATTTTAATAGGTTCAAAGTGATTTCATGTCTTCTCAGAAATACTAGTTTTTACTCAAGAAGTATGTGAGTTGACAGGCAGATGCAGTGGCAAATCAATATTTCTTCCATATGAAATCCCAGATTGCTAAAATATGTACTTTTGTCATTAAGTGATTTATTTTTACGTGGCTAAATTGAGGGAATATTATAATTTTATAGTCTGATGCCATTAACATGACTACAAATGCTAAATCATAGCGTTCCTTAATATGCGTTAATATTCTTTGCCTTGTTTGATATTAACTCTGTTTCTTGAATACAGATGAATAAGTTTTTAAAGTGAATCTATAGTTGTACATTATTGTTTTAATAATGAAACTTCTTGTCATCAGTATTTTAATAATGATCTTTATCTTTCGGTAGTAGTCAACAATTTTAGGTTTATATTTCTTGGTTTTTAATAATTAAGACCACAGACATAGGATATAGCAGCAGAACATAATTGCTCAACATCAGTTGCATTCTCACTCCAAAATAGTTATAACTCTGGGATGCTATAAATATTGCTCAACAAGATTTAATATAAAGACAGGGTAGCTTTCTTTTGTTATGCTTTGGATATGTCTTTCCTAGGAGATATGAGGAAATAGCTATTTAAAAAATATTTTAGGCTTCCATGTTTCTCCATAGACTGAAGAAATAGCTAGCATAGTCATTTGTAAATGGTAACAAAGAGAGTGCACTGGTTAAGCCAAACATTACAAAACAAAAATTATACCAGATGTGTCCAGGTTGATATTTATATAAAAACCTGTCATACCAAAGCACTTTCAATGGACAATAGTTTCATGTATACTTCAGCATAATCCTGCACTATGACGTAAATATTTATTCTACATTGTCATGGCATTTTATTGGTAGAGGAAACAAATGAGATTTTTTTCTGTACAAAAAACAGCAAACATAACATTTTGATTGACTTTGTCTTTAAAGAATTCTAACCAGAAAATTAATGAATAGTAAGTAATATCAATTACACAAAGTTTCAAAGCTACCTATAGGATATAAGGAAAAACAAATTTATTTTTTTAATCTCAGATTTTTCTATCTTTTGTTTCCTTTGGTCTTTGCCACATTGGGCTTCAGGTTTATTTTACATCGCATTAACTGGCTTTTGTATAATAGAAGTAAGTGTGTGTGTGTGTGTGTGTGTGTGTGTGTGTGTGTGTGTGTGGGAGAGAGAGATGAAAAATGCATAAATTTTAGTGTAGATGATTTGTGTTTTCTAAGTTTAAGAGTTCAGTCAGTAATATCAATTTTCATGCAATTTCTTGAAGTGCCACTTCAATATTTTTTTCTTTAACTTACGTGTAATATTTCACTGCAAAAGAAATCCATGGAAGGCAGATTATTTAAGATAAATACCTGGCATCTACCTGGCAATGCACAAGGTGCCTTACCAAGAGTATCATGTTTTAACTTCACAAGAACAAAATAAGATGACAAAGACCAAAATACTAAACAATGACTAAATAAATAGCAAAATGGGAAGTTAAACTACAGTTGTTACGAAGCCCATGATCATTCTGCTGTAACAGCTATAACACTGTCTTCTGAGCATGGAACACACTACCTGGCTTTTTGAATTAGGATCTGCAAGGCATTTACTAGGAATATAAGGCAGTGATTTTCAAACTGTGAGTTGTATCTATTATTGGGTCACGAAGTCAATTGATTTGGTGTAGACTAGCATTTTATCAAGGTGGAGTAAAACAAACAATTCAATCATGTATCACAGGTTTGTTGAAAAGGGCAGTCCATCATGGGCAATAAACAACACTGCCTGTCCTTTTTAACTGTGACAAATTCTAAGGCTTAATCATCCCTTGACACCATGGTACTGAGCAGTTTCTGTAGCTAGTCACGTAGGCAGTTAATTAGGTAAAAGTGACCACAGCATGACTACCATGAGGCTTTTCTCTCCAGGGAAAGGAGACTGTCTTGTTAGTTGTTCACTACTAACAAAGTGAGACCTTGGCCCTGTATTCCCCAGCTGCAGCACAACCCACTGTGTGCGTAGTCACCGTTTTGGCCTCTTGCGTCACCTCGTAATACTTGAGACAGAGGAACTGGTACTACCATGCTACTGTTCCTGTATTTGCTATATTGTGACTACTAAAGACTCACGCTCTAACCCACTGAATCTCATTGTCTACTTTGAGCACCTATGGAGTTGTGACAGGCCAACATTGTGCTTGCTTAGCCACCTCCTTTGAAATCTTAACCTTTGCCATCCTCCACAAGGTTGGATTCTCACCAGAGAATATAGTAAGAATAAGTGCTAGCTCAGCGAACTTTTGTTTCAGTTGCAGGTGTTTGTAGGCAAAGTGCTGCAAAACTCCAGGAGGTGTCACAAGTGTTACAGTATTGTATATGTGTCAATACATCAAAAAAGTTTGAAAATCACTGCTGTAGAAAATACAAGAAACAGGCCAGGCAGTGTCTCATGCCTGTAATACCAGCACTTTTGGAGGCCAAGGCAAATGGATCGCTCGAGTCCAGGAATTTGAGACCAACCTAGGCAACACGGCAAAACTCCATGTCTACAAAACAAAAATTAAAAAAATTAGCCAGGCGTGGGGGCACGTGCCTGTAGTCCCAGCTACTAAGGAGGCTGAGGTGGGAGGATCACTCGAGCCCGGTAGGTTGAGGCTACAGTGAATTGTGATGGCACCACTGCACTCCAGCCTGGGAGACAGAGTGAGACCCTGTCTCAAAAAAAAAAAAAAAAAAAAAAAAAAAAAACAAAACAAAAAACAAAACTACAACAACAAAAAAAGAAAGAAACAAATAAGCCTAAAGTCCAATTTCGTTGACTAACAAAACATGCTTGAAAGGCTCATTAAGACCATAAATCTGAAACTATTTGTTGAGAGAGTTAATGTTTAAGGAAGAAGTGATCATTTTCATTTGAGTTCAACTGAGAATGTAGGATTTAATCCATCTTTGAGGACGGAAGGAGGGGCCAGGAGATACTTTTTACTGTGGTTCAAGTGGAGAATGGACCAGATCAAGCTTCTAAAACTTTCAGGAGATTGGGGGCCAGGGGAGACAGTTTATAACATACAAGTAATAAACAAAATAATGATAAAAAAGTCTGAAGCCAAGATATCAAAATGACAGCATAGAAAACAAAAATGCTGTTTGCTGTCTCTATGATTTCTATGATCTAATTTTAATCCTCTATATCAGAATGTTTTGTCATAAAAAAAGACATAGCCTCAAGAAATCATGGTTAAATTACTCAATTATTAAGGTTTTTCATTATTATTTTTCCTAGATTTTCAATAATTAATAAGAATATTTTTTGGCTGCATAAATATCTTCTTTTGAGAAGTGTCTGTTCATGTCCTTTGCCCACTTTTTGATGGGGTTGTTTTTTTCTTGTAAATTTGTTTGAGTTCATTGTAGATTCTGGATATTAGCCCTTTGTCAGATGAGTAGGTTGCAAAAATTTTCTCCCATTCTGTAGGTTGCCTGTTCACTCTGATGGTAGTTTCTTTTGCTGTGCAGAAGCTCTTTAGTTTAATTAGATCCCATTTGTCAATTTTGGCTTTTGTTGCCATTGCTTTTGGTGTTTTAGACATGAAGTCCTTGCCCATGCCTACGTCCTGAATGGTATTGAAGAAATGCTCATCATCAATGGCCATCAGAGAAATGCAAATCAAAACCACAGTGAGATACCATCTCACACCAGTTAGAATGGCCATCATTAAAAAAGCAGGAAACAACAGGTGCTGGAGAGGATGTGGAGAAATAGGAACACTTTTACACTGTTGGTGGGACTGGAAACTAGTTCAACCATTGTGGAAGTCAGTGTGGCGATTCCTCAGGGATCTAGAACTAGAAATACCATTTGACCCAGCCATCCCATTACTGGGTATATACCCAAAGGACTATAAATCATGCTGCTATAAAGACACATACACACGTATGTTTATTGCGGCACTATTCACAATAGCAAAGAGTTGGAACCAACCCAAATGTCCAACAACGATAGACTGGATTAAGAAAATGTGGCACATATACACCATGGAATACTATGCAGCCATAAAAAAGGATGAGTTCGTGTCCTTTGTAGGGACATGGCTGAAACTGGAAAACATCATTCTCAGTAAACTATCGCAAGGACAAAAAACCAAACACCGCATGTTCTCACTCATAGGTGGGAATTGAACAATGAGAACTCATGGACACAGGAAGGGGAACATCACACTCCGGGGACTGTTGTGGGGTGGGCGGAGGGGGGAGGGACAGCATTAGGAAATATACCTAATGCTAAATGACGAGTTAATGGGTGCAGGAAATCAACATGGCACATGGATACATATGTAACAAACCTGCACATTGTGCACATGTACCCTAAAATCTAAAGTATAACAAAAAAAAAAAAAATATATTTTGCCCTTGTGTCCAATCCCATATATATTTTTTTCTTCACCTAACTGTCCTATTTATAATGTTCTGCCTCTCTATACTTTATGGGATGAGACTATTTTCAAATAAGTTATATCCATGATCTCATCTGTTTCTCCTCTATGTTTTATCATCAAAATGACTCATGATTCAGAACTTATTCATGTAACAGTGTCTCATTACTTGTATATCCACATTACACAATTTATATCTATACCAATCTATGAATATGCATACACACAGAAGATAAACAATCTTTTTTTTTTTTTTTTTGAGACAGAGTCTTGCTCTGTGGCCCAGGCTGGAATGCAATGGTGCCATATCGGCTCACTGCAACCTCCGCCTCCCAGGTTCAAGCAATTCTCCTGCCTCAGCCTCCCAAGTAGCTGGGATTACACCACCACATCCAGCTAATTTGTTTGTATTTTTAGTAGAGACGGGGTTTCGCCATGTTGGCCAGGCTGGTCTCAAACTCCTGACCTCAGGTGATCCACCCACCTCGGCCTCCCGAAGTGCTGGGGTTACAGGCATGAGCCACCGCACCTGGCCCAATCCTTCTTTAAAAAAAAAATCTTGACAGCCTTTAGTATTTATATTTTTAATGACATATTATATAGTAATATATAGTTTAAATGGCAGTTTGTTGCTTAGTCAAATTGCATAGTTAGTGCTGTTAAATCTATTTAGTAAGGACTTATTTAGAAAAAAGTTTGTACTCCATTCTGCTAATGGAATTATGGGATATAATTTGTACAATGATTAAATATACAGACACAATTTACCCATTTATTGCATTAGTTATTCACAATGAATGGAAATTTGGGTAACATTCTTTAGACAGAGCCACAGTTTAGAACAACTAGGGTTTACAGTTAAAGGTTTAGTTTATAAATGACATTATATTGGATTTTCCCTCTTTATCTTCCTTTAGGTTTTCGTTATACTGTGGAATTATCTTGGGGATCCCAATGATCCTCTTAATATCTGATACAAATGATCTACTTATAAAATGATGGCTCTAATAAAAGATTTTTTGAGTAGTGAGGGACTTCAGAGGTTACCAATTTTAATTCTTTTATTATGGGATATTTCAAACATGCACAAAAGTAATGAGAATACTACAATATACTCCTATGCACCTATCACCCCTCATCAACAATTAGCAAATATTTGCCAATTTTGTTTGATTTATTCCTTTCACTTTTTTTTCTGGAATATTTAAAATCACATCCTCAATTTCATATCAGTTTATTTCTAAATACTTCATTTTGCATCCCAAACACATAAGCCCCAAAGGGCTTATGATTATCACATATATTGACATAAAAATAATTTTTTAAAACAATGAAATAACAAACCATGGTCAAATACCTCTTAGTATCTCACTCTCTTTTCTTTTTTTTTTTTTTTTTTTGCATTTGATTTCTGAATCAGGATCCCCACAAGACACAAAATGTACACATGTGCACTTGGTTGACATATAGAAACCATTTTATTTAATCTTTTTAGTTTGCACAACTTGAGGTGCACAGAGGGTAATTCATTTTCTTGACATCACTGGGCTTCTTACTTTATCTATTCATTCTGCAAATATTTATAAGCATCTAGTAGATACTGTCCTAGGTACTTGGGAATTATCTACGAGCAAAATTGACAAAGATCTCTGCCCTTATGGAGCTTCTATTCCTGTTGGAGGAACGTAATATAAACATTAAAAATAAATCAAGTACAGAGTATATTTGAGGATGATAAATGTTATGGATCAAAGAAAATTATAGTGGAACTAGGTAGGTGCTGGAGGTGGGGGAAGTTATGCTTGAATTTTAAATTGGCCTCATTGAGAAGAATATATCGAAGCAAAGACTAAGATGAAAAAGTTAATTGTGGCATATCTGGAAGGAGCGCCTCCAGAGGAAAGGAGAAAGAACAAGCAGTGTCCGTGCCCCAAGGCATGCACAGACATGTATGTGGGAAGCATCTGTGGCTCAAGTGAATTGACTGCAGGTGAGAACAATGAATAAGGTTAGAGAGGACACAGGAGGCCACATTATAAAAAGCCTTACTAGCTCTTGTAAAAACTCTAGCTTTTCTTTGGAATGCAATGGAAGCAATTGCAAGAGTGGGCACAGAGCAATTACACATTCTGCTCTTTGCTTAAAGAGGGACATTCCAGTTACTATACAAAGACCAGGCAGTTTGAGGCATGGGTAGAAAGTTGCTGATTTTCAGACCACTGGAGAAACTCTAGCAGTAGTTGAGACAAGAGATCATAACAGTGATGAAGATCGGGAATAGAGATTAGAAGTTGTCTAATTCTGGGCCAGGCGCGGGCGCTCACGCCTGTGATCCCAGCAGTTTGGGAGGCTGAGGCGGGCAGATCACCTGAGGTCGGAAGTTTGAGACTAGCCTGACCAACATGGAGAAACCCCATCTCTACTAAAAATACAAAATTAGCCAGGCATGGTGGCGGATGCCTGTAATCCCAGCTACTCGGGAGGCTGAGGCAGGAGAATCATTTGAACCCGGGAGGCAGAGTTCGCGGTGAGCCGAGATTGTGCCATTGCACTCCAGCCTGGGTGACAAGAGCGCAACTCCGTGTCAAAAAAAGAAAGAAAAAAAGTTGTCTAATTCTGAATATACAGTTGACTCTTGGACAACACAGGTTTGAACTGCATGGGTCCATTTGCACATGAATTTTCTTCTGCCTCTGCCATCTGTGAAACAGCAAGGCCAACTCCTCCTGTTCCTTCTCCTCAGCCTACTCAACTTGAAGATGACAATGAAGATAATGAAGACTTATATCATGATCCTCTTTCAGTTAATGAATAGTAAACATATTTGTACTTCCTTATGATTTTCTTAACATTTTTTTCTCTAACATACTTTAATGCAAGAATACAGTATGCGATACATATGCAAAATATGTGTTAATAGACTGTTTATGTTATCAGTAAGGCTTCTAGTCAAGAGTAGACTATTAGCAGTTAAATTCTGGGGGACTCAGGCTGGGCATGGTGGCTCACGCCTGTAATCCCAGCACTTTGGGAGGCCGAGGTGGGTGGATCACCTGAGGTCAGGAGTTTGAGACCAGCCTGGCCAACATGCAGAAACCCCGTCTCTACTTAAAATACAAAAATTAGCTGAGCGTGGTGGCGGGCGCCTGTAATCCCAGCTACTCAGGAGGCTGAGGCACGAGAATCGCTTGAACCTGAGAGGCAGAGGTTGCAGTGAGCTGAGATCGTGCCACTCCACTCCAGCTTGGGTGACAGAGCGAGACTCCATTTTGAAAAAAAAAAAATTGCGGGGACTCCTAAGTTTTACATGAATTTGCAACTGTATGGTGGTGGGGAGCTGTCAGACCCCTGAACCTCCACGTTGCTCGAGGGTCAGCTGTATTTTAGTGTTAAAGCTGATTTATTAGGGATGGGATGTGAAAAAAGGAGAGAAGTCAGGGCAACACCAAACCATTTAACCTGAGCAAACATAGATGAAGTTGTTATCAATTAAAAATTGAAAGTCACAGGCTTTGCGGGGGACAGAAGGAGTTCAGGTTAGGACATGTGAAGATGTCCACTGACTTACTGTTAGAGATGTTGAGTAGCAAGTTATATATCCAAGTTTGGATATGAGTAGAAGGCTTTGAGCCACAGTTGTAAATTTGAGGGCATTGATATACAAGGTGATTTTCTGAGACTGTAAGACTGTAAGTATAGAAAGGGAAGATCTAAGACACCAAGGACTGAATCCAGGGCATGCCAATATGTAGAGATCAGGAAAACCAGGATGGTAACAAAAATGGTTCTTGCTATTGTAATGATTCATTTCTTCCAAAATTTCATTTTAAAACTCCCAAGTTTTGCTTGACGAGGTACAGTCTCATACGGATTAGGAATTCTACGTCTGACTTCTCCTTGCCTTAGACTCATCATTTTGCTCCTTGGTTCAGTATCGTACAGGTTTAACTACTCCCAATTGAATGTTTTTTCCACTACCTTGGCCACTTTACAGTTGTTCTACAATGTTTCTGTGTCAAGTATAAGAGGCTTTCTGATCCTTCAAATCATCATGGTGGCAGCGAATTTAAAAGCTACTCATTCTGATGCTTCTTGAGGGCAGGATAAGCATATGTCTCGTTTCACCCCGTTGTCAACAAAATTAACAAAGCTAAAAGCCTGCCCCAATTTCAATAATACATTTTATGGTCACCTACTTCAGGACACCCATGGCCAAGTAAGGAACAGCACAGTCAAGAGGATGTGATGCCATTAATTCTTCAGAACACAGGAAAATTTATGTCAATAGCGTTGAACAAATAATTGGGAATGAGATGCTCATTCTATACAAACAATTTATGGCTGTTTTGCTCAATTTTTGTTTTCATCTCAGACCGGCCCCACCTCTGTCCCACAACGGTTACTAAAATTAATTATATTTAAAAGAGAAGAAAGTGAGAGAATACTTTGTTTCGGTTCTCTCTCTCTCTTTCTCTCTCTCTCCCTTTCTCTCTCCCTCTCTCTCTCACTCCGTGTGTGTGTGTGTGTGTGTGTGTGTGTGTGTGTGTTTAAGAAGGGATGAAAGCTAAATAAACTGTTAGAATAAACTGTTAGAAGATAGAATGCAGCTAATCTATCACTCTCAGGTTTTATTCTTCACCTATATAAGCAGTTGAATGAGGAAAGCAAGACAACAGATGGCATAAAAGTAGTGTGTGGACGTGCAAATGCAAGACTGAGATGTGGCAAAACATTCAGTAAATATCTGGTATCCATATAGAGCTGAAGAAAAACAGTTTCTGTACAGAGTCAAAGAATAGAAGATTTCATATTTTAAAAGTTACTTATCAGTTACTTGGTGCGTATTTACTGAGTTCCTGCTATTTACCTAGCATTATTGTAAAGGACAAGGGGAGCACGACTCTTAAGTTGCACCTGGAATGACATTTTATCATGCGAGCTTAGAGAAAGGGCAATCCCAATGACACAGTGAGTGGGCCAGGCAGTGTCACTCATGAGCATTACATAGTTCATGATAATATGACTGAATATGTTTCTGAAGCTGGCTGAAGTTAGATTATTGTCATTCATTTTATTAGGGAAGCAAATGAGTAAAGAATAAATTAAATGAATAGATTAAAATATCTAAGATCACATTTAAATGATGCACATTTGACTATCCCTTCCTTAAGATATATTTGAACATTATCAGATCAATGGGAAGAATTTCCTTATTCAGAATCCTTTACTGTAAAATTCAGATATCTGGGTTTAAAGTGATGACACATTCTATCAGAAGAGCGTCACGATTTATATTATGCCAACTTCCCAAAATATAACAGTAAATCCTCATGATCCATGACATTCATACTTGACAGGTTTAGAAGCATCATATTATTTTTGACATTTTCATTCTGTCTTAGTTTAAAAAGCAAATAATGGATAAAATTAAATCATATTTAATTGGGTGAAAGAAACAAATCAGAGATAAAAGCAAAACAACTCTAAGTTGGGTTTCATTGAGAACATTGTTTAGCTCTAAAAACACAAACAACAGTTATGCCTCACAAAACACATGATTAATATGAACCACTTTGAAAGTTGGTTGACTTTAACCTGCCAAGTATATTCACTGGTAGTTTGATAATTCCTACAATTTATAATCTGAGCCATTTAAAATGGTCCCTTCCTTCACTACAGCTAGAGAAACAAGGCAAGAATACATGAAATACAAAAGGAACCAACCACATGTATATGGTGACATAGGAGCCTTGGTGCTCTACTGGTGGTAGGGTAGACAGCAGCAGCAATCTGTCTATCCATCTGTTACTACTTAGTCAAATTAAGTATATACATACCCTTTGACATAGCAATTCTACAATTGGCATTTATCTCAGGGAAATTTTCACACAGGTCCATAAAACACATATACAAGGCTATTCATTACAGTGCTATCGGTAATGGTGAGAGCTAGAAGTAACCTGAGTTTCCATCAATGGGAAAGGGGCAAAATTTGCTGGACACACAAGCATGGACTTCATTGCAGATATGTACAGATGCATAGCTTGTGCCTGTACAAGGGCACCTAGCCAAGGGGCTGCCTGGCAAGGAAATAAATAGCTTGAAATTTGCTATTCCCAATTTTCATGGAGATTCAATATATACACACCATAAAGTGAGAAGTCATAGAGTAGGTGTATAGCAATATGGAAGGATTCTAACAAATAATAAGCCTTAGTGAGAAAACAGGATGAAAAATGAAGTATCTAACAGAATGTATATTACATAAATTATAATTCACAAACAGAAAGCAATTCATACTTTGAAAGGACACCATTCAAATAAAAAAAGTTATACTTAAAACACAATGTTTGTACTGGGGAAGAGCGTGGAAATGAAACGCAGTATGGAGAAAAAAGAAAATACACATGCAGTCACACATAGAAACAAAATAAAAATAGATTAAATGTCACGAATTGAATATCATGGTTCTCTTGACCCACTGCACCTTATATAAAAACAATGACAAAAGCACGAAACTAGACACATTTTAGGCAGTGCTATCAACATGGCTTCGGGGAAAGAGTGCTAAATAGAAGGTAAGAGAATCAAGCTCTACTAACATTTTCATTTCTTTCTTGCTGTATAACCTACGTAAGTTATCTAACATTTCTGGGTCTCAACATTCTCAATTGTCAAATGGGAAAAATGATGCCTTCTTTATCCTAAAGCAGGAAGTGGGCCAAAAATGCTTGGCTGTATACTGTGCGATGTCTACTGTCAACACTTCACTCTCCATCTTAGACCTCCCACCCCTTGCTTGGAGTTTTTAACGTATTCTTCCTATACTCTGAGAAGTACTAATGAAGAAAGATTAGCTAAGACTTTTATTTATTTATTTATTTATTTATTTATTTATTTATTTATTTATTATTTTTGGAATCTTGCTCTGTCACCCAGGCTGGAGTGCAGTGGTGGGATCTCGGCTCAATGCAATAATCTCCGCCTCCTGGGTTCATGCCATTCTCCTGGCTCAGCCTCCAGAGTAGCTGGGACTACAGGTGCCCACCACCACGTCCGGCTAATTTTTTGTAGTTTTAGTAGAGACGGAGTTTCACCGTGTTACCCAGGATGGTCTCAATCTCCTGACCTCGTGATCCGCCCGCCTCAGCCTCCCAAAGTGCTGGGATTACAGGCGTGAGCCACCGCGCCCGGCCCCTAGCTGAGACTTTTAAATCCAACCAATTGAAAATGATTCTAAGTCAACGGATTCTCGGTCTTTATGCCCAGTACTGTTTCTCGCTGCTCTATTTCTCATTGCCAAATTCATTTTGGGTTTTTAGACTTAGGGCTTTTGTTGACTGAGTCTGTTGGAGGTTTGATCTCTAGTTTAGAGAGATGTTACTTCATCAGGAATTTGGGAACCTATCCATTACCTTGTTTACTCTGTTTTCACCACTGACAAACCAGAGTTGGGGCACAAGATTTCTAATATGAATCTTATTTGCATGATTCTGCTCATACAGTGTCTACTCTTGCATAACATATCTCTGTTGCTTACATCAGATATATAGTTATTTTGTACCAGGTATAAGCAAAGGCAAATCTTAATAGTCCACTGAGAGGCAAGTAAATGTCTCTCTTGCATACTTCCAAAGGGAATAAATGTGATTTCAAAGCAGCTTAAAATAACTATCTAGATTAATATTTACAAATATATATGTATTTATAAAAACCAAGTTTTACATTCTTAAGCTATTTTAACTGCTTATTAGAATTATATTGCTCATGTGTTGACAGGAAATTTTGCTTTGATATTAACATCCTCCTTCATTTGTAACATAATAATTTGGTAATTCACTCTTTATTTTTGGTATGAATTGCTGCCTTCGCAAGTCCATGATTTGTCAGTCTATACAAGATATTTATAATGAAGCCAAAGCAGTGAAATACAGGCAAATATGATAAAAGAATACTGTCTCAGATAACCAAGCACACATACTCCTCTAGTATATCCCATGCTAGGTCAGCATGGGTATAATGGTTCTCTTGAGAAACAAGACTAAAACTCGTAAGAAAGAAATTAAGGTGATATAGTTATCCATTGAACTGTTCAGGAGCATTCTCAACACAGCACTGGCCAAATGTAGTGAAATACTACATAGTGCAAGAAAATTAAAAATAAGCATTGCTCTTTCTACTTTTTGAGTTAGAAGGCAACATGCTTAGCAAACATGGTCAAAATTCGAAATTTTGGCTGACAGAGTTTTCAAAGAGTTTAGGTCTTGAATGACTATTTCATTTTGACTTCATGACCCAGGATATGGCAAAATGTAAAGTATGTTTGCTCTTTTCGCAGGTAATTGAATCTCAATTATTTATGTTATTTTACTTTATCTTTGATGACTTCAAAACTGTCTCTGTGTTTCTAAGTTTATTTGAGGAAATAGTTTATGGCCTCTCTTGTTTCTTGGATTTTAGAAAATGAAGAATACATTAAAACTTCCACTTACAGAACAAAATTTTGAAATTTAGCCATGCAGTACCATTCCCTCTTTCAATGCTCCCCCCTGCCCCCACTCCACACAAAAAGGCAAGCGAGACTTCATAAAAGCACATTTCTAGCCTTTGGGGTGAGGACTGGAAGACATGTGAATTCATGACATCTGAATTTGGGAAAGCGTTTTAAATAAAATAGTCTCTAATCCATCAATAAAATTTATGTGACTATTAGGTTAAACACATATAGGCCAACTACAGCAAAGTTTTCAGAACTGTATGGCATGTATTTTGTGTATCAACTTACCACTATCTTCACCTTATTTTTCAATAATTATCCCTTCCAATTTTTACATTTTTTAATCTTTTCACACATATATTTTTTAAAAACTAGATCTATTTGGTATTAAAATGGTACAAATACATGTATACATATGTATATATTACTGTTTTCTTCAGGGGGGAAATGTGTTTTATGTAACTTATGTAAAAACACAATGAGATAATTCATGTAAACATCCGTCTAATTTTATTTTATTTATAGGAAAAATATAATTACAACTATTATTAATCATTATAGTTGAGTATTAAATGAATACGTAACATCACTTGACAAAGAGTTTGGAATTGTATGCAGTCAAGTTGCTCTGACCCCACGATTAGCAATCTCAAATGTAACTGTCTTCCTAAACTAACTCTGTGTTCAATTATAATTTAAAATAAACCTCTACTAATAAATAAACCAGACTATATACAGGTTATACATACTCAAAGGTCTACTCCCTCTCAGGTAAGTTATGAATCAGAAGAAAAGATGTCTTTGTTCTTGAAAAAAAAACAATTAACATTTAACTGATAAAATTATTTTCTGTAAATACGACACATTTTAAATTAATTATCCTATACATACACAAAATAAATAAAGGAAAATGGGCTAAGAACAGCAAATATACAGAGCAAATGACAGAAGAAAATTCAAATAAAAATTGAAATCTCTTATTTTCAAGAGTTTTTAAATAAGTTAATGATATAGATCAGGTAATCACTTTCTTCACTAGTACTTATTCAGTACTAACAATATCTAATACAAATTATAGAAACTACTATCGGCCAGGCAGTGGCTCACGCCTATAATCCCATCATGCATTTTGGGAGGCTGAGGTAGGTAGATCACGAGGTCAGGAATTCAAAACCAGCCTGGCCAAGATGGTGAAACTCTGTCTCTACTAAAAATACAAAAAAATATTAGCCGGGTGTTGTGGCATGCTCCTGTAGTCCCAGCTACTCAGGAGGCTGAGAAAGGAGAATCACTTGAACCTGGGTGGCAGAAGTTGCAGTGAGCCAACATCACACCACTGCACTCCAGCCTGGGCGACAGAGTGAGACTCCATCTCAAAAAAAAAATAATAATAAATAAAATAAAATAAAAGAAAAGAAAAAGAAACTAATATCTATTGAGTAATTACTCCTTGCCAGGAATTCTGAAAAGCACTTGGATCATTTAACCTTCACAGTTACTTTACGCAATACCTATTACTATAATGCTCATTTTGCAGATGAGGAAACTGAAGCTTGGACAGTTTAATCAATTTGATAATGTTATACAGTTGATAAGAGGTGGAGTCAAGTTTTGAGGTCATGAACTCTGAATCTAGAATCCACCACACTGATTATGCAAAATGTAGCTGACAACATGCTATATAACATCAATATATATATATATATATATATGACCAGACTTACACTGGGACGGCATGCATTTTGGGAGAATCTCACAGAATGTATAAAATCAAATATTATGGCCTAAATTCACAACTTGTTTTTTTAATTTGAATGTTTGAATTGCAAGCATAGAAAGGTAAAATATTTATAAAATTTACATTCACAAATACAAGCCATTACTTGTAGGCAATTTTCCTAAGGTGAAGGGTCAGTGAAAAAGACTCTTTCCTTGACCAACTTTTGTCAAGCTCCTCTGAAGTCTTTCCTCTGCTAGGCCTCAACCTTGGTCTATGGGAACTGCAATTTTCAGTATAAACAATTTTGTCTACCTCCCATAATAAGAGACTTGAACAAATAATAGCATAGTTTCTAACAACTCAGGGCCAAGTCCCTAGGATGCTGACACCAGTTCCCTTAAATTTCTTCCTGAAAAAGTTCAATGCTTCCAAAAAATTTTAATCTTTGTTCCAACCCAAACCTCCCTTTCTTAGAGCATTTAGTTTAGGAAACTTGCAATTATAAATCCTCTGACTGTTTGAGATGAATCTTCTACACTCAAGAATGAATTTCTCAAGGACCTAGGAACCATCCCTTTGAAGTGTAATCATCAAGAAGGAAACAATCAACAAAGTGAAGAGAAAGGCTACAGAATAGGAGTAAATATCTGCAAAGGACAAAGGGATTAATAAGCAGACTGTATAGGGAAGTCATAATAGGATTATGTATAGGAATACAATATATCCATCTAATTTTATTTTACTTGTAGGAAAAATATAATTACTACAACTATTATGAATCATTATAGTTGAGTATTAAATGAATACATAACATCACTTGACAAAGAGTGTATAGGAATACATAATCCTATTAAAAATGAGCAAAAGACCTGAATAGACATTTCTTAAAAGAAGACATACAAATGGCCAACAGGTATATGAAAAAAATGCTCAGTATCACTAATTATCAGGGAAATGCAAATCAAAACCACATGAGATGTCATCTCAGCCCAGTTAAAATGACTACCATCAAAAAGACAAAAAATAGTGGATGGTGGCAAGGATGTGGAGAAAGGGGAACTCTTATACACTGTTGGTGGGAATGTAAAGTAGTACAGCCACCGTGAAGAACTGTAAGAAATTTATTCAGAAAAACTAAAACTAGAACTACCATATGATCCAGTAATTCCACTGCTGAGACTATATCCAAAAGAAAGGCGATTAGTATATTGAAGAGATATTCTCACTCCTATGTTTCTTGCAGCACTATTCCCAATAGCCAAGATATGGAATCTACCTAAGTGTCTATCAATGGGCACTTGACTAAATGATGTGTGAATGGATGATGAAAATGTGGTGTATATATACAATGGAATACTATTCAGTCATAAAAGTAATAAAATATTGTCATTTGCATCAACATGGATATTTGGAGGTCATTATGTTAAATGAAATAGGAAGATGCAAAATGACAAACAATTTCACATGTTCTCACTCATATGTGGGAGCTTAAATTTGGATCTCATGGAGGTAGAGTAGAATGTTTGTTGCCAGAGACTTGGGAGGGTGGTAGAGAGAGGGGGAGGAAATGAAGTTGACTAATGGGTACAAAAATATAGTTAAAAGATAAATTCCAGTGTTCGACAGTACAGTGGACTGACTATAGTTAACAATATATATATATTTTTTTGAGACGGAGTTTTGCTCTTGTTGCCCAGGCCGGAGTGCAATGGCGCGATCTTGGCTCACTGCAACCTCTGCCTCCCGGGTTCAAATGATTCTCCTGCCTCAGCCTCCTGAGTAGCTGGGATTACAGGCATGCGCCACTACGCCCAACTAATTTTGTACTTTTAGTAGAGATGGGGTTTCTCCATGTTAGTCAGGCTGGTCTCAAACTCCCAACATCAGGTGATCCACCCGCCTCAGCCTCAGGCATAAGCCACTGGGCCCTGCCAAAAATAATTTTTTTGTATATTTCAAAACAGCTTGAAAGAATTGAAATGTTCACAACACAAAAAAAGATAAACATTTAAGGTGATGGTTATCCCAATTGCCCTGATTTGGTTATTACACATTGTAAACATGTATCAAAATACCACATGTACCCCACATATGTGTACAACTATTGTGTATCAATTAAAAAAAATAAAGATAAGGGCCCTGTCTTCCAGGCTCTGTGAGATGGTAGTAGCCTAACTTTGAAATGGGGCAATGACCAAATATAGATGGTCCAATCACATTGGACAAATTTCCCTCCATCTCAATGTCATTCAGTAGTTTTCTGTTACTATACTTCAGCATTTAAAAATCCTCTCACCTAGTACAGATCTCAGTTCTGTACCAAAATCTTTCTCCCCTATTGTAGTAGTCTGTCTTGCCAATTTTTTGTTTTATCTTTTATTCTAGCTTCAGGGGTAGATGTGCAGGTTTGTTATATAGGTAAATTGCATGTCATAGGGGTTTGGTGTACAGATTATTTCACCACCCAGATATGCACAATACCCAATAAGGTAGTTTTTCAACCTTCACCCTACTCCCACCCTCCACCTTCAAGTAGGCCTCGGCATCCGTTGTTCCCTTCTTTCTTTCCATAAGTACTGAACGTTTGGTTCCCACTTACAGGTCAGAACACATAGTATTTGGTTTTCTGTTCCTGTGTTAGTTCACTTAGGATAATGGCCTCCAGCTCCATCCATGTTGCTGCAAAGGACATGATTTCATTCTTTTTTATGGCAGCGTAATATTCCATGGTGTATATGTACCACAGTTTCTTTATCCAGTCTACCATTGATGGGCATGTAGGTTGATTCCATGACTTTGCTATTATGAATAATGCTGTGGTGAACATACGCATGTGTGTTTCTTTATGATAGAATGATTTATATTCCTTTGAGTATATACTCAATAATGGGACTGCTAGGTCAAATGATAATTCTGCTTTGAGTTCTTTGAGAAACAGCCAAACTACTTTCCACAACGGCTTAAGTAATTTACATTCCTACTAGCAGTGGATAAGCATTCCCTTTCCTCCATAACCTAGCCACAATCTGTTATTTTTTAAATTTTTGATAATAGCCATTCTGACTGATGTGAGATGGTATCTCATTGTGATTTTGATTTGCATTTCCCTAATGATCAGTGATGTTGAGCTTTTTTTCACGATTGCTGGCTGTATGTATGTCTTCTATTGAAAAGTTTCTGTTCGTGTCCTTTGCCCAATTTTTTATGAGACTGTTCATCTCTTGTAAATTTGTTTTAGTTCCCTATAGATGCTGGATATTAGACCTTTGTCGGATGCATAGTTTGCCAATTTTATCAAGTGTCTGATGCAAAACTTTTCTTTTACAGTGGTAGGGAAATTTAAACAATCATATTCAAACGTAGAAACTTCATTAAAAAGAAATCAATAGGTAGGGCCTGGTGGCTCATGCCTGTAATCCCAGCACTTTGGGAGGCCAAGGCCGGTGGACCACCTGAGGTCAGGAGTTCGCGACCAGCCTGACCAACATGGAGAAACCCCGTCTCTACCAAAAATACAAAAAAATTAGCCGGGCGTGGTGGTGCATGCCTGTAATCCCAGCTACTCAGGAGGCTGAGGCAGGAGAATTGCTTGAACCTGCTAGGCGGAGGTTGCCGTGAGCCGAGTGTGCCATTGCACTCTAGCCCAGGCAACAAGAGTGAAACTCTGTCTCAAAAAAAAAAAAAAAAAAAAAAAGAAGAAATCAATAATGATTATACTAAAGTCAAAATAGTTTAATGCAAATTGAACTGTGCATAGGTCTGCCCAATAAAGAAAGAAAACTGCAAGTGCTATCTTGACAATGGTTCTGTGTCTTTTGCATATGCATTACTTATTTCCTAAGTATGTTACTGGAATGGAGGACTCTCTGGAAGGGACTCTTTGTATTATGACTTAAAAATATACAAATCCTTGTTAATGGTAATGTAAACTGCCTTTAGTTAAAAAATAGGGACAACGTCATATATTTTTTTAAATGTGTTACAATGACTATAAAAACTGACAAAATGCACAAAAGTTACCAATGTAAAAATTACAGTTATCAAAATTAATTTTATTTTAGAAATTTAAAAAATATAATTTCAAAATAGGCAATGAAAAATATAAAATAAGAAATAAATATAAATGTATTTGAAATAACTATGCAAATATTTGGCTAATTATATTTGTAAAGTAGTTAATAAGACATAAAATTGGTAAATAATATTCTGGATTATGATATCAAATAGGACGAAAGATAGAATTATAGACTCTTGGCATTGGAAAATATCAGATGGAAAGAGACATTATATCTATTTTTCCTTGTTTTTCTTGCTCCTAATCAAATACCAAAAATCATGAAGTGAGTAAAAGAGTGAATGAAAAATTCCCATGTAACACATGGAGGGGAACAACACACACTGGAGCTCTCAGAGGGTGGAGGGTGGCAGGAGAGAGAGGATCAGGAAAAATAACTAATGGGTTCTGGGCTTAATACCTGAGTAATGAAACAATCTGTACAACAAACCCCCATGACACAAGTTTACCCATGTAACAAACCTGTACATATACCCCTGAACTTAAAATAAAAGTTAAGAAAAAAAAGAAAAGAAAAATCCCGTGTAGTAATACATGGCCTGTAAACTGTCATATTTTATGGTAATACTAATGTGAGCTTAATAATATAAATATGTCTTAAGTATTAATATGAGCATCATAGCTTTTATAGTGGAGAAAGCAATCATTACAGCTCTAGTTGCTATATCCTGCCCAGATATGCTATAAATATGTCAATCTTAACACATGCTGAATTTATGATAAAACATTATTTTATTGGGAAAAAATGGAGTACCTGCGAACATTCCACTGCGGCAGTTTTCTCTCCCCTTTTCAATGTGATTTAGAATTGAGAAAAAATAACCTGTTAAAATTTGAAATGAACTATTTGCAATAGTCATATATTCAAAGACGCCAAATAACACATCATTAGGATGAGTGATCATTCTATGGTTTCAAATTTTATTGTTGTGTCACTTTTTTGAGTAGAAACTGCTAAGCCCCAAGCTGAAGGGAGAAGATACTAAATGCAATCAAGAGGGGCTGTGCCACAGAGAACCATGATAGTATTAGCTATGCAGAGCCTCTGAATGACTCTGCCAAGGAAGCCAACAGCAATGATAACATCTGGGCAATGTAAAGCACTGCAATTTTCCAGGAATGCTGTATGTCTTATAACACAGACCTGACTTTTTGACTGTTAGATTTTTTTTTTTTTACACAAGCATTTGCTTTCAGGCCTATGTTCTAAATACACAACTTAAAAACCAGAACATTATTTATTTAATACATAGCCTTATAAACTTCCATCAGTATAGCAAAAAAGCCATGGGTATATCCTGAACAAACAGTAGGTGCTTAATGAATATGGCGTAAAAAAAGTATAAATTGCATTTGCTTCAACAAAATTTAAAAAGTAGAACTTGGTACATATGATTAAATAAGTGAATTTTATCACAGTCTATTGAGACCCAGAAAAAACTTTTTTCTAAATCCAGTCAGAATTTATTTCCATTCGTTTCATACTATTATTCTTTATATGTGCCTGTATTAGAAAAAATAATGTTTTATAATCTAGAACACAGGTCCCCAACCCCAAGGCCGCAGACCAGGGCCAGTCCGTGGCCTGTTAGTAATCGGGCCGCAGAGCAGAAGCCAGCCAAGCATTGTCACCTGAGATCTGCCTCCTGTCAGATAAGCAGCAGCATTAGATTCTCATAGGAGAGCAAACCTATTGTGAACTGCGCATGCGAGGGATCTAGGTTATGTGCCCCTTATGAGAATCTTAGTAATGCCTGATGATCTGAGGTGGAACAGTTTCACCCCAAAATCAGCTGCACTGCCCCCTAATCTGTACAAAAACTGTCTTCCATGAAACCAGTCCCTGGTGCCAAAAAGACTGGGAACTGCTCATCTACAGTATATTTTATTATTTGAGGTAATCAACAATGTCATAGTTTTTATTAACTTTGAAAATTAATTTAAGTATATAAGAGCATATTCATAAATAGAGACTATTTTGCAAAAAAAAGTGATTATAGCATTATCCAAACAAAACCACTTATCATTTTGGTGTATTTTTTCTGGTGTTATTTAATGTGCATCTTCTTTCTAGACACTTGTAATCAAAATATCTGTGTAATGTTATTTATACAAACATTTTCTCATGTTACTATCTGAAATTCACAACAATCTCTTTAACTATTTATGGTAGTGGATATTTATCAGATATTCATGAATAACAGTCAAATTAACCACCATAATTTACTTAATTGTTCAATTATATCCTAAATATGTAAAGGTTCCATTTTCTCCACGCATTACTCATGGACATGAATTAGTTCCCCATTTTTGTAAAGTTGCTTTTTTCCTGAATGCAGCCAAAATTTCACACCCTTCTTAAAGTATAAACAAGAGAGTAAAACGCAACTATCCTGCAGTGATAAAACAGGATAAAACAGAATAGCATCAAAATTGCCCTTGGTCCATTTTAATGGTTATTAAAGTTTAATTTGCATAAAAACTGCCTGAAAGATTTTTAAAAATACAGATCCCACACCAAGAGATTTTGTTTCAGTGGATAACTTGTTGGGTCTTGCATTCTACACTTTAAAATTTCTCCAGGTAATTTTGATGCAATAAGCCACTCTGAGAAATACTGACCCAGGGAATATATTTATATTAAAGTGGCCAACAATTGCCATTGCCTGCTTAAGTCACATCAAACTGTCAACTTATGCTGAGCTTACCAATGCATAAAATCTCTAAAATCTGGCTGGGTGCGGTGGCTCACACCTGTAATCCTAGCACTTTGGGAGGCAGAGGTGGGTGGATCACGAGGTCAGGGGTTCGAGACCAGCCTGGCCAACATGGTGAAACCCCGTGTCTACCAAAAATACAAAAATTAGGTGGGTGTGTGGTGGCGGACACCTGTAATCCCAGCTACTTGAAAGCCTGAGGCAGAGAATTGCTTGAACCCGAGAGGCAGAGACTGCAGTGAGCCGAGATCGTGCCACTGCATTCCAGTCTGGGTGACAGAGTAAGACTCCATCTCAAAAAAAAGAAAAGAAAAAAAGAAAAAAAACCCTAAAATCTTTTTTTGCCAAATCTAGCTGCATTGTCCTTGTTCTTTATTTCTGCAGTGCACTATTGTGACCAAGAACAGGATTCTGTGTGTATCCTTATTAAATATTCTCTTATTACACTGTCACTTCCTTCTAGTCTGAGAGTGGTTTGTAAATCTCCATTCTGTTACTTTAATTTGCATAATCCATATATTTGAACAGCATGTCTTCTATTTTTATCCAACTCAGGGATCAAAATATTGTACAACGATGGCCAAAATAAAATGGGTAGAAGAGGCCGGGCATGGTGGTTCACGCCTGTAATCTCAGCACTTTGGGAGGCCGAGGCCGGCGGATCACCTGAGGTCGGGAGCTCGAGACCAGCCTGACCAACATGGAGAAAACCCGTCTCTACTAAAAATACAAAAATTAGCTTGGTGTGGTGGCGCATGCCTGTATTCCCAGCTACTTGGGAGGCTGAGGCAGGAGAATCGCTTGAACCAGGGAGGCGGAGGTTGTGGAGAGGCGAGATTGCGCCATTGCACTCTAGCCTAGGCAACATGAGCAAAACTCCGTCTCAAAAAAAAAAAAATCTCACTGAAATACCTCTTTAAAGAACTAAGAAAATGTAATGCTGATACCCAGTAAACTTCTAATTTAAATAACAATCTAAATTGCCTATTTAAAAAAATTAGAATGTCACTCACATGCCCTATAATATAGGATGTATATAAAAAGTCAGCAACCTTTCTAAAATTTACTGCCAAGAATGAAGAAAGTATAGGCATAGAGAATGTAGAGAAATTTGTGGGCCATTTGTATAATCAGACAGTGATTCATTCAGGAAAGTCAGGCTGCATTTTCATTAAAGTGGGGCTGTCAACTGGGTTTAGAGATGGGCAGTATGAATCAAATATACTAATTCTTTTTTTGCCCCAGAGAGCCTGAGATTATTCTCCAAACAGACATCAGACATTTAAAAATCATGGATTGTTTTTTTCTAAATCAAGCCTTGGTTACAATAAAGCAGTTGTTTCTTTGGAAATGATATCTATATTTCTTTTTTAAAAATTTTATTATTATTATACTTTAAGTTTTAGGGTACATGCACACAATGTGCAGGTTTGTTACATATGTATCCATGTGCCATGTTGGTGTGCTGCACCCATTAACTCATCATTTAGCACTAGGTATATCTCCTAATGCTATCCCTCCCCCCTCCCTCCACCCTACAACAGTCCCCAGAGTGTGATGTTCCCCTTCCTGTGTCCATGTGTTCTCATTGTTCAATTCCCACCTATGAGTGAGAACATGCGGTGTTTGGTTTTTTGTCCTTGCGATAGTTTGCTGAGAATGATGGTTTCCAGTTTCATCCATGTCCCTACAAAGGACATGAACTCATCCTTTTTTATGGCTGCATAGTATTCCATGGTGTATATGTGCCACATTTTCTTAATCCAGTCTATCGTTGTTGGACATTTAGGTTGGTTCCAAGTCTTTGCTATTGTGAACAGTGCCACAATAAACATACGTGTGCATGTGTCTTTATAGCAGCATGATTTATAATCCTTTGGGTATAAACCCAGTAATGGGATGGCTGGGTCAAATGGTATTTCTAGTTCTAGATCCCTGAGGAATCGCCACACTGACTTCCACAATGTCAAAGCAAGAATGATAACTTTCAGATTCTACTTAATTTTTTGTTCAACTTGTATATAACAAAAGTAAATTAAATAATTCAGTTAAACAAAAACTCACTTTGAATAATTAAAGCTTCTTAAAAAGCGTATATTTAGGCTTTATAGACGTAACCTAAAGGGCCAGCAAGACTGAAAGGACACAGAATAAGGAAAGTATGTGGCTCTAACCTCTAAGAATCCTAAAATTGTATCTAAAAGAAAAAGATGAAGTTGGGTTTGAGCAGGACTGGCATTGTTATCCAAAAGCCAGCCCCTATGATTAGGAAAATATACACTAGATAGAAGGTAAGGCAGGATGCAATATTATTACTTCCCATTATATTAATAGTATAGTATTATTATATTATATAGTATCGTGTAATACTATGCAGCATTATGGAGAATTACCCTCTACAGGAGTTGGCATTTAAGATATAGGAACTTACTGCCCCCAAGAGAAAAAAATGGCCAGACCTAAACAATGAGTTATGGCTCAGTCAAGCAAGTGTGAGGCTCCCTGCAGAGTTCTAGTTAAAATGGGAGGAGGGGTGGTGGAGGAGGGCTGCACTGCTGATTAGAAGGGTAAATCTGATGCCAGGTCATAGGAACAAAGCGATAATCATGGGTTAACAAGAGGCCTCCAACCAGTAACTGTTATGAGATTATCCTGACCTCCAATCTCCTCCATTGTCAGGCCCATAAACCAAAAGCATTTGTATGGATAAGCCCAAATATAATCTAGGAATTCATTTTTGGTAAGCCTAGATGTGTTGACTTAATTGTGCATTATCCATGGCAGCTTTAAGTAGGAAAGCAACATAGCAAAATATCATTGCTTTACAAGGATGTGAACTTACCTGAACTTATATTTCAGTTAGTTTCCCAAAGGACATACTAAAATATTATTGTTATTACTGAGCTAGAACAAAGCAGTTGTAGCTCTTTATTGCTAAGGAGAAATATTCTCTAGGTAGCTCACTCAAGATGTGCAGGCTCATTAGTTGTAAGTGCTTCCACCTTATTCAGCCCCTAGTATTCTTCAAAGTACAAAACACATCTGCAACCTCTACTTTATAATAAAAAAATTAGTGGATGGAAATTTAAGCACTTTTGGAAATGTTTAATATCTACTAATCTAGAAATTTAAAATCATCATGGTGACAGCCGGGCATAAATCTGGACTTTTTGGCAGCTAACTTCAAGTTATTTTGATAATGGGGTAGTACTGTCAAGTATTACCGAAGAAAATTTGTTTAGACATATTACTATCTAGGAAATTTAGGAATCCACGTAACTGCTTCAGAGTGTAAATTTCTAGAGAAATTGGAAGGTTCAGGGATTTAGGTTAAGAAGTTAGATAGGCTGGGTGCAGTGGCTCATGCCTGTAATCCCAGCACTTTGGGAGGCCAAGGCGGGCAGATCACCTGAGGTCAGGAGTTCGAGACCAGCCTGGCCAATGTGACAAAACCCCGTCTCTACAAAAAATACAAAAATTAGCCAGGCGTGGTAGCGCATGCCTGTAATCTCAGCTACTCAGGAGGCTGAGGCAGGAGAATGGCTTGAACCTGGGAGGCAGAGGTTGCAGTGAGCTGAGATGGCACCATTGCACTCCAGCCTGGGTGACAGAGCAAGACTCTGTCTCAAAAAAAAAAAAAAAAAAAAAAAAGCAATTAGTTAGATAAATGAACAAACTTTTGGACGATATTTGTGTATTTACTATATTGGAGAGATAAAAGTACTTATCCCAAGTACAGCCTCAGTTCCATTGCCACAGTCCTCCCAATTCAAAGCCTAAAACAAAAGCTACTTCCTTTGGGAAATCTTCCTGGGTGTCTGGAAATAGAAGCAGTTGGTCTTTCTGTGGTCTTCCATAGCACTTTATCTGTGCCTCCCTCATGGCATGATCCACTTTCTCCCTTGTATTAATACTGTAATCATTTGTGCACGTACAGAATTTCTACTTCACAGTTTAGGATTGATGTCAGAACCTAGGTCTCATTCTTCACTATATCTCTTCTCACCCTCAGCACCTAGAAACCATGTACATACAGAGTACTCAATAAATATTTGTGAAAAGCATATGAATAGATAAGACTCTGGGAAAATGAAGTTGATAGTGTTGTGCTACATCTATTTGAAAAGATATTCTGAGATAATTCTTCCTACCATGAAAGTGCTCTGGACTTGGAGTCAGAGGACCAGAACTGAAATTCATCTTTGCCATTTGCGATGGGTTGGGCGAGTTAACTTCAAATCGGTTTTCTCACCTATAAACTGAGGTGACTGTGGAACTTGATCTCCAATACTGGAAGACCCACTTCAAGGGGAGCAGTGTTAAAAAAAAAAAAAAAAAGTAATGATAATGCATTCAAATTATATATAGGGAACATTTCCTCTGGTAAGGAACTGTGGGGCACGTGAGAGAAAAGATATGCATCGACTCCACTCCTGAGAATTGTCTAAATGCTGAATATGATGCTAATACTACATTTGTGGGCTCTATTAATAAATATAATTACCATTTCATATCCAAGTAATTCCTTCGTCTTTATTAAATACCAGTATCTTTTAAACAACTTTTTATAGACCAAATCTCATTTTAAATATTTTTACCTGAAACATATGTATTTGTTTTTCCATCTCCCCAGAATAGAAAGAAAAGTCTTTGAGGAAAGGGGGTTTGTTTTTTCTCCCCAAATGCTATACCACAGCTTCTGTAATAGTGTCTAGCACATGATGGGTACACATTAGATATCTACACACAAATGCAGCAATAAATTGAGATCTCAAGGTCCTGTTTGCTATAGATAGCCCTTATTATCAGTACAATAGAGGACCGATCTTTTAATAAATTGTATAAATTATTTTTGTGTTAATGTTTTAAAAAAATGAAAATCTATAAAAGCAGAGGTACTAGCTTTTACTAACAATGCCATAAATATAAATGATGTTCATGAGAAAAAAACGAAGCATTTATATGCCTAAATTTATCTGTTAAATAATCATAATAATCTTTGCCTAATTTATATCTGGTGATGTTTCTCCTTCAGAATTTGATTCAAAGTATTTCAGTCCAATGATTTTTAAATGCTCTTTTAATTTACTTTAGTATATTTGACATTAATGATATATCTAATTTCCTAGGCCATTCTCTAATTTTAAGCAATCTTACTGTGAAAAACAGGTCTCTTGAGGAAAAACAATTCACAACTTTGGTTAAATGGAAGAAACTCTAAAACATTCAAGAGGTTATCTTTCCTCAACTTTTAACTTGAAATAAATATAGATCAAGAAGTTGCAAAAATAATACAGAGAAGTCTCCTGTCCTCTTTATCCAGTTTACTCCATAAGTAACATGTAACTCTAGTACAATATCAAAACTAGGAAACTGACATTGGTACAATCTACATATAGTGTTTTAGATTTTGCCAGTTTTTATATGAATTTATTTGCCTATGTGTGTATATAATTCTTTACAATTTTATTATATGTATCATTTTGTGGAACCACTATGACAACCAAGATATAGGCTGTTTCATTTCATCATCATAAAATTACTCCTTTGTTCTACATTTTTATCATCACACCCGCCTCCAACCTGCCCTTATCTTTTACTACACTATATTTATAGAAGAATTCTATATTTCAAATGATTTGCCTTTCTACAAAAGAATAATTTTACCCTAGATTTATGATGCATTGGGGGGGAAATAGGGCACATTTTTTTCCTGAAAGGCTATTTATCTTTTATTCTGCCAAAATCTTAAATGCAAGAGTTAATATATGGACCACTTTCTGATGCAGTTTCTATTGATGAATATTATAAATTAAAAAACAGAAAACTTTATTTTAGAAGATGGTAATATGGGAATTCTGAGAATTTGTGTTATATAAGACATTTAATTTAATCACTAGCAATCTAAAAAATGAGTAGGAAATATTAATGTAACTTGGTTGTTCAATTTACCTATTTCTACTTGTCAATATTAACAACATTGACAATTTGAAAAAACAAATACAAAATTCAAAGTGGAAAATCTGATAATATGATATTCATATGGGAAGGATTATTATAGCAAAGTAAATTATAAACCAAAAAACAATAAAGTTATCTTCAATCACTCAACTTTTCTTTTAGCTATATTTTATATGAAGAATGTTTATAAGCATGCTATCTAATACAAATCTTATAACGTAAATGTAGAACACTCAACCAATAATAATAATATTATTATTTGGCTAATATCTAAACTGTTCTTTAAGTTATATGTTTAAATAGCTATTGTTAATATTATGAACATTTAACATGCTAACTGTTCTAGCTAATGGTTAGTACTAACATACTTCCTAATCATTTTTCCTCATGAGAAAAAGTTAGATAATAAGTTCTGAACATAACCATAATATATTCACACACGTCATATATCCAATAGTTTTTATGACAACAATCAAAGAAAATAGATTGCTACATATATTTTTTGTCTGTTTTATATTAGGAATTTATGGTAATATCATCAATAATTTTAGTAGAATCACCTTTGGAAGATATCATCAATGGATAAATAGGAAAATAGCTTTTTAAAATTATATTTAGTTATTATTATTATAAGCCAAAACCATTAATTTGAAAATGGCATTCAATGTTGAGAATAGAATTGTCCCTCAATTGATATAATTTTGTTTTCTTGTTTATAGTTATTTTCAGTGCATTACAATGTAAAAGAAATAAACTAGTTGGTTATATTAAACAGTTAAGGGTTCAAGTAAATGCTTCCCTGTTAAATAATCACTCCATCTATTAAATGTGTTCACTGCAAAGAAATTTTGGGGCCACCAAAATGCACACTAGGGATGCCAGATACCTTGTTTTCAGTAAGTATATGTTCTTTTGTAAAGATAATAGAGAAATACTGAAAAATTATATAACGTAATTTAAAATTTAAGTTTCAGTTGAAGAACAAGACACCTTCTATCTGCCATGGCTCTTGACTACGCACACACAAGGGTATAAAGGGGTAAGAAGTTGAAACAGCTTTTGGAGTCAACTGTCCATATTCCTGGGAGTCATGTCCCCTTTGGAGGGGTGGGGAATACTTTCCGCTTCACTCTGAGTCAAGAGAAAACCTTCACCCTTCAGTTTGTGGAGAACGAAAGAATAGACTGCTGCCTGATTCATAGCTGAGTAGACTGGCTAGCTGGGGAGTTCCATAGCAAAGGAGAGTTTGCTCTTGCATTGGAGTTGGTCTCAAATTTTGTTGGAGCATGAATGGAACAGAGGGGGGCCACATGTGATAAGGAGCTGGGGTAGTCGCATCTTAGACCCTGACCAAGATAAATCTCTGTAAGGGCCACATGCCTCAGCAGAAGGATGTGAAAAGAGCTTCTAAATGCCTGGGGATGAGGGTGGAGACTGTAGCAAGCTGAAATGGAGGTACTTTTGTCCAGTGAAAGAAACCACAGGCAGAAGGTTTCTCCACGGGGGAGGTCGGTGCTACCTCTGAAGCGCCCTGTGGACTCTTACCACAATGCCAGTTAAGTAAACACTCTGCTGCCCCCTTTATTTCTTTTCCCTCCCCACACTCTAATCATAAGGAATCCAAAACCTGGTTTGAAAGATACAGCAAAAGGTGTCAAAGTACATGGCAGGGAAAGAAAGAAGAAATCAAATCATATCTCCTTTTCTGACTGGGCTTTTAGCTTGCTACTGGGCCAGACTGATGGGCAGGTGGGGGGAAATGAAGAAGGAAACTACTACTTTAAAATAAGTTCAGAGTTTTGATTATTACAGGTCATATTAATCACTGAGAGGAAGGCTTTTCTTTTTTTCTCCTGAAAGTGACCCAAAGGGTTATAAAATGTGGACTAGGTTTCATGGAACATGAGGAACAATAGCCCAATACACTTAAAAGAAAAGTAAGTGATAAGGTTGATTTATGTTTATTACATTATATAAGTAGTGCTTATTTATTTAATTTTTATAATTATTAAATCATTACCTCAATTAATGTACATCACAAGTAGTTATACAAATAGGCAAGAAAGCCACATTTAACCTTGTTTGATCACTGCAAACACAAATATATACATATACCTATATATATTAGATTGCAAATACATGAAACTATCATTTTTTGCTTGAATGACAAATGTTTCTTAACTATATACAATCTATTATTTGAGACATGGTGAAATATATGTGCATTTCAGAGAATATAATATCAATACAGCCAATTCCAAAATAAGTATTTTTTCATGTCAACTGGTCAATATTATTTGATTTTCTCGTATTATTCACCTCAGTTATAGAGAACAGATCCTCAATACACCAGTATATAATTGAGTTGGATACAACATTTTAAAATTAATGTTATTTTATTAAGTTTATAAAGGTCATTGCAAGATTCGTCATGCTTTCATCAGGGAAGAGTTCTGACTTAATATTGAATGTATTGGCATAAGCCATAAACAGTACTTAATTGAAAAAAGGATTTCCATAAAGACCATTCTAATCTATGGAGGATAGTACTAATTATAGTTCATAATTACGGTTCAACACACATTGGCATCAATTACCAAGAATCTGTCATCCTTTTCAGCAAGGAACAGTCTTTTGTAAGCTCTGCCTTACAAAACTGGTTCTTGACAAGAATATGCAAATGGGCAACATCTATAAAATTACTGGTGTACCCCATCAACTGTGCTAAGTGCTTTTAGCATTTTGTCATGTTCACAACAACTTTGACTAATCCTTAACACCAACATAAGTTAATATCAATAGAATCCCTCTGCAGCAGGTACCACAGTTTGATACTCCGTGCAAGGAATATGGTTGCTACTGAAATCGATTTGGAGAGTCAACCAATGAAACTTAATCTTTCTTATATCCATTTAGTACTTTTTAAAAACCTCTATTATTGGAAATATGACATCTGGCTTCATATTACACCAAATAGTGTATGATCCTCTATTCTCAACTACACTGACAGTCCATAAGGACAGATGTCTTGTCCTATTAGCAATAGTACTAATAATTACCATTTATTAAATTTGCATTAAGTACTAGTCAGTATACATCACACTTTGCATATATTATCGTATCCTACAATGATACTGTAAGGTAGTAAGTATTAGTCACATCTTAGAGATGAGGAAACTGAGGCTTGGAGAGTTTAGATGGTATGTCTAAATTCAAACAGTGAGTGATAGTCAGGATTGAAACAAGATCTGCCTAACTTCAAGGTCCATGCTCTTAACCACTTATCTCTTAAACTATGACCCAGCATGCCATTCACCTCATACTTCTTCTAATGCCTTATACAATGTGTGGCCCATAACTGGATTATATTATTATCAATAGTAATGCCTTGTGTTCGTGGTATAAGGATCTAGAGTTTTCAAAGTACATTTCCTGATATACAGATCTGATAGTGCCAGAGTAGAGATATAAAATATGAATCACACATTATCCCAGACAACTTTTGAATGATTCAAGTAATTTATGAACTTATATATAAAAATTGAGTTCTTAGTGCTAAGCTTTAGGAAAAAGTTGGGTAGGAAAATATATAATATTTTCCCTCTTGTTCTTGACCTTTTCATATTTACCAGCAGTAATGAAATAATTCTAATTTCTCAAATGGGAGATAGTGAAATTATTGAAAACAGGTGAACATTTACTTTATATGAATATATAATTCTTTTGAGAACTTATATAACAGGAAGAATTAGCTATTAAGATAATTGAGGAACATAAGGGAACAAGAAAAACTGTAGGAAAAAGAGGGGGAAATGAAGGTAACATTTAAAGAGTTCTAGACACTGATTTAGATATCTTTATAATTTATTCCATAATGCCCTCACAAGAGATTTGCAAAGTAAATATTATCATCAGCTTAGAGATAATGAAAATAGAATCAGAGAGGTTAAATATCTTGTCCAAAATCATATTAATACATTCAGAGCTTATAACACTTAAGTGTGATTGAGTCCAAAATCCATGCCCTTTAAATGGCAACACATTGCAAAATGCACAGACACATCTTATATTCTGCTTTATTCTTATTCACACTGAAGACATTCTGTAAAGAAGCTCATAAGAATGTTTACATATTTGGCTAATAAAAAACACATACTATCTAAACTAAACCAATTATTAAAGAACCAAAGTGGCAAAACAAAAAAACAAAAACAACACAATTCTCAATTGTTCCCTTCTTATGGCTCACAGTTGTATATTAAACTCATTACAGTAAAAACATTTTGCAAGCAATAAACACTCAATTTTTGTTTAAAAAGGGCTTTAGGAGACATGACCTGACATACTGATTAAAATAGTGGGCGGGCGTGGTGGCTCACGCCTGTAATCCCAGCACATTGGGAGGCCAAAGCAGGTAGATCACAAGGTCAGGAGTTCAACAGCAGCCTGGCCAAGATAGTGAAACCCTATCTCTACTAAAAATACAAAAATTAGCCAGGCGTGGTGACAGGCACCTGTAATCCCAGCCACTCGGGAGGCTGAGGCAGGAGAATCGCTTCAACCGGGGAGGCGGAGGTTGCAGTGAGCCCAGATCACGCCACTGCACTCTAGTCTGGGCAACAGAACAAGACTCCATCTCAAAAAAAAAAAAAAAAAGTGTATGTTTTAACCCAACTATAGTACTAAAGCTCTTTCAATTTTGAAAAAATATTTAATTTTGCTGCATCCTTCTTTCTCATGCAATCCTATTTATTTCAGCCTTATTCTACCCTGGATTTGTTTCACTTCAATAAATTCAGCATTTCCAGTTTGAGAAATTATAGATAATTAATTACTCTCTGTCCCTCCAGATCAACTTAAATTATTACAGAAAATGGGATTCAAAATTTTTAATGTGCACTAGGGGAAAAAAATCACATTGATGGTAATTATTGGTAATTAAATGCTTTTAAAATTAGGAAGATAAATATAGTCCTATCCTGCCAGTCAAATTCCTCAGAGTCACAAAGGAAGAGACATGCAGAGATTGCTTAAAGGGATGAAGTCCATTGTAAAGACACAGAGGAGTAGTCTGTGGAAAGAGAATGATTTTAACCACATGGTTGAGGCTGTAAGTATTGCAGACTCCTGGGGAAGCAAGCTATTCTAGTTTGGCCAGAAGCTGGGTGACCCACCGCTTACTTAGCTCTTACTTTTCATTTACAAAGAGAGGAGTATGCATGGGAACTGCATGTAATTGGTTAGATTTCGCGCTAATTGGTAGAGTAGAGCTCTAGAGGGCAGTTTAGACCAGCTTTTCAGAGTTAGCCAAGTTTCCTTGTGCCAAATAAGTGTATGGTTTCCTTCCAGTTTCAGGCTGGTCAATGTGAGTTTGAATGTATTACAGCTAGAGTCTCTCCTATGGCAGCATGGTGGAATCTAAATAACAGTTAAAGCAGAAGAGTATGAGGATAGGGGAGTAAGGGGTGAAAATGGGTTAGGCTGGTTCCATGTGCCTAAGAATACATTTGTGTAAATGAAAGGTGTTAGGAGAAAATTCTTCTTGAATTGCTCACATTTTTTTAAGCCTTGCAAGTAGAGGTACTTTGGTGCAGATTATGTTTTAAAAGATGTTTGCATTGTGAACAGCCTTGGAAGATGAAGACAGTGTCTCCCTTCAGAGCAATTGGGCATGCATGCTTACTGTCCAGTATAAAGATTTACCTTCCCTATACTCAGGGTTCCTATCCTATAATGCAACTCACGGTACAAACAGGTGTCATCTGACCTTTTTCACGCCACACCCTCAGAATTGAGGTTTGGGGAATTTTTATTGCCATGAGTGATAAGGCCATTTGCTTCTGCCCCAAAACTCTGGGTCTTTTGTGCCAGTATTCACGAACCTGTGGTAAGCTTTCTTGTTAGCTTTTGAGTAGGGTCAAGTCTTATACATGTCATAATTCCTGGCAGAAGATTGTGAGGATTAGTAAATGTTTTCATAAAATATTCATTTGCTCCTCAATTTATAAGCCAAACATCATGTAAGACCCTTCTAGACCAAGTCTAGAACAGAGGAATGGCTAAATACTTCGTTGTTATACAGAACAAGTTTCTTTATTTTTATTTTTGGATTTCCAACTTTTAAGTTCAGGGATACATATGCAGGATGTGCAGGTTTGTTACATAGGTAAATGGTGGCTTGCTGCACAGATCATCCCATCACCTAGGTATTAAGACCAACATCCATTAGCTATTCTTCCTGATGCTCTCTCTCCTCCCCCAACTCCAACAGGCTCCAGTGTGTGGTGTTCCCCTCCATGTGTTCATGTGTTCTCATAATTCAGCTCCCACTTATAAGTGAGAATATGCGGTATTTACTTTTCTACAGAAAAAGTTTCAAATGCTAATTTTGTCATTTATCCATTAAACCTTGACTTCCTTACCAATGAAATGTACATATCTTTTTAAAAATTTCTCTTGCATTGTAAATTATGTACACAAACACCACATACAATATCTGTCATATACCAGTCAATAAGTAAATGCCTATTATCATTATAATTATTAGTAATAACAGAAATATATATTAAAGATATGACACTCCAGTCCTACTTTAGACCAGCTTGGAGATGAATTTTCTTTTTCCTGCAACCGTGGTAACTTAATGCCACAACTATGGGAACAAGATTACAAATATACTTGTCTTTCCTCCTCCTTTTTCTTATATTCTTTCTTTCCTTTCTACTAGGCCATTGTTGCAAATAAAAGTCTTTTAAATCAAGGGTTTCTCAACCTAAAGCGACTTTTTAATATTTTTACTATTGTAGAGTTCCTAGCCTTTTTCAAAACTGGACTAAAGGATTGTACTCAAGGTGTCAAACCATTTCTGGCATCCTAATAGTTGATTACAGCAAAACTAATTGTATCAGCCATACAAGTTGGTCCAAGTTGGTCACAAAGAAGACTTATGAGGCCAATTACATCGTTTTTCATACCAGAATTTTTGTTATCTGCTTTCAACTCTGCTGCACGTATCTTGCTGTTTAAAAAAGTGGTATGATCATCATTCATTTTTATGCAACACTGTATTTTGTATGTCATAATTTTTGTGAATAAAAAAACTTTCACACATCAACATGAAAACAAATATTAAAAGCTTATTACAGGCTGTTACATAAACACCTATTAACAGTGAGTTTTATTTAGAGATAAAGGTAATAAAAATTATCAAACTAATAGTAGGGTGACTGAAGTAAAACTAAAACTACTTGCTTTATTTAAGTATTTCCACTCTCCTCCTTCTTCTTAGTCATTTGCTGCTCCTTGCCTAGAATACCTCTTTATTTCCTTTGTCAAAATTAAACCCATTCTTAAATACTTAAATGGAGCCTTTTTTTGCTACTGTGACACCAGGATACCTGAGACCAGCTAAAAATGTCATTTCTGCTTTCTTTATAAACCTATGACACATTTGACCTTCTCAAGCAATTAATCATATACTTCCTTATAATTAGTTGTAGATTTGTCATATCTCTGTTACACTGTAAATCACCTTGACATCCAGGTTTGTAGTTTAATTATGTTTTATGACTTGGAGTATCATGGCATCAACAGCACTCATAGAGTGCCTCCTAAGTGAAGAGCATTATGTTATAAACAAATAAAGCACAGGGATCCAGAACTAGTAATGATATTTACAGCTAATCTTGATCAAGCATTTTCTTTGAGCCAGGCATTGCGGTAAGTGCTTTACTGGCATTTTCATTTGATATTCACAACAACCCCCTGAAATTATCAACATTATTATTCTCATTTTAGAGTTAGAGAAACAGAGGCCTAGCATGGGTAAGTAATTTCCCCGAAGTCATATAGCAATATAAAGTCAGGTTAGGAACCCACGCCATTAAGTTCCTCTGTGAAAAAACAAAACATAAGAATATAGACATCATTAGAAATTTACCACCATGCTTATTTAAGAAGAAAGTGTTAAGGAATGTTTCCAGTCAAATATAAATTCAAACTTTTACTTAGTGATTCACTTGACAAAAAGCTTTCATTATTGCTTTGATACCTAAAAATATAATTTTAAAAATCACAAATTACTCACGATCATTTAAAAAGTGTCCCACTGAAAGTGATAAAGATGGCAGGTTTTTGTTTTGTTTCTGTTTTTGTTTTTGTTTTTTGAGACGGAGTCTCGCTCTGTCGCCCAGGCTGGAGTGCAGTGGTGCGATCTCGGCTCACTGCAAGCTCCGCCTCCCGGGTTCACGCCATTCTCCTGCCTCAGCCTCTCCGAGTAGCTGGGACTACAGGCGCCCGCCACCACGCCCGGCTAATTTTTTGTATTTTTAGTAGAGACGGGGTTTCACTGTGGTCTCGATCTCCTGACCTCGTGATCCACCCGCCTCGGCCTCCCAAAGTGCTGGGATTACAAGCCCGGCCAGATGGCAGGTTTTTAACACTGTACAATTTACTCTGTGAATGCTTTATTAGACTTTTATGGAATAATAAAAATCATCATGGCTTTAGGAACAACACAGTACATCTCATACAGACTCAAAATTGTCTTCTATGACAAGTGCAGCGTACTAATAGGAATTGATCTCTTTAATTTGTTTTCACTTGAGAACATTATTTTACTTGTGCTTTCACAAAATGCTCATCAAGAAATCCGGGGAAAAAAGAATAGGATCATAGTCTCAATGAAGAATACATAATGTGGGTGGGCGCGGTGGCTCAAACTTGCAGTCCTAGCACTTTGGGAAACGGAGGCAGGCAGATGACTTGAGGTCAGGAGTTCGAGATCAGCCTGGCCAACGTGGTGAAATCCCATCTCTACTAAAAATACAAAAAGTAGCCATGTGTGGTGGCATGAGCCTGTAGGCCCAGCTACTCAGGAGGCTGAGGCAGGAGAATCGCTTGAATCCAGGAGGCAGAGGTTGCAGTGAGCCCAGATCAAGCCTCTGTGCTCCAGCCTGGGTGACAGAGAGAGCCTCTATCTCAAAAAAGAAAACAAACAAACAAACAAACAAAAATACATAATTTAAGTGGCTCAATGGCATTCTACAGGGGCATGTTAAGTGATGCGTTGAAGAAAACAAACCTTGGCTGGATAATAATTTAAATATCATTTCTTACAGCTGAAATCAATGTATAATTTTCATCAAATGTCATATGTCCTCAGGTGAACACTGGTTAATTTAATTCACTCACCAAGCCTTTATTAGGCACCCTACTACTCTCTGAAATACTATATTAGTTGCTGGGAACACAGAGACTAATAAAACATCATTCCTGCCACCTAGGCACTCATGGCCTAGAAATGAGAAATGGGAACGCAAACAAGTCAGGATGACGGTGTATATTTTATAACAGAAGTATGTGTATATTTTATAATAGAAGTATATACACGTTGAAATGGGTTCCTAAAGAAGAACATGGTCAGTTCTAACTAGAGGAATAACACAAAGCTTCTTTGAGCAAACGTCCTAAAAACAGGAAAAAGCTTTTTTTTTTAAAAAAAGGGGGGCTGGACACGGTGGCCCACTCCTGTAATCCCAGCACTTTGGGAGGCCGAGTAGGGCAGATCATCTGAGGTCAGGAGTTCAAGACCAGCCTGACCAACATGGTGAAACCCCGTTTCTACTAAAAATACAAAAATCAGCCGGGCGTGGTGGCACATGCCTGTAATCCCAGCTACTTGGGAGGCTGAGGCAGGAGAATCGCTTGACTCCGGGAGGCAGAGGTTGCAGTGAGCTGAGATCGTGCCATTGCACTCTGGCCTGGGCAACAAGAGTAAAATTCTGTTTCAAAATAAGTAACTAAACTAAACTAAACTAAAATAGGGAACGGGAGTGAAGAGGAGAGAGGAGGGCATCTCATTCAGTAGGAAAAGTTTGAACAAAGAGCCACAGGCAAGAAAATAATCTCATCTGTACTGGGGATGACAGTTTGTACCACAGGGTATGCAGATGAGTATGTGACGAGGGAGACGACTGAAAAGGCAATCAAGATGTAGATCATGGAGGGGTTTGTCAGTCAAAGTCACCTGCTTGCACTTTATTCCATAGAAACATAGGACACCATAAGGATGCTTAGGCAGAGAAATAACAGGATTTAGGTTTGACAAAAAATGTTTGGGCAATCAAATGGTGGGGGGCTGGATTGGAGGTATGCAAGTTTGAAGAATGGGAAAATTCTAGAAAGCTATATTGATTCAGATGGGAGATATTCGGGGTGAACTCAGTCAGCATCTGCAGGGATGGAGAAGAGGGAAAAAATCAGAGTAGTACATCTCCACAGGAAACAGTACAGAAATATTTGGTTTCTTTTTTTGACGTCACATTCATTGGAAGACAATACTGGCCTTAAGTACTTGGGACATGAATTAATCTCCTATTGCTGCTGTAAACAGGTAACCAAAACTTAGTGCCTTAAAACTACACAAATTTATTATATTTCTGGAAGTGAGAAGTCTAAAATGAGTAAGCAGGAATGCTTTCCTTCTGGAGGCTCTAAGGAAGAATCCCTTTTGTTTGCCTTTTTCAGCTTCTAAAGGCTGCCTATATTCCTTGTCTCATGGTCCCGCATCACTCCAAATTCTGCTTCTGTCACATCCTCTCTAACTCTCCTGCCTCCCTCTTATAAAGACCCGTGAATACACTGAGTCCACCTGGATAATCTAGGGCAATCTCCCCATCTCAAGATCTTTATCTTAATCGTATCTGCAAAGCTCCTTTTGCCATGTATG
Organism: Symphalangus syndactylus; assembly: GCF_028878055.3. NCBI lineage: Eukaryota > Metazoa > Chordata > Mammalia > Primates > Hylobatidae > Symphalangus > Symphalangus syndactylus. Next base: position 43,292,648 of record NC_072447.2, on the reverse strand, counting down.
CTAACATATTCACAGGTTCCAAAAATCAGGATATGAATGTCTTTGGGGAGGCCATTATTGTGCCTACCACAGGGCACATATGTTACAAGTTTTGTCATATGCAGGCTGTTACCAAATGACAAAACATGGTTTCACAATTTTTGTGACTTTGGAATGCCTCTTTAGACATTGACAAAAGTGAAAAAAAAAAAAAAAACTAAGTACATGAGCCTGTAATTTAACTCCAGGTAACATAAACATGTAAAACCTTTTCTCAAAGTTTAATGTAATTGATTTCTCTAGCAATTCAACTATGTGCAATCCAAAGGAAGATTTTGGTTTGTTTTCTTTGCAATTTTACAAAGGCTTTTTCACCATTTTAGAAAATCAAATCACCTTAGCTCTGCCACTTCTGGAATGCAGTCATTAGTGCTGCACACCTGTCTGCAAATCAACCAACACAAAACTTATTTTTTCCTTTGGATGCTAAAGAATGGAAAAGCCCAGGAGTTAGTCTAGTAAAGCAGAGCGCCAGACTCAGTTTTTCTGTCTCCATAAGAATTGTGGGGTTTTATGAAGGCTTCATTACATAGGCATGATTGATTAAATCACTGGCTATCAGTGATCAAGTCAACCTTCAGCCCTTCTCCTCTACCAGAGGTCAGGGAAGGGATTGGGCGGCGGGGGGGGGGGTGGGGGGGGTGGGGAGGGGCGGGGGGCAAGGCTAAAAATTCCAACTCTCTAATAACATGGTTGGTTCCCCTGGCAACCACCCTCCATCTTAAAGCTATCTAAGAGGCCAGAGCCATCAGTCATCTCATTATTACACACAAAGACACTACTTTGGAGATTCCATGGGCTTTAGCAGTTGTTTGCCAAGAAATGGAGAAAAAGACCAAATATATACTTATTATAAATCACAATATTTCAATGACTTAGAGATTATTTATTATTAGTGCTTATGAGTCTAGATGAATTGTAAAAATGAATGTAAATTGTGTTCAGTTGCATCTGCTTTATTATGATAATTTAAAAAGAAGCATTTCTTGAAAATCTGAAATGTGGATAAAGTTGAATTAGTAGTTATATAATTGCCATCCTTTATTTTACGCAATTTTGAGAGCAATCACTCCACTAGAATATAAATACCACAGGGGCATAATTTTTTGTATGTTTGGTTCACTGCTGTATCCCTAAAAAAGAGTATGTGGTACATAGTAGGAATTCTAGAATTGTTCCTTGACCGAATGAGTCACTGAATGCTTCTACCTAATTCTTTCGAAAGTTTGCCCCATCAGTGAACTTTAGCTGAAATGATCAAGGTATTCAAAGTACAAGGAAGAGGTCAGATGCTTAACATCATGTATTCCAAACAGTAATACCTAGACTATCAGCAAGTAAAAAATCATAGGTTTAGATGCTGAATCATAATGTTCTTATGGTCAAAAGATTTATTCAGAGCTCCATGGAGACCTAACAGTGCTATTTTGCAAATATGAGTAGCGAGAATATAGTATTAAATAGCTGAGAATAGTAATGAGTAATTATTAATGAACACACGGTGTGCTAAACACCTTCCAAGTATTATATTATATAATCCGCACCAGAAACCTAAGATGAGACTATCATTGTTTTCACTACAGATGAGAAAACTGAGACTAAAAGAGGCCAGGCAAACTCCTCCAGGTCACATGTTAGCAACTCAGTCAGATCACATGTTCCTTAAACTCTTTCTTTGGGAATTTTAAATAGTTCACACAGTGGAAAGACAATATAGAGGGTTTTATTTTAAAGTAATTATATTTATCAAAAGAAGGAAACACAAAAGCACGGATGCATTTCCAAGAATCAATTCAACTCCCACCACCCCCTCCGTTTCTTTGTTTCACAGAAACAACTTGATATATACACAGACATACTTGGGCATGTATTGCACACACATGTACATACAGATAAAGATACAGGAATCTAAAATGTCACTGTAATGTTTACATTCTTAGCAATATAGCAAAGTATGAAAAAGGAATTATGTTTGGATTAGGTCATGAGGATCAACTGATAGAACACAAGATTTGGAATTAAGGGAATAGCCTAATGGAGGTTCCACTATTTTTTCAAAAAACAAAAATAATTGAGTTTCTGGCTGGATGTGGTGGCTTACACCTGTAATCCCACCATTTTGGGAGGCCAAGGTGGGCAGATCACCTGAGGTCAGGAGTTTGAGACCAGCCTGGCCAACATGGTGAAACCCTGTCTCTACTAAAAATACAAAAATTAGCCAGGTGTGGTGGTGGGTGCCTGTAATCCCAGCTACTTGGGAGGTTGAGGCAGGAGAATCGCTTGAACCCGGGAGGTGCAGGTTGCAGTTAGCCAAGACAGCACCACTGCACTCCAGCCTACGCAACAAGAGCGAAAACTCCATCTCAAAAAATAATAATGAGTTTCTTCTTGAAAATAGAGAAGTACTTGAATCTTACTAATCTCAAAAGGATGAAAAAGGATTAAAAATATTTAATAATAAATATTAGCTACATCTGCAGGTTTTCAGAGGTGCTTTATATAAAACATTGTTTTATATAGAACATTGTTTTATATAAAACATTGTTTTATATAGAACAATGTTCTATATAAAACATTGTTCCTCAATTTTTTTTTTTGACAGTAGTTCTCATTGCACTGACAACCATCCTTATATGTGATGCTATCCAATGTAACATGGCTTATTGAATGAGATGATCAACAAAGGGCCTGAAATACAAGAATCAGTGAAATCTTGAGAGAGAGAGAGACTGATTTGTTGTTAATCTGATCAATAAGCCTAAAGTGGATTTTTTTTTCATTTTTTTCAAAGATTATGAAACCTTCTTCTGGGCCAGTAGTGCTCACGAGTAGATTACCCATTCCACTCGTTCACAAACCCACACCTGGAAAACTGTTAGAAATGCAACTTTCTGTGCCCCACCCAACTTTCTGAATCAGATACTTTTGTCTTTTAGCAAGCCCTCCAGGTAATTCCAGTGCAAACTAAAATTTGACAACCACTGTTCTAGTCAGCAGTGAGGTAGGAACATCATTGTCCTTTCATGTATTCTTATAAGGACTCAATACTCAAAGCCAATAAAAGAATGTCATTTATGTTTTGGGGTTGTACAAAAAAGTTAAAAGTCACAGCAGAGCCTATTCAAACTCAGCATGCATTCAATAATAATGTTGATTACCAAAGCTTTACTAAAAGTTCCTTTTCTGAGTCAGACTTTATAAGAACCACTGTGATTGCACCAAGCCCACCCAGATAATCCAGGATCATATCCCATCCCCTAACATTTAATTCAATCACATCTACAGTCTTTTTTTTTTTGCCATACTAGGTAACATAGCTCCAGTTATAAACACACGAACATCTTTGGGGAGTCATTATTCTAACTACCACACTAGCTATCCTAGAATACACAAATATAAAACTTGAACTGGTTGAGAAGGATTTTGTATTGCCAAATCATGAGTGAACTCCCATTCACAATTGCTTCAAAGAGAATAAAATACCTAGGAATCCACTTACAAGGGATGTGAAGGACCTCTTCAAGGAGAACTACAAACCACTGCTCAATGAAATAAAAGAGGATACAAACAAATGGAAGAACATTCCATGCTCATGGACAGGAAGAACCAACATCGTGAAAATGGCCATACTGCCCAAGGTAATTTATAGATTCAATGCCATCCCCATCAAGCTACCAATGACTTTCTTCATAGAATTGGAAAAAACTACTTTAAAGTTCATATGGAACCAAAAAAGAGCCTGCATTGCCAAGACAATCTTAAGCCAAAAGAACAAAGCTGGAGGCATCACGCTACCTGACTTCAAACTAGACTACAAGGCTACAGCAACCATAACAGGATGGTACTGGTACCAAAACAGAGATACAGACCAATGGAACAGAACAGAGGCCTCAGAAATAACACCACACATCTACAACCATCTGATCTTTGACAAACCTGACAAAAACAAGCAATGGGGAAAGGATTCCCTATTTAATAAATGGTGCTGGGAAAACTGGCTAGCCATATGTAGAAAGCTGAAACTGGATCCCTTTCTTACACGTTATACAAAAATTAATTCAAGATTGATTAAAGACTTAAATGTCAGACCTGAAACCATAAAAACCCTAGAAGAAAATCTAGGCAATACCATTCAGGACATAGGCATGGGCAAGGACTTCATGACTAAAACACCAAAAGCAATGGCAACAAAAGGCAAAACTGACAAATGGGATCTAATTAAACTAAAGAGCTTCTGTACAGCAAAAGAAACTACCATCAGAGTGAACAGGCAACATACAGAATGGGAGAAAATTTTTGTAATCTACCCATCTGACAAAGGGCTAATATCCAGAATCTATAAAGAACTTGAAAAAATCAAACAACCCCATCCAAAAGTGGGCAAAGGATATGAACAGACACTTCTCAAAAGAAGACATTTATGCAGCCAACAGACATATGAAAAAATGTTCATCATCACTGGTCATCAGAGAAATGCAAATCAAAACCACAATGAGATACCATTTCATACCAGTTAGAATGGTGATCATTAAAAAGTCAGAAAACAACAGATGCTGGAGAGGATGTGGAGAAATAGGAACACTTTTACACTGTTGGTGGGACTGTAAATTACTTCAAGCATTGTAGAAGACAGTGTGGCGATTCCTCAAGGATCTAGAACTAGAAATACCATTTGACCCAGCGATCCCATTACTGAGTATATACCCAAACGATTATAAATCATGCTACTATAAAGACACATGCACACGTACGTTTATTACAACACTTCACAATAGCAAAGACTTGGAACCAACCCAAATGTCCATCAATGGTAGACTGGGTTAAGAAAATGTGGCACACATACACCATGGAATACTATGCAGCCATAAAAAAGGATGAGTTCATGTCCTTTGCAGGGACATAGATGAAGCTGGAAACCATCATTCTGAGCAAACTATCACAAGGAAAGAAAACCAAACACGACATGTTCTCACTCATAAGTGGGAATTGAACAATGAGAACACTTGGATACAGGGAGGGGAACATCACACACCAGGGCCTCTCGTGGGGTGGGGGGCTGGGGGAGGGATAGCATTAGGAGAAATACCTAATGTAAATGACGAGTTGATGGGTGCAGCAAACCAACATGGCACATGTATACCTATGTATCAAACCTGCACGTTGTGCACATGTACCCTAGAACTTAAAGTATAATAATAAAAAAATTAATTAAACAATACAGTACCTTTAACAATACTTTTATTTTAAATGTTGTATTTTATGCAAATGTACTTATATGTATACACAGTGATTCTTATAAGAAAAGCAAGTATATTTCAAATGAAATTAACCACTCTGCCCTAGAAAAGAACAGAAGCATTTTGTGCCAATTTTTCATAAAATAAAATAGGTCTATTCAGCTGGAGACAGCAATCGAATTTTTGGGAGAAGTTCAGCGTAACTATAGTGAGAAAAAATAGTTCATTGAGAGTATAATTGTGAATGTAATGATCAGATGATTCAATACATCTTCAAAATGAGCCAGTAAAACAAGTGATTAAAGCAAAACTGGTCTGTTCTTTCTAAGAGAAAAAGAAAGGCATCCCCCCAGCTCCATCATCAGCAATGTATTATGGTATGTCCTCCAATGGGCAGAACTGCTTCTCCCTTATTTGTTTCTTCTCCACTGAAGCAGAGTTGACTATACAGTCATCTCCCTTTATAGGAGAAGGGAGATGAACACTACTTGACAGATCCCCAGTTCCTTTGGGGCCAGCCTTCAATTGAGTTGTAAGGGAAATGAGAATGCTGAGAAGACTGATGAGTCAGGAAGTATCACGACCATTATAACCAAAATATCCAAATCCCCAGAACAAAACGTTGGGTAAATTTAGAGTCTTGAAATCAAATGCTTTCTGGTTTTTGTCAACCTCATTTGAATCACGGTCCAATCTCCCTCTGCTTGTCAATAACAAGAAATCTTCAGGAAAGGATTGGTAAACGGCATTGAGGATTTTGGTGGGGAAGGGGGCACAACACAGCAGGAAGGGGACACATTTTCAAACTAATACCCATTCATCATACAGAAAGTCTGTTCACCACAAACAGAATTGTATTGTATTGTCTTTGTAAGTCCAGAAATGACCATCAGACGTAAGCATGGATCCCTTAAGTTGCTAGAGAGGAAAAAAATCGAATGAAACAAATGTTCCTCTTTCAACAATCCCCATAAAATTTCAAGATTTTTCCTTGTAAATTTTCTAAAGGTAACCATCCATAGTAAGTGCATTTATAAAACAGTTGAGGAATTCCTTTGAAGCTGCTTTTTTTGTTTGTTTTAAATTTGCTTCTGAGAAACTCGGACAAACGTTCTCAAAGAGGGGTTCCTAGACAAGCAGCATCAGCATCACCTAGAAACCTATTAAAAAAGCAAGGTACCCACTTTGGGAGGCCTACATGGGTGGATCATGAGGTCAGAAGATCGAGACCATCCTGGCTAACACAATGAAACCCCGTCTCTACTAAAAAAAAAAAAAAATTAGCCGGGCGTGGTGGCGGGCACCTGTGGTCCCAGCTACTCGGGCGGCTGAGTCAGGAGAATGGCGTGAACCCGGGAGGTGGAGCTTGTAGTGAGCCGAGATCGCGCCACTGCACTTCAGTCTGGGCGACAGAGCGAGACTCCGTGTCAAAAAGAAGAAAAAAAAAAAAAAAAGCAAATTACCAAACTCTACCCTAGACCTAGTGTATCAGAAACTCCAGGGCTGAGGCCTAACAAGTTGTGTATAACCAGCTCCCTAGCTAATTCTGATGCGGGCTAAAGTTTTAGCACTACTAAGCTAGAGTAAATAAAAGCATCATATTGGGCAGTAAACTATTTCAAGAAAAATGTAAAATTTCCCATTTCTACATGGAATATACACTGGAGTCTTTTTTTGTTTTGTTTTGTATTTTTTGAGACAGAGTCTCACTCTGTTGCCCAGGCTGGAGTACAGTGGCATGATCTTGGCTCACTGCAACCTCTACCTCCTGGGTTCAAGCAATTCTCCTGCCTCAGCCTCACGAGTAGCTGGGATTACAGGTGCGTGCCACCACACTCGGCTAATTTTTTATATTTTTGGTAGAGAAGGGGTTTCATCATGTTGGCCAGGCTTGTCCCAAATTCCTGACCTCATGATCCTCCCGCCTCGGCCTCCCAAAGTGCTGAGATTGCAAGTGTGAGCCACCACACCCAGCTTGGAATCTTATTTTTAAAAGCTACTCCATGTCATTTCTAAATCCTAGCAATTCTCATTTTTCTATTTCTTCCTCTGCATGGAAAACTCCAGAGGGCAGTATGTGGCATTTTCAAATATTGAATTGCATTTTACTTTTACTTATAGCTACTAAGCTTAAGAAATAATAAACTGATTAAGCTCAGCCCATGTATAACTCACTTCATTGGCTTTCCAAGGCCCTTGAGCATATATTTTATGTGACAAGTGCTTTGCAATAAGGCAGTGGAAAAAATAAACAAATCTGAATTCAAAACAAAATAAGTAGTGACTCGTCACTATAACGAAAGGACGACCATCATTTTTCTTTAAAGATTATGCTAGAGTATTTTAAACACATTATGACAACCAATATTCATTTTGAGCATGAGGTTTTTACTTGGTATACAAAGCTAAGACTCCTGGATCCTTTCTTTTTTTCTATTTTTCTCTTTTTCTTTTCTTTTTTTTTTGAGACAGAGTCTCGCTCTGTCGCCCAGGCTGGAGTGCAGTGGCGCAATCTCAGCTCACTGCAAGCTCCACCTTCCGGGTTCATGCCATTCTCCTGCCTCAGCCTCCCGAGTAGCTGGGACTACAGGCGCCCGCCACCACACCCGGCTAATTTTTTGTATTTTTAGTAGAGACGGGGTTTCACCATGTTAGCCAGTATGGTATCGATCACCTGACCTCGTGATCCGCCCACCTTGGCCTCCCAAAGTTGCTGGGATTGCAGGCGTGAGCCAGCGCGCCCAGCCTCCTGGATCTTTTTGGGCCTCATTTTTCTTAGTATAGAACTTCATCCACTGAAGTTAGTTAACAAACCCACCGCAATTTAAATAAATCAACCTTTATGCTTTTTAAAGGGAGGTTTTTTCTGTACTTTACTGGAATAGCAATTCCTACATCATTAAACCACATTGGTTTTTACTATAAATCTACTTCTGAATTTTTTGTGTTTTATGCGATAACAAATATTAAATAAAACTATTAACCACTGGTCATCTCTCCATGAAGTTTACATTTGATATGTACTATTACTTAGCTGTGTCTTCATAAGCAAGACAATGTAACCTAAACATCACATGCATTTTGCAATAAAATCTTAATATATTTCATTTTTCTATTTGGTATATTTTCCTTTATGGCTCCAAGTCACAGCACAAGTGATGGGTTACCATCAGCCAAGCCAAAACAATTTAGTAAATCTTTGTCTGAAATTATGTCTCTTGAAAATCAGCAATTTTTCCACACATTCATCCTCCTACTTCCATGCAAATCGTCTCACATCCATAAACTGTTAACTACTTTAAACTTGTTGACTGTGGCGGGCATGGTGGCTCACACCTGTAATCCCAGCACTTTGGGAGGCTGAGGCAGGCTGATCACCTGAGGTTGAGAGTCTGAGACCAGCCTGACCAACATGGATAAACCCCGTCTCTACTAAAAATACAAAATTAGCAGGGAATGGTGGCTCATGCCTGTAATCCCAGCTACTCGGGAGGCTGAGGCAGGAGAATCGCTTGAACCCAGGAGGCGGATGTTGCAGTGAGCCGAGATCATGCCATTGCACTCCAGCCTGGGCAACAAGAGTGAAACTCCGTCTCAAAAAAAAAAAGCAGCTTGTTGATTGTTCACTTTTATAAACCCATATGCTTATGTTTACCTTTTAATACATATGGAAGCATTATGTGGCTTATATTGAAGATTTTTGAGTCATCTTTTGGCAAAGTTTCATACATATCATCCAGACAGTTTCTTACTCTTTTATGCTTTATTTTTGTTTTTCCCTATCTGCGTCTTCTACATTTTACCTTTTAGGTTTCCCCTTACTCTATGGAAGTAGCATATGCCATGCTAATTCTGAATTTGCGGGATATCTCTTCACAACCAATTTCCTCTTATAACTTGTAAATGATCATTGAAGTAGCCTCAGCTTCCAGGTTGCTTGAGCTAACTTACAATAATAGAGTGGCCCTGTAATGACCATTAGCAATGATAAGGAAAGTAGTTACAGAACAATCAAAATGAGACTTTACTTAGAGTAGCTACTGGACCATAAAGGTATGAATTTTCTGTTCCTTTCACAATGCAGAACACTAGTAAACCATAGAGTAGCTATCTATTCATTGTCATTAACAATATAAACAACTATCTGATATTATTTTTAGTTTATTAAGTCAGTGATACTAGAAATTGCACCAGAAAGTACTTCCCATATGTGGAGATTCCTAAAACAAAGAGCTTTCTTGATAATATTTTATTTAAATGCTTATTTTTTTATTAGCTGTTTTTCAATCCAAAAATAATACTGATTTTGTACAAGGCATCTGAATAAAATCATCTGCCTACCTACAATCCATTAGCACTGTTTTGTAAGTATGTTCCTTGGACCTCCTAAATCACAATCTCCCAGGAAGTGACTCAGGCATAGGTATCCAAAATAATTACATAGGGGATTATCAAGTACACTGGGATCTGAGAACCACCACTTTACTGGAATAAAAACAACCATAATTTAGTTGCCTTGGGTGGGTTTAGCAGCAAGCCCAAGACCTCTCTCTTCTGTAAGAGACATGACATCCATGAAAAGACAACAGTCTCCCTGCTCAGCTTGTGGTCAGATAAATGATCTCATGCCAAATTCACCAGTTTTTCTTTCAATGCCTCCTCTTCCCATCCTGATTCTCCACTGTTTAATGAATTGCTGAAGAAAGTTATTCAATGAGACTCTCATGACTCGAATGATTCTTATTATGATTCCCCAAAGTCTTCCGGCTTGTCAATGTTTAATCACATAAGACTCATTAAACTTCATTAGACCTATCTGATGAGGGCTATCTCCTCAAAACTTTTGCTTCCCTGCTGTGAACACTACTGTATGGTATTAAATGCCAGATATGGACTTGATAGATTTTCAGAATGCATTAGAATCACCTGGAGAGCATGTTAATTGTATTGTGTTAGCGATTTTTGTTAAGTAGATTTTTATGGCTCTTGTCACATATAAACAAGCTATGCCAAGACAATAGCTTTCTTAATTTGCTTCACTAGAGTAACTGTCTATATGTAACCCAAAACATTATGTTGTAAGCCTCAAATATATACAATAAAATTTATTTAAAAAAATAAGTTGCTGGGCTCCAACTCCTGAGTTTCTGATTCACTATGTCTTGAACAGGGACCAGAAATTTGCATCTCTAGGTTCCTGGGTGATGCTACTGGTGGTCAAGGAACCACACTTTGAGAACCACTGCCATAAGCAATGAACTGCAAACCACATATATATTCTAGGATCATACAATTGCTTTTACGAACAAATTCAATTACTGAGATTTAGCTATACCTATAGAGTATTAAAGAATCGTTAAATTAGAAAAACTTCAGTTCACAGCTAACTTAACCTTTTGAAAAGAAAAATGTAGTAATTTTCTTGATGCTGAAAGGAACTACATGTGTGCTACCAAGCAGAATTTGGTCAAGCCAGTTAAATGGTTCAAAATACCTTGGGTTATTAAAGACATCTTGAGGTTATTATTGGCAAAATGGGTCATTATTTTCAATTTAGTAAGAAGCTTAGAACAAATTGAAAACCACTATTTGAACACAAATTCACATTCTCTCAGTTAAGAAGCCCTATTTTACCCATTAAAAAACCACAATAAACATTCAAATGCATGGAGTGTTATGCTGAAAGCAAAATGTTCCTTTTTTTTTCTCTCCCTCCATTTGCTATTTGTACTGACATTTAGAAACATAGACATGATATTTAGTTTTGCTCTCAGATAATTATTTTTCTATGTCTACAGCCTTAATTTTGCATGCCTAATAAATTACTGATTGAACACTGTATCTCCCAAATGTTAACTAACTTTACTTCTATTTATATATTTCATAATTCTTGATAATTCTATAGCTATAATCTTTATCTTCAGCCTGTTTTGAGAAATATCTTTTGCCTTATAAAATGTTACTTTTTTACATTTAATCATACTCACATATAGGCAATAGAATTAATATCAACTAAGCATTTTGTATTAGTTAGATGCTGGGTACATGACTCATGTTTGAATTTATTCAATAATGACAACACCATCCTCACCACTTCCTGGGAAAGTAGGAAATCTAACACCGATTTTATGGGTGAAAAAAATTGAGGACCAGAGTAGTTCAAGTCATTCACACAGACCTGCATTTTAATTCTGGTGTCTGTGCCCTTTCACTTTTACTCTATGACTTAAAAACAATTGGTGTGACCGGGCACAGTGGCTCATGCCTGTAATCCCAGCACTTTGGGAAGCTGAATCACCTGAGGTCAGGAGTTCAAGACCAGCCTGACCAATATGGTGAAACCCTGTCTCTACTAAAAATACAAAAATTAGCTGGGCGTGTTGGTGGGCATCTGTAATCTCAGCTACTCGAGAGGCTGAGGCAGGAGAATTGCTTGAACCTGGGAGGCGGAGGTTGCAGTGAGCCGAGATCGTGCCACTGCACTCCAGCCTGGGCAACAGAGCGAGACTCCGTCTCAAAAACAAAACAAAACAAAAGAAAATCCCACAACACTGGGTGCAACTTTCAGTAACAGAAAGTCAACCACCATCCATATAAAATTCAAATCATGGTCATAGTTTGTTAAATATAATTATTCACTCGTCTTAATAATCACCACATTGTTACGTTCTTAAAACATCTAACACAATAATGGAGGGAGGCACAGAATACTTTTAACAGCATTTTGCTGAAGTTATCAGAGTTCAAGTAAAAATAAAATATATATGTCTAACACCAAAAGAAATTATATGGTCATATTAACTTCAAAGAAATTTTATTGAGGGGTTGGAATGTTATGCATTTTTCTTCATAGTTGATGGTGACTTTTCAATTTGGTTTCTCAAATTGCAATAAATAATATACTAATCACTTCTACATATGTGTTGAATATTCACTAAACATATTTCCCATTTTTCTAGTAAAGGAGACATCCAACCTATTCATAAAACAACACTGACAAGGTTTGTATTATCTGAAATCATAGTTATATTGAATTTCAAAACTAAGAAAGAGAAACAGAAAAACAGGTTGCAAGTCATCTCAAATACTCGCCTTCATCTTCATATATAGTTTTTGTCAAATTTTCATCGCAATCCCTAAAGACATGTTCATTCTCTTTTTGATGAATAATAAGATTCACAGGTTATATCTACTATTTTTCCTTCAGATAAAGAAAGTCACGTGAAGAATGAATAAAGAAAAATCCAAGAAGTATTGGCTGTTTTCATATGGGCATAGATTTATAAAGAAAGTGATTTCTATATGAATTGAAAGGGGAATTCTCTAGCAACTTGACTAGGTAAAGGAAAAAGATCATTGTTGATATAAAAGGGAACAATATAGATAATATAAAAGGTTTTATTTTCATCTAAGAATTTGCATTATCAAATAACTTGTTGACTTATTTATAATCTGTGTAGACATCTATTCTATCACTAATGTTGGGGTACAAATTTAGTACATTCCTTATAGAATTTTTACTTTATTGTAAGGTAGCTGCTTCAGGTTCCATGGGAAATGTGGATTGAAATGCAATCAGGTGTATAAAAATTATTCTCAAGAATAATTTCTGTTGTTTATTTTATAATTAAACAAATATTATTATAGGGACAAAGTTTCAAAGTAACATTTGATTTTCCATGAACCATATATAGATATTAAATCTAATTATTTTATTACATATTTTATTATCCTTTATTGCTTAATTTAAATATGTAAAATTCCATTCGTGAAACTTTGGGACCCTTGATAACATTTTCAGGTTAATGATCCAGTTTATTTATTTAGTTTCCAAATAACAAAGAGATTTGGTAGTTATTTTCATTAAAAGTTAAGGGGAGGCAATGATGAATACTCTTTTAGAAATCATGGTAAGAATCATTCAATTAGATCCTACCAGGTAGTTTGAAATTGCTTTTAAAACTAAACAACCATATATTTTTTCAATATGGAGTCACTCACGATTTTTATTTTTTTTATCTGATGCATGTTTCTGTCATTTTTTTCATATGATATTTTGGCTATAATTGTACTTAAGGAAGTCTTGAAACCCTAATTTACAGAAATCAGGAAAATAAATACAGCTGCCACAATATTATCGTAATAGATAACACTTTTTGTTTAAAACACAAATGATACCACAAAATCTGAGTAAAATAACTTCTATAGTGAGGCAATGACTGTACAGGTTAAGGCAATGCCTAAAGAATTTACCTTATATATTGTTGGTGGGAATGTAAATTAGAATAGCCATTATGGAAAACAGTATGGAGTTTCCTCAAAAAATTAAAAATAGAACTTCCATATGATCCAACAATCCCATTACTGGATATATATCCAAAGGAAATGAAATCAGTATGTCAAAGAGACATATGCACACCCATGTTTATTGCAGCACTATTCACAGTAGCCAAGATATAGAATCAACATAAATGCCCATCTACAAATGAAGAAAATGTGATATATATATATCACATTTATTAATATATCACATTTATCATATATTCATATATATGTGTGTGTATATATATATATATATATATATATATATATATATATACGATTGAATACTATTCAGCCATAAAACAGAATGAAATCTTGTTATTTCAACAACATGGATGAACCTGGAGGATATTATGTTAAACGAAATAAGCCAGGTACAGAAAGAAAAACACTGCATGATCTCACTCCTATGTGGAACCTAAAAAAGTTGATTTTATATAAGTAGAGGGTAGAATAGTAGTTAGCAAAGATTGGTGAGGGTATGTGGGAGGGGGATCTTGGGAAAGGTTATTAGTCAATTGGTACAAAATTAGTTAGACAGGAAAGAATAAGTTTTGCTATTCTATTACACACTAGGGTGACTATAGCAAATAACAACGTAATATATATTTCAAGACAGAAGTGAAGATTTTGAATGCTGTCACCACGAAGAAATGATAAATGTTTAAATTGGTGTATATAATTACCCCAATTTTATCCTCATACTACGTATACATGCACTGAAACATCATATTGTACCCCAATATTTAAATTATTATGTGTCAAGTATAAATAAAAAATGTAAAAGTAGACAACTTTAAAAAAAAATTAATAATAACGAGGGTAACCAAATTAAAAGGAACAGAAAAGCAAGCCAAAATTACCATGGTGATAATAGCTTTTTAGTATAGTACTTCCATTTGACAATCCTTCCTGCATATTTCAATTAAAAAGATTAGAGGAAAGTGTGATATTTATACAAATTTGTACCATTACATCTAATAATCAATTTAGGTGTTGGCCAGTAAGTAAGCCGATTTATTGGTCTATTTCATTTTACTCTTGAAAATGTTGGTGGGGGGGGCATGCTTAATTTTAAATGCCTTTTATTCACCCTATATTAAGTATTTATGGCTTCTGGCATATATACCATAGATCAGGAAAGAAAACAGACCGAAAATAAGAGTAACAGGATTTCACAACACTATCAACTTTATTGTCTTTAATATAAAGCTTTTATTATTTTGTTCACTACCCTTCCTTTAGGAAGTAAAATAACATAGTGTCTTCTCACAAACTATGGCAGAGCAATTTTTGAATCATATAGTAGAAATTTAGGCCATAAAATGTAATTTAAAAGACAGGCCAGTCTCCTTTTATTAAATAGAAAGAAAATATATATTAAGTAAAAAACAAGCACTAGTCTCCAGACTTTTTGATTATACAATATTATTAGGTTACAGAAAGAAATAAGAAGGAAAGGAGGGAGGGAAGGAAAGGAAGAAGGGAAGGGGAGGTGGAACGGGAAGGGAGTACATACTTTCTCTACATTTATCACTATATAAATTATGTACCTGTAACATTCTACCAATATATTATGTAAAAAATAAAACAGGCACAAAAAACTTGAAATGACAAGAAATACTTACTGAGAATTCACCGTGTTCAAAACAAGATGCAAGGTTCTCATGGAAGAAGTGAACAAAGAACATACGGCCTTATTTAGCATAAAATTTAACAATATATTCAACAAAATCAATAAATTCCATATTATATCTATGATTATTGCTGTGAAGCAGGACTGCGCGGTGTTAGGTGTTAGAAGGTATGTGACAGGGAGTTCTAACCCAGTCTTTGAAGAAAAAGGTTTCCTAAGGAAGTGACATTGAATCTGGAAATTCACGCATGAAAAGGAGATAACTGGCTGAAGTGGTGCAAGTCATTTGACAGACAATACTTTGCAAATGGAGTGAACAGCATGTGCAAAGGCCCTGGGATAAAAAAGTTAAGGCATGCACTTTCATGGTGAGAGAAGCTGAGAGAGTAATGGGAGAGGAATGGGGTGAAGATAGGAGGAGAAAGAGAAAAAAGCAAGCAAAATATGTTGGCCTCATTAAGGATTTGGGAGCAATGGGAAGTTATTAAGACCAATGGGAAGTTATTAATACCAACAGGAAGTTACCAAATGGTTTTAAGTCAGAGAGCAGCTTGATCACACTTGCATTTTTAAACAAAAAATTTCAAATTTTACACATTAAAAAATAGGCCTGAATGATGAATAAACAAACCAGGCAAGAGTGAATGCAGTTTCAATTGTTCAGATGATTGTCACTTCGAGTAGGCTGATGGTGTTGGAAATGGAGAGAAGCAGAGATTCAAGGGAGATTTCACAGGCTCTGGATTGTTGAAGCCATGAAGATTACTTTATGACAGTAAGCAGGTAGAATTAAAGTCAATGGAATATTGCATGATGACTTCCTTTGAAAATGAAATAAAATAGGTTGTGCAAAACATTATTTCATTCATTCTGTTATTTACAAGAATGAAGTTATTAAAATAATTATGTGCACTTCCTTGTGTTATTCTTCATTTTCCTGTGAACCACCAGACTATGAGCACTAACAGAAGCTATATTCTACATACATCTGACCGTCTTCCAGCATGAACACATGATAACACAAGTCATAAACTAATTTTTGTGTGTTTACATAAAAAAGACTACAAAGAGTTGATGCCTCATGCTGAATGGAACTGGAAAATCTATATGCATATTCAAAGTTATTTTTACATATAGACAATGTGTAATGATAATATTTCGAGCTTAAGTGTTGCATGACCAAATACTACCCTTATTGACAAAGCTTAGAAAACAAACCTAGAAATTCAGTCTTTTGGAGTATCAATAAACTGAGAGGGTATCAAACAATTCCAGTACAAATTCAAGGTATATAGTAGTGTGTAGGAAGTGCTTCTTCCAAACGCCGGTAGCTCTTTTGCTTTTATCATATCTAGGCTCCCAAAAGATATGATGTTAACTATGAATCAGGCTTGACATTAAACATAGCTTCTTTGATGGCCAAAGGGAAACTATGAAATCTTTTAGTGATGTAGTACAGAATAAGAGAAATCACTGTCCTAGGGATTTGGGAGATTTTCATTTTTACTCCACTTTTTTCAATAACCAGCTATATGTCCTTTGTAAAGTAACTTAACCAATATGAGTTTTTATTTTAATATCTATTCCACGAAAGGATTCTACTAGATGATCTCCCAAGGCTCTGCTCATATCTGTGATTTTAGGAAATGAATAAACATTTAAAGGAACAGTGAAAATTAAATTAAAACAATGTGCTAGAATCCTGAGAGTTTGGAAACAGTATAGCAGCATGAGTAACTAACCTGATAGAGTAACCAATCTGAATGTATGACACTTTTTTAGCAGAAGACTGTGAGTTAGCTGTTAGTTTAATTTTATTTTTTTCATTTATTTTATTTTATTCTTTTTTGAGATGGAGTTTTGCTCTTGTTGCCCAGGCTGGAGTGCAATGGCGTGATCTCCGCTCACTGCAACCTCCACCTCCCAGGTTCAAGCGATTCTCCTGCCTCAGCCTCCCAAGTAGCTGGAATTACAGGCATCCACCACCACGCCCAGCTGATTTTTGTATTTTCAGTAGAGACGAGGTTTCACCACGTTGGCCAGGCTGTTCTTGAACTCCTGACCTCAGGTGATCCACCCACCTCGGCCCCCCAAAGTGCTGGGATTACAGGCGTGAGCCACCGCACTCGGCCTAGTTTAAAACTATATATCCTGAAGACGTAATCACAAATTACAAGCACAAGTTAGATGCTGTGCATGCATAGTACAGAAAGAACTGACGGCTAGATTCCTGCACTCACCCTGTTTATGCTCACTGACAAAGATTCCCACATTATATTACAGAGGATAGTAACAAAATACCCATAGAAGAGGTTAGTTTTTGACTTAGACACACATACACACATGCACATATATACACACACACATACAATAATGGAGTATAATGAAATCATTTTTTAAAAAAAGAAAACATGGGAGGCTTAAAAGGATGACGAAAAAGTCTATGTGAGTGAAAAAATGGTGAACTGATTCGATGTTAAGGAATCTGACTTACATTTATACTAAACCACAATGCAAAGCATATACATTTTTCTCCTATAATAAATAAAATTTAGACTTAGACTTTGATTTCAAAGTCACTATATAATGTGAAGGCTTCTTATAGTATGTGGACATGAATGAGTGAAATACTGATTACATACTTTGAGTAGAATAAGGTTGGTGCTTATCTAGTAATAAAAAAACAGAACCTGTCAATGGCTATTCTAAGGGCTAAGTCAACATTCATTCTTTCACTTGCCTACTTATTAATTCATTCGTTCACTCCAAAGGAATTTTTTTTGTGTTCATATCTGTGCTCGGTTTTGGGATCCTTTACACATTTATTTATAAGTCAATTATTCAGCATCTGCACTGGGATCTGGGGATACAAAATGAATAGTACACAGTCTTGGCTCTCAAGGAGCTTATCTTGCAGTAGGGGAAGCCAGACATTGACACGTACAAGTAAAAGGAACATAATGGTCTTCTTGATTGATAGTGTGTGCCGTACAAAGTCAGGTCACAAAGGAAGAAGTGGCTAAATAGCAGAAAACAGCTATGGAAATTCAGAGCCTATAACGAAAATACATTTCTCCTTGCCACTTTCACCTTCCTTATGCTCCAAACATTTCAGAGATTTGTATATAGACATTTATGTTTTTCACCTAGAGGCAGGTGAACAGGAAACATTTGCTCAATATGAATAAAGCTCTATTTACAATCACTGAGATTTATTGGACCTCTATGGACATATACTTCCAGGACATGTATTTCTTTCTGGAAATAAGGATCAAGGAAAAAGACAAACATATTCAAAGCCAGTTTCATTTTGTGATATTTTCTACCAGAAATTTTCTGGTGGTTAGCTGAAAATATCATTTATGCATATGTATTTAAATATATGAAAATTCAAATTTCCAAATTACTAGATAAACAGTAAAGGACACATTTCTCATTAGTTTCTCTAGTCTTTGTTTTAATTTGTTTTATATATTATACCTGCGTTCCTTTGTTATCTCTCTTCTCAGGTTGATTCTGCTTCTACCATGTCCCTTTTCTGTGTCTACTGCCATGTCCTACTTCAGAGGTCTTATTACCTCTCACCTGTAATTGCCTCTAGACTTATCTGTCTGCCTCCAGTCTTGGCCTCCAATCTATAAATTACTGCTAAATTAATTTGCCTAGAGTTCAACTTGATCATGTTGCTCTCAGCTGGAACACCTTTCCAAATTGCCTACTGCCTATCAATTTAAGCACAAACTCCTTACTTTAGATGAGAAAGTCATTTAAAGCCTTGACACTGAAAGTGTGGTCTGTATACCAGCAACATCAGCAGCACCTAGGAGCTTGTTAGAAATGCAGACTCCCAGGCTGCAGCTCAGATCTCTAGCTGATTTAAAGACACATTACACTGGGAGAAGCACTGCTCTAAAGAACCATCACGCTGTATTTCCAGCCTTTGTTCCCTATTACCTTCCTTTCTTTGGCCCCAACGTACAAGTAAATTTGCCCTGAAAATATCTACCTGACTGAACCACAACAGCTCTAACTTCTAAAACCACAGGGCACAGCATTTAGCTTTTGTCAACTTTTCTTTTTTCTTTTTTTTCTTTTTTTTTTTTGAGATGGAGTCTTGCTCTGTCACCCAGGCTGCAGTGCAGTGGCATGATCTTGGCTCACTGCAACTTCCACCTCCCAGGTTCAAGTGATTCTCCTGCCTCAGCCTCCCAAGTAGCTGGGATTACAGGCGTCCGCCACCACACCCGGTTAATTTTTTGTACTTTTAGTAGATACAGGGTTTCACCATGTTGGTCAGGCTGGTCTCGAAATCCTGACCTCATGATCCACCTGCCCTGGCCTCCCAAAGTGCTGGGATTACGGGCGTGAGCCACCACGCCTGGCCCCTGTGAACTTTTCTATTACCACATTGTTGCCTCCTTGAAGGTAGACATAACAGTTTATTCATTTTTCTTTTCCCCATTGTGATGGTATGCAAAATAAGCTCCTACTCCATGGGTGATATTTAAGATTTCCTCGATTGAGCCATGAGAAAAATATTTACAGCTGTTTAAAAATTTATTTTTATTCCATTATTTCAATTCTCGATTTAGGTATCAATGTATACTATATATTAATATAGTAATATATGTATTATTTGTTGTTAGAAAAATATACACATACTGGGGTATTTTTTCAAAATTTTGATTGGTGTGATTGCATGAACAGAAATACTTAGAGATCACTGCCTGACACACCAAGTATATTTATGGTCTTCTGCAGAAACTAAACAGATATTTATTTATTTATTATTTTACTTTAAGTTCTGGGATACATGTGCAGAATGTGCAGGTTTGTTACATAGGTATACACGTGACATGGTGGTTTGCTGCACCTATCAACCCATCATCTAGGTTTTAAGCCCCACATGCATTAGCTATTTGTCCTAATGCTCTCCCTCCCCTTGTCTCCTAACCCCAGACAGGTCTCGGTGTGTGATGTTCCCCTCCCTGTGTCCATGTGTTCTCATTGTTCAACTCCCACCTATGAGTGAGAACATATGGTGTTTGGTTTTCTGTTCCTGTGTTAGTTTGCTGAGGATGATGGCTTCCAGCTTCATCCATTTCCCGGCAAAGGACATGAACTCATTCTTTTTTATGGCTACATAGTATTCCATGGTGTATATGTGCCACATTTTCTTTATCCAGTCTATCATTGATGCATATTTGGGTTGGTTCCAAGTCTTTGCTATTGTGAATAGTACCGCAATAAACATACATGTGGCATGTGTCTTTATAGTAGAATGATTTATAATCCTTTGGGCGTATACCCAGTAATGGGATTGCTGGGTCAAATGGTATTGCTGGTTCTAGATCCTTAAGGAATCGCCACACTGTCTTCCACAATGGTTGAACTAATTTACACTCCCACCAACAGTGTAAAAGCATTGTTATTTCTCCACAGCCTTGCCAGCATCTCAACAGATATTTATTAACTGAACTAAAACTTTATAATTGGCTCCACTACAGCATACAGAAGAATATTTTATGCCGGTGAGAGTGCTGAATTTCTTCAGTCAAATAAATGTTTCCAAGATTAAGGGAAAGCTGATGCAAAGTATTATAGAAAACATTAACATTTTTATTTACTTACTAAATAAAAGGTAAACCTAGAGGTGTCTGCGAAAGTTCAAGTGGGTTCGTTACTTCAACTCAGCAGTAGGAAACGTCTATTCCTAATACATTAGCTAATATATCTATTCCTAATATGTTAGCTTCAATAATCATCAAGCAATTGGAATATGATGATTTAAGATTGTTTCCTTGATTATACCTATTTTGAATACACTATTTCAGTAATTAAGTACGCCCTTAGAATATAGATTACATTTCTTACTATAGTTTAGAAAGTTCTCCATATATCACTTTCTCTCCTGCATCACCAATAATTGATTGCCTCATTTTATAGCTGTACTTGAGCAACTTAACTGACCTAATTAAACCTTTCAATGGATGGCCAGCCCTTTTTCCTCCCAGGCCATGTATCCCTGCTGTATACTCATAGAGCTTCTTGCATCCATCCACTTGCTGTATCAAAACAGTTATCACGCTTTTTTTTTTTTTTGAGACAGAGTCTTGCTTTGCGCCCAGGCTGGAGGGCAGTGGTACAATCTTCTCCGCTCACTGCAACCTATGCCTCCCGGGCTCAAGCGATTCTCCTGCCTCAGCCTCCCAAGTAGCTGGGATTACAGGCATGCACCACCACGCCTGCCTGGCTAATTTTTGTATTTTTAGTAGAGACGGAGTTTCACCATGTTGGCCAGGTTGGTCTCGAACTCCTGACCTCAGGTGAACCACCCGCCTTGGCCTCCCAAAGTGCTGGGATGACAGGCGTGAGCCACCCCACCCGGCCCACACCTTTTTCAATGTCTTGTTGAACTATTAAATTTTCTCCCAGACTACAAGCTTTCTGAAGGAAGGGATTATATCTATCTTAAGTGACTGACTCATGATTGATGGCATAGTTGTTGGCACTTAGTAGGTACTCCATTAACATTTGTGGCATAGATGAACAAACCAATGAAGATATAAATTTGAAGATATATAACGGAAATTTGGCATCCTATGTAAATCATAAATCATGCTTGGCAATCGTACATATTCAGAAAATAGTAGTTTTATTAGTAGTAGTATCATCAATATTATTATTACTATCATTTTGGTAAAATTAAGAAATCTTTACACAATATTTTAAAGAAGATACTTTCATAGAACACAACAGTATAATTAAATAAAAATAAAACCCACCTATCATCATTAAATTGGAATAAAACTCCATATCTAATGAACAAATTTTATAAAAATAACATAAGATTTATTAAGAAAAATGAGAAGCAGTGTCCACATCATAGTAGAGTTACTTTCACTGCTAAGGGAAACTACAATGATAGTAGTTTTGCTCTGAATATATCTGAGAAAACTAAAATAGTAAAACTACTTCATCTAAAGACTAAAATAGAAAATATATTTTGCATAGTTAACATGTACCAAATTAATAAGCAATTTTTCAGAAAATGTAGTGTCCTACCACAAAAGGACATTGAGTCCCAAGAGCAATATTGTGAAAATTTCCTTGAGAAAGACTTATTTAAGAAGAAAAGAGGCTGGGTGCTGTGGCTCACACCTATAATCCCAGCATTTTGGGAGGCCGAGGCGGGCAGATCACCTGAGGTCGGGAGTTCGAGACCAGCCTGACCAACATGGAGAAACCCCGTCTCTACTAAAAATACAAAATCAGCCGGGCATGGTGGCGCATGCTTGTAATCCCAGCTACTCAGGAGGCTGAGGCAGGAGAATCACCTGAACCCGGGAGGCAGAGGATCACTCCATTGCACTCCAGCCTGGGCAACAAGAGCGAAACTTTGTCTCAAAAAAAAAAAAAAAAAAAAAAAAAAGAATTGTGATATAGTTAAAGATGAAATCTGGAAATCTGGAAATTAATCCTGGAGTAGATTTATGTAAGGGCCTCACTGATGAACTTGACATGTAAATCTGAAAAGAATGCTGGGCTATCCAATTGGTGTGCTATCCATTACAAAATGGCAGTTTTCTATCAAAAATGTGTGTCACTTCAGAAATTCACAGACATTTCTGGACTGTATAACCCTTGGCATATTAAATTATGAACACATTGACCTTTTATCTGGTAAATAATGTGTCTTTTATACAATGCACTTAGCTATCATCTGCCAAAAATTATGTATACTGTGCCACAAGCTCTAGATTGAATATGTGCAGAGGAGAGTTAAAGAAGAATTGTCATGTAAACTGAATATTAGAATGATGACATGCCACATAACAATTTATCCAGTGAAAAAGAGCAATGTTAACATCATTGAAACAATGCTACATAATTGATTATAACAACTCCAATTATAATTTTAGTGGTTAATTATCTAAAACAGACTTTCAGGAAGGACTCTTTCTACCTTCTCTGTAAATGGCATTCTATAAACATTTCAAAATGAATT
This sequence comes from Symphalangus syndactylus, assembly GCF_028878055.3. Classification (NCBI taxonomy): domain Eukaryota; kingdom Metazoa; phylum Chordata; class Mammalia; order Primates; family Hylobatidae; genus Symphalangus; species Symphalangus syndactylus. The sequence goes on along the minus strand of NC_072447.2, from coordinate 43,269,406 downwards.
ACTTAAAATATTATTTATATAAATCTGTGAATAAGTCACTTTTATTCTCTTGTTACAGATGAAGAAATGAAGAGGCAGAGGTTGCAGTGAGCTGAGATTACGCCATTGCACTCCAGCCTGGGCAACAAGAGCAAAGCTCCATCTCAAAAAAAAAGAAAAATATCAGCACAAGCCCAGGTGCAGTGGTGGCTCACGCCTGTAATCCTAGCACTTTGGGAGGCCAAGTCGGGCAGATCACTTGAGGTCAGGAGTTTGAGACCAGCCTGTTCAACATGGCAAAATCCCATCTCTACCAAAAATATAAAAATTTAGCCGGGCATGGTGGCAGGCGCCTGCAATCTCAGCTACTCAGGGGAGGGTGAGGCATGAGTATCACTTGAACCCGGTAGGCGGAGGTTGCAGTGAGCAAAATCGCACCACTGCACTCCAGCCTGGGGGATAGAGCGAGACTCTGCCTCCAAAAAAAAAAAAAGACCATCAAATTAAAAGTGAATATTTTCTATGCTAAGATTAATACTGGCCGACACATATTGGAGATGTTCCCATTGTATTAGCCAATCAAAACCATTGCCAGTGAGTTAAAATTGAGTTTGGAATGCCAAGGTACCCTTTCCTACGTTTTCCTGTAATTAGACAAAGTACAAATGTTTGCAACGGTTATACCCTAGTGGTCTTTGGAATGGGAGTGAGATAAGGAGGAAGTAATACTTTTTAAAGTGTAGCACTGCTAATCAAATAAGGAATGATTCCCTTGGGGTCATTCTAAATAACAAAAGGACTCAAGGTAAGAAATTAAAATCAAGGGCACGAGTCTTATAATTTTAGTCCTTTATTCTCTTCCCTCTACTACATGGGACTCTAATCATTATAATATTGCATACTTTTTATTTAAAAAAGTAACTGAACACATTACCCTGTTGACTTTCTGTAAACTCTTCAAATGATTTAATAGGGGAACTAAATTTTTAATGTGATTTAATATAATTACAATGATAATAATAGCTTTATTAAGCATTTACTACACTAGTCACTGAGCTAAAATCTTCATGTGCTTTATCCCATATAATCTTAACTATAATCCTAAGAGGTAAGTCATACTGGTGGGCTAATTTCTTGAGAAATGAATCTGAGGCTGAGTACAGTAAACTAATTTGTCCAAAGTCATACAGCTAATAAATGGAGTATTTAGGATTCAGATCAATTTCTGCTAGGCTATCAAGAAAGATCCCCCTTAAATTATAGCCCACTAATAAAGCAGCACAATAATATTCCATGTATTAAAATACACTGAGATATTTAGGGTAAATATCTGCAGTGTGTTTGTCCTTGTACTCATTTATTACACATCCTAGTTACACACAACTTAGGAGAAATTGTATTGAGTACAAATATATACACATGACATTTATAAATTTGTGTGTATATTTTTAAGTTTTTTTCCCTTCTTATTATTGAATCGCTTTGTTTGGATATTTTAGAGCACTTCAATGAATTATCATGAGAAAAATTAGGGCCTAGAGATAGAGTAGGTGTTTCCCTTGCTCCCAATTACTTCTTCCAAATGAATTGTCTTCTTTGAATAAAAGGAACTCATTTGAGATTGTGCCATCAGACACCTTCACCCATCTTCCCTCAAAGCTATAGTTATCTACAGACCTCCCTGTCATTTTCTCTCATTTAGTAAGAGTTTTAGAGCCTGGATCACTGTCCCATTCACCTATCCACATGTCCGTATTTTGCTTATTTCAACATATACAAAGGGGCTCTGTCTAACATTCTAGCCTCTCAGTTCTCTTATCTCTTTAACTCCAAGGATCTTTTTCTCTACTCTTTCTCAGCCACCAACTGTTGAGGTCATACCCAAATCCTCCCATCCTTAAAAATAGAACAAAATCCTCAAAACTACTTTTCAAGAAATCCATTCTGTAATTATTTCGGGTAAAAGGCTATCAAAACCCTTTGACCTGTGTTAAAATTGGATCTTTGGGTAACTTTTTAGTTCTGATCCCCTGAAAACAGATAAATGTGGTATGTCAAATATGTTACAAGGTCTTACTGGCTATGATAAAAATGAGTCCTGATTGGTAAGTTTCACATGAACTAGAAGAAACTATAAATGAAATATAAATGCCTGATCTGGATGTCATATCTTTGCACTTCCCTGAGTGTGATGACTTGCAACTGAGCATGTTTTCAGGGGCTGTGACTACAGATTTGATACAAGAGATACTGGCTACTGGGGAATGAGGTTTAATTTTAAGCCCAGGTGATTTCTACACCTATACAATGTGATTCTTATTCCATTATGTGAGACATGGGAGAAAGGAATCGCTAAAGATAACTACCCAGATGGCTGTGGGAACTGCTACATAGATTTGTGTGAGGACTATTCTCAAGGAGGAAGGACACATAATGTTCATTTGTGTTTTATATTCTTCTAAGTGAATCTAATGCCAACTGTGATCTATGATAGAGTTTAAGTCTAAGTCTTTGGTTCTAAGAAGACACCTCAGTAGGTGTCCCAATTACCATCTTCTCCTTCCATCTCATTTACCACAGTATCTCCACTTGAAAATATGCTTCAATCCAACAGAATACACTTTGCTAGGCTCATGGAAAATTGCAAGCAATGTAGCACACTAAAAAGGAATAAAATCCATCTTTGGAGTCAGACAGACCAGGGTTAGAATTTTGCCTTTGTCAAATGCTAGCTAAGAGCCCTCAGAAAATTTGCCTATCTTTTCTTAGTTTAGATTTCTCAAAGCCAAAGTGCAATACTTAGGCACGCCCTGAAATAGTGTCGAGAGGGTAGATGCAATAAATAAATAATGTAATAATGAATTACAAATGTATATTTATTATAATATAAATAATGAATTCTAAATTGATATACTATAAATTATTAGATTCCTGTATTAATTTATTTTTAATAAATTATTGATAAATATTAGAAAGTATGTGTGACTATTACATTGTACTGCTTATAAATGTTAGAAATATAAAAGCAAAAATAAAATAATGTGTTATGAAGCAGTTAATGACATACATGCCCTGAAATAGTAGCTACTATTAACATGTTATAATAAAGGCAGACTATAACAAAATCCCTGTTTGCAAGAAACTTACAATTCACTTAAAAGCATGCATATTTGAAATGACCATATTCAAGGTTCTATTTTATATTTAAAGACCAGTGAGAGAGAGCTCTATGCCAAAACTTAGTAAGAATCTCCACAATTTTCTACAATTAAAAAATCAGCGTAAGAAAGGTCATCCACTTCTGAATATTTTTGGTGGATATATTGTTGAATGAATGGTGTTTCTAACAAAGGAAGTTAATGAAGACAATGAGTGTACCTGAGGGCTCCCATTTAAGTGGGCTTTTAGCCAGTCCTAGAAGAATAGACTTAGTTAAAGACAACAATAGAACTCTCACCAGAGCTTATTCAGTTCAAAAAACAAAGGATGCCTCATTCAATGTATTTGAACTCAACAAAATGTTTGAGTTCCTCTTATGATACCACGTTTGTTTGGCCAGGCATGGTGGCTCATGCCTGTAATCCCAGCACTTTGGGAGGCTGAGGTGGGTGGATCACCTGAGGTCATGAGTTCGAGAGCAGCCTGACCAATATGATGAAACCCCGTCTCTACTAAAAAATTAGCCAGGTGTGGTGGCATGTGGTGGCATGTGCCTGTAATCCCAGCTACTTGGGGGGCTGAGGCAGGAGAATCGCTTGAACCCGGGAGGCGGAGGTTGCAGTGAGCCAAGATCATGCCATTGCACTCCAGCCTGGGCAACAAGAGCGAAACTCTGTCTCAAGGAAAAAATAAAAAAGAAGAAATAAAGAAAGAAAAAGATACCATGTTAGACTCTAGCCAGCTAAGTAATTGTGGGAAAGTTACTTAATCATTACTAGTCTTAATTTCTTAATTAGTTAAATGGGGGTACTAAGTATCAATATTGTGTGAATATTAAATGCATCATTGTATTTGAAAATATCTTTTCATAATTCCCTAATTTTACTTTTATTAACACAAACTTAAATTTTATTTATAGCTGAATCACCTTTATACATTCTGGTTCTTCATTTACCACGAACTTCATAATAAACACTTTAAGTCATAATCTCTTTGGTTGAAAAATCTGGCTTAATCATTTTACAATCACATATTCAGACTACAACAGGTAATGTTTATTTTTTATATTGTGAGAGGAAGAAAAACAGTATAAATTATTAGGAACTTTTTATAGATTAATTTTCCAGGTTAATTAGTAACAGTTTGGACTCCACAATTTTTTTTTTTTTTTTTGAGACAGTCTTGCTCTGTCACCCAGGCTGGAGTGCAATGGCATGATCTTGGCTCACTGCAACCTCCACCTCCTGGGTTCAGGTGATTCTCCTGCCTCAGCGTCCTGAGAAACTGGGATTACAGGCATGCGCCACCATGCCCAGCTAATTTTTGTATTGTTAGTGGAGACCAGGTTTCACCTGTTGGCCAGGCTGGTCTCGAACTCCTGATCTCAGGTGATCCACCTGCCTCGGCCTCCTCAAGTGCTAGGATTACAGGAGTGAACCACCGCACCTGGCCCACAAAATATTTTAAAATGCACAACTGGGTTAAGAAGATACCAACTGGCCATTTTGGATAGAAAGAACTAGGAATATTCAAATCATGAACATTACTGGAAGATGAAGATCCAAGTGGCCACTCTAGGAAACACATGCTTGTAAGGCTTTGTTGGGAGGGGAAGTGCAAAGTGGTCAAAGATGATAAACCTTCTCTAATAGATGCTACTCAAGAACATGCAAAGCCTAACAAGGGCTCTTTCTGTTGATAGCAGCCACTTCCCAAGAAAAGCAAAGAGCTCATAGGAGATGGTTTCTAAGTTTTCTCTCTAATTGTTCTATAGTATAAATTCCTTCTTGCGTTCAGTTTATGTACTAATATTATGATTAACTTCTGAAACAGAGATTGAATTATTTTGTAAGGACTTAGTTGAATGATGAGCTCCATATCCTTCTAATGTCCCTAACCACTATTAGAATCAAGTACAAATATAATATCCACACTCTATGACAAAGAGTTCCATAAGCTAAATGGTAATTTCCTCAATGTGGTCAATACAAATAATTTGCTTTCTAATCAGCTATGATAACGACACAAATGACAAGTTTATTTTGAAAATGCTAGAAGTAGGCTAATAGCTGGATCTCAAGTAGCAGAACTATTATGTGTATACATGGAAGTCTAATTTTCTAAGTCAACTTTTCTATTTCAAAATGAAATATACATTATGAGACACTAGCTTCCATTTGTTAAAATCATAATTCAACATCTAGCATCAAGGACATCTCTACTACATCCTGAATATTTTACGAGATAAAGGTAAACCAGTATAGGATTATCTTATTAAATTAGGAGGGAAGAGTGGGACATATCAATTGCGGTAGGCAGAATAATGACCTCTCAAAGACATCTGTGTCCTAATCTCCTGAACCTGTGAATATATTACCTTACATGGCAAAGGGGAGTTAATGTAGCAGATATAATTAGGACTACTAGTTAGCTGACTATGATACAGAGATAAGCCAGGGTTTTCCAGGTGAGCCCAGTGTAATCACAAGGGTATTAAATATGAGAAAAGGAGGCAGAAGAGTTAGTGTCAAAGGGATGCTCTGTGAGATTCAACTGGCTGCTAGCTTTGATGATGGAAGAGGGCCAAGAGATAAGAAATGCAGACAGTCTGTAGAAGCCAAAGAAGGCAAGAAAACAGATTCTCTCCCAGAGTCTCCAGAAAAGAATGCAGCCATGATGACACCTTAACTTTAGCTTAGTAAAATCCATTTTGGAATTCTGATTTCCAGAACTGTAAGATAATAAATTTGGGTTGTTTAAGCCACTACGTTTATGTCAATTTATTATAGCAGCTATAGGAAACAACCCAATCAAAGAATATTTTACTGTAAGAATTATTAGTTGTCTTATCCTCATCATGGGAAGCTATTTGGAAGTACTAAACATCATAACTGAACAAATTCATTGCTATTATTCACTGTTTACTATATATTAACATTTGAAACAAATCTATGTTGTATGACATAATTTCAAAGAGTTACACATTTAGAATTTTTCTGTTTTCGTCCAACAATGAAGAGTTCACAAGCTGTTACATTTTCAGACAATCACAAGTTGTTACGTTTTCAGACAATGAGTCCAAAAACATCCATTAGGCCTCTATTATATTTAGAACACTGTGCTAGTGGATTACATCAAGTTATAATGTAATTAAAAATAATATATAATCACAAATGCCCACAGTGTGAGTCTTCATAAATAGGTAACATTTGACTATGTGGGACTGGGAGTAGGGTAAGAGTGAAAATAATAATCAAGAAAAGGAGAAAATATGAGAAAGGCATGAAGGATGAAAGTCACAAGGCATACTCTGAGTAGCCTAATAGCTAGAGTAGCTTTCTCCAGCAAAGATGTTGATATGGTTTGGCTGTGTCCCCACTCAAATCTCATCTTTAATTGTAGTTTCCATAATCCCATGTCGTGGGAGGGGCCTGGTGGGAGGTAATTGAATCATGGAGATGGGTTTAATCCCATGCTGGTCTCATGATAGTGAGTAAGTCTCATGAGATCTGATGGCTTTATAAAGAGCAGTTCCCCTGCACATGCTCTCTCGCCTGCCACCATGTAAGACATGACTTTGCTCCTCTTTTGCCGTCCGCCATGATTGTGAGGCCTCCCCAGCCATGTGGAACTGTGAGTCCATTAAACCTCTTTTTCTTTATAAATTAACCAATCTTTGGTATTTCTTCATAGCAGCATGAAAATGGACTAACACAGATGTACACTAAGAAGACTAATTTAGAAATAATATATAGGCTGGCAGAGCAAATACAGTGACCCAGATAAACTCCCCTGGCCAGTATCTTTTCTATGAACTCTGGTCTGACTTCCAACTTTCATATCTAAGTCCTTTCATCTGAAGGATTTCCCTGGCTGCAGGGGCATTCTCTTCTCACTTGCACTATACGCAGGAAGAGCTCAACACCAAAAAGTTCTTGGGGGTAGCCTAAACCAATAACCAATGGGAACCAGTCTATAAATGATGCTCTTTTGATCCTCAGATAGAATAACTCCAAGTCAGATGCTCTATCCTGTTTCCTAGGGTTCTCTGTTAGGACTAAGTTCCAGCTATGTACAGTTGTAACTTTCTTGATAACACACCTTTTATTGGTTAGCTTCCTTTTCCCACCTCACTTCATTCCCAGACTGTTGTGTTTGGGGGGTCATGCTCCAAATAAACTACCAGCACTTAAAGCCTTGTCTGAGGATCTGCCAGTGAGGGGATGCAAACTAAGAGAGTTGGATTCAGCATGTAAGGAATCCAAGCCAGAGATGCTAGTATGGAACTTTGGCAAGAATTATTAGAACTATCCAGTTCAAAACTACACAGAAGCAGCAGGATTAAAAACAGTTTGAAAGTGAAACAGATAGGAATTGGCAACTTATTTTAACATGGGATGACAAATAAGGATGAGTCAACTTTGATTTAAGCTTGATGAGTTACGTAGGATTTTGGAACCATCCATGGAAACAGCAAAATCAGAAAATGATCAGTTGGTGACTTGCTTCTTAATGTGATAGTTTGGTTTGCTTGTTCGTTTCTTTGTTGTTAGCACTGAAGCTTTTGTTTCATGTTCTGGATATAGTCTACATCCAGATGTGGTGGAAGGAGCCTGATACAATGGAGACAACCAAGGCTTTGGAGCCAGGAAATCCTGGAATCAATCTTTGCTTGCTTCTCTGCTCATTAGGTTTAGCATCTAGGGCAGGTCACATGATCATATTGTGTTTTTGTTTTTCTTTTTTTTGTTGTTGTTTTTTTTTTTTGAGATGGAGTCTTGCTCTGTCACCCAGGCTGGAGTGCAGTGGCATGATCTCAGCTCACTGCAACCTCCGCCTCCCGGTTTCAAGTGATTCTCCTGCCTCAGCCTCCTGAGTAGGTGGGATTACAGGCATGCACCAACACGCCCAGCTAAGTTTTGTATTTTTAGTAGAGACGGGGTTTCACCATGTTGATCAGGCTGGTCTTAAACTCCTGACCTCGTGACCCGCCATCCTCAGCCTCCCAAAGTGCTGGGATTACAGGAGTGAGCCACCGCACCCAGCCTTGTTTCTTAATTTATAATATCAAGATGGAAACATCCATCTTGTATTTACTGAAAGGAGCTCGTTATGATTATGTGACCCTAAGATGTTCATAACCAAAAAGAAAGGAATGCTCAGATGCTTTATTTGCTTCTGGTGTCATGGTTCCCCTTGTCCTCATCTTGGCCTTCTTTCTACTCCACCACACTTCTGTATTTAAAAAATCTGAAATTCTTCTTTTACATTCAAATAACAGAAATGTTAGCTGCTGCTGCTGCTGTTATTGTTGTTTTGTTATTATCATTACTTATCTATCCTGTCTGCCTAGTACTGTTGCAAAGCTCAAGAGGAACAATGGATAAGAAAGCTCCTGGTAAGTTAACATAGAGCCACATTTAAGTAATTATTTTCTAGAATGAAAATTCTTTAAAGTATGATCATTTCTATTTTATTCAGTGCTCTATTCCCAGTGCCTTGCACGATGCCTGGCATAGAGGAATGCAACGATATTTATTGAGGTATACTGCTTTGTTACCTCAAGCTCTGTACAGAATAAAAAAGCATTTTCAAATATTGATTTTGATTCTCTCAACCTTTCTAAATGATGGTCAAAGCATGCATTATTATTCCCATTTTAACATAAAAGGAAACAGAGGTCAAGGATATTTAAGGGTTATGCCATAGGTCACATCTAGTTGGTGATAGTACCAGGAATTAAAAGAGGTCTTCTGACCTCAAATCCAGCACTCATTCTACCACACTCTACTTTCCTTTCCACTTCTGATGCCAAGCCATGTGTTTTTGCCTCTAAACCTGCATAAAGTACATCACAATCAATGAATCCCCAGGGTTATAATTTCAGCCTCCACATCTTCATCTTCTGAACAGTTTTGTAAGGGTATTACCCAACACTGTGATAGTGCTTACTACATTTCAAGATAGTTTCAAGTTTGTATAATCCAGGTTTAGGCCCGGCTTTGCCATCAACTTCTTGTGTGTCCTTAACAAGCTACTTGACCTCTTTGGATTACTGGAGAAAAAGAGGAGGTTGGGCTCCGTGGTTGCTCAGGTTTCTTTCAAGTCTGAAATTTTCTTATTGTTCTATCTCTATTGGTCAAATGTATTTCCCTGCTTCAAAAGATCCTTGGTATACAATGAGTCAATGGGGCAATTAGATGATGTGACAATGAGTGACAGAGTAGGTCTTTCTTATTTTCATACTCTATTTCTTTGGAAAATATTTTCAGTGTCAAATATGGTAGGTCATTGGACACCTGATGTTATCCACTTTATATGAGTTGTTTCAAACTATTGGTTCTCGTGCTTCAAGATACAGACCTTTGAGAGGGCATTCTAGTTGAAAGGATTAGGCAAGTCTAAATGCCGACTAGATAAATAATATATATTAGTATTTTTAAACATATGTAGCTGATGTAATAAAGCAGAGTATATGCTTAGCACAACTGAATTAAAACTAGATTTTTGTCATTATGCATTTCTTACCCAATGGCTACTACAATTATCATAATTATTTTGTAGGGAGTCTACAAAATATTTTGATCATAAAGAATCCAAGAAAAGTTGGTCTCTTCTGGTCTAAATAGATTATTTTAGTTTTGCTCCTAAGTAAAGCAATGATAAAGAAATTACAGAGACAAATGATTATCAAGCAGGGCAAGACTTCAGAGTGCTGGTATTAACAGGACTGAAGCAGCTATAAGCATCTGAAATTAAAGGATTATACAAAAAAGAGGCTGGTATTATCTGGGTACCTTGAACACAGTCTGTTCTTTTTATGGGAAAGTTAGGTCTGTATCTGTCAGTATAAATATAACCATCCTGAAGGCTTCAGAAAATCATTAGCTTGGAATAAACTACATCTCAGTTACCCATTGTGCAACCGCTACTTCAAGTTGTTGGCAGAGGTTGATAACTCCAAAGATTTTAGCTGGCTCAGGCTGACAAAAGGGAATACGATTGTTTCAATATGGTTTTTGTTGCCAAGTAAAGAAGGTATCTTGCTAAGAGAGTAAAAGTCTTTTCCTAGACTTTATAAAGAATATTCCTCAAAAACAAAGAACCATCTTTGAGTCTTTAAATGGGCAGTTACATGAGAAATTCAATGTTAAACCATTTAGATATTGAGAAAAAGCTTCTTTACCTAATGACTGACACTTGTTTTAACTCTAAATAAATTGATTCATGGTGTTTTTGCCTAGGAGAAAGAAGGAGATACCACCTTGACAACAAGGGCAGTAACAGTGAGTTCATTTGAAAATGTGCAAACCCTTGGTGACTATGTATCATTAAAATATTCTTTTACTCTTGTGAGAACAGAGGACTAATCAGTGATTTATAAACTCATAATTCTTCCACCAATAAACCTGAACACTCACCAAAACAAATCCAATAATTTGAAATTTGGGAAATTTTTATAACATCTAGAGAGTATATCACATATAGCTATTATGTACAGATTATATATGTATGTATATATGACTGTATTTGTATGTCTATGCATACTTTATATACACATACAATATATGCATATATAATGCATGCAGATATATGTACATTTATATATGTTTGTGCATACACACACTCTCTTTCTCTGTGAGCAAAATTCTTCCATGGAGAAGTAATTGAATTGCATTATAAAAACCTCTTACAAAATTCTACCATGTGGCAATTCACAAAAAGATATCTTATATTTTTAATCTAACTTATCTTCATTGAATATAAAAACAGTACTGTATTGCCCCTATAAATTCTACTCTATAGACAATGATCACACACTTTAAGAGATTTCTGACAAGGCTGTCTTATATATCAGTAATATTTAATATCTATTTTTCTATGTTCATATGATTAGTAAAAAACTCATTGCCTTCTTTGAAAAAATTGTCTTTGTATGTGGTAGCTTATGACTGAGGAAGCCACAGGGCCAAAAGAACTTCCACAGAATGCAGAAGAGAATAAACTGTCGCAAGAAAACATAACAGTGATGAATTTGTCAAAGTATTTTTCCCCTCTGTGGTAGACAGGGTACAACCATCACTCGTATAAATGGGAATTTGGTTATAGTTCTGGTCACTGTGGTAATATCACCCCAACCTTGGTGACAAAACATATACAAACCCACATAGCCTAACCTCAATCTTCAAAAAGAAAGGGACGAAGAATTCTAAATCAAAGACTGTTTTATTAATACAGACATAAAGTTTAACTGGGTGCAATATTTTTTGTGTTAGCATTTTCCCCCTCCCTTTGTATTTACAGATATTTGAATCAGAATAATCATGAACTGCAAATAAAACATAAATCTCTACCTTGAAATGCCCAAGAAATTTGAACTGCTGGTGTTAAGATGGGAATGTGGCTATAATCTATAACAGCCAATTTTGTTACTTCACAGAATCCTTGGGCGGGCTGTGGACTGATTCAGAAGAAAATAAAAGAAACAGAACAATTGCTTCTAACGTATTTACATTATGTGTCTTCCACACTCTAGCAAGTCTGCTTATGGGAGGGAACTGCTGGAACTTCAGCCTGAATAAGCATATTAAGACTTGTGCCAAACCTCCTTGGAACTGCCACTTTTCAGGGATTATGGCCCATCTTATAGCAAACCATTTGAACTGGAAATAGAAATTTGAGTTTATTTTATAACTAAGATCTCAAGTAGAACTGAAGATGATAGGCTTAATTTTTTTCTTCTCAGAGTTAGATTGCTTCTGCAAAAGAAGTAGCTTCTTCCAGTGGGTCATTTTGCTTCTCTGCTTCTACAGGATGGAGCTGGCAGAATTTAAGTAAGGTTAGAGGCTATGAGATATTTTCCTGCTCAAACTAGAGAGCATCAGCCCAGATTTCACTCTCTTTCTTCTAACAATGGACCATTAATACTTGTTTTCATGCCTACTCCCCAATAACCTCAGAGATCCTAAAATGCATTATGCCCTTATGTTCTAACCAAGCACATAAAAGGTGCTCAAAATATTTTGCCTAATGATTAAATTAAGAAGAAAATCTGGACTTATTCTAGGCAATATTTCCTATTAAAATTATTCACCAAATATTGTCTTATAATTATGAGATTTAGTATAGAGTCATGAAAAAACAAAATTTCTTGCCTTAATAAGAGTTTACATTCTAATGGGATGGTTGCTTAAGAGACAAAAAACAAGTAAGCAAAAACTGTAGTAAATTACAATGGTGATAACATGGAGGGAAAGGGTGCAAGGAATGGAGGTAAGTTTGCAATTTTAGAGTGGCCTGGAAATGCCCTATTTATAGGGTGTTTCAAGTCAAGACCTGAAGAAGGTGAAGGAGTGAACAAAAAAGGCATTTGGAAGAGCAGTTCAGCTAGAGGAAAGAGCAAGGTTTGAGTTTCAGAGGCAGGAGTGTTCCTGCAGTGATTGTGAAAAGGGAAGAAGCCTTGTGTTGCTGAAAATGAGCAAGAGTGAGCAGGAGGGATAGGTAGCAGCAGATGAGGTCAGGCCAGATCAAGTCTTTGTGGGGCCTAACGGACCCTCGTAATTTTGTATTCTGGCCTTTTCTCACAGTGAAATTAGAGGTCTTTGGAGGTTTTTGAGCAAATAAGCGGCACGTACTAATCTCTGTTTTAACAGAATTACTCCAGCAGCAGAGTTGAGAGTGAATTGATGGGAAGCAAGGCAGAAGTTGGAAGTCAGTTAGGGTGCTCTTGCAATAAGCAAAGTGAAATGTGGCTCTGACCAGGATGCTAGCATTGGAGCTGGTGTAGTCAGATTTTGGAAATGTTTTGAAGGTAGAGACAATAGGATTTTCTGACGAATCAAATGATGGGTGAGAGAGATATGAGTCAAGAATTACATTACAGTTTTTGTGCTGAGTAACTAGAAGAATGATGATGCAATTAACTGAGATGGGAAAAGAATGATGAGATAAATAGTTATGGGGGACAATCCAGAACTTTCTTTCCACCACGTGAGGATGAGGTTGAGCTACCTATTGAAAGTCCAGTGGCCTGTCTCGTGTTGGAGAGAAAGGTCTGAGCTGGAGATTAGTATTTGGGAATCATCAGAAGACGAATGGTATTTAAAGCCATGAGATTCAATGATATCACCAAAGCAGTGAGTGTAAATAGAAAGGGTAAGAGTTCTTTATTCTGACTCACTTCAGTGTTTAAGGAGAAGCACAGGAGACAGGGTAAAAGTAATCATTTGCATTTCAACATATAAGGCTGTTTGCCTGAAAGCATCTATTATTACTTGAGGAAATATAGATTTTTGGCATGGAACAAAGAATTACAGACTGGATAATAAGATTATTTGTGGACTAGGGAAGTTTTCCCATTAACCTTACATCTTTTACACCCAATCATCCAACTTTCTTCACTCATAAGGCATCATTAACGGCACTATTGTAAAAACGTAAAATGGCTGTGCATAGTCTTTACTGATTTTCAGAAATACCCCCAAAGGATATGAACAAAATTATTTCATTAGCTCATTTCGGACAAACGCAATTATCCGGCTCAGGCTTTTTAAATTATTATGTCCATATCTCTCAACATTCTTTCTAAAGTTTAAATTTCTAATTAGATTGCATTTATACTCTTTAAAAATAAGATCAGGCCGGGCATGGTGGCTCATGCCTGTAATCCTAGCACCTTAGAAGGCCAAGGAGGGCAGATCACTTGAAGTCAGGAGTTCAAGACTAGCCTGGTGAACATAGTGAAACCCTGTCTCTACTAATAATACAAAAAAATGAGACGGGCGTCATGGTGGGTGCCTGTAATCCCAGCTCCTCAGGAGGCTGAGGCCGGAGAATTGCTTGAACCCGGGAGGCAGAGGTTGAAGTGAGCTGAGATTGAACCATTGCACTCCAGCCTGGGCAACAGAGCAAGACTCCATCTCAAAAAAAAAAAAGAAGATCAACATGCCTTACTCCTCTGGCCAGTCTCATCAATTAGTTGTAATCATTAAAATTTATATTAAGGAAAGGAGATTATTTATTCAGATCTTTTCTTTTCTCTTTTTTTTTTTTTTTTTTTTTTTTTTGAGACTGAGTTTCATTCTTGTCACCCAGGCTGGAGTGCAATGGTGTGATCTTGGCTCACTGCAACCTCTATCTCCCAGGTTCAAGCGATTCTCCTGCCTCAGCCTCCCAAGTAGCTGGGATTACAGGCACCCACCACCACACCCAGCTAATTATTGTATTTTTAGTAGAGTTGGGGTTTCACCATGTCAGCCAGGCTGGTCTCAAACTCCTGACCTCAGGTGATCCACCTGCCTTGGCCTCCCAAAGTGCTGGGATTACAAGTGTGAGCCACCACACCCAGCAGAGATCTTTATTTTCCTACCTTTAAGGATAACAGTAGCTTGACATAATTACAATAAGTTCAATATATCATTTTTTGCTATTTTTTATTTGTTCTCATCCCCATTGCCACTGTCCTCATTCAGTCTTTTGTAAATTGCTCTTAAGGTATAGCCCTTGTTGCCTCTCTGGTCTCCTGGAAACCCATCTTGCCTCACTCCAATTTTCACTTGATATCGCCATTAACTTTGTGAACCATAGGACCAATTGTGTGGTTTATTTGATCACTTAAGACTGACTACACAATGAAGGTTAAGTGCCCTAATATGGCATTAAAAACTGGCCACAGTTAGACTAATTCCAGACTTATTTCCTGATATTTATACTCAAGAGCTCCAAGCATGACTGAATAGTTCAACCACTGTTGTATCAACATATTGTAGTTCCCTCTTATCTGAGCGGAATACATTCCAAGATCCCCAGTGAATGCCTGAACCTGTGGTTAGCACCAAACCTGATCTATATTACGTTTTCTCCTATACAAACGTACCTGTGATAAGGCTTAATTTGTAAATTAGGCACAGTAAGATATTAACAACAATGAATAATAAAATAGAACAATTATAACAATATGCCATCATCACTACTCTTGTGCTTTGGAAAAATTACTAAGTAAAATAAGGATTACTGTCATGCGATACCATGACAGTTGATCTGATAACCTAGGCTGCTACTAAGTGACTAAATGGGTGGGTAGCATATACAACATGGATCTGCTGGACAAAGGGATGATTCACGTCCTGGACAGGACAGAGGGAGACTGCATGAGATTTCATCACACTACTCAGAATCGTGCACAGTTTGGTTCTGGAATTTTCTATTTAATATTTTTGAACTGTGGTTGACCACAGGTAATTGAAACCATAGAAAGCAAAACTATGAATAAGGGGGAACTACTGTATCTTTGCTCCCCCTAAACCCTAAATTAGAATCAGATTCCCCTCAACGCTTTGTTTGTATGGATCTTCTAAATTCTGGAACACTGTGTCCCAGATTCAAATAATCTCTTTTCTTATCATATCAAAGAGTGTGATTGTTCATGTCTTTCATTTTGTTACATAATTTTAGAAGCTTAATAAATGTCATCATAAAATAATGTAAAAAAAATAAATTGTCTCCATGTTTCTGTCTCATACAGCACCTTGCAGCCTTGCATAGCAGGCACTCAGTTTGCAGATATTAATATACTCCATGGGAGGTTTAAATAACCTCAAATAAAAATAATATTTTATTTTTTTCTGATTCCAGAGACTGTAGTTCTTCTTCGCTCCCCAAGTTAAAAATATTTCTTTAACATTTTGGCCAGGCGCGGTGGCTCACCTGTAATCCCAGCACTCTGGGAGGTCGAGGCAGGCGGATCACTTGAGGTCAGGAGACCAGCCTGGCCAACATGGTGAAACCCCGTCTCTACTAAAAATACAAAAATTAGTCAGGTGTGGTGGCACACACCTGTAATCCCAGCTACTTAGGAGGCTGAGGCACAAGAATTGCTTGAACCCGGGAGGTGGAGGTTGCAGTAACCCAAGATAGCGCCACTGCACTCTAGCCTGGGCAACAGAGCGAGAGCAAGACTGTGCCTCAAAAAAAAAAAAAAAATTCTTTAACATCTTGAAATAATTTTAGATTTACAGAAAACATGCAAGAATAGAAAATAATTACTGCACATCCTTCACGTAGGCTGCCATAATATTAACATTTTCCAAACCCTAGAACAATTATTAAAACCAGGAAATTAACATCAATACAATATGATGAACTGATCTATAGTACTTATTCAAATTTCAAAACCAGGTTGTCCATTAGGGTTCTTTTCTGATTCAAGGTCCAGTTGTTCCCACATTGCATTAGTTGCCACGTCTTCTTAGTCTCCTCCAAACTGTGACAGTTCTACAGTCCTTCTCTTTCCTGAACTAGAAACTTTTCAGAGTACTCGTCAGCCATTTTGTAGTATGTAACTCAATTTGGGTTTGTCTAATGCATTCTCCTTATTAGAATCAGGTTGCACATTGAGGCAAGAATATCCGAGAAATGATCTGGTGTCCTTCTAAGTGCATCATAAGAGTCTAATCTATTTTTAGTAATTTTTATCTTAATAAAAGTTATTTTTTAAATAATAAGATTGAACAAGGTTAGTAGATAAATTAATTCCTTTAGCAATTGAGACTGGTTTCATGCTATTCATCCATACTCTGTCAGAGAAAAATGGAATAAATATAAAAATTAAAGGTTATCTATTTTAAGGTTTCTGTTCTGACTGAAAAAGAAGTCACACAAGAGCAAGAAAAAAATGACATATTTTAGATACAAAACTAAAGAAAATATTGTTTGCAAATATTACTACAATATTCTCTCCCTTCACTGTTTGTCTTGTGAAATATTAGCATATCACCTAATGGTTTTGTGAACGTACTAGCTATTGACAGTCTGCTGTCTTTCAGCATGCATATTTGATATTGACAATATGCTGCAAACAAAGAAATTGGTCCTTTTTTGACAATAGAGGTGTACTGTTTGCAACTTAGAGAAGAGTTTACTCTTCTCTATGGAACATTTACAAAAAGAACCGCAGAGTAATAAATACATAAACTATGATTAATTATACCACACTTTTCCTGAATATTACATTTCTCACCCAGAAGATAAAATGCCCCAATTTTGCTCATTAATAAAGCATGATGTAGAAATTTTTGGCTACTTACATTTTCCCCTTTGAAATTTTATTTCTCATTTACATAAAGAATATATGTAAGAGTGGAGGATGAATTCTATGGAAAATAATGATAGGGCTATATATTAAGGGTAAGAATAAAAGTAATAGAGTGTAAAAATATTTTTAAAAACACCATCAATGTCTCATACTGTTTTATTTTCCCCAATAATTCTAATAAAGAAATGTAGCATCTCATCAATTGATTCTACCCTTAGGACTCATGTTTGTAAGTTTTATTGAGATGGCTTTGCAAATAGCCTGTGATTGCTTCTGTTAAGAAAATGCTTTATGAGCTTAGGCTGTGGTAACATTCACAATCGATATTGCAAGAAAACAGGCACGGAAACTTTTCATTCATTTTATATATATATATATAAATATATTATATATATATATATAAAATCTCATAATAGTTTTGTTTTACAAACTGAATATAAACACCATTAATCCACTCAGGTACTACAAGCTTTATAAATAGAGTCTTTCAACATGTGTCTATGCCTTTATATTCTCATCTGTACAATGAGAATAATAATTGAATTTATGTCAAAAATTTATTGTGAGACTACAATGAGGTTTCTAAAGTGCTTGATATATAGTAAATGCATAATACAGATAGCTATTATTACTATTATTATCTTTTATTATTATCCTCATCTGCTATGGTCTGACTGTGTCCTCTCAAAACTCAAATGTTGAAACCTAATCACCAATGCAATAGTATTAAGAGATGGAGTGTTTAGCAGGTGATTAGGTCATAAAGGCTACACCTTCATCAATGGAATTAGTGCCCCTATAAAAGAGGCTGATGAAGCCCTTCCACCATGTGAGGACTCAGCAAGATGGTGCCCTCTATGAAGCAGAGAGCAAGCCCTCACCACACACTGAATCTGCTGGTGACTTGATCTTGGACTTCTCAGCCTCCAAGACTGTGAGCAATACATTGCCTTTGCTCATAAGCTATCCAATTTAGAGTATTTTGCTATAACAGTCTGAATGGACTGAGATAATTTAACAGATTCTTACACAGAAACTGTCCTAAAGTTTCTAGATATCAGAGGTTGACAGTTTCATTCACAGTTTCTGCTTATTAGAACCTCTTTTAATCCTCAAGAAAGCACTCATCAGTGGATGCATCTATATTGGTTTTATATATTTTGCTATATTCCTCACTTAATCCAGAGAATTTTAAATGTAGAGTACAGGTATTTATTCATCTTTGCTTCTTCCTGGTATCATCTATATTGTAGATGTTTGATAAAATTTTAACAAGTGAAAATGATGCTAACCATTTGATATAGTTTGAGTATTTGTCCCCTTCAAATCTCATGTTGAAAACTGATCTCCAATATTGGAGGTGGGGCCTAGTGAGAGGTGTTTGGGTCATGGGAGTGGATCCCTCATAAATGGCTTGGAGAATGCTCCCAGGATGAAGTGAATTCTAGTCCTAGTTCCTGTGAGACCGGGTTGTTTAAAAAAGTCTGGCACCTCCCTCCCATCTCTCTTTCCTTCTCTCTCACCATATTATGTTTGCTCCCCTTCACCTTCTACCATGAGTGGATGCTTCCTGAGGCCCCAACCAGCAGCAGATGCTGGCTCCATGCTTCTTGTACAACCTGCAGAACTATGAGCCAAATAAACCTCTTTTCTTTATAAATTATCCACTCTCAGGGATTCCTTTATAGCAACACAAAATTGACTAAGACACTAAATGGTTAAGTTTCAACCTTAATATTTCTCTTTTACATACATTAATATAAATTTTATGTTACTATATGACATCTTATTCCAGAATGGATTTTGTTGGTAGGGTAAATTATATTAATTTTTCAAATTATACTCAAATACAATTTTAAAAATCTATTGCATGTTTCTGCCATTGCTCTTTTCCCTATGCCTTGCCCCAGATAGCAGTTATGTATTTATTCTGGACTCCAGAATGAAGAAGATACATGGAACCACAGAGAGCTGCCACATGTAAAATGAGAGAGAAGTAGATCAATGCTGTTAAATTTGGGGATTGTATATTATTGTATTTTTACTAAGCAAAAGCTGACTAAAACAAATGGTTTATAAAAATCTATTCAATAACCTAAGGCTAAGAATATACAAATTAAGGTAAAGGTAGGCTAAAGATAAAATTGTATGATAAAGTCAGAAGAAAAAAAGAGTGCTCAGAATTATGTATTATTGAGTTCTATTCAATAATTATAATATTATACTTTAACATATCTGATCTTTTTTTATCATTTTCTATTATTTTTCTCATTAGAAACTCTCAAGATTATTCTTCTTGCCTTACCTTCCAAACTGCCATTCTTCCCTCCTGGCTATCATCATGCTCCATAAATTTTTTTTCTAAAGGCAAAAATTACTTGAAGAACTTCTCATGTGAAACCAAGTTTTTGGGACACGTTTGTTTTCCTCTCATTACACAGACTACAAGTAGAATGGAGAAATGAGTGACAGTGGAAATCCAGTGCTACTGGCTGATCTTGTGTAGCTGGTTGCAAGAGATGGGCAACGAGGTTCACCTGGAAAATACAGAGCACTTTTGCCACAGTTTCTTTACACTGTCGTAAGACTGGATCCAATGCCGTGTTGGAAAATGATTCTCTTTACTTTCATATTGTGTTTAAACAGCACCTCTATGCTTCCTGAAATACTTCTACTTGTTATTATTCAATCTATCCTTCATAAATCAAACACAAATTATAACATTAAACATATTAAAGATTAAGGGATGAGATTTCGACATTTCTTTATTCTGCCATACTCCTGTTAATGTCTTTTATTGTTTGTTTTCTTTTTTTTTTTTTTTTTTTTTTTTTTAGATGGAGTCTCGCTCTGTCACCCAGCCTGGAGCGCAGTGGTGGGATCTCAGCTCACTGCAACCTCCGCCTCCCGGGTTCAAGCAATTCTCCTGCCACAGCCTCCCAAGTAATTGGGATTACAGGCACGCACTAGCAAGTCCTGCTATTTTTTTTTTTTTTTTTTTGTATTTTTAGTAGAGATGGGGTTTCACCATGTTGGCCAGGCTGGTCTTGAACTCCTGACCTCAAGTAATCCACCCACCTCGGCCTCCCAAAGTGCTGGGATTACAGGCATGAGCCACCAAATTACCAATTAATGTACCAAAACCAAACCACCAAAACACCAAAAACCAATTAATGTTTTTAAATATTAATCTGGTATTATTGAGTTACTGTATGAAATATATATGAGTTATACCTAGCTGTCAACTGTCAGTTCTTCTATCTAAATATTTACAGTTGATGCTAAAATGCAAATTAGCAAGTGGGGAGTTATTGTGGACCAGCAAGATTTGATCACTGACATTTTTTTGTAATGAAATAACTAGTGTCATTCTGATATCATGCAGTAAAGGGTGACAAGTTATTTTAATATAAAATCAAACATTATTTTTAAAGTGCTGAATCAGCATTGGAAGGAATGGAGTCTGATTCAGTGTATGTTTTAACATATTATAGTAATCTCAGGGAAAACCTGATAGCTTGTAGATTTGGCTTTCTATGTGTGTTTGAAAATTTAATGAAATAAGGCATGGAAGCACATGAAGGCAAATAGGTATTTAAATTTTAAGGAAGAGTTATATGTACAAGTTAAAATTGCTTCAGTGATTTTTATTTAGAAAAGCTAAAATAAATAACACTTTATAGTTGCTTTATAGTGTTCTTGCTAAGTCAACAAAAATATTAGGGTGACCAATTCAATATATTAAGTTTGTCAAATCTGGCACATTTAATTTCAAATGGCAAAGTGACTTATAAAAGGTCACAAATTACATCAACTTTATCATCTTATATTTTAACTTTTAGCTTTGGCAAGCCAATAGCTATTGCTTGCTAACCACATGTGCACCATTTAAGAAGCCACAGACAAGAAAATATATTTTTCAAATAACAAGATTTTAGATAGGTCAACGAACAAAAAGATCAAATATTCATCAAGTGAAATAGACATTTAAAGGTAAAATATCCTCATTTTAAAGTAGAGGTTTAGGTTTTATTCCTATTTTCAGGTATTTGTCTACCTATTCAGGAGAACTTGAAGAAAGATGAAAATCTCAAGTAGTTTTTAGAACAATTTCAACTTAATTCAGCTATTGTACCACCTGATAAGTGTGGTTCATGCACTAAGGAAAAAAGTCTCTATGAAGTGCTTTTGTAATTTTTACCCAAATAATGGTGGACGTTATTTCCATTACTTAAATTTCACCACAAAAAATTATGCCTTACATATATATACCTTGTGTGGAGTATGTACAAAACAAATCATCATTTCAATATCTGTGAAGAGGATGAAATTATTTCATATGTTTTGGCAAAAATACTCTCCCACTGTGTGTGTGGGTGTGTGTGTGTGTGTGTGTGTGTAATTTTTTAAACAAACTGAAACAATCTTAGTCTTTAAATATCCTAGTAGCTGAGGCCAAGGTAAGCAGTAAGCTATCTAAAATAGGCTAATGGATTTTATGACTGTGCGCAGTTGGCAATATGAGTGCATCACCAAGTTTAGATTCAACTAATCACCAGCTTCTTTCACACAGCCTAGTACCTAAGTAGGTTCCTGCCTTCACAACAGTAGAGACACTTACAGAGTCAGTTCTGACACAAAAGACAGGCTCTTATGTGAAAGTACATGTCAGCTATGTAATATTAGACCAATGCCCCAACCCTATCACTGCCTCAGTTTTCTCATAATAACACTTCTCTCTGCCTATAGTTCCAAACTATAGCGAACATTTGCTATTATATCCCAGGCATTGTACTAAGCATCATCCATACATTATCCATACTGAATAATCAAAGCAAATTCATAAGGTTATTACTAGTAAAAGTCTCACCTGGCAGGCAGAGAAACTAGGCTCAGTAACTCATTCAAGATCACACAGTGAGGCTGGGTGCAGTGGGTCACACCTGTTATCCCAACACTTTGGAGGCTAAGGTGGGAGGATCACTTGAGGCCAGGAGTTGAAAGTTGCAGTGAGTTACAATCACACTACTACACTCCAGACTGGGCAAAAGAGCAAGACCTTGTCTCTATGAAGTAATAATAATAAAAAAGATCACACAGTGAGTACCCTAAATAGTGCGTCCTATTTAGACGTTAGAATAAAGAGTTCAAATGCGGCCGGGAGTGTTAGCTCACGCCTGTAATCCCAGCCCTTTGGGAGGCTGAGGAAGGCGGATCACCTGAGGTCGGGAGATCGAGACCAGCCTGACCAACATGAAGAAACCCCGTCTCTACTAAAAATACAAAATTAGCCAGGCATGGTGGTGCATGCCTGTAATCCCAGCTACTGGGGAGGCTGAGGCAGGAGAATCACTTGAACCTGGGAGGCGGAGATTGTGGTGAGCCAAGATTGTGCCATTGCACTCCAGCCCAGGCAACAAGAGCAAAACTCTGTCTCAAAAAAAAAAAAAAAAGAGTTCAAATGCTTAACTACCAAGCTATATGATTATGCAGTGACATTACGTAGATAATTTAAAGACGTATACAAATGTAAGATTTAATGGCTGGGCATAGTGGCTCATGCCTGTAATGCCAGCACTTTGGAAGGCCAAGGCAGGCAGATCACTTGAGGTCAGGAGCTTGAGACCAGCCTGGCCAACATGGCGAAACCCTATCTCTACTAAAAATACAAAAATTAGCCAGGCGTGGTGGCGTGTGCCTGTAGTCCCAGTTACTTGGGAGGCTGAGGCAGGAGGATCGCTTGAGCATGGGAGATGGAAGTTGTAGTGAGCCAAGAGCACACCACTGCACTCCAGCCTGGGCAACGGGAGTGAAACCCTGTCTCAAAATAAATAAATAAATAAATAAATAAATTCACTACTAAGAACCACATTACACAGTAAACGGAATGTTCTGCAAATGTGTTTCTCAATTTGCTGCTGCAGGATATTTAAAAGTTACAAAGAGGCATGCGACTCTCATGAGGCTAACATAGTGCTTACAGGGAAAGGAAATTTTATGTAAAAGTCTGGGGACCAGGGTTCTAATCTAGCTATTTCATTAATTAGATTCCTGACACTGTGAAATTTATTGTATAATTCATCTACAACTTTATTAAAGATTTCAGAATAAGCATGAATTGATACACTGGTACGCCCTCTAAGATTATCTTAGGAGAGAACCAGTAATGAACTGGCATTAATACAAAACAAAAAATTAAGTTATAATAGTCACATCAAAATAAGTCAAACCTGTATCGAGGTTCTACTTATTTACAGGCAATACAGAATACAGAGATTATGTTAAACTACATCTCGGAAATACAATCAGTAAAAATATCAGATTATAAGATAAACTTTACAGGATAATTTTGATTATTCAATAAATAAATTGTGGGGGTTGTCAGGGCAAACGATAGAGGGAGAGCCCATAGATTAAAAGAGACTTAAACTATGAATCAACCAAAGCACATGGACATTATTGGATCTTAACTTTAATGAGATCATTATTTAGATATTTGATGATAATAATAAACAATTGCTATGATTTTAGGTGTGATAATAATGCTATGTGTTTGTTAGAAATAGAAGTCATCGCTCTATATTTTTGGTCACATCAATATGTAAAATAATCTGATATCTGATATTTGTTTCAAAATAATACAACATTCAGAAAAAGTAAACGGGAGAGGATGGAGCACTACTGGCCATGCGTTGTTGGTGGCTGGGACTGTGTGATAGGTATATGTTAGTCCAGTATATCATTCTTTATGTATTTGAATATGTTTGACATTCTCTACAACAATATAAAAAGTAGGTAATAGACCCAAGGAATTAGAAGAACATTACCAAAGGAGCCTGAAAGAGGAGGCTCATTTGGGAAAAATGGAATCAGAATAGGACTCATTGACATATTAATACCACTTTTTGAGTCCTGAGGGATTTATGCTAGACACTAGAGAGGCACATACAAGAAGAGAAACTGAGTATAGGAATAACAGTAAACTGGTAAGATAAGAATAGCTAACCACAGACCTCCTGAGAGAAGAGGTAACAGTGAACTCTGGAGGAAGCTAAGGTGGGTGGAAAAAGAAGCAGGGCAATCATCCCATTTAACCGTGATGCTATTCATTAGTAATTGGAAGAAACAAATGCCGTGAGCACAAATTTTCTACTTGTTAAATGTTAAAAATAAAGCATGGCACATATTAGATTGGGTAAAATCCTGAACACTGACAACTCCAAATGCTGGCAGAGAGGACAGAGACCCTTAATCATTGCTGGTGTGAAACAAATATGGTACAGTCGCTTCGGAAGAGAGTTTTATAGTTTCTAACAAAACTAAATATATTCTTCCCATGAGATCCAGCTGTCACACTCCAAAGTATTTATTTAAATGAGTTGAAAACACAGCCACAAACAAACCTGCACACAAATATTTATAGCAACTTTATTTATATTTTCCAAAAGGTGGAAACAACCAAAAGTTGAAGCCATTTTTCAATAGGTTAATGAATAAACAAACTGTGGTAAGTCCTTACCATGGAATATTATTCAGTAATAAAAAGAAATGAGCTATCAAGTCACAAAAATACATGAAGGAAATGAAGGAAATTGAAAAGCATATCACTAAGCGAAGTAAGCCAATCTGAAAAGGCTACATACTTTATGATTCTAACTATATGACATTCTTGAGAGGCAAAACTATGGAGACAGTAAAAAGATCACTGGTTGCCAGGGGTTAGGGGTTGGGAGAAGGAGGGGATAAACAGGTGGAGTACAGGAAATTTTTAAGGCAATAAAACTATTCTGTATGATACTGTAATGGTGACACATGACATCATGTACTTGTCAAAACGCATAGAATTGTACAACACAAAAAGTGAACCCTAGCATAAACTATGGACTTTAGTTAACAATAATATGTCAATATACTGTATTACAACTGTCCATCAATTGTAACAAATTTACCACACAAATGCAAGATGTTATTAACAGGGAAAACTGTAGGATGGAGAATGAAGGTGTGTAGAGGAACTCTCTGTACTTTCTGTGCAATTTTTGTATAAACTGAGAACAGCTCTAAAATAAACTGTATTAATCCAAAAAAAAAACCTAAAGCATAGTAACTACTTAAATTCGCAATAAAAATTGTTTGCTATCCAGGCTGACAGTTTAAGACCGGAGGGAAAACTCAGTGATTTGTTATTTGCCTTCTTTCATGCTCTGAGCCAGTGATCTGGAGCAAGAAAGCAACACTATGTACAAGCTTTCTCTTCAGGGTCCTTGTTTCCCCCAGGGAAACTGAAATTGCAGTTGAGGGTGTGTCACTTTTATACAACCTTTTACTGAAGAAATAATGATTAGAATCAGAAACATAACTTAAAACCCTGGAATCCTTTGGATTGGAGGGATTTGAGTGGTTTTGGTAGATAGATACTCCTAGAGACTTCTTATTCAGGGAAGTAGAATATGACGTTGCTAATACCTGGGCTGCCAACTATTAGAAATCTGACCTAGCCAAAAATGTATACTCATTACACTAAGTCCTTTTGAAAAAGTATCCTCACAATAGAGGTTATTTTATTACGGCGTGAAAGAAAGAGACAACTGAGGACAGCTATGCTAAATCTCCCCCAGACAATGCTGCAGAACAAGTAATGTATTTATCTATTTTTATCACCCTATATATCCAACTAAATGAAGAAGCAATTAGTTTATACACATTCAAAAAAATCAAAAAAGTCAATGAGTAAATGCACTCAGCAAAATCATTATAATGGATAATAATAATACCAGTAAAAAGGTAGGAAGATACCAAGAAAAAAGATGAAGGCATAATAACGTCACAGAGCTCCTGATCAAGGGAAGACAAAAGCCTGGCTTACAGCTTTACAGTATGGTCTGTCAAGTCATTTTCAATGTCCACAAGATAAAAATAAGCCATTTCTCCAGAAGCACACCGCAATCATGCATCACTTAATGACAGGGATACATTCTGAGAAATGCATCTTTAGGCAATTTCACTGTTGTACAAACATCACAGAGTGTACTTACACAAACCTAGATGGTAGGGCCTACTACACACCTAGGCTATATGGTATAGCCTATTTGTTTCTAGGCTACAAACCTGTACTGCATGTGACTGTACTGAATACTATAGGCAACTGTAACACAATGGTAACTATTTGTGTATCTAAACATAGAAAAGGTAATGTGTTACACTATCACATTATAGAAAATATGAAGTCATTAGGCAATAGGAATTTTTCAACTCTGTTATAATCTTATGAGACCACAGTCAAATATGTGGTCCATCATTGACCAAAATGTCATTATGTGGCACATGACTGTATTAATAAGCACATTGTTTATCATTTTAATCAGAAATCTTTGGGACTAAGATGTTTATTAAAGTGGACTTTTTTTGGATTTTGGAAGCTAATTCAGTATGCATTTCAAATATTTTGAAAAAACCCTAGCAGGCTTTAGGGCAGCATCCTAGAGTTAAGCGTATTAACATTTCTGCACTTAAACATATAAATATTTACACAAGGAATAATATATTTTCTTAAATTTACCCCCAAATGAATTTTGACATCAGACTTACAGAAAGCATTCCATTTTGAGAGATGTGTGATTTGCAGTTCACAGATACTGGGAGGGCTGTTTCTTATAATGGCGCCCTCAAGTAAAGCCATAAAGCAGGAGAGAGATCAGTAAAAGTAGCCTGGGGCGTGGGGATAGTGGGCCGATTGGATATCTCAATGCTGTCTACATTTCTACCTTGGTCAAATCATATGCTTTTTTGTTTTGATTTGTTTTAGTGTCTAGAGCGGTGGTTCTCAAACTTTAGTGCATATCAGGATTGGCCAGACTCACTGGAGTAAGATAGAATCAGGGTTTTGTATTTTTACCAAGTTCCCTAGGTGATTGACACCTGCCAAATTTGAGAGCCACTGATTTAGAGGAATAGAAAGACTACATATCCTTAAGGCAATGCCATGTAAACCCTATTCAAGGTTGGAGGGCCAGAATAGTCCCAGAAGTGCTAATTGTGGTGCATTACTGGTTAAACGGATAGGTCAAAACAGCCAGCAGGTAGGTTTTCCTTTCCTCTGCAAAAAAAATTGAGAACCTTTAAATTAATGAGAACATGAGCCAAAAATACCCTCCTCTATACTTTAGAGGGGTGGTGATCAGATGCAGTACCCTAAGTTAAGGTAAAGAGAAACAGAAATAATCACAATTCCAAAATATCAGACATTAGACAAGATCTTTGATTAGGCTGCCTGGGATGGTCAGCTTATTTGTATTGCCAGCATATATATACAGGTATATAAACTAGAGAGTGAGCACAATCTGATGTCCTCCATGAATTCAAATTCATCCAATAAAATGGAAAACTGCATATGTTTTTCTGTTACTATGACGAATGGCAAGAGCCTAGCACTGAGATTTACTACAGTGAGTTGGCACTGGGCTACTATATGTAATGTGAAATGCAGTAACACATCATGTAGCAGCTGAATATGCATGTAAAACATTGTTTTCTTCTCCGCAGTGTCTGACATGACCACAGTCCAACACTGCTCTTAATTATCACAGACTCCAATGGTAAGATACATCTGACAAATCAGCCGCAATCCCCAACTATCACCAATGTGGCAAGTTTGACCTAAAAAATCCATATTATGAATGCTTTCACATTTTCAGAATAAAATGTATTTTAAAACATGGTTAGCCAGGTAAGTAATTTTTAAAACTTGAAGTAAGCAAAGGAGATAAAGGGGAGCAAAGTGGGATAAAGAAAGGAAACTAGTACCCACTGGGTTTCTGGGTTCCAGCTACTGTTACTCCTCTTCAGTGATAGGGGAAGGACCAGGTAATCTGGGCCATTTATGATGGCAAATACCAAATTTAACTGTAAATTTTGTACCTTAGTCCAAGAAGATCCATCATAATGCTGAAATGGTCACTGAACTTCACTATTAAGTGGCACAATTTAAAGGAAGGTAATGCTCAATATAGTCATATGAAGAGTAAACTAGCTTGGAGTTCTTCAATTGGAGAATGTTTGGCTAAATGAACAGTGAACATGCTGAGTTGAATAAGAAATTTGTAATGCCTGTATTTTGGCTATTTTCTTAGTTAGCTTGTCAATAAGTAAGTTCAAATGTCTTGAGTCATTAGCAACTATTTGTCATCAGATCAACATAAATAAGTGGATAAAGAACCAATGTAATCAAGAATTTTTAAGAAGCCAACTACAGATTTACTCTCACAATTATAAATGATACATAAAAAGTTTTTAAATGCCAATACAAAACAGTGAACGCTTTCCCCCTCGTGATGTCAGCATTTGTATACAAAAATCAAAGCAACATACTGTTGAATTCTGGGTAATTAATACCTTAAACATATTGTTTTTCTCTTATGCTTGTAAACATAAGAGCTTGTAGAAAAGGTAGTGTCTTTGTATCATCCCTAGTAAGAATACCAGAGCTAGGGGTGGGTAGTAAATTGCTCCCAAGACTTTTGTGTATCAATTCACTTTACAGCCAAAAATGTAATGATAGTTGGTCAGAAAACGACTGAAAAACCCAAAATCTTCCCTTTCAAATAAATATAGAAAATATGGGGGTTCTTTCGAAAACCACATTCATAGTAAATATTGGCTATGTAAAAATTTTTGGCTATGTAAAAATATTGGCCGGGCGCGGTGGCTCACGCCTGTAATCCCAACACTTTGGGAGGCCAAGGCAGGCGGATCATGAGGTTGGGAGATTGAGGCCATCCTGACTAACACAGTGAAACCCCGTCTCTACTAAAAATACAAAAAATTAGCTGGACATGGTGCGGGTGCCTGTAGTCCCAGCTACTCGGGAGGCTGAGGCAGGAGAATGGCGTGAACCCAGGAGGCGGAGCTTGCAGTGAGCCGAGATCGCGCCACTGCACTCCAACCTGGGCAACAGAGCGAGACTCCATCTCAAAAAAAAAAAAAAAAAAAAGAAAAAGGAAAAGAAAAAAGAAAAAAAAATTACATTATTTCTGCATATACAGTTAATTCACATTAATTTAGAAAAGTTAAAAAATACAAAGAGAAGATTAATTCCACAATTTAGAGATAAAATTGTTATACATATCCTTTTAGTCTTTGTTTTTTAAATTTTCCCACACACAAAAACAAAAAATTGTGAGTTTAAGCATTTATGGTTGCTATGAAATATAATAGATTAGTAAATATTCATATCTAAAACACTGATGTAAAATGATTCTATGTAGGCTGGCATGGTGGCTCATGCCTGTAATCCCAGAACTTTGGGAGGCCGAGGCAGGGGGATCACCTGAGGTCGGGAGTTTGAGACCAGCCTGACCAACATGGAGAAACCCTGTTTCTACTAAAAATACAAAATTAGCCAGGCGTGGTGGCACATGCCTGTAATCCCAGCTACTTGGCAGGCTGAGGCAGAATCGCTTGAACCCAGGAGGCGGAGGGTCGCGGTGAGCCTAGATGGTGCCATTGCACTCCAGCCTGGGCAACAAGAGTGAAACTCCATCTCAAAAAAAAAAAAAAAAAAAAAAAAAAAAAAAAGATTCTATGTAAAATTAAAACTATATTTTCTCAAAATTTTGTAAACTATTTTAAATAGTAAGGCAGAAAAGGTCCCTACACGTGGTGGTTTTGAATTGCAAATTAGATGAACACCAAACATATTCAATTGACTTTATCAGGAATGAGCACCAAATATAAAACTAAACATTATTGCTCATTTCCTCAATCAGTTTTCTACCAAATAAAAATAAACAATGTGTTTATTAAAATGCATGACATTTTCAATTTTTTCTATCCATCCATCTATCCATCCATCCATCTATCCATTCATTAAGGAACTGTATCTTAATTAACAGTATTCTAAGAACTGAGGAAACAATGGTGAATAATACAATCCCTACCTTTCAGAACTCAGAGGCAAGCCAGGAAATAGAGAAGCAAGTAAGAAATTATAATAAAATGTGGTAAGTGCTAGGAGGCCCTAAGCAGGACAGAGCTGTTAAACCACTCATGAAAGGGGAATCAGCATGGAAGGTTTCTCTGAAAAGATAATATTAATTTTAGTCTTGAAGGACCATGGGTTTTCACTAGTCAAAGAGATAGAAGGTGCTGGGGAGGAGGGGCCAGCCAAGCAAAGGAAATAGCAGGAATAAAGACCTTAAAGCAAGAGAGAATATGGCACGTTCTTCAATACTCAGGTGTACTGTTAAAACTGTAAAGCTGACTGTGAGGTGTGAATTGAGGAGAAGTGAGGCTGGGAAAGGAGGAGGCTTGCGTGGTAGGCCATGGGTTTGGGTCATGCTTAAAGAGCAATGAGGTAATGTATGTCTCTTAGGGCATTACATGATGTTCATTTGCCCCTCCTTGGTGATGATATTTTTGATCACCTTGTCCAAGATGTTCTTCAATTTCCTCAATGTATAGTTATTATTTTTCCTATGCAACTAAGTAATTTGTGGGGGGATTCTTTAAGACCATAAATATATGCTCCTCAGGAAAATGTGACAATTCTTAATTGAAACAATCTTTATGGGGGTTGACTTATGAGATCCAATTTGGCCATGTTAAATTTTTTTTTTTTTTTTTAGATGGAGTCTCACTCTGTCTCCCAGGCTGGAGTGCAGCGGCACAATCTCAGCTCACTGCAACCTCCACCTCTCGGGTTCCAGCAATTCTCTGCCTCAACCTCCTGAGTAGTTGGGGTTACAGGCACCCGCCAACATGCCTGGCTAATTTTCTATTTTTGTACTTTTAGTAGAGATGGGGTTTCACCATCTTGGCCAAGCTGGTCTTGAACTCCTGACCTCATGATCCACCCGCCTTGGACTCCCGAAGTGCTGGGATTACAGGTGTGAGCCACGGCGCCCGGCCAGCCATATTAAATTTAAAGAGCCTGTGGGATTTCCATGTGAAGGTGTGCTGTAGGCAGTTGATATATTAGTCTGACACTCAAAAGGAGATTAGGGCTGGCGATTTATATTTATCAGTAGCCACACGTGTGGATGAGACTGTCCACAGAGATTGGTGTGCAAAGAGGCAAAGAGCAGTACTACTATACTTTTGGGCATAATTAGCATTAAAATGATAGAAGAAGGGCTAGATCAGGAAACAAAGAAGCATTTACATGAGCAGGGATTCTCAAACTGTGGTCCCTGGACCAGCAGCATCAGCATCATCTGGGTACTTGATACGTATGCAAATCCTAAGGTTCCACATTATGTCTGCTGAATCAAAAATTCTGAGGCAAGCACCATGCATCGTGTTTTGACATGCCATCCAAGTGATTCTGATGTCTCTAGAGTTTCAGCACCACTGAATTGGGTAATTTTTGTAAAAGCATTTTTCCTGTATCTAGTAAGTATAGATGATGACAATAATAAAGAATAAGAAACAGGAGGGGAACAAAACAACCACCACCACCAACAGCAGGTTGTTATAAAACTCTCTGTTTATAAAAAGTGGTACCTACTTATTAAATGAGTCATTTGGATTGTTTATCCATGTATTATACTGTACAGTTCAACAGGCATTTGAATTACATACTAGAGATTAAGCTGATCTTGAGGACCTGCAAATAGTAATTACATATTGCCATGTATGACCAAAGGTACAGCTTAACTATTGTTCTTCATTCTTTGAAGGACTCTTACCCAGAATTACAACTTGCTGGATATTTGTAATGTGCCTATTTCATGTGAGAAATGAATTATTGAAAGTTTCACACTATATCTGAGGTACTATAAAAATATAAATTTACTGCTCAATAGATCCAAGCAATGACTTACTAATTATATTTTCAAAATGCCTCTAATTTAAATTCACAAGTGACTGACGTAGTAAGACAAGAAGCAAGTACAGGAGATAATTGCACCAACAAATGACCCTGTGAAAAATGGCGAAAGTAAAAGTTTAATTTTATGTCACTTTCACATTTCCAAATTGTTAATTTCGGTTCTGTTCACAGGTGGGCATTCAATGTGTTACTTGCATTCATTAGAAAATAACCAACCACATTAAAAGGTCTTTTAAGGACCATGAACCACATTGCACTGCTTATCTTTTCATTTTGCTCTGAGTTCTTGACCAGCTATGAAATTTAACTTTTTCTGTATAGTTTAATGTGTGAGAGTGTAACTCCCAAGATGCCTTGTGAAATTCTAATTATATTTAATGCTGCACATTATTGAGAATAAAATTTTAAATGGGAAAAATTAATCACAGAGTTTCTGAAAATGTTTTTAGATTATGAAACCCAAGAGTGGTTATAATCAAACTTTTAATCACCCCTAGAAATTATCACTCTGTGAAAACATATTTTTGACTAAAGTATGCACTCAACTCACAAAGCCATATGTGGAAAAAAGTTGAATTTGAAATTATTCTGTTGGCTTTTGACAGTCTGTGTCCATGATACTACACTGTAAAATTAGCTATTCTTTGGAGCAGCCACTCTAACAACAATTTGATAGTTTAATATATGTCAGGCACTCTATTAAGTGAATTAAATAGATTATACCCTTTAATTCTTCCAACACCACCAAGACATAAGTGCAATTATCCACACTGTACAGATGATGTATTTCAGTTGTAAAAGGTTATGTTGTGACTTTCCAAAAACTAAACCCTCAGCCACCTTGCTTGACTCACCTTACCTAACTCATCTCTGCCTTTTTTTTTTAACCATTTCAGAAATTTATTTAAAA
This sequence comes from Symphalangus syndactylus, assembly GCF_028878055.3. Lineage (NCBI taxonomy): Eukaryota > Metazoa > Chordata > Mammalia > Primates > Hylobatidae > Symphalangus > Symphalangus syndactylus. The sequence continues at coordinate 43,236,439 of NC_072447.2, read as the reverse complement.
TAAATTCTTTATACACTGTTGAAAGGTCTTTCTTACTGGGTACTTCTTTGTTTGATCTAATCCCTGCCTCCCCTCCTATTCCTTGTCAAGTAATACACAGCAAAATGATGGCAGTCAAAACAAAAACCCCAGTTTCTTAAACTCCTGATGTTCTATACCCTAAAGTAAGATGACCATGCATGGAACATCCCAAACTTGATTCCAAACAGCAAATGGTGAAAAAGGGACTAGTGAATAGGCTTACTTAATCTATTCAAACATATTTCTCATACACATTTATCCTAACATCACTAAACTCTTTCAAAATGCAGTGTGCCTTACACAACATTCAGAATAAAATGCACCCTTGTCATCTGCAGTTTCCAGGGGAATGTATAATATAATAATGATGAACACAACAAGCAATTCATCTGGAGGCATTTGTTAAGCTGGCCATTACTTTTTCTGAGTAAAGAAAAGGCTTAAAAAGTCAATCTTAAAGTCATTTACTTAGGACAGCCTTTGTACTTTCTCCATGTGACGCTTTTAACAACTAAAATCTACAAAGCTTGAATTTCTACCAATTAACTACAGATTTTGGTAGGAGGTGGATATAATTATCAGTGTTAGAACAGCAGCCTGACTAATTTGACCTATGATTCTTAGAAATGGTACAGAGGACCATTTTATAAAAATATGCTACTCAGCCTAAGCTGCTTTAAAAATACGTCTGGTTTGAGAAGGCAAGAGAACACTACAGGAATTAATGTTGAAAACACTAAAAGGAGTGAAGAATAAATCTTGTTCATGTTTAGAGGCATCAGAATTACCTCCTCTTTCCCTGTCTTCTCTAATCCCTAGCTTGTCTTGTTGATAGCTAGTTTATGTATATACGAAATCGGTCGTTAATTCATTTTTCCCTTCCACAAAATGCTGGGCATTAGATTAAGTTTTGTAGATACATTAGTGAACAATACACTATTCCTGCCCAAATGTACCATTTGTGAGCAATTTATCCTATTAGCCTAATTATTATTCAGTACCAAATCCATTACCATAAATACCTTTCTATTTAATGTCACTGTAAGTTTTGTTTTATCATTACTTTCTTATTCTTATAGGCTCTATACTTTTTTTATGGAAATGATGTGTTTTTCTCCCAAGAAAAAGGTGACACATGGCTTGCCAATTACACTGACCTTCCAGTCTCAGTGATTCATTTTATAAGACTAACAATTTCAAATGCCAACTCGTTGGTCCACTTACAAACCCTTGCCAGCACCTGCAGTCTTTTTGCCAATCCTTTTCACCAAGACTTCTTGTTGGATGTAGATTCCGGAGGTTGGATGCAGAGCCTTTTTTATGGCCACAGAGTGATTAGAGTAAGTTAGCTTTCACATGTTATTTAAAAGCCAAAGTTGATAGTTAACTCTTTGCTAAATCTTTTCAATCAATTCATTTTTCCATAGGGAATCCTAATATAGCAAATAATTTCCTACGATAATTACTATATATTAGTGACACAGACTTTTCTGAGTATAATAGAATAGGCCAGCGGGCAGGATTTTATACACAGCTCTAGCACCTTCTATACCCCTCTTTATTTTTGATGATGGACTATTTGTAAATATCCTCTGGATCAATTATTTTCCAAGGATTGACTCAAGCATTAAATGAGGAATTTTGAAAATGCTAAGTTTCGTATTTTGATCTTTTACCATGTCTTTCAAGCATGTTTCCTTTACTTGTGCAGCTTTACCATTAACTTATAAATGAAAACTTCATCCCAAAAAGCAATGAAGGGAAATGTCTCAGTAATTAGGAAAATTTAGAACAACAGTGTCCATCACAAATAAGATGCAGACCACAGATGTGAACCACATGTGTAATTTTAAGATGCTCTAGTAGCCACATTAAACTAGGTGAAAAAAACCCCTGAATTTAATTTTAATAATATGCATATTTAACACACTCTATCTAAAATATTACCATTTCAACATGTAATCAATATTAAAATTAATAATAAAGTATTTTACTGTTTGATATGAAGTCTTTGAAATGTAGTGTGTGTTCACACTAACGACATGTCTCAGTTTACAAGCCACACTTCAAGTGCTCAACAGCCACATGTGGCCAGTGGCTACCATATTGGGCAGTGCAGCTCCAGATGAAATCTTAAAAAATTTTTAAATGCATCAGGTTTATCACTTTTAAAACACTACATTTTCTCCTTTTGACATAACATAGTTACTCTTGATTGGCATATTATAAGGAAAAAAATCATGCTATAATGACATAGCCAATAGTAATGAGCTTTCTCATGATTTTAAAATCACATCCATATACATTGCCCACAGTTTACTACAGATTTCGTCATAATGCCATTTATTAGAGGGAAGCTTTAGTCATATTTTACAGTTGAATCTTTTCATATGTATTAACTGAATATATTTTAATCATCAAATTTTATTTAATCTGTTTACAAAGTTTCCCTCTAGAAGCTGGTTGAAACTTCAAGAAATCTTTCTATTCATGTTCCCTGAACATAAATTCACTTTAAAATGTGCTATTGGGCCGGGTGTAATCCCAACACTTTGGGAGGCCGAGGCGGGTGGATCACTTGAGGTCAGGAGTTTGAGACCAGCCTGGCCACCATGTTGAAACCCCGACTCTACTAAAAGTACAAAAATTAGCCGGGTGTGGGGGTGGGCACTTGTAGTTACAGCTACTTGGGAGGCTGAGGCAGGAGAATTGCTTGAAACCAGCAGGCAGAGATTGCAGTGAGCTGAGGTTGCACCACTGCACTGCAGCCTGGGCAACAGAATGAGACTCCATCTCAAAAAATAAATAAATAAATAAATAAATAAATCGTGCTATTCTATAATTAACATAGTACTTTTACATCTATAAACATGAAATGTGAAACTACACATATCCAAGATTGCCTGTTCTTCTATTTTACATTGTCCCTTCAAAATTACTTGCTTCTTTGCCTAAGGTTATGACTAGGCAGTAAGAAAGGAAAGCTCTTCCTGAACATGTCCTTTAGCATAACCTCGGAACTAAGAACTATTTATTTCAGAAATATAATTCCACAGCATCAAGTCAGAGTAATATCAAACACTAGGAGGCTCTGCAATCAGTAGTCTCTTACAGTGATTCAACGACATGTTTAACTTAATCTTAAAACATTTTAATCCTTCCACTGCTATTAATTACTACTTCTTTTCTGCCATTGCTAATTTTGAAGTCATTGATATTGCCCAATTTTGTTAAATGAATTTTCAAAATGCTTTCCTAGGAGCCTGAAATATACAAATGTTTCCCTTTAGGCTCACGATGGGATATGGAAAAATAGCCGATTTACAGCCAGGCGAGAAGCAAAGAAAGAAGTGTGTGTGGGCAGCGGCGGGAGGGGGGTGGGGGGGCGGCGAGTGTGTGTGTGTGTGAGAGAGAGAGAGAATGAGAAAGACAGAGAAAGAAAGAGATGTATATGTCCCAAATAAATCAATTTCTATGAATATGTATTGTGGAATTGTCAGAGTAATTAACTCTTACAATTAGAAAATAATCTTTCATCTAATCTATTAATACAGGTTTCCATTACATGTGATGCATATTGCTCTTAGCTATAAATGGAGATTTTATTATAGTGATAATCAAAGACCCATATGAGGGTGTTAATTAACTAGGACTTTTTAAGAGTTTAAATAGTGATGGCCTACTTCTAAAACGTTACAGTTCCAGTTAAATTTAAAGATTAAATATTTTCCTAATGCTAGATGAATACTCTTGCTTGTTGAATAAGAATATTTCAGAGATAATTATATAAAAACACAAAGATAAGTTACTTACATTAAATAATGAGTGGTGACCAACCCCTCCATCTATGTTTCTAAGGCCGATATCACTAATTTCACAGATATTTTAAAATATTAAATATCACCCAGCATAACGCCTGACAAATATCAAGTGTTATATAACATAAATAAGTTTTTTAACTGGAAGTAATTGACTGCATATACAAGGCAAAACAAAGCCCTTTGCGAAAATGTTCATGTTCTAATCCTGGCAACCTGTGAACATGCAAATTTACATGGTAAAAGGGACTTTGCAGACGTGATTAAGGTTAAGAATTTGAGATGAGGAGATTATTGTGGATTATTTGAGTGGTCTCAACTGAATCACATGAGTCCTTCAAGGTGGAGAACCTTTTCTGTCTAGGATCAGAGGGAAATGTTCCAGGTGTTTTGTTGTTGTTATTGCTGCTGTTGTTTTGTCAATTCTTTAGGGTTTTCTGCATAGTCAATGATATTATCTGAAAACAAAGACATTTCTTCTTTCCCTGTCCATATAGTCCACAACTTACAGTGGTTTGACTTGCAATTTTTCAGCCTTATCATGTTGCAAAAGGGATACACATTCAGAACACTCCTCAACTTAAGATAGTGTTACATCTGGATAAGCACATCAATAAGTGAAAAATATGGTAAGTTGAAAAATGCACTTTTGACTTAACAATATTTTCTACTGATGATGGGTTTTTGCTGATGTAACCTTGTCATAAATCAAGGAGCACCTGTACCTTTTATTTTCTTTTTTTGTTGTTTTATTGCATTAGCTAAGACTTCCAGTATGATGTTGAAAAGCAGCGGAGTGGAGTCATCCTTGTCTTGTTCCTGATCTTAGCAGGAAAGCTTGGCGTTTCTCACCATTAAGTATGACATTAGCTGTAGGTATTTTGTAGATGTTCTTTATCGAGTTGAGGAAGTTTTCCTTTATCGCTACTTGCTGAGAGTTCTTATCATGAGAGGGTTTTGGGATGTGTCACATGCTTTTTCTGCCTCTCTTCATAAGATAAAGTGATTATTCTTCTTCAGTCCATTGGTATTTTAGATTACATTAAGTTTTGAGTGTTGAGCCAGTTTTGCCTAACTGGAATAAATCCCACTTGGCCATGATGCATGATGCTATTTATACATTATTGGATTCATTTGTAATATTTCGTGGAGGATTTTTGCATCTATGTTCATGAGAGAAATTGGATTGCATTTTTCTTGTCATGTAATGCCTTTGACTAATTTTGTAATTAAGGTAATGCTGGCCTCATAGAATGAGTTAAGAACTAGGTCCTCTGGTTCTAGCTTCTGGAAGAGATTGTAGAGATTTGAAACAATTTTAGAAAAAAAAACTACTCTAAAATTCATATGGAACCCAAAAAATAGCCTCAATAGCCAAAGTCATCTGAAGTGAAAAGAACAAAATCAGAGGAATCACATTACGTAACTTCAAACTATACCACAAGGCTACAGTAACCAAAACAGCATGGTACCAGTACAAAACCCAACATATAAACCAATGGAACAGAATACAGAACCCAGAAATAAAGTCACACATCTACAGCCACCTAATCTTAGACCAAATCAGCAAAAATCAGCAATGGGGAAAGGACTCCCTATTTAATCAATGGTGCTGGGATAACTGGCTAGTCATATGCAGAAGAACGAAACTGAACCCCTGTCTTTCACCATATATAAAAAATACTTGAGATGAATTAAAGACTTAAACTTAAGACTCTAAGCTATAATAATTCTAGCAGAAAACCTAAGAAACACCATTGCAGACATCCGCCTTGGGCAAGAATTTATGACAAAGTCATGAAAAGCAATTACACCAAAAACAAAAATTGACAAGTAGGACTGAACTAAACTAAAGAGCTTCTGCACAGCAAAAGAAACTATCTTGGGTAAGTTTGTGCGATTAGACTGTTAGCTTCACAAGTGAGTCTGAGTTGTTTTCTTTCCCTCTTCGGGTGGGACAGGATGGCCAGAGCAGGGTGGAATTTGTTATTTCCCTATGCCCCTGTAGAATAGTAGAAGGAGCTGAAGTTGAATTATTTCAATTCCTTCCAGGTAAGTTAGGCTCTAATTAAACCCCGTAAGGCTAGGGTCTGGAAAAATAGTTTCTCCTAAGGGCAGACCTTGCTAACAACAGAAATTATCTTATGTATAATTCAAAATCTGTATTTTTCCCCTTTCCTTGATGGATGCACCAGGGATTTTTCTCTGATACTCACTATGAGGACTTGGTAAGGCTCCTGAAGGTAAAACTCACAAAAGCATCAGCCCTCTACTATGATTTATGACTGGGCTGTCCTGTAGATTTTAACTCTCAGACTTGGTCCACACTTAGCCTCCAAAGATTCGTCAATTAGAGGTTTTTGTACCCTGGAACTAGTTCCCTTGGAGGTTTCTGCTCCGAAAATTGTGATTCTTTGTATCCATCAGTCTGTTTCTGCAATTTTGGGGGCAGCTGTTTATCCTGTGACCTCAGTTGTCTGACAGATCTGAGAAAAGTTGTTGATTTTCAATTTGTTCAGCTTTTTACTTGTTAGAATTGAGTGGTAATTTCTAAGCTCCTTAACTGATGAATCTGAAACTGGAGTCCATTTAATTTGATTTTAAAAACTACCTGTCAGCTAAGCCTCTTGTAAGTGTGCCAATGAAATGATCTTTTAATTTTGAGGAATTTGGGTCCATAAATAATTGTAAGAAAATGGTTCCCACTTTTGGAGAACTACAGAATATAGAATAAAATAAATGTAGGTATAATGTTTATGTGTTCTTTTATTATTTAAACATGTTTAAGGGTATATTTATACATCCTTACATTTATGTAAATACATATATTTTATGTAAATATATATTTACTATATATGATACATATTTACATATATTTATGAGAACATATATTGCATTTTTTAAAGTATGATCCTAAAGACTCAGTTTTGGTCCTTTTGTATAAAAATTATATTCTTATATGTTTTGTTAAAATGTATACTCTTAAATTCTAAATATAATGCTCCATGATTCTTGGATTATACATTTTTAAAATAAGTCATTATCAACTAAAGAATTGCTTCATACATGTTAGGATATCATATATGTGTGTATATTCAAAGCAAACAGTTTCTAACATATTTTGTTGCAAATCTAGGTAAACTTGTTTCAAAATCTCTTGCCCATTTTATATTTTTTGTCAAAACGAATTCATTTTTTTTAAAGTAGAAATTTCACACAAAACATAACCTCTCAAATAATACCACTACCACCTGGGCATAATAAGCATCAGTACTTGAGTATATTGTTCTAGACTATATAAACTGGTGTCTAGCTCATTCTAACAACTTAGTAGTAAACTATAATATATATTCTTGGCTTACATGACCATTTCCTTAAGATGTCATCAGATAAGGGGAAATTTATAGATGTATTTTTATTCAGGAAAATAAATGGCTAGAGATAGAGACTTTTCTCACAACTTCTGCATCTTTGCATTTTGATTAATATAAAATCACAATATATCCTGTTGATTAGTGGGTACACAATAGAGTGAGCATGCATAGGTTAGAAATCTAGCTCTAGAACTTCCTGCCTCTGTAACCAGGAGTAAGTTATTTTAACTTCTCTGTGCCTCTTTATTCACCCCATTCTGTAAAATAGGAATAACCATTGTATCTGCCACAGAAGTTTATTTCAGTGATTTTGTACAATGATACCTATAAAACATTTTCATCAGAGCTTCGCACTTAACAATCAATAAATGTAGCTATTATTGCTATTATCAATATCTCATTGCTACTACATTTATGTAAACACAGAAAGAACACATTTTAATTATTCTGTACTTATATAGAACACAAATATACACATGCAAATATGTTATACACGGAATAAGACAAACATTTATGCAATACAAATTTTAGGCATTAGATTAAAATTTGAAAAACAATACATCTTGGCATAAGAGCCCACCTTGCATTGTTGATAATATTTGAGTCAATCCGTTGTTTGAGAGTAAGCCTTTTAAATGTGTCATCAAATTTTTATCTTGCTAGTGCAATCACTTTCAATAGGTACTGCAATGCTGAGATACAGAGCAAAATCAACGTGGACAAAACTGCTTTGGGGACTTTAAAAGTCATCAGAAACAGTCACATTTAAGTAAACAACAAATGACAGACTTATGGGATCTGTATTATGTGTCTGGTATTATGATTGGGGTTGATGAGTTTTGAAAACGAATGAAAAACAGGGCTGCTAACATTTGAGATGAGTTATAAAATGCTATATTAAGAAGACCTCTTCAGTGTACTTACATACACGTTTCCAAGTAAGAACCCATCTTTTATCAAAATTCACCTCTCTTTGGCCTTTAAAATGGTAAATGTCAATTGTTATTAATAGCAAATTAACATTTCTCAAGTAATGTTTTATCAACGTTTATCTTCCTACACTTGCTGTACATTTAAAAACATGTACAGAAAAGAAATCACAAAAAGTCCAAAGCTTGTGCTTTATCTGTGCAATTCCACGAAGTTGTGTTTCTTATAGATATTGTTGGAATTTTTAAATCACAGAACTTATCAATTCGGTAACTCAATTGCTTATCTGTCCTTCCTTCTGGTTCCTATTTTTCAAACTCCGAACACTTAGCTTTCCACTCAACAAATAAATTTAGTGTCTATTATGTATAGACAGTATGCTCGTCACATAACTTAGATTTTCTATTTTAAATCAGAAGCATCTTCTCTGAGCCTTGCTACAATCCCTTGCCACTGAATTATTAAGTCTTGTTTGCATTTAAATGTTCACTGGCACAGGATTCATTTCCATATCAAGTCCTTACAGTTTTGTTTCTGTCTCTTTCCATGGGAACTCATTATATGCAAACGTTTCAATCACATCCTAATCACACAATTACATCTTCTTTAATTCTCATTCTCATCTTAGTGCTTCTGCATCATTTGACACTGCTGAACACCTTGTTCTTTTTGAATCATTCTCCTCCACTGGTACCATACCACCTCCTCATTTGATAGTTGTATCAGGTAATAGATATGAAATATCTATCTCAGTACCACATATAGATGATATTCCACAAAAGCAGATTCTCCCTGACTGGACTTCTATATCTCCAGTGCTGACTCTTCTTGGGCTTTCAAAATTTGAACATTTTCTTTGGGGGTATATCTCTGTCCAACATTACACAAAGCACTTTTATTTGACATCATTCACCCTCTTCCCTATTTTTCTCCACTAACGACCCATATACGCTTACCACTATAACACCTATTTCCCCAGTCTTAACTTCTCTCAAGTACCCTATTGTATTTACAAGTACTCTGTTGTATTTAGACCTCTGTGCTGAGTGTATCATTGGTATATGCCATGGGCATTTCTTTATCTTTCTCCTGAAAGCAGCTCTTTTCTCTGACTTCCCTACTTGCTAATATTTCACCAATATTTCAGTAACCTTGGTTCAAAAATCTCATTCTTATTTTTGTTTTCTTCATCACTTCAAGCAAACCACTTGTTAATTTCTGTGTATTCTTCTTTCGAAGTGACTTTTGCTTCCTGTTCTTACTCCTTTTCTCCTTTACCACCCCTCTAGTTCAGATCATTGTACCAAGTTCCTAGGTCATCGCCTTTAATTTGTGCTTCTACTTATCATCTCCTCCTCCCTCCATTCTTTTTTGACTGCATCAGATTAATCTTCCTAAAGTATCATTTTGATCATGACTCCTCAGATGAAGTGTCCATAATCTCCCCCTTCCTATTGGACAAAGTATCAATTCTTACCTAAGCATTTTGGAAATGGTATACAAAGAGTGTGGTAAACATGTGAATAAATTTAAATAAAATTAATTATATAAAACTATAGCTATAATATGTAATATTGAAGATTAAAGTATACAAAATAGAACTAAACACTGGATAATGAGAATGGGTACAATGAGAGGGAAGTTATTATTCATAAAGGTTCTTAATTTATCTGGAAAGAAAAACTAAACCATTGATTATTCTTTAATTTGCTAAATAACCCATAGTAAAATTGTAAGAGTAACCCCTAAAATAATAGAAAGAGTGCACAAATTCCAAAACGGAAGAGGGAAAATTAGAGTAAGAATATAAAACTCAACCACTCAAAAAGAAGGCAGTAAAGAAGGAAAAAGAGGAGCAAAGACAAAGAAAGTCAACATCAGAAAATATAATGCTATAAATAAGTTCAAGTATAAAAGTAATTGTAATAAATATACATGAAAATATGAGTGAACTAAAAGCCCTATATAAAAGGCAAAAGTGGTCAGACAGGACATCTGTGGAGTTATAGATTTTTTAAATCCAGCAATAGACTTTTTATAAGGGAGAGAGAGACATATAAACACCGAGAACAGAAAACTTGAGGATACAAGCTAAAGATATGCCAGGAAAATACAAACTAAAAGAAAGCTAACATATAAATTATATAATAATATATCAGACAAAAGACTATATAACAATAAAAAGATCAATCCTCCTGGTGAATAAAATTATTCCAAACTTTAAGTGAGTTCAGAAAACAGCCTCCACACATATAGGGGAAACTAGACAGACAGAACTACAAGGTAACTGATCAAATCTGGGAGCTCAGTGGGTCATTTCAACACATGCATGTGGAAGATCCCATTAGCCCAATCAACAAGCCTGATTTAATGAACCTGCAAAAATCACGTTTCCAAATGTGTACTCAACACATTCTTCTTAAGCACATATGCAACAGTTGCAGAAAGCTGTCATGCACTGTGCAATAAAACATTCTCAGAATATTTTAAAAAATTGATGTCATACAATATAATCAAATTAGACAGAAATAACACAGATAACCTGAAAATACATTTGAAAATTTAAAAATACAGTTCCAAATAATTCATGGGTAAAAGAAGAAATCATAATGGAAATGTAAACATAGTAGAAGTAAATGAGCAAAGTACTTGAGGTCCTTTAAGGAATAATTTAAAAAATTCGTAATACTTATAGTAGAAAGTTAACATAAATACATATAATAAACAGTTAACTGGAAAAACAAATAGGCTGGGCTCAGTGGCTCATGCTTCTTATCCCAGCACTTTGGGAGGTAGAGGCGGGACGATCACGAGGTCAGGAGTTTGAGACCAGCCTGGGCAACATGGTGAAACCCCATCTCTCCTAAAAATACAAAAATTAGCCAGGCATGGTGGCAGATGCCTGTAATCCCAGCTACTCGGGAGGCTGAGGCAGGAGAATTGCTTGAAATCAGAAGGCGGAGGTTGCAGTGAGCCGAGAGATCACGCCACTGCACTCCAGCCTGGGCAACAAGAGTGAAACTCTGTCTCAAACAAACAAGCAAACAAACAAAAGAAAAACCAAACAAATACTAACAAAGCAATAGAAAAAAATAATAAATGAGCAGAAATCAATATAGAACTTCAAAATATCCAATATTTAAAGAGACAATATTTAAAGAGACAAAATTTTAAATTACTTGAAAAACTGATCAGGACAAAAGGAGACATCAATAAAGGGAAGAGGTGTGCATATATTCTCACAAGAGATTTAAAAGTTATGAAGAAGGTATGCCCATAAACGTGAAAGCTAAAATAAATCAAACACAGTTTTTGAAACACAGAATTTATCAACACTGATCTAAGAAGAGCTGAGAAAACTGAAAAGCTCTTTAACTATTAGAAAATCAAAATTAGCATTAAAATGTCCTCTTAAAGAAAACAGCAGCCTCAAATGGTTTTATGGGTGAGTTCTACTATACTTTGGAAAAACAGATGATTCCAAACTCATAAGAAATTCTTAGGAAACAGAAAATGGGAAAATTTCAACTCCAAAATGAAGCTAGAATAATCTTGATACCAAAACTAAGTAGCACAGAACAGTATAAGAACAGAAAATCATAAACCAATATTATACTTGTGAACATAAATGGCAAATGCTAAAGAAGATACTGGCAAACAAAGTCACGCAATGTATTAAAGAAGATAGAATGCATTACAAAAAAAACTAGAGCAAACTATATATGATGATGAAATGTCAAATAATTCCTTCTAAAATAAGGAACAAATCAAAGATGTCTATCACTGCTTCTCAGTTAGACAAGCAAATAAAAGATAAAAATTAGAAGAGAAATAAAAACCTATCATTATTCATATATAATATGATCGTCTGCATACAAACCCCCTCCAAAAGTTCTGAACACAAATTATTGGAATTAATAACAAACCAAACCAAGATGTCAAGATACAAAATTTACATACAAAAATCAATTTCATGTCTATGTATTGGCAGACATGAAAGGGAAGTTTAGAAAAGACAGGTTATAATAGTAGCAAAAAAGTAGAATCTCTAGGAATAAATCCAACAAAAGTGATGTAAGACCTTTTGAATAAGATTGTAAAGTATATTGAAAGACATTTCAGACCATGTAAGTAAATAGAGAGGTACACTGCTAATGGGTAAGTAGCCTCATTATGTAAAAGTATTATTTCCAGACTGCCCTGTAGATTCAGAGCTTCCCAATTCAAACAGTGACTTTTTTCTTTGTGATACTTGACAAAGAATAGCTGAGACACACTTGAAGAAGATCAATAAAGAGGAGGGACTAGCCCTACCAGAGAAAGACCAGTGCATATACGAAAACTTGATATAATTGAGACAGATAGCTGACCACCCCAAATTCATATTATCCCACACTGTAGATAGAGATGCTTCTGAGAAGCTGCTTTCCATCAGGGAACATTTCTCAGCAATCTTTTCATTTACATAGGGCTAAATGACTAGTTTTCACCAATGGATTATGAACGGTTGTGATATAATCACTTGTTAAACAAGGTGTTTAAGAAGTTGACATGCTGACTGGGCACGGTGGCTCACGCCTGTAATCCCAGCACTTTGGGAGGCCGAGGCGGGAGGTTCACGAGGTCAGGAGTTCGAGACCAGCCTGGCCAACATGGTGAAACCCCATCTCTACTAAAAATACAAAAATTAAGCGGGCGTGGTGGTGCCTGTCTGTAGTCCCAGCTACTAGGGGGGAAGAGGTGAGAGAATCGCTTGAACCTGAGAGACAGAGGTTGCAGTGAGCCGAGATGGTGCCACTGCACTCCAGCCTGGGTGACAGAGTGAGACTCCGTATCAAAAAAAAAAAAAAAGAAAAGAAAAGTGAAAATACAACCTACAAGCAGGGAGAAAATATTTAACAATATAAAAGCTGACGAACATTATAATACAGAACAGGAGGGACAGATAGTTACCTCTTATAAAATGATGTGCAACATCACTATGAGGGAAATGTAAATTCAATGAGATAGTATTTTATGAAGGCTTTAGAACATTAAGGATTGAGGAAAGTGTAGAAACTTTGACACAATAACATTTTAGGGTTATTTCTGAATCATTTTGGAAAATAATATGGCATCACCTTGAAGTTTGACTGCATATATCTAATAACCCAATAGTCTCATCCCTAGTCACTGGCCCTGAAGAAATTCTTGCTCATGTGCACCAGGAGACGTATACAGGAATTTTCACAAGAGGATTGCTTGTCAGTGCAAAAGTTGAGATAAAGCCACCCACCATCAACAAGAACTTCAGTAAAAAGCACCATATGTTTATATCATACAATACTAAACAGCAGTCAAAACAATGGAACTACAGGTGTACTCATCAGTGTGGAGGCCTCAGAGAAAACGTGGAATTATAAACGAGTCAGAAAAGATTATATGCATTATCACATTTATATTGAGTTCAAAAACACACCCAAACTAACAATATATTATTTAGGAACACGTATGTATTCAGTGAAAGTTTTTTTTAAAGGAAGAGAATGACGAATACAAAACTCAGAAGAGTAGTTATCTTTGCAAGATAGGGAAAAGATTAACATTTGGTAGAGACACATGGGGGTTTAAAACATCGGTACTATTCTGTAAGGTAGGTGATGTTCACACAGGTGTTCATTTTATTATTCTTCGTATCTTATATATGCATGTATATTCTTTTATATATATGATTATTATATAATAAAACATTTCTTTTTTTTTTTTTTTTTTAATTATACTTTAGGGTTTTAGGGTACATGCGCACAATGTGCAGGTTTGTTACATATGTATCCATGTGCCATGTTGATTTCCTGCACCCATTAACTCGTCATTTAGCATTAGGTGTATCTCCTAATGCTGTCCCTCCCCCCTCCCCCCATCCCACAACAGTCCCAGGAGCGTGATGTTCCCCTTCCTGTGTCCATGAGTTCTCACTGTTCAATTCCCACCTATGAGTGAGAACATGCGGTGTTTGGTTTTTTATCCTTGCGATAGTTTACTGAGAATGATGTTTTCCAGTTTCATCCATGTCCCTACAAAGGACATGAACTCATCATTTTTTATGGCTGCATAGTATTCCATGGTGTATATGTGCCACATTTTCTTAATCCAGTCTATCGTTGTTGGACATTTGGGTTGGTTCCAAGTCTTTGCTATTGTGAATAGTGCCGCAATAAACATACGTGTGCATGTGTCTTTATAGCAGCATGATTTATAGTCCTTTGGGTATATACCCAGTAATGGGATGGCTGGGTCAAATGGTATTTCTAGTTCGAGATCCCTGAGGAATCGCCACACTGACTTCCACAGTGGTTGAACTAGTTTACAGTCCCACCAACAGTGTAAAAGTGTTCCTATTTCTCCACATCCTCTCCAGCACCTGTTGTTTCCTGCTTTTTTAATGATGGCCATTCTAACTGGTGTGAGATGGTATCTCACTGTGGTTTTGATTTGCATTTCTCTGATGGCCAGTGATGAGGAGCATTTCTTCATGTGTTTTTTGGCTGCATAAATGTCTTCTTTTGAGAAGTGTCTGTTCATGTCCTCTGCCCACTTTTTGATGGGGTTGTTTGTTTTTTTCTTGTAAATTTGTTTGAGTTCATTGTAGATTCTGGATATTAGCCCTTTGTCAGATGAGTAGGTTGCAAAAATTTTCTCCCATTGTGTAGGTTGCCTGTTCACTCTGATGATAGTTTCTTTTGCTGTGCAGAAGCTCTTTAGTTTAATGAGATCCCATTTGTCGATTTTGGCTTTTGTTGCCATTGCTTTTGGTGTTTTAGACATGAAGTCCTTGCCCACGCCTATGTCCTGAATGGTATTGCCTAGGTTTTCTTGTAGGATTTTAATGGTTTCAGGTCTAACATATAAGTCTTTAATCCATCTTGAATTAATTTTTGTATAAGGTGTAAGGAAGGGATCCAGTTGCAGCTTTCTACATATGGCTAGCCAGTTTTCCCAGCACCATTTATTAAATAGGGAATCCTTTCCCCATTTCTTGTTTTTGTCAGGTTTGTCAAAGATCAGATAGTTGTAGCTACGCGGCATCATTTCTGAGGGCTCTGTTCTGTTCCATTAATCTATGTCTCTGTTGTGGTACCAGTACCATGCTGTTTTGGTTACTGTAGCCTTGTAGTATAGTTTAAAGTCAGGTAGCGTGATGCCTCCAGCTTTGTTCTTTTGGCTTAGGACTGACTTGGCGATGCGGGCTCTTTTTTGGTTCCATATGAACTTTAAAGTAGTTTTTTCCAATTCTGTGAAGAAAGTCATTGGTAGCTTGATGGGGATGGCATTGAATCTATAAATTACCTTGGGCAGTATGGCCATTTTCACGATATTGATTCTTCCAACCCATGAGCATGGAATGTTCTTCCATTTGTTTGTATCCTCTTTTATTTCATTGAGCAGTGGTTTGTAGTTCTCATAATAAAACATTTCTAAAGTGAGTTACAAAACAATCTTTCAAACAAAATACCTTTTTTTCAAAATTTATATCTACATATAGGAAACATATGAAAAAGATATAATCCCAAATGTTAATAGTGATTATCTATGGGATGCAGGAGGATTTTTATTTTGTACAAATCAGAAGAAATAAAATCCAATGCCACTCTCCTTACTAAATGAAACCAGCATCAGATGAGGCTGTTGGAATCCTGGCAAGAGATAACAGAAGAAGGTATAACTTGAATAGCAATGAAAGAAACTTAAGATTTTGGCAAAGAGCTCAGTGTCTCACAGAAACTACACAATAATGTCCCATATGTGTGTTATATTCCGCAGCACTCAAAAAATTAGAACTGTTTGTTAAATCACCCCCAGAAAAATTCGTTTTGAAGTACGTGAAGCTCCAAGTCAGCTCAGCATTACAATATTCACAATATTAAATCAAGGCCAACTTGATTTGGCACCTTTGAAAGAACAGACACTAGGAAAATGTCTCGAAACCACCTTACAATACGTAAACCTAATCCCGGTCTTTCCAGCATTTTAGTGCAATGCTCTCTGAGGACCTGCTGCATAAAAACCGGCTTATCAATGTTTAACAGACTTCAGTACAATGTTGAATATAGGATTACAAACAAATAGAATCACATGAGGTAAAATCGTTAAGTTCCAGACCATTGGCAGCTAATTGAGGAGGAGAAGGAAACAGGAGGAGATAATTTCCATATTCGAACCAGTAAAAGTAAAAATAAAGACCCTTTAAAAATCAGAACATACATATAGGATTTATGTCACATTTTTCTTTAACCTCATTTTAGAAAGGGATTCAAGAAAATGGCTTACTGATACAAAGGAGAACATGGGAGGACTTGATCATTACATAAAGAAAGGCAGCAATGTTAAGTACTTTTTTGTTGTTGTTGTTCAGGCTTAAATTCAAATTTAAAGAATTTTACCAAAGGCTTTTTTAAACAAAAGACTTCTGGTAATACAGCTGAAGAGCACAATGTATAAGATAAGTGCCTTGAGGCTTAAAAAGTTGCTTAAAGGTACATCTTAGACAAAATGGGATATTCTTAATTCTAGTTCCATGAAATGTTAAAAGGATAAAAGGCAGACCTTCCAGTAAAACTCTCTTTTATATTTCTTTTCACTGTAATCTAATATTGGAAATTATTTTTCCTTCTCATTGAAGCAAACTGAACTGCAGTTTTCCCCAAGCCAGTGTTTCAAAATATCATTTAACTTTCTCACTTAAAATGACATTGGAGGAGACTTTTTGACAGTGAGAGATAAACTAAAAGAATATCATTAAACTTATTCTTTTGAAAATTTGAAAATAAATCAATCCGAGTACAAACTAGCACTATATACTCAATGTCCACAACTCCAGCAGCCCCATAAAGGTTAATATGCAAGAGACCGCAGTGCTCTGTCCTCTACCCACAGGCTGGAATTGGTTGATTCAAAGCCCATCGGCCAAAAATTATATCAGGGCCTTTGATGTTTCTTACCACAAAATCGGGCGTCCTAAAATAATTTAATATTACTAAAAAATAAAATAGAGGAGACTTAAATATAGCTACCAATACTTTATTTAATGATTTAACTTTACATTAGAAAAACTGAAAAAAGAAAAGACAAGCGTTTGGATGGTTTGAGTCATCTCCGTTAAGCTACCCCAAACTTAATCTTCATGTTTTATAGGTGGGTTTTATTTTCTACAAAAAAAAAAAAAAGAGAGAGAGAGAACAGGTACTCTCTGAAATGACAAAAACTTATTTTTCCACAATAACCTATCTTCTTTAAAAGGGGAGAAAAAAAACAAGTCAATTTTCAAAAAGCCTGACTGCATCCTTTTTAACTCTATGATACACTCAAAATACAATTATTTGCTTTTTTTGAATATGTTCTTTTGTGAACTAATACAAATATAACTCTCTCCTCCTACGTTTTTCAAATCGTTCGTTTTAAACTAAATGCAATTCATTGTATACATGCTTTAGTTTGCATAATATATATTTTTTCCCTGCTGATTGGGAAACACATTTACAAAACTCAAAATATGATCTAAGAACGAAAAAAAAAAGATGTCTTACTCTGGAAAACTGGTCTATTATTTTTAATTTCTGAAGTTTGAAATGCATTTTTTCATGAATCTTCATTGAATCACATTGCATAATGTTTGCTTGTATTATTTTCTCTTCAGTGTCATTGAAGCTCAACATTTGTATGCCCTATGACTCAGTAATTCCTTTCTTAGATATATATCAAGCCGAATTGTATGTTTGTATTTACTCAAAGACATAACACTAAATGCTCATATACAAAAATGCTCATTGTATAGGCTGGGCATGGTGGCTCACACCTGTAATCCCAGCACTTTGGGAGGCTGAGGCAGGCGGATCACCTGAGGTCTGGAGTTCGAAAGCAGCCTGACGAACATGGAGAAACCCCATCTCTACTAAAAATACACAATTAGCCGGGCATGGTGGCACATGCCTGTAATCCCAGCTACTAGGGAGGCTAAGGCAGGAGAATTGCTTGAACCTGAGAGGCGGAGGTTGCAGTGAGCCGAGATCATGCCATTGCACTCCAGCCTGGGCAAGAAGAGCGAAACTCCGTCTCAAAAAAAAAAAAAAAAAACCAAAAACAAAAAAACAAAATGCTCATTGTAAAATTATTTGTAATAGCCATAAACTGGAAACTCCTCAAGCAGTAGAATAGACATATAAATTGGTGCATTATTTCTGACACTGTAACACTCTACAGTAATGAGAATGAACTAACTACATGCCACAGTGTGAGTAAATCGCACAAGCATAATGTTGAAGAAAAGAAGCCTGACACAAAGGAGTATATCATGCATAATCGCATTTATAAAAGGTACAAAAATAGGAAAAATAACTTATGTTGTCAGAACTCTGAACAGTGATTGCCTTTGGAGAGTGAGAACCAAAACAGAATAAAAAGGGAGTTTCTGGGGGTCCTGGTAACATTCTGTTTATCAAGCTACCTATGTGCTAGTTCTCCAGGTATGTACCAATTATAAAGAAACAGGGAGCTGTCCATCCATCATACATGCACCTTTCCAACCACAGCAACACCTACCCCAGATTTCTGTTAAGTAAAGAGTAGTCATCTTCATGGTCTAAACTTCCAAAAATTGACTATTATGTAAAGCCAAATGCATCCTGATGGATATGTGCTCTCTCTGAAGGATCAAAGTATTGAACCAATGACCAGCATTTTAGCAGTAAACGTAACATTGTGTAATAAATTCGGACTGATTCTGAATGTAAGTGGATCAGGTAAAACAGAAAAAAAAGTCTCGAGTAAGTCTGATATATTTTCAAATAGACTAGGAAGAACCTTCCTTCTGTGGATCCTTTAAAAAGGGAAAGAGAATCTTGTAATGTTTCTTTGTTTTTTTTTTTTCTTTTTTTTTTTTTTTTTTTTCAATGGGCAAAGGTTCAAGCTTGCTGCTGTTGTTCTTTTTAAAGCACTTACTGCTAAATCCTACTGAAACCTCTTTTGGATGGAAATGTTTTCTTTCTTTTCCTACTGATAACTATAAATTGAGTTGAAATGTCCCAATAAGGCAGGAAAAGTCTCTCAAATGCAAAGTGTTTTCGATGCAGATATCAGGAGGAACATATGCCAAATCAAACAGCATCATAAAAGCCTGAATTCGGTAAGAACATTCCAATTTGAAAAGCTTATTTTTAAAAATGTTCTCAAGCCAAATGTAAGTTTGCATACATTAAATGCTTTCAGCTATAAAGAGAAAGGGTTTTGTAATTCCAGTGAGTGAGCTCTTACAGCCAACAGAGAACAAATAATAATTTAAGATTCAAACAGTTGCAAAGATCCTAACTTCTTGGTATTTCAGATCACTGAAAACGATTACCTAGTACTATGGAAGAAAAAAAGTACTTGCTCTTAAATAAGATGAAGAAAAATTCATTTAGAATTTAACTTGAATAACTAGATGTTTACATAAAAGAATATATCATGAGCATTTAGTTTTTGCTCAAGAATAGAAAAAGAGGTCATCTTTATACATGTTTGAACATGAACTGAGATACTGAGTTACACCTATTTTATGGGGCCCATTTCCCCTCCGTAAGCAAAAGAGAATGTAGGTATAAGAGTTGAACAGTGGCAAATACGTGTTTCAAACAAACAAACAGAAAATCAAAGATAAGATATTGCAAGAGAAACAAGAAAATATAAAATAAAAAAAATCTGTACAAATATAAAGTATCAATTATTACTGATTTACAATTTTTGGTATATTTTGAAGAACATGGTATATTGGAAAAACACAGAACTACGAATAATGACTTTTTCTCTCAACCTAGATTATGCTCAAATTTCCACTCTGCTACCATGTAGTATAACAACATCATGCTACGTACATACAAAGGGAAATATTATTAGGTCTATTATTTTTAATTTCTGAAGTTTGAAATTGTATTTTTTTCATGAATCTTCATTGAATCACATTGTATGATGTTTGGTTGTGTTATTTTTCTCACAAGTCAAGAAAATATCCTTATCTCACTCCATCTCAATTTTATTCCAGATATTTTTCCAGAATATTTTAGAAAAATCAATGTTTTTTTTTTTTTTTTAGAATCCCACTGAGTCCTTGTAGAAGGGGATGTAAAGCCAAAAGAAGAGGAAAGAATGAATCCCTGTTGCCCTTAAGAATCTTTCATAGCAAAGTATGTGTGTTTGGCAAAGGGGTGATGGAAAGGGAGAGTGAAAGGTTGGTCGGTTACAGCTCAAGACTTCCAAAACACCAGAGGCCATCCCAAGAGAAACGCAGAATCATTCCTCCTCAATAGCTTGTGACCCCCCCTTGAGAACATGCCCTAAATTTTCTTGATCTCTATAAATCCTGTCTTTCACAAAAGTTCTGGCACATATTCTATGCTCAAAAAGTATTTGCCAGATAAATCAGTTGAGTGAAGCAAGGAATCAGTAAAAACATATTGACAATGAGGAAAGAATGGAAAGAAAAAATTAGCATAATGTCAGTTTAGTTCAAGTCAAGTTGATGGAAGAATTATATCTTGCCTTGAGGATTAATGAAACATTCTAGGTAGAAGGTATTTCCTTCAAAATAGAATAAGGAAGATTTTTTGGAGAAGACCTTCATAAATGTGAGGCTGTAAGGGTGTGGAAAGTGAAAGAGCAATGAGATCCCCCTGCAGCAGGTACAGCCCATTGATGGCTTTCTGGATTAAACAGAGCCATGGAAGATTACCAACCCTGGGGTGGGAAGCTTATAATAGCACTATGAATGGATGGGTTGGAGGACAAATGGCCAGAGATGAAGAGAGCAGGGAAGAATTTCCCGAGATTACACATTTACAACTGACAAGCACTTGTTCTGTGGTGAATGAGATTGAGATGGTGATGACTGAGCTGTCCCAGAAACATTGCAAAGAAAGATGCTGCAAAACAGGGCAACAAAATTATGGAGGTTAAAAAAGAAGCAAGATCTCTCCAACACTGCAAAGAAGGAGAAAGGTTTGTATTTATCCTTTGCACATTTTAATTTCTGGCAACTTCTGTGATTATCTGTAGCAGCAGAAACACCTATGAGTATTTGCTAAGAGCAGTTGTTTTCAGGGTCTGTTCTAGGGACAATTTTTTTTCTATCACCATAGCAATGCTGCCAAAATGAATTATCTGTGTAAAGTTTCATTCCTTACTTCTAACACTTTAGTGGCAAAATGCTGGGTAAGAGGGATCATCATATTTAAATATACATGAATTTCATTTTGTTTTAAAAGGTTTGATATGCTTCATTTAAAGGGTTTCATATTGACTTTTTCTTTGGTTCACTGACTGGCTGCTGACTGATTAATGAATACTATAGTAGATATTATGAGTCAGTTACCCCAAAGCCATTCAATTCCAATGTCTTCCTTTATATAGAGACTAGAAAACTAAAATACTTACCATCCTAGACTTTCCCGCAGCTAGCGGTAGCTACCTAGCCAGGTTTTTGCCAAGATGATGGAAGCAGAAATCTTTTCATAGGAAAACCAAGAAGGATTTTTAGCATGGATAGACTCAGATAGCATTCCTGATCATTCCCAGGCTTTTGTATTTCCCCTTTTGCCCTTCCCCCACCATCTTCCTGAAATATGAATGTAATATCCAGCTTACTGCAGCCATTCTGTGAATATGAGGATGAAACTCACAAATTAAAAGATAGTGGGGCAGAAAAATGAAAGAAACCTTAATACTTAGTGGCACATCAGTTCTCACATGCCTGCCTTTATTTTTTTTTAAATTTTTTTTGTGGGTACATAGTAGGTGTATATTTTTATGGGGTACATGAGATATATTGATACAGGCATGTAATACCTAATAATCACATCATAAATGAGATATCTATCACCTCAAGCAATTATCTTTTGTTTTAGAAGCAATCCAATTATATTCTTTTAGTTATTTTTAAATGTACAATAAATTATTGCTTACTGTAGTCACCCTGTTGTGCTATCAAATACTAGATCTTATTCATTCGATTTAACTAAATTTTATACCCATTAACCACTCTGACTCCCCCTCCCCATTTACCCTTTCTCGTATCTGGTAACCATCATTCTATTCTCTCTATCTCCCTGAGTTCAATTGTTTTAATTTTTAGCTCCCACAAATAAGTGAGAACATGCAATGTTTATATTTCTGTGCCTGGCTTATTTCACTTAACATAATTACCCCCAGTTACATCTATGTTGTTGCAAAATATAGGATCTCATTCTTTTTATGGCTGAATAGTACTCCATTGTGTATATGTACCACATTTTCTTTATCCAGTCATCTGTTGATGAACACAGGTTGCTTCCAAATCTTTGCCATTGTGAGTAGTGCAGTAATCAAACACGAGAGTGCAGATATCACTTCAATATACTGATTTCCTTTCTTTTGGGTATATACCTTGCAGTGGGCTGGCAAGATCATATGGTAGTTCTATTTTTAGTTTTTCGAGGAACCACAAAACTATTCTCCATAGTGGTTGTACTAATTTACATTCCCACCAACAGGGTACAAGGGTTCCCTTTTCCCCACATCCTAACCAGCATTTGTTACTGCCTGTCTTTTGGATAAAACCCATTTTAACTGGGGTGGGATGATATCTCCTTGTAGTTTTGATTTGCATTTCTCTGATGATCAGTGATGTTGAGCACCTTTTCATAGACCTATTTATCATTTACATGTCTTCTTTTGAGAAGTGTCTATTCAGATCTTTTGCCCATTTTAAAATTTGATTATTAATTTTTTCCTGTAGAATTGTTAGAGCTCCTTGTATATTCTGGTTATCAACGCCTTGTCAGATGGATAGTTGGCTAATATTTTCTTTCATTCTTGGGGCTGTGTCTTCTCTTTTCTGAATGTATCTTTTGTTGTGCAGAAGCTTTTTAACTTGATGTGATCCCATTTGTCTATTTTTGCTTTGGTTACCTGTGCTTGTGGGGTATTACTCTAAAAATCTCTGCCCAGTCCAATGTCCTAGAGAGTTTCCCCAGTTTTCTTCTAGTAGTTTCATAGTTTCAGGTCTTAGACTTAAGTCTTTAATCCATTTTGATTTTGCTTTTGTAAATGGTCGAGATAGAAGTCTAGATTCATTCTTCTGCATATGGATATCCAGTTTGCCCACCACCACTTATTGGAGAGACGGTTTTTTTACTCAGTGTATGTTCTTGGCACCTTTGTGGAAGGTAAGTTCACTGTAGATGTATAGATTTGTTTCTGGGTTCTCTATGCTCTTTCATTGGTCTATGTTTCTATTTCTAGGCCAGTACCATGCTGTTTTGATTACAGTGGCCCTGTAGTATAACTTGGGCTCGGTAATGTGATCCTTCCAGGTTTATTCTTTTCACTCAGGATAGCTTTGGCTATTCTGGGTCTTTTTTGGTTCCATATAAATTGTTGGATTGCTTTTTCTATTTCTGTGAAGAATGTTGTTATTTTGATAGGAATTGCATTGAATCTGTAGATTGCTTTGGATAGTGTGGATATTTTAACAATATTGATTCTTCCAATCTATGAACATGGAATATCTTTCCATTTTTTGTGTCTTCATCAAATTCTTTATTCGACATTTTATAGTTTTTATTGTAGAGACCTTTTTCTTCTTTGGTTAATTCCTAGGTATTATATTTTATTTGTAGCTATTGTAAATGGGATTACTTTCTTGATTTCTTTTTTCAGATTATTCATTGTTGGCATATAGAAATGCTATCGATTTTTGTATGTTGATTTTGTAACCCGCAACTTTACTGAATTTATCAGTTCTAATATTTTTTGTGGAGTCTTTAGTGTTTTCCAAATATAAGATCATATCATCTGCAAACAAGGATAATTTTACTTTTTTTTTTTTTTTGAGATGGAGTTTTGCTTTTGTTGCCCAGGCTGGAGTGCAAAGGCATGATCTTGGCTCACTGCAACCTCCGCCTCCTGGGTTCAAGCAATTGCCCTGCCTCTGCCTCCTGAGTAGCTGGGATCACAGGCATGCACCACCACGCCCAGCTGATTTTGTACTTTTAGTAGAGATGGGGTTTCTCCATGTTGGTCAGGCTGGTCTCGAACTCCTGACCTCAGGTGATCCACCCGCCTCAGCCTCCCAAAGTGGTGGGATTACAGGCGTGAGCCACTGTGCCTGGCCAATTTAACTTCTTTCTTTCCAAATTGGGTACTTTTTATTTCTTTCTCTTGTCTGACTCCTCTAGCTAGGACTCCCAGTACTACATTGAATAGCAGTGGTGAAAGTGGGCATCTTTGTCATGTTCCAGATCTTAGAGGAAAGGCTTTCAATTTTTTCTATTCACTATGATACTAGCTGTGGGTCTGTCATCCATGGCTTTCATTGTGTTGAAGTATGTTCCATCTATACCCAGTTTTTTAAGGGTTTTTTTTTTTTATCATGAAGCGATGTTGAATTTTATCAAATGCTTTTTCAGCATCAATTGAAATGATCCTATGATTTTTTCCTTCATTCGGTTGATATGATTTACCACAATGATTGATTTGCCTATGTTGAACCATCCTCACATCCCTGGGATAAATCCCACTTGGTCATGATAAATGATATTTTTTAATTACTTATTTTTTGAGACAGAGTTTCGTTCTTGCTGCCCAGGCTGGAGTGCAATGGCACGATCTCAGCTTACTGCAACCTCCGCCTCCCGGGTTCAAGCAATTCTCCTGCCTCAGCCTCCCGAGTAGCTGGGATTACAGGTGTCCGCCACCATACCCAGCTAATTTTTTGTATTTTTAGCAGAGACAGAGTTTCACCATGTTGGCCAGGCTGGTCTGGAACTCCTGACCTCAAGTGATCCTCCCGCCTCAGCCTCCCAAACTGCTGGGATTACAGGCATGAGCCACTGTGCCCAGTTGATGATCTTTTTAATGTGTTGAATTATGTCTGCTCATATTTTGATGAGGATTTTTGCATCAATGTTTATCTGGGATATTGGCCTATAGTTTTTTTTTGATGTGTCTTTGTCTGGTTTTGGTGTCAGGGTAATACTGGCCTTGTAGAGTGAGTTTGGAAGTATTTCCTCATCCTCTATATTGGGGAAGAGTTTGACTAGGATTAGTATTAGTTCTTCTTTAAATGTTTGGTAAAATTCAGCAGTGAAGCCATTGAGTCCTAAGCTGTACTTTGCTGGAAGATTTTTGTTACAGCTTCGATCTCATTACTTGTTATTGGTCTGTTCAGGTTTTGAATTTCTTCATGACTTAATCTTGGTAGGTTGTATGTGTCTAGGAATTTATCTATTTCTTCCAGATTTTCCAAGTAATTGGCATATAGTTGCTCACAGTAGCCTCTAATGGTCATTTGAATTTCTGCAGTATCAGTTGTAATGTCTCCTCTTTCATCTCTTATTTTATTTATTTGGGTTTCCCCTCTTTTTCTTAGTTAGTCTGGCTAAAGGTTTGTTAATTTTATTTATCCCTTCAAAAACCCCAGCTTGGATTTCTTTTTATATGATAAAATAAGCCATTATCTGTTTAAGTTACCAATAGGTTTCCTATGCTTACAGTTATACACATTCCCAAAACTACCCACTGCATACCAACATTCATATATAAAAGGATGCATGTGATAAAATCTCTATTGTCAATATTTCAAAATATAATATTAATAGTTACTATTTATTGAGTGTTTAATTTTCGTAAGGCAATGTGTTAAGCAATTTACATAAGTTATCTAACTTAAACCTGACAACAAAACTGTGAGATAAGCGCCTTTTTTATATCCTCATTTTAACAATAAGATATTTGAAGTAGAGAAGGCTAATAGATATTTGAAGTAGAGAAGGCTAATATGCCTAAGGTCACACATCTAGTAAATGCTAAAGCCCAGATCAGAACCCAAAGAGTTGGACTCTGAAACTAAGGGTCTAACTACCACATGTTAAACTAAATTTGACTTAAGCATGCCTCTGTATTGAGTCCTTATGTAACAAACTACAATATAACTTAGTGTGTAAACTAACTGAAAGTCTACCATAGGAGTATACTTTCATAACAACTAGCTGAGTCTCAGCCAACCAAAGTAGCTAGTAGATGAACTTCAGTCAATCACAGGTAGCCAACTGATCATACCATGTTCAACGGAGGCAAGCTCCAAACTGTAACTCATCAGGTGGTCTCTGTACATCTCTTCTGTTTTCTGTCCATAAAGGCTGCCTGTCCACATTGTGAAGTGGAAATTTCTGAACCTCTGTTGGTTCTGAGGACTGTCTGATTTGGAAATCATTATTTGCTCAATTAATCCTGGAATATTAAATTTGTCTAAAGTTTTTATTTTATTTATTTATTTTTTGGAGATGGAGTCTCACTCTATAGCCAGGCTGGAGGGCAGTGGCACGATCTTGGCTCACTGCAACCTCCACCTCCCGGGTTCAAGTGATTCTCCTGCCTCAGCCTCCCAAGTAGCTGGGATTACAAGCGCATGCCGCCACACCCAGCTAATTTTTGTATTTTTAGTAGAGACGGGGTTTCACCATGTTGGCCACGATAGTATTGATCTCCTGACCTCATGATCAGCCCGCCTCGGCCTCCCAAAGTGCTAGGATTACAGGCATGAGCCACCACGCCCGGCCTAAAGTTTTTAACATACATAATACTGAGGAGAGAAACTCATATAAATATAAATACAAAGTTACCAAATAAAAGCTATTAATAATTAATAACATATAATTGCAATGTTTTGAAGGTCTTAGAAATTATGGAGAAAATGTGTCTAACATAAAAAGACTAAAATGAAGGGAGATTATTTATTCCAGTGAGATTATTAAAAGAACTACCAACTTTCATTCTGAAAAGTTTACAAATGCCTGTAATTTGCTGCTATTATGGTATCATTGTTTTCTATCACTAGCATAGCTGATGAACTAAACTGCACATTATCTACTAAAGGAGGTAATAACACATGGGATTTACACACTGGAGTTCTAGCATGAGACAGACTTGGGTTGAAATCTCAGCTCTGCCTACTATTTAAGCTATGAAACTTGCCTTCAGTTTCCTATCCTGAAAATGAAAGTTATAATTTTGAAATTTAGTAATGTTATTGTAACGACTAAACAAGCTAACTTCTATAAAGTGTTCTGTACACTGTTTGTCAAATAGTAAATTTTCCACAAACACTACCTATAATAGTATTATTAATAATCAAACATAATTGATTTATCAACCAAACATCAATATAATATAATTTATGGGCTTCAGACTTCAAAGGAAATAATTGAAGTTTATTTTCACCTGTGTCTTTTGACTGTATACATGTGATAAATCGTAATGTTTGCAAGACCTATTGATTAAAAATCTTCTTTAAATGACAGCTAATACCATCATATATTAAAGACTGTTTTGTTTTGTTTTGTTTTGTTTTGTTTTGTTTTGTTTGAGATGCAGTTTCACTCTTGTCACCCAGGCTGGAGTGCAATGGCGTGATCTTGGCTCACTGCAACCTCCGCCTCCCGGGTTCAAGCGATTCTCCTGTCTCAGCCTCTCGAGTATCTGGGATTACAGGCGCCCACCACCATGCCCAGCTAATTTTTTGTATTTTTAGTAGAGACAGGGTTTCACCATGTTGGCCAGGCTGGTCTGGAACTCCTGACCTCAGATGATCCACCCGCCTCAGAGTCCCAAAGTGCTGGGATTACAGGCGTGAGCCTCTGCACCCGGCCATATATTAAAGTTTTCAAAACAGTATTAAATAGTTAAGAAGGATGTCTGCATCCTCATATGCTTCCATTGTAACGAGAAAAAAAGGACTAAACATCTTTTAGCATTTTCCTCATTAAATACCAAATAACTAACACTATTTTGTAAATTCTTCTGTTAATGAGAATGTATTCCAGTACAGTGCTTCTCAAACTCTTAGGTGCACACCGGTGATCTCAGTAACTTTTTGAATTTCAGATTCTGACTCAAGGCCTAGGGCAGAGGCTGAGGTTTTGCATTTCTAACAAGTCCCTAGGTGATGTTGCAGCTGCTGGTCCAAGGACCACAAGTTGGGTATCCAAGCTCTAATACGAAACTTGGAAATGAAACATTTAAATAATGATACATTATAATAATTGTAAAATGATGAATTGACACAAAAGGTGAACAGGGTAACCACGGAGGTCAATATGTGTTTAAACTACAGCAATAACAACAACAACAACAACAACAACAATAATTCAGGGGATGCAATGAGTAAGTAGAAGACACAAGACAGAAGAAAGGAATGGTGATGTCTAGCAGGACATCAAAAGGAATAGAGCAGAGGTTTGGGAGAAACAAGACACTACAGAGGAAAAAAAGAAAGAAAGGAAAGATTAAGAACTGCAGACATAACCCTCATTCACAGATAGTAATCTTCTCATCAAGCACCAGTTGGACAGTTGTGAAATTTCATTACGCCTTTCTAACAGCCTGTAATTAACGAGAAAATTGGTTCCCTTTCTAGTAAATTGGGTAAAGTGAATATAGAACTTTCAACTTGCATTTGACATACTTTTATAAATCCATACATAGTTATATTTCACAACAAGAGCATATCCATTCTGCCCATGATCAAAAGAAGGGTCTAGAAGTCAGCAAGGTCATTTAAATCTAGTCCCTTCATCTTTAGCAGGTTTGCTTTGCCTATGACCAGGTTTGTTATGGTTTAAAGACAACATTAAGCCCATCACATCTGATTAGTCCAAAGACAATTGCACATAAGAGGTGGTGTATAATCAGTAAAGCCTGTGAGCATTGTGGGGTAAGAACTTAACTGAATCAAGCTATTTTTTTTTCAATGTAGTTCATTGCTCTGTAATTAAATACCCAATAAAATATAGGCCACCAAGGAAGAAATGGGGGTCAATGGTCTTAACTACTAGAAGGATCAACACATATTCATATTTGATGGAAATGCATAAGGGGCTGAAAGCTTAAACAACTCCTTAGATACTCTGGGCAAATGAACAAATGGCCTTAATGGTAGTTTTTGTACTGTTGTTTTCAAGTGGAGAAGCTTCAGTACTTGCTCTGCACCTTTGGAAAACAGACCTTGTCTCGTGTATGCTTTTAAGACACTCAAATGTGTCTATATTTCCAAGAGCATCTGAATCAGAACTTCTTTTTTCTTGGAGTTCCAAGAGTCCATCTAAAATCTCTATCAGTGTACAATTAACTGATAAAAGAAATGTTAAACAAAAGCAACTACAACACAAAAATTTGCCAGGTAGGGCAGGGTTACCTGATAGATTTTCTATTCTTCTTCTGTTTCCATGACACTCTTAGGAAATTTAGTGAACGTAAAAGAATGGTCAAAGGGTGGGTGTTCCAGTACCTTCTAAGATTTAGGAGGAAGCTATAAAGCATATTACTTTTTGATTTCATAAATTAACATATCAATGTTGGATCTAAAGATGAGCTTAGTGAAATTTATAGCTTAAATGATTTGTTTCAGATTTATGCTCCACTGAGACCTCTTGACATGGAAATCACAGAATGAAAGGGTGTGCCCTCCGTAAGTCCTTTAATTTTTAAAAAATTATTTTATTTTATTTTTGGCAGAGCCAATGTTAGTCTAGGGTTCAATCTTTCTCACCCTGGGAAACATTTCTACATGGTCTCTGAATGATTTCCAACAATTCTGAGCTGACCAAGGTACATGCTTTTTACTAAAATCTTCGTCCTATACCTCATGTAAAGGCCATTTTGGATATCAAAGAAAATCAATTTCATCGTAACATCTTGAAAAACTTTCTTCATATATATATTAAAATAAATATATATTTAATTTTTTAAAATTTCTTACATGTCTTTCTAGTTCAAATCATTTACTTTCTTCAAGGAAGTCTTTATTTCTGGGAAGAGATATTGTGAATACTAGGACCTAAATAGATTATTTTAAAACAAGCTGATCAAATGTCATTATATAAGCACAAATAATAACCACATTGGGTGAATACCCTGGGTTGCCATCTAAACGATGTTTTTTATAATTGGCAACTGACCTTACGTTATAGGTATTTTCACTCGTGGGATTGGCCAGTGTTTGAAAAAATAATCAGATAAAAATTAGATTCTGCATGAGTAAGCATGTTTGTAATGAAATTATATTTACATTAATATACATAGACTAATTGTATAGCTATATTGGCTACAGCGATATTTCTCTTCATGGAGAAGATTTACACAATTCTATTGTAAGAACAATGGCTGTATTTGAAGCTGTTTAATTAAATCATTTCTGGGGGTATTTTTTCCCCACTCTTAACAAATCCCTTACCAAGGCACAATTAGATAAGCAACCACAGGACTAGTTTTTGGTATAGTGCTGCACTGAACAGTATATTAAAAAGCATTGTCTGACATAACTTGAAATAGACTTGACTATTTTACGTGTGAGTCCTAAAAATGTTCATGGGGATTATCAAAGATAATTAAAAATTCAGAGTGTTGATACTCTTTAATGTAAGAGAGTTAGGGTTTGTGTTTATCAATCAATCCCATTTTAAAGTGGTATGAGCAAGGCACGTGAAGCATTTACTTTTCAAATAAACAACTGAACTTATCATATGTGTCCAGGATATTTGGATTTTATTTGTATTGCCATTAAAAACAAAGCAAAAACTTCTTTCAAGGTACTAGCAAAAATATAACACATGGCTCTTAAATTCTTATCTCTAGGCAGCCCTCTTGAAAGATAGCAAAAAAAAAAAAAAGGCAAATGCAGTATTGCCATGAATTCAAATTACATCAGGACATCTCACAGTATATAAAACCTATCCTTTTGAATAGGTACCATTATTCCTTGAGAAAATCATAAGTGATAGCTGATTTATTTCTACCCAAAAGATTAGGGTCACCATGTCATACATGCAATGAATAGATAATCTTGCCAGAATTCTATTAACTTAAAATAGATAAATTCATTGAGTTTACCATGTGCCAGGCACTATGATACAGCATGGGTTAATGGGCTTTGTTCATTTAGAGGATTCTCAAACCCTGAAGCCTAGGGAATATCTTGTGGACTGTTTGAGGTAAAGCTTGAACATTTGCGGTTTTAAAAATCCTAAATATGTTAGTAATTTGGGTATTAAGCTAGACCTCAAAGCCACTGAATTATAGCAATGTAAAACTATTAAGACAGAGCCCCTGAAGTTGCAAAGACTACCATCAAATGACTAATATAGTAAGAATTGCCTTCCACACAATCACTGTAATTGTTCAGGTGAAGCCTAACAGGAAGGGAAAAACAACACCTTTCTCAAATTTAGAGCAAGAGAAATGATAAACAAGTCTATGAGAACAAAGAAATAAAAAAAAATCTGTCCTTTGCATGGAAAATAGCATCATATTTTGTCAAAATATATGAATTTCCATATCTTGTTGGGGAAGCAAGAATACTCTGTCTATACTAAAAATAAAATAATAATACAATCCAAAAAGAGAAAGGACTTTAAGACACATGAATGTGAAATTCTCAGCTAAATTACTCATTTATAGCAAAAGCTATAAAAAAGAAATGGAATTCTCACTTAACTGAAATTAAAAATCAATGTAAATGGAGAAAGATATACACAAAAATCTTAAAAGCAGTTAATACCAGGCAGTGAGATTAGTAGTTGTTTTATTTTTGTAGTTTTTAGGTGTGTTTTCTATTAAATAGATTTTTTTTTTGTTTTTTTGTTTTTTGTTGTTTTGTTTTGAGATGGAGTTTGCTCTTGTCGCCAAGGCCGGAGTGCAGTGGTGCAATGTCAGCTCACTGCAACCTCCGCCTCCTGGGTTCAAGCCATTCTCCTGCCTCAGCCTCCTGAGTAGCTGGGATTACAGGTACCTGCCACCATGCCTGGCTGATTTTTTTTTTTTTTTGTATTTTTTAATAGAGATAGAGTTTCATCATGTTCGCCAGGCTGGTCTCAAACTCCTGACCTCAGGTGATCCACCCACCTCAGCTTCCCAAAGTGCAGGGATTACAAGCGTCAGCCACTATGCCCAGCCAACAGATGTTTCTCTTAAGTAAAACAAAAAATCTAGAAATTTAAAAGAAAACCAATATGTTGTCAACTACGATACAACTAAAAATCTGCCTTATAACAATGCCATACTGAATTGAAAGGCACTCATTGTAAATTTCAGAAATGCATTATATATTTTAACATTTTTAGAGAACTCATTTTCATCATATATTAAAATGGGCATATATACACAAAAATATATAAAATAGCTACATTTATATGGGAGTCAAACATATCCCAAGAGGCTTGTAAATTTGGAACTGGTTTTAATGGTCAGTGATCCCAAAGGGGGGCATGCATACTCATGGTACAAGAAATAATTTTTTAGGGGTACCCAGACTAAAGTATAGGTGCATAGACTGTGAGAATGAGGTGGTAGGGAAGATTAAATCAGGTGAGGTAGACAGTAAGGAAGAAAAAGAAATATTTCTTGCTCTGGCTCCTTATAATCACATTTATACATCCTTGATTATGCTCTCTGCTATTGAGTTTCCAGGGAAAGGCTGGGCAAGAAGGGTTGAGTAGAAACCTGGGAATGATCCCTCAGGGCTAGGCTAGCCTACACTTTGGTTTCTTGGGACCCACAGACCAGGCCTGGAGCCAAAGATCAGGATTTTGGGTATGCAGCAGAGCTGTAGCATCTAATACCTTATCATCATTGCTCACCAAGGCAGTAAGTTTAACTTAAGAGACTAATCAAATCACTTCACCTTGTCTGATCTCAGGTCCCCAGCTGCAAAGTAGGAGTAGAAATAATGCCTACCTAGGAAGGCTGTAGTGAGGATTAAACGAGATGATAATTAATGTAACATATTTAGCATTGTACCTAACACATAATAAGTGTTCCTTTATAGAAAGTGTTCTACTTTATCCCAACCTGCATCCTGAGAACATGTCTTTCTATCATTCATACTTTCAACCCACAAACAACTACCAATAACAAAGTGATATGGTTTGGATCTATGTCCCCACCAAATCTCATGTCGAATCATAATCTCCAATGCCTGGTGGGAGGTGACTGGATCATGGAGGCAGATTTCCCCTTTGATGCTGTTCTAGTGATAGTGAGTGAGCTCTCTTGAGATTCTGGTCATTTAAAAGTATGTGATATCTCCCACCCCCCTCCTCCTGCTCTGGCCATGTGAAGTGCCTGCTACCCCTTTACCTTCCACCATGATTATAAGTTTCCTGAGGCTTCCCCAGAAGCCAAGCAGATGCCAGCATCATGCTTCCTGTACAGCCTGTGGAACTGTGAGCCAATTGAACCACTTTTCTTTATAAATTGCCCAGTCTCAGGTATTTCTTTATAGCAATATGAGAAAAGCCTAATATACCAAGGTCGCCTGATTGATCTTGTTTGGCACTCATATTTTAATGAAAATTTATGAAAAGATGGCTAAGTAACTTGATATAACATCTTTTCATTTTCCAAGCAACATGGCAGTAATGAGTGGTTAATATAGATTCTATTAAATAACGTAGCCCATTCTAAAGAGCAGAAGCTTCAAATGGCCTCTTGACACAAAGATTTGCTGAGTCAAAGTCACTTACAACATGTTGCCTAGGATTGATTTCAGTGTCCAACACTATCAAAATAACTAGTTAAATGATGTTTATTTTTTTCAAAACTTACATATGCAAATTGTGATTCTCACTGCTAGTCATCATTAGAACTAAAAATAGAAACTTCCTGTTAACCAAGAACTTTTCCTTAACTTAAATTAAGCCAAATATGTCATTATTGCTGGCTGATGACATATAGTACATTTTTTTAATCCTGAAGAAGTTATTTCATTTTTGATAAATCAATTAGATATGATAATGGTTTATTATATTAATTAAAACAGTAGTATTATGATCAATTTTAAATGGTTGTTTACTATTTATAGATATTCCAGTTTTTTTCATTTATGAAAGTGATATAAAATTTCCTTTGAAAATATATTTCAGTAAAAAATGAGAGTCAACTTAAGGAAATATATTGTGTATAAACCAAAGTTAGTAATCAGACATGGCAGACATAGACAAGGTGGGCCAAGAAGCATTTAAGTTTGGGAAACAGTGTGCTATTTTGTTTTTACTCAGAAAGTAGAAACAATACAATGGGTTATGGTTTTATAACTTAATTCTGCTTTCAAATGAGCCACAGTATTCAAATAAATATGTTTGTTTGACTAGAGTCTTATTAGTGTAAGTGTTTTAAATGAGAAAGACTTAGCTACTCCTTACTATCCTCAAGTAAACACTTATGCTGCATAGCAATAATTACAATTTGACAATCAATTAGTTAAATTACTAATCAGTAGCAGTCAGTTGAAGTGCCACCTAGAACCCCCATGAATTAAAGCAAGTGATCAAATTGATGAAAATGAGAAGGGAGTTATTAAATAAAAACGTTATTTTTAGCACAGATTTTTTATTTGCAATGGTTGTTCAAAAACTATACTACACATATGCAACCATCAACCTAAAAACTATATGCAATGGAAGAATTTGGGGAACCTATTATTTTATTTTACTTTTTTTGACCATCTTTAAGAAAATCAGGGGAAAATGCCTCCCAATTTATTGCCCAACAAAATCCTTATTGTTTTGTATTTTCTCAATATTTAAAAACAAAAAGTTTTTGCAACTACTGCTTTATTAACTTCTAGTTCCATTTTAGGGAAACAATTTTGATATCTTTATTGTTTTTAGGTTATGGCACTTCTGGGCCCCTTAGTATTAATATTATTTGAAATAATATGTGTACTCCCTGTATATTTTCTAAATCACATGTAAATATCAGGCATGTATTTATATACTCTCATTTCAAATGATAGCACAGTTTTTACAACTGACTCTTATAGGACATATCTTTTAATGAACTTAAAGGGCAAGCAAGGAAACTAAGACAGTCACAATCAAATGTTTTATTCTTTCCTCAAAGCAGCCAAAAATTTTCTATTAAACTCTGGATTGTAATATCTGGAAGTAGAATTGATTTGGCTCAACTGAGAGAAGCCCCAGTCCTGTGTGTTTTTTTTCTGAGTGTGCTTAGAAATTACAGTAACAGTTGGGATTAGCAGAGCAGGGGTGACTATGACATGAGTAACACCCTGAATAAAGAGTTCTGGTAAAAACACAACCTCTCGTATGACAACTACTAGTCCACAGGAAGACAAAACCCAGCTACTGTATCAGTATGATGATAAGGAAAGCTCGTCTTCTAGCATCAAGGAGAGGACTGTTGAAGATGCAGGTGGGCATATCTCTATGCATTATGTTTATATATGTGTGGTATATGCATCATGTATAGTTCCACATTCAGGAGTAAAGCACATGAAAGATAGCATCTAGTTCATTAATGAGTGTATATTCACATGTTCCAAACTGATAATCTCTTCCTTTTCCAGACATTACAAACTAGCTGTGGTCAGTGCCATTCCTTGGAAGCCAATAGATGGCATTGTTGCATCATACAGCTCTGTCCTGTCTTCAAAACACAAGATTTTCCAACATTATCCAGGTCTTTGTGAATTTCTCCAACATCTTTATATAAATCGTTTGAAAAGCCATGCAGAGAAAGTTCTCAGCCTCTATGGTTTTGAGTTGCTTTTTCACTAAATGTGGAGAAGAATTGGGTTATTTCCTTCCTGAGTTATGTAAAAGTCACAGGATCAAATCTTTCAGCCTTCAACATATTCTAATTTTCCACCTTTTTCTTTTCATTTTATTTAAACCCTAAGCACAATCTTTGTGCTAGATGTAGAGAAGAGTTCTGGCTTTCCACAGCCTGATTTCTGACTGAGAGAATGGCAGCCAATTCTATAATGCCGCAGGTCATTTGGACTCGGTGAAAAACCCATTTCTGTTGAATTAAATATGATTATCTTTAATAGCAAATGTGTGGTCAATGTTTTTGGTCATTTCTTCTTTAATAAAACCAAAATGTCTTTTTTCCTCCCCAGAGATGGAATCAGATTATATAAGTTTCAAAAGTCATCAAACTTTTAAAGAGCTGAAATCTCATTAATTAAATGTAAAAGTTTTCCTCTCAGTTTGAGCTTTAGAAAAAAGCGTTTAAGGGCTTCTCCTACTTAAAATGTTTTCTCCAAAAAGATATAATTTGGACAGAGGGTAGTTTTAAATAATTTACAATAGTGGGGAGTAGGCAAATAAAAGGAAAGGTATGGAAAATTTAAAAATATATGTTTAACATATTTTCCTATTTTTAAGTTGTCAAACTAGCTTTAAGAATATCATGTTTTAAAACATCTATTTTACTGATAAATAGGAGTTATTATTGAACAGTGAAAAAGCTGACATAGGTATAGGGAAGAAACAGAAATAAAGAGCTTGAGATATGCACCCCAGAATATTATAGAATGCAGTAATGTTGAGATGACCTGCAGACCACTTAATTACAGTTGTACTTTCATAGTGACTGGTCCTGTTGACACCTAGCCTTCAAATTTAAGCTATGAGAGGGCTTCTATTTCTCTGGGATAAACGAATAAGAAAAAGACTTCAGGAAATGAAGTCCTACAATTTGTTTTGAGCACGCTGACCTGAATCAGATGTTTCATCTCATATTCTAACATAACAGTTCACTCTCAGCTTTGGGCAAAACAGGGAATGCAAAAAAGTGTCATTCATATATGTGTGTGTCTGTGTATGCACATACATATATACATATTCATATTTCTCTGCTTTCATGTAGAAAAACGAATGACGACCATAAGGAAAATAGAGGGAAAGATTTCAAACTTAAATCAAAATATGCTTTTGACCAACATTTCCACATTTCCCCTAAGCCAAACCTGTAGAGTAAAAGCAAAGAGATTGAAGAGGAATCACAAAATATAAAATAAAAAAACAAAAGGTACAAACATATTAAAAACATGCTGAAAAAAGAGTGAAATATCAAAGGGTACAAACTTTCAGTTATATGATCAGTAAGTTCTTGAATTCTGATGGACAGCATAATGACTATAGTTAACACTGTTTTGTATAATTATAAACTGTAGATTACAAAAAAAGAGTAGATCTTACGTGTTCTCTCCACCAAAAAAAAGTTAACTATGTAAGGTGATGAGTATGTTAATTAGCTTGATGGTAGTAACCATTTTGCAATGTATATGCATATAAAATCATCATGTAGTGCACCATAAATGTATACTTTTTTATTCATCAATCATATCTCAATAAAGCTGAAGGGGAATATGCTTTTGAGTAATTCAAGCTATGTCTACCCTAAATCCAGCAGTGTTTTTTCTACGTCTTCCCTCTTTACTACTCCCCTCTTTACTGCTGTCTCCCTCATGCAGAATTACCTGAAAAAATCACCAGCAAAACAAAATGATTCACATAAGAACATTAATAAAGTACGAGTGCATTTCTAGGACAAAAGGCATCAAAATCAATTTGCTTACAGGTAAAACTGTTCTCATTTTCTCCAGGGAACAAACATTTTTTTCTTGACAACTGGCGAACGCTGAAGCATGACATGGTTAAGTCTGTAGAGACTAATGGTAGTGACTAAAATTTTCAGGGCCACAGACTAAGATTATAATGCAGTCTACATTATTTTCTTTTAGGGATTTTTTATAATTCTTTTTTGCATTAAATATAATTGTTTAAGAATTTATTTCCACTTCATTTGCAAAGCACTGTGTGTTAGTTCATAGTTATTTAAAATCTACTTATTCTGAAGACAATTATTAGGATATTCTACAGTAGTGTATTTTTCTTTTCTTTCTTCTTTTTTTTTTGAGAAGTGTCACTCTTGCCCATGCTGGAGTACAATGGCGCATGTCGGCTCACTGCAACCTCCGCCTCCTGGGTTCAAGCGATTCTCCTGGCTCAGCCTCCCGAGTAGCTGGGATTACAGGCACATACCACCATGCCTGGCTAATTTTTGTATTTTTAGTAGAGACAAGGTTTCACCATGTTGGCCAGGCTGGTCTTGAACTCTTGACCTCAGGTGATCTGCCCTCCTTGGCCTCCCAAAGTGCTGGGATTATAGGCGTGAGCCACCACGCCCGGCCTTATTATTTTCTTAATGTAAACATGCAACAAGAACCACTTAAATGTCAGCATTTTCTTCCCAGTTCACTTTGTAATGTACCTAAAGCTAGACCTAGATAGGAAAGCAAAGAGAAGCTGGAACATTAACTACATAATTCAACAAAGAAAATATTTTTTTGTTCAGTAATGTTGTTTGATTTTCTTTGATAATTGCCACAACCTTGGGTTAAATATGGGTTAAAATAGTGACTCCAGCACATATTTGACAAACTATTACCAGACAGACTGCTAAAAAACAGATATAACGTGCATGTGTTTCAACAGCTTTATGGAAGACTTAAGTAAGGAGAAAGTGCTATGAAGACATTTGTTGTTGTTGTTGAGACAGGATCTCATTCTGTCACCCAGGTTAGCGTGAAGTGGCACAATCATGGCTCACTGCAGCCTCAACGTCCCTGGGGCTCAAGTGACCCTTCCACTTCAGCCTCCTGAGTAGCTGGGGCTACAGGCACATGCTACCATGCCTAGCTAATTTTTGTATTTTTTGTAGAGACGGGGTTTTGCCATGTTGCCCAGGCTGGTCTCAACTCCTGGTCTCAAGCCCTCTTGCCTTGGCCTTGGCCTCCCAAGTGCTAAGATTACAGGTGTGAGCCACTGAGCTCAGCCTATGAAGACTTTTTGAACTTAAAAATAAAACCATGTGATATAACTGATTATTTTATAATGTGTGAAATATGTATAGATGGAAATAGTTATTGAAACATTGTGATGTTTTCTTAAATTTTTTCTCTAGATGTATTGGCTTCATTGCTTAATTATTGTTGTTCAGTGACTTATTGAAAAAACAAGCTCAATACAAGAGAATATGGTATTTATTCATACTCTTATCTAGCAACAAACCCTTGGTCTCTAATAATAACAGTTTATGTTGTAGTCTCTTTTAATGTCTGTAGTTGCTGTCGATAAAATAATGTCCTCTGGCTGGCCAGGCACGGTGGCTCATGCCTGTAATCACAGCACTTTGGGAGGCCGAGGCGGGCAGATCACGAGGTCAAGAGATCCAGACCAGCCTGGCCAACATGGTGAAACCCCGTCTCTACTAAAAATACAAAAATTAGCTGAGTATGGTGGCATGTGCCTGTGGTCCCAGCTACTTGGGTGGCTGAGGCAGGAAAATCGCTTGAACCCAGGAGGCGTAGGTTGCAGTGAGCCGAGATGGTGCCACTGCACTCCAGCCTGGCGACAGAGCAAGGCTCCGTCTCAAAAAAACAAAACAAAAAAAAAAATTATTTTTAAATAATGTCCTCTGTCATAAAAATCATCTTAAATGATAACATTACTTAATAGTTTCTCTCTAGATTTCTGGAGACAGAGCACAGATTCAGAGGTTAACTATTTCCGCCTGACAATTCTGGAACTTTCTCTATACCACACTATTTTTTGAGGTATGCATTATACTTTTTAGGTTAATCTCTTTATGAAGAGATATTTTCACTTGTTAAACTAAACTCTACCTCTCATAGCTTCCACACGTTCCAAGTCAGAATAAATTTTCAAACTAGCCAAACACTATAGCTTTTTCATTGCCAGTCTTCCAAATATTTCAGCATAGCTATTATATTTTCCCTACATATTATTTCTTTCCCTAATCTATTTAAGTAATCCTCACATGGTATTGTGTCAAGACCCTTCACCATTTATGACACTTCTAGCCACGACATTTACTAGCTTGTTAATAGGTGACTGGCATTTAAGTTCTCTATGTTACAAAGCAACATTTGGTACAAAAAATGAAGTTATGATAGGACTAGAGATCAAGGATAATAAAATATTAACAACCAATAAAACACAGAATAGAAATAACTTGGGTGCAGATAAAAGGGAGAAAGAAAAGAAAGGAAGAAGTGAGCCAGCAAGACAAACACCTGGTATATAAAGTCAAGGCTTTTTTGAGACATTTCATGGTATTCAGTATCATCAGAAATATGAAGAATTCTACCTTGAGATTGACAGATAAAAGAAATTCATATTGTCATATGGGTTTCTAACATGGCTTCATAACTTACTCTTTGGAAATAATATATTTCTTTCTGTGATTTTCATAATCTGGTATAAGAGACATGAAATAAGACAGCCACAGTCCATGAGAAGTTAATCAGACTAAACGTAGGGATGCTCACAGTGTTGGAGCTGAAAAGCTAAGGCAACAAACTGAAACTAGGTTGCTAGACTTTGATTTTCACATGTTCCTGTGTTTATTCTTCAAATGAATATCTTAGCACTGAAATCAACCCACTAAGCTATAAGTAATATTTATTATTGAGGGAAAGTGACTTTTAGCTACTATATATTTTGTTCTGAGTGCAGATTATTGGACATTTGGGAAAAGTCAATAAATGCCTCTGTATAATGATGGAATGATGAACTGGTGGCTCTCAGGATATATCAAACACAGTGACTGATGTGTTTTCTCGAGTCCACTAACATTTTATCTTAATAATTAATTAACTGCCAAATATTTAATAACCTGGAGGTTTCACTTATGAATCCAGATTTCAGATCCTTTCCAAACTTGGATGATCTGATAACATGGAGACAGCATTTCTAGCGGGCCACAATCAACTGGAGTTCACTACCCATGTTTAGCTGGGCTGTAGCTCCCCAGTTTATCATCCATGCTCTCCAGTTTGCTATCGTGCCCACCACTCCTTGTTATGCCCTATTTTATACACATTTCTATTTGGCTACGGTAGATATTTGAGTGACATAAACTGTCAACCTTTTCAGACTTTCTCTGGAACATTTACCTTTATATTTAATGGGTATGCTCTGATTTTAAAAGCAATTATACACTTACTGACTATGTGATCTTGGGCAGGCTAAATCCTCTGTATCTGAGTTTCCCTAACTGTAAAATGGGACCAATAATAGCATATACTTCAAAAGACTGTTGTGAGGATTAACTCAGTTCATATATAAAAAGCCTCTTAGAAAAATGTCTAGCACACAGTAAGATCTATAGGGTTAGCTAGCATTCCTCTCCTTTTCCTCCTCCTCTATCTTCTTTTCTTTTTCTGGTGATCACAGTCATCGCCATTATCACCACTACTGTTGCTACAGCTTTTTAATATGCACTATTCCCAGCTGTTTACTTTTAATTTCACTCTTTCTCACAACTGACCAAAATACATCTGGCTTATCTAGATCAACTCTAAAATTCCTCCAAATTCTCTAGAATATTATACTTTATTATATATTTGTTAGTGTTATTAATATGTACTATCATTATATAAATCCATTAGTCTATTCTAACAGAATTCTATTGGATCACCACTAAAGTTAACCTTCTCAGTGCAGAGTCCTTATTTACATATGTATCCCTTTAATTTGAGTGGAATCTCAATATATGCTTATTAAAAGAATAAATGCCGCTGGGCACAGTGGCTCACACCTGTAATCCCAGCACTTTGGGAGGCCGAGGCAGGTGGATCACCTGAGGTCAGGAGTTCGAGACCAGCCTGCCCAACATGGTGAAACCCCGTCTCTACTAAAAATACAAAAAATTAGCCAGGTATGGTGGCAGGTGCCTGTAATCCCAGCTACTCGGGAGGCTGAGGCAGGAGAATCGCTTGAAGCGGGGAGGCAGAGGTTGCAGTGAGCCGAGATGGCACCACTGCACTCTAGCCTGGGCGACAAGACTGAAACTCTGTCAAAGAAAAGAATAAATGATCACTTACTTTTTTTGGAATACCAAATAATGTTGCACATTAGGAAAATAAGCCCACATTAGCCCTACTTCTTTCAACTCTATAAACTTAACTAACAGGAGGACTCCCTGGGTGCTTGTTAAGCTAATACAAAAGCAACAGTCCCTATGTATGAATCTCCTATTTAAAAGTTTTACATTGAGTAAGACAGTCCAATTCTTTTGTTGCCTTTAATTACATTCTTCCTAAGCAGATTTCTCTTTTTTAGGGACCACAGTCCAGTTATTTCTATATAATGTAACTGGTCATATTTTAAAAGAATTTAATACACTATTTTACCAGTTGCTATACTGTTTTAGCAGGTCAGTTTTCTGTCATTGATAAAAAAATTATAGCTTTATTCATCTGAAGGCTGTTTCATCATAGATTTGTTTCATTAATGAATAATCTAATAAGACAACCTGACTATTACCTTATTAGATGGTAGGTACAGGGTTTTTAAAAAAGTATTATTTTCCCAGGGCTTGGGAGTCGGTAATGAAATGTGTAGTCATGCCCCAATTTCATTGCTCCCATGCTGAAGTCAGCACATAATAGCTCAAACAGAAGTGAATGCTGAGATGCAAGCCTGTCAAAGGCTAAACCAGGGATTATCTCAGTGATGCGCCCATCCCTTTGAAGAAGGCTCCCTTTGGTGGCTTTTCATGCAGTTGCTTGGCTACCTATTCCCCAACAATATCCTAACCAGACCTGTCTGGTCTCTTTTCTTTCTCTCTGAAGACACAGACACTACCTGGAATGGTTTTTATACTGGTAGCAGCTCTCTTTGCTTTCACACAATTTTTGTCAATTACTTCTTAAAAAAAATTCTTAGTTTGTTCTCTGTATATAACCTTTATCTGAATCACTTAACTATACTCTATGTACCTAACAAAGGTTGGGGTTTTTATTTTCTTTAGTATTATCCGATTACTAAACTAATGAAACTGCTATTCATCAAGACTATTAGGAATGATTTATTTCAAATCTATCGTCTCATAGATTATTGCAGTAACAGAAGAGTTCAAGGGGTTTTTCCAAGCT
The DNA here is from genome assembly GCF_028878055.3 of Symphalangus syndactylus. Classification (NCBI taxonomy): domain Eukaryota; kingdom Metazoa; phylum Chordata; class Mammalia; order Primates; family Hylobatidae; genus Symphalangus; species Symphalangus syndactylus. The sequence goes on along the minus strand of NC_072447.2, from coordinate 43,193,489 downwards.
CACTTGGCTAGTTGGTGGTAAGGCAAGTCCTCAAAGTCCACACCACACTGGCCACTACTGCATAATCATGGAGTGCTGAATGAAAGCATGCCAAGAAGCAAACTTCTGACCCTTCACAGTACATGTTTCCATATTTAACTTGGGCAGCCCCTTACCTTGGTGCTGGCCATGAGATGTGTTTCAGGATTTATTAGAGCACAGTGATCTCTTATGCATTATAATTGCATCCTAAATAGGTTTCTAATTTGGTCAATCAAATTGAGATAGGCTGACCCTTTTAATATCATAGCTTGCTGATGTGAAACAAGCCTGTTTGTTAAAGAGATTACGCATCTTCTGCTCTTCAGAGTTTTAGTTCCTGGAATTTTCATGAGGTTAAATTTGGATATATGCATCTCCAGAGCATACAGATATAAATACAAGTTTTTCAAACAATATTTGCATCATTCTCAAATGATCTCTCTACCCCCTACATACTTTCCAGTTTCCTGTCACTGATTTCCATCAAAGTAAATACAAATGAGAAACCTTTCTACAGAAAATTATATACCAGCATCCACAAATACAAGGACAGTGATTTATGATAGCTATTTTTCCACAGCTATCAAGGATTTAGCACTGTGTTAGGCACATAGAAATGGCTTAATTCCTAACTTTTAAAAGAAATATATATACAGTCAAAAATGTGAAGAAAAAGATGTTACATTCTCCTTGGATTTACCCTAGCCTCAGATAAGTGGTGATGAAGCTCTAAAAATTCAGACAGACATTTATTTCCATAACTATGCAGAAACATCATCGTGAGAACATTAGGTAGACAATCACACAGCTTTGCTTATGCTGTGTGCTGACTCATAACACCTGCCGCAATCTTCACACTTGACAGAACATGATTTCATGTGCATGTAAAAGAAAACTGACCAAAATTTCATGTTCTTTGGGTGTTTGATTTCATCTAGAGAAACTCCAGAGCCTTTCAGAAGTATGCCATGGAATGGGTTGTAGAATTTTCAATTTAGGGTGCATGGTTATCCAAAGCTAGACAATGATTTGGTTTCAATCGAGTGATAGGTAACAACTGTAATATGGCTCATTTGCCCCAAGTTAGCTTTTTATCAGAATATACTGTAATCCTATCCTGTTTATTGGTTGTATATTTCACTCAAAAACCAAAAAACAACTGCAGCTTCATTGTAAATGTTCTGATATTTTTAGAAATAAGAATAAATGTTATTTTGGATTTCTGGCACAACATCTGAATAACAAATGATTACACAGTTATCCTTTATGAATGGGAACATTATGACTAGCCAACAATATTGTGGTAAAAGTCAAAAGCTAACGGTTATACCACTATTTACAAGTAACCCTCACTTAGAAATAAACTACCTCTCAAAACGATTTTATAGGAAGACTTAGTATCAAAATTCCATGTACGGCTGTGACATTGTGAAATCAAATTTTATTTTTCAAGAGTCATGTTAATGGTTGTGTTAGCAATATCCTATTATGAACACATTAACTACAGCACAGTAACCAAGAATTCAAAGTTTGGCAAAGTCTGTTACAGAAATTGCATTTGGGAGTTTCTCTATAAGATATATGTTATGGAAGCTCTTACAAAGGTATAATTTCATAAGAGAATTTGTGATGAATAGGCAGTCTGCACTTTGGATATTCACAATAGATCTGCTACCTCCTATTTTGACTCCTCAAACTAGAGTTATGCCATATCATTGCCAGTAGAAGAGGCAATGTCACACTAGATCCACTACTTACATGGTAATAATATAGATGGATGTTTGAAAATATTTCCAGTCAGATGAAACTTCTACAACCTGAGCTAAATAACTGAAAAACAGAGCAATAATATTTTCAATACGTATGCCATTTTTTATTGCCACACTCTTGTACATTCTCTGAAACAGCACAAAGGCAGTCAATGACTCAAAAATATTAACAATTTCCTCTTAAAAAGTGAGCCATATTGATCAGAAAAACCTAATATGTTTCTAATATCCTTGCCTAAGAAGCAAAACCTTACTGGTACTTTGGACAATATAGATTAACTCTTACACAATTAGGCAGGATATTCAGGTCAAAAAAGTATTTGAGGCTGCGCGTGGTGGCTCATGCCTGTAATCCCAGTACTTTGGGAGGCTGAGGTGGGCAGATCACTTGAGCCCAGGAATTTGAGGCCAGCCAGGGCAACATGGCAAAACGCCATCTCTACAAAACATACAAAAATTAGCTGGGTGTGTGTCTGGGCACGGTGGCTCACGCCTGTAATCCTAGCACTTTGGGGGGCTGAGGTGGGTGGATCACCTGAGGTCGGGAGTTCGAGACCAGCCTGACCAACATGGAAAAACCCCGTCTCTACTAAAAATACAAAAAAATTAGCCAGGCGTGGTGGCACATGCCTGTAATCCCAGCTACTCAGGAGGCTGAGGCAGGAGAATCGCTTGAACCCAGGAGGCGGAGGTTGCAGTGAGCCTAGATTGCGCCACTGCACTCCAGCCCGGGAAACAAGAGCGAAACTCCATCTCAAACAAAAAAAAAAAAAAAAAAAGAAAGAAAGAAGATAAAAAAAATATAGCTGGACGTGGTAATGGGCTCCTGTAGTCCCAGCTACTACAAACACTGAGGTGGGAGGATTGCTGGAGCCCGGGAGTGGGAGGTTGCAGTGAGCCAAAATCACACCACTGCCCTCCAGCCTGGAAGATAGAGTGTCAAAAAAAAAAAAAAAAAGTATTTGCTTGGAAGAATAATAATTAGGGGAAAGTAGAGTATCATTTCAGTGTAATATAAGCACATTATTATGTTCTTTAGTGACTTTGTTTTATATGTCTTTTTTTGTGTGATTCTAAGTGAAAAATATGGTTAAGAACTTTCTGCATGTATTTATATTAGAATCCATCCTTCTCTCTTTCCCTTCCTCTTTCCTGCTTCAGATAAGGATGAACCCTTTATCTTGTTCATAGATTGAAGCCACTTACTCCTTCTTCGGTCTGAATCTAATTTCTCCCTTTCTGGAGGAGTCCTGGTTTACCATATATAACCATCCTTCTCTTTTTTTGTGGTTTTTATTTTTGTTTATTTATTTATTTACTTGAGACAGGGTCTTGCTCTGTCACTCACGCTGGAGTGCAGTGGCACAAATACGGCTCACTGCAACCTCAATCTTCTGGGCTCAAGTGATCCTCGCACCTCAGCCTCGCCTGTACTTGGGATCACAGGCATGCACCACCACGGTCAACACATTTTTTGTAGAGACGGGGTCTCACTTTGTCACCCAGGCTTGTCTTGAACTCCTGGGCTCAAGTAATCCTTCTGCCTCAGCCTCCTAAAAGTGCTGGGATTACAAGCATGAGACACTGTGCCAGCCCCCTTTACTTTATATAAACATATTTTAATACCACAGGAAGCTAAAACTAAAAAAAATCCAAGAGCAAAACCAAAATAGAACAAACAAAAACCTTTCCTAGAATAGGAACACCACTCCGTTTTCCTTCACCATGACGGTTCTTGGAGGAATTATTCAAAATTGGTTTGTTGGCGTTGCCAACCAAAAGTTATCGTCAAGGTCACTTTTATTTATTTGTATGTCTTTACTGAACATGCTCTAAGTGAAGTTGCTCATGACTTAATTTTCAAATCCAATGGACTCTTCCCTCTCATTTTACTTGACTTCCGTGGATCACTTGGAACTTTTACCGACTGCCTTCTGGAATCTTACCTTTAGAAAAAAAATGTACTTTTCACTTTTTTTCTTTTCTGCCTTAACTATTCCTTCTCATTCTCCTCTGATAGTGCTTCCCCTCCTCTGCTTGTCCCTTAAATATCAATGAGTGGCAATGGATGATTTTTCTTAATCACACACACATTCACCTATCACTCTGGCTGTCTAGTGGATACATTAAAACTTGGATCATCCTAAGTGACCTTAGCTCTATCATATAAAATTGTTCCCCTTTTGTACTCTACTTTTCTTTCTGTTATAACACCTGTAACACTCAGGGTCTTCGCATTTCACAACAATGGGAATGGTGGCCCCCGGAAAAGTGCAATGAAGAAGACTCCAATGATGTTATTTCACTGACTTATTTACCTGATCGCCTCTGCCTGTTAGACAGCGTGTAAGAGTAGGGCATATGCAGCATTTAAGATTTTGGTCCCAAAATTCAGTCCCACATTTAGCACATTTTGGCCTTGAATAAATATTCATTTAATGAATGGGTAGATGGATGGTTTCCTTCCCTCTGACAGTTTGAATTTCTAGTTATAGCACTCATGTATTAAATATGCCCCCAACGATAGGCCCTCAAACAACAGGTAAAAACAACTATGGTCCAGAAAAATCTATGCAAATACCACCAATTCATTCTGATTATTTATCAAGAATAATCTTTGTGTATGTCATCCCTGAACTTGGGTAATAATGATCTGTGCTACAGCAGTACTTTATTGTGTGAAAGTAAAAATGGGGTAAATACATCCTTAAATTCTGATGTCTTTCTTATAAAAATATATTTTAAATTCACATGAGATGTTAAGTTCACCTCATTTTTATGGAAAGTATTGCTATACCCCTCCTTCCTGAGTTCTGAAAGTGACTGCTTTGTGAAGGAGCCATTAAACTACTGAGTAAATAACATGGGTTTTGAAATTATCGTAATTACACATATTTACATAACAGACCACAATATCTCCAAGGAATTGTTACCATAATTACATAAAATCCCACATATACAGTTTCCCTTTCCCTTATTCGTGAACTATTTTTAATCTTCACGGTCTATACTCAGTATAGAATAAATACTGATCTATTATCTCTCCATGAAATTTCGACAGGAAGTAGATTGTTATCATGAGTAAAATAGCTTAACACTTCGAATCTTCATGGACATGAAACAAAATGTGCATCCACCTACGTAATAGCTAATTTATGGAGCATTGATTATGTAATTTTTGTTGGCCTTCAAATCTATGTCATGACCTCATTTTTTTCTGGGTAACCAAATTTATCTGGTCGAAATCTCACGTGATTACAATTCTATTTGCAAGTGTACAAAGAGATAGAGTCATTCTCAAATGGCTGAAATATTAGTTGCTTATCCCAGTTGCCTTAATTTTTTAAACTGTGATTGACAAACCTCTCTCTTTGCTTTTTTTTTTTTTTTTTTTTTTGAGATGGAATTTTGTTCTTGTTGCCCAGGCTGGAGTGCGAAGGAGTGCAACGGCACAATCTTGCCTCACTGCTACCTCCGCCTCCCAGGTTCAAGTGCTTCTCCTGCCTCAGCTTCCCGGGTAGCTGGGATTACGGGCGTGCGCTACCACACTCGGCTAATTTTTTTGTATTTTTAGTAGATACGGAGTTTCACCATGTTAGCCTGACTGGTCCCGACCTCAGGTGATCCGCCTGCCTCAGCCTCCCAAAGTGCTGGGATTACAGGCATGAGCCACTGCGCTCAGCCACCTGTTGTTCTTTATGTTGATTTTCTCTAGTCTTGTAGGATGGCTTTTCTTCTTTATCAAGATGCTCTCTTCCCACTCCCAATTTAGACAATCCCATGGATCAGTCTACCCCTCTGTGACTCCCAGATTTATGACCACCTCACTTTCTAAAGTTTCTCAACTCAGGCACTTCAAAGGCAACACGCCTCAAACTAAACAGTATTCCTCCCTAGATTTGCTGTGTCTTGTGACTGTTCTAATACTGAATGTTTTCTCCTTCAACCATCAAATTGGCTTTCATATGGTCTCACTATAGTCTAGTATGCTTCTTATTCTTTATTTTATCTCCACTTATTTGGTAGGTTTTCGTTTTCTTTTTCTTCTTCTTTTTTTTTTTTTTTTTTTTTTTTTTTGAGACAGAGTCTTTTTCTGTCGCCCAGGCTGGAGTGCAATGGCACAATCTCAGCTCACTGCATGCAACCTCTGCCTCCTGGGTTTAAGCGATTCTCCTACCTCAGCCTCCTGAGTAGCTGGGATTACAGGTGCACGCCACCATGCCCAACTAATTTTTGTATTTTTAGTAGAGATGGGGTTTCACCATGCTGGCCAAGCTGGTCTCGAACTCCTGACCTTATGATCTGCTCACCTTGGCCTCCCAAAGTGCTGGGATTACAAGCGTGAGCCACCGTGCCCGGCCTATTTGATAGGTTTTCTTATTATTTCTCACAGGACTGTTCCAACAGCTTTCAAAGTGGCCTTTTTCTCTGCTAGTCTTTTCCACCCAGCCAAATCTGTGTACTCCCCAATAGAATAACCTTAATGTGTAACTGCCCAAAATCGTGCAATAGCTTTCCATAATCTGTCAGTACACAGTCCAAATTCCTGAACATGGCCTTCGAGGCCATACATTATCATCTTTATAATTACCAATTTATTTTAGAACCTTTCTGGAGTCAAAACTTCCTGGCAAGTCTTTTCACACCCAAATTCTTTTCACATTACTTGGACTATTACTGCCACCTTGGCCCTCGACCTTTAGCTGCATGGAACACACAGAGTAATCTTTTAGGATCATCTCATCCATGAAGTTTTTCCAAATCCACAACCCAACTATCAGAGGTCTCTTTCCTTTTTCTTTGCTTTTCATTTTCCTTTCATATACTTAATCTATCACTTCATTGTTTAGATAGATAGATAGATAGATAGATAGATAGACAGACAGACAGATAGATAGATCTGTCTTATTTCATGAGAACAAGCCTCAAAGAAGAGAGAAGACAGAATGGTATATATTTTTGTATTTCCCATAAGTAATGAGGTTTGTGACCTATGGTATGTGAATAATAATTTTTTTATGAATGAATGAAGGAATGGAATGGAATGAATTGAAAGACCACCAGGAAAACATAAAACTTAGAGCTAGATCTCCAAATAAAGATTTCAGAAGGGATGGGAGGGAGAAAGTTTCCTTGTCTTGTTGAAAATTATACTCAGCGACTTGAAATACATAGAAGTTGCCTGGCATATGTTATGAAAATACAGTACAATGCACCCCAGCAGAAATACAGAATTTGTCATATGCAACATATGGCTTTATGCCCTGGCAGTAATAATGACTGTTTGGAGGTAGGTATACATTAAAACTCCCTTTTGTTTTCCTTACCTTTTCTCCTCTGGTATTTTGAAGACATGTTTTTAATAAAGAAGAGTTGGATAGAAGGGTAGAAGAAGATACATTAAGGAAAAGATTATAAGTAATATAAGTGTTATTGGCAATTACTAAAATAAAGTTAGAAAGAGTTAGAAACAATGAGTATGAAAGAAGACAAAGTATTTTCTTTTGAAAATTAGGAAAGAAAGAACAACACCTTTAAGACATTTAACATGACTTTAACAAATAAATAATTCCATTGATTCACTCTCTTTAGTCTTATTAGGCACTTTGGAGAAGAAACTGTCTTATTATATATGCAGTAGCCACATTTTTCAATGGACAAAATTACCTAGTAACTGTAATATTTAGGTATATTTGTTAAAATATTTGAGATGTACAGTTTCAAGTGTACTCCAGTGAAAATAATTTTTCAAAAGCAAACGGTGACCTTTTTATTGTAGGTACAAGTAGAGAGAAAGCACTCCTATGTATAAATATATTAGATTTTTTTCTATGAAACAGTCCTGGGTATTGCCCAAATCAAAGATAAGCACATTTATTTTTTTTCTTTCTAATAATAGTGGAACACATTTCACATATTTCAAAATGACCACTGTATCCAAATATTAAGACAACTGGCTTATTTAAACTCATTTTCTATGTAGAAGTTGAACTAGAGAACATTTTATCCTTGAGAATATATTACTCTTACAATATTGCTAAGGTTGGTCTAAGTTTGATGAGAAAATTGCAAGTCTATTTCATAAATTTAACATTTGCTGCACTATTCTTCTATCATTTCCAAAAACTTCAGTTTAGTTTACAGCTGAAGACCAACTTGTTCCAAGAGTGGGCAATTAAGTAGTCCTTCAGAATGAATGTGTCATTGCTCTTACTCAAGAGCAATTTTTGGGTACATTAGCTATCCTTTTCAATCAAATAGGTACATTTCTCTAGCTTTCTTCATCCTAGCTGTGAGCTGTTTCTATTTATAGTCCACAGAAACTTCTGGCATACAAACAAAAAGAGATTATCCTATACTTTTATTTCCAAGAGGCAAAGTGTTTTCTACTCTAAATATGTCTCAATTTTGCAGAGAAACCTACCATTTGTGAATCCCCCATAACTGTGGTACATGCATTTCCCTAAACAATCTGGCAGGCAGTTCGGATAACTACGGAATGTAATGTAACAGCTAGAAAGCACAAAGACATCATCCAAACCAATGTTGTCATTATATGTATATAAAACCTAAGGGGGTGTAATATCCAAATCCTTCAATTTTTGAAAGAGAACTGTAACAAGGCCATTGATTAAAATAAAATGCCTTGATTATTTACAGAATCTGCCTAACTTTGTTTGCCTCAGTTCAAATCTCTGATGAACCAACTGTTTTAAACTTCTCTAATTTTTTTATATGCATGTCAGGTTGATTCAGTTTAAGACCTAATAATGAGAAAATGAGGGCTTCTTTTTAATGATGAAATACAAATATAAGTGAATAATCATAGTCATAGTTGAGAAGCAGCATGTTGCAAATATTCTAAGTTAATAATGTAGACAAAATGTTTGGAGATGAACACCAGAAATACTGCTTCACGATTAACTGCAGACTTAGTAATGTTTGGTAAATAAAATGTCACAGTCTAATTGCTTGGATCACAATGTAATTAAATTACAGTATTGTTGAACTAACACAGATTTAAATTATAAGAATAATACATGCTTATTAATGAAAACATGGAAAGAAGTCTAAAGAACAGCAAAGAAGCAATATTCTTATTGTTCAAACCTGTGTTTTGCAGTACGTGCTTTTATTTTTTAAGTCCTATTAGATTTTGTATAATGAAGTAAATATTTAGTGCTCTGTACCACCTATTAGACATTACAATAACTGTAGACAAATACTAAACACTATTCTTTGTTTAAGATGCCTAAAAATGAGTTAGGCCATGGTCAGGCTTTCCTGACTCATCTCTATGCTCCCAACATTGGAAGCAGGCTATGCTCAGGGCTTAGATCCTAGGAAATGCTAGGCCATCCATCGCCACAACCTCCAGAGCCCAGAAACTAGATTGAGAAGGGTCTGATGTGTAGAATTGAGTTCAATAAGTGGGAAGTAGAGCAGTATGATGATTAGGGCCTTGTGTTCAATCCATTATTTAGCCCCTGCATTCCCTCTATCACTCACCTTCCATAAATGGAAAACTGAGACTGCTGGTAGCACCTAACTCTCAGAGTTTTTGAAAGGATAACATGATATATTGTGTTCCGCATTTAGTAATCAATAAATGACCCCCTCAAACATCACCTTATTTGTGAAGTATCCCTCAAAATATACTGTAAAACCCCTTCTGTTAAGAAGAGGCAGCCTAATCCAGTGAGGAACTTAAAACTGAAACCAGATTTGGATCTGAATCACAGCTCCGAAAATCAACTAGTTTTGTGGCTTTAGGCAGGTGACTTCACTTTTCTGAACCTCAGTTTTCTTGTCTGTAATTTGCAGATATCAACACCCACACTGAAGGGTTGTTGGGAAGATTTTTTTTTTTTAAAAATAAAAGAGTTAGTGGGAAAGATAAATATGAAGAAAAGAGAGAATACCTACTCAAACTCATAATGTCATATCAAGATATGTTCTATAGACTAAATACTCTAGTTATGGAGTGAGTCAGGTTCACCCAAGAGGGTCTAAAGCTAGGCTTTGAAGAATCAGACAGTATATGGATGTCTTATCAGTACAAGGTAATATGATAAAGAAATGAGGAAGGAACAAATTTAGGGTAATGTAGTAAAGAAATTAGAATGAGAAGAAAAGAGTCTTAGGACTCAGCAGGCATATGATTGAAAAAGAATAATAGATAAATGATGAGACAAAATTCTAAATGTCTTAATGAAAAACGGTGTAATCAAAGCAAGAGAGCTGAAGAATAGTCTGGCAACAGGATGCAAAATAGCCTGGAGTGGAAAGAGAAAAGGAGGCAAGAGGCAAGTTAAAAACTATTGCAATAAATCAAACATAACAGATTGAAGATTTAGTGAGAGTGAAGAGATAAAGGTTATAGATACCACAAAGAAAAAGTTTAATAAAATTTCTATAATTTCTATTATCTACTGATAATGTAATATGATTAAGATTTTTGAAAACTTAAGAATATGATTTATTTCTTTTTCCTCAAGGTCCATAGGAAAAGGACTGGAGGCAGATATAGGTGAGGGAGATACATATCTCCACTTCCCTCCCTCATGCTTTAGTGGAGAGGAAGAAACATGTTCCATAAATTGTAGGAAATAGGACGTTTCTGTCGCCATGTTGAACACCAGCACAAGGCTGCTGTGCAGGGTGACTGTGAAAGCACAGTCTTGTGTGAAAACACAGAGCTTTTGAAGCAGACTGGCATGATTAGCCAGAGAGATGGTCTAGTTTGCCCTCCCAGGCCTTCCTTGGGTTTTGCAGATTAGCCACTGACCCCACTGTAAAGTAGATCTAAAAGGTCTAGCAACCTTGAAATAAAGGGATAGCCTGTACCAGGAGAAAGATGAAAGACAAAGCAGACACTCTCAGAGTTTAGAGTTTAGAGTGGATGAACAAGCTAGGGATCTTTTTGAGGCCTTAACCAAGCTGAGATAATTTAGACTATGAATTTTACCAAGTGTCAACTTCAATTAGCATATGCTAAAGACCATCCCATAGATAAATCCTGTCACCAATCCCCCAAGAACCAGCATGAGGTGAGGGGATCCATTTCCTCTCAACTACACAATGTATTTCTCCATGCCCCAGGTGAAATTTTACAGAGAAGTAGAAAAATCTCAAGAAATAAAACAATCTTCAAATGTTAAAACCAACGTGACTAAGTTACAGGATTAGGATGAGTTTAGAGCAGATAAAATCAAAATTAGTTGACCTCACGACCCAGGAAAGGGGAGATGAGAAGAGTTTCTGAGAATAAAATATTATACTATCCTTTCTTCATTTATGAGTGAAGTGCCAGTAATTTAAGACTCATTATTAAAACTGTAACTGCCTTTTTCCTCCTATGGTTAAGACATGCTGATATAAAACAACAGTGACGAGTCGATAGAACCATTTTTTTTTTTCTTAATGAGTAAGGGAATCCAAGTAATTGGAGAAATGTGTGTCTCTGAGCCAAGTACATTTTTGCCATTTTTTTGTCCATAATACATACTTTATTTAATGGCCCTGGTGGGAGTCATTGGATGGAAGCCATATATTTAAGTCAGCTGGGAGCAAAGAAGAGACTAATAATGAACAGACTCTCAAGTTGATGAGACCTAGCACTTGTCTCTTATGTCTTCCATTGCCACTGAAGGCAATGGAAACAAAAGGGGAGCTTTAGGAATAGAAATAGAAAAACTATGAAAGAATTCTTTAAGAATTTCTTTTCACTTACCATCCCAGTTCCATTTCTGGGTATGTGCAATACTTTAGTTCGATAAACATTTATTTAGGCCTACTAAGTATTATCAGTTCAGAAATGGTAAGTAGATTTTATGACATGTGCCAACCCTGATAAATCAGCGTCTTACGCTGAGACTTGTGAGGAAAAGAATGCTAGAATCTATTAAAACCATCTGTCATGAAGGAAGGAAAAGGGCGTGGTTGCATTTCTCACACACTTTCCTTCTCTGTGCTAGATACTATAGGGGAAAAGAAGATACACTCAGTACAGTCCAGCCAGGAGATTATTATAATCCTGTTGGAAAGACTGAAAGTTTGCATCCCACTTAGGAATTTCCCATACTATTTCAATTGAGTGAAAATGAAGATCTAGGCAATGGCAGTAATAACAAAATTTAAAATAATGGCATAAATACTTGAATTATTTTAGTTGTGAGAGCTGGAAAGATGTAGACATCCTAGCACTGTAAGTACATTCTTTGGTCCCTAGAACACTGAGAAACGGCAGCTATGTCTTTTTGCTGTTTTGTTTGCTTGAATTACTTTCATAAAACTGTAACAGTACATTCTAGAAATGTCATTTTCCTGTTCATCCTTGTGGCCTATGTTGAAAAACAAACAACTCTTTGCCTGACCCAATGACCTTCTATTTATTCTCATCTTTGTTAAAATAAGCAGAATCCGGATCTCTTTCTCACAACCAAAAATACAAACACTAATAATACAAATGGAAAACTCACTTATGATGAAGACTTCAACAGGATTACCTTGTAGAATTTCTCAAGATCTGAAAATAATTATTTCTTTTTCAATCTTCACGCACCTCAAATCTGTTCAGTTACATGGTATTATCATTTTAAATTCTTTCATTTGTTTAAGTAACATAAAGTATTTTATGTACTGATACTGATTTCTGATCACGTCTAATATAGATACGTAATATTCTGTAGAGAATTCTAGGACCCTGTTTTTTGTGCAATATGGTTAGATATGTAAGACAAGACATAAATAAATGCTTTAACATTAAGCTATTATTAACCTCGTGAATCAATATTTTGAAACACTTTTTTTCTGTATACAAGTCATTTATAGTCCATTTTCTACTATCTTTAGAAATTTCCAAGCCTTTTTTTGCCAGACTATATAAGTGTACACGAAAAATATTAACAATTCTTTGGTTTTTGCATATCTTTACTTCCCTTTACTAATCAAATCTTCATTCCACATTACATATACTAGGAGATCCAGACTTATGTGTCAACTTCCTAATTTTGGTGCATGATGTATCAGGTTTGGGCAATGAACAATGTGGGAAAACATGGCACTGGGAGATAGGAATCAGGATCCAGGGGAATTATTGCACAAAATAAAATTGGAAGAACCTCAAGGCCATGAAAGACCATTGACGTCCATCCTGTGTCAGGTCCGTGTTTAGTTTCAGAGCCTCTGTTCCATTTGTAGTGCCGCCAACTTCTCAAGTACCAGGAGAGGAATGGTGAAGGTGTTAATTAGGGCGCTGATATCTGCTGCTTCTAAGTAAATTATAAACACTCTAAGGTTCATACAGTTAAGACAAATGATGGCTCGCTAAGTACAGCATAAGCTAGCCAATAGAATGTACTCAGTCTGGAAGCAATACATATCATTCTAGTGTTCATGACAATTAAAACCAAAGTAGGACGTCAAAGTGAAAAACATTTCTTTGGATCATAAAGGTTTTAAGCAAATATGATAATATAAAGAACAGAATTGTGTTTTGTAATATTAAGCATTTTAAAAAATTTCCTTGATATAAGAATTCACAAATTTTAAGAGATTCCCACATAAGGCAAAGCTTCTAGGCATGTTTCACATCCCGTGCACTCCAAAAACATTAACTAATTCCTGAATTATAAGAGAAATGAACTGATATAGGACCAGATGGTCATGGGGTGATCTATTCTTGAGCAATGTAAGAGCTATTATCTCTAATATAATTTCATTCCTACTTGTAAATTTACACGCCCCATGTGTTAACTTGATGGCAGAATCTGCAACGGCTGGTGGGGCTGTTGTTGCTAATATTCAGGAAAGGAGAACAATCTTACAAGTGCCTTACATCTTGGGAACAAAAGTAAGAAATAAAAAATTAGCTGTTTAAAAGAAACGGATGTTTGATAGGATTGCATGACAGAAGATCATGCATAGATTTCTCTGAAAATATAAAAACTGTGAAGGGGAGATGTGTGTGTGTGTGTGTGTGTGTTCTGTAGGAAAAGATCTGAAGAAATAGGGGCATGGTGAGCAAATGTGTTTAGTGTGCCATTTAGTGACCTAGACAACAATCTGCAGCTGAAGACAACAAAACAATGGATTAGGAATAGCAACTGGAAATCATTTTTAAAAGTCACATATAAATCTCAACTACCAAATCAAGTCATTTCCATATGTATGCACTTATGTATTTTTCCCATTACAGTCCTTCGGAAAAAAAGAACTCACTTTATGACAACCTACACATTCGATTATGTTCCCAAATAGTTACCATTTTTCCTCAGTTAGAGCAGAAAATTACAAAATTAACTTTATTTCTTTTAAATGGATATTACAGCATGTAGGTAGTAGATAATATCATTATTAACAACATTTCAAAACATTTCACTATGCACTTCAATTTCCTCATTGCACTAAAAAGGATAATTTCAAAGACATCTGATATATTTTTCCCATATTAGAATATGCTTTCCCTTACAGTATGGACATCATTAAAGCAATTTACCTGAGCTAGCTAAGCAAAGAAAGCTGGATGCTTGAATCTTAATAACTCAACTGGTTTCATAAAACAAGACTAACTGTATTCGCTGGGAAAGAGTGGGGCTTAGGGAGGAAACACACTATTGCATGGAAGAGAAAAGCTGTTTTGTATCCAGCTATTTTTAATTCAGCTCTGACTTACTCTGACCTAGCCTATTACAATGGAAATATAAGCACCATGCCCTTCAGTCATTCACAATGAAGCCAGAGTTATTGTTCTAAAGACCTAACTGACCATGTCACTCCTACTGGTTACAATCCTTTCTGGCTTGCCTTTGCCTAAAGAATGAAGTCTGAACTCTTTAAAAAGGCATAAAAGTTCTTTACATCTGGTTTCAACCTGCCCCTTCTATCCTATTCCATTATCCTTCCACATCCCATTCACTGAACTTTCCAAATATCTGAACTTTTCAGCATCTCTTGAACAACAGTACTTTAATTATTTCATGCTTTTGTATCTGCTGTTCCCTGTGCCAGAAATGGTCTTCCTGCACCTCACTGTACCTGGAAAATTCTTCACTAGGTTTTATAATCAATCTCAAATGACTTCACCTTCGTGTCCTCTTTGAAGCTTTTCCCTATACCTCCAGGGACTCTTTGCTTTTTGTGTTTCTGCAACGCCTTGTAGGTATCTCTCCAATAGTACCTCTAAAAATGTATCCTATTTGTGTGCTTAAATGGCTATCTGGTTTTGGCTGAAGAAACCACTTCTCACTCATTTCTGCATCCCAAAAGCCCAGTAGACCACCTGGTATAATAGAAGAAGGAGATTGGTTAAAAGCTACTCAATGAATACCAAATAGAAAAAAAGCATAGCGTAAAGGTTCATCTCATTTCAGGTACTACACGGTGGATGTACACAAAAAGAATTCTGAGTTTTAAAGCTATGTAACTGATAGGAGTGAAAGATATAAAGGCATCTTGTATCAATAGTTTCATTGCTTAGTTTATCTACTTAAATAAAACAAATTTTTGTGGACTAAGCTAGCATTTAATAAAAAGTATTATATATTCTTGTGGAGATGATCGTACTAGAGATACATTAAGCTTAAGAAAACCCACTAAATTAAAACCAATGAATATAAGGACAATTAAAAAATTCTTGTCTAATATCCAAATCTATACCTCATTCCGCAATAAGTTTTGTAGAGCTCAAATTTCTACTGATTATGCCAAGCTGCTAAAGAGATATTTATTTAATGCTTTTGTGATTTTTTAATTTTATTACCATCTTAAATTTATTATTATACATTGGGGAATTGCTTAACACTTTACACAAGTGATCAATTATTTATGATCCTTATAATAAACCTACAAGTAGGTCCTATACTACTTCTATTTTTTAATGGGAAACTGAAACCTAGATTAACTGGTCAAAAGCCTACATCTCTTAGTGATGAAGCCAGGATTAAAATACAAGCAGTCTGATTCTAACATTATGCAATGCTCTGTGAAAGTTGAAAAGAGAGAAAAATTACATAAACAGTTGTTCCTCCCACCTTGCAACTTGCATTACAAACATTGTTATTTGCATTCATTTGAAATTCTAGCTAGGCCCTTAACTGGTATGAAATAGGCTGTTTTGTGGAACACTTCAATGATGAAACAGTTGTAGCTTAACAATGAGGGAATATTTTTCTTCATTTCGCTTAAGCAATTCCGCATCCAAAGATGATTGAGAAGCTAGCATTTTGCACATTTCACCAACACATTAATGTTTTGTTTTGAGAGTTTGCTATTTCTCAGTCTGAATCAAGGGTATTTGGAAAATCCTGTTTTATTTTTCCTACTAGTATCATGAAACTTACAGTGGTATTTAACACTAAATTTAATCTTTATGCAACAGGGATCCTAGAAGGCCTTTAAAATACAGAATGGAGGACTTTCACTTCCAGAACAGCAGTATGATAAGCTCTGTAGTCCAACTCCCAAGGAAACAACAATAATTAATGACAATTATTAAAAACAAACAAACAAACAAAAACAACCATTTCAAGTCTCCATAAGGTTCCCTAAGGGCAAGCAGCAAATGAAGAAACTCGACCAAATCTCAGAACAAGGAGAGTCTGTGGCATTTACACATGGTCTACACCCTTCCTCCCCACTCTGCACCGCAGAATGGCAGCTCCAATCTGGACAGGTGTGTCCAAAAAAGTGGGACTTACACTCTCGCCAGCTCCCAGACAAAGACGACTGTCTCCCTGAAGAGCAACAGGCCACCAGCATTTGTCATGCCCTGCAGCTCTATGTTACAGAGGCTAAATTTCTAGTGAGTGCATTTGAGAGAATTGGAGCTCCCCTCCTCCACCCAACCCCTGCACATAGGGCAGGGGCTTTAGCTCCTGTGATGCATGATGAGAATATTGGAGGTGCTCCTCCCACTTCTACTGCCCTCACTTTATCTTGTTCCTAGGGCAGAGGTTCTATGCTGAGGGAGATAAGCTGAGAAGGTCAGAGGCTACAGACTCTATTCAACACCCTGCTCATAAAGCACACGTGTCACTTCAAGAGAAGTAGGCCAGTGGCCTTGCCCTGAACTTTGGAGCAAAACTGGCTTCCAAAGGGGCTTGAGTTTAACTGGATCAGAATGTGGAGCAATTTATACCCCAACGTATTATCCAAAACAATAAGCAGGCAAATAATGTAGTACAAAAACTTGCTGTAATACCGGCAGAGGAAGACAGCTTAACAGAGATCAGGGAAAGATACAGTTAAAGAGAATCTTCCTAAAACCACTGTCATCCCAGAGTGACTATGCACATGCCCAAATTTGCCTCCTCTGAAGAAGGACATTGCAAGCTTCATACTGTCAGGAAAATACATTGAACTAAAACAGTCCTGTTACGTAACAGAATAAATGAACAAGCCAACAACAACAAAAGCAATCTCCAGATTAGGGGATATCCGTATCCATAGTTGCTATAATAGAGTATCTAAAATGTCCATTTTTCAATAAGAAAAAAGACACACAAAGAAAGAAAAACGTGTTCCCCATACACAGGAAAACAAACCAAGCAACATAAATTGACTGTGAGAGAGGCCAAATGTCAGGTTTAATATATTAATACAAATAATTCAAAGCAGTCATTATAAGCATGCTCAAAATAATAAAGGAGACCATATTTCAAGAAGTAAAGGAAATTGTGATGGCAATGCTATATCAAATGGAGTTACTGATGAAGAAGCAGAAATTATTTAAAAGAACCAAATGAAATTCTGGAGTTAAAAATTATAATAGCTGCAATAACAATTTGCTAGAAGGGCTCAAGAGTAGATTTGAAATGACAGAAGAAAGAATCAGCAAACCTGAAATAAATCAACAGAGATTATGCAATCAGAACAGAGAGGAAAAAGAATGGAAAAAATTCACAGAGCCTCAAAGAAAGTTGGGCAACCATTAAGCACACAACATGCACGTAATGAGCATATCAGAAGAAAAGGACAGAAAGTGAAGAGAAACATAAAAATATGGCTGAAAGCTTTTCAAATTTGATGAAAAATAATCTATACAACCAAGAAGCTCAACAAACTACAAGTATAATAAACACAAAGAGATCCACATCCAAACACATTACAGGAAAAATGCTAAGAGCCAAATACAAAGAGAAAATCTTTAACTCAACAAGAGAAAAACCATTTATCAGTTACAAGGGAACTTCAATAACTTTAAGGGAACTACCAATAGCTCACTTCTCAGCAGAAACAATGGTGATCACAGTGGGATAGCATACTCAAAGTACTGAAAGAAACAAAATCATCAACTAAGAATCTTATATCTAGTAATCTTTTAAAAATGAAGATGAAGTAAAGACACTCCCACACAAACAAAAACTGAGAGTAAGTAACCATAAGCAAAATCCTTGCAGAAAAACAAGGAGTAAAGGTAATTATGTAATTATTTTAAAAAAAAGTATAAAGGCAAATTTCCTTCACCTGATTTCAAAGTCAACTGTATAAAACAACATGTATATAACTTTATTTTGGGGCCTATAACTTATGTATTACATAACATATTTGACAACAACAAAACAAATGAGGTGGATGGGAACAAAGATATACTGGCATAAGGAAATGATGCTAGTTAGATGGTAACTCATATCCTCAGGAGCAAATAATAAAGAGAATAAGAGAGTAAGTAAAAATATTACTACACCAAACTCTATAAATATTTGTTCTTGGCTGGGCACGGTGGCTCATGCCTGTAATCCTGGCATTTTGGGAGGCCGAGGCGGGTAGAACAGGAGGTCAGGAGATGGAGACCATCCTGGCTAACATGGTGAAACCCCATCTGTACTAAAAATATAAAAAATTAGCCGGGCGTGGTGGCGGGCGCCTGTAGTCCCAGCTACTCGGGAGGCTGAGGCAGAAGAATGGCGTGAACCCGGGAGGTGGAGGTTGCAGTGAGCCAAGATCGCACCACTGCACTCCAGCCTGGACGGCAGAGCGAGACTCCATCTCAAAGAAACAAAACAAAACAAAACAAAAACAAAAACAAAAACAAAAAACGACAACAAAAAAATCTACTTGTTCTCTTTTCTTCTACCAACTTCTTTAAAATACATCATGGATTTATTCTTTGGCTTGAACCCCAGCTTCCCAATCCCCTCTCTGTTCTTTATAATAGAGCATCAGGAAGCACAGTATTAAAAAAGAAAAAAAAACAGTCAAATCTGTAAATAATAAAAAACAAGGACTTCATGTGGCCCTTTCAGCATAATCATATTCCCAAACATATTTGGTCAGAAATTATTTCGTGGCAGAGGTGGTTAGGAAGAACTGTCTTCTTCATCTTGGTATTTCCTTGTAATGACCTATACTAGAAAAATATGTCTAGCGTGTTTTTCCACCTCTTACTCAATCCTCCTCTAAATGAAAGGATGGATCAATCCTGACTGGCAAGATCATAAGAGTCTGGCATTCATTGGTTTATGCTTAATGGCCGAGCAAATGTGTCTTCTTTCTCTCTGCCCTACTCTTGGGTAGGAAATAATGACTCCCTCTTGCTGCTGGTTGGGTCTATGCCATCCCCACACACTCATCTTTCTATAGGTGTACCTGAAGGCAAAGAATCAGTGTGGCAGTTTGTAGAAAGTCTGATTGTGTTAGTGGGTCCAACATTTCAGGGAAATAGGCCCATAGAGTAACTTTCATATTGACATAGGAAAAAAATAGGAAAGCCTGAAATACCATGTCCAACTACCTGTTAAAATACACATATTACAGGTGTTGGGGAAACACTGAATTTTAAAAATATGTCATAACCAGATACCAAAATTTAGAGAGAATTTCTATGACCTTAAGTTTTTGGGGATGATTAAGTTAAAGAAATGCAATTCTGGACTATGCATTTTTTGCCCTCTCAACAGGAATTACCAGGATATTGTCAAGAGTGTAAGGTTTCTTCACTCTAGTATACAGCACTGCACTAACCACAAATCAGGCATTTAAGTTCCTGATTCCTTTGAACTACTACACTCTTATGTATAGTTTTTTTTTCCTTTTCCTTCTTTTTATCTTGTCTCTTCCTGCTTTCATTCAGACATTATAAATCACAGATAAAAATACAGTTGTGGAACAAAAATGGATTGGTAGCCATATTGTATGCTCAGACAGCTAAGCACTTTAGGAAAAGCAGAAGTGTTGAGAGAAGAGTCTAGAACAGTGCATAGTGAGGATATAGACTTCCATGTATAACACCTACGTAGAAAATAAGTACAAAGGTTGGTAAAATGCTTATAATTATTGAAATTTGCTAATAGGTAGATGAATCTTAACTTATTATTCTCTATTTTGTATATATTTAGAATTTTTTAATAATAAATATTTAAGTTAAAAGATAAATACAGAATGCTTCTACTTTTTAATATGGTTACAAGATATGGTAGTTTTATTTGGAGAAAATTCCACATCCATCAGGAAAGCAGTGCTGGGTAAAGGCTAAGTCGGTACTGGGAATAGGTATAGATTATGTATGTCAATCTCCACTTATGAAGAAAAATAAGAGAAGAAGGTCAGTACATCAATACTTGTACTTAACATTAAGTCTACATACAGGTCTTCTAATTTAAGGCTCAGTGAACAGAACAATAGAAGTTGCCTATAGAAATTTTCTGAATCCATATGGATACACTTGTCTTGAAGCTTAGAAAATAAATGAGACTTTGCAATTTTTTCCATGAAAACCAGACAAAATTTTAGAAAACTTCCTGATGCCAGCCATGAAATACTAAAATGCATGGGCTTGAAAAAAGAAGCTAGGATCAAGGAAATCATCATATGAGAAGAGGGTAAAATAAAGGCAAATATTAGAAGGGAAGCTTAATAAAGTAAGACAAGAATGCAGTAACATCCAAAATGTAATAAATAGATGAACATAGATGATAGAGTTATAAAGAGAATTATACAAGCCCAAATCAAATCAGTATGAATGCTTATTGTTTGAAATTTTATTGCTTTTATTATTCCTTCACATTAAGCACACCTCCATGTACCATTAATTACTACTTTAAGAAAATGTCTCTATGCATTTTGCTTTTAATGTCCACTGCAATATCCATATTCTAGAACCTTACCATTTCACCACTGACTCACGAAGGCAGCCATTTACCTGGTCTGAAACTTTAGTGCTTATTTGGATAATATCTTGTATTACTCCTTAACTGATTTATGATTACCATTACACATAATTTTGCCAGGGCAAATAACATTAAATTATGATTTCATTATGACACTTTTCAGTAACACTTGGAAACAAGGTCTTTTTAGCAAAATAGAAGACAGGCATATCTGTTCTATGTCACCTTACAAGTCTACTCAAGGGTTATTTTATTTAATTTTCTAGGAGACTATACCTGTGTTTTACTTTGTATCTCTACTGGTATAGTGAAAAATCTTCAAATTACCTATAACCAATCAGGTAAATGGAAGTAATTGTCTGAAACATACTATATTGATATTAATTACATTTTAAAACATACACAACAAAGTCTATAGAATAGGAATAATTTCTCCTTACATCCCATATCCCTTGTATTCAGAATTCCTGATATTAAATAGTTAAATTTCAAAAAGGCTTAGTTTTTGAAACTGAAAAAGTTCTAGTACTTGGTCCTATCTAAATCCATAATGCTAAATGTGAGCACAGGTTAAGTTTTTATTTCCTGGTATACAATTTAGCTTTGCTTTTGAAATGACAACTAAAGAACAACTACACAGTATTACCAACAAAAAGCACTACAGTTCTTATCCATTTTCCAAAAGCTAGTTTATAAATAAGATGTAAAACACGTGGCCAGGAGCGGTGGCTCACACCTGTAATCCCAGCACTTTGGGAGACCGAGGTGGGCGGATCACCTGAGGTCAGGAGTTTGAGAGCAGCCTGGCCAACATGGTGAAACCTTGTCTCTACTAAAAATACAAAAATTAGCCGGGCCTGGTGGCGGGCACCTGTAATACCAGCTAATCGGGAGGCTGAGGCTGGAGAATCACTTGAACCTGGGAGGTGGAGGTTGCAGTGAGCTGAGATTGCGCCACTGCACTCCAGCATGGGCGACAAGAGCAAAACTCCGTCCCCCATCCCCCCAAAATTAGAACACGTAAAATTATACAGTTTCTTCATTGACAGAAATATATATAGCATCGATACCTTCACTATATGACTTGTAATTACAAGGAAATCTATTCACTCATAACTTTAATCTGGTATATCATCACACCCTGCATCTGTTCATTTTAAAATAAGCCTGCTCATCAGACAGGTGTTATGGTTTCCAAATTGATTAGTAAAAGCACTTTATAGTCTGGTATAGTGTTTTATAGTTTGTGAATCTCTTCAAGAATTATTGTTCAATGTTTAGTTAGTATTAAATAAACATTTAACTATTGTATCTGTTAAGTATTATATTCTAATATTAAAAATATGGCATTGGTGGTTACAATGGAAAATTTGGTTAGCTTTCTTCAGATACTAAAAGAAAACCCATATTAAAAGGCACTGCTGTAGTCACGCATTTAATATATAAGAATTTGACATATTTAGCCCCATTAGAGCCCCATTAGAACTCCATTATAGGAATCTAGAACATACTCTGAAATATATAAATAAGCCAATATTTTTCATTTCATCCTAAGTGAAAGTAACCATATATAATAGTTGGCTATTACTAATAGTGAATGTTTATAAATAACTACTATCAAAATAATTTTAGCAGTAACATTTAATATGTAAAATGTACATTTAATTGAGAAATAGTGATAATAGCACTGTGTAACATTTCTATAGAACTTTGTATTTGAAATACTTTAACATTTTGTAGTATGCTATTTACTCCTCATGACTATCTGGGGAGATATTAGAGAAGGTACAGATGGATTTCATCAGAGTTTAAATTTAAGGTGTTTGAGGAGCAAGAATATGATAACTTTCAGATGTGACCATAGCTAGCTAGAACAATTCTAATTGTCATGTATTATCTGATATTCTAGTTAGGTATTTATCTGGCAATTTTAAAATATGCTAACAACTTCAGGCAATTTGAGGATTTCCAATGATTAATCCATTGGAGTAAGAATTCTAACAAAAGCCTTCCTCCCACACTTGACCAATTAGCTATATTGTGGGCATGGATATTTTGATCAGAAAAATAGAATGAGAGGGAGTTTTGTGCACATAATATTTTGGTAGCTAGAACTGGTCTGTATCAGTCGAATTAGACAACTTTTGGAATTGTGGGCTAAAAAGTGTAAGGATCAGCCCTAAAATGATAATGAAATGACTTACTTCTGTTGTTGTGCTTACTAAAAATGAGTGTATGTGTGTATTTCTACTTCAATATGGCTTTATGAACTCAAAACATTACAGCTATAATAAAATATACAATGGTTCTTAACTACTCAAATTGCCAGTTTCTTATTCATTTGCAACACTCTACCAAGTCTATAATTACATTACTTTGTCTGCCTCTCCATTTTTCCATTTAAACAACTAGACTTTAGTTTGAATATGTAATTCTCTATGGGAAGTTGAAAGTATCCTAGTGTTTTTGCCTTTCAGATAAAACATGATCAACTGACATTTAGTAAACCATTTCTAGATTTCCACAAGCAAGGAAAGTTGCTAAGAACAGAGACATTTGATACTCAAGGGTACAAAACACTAAAATTGGGAATCAATTAAACCCCTTTTCTTTGACCTGTTAGTTTTTTTTTAAAAAAAAAAAGACCATGGATACTATTGGTGATAATAATTGTTCATATAGTTCTCCCAAATCAACGAGTAAATAAAAATTTCATTCACAACATGCATGGTGTGACAGTGTTTTCTAAAATTTTGGTAGCTATTTTGGTTAAAGACATCAGCTCATACTAAAAATATTATCAAATTATGCAAAGACTTCCCAGCATTATTCTTTCATCAGGATAATCAAGTTTCTTCATGCTTGATCATTCAGTTGAAATCCCAGAAGTTCATGTTCAAAAGCTTTTTTTGTCATTCCCCAAAAATGTTTGCTCAGCAAGCTTCAGGTAATACTCTATTATTTTCTCAAGGACCTTTTTACTTCTATCTTTTCACATTACGCCCTATGAAAACTATAGTTTTAGGTATAAATAAATGAGGTTGCCATTTGTAGAAATGATAGTTTCTTTTATTCTGAATTAGTTTTACTTCCATTCTATTTATTCTATGGTTTTCGTATAGAAAAGGTATTGCAGCAAACATTTTGGGTGTTGAGGTTGAAAGGAAGTTTCAAACACACACACAAAATTGTGTTATCTTTGCAGTCAATGTATAATAGTTGTTCTGGCTTTCCATAGTCTAACACACAAACATAGTACCTGGGCAAAAAAATCTACTTTCCAAGATAAAATTTGCTGATTATAAACCAACCAAAGAAAATAATAAAAATCAACTTAACCTCTATTAACATAAACCAAAATTATGGCAGCCTTACACCACCGAGTTGCACGGTGAAAATTTCCCTGGAGAAATTCCTTCACAAGCAAAGTTTCTGCTCTGTCTTTGCTCTTCAAATAGTTTCTTAGCATGAGCTTTGATGTAAATATTTCACTTATCAAAATATTCATGGACACAATTTCTCTTAATCGAACATATCCTAATTCAATACTGACTATAAGTCATATTCCAAGCCATAAGAGAGTACAGCAAATCAGAAGGATAAAAGAGCTATTGACAGTCTTTTTTGATGGGGACACAAACTATGAACTGAAGAGAGTCACATTCCACTTAGAAAGTAGAACAGCTGTAGGAGACATATGGAATTGCTGTGGAAGAGAAGCTGCCTGGTTCGTGGAGTGAGACCCTAATCAAAGTGATTGATGCTGGATAAGATGCAAAAATTCAGCAGATTCTCCTCTGAGGAGAGATGCTCTGCAGATAAGTACAAAATGCTCTAATGAATGAGACAGACTGTAGTACCTGGAATGCCCCTAGGATAAATGTTAATTTTAATTGAATGTTATATTAGCCACAAATCACTTTTTTAGTACTAAATATAAAACACAAAGAGAAATTATTACTAAGGTTTCCATATTCAGAAATGTATATATTGGAACTGCAATTCATAGCGTATTCATCCAAATGAGCATTTCAAACAGAGATGTGACATTTTACCTGGGAATGGGTGTAAGTGTATTTTCTTCCCTTTTTTTTTTTTTTAGATGGAATCTCACTCTGTCGCCAGGCTGGAGTGCAGTGGTGTGATCTCGGCTCACTGCAACCTCCGTCCGCCTCCTTGGTTCAAGTGATTCTCCTGCCATAGCCTCCCAAGTAGCTGGGACTACACGTGTGCGCCACCACACCCAGCTAATTTTTGTATTTTTTTTTTTTTTTTTGAGATGGAGTCTCGCTCTGTCACCCAGGCTGGAGTGCAGTGGCGCAATCTCGGCTCACTGCAAGCTCCGCCTCCCGGGTTCACGCCATTCTCCTGCCTCAGCCTCTCCGAGTAGCTGGGACTACAGGCGCCCGCCACCACGCCCGGCTAAATTTTTTGTATTTTTAGTAGAGACGAGGTTTCACCGTGGTCTCGATCTCCTGACCTCGTGATCCGCCCGCCTCGGCCTCCCAAAGTGCTGGGATTACAAGCGTGAGCCACCGCGTCCGGCCTAATTTTTGTATTTTTGATAGAGACGGGGTTTCACCATGTTGGCCAGGATGGTCTCAATCTCCTGACCTTGTGATCTGCCCACCTTGGCCTCCCAAAGTGCTGGGATTACAAGCGTGAGCCACTGCACCCGGCTTCCTTCTTATTTTTAACATTATGATTTCAGTCATTTTTCATGGACAGAAATACTTATTAGCCACATAAAGGAAGGTAATAATAAACAACTTCTAAGTCCTGGTCATCATTTACATAATGTATCTGAATATTTAACATATAATTCTATCAAAGCTAAATAGGGAACAGGGTTTTGAGAATGATCAGGTAATACCAAATGTTGATTCACAGTGATTATTTTAAATATTTGTTTGACTTCTACTTCTATTCCTAGAAGCTAGCTCTGCTAAGAGTCTCCAAGTCTCTACTCAGATCTAAGCCATTCTGAATGATCCATCCAGCAAGGAGCTATTTAATAAATGTGAATCAGTCATAAAAGTAGGCTAAACAGGCTGCACACGGTGGCTCATGCCTGTAATCCCAACACTTTGGGAGGCCGAGGCGGGCAGATCACCTGGGGTCAAGAGTTCGAGACCAGCTTAGCCAACATGGTGAAACCCCATCTCTATAAAAAATACAAAAAATTAGCCGGGCATGGTGGCAGGTGCCTGTAATCTCAGCTACTAAGGAGGCTGAGGCAGGAGAATCACTTGAACCCGAGAGGCCGAGGTTGCAGTGAGCCAAGATTGTGCCATTGCACTCCACCCTGGGTGATGAGCGAAACTCTGTCTCAAAAAAAAAAAAAAAGAAAAGAAAAGAAAAAGAAAAAGTAGGCCAAACAAACATGATGCACTTCAAACCACAACAGTTCACTCCCAAGACTCCGGGTTAACCACTTCATTAGATTATACTGCTACCCTTGTGGTCCATTAGTATAGATTATCAAAGACTAAAAAATGTATAAGCCCAGGAGACTTGAGTAAACTGCATTCGGTAAAAATAAGCTATAAATCAAAACAGAAATGGATAAATGTGCTATGTGAATATCATGATGAGATCATCATTTTTATTTTAATCATTGGATACTAAACAGATCTTAAAAATGAGTCATCAATTTGCCTAGACATAATAACCAAGAAATAAAATGAGATTCCTTTGGAACTTTAATTGTCCTAATGTGCACACCGCTGCCAGGATAGAAATTACCCCACGGGTATAATTTTGGAGGTTCAATTAATGTTTTCAGATCAGTAAGCTATAACTTCTCAAACTAACATGGTCATTTATGTAAGTGGATCTTATTTGCTTGAAATAGTTAATGTGCTAATTTCATTTAATTTATAAAAAACCTAAAAAACAAAAGTTTCTGCTCAGATGTACAGGATTTTAAATACTCTTACAGGCTTAAAATAACAAAGAATTTTTTAAGCTTCAGAATGGTTAAAGTGCCATGTCTACTAAGAAATGAGCATCAGGAAAAATAGTTAATGCATGATGGGTTTAAGACCTAGGTGATAGGTCGATAGGTAGAGCAAGCCAGCATGGCACATGTTTACCTATGAAACAAACCTGCACATCCTACACATATACCCTGGAACATAAAATAAAATAAAATAAAATAAGAAATACTTCTCCATGTCTGAAAATGAATAATGGTTCACAACGAAAAGAAGAAAAATTATTTGGTGGAAGTAATATTGTGCATTCTATTAAAATGTGCCATAAAGTTAATCCTCTGTTAATATCAGTGCCCAGCATTACTCAAAGAAATTTACAGTAAACACGTACATGAAAGATTTAAACTAAATCAGCACCAGTATATTATTGATGTGAAGTGTTGTGGTAACTGTAAGCTACAGAGGAATGCATATGACAATGCCCAAATCCTTATTGTTAATAAATAAATAAATAAAACAAGAGATCTCCTTTCCTACCACTTTTTGATTCAAGATCAGTTGCAAATTAACCCATTTTCAATAATATTAATTATCCCCAGCTACAAACTTGAAAATAAATAGAAGCAATGATTCTAACTAGAGACTGACCAAAATTCTATGTCTAATGAGTTCATGTCCATATTAAAGCATCAGTTTCTATGGTTTCTGATACAGTACTACCTATACTAAAGGTATCAATTTTTAGTAAAAAATAACAAATAGTTTATCAACAGTTTGTCTTCTAGATGTAAAATGGAAAAAAGTCTAGGCCAAATGGCAATACAGAGTAGTAAATGATTCCTTGAAACAACATTCTTATTTACGTGAACTAAACTCCATGAAAAAACCTCGATTAATTACTCAAGTGAGTTTATTGTAATTTGCCCAAGGTAAATCATTTTATGATTAAATCTATCCTAAAATAGACATGGGAAGTCATATACATGCATCTAAATTAGAATAGCAATTTCTCATAAGTTAAAAAGTCAATCTAATAGCATAAGGACTTACAAGCTATATACTGTGTTTATACAAAACAATGAATCAGGGACGGGCGCGGTGGCTCACGCTTGTAATCTCAGCACTTTGGGAGGCCGAGGCGGGCGGATCATGAGGTCAGGAGATCGAGACCACGGTGAAACCCTGTCTCTACTAAAAATACAAAAAAAAAAATTAGCCGGGCGTGGTGGCGGGCGCCTGTATTCCCAGCTACTCGGAGAGGCTGAGGCAGGAGAATGGCGTGAACCCGGGAGGCAGAGCTTGCAGTGAGCCGAGATTGTGCCACTGCATTCCAGCCTGGGCGACAGAGCGAGACTCTGTCTCAAAAAAAAAAAAAAAAAAATGAATCTTTAAATTTAATGTATGTTTCATGTCAGTTTTTTTATTTTTCTAATTTTAATCATGTAAACAAATTTTAAACATTATCCTCCTATAAATTTTAGCTGTTTTGAGAAAAAGAAAAAACAAACAGGAAAATTGTATTTTGCTTGTCAAAATAAAGTAGGACATGGCTTTGTTTTCTCACTTGTCTAAGCCATGTTATTTTTACTATTTTTAGTATAGTGCACTCAATACTATAATTTGAGAGAATGTCAGTATCCATCCAATATTATTCAATATGTTTTTCAAGTCCTATTGATAGTGCATTTGACATTGATAACTAGAGCAAGAATTAGGAACATGGCTACGTTTTCAGCTCTAAACTTTGCATTACATCTATGATAATGTGAACCATAGTCTTCGACAGAAAAAACGTGTTCTGGAAGTTATTGAATTATATGGATAGAATTACAGGCTCTTATCTGGACTTTCATTAGACTTTATAGGTAAAAACAAAGCAAGGCATCAAAACCACAAGTAAAATAGCTGGAAAAAATTGCACTGAGGGGAACGTTCAATAAGAAAAAGAAATATATATTATATTTATAGAAAAACAAAACTGAGGAATAGTAAAGGTTCCACACAGTTTCTCAAATGTTGTATGAGTTAAAATAATTTGACAGATTTCCACCTATAATGCTAAATACTTACATTTAGGTAATTGGAAAACATTTTGAAAGGCTAAATATTGAATATGTGTAAATATAAACTATGTTACATACTACTGAATGTTGGTCTGCACATGTATTTGGCCTAGTCCAATTTACTACTAGTCTGCCTTTCAATCACAATTATTAATTCTTCCATTCACTCAACAAGTATTTGTTAGTGTCCTATTAAGTATCATGTACTATTCTACATTTTGAAGATAAAGCAACACAAGGAACAGATACATTCCTGCTCTCATGGAACTTACATTGTAATGGATAAAGACAGAAAATAAAATAGTACGTCAGGTGTGCTGAAAAAAAAATAAATTGAGAGGCCACTAGGCTGAGATGGCTCCAGTGCCCTGGGTTCCTATGTAGACAAACCAAAACCCAAGTCAGTGTAAACATTTAACTTAATCTGAAACTGCCAACTAATTTCTAACTAGGGACTTTCCACTTCAATAGATCAAATATTTTCTTTGTCTTGCTTCCTAGAACACCTTACAAAAATTTCCCTCTCGCACCACCTTGGTGGAGCCCATACAGCTTATGATTTGGTGCTGCCTAATTTATCAATCAGTTTGCTCAAATAAAATCTTTAAATGTTTAATGTGCTTAGCTTTATCTTTTAACAGGTGGTGGTAAGCGATATGCAGACAAAGTGTAATAAGGAGACTGAGGGGTAAGTGGGAGGCAGCGGTATTCGGTTTCGGATAGTCATAAAGGCCTCTCTGATGAGACTGAATAAAGTGAGGGAGCAAACTTTGCAAGTGAATACCTTGGAGAAGAACATTTCAAAAAGAGGGAATAGCAATTTCAAAACTTCTGAGCAGGAGAACAATAGTATATTCAAACACAGTGAGGTGGGTGGTGTAGCTGGTGTGGAGGGGAAAGAGAGAAGTAGAGGTGATGCTCTCAGGTAAAGGGGGCAAGTCTTTCTATACGTTACATAGAATTTGAATTTTGATCTAAGGGAGATGGAGAGAGACATGATAAGATTTGGAAACAACATTAGCGTCCATTAACAGATGAATGAATAACAAATGTGGTATATATACATAATGAACTACTAGTATCCAGCCTTAAAAAAGAAGGAAATTCTGCCATCTGCAACAACGTGGATGAATCTAGAGGACATTATCCTAGGTGAAATAAGCCAGGCACAGCAGCATAAATACCAGCTCAAAAATAAAGCTGCACACCTACAACTATCTGATATTCGACAAAGCTGAAAAAAAACAAGCAATGGGAAAGGACTCTCTATTCAATAAATGGTGCTAAGATAACTGACTAGCCATATGCAGAAGACTGAAACTGGACCCCTTCCTTACACCATATACAAAAATCAACTCAAGATGGATTAAAGACTTAAATGTAAAACCCCAAACTATAAATTCCTGGAAGACAACCTAGGCAATACCATTCTGGACAGAGGAACGGGCAAAGATTTCACGATGAAAATTCCAAAAGCAATTGATCTCACACTAGTCGGAATGGCTATTATTAAAAACTCAACAGGTGCTGTTATTTATTAAAAATGACAGGTGCTGGCAAGGTTGCAGGAACACTTACATACTGTTGGTGGGAGTGTAAATTAGTTCACCCATTGTGGAAAGCAGTGTGGTGATTCCTCAAAGAACTAAAAACAGAACTACTAATTGACGCAGCAATCCTACTACTGGGTATATAGCCAAGGGAATATAAATCCTTCTATCATAAAGACATATGTATGTGTATGTTCACTGCAGCGCTATTTATAATAGCAAAGATGTGGAATCAACCTAAATGCCCATCAATGGTAGACTGGATAAATAAAATGTGGTACTTATACAACATGGAATACTATACAGCCATAAAAAAGAACAAATCATGTCCTTTTCAGGAACATGGATGGATCTGGAGGCCATTATCCTTAGCAAACTAACAGAGGAACAGAAAACCAAATACCACATGTTCTCACTTATAAGTGGGAGCTAAATGATGAGAACCCATGAGCACATAAAGGGGAACAACAGACACTGGGGCCTATCAGAGGGTGGAGGACAGAAGCAGGGAGAGAATCAGAAAAAATAACTAATGGGTAGTGGGCTTAATACCTGGGTGACAAAACAATCTGTACAACAAACCCCCATGACACAAGTTTATCTATATAACAAACCTGCACATGTATCCCTGAACTAAAATAAAAATTAAACAACATGGTGAAACCCCGTCTGTACTAAAAAATACAAAAATTAGCTGGGCATGGTGGCCGGTGCCTGTAATCCCAGCTACTCAGGAGGCTGAGGCAGGAGAATCGCTTGAACCTGGGAGGTGGAGGTTGCAGTGAGCTGAGATCATGCCACTGCACTCCAGTCTGGGCAACAGAGCAAGACTCCATCTCAAAAAAAATTAAAAAAAGATAAATATTGAATGATCTCACTTACATTGTAATCTGAAAATTCAAATTCAGACAAGTTAAGAGTAGAGTGGTGGTTACCAGAGGCTGAGGTGGGTGGGGGAGGGTAGGAAAAGGGGAAATGTTGGTCAAAGGATACAAAATTTCAGTTAGAAAGAATAAATTCTGGTGATCTATTATACAACCAGGTGACTATAGTTAGTAATAATGTATTGTATACCTCAAAATTGCTAACACAGGGAATTTTAAATGTGAAGATGGTGGCTTTAACTGAGTGCTTGTAAGAGAGGTATGAGAAATGACTGAATTCTGGACATACTGTGGAGGTAAAGCTAAGAGGATTTGTTGATGGTTAGGGTGTGAGTTGTGAGAGGAAGGAGTTAAACATAGCCCCAAGATTTTCCCTAGGAGTAACTAGTGGGAT
Source organism: Symphalangus syndactylus (assembly GCF_028878055.3). Classification (NCBI taxonomy): domain Eukaryota; kingdom Metazoa; phylum Chordata; class Mammalia; order Primates; family Hylobatidae; genus Symphalangus; species Symphalangus syndactylus. The sequence goes on along the minus strand of NC_072447.2, from coordinate 43,161,763 downwards.
GGAATAGACATCCTTGACACAGTGAAGACTGCAAAAAAAAGCACGTTTAACAGTGAGAAATAAGGAGTTCATGTTCATTTCTCTGAACAAAAAGCTAAATATGTTTGATTTGGTATAGTTCATAAAAATACAGAATGGAAGCTGTGTGAAAAACTTAATAGAGGTACTAAATTCCCATTTAAATTGGGACATACCTTTCTTTACTCCTGATATGGAGGGAATATATGGAAGGTGTCTATAGAGTCTCACTCATTTGGAAACACAGAATCACATTATCATCTTTTTACACATATAGTGTGAAATCTGAGCAAAGAAATAATGTTTTCCATTGCTTGCCACTGCTAAAAGAAAGCTGAAAATACAGGATGCTGGACAAGAGTCAATTAATCACAACTACATGTATTATAGGCCACAGACATAGTGTCACACGATACCAAGAAGGTGGCAATTTGAAATATCTGAATAAAGCCTACTTATTGATCCTTCCAAAGTGTTAAGCACTGGCAGGAAGTCTGACTTCCAAATATTTCACATCTGTCCGAATGATAAGAGCTTTGTAATTACAACCAGGTAACTTAACATCAGAGAAACTTAGGATTTCAGAGTTGGAAAGCACAAAAAGGTAGCCAAGGTTTCTCTCCTGCCCAATGAAGACACTTGCTGCGTGATCCCTAGCCAGATTGCTTTCTATCTCCTCTTCAGGTATTTTCTTATGGTTTGTGAAGTTTCCTTTTCAATACTTTTACATAAAAGCACGAATAGTTTTCATAAGAGAAAATGCTCACTTTCCGACATCTGACAAACACTTTTCCAAGCATTCTAGCCTCCTGGAAGAAAATTCTGCATTAAACAGAAAAGTATGATCTAGGACACGGCACCAAGAAAATGCCTTGTTGTAGTAAGAACTCAACCTTGTGGGATTAGAAACCAGGAGAATCAATGTTGAGTCGATAACACCATTTTGGAGTAATTTTTTCATTTTTTAAAATGAAATGAACACATCTCATAAAGATTTTATTTTCCCTCAACATTCTTACTTCAGGCAAAGATATCGACACTGTTACGTACATGCTTACCTACAACACATGTTCCAGTTTGACAGAGAGGGATTATCATTTAATGCTCTTGGTGTAGAAATTCTGATATTGCTATCTGTCGGAATATGACCTTCCAAAAAACATGTATAAGTATCTGTGTAGACACAGTCCACTACCAAACAATTTTGGAATGTTTTTCTATGGTGTTATTTAAAGATATTATTCCTGTAGTATAACCTGAGACTGATCTATTCCTAGAATTCTAAAAGCACATGTGGGAAGTGGCATTACTTTTTTCATTGATTCTCAAACATGCAGAGACTATCAGGGTTTCCAAGTTTTCTTCCTTTGTACATGGATTGCTTTTCAGATTTAAATGAGCACTTTCTCCTGACAAATAAAGCACTTAAATGGAGTGCCAGCACACCTTCTTTGAGAAGCAAAACAAAGGGCAGAATCACCGAGCCCGTAATTTCATAACACCTTAAGGTTCACAGAATTGTGACTGTGCAGTTCAGAAAATTAACACGGCCAGCTTCCTGAAAAATAATGGCAGACGGTTAAGTAAAACTAACAGCTAACATCTTCCAGAAATTTAGTGTGACCAAGATACTGTGCTAAGCATTGCCATATGAGGTAAGTAAAATTATCATTCCTGCTTCACAGTTGAGTAATCTGATACCAATAAATACGAGCTAGTACGTAGTGTGTCAAGATTCAAATTTAGAAATTATAACTCAATATAACATAGCAATTATGAGCTTTAGGTCTATAACCAGACCCTCTGGATTCAAGCACCTAGGCCTTCAAATTACTCAACTGTTCTCTCCCTCAGTGCCTCATCTATACAATAGAATCATAATAGTACCATCTTACAGGCTGTTGTGAAAAGTGGATGAGTTACCCATAACCAAAGTCCAATCATGGGAAGAACAGCAGGCAAACTCAAATGAAAGGATATCCTATGCAATACTCAATCGGTAATCTTCAAAAGTGTGACAGTCATGCCGGGTGTGGTGTATGCCTATAGTTGGAGCTACTAGAGACACTGTGGCAGGAAGACTGCTTGAGCCCAGGAATCAAATCCAGCCTGGGGAACACAATGAGACTCTATATCTGAAAAAAATAGAGTGATAGTCATGGAAAACAAGGAAAGACTGAGAAACTCTCACAGATCCAAAGAGGTGAAGGAGACATGACAATTAAATGCAATATGGATCCAATAGGGATTGGATCCCGAAATAGAAAAAGAACATTAGTGGATAAGCTGGTGAAATACAAATGAAGTCTGGAATTTAGTTTATAGTAATTTATCAATATTAATTTCTTAGTTTTAACGAATGTACCACAGTTGTATAATACATTAACATTGCATTTAGCAAAACTGGATAAAACATGTATGAGAACTCTGTATTATCTTTGCAACGTTTTTGTAAAACTAAAATCAATTCAAAATAAAAAGTTTATTTTAAATAGTTAATCAGTTTAATATATGTGAGACAGAATACTGTCAGGCACATAATGAGTGCTAGATAAATATGAGCTATTAGTAGCAGAAGTACTATGTGCTAGACAATGTATCCATAAGAGAAGAGATGAGAAAGTAATTATAAAATGTCCCATGGGTAAGACTGGGCAGTTTGTTTTCTGCAATTGCAGGAATGAAGGTCAAATATGTACAGAACAGAAAATGAAAGGGTCAGGGCTCCCTATCTTCACGGTTCCATTGCACCACTCTTCTTACCTCACCCTCCTTATTCTAATTGTCTGCTGAGATATGTAGTCATATTCTCTTTGCCTGCCATTAAAACTTAGGGCTATTGTAAAAATATGGTTTTTTGTGCCACCTCATTGAAAGTAAAATGCTTTAAAACACTGGATGACGGAGAATCGTAAAAGGCAAAATGTGACTTGTTAGAAAGAAGAGGAGGGAACATTATACCAAAGTTGGTGAATGTGTTCTGTGTATGGCAAACTGCTTTGAGTTAGCTTGCCATCAGGCCAATAAAATGGTCTGAAAAGAAATTTAGAAGCTTTGTGGGATACATGTTACCTTCTGGAAAGCTGTGGTAGCACATGCAGAGTTGCAGTGACATGTGTTGGAATGCATGCTAGGTTTTAGACAGATTCCTAGAAAAGCATGTGTCACAAACACCCTATCATATCCTCACCTTTTGTAAAAGAAGCTTATCAATGTTGAAAGTAATAGAGCATTGAGAATGCACTCCATACTTACTGAACAAATACTGTATTTCATCTATTCTAAGACATACATTCTAAACCCATTTTAATATCTCTGAAATCAAGATATAACTTATGATCAACAACATCATTGTTAATTTGGCAGCATTTCTTTTCTTCCTTTGTGGTTCATAAAAGAGTGATGCATCTTGAAATTAACAGCATCTTACATTTGATGAAAACTGGTGAGGCCAATCCCTTATGCTTTTCATATAAGCTGGTACTATTATATTTAGAACCAATATAGAACCACTCAGAAGAAAACATTTGATGCATATTGTATTTGTGAATGACTTCCACTTTTGTCTCACACACAGGATTGGTGTCCTTCCCTAATTTTCTTCTCTACCTAAATATTAATAAAGCAGAAAAATTGCAATTGATATGTAGAATCAAGAAATATGATGAACACTTTTCTCTCAACAAGTAGACTAAGTAGGTTGATAGTAAATAAAAGATTTGTATGCTAAAATTGGAATCACATGGAGACGCATATGTAAAAGCCTGGGAAAGACTCCTTGAGCACCACAACACTGACACCTACACTCAGAGACTTGAAGTAATTATCATTGAAGTAAGTCATTGATGTATGGAAATTTTGGCATAGACGACTAATAAAATATTTGGCTAGGAATTTTAGCACCTTTATACAAAAGAAACCATATTTATTAGTAGGATGGTGGCTTTGATTCAAAAACTCAGCTTGGATGGTTTAGTTTACTCGGTGTTATGTAGTAAGTTGAACTACATTACATACATAATTCATTCTTCATTAATTTATTCATTCATTCATAGAATGAGACGCTAATATGGGCCGGCACATTAATATGTGACATTAATATGTGGTAGAAGATGGTGACAAACACAAATACATGTAAAAGTTGCAGGAGTGCTTCCCTCATGGAAGAGAACAGTTCTCTTAAGGAATGGGACAGGGAAGGAAAGGGGAGTGAATGAAAAAGAGATACATACATAGTTCCAATACAAGGGTGGTATGTAATGCATATGTCAAAAGAATTAAAACAAATTCTGTAAGAGATTATAGGGGGGGAAGTGCCCAATTCAGTTAATGAGGAAAACTTTAAAAAAAGGTTGAATTTAGGAGGCTGAGGCAGGAGGATCGCTTGAACCCAGGAGGCAGAGGTTACAGTGAGCCGAGATCACACCACTGCACTCCAACCTGGGTGACAGTGCAAGACTCCAACTCAAAAAAAAAAAAAGGTTGAATTTATATTGAATGGTTAAAGATGTGTGCCTCCATTAAACATTACTTGGGTTCTGTGGTCACAGGTAGTTTCAGATGTTCACTGTTCATACCCTGTCTAGTTTAAGAAGTGTTAGCTAACCTTAGCCTTGGTCCCAAATCCTTTCCAGTCAGAGACTTTTAGCAACAGATGTCTTTGCCATTTTGAAAATGCCAATAATAAATGTATCTGTAATTCTCAAGAGGCTTATCTTAACAGATCCACAGCAAATGAGAAGTTTTCATCCATGGCAGCATTTGACAATATGCTATCTGTGTTGTAACATTGCTACAGATTGTTAGTGTGCATTTTTAGCCATAAGTACAAGACACATTAGTGAATATCTAAAAATCTGTAAAATCAATTAATTAGGGATAGTGGCAGTTGCATGATATCATATTGTCATTCTTCAAACAGCTGTGGTTTGGCTTGAAAGAACCTCACTACATAGCTTTCTGTTTTGTTTTACTTGCCCCTGCCATTCTTCATTAACACATCATGTAGAGACAAGTCTTTATTTAGAATGTCCCTTTTGATGGATTAAGGATGTATTTGAAATGAAAGACATTCTGAAAACTACATAACCAATTTTTATTTTTTTACTTAAAAGTAGTAGCAGCCAAGCAAAACTAAGAGGCCCAAGCCATATGGGTGTATGGAGATTATACTGCAGGGCATGTGGAGTCAATTCCAGAACCTTCCATCCAGAAGTTCTGGGTTCTTGGATACATCCTTTGGTATATCTTAACTTCAGTGGGTTTTGTAAACTGAAGTAAAGGGTAGTTTCTTCCCCCTTTATCTTTAAATGGCAGCAATTAGTGAGACAGGAAGATGGCTGTGAGCACTTTAGCCATTCAAGCCTGTTGAGCTGATGAATGATTATGGGTCTTCCTTTTGCCAGCAGCAAGTTTTCCTCCATTTTAGGACAATCAAAATCAATGATGCTGTAATTGCCATGCTCCAGAGGTGGTAGGCAGACAGATAATCTGATGACACCAATTTCTGTAACTGACAGTGCTGAGTAAGACCAAGGCCAATCACTGATTCTGGAACTGGAGGTAGGGGCAGGATGGCTAGCTTATCTGACTCTGTCATAATGTATGAGTTCAAATCTTGGTTCTGTGGCTATATCATTCTGAGTAAGTTACTCGGCTTATTTAAGACTTGGTTTTGACACCTACAAAATAGAGTGATTCATTGGATTATTCTTCTGAGGATTAAACAGGCTATCTGTGACAAAGTGCTTAGCCTGGCATATAATGAGTGCTTAATAAACATGTGCTGCTATTGCCCTCTATCCCTGTTCATATCCGTGTTTCACAAGTACATCACTCTGAAGACAAATCCAATGATACGGCCACTTAGGAACCCTGCAATCCCAGAGCTTTGGGAGGCCAATGCAGGAAGATTGCTTGAGGCTAGTAGTTCAACACCAGTCTGGGTAACACAGTAAGGCCCCATCGTCTCTAAAAGAAATTTTTTTTTTAATTAGCTGGTTGTGGTGACACATGCCTGTAGTCTCAGCAACTCAGGAAGCTGAGACAAGAGGATTGATTGAGCTTTGGAGGTTGAGGCTGCAGTGAACCACAATTGCACCCCTACTCTCCAGCCTGGGTGACAGAGCAAGATTATGTTCCAAAAAATGTGTTTCCAAATGAATATGTACATGTACAATGAAAAGAAACCTAATAAAGAACAATATTTTTACTTGGCAGTCCCATGCTCTGCCAGCCAAAGAACTTGTGTTGGTTTGTATTGCCATGTTTTCATTTACTAATTTAGTTACTATATTTTGGAGAGCCTACAGTGAAATAAAAAGTATGGTGAATTTTGAACTGGATGTCAGGCCCAGAGATGCTTGCAGTTGAAGTACCCAAGTTAAAACAAAGCTTTTGCTTCTGTATTGTGCTCAATATCCATCGTATGTGGTTATAGGAAAGGCTTTGAGTCCTGACTGTCCCATTGCATTATGATCCACCGTGACAGCAGTAGCCAAATAAGGTACCTTGGACCTCTCAAGTTTTCCTGTCCAAGTTTCATCTACCATTTTCAATCATTAACATTGAATGCTCCTTCTATTGAGCTGCCTCTAGAGGGCAAAACAACCCCTATATAAAAAATATTTAAGTATTTATTAATCACATACACACACACCCATGCACACAGCCTGCCGGAGATTGGAAAACTACCACGTGTCAAATACATTACAGGCAATCTTGTCATTCATGAGAAAAATAATAAATGTACTAGCTAATCATGAAAAGCAATAGAGAATAAAAGGTCTTCTGGTAACATTAGCTCATTTCCACTGCTAAAATTCCACTGTGAGTGTTAACAAGTTTCAAGACTTATTTTGTTTTCATTGCCCCATTTTTAAAAAATCTATTACATGTGGATAACACCAAATGCCGCCTACCTAGCCCCCTAGCATTCGTTATGAAGATTAATAGAATGATACTGGGCAGGATTTTCCATTACTCTGAAGAAATAAGGTCTGCAAATACAAAAGAACATTATTAATGTGTATATGTCATGGGTTGCCTGGAAGAGTCTCTGTAACTGGCCACATCGTAATCATCAGGGATTAAAAAAAACAGAGCAATGAGATCTTTATGTTGTTTTCTTAACCTTATAATAGGAAAAATCATCATAAATATCTTTTATTTTATTTATTTATTTATTTAGAGACGGCGTCTCCCTCTGTTGCCTAGGCTGGAGTGCAGTGGCGCAATCTTGGCTCACTGTAACCTCCACCTCCCAGGTTCAAGTGATTCTCCTACCTGAGCCTCCTGAGTATCTGGAATTATAGGCGCCTGCAACCATGCTTGGCTAATTTTGTATTTTTGGTAGAGATGGGGTTTCACCGTGTTGGCCAGGCTGGTTTTGAACTCCTGACCTCAAGTGATCCACCTGCCTAGGCCTCCCAAAGTGCTAGGATTATAGGCATGAACCACCATGCCCAGCCCATGAATATGTTTTAAATGATTTCTGTAATAGAACTTCTAAGACCTTAAAAAGAATTTCTTTCAAAGTTCCATCTGGTTGTTATTGTAATAAAAATCCTTTGTCTAATTCTGCTTATTCAATTGTCTCAACAGCCTTGCATTGCTATAACCCAGGGGAGCCGTCTGTCAGCAGACATATTCCAAGCTCCAGAAAAATAAAACTTAAAACATGATACCCTCTAAGCTCCCCTGAGATGAGCATCAGCTTGACAGCTTACAAGACGTCTGGGTTTGTTTCTTCCACTAACCCTGTCGAAAACCAAGGGGAGCTCGAAATTAAATAAATAAAAGCCCTATTAAGCCAAAGCACGTCACATTGAATAGTTAGTTTTATGGTCCCATTGGGTATCTTTACATTCATTTTCAATTTGCTATTATTCTTTTAATGGATTACAGGAGGGTTCAGATCCATAGATCAGCCAAGCCAATGAAGGTCATTGGCATTCTGACACAGTTGTGTGTTCATGAAATAAAGGAGAACGCATGGGATGAATTCGTGATTCATGCCCAAATGAAGACATGCCATGTAGGGGGAAATATTTTTATAATAGTGGTAAGCTTTGACCCCTCCATGCATGGATTCCAGTCAGGGCTTTAGACCATTTATTAGACAGTGAAAAACGTTAAAAAGAACAGGTGGACTCAGAAAAAAAGCTAAGTGACTTTATGACGTGTCATTATTTCAAGACATAATTTGCTGGGTTTAAGGTCCTGAAAAAAAAAGATCACATCTGGCCACACCCTTGGTATGAGAGGTAGGTTACTCTGAATAGGAAGAAGAATGGATGGATTAAAAATGAGGATAGGGGATGGATTTTCAAAAGGGGGCAAATAAACTAGATTTCATGGATAAAGAGATCACAAACAAAAAGATATGAAGCCAATATAAGGTACTACGGCAGCCATAGAGAAATGTAAGTATTTCACACATCATCACAATGTTGGTTTCTTAGTCAAGGGTGTTATGCTGCTTGGTGAGCACCTCTGATTCCTTTTAATATCATGCCTCAGATGGAACTGCCTTAGGAAGAAGAACAGGTGTGTGACAGCCATGAGAATATTTATATCAATTTTCATAGTACAACCAGGACAGATGTGTGATCTAAGGCAATTTTTAGCTTTAAATTAAATGATTTGTAAGAAGTGTTTTCTTTTGTTTGGAATCAAAACATCAATTAAAAATCTATATACACTTTCCCTACAGTTTCGTATAAAGTCCAAGTAGTTATTAATTTTCTCCATGACTTATTATTATTGTTATCTACGGTAAAGTGAAAGCAAGTTTATTAGAGAAGAAACAAAAGAATGTCTACTCCATAGGCAGAGAGCCAATTTATTATTTTTATACATAACAGTAAGATAATCTGCAGAGAAATATCCATTTTTATGTGTGTTCTGTAATATATACAAATCTAGAAAGGGAAAGGAGAAACGCTTTTGTCTTCTGTTGTTCTCCAATTCAATAAAACTTTTCCTACAAAAGATGAATAATATAATGTAATTACGCTTACAATGAGGGCTGAAAATGTACAGGTCACTTTACTAGTTATTTTATATGCATGAGCTCACTAAATCCTCAAACAGATCTATTCATACGTTATAAATGATAATCTGCTAATAGAGAGTTTAAGAGTCTTCCCCAAATTACAAAGTCATTGAACACACTTATATGTGCCTTCAAAGTCAATCTGAAAATGTCTTTAATGTTCCTTGGAGTCATTCTTACAATAGTTTCTAGTTCCAATGGGAACTAGACAAGAGTGGGGCCTAGTCACAGTTAAAACTTTTATGTGTCCAACTAGTAGTTGTCTTCCTGAAGAAACAAGTGAAAGGAAATCTTTGAGAGGCACTGATGAGATACCAAGCTCCATTCAGTCTTAGTTACCAAATTCATTGGGCCTCTATGGAACAAGAACAATCTGGAGTATCTAAATATAGTTGTTCTGCTCATGGCAGAAATAGGCATGTGGGCCTATGTTCTGAGCTCCAGCTAGTAGGGGTGAACTGGCAAAATGAAAACTGATATCTTTCTGGGGAAGAAGGAGAAGATGAATCTCACGTTTTATCGGAGACACTACAAATTAGGTTTCATTTCTGATACTGTCCCAGGAAGACATTGTAAGCGCTGGCTCATATTTGTTCTCATTTCCTTTCTCCCCCTCTTAGCTATTATTGCATAGAAGGAAAACTAGAAATCACTTGTTCCAGCTCACTGATTTTGGATAAGGAGGATATTATTATCTACTTTTTACAGATGAGATGACAGAATGTCCGTGCTTAAGTGAACAGCTCATTGTGACAACAATTATACTGTACTGGAAACATACTGTTATCATAAAACTATAATCTTTTTGGCTGAACCTAAGTAGGTGTTCAATAAACGTTTGTAGAAGAAATAAAGACCTAATACATGGCATATGGGTTATTAGAATTCCCATCATCTCAACTCCATCTTCTTTGTCATCATTTTCTCCTTCAGCACCCTGTCACTTACTTATTGCCTAGTCTATACTGTTTGTCTTTGTTACCAGAAATGCAAATGAAGACAAAACTGACAATGAATCTTGAAAGTACTTTAAAACAACACATCATCGTTTAACTGTAAAATTTTCTGCTCAATTGCTTGTATAAATTGTATAAATTGAGATAAACTAGACTATAAGCTCCTTAGGGGCAGGATATCTTTCTCAAGTCTGTAAGCTGTATCAGTGGACCTAGCATGAGGTCTAGCAAATACTCATAAATAAAAGTTGGTGGCTACAAGCAGACAAAGAGTACCAGATAGCAGCAACAAAGTTGAGAGTAAATTCCACCCCCATGCCTGCAGATATGTCCCATGGGATCTCAGGGAACGCAGATTAAGATTTGAGATAGGCTTCCAATGTTCTCTACATCATATGCCTTTTTATAAGTGAAAAAGAATGAGTTTTTCCTTAATACTCAAGGGTGCAGACATTCACTGAGCTGCTTGAAGACAAACTCAATAACAACATTTGCTAAAATATTTATGCTCTATGAGGAAACATGATAACACAGCTATCACTAAGAAGGATTCATACACTTTTGGTTAGAATTCAGTCCAAAACTCACTCCACTACAAAAGAGGACAATTCCTATTAAACTAGAAATGCTACACCAAATATAATATATTAGAAGAAAGGTAAAATGTCCTCTTTATTTTCACCATGTTTGTGCTTTCACACTAACCAATCATCTGCAACATCTACGGTTAGGAAATAAACCTGAAACAAAGAAGTCACTGGCATTTACTGACATGAGCCTGGTGGGGAAACTGTAGGTGGTTAGTTCCATTATGGGATCACCTGATCTGATCTTGATTACCAGCTGACCCACTTTCTGGTCTTCACAGGCAAAAAGCCTACACCATAAAGCGTGAACACACCTTACACATTATCTCTTTGTTTAAAGTGAAAACGTTTCTTTTTATTTATTTTTTCCTTTTTAGAGTAATAATTCATGGACTTTAATAAAGTTTAGAAGTTGTAAATGGAAAAGAGACAATGTAGACCTAAATTTTGACACTCAATTAGATGCAGCTGGTGAAAACCGGTGGATTAATGTGGCTTAAACCCTGGCTACACAATGTGGTCTCTGGACTAGCAGCACAAAGAGCTCATTGGAAATGCAAAATTTCAAGCCCCATCTCAGACCTACTGAAACAACATCTACTTTTGATAACACTCTATCCCCAGATGATCCTTGTGCAGATTAATGTTTTGAGAAGCAGCTGGTTTAAGCAAGAGGACTCTTTTGGGTCCAGAGGAAACAGCAAAGAACCTCCCAGGAGAGGCTACTTGCCTGTCACCCATTCACTGAGCCGACCACTTTTTTCCCCATGCAGATTCACATCAGAAGGTGTGTTTTTTAAGGCAGAAGCTATCATAGACTAAAAGGAACATCCATATGTAAGGAGGAAAATATTTATCACTTAGAAACTCACTTTTCCAACAGTACAAATATATTTCATGTCTTTATTCCACTGACTTTTCAAATGTAACTGACCATTGTAATAACCCATAATGTTTTTCATTGTTTTTAATCTAGGCCCCTGATCTGGAAGGTCTCAGTTTGGTAATTGTTAGAGAGGACCCAGATATCTGCATTTTAAAAACTCCACAGACGATTTTGTTGTACAATTAGGATGGGGATTTATGGCTCTATTTTTGTTGTTGTTTACATATAGGATATGGTGGAAGCATATCTCCTGAGGGATGCTAAATCCGGCAACTTTAATATCTTGATTTGGTCTTTGGCCAGTTGCCATTAGACTGCCTCAAGATTTTTTTTTTTTTTTTTTTTTTTTGAGGATTGTTACTTCTGGGACTTCCTCTAAATCTATTACAGTTCAAGATGTTCATGTATTATTATAGTTCAAGTTGCTCATAGCTTATCCTCCTTAAGTTGGATTGTAGTCTCTGAAAACATTTGTGATAGATTGGGCGATTTCCACTAGTGAAAAGCTAGAGCACAAAGGGGACAAAGTAGAGAAACAGGCTGAAGTGAGCTGCTGCTTCAGTCTTGCCCAAGTCATGCAAGGCTCCTAAATTTCTGGGCATAACAAAGTGTCCTTCTCAATAAATAGGGCACACCAATGGGCTAAAAGTATCCTGAATTCCATTTTTACAGGAAGAAGAAAACAATTCATTCAGGAGAAAGACAGTATTCCACAGACAGTATTGCCTGATTTAAAGTGGAAACTTTCAAAGAAGAAAAGAAGTAGGAAAGCAGAGCAGAGGACTGCCTCCCTGGGAAGCATTTATTATGAACTCCAGAAGGAGGCTTTGAGAGTGAGATTTTTTTTTATAACAGACTTGCTGGATTAAAGGCCATGTTTGCTCCCTCAGCATTCTGTGTGCTTCCTTGACCAGTGAGTTGTCTACTTAACAGTAGTCTGGCATGTTTATTCCAGAATCTATGTATACTAGTTTAATATGTAATTATGCAATTACAAATTGAACGAAAGAACAAAATGTGAGGGCAAAAAAAGGTTGTATCTATTAAAAGTAAGACAAAACGTTTGAAAAGAATGGGTTAAAATTAGTAACTAAAACAAATGCTGTTAAATTAGGTGTGGATGAGTCAACTCTTAAAGACGGGGATAAGTAAAAAAAAAAAAATAAGGTTTCTATATGCATATTGCTTTAGAGTTACCGTTATGCTTTTGCTCTCCTTTAGAGAAATTGAAATTGGAAATCGTAGATGATGCATCATGGGTAGAGTTTTTGTAAGAAAGAATTAGAAGCCCACTAAAGAATCCAATATTTAAGGAAAAGGTCTTGACCCTAGAAGAAAAGGTAAATAAATGAATGTACTTGTATATTTTAAGTAAAATGTTTACTTCAAGTGTGCAATTTTTTAATGATTCCCCACTTTAACCTAACAACTACTGGTCTTCATTACATTAGCTAAATTAAGTCTAACCTGGAAAAAGTCTCAACAGTATATTTTAAAACTCTGTCCCTTTGTCCCCACACATGAAGACTAGTACCAATGGCCCCCATTCCAGAAGCATGGTTTGGTCAAAGAGAATATTAGTGATCAGAATATGATGGGTCATGGGGACAGTGTCAAGGAATGAATGAAACAATGTTGAAAACCACTAATTTAAGGATAAACACATGCTCATTTCATGTACATATTTATTAATGTTCTATTACTATTTGTAGCATATTTAAATGGCTGTATATATAGTTTTCTCTTTATATATGATAAATATCCAAGATGCATGCTTTCTAGGTGCAAATATCTACCTGTACATATTAGAACAGGTTCGATGAATTACAGAAACCTACAAACAGTAAATAGAAAAATTAAAATGTTTAATCTAGGGTTGTCTCAGGCTGCCCACAAAGGTAGAGCTCTAGATTTAAATGTTACTTTCCATCAGTTGTCAGCAAAATTTCTCAGTTGCATTACTTCAACATGTGTATACTTGATGGGCCATGAAGTCTCAAAGTACCTAAAACATTGCCCCTCTGAGAAAGGACCCTGTGAACATTTTTTTTTTTTTTTTGCATAGCAGCTCTGTCTGGATCCTGTTGAGTGTGAGCAGAGTGAAGCCATTCTAGAGGCTGTGATCCACTAATCGGCTCTGGGCTGAATTTGGGCATAAGACAAAGGGATGGCAGGGTGCTAGGAGGCCAACTGTCTGAGATACCTTGATTTGAAACCTCGTTTGTCAGAGGTGTTCCATATTGGATCACTGAAAACTGACCTAATTGTGTCTTCTTAACAAGAAGTGTTGGAGATAGATGAACAATGAGAACAGGGGTCATTGAACTCATGTTATATCCCAATAAGGCAGAGCTATAATTTCTAGTTCTTCCTGACAGCTGAGGTATATTCCTGTTTTAGAAAAACTGTGCCTTTGTATCTCACAAATCTTCAAGGTAAAACCCTTAAAGTTAATTTGTACACTCCTCCTCCTTGTGGGTCATAATGTCATACTATTTATTATAATGTGAGTCATTATCCCTCATTTTGAACACACATGAAATACAATTTGAAAAGCATGGTAACTACTTCACAGATCACGGGAATAACCAGTTGATTCAGAGGTACATTGATTGTTAAAATAGAGAAGGGGACTCTATAATTTTTTTAAATAATTGCATTTTTACTATGGTGAAACTCACATAAAGGAATCTCACAAGAAATTAGAAACCAGTTAAGCAAGAGGAGAAAAATCCTGCTCCTCCCTATCTAGGAACTAACTTTGACCATATCAAAAATGTATAAAGTGTCAATAACCAAAACATATTAATCTAAAAGACATTGTTAGGAATTCAAATTTTACTTATTAACCACATGTACAGTGGCAAATAAGGAGGTAAGACCAGTGAATTGCTTTTTGAATTAAATAATCAGACATAAAATATCCTCTTTTAGCTGGCATGAAATTGCTTTAACTGGTCATATTTGTGTTCATACATGAACATCAGATATAATCCACATATAACACTGAAGCTGAACAGAAGTTTAGTTACAGAGCCATTTAGCACAGTGCCTTCAAGGGACACAAATATTATTTAGATGTATTAATAGCAAGAGCTATTTTAACATAATGTACAGCTCTTAACACCACATATTCTAAAAGCTCTTAAAGTAGCAGTTTCAAAATTATGTTTCGAGTAATACAATATTCCCAACAGAACTCAATAGATGCTGCATGCAAAAAGGGTTCTACGTTCAAATTTATAGGACATGCTGGATGTTATGAATTCCCCTTGGAACAGCAGAATGCACATTAGCACATTAACGGTTCTGAGTCCTGCACACATTGTAAACATTGACCTGCATTGATTCTATTATTTCTCAAAATTGATTGATTATAGAACTATTTTACTGAGGGATACTTACAAATATCTCATAGAAAATCAACATTCTGTGAAATGCGATTTAGTCCATTGCCATACAGACATTTGTGTTTTTAATCAAATTTTGGTGAATTAGATGAGAACATTCAAGTTTTTGCAGGTAAGAAAACTAAAGGAATCATTAATTCCCAATGCTTATTCAAATATAAAAATAAATAAATGGTTGTGATGTTTCTACCTATATAGATTCTAAAATTTAATATTCTAGACTTTGATTAGAACTTCCCAACCTTGACAATATTTTCCAGCAGTAATTAAGAGATGTAAGAAAATAAACTAAAACCAAATTGTTTTAAATAACTCTTGCATTTAAACACAGGAGAATTATGAAGCTTGGCTTGCTATTTGTGTACTGATGGCTGGAAACAGTTTCAATTGCTCTGCCTTTGTGAGTTAAATTCTTATTGGCTGCAGATTCTTAACTGTTTCAAATTGTCTCAGAAAATCCGTGTTTTTGCCCTCTTTCTCAATTTCTGCAGAATTCCATCTTTATGTTACAGGTGGAAAGATTATAAGAAGTTAGTAACTATTTTATATTTGTGAACACTGTGTGAAAACAGGAGTGGAAAATGGTATGTGTTCTTTAGCTATGATTCTCTTCAAATGTAACTGGACAGGATTATGTCTTTTGACTAAAATGTGACCATCTTTCACAGCCACATAGATGCCACAGAAGAAGTGTTGACAGCTTCTGTCTCAAGTCTTCTCGAAGCTAATAAGACAGTTAATGCGAACTTGGCAGCGTCAATGCCCTACTGGATAGTCAATAAGAGTGCCTGAATCTGGGTGAGAAATTTGGCCTGGCAGCTGGGGGAATTTCTATAGAAGGCAGTCAAAGGCAGAAAAGGGAGCTGCATTTTGGAATGTTTAAACAAAAACCTATCACTTAAATATGACAAACATATCACAATAAAAATTAGAATTTCCACCATGGGCTTTGGGCATTCTTGGGTAGCAGTTCAAATATTTAAGAACAACCTTTAAATGTTATAATATAGCTAAATTCATTAGTCATTTTCCAGTATGCCTTTCTTCCTTTATGGTTTATAACTTTAAAGCATTTTTTTCACTCCAATGCTATATTAATGTTCATGTAACATTTTCTCTAGTACTTTTGCAACTTTATTTTTATATTAACTTTTTTTTTAGGAAGGAGTCTCGCTCTGTCACCCAAGCTGGAGTGCAGTGGTGCGATCCTGGCTCACTGCAGCCTCTGCCTCCTGGGTTCAAGCGATTCTCCGGCTTCTGCCTTCCTACATTAACATTTTTAATACGCCTAAAGTTAACTTAGGTGTACGCTACATAGTAGGTACCTAACTTTTTTCTTTCTAAATGGTATCATAAGTACAAACATCATTTGAAAATAAACTATTTTTGACCTTATTTGAAATGAAATCTTTTAATATGTTACATTTGGATCTAAATTCATTGCTGTTTTTGCATTCATTATTCTGCTCCATGGATGTGTCATAGGTGTCTGTCTATCCTTATAACAATAATTCCTTTAAAAATTATTGGAGATTTAACATTGGAAAGGCAAATTGATAATCAGTGGCTCAAGCCTGTAATCCCAGCACTTTGGGAGGCCAAGGTGGGTAGATCACAAGGTCAGGAGATCGAGACCATCCTGGCTAACACGGTGAAACCCCGTCTCTACTGGAAAAAAACAAACGAAAAAATACAAAAAAATTAGCTGGGCGTGGTGGCGGGCACCTGTAGTCCTTGCTACTCAGGAGGCTGACGCAGGAGAATGGCGTGAACCCAGGAGGCAGAGCTTACAGTGAGGTGAGATCGCGCCACTGCACTCCAGCCTGGCAGACAGAGCAAGACTCTGTCTCAAAAAAAAAAAAATAAATAAATATAAATAAATAAATAAATAAACACTTTGCATGGATTTATTCTAGGATTTTTAAATTACATATTAGGAATTAAAAACACCGGTGAAGAAGTTCCTCTAAGAAAAGCCCCAGGCTTCAATAATTTTACCAGTAAACACCTGGAAAGTTTCCAGAAATGAAAGATTCTAAAGCCAATAAAATTACTGCAAAGCACTAAAAAGATGAACTCCCAACTTATTTTGTACATCTATTATAAATGCTATTCCAGAAAACGACATGAAAAAGGCACATTTCATGTTAAAAATATTAAAAGTCTATTGAAAGCACTTGATAAAATTCAGTGTCTATCTTGATGATTCAGAGCAAACTAAGAGTACGGGAATCCATTCTTTATCAAATGAAGGTTATTTAAAACAGCCTGCTCAGTGGTCGAAAGCTTAAGTTAAAAACAAGTAGCCAGATTTTTACAAATATTAGTTAATATTGCTTTAGAAGTCCTGGATAATATTATAACACAAGAAAAATAAAAAGCAGTCATGTAAAGATGATTGTCTAAAAAATATAAAATATTAAGTGAAAAACACTTAGAACTGGAGAACTCGGTTACAAAATCAGAATATTAAGACAAACCAATAAATTTCACTTACATCAGCATTAGAAAATAAAATAATCATAAATATCTAAAAATCTACATACAAATAAAATAGTTGAGACTTAAAGACTTGAATAAATGTGAAAATAGACTAAGTTCTCAAGTGAGAAGTATCAACATTTTTGACACGTGTGTTCACTTTTGTCAAAAAAGGTTCTAGACCATAATATAAATGATTGATGTGGTTTCCAAGTTAGACTCATTTGATTTATTTGGAATAAATTTATGTTATTATGGCAGGTACTATAATTTCTTTTTATGTGGCATGGCCATTATTTCATCCAATTATCTCTCAAATGTTTGTGTGTGAATGTGTGTGTGTGTGTGTGTGTGTGTCCCGTTTCTTGCTTTTCCCTTTTCTTTTCATTCTCATTGGTACTGCCCTAGTTCAGCACCTAACTTTTGCACAAAAATTCACTTTTGGGAGCTTTAAAATATCTTACATATCCAGAATTTTGAAAGATGGTTTTGCACCTTCTTTGCCAAACCTCTGTTTTACAATCCTGCTAATATTCCAAAGAACCCTATAAATGGTGTTTTCATTTCCTATCCCTGACTCCTTGAAACTATTCCACATACCGCTAAAACAACTTTTCCTAGATATGGAACAGCTGATGTCACTGCCTTACTTAAAAGTCTTGAGTGGTTTCTAATAGCTTAAAGAACGTCATTCAAAGACTTTGGGTTGTCATGTGTTATCCTCTAAGATCAAGACTCTCCCATCTCGCCTATAGCCTCCCAAACTCTCCACCGTGTGTCCATATCTCAGCCAAACCCAATTTTCCTTTCTCCATAGCCATGTTTCAACCACCCTTAAAGTTCCAAACCAAATTCTACTCTCTTTGTGAAATCTGATTCCGTGCTTGTCTCAAAAATTTTTTCTCTTCTGTGTTCTGACAGTATTTTTTTTGTGAAAATCCACTCTAGCATGTGTTCTATTATTCCATCATAAAATATTTATTGTATTTGGTTTTTTGTGTACTATAAATGGCAAAGTCCTTCAGGGCAGAGCTCATATAATATTTATATTTATATTCCATACTGCATCAGGCACAGTATCTTGTATTTAGTAAGTAATCAATAAACTGATAAATTTATTAAAATTAGGAACTTCAAGGACTATAACGGAGTACATATTACTCTCTTGAATTTAATTATAGCTCTCATTTAATTATAACTAACATATTTTTATATGTCCCACATAATATACTAAGCAACTTCCATTTTATTCTCATACGACCTAATGAAAACATATTATTAGCCTTATTTGTCACACAGTATAATAAGCATCTTACATTTTATTCTCATACAACCTTATAAAATTGGTAGTAGAGGGCTTCATTTTTCAGTTAACCAAGGAAGGGTAACTTGCTCTGGTTCCATAAACAGTAAGTGGCAGACCCGCAAATCAAACTCAGTTCAATTTGACTCTAAGCATTTGTGTGTCTCTGTGTGTGTGTGTGTGTGTGTGTGTGTGTGTGTGCACGTGCGCGGGAGCGCACGCAGGCTCATGCATGCATGCAAGCTAGAAGAGAAAATGGAGATTAAGCACTAAGAACGAAGGAATGTGATGAAAGTTATAGAAGAAATATGTACAGTACAATATGTGCAAGAATTTGTTATTGATCCATGAAGAATCGCAGAGAAACAAAAGAGCAGGGGACACCTTCTTTTTCCTCACAAAGGCAATCAAGAGAGCAATGGTTCAGCATGCTTAAGAATGATCTGGGCAAAACAGGTGAATTGTATGATGTATGAATCGTATTACAAGACAGCTGTTGGCAAAATAATGACTTCAGCAGCTTTAAAAAATACAGATCTGTATGTTCCACCTCAACGGATTCTGCTTAGGTAGATCTGGAAATGAACAGAAGCAGCTGCATTTTTAGAAATCATCTCCAGGTGATTCTGATGCAAGAGTTTAATTGCTCCCTTTTAGAGAATCACCAACATAGAGGGTTAGAAATATACAGACACTATGTTTAGTTTTTCAAGTTGCACACTATAGAATTCCAGTGGTGCCATTCATATTATTTGCTACATGAATACTGCCCTCTAAAGTTGTACAGTAGACAACCTGCACAGATGTGAAAACCATCCCTTTAAAAGTACATGATATGATGAGTGAGAAGACAACTAACATTTCCTAACTGCCTACAATCTGCCAATTACTATGCTAAGCATGATAGATAGACATAAAAACAGATAGATAAGTAGGTAGGTAAGTAGGTAGGTGGGTACGTAGGTAGTACTTCCATAAGTTATATGTCAACCTTTTCAACATCATTTAAAGTTAGGTATTATCACCTTCTTTGACATATGAAGAAACTTACATTCCGACAACTTTAAATATTCTCCATGTTGCACACCTAGAAATAATTCCTTCATTCAACGTATAAACAAAAGTCACCTATGGCCAAGTGGTAATTTTTACTGATATTAGAACCAGAAAAACCGTAAAAGGATCCGTATGATTGTATGAAAGGATGCTCCCACTAGAGAAATCATCTTGCAGCAATGACCGATAGTTACCAATAGCATTTCAATTTTTTAAACCCACAAATTATCCATGAGGAAATGCTGTGTCAAACCTCGTTAAGAATAACAAGAAAGAGCTCTGTACTTTTGATGCAACCTTAAAGGACTTTATTTGTAAATTAAGACCAAGTTATAAGTGGTTTCATAAAAATCACAAGGTCATTACTATGTTGTTTTCACTAAAAGCCTAACTAATCCACAATGACCACTCTTCTCCATCTTCCTGGGAGAATATTTTGCCTTCTCCCCCACTCATTCTTTATGTCATTAAGTAAACAGAACACCCACAAAAGAAATCAATCTCCTAAAGACACACAGTGCCACAGTCCTGTTATGGTAGCTTTTAAGGATGCTTAAAGATTTCTTGATTTGAAGTAGAACTGGCAACGATTGTGCTGAACCACTTTTCTGAAACGGTTAGCAAAAATTAGAAATGAAAATAAGTAATTTAATTTACACATCCAAGGGACACTATCATAAAAATCAAGAAGTTGTAACTCTGCTTTAGTTTCCTAAATTATCTTAACACTAAGCTTGATAGTTATTTCATAAAGAATATGCTATCACCTTCATCAATAGTAAACCACTAATAATCAGGAGATTTAAAAGAACATGAACAAATTCTATGAGCTCAAAAAGGATATTGGGAAGTGTTATACTTGCAAAATCAAAGTAAAATACATTACTAGCTTTAAACACATTTTAAAAACTTGCATTTAAACACAAAGTTATGCAAGATGAAGAAATGGGGGGAAAATATGATGTCATAATGGAGAAATAATTTAAGACAGTCTTATCACCCAGAAGGAACTGAATCCCACTTTCATTCTCTTTAGTACTTTGATATAACATTCACCTTATCTTTGGCCTTCTCATTAACATTTCTTTTCTTCTGAACACCTGGTAGCACTTTTTCACTCGTCAAATAGGAGTATTTCTAGATCTCAATAGAACTATCATTACACTGAATCTGCCCTCTTTGCCAAAGCCCTTTATCGCCAAACCACCATGTTCAACATATTTATTCAATTTCCCTGATAGGAGATTTGAAATTCAAAATTCGAAATGTCAATGTCCTATTTTACTTTTTACCCCATCCTTGCCAAAAAATTAGTATCACAAAGGCAAAAATATAAAATATTTTAGCCTTTTATTTTGTAAAAGGTAAAACATAAAAAGGTAAAAAAAATATACAGGTAAAGGAGTAAAACAAATACCTATATACCCATTAGCCAGGTTCAGAAAATAATCTACAAAAGAAGAACTAAATAAATAGAAATATATACTGTGTTCACTACATGAAAACTCAATATTGTTAAAGTGTCCATTCTTCCCCCTTGATCTATGGATTCAATGCAATTCCAATCAAAATCCCAGCAAGTTATTTTGTGAATATCAGGAAATTGATTCCAAAGTTTACATGGAGAGGCAAAGGACTCAAAATAGCCAACTTAATAATGAAAAAGAACAAATTCAGAGGACTGACTTTATTCAATTCTGAGATATATTCTAAAGCTATGATAATCAAGACAGTGTGGCACTAGTGAAAAAAAATAGACAAATAGATCAATCGACTAAAATAAATATTCCAGAAATAGATCCCATATAAATATAGTCAACAGATCTTTGACAAAGGGGCAAAGGCAATACAATGAAAAAGGATAGCCTTTTCAACCAATGGTGTTGGAACAATTGGACATTCACATGCCAAAAAAAAAAATCTAGACACAGACTTTGTACCATTCATGACAATTAACTCAAAATGGGTCATAGATTGATATGTAAGACACAAAATTAAAAGACTACTAGAAGATAACAGGATAAAATGTAGATGACCTTAGGTTAGGTGATGACTTTGTAAATAAAACACTAAAGGCAATATTTATCAAAGAAAGAATTGATAAGATGGACTTTATAATTAAACCTTTTTGTTCTGCAAAACATAATGTCAAGAGAATGAAAAGACTAGGGAAAAATGGGAGAAAATATTTGCAAAAGACATCTGATAAAGGACTGTTATGCAAAATACACAAAGATGGACATCAGCAAGACGGCAGAATAGGACTTTCCAGCACTCATCTCCCTGCAGAAACATCAATTTTCACAACTATCCACAAGCAAAATCACCTTCACAAAAGCTAAGGAAATCAGTTGAGAGATTACAGCACCTGAGTGTAGCATAAAAATGAGAAAAGATGTATGGAAAAGAGTAGAAAGGGCAGTTTTACATTACCTGTGTGAGCCCTCCCCCAGTCCCAGGCAGCACTGTGAAGAGAAATACCTTCTACTTGGAAGAAAATTAAGGAAGTGAGCACTGGATTTTCCCTTAGACCACAACACGTGGCCTACCCCAGTAAAACCCAGTGATAAACATGACCCCACTGATATGGTTTGGCTGTGTCCCCACCCAAATCTCACCTTGAATTGTAGTTTCCATCCCCACATGTCGTGGGAGTGCTGGTGGGAAGTGACTGGATCATGGGGGTAGTTTCTCCCACGCTGTTCTTGCAGTAGTAAGTGAGTTCTCATGAAATCTGATGGTTTTATAAGCATCTAGCATTTTCCCTGCTGGCACTTCTCCCTCTTGCCGCCTTGTGAAGAAGGTGCCTTGTTGCCCCTTTGCCTTCCACCATGACTGTAAGTTTCCCAAGGCCTTCCCAGCAATGTGAACTGAGAGTCAATTAAACCCCTTTCCTTTATAAATTACCCAGCCTTTGGCAGTTCTTTATACCAGTATGACAATGGACGAATACACCCACTATCCTAGACTAGGCCAGTACTTGTGAACTGCACCTCCCGGCACACCCCAGTGCCAGATGAGATCTTGCACCTATAAGATCCAGGCTTACCTTTTGGACTAGTTCTTTGAACAGACCTTACTGCCAGGCTGACCCCAGCAGCTCTAGGCTCAGAAAATTCCCAGAACTAGAATAGACTCCATGTATAAAACTGGAGGATACTGTGTTACTGTGTTAAGTGAAATAAATTGGCGACAGAAATACAAATATGACAACGATCTCACTCATATGTAAAATCTAAAAACACCGAATTCATAGAAGTAGGGCATAAAGGCCTGGCACGGTGGCTCACGTCTGTAATCCTAGCACTTTTGGAGGCTGAGGCGGGTGGATCACGAGGTCAAGAGATCGAGACCATCCTGGCCAACATGGTGAAACCCCGTCTCTACTAAAAATACAAAAATTAGCTGAGCGTGGTGGCATGTGCCTATAGTCCCAGCTACTTGGGAGGCTGAAGCAGGAGAATCACTTGAACCCAGGAGGCAGAGATTGCTGTGAGTCAAGATTGCGCCACTACACTCTAGCCTAGTGAGCAAGACTCCGTCTCAAAAAAAAAAAAAAAGAGTAGGCATAAAATGGTGCCTACCAGGGCTGGCAGGAGGAGGGGAGTCAAAGGACACAAAATTTAAGTTAGAAAGGGGGAACAAGTCCAAGCGATCTATTGTTTAAAATAGTGATTACAGTTAGTAACAATGTATTGTATTCTTAAAAATTACTACAAGAATAGACTTTAAGTGTTTTCATTGCAAAAAATGGTATGTGAGGTAATTCACATGTTAATTAGCTTGACTGAGCCATTCCACTACACATATTTGAAAACATCATATTGTACATGATAAATACATACAATTTTTTCAATTAAAAGTACATTTAAATATATATATTTATATTTGTGTGTGTATATATATATATGTATACACAAAGAAATCTTAAAACTCAACAATGGAAAAACAAATAATCCAATTAAAAAATGCAGCAAAGACCTTAACAGACATGTTACCAAAGAAGATATATAGATGGTAAATAAGTTTCTGAAAAGTTGCTTCACATTACATGTCATCAGAGAGGTGCAAATTAAAACAACAAGGAGACAGCACTACACAACTATTAGAATGGCCAAAATCCAAACCACTGACAACAACATATACTGGTAAGCTTGTAAAGCAACAGGAACTCTCATTAATTGCTGGTGGGACTACAAAATGGAATAGCCACTTTGGAAGACAGTTTGGCAGTTTTTCACAAAAATATATATACTCTTACCATGCAATCCAACAACTGTGCTCCTTGGTTTTTACCCAAAGGAGCTGAAAATTTAGGTCTGCATAAAAACCTCACATGGACGTTTATTGTATCTTTATTCATAATTGCAAAAACTTGGATGCAACCAAGATGTCCTTCCATAGATGAATGAACTGTGGTACAACCAGAAAATGGAATATTATTCATGTCAAAAACAAATGATCAAGCCAAGAAAAGACGTGGAAAAAACATAAATGTATGATACTAAGTGAAAAAAGCCAATTATTTGAAAAGTCTACATACTGTATGATTCTAAATATGTGACATTCTAGAAAAGGAACATTTATGGACATAGTAAAAAGGTTTGTGGTTGCCAGGGATTAGTGGGAAGGAAGGATGGATAGGTAGAGCACAGAGGATTTTGGGGAGAGTGAAACTATTCTGTATGATACCATGATGGTAGATACATGTCATTACACATTTGTCCCAACCCATAGAATGTACAACACTAAGAGTGACTCTAATGGAAACTATGGACTCTGAATGATAATGATGTATTGATGTAGGTTCATCAATTTCAACAACTGTACCACTCCAGTAGAGGGTGTAAATTGTAGGGGGAGGCTGTGTATAGATGGGGTAGAGAATAGATGGGAAATCTCTGTTCCTTCCATTCAATTAAGCTAAGAACCTAAAACTGCTCTAAAAGATAGTCTATTACAAAAACTAAAACTATGGCCAATCTTGTTTCATCTCTACTCCTATTTATCCCTCCCTACGTTATTTTGATACAAATCCTTATGTGTATCTTTCATAAACTATTTCAGTTATTATTTCTAAAAATTAAGGATGCGTTTTGAAAACATAGCCAATGTGCCATTATCTCACCTAAAGATAAGAATAGGTGATAAATAAAATATTCATATATGATCAAATTTCTCTGAAAATACAGGATATTTGATGAAATATTTATGCTATAATAACTACACTTTCTATTTTCTTTTTATTTTCTTTTATTTTACTTTAAGTTCCAGAATACAAGTGCAGAATGTATAGGTTTGTTACACAGGTTGTGTGCCATGGTGGTTTGCTGCACCTATCAACCCATCATCCAGGTTTTAAGCCGTGCATGCATCAGCTATTTGTCCTAACGCTCTTCCTCCCCTCACCCCCCCACCCCCCAACTGGCCCCGATGTGTGAATAACTACATTTATATTAAAATTGCACTACTGCAAATTTGGATGAGCTTTGAAAACAAATCTTGCTTTGGATTAATGGCTTTTAGAATTTGTTACAGAACAGAAGTTATCATGGTTTCTGATAATCAAATCAAATCAAATCAGTAGTCACACTACCGAGCATTTAATTTATTTAATTTAAAGTAATACAGTTATCAACAACATTATAGAGTTGGTTTCAAATCAAAACATGAGAGAGGATGTAAAAACAACCAGGATACTAGGTCCTGATAAGATTGCAGTCATCTCAGCTTTCATTTGCCCACTTCTTGCTTTTCTTTCCCTTAGTAAAGGTAAAAACTAAAAATTAGTTCATAAATTTTCCAGCAACTTCCTAGTATGGTTGAACTTAACTTCAACAGATATTTATCACCTTTAGTAGAGCAAACACTGCACTTTATTTACGTATTTAGTCTCAACATTTCTAGGTGTAAGATGGAAATGAGTAATTTGCCATGATCCTCTCTCAGGGATGTTGGAAATTCACATAAAATAAGCATCCCTGTGAAGAGACAGGCAAACACAACACATTGCTATTATTCCATAATTTAGAATAACCTGCCAAAAATGCAACATCAAAAGCAGTGTAATTATCTTACCATATTTATCTTTAATCCTAGGCACCGTGGTGTAGTGAAAAATAGGCTAAAGAAGGAGTGTATTTTTAAATCAAAGATTCTACAAAAATTTGATTCTGATTTTAGTAATAATTTATTCCAATGTGACATGATTTCAAGGATTTCAAGGATACTCAAGTATCTAGAAAAGTGCCTAGAATATAGTAGGAACCCAATAAGTATTTAATGATTAAATAATGCATGTCAAGTTAAGGTATCTATAATTTATTCCCAAAACAACAGAAGAACCACTAAAGGCCATGAACGTGAGATGAACACAATCATATTTAAGATCTACAAAGATCTCCCTGGCAGCAGCGTACAAACATCCACAGGCTAAGCTAGGCCAGAAACTGGAAGCCCAACTAGGAGGCTATGTGGTCCTCCAATTAAAACATAATCGAGGCTATTGACTCAACAATTGCCCTCCTAGTTATACGCCCCAAGAAAAATGATAACATATGTCCACACTTGTACATTAACGTTCATTCAGCATTATTCACAATAGCCACTAAGTGGAAACCACCTAAATGAATGTTAACTGAAGACTAAATAAACAAAATATTGTATACATGCAATGCAATTTTTTTTGGCAAGGATAATAAACACGTGCTGATACATGCTATCACACGCATAAAATCTGAAACTGTTACTTTAAGTGAAAGAAGCCAGCCACAAAAACCACATGTTGCATAATTTCATTTATATGAAATATCCAGTATAGGCAAACCTATAGAAACGGAAAGTGGATTAGTGGTTGCCTAGGGCTGGGCAGAGAGGGAGGAGAGAAATGGGGAGTGACTACTAATAAGTATGGTGTTTCTTTTAAACGGAACAAAAATGTTCTAAAATTAGATAGTGGTGATGGTTGCACAACCCTGTAAATATATTGGAACCTTTGAATTATACATTTTAAATAAGTGAATTGTATGCTATATGAATTACATCATGATAATGCTGTAGAAAAATGACAGACTGAACAAGAGTGAGCCAGAAAGCTTTGGATGGACAAGACTGGATAATAGATACTGACATTAAAGACATTAAGGAACTAAATGGGATATTTATTCCCATTCATGTTAACAAATATATAAGCCAAAGACATTGCTTCTTTAAATGATAAGATATAGCTGCTAAGTAAGCAGTTACTTCATTGCAGACCTTTTTTCAATTACTTTAAATTTATCATTACATTTAATATTCACAATAACCCAATGTAATTTTGCCTATTTTATAGGTAATTAAACTGAGGCACAGAGTGGTTAAGTAACTTGCCTAACATCACACATAGGAAATGTCAGAGTCATAATTTGAAAAAATGCAATTGGTGGCTAAAATCTGTGTTGTTAATCACTATGTGATTCAATCTATCACATTCCTTATAAAATAATTACCTTTTGGTCCTCTAAAAAAATAAATATGGGACTTTAGGAATGTGGATATCTTATCCCTAATTAGGGTACTTAAATGACTTAAGTAAACACACTGGACATCTTTCAAAGTAAAATATAAGAAGATTTTCCTAGATAAAATTGCCCTGAGAAGTAGTATGACCCATTGCATAATAGCTGAGATTTTTCATCTAGTCACACTTGGGTTCAAATCCAAGATCTATGACTTATTATCTGTGTGGTTTGAGAAAGTCATTTAATTTGTCTGCATGATAATAAATACTTCATAGTGCTCTTTGATAAATTACATGAAATGACAGTACACTATCTGACACAGGCATAAACTCAATAAATAGTGATTTATTATTTGGTTAATCAGCCTTTATATCTCCTAGAGTTTAACTATTTTCTCAGTTAAACTTCTGATTTGCTAATTCATTGAGGGTAACTGTGCTAGATAAACAAGGTATATTGCCATTGTGTTGGTTTCAACTAAAAATCCTGTAAAGAAAAAATCTAATGCCACTAGATTTTGTAGCATAATCTGGTGGATATAAAACACTGCTATATTCAGCTTTACTTTAAATATTTATCTAATCGATACAGATAAGCCATAGATTCCCCATAGGAAGGTATCAAGACATAAGTGGCAATTCAAGTCAAATAATAGATGCTAAAACTGCAATTCCATTTCATATCCACTGTAAGTAACATCCCTCTTTTGCATAACACATCAGTGACAGCATCTAAAATTAAAATAACTATTTAAAGTTTCTAAAGAAAGCTTTTCAAGATCTAAGTTTTTTATTTGCCTAGGGAAAAAATAGAGTTGAATGTTCTGTTATTCCCTATTTGCAGATGCATAAAGCAATCACTTTAGAAAATGAACAGTTTGTTAAATTTATAGCTGGTATGTTCTCTTTAGACTAATCTATGCTGGCTCAGCTTAACTACTGCATTGTCAGTGCCTGCCTTGCTAAGCACACCCAGCAAATTTCACAATGGCCAACATCCTAATAATGCATTATGTATATTTTCTAAACATTACAATGTAACTGCACATTTTATGAAAAAGGAACAACATCAGAAAATGAAAGAGGGAGAAAGATGGAATAAAGATGAGTTTGCATTAACAGCCAGGCACCTGAACATTGACGTGGTTACTTATTTCCTCACTTGCAGATTAATGACAGTGTTTACCTCCTTTGATATTGACAAGGACATAATACATCTTGACAAATGATTAAAGAGGCTGCAGTAGAGTTTATTTCATGGTAGTGTCAACTGCCCTCCTTTTGGCATGAAGTGAAAAGCTTACATCAGCTGTAATTTTTAGTAACACCCTTCTGTGGGGTTCTCTTACAACTTTATAAAACAAGTGTGATAAATTGATTATGCTAACAAGTGTGGGCTGCAGTGAGTGGTTTACTGGAGATTGGATCTTGTTTCTAAATAACAAGAATTATGACAATGTTATACATTAAAATCAATAGTTGTTTAATATTTCTATGAAGCCTATAGATTTGTGTTAAAGAGTTAATCTATTGGCTCTTGTAATACTTATTTAAGCAAGATTGTTGTATTAAATTATGCTCAATAAGGAAACAGGGAATCAAATGAAGCTTGGGGTGCTAGATGAGAAAGAATGACGGCAGCTTGAGGCCTAAGTCCTTTTCAGAGAAATATTTTATTTTTTAGTGAATTTCAGAATGGGACTTCTAAGCTAATCACCCATTATTTAAGACTCTGATAACCAAAAGTAAATAAAGTAAAACTTATCATTATGACACATTTGCATTTCAAGACTATTTAGGTAATATTTGGAACTTAAAAATTATTTTCTCAATATTTACTTTTCATTGTTTCTATGTTCTGATCACCTGATTTCCATATTTGATATTTTTATGGTACACATTATGACCTGAATGGAAGCAATCTCTCTTTCAAGCAAGAAATATACTTATCTATCAAATATAGTTTTTGGCATATCAAAGTTAAATTTACCATAGGAATGATAAGTAAATGTATCCAGGCAAAAGTGGGAGAGAGTAGGTAAGGCCGACCAGAGAAGAAAAGGATATACATGGAAAAATTGGTCACACTGAGGTGGTGACAGGTACCTTGAGAATAGAGGAGTCTCATGAGGGTCAGGGCTAAATTCAACTGGAAGAAAGGTGCAGAGGGAAAAAAGCTGTAGCTTCAGACACACAGACACTGGAAGAGAGGGAGAATGAAGAGGACTTGCTGAAGGAGCTGGTGAAGGTGCAAATGGCATACGGAGAAAAAATCGGGAGCTGAAAAGTCCAAAAAAGGAATCCAAAAAGTGGAGAAAGGGGTAATTAACCTTTTCTCTACTTTTGCTGGGAGTTTAAAGAGAATGAAGATGTATAAAATATTAATAGATAATAATAAGGAGATCACTGCATTTCAAAAGCACAGTGTAGTGAGCGTTGAAGGCAATGAGTTAAAGAGTGGGTATATGTCAAGAAAATAACAGTTGTAGACATAATTCTGGAATTCTTCATCCTGAAAAAAGAAAAGGGAAGCTGAAAACATACATGAAAGACTTAAATAAGATTTATTGCTGTTTTGCAACAGTCCTAAAAGTCCCTGCTTTTAGGCATAGACGAAGACAGTGAATAAATAGCAGATTAAAAATTTAAAATAATGGAGAAAAGGGCAGGATCCAAGGAAGAATCAAAGAAGATGAAAGCGGAAAGTAGCAAAGGGAAAAGGTTTATCTTTCTATGACAAAAATTCTAGTAGAAATTAGTGTGCTGAAATAGGGAACAATAAAATGTTTTAAAGTATCCATATGCATATCTTTTATAATAAATACATATGGAACTTTTACTTCTGTGATTTAAAGAAGAGCTGTACCAAGAATAAGGACCAGGATGAATAAGATAGACAGCTGCAGAATTATTAACAATGGGAAAGTCATCATCAACTTGTGACATATCACTCACAGAACTGATACCACTAAAGGGCCAGCTTTTATCAGTAGATTCTACTAAAAAATGATACATGAATTTAACCTCCAATAAACGGGTAAGATGGAATGTGGAGAAAGATGACATTTTGAAGGGATGATGTCATACCTATTTCTTTATTTTCTTTTTTTTTTTTTTTTTTCTTGAGACGGAGTCTTGCTCTGTTGCCAGGCTGGAGCGCAGTGGCACCATCTCGGCTTATTGCAAACTCCACCTCTCGGGTTCAAGCGATTCTCCTGCCTCAGCCTGGGACTACAGGTGCATGCCACCATGCCCAGCTAATTTTTGCATTTTCAGTAGAGATGGGGTTTCACCATGTTGGCCAGGATGGTCTCAATCTCCTGACTTCGTGATCCGCCTGCCTCGGCCTCCCAAAGTGCTGGGATTACAGGCATGAGTCACTGTGCCTGGCCCCTCATACCTATTTCTAAATTATACAAATTAAGAAAGAAAATGATCAGAAATTAGGTGCGGTTTAATTCTGGTTTTATAGGAAAATTGAAAACTGGTTAAATATGATTCCTGAATAAAATCATAGAAACTTTTATTTAGGAGAAGAATGACTTTATATGAGAAAAGTAGCATTAAATCTATCTTCTTTCCTCTAGAGCCCTCCTATGTTCTCAGTCCCTCTCCTTTATCCACATTTCTTAAGAGCATAGTTCATACCCATTGCCTTCTCATCTCCTCCTCCTACTTTCCTAGTCATCCCTGTAATTCAACCTACTATGGTCACCAAATACAGTAATGCATCACTGAACGATGAGGATATGCTCTGAGAAAAGCATCGTTAGGTGATTTCATCGTCATGTGAATATCACAGAGGATACTTACACAATGCGAGAGGGCATAGCCTACTACATACCTAGGCTCTGTGAGATAGCCTATTGCTCTTAAGCCACAAACTTGTACAGCATGTCACTGTACTGAATACTGTAGGCAATTGTAACACAATGGTTAAGTATTTGTATATGTAAACATAGTTAAACATAGAAAAAATATGGTAAAAATACAATATTAGAATCTTATGGGACCACCAGGGTAAATTTGGTATGTCATTTACCAAAACATCATGCAGAGCATGACTGTACAATGGACATACCTGTTTTGGTCTTATTAGATTTATATATTGATTTTAAAATAGTTTATTATTCTTGAAATTCTTCGGTTTCTTGAAAACACACTCATTCACTTATTAACGCATTTCCTCAATAAATACTAATTTTGAAACTATTATCTGCCAAGAATCTTTCCTGCAGTTGTTATTCATTCGTTCATTCTTTACGTGAGCTTTCAAATACTGCTTTTACTTCTTTGAGCCCTTAAACGTTCTCCTCACTTGACATAAAGCTATAGGTGATGACACCTGATCTCATGGATTTAGCCATCATGTATATCAATAATTTCCAATGGAGGATATGGAAAGATTTGATGAAAATTCCCTATGGAATATGTCAGCATCTCTGATAAGCTGGACTTTTTGAACTACAGTCTTGTACATGGCAGATTCTGACATGCTCCACTCCTTGAATGAGAATCGCTGGCATGCAAAGGGAGATGCTATTAATAAGATTATGTTGTACTTCTGGAATATGTAAAGGCAGAAAAATTTGGGGAGCCATTCACTTTCTGGGATAAGATTTACCGGATTTGGGCCGGGCGTGGTGGCTCATGCCTGTAATCCTAGCACTTTGGGAGGCCGAGGCGGGCGGATCACGAGGTCAGGAGATCGAGACCACGGTGAAACCCCGTCTCTACTAAAAATACAAAAAATTAGCCGGGCGCTGTGGCGGGTGCCTGTAGTCCCAGCTACTCCGGAGGCTGAGACAGGAGAATGGCATGAACCCGGGAGGCGGAGCTTGCAGTGAGCTGAGATTGTGCCACTGCACTCCAGCCTGGGCGACACAGCGAGACTCCGTCTCAAAAAAAAAAAAAAAAAAAAAACATTTACCGGATTTGTATCTATGGAGTAGACCAAACACCAGTTCAAGTACAATTGGATGTTATACAGACTGCAAACACACTTAAAAATAAATCAACACCAACTACCTCAATTTTATCCCCATTGTCACCCCACAATGTCTCCTTTTTCGGTGATCTCCATCTTGTTGATAACACAGTCATCTACCTAGTCACCAAAGCAAGAACCTTGGGAGTTTTCTTAGGTACCTCCATCTTGCTCTATTGTTCGTTCATCACTAAATCCAGTGTTCTTTTTTTAGTAACGGTTTTCTTGAGATATAACTCACACACCATAAAATTTGCCCTTTGAAAGTAAACCATTTATTAATTTTGAATATATTCAAATGTTGTGCAACCCTCACCACTATCTAATTCCAGAACATTTTCAGCATTCCAAAAAGAAATTGATGTGGATTGGCTATGTCCCCACCCAAATCTCATCTTGAATTGTAGTCCCCATAACCCCCACGAGTCATGGGAGGGATCCGTTGGAGATAACTGAATCATGGATGTGGTTTCCCTCATCCTGTTGTTGTGATAGTGAGTTAGGTGTCACGAGATCTGATGGTTTTATAAGGAGCTTGCCCCTTCACTGGGCACTCATTTTTCTCTCTCTTACTGCCTTGTGAGGAAGGACGTGTTTGCTTTCCCTTCTGCCATGATTGTAAGTTTCCTGAGGTCAGTTATACTGCTTTCCTTCAGAAATTACCCAATCTCGGGTACGTCTGTATAGCAGCATGAGAACAGACTATACAGAAATCTTATACCCATTAGCAGTCATTCTCCATCTCCAACTCCTCCCAGAACCTGGCAAGCACCAATACAATTTGTTTCTATGTCTTTCTGGCAAAAAATGTGGTCGTATGTGTCTAGGCCTGTTTTAATGTAATCATTTCTAGATTCCAAATGCTTATCTTCATTCCTGCTTGTCTGGACTACTCTGATCACCTCCTAGTATATCCTGTGACATAAGGTAAATAGAGAGATTTATATGAAGCCAGATCTGAGAAGATCATTTCCCTGATTAAAACCCCTGAGTGGTTACTGATCTACCTATAGATGAAGTACAAGCTGTTTAACATGGCTTTGCTTTTGTTCAAGTCCCTTCATTTTAGAATGTTCTCACCTGCACACATTCACTTGTCCTTTAAGACCCAATCCTTGATTATTCAAGTTCTTTCTGACACTCTAGGCTAGATCAGATGCTCCTCCTGCATGTTTCCAGAATCCCATGATGACAAAAATCAATGTAGTCCTATCTATTCCCTAGGTTCTCGCAGAATTCCTAGAAAATGGTAGGGCTTCAAATAATATTTGCAAATGCATGCATGAATACATCAATAGATTAATTAATATGTAAACCCATTAAGGAATGATTAATTGAAGGACCTTAAATATTACTTGAGTTAATACTAGAGACTGGTTTAGTCTGTGAGGCAATGAAACAAAAGACATAGATCAATTGCTAGAGCAAAAGAGTAAAACAATGAGAATGGAAATGTAGAAACTGGCACACAGTGAATTTGTTTTAATCAGAAAATATCAATACAAAGATAGATAATCATGAATTGGATACGGAGAACCAGGTAAATTATAAATGCTTCAAATTCAGTTTATTTCCATGATCCTACAAATCAAGATTCTTTTATTATGGAACAATCAATAATAAATGACATATCCACATAGATTCAGACAATTTTTAATAGAGAAACTGAAAAACAGTGATGGTCAAGGCAAATTACTAACTTGAACAATCAACAGTGATATATTTAGAAGAAAGGGGAATCTAAAATATTTTAAATGTATATCAACTGTTTTTAAAATGAGCTACATAGTCGCTATACTTGCCATGATGATAGGTACAGATCTTACAAATATTATGTCAGAAAAACTCCAAATTTGTGTGAGTACTAAATTTCTTCAAACATCAATTCTGTCCATTCTATGAATGTAGCGGCGGTTGTCCTTACCACATAGATTAAGATTCACTTTAAAATTTAGCTTTTTCGTTACACTTAGGTTTCTTCTCCTGCATAAAGTTAAGGTACCTTTACTGCAACTGCAACATCCACCATGACTATGCTGACACTCTAGAAAATCCTGACAAAGCCTCCAAGCATGGCTTTGTAAACCTCTGTTGCAATGAAAAATAAATCAGAGGTATTAAAACCTTATAAAAGAAAGTCTCTTGTTGCTATAGAAATTTCTAGTTCCTAAAGGCTCAAAGAATGAACTATTTTCTCCGATTTACCTGGGTCCTGTTTTTGCATTAGTGATATTCAGATGATTAAAGGTTTTTGAGAGATAAGCCCTTACTATAAGCAGGTAAAGACTCCACATTCATTCTTATTCTACAGAAGCAGATTGTGAGCACACAAATCCACTCTCGGTTAATTCGTTGAGGCGACATGTAATACGTGGTAGTGGTTCACCAGTCAATCAGAATGTTCCTTCCATGCTTTTTCTCTTCTTAAAATGACCATGTGTAACTAAATATTATAGCTTTTTCATCATTCTCTTTGTTTCTAACAGATTCACATTGAATCATATAATCTAGTCAGTGTTATAGAAGTCATACTTATCTGATACCAATGTTCAGAATAAAGGAAAAAGTGAGTTATTGGTTTACTATTAAATGTAATCTACAATCTCAAACAAGCAACGTAGTACTTTTGCTTGTTTTCCTATTTATCATTGGTTCCTGTAAAATGAACATATTACTCTAGGAAAATATAACTTTTGGACCTATTGTAAATACATATATATCTGTTTATGTCCATGTGTATATATGTTTTACTCTGTGTGGACTTCACCACTGCACAATATATGCATGTAAGAAATCTGAACTTGTATATCCTAAATACAAAAAAAGTTTAAATATCACAGTAAATTATATAAAAATATACTTATAATTTGAACTATATTACAGAATTACTATACTGATACTACAGAAACCTACACACACACAAACTTTTCTGAATATCTGGCATGAAAATATCCACAGTAAGTGACACATTGGTATGCCGAAAGAACCAATCATTCACAATGTACATTTTGTTCCTTTTCTGTATGAATATACATATAAAACTTCTTATGCTGCCTAGAATTCAAATCTACTATATTTACAATAAGGTTTAAAATTCTTAATTATTGTAAAGGGCTTACAAAGGCTGTTCTAGAGTAACATATGGAATTTTAAGAAGATTATGTATATATTAGTTTATTTATGATATTTTTGCCCATGTGATCCCATTGGACTAAATAGCTATGTTTCCTTGAAAGAGGAACTATGATGTAATAATGTCTCACATATTAAATTATTCCCTCTATCATACTGCTTACTTTGTAACTATAAGCTATATATTAGCCAAAGCAACTAGAAGTTCCTCAGGACTTGCCACCTTTTCACAAAGAGAATGAGATGCGTCTGCCTCTATGTTTCCTGTGAACCTTCTAGTGCAGGCTTTATCATTCTGTATTGTATCTGCTTACCTCCCACACTACACTGTGAGTTTGAGACCAGAGACCATGCGTTAGCCATTTTGATCTTCCTAGCAACAGAACTGAGCTGTATTTATTAAGCTAATGAATATTAAATGATATTAGCACTTATCACAATCTACTGTGTATTATTATCAGTTCTGTGTATGTCTAATGACCACTTTCTCTACCCACTAAAAAATGCTTTAGAAATGAAGAACTGTTGTACGCATATACATATACCTCTTTCCCCAGCACACAAACAAGGTGTTTGGTAAATATTTATTAACTTTTAATTAAGCATGTATAAAGTTAAGGAATTGTAAAAGTACAAACTTCAGAATGTCCTATTTCAATGACTTTCTTTAGACAGTAACAGTTACTACCTTGACTTTTATTTTCTGAGTACAATAGAGAAATTTTGTCCCCAAAGAACATTAGACTTTTGATTCACTTGGCTTGAGTTACCGAGATGAACTTCTTTCTGAATAAAATATTTCTTGTCCTTTCTATGGGAGTGAATTTGAGGGTCCTTGCAAATACATTGGCTAATGCTCTATGTTGAAATCTCAGGAATTCCCCAAACAGACACTAAGGTTTTTGGTATCCGGGGAGGTTTAAGTCTAATATAAGGTATTTCTTAGT
Organism: Symphalangus syndactylus; assembly: GCF_028878055.3. NCBI lineage: Eukaryota > Metazoa > Chordata > Mammalia > Primates > Hylobatidae > Symphalangus > Symphalangus syndactylus. The sequence goes on along the minus strand of NC_072447.2, from coordinate 43,125,444 downwards.
ACTCACTTTTAATTATCCTGTTGTGACATATTCTTCTAATAATATATATTTCAACTTAATCACTCATGGCATCTACCATCAATATAGTATCTGTATAATTCAAATTTTAAACAGAATTCTATATAATCCACTGTGATATTTAGAAAATGTTTTTAAACAGAGTAATATGGCCAATATGAAATTTCAGAGCGAAAGTTTTAATGTAAAGCTGACCTTTGAAATGTAGGAAGCTTATTATTATTACCATTATAGAGTTAAAATAATAGCAATCATTAAATTATTTTAGAAATCATATTGGATGACCAATATGTATTTCCTGAGAATAATAAATACTTCAGTTATTCATACACTGATCCAACATTTTTAGCTATAGTTTAGAATCAAACAAAGCATTTCCTTTAGAGTTCAAAACTCACAAATCATTGTGAACAGGTCAAGCAGATTATAATATACTACGTCTGCTCCCGTGGTTGCTCCCTTTTTTAGATAAAATGTCATTCTAACAGTGTTCTCCCTATTCCCACGAGTTCTTAGACTATTCAGAAAACTCATGGGGAGAAAGATTACTTATTCATGAAAGCAGTGTTTCTTTGGTCATCCTAGATTTGACTGGCACTAGCAGCAACTATGTCTGACTCCAAAGATTTAAATATTCATTAGAGCATAATCACGACATTTAAATATCTAAGCGTTAGAAGTTTCAAAGTAATTCTCATTTTGGAATAAATGTAGCCTATTTTACATAGATGAGCTAACATAATGACAAAGTATTACATTCCTGAAAATTTCACTGTTTGGGGGACTACAATATAGAATATTTAGAATTCTGTTAAAACATCCTACCAAAGGTTGCTTAGGTTATAAAAAAATTTGACCTGAAAATTCATAAATAAAAAATGGTTTCTTGAAATAACTGTGTGCATATGCCTCTCTTCAAATGAATTGTCTTCCTGTAATTATACACATAAACTACAGTTTTATGACTGAATCATTATATATAAAATCAAGGGCAACTCAATCATTCTTGGAGAATGCTTTCATAAACTGCCTCCCCCAGTAGGATGCAGCATGGATGTACATGTTGGGGTAAGAGTGTATATACAGAAATACACATGCGTGCACACACACACCATAGGGGACTTCAAAAAGTTAGTAGAAAAATGGAAATAAAAGATAAAAATTTAAAAATATAAATTTTATTTTTCAAAATAGGTTTAAGACATTTTTGTAAACAATGATACCATTTAGTTTACTCCTAAAAAACTGAAGATCCTCGGAATTTAACCAGGCCAATGGATGCTCTTTAAAGATTTTTTAAGATAGAAAACAAAAAAAGTAAGAAGAGGCGAAACCAGGACTGCAAGGCACATACCTAATGATTTTCCATCAAAACTTCTACATCTACAAAATTGCCGTTGTTTGATGTGAGGAATGAGCAGAAGCACTGTTGTGGTGGAAAAGGCCTCTCTGGTGCAGGTTTTCCGGATGTTTTTCTGTTCAAGCTTTAACTAAATTTCTTTAAACACTCTCATAATAAGCAGCTGTTATTGTTCTTTAGCCCTCCAGAAAGTTAACAAGCAAAATGCCTCAAGCATACCCAAAAATTGTTGCTATGACCTTTTCTCTTGACTAATCTGCTTTTGCTTTTTTTTTTTTCCTTCAACTTTTAAGTTGAGGGGTACATGTGCAGGATGTGCAGGATGTGCTGGTTTGTTACATAGGTAAACTGTGTGCCATGGTAGTTTGCTGCACAGATCATCCCATCACCTAGGTATTAAGCCCATATCCATTAGCTATTCTTCTTGATGCTCTTCCTCCCCCACCATCCACCTCCAACGGGCCCTAGTGTGTGTTGTTCCCCACCATGTGTCCATGTGTTCTCATCATTCAGCTCCCACTTATAAGTAAGAACACGTGGTGTTTGGTTTTCTGTTCCTGCATTAGTTTGCTGAGGATAATGGTTTCCAACTCTATGTCCCAGCCAAGGACATGATCTCATTCCTTTTCATGGCTGCGTAGTATTTCGTGGTGTATATGTACCATATTTTCTTTATCCAGTCTATCACTGATGGGCATTTATATTGATTCCATGTCTTTGCTATGGTGAATAGCGCTGCAATGAACATACACATGCATGTATCTTTATAACAGGATGATTTATATTCTTTTAGATATATATCCACTAATGCAATTGCTTGGTTAAATGGCATTTCTTCCTCTAGGTCTTTGAGGATTCTCAACACCATCTTCCACAGTGGTTGAACTAATTTACACTTTCGCCAACAGTGTAAAAGCATTCCTTTTTTTCCATAACCTTGCTAGCATCTATTGTTTTTCTTTTAACTTTTTAATAATAGCCATCCTGACTGGTGTGAGATGGTATCTCATTGTGGTTTTGGTTTGCATTTCTCTAATGATCAGTGATGTTGAGCTTTTTTCACATGTTTGTTTCATATGCTTTTGCTTTGACAGGACCCGTTTCAGCTCTTGGTAGCCTTTGCTTTGATTGTGCTAAGTCTGCAGGATCATACTGTTAAAGTTGTATGTCGTTTCCTGTTACAATTCTTTAACAAAATGCTTTAAGATCTTGGTCCCACTTGTTTAAATTTTCCATTGAAAGCTCTTCTCTTGTCTGCACTAATCTGGGTTCAATGGTTTTGGCACCTATCAAGTGGAGGTTTGCTCAACCTTAATTTTTCAGTCAGAATTCTGTAAGCTGAAGCAATTGAGATGTCTGTGGTGTTCACTATTGTTTCTGCTGTGAATGGTCAGTCCCCTTGAATCGGGGCATAAAAAAGATTAATTTTCTCCTCTGTGTGGACAGTCTGCTGCAGCGAGCATCATCTTCTCCATTGTCTCATCCCTTCTCAAAATGAGTTTTCCATTTGTAAACTGTTGATTGCTTTAGGGTATTGTCCCCATAAACGTTGTGCAAAGCATCAATAATTTCACCATTCTTCCTCTCAAGCATCACCATAAATTTGATTTTTTTTTTTTTTTTTTGAGACAGAGCTTCGCTCTTGTTGCCCAGGCTGGAGTTCAATCAATGGCGTGATCTCGGCTCACTGCAACCTCTGCCTCCCGGGTTCAAGTGATTCTCTTGCCTCAGCCTCTCTAGTAACTGGGATTACAGGTGCCCGCCACCATGCCCAGCTAATTTTTTGTATTTTTAGTAGAGTCAGGGTTTCACTATGTTGGCCAGGCTGGTCTTGAACTCCTGACCTCAGGCGATCCACCCGCCTCAGCCTCCCAAAGTGCTGGGATTACAGGCGTGAGCCACCTCGCCCTGCCAGGGCCTCTTTTTAAACTGATGACTTATCCACCTTAGTACCTCAAACTAGATGCTATCTAGACATGTTTTTAAATGTTAGTATGAGTTTATTTTGGTTCAACAAAATTTGATTTCTCTGAACTGTTTTTCCATAATATGCATTTTCCATGAACTTTTTGAAGGCTCTTTGTATGTATTTCCACGCATTGTGGTGCCAAAATCTGTACATAACAGACACATCACACTCAACTGAAATATTATATAATGTCGGTCTCTCTGGTTTCCAATTAATCACTGTGCAATAATAACCTTTTATAGATTATAGGACATCATTTGACTGTGAACCTAAACTGAACTTTAAATTTTAGTGAGGAAACTCCAATTGAATTCATTATTTAAAACATGCAATAATACAACATCCAAAATGTTAAATTTCTGCATTAATTTAGTTTATGAGAGAAATGTATTTTTAAAAATAGCTTTGTAGACTTATAATTGGCATACAAATGTAAATGCCATACATATTTAATAGGTAGAATTTGTAAGTTTTAGCTTATGTATATATCCAGGAAATCATCGCTACAATCAAAATAAGGAATATATCCATCACACCTAAAAGTTTCCTCATGCTCCTTAGTAATCTGTCTCTTCAAACTTTACCCTCACTGTCTTTAGGCAACCACCGATCTGTTGTTTGTCACTACAGATTAGTTTGCAATTTCTAGAATTTCATACACATGGAATCACACAATGTGCATTCTCTTTTGGTTTGGCTTCTTTCACTCAGCATGAGATTCATACATTCTGTTGCAGGCTAACAATAATTAATTCCTTTTTATTACTGAGTTATATTTCATTATATAGTTAAACCACCATTTAAAACATCAATTCACCTCCATAAATATTTGGGTTGCTTCTAGTTTTTATCTATTAAGAACAAAGCTGCTATGTTCATTCATGTACAACTCTGGATAGATATATGCTTTCATTTCTCTTGGGTCAATACATAGGTCTTGAATGGCTAAGTTATATGGTAAGTGCATTGTTAACTTTTTCAGGAACTGCCTTAAGAGACTGTTTTCTACTGTGGCTGTACTATTTTATATCCCCACAAAGAGTAGGTCCCCATGGGCTATCTGTATATTTATTAAGACGGAAGCATCTTTTCACTGTGCAATATATATGATATATGGTGAGGTCATTTTATAAGAACTGGAACATAAGTTGACCATTCTAAGCAATGACAAAAGTAGATTTTTTTCTTCCCTCTCACAAGTAACAGGTTATAATGAAGGAAAATATAAAAATAAGAACAACTAACAATTTTTGAGTGCTTACCATGTGTCTCCTTGTATTCTAAGTTGGTAATATGTATTATATCATATAAGTACCTACAACAATCCTATGTAAGTAGGTTCTAAAACTGAATCAATCTAATAGATGAAGAAGCTCAGGAGACAAGTAAGTTTCCCATAGCCACAAAACTAGTAAGTGACAAAGCCAGTCTTTGACATGATCTGGCAGTTTAAGTCCAAGGGATCAGCTCTTAATTACAATATGACACTCCCCCTCCACCATCTACACATTACTAAATACTTGTAAATTATTTATTTATTTTTGAATACACATTAGATCTTATTTAGAGATTACATCAATCACTAAAATCGATATTTGAATTTTATTTACAAAAATTAGAGAGCATGTTAATAACTGCAACTCTATATGTTTTGGACTTTAAAAATATGAATATATAAGCAGAATTAAAAACCAAAACCATATGATCATCTCAATAGACGTGGAAAAAGCTTTCGATGAAATTCAACATCCCTTCATGATAAAAACCCTCAGGAAACCAGGCATCAAAGGAACATGCTCCAAAATAATGAGACATTTATGACAAACCTACAGTCAACATCATACTAAACTGTCAAAAGCTGGAACCATTTGCCTTGAGAACTAGAACAAGACAAGGATGCCCACTCCTACCACACCTGTTCAGCATAGTACTGGAAGTGCTAGCCAGAGCAACAAGGCAAGAGATCAAAATAAAGGCATTCAAATAAGAAAAGAAGAAGTCAAACTGTCTCTTTCACTGATGATATGGTCCTATACCTAGGAGACTCTGCCAAAAGGCCCCTGAAACTGATAAATGACTTCAGTAAAGCTTCAGGATACAAAAGCAATGTACAAAAATTAGTAGCATTTCTATACACCAATACCATTCAAATTGAGAGCCAAATCAAGAATGCAATCCCGTTTACTATAGCTACACATACATAAAAATACCTAATAATACATCTAACCAAGGAGGTAAAATATCTTTACAAGGAGAAACACTGCTGTAAAATATCATAGATGACACAAACAAATGGAAAAACATCCCATACTCATGGATTGGAAGAATCAATATTGTTAAAATGGCCATACTGCCCAAAGCAACGTATAGATTCAATGCTATTCCTATCAAATGAACAATGTCACTTTTCACTGAATGAGAAAAAAACTATTCCAGAATTTATATGGACCCAAAAAGAGCCTGAATAGCCAAAGCAAAACTAAGGAAAAAGAACAAAGCCAGACACATCACTTTACCTGATTTGAAACCATACTATAAGGCTACAGTAACCAAAACAGCATGGTACTGGCACAAAAACAGACACACAGACCAATGGAACAGAATAGAAAACTCAGAAATAAAGCTACATGCCTACAGCAATCTGATCATCAACAAAGTCGGCAAAAATAAAAGAGAAAGGACCCCCATTCCACCAATGGTGCTGGGACAGCTGGCTAGCCATATGCAAAAGAAAGAAACTGGACACTTAGCTTTCACCATATATGAAAATTAACTCAAGATGGATTAGATATTTAAACGTAAGACCTCAAACTTTATGTATAGGTAATTTCTTTTTTTTCCAACACTTATTTTTGGTTCATGGGGTACATGTGCAGGTTTGTTACATGAGTAAATTGTGTGCCACTGGGATTTGGTGTATAAATGATTTTATCACCTAGGTAGTGAGCATAGTACCCAATAGACAGGTTTTTTATTCTCATCCTCCTACCACCCTACCCCCTCAAGAAGGAGCTCGTGTTTATTGTTCCCATCTTTATATCTATGTGTACTCAATGTTTAGCAACCACTTACAAGTGAGAACATGTGGTATTTGCTTTTTTGTTCCTGCATGAGTTTGCTTATGATAATGGCTTCCAGCCGCATCTATGTTGCTGCAAAGGACATGATTTCCTTCTTTTTTGTGGCTATGTAGTATGAAATCATGACCTTTGCAGCAACATGGATGCAGCCGGAAGCCATTATCCTAAGTGAACTAATGCAAGAACAGAAAGCCAAAAACAGCATGTTCTCACTTGTAAGTGGGAGCTAAACATTAGGTACTCATGAGCATAAAGATGGAAAGAATAGAAACTGGGGACTATTGTAGAGGAAGGGAGGAAGGGAAGTAAGGGTTGAAAAACTAACTATTGGGTACTATACTCAGTACCTGAGTGATGAGATCATTCTTACCCCAAGCTGCAGCATCATACAATATACCCAGGTAAAAAACCTGCACATGTACACATGAATCTAAAACAAGAGCTTAAAAAAATAAAAATAAAGTGAATAAAAGGTTCATTGAAAAAGAAAAACTGACATTTTAAAAAATTGTACTTTTAATTGAAAAATAATTTTATATATTTGTTGGGTACGATGTAATATTTTGATATATGTTTATGTTATAAAATGATTAAATCAAGCTAATTAACAAATTCAAAAAATAAAGGTACAAAAATTATCCGGGCCGGGCCAGGCACGGTGGCTCACGCCTGTAATCCCAACACTTTGGGAGGCCGAGGCGGGCGGATCACGAGGTCAGGAGATCGAGACCATCCTGGCTAACACATGGTGAAACTCCGTCTCTACTAAAAATACAAAAAAATAGCCAGGTGTGGTGGCGGGCGCCTGTAGTGGAGGCTGAGGCAGGAGAATGGTGTGAACCCGGGAGGCAGAGCTTGCAGTGAGCCGAGATCACGCCACTGCACTCCAGCCTGGGTGACAGAGTGAGACTCCATCTCAATAAAATAAAATAAAATAAAATAAAATAAAATAAAATAAAATAAAATAAAATAAAAATTATCCGGCCTGGTGGTGCACACCTGTAATTTCAGCTACTCAGGAGGCTGAGGCAGGAGACTCGCTTGAACCCAGAAGGGAGAGATTGTAGTGAGCTGAGATCGTGCCACTGCACTTCAGCCTGGGCAACAGAGTGAGAATCTGTCTCAAATAATAATAATAATAATACTAAAAAAGTACATTTAATTTTCTACCATTCTGAATATATCTAATGTCTGTGTTAAAAAATAAAATATGAATGTAATACATTCAAATAAATTATGATTAAATAAATTTGCAAAAACTATCAAAGCACAACTATTGGGGAGAAATAAAGAAATACATAATTAGTGAGATGTTCTAAGTGAGTAGACATTTTAAAAGATGATAATGATAGGTAAATATTCATAATAGTTCAACAGTCCAAACAGACTTGCTGGAATCATATACTAAAATTAATATTTTTCACTTTTGCTTAATCACCTGTTGTCATTTTTTACTTAGCATGTCCCCTCCATTTCAAAATCTCATGATAGCCTTCGGATTAAATATTTTAGAATAATTGTAATTTATACTACAAAGCCATGAAATCTCTCCCGATTACTTTATGATTTTGGCCAATTTCCAAAAAACTGAAATCATGGTTTCATCAATGTTGTCCAGCTTTATTTTTACTTTTTTGGGGAAAGGGTTTGCTGATCTTTATATTCTACCATAACCAGAAGTTCCGCCTTCAAAAATGTATTTTTTTAACAGACATTTAACTGTCACATTATGTTCTGACTTAACTCATTGTTTAATAATATTCTTTCTCAGCATAAAAAATGTTAAAGAACATCATATAAGTCCTCAGATTATAAACTGCTAAACAATTCTGGTCTTCATACCTCCCATAAGTTTTCATACATAACGTGTACGTGACTCTTATCATTTTATCTTAGTATTATCGGCAACAGGAATAAAAATCATCTAACTCCTCTCTAATAACTATAGCAAAATTCAAATTTCCTTTCTTATTACTTTTACAATTTATGTATATTTTTACTCTACTAGAAAATTTGCCTGTAATCCTGACTGCATTAAAGAGTGTACAATTCGCAAATGTTGAATATAATTTCCAGGTCTTTACCTAAAAAAACTTCTACAGGTAGAGTATAATTCTTTAGTAAAATACATATCAATTGCTACATGCAGAGCCAAATTCCAAATTTTGAAACACCTTACATAAAACATTTTCTAAAGCAGCAAAATTAATGGCCTTCTTTTAAAACTGCCTCTCAAATGCTTGCTATATATTTTATTACTATTAACAATGAATGAATGTATGCATTTTATAAATATATAAATGATATAAATTTAAAGTTTAAAGTATTCAAAATTGAGCCCCCAGCTGTCACTGCCAGATTTTCAAAGCCAGTTAGAAGTAGATTCTAGATATCTTCCTATTTCCAGGAAACAAACAGCATACTTGAATTGGGAAATTTGAGGAATATTTAATAACACACACACACACACACACACACACACATATATATATAAATACACACAAATGTGGGCAAGACAAAGCTAAAGGATGGAACAGATACCAGAACCCAGAGATTGAGGGCAAGATGGATAAAGAGGGCTTTCTGACAGGAGGTGTGGGATTTTTGTTTGTTTTGTTTTTCCAGACGGCGTTTTGCTCTTGCTGCCCAGGCTGGAATACAATGGCGCCATCTCAGCTCACTGCAACCTCTGTCTTACAGGTTCAGGTGATTCTCCTGCCTCAGTCTCCCAAGTAGCTGGGATTACAGGAACCTGCCACCGTGCCCGGCTAATTTTTGTATGTTTAGTAGAGACAGGGTTTTACCATGTTAGCCAGGCTGGTCTCGAACTCCTGACCTCAGGTGATCACCCGCCTCAGCCTCCCAAAGTGCTGGGATGAAGGTGTGGTAAATCTGTTCTCCAGTTCACCTCAAGAATCACTTACAAAAATGTAACAAGAAGAACAAAGACCTCTCCCCCCAATTCTCCCCCTTTCATTAATCTTCTGGTGTTCCTCACTGGCCATACCCAGCTGGCAGGAGGACAGGAAGCCCAATGATGCATTCTTTACAGATCCCCGTCCCATGGCATAGAGCATGTTTTGGAAGGTGGATGTAGATCTGGGGAGATACACTAAGATAGCCAGCATATTGGTTTTAAGACTATAAATTAAACCTTTCCTCTCTCTTTTTGCACATATATGTTTATAAGTAAGATCTATTTACGAGAGTATATTGTAGTAAATTCATTGGGTAGATTATAGTCTTTTTACAAGATTTTATATTAGCAAATTAGATTTATCAAAAGGCCAATGTCAAGACACATGAATGAATGTTTTCACATTTTCATTTTATTCTAGGTGTATAATTTTAGAACCAGAAGTGAAAGTTTGATGGTTAAGAATCATGCTAAAGAGTATTTGGCCTTTTATTGTGACTTTCTCATATTAATTTTAGGTACATACTTAAAACATTTTAATTAAGACATGTCTTTACTCACAAACACAGACAAACCATAATGGAGAAACATTGGGGTCATTTTTCCTTAGTCATTTGGTTTTAAAAGTGGCAGCTACTAGAATAATGTTCAAACATCTTTCTTGCTGCTAAAAGTTTACTCTTTTTAAAAGAAGCGATAAAATATGACATGGAAGACTTGCTTTTCAAGGGCCTTGAAGGAAAATATACTCATTCTTGCCACTATTTGATTTCCAATAATTTCAAATCAGAGGAAGAAAAACCTAATTCTAATCTCATCTATTCTATGCTAATATAGTCACTATGTATTCAACTTCACTTAACGGAATGCTGTACATATAAAATGACCCATTGTACCTTTGGTGCTTTAATCACAGTAGTTTTACAACATTCTTCATCATTGTCAAACCTGAGGGAAATTTTTACGACAGTATTTTTTTGAAAAACATCTAACGTACCAATAATAATGAATTAGTAGATCATGTGAGTAAATGTATCACTTTTGTTTAATGAGTTCTAAGATGTTTGGCCTACCAAGTTTCTTAACTGCATGCTAGTCATAATTTTTAAGTTGGTTTTCTCTATATTAACAGAAAGGGCTTGAAAATTCCATTGATTTCAGACAGACCATATTAATTCATAGTTCAATGCACTATTTATAGCTCTATTTGCTATACCCTTAAACAAGCTCAAAATGCCAAATGGGAACCATTCAACAACATGATTTGGCTCACTTCAATGTTTCCATAGATTAACAAGCCTGTCTGTACCTGTCACTATCTTGAGGAGTAGCCACCACAGGATTTGTTTTACTTTTTAATTTTTGAGACAGGGTCTCACTCTGTCACCCAGCTGGAGGGCAGTGGCATGATCAAGACTCAAAACAGCCTCAAACTCCTGGGCTCAAGTGGTCCTCCCACCTCAGCCTCCCAAAGCACTGGGATTAGAGGTGTGAGCCACTGTGCCTGGCTTACCACAGAATTTGATTAGGAATATTTTCTTCAGGTTTGGTATATAGCTTACGAAATTTGTAAGAATTCTCCCAAATATGTGAACTAAAATTAAAAATGTGTTTATTAGTAGTACCTCCTGGATTATTTCTTCCCTCTATGTAGTATTCCTGGTGTTTCTAATAAATACTCAAAGATGATTTATTTTCTACTAATGTTCACATTCATAAGACTTGGACCAGTTTTCTTATGTGTTCACTGCCTACAAAAATTACTTTTCTCCATATAAACTCAGTGTAAGAGACAGAGTGCATTTCATATGTCAAGTCCTTTACCTACTCTGGCTAAATTTTAGCATTTGCAGGTATCTCAAACTACATTTTTGTCTCTTTCTACTTTGTTAGAGTATACACATGAAACTAGTACGTTTTCCATAACTTTGATTTCTAAAACCTGCTATGATTTTAAAATATCTGTTCAAAAATATTTTATAAGCATATGCATTTTTACTTACAAGTATGATAATATGCATTCATCATAACCATTTATTAAATCAACTATATCTTCATCTTTTTTGTTTTTCTAGAGTCTCACTCTGTGGCCTAGGCTGGAGTATAGTGCTGGAATGCAGTGGTGCGATTTGTCTTACTGCAACCTCTGCCTCCTGGGTTCAAGTGATTCTCCTGCCTCAGTTTCCCAAGTAGCTGGGACTACAGGTACACACCACCACATCTGGCTAATTTTTGTAGTTTTAGTAGAGACGGGGTTTTGCCATGTTGGCCGGGTTGGTCTCAAACTCCTGACTTCAGGTGATCCAGCTGCCTCAGCTGCCCAAAGTGTTGGGATTACAGGTGTGAGCCACCACACCCAGCCTAAATCAACTATATCTTATATACATAACATAAATTCTTATTTCACAGTATACAGTTTTGTTTTTCCCATTTACCAATTAATAGGTGTTATGAGTCCTATGATCTATAATACTGTCATATTAGCATATAAGTAATCAGCTTCCAGTCAGGTATAGTTTCATTTTCAATTAACTGAATAAAATAACACACACTTAAGCTGTGGAATTGAATCAAATGGCCATAGTTCCAACCTACATTGGGCTTTATGCAAATATATTGGGTAAAATTTGAGAAAAACACAGATCTCTTTGAAAGCATTTCCCCTTTATGTCTGTGGCATATCATGTGCCAAGTTATGCACAACAGAATCTCAGAAATCACCTTCGGTGGCTTCCCTGTGCCCCTTCACTTATATCCTATAAAAATACAAGTTCCACTAACTTCATTGTCTAAATATTCCTCAAATGTGTCCTAATCACTGCAACCATAAAACCCTTCCCTTGTTTAAATGTTTGCAGGTACTTGGCACCTGATGTCCCTCCCCTCATTAAAATCTCTCAAGATCTACCTATTCATGAGTAAATAAAGTTAAACTCTAGTAAATCGGGCTAGATGATATGACCCCTACCTACCTTTCCAACTGTAGCTCCACCATCACATACCCACTTGCAGTATGTACACGGAAGAGTCTATGCTATTTCCCATTGCTGTTGTTTTGCACATAGCAAGCATACTTTACGCCTGGAATGCCTTTCCTCACTTCCTTATTTTCCCAAGAAACTCCTTTTTAACACCTACCCTGTTCCCCCTCCTTCCTATAATTATATTTATTATTCTCCTAGGCAAAGTTGATTTTTTCCCCTTGTTTGTATAGAGGGTCTACATTTTCTTGTACATTGCACTCAGTCAGTATTCCAATTAACCCTTCACTCTATGAGATCATGCGTGTGTGTGTGTGTGTACACGCATAACTGGTTGATTGCCTTAAATTTCCGTGAATTATTTGGTGATGCACAAAGGCAGCTTATGCTTGTATTTTTATAATGGTACTATCCCCACCCCCACAAAAAAAGAAAAATTAAAGTGTTATCACTATGATATTTTTGGTAGTTTTAATCAGTCTTCCACCCTCACATCTCATCTTTTACCAACACAGGTTACTTCCAATATTTCAATTGAAATCTATTGTTTTATCCTACTATTGGCAGAATTTTCCCAACAATATGTAAATTTAAAATATGACTACTTTTTAAAACTCTTAAGTAAAAACAAAAATGCATTTTAAAAGCTAATAGTATTCAATAAATTTCCCCTTTAGTCTTTTATTTTCAAAATTTTGGCTTTAAAAAAACATACATATAGAAAAGTACATAAATCCCAAGCTTACTGAATTATCACAACACGAACACGCCTGTGTAACCATCAATAGGTCAAGAAATATTACCAGTACTCAGAAGCACCTTTCCTGCCTCATCCAAAACACTGGCCTTCCCTCCTTCCAGCAGTAATTATCATCTTGATTTCTAATCGCACAGATTTGAACTTTATGACTTTATAAAAATAGATTTATATAATAAGTATTCCTTTGGGTCTAACTTCTTTTGATTATGTTTATAAGCTTCATCCATGTTACAGTATGTAGTTTAGTTCTATCATTTTCATGATAAAACAGTTCTTGGGGCCCGGCATGGTGGCTCATGCCTGTAATACCAACACTTTGGGAGGTGAAGGCGGGCAGATCACAAGGTCAGGAGTTTGAGACCAGCATGGCCAACATGGTGAAACCCCGTCTCTACTAAAACAATACAAAAAAAAACTAGCCAGACATAGTGGCATGCACCTGTAATCCCAGCTACTTGGGAGGCTGAGGCAGGAGAATTGCTTGAACTCGGAGAGGGAGGTTGCAGTGAGCCAAGATCACACCACTGCACTCCAGCCTGGGCAACAAAGCGAGACTCCGTCAAAAAAAAAAAAAAAAAGTTCTTCATTGTGTGAATTTACCACAATTTCTTATCCATTCTACTACTGATAGACATTTAAATTGCTTCAGTTTGGTAATATGAAGAATAACATTTCTAAATGTATTGCTTTAATATCTGATGATCTCAGAATGAATTTGCAACTAATGTCACTTTGAATAAGTTTGCTCATTTTCCATCAATTAATATATTTTTTCTTTCTTTTAAATGAACTTTTAGAAGGTCAAATCTTTAAAAAGATATACTTATTTAACCTTATTTTCCTAAGTAGTTTAGTAAAAACTAAAATCCACTAAGATTATATTTAAATGTGAAAAATGAATGTATCTACCAGAAAGTATTCACTCATTCTAGCTCTACAAAGACCACCATTTTTTTTTCTCTGTAAAAATCCACACAATTAAAAACAGGGTCAGTGTAAATAAAGACATGAGTCACCATGATGGATATGTGGCCTTATAATTATACTGGAAGACTTGGGCTATCTAGACACTGTGTCACTGATTACTTGTGTGATTATGCAGTAATTTCCTACCTTCTATGCATCATATTTATGTGCCAAGTAATCTCCCAAAGACACTTTCCAGCTCTCATATTCTAAGACTTTTTTTTCTCATTAAGTGAGTCTTTTGTATCAGAGAAAACTGAAAAATTAATACTGTATGTAAGATTTTTCAAAAAAATATTTTGATTACAATACAACTTATGAAATTGTTCTCTCATAGGTTATGTTTTATTTTGTAGAGCATGCAATGTATAGTACGTCATGTGTGACACTGTTGTTAAGGAGAAAACCTTCCAGGGTAAATGAAGATAAATGTGTATTTCTCACATGAGAAAAGTGGAAAGAAAGGTGAGAGTAATAGATGAATTTAGGAGGCACTGTGCCAGGCAGAAACTACGACAAGTCAAAGACAATATGAAGAAAGGATGGAAAAAGCATGAAAAGATCACCTGAAGATCACACTCTGAAAAAAAAAAAAAAAAAGAGCAATAACTATTTATCACACATCATGCTATGTCCCCAGGATACTGAGAAATAGTCTCCTTTTTGGAAAAAAAAAAAAAAAAAAAAAAAGCGTTATAGTCCTCTAGGAAGATAAACTTGTAAAAAGAGAACTACCACAAAATTGTATAATTGCTCTTCATAAGAGAGATATAATCAGTGTCTTTAAGATTAGTTCAAAAGAAAAAAATAAGGAATACCTGAGTAGCTGTGTTCATACACATTCTCTGGGCTGATGGAATAGCAGCATGCTGTATTGTGAGTGGTATGACACCAGTAAGAAAAATTGGGATAGAAAATCTTTTTTGTAGAATAAAAGGAAATTATCAGAGTCTATAATATAGACTAGTCTTCTAAAATTACTCAATTCTATTAAGCAAATTGTTACTGATTACCTGTTGTGTGGAAGGCGCAGACATAACTGTAATAATACAAAGGTAAACAAGACATAAGACCTGTACTCAAGGAGCATAGAATTGAATAAAAGAGAATCAGAGAGTAATGGAGAATAAAGAGAGCATCTAAGGGACTTCTAGGGTGGAAATGAGAGAGAAAAAGAAGAGTAATTTGCAAGACAAAAAGAAAGGATGTAAATGAAACTTCGTATAAGCTTCACCAGACTATGCCTTTCTCCCACGGTGCCACCTAATCCTTTTTCTAGTCAAAATAATACTCCATAATAGGAAGGACGCTATGCAGCATCCAGTGAAAACATTGGCAGAGGATGGAGATTAATTTCTCCCCACTACTTTACTATATCATCGGGAGATTCAGGAAATGTTCTTTCTTTGGTAAAGGCAAGGTTTTCAGGATCAGAACTAACCAACACACTAATTTCTGCTATCTTGTAGCAAGCAGCAGACTCTTTTTTTAAGAACAGCAGATTCTTAAAATTACCAGCGGCTCACAAGGAATCTAATTTCCACAGGTACTCTGGAGGAGCTGGGGAATGCTGGGGGATTGCTGGAAGTTTAAAGTTAGTGACTCTTCATTCACTTCTTTGAGGTTGAAAACAGGCCTTGTTGAATTATATTTGAAAAGGCACTGAATACTGACTATATAGATAACAAAGCAACTATCCTTAGAACAAATACCTATGTGCAAGAAGTTGTATTTTATTTAAGTAAGTAGTCTAAGATATGATTAGTATTATGGGGTAAAAACAGTGTAAGCAGTTTATCAGAATGGACCTTACCAGGTGAAGCTGGTCTAAAAAGGATTATACAAGAAGATGCATTTAAAGTACATCTTGATGGAAATAAATATTGAACTTAAAAAGGGTAAGAGATATTTACATTAGAGATAACAAAAAGAGGGAGCATTTACAATCTTTGGAGGTGGGGTCAGAATAAAAAAGAAGATCTTGAAAAGCAAGACAAGAAACTGCTGGGGTTAAAATAAAAGACACAGGAAAATGAAGAGGTTGTATTACCTCAAAAAGCATACAGTGCCTGGAGCGTAAATTAACTCAGGGATCGGGCTAGCATAAACACAAGACGACAGGGTGAATAGAAAAGAGGGAAGGACAAATCCATACGATATTCTGACAAAGAAATCAGTAGGCATGGTTTGCTTGCTTGATATGAAGGAAAAATAAGAGGCAAGATTAAGTAGAGTGAGACTTTGATTCTGGATTAATAAAAGTATAGATAAATTCTGTGTGTGTGAGTGTGTGTGTAGGTGGGAAGAAGATGGGGAAAGAAGAAAGACAGGGAGTAGAGGATGTTTGAAGTTGAGACTATGGGACATGAGAAGATTTTTCTCTTTTTTTCCTCTGTCTTCCCAACTGCAGAGAGCTCATAATTATCAACATGTCGTGTTGTAGAGCTCTAACAGCCTGTTTCCTTCTACGTGGCTGAAAAGTCAAGTTCATTATGTCTGTAGGGACTTGGAAAGCTCACAAATAACAGTGGTCATTAATCACGCTGCCTAAATTCCTGAGCTAGAGACAGGAAGGTATGGAAAAGTGTGAAATTCTAGGCTTTCTCTAACGTTATTTTAACTTACTTTTTGACAGATAAGTTCAGGCCCTAGTTTATACTCCGCTGTTGAAAGAAGGCTTGGAATAGCACCTGCTTTGTCTTCCACGCCATAAATCTCAACAGCAAGAACACTGCATGTTTCACACACAACAGAAAAGATACATCATAGCCATTAACCTTCCCCTTAGTTGCTGATAAAGTAAAATAGGCCCATTCTTTACAGAAACACTCATGTATCTGTTCAGATAAATATTCCTTCCTCTCTTTGCAATAAAACCTATCATTTCACAACCTCAAGACTGTCTTTGCAAAAGCATTGAGTTTCAATTTAAAATCAGTACGATGGGAATGCAAAATAACATTTTAACGGCAAAAGCAGAACAGTTAATTACATTTAAACATATTATCACATAAAGAAGGTGAAAGTTCTCTCTCAGTCTCCCTCTCCACCCCACCTCCCTCTCCATAAACATGAAAGAATTAAATGCAGGATTCCCATTAATAAGTCGAGAGAGATTTGTGATGACATATTGAAGAAGGAGAATTGTAGCTGTCAAATGACCAAAGCTGGCAGAAATAATCCTCCTTTGCAATCCTTTTGAATCTGAGAATTGTGTTGAAGTTCACTTTCTCTTTTGGAAGAGTGCCATTTTTTTTTTCCTGAATAGTCTCAGTTGTTATTCCTAATACTGGACAAAAAAGACCCACTCAGAGGTGAAAACTTTTTTTTTTTTTTTAAAGGCAATTAAACCATCCTGAGCTAAATAAATAAATAAATAACATTGGCTCATTTGTGTTTTTTGTCAACTTGGTTCAACAGAAATGGTTTAACTTCTCTAAGTACAACAGACTTTGCAAACGCCCAATGGAGAGAGAACACTTGCCTGGGAAAAGTCGTCCCTGGACAAGCCCAGCTGCACTGAGGGAAAAGGGGATTTTTCTGCCATGACAACTCTTTCATTGCAGAGACCAGCTGCTTTAGCCAAACTAATCATAAACCTTGTAGATTGGTCTGCACACCATCTGGTTCCCTTCAATGTCTTGGAGACTCCTTCAAAATTGGCTTTAAAAGTGAATATGTGAATATTTTCCCTTGAATACCAGGTGTATTTACTATTGCCTGGAATAAATCTGGTTGTGGGGGTGAGGGGAACATGGGATCTTGGAAGGAACTCAACATTTTGAGAAATAGACTGAGAAACTGAAATTTGTTAACATAGCCAAGATCTTGGTTTTGTTATCATTTCCTGTTTATCTTAATAATAACTGGACATGTCTATGGTTATCCATTTGCAAATAAAGTAGGTTATTCCATTCTCTGGCTTGGCTCAGTCCTCCCTTTAGGATTTATATAGTATGCTGCATAAATTAAGTATGCCAGTATGCCAAAAAGAGGATTTTCTCTTTTTGAGGCCACATAAGATTAAATGATAAACATGACAGGGGACACATCTCCATCAGATATCCTAAGTGTCATTTTGAAACACATTTCATTTAAACTGTGGAAACAGAAAGCTTACTTCAGCTCTGAAAAACTATACACTGAATATCACCAACATAGAGTTACCTTACTAATAAGCATATCCATATGTGCACCTTCTGATTTAATACTTTTCTTAAGAATATGATTGAAGAAAATTCCTCTTCAAAGCACTCTGGTAGTTTACAACAAAACAAGTTCATATCCAATAAATTAATATTACACTACAAATGCATCAGGTTTTTGGCAGTTTTTTCATGTATGTTTTTTAGAGATGAATGTTCTCAGAGAGAAGGGTATAAAAGTGCCTGCTTTTCTACAACTTCTTCCACACTACCCTGAACCAACAGGCACTTGACATCAATGTTCTGATGTCATAAAGATGTCCTATCTGCGCACTGCGTAAGTCCATGATCACTGGAAAATATGTTTAAACTGAAACCATGGGGTGGTTGAGTTTTTCATGTAATACATTCATTGTTAACTTAAGAATGAGTCTTTTCACTATTATAATTCAATAATTTTAAAAGCCAGTTTAAAAATTGGCAACAGATTTAAATATATATTTCTTTAAAAATACACAAATGGCCAATAATCACACAAAAAGATGCTCAGAATTATCAGCAATCAGGGAAATGCAAATCATAATCACAGTGAGTTACCATATCACACATCCTATGATGGCTACAATCAGATTGTGAAAAAGCTCTGGAACTAGATCATGGTGATGGTTGCACAACGTTGTGAATGTACTTAAGGCCACTTAATTGTACACGTAAAATGGTACATTTTATATTCAATGTATTGTATCACACACACATACACACACACACAAAAATAACGACTGTTGGTGGAGATCAACAGAGAAATCAGAACCCTAATACACCACTGTTTGGAATGTTAACGGTGCAGCCACTTTAGAAAACAGTCTGGCAGTACCTCAAAAGATTAAACATAGAATTATCATATGACCCAGGAATTCCATTCCTAGGAATATACCCAAAAGAAATGCCCACACAAAGACTTGTACAAAAAATTTTATGGCAACGTTATTCGTAATAGCCCAAAATAGAAACTATCCAAATGATCATCAAATGATTAGTGGATAAATAAAATGTTCTACATCCATATAATGGACTATGTGTGGAAATCAAAAGAAATGAAGTACTGATAGATGCCATAACATGGATGGACCTTATAAACATTAGATTACATGAAAGAAGCCAGTCACAAAGGACACATATGACTTGACTTCATTTATATCAAATGTCCAGACTAAGCATATCCATAAAGACAGAAAGTAGACTGGTAGTTTCCCAGGACTGAGGAAGGGAGGGGTTTTATTTGGAGGAAAATGAAGACTGCCTGCTAATGCGCATGGGGCTTCTTTTTGGAATGATGAAAACGTTCTAAAATTAATTTTGGTAAAGGTTGCACAACACCGTGAATACCCTGTAAACCACTGCATCTTAAATTTTGCATGGGTAAATTATATAGTATGTAAATTATATCTCAATAAAGCTGTTTTTTGTTTTTAAGAATGAGCCTTTTCTGGTTCATAGAAATTGGTAAATATTGTGGGGAAGTTTGCATTAACACAAAGGGGATGCCTCTGCTATATTGATTTCCCCCAAAGTTAGCCTTCTAAGTTGACAGTCTTTCTTTTTGCCACTACCCCTTTCTTAGTATTGCAAACCTGAGAAGAGAAAGAAGATCAAAGTAGAGGGACAGGAAATTGCCAGGTGAATTAAGAAGACTAATAGCAGAAGCATTTGCTTGGCATTGAGGTGTTTTTGGAGAACCTCAGATCTGTCACTAAATCCTTATGCTAATGACTGGAAATTTATAATACCTCTACAGCAATAATATGAATATTAGTTCAGGGATCCTAAATGAAAACCTCAAAGAGGACATTTTTATCATTTGATCAATGCAAAACAATCTCTAGCAAAGTAATTTCTCCTAATTTTCCTCCTTTTCTTCTACCTCTTATTTCCAAGTTAATATATGGGTACTTTTTTAAGAACGATTCCTTAATCTGTTCTAGGGTAGAGCTATTGTTCCTCTCCCCAGTGCTTACGTAATGCCTAAGCCTCGTTATTTTCAAACAAAAAATAATCTTTCCTGCTAAAAAGAGATTAGTGAAGATGAGAAAAAGATCAGGTTTTCTTATTTTAAAAACATATTTTATTGAAGAATTGAAAATATATTCACATCTATAGGTATATCTATAGCCTTGTTTTCATTTTCAAAATATTTTTTAAAATAAATATATAATAGCTGACATTATTGCCCCCTACATTTGATAGGAAAACAAACAACACATAATGGCTTGATGACTATCTAAGATCACATTCGCATTCAGAACTTAGTACTTATATATTATCTACAGTGTTTAGTAGTCATTCCCAATCAAAGGCTTCGAAGATAACCCAAACTAACATAACACAGCTTCATGCATTTCCTTATTTCACCACACAATAACATGAAGTAGAAATCATCTTAAATATAGTCTTCTGAATTTTGTAAAAATAAGTACTGCTGAAAACATATAATTTGCTTTCAGAAAGAAAAAAGTCCCCTACTATGATCACTCTTCTATAAGAGTAACATTTTAATTAAATTTGCCATATACTTAAGTCCTCATTCTTTTAATAATGTCAATGCAATTAAGCTGCATTTGATATTGCAGATTTTTCATTGAAATAAAATTATTCTGATCCAAATTCTCATAAGAATTGAGAAAATCACTCTTCACTGCATTTAAACCTATCAAGAACTTATTCCTGTATATCAATTCCTTGGCAACAACAACAAACACAAAAAACCCTGAAATATAACTGCGTAATTTGATACAACATTTGCTATTCAGAGGTATGGGCCTCTCATGTGATCTACGATCTCTTAGATCCTACCAGCCACTGGCATCTCTACTTGGAAGTCTAAAGGGCATATCAAATTTATCAGGTCCAAAATGACCTCCAAAACATGCCCACAATCCAGACCTACTCTTTTGGCTGTCTTCTCCATTTCGATAAATGGCAATGCCATCCTCACAGTCATTTCGGCAATAACAGGGTCGTCTTTGAAATAAGCATACAAAGCTTCCTATATCTGCCTGTTGCCCCACTTTTATGACCTCTCTTCTTAGCACTTTGTAACTCCATCCCTTAACTCTTAATCAAAGAGATCTTTCCTAATGACCTTATTTTAAGTTAAAACCCCCTCCAGACCCAAACCCTTCCTTTCTCATATTATCAATGCTCCTTATTGGCTTCAATTTGGTCCATATCCTTGGTATTATCCGACTTAACAGTCATTTTACTTCTTGTTTAAACTGTCTATTTCACCCACATATCATACTTTTTTTTTTCTTAAAATGCCTCACTCTAGAATGTACCAGAATGAAAGCTCTATCAGGGCAGAGATTTCAGCCTATTTGTTCAGTGTTATATTTCCAGTGATTAAGAGAGTACCCGGTAGAAAGTAGCCACTCCACAAGTATTTGTTGAATAAAATAATGAACTACATAAGGATATAAAATTTAGAAGAGCAAATTAAGAGTGCTTGTTGGTATTGTTTAATTATTTTATTTAATATATGGCACAATTTAATGTTCTAAAACTGCATTCAACTAAAAAATCGGGAAAAATATGAGAACACTCAAGTGAGTTAATTTATTTATAGACAATATGGCATTCAAGTTAAATTTGTCACTACCAGCTACTAATCACAAATACTCAAAGATAATGCAAATTGTCTGTTTAGATGTCCTTTAATAATTTACTTATAAAAATTAATCAAGTGCCATTATTTGACAACTTCCTACTTCAATCTTTCCCTTCTCGATAAATAAATATCACTAGCATGAAGCCAGTGGCTCTGGTCTAAAACCTAAGCATCCTTGACTTTTCTATTTCTGTTACTCCTTCTCACAATCAATCCATCAGTAAGCCTTGCCAATTGTATCTTCAAATTATATCATCTTAGATCTCTTGCTCACAGCTCATCTCTACTGCCGCCACCCCAGTCCCAGACACCATCATGTCTCCTCTGGACAATGGCAACAGCTCCTTCACCGGTCATTGCGCTTGCATCAAATTCCCTCTTCTGACCCATTTTTTATATCATATAGCAATAATATTTTTCTTAAAACCCAAACTAGATCACAGTATACCACTGGTTGCACTGCTTAAAACCTTTCATTTTTGCTGTATAATTGCTCATTTCTTTTTTAAATTTTCATTTGCAAATATTTTCAAATTTGCCAAAAAATTGCAAAAAAATAGGACAATGAAATCCTGCCACATACCCTTTACTCTTAATTTCGCTGAATATCAAGGTCTTACTGAATCACAGCACAATTTCCAAATCAAGAAAATTAACATGCCTAGAATACTGATAAATACTTGGATGATAAGGTTGCTGGTCTGGTAATCACATTTTAAAAGCTAGTGGTCTAGCCACACTTGATTTCTCTTGGACCTTTGATCATACCAACCTCATTCCATTCTCAGGGAATTGCACTAGATTTTCCTTCTTTCTCAAACATTCTTCCCCACATGTTAGCATGGCTGGCTCTTACAGTCATTCAGGTCCACTTGGGAAAGACTTCCTGAGCATCTAGTTTCCCTGATTTACTTTTTACCATAGCGTTTAGCACTAAACATTTTCTCAAGTATTTGCTTATTGTCTATATTTTCATGCTAAAACTCCAGTATTCTGAGAAGTGGGACTTATTTTCTTGTTCCTGAAAATATCCCCAAGATCTCAAACTATGTTTGCCAAATAGTAGGCACTCAATAAATATTGGTTAATTATATAAATAAAATTGCCAAGGAATATTAAATAAAATTAAATAGCTATTATAAAGGCAATTGTTATTTCTACCATACTCTGCCGTTTTTTTTTTCCTCCTTCTTTTTTTTTTTTTTTTTTTTTTTTTGAGACAGAGTCTCGCTCAGTCAGCCAGGCTGGAGTACAGTGGCATGATCTCAGCTCACTGCAACCTCCGTCTCCCAGGCTCAAGCAATTCTCCTGCCTCAGCATCCCAAGTAGCTGGGATTACAGGCATGTGCCACCATGCCCAGCTAATTTTTGTACTTTTAGTAGAGACGGGGTTTCACCATGTTGGCCAGGCTGGTCTCAAACTCCTGACTTCAGGTAATCCACCCGCCTTGGCCTCCCAAAGTGCTGGGATTACAGGTGTGAGCCACTGCACCCAGCCCATACTTTGCAGTTTTAAATTCACACTTATACATTTATTATCTAATCTAGAATAATGGGGAAATTATTGAATTGAGAGTCAGGCAAGCTTGGCTTTATTTCCTAGTTCCATTATTGACTACCAAGTTTTATATTCTATTTAAGTCATAGCTTTCTCCTAAGGTATTGAAATTCAAATGGATTCAGTCAGTAAAAATTGAAGCCAATAATTCAACCTAGATTTGGTTGAAAGAGAACCAAGTTTTATAGCACCAAACTCGAAAGTAAATCCACAATGTCAGGGATTGCATCTGTTTTATTATTCACATAATTACTAATGCCTGCTATAGCATCTCCCACAAAAAAAGACATTCAATAAATAATTGTTAAACAAAAGTTAAATAAACACTACCTGTGCATAATATGGTATGCATCCATATAATATTTCAATTTGCATTTTGAAAAATGTTATTTTAAAAGTATTAAATCTAGACATAAAATTCTATCTCAGAACTCTCATTAACAATAATTTGTTCCTAAGTTTTATGCTATCCAAATATATTTATGTCTCTATATGGCTCTTGAAAAAACAAGTACTTCAACATTATTTCAGTCTTTGCAAAATAACTAGTTTTGATCAAAATATTTGCATGTTATTATTACCATCAAAGTTCAAGATTTTTTAACTTGACATACATAACATTTCAGAAGATCAAAGATGAGATACACATCTGACATTAAGGGATTTTGATATTCTATTTATCATGGAATCAAAGGTTGAGTTTTTATAAAATATAAGGTCAGATGAACAAAGAGCCCCTCTCACTCTGTTTTTACTTGATGTACTTTGAAATTATCTTATGGTATCCAGATACATTTTCATAATGCTGCTTCTTCTTTCATCTGATAAGCATAGAGTTCTCAGGTTTTTGAAGCTCTTGCCAGTCATATGTTTTAAGTGTTTTTAGTTTTAAATTTTTCTGTGGGAGTTAGTTTAAAAGTATGAATATTTTGTGAATGCTCTCATACGCAAACACAAGCACACACATAGTAGAATCTGTTCCTTCTATTGGTATGTTCCTGTCTCTTTAAAAGACTCCATAACAAATTCAAAAATTGAGACAAGACTTACATTTAGAACAGAATCACAGTCAAATGCAGGTTGATACAACAGCAAACAAACTATGTATTTCTGGTTTCTATGAGCAAGCCTCCATTAAGAAAGCATTTATATTTGAAGATGTGTATGTTCACATACATTTGTTTAGTCATCTATCTACTTTTCCAAATTATAACTGTTGTCCCTAATTGTAGGAGAAGTTACAGCTATGAGTTTCATATCTCATTGGCATTGAGGTATTTAAAATTATAGAAGAAAAAAATCCCTATTCAAAGGACTCCAAAGAGCTTATATGAAAGCAGTACAGAATAAAAGCATCTTACACATGGATACCATCATTGTTGGGTGAGCCACACAGGATGCTCAAATCTGGCATTTTGATTCTATACTGGAGACATCCTGGTCTCATATATATTTGCAGTTGGTTGACTCTACATATAGAAAGATCTCAACAGACGGTCACTGGCAGAGTGGCTGGCCCCAGAACCTACCTACTTTGTTTCTCCTTTAGCAGCTGGATGGTATATCTCTTCGGACTCATTCTTAGTTATAGGTCAAAAGTGAGCAACAGGAAAAAAAACTAAGTAGGAAACTTAAGCTTCAGATAACAAACTGAAAAGAATCAGTGAATACTTGTCTGTTTCACTGAAATAGAGAACTATTTAATATGTCTAAGGATTTCAGATTAATTCACATTTCAGGCAGGTATCTCCTATCCAGATCAATGAAAGCTTACTTACCAATGATACTATCCCCGATTTAGTTTTAAGAAACTTCTGAGAGGTAATACATGGTAAGCTTATTCTAGATATGATCTCAAAGGAAAGCTGGAGGATTTGGCTCAGAAGTTGGACAGACTGAAACAAAGACTGATAAAGTTTGAATATAATGCTCAAAGCAGATTATGGTCACATCCACTTAGGAATGAAACAACTGTTCAATTGGAGAGTAGGGATGCCGACCTGGGGGCCACTGGTCCATCTAATTTTCAATTTGTTTTTGGCTTTGGAAAAACAATACCCTTTGAGATTTTTGCTTGGTTACTATAGTGTAAGTTCTGCACATTAAAATTCAGAACATAAAAAAAAATCAGAAAATAAATCTGTTGTTAAAATACAATAATTTACCAAATTACTGCATGTCTTGAAAGTACTGCAAACTTGTTTAACCTTACATTCATTGGCATTTTTCATAACCATTTAACATAACTACCTAGAAATAATTTTTCTATCATAAACTATATTAGAATAAATTTGAGCAATATATTCATGACACTTTTTAAGAAAATTTTATTTTTTACAAGTATAGGTTTGTCTTCCCAAAATATTTATTATACTATGACAGAAATTTCCCAAAAATATTAACCACTAACTATTCTATATTTTATGTTCACAGGGAAATCTTAATTATCTAAGAAAGAAATGATGTTAGTTGTGTTTACAATTTTGCTTTGTAGACATTCAGAATCTATATAATTGTTTGACACAAAATATAAATGTCACAGTCAATACTCTACAGTAGGAATTTCATTGAACATTGTATATGCATCAGTGTATCAGTACAGGTGTACGTCTTTTCTAAGAGCTATTAAGTTATCTTAACATGGCATCTAAAATAAAAATTAACACTTGATCTGGCTTCTCTCACTTGAAAGTATGATATTCTTCAGCATGTTAAGACAGCATGTTACTTATGTTAATAATTAGTTTTCAAATTTATTTTCTGCCATTTATGATTTGAATAGAATAACAAAACAATCAAAGTTTAGGATGATTTAAGGGCAATAAGTAGGAAATGGATGAAATATAAAAGAAGTGAGAAGCATTGGCTTCCACTCCAGAAGATAAGAGATGTACTTTGATACAGCCATAGACACAGTTCACAAAACCTTGGCCTTGTGACTAGCCGTTCCACTGGCCAGAATTTTGTGAACAGTTGCGATGGCTCTATCCCAGTGCATCTCTTTCAGCTATTGAAGTCAGTGATGTAATTAATACAATGGTGACACATACCTTTATAATAATTATCTCAGTGCTTGATTAAAGCCTGGAAGCCAAAATGAAACTTAAAGCATACACACAGAAGAGACAGTGTTTCACTGGGTTGAAAAACCGTAACAAAAACACTTCCAGATTTCTACAATTGGTGGCCTCATGTACCTATTTTGGATGAGATGTGAAACTTTCCTTCTCTTATATTTTAGTTACATTGTGGAATTATATATACAGATTCAGTCTTACTAGATAAAAGCATTCATTGAAAACTTTGAGATGATACATCATGTGTGCTTTAAGAGATATTATAATATCAATATCTCCATCTTGAATTTCTAGAAGTATCTTTCATAATAATTTACCCACAGTGATGTTCCACGATGATTATGTAAAATACAGAGATCAGGTTTTCTAAGTC
The DNA here is from genome assembly GCF_028878055.3 of Symphalangus syndactylus. NCBI lineage: Eukaryota > Metazoa > Chordata > Mammalia > Primates > Hylobatidae > Symphalangus > Symphalangus syndactylus. The sequence continues at coordinate 43,098,576 of NC_072447.2, read as the reverse complement.
TTTATTCTTCAAATACAGAGTGGCTAAAAATACAGCTCATCAGAAGTGAGCCGGTACTTCTTTCCAGGTCCCCTAATCTCCAGCGCCCTAGCAGCTCTTTCCACTAAACATCTAGCAGTGACAGATATGTGGGTTGTAGGTGAGAAATCAACCCTGAAGTGGCTGCAACTTCGTGTATACTCCCGTGCCCCCAAGCTGTGAAATTCTCCAGCCTGCTTGGAGGAGGTCCTGACAAAGCTATATGTGAGGGACAGCAAGAATGCCAGATGGCAGTTTGTGAGAAAATCTGGGACCGTGGCAGCCGGCCAAAAACAGTGGACTGGAAAAAAAAAGGATGATCACCAAGAATATACCACCTCCACTACAAATGAATGGAGGATGAACTATGGCTGTCTTCCTCATACAGGTAAAAATCCTTTGAGTAAGTTTTCACCCATATGTGTAACAAATAAAACAAAAGTTGTAAAAATTTAAAAAGTATTTGATTTGTATTGAGCTGATTTATCTTACTATCATTTTCTTTCACTCCATTAGTAGTTAAAAACAAGCAAGCCCATTGACAAGGAGACTGTAGGCAAACTTACAAATAAAGTGATGCAGAAAGTTTAATTTTATGATGAGAAGTGGATAAGCATGTTTCAAGCAATCACTTTCCACTGGATTTGTGAGTAACAGGGGCATTTGCATTGTATCGATTGCTATTGTGTGCCTTTATCACTTTTATTGTTTGCTGCAATATAGCCCTTTGAAGGTCTGCCAACCCACTGTGGCTTGCTCAAAAGCAGGGCTGAATTTTAATTAAGCTGAGCCAAATAGACACAGAACATTTGAACTTGATTAGACCACTTATCCTGATACACACACAGAGGGCATTCAGCACACTTACTTTAATGACTGACAAAGTCAATTCACATATTTGGTGAAATTATCAAGATAAAACCCACCATTTGTCAACATATTCCTCCTACATAAGATGTCTGCATCTCTATTTCAATCCAATAAACCAGCAAGGAGAATTGAGGGGGTCGGTCGCCAGTGAGGATAGGTGTGGCATATCTTGATAACAGTAATATTCTATATTCCCTGGGAAGAAGCAGTATATGAGTTCAGTAATTAGGATTCAACAAGATAGTTCAAGTAAAGAAATGCAAGTATGTGTGTGTGTGTGTGTGTGTATAAATGTGCGTCTGTTCATATGTATTGCTTTCCTTTTTAAATATTTCAACCAAAAGAGAAGTTTACCACAGCATTTAACCCAGATAAGGGAGCAGGCAGGATGTCAGAATTTCATGAATTTTTATTTTTGATACCTCACAAAGAACAAAGCATCCAGGTTTCTGGCTTCAGCAGAAATGTGCCAAAATGTGTTCCCACAGTAACTTCTCCCAAAATCAGCCAGTACAATTTTCCCACACAGCATGGAGAACTGAATCTCTGATAGAACCAGGATTCTGCAAGGCAGACTACTGTTAAATTGACTTTGCTGTTAAGTCAGACCAAGTAACCTTCAGGACACTCTTTGAAAACAACTTTCCTAAACAGACTTTCAGACTCTTAACAAAAAACTCACTTTCCCTAAGGAGGCACCGATCATAGGCAATATTTCAGAAGCACATGTACAAAGGAGTTACTCTTTCTATACATGTGTGTCCAGAGTAATGGCTAAACAGATTCTAAAATAGGAATAAGCCAATATCTTCTCAGTGAAAATTCAAAGATAAAGTCTCCAAGCTCAAACAGAACTTTGCATATATATGACCATGCAAATTACATCATGGAGTGGCTCTTCTTTGACAAATCCAAATCACTAAGTCCTTAATAGAATTCTGCACTTTACTTCCCAACATCGTAATACCAATTGACTATACTTAATCCTAAGAAAATAATCCTTCCCTTGGGATTAGCAAATTAAAAATTTAGTAAATTTCTAAAGAAAAACGGATATATTTTTCTGTGCAGGAAAGCAAATTGTGTTTTAAAAAGAAAATATAAAATACTCATTTTCGACAACAGCAAGAAAAATGAGCATATTTCAAATTACTCCTTTGTATGTTATAATTTCACTCTTTATTTCTGTCTACACAAGTGAAGGAAAAACCCACTTTTGTGATGATCCAACCAAAAACACTGATAAATATTTATAAAGAAGTCATGAACTAGAAAGAACACAGACTTTGAAGCCAAAACATTCTACATTTTAATCCTATCTATGCAACTTTCTAGTTATATTATGTTCCTCCATTTACTTAACCTCTACTCTATTAGGTATAAAGTGGGAAAAATTAACACTTTTGGGGAAAAGAGAATGTATAAGACATATTCCATGTAATTTCTACATAACGCAGTTAAGAATTTTTAAATAAATTCTTAATGGGAAACATTTTAATAGATGCACATGATAGGAAACAAGTTTCTATTCCACAAGACCTAGCATCTAGTTTTTAAAAATACTCGATTAAATCTCATCTTTTAGGCACAACTTTGAGGTTGTTGCAGTGTCAGCAAGTTTTATATCTTCTTTGATTTTATTTTTCTTCCTCACGTAGCCCACCATCTACCAGCTTATAGCTAATGCATTTAGAGCCACCTGATGCTAATATAATATGCATAATAATCTTCATGAGTCTATCCTTCTTAGCATTATCAGCATTGCATTTTTCGATTTCTACTCATTTTCATAAAATGGACAACCTTTTAAAAAATGTGCTCGTTAGGTAAAGATGGAAATGTTATTCATACTGAATTGTTCATTGGTATTCAGCGCCTACAGAGAATAAGGTGAAGTCTTTATTTCACATTTACTAATCAAAAATTCAGATGTGGTTTACCAAAGACCATTTAAGGATGGCAATATATAATATATAAAAGGATGGGTTACACTAACGTCAAATCTACGAAACCATAAAGAACCTATCTCTGTGCATACGTGTTATGTAGGATCACTTCGTTTCTAATGGCCATGAGTTAGTACGGCATTCCCATCCTGCTATTCTATTATTCAACCCCATCAATTTCTTAATTACAGCGATCACAATTGATAATTTTATTTTTAAGTTATAGATTTTCTTGTTTTCTCTCTGCCTCCTTTAACATTTGTAAGCTCTATATTGGGCAAGGACCACCATCTTTTTATTACCAATACAAATAAAATAATCTTAAGACAGTGCCTAACACTCAGTCAAGGCTCAACAAATATTTGTTGATTGTATCCCAAATGAACAAAACCTAAAGTCTAAAGGATAAGCTCCCAGTCTAGGGAAGATGAAGGGCATCCTTTTTAATCTTTGCCCCTGTTAATTACTTTTACATAAAAAGTGATTTGCTCATTGGTTTGTATCATACCCAGTTTACATTTATTATTCAATTTCTCATCAGATCAAAGAGGTGGAAGAGACCTTGAGATGTTGTTATTGCCTTGAGGTGCTGCTACTACTCAAAGCATTCAATAAGCATTAGCTTTTTTCTTAAACTCTAGAGGCCTCATGAAATTCGTATTAGAAATAATCTTGCCTAGAGGATGAAAAAAGGGTGACATCTAGAAATGATTCTAATATATAGCCCCCAATTTAGCCTTTACAAATATTTATTCTTGTGACGGATAGCAAATCCCTTCTCTGGGGATGAGGATTTTGTGTTTAGTGTGCACGGTCAGGGACCTGTTGATGTGTGGGGATAATGGATAAAGAGACAGATCTTAAAAGGTGTAGAGAAGAGATGAGGATGAGAGAAGGGAAGGATGCCTGAGATGTATAGGTAAGTTTGGGGAAAATATGTGGAGGAGAAACAAGAAGAAAGCACTGAAGAAGCATAGTGAGAGGTCTTCAAGGAGAAAGATGTGTGAAAAGGATCCTTAAATATTTTGACACGCTTGCAAAACAGTAAATATAAAAATTATTTTTCAGTGTGTTGTGGTAGTTTCTTATAGGTCATTTTTTGTGGTTGTTTTAATATAGGATTTGTGTTGCTTTGTAGTGTTGACACTGGCCTGATAATGACCACAAGATGACCCAGGCTTGTGTGAATTACAATCTTAACAGAAGCCTGGAAGTCTCTGAAGTTTTACTGTTTATCCGATACGGTAGACAATAGCCCCATGTAGCTATTTATAATTAAATTTATAATTTAATTAAAATAAAATTTACAGACAATTTAAAATTCAGCATCAGGTCAGTTACACTAACCACATTTCTGGTGCTCAATGGCCACATGTGGCTAGTTGCTTCCATACTGGAGAGTGCAGATACTGAAAATTTCCATTACTGCAGAAAATTCTATTGAATAGCACTGCTCTAGAACTTTAAGCTTATGTCACATACATGCTATTCCAATGTTTTTGGTCCTATTAGTGATATTAAACATTCAAAGAAAAATATTTTAACATCCTTTATCCTACCTGAAGTGGTGAATTTAAAATATTGACAATCATGACATATTTGTTATGCCTTCTCTGTAGTTGTTTGTACTTCTCCGAGTTGTTTGTACTTATGTTGTTGAAACCTTTTCAGAAAGATTTTTGTGAATACTTTCATTCCCTCACTATATTAATTGGTTATTTCCAATTAATTCATTCCAGTTTATAATTTTTAATCTATTAAATAAGCTGAGAATTTTTTTAAGTATAGTCAAAGCTACTCAGTGGATAAGATAAATACAAAGAAAATAATGAATAATTGTATTTTACCTTGTGATTTTTATCAGAATATGATATGGAAATATAATACAGTGTTGACTAAAATATAATAAAAATAGATGGACAAAAATGCCCCCATGACAAACTCCAATGTTAGTGTAAATTGGAAAGCTCTAAATATGTCTGGGACAAGAGGAAATACATTGTTCCTAGGCTCATGCTAATCCATTATAAATCATAAGTCATGAGGGAAGAGAAATCAGGAGCCTATGCTTTACATTAGCAGCACTGCTAGAGGAATATTGAAAGTAGAAAGAGGCAATGATGAACATTTGGATAATTTTAATACTGCCTTAAACAATGGAGGGAGAGTTGTCAGAAGGACTGGGAAAGGGGAAGAGATAAAAATCCTAGGGCCTCTTTGGAGTAGAATACTCTGATGTCTGTGTACAGGATGGAGAAATTTCCTACATGAACAAGTAGTGGTGGAAGGACAATTGGGGAAATTTTAGTCTGGGAGCCACCTTGGCTCTCCAAGTAATTTAAATAATTCAAATGTGGATAGAGAGATGGACACTTCAGCAAAGTAAATTACAGTCAATGATCCATCTAGACCAAATGATATGTATGTGTATTTCGTATTTGGAGAAGTTATTTAATAGAGTTAAAACATACTTACATTATATGAAATGACAGTTGAATTCAGGAGTTTTCCTAGCTAAAATGTATTGCTCTCTAGTTAAGAATGATTCATGAGTCTACGGCCATACCACCCTGAACATGACTGGTCTCATCTGATCTCAGAAGCTAAGCAGGGTTGGGCCTGGTTAGTACTTGAATGGGAGAGTGCCTGGGAATATCGGGTGCTGTAGGCTTTTTATTTAAATAAAAATAATAATAAAAGAATAATGCATGATGGTATTGCTGATATGTTTAAGAACTTTGGATAAGAGTATCTAAGCAAAGAACCAGTAAGGTTGATGACACTCGGGTTTTGTGGCAGAAGCACTGATCCTGTGGTCAGATTCAGCACTTACCTTATGATCCAGGATGCAGAATTCAATTTATTGGTGTCTCTCTGTCTGTAGGCAACTATGAAATATATCTCAAGCTCTCTCAAAAGCAAAACATTAAAAATAAATGAAATACATACCCTTGTTTGAACAGAAGCTTCCACAACAGAAAGGCACTAAATGCAAATAGTGTAGTGTTATATTTTGGCTACTGAAGAGTGCCATATGAATAATAATATTTGCTGAGTGCTTCCTGTATTCTAAGTGCTTTATATACAATGACTCAGTTAATCCTCACAAGAACTCCACAAGGAAGGTACTACAATTATCCCCACATTATAAATGAGGAAATTATAAGACTGAACCCAAGTTTTCATTCTAGTGCCGATTGGTGGGTTCCTGAGGAGCTTTCTCACAGATGATTACAGCAAGCTGCCCAGATGACCTAATGTCAAATATAGATATTAGCAAAGAGTTAGGCAGCACCACTGGAAAACAACTGTAAATTCAAACAGGCAATGGATACACAGCACCTACACTGAAAGTGTTGTCTTTAGAACAATGAAACTGAAACAGAAAACAGACACCTTGCTCCCTCATCACATTTTGTGGCACTGATCAGTTCTGGAGAATAAAATAGAAAAAAAGTACCCTCAAATTTGAGGGATATCTGCTTTATCGCTCAGTTCTTATTTAAGGTACTGGTATATTTTAAGATCTTAATAAATACTCAACTCATATGCATAAATACAATAGGATAAAACAGCGACAGGAGGTACATGCAAACCCAAAAGCAGCAATGGGAGAGGGGGTTTGAACAGTGAGGCAGGCAAAGGTTAAAGGGAGATAAGTAGGGCTTAAAGAGCTGGGGATAATTAGGGGTTGACTTAGGATACTTCAGGATTTGTGAAGAGAATGTACAAAAAGGAGAAAGTGCAGGCTTCTCTTCAGTCCTTCTCCTAACTGCAGTGAATGCCAACTGTGAGCCAGGCCCTATTTCAGCATTGGGAAGAAAGGTAGATCTGCATTTTTACCACATTCAGATGGTAAACAGGAAGACAGGGCTGGGAGGGGAAGAGAAGAAAACACAATATAGACCATCACAAAATACAGATAACTTGCTAAGAAGTGTAAGAGAGGCACAGGTTATTTGCATTATCTTGCCAAAGGGATGTTAAGGGCCTTGAGGAATAAATCACATCTTCAAACATTTTTAATGCCTTAATATATTTGTTTGCATATAGCTGGCTATTAGCAAACAATTATTTTAGAGGTAGTATGGCATAATAGAAAAAATATTCGTTCAGGAGTCCTGAAAGAGGATTGTTTCAATTTCCTGCTCTGTGAAAAGAAAAAAACCCAGGAGGTTTTTAGATCATTTTAGGATCCTTTTCAGGTGTATTAAGTTGAACTCCATGATTAGCTTATCAGTTATTTAGTGTTGATGTTAATAAGGAGTCCTCCTTTGAGGGACATGGCATGATGTGTGAGAAAGTGCACCTGACCTCTTATCAAGGCAGGCCATTAAAAGCCAGACTCATTCTACCTACAGCATGGGACTAAGCAGAATTTTTTTCTTTTTTTCTTTTCTTTCTTTCCTTTTTTTTTTTTTTTTTTTTTTTTTTTTTTTGAGACAGGGTCTCACTCTGTCCCTCAGGCTGGAGTGCAGTGGCACAACCATAGCTCACGGCACTCTCAATATCCCAGGCTCAAGTGATCCTCCTGCCTCCATCTCCTGAGTAGCTGGGACTACAGGCATGCACCACCATGCCCAACTAATATTTTTTAATTTTTAGTAGAGACATGGTCTTGCTATGTTGCCCAGACTGGACTCAAACTCTTGTGCTCAAGAGATCCTCCTGCTTTGACCTCCCAAACTGCTGGGATTACAGGTGTGAGCAACCGTGTCTGACCTAAGCATAATATTTTATCAGATTTGAGATACTTGACCCTTGAGCCTTAACAGACTTGTTTGTGGAAGTAGGCTAGAAATAAGGAATGTATATGCTGTACAAAAGAAAAAAAATTAGCCAGGTGACCCATATATGCATTTGTCCTCAACCTAACTGCAAACTGCCTCTTGACAGAAAACTCTTGCTCTGGAATATTTCACTTAAAAAGTCAAATCTACAAACTAATTACAAGCATCATAAATGGACAATGTGGCAGAAGGTGCGGGGAGTAAGATTCAAGATTTACACTAGGCTATTTCAACTCCAAGTTATGCATGTTTGAAAAAAGAATTATGTAAGAAATTAATACAAAAATGAGGTAGGATAATTTAAACAGAGAACACAGACTGATTATAATAAACTTCACACATGTTAACAGACGTTTGACTTGATATATAAATATGAGTGGGTAAGAATGGTCAGTAAGATTTAATGGAGTGGGAATATGATCTAGCTTAATCAGTAAAGATGTGCTGGAAAAAACCATCAATTTGAAGAGATGAGAAAACTGGGACGGCAGAGAAATCAGTTTGTTCACATTCGTGAAACAGCCTGTGTAAAACACTGGAGGTGAGAGAAGAGAGTTCCAGCCAAGTGACGGAGAAACATTCTATCTCAATGAATGAGTCATGGCTCTCCTGAGAGTCAAGATGATTTGCATGTTTGGTGATTGATGTAGATAGATGTAGTAAATCACACTGAGTCTTAGCTACAAGGCTCTGCCATCTCAGTCATAGAAAGATGAACATTTCCACACTATACCTACAATACTCATTGTTCAAATGCATTATAACTTCAGGAATGACCTGAAAATATCCATCAGTCAACTATGATGAACTTGGATCACAGAGAACTCCACCACTGGGGATCATTTACAATTTCATGTGGTAGATTAAAGGTTTCAGGCATTTTTAACTTTGGAAATTTTTAATAGGCTTTTAAAAAAAATCAACATACTGCATTTTTTCCCCAGAATACATTGCCATTACCAAAGGGAAAACAAAAAACAACCATCACAACAACAAACTTGTTACCCAAGAGATTGAAATACATATTCAGTGTGCTGGTAATTTTTCTGACTCTCTCTTTTCAGAAACATCATTATTTTTCCTTTTGTTTTAGGATTGCTGATTTTGCTATCGGATTAAGGCTAATGTTAAAAGGGAGAGCTAGAGAAGCAAAAAGGTATTCTCCATGGAGAATAATTCTCTTACCATTGCTGGACCATTCTTGTAGCTAAGAGTTATATTCTTTTCAAGAAGAAAAATTGAATTGGCTCTGCACAAATAATGACTGTATATTTCAAGTGTAAAAAGCAATGATGATACAATTAGCTTTAGAAACTAGTGAATTACTAATAACCAGAATAAAACAGGGCAAAAAGGAAAATGCTAGTACCTGACTACACATGAAAGTATATTGAATAAAGTATAAGAAAATTAACATTGTTGCATTGTTCAAAATGTCTAAAGATGGAATCAGTATCTGTGAAAGTAGGAAAATGAGGAGCTATCTAAGTATGGGTGGTATCATCCCCTCACTACCTGAAGATTTTAGCTCCTGCCTAACTGTTACCCTCTCCAACATATGATGCTTGTCATAACTTCTGGTACTTTAAGTGTCTGTTGAAAACAATTCTCTCACCATCTTGCCCTAGTAATTCACTGAACTTTTTGACTCCAGAGACCTTGTCCTCCACCCTCCCTTGGCCACTTGGTTCTGTGGTCATATGATAGATGTTGTTCGAAACTCAGTTATAAACATCACACTTTCTGACCTCCACCTTCTAAGTCTCCAGATGATTCCATCTAGTACCCCATTCCAACAATACTTTGATATTACCAGGCCCTCCAATCCATTCATTCTACTGGCTTTTCACTATTCCTTATGCCCTTCGTGGCATCACTTCTCTCTTTATCAAGCATAAACTCCACGGTGTATTGTAAACACTTTTTTGAATATATCTTTAAATTGCTCTGCTCCCTCTCAAATGTGGTGCCCGCTTGATAAAACTTAAACCCCGGTTACCACCAACTCTCCACTCATTCACATGTTCACTCTCATGCTATGGAAACTTCTGGAGGAAAACACATAATCTCTCTGACTAGTCACATTTTGAATTCATGAACACTAGATTCAAGTTGGCTCCTAGTACGACTCAGTAATCTTACTCAGTCTCAAATTTACCTAAATATTGGGGAATCTTTAAAAAGTACTGAAGCAAGGCATCACCCCAAAATTCTGAGTAAAGTTGTCTTGGTTACAATCTGGCCTTTGGAATTTTTAAATGCTCTCTGAGGTCATCTTAGTATGTAGCAACGTTTAAGAACCTCCAGTCTGAATGGCTATTTTATTCTCTCACCTTTCCTCACACCTCCAACACCTCCTTCCCCACTCTCAATCAATGACCTTGTTTCTCATTTATCTGAGAAAATTAAAGCAACCAGTAAACAGTTGCTCCCTAGCCTCATGTCAACATATCTTCCCATGGGCCTGCGTTGGTGCCCAACACTGTGGATCACCAGTCTTTGCTCCGATGATGGACCCCACCTTGTGTGCTCTAGATCTCAGTCCCTCTCACCTACTCAAGGACATGGCTGCAGCAATTAGCTCCACTCTCTCCTGCATCACCAAATTCTTCCTCTCTTCTGGGTCATTTCTGTGTGTATTCTATGCTATTATTTTCCCATCTTAAAAACATCCTCTCTTGACCATATTTCCCACTTACAGTTTCAGCTCCATTTCTTTGTTCCCCTCAAATGTGAAACTGAAACGCATTCATTTTTTAACACTTGTTCTCTTACCTCTTTTTTTTTCTTTTTTGAGACGGAGTCTTGCTCTGTAGCCCTAGGCTGGAGTGCAGTGGCGTGATCTCGGCTCACTGCAACCTCCGCCACCCCGGGTCCTGGTTCAAGCAATTCTCCTGCCTCAGCCTCCAGAGTAGCTGGGATTACAGGCACGCATCACCATGCACAGCTAATTTTTGTATTTTTAGTAGAGACGTGGTTTCACCATGTTGGCCAGGCTGGTCTTGAACTCCTGACCTTGTGATCCACCTGCCTTGGCCTCCCAAAGTGCTGACTTGTTCTTACCTCTTATTTCTCTCCTTAATTCTCTCTTAACCCAAATCCCTCTTTCAATTATGCCTTTACTCCCAACACCTTTTGAAACTACTCATCAAGGTGACTAAAGGCTGCTGATATGGTTTGGATCTGTGTCCTCACATAAATCTCATGTTCAGTTGTAACCCCTGGTGTTGGAGGTCGGGCCTGGTGGAAGTTGACTGGATCATGGGGCAGAGTTCTCATGAATGGGTTAGCACCATCCCCTCTTGGTACTGTATAGTGAGTGAGTTCTTATGAGATCTGGTTGTTTAAAAGTGTGTGGCTCCTCCCCACTCTCTCTCTTGCTCCTGCTCTGGCCATGTTAAGACATCCTTGTTTGCCCTTGCCTTCCGCCATGATTATAAGTTTCCTGAGGCCTCCCCAGAAGCAGAAGCTGCTATGCTTCCTGTACAGCCTGCAGAACTGTGAACCAATTAAGCCTTTTTCTTTGTAAATTACCCAGTCTCAGGTATTTCTTTACAACAGTGTGAGAATGGACTAATAGAGCTACCAAGCTGTTAAATCTAATGGTCAATTCCTCAGTTTCACCTTTGACAAATAAGCAGAATTTGATACAATCAATAACTCTTTCCTCCTGGAAACAGTTTATTTGGTTTCTTGAACAGGAATCAGCAAATTATAGCCTATGGATCAAATCAAGTCTGCTGCCTCATTTTTAAGTAAAGTTGTATCAGAACATAACCATGTTCATTTGCTTACCTGATATCTATAGCTGTTTTCCTGCTAAAAGAGCAGAGTTGTATTCCTCCAACAGAGACCTTTTGGCCTATGAAGCCTAAAATATTTACTACCTGGCACTTTACAGAAGAAGTTTGCCAATGATCCCTAACTTCTTCTTGACTTCTATCCTTGTCTTCCTTTCACCTCACTGTTCACTCTCTTTTTAGGCTCTTTAACCAGTTCCTTTTCATCTCCCAAGCCTCTTAATGTGGAAACGCCCCAAGATTCAGTCTTTGGATCTCTTCTCTTCTCTGTTTATACTCACTTCCTGGGTAACCTAATCCAGGCCCATAGCATTACATTTCATCTTTCCTGGAATGCTTCCTTGAACCCCAGATTTAATAACAAACTGCCTATTTGGAAACTTCACTTTGATGACTAAACACATCTCAAAATTAATTTGTCAAAAACGGAATTCCTGACCTTCCCCCTTATCTGTTCCTTCTGCAGTTTTTCCCCATCTCAGCAAATGGCAACTCTATCCTCTCAAAAGCTTAAAACAAAAATCTTGGATTCATACTTGACTCTTTCATATATATATGCCCTCTTAGGAAATTCCCTTATCTTTATCTTCAAAATATTTCACAACCCACCGCCTGTCATCTCTACTGCTACCACCATAAACCAAGTCATCATCATTTCTGGCCTAAACTATTTCAATGGATTCCTAACTGGTCTCCCTGTTTTTTCCTTTGTTCGTATCCTCAATCTTCCATGCCAACTCTCTTTCATTTCATTCGCAATATAAAAGCCAGAGTTATCCTTTCAAAATATTAAGTTAGATGACATTATGCTTTTTTCAAAACCTTCCATTCACATCCCATTTTACTTATATTAACTATCAATCTTTTAACTTACAAGACATCACATGATTTTTATGAACTTGTCTTCTTTTTCTCCTCCATTCTTTACTGTGCTCCAGCCACTCTGGCCTCTGAGCTCTTCTTTGAACATGACATACATGTTCATTTCTCTTGTTGTTTGCATTTGCTGTTACATTTGGGATGCTCTTCCCTGAGACATCCTAATACCTCAATCCCTTATCTCCTTCCCCTCTTTCTCAAATATCACCTATTCAGCAGAGTCTTCCCTGCCCATCCTATTTAAAACTGCAAGTTCCTCTCAGTATTGTATATTCTACCTTCCTGCTTTGTCTTTCTCTAAAACATTTATCACCATGTAACATATTTTATATATTTATCTTACTTACTATATCTCTTTACATTACAAAACATTTTCCATGAGGGCAGGATTGTTATATGTCCTATTTACTGCTGGATCCTTGGTTAGGAGAAGAGACTTCATAGGTGTTCATGAACATGTGCTGATTGAATGAACACGTTGAGTTGAAAGAAAACAATTAGAAAGTTGCTCAATTTTTTTACTTCTATTTTCCTTCAGCAAATTCCGAAAGAAACATGTATCCTAGGTTTTTAGCCCAATTCAAATATTGTTTCCACATTTGTACCAGGTTTTGTACTAGAGCTAAGGAATCCCAGAGTGACTTAGATCAACATTGTTTAATGTGATAGGACAGTTAAAGTGCTATAAGTGCCAGAAAATGTTCAATCCACAGAGTTGAAAGATGGTATCACAGAGGGGGCAAGCATTTGCTATCTTCAAAGACCATCCAGCATCTCCCAGGATAAACAAGAGTTGCAGAAGGGGCAGGGAGTACACTGATAGAGGGAATGTAATAAGACAGAAGTATGAAACAAGTATTCACCACAACACTTCTATACAGCTGAATCATATGGTAATTTTGAAAAAAAGAACAAATGACCGGGTATGAGTCTGAAGAGATAAGCATTGGACAGATGACTTTGTATTAAAAATTTTAGGAGTAGGGACACAATAATTTACTTGAATGCAAGTTGACTTGACATTTATAATTGAGTATCTTCAAATAAACCACACTTTGAGTCAATATGAAAAACTTCCATGTTCCACTTAGCATGCATTTAAAATGTGTATGCACATTCCATTTATATCTATACATACCCTTAGGCCAGTACCTCCATCTCCTTATATTCCACTCTATATAAATACACTGTATCTATGTTACATTACATACAGAAGATTCCAGAAGATGATAATTGTCCACTTTTCAACTAAACAAAATTTAGGGAAGAGAGGCAAGAAGTACAGGAGTAGGACACCTGGGAGTTCCAGGACTGAGCTGGCCATTTATGAGCCAAACAGCGTAGATCAAGACTCTTAATCCCTGCACATGTTAGTCTATTCATCTATAAAGGAAAATAATACCAGCCCTCACAGGGATTGCTCTAAGGATTTTAGGAGGTTATGGGAAATATACATTAAAATATAAATGCTATAAAAATATATTATCAGTAGGAATAGTAACAGTACTAAAGGAAACCTTAATTCAAGATGTATGCATATCAGATTAATAGAGGTTTCTTTAGCCAGAACTCGGAGTTCAATTTTTATAACTCTGTCAAAACTTCAAGAATGGAGATAATACATGAAAGTCATGACAATAACTTCAGTGTTTATTTTCCTTAAGTTTTTTATTTGGCAAATATTTATTGAAAACTCAATAACTAAATAACAAAAACTGGACATTTATCAAAGGTCATATAATGTCCTATGCTTATTTTAATTTTCTCATTTAATTGTCCCCAAATACCTATAAGGGAAATACTATTATTTACATTTTACATATGTCAAAAAGAAAACTCAGATAGTTACTGTAACTTGCAGGGCATCACACAGCAAATATGGGGGAAGCCAGGAGTCACAGCCAGGTTTTATTCCAGTGCCAGCATCTGTAACCACTACATCAATTTCTTCTGAGCCCTTGGCCCCTCTGCAGGCCCATAGTAGACCCTTAAGAAATTTGTTTGAGCAAAATTTTACGATTAAACTCGCTAATAGCACAACTAAAACAAACACATAACCTCCAAAGAGGTCTCCTTTAACTTTTCAAAATTAATGTTCTAATTGACTCCTGGGCTAGATCATAAACCAAAGGATACACTATGAATTTCTCAAGAACAGGGAAAGTACTTGGTTTATCTTAGCTAAACACTTTGCAAATAGTGAGTACACAAAATAGGTTTTAAATGAGTGAAGCAGAGGCTAACCATAACAGAGCTATGGTTTAGATAGAACAGCTTTAAAAGCACTCATAGTTACTACATCAGTATGTGGAAAGACACCTGGGCTGATGGGCTCTGAAAAACTACAGAGAACCATTAAATTTACAAGTTTAATATCTGTAATGAACAAAGAAATATCCAAACACAGAGTTATTATAAGTGTAGAATAGAAGAAAACTAAAGAAGAACCGTGAGTCCAGCTGACAAATTAACCTAGTCAGTTAGAGAAAGTCTAATCAAACATATCTATCCTACCTAAGGCCAAAATTAAGATATTCTTTATAGCCAAGATGATAAGTTATATTGGAAAATTGTGAAATATGGAGTTGCGGTGTTTGGGCAGGAAATAAATCTTAAGAATAACCAATTCTCAACTATTCCAACACGTGCAAAATTGCACTATTAATTAACATGAAGATACTTTTGGCTTAATTTTCAAAAGTTACTTACAAAAACTAACGGTGTGTGCCATTGCCATAATGCATTGGTTTGAGATGGGTAGAGAATTCACTCATTCAATATGTATGAGCATGTTTGATGGGACAATCACTGTGTCATAAACAACAAAGTAAGAAGAAAAGTGCTGTTTTCAAGCAGTCATGGTGACTTATGGATACACAAATAAATAACTACAAAAATGAGATTGGTGCAGCAATAGATGTATCACATGCTCTGGAAATACTGCATGGGTAAGGGGCAAACTCAATGGGTTAAAAGAGACTTCAGAGAAGAAGAGACATTTGCACAGAACCTGGACAGATTAGTAGATGTTATCTAAATGAAAATGACTAAAGATCAAGGAAACAACAGTAGGAAGGGCATGACCAACAGGATGAGGATGGGAAAAAGTATGAGAGATTTAAATCATGGCGGGTGGGTAAAGCTAAATATGTATAAGATGTACGAGAAGGTGAGGCCGGTAGTTGCTGAATCTATAAAGGTGAAATGGGTCAGGTTTAAACAGAACCATGGTGTAATGGAAAATGCCCGAACTCTGCAGTCACAGCACTTTTTTGTTGTTGTTGTTGTTGTTTTGTTTTTTGAGACAGAGTCTCGCTCTGTTGCCCAGGCTGGAGGGCAGTGGCACAATCTTGGCTCACTGCAAGCTCCACCTCCCAGGTTCACGCCATTCTCCCGCCTCAGCCTCCCAAGTAGCTAGGACTACAGGCACCCACCACCATGCCCAGCTAATTTTTTTATATTTTTAGTGAAGACGGGGTTTCACTGTATTAGCCAGGATGGTCTCGATCTCCTGACCTCGTGATCCTCCCACCTCGGCCTCTCAAAGTGCTGGGATTACAGGTGTGAGCCATCACGCCAGACCCACAGCACATGTTTTGAATTTTAGTTCTGTCTCTTACACCAGTTCCTTGAACTTGGAAAGATCTTTAACTTTTCTGTATATCAAGGTCTTCTGCTGCAAAGCAAGACACAACAATACCCTATCTTCAAAGGTCATTTTGGGAGTTGGAGATAATCATGTTTTATGTCTAGCAATGTAAGTTTCTTAATAAATGATAATAATAATTATTGTTTCAAATTCATGCCAAAAAGTTTGGATTTCATGAGTAGGCAATGAAGAGATCTGGACTGCTTTTAAATAAGGAAGTCAATATAAGTGATGAACAGGGGAAAATAATAGAGAAGCCAGTCAGTAGGTTATTACAACAGTTCAGATGAAAATACAGGTGGCTTTGAAATAAGTTTCCAGCAGTAGGCATAAAAGAAGGAAGTAAACAAGATATAATTTGGTGGTGGCCATGACAGGATATGGTGACCAATTAGGTCTGAGGCTAGAAAGTTAACTGTGTTGATTAGGGTTTCTGGAAAAAAATTAAAACCTTAAACTGTTACAGAAATACACACACACACACACACACAATTTTCAGAGTGATTTGTTTTCTGTCTCTACCTATGTTGGCAGCCTCGTGTATGACCTCCCTCTCATCCTCAAACACAGATGGGTCCACTTAAATCCTATGCTAAATCCAATGCTAAAACTTTCAATTCTCCTCACCTTCCTCTTGAACACACACTCTCTCACGTATGTCTCATTGATCGTTCTGCCAAATCCTAGGTTACATTTTTCTTCTAAGCTTAAATGATTAATGAATTCTTCCAAGACTAATGAGCTCGATAAAAGAGAGATCTAGTATTGCTCAATAATTTGGTACTCTACCCATGTATTAGTGAGAAAACACAGCCATGCATGGATTATTGCTAATGATATCATGGTGCCTGAGCACCTGCAGTCCTTGTCTTGCTCTTGCAGGTCATTGGGATTTATAGATTATCTGCTAGAGATTACAAAGGAGAACCTTGAGTGGCAATGGCATCACACTCCCTTTGACTCCAAGGAATAGCTTCATCAAGAATTCTGAGCTTGTTTTGCCAAAACTGTTTCTTCTTTTTTCATCCATATATTTTAAGACTACAAACAAAAATCATTCAGAATTTTCCAATTACTAATACATTATGACAATTTTATAGGCAATTTAGAAGTTTCAATGGGGTAGGGGAAAAACATCTTATCTTCTTATGATGGTTTTGCTTTGGTAGAACAATACAGTTCTGTAGTTGGCAGTTGTTAGTTACTGAGATGGTTGTGAAACAGGTAATCCATCACACCCTGGCCAAGAAAACAAGTAAAACTCATGTCTTAAGTGATTTTTCAAAATCAGGGAAAGCAGTGTGGCTTAACTACACTGAAAATTCTATACTTCTCTTTCCCTTTTGTTTTTCATGAGACTGGATATGCAAGGTAGTTGAATATATATATACTACATATAAATATTCTACATGTGCTTTTTTAGACTGGTATTATGTGGCTGAAAAACAATAAAAATCGTATATACAAGGGTTTTCATAAATTATGGCAAGATATGCTTTTTAAGAACTTACATATATATTTTAAGTTAGGGTTTTCTTTCTGTTTTATTAAAGCCTATAGCACACAGTATTCCCAGGTGGTCTCACATCCAAGTACTAACCAGGCCGAACCCTGCTTAGCTTAAAAAGTTAGTTTTTTTAAAAAGGATAAATTTTGTGGAAAATTATTTTAAGAGTTTGTAACTTCAATGCTGTTGTTGCTTTTTGTTTCACATTCACAAAGCTTATATAAGCAAAATGGTATTATTCATTATTGTGATACTCAAATGTAATTATATGTAAGGATTTATTAGGGAGTTACAAACTTATGAATCATAGAAGTTAAGAACAGTTAGAACATCCAATGGACAAAATTGGAACTTATTTCTTCTAGTATGATTGACATGATAACTGATACAAAGTATATACTCTTCAATATTTGTTCAATGAATTAATGTTTGTTAAATAAATTAATAATCTATTCTTTGTGTACCCATTTGGTTCATTTCTAAATCTTTATAAAAAAGTGAAACTTGCTTACATAGTTTAGAACTTTATGTCAACATAAAAATGTAGAAGTTTTGACTGGGCGCAGTGGCTCACGCCTGTAGTCCCAGCACTTTGGGAGGCCAAGATAGGTGGATCACCTGACGTCAGGAGTTTGAGACTAGCCTGGCCAACATGGTGAAACCCCATCTCTACTAAAAACACAAAAAATTAGCTGGCTGTGATGGCGGTTCCCTGTAATCCCAGCTACTCGGGAGGCTGAGGCAGGAGAATCACTTGAACCCGGGAGGTGGAGGCTGCAGTGAGCCGAGATCGCACCATTGCACTCCAGCCTGGGCAACAAGAGCGAAACTTTATCTATCTATCTGTATATATGTTTCTAAAGATGAATTGAAAAAAATAAGCAAAAATATTGCCTATCCAAAGACCAAAATACATAGTGCTACAGTATAAAATTTGCATTCCCGAATATCTGAGAATACTATTTCTTAGCTTTATAAAAAAAACACTAGGGAGAAAAACGGTGGACATTACTGCTGTGAGAGTCTAAAAGCTATAATATTTTAATCTACCTTACTAAGACCAGCCAAGATTATAAACCTAACAAACATCATCATAGGAATTAATGTACATGAATAGATAGGATTAAGAAATAAGTATGTGGCTATTCAAGTATTACATTCTAAATCTTCTAAAAACTGAGCAAAAATGCCTACACTGAAAAAAAAAAAAGCTTTCTATATAATGGCAAGCTGGCTTCTAACAATGTCTTGAAATTCAATGTTTTGCCTGAATAACTCAATTTACATTTCCAAGTCTCTTGAGAATGAGACTAAAAATCATGTAACTTTAAGAAGAAAATTCAGGAAGCCAGATTGGGTAAGAGCATGATGTAATGGTATAAGAAAAATCTGGAATAACACAATTAATTTCAAACACAGGTTTGTCTCTGTAGGTTTTAATAAGTAACCAAAACCCCAGGTTGGAAATCCTTTTAAATGAATAAATAAATAAATATAACTATACAGTGGCTTCACACCAACAAGATCTGGTTTAAAGCAAGTTGGAAGCTATGTGTTTTAGACTTCCTCCTTATTGAAGGATGTACTGTCAATTAGTTGGCTTAACCACAGAGCATACGGCTTTGATACAGACGTCAAAGAATGAGGGATGAATGAATGATAAGATAGACAGCTTTTCCTATAGAAAACAACAAATTCCAATTGTTCCATTGTTAAAAATGGCTTATTTGTATTCAATAAATTAGTCTAAAAAGTGTATACGATACCTAATGTCTGACTACTAATCACTTCTAAAGAAACATATAAAGAAAATAACGTTTTCCCACCACTGTTTGTGGTTTGTTATTGCCTCTGCACTCATCCCATCTCTGTACGTGTATGTGCACATATGTGAGTATACACATTAATTTGCATAACCTCTGTAGAATTTTGATTCCTGCATTTTTCACATAAAACTGAATTTTGAGCATTGCCTCCATATTTATTATTTGAAATTTATTTTCCTTCTACATAATGCTTAACTCATAATCTGTTATTTTATGGGAATACTGTGATTTATTAACAATTTCCCTTGGTTATTATAGAATCATCTTACAAATGTATTTTCTAATGTTTTCCTCAAAGTAGTTTTGTGAGGCTGATCTTATTTTTCCATTTTGCGCTTGAGTAAAAGAGGCTGAGGGACATAAATTATTTGCCTGCCTAAGGTCGTAGAGTCTGGAAGTGGCAAGACCAGAACTTCCTTATGATAAGTAATGAGTACGAAATAACTCACAATTTGCATTTTGGAACTTCCATAAACTCCTTATACCTGATGTTACTTTGTATCTGAGCCCCTCAAATTAATAACAACCTACACTTCATTAGCTAACTAATAATTACATACAGTAATAATTAACTAATGGCTGCGGAACTAATGGCTCTTGACTAAGGGCTGTCAGTAATCTAAGTATACCCAGAACAATCTTAGAGATCAAAAAGAAGTCCACCAGCTTATAATTATATATTTTATTTTATAAAGGAGATCTTTGCCTAAGAGACTTTCAAAACTACATTTTAGATAACATTTGTAAGGAAGAAATTCTCTTTTGTTTCTCAGTAAGTAGGTAGCATGCCATCTGGCCCCAGTGCCCTTATGAGAAAAGAATGTGGGAAGCCACTTACAGTAATTGAAAAGAGACACACTGCAGGGACCAAAAGTGAGGGACGCTCTCTCTCAGGCACAAGATTTCTAACTGCTTTATCAATATTTTTCTCCTCTTTACAAATTAAAATGTAAATAAAGATGATTTTTACACCCCTTAGGGATTATTTAAAATAACCTTTAAGGTGGAAGACTTTTTCCACTTTAACATTCATTCAGTGAGTGTATCTTGCTTGTTAGACTTAGGCTGTGCATGCCTGCACTGTAACACTCTCAATTGCACATGTCAATATACAGTCAGGCAACTAGTGATGTTCATAAGGAAGTTAGAAGTTGGGATGTGCAACTCAGGAATGGTTTGATCTACGTATTTAAATGTCAAGTGCTTATAATGATGAGTAAGGTCATGGGAATAGATAAATCACCAAAGTAGTGAGCCTAGAAAGACAAGAGATTTAAAGGTAAAGGGTTGGGGAGAGATCTTTAATTTAAAGAATAAGAAGCAAATTTGTTATCTATTGAAAGTCGAATTTTTTTTTAATGGCTTAACTTTCTCATTGGCCAAGGGGACTAAATTAAAGAGTTTTGATTTAAAACAGTATGTAGGTGTAAGGGTAAAGAAGAAAAGGAGGTTATATATGAATCTTAATACTAGATTTGAGATTGAACATTTATGAGGCTGAAAGAGTAATATAAGACTTACGAAACTGAGTGTGGCCAATAGTATATAAAGCTTCAGTGCCTATTTTATATGACTTAAATCATGAACGGTTACACCAACTCCAGCAGGATGGAGCTACCAAGTGATCTTTGCAAAGGGAGCCTTGTCTTTGGTAGAGAAGCGTCACATATTTTGAGTGGCAGAAGTTAGAAACTATTGCAGTGTTCACATAACTGGGCAAAAGAGACCAGTTCCACAAGCTCAACTGTTTGGTCACTGTTTTGGCCTAGCTTTTGCCCATTGGTCATTGTGTTATATCACAGCAGCAATTAATTTACAAGCCAAAAGGTGGAATTTGCAACCAAACTAAAGCTGGCAAAAATTGAACCAGTCCTAACTGAGTTGGCCACCTTTCGTGGAAAGCCAGTCAGAAAGCTTCCAACAAGCTCTAGTCTCTAGACTATAATAACAATGGTTTTCTTTGTGGTGCCTAAATGATTACAGGTAAAGAAAAAATAAATCATGCTTAATAGAAAATGTCACTAATCTAGAGGAGGAGAAGATCTCAAATCAGCTGTAACTGTTCCAGTCAAAAGTTTGATGTAGACGTTTACATTAAAATTTAGATGATGATATTAGAACCAAATATTTGATAAAACAGTGTTTTAGCATTCAATATCTACAGCTGTATAAAGATAACTTTTGGGTTTGCTTAATTGATACATTGCAACCACCATGTTATTTATATAAAATACTGGCCACGAAAGACTTTAAAATTGCTCCTGTGTCATACAGACTGAAACCAAAAGCAACAACAAGAGGAGAGGGGGAGAGTTGGCAGAGGATGATCATTTTGCAAAGCCACATAAGGAAGCAAAATCACTGACTATTAGAATGCACGAGTTAGTCAAGAAATAACACTGCCTTCCAGCAGCAAAGTTTGGCACTCTCACAGTCACCCTTCTTCCCTGTTGTAGATGACATCTGAATACCTCAAGGCATTCTCATCTTTAGAATTCTTGATCTGTCAGCTAATTGGAAGAAGAGGAAATAAGAAGAGCAAGAGTAATAACTTCTGTTCACAAGTGACTAATAAGTAAAAACATCCATTTATGCTTCAGAAAACAAAGCATAACCATGTATTTCTTCACAAAAGCAGAGAAACATAATTTGGCAATTATAAATGCTAAGGATTGGTTTCTTATAACAATAATTGCAAGTTTCATTAGAAGTCTAATTGTAAAATTTCTGTTTTACTCTACATTGGGGACCTACGTGTATATACGTTTGAAAACCAAGGTAATGCACCTTAATTAACTTAATGTTTATTTAATATTGGTGCCATTATGCAGCCCCATCATCTAACCCATTTCAAAGAATTAAAAGGGCTGTGTGGGTATTTTTTAGTACATGCCTAACATGGTGCCCGGAGAAAAAAGGCACAAAATACATGTTTATCAAATTAATCAATAAATTGTCCTGAAAAAGGTTACTTTTACATCATTTGTCATGAGAAAATTGTATTTCTAACAGCACTCTTTATGATAGATGGCTTTACTAAATAACTTCATGGTATAAAGGAAAATGAAATCTCATAAGGACACAACCACTAAGAGCACACAGATTGCTTTATTATTTTTATCACATTAGTACTTGCATCCCTGATAGATAGATATTGCAACCTGGGCCCATATGAAAGCTACGCTGAAATCAATGCCAATCTTATAGGCAAAGAACTAGGGGATTTAAAATGAAATCAAGTGCAAGTCTCTCTGATATTATGCCAGTTCAATGAGTTGTGAAGTTTTGAAGCTGTCCTTACAGACTATAACTTAATTCCTAAGGTTTATTTTCTCTACTAGGTAAAAGAACTGAATTAAGGGGAGCAAAAAACTGTTCAATTAAGTAAACTGTTTCATGCAAAAAGCATTTTTTTTCAGACCTTTAGTGTTGTTGTCTGTCTTCTGAGAGAGAAAAAAGGCTCACTTTCCTTCTATAAGCTCAACATGTTCTTAAGTAAATGATCAAACTGGAACCTAACCCAAATTCTGTACCTTGAAATGCAGGTACTAATTTCAGGATATTAAATAATAAACTTACTCATATGCACATTAATAATTATCTTACTATTAAGGTTCAATTCTATTATATGGGACGTTTAAAAGAGAAATTTGAAGTTCTTTTTCAACCTGAAGTATGGGGAATGAGCATTTTCTAAGTATGGATGAAAAAAATTGTTTACCACCATTTCACCCATTTCTTAAAGGACTTTGACTTCTGAGCTAATGTAATATGAGACTGAGCTTTGTATATATGTGTGTGTGTGTGTGTGTGTGTGTGTGTAACATTCTTTCAGAATTCTACACAAGTGGACAGTATACAAAGCCAAGAACAAGACAAACAAGTTGTCTTTAGTGAGAACTAAACTAAGGTGTATATTACAGAAATAGTCAAAAGAAAAATTCACACATGCACGTACACAATTAAAAAACTACTTCAAAACCATAAACTGTGACTCTGATCCCAAACCTTAGAGAAAAAAACAGAATTATGGAAATATTTCAAGACTACTTGCTTACTCAAATAGGATGTAAGAGAAGACCTAGGTCTCACAAAAGGGGAACATTTCGAGATGCCAAGAAATGAGAAAAAATCCAGAAAGAAAAATAAAATGGAAAAATTAAAACTTGCACTTAAAGAGCAAAGAAGCAAATTTATGCTGTATAAAATAGTGTAAAAATTGGGGGAATAATTTGGAAATATCTAGAAACAAAACGCACATATCTTTTGCCCAAGGAACTTGGCTACTAGAAATTTATTCCACTGCTAAATTCCTACCAATGTGCAAAAATAGGTGTAAATGAATAAGCAAAATATCATGCATCTTAATAACAAAATTTGTATATGAGCCAACCATCCATAAGAAAATGAATGGTTAATTTAGTGATTAAGTGGAAAATATATCCATCGTATGGACCACTATGCAGCAAATAAAGGGAAATAAAGGTATCTACATGTGCAGAGACACATTGATATGATTTATGTAAAAAAAAGAAGCCAGTTACTTAATAGACATATGTCTGTATATGCGTAGATACTTTATGTAAAAGTGGATAGGCAAGTCTCAAATGTGTTTATTCCTGGAAATAAAAATGGTGGTGCCAGATAGAAGTGGAAGCATTTGATGGCTTCTTATGTTATACCATTATACACTGATGAATTTTTAACCACTCACATCTATTTATAAAATTAAAAGAAGTATTAAAATATTTTCAAGGATTACTTTAAATGATGTTATATTTAAACATACACTCATAAAAAATTTCCTATATATATGATTAAGTCACGAGGCACAGAAAACAATATAGAGTATAATTTATGCAAATATATATAAGCACAATACACAGAGAAAATTGAGTAGAATGATACATACAAAAATATAACGAATTGTGAAAGGAGTAAGTTTCTGCAAGAAGGTGGGGTAGGGCGAGGGAAGTAAGGTGAAATAGGGTATATTGTGTATTTTACCACAATTAAAATTTTAGAAAAAGAAGAAATAAGAGAGAGAAGATAATGGAAGTTTACACAGAAAAACAAGCCCACCTAAGAATTATAGAGGTTCTGGAATGATGGAACAAAGGGCAGTTAAAATCAACGCCAGAGTTAAACACACAATTTCTGAAAACTTTCCAGGGAAGTAATAACACCCAAATACGCATATTTAAGGATCCTCGGTTTTCCAGGACCATAGTCTTCAAAGGAGGATGGGCACCTTCCTAGAGATGGCATTGATTAATCCCTTGCAGCATAAAAGAATATATCAGAAGTTCAATTTTCATTAATTTTAACCTCATCTACTTGTATATTTGTTAATATCTATGTATTATTACTGGTATCAATTACAGATATAAGAGTAAAACATGCAACTGATTCATAAATTGATATGCATATATTGGGGTATGCAGAGGAATATATAATGTAAAATAGAGATCATCTTTATTAAGGCAATATTTATGAAATACAACCCAAAATGAACATATTCTGGCCACAGATTTAAATGACAAAGGCAAAGAAAAAAGTATAATATACTTCTAGGCAGCAAAAACAAGTTGCACTCAAAAGAATAAAAATTCAAATTGTCATTTTCCTTTCCAACATTAAAAGTCAAATAACGTTGAAGCAGTGCCCACAGATTTTTTTCAAAGAATGGTTGTGATTCAGTAATTGAATTTTCAGCCAAGAAATTACAGAAGTGGAATATATCTTCCAATTTAGAGAATCCTAGAAAATATATTACCTGTGTATTTTTCTTGAACAAAATCTTTCAAAAAGCACTCCAAGTAACTGAGTTATCAAAATCATGAATTAAAAAACGCCACAGTATAAAAACTTGATAGTAGCTAATAAAGCCAACAAATAACATGTCATACACACACACACACACAGTCACAAAATCATCTCTCAGTATCCACAGGGGATTGGTTCCAGGACCCCTCCACGGATACCAAATTCTGAGGATTCTCAAATTTCTTAAACAAAATGTAGTATTTGTATATAATCTATGCACATACTCCCATATACTTTTAAATCATCTCTAAATTACTTGTAATACCTAATACAATGTAAATACTGTACAGTATAACACATGCTGTGTTATATTGTTTTATTTATAATATTTTTATTGGTATATAACTACTTATTATATTTTTTTCTGAATATTTTCCATCTACAGTCGGTTAATACATGGATGTAGAACCCATGGATAAGGAGCGCTCTCTGTGCACGTGACATAATTAAAATCAAATGTAATTTTTGGGAGAAAAAAATTAAACAAAAGTCTTAACTACCAGGATTCTGGGTCTCAAATGCCAAAATTTAATAACTGAAACTTGGAAATGGGAGAGTAAAAGGAAAAGAAAATTATCTGAAACCACAGTGGTACTGCCAGAAAAATAAGCTAAACATAAGAAAAGGTAGTTTGAATTTTAAGCCAAAGGATCTTCATCGTTATTAAAGATTATATTCATAATGTGTAAGAGGACTAAAAAACAAAACATTGCTAGAGAGTCCTATATGAAGCTTAGTTATTTTTTATGTTTTCCAATAGAGAACCAGATTACCAAAATCAAATCTGATTATTTTTCTTCCAAAGAAGATAGGTCTCATAGCAAAATATGTGATGTTCTTAAATTTCTGAAAAGAACAAATACATATCTTCTTATGCCATTCTTAAGCTGTACTTTTTCCTCCCAGGCTATGTCTTAAGGGCTAAAAATGATGTAAATATGTGGATTTAGATAGTTTGGGTGGTCTTAAAGTGAGAGTAACACCTTATATAAGAAACATAAGATTTAACAATCTAGTTTATTCTTTGGCTGAATCAAATGTCTACACAGATAGAGAAGTTCATACCACTGTCTCAAAAAACATTAAATGATATCTATTTATCTAGACCAATATTTCTCAAAGGGTGGCAATTTTGCTTCCCAGGAGACAATTGGCAATATATGGAGCATTTAAATATGAAGCCAAAGCAATTATAATTAATTTGGGAGAGGGGGAATGAACAGTCACATGGGTAACAAAATCAGCCATAGAAAATAGCTCCCCAATACTATGCAGCCATAAAAAGAATGAGTTCATGTCCTTTGCAGGGACATGGATGAAGCTGGAAACCATCATCCTCAGCAAACTAATACTGGAACAGAAAACCAAACACCATATGTTCTCACTCATAAGTGGGAGTTGAACAGTGAGAACACATGGACACCGGGAAGGGAACATCACACACCGGGGCCTGTCAGGGGGTGGGGACCAAGGGGTGGGAGAGCATTAGGACAAATACCTAATGCATGCGGGGCTTAAAACCTAGATGATGGGTTGATAGGTGCAGCAAACCACCACGGCGCGTGAATACATATGTAACAAACCTGCATGATCAGCACATGTATTCTAGAACTTAAAGTAAAATAAAATGACATGAAATAAAATAAAATACAGAAAGAAAATAGCTCCCCAAACGTCATTTACAGTTGTCCTTAAGTTCTATTTTCAACCATTCTTTAACTGTGGTGTGTTTACATTGCTATGTGGTCCCTATCAGAGTAACAAGAGTATCAAATGAAGATGTACAAGAAGTACTTTCTCTATATTCTTAGTGGACTCAAACCCTTCCCTAGCTAGTAAAATGTAGCATTTTATGGGCATAAGCTATCTGTTGGTTACATTACTCGCAATATTTATCCCGATTTCATAAATATTTCCTCTTATTACCCATATTTTCTTTTTTTTTTTGAGACAGAGTCTCGCTCTGTCACCCAGGTGATCTCGGCTCACTGCAAGCTCCGCCTCCTGGGTTCACGCCATTCTCCTGCCTCAGACTTCCGAGTAGCTGGGACTACAGGCGCCCGAGACCACGCCTGGCTAATTTTTTGTATTTTTTTCGTAGAGACGGGGTTTCACTGTGTTATCCAGGATGGTCTCGATCTCCTGACCTCGTGATCCGCCCATCTCGGCCTCCCAAAGTGCTGGGATTACAGGCGTGAGCCACCGCGCCCGGCCCTTTACAATTTTGGAGGACTCTAGAAATGTGCAGCAAATTTTCAACCACTTCAATTCAAGGATGTAGAAGTATCTTTGCCCTTGCACTTACAATATAGATTACTTAGCATGTACTTGTCCTTTTGAAGGTTTCTCTTAAGGGTTTTGCTGAGTATTTTTATTTTGAAAAAAATGGCCATAATATTCAAGCAAAAGGCAGGATTTTCAGAAAATATACTGATCCTATTTCCTATTGAACAGTTCGGTTGACTCAAGCCATAACTATTATCAGTCCCTCTGTCTTTTGATATTCCATAAGAGATTATTTTAAAGACACATACTGGGAAATACTTTAAAATGTTGAAGTAAATAAAAACGCTAAACCCCCTTTTCCTAATGCTTTTTGAACTTATCATGATGTCATGATAATGAAGTTATATTCAGGAGAAAAATTAATGAGTAATAGGAAGTGAGGTCATATGAGATTTTAGCAAGAATCTACGATCATCTATAACAATGACAAATATTTAACACATAATTTAACACATAGGTATACACGTGCCTCATCCTACCTAATGGCCAATTCCTTTTCTGCACAGAAATATCTTCTGACCTTTGCAAATTAGTGTCTTTATCCAATATTCAACTGTATCTTTATCTATCTTTTATCTTTCTCCTTTGTTACCTGGGTCCTCTTCTCTCCATTTGAGCCATGGTATAAACATATGTAGTTACATTACATTATGTTCAGGGACAGAAAAGAGCACATTTCATTTATTAAATAAATGTAGAGTGAAATTAAAGTAAAAAGAAATGAAACTGCAATGGTTGAAATAAAGTATGTGCTACAAGCAATACAATTCAGATTTAGTACTGCAGAAAATCAAATCAGTGATTCAGAAATTGAGAAAAATATATCCAAAATACAGTAAAAATGAATAATGTTTAACATCTCTAAAAGAAAATTTCCAAATATTCACAGAA
Source organism: Symphalangus syndactylus (assembly GCF_028878055.3). NCBI lineage: Eukaryota > Metazoa > Chordata > Mammalia > Primates > Hylobatidae > Symphalangus > Symphalangus syndactylus. The sequence continues at coordinate 43,070,288 of NC_072447.2, read as the reverse complement.
TGCAAAATATGAATGTCCTTGCTATATAAACATCTTACAAATCAATAAGAAAACATTAATAAAAATATGCAAGTAACATAATCCTGAATTCTACATAAGAGAAACATATTTGTATTAAGTGTGAAAATATGATAAAATTCAAATGAACTGCTAAATAATTTGGAATTATAATTACATACTATTTTTCACCTACCAAATTGGCAAAGGCTTAAATAATATTGGTGATAAGTGGATGAAACAAACACTCTATTATACTGCAGAGTATAAATTGGCACAATTTTTATGAAAAGATATTTGAGAAGAATTAGAATTATTAACTACATTCCAATGAATTTCCACTTGTAATTGATTTTAAAAATACAGCACTAGGATAAAAGGCCATATGCACCATTATAAATGAGAGTCTTAAAATATGTAAGGATATTAAGGAATGTTTCCTTGCATGTAAAAAGAGCAAGTTATGAATAGTGTTTACTGAATGATCTGCATTTTATTTTAAATAAAGAAATGTGTATTAAAAATTAGATATACAATAAAGTGTCAATCTAAACAAATAGTGGGGTAGTAAGATTATAAGTAATTTTCTTTAATTATTTGTCCTTACTTTTTCATTTCAAAAATGATGTTACATTTCTTTATAGTTAAAATATGCTGATCGTCATGTATCTTGATAAACATCAAAGAGGAAAATATAGGTTATTTTAAAAAGCTGAAGATATTTATCTTCAGATCTTTTTTCTCTGTAACAGAAGAAAAATGACAGTAAACATTTTATTCCCATCTAATTACTTAGAAAAACTTTTTTTTGGCCAGAGACATTTCTCTTTACTAAAGCTTTCCTTAATTCACTATTATGGATTATTAGAATCAATGTCCAATATGAATTGTAATTAGAGCTGTATTTACTTAAAACTCTACAGAAGTGGAGAAACTACATTCAGCCCCATCTGCTCCTGTTGGTGGGGGGTCTGTTTCATGACATGAGATCCTCTAACCCTTTCTAGAAGGTTTGAAGTCAGAGGAGTTTTGCAAAATTCTTTAGCTGCCTTACTATCTAAAAGGAGACAAACTATTTAAAAGTGACTTTTACTATCTTCCTTCACAATCCTTGACGGAATTATGCTGGCGTCTTCTACTACTTATCACTTCCTCTTCTTAATGTCTAAAGCCTATCACACAGACACTCCATAGCTTACTTGCCCCACTATGGATTTGCATGCATGCCTATAGTACATTGCAAGAAAATGTTATGACCCCCAAATTTATATACATTCAGGCTTTCAATCACACCTATAGGAAATGAAAAGACACTCATAATCAGATGTGTACAGTGTTAGGAAACAAGACATTCAAATTCATGTTCTACTAAAGTTGAACTCATAGACGTAGATAGTAGAATGGTGGTTACCAGAGGGTAATTGGGCAGGGTTGAAGATATGTTGGTTAAAGGATACAAATTTTCAGATACATAGAAGGAACAAGCTCAAGAGATCTATTGTGCAACATCATGACTATAGCTAATACCAACATATTCTTTAAAATTACTAAAATAAATAGATTTCAAGTACTCTCACCACAAAAAGATGGTATGTATGTGAGGTGATGCATATGATAACTGGCTCCATTGGCCATTCAAAAATGTATGCATATTTCAAAACATCATGTTGTCCACAATAAATATATACAATATTTATCAATTACAAATAAATAATATTTTATTTTTATTTTATTTTTTGAGAGGAAGTCTTGCTCTGTCACCCAGGCTGCAGGGCAGTGGTGCTATCTCAGCTCACTGCAACCTCCACTTCCCGGGTTCAAGCAATTCTCCTGCCTCAGCCTCCTGAGTAGCTGGGATTACAGGCGCCCACCACCACACCCAGCTAATTTTTATATTTTAGTAGAGACAGGTTTTCACCATGTTGGTCAGGCTGGTCTTGAGCTCCCGACCTCATGATCCACCCACCTTGGCCTCCCAAAGTGCTGGGATTACAGGCGTGAGCCACCGTGCCTGGCCAATATTTTAAAACATTTAAAAAACCTAAAATCCGTTCTACAAGTGATCAGAGATAAACTCAAAAATCAGTGATACACGAACAAAAAAACACTAACGAATTGAGGCTGGTGTTGTATAAAAGAAATAGAAATGAATGTTGAAGGCAGTAAGAGACATAGGAATAGGTAAAATATGTGCAAATAATAATTACATATTTAACACATACATATATAATAAAATTATAGAAATTAATCATATCTTAAGAGAAGGGCTTGATTAAAATTCTTAGAGTATTTAAAATTTAGTTATCGTTAAATGGAGACTAAAAATAAAATGTAAAGTGGGAAATAAAATATATGAAATTGTCATTCTTATGTGTCAAATGAGTTAAATATTAGTAATTTTTAACGATTTAACCTAATGTATTTGAAGATCTAGTTTATTAGGTAAAAATTCTAGTATGTGTGAAGTGCTTTTAAAGAGCCAAAAGTGAACTCTCTAAATTATCACAAAAGAAGGAAGAAAAAACAATTTATCAAGAAAAACAAAAAAATAGCACAAATCTTATCTCTAACTATGGCCATATATGAAGAGATTATCTCAGTTACATATATCTTTCATTATATCAATGTAATCCATTCCTGTCTTGTGTTTGATAAAATGTTTTGGCTAGTAGGAGTCTATATTTCATTACTTTAAATGATAAAAACAATAATTTATTTCCAGTTCACCGAGAGCCCCAATCAAAATAGTCTAACAACTGAGTAATAATCTATCAAGGATTTCTGCATAATATAAAACATTTAAGGATCAATTATATCTTTCACATCATGAATATGTTAATATGCTTTAAATGGTAATATATCCATTAATGTTTACGTGTAGTATAAAATGACATGACACAGTTTCATTGCAATGGGCATATATCCTCAGGTAAATAAACCAGGCAAATGACATGAATGTGGGGGTAAATGAGGAAAGGAGAATAGATATTTTTATGTCTTTACTGTATTTCTCCCAATATCCTTTATCACTTCTAACTTCACTTGTTTTGCCTAGTCATTTTTAGGCCTCTTAGGTTCACGTTGTTCAGAACCTTTTCCATTTTGTTTGAAGTGATTTTCTTTTAATATTGTGGGGAAGGTGACAATGAGATTGTATATATTTAAATAATAGATGCATGTTATGATAACCTAAAGTGGAGGCAATTCAGTCACACACAGAGAGACAAAAGCTGAAAGGTAGAAAAAAAATTAAAAATTAAACAAATCTCTTATTCTGAAGTGCTAAAAATTTTCCATTTTTTAGAGAGCTTTTCCTTTAATATTGTGGGGAAGTGACAATGAGATTGTGTATGTTTAAATAATACATGTATATTATGATAACCTAACTAAAGTGCAGGCAATCCAGTCACACACAGGTTGAAAAAAGCTGAGAGGTAGAAAAAAAATTAGAAATTAAATAAATCTCTTTTTTATTCTGAAGTGCTAAAATGATAACTGAAATTGCAATAAAAATGGAGCAGAGCTGGAATTCAAACCCCTTGTTTTCTGACCCACATGCCAGTACTCACAAATCTTGTAACATTGAAGACACTATATGAAACTATTGGCTTATCGAGATTTCTAAGTATTGACTTAGAAATTTTATTAGTTTATTTTAAAACTCATTTTGAAGGGTTTTAAAAGAAAGAACACTGAAATTGAACTTTTACACTATGCCAATTGCATTTCTTTGGTTATGAGCAATTGACTGCTATCAATAACTGAGGTATTAAATATCAAGGACAATAAAAATATTTGAGTTAACAGAGCTTTATGCACTATATGAAAGTGATTACATTTTAAAAAGTATTAGTTAAATGTAATAGTGAAACTTCACTTGACATAATTCAACCTCTCCTTAATGATTCATGAGTCACTTTCAAATCTTGAAATAATGTAATGCCAATGGTATTAAATTGGTTTATTTAACCTATAGATGTGTGGAAATAGGCAGCTGACAGAAAGTAGTCTTGTAGGATGCAATTTTAAAGTAACTGCCTTTAAATGATCCGGCATTAAAACTAAACTTCTGTTTGTATCTAGAATGGAAGATCTGAGCTCCAGTAATTAATGTAAAAAAAAGTTCCAATTCATAAAGGTGGAATTATGTTGATATCATGTTTTTTTGCAATGAGTACTAAAAAGTTTAGATGCAAATTTATGATCCACCTCTGGACAGCCTCACTTCTGGCACAAGCTTTTCTTCCCAACACTGTCCCAGTTCCCTCCTCTACGTATTATTACTTTGTAATGTATATATTTTTATAAAGAACTTAAAAATCTTTCAAGAAGGTGGAATAATAAATCGTTAAGCACGCAGTAAAAATCATAAAGGAATGCACATTTTCTTGGTCTTTGTAAATTCCGAAATATCTGCTACTCTGAAGAAGTGATCCTATTCCAAATGGAATAAAACATATTGGTTTGGTCATTTTAATGTTAGCTTAATTGCATGCCATACAGATTAATAAGCTTAAATCCCATTTCTTCTCCCAGGGAAATCTATTAAAATATGATTGGGTATCTGATTAGCCAAAATGATTATAATATAAATTATGTAGCTTTTTTAGACTACAGCTGAAATTTTGCACATAAAAATTTAATTGAATAGATTTGGATTTTTCCTTGTATTACTCATAACAAGAAAACACCATCAATTTCACTGGCTGCTATAGTCTATATTTAAGAGTCCACAATGAATACGAATGAGCTTTATTGAACAAGTCAATATATCTATACTATAGTTTTTTGAAATATTAACCAGCGAGTAATTATTTATAAAGAAAATGAAAACCCATTACACGGATCAAGTTGCCAGGGAATTAACCCTAACAATGGACTTTCATTCATGTGTAAAACTACTTATAATTCTAGCAAAAATAAATTCAGTTTTATCATGACCCTTGTTTTATCCTGCTAATATATCTATGCATATATTTCTGTTAATATCAAAGTAAAAGCCAGAAATAAAGGAGATAAATATCATTATATTGAAGATCTGCCTTTGTTTATCCTTTTAAAAATATCACCAAATGTACTTTATTCTAAGGATGTTAAACACTACATATTTCCATAAAAACACTTTTCCTTTCTTTTCAAACACGGATGTCATCAATAATGGTTTTGTTTTCTTCGAGTCGAATATGTCAACTTTAGTTTCCTTATTCTTAGTGATACTGGCAGATTGTATTTCCTGATATGCACCCTATATTTTCTTCAATTGGAAAAAAATATAAAAATAATGACTCTAAAAATACTTGCTTAGATGAGAAAATGTGTATTCTATTTTTCTAATTTTTTTTAAGTTGCTAATGGCAGAAGGCTGACCTTTATGCCTGAAAGAAGAGCTTTTCTAAAAGTTTTAAGTAGATTAGAAAGGTTAAGAAATAAACTTTTACATTGTCCTTATGTATGTTACATTTAAATTTCTTTTTGCATGAACATATAACCCTACAATCTGTAAACATAACTTTTTAAAATGCCCACTAATTATTCCAAATACCTGGTTTCCTCAAATGCTTTGTTTTTAAATATACATCAAGCCCAGGATATTTACCAACTTAATACGTGCATACTTTAAACTAAAAATATAAATTTTTGGAAATGTGTTTTTAACGTTAAGTAATCCTTAAATATATTAATATTTAACATGAATGTTTTCTGTTTTTATAGATAGTCTCACCATAAATTAAGACAAATGAAAGTATGTATGGGGAAATTCTCTATGGTATTCTATTTATTGTAGTTATAGTATAACTGGACATAACTGAATTTCTAAAAGAATAAGTAACTTGCCCACGGCCAGAGAGTATATGAGGACTGGAACTGGGATCCAGTCTTATATCTCCCTGATGCCAATTTTATCCTTCTTAACATCTACCATATACTGCCTCACAACAGCTCATATAATTAAGGTCATTAAAAGCCAGCATCAAGATCAAGTTTATTTTACTGTAGTAATTGATACACTTCCTATTTTCTCATGATTAAAAAAGTATTTATCTGTGTTTCCTTTTCCATCTAGCCTGTCAGGAAGCTCAGATGCTCCACTATAGGGAACTACACTGTCTTTGTCAATCGCACTTTGCTTTTTTTTTTTTTTTCAATTGTCCTAGAAAGAAAGGCAAGACAATTTAATTGGGGCTATAAATGATAAAATAAAAGTAGAAACTGTATTTCTGAAACCTACCATAATATTCACTCTAATGAGGCTAAGTAGATATCAATTCTGTTCCCTAATTATTCAAATCCATCAAATTTGAATAAATGTGTACTGTATTTTTAATATTCACAATTATAAATACTAGTCATAAAAGGCTGATATTCTATAAGAATAAAACCCTAAATTGTAAAACAATTTTCTATGGCATACTAAATGTAAAAGTGTAGTTGACAAATTTTTTCTGTAAAGGACCAGATAGTAAGCATTTTCAGCTTTATGGGCCATAAGGCCTCTTGTCAACTCTGTTGTAGTGTGAAAATAGCCACAGACAGTATATTAACCAATATCTGTGTTCCAGTAAAACTTTACAAAAACAGGCATTGAGCCAAATGGATCCACAAGCCAGTCCTTGGTGTAGTCTATCAATACATTGCTGACAATATATAAACACTTTTACCTTGGTAAAGGTATGCGCAAATGAAAGCACACAAGGCTCATTTACGTTGAGAAACAAAAAAACAAAAAAAATCTTCTCTCAATTTAACATTTTTCTGCAGTTATCTTTGAAGAATTTTCATACAGCAGGATGAGTACACAAAATATAGCTGAAATAAAGTGGATTTTTTTAAAAGAACATTTTGGAGACTGTCTGAAGTGCTGTTTAATTGTGTTCATTCCTAACCTAAAGCACTCTACTAGTTAATAAAGATATATTTACCAAACACTATTGTTAGAGACTAATTATTTGATTCAAATAGTAATAATAATAACAATAATATAGTAGTGATCCTCCATCCACAGCTTCATATTCTGAGGTTTCAGTTGCCCATGGGACAGTACAACAAGATACTTTCAGAAGGAAAGAGGAGACATTCACATAACTTTCATTACAGTATATTGCTATAATTGTTCTACTTCATTATTAACTATTATTGTTAATCTCTTACTGTGCTTACTTTATAAATTAAACTTTATCATAGGTACATAGGCATAGCAAAAAACAGTATATATAGGGTACAGTACTACCTGTGGTTTCAAGCATCCACTGAAGGTCTTAGAACATATATCATGCAGATAAGGAGGGACTACTTTTCCAGCACCTTCCATTTAGGCATGTGTTGAATGCTTACTGCATTAATGTTAAAGGTGCTGAATATTATATCTGCTTTACATGTACCATCTAAAATTCTTATAACACTTCAAGGAAATTGCTATTCCATCCTTTTTTAAGGGAGGAAATTAACCTACAGCATTATGACTAGTGGCATTCAGATAAAGCGCCAGAGTTCAATGCCACATCTGTCCGGGAATTCAATTCCATCATACTACCTTTTCTCTGCATGGAGTTCAATCCTGTCTGTCTCCTGAGGATTGGGGAGAGACGTCTAGGTTCAGATCAGATCAGGAACAGTGAATGGGTCTAAGGAAGAGGGTCAAAAAGAGCAAATTCATCCACCCTCATATCTAAGAAGGTAAAAGGCAGAATGAAACCAGTGTTTCAGAGCTGATGCATCCAGAAGTAGACCCTTTATTAATATTAGAAGAGTTAAATGAAGAAAGTAAATTCATTAAATAATTTTATATAATACTTCAATATATGGGATGCTGAATCATAACCAAATTTTTCATTATTTTTAACTGAAGAAGGCATTATGAATTCTACAGTTGTCTTCAGGCCTTAATAGTAGACTTCTAGTCAGTCAGAAGTCATATTTCTTCTGTAGAACAGTCTTTTTCAGTTAACTACAAGCTGATTAACTCAAGCTATTAGTTATTTAGTGCCTGCTCGGTCTCATAAGCATAGTGTTGGAAGAAACATTAATAGCCTCTTTAATGTTTCAGCCATGTTCTTCCCTCTTGCCAAAACGTCCTTCTACACGATTTTCCCATTTCTAAAGCCTATCACATCCTTGAATTTTTAGCATTAAGTGCTACATTTCTCGAAGCTTTCAGTGAGCACCAAAAACAAATATAAAACTTGCACATTCTTACTGAGAATATTTCTCTATATAGTTTTAGTATTTCATATAAGTAGTAGATATAACTACTTGTTTTCTTCATGTATTACATGCTCAACAGTGTTTTTTATTATACTTTTTAAGTTCTAGGGTACATGTGCACAACATGCAGGTTTGTTACATATGTATCCATGTGCCGTGCTAGTGTGCTGCACCCATTAACTCGTCATTTACATTAGGTATATCTCCTAACGCTATCCCTCCCCCCTTCCCCCACCCCACAACAGTCCCCGGAGTGTGATGTTCCCCTTCCTGTGTCCAAGTGTTCTCATTGTTCAATTCCCACCTACGAGTGACAACATGTGGTGGCTAAACAGTAAGTTTTTAAGGGCTTTCTAAGGAATGGACCACAGTATCCTCATCTTTGTACCTCTCATGGCACTTATCATATTAGCCACTCAGTACAATTTGAATACGTGAATAAACTAGTATATCCTTTGGTATGTAGTGAATCGACTCTAATGGGGAATTAAACTTCAGAATGTTGAAAATCAAAACCCAATTTTCCAAATACATATATATGTGTGTGTGCATGGACACACGGATACACAAACATACATGTACATACATACACACACATCTTTTAGCATTGCTATGGGACTGTGCTCCTCTCATCATACAAACTTCGACTCTGAGACATCTAAAACAGACCAAAAGGAAAATTCAAGAAAGCAACGGCATCCAACATTGCATGGTCAAAAGAAAAATGGAGCAACTTGATTACTGTGGCTCTGATTCATGCTTCCTTGGCCTGCAGTTGCAGACACAAATTTGTCAAAGACTGTGAGTGCTTATTAGCATTCAGTTTTTCCCTTACTGTTTCTCAGTGTTCAAATTTGTTAAGTAGTTAATAGAATTGACACTGATAAAATACTCATTGAACTCTTCAGGAGGAAGAAGACATTGTAATAAACAAATAGCACTGTGCTTTTTATTAAGTGATATTATGGCTATGCACTTTACTACATCAAATGCTGCAGATGATCAAAATATATGGACACTGCCTTCAAGGAGCATACTAAATTGGGAGAAATTGAGAGTGGAAACCCTGTCTTACTTATTTTTATGTCCCTAATCAAGCACAGTGCCTTGAACATACCAAGGGCCCAATAAATATTATTTGGATTGAAATGAGAAAACCTATTAGATATCTAGTGTCCCAGAATTACCATACACTGGAGGATAAGTTTATTCTTTTTAATAATTATGGCTCACTTGAATGCTTAAAAGGTACCAGGCAGTCTCTGGAGTGGTTTGTATAAGTTATCTCACAATATTTTTGCATATTTTAATCTTCATAATATGAATGAGAAAGTGAGGGGTTGAGAAAGTAAGTTTTCTATAATTATATACTTAATAATGGCAGTGCCTAGATGACAAATGAAGCAGCATCATTTTCAGAGGCCTTACTTTAAAACACTACCCCCTATTGCTTTCCCCTACAAACTACCATACAAAAACAGTTTTGCTTAATCTTAAATGAAGTAACATAAATGATTGAATTTATTGTAGACAGAAAGATAACCGAATGACTGTGTTACACATGCATAAATCAGTCTTTAGAAATTTGACTACTTTATTTTTGCATCAGATACAAATTAATGATTTTAACCCTCATCTAGTATTCTGTACTAGCCATTTGTTGATAATATTAACCATATACCTCTTTTTTTATCAGATCTTAATCGGTAGGCTCACTACATATTTGTATTACACTGTATGTGTTATTCATAAATGCCCTTCATCTAAAATTATGCTAGACATTGTTATTTGCTTTTCTATGTCCTGGATTAAATATATCCTTTTAAATATGTGAAAATAGTTAATTGAGTGTATGCACACACACACACACACACACACACAGACACACATATATATATAACAGTAAACCATAATTAGTATCCAGTACTCACATAAAAGCAGAACTTGGGTAAAAATATAGCCTCATTAAACAACTAACTGAGTTATTATTATTTTAAATTTTACTTTATGTTCCAGGATACAAGTGCAGAATGTGTAGGTTTGTTACATAGGTATACGTGTGCCATGGTGGTTTGCTGCACCTATCAAGCCATCATCTAGGTTTTAAGCCCTGGATACATTAGCAACTTGTCCTAATGCTCTTTCTCTCCTCATCCCCCACCCTCCAACTGGCCCTGGTGTGTGTTGCTCCCCTCTCTGTGTCATGTGTTCTCATTGTTCAACTTCCATTTATGAGTGAGAACATGTATTATTTGGTTTTCTGTTCCTGTGTTAGTTTGCTGAGGATTATGGCTTCCAGCTTCATCCATGTTCCTGCAAAGGACATGATCTCATTCCTTTTTATGGCTGCATAGTATTCCATGGTGTATATGTACCACATTTTATTTATCCAGTCTATCACTGATGGGCATTTGGGTTGGTTCCACGTCTTTGCTATTGTAAATAGTGCTGTAATAAACATACGTGTGAATGTGTCTTTATAGTAGAATGATTCATATTTTTTGGATATACACCCAGCAATGGGATTGCTGGGTCAAATGGTATTTCTGGTTCTAGATCCTGGAGGAATCGCCACACTGTCTTCCACAATGATTGAACTAATTTACACTCTCACCAACAGTGTAAAAGCGTTCCTATTTCTCCACAGCCTCGCCAGCATTTATTGTTTCTTGACTTTTTAATAATCGTCATTCTGACTGGCGTGAGATGGTATCTCATTATGGTTTTGATTTGCATGAAATGAACTATTACTACGCTAAGTCAAAAGCTACAGGTAAGCAAGGGACCTCTACAAACATATATATACACACACACAGTGTGTGTGTGCATGTTTATGCCACATAAGGATTCGTGAAAATGTCAATCACTGACTTTGAATATGATTAGCTAATTAATAGTGAAAGTGATATGCTATGACCTTTTTTAATTGAGCAAGATGAAAAACCACAGTCAAATTTTAAAATGATCTTTTTTCTTATCTTAAAAAAAAACTTTCTATCCCCAACACTGGATGATTCTTTTTGCACTTGGAAATATGATAAAAATCCCATTTAGTCTATTTTCACTTTATTCTTCAAGTGTAACTTAAAACATGCTAATTATTTAATGTAGATTTTTTCATGTTGGATATTTTTACTCTTTCAGTTACAATCATTATTTAAAAAAATTGTGAACAGAACAAAATCCAAGAAATTATCAATAATTTTAAATCACTAACATTATAAAAATAATTTAAAATTTTATGCAAATAGATTTCTAACTATTTGTAATCTAAACACATAATACACTGTCTAAAAGCCAGGAAACATGTGTATTGTGAAATCATTTAAACTTCAACTGCATACCCAGTGGATATGAGATCAGTTCATAAAAATGGTGTGGGGAGAGCAAGTAAAGTGAGATTTTCTTAGAAAATTTAAAATAGAATACGAAGACAACTCCTTAAATGATAACTTACAAATCATTACCCTAATATTTGAATACTGTTGATATCAAATGCAAGGTTAAGTACCATAAGTTGTTAGGGAGAACTTACCAAATCTTAATTTATCCTGAGGAATATGTGATTTTTAAAGTTTTCTCCACGATAATTTTTTTAAATAATATTATGAGCTTCCGTCCCCATAACATAAAAACAACTAATTTGTGATTATTAAAAATAATAATATTCGATCTTTAGCTTCCATAACTAAAAATAAAAATAACTAAATTGAGTTATATTTACAAAATACATCCACATGAGTTAGTTTATTTGACCCTCACAATGACTAAGGAGAATTTTATTTCATAGATGAGCTGACTTGTCCAAATGCAGCAGCTGCATAACTTTCACAAAAGTAGATTTACAAATCTACGTTGAGGTGAATGTCGAATCAAACTCAGAAAAATACATTAAGGAAACAATAGTAAAGGTGGTATACCAATGACACTAAAGGGAATTGGGAAGATAAACCAGCATGTCAGCACTTTGTGGAATTTAAATTAAAGTACTGAGTGCACTTCATTAGTCCTTTGAATAGGCCCTTTCTAGTCTGGTATACTAATTAAATCCAGTGGATTAATTTTTTTTTGTCATTAAAACTTAATACCAATACTTTTTGTACTTACTAATATACTTGGCAACTCCAGACAATCAAGGATAAAATAATAGAGTTTTAAAATACGACAACCTATTTAGGGGCTGGGGAAATTTTAATGCGTAAAAAAAAAATGTTATATATCCACCCCTCAATTCCCCATCCTACTCCTCATCACAGCATAGTAAATCATAAAATTACAATTCTTCCTCCATGACATCTACTTCCCTCATTTTAAGGGTTCATATACATTACTGATAGATTATTCTTATGTTCATAACCATATTGTCCTCATCAACAGCTCACAATATTGCTTGCTGTCAAATTCAAATTCTTCACAATGACACTCTTGCTATTTAACTGTCCCTAGCTTAATCTCATTTCTGTCTATCCCCCTGCCAAGGTTTCAGTTCCAATCAGTTGAACATTCAACACAGATTCCATTTGCTGTGATGAGTTTTTAAAAAAAAAAAAAAGCTGCTCTAACGATCAACCTTTTCATTGCCAATTATATATCACATAACGTAACTGGAATAAAGAGATAAATAGGTTCCGCTGACTGAGAAATAAAAGGTAATTCTTCCATTTACAACTTCTAAGTCAACGCTATACTACACGATCAAACCTTAGGCATACTGAAACCATCACATAATGTGTTGATCTATAGAAGTTTTAAGGAGCTTGCATATTTAAAGTAGAAAACTAAAATAATATCTCATCGGATTCTTGGATGTCTTCTGCAATATCTTTATTACATGGTTTTTCATTTTGTGCTTGAAATATATTATCTGTTAAGAGGAAACTACTTGAGGCAAAACTGTCCATTTTCAGAAAAACGTTAAAAATATCTTCCTTATATTAAACAGAAACCTGTACTTCTTTCAGCTTTGACGTCATTTTTCCTAATTCTTTCCCCTGGGATTGCACAGAACAAGTTTTTTCTTTCATCTGATGCCTCTAAGTCATTATAAAACTTAACGATTCTCTTTAATTATAAACTTTTTTTTTTTTACTATTAGATGTCTTATATTCCTATATACGGCCAAGTTCCAATTATCCTTTATATTATGGTCAACTTTTTTTTATTGAGACATGAAAAACAGACAACCATGTATGTTAGGATTCTATGTGAAATAAGTCAAAAGACTGAGGAAACAATTTAGGGCAATTCCTAGAAATTTAAAATAGGCTCGCTTATTTTCACTACCTTTTTGGTTTACAACTGTAAAAATGATTATAGTTTAGGAAGAAAATGACCCGTATAATAAGGTTGCCACATTGTATATATTCATTTGTTTACAATACATATTCACAGAGGTATAAATAATTTTATATTATATACAATATAAATTATTTTATTACATTGCATTTTGTAGAAACAAGATTCAGGAGTAAAGAAGAAAAAGGTCAAGTAGGCCAGCCGCAAATTAGATGACTAAGATCTCTCTAGAAAATTCCTCTCAAAATCTTGTCCAGACTGATTGAACACTTGTAGTGGCAAGCAGTCCAATACTTCCCGATGGCAATTCATTACGGATTTGAACAAACTAAATTTCATCTCAGCATATAAAGTCCTCTTCAGTCATCGTATTCTCTCTATGGAGAGACTAGGAACTATGGAACTATGTTTCTAGCTTTACTTGGAGTCTTCAGAAGCATTTTTTTTCTTTTCTTTTCTACATGGTAGTCCTCCAAATTTAGCAGACTCAAGTATTATCTTCGAGACTACCAAGAACAGAAGTCAATGGTACTTTTACTTAATTAGATTTATTAAAAACCTATTACATGCAAGGTGATGGCATAGTTACTCTCTGCAAAATAAAAGACTTTAAAAACATGGTATTTCCCTTAAAACAAGTATTTCCCTGAAGGAATTCATAATCTATTAGAGATGTAACGGACATCTACGCAAATGATGTAATCACCCTCTTAAGCATGAGAAGAAAGTGTGTGATATATGTCTAAAAGGGTCAGTGGAGCCAAACTAGATACTGTGGTTACTTCTATAGAACTAAAATTTTGCATCTTTGAAGAACACTTTAAAATTTTTAAAAGCAGCATCTTTAAGTGTTTGACTCATTTCTGCCCCTTCTTAAATGTTACTGATGAAGTACAGGCATGCTTGCTCAGTACAGAACTCGATTCTGTTTTATGACTAATTAGATGGAGGTCAATTGAGATGGAGCTAGATTAGATGAAAGTGTCATAAAAGTGGTACCAAAAAGGGATGTCTGAAGGTTCCACATTTTCTTCTGCTTCATAAATTTCTTTTTATTTACCCATTTCATCCAACTCTAAGTAAATATCTTGCAGAGAGCTTGTAACAAGAGAGATAAGTCAAAAACAAAATGAAACACTAATCTCTACCCTTTTGAAAATGTGAAACATTCCCCAGAGCTTTACACAATGACTGGTACAAATATGAATATCTGTTGAATAAAAGGAAAAATAAATCCTTTTGCTTTTTAAGGTCAACATACTTCTACAAATGTTCATTGGAAGATGTCACTCACTGGTGTATTTTCACACTAGAATACAATTTCAAATTTTTTTATACTTAAAACTGTTCAAAATGTTGATACGGTAAATATTGCTTGAATCAGTATCATAAATAAATTTAAGTAATAATATAAAGGAAAAGAAGAATAACCAAAATAAAAAGAACTAAACAAAAATATATATAGTGGCTTATTTTTTTCTGAGTGGGGAAAATCCAATTTTCACTCATGCTCAACTCAATTCTCCATTCATGAGGTACAGAATTTATGAAAATTAGCTGGTACACTGATTGATCATGTCATAATTCTTATGACATGCAGATATATCCAAAAAGTGATGGGCAGGGTTCATCTGACTTGTGCCAATATTTACCTGTTTCTCCAAGGGGTAGAGAGAGGGCCAAAGGCATGCATATCATATAATAAAATGTGACTGGTGGAGACTTAGCATTATCTTGGCTGTGACTTCCCATTTCCCCAAGCAAGTCATAATATAATCAACAGGTTATTTCTTTCCTTAGAGACTTCTAAAACATTTCAGCCAAACACATCTTATTTGTCTAGAATGACACATAATGACATCTTCTAAAACTTCTAGAAAGAAAATCGTCTCTGATATTGCAAGTTGCTGGAAATTTTATTTGATAAAAAGATCATATTCTAAACTGTTCCTAAGCAAAGGAACGCTTCTGAAAAGAACAGTAAAAACAGGAAAAAAACACTTTTAGAAATAAGCTTTTATTGATAAATCATTTTTATTTACACTGGTTAAGAGAAATCAATTCAAATCAGTTTCAAGATCCTTTGGCCAAATGCTACTCAATATTTTTACTCTCATAAATATATGTCTTTTTTGCTCTTATTACTAAACTTCACAATAATTTACTGTTTCTCATTTTATCTTTTTGAGAATAGTACCTTGAGAGCCACATAAAATGAACATTCCAACCTGCTTCATATTTTCTGCAGAGTTGAGGAAAAGGTAATAAGAGGTACTTATATGAATGTAATTTTCTTTGCATTTGGATAGCTTATTTATCTTTTTCTGTTATTTCTGTATCTACATATTAAATACAAAAATATAGCCTTTTAAAGGGACTCTTCACCGTGGGTATTGAATTCATACTGTGCAGCTGCACCTGCTTTGAAGTGAAAGACAAAGTAAAAATGCACATAGGCATACAGTCAAGCCTCGGTTATGATGGGCTGATTAATCAGCGAATTTTTGCATACTGTATTCCTATTTAATAAGTCTGTGACACACTGTGGAATTTGAGGTCTGTCATTCCCTATCTAAAGTTGCCTCTGAACATACTAAATTTGTCTATTCCAAGACACACTGATGACGAGATTCAATGTTACTTTATGTTCAAGCAAGCAAGAAAATTGCTGCCAATTAATTATAAAATATTTCTTGATTTCAGAGATATAAACACATGAGAGAAAAGATTACATCTTTGACTTATTTTTAAGGGGTACACATGGAGTTTATTATATAGGTGAACTCACATCACAGGAGTTTTTTATACAGATGATTTCATGGCCCAGGTACTAAACGTAGTAACCAATCGTTATTTTTTTTAATCCTCTCTCTCTTCCCACCCTCCACCCTCAAGTAGGCCCCTGTGTCTGTTGTTACCTTGTGTCCATGAGTTCTCATCATTTAACTCCCACTTATAAGTGAAAACATGCGTTATTTGGGTTTCTATTCCTGGGTTAGCTTGCTAAGGATAATGGCCTTCATCTCCGTCCTAGTTCCTGCAAAAGACATGATATCACTCTTTTTATGGCTGCATAGTATTCCATGGTGTATATGCACCAGATTTTCTTTATCCAATCTGTCATTGATGGACAGTTAGATTTATTCTATGTCTTTGCTATTGTGAATACTGCTGCAATGAACATATGCATGCATGTGTCTTTATGGTAGAATAATTTATATTCCTTTGGGTATATACCCAGTAATGGAATTGCTGCATGAATGGTAGTTCTGTTTTTAGGTCTTTGAGGAATCGTCACACTGCTTTCCACAATGGCTAAACTAATTTATATTCCTACTAACAGTGTGTAAGTGTTCTCTTTTCTCTGCAACCTGGCCAGCATCTGTTTTTTTACTGTTTATTAATAATAATAGCCATTCTGACTGGTGTGAGATGGTATCTCATTGTGGTTTTGATTTGCATTTCTCTAATGATCAATGATAGTGACCTTTTTTTCATATGCTTGTTGGCCACACGTATGTCTTCTTTTGAAAAGTATCTGTTCATGCCCTTGCCCACTTTTTAATGGGGCTGTTTTTTGCTTCAAATTTTTTTAAGTTCCTTATAGATGCTGGATATTATATCTTTCTTAGATATATAGTTTGCAAATGTTTTCTCCCATTCTGTAGGCTGTTTACTCTGTTGATAGTTTCTTTTTGCTGTGCAGAAGCTCTTAAGTTTAATTAGACACCATTTTTCAATTTTTTGCTTTTGTCACAATTGCTTTTGGCATCTTTGTCATGAAATATATATTTGTCTATTCCTACATCCAGAATGGTATTGCCTGGGTTATCTTCCAAGGTTTTTATAGCTTTAAGTTTTACATTTAATTCATTAATCCATCTTGAGTTGATTTTTGTATATGGTATAAGGAGGGGGTCCAGTTTCAATCTTCTGGATATGGCTAGCCAGTTATCTCAGCACTGTTTATTGAATAACTGGGGAGTCTTTTCACCATTGCTTGTTTTTGTCAGCTTTGTTTGAAGATCAGATGGTTTCAGGTATATAGCCTTATTTCTGAGCTCTCTATTCTGTTTCATTGGTTTATGTGCCTGTTTTTGTACCAGTACCATGCTGTTTTGATTACTGTAGCTCTGTTGTATAGCTTGAAGTCAGTTAACATGATGCCTCCAGCTTTGTACTTTTGCTTAGGATTGTCTTGGCTATTTGGACTCTTTTTTGGTTCCATATGAATTTTAAAATCATTTTTTATACTTCTGTGAAAAACATCATTGTTAGTTTGATAGGAATAGCACTGAATCTGTAAATTGCTTTGGGTAGTATCACCATTTTAATAATATTGATTCTTCCCATCCCTTAGCATGGAATGTTTTCCCATTTGTCTGTGTCATCTCTGATTTCTTTGAGCAGTGTTTTGTAGTTCTCATTGTAGAGATCTTTCATGTCACTAGTTAGCTGTATTCCTAGGTATTTCATTATTTTTGTGGCAACTGTGACTCGGATTACATTCCTGATTTGGCTCTCAGCTGGGTTGTTGGTGTATAGGAAGACTAATGATTTTTGTACATTGATTTTGTATCCTGAAACTTTGCTGAAGTTATCACATGAAGGAGCTTTGGGGCCAAAACTATAGGGTTTTCTAGATATAGAATCATGTTGTCTCCAACAGGATAATTTGACTTCCTCTATTCCTATTTGGATGTCCTTTATTTGTTTCTCTTGCCTGATTACTCTGGCTGGGACTTGAATTTATGAAATATGGTAAATGTCCTTTTCAGCCTAAGAAACTTCAGTGATGATAATAACCATGATTTTTAAAATATCATATTCCAGGCTACAGGACAACATGTAGACATTGTAAAAATTATGGCAATGCAAAAGATACCTTCTCTCCTCTTCCTGACTGTCATTAATTTTTAATGTTTTGGGAGTGTGACTACTAATGATATCTAAAATGGCAATTACATACCACACTTTGTGTTCTTGACTCAGTTCCCTTATTTTCTACCTCACTGGAGTTACCTTAATCAAGTAGGTAGGAAAGTAAAAACTGGTCACTGTCACAGCCTAAGGACCCAAGCATAATAATAGATTTTACCTTATGCCTAGATATTATATATCTAATATTTTGTAGATTCGCTTTAGAGTACAAGTTACTGTGCTTTCATGGGTGAAAGGGGACCTCAGAATAATTATTCAATAGAAACAGTAACACAAAAGGCCAAATGTTATTTATTGTTTTCAGAGAGTAAATTTTTAGACAGATATAAACATTAATATCTTTCAAGTGACATGACAATAAATGAATAAAAAGGTAAACTGGCAATCTTCAATATATTTCATATTGACAGAATTTTTCATCAACTTTACACAGGATGCTGCATAAATGACTATGCTAGACGATGAGGCTAAGATTGATAGCATTAGGGCCAACAGGAAAGGAAAAAATATGTAAAACCTGTTTACTGGAGGCCGTGTTTCTGAGAAGGAATGTCTTGAAAATTCAGTTTGGCAAATTATCTGAAAATGTGTATTAGAGAGAGACACTATGGCCTAAATAGTCAAAGAAGCATGGATGTATATGAAGAATATCATGTCATTAATCATACAATTTTAGAGTTGAAAGGAAAATCTGAACTCAAGTGACACAAAACTTTTATTGTGAAGAGGAGGAACTTGAACTCATGGAAGTGTTATCACCCATTGTCGTACATCAGGTAGCAGCATAATCAGAGTTAAAACCACTCACTCTGAGTTAAGATCTCCTTGTCTTCCAATCAAAAGCATCACTGTAATATGATTTATATCATATTATGCATACATGCATACATATATATATACACACACATAAGTATATAGAAATGGTTATTATATCATTAGAGTACATTCAGGGGCTCACTTTTCGAGACAGGGTGTCACTTTGTTGGCCAGGCTAGAGTGCACTAGCATAATCGTACCTCACTGCAGCCTCAAAAGCTTGAGCTCAAGCAATCCTCTCACCTCGGTCTCCCAAGTAGTTAGGACTACAGGCATGTCCCACCATGTCTGGCTAATTTTTTTTTAATTTTCAATATTCACAGTTACAGTTCCATTGCTCATTTATTATCTAGCCTGAGGTCATGAGAATGTTCTGTATGCTATTTTTTCCCATAGAGAAAATCATCTGAAAAAACCTCAAAACTCACATTTTCAGGAATGTAAGAAAGTATCAAACTACAGTATGAACAATCTTAGAGAAGTCATAGGATGGTCGATTCAGCATAAAGGATAGAAACTATCAATTACTAGTCTTCAAATTTTACAGTTGAAGAAGCTGTGGCTTAGTGGTTAAAGGGTTTGTTCAAGGTAGATCAATTAGTTCACAGCAGATCAATGCCAGTGACCTACATTTGCCTAATTACAAAAATACTCTGCAAATATGTGTGAGATACACTTCCTCACAGACAAATGCCAAGTAGCTTAAACCCTTTTACACCCTGTTTCTATGTCTAGGCACACACCTAGCCTTCATCTTTGGCTCTGCTGAACACTGAGACTCACAAGATCACTACAGTCTATACTTGGCATCAGATCCATTCTGAGAACAGAAAGCAGAACAGCCTCTTAGCGGGGCAGCATTAGGTATTCCTCTTCAATGAGAAAACGTTCAACAGTCAATAAGTTAATTCATAAATAATTCTCCTTGACCCTCCAGAAGATAAACAGGTGTCCACATTTGATAGGCGTGGGAGTCACCGTGGATTACAAGTCTCACATCATACAAGAGCCAATAATTCCTGTAACAGTACCATGGCTGAGCTTCCAGTTTTGCAAGACATAACCCTCAGGGAAGCCCAAAGCTACTCTCTCCCCATAAACCATTTAAAGTTCTCTCAGTGCTGATAATCAAAATAGTGTGGTACTGGTGTAAAGATGGACATATAAGTCAATGAGTAGAATTGAGAGTCCAGAAATAAAACTTACTTTTATGATCCATTATTTTTTAACAAAGGTGCAAGGCTATTTAATGGGAAAAAAAAAATAGTTTTTTTCAACAAATGGTGCTGAGACAACTGGATATCCATATGTATATAACAAAGGAAGGAGGCTGGAACTCTACCTTACGCTTTGTAAAAATTTAATTGTAAATCGATCAATTAACTAAATTTAAGGGCTATAACTATAGCAAAACTTGCAAGAAAACATAGGATCAAATTTGTGACCTTGGATTAGACAACGACTCTTAGAAATAACACCAAAAATAAAAACTAAAAAAAAATAGACTTTATAAAAAATTAAAAACTATTGTGCTTCAAAGGACACTATTAAGAAAGTGAAATAAATCCACAGAACTGCTGAAAATAGTTATGGCTATAATAAAAAAGATAGTAACAAGTATTGTTAAGAAAGATGGAAAAATTGGAACCGTCATACATTACATAATGAGAATATAAAATGGTGCATCCTCTTTGGAAAGTGTGACCGTTCCCCAGGAAGTTAAATACAGAGTTACTATATGACACAGCATTTCTACTCATAAAGACAGAAAAACACATTAAACACTTGTAAATGATGTTCATAGTAGCATTATAACAGGCAAAAAATAGAAACAACCTAAATGACAATTAAATGATAAACAGATAAATAAAATGTGGTATATCCATTCAATGGAATGTAATTCAACAATAAGAAAGAATGAAGTACTGATAAATGTTTTAACATGGATGAGCCTTAAAAACATTGTGCTGAGTGGAAGAAATCGGTCACGAAACAACAAATTTTACTATTCTGTTCATATAAATTGTGCAGAATAGGCAAGCTCATACAGACAGGAAATAAATTAGTAGTTGCCTACGGCTGAGGGGGAAGGGTTAGGAGCAATATGAGTGGTAACTGTTAATGGGTACATTGTTTTATTTGGGGGTGATGAAAATATTGTAAAATTGATTATGGTGATAATTGCACAACTATGTAAATTACTAAAAACAATTTAATTGTACACTTTAAAGGCGTGAACTGTATGGTATATGAATAGTTTCTTAATAAGGCAGTTAGCGAAAAAGTTTTTAATAACAAGGAAGTGAAACGTCTCCACTAACAACCAAGCAGATTTCAAGATCATTTTTAGATATGGGGTAATGAACTGTACTGAAAGTACCTTGGTGATGAATTTTTCAATGTGGTTTGATGTATTTATAGTTAGAATATTTTTGTCAGAGGTATTCAAACCAGAGTGACTCCATCTTAACTAGGGGCTAGGTAAAATGAGGCTGAGACCTACTGGGCTGCATCTCCATGAGGTTAGGCATTCTTAACCACAGGATAAGATAAGAGGTTTGTACAAGATACAGGTCACAAAGACCTTGCTGACAGAAAAGGATGGAGTAAAGAAGCTGGCCAACACCCACCAAACCGAAGATGGCAATGAAAATGACTTCTGGTCGTCCTCACTGTTTATTATATGCTAATTACAATGCATTAGCATGCTAAAATACACTCCCATCAGCACCGTGACAGTTTACAAATGCCATGGCAACGTCCAAAAGTTACCCTATATGGTCTAAAAGGGGGAGGATCCCTCAGTTCCAGGAACTGCCTGCCCCTTTCACAGAAAACTCATGAATAATCCACCCTTTATTTAGCATATAATCAAGAAATAACTATAGGTATACTCAGTCAAGCAGCCCATGCCGCTGCTCTGCCTATGGGGTAGCCGTTCTTTAATCCTTTACTTTCCTAATAAACTGGTGTTCACTTTACTCTATGGACTCTCCCCGAATACTTTCTTGTGTGAGGTCTAAGAACTCTCTCTAGGGTTCTGGATCAGGGCCCATTTCCGATAGCATTTTACCCTGTCAAATCCATTTTTTTTTCCACTGCTAAGCAAGGTATCTTCCAAGAGGAAACAATTACTGTGGAACTCTATTTGAATGATGGACAAAAATAAAACTACTGACATACTATCAGCTCTTTTCAGTTACAGGAGAGGAATGGTGGTTGAAGACACTCTCCCACAGTGACTCTACACTGTGTTTTTACAAGGGTGTTTACATAGTTTCAGAAAACTGAATGTTCTAGTAGATATCATGATGGCCATTGAGCTGCAATGGGGGAGAGAACTCCAGTGGAAAAGATCTGAAAGCTTGCTCCTCCAAGGTCTACCCACAGATTGAGGGGCCTAAGACAGTAAAAGCAAACCAATGAAAATTAAAATGTATAAATCCAAGCTGGAAATCTGCAGACACATACACAATGTCTACGGTGTATACATAAAGATATAATTAACACATGGTTAATGCACATTTGAAGAAAATGCTCTGGTTTGCTAGAAATCAAAGAAATATTAATTCCTAGAATTAATTAATTCACTCAGAATTAATTCATTCAATAAATCATATGGAGAAAGACATTTGGTACTTGTCCCAAAGGGAGGTACTTGGATCAAACATTTAGAAGGAAAAGATTTGGAGTAGAATTGGAAGAGTAAGATTGGCAGTATTAGCTTTAAAATTAGTAATAACTTTGGCATTTTGAAAATAAAAAT
This sequence comes from Symphalangus syndactylus, assembly GCF_028878055.3. NCBI lineage: Eukaryota > Metazoa > Chordata > Mammalia > Primates > Hylobatidae > Symphalangus > Symphalangus syndactylus. The sequence continues at coordinate 43,047,271 of NC_072447.2, read as the reverse complement.
ATTCATATGGAACACTTAAAATATCATAAGGAAACAATGTAAATGTGTAGGATATTATTTAGGGACTGAGTTTTCCTTTTCTACTAAATCCCCATTTTTTTAATGATTTTTTTTTCTACTTTACCTGTTAGCATTACAAATAAGCTAAAATTTAAAAAAAAAGTGTAAAAGCTATATACTCTATACTCAATGTTAAAAATTAGAAACATAAAAAGCTAAATAGGTCTTTCTCAAGGGACCCATGAAGACATTTTCCCTTCACTGAGTTGCTCTATATCTAGGTTAATTGTTTCTTTATTACTAACATTTAAGAGGAACCAGAACAAAAGAAGTATATTACTTCTCTGAAACACTAGTACTTGAATTTGAAGATGTATTTAACCATATCAATGAAAACACAAAAGCACACATCCAGGAAAATAGGAAGGATCAAGAAAAACCTGATGGTAATTTTTTTTAGTATTACACTGTAAGAAAATAATGAGACATATTTTTTAAAGATAAGAGATTCTTTAGAATTGAAAGGAGAAGAAGCCTCTATAGAAAGATTTTGCTAAGAGCAAAATAAAATGATGCTATGGCAATGCAAATAGAAATATTCAAGTTATATATTCCATTACAACCTCTATCGCAATTTGTATACACACTGAATATAAGTAAACTTAGAATCTACCCATAATAAAGTACTATAAAATATAAAATTTAAGGAGAAATGTTAAATATTTAAGGAAGTTTCCATGTAGTTATAAATGCATATGCTCATATATGCAAACCTGACTTTATTTTTTATTTTTTTATTTTTTTTGAGATGGAGTCTCGCTCTGTCGCCCAGACTGGAGTGCAGTGGCGTGATCTTGGCTCACTGCAAGCTCTGCCTCCCAGGTTCATGACATTCTCCTGACTCAGCCCCCCGAGCAGCTGGGACTACAGGTGCCTGCCACCAGGCCCAGCTAAATTTTTTTTTTTTTTTTTTTTTTGTATTTTTAGTAGAGACGGGGTTTCACCGTGTTAGCAAGGATGGTCTCGATCTCCTGACCTCGTGATCCGCCCGCCTCGGCCTCCCAAAGTGCTGGGATTACAGGCATGAGCCACCGCGCCCAGCCTATTTTAAATATAGCACAGATAACACCATTTGAAAAATAAGATTTTATGGCTCTTATTTATTTTTATAGGCAAAAAAAAATATTGAATAACAATTCAACTACATTGTAATCATTTTAAATTAACGATACAATGCTTGTCCAAATAAAATTTTCAAGTTTGATTTAATAATTTATACCTCATTACCTAACTAATTTGAAACAAGGTGGTTAAATACTTGTTAATGATAGCTAATGAAATATTGCTAAAAAGTCATACTTTACACTTACTAATTTTAATAATGGAATTTGGAAGAAAATATTCATAATTTAAAAGTGAATCATTTTCATACCCTACTAGGAACTATGTTCATAATACACTGAAAATAAATGATTTTGTCTGTAAAGAGAAGTACTTAAATTCTAAATATTTTCATACATAGCATTTACTACCAAATTCAGTTGAAATTTTTTTCCATAATGTTAGCCTTTAGAGTTAAAATTGCTCAATTTTCACTTTCCAACAAAATAGGGATCAATCATGGTGACAGGAGGAAAGAAAGTGCCCACGGTTCCAAGACTTGTTAGAATTAATTGTTAAGGAAACACCGTTTTGAAAAGAAAAGATAGAATAATGCAAGCCATTTCCTTGATTTTATGTTAACCAAATTTAAACAATTAATCTAAGTAGTTAAAATACTTATGCAATATCGCTCATTATTATCTGCATACACATTTTCAAAAAACCTACCCCACCAAAACATCCAATGATGCTTATAGCCGGTATTTCCTTGGAAACCCAAACACCTCCCTTAGCTGGTTTTGCAGAAAAAAAAAAAAAAAAAAAAAAAAATCAGCTGGGCGCGGTGGCTCATGCTTATAATCCCAGCAATTTGGGAGGCCAAGGCAGGCAGATCACGAGGTCAGGAGATGGAGACCATCCTGGCTAACACGGTGAAACCCCGTCTCTACTAAAAATACAAAAAATTAGCCGGGCGTGGTGGCAGGTGCCTGTAGTCCCAGCTACTCGGGATGCTGAGGTAGAAGAATAGCCTGAACCCAGGAGGCAGAGCTTGCAGTGAGCCAAGATTGTGCCACTACACTCCAGCCTGGGTGACAGAGTGAAACTCCGTCTCAAAAAAATAAAAAAAAAATTAAAATTAAAATTAAAATCATGGTCGTTTCTAACTTACTTTCAAGAGTTTTCAATATTTTTCTTATTCTTAGAAGTTAATTTTTTAGAAATGAGTTAAAGCTAATAGACACTCTATACATGATGCCCCAGGGAAATAGAAAGGGCTACAGTACTGATGCAATGTTTAAATCAAGTGCCACTATGTAATGAATGTATAAAGTGAAAAATCTAATTCTAAAATTCACACAAAATGTCAGTCACATTACAATAAGACAAGATGTATTTTAGAGACTTCACTTCAGACTCAATAGTTTTCTCAATACTTTAAAAAAAGACAAAATCACAAATAAATTTTCAAAAACCCTTTAAGATGATATTTTTATGAGAGCAAATAAAAATGCTTTTTTAAAAATAGCTACTGCACGTTATATTTTGAATTGCTGGCAGCTGTGATTCTCCATCTCTGTAACATTTAGGTAAAGAGCTGCTTCAAGGATTAGAGTAAGGATTGTTGACATAATACTATGCGGGAGAAGCTAACATGAGCTTTTCTGTCTATAAGATTTCCATTAACTGGAAAATAACTAGCAAGATGGACAGAAGGTCTTGTGTAGAGCTAAGCTGTCCACAGAATACTGACTCTTACCTTCGTTATTTAGGCTTTTGATGAGATCTTGCCAAGAATACAAGTTAACACTCTTAAAAAGAAAACACTTGTAGTGCTTTCCCTCTGGATAGATTCAGGTGAATAAAATAAATGAAACCAAAATATATCTTTTTGCTTCCATTTTGTTGCATTAACACACAGGAAAAACTATTTATGAGGTTAAGGTGTGAGAAGTCCTCTTCCAAAAACACAGTAATAACAAAAGGATGGGACTGTTTCACAAATTCCTCATATCAACCATAAAAATGATTTAACATGTATTTTGACATAAATAGGTAAATATTTATTGTGCAAACCATATGAGCTTCAAAATCAAACATCTATACAAGGAAATGTGAAAATCATTCCCAGAGATTAAATTCCTGATGGGTTCTGTTTATTTCTTGGTGGCAGAGATCAAAGATATTATTCACTGTTGTTCAGTGAACAAAGACAGCTACTAAATAATCATCAGGCAGCCTGGCTGCCTTTCAACACGTTTCTCAGAACAGTCACAGATACCAAGTCGGATATATTACTGGTCTGGTTCCAGTGATTTGCTACTACCCTGGTGACTTCAGTAAGCAATGAGAGGAGTGGGAGAGGATGTATTGGAAACAGCCACAACCTGGTACTAATACAGTCATGAACAGAATAACAACGTATCTGTCAATAACAGGCCACATAATATGATAGTGGTAGCATAAGGTTATAATATTGTATTTGAGTTGTACCTTTTCTATGTTAAGAAATGTTTAGATACACAATTACTTACCTTTGTGTTCAAATTGTCTAAGTATTCAGTACAGTAAAATGTTTGTAGGAGTAACAGGCTCTATCATATAGCTTAGGTTTGTAGTAGGCTATACTATCTAGGTTTGTGTAAGTATACTCTGATGTTTCCACAACAAAAAATTGTCTAAGAATGCATTTAGAACATATGCCTGTTGTTAAGTGATGCATGACTATATGGAAATTTCATATCACTGGTGTTTGTCTCAGTAATGTGTCAACCAGAAGGAGTATCTTTGGTAGTCCCATAACTTCAAATAGTTAAATATCGCCTCATACTTGAAACAAAAAATAGGACAGTTTCTTTTGACTTCATCCTTATTTAATTCATACAAAGAGTTCAGGTTCTAGAACAGGCAAAGCTCCAGACAGTGGGGATAAAATGGAGATTATTTTGTGCAGATAAAGAGAGATAATTAATCAGTAAATAAGTAAAATAAGAAAGATTTTAGAGAGCATAAGTTCCACACTGACAACTGAAATAGGGTGAAGTGATTGAGAGTGACTGTTCCTACTTTCGTTAGGTCAGGAAAGGCATTTCTGAGAAAGTATCACTTAATTAAGATCTCTGAGAAAGTATCACTTAATTAAGGGAGAAGCCCACATAGAGATGATCTGAAGTAAGAACATTTCATGCAGAGAAACATCTACTAACTACATAAAGATGCTAATGTAGGAGTTGGCCTGAGATGGAAGTGGGAAAGGGAATGACGTGGGGTAAAAAGCTAGGCAGTTAGGACATGAAGGATTTTGTAGACCGGGTTAAAATATTCAGATCTTTGCCTTAGGATTATAGGAAGTCAGTGGAGTAAAATTACTTGGTCTACCTTTTCAAAGATTATTGTATCTGTAGAGGAAGAAGGGAGATTTAATTGTATGGTGACAAAAGAAAAAAGACATGACAGGAAATAATTGCAACAGTCTAGGTGAGAAGAAATAAGGGTTGAGATAAGGTAGTGATAATAAAGAAATAGAAAAGTGGCCAGATTTGGGGGATGGGAGGTACAGGAGACAAGATCCACTGATGATTAGATACGAAGTTTATAAAAGCATTTATAAATTTGACTTTAGTCGTCGGGTCATAATGGAACCAGTTAATCAGTGGGGGCTCAGCAGGTTCTTGTTGTTTATTCTGGGAGGTCTGATGGAAAAAATCAAAAGGTCTGTTTATGTTAAGTTTGACATTCATATTAGATACATACTCCCATGGGTATGTCAAGTAAGCTGTTTGAGGGGAAAAAAGCCTCATGTTCAAGAGATAAGTTAGAATTAAATATAAAAACATATTGAGGGTCATTTGCATATAGTTAGCATTTTAAAGACATTAGATTGGATGATTTAATCCAAAAGAAAGTATGAAGCTAGGATTGACACTAACATTTGGGGGTACAGAAATGATGAGAAAAGGAAACTGAGAGGGGAGGAAACCAGGATGATTTTATGTGGCTCAGTACAAAAGAAGGCAGTTTTCCAGAAGGAGCAAGTAGTCAACTGTGCCAAGTTCTCTGGAGGGATCAAGTATGGGAAGAACAGAGACACGGCCATTCATTTGGCAATGCAATAGTCATGTGACCGCAGGGTACAAAAACAAGAAAGAAAGAAAAAAAAAAAGGAAGGAAAGAAGGAAGGAAAACCAGCCTATGTCAGGGAAGCCCTGATGAACTAATTTGAAAAGAGAATATGAGGTAAATAATTGCAATAAAAAGTATGAATAATTCCTTCTAGATTTTGATGTGTGTTTGCATGTAGCAAGGAGAGTAGAAAAACAAGGTAATATCCAAAAGAGAAAAGAGAATCAAAAGAACGTATTTTTGCATGGGTTTAAAGTTAGAAAACAGCAGAACATACTTATAGGCACATACAAAAAATTGATATTGAAGGAGGAGATAATTTCAAAAGAAAATGCATGAATAAGTTAAGAGTAAATGAAATCCAGAGTCCAAGTGGAAAGGCTGGACGTGATATGAGAACAGGTAAACTTGTCAATTCCAGTAAAAATGACAGGCAGGCCAAGAATGTAGATTTAGGCTGGACATAGTGGCTCACACCTGTAATCCCAGTTCTACTGGGAGGCTGAAGCAGGAGGATCACTTGAGGCCAAGAGTTGAGACCAGCCTGGGCAACACAGTGAGACTTTGTCTCTACAAAAAATTTTAAAAATTACCCGGGTGTGGTGGCATGCACTTGTAGTCCTAGATACTTAGGAAGCTGAGGTGGGAGGATTTATTGAACCCAGGATTTCAAGGCTGTAGTAAGTAAGCTATGATCACACACACTGAACTCCAGCATGGGCAACAGAGGGAGATTCCATCTCTAAAAAAAAGTTGGGAAGAGGAGAATGTAGATTTGAATCCAGAGGAGCTGGTAGATTTGCAGATGAAAAAATGAGGGAAATGGGGTGTCATATTTCTTTTCCTCAATGAAGTAAAAAGAAGACAAAACTGTTGTGAGAGGGAGATTTGAAGAGAGAGAAGAAGGTGTGAAAATCAGTTTAGAGAATAAGAAATGGAAATGGAATAGGATGTTTGGTGCTTGGAGAGGCTGAATCTCCTTTGAGAATTGTTGTGGCCATGAATTTAAAATGAGATTGGTCAATAATATTTAGCTATTTGCATGCAGGCATTGAGATGGTTTGTTATAATCAAGCCTGTAAACCACAACTTAAAGAATAATTTTAGGAGAGGAAAAGTGATTTTTAATTAAACTATATATGGTTTTTTTCTTCCTTGTGCTGACCACTTTTTTAATGACAAGGAATGTGCAGTGCCATATCAATAATTCTTACTAAGTACTCTTGTTTTAAAAATACTAGATATTTTCAGAAAATACAACATCTAAAATGTACAGTCAACTTTTCCTATCAGATAACTTGAATCTCAAATAGATTCTATAATTCTCAAAATAATGTGTTATGTTTTTAGAAGTCTGATCTTTTAACAAAATAGATAAAATCCCAGGGAGATGAACAGTTGAGAACAATACTCTTCAGTAGAACTTTCTGCAATGATAGAAATGTCTTTCTGCGCTGTTCAATATGAAGCTGCTAGGCACATTTGGCTGTTGGTACTTGAAATCTGGCTGCTGTGACTGATGAACCAAATTTTCTATTTTGTTTAATTATAATGAACTTAACTTTAAGTAGCCACAGGTGGCTAATGGCTACGGTACTGAACAGCTTAGCTATAGAATCACCTATCCATCTCTTATTCATCACTAGGTATTTCTTAGTTATTTGTAAAGCAAATAATCGAATGTCTAAATATCTGCAAAATAGACATCCTTTGGTTCTTTTTTTTTTGTGAGACAGAGTCTCACTCTGTCACCAGGCTGGAGTGCAATAGCGCGATCTTGGCTCACTGCAACCTCCGACTCCCTGGTTCAAGCAATTCTCCTGCCTCAGCCTCCCGAGTAGCTGGGATTACAGACACGCACCACCACGCCCAGCTAAATTTTGTATTTTTAGTAGAGACAAGGTTTCACCCTGTTGGCCAGGATGGTCTCGAACTCCCGACCTTGTGATCCGCCCGCCTCAGCCTCCCAAAGTGCTTTACAGGCGTGAGCCACCACGCCCGGCCCCTTTGGTTCTTAAGTTTAACTTAGTGGTTCTAAAACTTTAGTATGCTTCGTAACTACTATACAGGGTTGTGTATACAAAATCCGTAAGTATTGAAATAGGCAATTCACAAAATGTTTAAAGGTCATTTTAACTCCTGGCAATATTCACATAGTAAATTATAAATTCACCTTAAAGCCTGATTCTCCACTCTCTCACCCACCACAACAGTAAAAGTTGATATGTGCTAAGAACTGACTAGAAGAATTAATATTGAAATATTTGGCAAAAAGATGAATCAGGTAGGTAGTATGGTCATGTATTACGAATGATTTAGTCCTTCAAACTAAAATACATACTTAATTTTATGCAACTGTCTTCTCATTAGGGAATTTAAAATATTCATTTAAAAGTATTAATTTGCTTTATCTTTGGCATTGAAATTAATATTTAAACACTAATGCTTCCTTCCAGCTATTAAGTCACATGGAAATTTTAAAACTCCATAACACTTAAAATGCGATAAAAATTCTAGCATCAGGTGGACTCCTAAGTTATATTTCTATATTTATGTGAACATTACAAGTATATTTTTGTTTCTTCTTTACATGGATTGTGTTGCTTTTCAATGATGTAGATAACAGAATGAAAAAATTCCTCTCAACAGGTGGTATATGAAAAGTCAGAATGGCAGGTGTAAACTGTGGCAACACTCGTTATGATAAAGAAAAGTCCAACTAATTTCAATATAAAAGTAATGAGAGAATGACATGGCCTGTAAAAAAATGTCATGTGCTTTTGCTTCTTCCAATTTAAAAGTAATGTACTTTCCTCAGTTGAATATTTCAATAGTATAAATGAAGTTTACTTTGCCACTTATATTTTCATTTCTTCAGTGAAAATCCATGTATTTCCATCATGTACCTACTCCCCCGCCAGAGGATGTTTCACGGGAGAGCCACATAAATCTTTCATTTTCAAATTTAGAAGATCACTTTTCTTTTCCAGGATTCATGTTTGGGCATGTATTCTTTGAAACTTTTCTAGAAAAGTTTCCTGTGTGGGCAAAGAACCAAAAAATTGTGTTTTTGTAGTGAAGATCCTCCGGGTACTTCTGAGAAAATTTCATGAGACCCACAATTCCCTATGCCATTCAGCATCTGCAGATGGAATAAAACTGATTCAATGTACTTCTATTCACATATTCTCTTATCAAATGTGTTCATCGTATTATGATGACTGATACTCAAATTATTTTTAAGTGGTACTGAATTGTTTTTTTATGGATACTCATTAATGGGTATTAAAGTTTAAGCTATTATTGCATGTAATCTTTTAAAAATTATTACTAAAATGTTCCTTATATTTAACAAAAAATTGGCAAACCAGATGATAAACCACAGATTCCTTCTTAAATGTTGGCATAGCAAATGGGATTAATGTTATCATGTAGTCTAACTCCATTTTACTAGAATTTTAAAGCAAACAGTATTTTTTAAATTATCGTTTGTTTGTTTTCCATTAGAGTCCTTGGCATTCATCAACACTTTCAGATGTCCCTATCAAGGTAAGTTTCATCAAAGGCTGTTTGTTTTTTAGTGAGGGAACTACAAATTGAAATCTTGTATATATGAGCCACTGAAAGAAGATACCGTGTGTAGCTACAGATCTAACCCCCAAATCCATAATAGGAACAGTGCCATGTGAGATTTAAGTTTCAAATATTAAAAGTTTTATTTTTAATACTTCATTAAAAAAAAACTCTTATTACATGCTTTGAAGATGACAAAAACCAATATTTTTGAAAGTAACTTTGATGAAACAGGAGTACTTCCAGTATTTTAATATTAATATATCATTATAGAATTATAATTCAAGCATGTTTTAAGCTTTTTCCTCACATCTTATTATGAAAAATTTTCCAACATAAAGAAAAGTTGGAAGCATTTTACAGTGAACACCCACATACCCACCATCTAGGTTCAATAATAAATTGTATTATATTTGCTTTATTACATACACACCCATCTATTCATCCTTTTATCCAAATATCGCTCCATTTTATTTCAGTGTAAGTTGCAGACATCAGTACTCTTCACCCTTAAAACACTTCAGCAGGCATATCATTCACTAGAGTTCAACATTCATGCTCTCTTAATGCAAACTTCATATATAAAGAAATGTACAGGCCAGGCACGATAGCTCACACCTGTAATTCCAGCACTTTGGGAGGCTGAGGTGTGGGGATTACCTGAGGTTGGGAGGTCGAGACCAGCCTGACCAACATGGAGAAACCCTGTCTCTACTAAAATTACAAAATTATCTGGGCGTGGTGGTGCATGCCTGTAATCCCAGCTACTCGGGAGGCTAAGGCAAGAGAATCGCTTGAACCTGGGAGGCAGAGGTTGCGGTGAGCCGAGATCGCATCAGTGCACTCCAGCCTGGGCAACAAGAGTGAAACTCCGTCTCAAAAAAAAAAAAAAAAAAAAGTGTACAAATCTTAGGTGTACCATTCCATGTGCTTTGACAATCAAATGTGATTATTATTCATTGGCATTTGACTGGTATATATATTGAAATAAAAGTTGAAAATAAAGAATATTATATTTTTAATCTGTTACTTTTACTGTTCGAGTAATCCAAATGTTTCCACAGAAAGTAAAAGTAAATTTACTCCCAAGTATTTAACAGATTTATAGGTCACATTTACCATGGAATACTTAACAAATATAAAATAACCACAAGAATTACTCTCAGTGTTTAATTATAACTTACATTTTTCAAATGTCATGAATTTAAATTTCAGTGAAACACTGGAATAAACTTTCCAAGTACTGATTTCAGGGTTAATCCACAATGTAGTCTCCTTATATAAGTAGTAGATAATGTCAATTTTGTCATTCAAGAAAAGATTTTAATTCTTTGATATTTGTCTTCTTTGTGTTTCCAGCTCTTAAGAACTGATTCACTTGACAGTGTTACTGAAATTTTAGGGTGCAAAGGGCCAAGATGGTTTGAAACACTCAATTTCTAGCCAAACTACTTATTTTTTAAAATGTCAAAGAAGTATAAAAAGATGACCCTGTTCTGAAATGAATCAAGAGAGAATTTAAACCTGTCAAAAACCATAGGATTTTGATATTGAAAATAGCGACAACTATTTTTAATTTCAGCAACCAAAGACTTTATGTGAGTCCTTGCTTTTACTTTCAGCACTGCCAACAGTATTTGATATGTGCCGATGATGGAACCTTGAAGTGGAAATTCTATAGGAAAGGCTTATTTTGTTTCCTTTTAAGAAGGAATGCATACAAGAATTTCACACTGCAGGACTACATTGCCCAACAATCACTCACTTTGTTCCAGTTGGAGACTTATGACCAATTTGCTGATAAAATTTGGCATTAGCCTTTTGAAATGTATAAATTACATTATTGCTTTGGATTCTTGCATATTCTAGCAGGGTAGAATGAAACTTGACCACCTGATTTCAAACTACTTGTACAAGAAACTGAGGTATTTTCTTGATTTCAAACTACAGTACAAGAAACTGATGGACATGTAAATTTCTCAACAGGCGAGAGCCACCACACCCAGCCCAACTCCTTGATTTTTCTTAGTCATTGACCATTATATTAAAACTAAGGCAAGTTTTCCTCACAGAACATCAATTCACAAGATCATAAAATAAAATCTCAAAAGTACAAGGGCTGTTCACTCCAAATCAAGCTTCTTACTTTGGGAAAACTGTTAACATGTGTTAGTTGTGCCCACTTTGATACGTTGGTTAGTGGCTAAAATGCCTACAGGTTCCTCACAAATCAGTTATCTCTTTCCAGCAGTGCCATGGGTGTTCCTTTATTTTTTGGCTTTATAAGGTCAACAAAAAGCATTAAATGGAAAGAATTAAACCCACAGTGTGAATCCAAACATGCTGCTGGCAGAATACTTTGCCAGAGTAGGCAGGATAATGCTTTCTTGACTTGAAATCCTCACTTCCTCTTTCCCCCAACCTGCTTCTTTGTAGTTTGAATCCAGTGTAGGCTATTCGTAAGGCAGAGGGTCTCTTTCAGCTAGCTGCCCACAGCAAGGTGGTCTTTACTGATAGATTTGGGGAGCGGGGAGAAGAGGGAGGGTAAACAGGGAAAGAAAGAGAAAATATGGCTTCCACCAGAAGGGTATGTAACACCCAGTAATTTGAAACATTTTTGAGTTTAACCTTGCAATAGCATGGAATTAAAATGCCTCCACACAGAGTATTTAGAGACGCTTGTCCTAACAATCACCCTTTAACTTTCTTTTCCATTTTAACATTTTGAAAATCGGGTTGCATCTTAAAATTAATGTGCCATCTAATATAATGGCTATTTCCTTCAAAACTATGAATTAAGTAGTAATACAATCAAATTAGAGAACTATGAGTATTCACATTTAGTCTTTATAATTACCATTTGTCCCAACTCCACAGACTTTAGAAACTACAGTTCCACTCCTGTTTTTTTTTTATACTCATTTTTCTAGATGAATCCACAGAAGCTTTATTTGTGTAAGAAGGAAGCTTTCTGCTCTTCTCTTCACATTCTAATCTCAATCCCACCCTCAAGTAGGGCACTTTGCTCTCCCTCCTCCTACATCTTCTTACCTGACCCAATAAAAAGGTAGTATCCTATTTTTCAATGGTCCTAATTATACATGCAAGGAGCTAAAATGTATTACTGGGCTGGGTTAGCTTCTCTCAATGTAAGAACCAGGTCAGGGGATTTCTGTTTCTCAAAGAGGCACAGGTAGTGCCTCCGTGTGCATGACAATTGCCTATTCTTTGTTCGTTTTTTATCATCAGCCACTCCTGGCCCACTTGTCTTCAATTAACAGGCAGACAGCAGAAGGCCTTATTTTAGGTTCAGGCAGAGCAGTTTGCTCTTTATGCAGCTATTGTTGACAGAGAGTCTTGTATTCTAGTACATATCGGATGACTGCCAGACACTAATAAATCAAGTACTTCAGTCACCATTTAGCTATCAACTCTTTGTATACAACTTTTGAAGAAGGGTGAGTGAATCTTAGCCTGGAACCACAACACCCCAAAACTACAAAAGCTGCAAATCTACTAGGACTATTTTTTTTTTCCTGCTGCTGCTGCAAATGCTACCAAAAGAAGAAAAGATTTTACAGACATTTATAGCTCTAGGTGGGAAAAATAGTACTTTTCAGGCTGAATGATGTCTGAAAGACAATAGCGTTACTTCCTTATTAGGAACAACTCTGCTGCAAACACCCACATCGTTGAAATTGTCATCATTGGGGCAACCGAGGAAGATTCAGAGCAGCAATATAGGTCAAACGACACATTCAAACCAACACTCAACTGAAAAGCAAAAAGCCAGTTTTACAGCTTAACAGAGTGCCACATTTTAATCTCATTTAAACAGGATTTAAAATATAGGTGTTGAGGAAGCTGTTGAGGTTTTCCAAGACAAGAGCTTATCACATAATGGTTTTGCGAAAAGGCTGATTCAGAATAAAATGACATAACTGTTACTGAATGCACAAAAGAAGGCAAAAGAATTATCTGACATTGTACATTGTATCCCCCAGAAAGATCAGGCATGAGAAATGAACTTTGAGCTGTCTTCTCTTCACATTTTAAGACTGGATAATGAAATTTATTGCCTGCCAGTCCGGAGTACAATCAGACAAATTTAAATAATTATTCATGCAAATACATAAAGCTAACCTAGCAAAGATAACTACACTTAAACTTAGTATGTTGTCTTGAATCTGAAATCTAACAGGCATTCTTGTCCTAGTATATTATATGGTCACATGGATTTTATACTTTATAAAAATAACTTGCATTGTAGACTTTTTAAGCACATTTGTCAGCTATTGCATTCATTTTTTATTTATATTATTTATGTATCTATCACTTATGGAATGCATATGTGTCAGTCACTGGTCTAACCATTTTTCATAGATGGCTTTATATAACCAACAACTTCATAAAGTAGATATTATTATGTCTATTTCCAGATGAAAAACTGAGGTTCAGAAGGGATAAGTACCTTACTCAAGTGCAAATGACTGGTAAGTGGCAAAACTAGAATTCAAACACAAGTGTGATTCCAAAGCCCACGCTTTAAAAAAATTCCTCTATAGTTTTCAACTCTATTTTTGTTTCTGAATACATTTTAACAGTAACTATAATCCAGCATACATCACAAGCATCTTTTTGAGGAGATGATGTTAATTTTATGGGAGAAGAGAACATTTTCAGAGATATGATAAATGTCTTTAATTGCACGTTAATAAACTACAACTACACAGAGCAATTGGTTGTCCCATGCTCATGCAAAGAGCAGAGTAGCATTAAGTGAACAGATCACAGTCAGATATATTATGCCTTATGAAATAAGTTAATAAGGGTTGAAACACTGTACGCTTGATGAAATAAATTTCCTAAGGGCAACAGACATTAACAGCTGTTCAAGTACCGTTCATGTCCCCGTAGGGAAGTATATCACTCCCGCAGTTATTGAACACATGTGGTGTTCCTGTAGTATCTTTCATCTCATTTACACCAAGAAAGAATAAATAAGTATTTTGGGGCTTCAGCAAGAACAGCCTTTAGCCTCATAGACATTCTTGTCTCCCATTCACCACTTAGTAGCAAGTTATTTTCCTAAAAATAAAAATTAGAAACAATGTTAATTTCCTGCTAAAAACCTTTCAGTAGCTTCTCATTGCACTCACAGGCTTCAAGAAGCTCAAACCTCCTACAAAGTTTTATATGACCTACAACCTATGTTCTCCAGCACTTTGCCAGACCAATCCCTCCTTCTAAGGTAGGCTTCCCTCTGCTGCGTTCCCAGCTCAGAGCTTTCAATCAGGCCTTTGTCTTTACCAGGAATGCTTCATCCTTAGTTTTCATATACCAAACACCTATTTAGCATCAAATCTCACTTCTAAAGTTCAGATAAGTTTCCTTGATCTATCCACAAGATTAACCACTTCTGTTTTCACTTGCGTGACATCCTGTACTTTGCCTTCCCAGAGCCTATCTGAACTGCAGTTGGCAAAGGGATGTGATCAGTCCTCCAGCTTGTTGAAAGAGCTGCTCCAATAGAGAAGCAAATACTTTAATGTCCTAGCCCTGTAAAAGTATCTTGAAAAACTAATCTTGCATGGGGGCATTGGGCCTTTTAAATTGGAATTCTCAAAATGTTATTGGTGGCATCCGTTTCAGATAAAAATGCATTCATTTTATTACTTTTTCAATTTATTTGATTGGTTGGGTCACTGTCATTACTAAGAAAAAGAGTTTGTTCTTTCTGAGTAAATGCCTCTGGTCCTCTAATTTTTGTTTCAATATGATATTTCTGCCTGAGAACTGTTAGTAAAACATTTTTATGTCACCAGTGTTAAAAGGAGATGTTTAATATAATAAGATATAGTGACTAATAGTGTTTCTTGAAAGAAGGAAATTACTAATGGAAAAAGTGGCATTTGCCAGAAGTGACAGCTTATCAAATTGACTGTCAATATGTTTAAAGAAAATATTCACATAAAAAGGAAATCATGAGGAACAACAACAGCAAAACAGGAATTACATTTCTGAAAGTTAAATTTTTACAGTGCCCTCAGGCAGATGGAGCTCAACTTTCCCATTTAAAAAGTAATCTCATACATATAACATAAGTATACATTTAATTGGACATCATTAACAAACTCAGAAGAATCTAAGTGAAAAAAATACATCTTAAAAAATAGTAACTCAGTTCTATACATGGATGGTGATGATGGCTGCACAACAATGTAAATGTACTTAATGCCACAGAACTGTACACTTAAAATGTTTAAAGCAGTAAATGTATGGTATACCACAATTTTAAAAAACACAGTAAGTCAATAATTATTTATTTTCACATATCCATCTAGAAACACATTTGCCGATATTTCCAACTCAGGTATCGTGTGTTTGAAATGTGGAGCCAGTGAGGGGTTGGAAGAACAGGTATTGCCTTAACCTTTCAAAAATCCAGAGATAAGTTCAATTACATGCCCTATCTTCTCCCCTACTAAGAATCACTGAATCACTGTACTTGAACCATCAGCCCACAATCAATGCAGAGTTACTTAGTCTCAATAAATTTCATTTAGGCACTAGGTCTAGAATGAACTGAAAGTTAAATCTTAATATACTGTTGGCTCAAAATGTCACAAATTACGTATCATATCACAAAAGAATGATTTGATTTCAAGATAAGGCAAATGAAAATCTCCAGAATTATCATTTAGGCTGAAAAACATGTAAGAATGAAGGTAAATGAGTTTTACAATATTTTCCCTTGCTACAATATCATTAAAGAAAATTGGCTTATATGAAGCTTTTTTAAAGATATAGTAGAAACACTGCTTTTATATTATCTTTTCTGTATCAAGAAGCAAGACACATGTCACTAATAACCCATCTTCCCTCAGGCAATGAAGTCCCAGTTAAAACACATTCAAATGAGGTTATGTTTCAAAAGTGTAGTAGTATTCCATAGTGGAAAAAATAATTATATTTATCAGAAAGGATGCAAGGAAAAGGAGTTTCTTAATAGGAAAAACAAACCCCAAACTCTAATGCACAATTATACTCTGTGATTCAAAGGATAATGAAAACATGGTTGCTGAATCTGAAGACACAGTCATTACATTGGGAGCCATTTAGAAAAAAGTCATTCTAGATCTAAATTATAATAAAAGATTCCTAGAATAGAAATGTTAGTTTTAAAAAACAGAGCAGCAAACAGATTAAAAATACAGTCATCTGCTTGTAATCCCAGCACTTTGGGAGGCCGAGGCGGGCGGATCACGAGCTCAGGAGATCGAGACCACGGTGAAATCCCGTCTCTACTAAAAAAAAAATACAAAAAATTAGCCGGGCGTGGTGGCGGGCGCCTGTAGTCCCTGCTACTCGGAGAGGCTGAGGCAGGAGAATGGCGTGAACCCGGGAGGCGGAGCTTGCAGTGAGCCGAGATTGTGCCACTGCACTCCAGCCTGGGTGACAGAGCGAGACTCCGTCTCAAAAAAAAAAAAAATACAGTCATCTGGCTCTGGGTATCTGACAAGATTGATCTTAAAACTTCCTTACAAATGTGTGAAGCTCACCTAGGTAACGCATCATCTGTGCTTTACAGGCCTGGTATTCCAAGTTTGGTCCATCGACCAGCTGCATGGGCATCCTCTGATAATCTGGTGGATATGCAGAAAACTCACTCCCCACGTCAGGCCAACCAGATCACCATCCCCTTAACAATCTCTGCAGGTGCTTCCTACACAAATTAAAGCTTCAAACACACAATTCTAGCACAGCTCTAAAGAACACATGCAGAGCATCTATTCATAAACTGTTAGGGCTTGACAATACACAGCTATTCTGGGCTAGAGCGCTAGAGGTAGTCTCTACCTTTAGGCTTGGGGTACACTAGTTCTTGAATATGTTAAACCCAAATGAAGATGTGACCCTGGTTGATTCTGAGCTTGTAACCATTCCCTTTGAATGCATGTTCATAGATTGTTATTTACAACTTCCTGAATGATGAGGTAAGCTGGGAGAATAAAATGCCAGTGTCCCAGCAAGAATTGACCTAAGAATGGGGAGACAGTGTTTCTGGGAGTTATGTGCCCTCATTAGGGATGCTGGGGGCCAAGGTGTAGGCTACATTTGCTCCTACTCTCTGTGGTTATTCTAGGTTTTATATGCTTGACTGACTAAAATTAGGAACTTAATCCAATTTAACAGTGAATGTTAGTAGGGAAGAAATATAGTCTCTTCCACACCAACAATCAGCCCATCAAAATGCACTACATCCTCTTAAACTGTACTTAGTTTTAATGTTTTCATTCTACTTATAAGTAGCTGATTTCACTTAGTTCTTTATTAGCTATTTCAAATTAACAAGCATATATATAGAGAGAGATCTAGATATAGATATATTCGTTTTTCCTTTTTCACTATTTAGAAGCTATGCTAGTGTTAACACTGCTACCCAAGTTGAAAAAAATGAGTATGTTGGCCAACAGATGTTTGGAATATATCAAGAGCATTTACAGGTGCTGTTGAATTGTAATTTATTCATCACCTATTGTCTCATTTAATTCTCAAAAACTGATAAAGTAGATCACCTTTTAATCTCATTTATAGATAATAAACAGAGCCTGAGAAGCATGGTGTAAAAAAATAACAGGCTCTGGAAAACACTGTTGGGATCAAATCTCGCGTCAACTCTTTAATACCTGAGCTACCTAATCTATCAATAGAAACAATAATAATAATGTACTTCTAGTGTTTCTGGGAATAGTAAATAACCCATACATGTAAAGTATATGCAACAGTACCTGAGATGTTATACGCACTCAATAAACGTTATTTTTTAGCAACTTTTCTAAAGAAACATCATTAGCGTTGGGGCCAAGATACAAAGGGCAATCTATGACTTTGGAGCCTGAGGACTTGCCATTAATTATATTGCCTAGACCTATAATCTTCCCTAACTCTTCTTAAAACATGGTAAAATATCAGAGAATGAAGCAAGAATCCACAGCAGGGTTCCCTGACCCCCAGGCTGTGGACTGGTACTGGTTTATGGCCTGTTAGGAACTGGGCTGCAGAGCAGGAGGTGAGTGGCGGACAAGCAAGCATTACCGCCTGAGCTCTGCCTCGTCAGATCAGCAGTGGCATTAGATTCTCACAGGAGCAAGAACCCTATTGTAAACTGTGCATGCAAGGGATCTAGGCTGCATGCTCCTTATGAGAATCTAACTAATGTCTGAAGATCTGAGGTGGAACACTTTCAACCCCAAACCATTCCCCTGCCCCCCATCATCTGTCCATGGAAAAATTGTCTTCCACAAAACTGGTCCCTGGTGCCAAAAAGGTTGGGGGCCACTGATCTACAGTTTTCACTGTAAAACCTGGATTTTCATGCCTGTAGTTCATATGCCTAAATTTGTAACAAATGGGACAGAAGAAGAAACAAATAATATCCTCTTTACCAAGTGATTAGTTTTTATTAATGGAAAGTTCATCAGTGAGTATTTTCATAGAGTATATACAGAATATCTCTTGCTGAGCTAACACATGTTTTGCTGTCAGGCAGCAACATTGAAAACATCTATATCAACCTTGTTTGTTTAGCTGGAGTTAAATAATGATACTCAGTATTTGCAAAATGTTTTATAGTTTCAAAGTATTCAAATAACAACGTGTCATACAGGTAGTGCAGATATTTTTAGTCCCATTAAGTACAAAAAAAAGAAGGTTGAAATGTTGAAGTGTACATAAAAGTCTGAAATAAGATGGTGACATTCTGAAGCAATTTACTTAAAATTTTACTTACCAAATATTCACTTTGACAAAAGAATAAGATACAGAGTTGGTGGAATAATTTAAGGTCATTTCTGGGAGGAGGGGAAGTGACTTACAATAATGAGACTTGAGATCATCTAAAATTATTCAGTGCTAGATGGCTATATGATGAACATTTTACATTTTTCAGATAAATGATGACTCTACATTTCTTTGATATGTGTGTTGTATTTCCTCTGCTTATGTTAATTCTCTAAGTTTCCTAGGTGTAGAGTCCATGTTTACCTCATTTATCTTTCTGTACCGATCCAGCACAATGTCTAGGTATTTACTGTCATCCCACTGAGTTTCCTAGGTCTTCATTTAGCACATAAAAAAATGTAGAAATATTGAAATTTTTGACCAGTTTAATTTCTGAAATTTATCTCAAATTACCCTAATTATTTGTATATACTTGACTTTTCTGAGTATAAAAACACAAGGTAGTATTTTCCAAGTTCTCAGTATTATATATCACATGATGGTATTAGGAAAAATGATAACATTAACAAGATTCCAAATGCTCACAGAACTACCTAAAATTCAATTTCTGATAACATACAACTGGTAAATGTTTTATCACCATTTTATAGGTGAGAAAACAGAAGTCATATAGCCCGAGCTGAACTTCAACTAGATTGTTCCATTTCATCAGATTTTCACCCTGAGTTGACAGAAACAAATATCTTCATGTTTCTATGCCATAAGAGATGCTGTATCTAATTCCCTAAGTTTATTTTATTTTATTTTTAGAAACAGCGTCTTGCTCTGTCACCCAGGCTAGAGTGCAATGATGCAATCATAGCTCATGGCAGCCTTGAACTCCTGGACTCAAGTAATTTTTCTGCCTCAGCCTTCCAAGTAGTTGGCCTACATATTATTTTTTATTTTGTATTCAGCTCACCATTAGGCAGTTTAAAGGACATAAAAATCTCCAGAAAACATATGCTGACCCTAAAGGAGGAGCTTGCCATCAATTTGAGGAGCTAAGAAATGCTTACATTGAAACTGAAATACCTTTCAAAGGCAACACACTGTTAAGCATAAGACTATAAAGTACAATCTAAAATTATGTATGTAATTCAAAAATGGATGTAGTCAGCATAAACTGGTCAGAACCAAAATTCTAGAGGTGCAAATCAAGAATTTACAAGGACAGACAGAATGACTGCCCATGTTCCTTTCTGGTACAATCACATTCTCCATTCTAATGTGAAATAATTATCTCCAAAATACTCAATGATTATTTTAATAAACTTCTACAGAACAATTCTTGCACTCAATCTTCAATTATTAAGTCCCTTTGCTCATCTTCCTGGATCATTACAGTGCTCATTAGGACCTCCCATTAGAAGAGAAAGAAACCCACATTACAGAATGGCATCTTGTAAACAGCTATTTGTAAGGGTGTTAAGTTACCTGTCACCACAAATAGAAGACTCTTATGGAACACAATCAATATAAATTAAAAAGAAGTTTATTATTAATATAACTGAATAAAATAACCACAAAACCTTTTTAATGGAAACACTCTGGATGAGAAAACAACCATAAACTTTTGCTGATGATTCCATTTTTTTAAACTTAGCTACAAAAAATTTTTTTCAAAAGGTTAGAATAATGATTCCCTTTGCAAGCTCTATGGCTATTATTAATCTGATAGAATTACAATTTAGCAAGACAAGTTTCTTAATACAAATTCAGGTGCATTTTAAATGTTAGAACTTGATATGGGAATAAATTACCCATTTCCAACATCAATATCACTGCAGAATCCTCATCTCAAAGTTCCTCACCACTTGCTAAATATCCATACATAAATGTGTTGCAATTTCTCATACACATCAAATACAGAGAGAGACACAAACTCACAGA
Source organism: Symphalangus syndactylus (assembly GCF_028878055.3). Lineage (NCBI taxonomy): Eukaryota > Metazoa > Chordata > Mammalia > Primates > Hylobatidae > Symphalangus > Symphalangus syndactylus. The sequence goes on along the minus strand of NC_072447.2, from coordinate 43,026,799 downwards.
TCTATAGTTATATATACATACATTATATACACGAATGTTTGTATATGTGTATATACATATACTTTTTTTCTATCATTTCTCTATCTTAACATCTTATCCTCTCTAAAATGGCATAATGGAGCCGGAATAAAATCCAAATTCTGCCACATCCTAACTGTTTGACTTTAAGCAAGTTTCTTAAACTCTAAGAGCCTTACCTTCCACATAATGGTTCAAATGGAAGAGTAACACTGAATTACTGCGCAAATTAGAAAGACTGTGTGTAGTATCTACTATAAGACAGCATGTTCTCATTAAGAGGCAATCTGTTGCCTTTGTTGCTATTGTTGTCCCTCCCCAAACATGCTCTTTCTCTTGAATTACCTTTTCTTGAGTAATGTCATTACCATTCATCTTATCCATTCGCTCAAAACCTTACAATTATCTAGGATACTCCTCCTCCACATGGAATAGAGGCAAAGTGCTATAAATTATTCCCTTGGAATGTATCATGAATATTTTCCCAATGCTACCATCTCCTATATTATTGTTACCATACTGTCTTCAAGGTAAACTGCCATCAGTACTCTGACAGTGTCCTTCCCTGCAGTTTTGCTACACTTAAAGCTCTTTATACATTACAACCTGACAATAGTATTGCTTTCCTTTTGTCCATCTACTGATAAAAACTCTTCGTGGCTCCCTAGTTGCCTTAACACACAAACACAAATCCAAAGTCCCTGATGATTGGAACCAATATACCTTCTAGCTCCATTTTAAAAATCTCCTTTTTCAGTCATTCAAGCAAACATTTATTGAGTGGACATTATGCTCAAAGTGCCATTTCTGGCCATAGGAATACAACTGTGAACAATGTGGTCATGTTCCACGACAATAAGAACCTTCTTTTTAGTGATAGATAACACCATTAAACGACCAATCTTTAATTCTTTATGTGATAAGTACTCAGTATAAATAAGTATAGAGTAGGTACTGACAATATCTGAGAATCTGAGAATGCCTTCCTGAAGAAGTGATATTTGAACTAAAATTTAAAGAGGAGTTGCGGGAGTTGAGACGATACGATGGGAGAAGTGGAATTATAGCAGAGAAAATGGCACAGCATGTAAGACACACCGTCCTCCCTTGCTTCACGTCAAATGAATTATTCATGTGTTTGAAATCTGTATTATTCTCCACCCAAAGTTTGTGTATATTTTCTTTTCACTTGGAACATTAACCATACTGAAGACACTGCTATGCAACCTCAAGTACTTCCAGAAAAAAAAGCTTGATTTATGAAGTAAATACTTCCCTGAAAAATACCTTTTAACCACATAAGCAAAAGATGACTTGATGTGATACTATGTATTACTGTACTAAAATAAAAAATCAACTTGCTCTATAGTGGAAATATTAATGATTCATGAGATTTTTCTGCTAATGAACTTTTTCTCTTTCATTTCAAATATTCATCATTTAATTTTAATATAACATTCACTCAATTCAGAATATATTTGCATTTTCTTTGCTAAAAAATAATCACCCATTAGTATTCTGTACTGCCTTTAGGAAATTATTGGTGTATGACTGTGTCAAGAGATTGAGCCTCAATAAGTAACTGTGATATCTTAAATTGCTTTGAGGGAGACATTTTTAATGCCATCAGATATCTTCTCCCAATAAATTCAACCTTTATCAAAATAAAACTACATTTTCTATTGCCAAAATGACAAAGACAGATTATGTTTTAAAAAAAGAGTGCACTTTTTTTTTTTTAATGCAGCTACTCTAAATCTATTAACCATTGGACAGTGTGATGAATTAGGGTTACACATAAGCACACTTAAGCAACAACCATTATCTACACTAGTCATCTATCTTAGAATTTCTAGGGTCAGTCTTACAAAAACAAGTGTAGTATAGTAAGACTCATTTCAAAAGCTTTACAAAACTTTTGTGTTTTTTTTTAACTTTTCAAATGAAAATTATTTCTTCTTTTTTAAATGAAAAAATAGTGTTGAACCTAACACTGATGACAGTTTCAGCCTTCTTGAAATTCTTTCCTCTTCTGCTTTTGTGACACTGTACTTCATGCTTTAGTATATAAATCTCACTTTCCTTTTCTATATATGCAGTAGAAATGTATTAAATATGTGTTGACCTATAAAATAAAGGGAATGACACAGAATCCTAAGATTTCACATATTACTAACATCAAATGTTTTTCCTTGTTGTCATTGTTAAAATCGTAACAAACAAGGAATCAGGCTGGGTTGAGAATGGCAAAAGGTATCAGTGATTCTCAGATCAAATAAAGAAAATCCCTTGAAGTTTGGGGGAGAAAGGCTTCTTTTCATGTCAGAGAACCAATAGAATTATGCTCAAATAACAACATTCTGAGTTGTCTTTTTTCAGTGATTACTATCTGAGCCTCACATTCTCAGACTTCATGAAATGAAGAGCTAATTGGGATATTTTTTTGTTTGTTTTAAATAAGAAATTTCCTTGTAGTTGATATAGAGTTGGCAGAATTGATTATATTACCCTGGCTAAAGTACAGTACTCCAAATTTCACAGGTGGTCAAAAGAATAAACAAGAATTTTAAAATGCTGTCGCACAAAATATATCCAGAAGAAGTTGTTTTTAAAGCCATACTTGTATTTTCAGAATTCAACAGCAAATTTCTGTATTACATCTTTGTGGAAGAACAGATTGAGGGCTTTTGGTGAGTTTGCAAATTTGCGAAGGGGAATAAACCAGTTTTTACTATAACCAGAGAAAAGTTTGCTAAAAACAAAAAGCTGTTACTGCTATACCTCACAATATTTAAGGAAAATTCTTTAAATTTTAAATAAAAAGGATTGTATTTTATAAAATTTAAGCATGAATGGGAAGTAAACGGACTATCATTAATCATTTTAAATCAATATTATTAAGAAAGTTTTTCAGAAATTCAGTATCTTCTTAAAGGATTGGGTTAATCATCTGAGTAAGGTTCAGAATCAAGTTAAATGCAATGCTTGAAAAATGAAGATGTTTATAAAAAGGAAATAAGGAGGTTAATGAAATCTTCTAAGTTTAAAAATTATGGAACTGACATAGATTGGCTATAAACTGTCAGGAAACAATGCTATATGAACAGTTTCATGTTTCTGCATGGTCAGGGCTTTTGAAAAAAAGAAAACTAAAAGTTCACAATAGACACTTTCAGAGAGACCTGCATATATCCCCCCAGAGCCATTGATTTATGTTGCAAGGAATAATAAACCTAGTGACTTTAACTTCCTTTCCCCAAAGAACAAATGCAATAAAGAGAAAACAGTTACAAATATGACAGTTATTAATCCATCTGTATCAATATTTACTTGAAATGTGAATGGTCAAAATATACCAATTAAAAAACAGAGACTGTAAGAGTAAATGAGAACACAAGACTGAACTTGATGTTGTTTACAAGAAACCACTTTAAGTATCAAAGACAGACAGGTTAAAAATGAAAGAATAAAGAATGATATACCATGCTAACATTATTTAAAAAAAATAGGTGGAATAGCCATATCAATGTCAGATAAAGTAGACCTCAGATCAAGAAAAGTATCAAGGATTAGGAAGGACGCTACATAATAAAAAAGGGTAAATTCTTCAAGTAGACATAACATCTTAAATATGTAAGCACCTAATAAGAGAGTGTCAAAATACACGAGGCAAAAACTGATAAACATGAAAAGAAAAATAGATAAATCCACTATTAAAGTTGGAAATTTCAACCCTCCTCTTTCAGTAACTGATAGACCAAGTAGGCAGAAAACTTGTTAGGATACAGTCGAACTGAACAGCATCATCAATTAACTTGATATATTCGACATTTATAGAGTACTTTATCCAACAACAGCAGAATACACATTCTTCTCAAGCTCACATGAGACATTCACCAATATAGACTACATTCTGGCCCATAAAGCACACTTTAACAAATATAAAGGAATAGAAATAACATGAAGTATGCTTTCAGACCACAATGGAATTAAACTAAAAATCAGTAACAGAAAGACAGTTTGAAAATCTCCAAATATTTGAAAATTAAACATACTTCCAAATAAATCATGAGTCAAGGAGAATTCAAGAGAAATTCTAGAATATTTCTAAATGAAAATGAAAATACAACTGACCAAAATTTATGGGATGCAGTGAACATAGTGCTTAAGGGAAATTTATAGTATTAGGTACATGAACTGGAAAAGAAGAAACATCTCAAACTCTAAGCTTTCACCCTAGGAAACCAGAGAAAAAACAACACTTTATATCTAAAAGGGAATATAAACATCAAAATTCAGAGCAGAAAACAGTGAAACTGAAAGAAGGAAAACAAAAAAGACTTCAAAAGCTAGTTCTCTGGAAAGATCAATAAATTTGACAAACCACTAGCCATGCTAGCCAAGAAAAAATGAGAGAGACAAAAATTACCAATATCAAAAGTAAAATATTGATCCCACAGATATCAGATGGTAATAAAGCAACAGTATAAATAACTCTATGGTCAATAGTTGGATAAATTATATTAAACCAGTTCCTTGAAAGACACAAACTCATACAAGGAGAAATAGATAATCTAAATAGGTCTATGTCTATTAAATACAATGAATTAATTACTAATAACCTTCTAAAAACAAAAGAACAAGGACCTGATTATTTCACCAGGAAATTCTACCAAACATTTAAGGAAGAAATATTAATCTTCCAATATATTTCATAAAACAGAAGTAAAGAAAATTGTTCCTATCTTTTTCTAAGAGGCTAGTATTAACTTAGTACCAAACCCTGATAGACATTACAACAAATAAAAGCTATAAATATCTCTCATAAATATATATGTATAAATCTTCAATGAACTAGTAAATAATCTAATGCAACGAAGCATAAAAAATTACATATACCATGAACAAGTGGGATTTATACCAGGTATGCAATGCTGGTTCAATATTTAAAACATCAATTAGGTTGGGCATAGCGGCTTGCGCCTGTAATTCCAGCACTTTGGGAGGCTGAGGTGTGTGCATCACTTGAGGTCAGGGGTTTGAGACAGGCCTGGTCAACATGGCAAAACCCCATCTCTACTAAAAATACAAGAATTAGCCGGATGTGGTGGTGCATGTCTGTAATCCTAGCTGCTAGGGAGGCTGAAGCACAAGAATTGCTCAAACCCGGGAGGCAGAGGTTGCAGTGAGCCGAGATCGTGCCACTGCACTCCAGCCTGGGTGACAGAGTGAGACTCTGTCTCAAAAAATAATAATAAAAATAATGAAACATCAATTAATGCAATCCGCCACATCAAGAGACTAAAGAAAACTCATATAATCATATGAATTCATGTAAAGAAAGACTTGGCAGAATCCAGCACTCATTCATAATAAAAACTGTCAGAAAATTTGGAATAAAAGTGGACTTCCCCAACATGACAAAGAATATTCACAAAAAATTTACAGCTAACATCACACTTAATGGCAAAAAAAAAAAAAAAAAAACTGGTTACTTTTCCTCAGAGTATCATCAAGGCTATTTTTCACAACTAAGATTCATGTTTCCAACATAAAAAATAATATGCATTTCACTCTCTAAACTTTTTCATTTTAGGTTATCTTTCCAAGTGTTACTTGAAACCATTCTAACATTGATTATCATGCAAAATAAATGCAAATCTAACCTTGGCTGGATATATTAGACTTACATTGTAGACTTAGACTGTAAGCTTGAGAGTATGATGTGAGTTTGTCTTCTGATACATAATAGATACGCAAGAATAAATGAAAAAAATGAAAAGAAAGATTGTAAAATATCGTATCAGTTTAAATCAATTTACCTAAATAGCTTGAATATATACATATGTCTAGTGAGAAGATATTAGTTTTTCCAAAAATACTTTGCTAGCTGAGGAAATTAGTATTTTCTCTATTCATATTTGCTCTTGGTTTTGAGGCACTCAAATCGTATTTTACTCAATTACCCAACCACTTACTTCCTTCTTAATGCTTATTTCACTCTTAACTCATCTAGCCAATATAAAATTTCTCACGAAGGCCCAAGTTTCCTATTACCACATTACGTCTCTGACTTGATGATCTCCTACCACACTCCCACTTACTGTGACTATCCAAATGTGCTTTTGACTCAGAGCCTTTGTCCTAGCAGTTCCTTCATCCTGAAATTCCTATTACAGACAACTGCATGGTTTCTTCCCTTGCCAATATGGTTTGGCTATGTCCCCACCCAAATCTCATCTTGAATTGTACTCCCCATAATCCCAATATGTCTAGGGAGACCCCTCGTGGGAGGTGATCAGATCATGGGGGTGGTTTCCTCCATCCTGTTCTTGTGATAGTGAGTGGGTTCTCAAGAGATACAGTGGTTTTATAAATGGCTCTTTCCCCTTCACTCCTCACTCTTCTCTCTCCTGCCACCATGTGAAGAAGGTCATGGATTCCCTTTTGCCTTCCATCATGATTGTAAGCTTCCTAAGGCCTCCGCAGCCTGTGGAACTGTAAGTCAATTAAACCTCTTACTTTTATAAACTACCCAGTCTTGGGTATTTCTTTATAGCAGTGTGAGAACGTCTAGACTAATATACTTGCCTTCTTTCAGTTCGCACTCAAATGTTAATTTTTCAGTTATACGCCTTCTTTATCTTACTGAGAATTATATCTCACGCATGCACACTTCCTACTGCCCGTCTGTGTTTTTATTTTTCTACATACCATCTTTTATTTTCTTATTATCACCCTCTCCCCCACTGAACTGTAAACTCCATCAAGGCAGAGGTTTTTGCAATTGTTCTTTACATATGAAATAAACTGTTGTGATTTCAAGAATTAGTATAAATACTGTAAATATGACTATCTTAATATAATGACCTATTTTAGTAGTTATTAAAGAAATACAAATTCATTCAAAATATTCTAATTCAGAAAGATACCACATAGAGAGTTGAACCTGTTCTGAATCTCACTATTCCATTCCCACCCCAATTGCAGGAAAATCATTGTTAAATCTTTGGTAGATTTTCTTCTCTATGTATTTACACAGAAAAGTACCATACCATGATCCATTTTGTTCTCTTTATGGTAAATCCCCTGGCAAAAGGAAAAACCTTTTTAGCATTCACTTGTTTTATTTTTATTATAAATAATACATTCACAAATTCACTGAGATGAAGGTCCACAGCAAATATATGAAACTTTTTGAATATCCATTTAACTAGAAGCCCTTATTTCTCATTATTGTCTAGGAAATGTGATCCAAAAACCTGAAAATAAAATAAGTATATACAATACTTTAAAATTACAGATTAGTAGTGATAATAATAATGCATAGAAAATGATACTTTGTTACTGAGTTTTAAAGATCTAGTGAAATCTACTGCATTTTAATAATAAATAAATGTGTTTATCTTAGAAATTATGGAAGAAAAATGTAATGGGAGAAATTATCTGAAACTAAATGTAAGAAAAACGTAAACTTCAAAGAAGTAACAGATACCTCAAAGCAAATCAAAAGAGAATCTTAAAGCAACATACTATGAAAGTCTCTGTCTAATTATTGAATTCCTTAGAAAAGCTTTTATTCTCTAAGTTACAATATATGATTTTACTTAAATTGTAACTATTAAAATTGTTATTTCAATGTATACATACATGTAGAAATATTATGGAAAACTTTTGATATTTCTCTATTGCATATATTTGTTTTACACTTTTTTCTCTATTGGTCTTCTGAATCTAATGCAATAGAATAACTCATTGGGTTTAAATCTCCTATTCTTTCAACCTTTAAGATAATTTAGTTTGGTGATAAAATGCTAATTAAAAGAAATCACAAATTTGTAGAAACTGTGGGGCTTGAAGGATCCTTACAGATCTAACAATTGCTCCCATTTTATGAACAAGGACTGTGGCTAAGAAGTATAACTTACCAAGAAAATAGAAATTTAAAACGTGACTTCTTTTATGTAAACATTTAAATTATCACTCATTTCTAACCTTAAGAATGTGATAATAATGATTTATTGTGCCAGATGTTAAGCTATGGCCTGTCAGATTCACAACCACTTTCTCTACTTTGCTCAGTGACGCTGTGGCTGATGCTACTGTGAGAGATATGCTTACAATGAATAGTAGTTGTTTTGAGTTCTACACAGTATTTCATTATATATACCATTCCAACTAAGAATGCTAGAAATTTTAATCTGGATATTCAGACCAATTTTATATACCATTTTTTCCATCTCCTCCACTTACAGTGTGTCCTTGAGCTTCCATGTTCTCAAAATTCACTTCACAATTATTTATGATTAAACAATTTAATTTTTATAAATCTCCTAGAGTAGTACTTGGTACATACTAATGGTACAGTAAATAGCTATTATTAATGTTTCCATGAGGATGATAATGTTTGAATTTGATAGGAAATTCTAATATTCTGCATCTTCAATAGAAGTTTGTGTTAAAAAAACTAACTGTAGGTCTATCTTGTAATGGAGAAAGAGGGAAGACTATGGGTAATATATATTATACACATATATACATATATAATATATATGGTTATATATCACATATATACACATGTAATTTATTCATTAGTTAATATTTTAACTTTTCTCATAATTTAAATACAATTATTTAGAAAAACCACAAAGTGTCTTAAAATACACATATGTATGCATTATATGAATATAATATTTTGCACACAGAATATATGCATATAGGTAGCTCATAATAAATTCCAACGTTAAGATATTTGGTTAGTTGTTGACTGTCTTACCTAGTCCTGATAACATAATCTATTATATATAACATAATCAGAAATTGCTTTATTTGGTTAAGCTATTATTTCTTTTTAGGAGGAAGAAAAGAAATGCAAGCTTAGAAAAGGAAGGAATGACAGGAATTTTATCTACAGCTTAAACACTACATGCAGAAGAACAAAATGCCTTGTGGACATGTGTTAGATGTCAATGACACCCTGCTTGTATCAAAATACATGACTGGGCCAGGCATGGTGGCTCATGCCTATAATCAAATAAAAAAAAAAAATGAAAAAAAAAAGAAAGAAAGAAAATACATGACTGAAGCTTACCCTGCTACTCTGGGAGGCCAAGGTAGGAGGATCACTTGAGGTCAGCAGTTCGAGACCAGCCTGGCCAACATGGCAAAACCCCATCTCTACTAAAAATACAAAAATTCACAGGGCATGGTGGCACATGCCTGTAATCTCAGCTACTTGGGAGGCTGAGGCAGGAGAATCACTTGAACCCAGGAGGCAGAGGTTGCAGTGAGCCGAGATAGCGCCACTACACTCCAGCCTGGGTGACAGAACGAGACTCCATCTCAAAAAAACATACAAAAAAAAAAAAAAAAAGGAAAGAAAATATGTGACTGAAGCTTAATTTGCTACTTGTATTTCACCCAAAGAAGAGGACTTGCTAAAGGTTAAGCCAGTGGCCCTCAATCTTTTTGGCACAAGGGATCAGTTTCATGGAAGACAATTTTTCCACAGACAGTGGGGAGGGTTTCAGGATGAAACTTTCACCTCAGATCATCAGGCATTAGATTCTCATAAGAAGCACACAACCTAAATCCCTCACTCCCTGGCATGCACAATTCACAATAGGATTCCTGCTCCTATGAGAATCTAATGCCACTGCTGATCTGATAGGAGGCAGAGCTCAGGCAGTAATGCTCATTCACCCACTGCACAACTCTGCTGTGTGCCCCAGTTCGTAACAGGCCATATACTGGTACTGGTCTGTGGCCCGAGGTTTGGGGACCTCTGAGTTAAGCCATGAGTAATAAAAACGTACTTCCTGTCCTCATTTTTTCCCTGAGTTTTGAAGAATAGATAAAACATGCACTATTACCAGTTGTAGAAAGTACCTGTTGAAAATGATACAGAAAAGACAGTAGTAGAAAGTTTTATTTACCAGGAAGTCTCCACAAGGATGTCTCACAACAAAAATCAGTTAGATTGAGAGAAGAACTGCTATTACCTGGAAGTTTCTTGAACTCTCAGGGAAACTGATGGGTTGAGAGTAAGGTATGAAAATTCTGGGTTCCCTAGGAAGTAGGAAACAGCAGAAGTTCCAATGACAACTTCCAGCAAGAAGACAGAGTGTCATGATGTGATAAAATGGAGGAGGAAGGCATGGTGGCATGCACCTGTGGTCCCAGCTACTTGGGAGGCTAAGGTAGGAAGATGGCTTGAGCCAGGGAGGTGGAGGTTGCAGTGAGCCGAGATCATGCCACTGTACTCCAGCCTGGGCAACAGAACCGAACTGTAGTAATTAAAGAAAAAAAAAAGGATAAGGAAGGTGAAGTGGCTTAATCTAGGCAATGAACAAACATGAATGGGAGGAAGCCAGACAGATAATTTTTGTGGCTGACATGAATATAAAACTTTGGGAAGGTCTTACTGATGATTTCTGGAGAAATTTGTGCATGTCATGGTATAATCTAGCAAAAAGTACACCTTATTATTTAAGATCATTAGATGAGAATTTTAAAAATGTTATTCTCTATAGAGTGGGAGTCACATAGCCATTATTTCTGGGTTATATATAAACTAACCCAAATTACTTAAAGAGTTAGATGAAGGAAATTCCTGAAAGCTGAAGTCAACTTGGAAAGCTTCACAAAAGTGACCTTTGACCTATACAAGAAAGGCTGGGTAATATTTGAGCAAGTGAGGATGGAAATTACTATCCTACTCATGGAGAATACCGCAAATGAAAACAAATTAAAGTTTTATGTGATGAATTTGTGTGAATTATTACACTTCAAACTTTCATGAATGTAGTGATACAAGATAAGAGGCAAAAAAGTTAGTTTCTGCCATCTCTTAGAAAGCCTTGAATTTCAGCCATCAGCATTTCAGATGGTGGGCAAGAGACTCTCACAACAAAGACTATTGTTTAGGAAAAAGAGTCTAATGGCAATATGCAGGAAGGACTAAAGAAAAGCAGCAATAAAGAGATTGTATAGCACAGGCAACAACACAAGCAAGAAAAATTAAATGTCCAAAGAGGGTGATAATATGAAAGGAAAAGCAAAATGGAAAAGTGAACATATTTTTTAACATAACTGCTATCTAAATATTGAAAATAATATATTACCCAAATTTCAAATGGCATGCTTCCTAATTGAAAAACAGTAACAGTGAAACAAGAGGGAGTTAAATTTAATTTTATTAAAACTCTCATTGTATTATTTGTTTTCACCTAAGCATTGTAATTATATAGTATAAAATCAGTTGATGTGTGCCTAAGAAATGGCTCTACGTTAGTGTTTGCCCTAAGCACATAAATCCTCATTCTATTTTTTTCTTTCATTTGCATGCAACCATGAAGATTTCTGATATAAGCTATGGTCCACTGTTTTGTTACTCACTATAATTCCAATATTCAATAGATGCTCAATAGATGATGAGTGAATAAATGGATAAATCCTACCAGCTGTTAATTATCAAATTTATTTGCATGCTTATTGGCACTGTAGCAACTTATTCTTTGTACTACGTAATGGACCTAGTATATGTTTTATGTGATATATAAGAGTTAATATCCTTACAATAAGTAGTGATTTTCCCACTCTTCACTAACAGACTACTGGTTTCCCTTTACAAGGGACAAAGAAAGGGGGAGCTAGAACACAGACATTCAATAGATAAGGTAAAGCTGGTTGTTTAAATGGTTCTAAAATAAAAATCCCAATCTTTTCTCAAATGATCAGACATGCAACTCCAAAAAATAGGCAAATTAAGAAAGCTTAAAATTTCACTTAAAATTAAAAGTGAAAACATGGAGGCCAGGGATAAAGATCTACTTCTTTAAAATCTCCTAAATTTAGATCATGTAAGACTACCAAAAAAAAAAAAGTTATGTACTTGGATTCTATTACTTAAGTTCCTTACAGAAATGCCTTATACAACCAGTATTGAATATGATGCTTTTAGATTTTATCAAGGGATTGGCATCATAAGTGATCACTGTGGTTACCAGAATAATGCCCTCCCTTCCTATGCCCCTAAATAGAGAGACAGACCTAGTTCCTAATCCCTAAAACTGGTGAATACGTTAGTTTTAGAAACAAAAGGGGAATTAAGTTAGATGTAATAACAAGGTCCATAAAATCAGAAGGAGGAAGAATATATCCAATAGAGATGGAAGACTGATAAGGACTGAGGTTGCTGGCTTTGGAGACAGAGGCAAGGGTGGGGGGCATAAACTATGGAATGCAGGTGGCCACTAGAAACTGGAGAAGGTAAGGAAACAGATTCCCCTGGAGCCTGCAAAAGGAACTCAGCCCTCTGACATCTTGATTTTAACACATTGAGACCCATTTTGGACTTTGGATCTCCAGAACTGTAAGAATAAATTTGTGTTGTTTTAAGCTATTTTGTTATAGCAGCAATGAGAAACTAATACAGATTTTGGTACCTGGAAGTGGGATGCTAATGTAACAAATACCTAAAAATGAGAAACTAGACAGTGTGCAGAGGCTAGAATTCAAGGAGCATACTAGAAAAAGTTTTTATCATTTGATACTTTCAAAACATTGTCAATTGTCATTCCATTTTTCTTATTAGTTATTCTATGTAAACATAATTTTAATGTTAGAAAAAAACATTTTCTCTCTCCTAACTGGCATTTTAAGATTTTTATATATTAAAAACAGTTTATTCTGTTTTTATGATGTGTGCCAGAAAGCTCATAGTTAAATTTTTATTCAGTTAGAGTAACCATCTCAGCCTTGATTTTTGTAGAAAAACGATGTTCTCTTTCCATTAGAGGGCTCTTGTTTTATCCGTAATTTAATGGCCCTATTATACTTGATCATTTATATGTAAATCACAGAAAATCTTTTCTGGAAGTAGGAAGGCGGGTAGAGAGGAAAACTAACAGATTCAGCACCTACACTTTGTTCCAGAAACAAAATGATTAAAAAAGTCTTTGCAGAACAGCTATTATTCCTCAGTCTATAAATGAGAAAGCTTCCACAAAGGCTCAGTACCTTACCCATGACTGCCCACTCAATAGCCTGCACTAGGACTGCCTGTGTTCCAATCAGAGTCCTTAGTGAAGTCACACAAATCATTCATGTTGTTAAATATGAAACACAGTTTAGCCGGTAATCAAGGAAAATTCTTTTTCCCCCTCCTCTGCACAGAATTGGTCACTAACAGTCATTTGGAGAATTCCTGACTCCTGCTAATTACCATGCCTTTAACAATTTTCAGTTTAAAGTAAAAGATGCCCAGACTTCTGTGAAATGACACAGAAGGTCAATTGTACATCTGTAGAAAAGTATTCAGTTTCTGGGCAGCCCACAACTCTCTTCTCTCTGAGCTGCCATTGACCCACTGAGCCCTCTACAAGCCAGACCCCGAGCCACAGCTGATAGAACTAAGAACTGAACACCTAAGAGCTGATAGGTCTAAGGTAGCCAATTGGCTAATCTCTGCCGGGAATTAAAAACTCAGGCTTAGCAATGCCATTTTGCAACTCCTAAGTTTATGGCTTGACCTAATGGGATGTGATCTTGGAAGCAGTACAGAGGTTACAGTCTCCCACATATGGGAAGCAGTAAAGAAAGCCAGTTGTCAGAGAGGTGAAAATAAAACAGATGCACAGTTAGAATGTACTTGTAATTCTTTGTTTAGTACTTCTCTATTTCCTTGCTATTCAAAATGTCCCAGGACTGGCCAGGCACGGTTCATGCTTGCAATCCCAGCACTTTGGGAGGCCAAGGAAGGCAGCTCATTTGAGCCCAGGAGTTCAAGACCAGCCCAGGCAACATGGTGAAACCTGGTCTCTACAAAAAAATACAAAAATTAGCCAGGTGATATGGTTAGGTTTTACGCCCCCAGCCAAATATCATCTTGAATTATAATCCCCACATGTCAAGGGAGAGACCAGGTGGAGGTAATTGGACCATGGGGGCTGTTCCCCCATGCTGTTCTCTCGATAGTGAGTTCTCATGAGATCTAATGGTCTTGTAAATGTTTGGTAGTTACTCCTGTGTTCACTCTTTCCTGCCACCTTGTGAAGAAGGTACCTGCTTCCCCTTTGCCTTCCACCGTAATTGTAACTTTCCTGAGGCCTCCCCAGACAGGCTGAACTGTGAGTCAATTAAACCTCTTTCCTTTATAAATTACCCAGTCTCAGCCAGTTCTTTATAGCAGTGTGAAAATGGACTAACACACCAGGCATGGTGGAGCACGCCTGTAGTCCCAGCTACTCTGGAGGCTCAAGTGGGAGGATCTCCTGAGCCCAGAAGTTCAATTCTGTAGTGAGCCGTGATCACAACACTGCACTCTAGCCTGGGCGACGGTCTCAAAAATAAACAAAAAAAAAAGTCCCGGTACCAGAATCAGCAGCATCACCTAGGAAGTTTGTAAGAAAGTAGACTCTCAGGTCCCACTACCATAAAAAAATTTGCATTTTAACAGGAACCTCAGGTGATTCTTACTAACATTTAAGTTTGAGGAGCACTAGTCTTTTCTATTAGATTATAATAATAGGTATCAAGCTAGAAAAACTGAATATCCACATGCAAAATAATGAAATTGGCCAGGCACATAGGGAGGCAGAGGCCGTAGGATTGCTTGAGACCAGGAGTTTGAGATCAGCCTGGGCAACATAGCAATACCTTGCTCTAAAAAACAAGGGGAAAAAAAAGAAGTTTGAAGAATGAAATTGGACTCCATCCTCACACCACACACAAATATTACCTCAAAATAAATCATCGACCTCAATGTAAGAGCTAAATCTATAAAACTCTTTGAAGACAATATAGGAGAAATTTTTGTGATCTTAAGTTAGGCAGACTTACTAGTTATTCATTTAAAACAAAAAAGACCAAAAATAGATATATTAGAGGTTATCAAAATTTAAAAATCTTGTGTTTCAAAGGACACTGTCCAGATAGTAACAAGGGAACCCACGGAATGAGAAAAAATACTTTCAAATCATATGTATAAGGGATTTGTGTCAGGCCTCTGAGCCCAAGCTAAGCCATCACATCCCCTGTGACCTGCACATGTACATCCAGATGGCCTGAAGTAACTGAAGAATCACAAAAAAAAGTGAAATTTAAATGGCCTGTTCCTGCCTTAACTGATGAGATTCCACCACAAAAGAAGTGAAAATGACCGGTCCTTGCCTTAACTGGTGACATCACCTTGTGAAATTCCTTCTCCTGGCTCAAAAAGCTCCCCCACTGAGCACCTTGTGACCCCCCACTCCTGCCCACCAGAGAACAACTCCCCTTTGACTGTAATTTTCCTTTACCTACCCAAATCTTATAAAACAGCCCCACCCCATCTCCCTTTGCTGACTCCATTTTCGGGCTCAGCCCGCCTGCACCCAGGTGATTAAAAAGCTTTATTGCTCACACAAAGCCTGTTTGGTGGTCTCTTCACACGGACACGAGTGAAAACTTCAATCTCTCCCTTCTCTTAATTTCAGTTCCTTTCCTTTTCTGGTAGACAGGAGATGCGTTTTATCCGTGGACCCAAATCTCCGGCGCTGGTCACAGACTCGGGAAGACAGTCTTCCCTTGGTGTTTAATCACACGGGGACGCCTGCCTGATTATTCACCCACATTTCAGAGGTGTCTGATCTCCGCAGGGACACCTGCCTTGGTCCTTCACCCTTAGCAGCAAATGCTGCTTTTCTAGGGGGCAAGAACTCCCCGACCCCTTCTCTCCGTGTCTCTACTCCTTTTCCACTTTTCTGGAGGGCAAGAACCCCCCAACCCTTCTCTCCGTGTCTCTACTCTCTTTTTTCTGGGCTTGCCTCCTTCACTATGGGCAACCTTCCACCCTCCATTCCTCCTTCTTCTCCCTTAGCCTGTGTTCTCAAGAACTTAAAACCTCTTCAACCCACACCTGACCTAAAATCTAAACGCCTTATTTTCCTCTACAATGCTGCTTGACCCCAATACAAACTCCACAGTGGTTCCAAATAGCCAGAAAATGGCACTTCCGATTTTTCCATCCTACAACATCTAGATAATTCTTGTAGTAAAATGGGCAAACGGTCTGAGGTGCCTGATGTCCAGGCATTCTTTTACACATTGTTCCCTCCCTATTCTCTGTTCCCAATGTGACTCGTCCCAAAACTTCCTTCTTTCCCTCCTGCCTGTTCTCTCAGTCCCAACCCCATGCATCGCTGAGTCTTTCTAATCTTCCTTTTCTACAGACCCATCTGACCTCTCCCCTCCTCCCCAAGCTGCTCCTCGTCAGGCCGAGCCAGGTCCCAATTCTTCCTCAGCCTCTACTCCCCAACCCTATAATCCTTTTATCACCTCCCCTCCTCACACCTGGTCCAGCTTACAGTTTTGTTCCGTGACTAGCCCTCCCCCACCTGCCCAGCAATTTCTTCTTAAAAAGGTGGCTGAAGCTAAAGGCATAGTGAAGGTTAATGCTCCTTTTTCTTTATCCGACCTCTCCCAAATCAGTTAGCGTTTAGGCTCTTTCATCAAATATGAATAATCCAGCCTAGTTCATGGCTCCTTTGGCAGCAACCCTGAGATGCTTTAGAGCCCTAGACCCTAAAGGGTCAAAAGGCCGTCTTATTCTCAATATACATTTTATTACCCAATCCACTCCTGACATTAAATAAAACTCCAAAAATTAAATTCTGGCCCTCAAACCCCACAACAGGACTTAATTAACCTCACCTTCAAGGTGTATAATAATAGAGTAGAGGCAGCCAAGTAGCAATGTATTTCTGAGTTGCAATTCCTTGCCTCCACTGTGAGACAAACCCCAGCCACATCTCCAGCACACAAAAACTCCAAATGCCCGAACCGCAGCTGCCAGGGGTTCCTCCAGAACCTCCTACCTCAGGAGCTTGCTACAAGTGCCAGAAATCTGGCCACCGGGCCAAGGAATGCCCACAGCCTGGGATTCCTCCTAAGCCGCATCCCATCTGTGCAGGACCCCACTGAAAATCAGACTGTTCAACTCACCTGGCAGCCACTCCCAGAGCCCCTGGAACTCTGGCCCAAGGCTCTCTGACTGACTCCTTCCCAGATCTTCTCGGCTTAGCAGCTGAAGTCTGACACTGCCCGATCACCTCGGAAGCCTACAAGACCATCACAGACGCTCTGGGTAACTCTCACAGTGGAGGGTAAGTCCATCCCCTTCTTAATCAATACGGAGGCTACCCCCTCCACGTTACCTTCTTTTCAAGGGCCTGTTTCCCTTAACTCCGTAACTGTTGTAGGTATTGACGGCCAGGCTTCTAAACCTCTTAAAACTCCCCAACTCTGGTACCAACTTAGAAAACCTTCTTTTAAGCACTCTTTTTTAGTTATCCCCACCTGCCCAGTTCCCTTATTAGGCCAAGACATTTTAACTTAATTATCTGCTTCCCTGACTGTTCCTGGACAACAGCCACACCTCATTGCTGCCCTTTTCCCCAGTTCAAAGCCTCCTTCGCATCCTCCTCTCGTATCCCCCCTTAACCCACAAGTATAAGATACCTCTACTCCCTCCTTGGCGACTGATCATGCACCCCTTACCATCTCATTAAAACCTAATCACCCTTACCCCCCTCAATGCCATATCCCATCCCGCAGCACGCTTTAAAAAGATTAAAGCCTGTTATCACTCGCCTGCTACAGCATGGCCTTTTAAAGCCTATAACTCCCCTTACAATTCCCCCATTTCACGTGTCCTAAAACCACATAAGGCTTACAGGTTAGTTCAAGATCTGCGCCTTATCAACCAAATTGTTTTGCCTGTCAACCCCGTGGTGCCAAACCCATATACTCTCCTATCCTCAATACCTCCCGCCACAATCCATTATTCTGTTCTAGATCTCAAACATGCCTTCTTTACTATTCCTTTGCACCCTTCATCCCAGCCTCTCTTCCCTTTCACTTGGACTGACCCTGACACCCATCAGGCTCAGCAAATCACCTAGGCTGTACTGCCGCAAGGCTTCACAGACAGCCCCCATTACTTCAGTCAAGCCCAAATTTCTTCCTCATCTGTTACCTATCAGCATAATTCTCATAAAAACACACGTGCTCTCCCTGCTGATCTCCCAAACACGTGTCCAGCTAATCTCCCAAACCCCAATCCCTTCTACAAAACAACTCCTTTCCTTCCTAGGCATGGTTAGTGCGGTCAGAATTCTTACACAAGAGCCAGGACCGCACGCGGTAGCCTTTCTGTCCAAACAACTTGACCTTACTGTTTTAGCCTAGCTCTCATGTCTGCGTGCAGCAGCTGCCACTGCTTTAATACTTTTAGAGGCCCTAAAAATCGCAAACTATGCTCAACTCACTCTCTACAGTTCTCATAACTTCCAAAATCTATTTTCTTCCTCCCACCTGACACATATACTTTCTGCTCCCTGGCTCCTTCAGCTATACTCACTCTTTGTTGAGTCTCCCACAATTACCATTGTTCCCGGCCCAGACTTCAATTTGGCCTCCCACGTTATTTGGGATACCACACCTGACCCCCATGACTGTATTTCTGATCCACCTGACATTCACCCCATTTCCCCATATTTCCTTCTTTCCTGTTCCTCATCCTGATCACACTTGGTTTATTGATGGCAGTTCCACCAGGCCTAATCGCCACTCACCAGCAAAGGCAGGCTGTGCCATAGTATCTTCCACATCTATCATTGAGGCTACAGTTCTGACCCCCTCCACTACCTCTCAACAAGCCGAACTCATTGCCTTAAGTCAAGCCCGCACTCTTGCAAAGGTACTACACATCAATATTTATACTGACTCTAAATATGCCTTCCATATCCTGCACCACCATGCAAGAGGTTTCCTCACTACACAAGGGTCCTCTATCATTAATCCCTCTTTAATAAAAAAAAATGCTTCTCAAAGCCGCTTTACTTCCAAAGGAAGCTGGAGTCATTCACTGCAAGGGGCAACAAAAGGCATCAGATCCCATTGCTCTAGGCAATGCTTATGCTGATAAGGTGGCTAGACTAGCAGCCAGCATTCCAACTTCTGTCCCTCAAGGCCAGTTTTTCTCCTTCACATCGGTCACTCCCACCTACTCCCCCGCTGAAACTTCCACCTATCAATCTCTTCCCGCACAAGGCAAATGGTTCTTAGACCAAGGAAAATATCTCCTTCCAGCCTCACAGGCCCATTCTATTCTGTCGTCATTTCATAACCTCTTCCGTGTACGTTACAAGCCGCTAGCCCGTCTCTTAGAACCTCTCTCATTTCCTTTCCATCATGGAAATCTATCCTCCAGGAAATAACTTCTCAGTGTTCCATCTGCTATTCTACTACTTCTCAGGGATTATTCAGGCTTCCTCCCTTCCCTACACATCAAGCTCGGAGATTTGTCCCCGCCCAGGACTGGCAAATTGGCTTTACTCAACATGTCCCGAGTCAGGAAACTAAAATACCTCTTGGTCTAGGTAGACACTTTCACTGGATAGGTAGAGGCCTTTCCTACAGGGTCTAAGAAGACCACCACGGTCATTTCCTCCTTTCTGTCAGACATAATTCCTCGGTTTGGCCTTCCCAGCTCTATACAGTCCTATAATGGACGGGCCTTTATTAGTCAAATCACCCAAGCAGTTTCTCAGGCTCTTAGTATTCAGTGAACTAATGGTCTTTTAAAAACACACCTCACCAAGCTGAGCCACCAACTTAAAAAGGAATGAACAATACTTTTACCACTTGCCCTTCTCAGAATTCAGGCCTGTCCTCGGAATGCTACAAGGTACAGCCCATTTAAGCTCCTGTATGGACGCTCCTTTTTATTAGGCCCCAGTCTCATCCCAGACACCAGACCAACTTAAGACTGCACCCCAAAAAAACTTGTCATCCCTACTATCTTCTGTCTAGTCATACTCCTATTCACCATTCTCAACTACTCATAAATGCCCTGCTCTTGTTTACACTGCCGG
This sequence comes from Symphalangus syndactylus, assembly GCF_028878055.3. Lineage (NCBI taxonomy): Eukaryota > Metazoa > Chordata > Mammalia > Primates > Hylobatidae > Symphalangus > Symphalangus syndactylus. The sequence continues at coordinate 43,006,865 of NC_072447.2, read as the reverse complement.
TTTACACTGTTTCTCCAAGCCATCACAGCTGATATCTCCTGGTGCTACCCCCAAGCTGCCACTCTTAAATCTTAAAGTAAATAAATAATCTTTGCTGGCAGGGCTATGCTGAACCTCCTTAGGCACTCTCTAATTAGATGTCCTAGGTCCTCCCAATTCTTAGTCCTTTAATACCTGTTTTTCTCCTTCTCTTATTCCATTTAGTTTTTCAATTCATACAAAACTGTATCCAGGCCATCACCAATAATTCTACACGACAAATGTTTCTTCTAACAACCCCACAATATCACCCCTTACCACAAAATCTTCCTTTGGCTTCATCTCTCCCACTCTAGGTTCCCACGCCGCCTCAATCCCGCTCGAAGCAGCGCTGAGAAACATCACCCATTATCTCTCCATACCACCCCCAAAATTTTCGCCACCCCAACACTTCAACACTCTTTTATTTTTGTTATTAATATAAGAAGACAGGAATGTCAGGCCTCTGAGCCCAAGCTAAGCCATCATATCCCCTGTGACCAGCACATATACATCCCGATGGCCTGAAGTAACTGAAGAATTACAAAAGAAGTAAAATTTAAATGGCCTGTTCCTGCCTTAACTGATGACATTCCATCACAAAAGAAGTGAAAATGGCCAGTCCTTGCCTTAACTGATGACATTACCTTGTGAAATTCCTTCTCCTGGCTCATCCTGGCTCAAAAAGCTCCCCCACTGAGCACCTTGTGACCCCCACTCCTGCCCGCCAGAGAACAACCCCCCTTTGACTGTAATTTTCCTTTACCTACCCAAATCTTATAAAATGGCCCCACTCCATCTCCCTTCGCTGACTCTCTTTTCGGACTGACAGGGATTGACTGTTAATGGAGTAAAGAAAATGTTCTAAAAGTGTTTGTAGTGATGCTTACGCAACTCTGTGGTTATTATTAGAAATCATCAAATTATACAATTTAAATGGGCCAGTTGCATGGTTTGTGAATTATGTATTATTTTTAAGTCAAGTCTGTATTATACATAGTTCCACTGTCTGGATTAGACACACAGTCCTTAATAAACACCTGTTGAGTAAATATACACATGACCAATTGACTGACTGAATTAATTAATTAAATCAAGAGACCAAGTAACCTGAGACTACATTGAGAGTTCTGCCTGAGTTCCTGACAGCATGCCTATTCTACTTTCTCTCCTTTGTGAATCCTGCCTGCATTTGCAAACTTTGTATTCTATAAAATAACCTTATAACTATCATAGTGATAAATTTTCATTAAGCATTTTTGAATTGGCTATGCATACATGCCACCAAAAACTACTTAATCCAGACAAATACCACACCCTTAATGAATACTATTTGCAGAGCAGTGATTCTGTATTTCACGAAGGAGTATTATCTGTCACAAACACCTTCGTCTGTCTTCATACATTATTAACTACAAAGTGAAATATTGTCATTCATTCATGAAAGAGCTACCAGTGGTTTCTCTGAGGGCACAATAATTATTTGTTGCTTAATTGTCAGACAAGAGTTCTTGGGCTTATACTGATAGGAACAATTTTCACCTCAACTAATATCTCCTATGAGGGACTTTCTTATAAAATAACTAAAATGGTTCTGTAGAAAGTACCCAATGGTTTATTAATTATTCAACCATGATCCAATAACATTTTTGACAACAGTTAAATGTAGTGTCAAATAAATATGTTGTTCAAAGTTATTAAGCTAATTGGAAAAACTTATTTATATAGTGAGAAAAAAACAAAAGCTTTTCCAATAGAAAAATAAGCAAATAATAATAGAAACTATTGTCTACAATTTTCCTTGGTGCTTTGAATATTTGAGAAATTTAAATACAATGAATCACTTTCCAAAAATAAATGTAAGATACTAGGTAAAATAAATTGTTCTATATTAAAAACTACTCATGTCTCTCTTGAAACTCAAACACACTTTAATACTGACCAAAAAAAAATCCAATTACAAATATTTTATCAGGGAACTAGGGGTAATTAACAGCTCTGAAGTCAAAACACACTATTTATTAATGCCAAAATATATCCTAAAAATGCCTGAGCTTTTCAAGTCAGATTCATTTCAACACTGTGGACAGTGTTGTCCAAAGAAATTAAATATGCTAAGTTGCAGAGACATTGAAGCTAAGGTGTTTGTTCCAAACTGAGGGAAGATTTCATGGCCTTTAAAGACATTCTTTTATCTATGTTCCCTCGTCACTTACTATTAAAGCTCAACCACTGAACAAAGCAAACAAAAAATGCACGTTCTGTTAAAGCAACTATCAGAGTTTACAGAGATTAGGAGAATAAAACACTGCCCACATTTAAATTCAAGTGTTATGGCATTGGAACTGGATACCTAATATCATCTGTCCTATTTAAGAAAATATAGAGGATTTATAACAGTGGGAAAGTAGCATAATAGATGCTGACAAAAGGCTTCTTTCAGTGAGAAAGTGTCTAGCCCAAGAAAAAAGAGTCAGACGTCACCAGATATTGTAAATTTGCTGTAGGAAAGCTTCCTTACAATGCCTCCTTTAGAAAGGTGAACAAAGAGGGTGAATCTATTACGAAAGGTAGGAGAAACTGAAGCCAAGTACGAAAGCCCTAAAGAAGTTATTACAATTTTTCTGGAGATGGTTTCTCCTTTAGGTGACCTGCTTAATAAGTTGAAAGATGTTGGAGAGAAGAGATGAGTGAAAAAATATATCTTCAGAAAAAGAAAAATGATAAGTGCTCCATTCCAAATAGTATCAACTTCCTAATTTCTAGCCCAGCCATTTGAATTCACGTGGAACTATTTCACTTGCAAGTATAACAATTTCTTCATGTAGATAATGATACTGTGCTAAAAATCCTAAAATATTTTAGTGTTAACAGCTTTTGTCATTATTATAAATTCTCTTCTCCCTCTCACCAAATCATACGTTTATCTCAGGCTTATAGATATGGAATCTTCAATATATATTCTCATTCGAATATAGGTTTGCCTTACGATCTAAGAAATGTTAGGGATTGTAATAATATGCTCTCTATGCAAATGCAAAGTCAAATATATGGTCTAATATGTATAGGCAAGAAAAAATAATTAAATCCTAATATTATATTCTTAGTAGTAGAGTACTAATAATATCTTAAAATAGTATAGTATTTTATATCATCTTACTAAATCCGGGAACACCAAAATAGGAAAATTCAGACATAAGCTTTTCTATAAAGTGAAAAATACTAAAGTTAACAGAAATAACTTACTTTTTTAAACCTAAGAGTCTTAATGTAATAAAGTATTAAAAATGCACTCTGCCTGCAGAGTTTTTGCCACTTATAAAGTAGGTTGCATTTGTCAAATGGTAAATAAAATAGAGAATCTCTGGGAAAGAGGTAACAAAAGGGCTGTATTTGGTAACTATTGTGAGTTCTGGTTTCCTTTCAATGATATCATAATGACCACCACTTAAAATTCACGTCTTAAAAAAAAAGGAAAACCAAGTTCTAGTGAGATTGTTATATAACAGAAATATTTAATGTTATATTAGCATGAAAATGTCAGGAAGCATTTTATGCAAAACTGAGAAAATATCCTGTAGACATGACTAATACCGTCTTAAAAGGACTCTTTTTTAGATAATGGATAGCATACATGGCTGTTCATGACTCAGATCTGTGATATCTCCAAAACTCCTGCCTCCACAACTGCAATATTATTTCTCCCATTTATGATGAAACATGGTGGAAATGGTCAATGTTCTTGCTGTGTTACACTCACTTTGGCAATTTAATGTTCATTGGCTTTCATGTTTTTTGCCCTCTATATCAAAACGAGACCAGACATGGCATACCAATCAGAGGTAATTAGTAGCAAATACTCCTCAAGCATTTAGTTTTTCTACCTGCTAAGGCTAAGGTGGGGTGAGGGCCACATGGCCAGAAATTTTTTCTGTGTTGAGGTGCTGACTGCCTAATTAATGAGCTCTTTTGAGATATCATTAACATTTACTTGCTTTTATGATTTTTTTTTTTTTTTTTTACCAGTATGTGGCCTATGAAGATGATACAACTCATTAGACAGGGTCCTTAGGCACATCAAACCAAGTCACTTCATCATGATTGAATCCAGAACCTTACTAGCAATTCCCAGCCTAATTTGCAAGTTTTCTGCTTCAAATCACTAATCAGTACTGATACTCTTAGGTTTCCTACCTAATGTATTACCTCCAAATTAGGTAGAATTGGGATAAATAGCACCTGACTATTGAATCAGTGCATTATTTACTTATTTTTAAATTATTGATGCAAAGGCAATAGAAAAGCTGATTTATGATCATATTAAATATGAATATTTATTTTTTCATTGCTAGTTGATTCAAAATAAACTTTAGTTTAATAAATCTGAAAGCAATCATAATAATCAGAATATTGTCCAACTTAGGGTTTTTTTTTTTAACCACATTCTTTTCTGGGCAGGCCACCATTTAATAATGTAGACTTAACAGTGAAATATTATATGTCACTGATAAAGTATGAACTAGAGCTACACATATCAAATGAATTTCACAAGTACAATGAGCAAAACGAAAGTGTGTTTCAGAACACATATTTTATCACACCATTTATGCAAAGTTAAAAACTGTAAAACAATACTATATATTGCTTGGGGATAGACAGCCCTATTTAAAAAAAGAAATAACAAATGCACAGGATGATTGTCACTATATTCAGAATGGTAAGTATATCTGGAAGACAGGAGAGATGATCAGGGAAGGGAGGGAACAGACAAAGAGGAGGGGATTTCACTGCTTTGGCAATGTTTTATTACTTAAGCTAGATGGTTAGCACACATGTGCTTAGGTATTCCTTAAATATTGCATAATAAATAACTTATTTATGTATTTATATATTTTTAACTTATAAACAACAAAAACTTATTTCTTACAGTTCTGGAGGCTAGGAAGTCCAAGATCAAGGCGCTGGCATTTTGATGTCAGGTGAGGGCCTTCTTACTCTGTCTTCTGGAGGGAAGGAAGGCTGAGTTCTCACATGGCGGAAGGAGGAAGAGCGGGATAGCTGAACACTGAGTGAAACCTCTTTAATAAGGGCCTTAATCTCATTCACACAGGAGGAGCCTTCATGGCCTAATCATTGTTTAAAGGCTCCACCTCTCAATACAATCACATTGGCAACACCTGAATGTGTGGAGGAGGCATTCAAGCCATAGTAAAACCTTGGAGATATATGGGATTTCTGACACTAGTAGGTAACTCTTTATCAGAGATGTGAATGTTAAATCAATGTACTACGTACAAGTTAAATACTGTACCTAAAGTAAATAACTTATTTTACTCTGTAATTTCCTAAAAGATAGTTTGGCATCATTTCCTTGCCCCATGAGCTTTGTTATTCAAATAACAGTTTTGATTTTTTCATGCACGTACTTAGAATGTTATGAATATGAGGTTATGTTATGCCATTTATGTGGAGATTGAAGTATGAAAACAAACATAACCACATCATAATAGCTTGGTATAGACTCTCTGTGGTCAAATGCATAATAAATTATTTAAAACTTAGTTCAGTGTTTTGAGGTAGTATCCTTGAAATTAAACATGCTAATTATTATAAATCAATTCATGTTATTCTTCATTGGTAAAGGTTTTTCCATTAATGAAATACATAAACATTTGTAAACTAAGTTAAATCACACAAATTTAAAACTAGGATTCATTATTTTTCTAACCACGTATACTTAAGGACATTTTCCAAGAGAAGCTTTTTTTTAAAACAACGATGCTCCAATTATTTTATTCTTTATCTTACTTGTACTTCAGAGAGATTTTCTCCATGATTTGCAACTTTGGTTGTTCTCTACAGACTCATCCTCCATCAATTACACAAAGAACATAAGGGTTTAGAAATATATACATATATGTACATAGTACATATATATCTTCATGTGAAAATATTTTCTACTTTAAAAATCTTACAAGGAATGTTACTTTACAGAGTGATACATTATTAGACTAAAGTTTTGAAAAATCAGATCCAAAGGAAAAAAAACAATGTGAAAAGGAGATAATAAAATTATATATATTCTAGTTCTTGAAGAATTTAGACAAAGTTGGATCATTATTTAAGTGGTATATCACTTAATCTAGCATCCAAAACTTTTTTTTTTTTTTTCTGAGACGGAGTCTTTCTCTGTCCCCCAGGCTGGAGTGCAGTGGCGCGATCTTGGCTCACTGCAGGCTCCGCCCCCAGGGTTCACGCCATTTTCCTGCCTCAGCCTCCTGAGTAGCTGGGACTACAGGCGCCCGCCACCTCGCCCGGCTAATTTTTTGTATTTTTAGTAGAGACGGGGTTTCACTGTGTTAGCCAGGATGGTCTCGATCTCCTGACCTCGTGATCCGCCCGCCTCGGCCTCCCAAAGTGCTGGGATTACAGGCGTGAGCCACCGCGCCCGGCCCCGCATCCAAAACTTTTAATGGTTTCATTTTGGTATTGTAACTAAGTATCATTTCCTGTATTTTAGGCAGAAACTATAGGCTAGAAACAAAAAATCTGTGGTTTACACAGTATAAAGGAATTGAAAAACTTATAAAGTGGCAAATTAAATTTTGTATGGAGCCTATGTTGTTAGTTATTTTTGTTACTATTTAACTGAAAAAATCCAGTAACAATTTTTTAAAAGTAAAAAGGAAATCACTAAAAAGTTAGATTTCCTTTCTTACTGGTTTGTATCTATTATATCTACATCTGTAGATATGTCCATATATAATTTCCCAAAAGACATATAGTTCAAATGCTATTTTTATAATGTTGAAGCAGGATCCACCAAACCAGCATTTAACCTTTTTACATGAAATGGGAAAAAATCTTACAGGGAATACCTGCTTTATGCTAGGTATGCCAAAAACAATTGCCCTCAGGGGTAACCTAAAGACAACATGTGTATTAAAATCCATGAATTAGGTTAATCCAACAGATTATGCAGACCATTAATAATATGGTGTTCAAGTTTCTTATTTTATTAAACATATAATGTTAAAATTAAAAACAAATACATTAATTTTTTAACCTTTTAAATTTAGAATATTGACTATCTTCTATGTTCAACTTGAGAGTAGGAATTTCAAATTTTTATATTAAAATGGCTGCAGGAGTCAGGCAAATAACACTACTGAGTCAAATAGGCAACACTAATATGACGCAATGGGAAGTAGGGTAAAGTGGAAACCATTTCTCATCTTCATTGGGGTTATAAGAAAAACATTGCGAAAGTCCTTGAAATAGGCAGAAAGTTAATTGGATGTGCTGTCTAGAGCACCCTTCTGAGTTATATCTGCCTTTCATTGTCTTTGAGTTATTTTACATCTCTGTAAATTGTAGAAAACTGATTATAATAATTATAATGATTATTGTCCATAGATATGTAAACGAATTGTGCCTCCTGTAGATGCAACTGATTACTGTCTTGTGGATAGGAAGCATTTTTTTTGCATCTATTTGCACATTCATTTCACAATTCCTAATTGGCTGTATCTGTGTGTTTTGTATTTTTTAAAATTCTCTTTTTACCAGTTGTAACATCTTACTGGTTTCCTCATTAACTGTTGAGCTAAATAAAATTTTTAACCATTTTATTTTACATTTATGACAGGCATAATTTCACCTTTTTAAAAATGAATTTTAATGCAATCTATATACCAATTGACAGATAAATCACATTAGGTAAGCCTTACACAAAAACTTTGCAGAATTTTATTAAAATTTTACAGATGCGAGATACTTATACTGTGCCAAATAATCTATAAATGTTTTATTTTGTGTCCTTTCTCTGCTTTTAAGTTCAAGTTTGAATGATAAAATAAGGTATGTTATCTGATCAGTCATAAAAACCTAGATGAAACAATGCATGTTAGTTTAGTAATCAATCTCAGAATTCAAAAGCTTGTTTATAAAAGGAGATTTGCCAAAATAATCTCAAATATATTTTCGAATATAGATACTCTGGGATTCTGTGATATTATTCCCGGCACTGTTTGTGAAAGAGAGGAAGATGACAGACAGTCTATGTCCTTCCTTCTCTAGAATGAGATTCTGTCAAGGCTAAAAATCCTCATTATCACAATAAGCAATAAACTTAGCTTCACTTCAACAGCAGGCTATTTTGGTATAATTTCCCAGAAGCCATAATTCAACACCTTTCCATGTATAAAGTTTCCAAAGTTCTATACCTTAGTATTCATCAAATCCCTATTTGTAGGATAATCAAAAATAACTTTATAAAAATTGTAGTTGATCCCAGGCATTTTTATGTATTTCTGTATTTTGTGTATGGTTATTTTCTGAGATGACCAATACATCTACTTCTAGATGACAATTTCTGACTGCCATTTAATTAGCCATATGTTCATATTAGTTTAACAACAAAATTCCAAATCTAGTTTCTCCCAAGATTACATGTGTCGCATCATTTAGATCACTAGCACAAAAGTGTAACATGCCTTTATTTTATAAACAAACAAACAAAAAACAAAGAACAAAAGAAACACTTCTAAGATATGTAAAAATTCTAAGAATTATCATTTGAAAAGCATTTGGTTTCCAAGGAATGCTATCAGCTTAAATTGAATTAAATACACATATTAGTTACAAATAATGAAAGATGTCTGTTACATTTTATTTTATATGATTAAAAGTGTTGGTATAAGATTTTAAAATAAATTTTTATATGCTAAAATACACAAAGTCATTATTTTTGAAGGATCTTTTCTAAAAACCTTCATTTTTATTTACTTAACTCATATATAAACAGGCAAAAAGAATGTAAGTTGGTTTGAAAGTTTCTACTACAGAAACATAGCAAAAACTCTTTATAGTTAGGCTTGTTACTTCCTTGCCACTGGCAATATTTACAAGTCTCACTCCATAGATCTGTGCAATATGTGGTCACATGTGACTATTTAAGTTAAATTAAATGAATTATATTTTTCAGTAGCAATGGCCATATTTCAAATGCTTTATAGCTCCACATAGCTAGTGATTTACCCTATTGGACAACACAGAGAAAAGTTTCAACATCACAAAAATTTCTATTGGACAGGGCTATATTAGATCACACTATATTATCAATATTCAACTTTAACAAGATTGACAAAAGCCAGTATTTTTATTATAAATATCTATTTATCCAATACTACTGCATTTATACAAAAAAAGAGAGGTTTGCATAAGGTTTTATTAAAAGATATGAATACATGCCAAAGATTTTATTTCTTCTTATTCAGTGAGGAAACTGGCACATGTTGTAACCAGTTCATAGGATTATGTTCTATACGTATTTTATTTGTGGTTATTATGGGGATTAAATAAAGTTATACTAGCCTATTTTAAACTGATAACTTCAATCACATAAAAGATCTCTACTCCTTTACATCTCTCCCATACACACACTGTATGCTACTGATGTTGCAAATGACATCTTTTTATATCATGTATCTATTATTATGGATTTATAGGTTTTTAAAATGGTTTGTGTTTTAAATTATATACCAGAATTAAAAGTGATTTTCATATTAACATTACAATACTGCAGGATCCTATATTCGTCTATATATTCACTTTTATCAAAAATTTTAATATTTTTATATGGTTTCATATTGTTGTCTAGCATCCTTTCATTTCAACTTACAGGATACTCTTCAGCATTTCATGTAGGGCAGGTCTACTGGTGATGAATTCCTGCAACTTTTGTTTACCTGGGAAAATCTTAATTTCTCCTTTTTTTTTTGCGGTGGCAGGGGGACGGCTGGAGTTTCACTCTTGCCACCCAGGCTGGAGTGCAATGGCACGATTTGGCTCACCGCAACCTCCACCTCCCAGGTTCAAGCAATTCTCCTGCCTCAGCCTCCCAAGTAGCTAGGATTACAGGCGTGCACCACCACACCCAGCTAATTTTTGTATTTTTAGTAGAGATGGGGTTTCACCGTGTTGGCCAGGCTGGTCTCGAACTCCTGACCTCAAGTGATCCACCCACCTCAGCCTCCCAAAGCTGGGATTACAGGCATGAGCCACCACGCCTGGCCTCTCCTTCATTTTGGAAGAACAATTTTGCCAGATATAGTATTCTAGTTTGGCTGTTCTTTTTTGTTCAGTATGTTGAATATATCATCCCACTCCCTTCTGGTCTGCAAGGTTTCTGCTAAGAAATCCACTGATAACTTGTCAAAGCTACCTTGTACATGATGAGTCATTTTTCTCTTGATTTTTTAAAGATATAGTATGACTTATTTCAAGATATATATATATATATAGATATTTTTTAATTTTTAAGATTCTCTCTTTGTACCTGACTTTCTAAAATGTAATTATAGTATGTCTCTGTGTGGATCTTTTGGGGTTTCTCCTACTTAGAGTTCATTGAATTTCTTGAATTTATATTTGTATTTCTTTCCTCCATTTTGGGATGTTTTAGCCATTTTTTCTTAATTGAGCTCTCTGTCCCTCCATCTCTCTCTTCTCCTTTTGGCACATCCATAATACATATATTGGCCCACCTGATGTCCCATAAGTCCCATAGTCTCTCATCATATATGTTCATTCTTTTTACTTTTTGCCCCTCTGACCTGATAATTTTAAATAACATGTCTTGAAGTTCACTGATTCTTTCGTCCACTTAGTCAAGTCTGCTGGTAAACCCTTCCAGTGATTTTTTTCAATTCAGCTATTATATTCTTCAAGTCCAACATTTTTGATCTTTTTTTATAGTTTCTATGTCTTCAGTGATATTTTCATTTTGTTCATTTTCCTGATTTTGTTTAATTATCTGTTTTCTCTCTTAGCTCATTGAGCATCTTTAAAATGGTTATCTTTAATTCTAAAATTTCAACATGAACACAGAAATAAAAACTCATTAGTCTATATATCTACTTTCTGGTGGGCATGAAATTCATCACTGACTTGAGCTCAAACTAGACAAAAAAGACAATAGAAAACCCTACCAAACAAGATTCTCTGTCGTCTTACACCCAACAGAGAAAATAACTCTTTAAACCATTACTGCATTTACAGAACTCATCAAATGATAAGACGTTGAAGCCAAATTTCCAACTACTCTTGCCAGTGATGTGCAATAACTTCACCAAATGGTCAGACCATAAAACCAAATTCCCAACATTTCCTGCCAGCAATCAGAAATAACTTACTGGCTGAAAACAAACCAAAAGCAAAACACAGAATTAGTAGAGTGGAAAATAAAAATAAGAAAGACAGTCAACAAAATTATTTAGTCAGAAATCCTAGGTAGAAGCCTCGGTTTAAACTGCTCATTAGGTGCCCTTCTCTGATGAGAAGGTATATCTGGCTCTAGTAAGCAAATCATTGGGCATCTTGGTGAGAATACCTCCACAAATATTAAAAGATAATTTTCAGAAAAGGTAAAATAATGACTAATACAGATATAAAAATGAAAATGAGCATGTATTAAAAATATTATTTTCATTCATTCAATAAGAAAACCAGATAAGAAAACTAGATAGATGTTATAACTAGTTCAAAGGAAAATTAAAAAGCACGAATTTCTGGGAGTAAGGGAACTGAATTGCAAATGGAGGCAAAGCTAGCTTACCCACGGTTAGGAAAGAAGTCACTGGAAATTTTGTGAAATAAGACAAAATTTATAGAGTTATAAAATAGCTGAAAGGCAATGAAAGACTAGAATCTAATAATCCACAAGCCTGTGTTATATTTGACGATGCATGCTCTACCATTGAAACACATATTTTCCCCTATATTAGTAAACAAAATAAAATAGCAAAAATTTCTGAAATTATGAGTCATGAGGGAAACAGTATTAAAAGTTACCAAATAATGATTGAGACTAATTCTGCCCCTTGGAGCTGGTATTCAATTTAGAAATTATTTGATATTTTCCATTTCTTTGGATTTAAATTTTCAAAGCACTGATGCAAATTAAGTACTCCTCTTTTGCTAGGTAGTTATTTCTCAGTTCAGAAAATTCTTAACAATTAGAGCTATTCAAAAGTGGCATGTCTGCCCCTGTAGTGAGATTCCCAACACTAAGGATATTCAAACAGAGCTTTGCTGACTGGTTACTAAGAATTTCTTACAAGGGAATTTCTGCACTGTGTGGGAGGTTGGATTCCATGACCTTTAAGTCCTCTTGCAATTCTAAACTCTATGGTTCAACTCTAGATGTCCTAATATCACAGATTACTCTCCTTTAAAACAATTTAGCTTAAAGTCCTAGTCACATATTAATTCCCATTGCTTTTTAAATTCAAACAGTTTAAAACCATACATTGACAAAAATACAATCTGTAGGTTCTGGATATAATATGCTCATTCATATATGAACTGAATAATTTTAATTTTCACTGTAAATGTCTGTTAGCAGACTGCAGAGAGAACTTCTCAGCGTGATCTCGCAGCAAGGTCCAAAGAAAAAGAACAGAGCCTGCCATAATGTTTAAAAGCAAGAGAATCAGAGAAGTTCACTTGGGAGGTGAATTCCTCCACAGTTATGCTTTTGTAAAGATTTCAGCCTTAGGGTCCTGTTCATTCCTGTCTCTCATTCAATCTCTATATTTCAGAACACAAAATACGTATCTGTTTGAAATTGTATAGAGCATTTTTCTCTGCCTCAATGTTAAATCCAAGAGTAATATTAAAAGTTGAGTGCATTTTTCTTGAATATGTATTCCACAACCTACTAATACTTCTCACTAAAATGACTGAAACTTGGGAATAATAGGAAAGCATTTTCACATTTTGAAAGACGACTTTTTAGGCCGGGCGCGGTGGCTCACGCTTGTAATCCCAGCACTTTGGGAGGCCGAGGAGGGTGGATCACGAGGTCAGGAGATCGAGACCATGGTGAAACCCCGTCTCTACTAAAAATACAAAAACTTAGCCGGGCGTGGTGGCGGGCGCCTGTAGTCCCAGCTACTCGGAGAGGCTGAGGCAGGAGAATGGTGTGAACCCGGGAGGCGGAGCTTGCAGTGAGCCGAGACTGCGCCACTGCACTCCAGCCTGGGCGACAGAGCGAGACTCCGTCTCAAAAAAAAAAAAAAAGACGACTTTTTTCTCTGAAAGACTGTACTATATTTGACATATATCATGCATTCACAGAATTACTAAATCTAGTTAAGCTGACTTAGCAATCATCTATTTCATATTAATAAAACTACCAATACTTTCTTAGTTTTTATGTATGATTTTTCATTTTCTTAAAAATACTCCTGACCAAATGTAAATTAATCTTTATTTACCTTCCTTTCTTATTTATACCTCTCTTTGGACAATGTGGTTTATTATTATAATTATTTATATATTAGGTATTGTCATAGCTTTCCCACTGGACTTTAAATCCTTGAATAAAACATGACTCATTTTGCATTCCTCTTCCTTTACAAGGACCAGTATCCTAAGCATAACTCAGTAGCTTTGAAGAATATTTTATATTTCTCTTAATTTTTAAGTCAATAGAGTCTAACTGTTAAGCAATATGGGGTTTCATTGTATAACTCAAGGCACTGATCATTTCTGATTTTTAGATTTCATGGTTAATTGTTAAACTGTCTGAATGGAACTCATCGATGAAAATGCAAGAGAAAAATAAAAGAACCATAAAAAATTCATTAGCTTTTAATAATTAGAAATGTTAATGACTTTGTTATAAATTATAAAAACAAACTATTGCACCTTCTACTTCAGTTTGATGTCATAGTGTAAATGACTATGAGTTTGATTTTTTTACTATGGACATTCAAGTTTGAATTCTAGATTAACCACTAAATTTCAGTGACATATTTGGCCTTTCCAAGTCTCAATTTCAACACCTAAAACTGGATGATAATTCATACCACATAGGGTTGAGATAAAGTGATCATGTGCAGTGCTCAACTGAGGGCCAGGCAATCACTAAATGATACCTATTATTGGATGAGACTTAGCTAGACCCTATTGCTTTATATTGACCATGTTGAACTTTTCCAGAGCCCTCTGATCCTGAAAAACAATGATGGTTAAAGATGTCTTCCCACCCTTTTACTTCTGGAGGCTTACTGCCTTTCCTGTATGACTTAGATAAGACTCACAGATGCCCCTCTTGTTTACTTAGACAAGGGCAGACACAGACCCTCCAAATTCCCAGTCTTTACCCCATAAATGATTAGATGAACTGTTTATACCTCGGACTAATCTGGATAAAATACCTACCAGTTTGGCTTCACCAAATTTAACTAAAGCTTCTCTCTTTCCTTCAGGTCTCTGAACTTTGACACATGCACACAGCCTGAGCCAGCATACAGCCTCTCCTGAAGAGGCCTTCTGGATCATTGACTTACGTCAGGGAAAAGCATTCCCTAATCAACTGTATGATCATGCCATCATGCCACCCTTTCATACCATTTCCCTATACCTAATTCTTCCTAACATTGCTCACTACCCCCTATAAACCAAAATATCAGTGACATATTTGGCTTCTCTGTGTCTCAATTTTGACACCTAAAAATGGATAGTAATTCATACCACTAGGGTTGAGATAAAGTAAGCATATGCAGTGCTCAGGTGAGGGCCAGGCAAAGAAAAGATTTTTATCTGACTTTGAAAATACAGATCTCATAGCTAGAGCATTCTCCCTACTGCAATAGTCCCTCTCCCAGCTCTTAAAATAATCCTTTTGAATAGTGCCTCTCCTTACCTATGTCTGGATTGTTTATGCTTGACAATATCTGCATTATGTGGCTTAACTACTATTTATTTATATTAAATGCTCATTTACATAAATTAAAGTATATTTTAAAGCAGAGAGATGAATAAGCATAATATTTATTTGACAGTCTTTCATAGAATGTGCACTTTATCCACTTTATTGAACTATGGACATCAGAATGATGTTTAGTCTAATTTACTTTCAAAATGACATGCTTGCAACCAGAAGCTTTAAACAGGATGAAGTAAAGGTACTTTGAAGACAGAAACAATAAGTTTATTACTACATGGATTCCTGTAATTACTGGCTTCACAATTGGCGTTTACTATCCTCCATCTCTAGGATTCATTTTAACTCTAGTCTCCTGACTCAAAATATATGATTAAAAAAACCCATTTCCTGTTTTATTACAGTGTTTTAAAGAAAGGTATTAGAGCAGGCAAATCAATTGTTAGTTACATCATTTTGTCCATTATTTTGGTGAATCATATATTAGAATAACTATGATAATGGGATCTGTATGTATTAAATACAACAGAGTGGCATTCTCAAAATGGATGTATTCCCTACTCGCTGACTTATAAACAAGAATATGAAACACAAAGACTGGCAGGATTCCAAAATAATCTATGAATTATTTAATAACTTCAGTGTTTTCACATAAGAAGTGAACCAGAAACATTGTAAGCATGGATTCTGTACTGCTAAACAGATGGCCTTATTCTTAAAGTTGGAAAATTAGGTTTGGATAGTTATTTCATTTAGAAAACAAGTTCAAAAATAATAACTTTCTTTTACATAACATTCCAGGACAGTTCTCACTTCTGGCTGCCCATCGGAATCACCTGGTGAGATTTAAATATAAATATAGATGCTTGGGCCTCACCCTAAATCTCCTAAATTAGAAACATTGAAAGTAGAGGCCAGGAATTTACGTATTTCAAACTTTTGCCAAGTGATTTTGTTACATGGTCAGGATTAAGCAACATGTAAGGCTACAAAGCCTTTTTGGCCTCTGATCATCAATAAAATTAGATTACTACAGTCTTTAGAGATACCTACTTTTCTCTTGCCTTAAATATGAGTTTCTCAGGAAAATAAACACAGTCCATAGCTGGTCTGTACTCCTCATTCCTTCAAGTATCAAAAATGAATCACAACTGAAAAATAAAATCAGTTTTATTCTTGTGAAAGGACACAGAGAATAATTAACACGAATCTTGTAGAAAATCTTGATTTAATAGTTGGACTGGCTTTTATGTTGTTAGTTTTTTTTTTTTTTTTCCCAGCAAGAATAAAATAAGGGTGCATTTCATTCAATAAGAATTAAATTAAGCATGGATACACAAATGAACTGCAGCTTGCAGGTTTCTGTTGCTGCCAATTCTAAATTCAGTTCTAACAAGAGAAGCATTATCCATGTTTGCAAAGCTACAGCTGCCAGCTTGGGGCCAGTGGAGGGAATCAAGTTAGGGTGAGCTCGGAATCAGCAGCTCTAGGGTTAATCATGCTTTGTTTGCCAAGATGGGATGCCTGGACCTTTGCTCTGATGGCTAATTTGTTCCTCAGATGTGACAGAGATACCTAATGCTCTTCTAAATCTGGTTCTTTTTTCCCTCCCAGCCACATGAAAGAATGGTACTTCTTTGCCACCTTGCCCTTGGCAGGATCATGAGAATAATTCTGGCCAAACAGTTGTGGACAGAAATGTTGTACATCACTTCTGGACGATAGCATTTAATTAAATTGCAAGATTTTCTAGCACTCCCCTTCCTCCTGCCACAGTGACCAGGAGCATTCCATTTGGTGGAGTCTTCCTCAGGCCTGAGTCTGGGATAGCATGCAACACAGCCCACGTCCTGTCTTAGTCCATTTTGTGTCCCTATAAAGGAATACCAGAGGCTGGGTTAATTTACAAAGAACACAGATTTATTTGCCTCATGGTTCTGTAGGCTGTACAAGAAGCATGGAGCCAGCATCTTCTTCTGACGAGGGCTTCAGGGAGCTTCCATTCATGGTAGATGACAAAGGGGAGCAGACATTACATGGCAAGAGAAGAAGAAAGGGAGAGGTGCCAAGCTCTTTTTAACAACCAGTTCTTAAGGGAATAAATATAGATGCTTGGGTCTCACCCTAAACCTCCTAAATTAGAAACATTGAAAATAGGAGCCAAGAATTCATGTATTTCAAACTCTTGCCAAACGATTCTGTTACATGATCAGGATTAAGGAACATGTAAGGCTACAAGGCTTTTTTGGCCTCTGATCATCAATAACATTGGGTTACTATAGTCTTTAGAGATACCTACATTTCTCTTGTGTTAAATATGAGTTTCTCAGGAAAATAATAGAATGAGAATTTACTCATTACCATGAGGATGCCACCAAGCCACCAAGCTGTTCATAAGAAATCCATCCCCATAATCCAAAGACCTCCCATCCCACCAAGCCCCATCTCCAATATTGGAGATCACATTTGAACATGAGATTTGGAGCAGACAAATATCCAAACCATATCAGCCAGCAACTCCATCCTGAAATAGACATGTAGCAAGAGCTAAATGCAAACACATCTTTTTTTTTTTTTTTCAGTTTTAGCCCATTCATATTCGAGGCTGTTCATTACTACAATGTAACCTAGACTATTCTGACTGATACAGCAAGGCAGGTTGATGGAAATCCATTACAAGATGCAAAGTTATCAGAAGCACAACATATATCCACTTTTGGAGCATTCATTTTTACTTTTATGTTGTGCCTATTCTTTAACTCTCTAGAGGCATTCTCCTTCCATAATCTAAAAGTCAATGCTAAAGGAAGAAAATGGAATAATCATGTATGCCTAATCATGAGTTAAAGCCAATGTGCTCTTTCTATCCATATATTACATTTTATAAATTATTCATAATTTTAATCAACCCTACTTCTATGAATTGCACTATTAATGATTCTTAGAAGTTGTTTTCTAGGTTGAATACAATTCTTAACTGCTGAAAATCCACAATCATTAATCTATGAGAATATTACCATCTTCTTTCCCTGTGACTCCTTAATCAAAGCATACACTCATCAATAAGTAGAGAAATCAACATGGTTCCTTCTGATTATATACCAAGAAATTTGGCTTGATATTTAGATAGAAGAAAGACTTCTATCTGGATAACCTCAATTAAAACTGATTACTGTTCTGAATTCTTCCCATTCTTTCTTTAGAGGTATCAGAAAAGCAAATGTAACACAAGCCAGCAGATTCCTATTTACTGCTAATTCATGCCAACTTGGAAATGAAACCAAGAACATCTTAAATCTAAATGAAAGCATGAAATGAGAAAACACAAAGTACCACTTGTACTGCCAGCTTCCTTATAATAACACCATGTTCATTATAAGGATGCTGGTTCATTGAAAAATATTTCAGTTGATACAAACATTATTGAAAGTGTGAATTACACACCAAACATATGGTTCTCACATAGTCACTTAAGTTTGGCATGAAATAATTAACTCAAGATAACCTAGTGTGTATCGTTGTCTCCTAGATAACTGATGATTGTTTCTTTATCATCATTTGCACATATCTGAAACATATATTTGGGACATATGATAGCCATGAAGGTTGTAATTTATGAAGGCAATAGCTGTAGAAGTTTATATTTCTATTTATTTTCTATATTTTGAATACCAGTAGTATGTGAATAAAAATGATGGCAGATACTTCAGGCTTAATGCTATGCTATTTTGAATATATGTATTTTCATGTTGACTACAACATTTTCCATATTTCATTGAGAATTATGCCTTCATTGGAAGTGGAACAAAAACACTTTCTAAAAAGCAATGAATAAGGCCTTGAGTATGAAAATCTCAACCACTTATTGTTATGTGTTGACAGTCAGACACTGCAAAAAGCAATGTATCTGCTATGTCACTTGGTCCTTGATTATTGAGTTCTTCTCCCTCAAATGTTCAGATATTGTGATTTCCTTATTCTCCTTAAACTATATGACTTCTTTTTCCCCCATCCATCTCACAAAGAAGAACAAGTTTGTTTTGTTTTGTTTTGTTTTGTTTTTTACTGGAGAAGCAAAAAATCTGAACGAGTGGCTGAAAGAAGCCAATGAGCCAAATAAGTCCCTAAAATCTGCTGCTTGCACAATTTTAAGACCACCAATATTCTTAATAATGGTATTAGAAAACAATAGGCCAGGTGTAGTGGCTCATGCCTGTCATCCCAGCACTTTGGGAGGCCGAGGTGGGCGGATCACAAGGTCAGGAGATCGAGACCATCCTGGCTAACAGGGTGAAACCCCGTCTGTACTAAAAATACAAAAAATTAGCCGGGTGTGGTGGCGGGTGCCTGTAGTCCCAGCTACTTGGGAGGCTGCGGCAGGAGAATGGCATGAACCCGGGAGGCGGAGCTTGCAGTGAGCCGAGATTGAGCCACTGAACTCCTGCCTGGGCAACAGAGCGAGACTCCATCTCAAAAAAAAAAAAAGAAAGAAAACAATAATTGAGAACAAAGATGTGCTGCTAAGAACTCTATGTACATTAACTCATATCCTTATGGCACCACTTAGGAGATTATTGATAAACTTAGGCTCAGAGGCCGGGCGCAGTGGCTCACGCCTGTAATCCCAACACTTTGGGAGGCCGAGGAGGGTGGATCACCTGAGGTAAGGAGTTTGAGACCAGCCTGGTCAACATGGTGAAACCCCATCTCTAATAAAAATACAAATATCAGCCAGGCATGGTCACAAGTGCCTGTAATTCCAGCTACTTGGGAGGCTGAGTAAGGAGAATCGCTTGAACCCAGGAGGTGGACGTTGCAGTGAGCCGAGATCGCGCCACTGTGCTCCTGCCTGGATGACAAGAGCAAGACTCCATCTCAAAAAAAAGAAAAAAGAGAAAAAAAGAAACAGGCTCAGAGCAGTCTGAGTAGAGAGTCTAGGATTCCCATCTAACTACAAGAAAAACTCCTAAATACCTCTCTCCCATGGCTAGAACATACTTACTTGGCAGTGAAAAGCAAACTGAAGGCAGAATAGCAATGTTTTTCATCATGAAGCAAATAAGAGAAGGAAAATGTCATATTTATCTTTTGTAGATAACGGGGCTTATAGACAATAATATTTGTGTAATACTATAGTTCCACTGTACAGACTTTTATTATCCTTCTCTTGAATGTCTTTTTCCCAAAGTCTCTACTACAAAATGCCTTTTAGCACAAGACAATGCCAACTGGCATGGCCAAGCTAGTAAAAACAATGAAGACAAAATGACTTAAAGACCTGTACCCATGGAGGACAAAACTAGCCAACAATCAATAATCAGTGACCTCTTTTCCATAGAAATCAATTTTTAAAAGCAATTAAAGCAGTAGACAATCCTGAGTACTCTGTTAAAATAAAAAAAATCAAATATGTTTGTTTGTTTGTTTGCTTTTACTGCTCCTTATGGAGAAGGGCTAACTCCTAGGCAGTGGGCCCAGAGTTGGCCTGATTTTTAAAAATAGCATTAATTATAAGAACATTTAAAAAATATGTATTATGTGCCAACTGTATCAAATCAAATAAGTGATGTCATATACTCATCACAATAAATGATTACATAGCTATGCTAGATCATATAATTTATCCTCTGAAGTGGGATAGTTTTAAGAATGAAGGAAGGTTCTATTAATAATTGAGCAGCAGCTGGGTGCAGTGGATCATGTCTATAATCCTAGCACTTTGGGAAGCCAAGGTGGGAGGATGCTTGATCCCAGGGGTTTGAGACCATTCTGGGCAACATAGGGACATTCTGTCATTACAAAAAAAAATTGTTTTTAAATAGCCAGGCATGGTGGTGGTTGCTCCCCTGTAGTCCCAGCTAATCAGGAGGCTGAGGCAGGAGGATTGCTTGAGTCCAAGAGGTCGAGGCTGCAGTGAGCCATGATCATGCCACTACACTCAAGCCTGGGTGACAAAGCAAGACCCTATCTCAAATAATAGTAAGAATGATAAGGCACCATTATGTTAATAAGTCTTTATTCTTTAGGTAAATAGAGATTACAATCACCTTTTATCTTAAACTTTATAGCTGAATACAGTGGAGGCTGAAAGAATTTAAGAGGATTGTCCAAGGTTTGATCACAATGAAGTAACAGAATCAGAACTTAAATTCAAATAAGCCTGACACCAAAGTCCATGCTTTTAACCATTCTGCTCATAGTCACTACAGCAGGGAATACAGTACAGTATAGTGGTTCTCAAACTTTAGCATATGTGAGAATCACCTGGAAATGCTGATAAAACATACATTCCTGGACCCTACCCTAATCACCTGGGGTTACTGATAAAATGTACATTCCTGGGCCCTCCCTTAGCCCTACAACATAACTCAGCTCAGAACTCTTAGAGGTTCTGATCTAAGAGCCATGATGTAGGGCTAAGAAAAATGATATTTTTGCAATCACATCCCTCTTAGGAGATTCAGATGAAGGTGGGTTGCTGCTACATGTGGAAACACACTGTTTTAACCGAACAAGCACTTATGAGCCAAGTGTGTGCTTTCCTAAATTTAACAGGGTCAAAAAAAGGAAGAATAAAGGAAAACAAGGCAGTTAAAGCTTATCCTGTTCCTACTATAAAATAGCAAACTATGAAACTGTAAAAGATACAATATAACCAAATGTGCTTTGTTAACTGGAATTAGGTTAGCAGGTCTATGTTATCTCATCGCATTAAGCCTTGTCCGTGAATTATTTTAAAAATAATTTATTTCTCTCCCACTCGGAATTATTGTTTATATTCCTTTTACGGTTATGTTCCTTCTATTTACTCTGAAAAGAATCAAGCTACTTTTCTCTTACCGGCTTAGTGCTATAATTCTTTCCTTTCATACTTGTTTGTATATGTAATGAAGGATAAACTCCAACTAAAACCATAATAAACCTTTACATTTTTTAATATGCTATTAATAATTAAGCCACAAATTAATATTTTCACTTTCTCTCCTTAATTAAGTGACTTGTATGATTTAGTGGGTGGGTGCTTCACAAATATTTGTTTACTTAATTCCGAATTAACTAAAAGGTTTAAAACCATCACTCCATATTGGACTAACTTGAGTACAATTCCCATACAATAATGGATATTACATACTGTAGTTATCTCCATTGTACACAGTAAATTACAATATTTTCCCCAGATTTCCCTTGGAATTAAGTAACACTGACTATATCAAAAAGGCATTTAGTTAACAGAGGGGTTAGCAGAACATATAGGTGGTCAAGCAAAACGTAGCACAGTTGAATTCTCAGATGCATCCCACTGGCAAGCAGACAAGAGAATTTAAATTGAGCCCAATTATTTTGGCAGCATCATGGAAGAGATATATAAAGAAAATAAAATTAATAGAATGTTAGGAATCGAATTATCCTTTTCTTTCCATGTGTTACCATGGGGGTAAGAATATCTTTAATTATGAAAGTGTTCATGTCTAAGAATCACAAAACTCTTTTCATATTTCTATTCTATAAATGATGTAATTTTAAAAGTTCAAGGAAGTTGTTATTTGGTGATGAAACCAAAGCACAGAAGAAATCAAGAAATACCTGTTATGGTACAATAAACTAGTGGTCAGATATATAAGGAATGTAAAGCCTACAGTTAAAAAAATAAATATTCCAATTTAGAAATCAGGAAAGGATCTGTTAGGCAGATACTCAAAATGTTAAACATAGAATACGTTTACATATTAAACATAATCCAACAACTACACTTCTAGGTATATACCCAGAAGAACTGACAACAGGTGTTCAAACTAAAACTTGCGTACAAATGTTTATAGCAGCACACTACTCATAATAACCAAAAGACGGAAGCAACAGAAATGAACATCAACTGATGAACGTATATCCACAATATGGCATAATATGGATAATCAAACATGGTATACCCATAATATGGAATATTATTCAGCAGTAAAAAGGAACAAAGTAGTGATACATGCTATACCATGGATGAATCTTGAAAACATTATGCTAAGTGGAAGGAACCAGATACAAAAGGCCATATATGATTTCATTCATATGAAATGTCCAGAATAGGCAAATCTGTAGAGACAAAAAGTAGGTTAATGGTTGCCTAGGGATAGTGGATACAGGAAAATAAGGAATGACTGCTAATAGGTATGGGGTTTTTTGGGGGGTTAAATAAAATATTCTAAAATTGGCTGTGACAATGGTTGCACAATGTTGTAAATATATGAAAAGCTATTAAATTTTAAACTTTAAGAGGGTGAATTGTATGGTATGTAAATTATACCTCAAAAAAGCTGTTAAAGTAAAATAAAATCTACACTAAATGCCATTGGTGTTCACTTTAAAGTGGTCAATTTTATGTTATATGAATTTCATCTTAATTAAAAGAAATAAAATATAACCTAAATTTTTTTCATTTTCTACTCCAATAAGTTTTCATTTATTATCATATCCCACTTTACTTTCTTTTAGCCCCTTAGTGCCTATGCAGTTTATATAAGTACTCCAATATATCAAGGTATACTTTATTCAGCTACAGGCTTGACTATAATGTATAGCAAATAAATAACAACCAATTAATAACTCAACAATGATATAAATTATAATAAATGCGGGCCTTTAGTTGAATTTTAGAAATAATTAAATTTTTAAATGGAAGCAAAGGTAAGAGGAGATGCTAGGAATTAAACTCCCCAATCCACTCTGCATGAATTTGATTATATGATGGCAGTGAGGCTGATTCTGGATCCCAACTAAAGAAGAATATAAACACTTGAATTTAGAGGAAACATACACACAAAAATAACACTAGGCAAAATGTTTTAAAGTAACTAAGACTATTTGAGTTTAAGAAAGCAAAGATCGAGGACATTGTAGTACCAATCTTCATTTATTTAAAGGCATTTACATATTAAATGCAGCATGCATAAATTAATAAATTCTCCTCATAGTGACAGCACTGCAAAGCATGGGACAGGGAACAGCAGAGATAGTTTTTCTTTAAACGAAGGAAGTTTTATACCATCAGCAGATCATGAAGACAAGGAAGATTTTACATACTAAATGGATAATTAAGACAAGCCTAAAATAAAATCAACGATCAATACAAGAAATCTAATGGTATAAGAGGATAAATTATACACATACAAAGCAGAACTTCATGAAAGTGATGTCTCAATTGTGATGAAGCTAGTCAGTGATGATTTCTGGGATGAAGTAAGACTAAATATGGTCTTTAAAATAGAGTTACAAATACAGGTTGGTGAACTAGAGATTATTATATGCAATGGAAAATTGATGCAAGAGAAAATATACAGAAAATGGTGCAAGTGGGCGGCATGCAGGAGGCAGTAAGAAGGCAGACCTGCTAAGGGACAAGGAACCTCTGGAAGAAACTAGAGAATGGGTAAGAACACAGGTAGCAAAGAATGATTGCTGGCAAGGAGTAACATGTTGAAGGCTTGAGAAGTGGTTATAGAAATGGAGAAGGGGCAAAGACGTAAAATCCTCACAAATATCAATAGGTACTAATGTAGGTGGTGCATGGTGTAAATTGAACGAAAGAAAGGAAGGTTTTAAAAAAAAGTATAAACTAAATGCGAGTAAACAAAATTAGTTTATTCAGTCTTTAACACAATTCATTTTGTGGATGAAAACTGAGGATTAGAAAGAAATTCTGACTAGCTAAAGGTACATAACTAACTAGTAAATGACTAACTGGATTCCAACACAAATTGATCTGTCTCTACTTGATATGCCCATGATGATGATGGCTCTCAGTTTAGGGGAAAAAGGCAAGATAAGAAATAAGGGCCAAGAGCGTGGAAATAGGCCCTAAGATTTGACAAGGAGTATGTCATTGTTTACTTTGGTGATTATACTTTTTTTGTAGTTATACTATTATAAACTGATGTAAATCCTTGAAA
The DNA here is from genome assembly GCF_028878055.3 of Symphalangus syndactylus. NCBI lineage: Eukaryota > Metazoa > Chordata > Mammalia > Primates > Hylobatidae > Symphalangus > Symphalangus syndactylus. The sequence goes on along the minus strand of NC_072447.2, from coordinate 42,982,175 downwards.
AATAAAAAGAGATTGTGAGAACATATCAAGGTTTAAGAAGGTAAATATAAGTCAGTTTTGGATTTCCTATAATAGACAGGAGTAAAGTAAAATATTTGAAATATCTGACAAGTATAAAATTTTATTAAAAATTTTAACTAAATGTGTCTCTTGAGTTTAGTATATAAGAAAATGGAAATTAGATGAAACGGTACAAATATTAAGTGACATACCTGAAAGTAAAGTTCGCTAGACAGTGAAATTTGTTACTAAAGGAAATTATGGAATCTCCTTTTCTCTCTCCATTTTACTCACCTGAAAAAAAAATCCAAAGTATATTTAAAATAATTCTCCCTATATGCCATGTGTCCATCAGAACAGTGGCCTATGTTGAGAGAAACTGCAACATCTGAGTCTTGCTGCTAACCACCTGTTTGCCTCCATTTAACCAAAGTCATATTTTTAGGTTTTGTCCCTTTAGCAACCCCCTTCTGAAAACAAATTCTGGAATAAGTTAGGATTAAGTCTGACTGTAAGAAGAAGAGACTCCTAAACAGGCTTAGACAAGATACATATTTATTTCTGACTCCCATTAGAGATGTCTGCAGGCTAAAAGTCCAGAACTGCTGTGGCACTTCAATGAAGTCATCAGAGAACAAACTTCTGCCACCTGGCTCAATATTCTACCACCCCTAGAGTGTGGTACTTATCTCCATGGTCAATTATGACTAGCAAAGTTCTAGCCATCACACCTCCATGCCAGATAAAAGGATGACAGATATGAAAACGAAAGGCATGCTCTGTTCCTCTAGATTACCTGTCAGTCCCACCATTGATATTTCACTGGTGACACCTTGAAGCAAAGATGGATATAAATTAGCTCTCTGCCTCACATGATGATGCATCTCACTTTAAAATAATGACAAAAATCTTCAAGAGACCTTGGCACTGGCAGATTTTGCAGGTCATTTTCCATGGCCATTTTACTCCTGTACTTGACAAATATTTCATACCTTTTGCTCTTTCCCTAAATTGCCCATCCCTTCTTCAACTCTCAAATTGCCCATCCCTCAGTGGCCCATCCCTCCTTCTTATTCTCAGATGATAATCTTGCACTTAACTTTAGTGAAAAATAGAATAAGAACTATACTATATCATCTTGTTATGATGATGTAAAAAATTCCCTAACTTTATCTGTGTAGTCTACCTTTTTTCCCAGTTATAATATGTACATCTAATGTATAACATATAACTCTCTAGTGGTACTCTGGAATGAGATAACTTGAGTTTGGAAACCACCTCTACCAATTACTAGCTTAACCTGCTGTGTTTATTTTTCTGTCCATGTAAAATAGAGGTGATAATAAAATATAGCTTACAGGGTTATTTTTAGAATTAAATGAGTTAATATATGTAAGTGACTCATAATAAATGATGGCCATTATTGTCATTATGAGTCCAAGCCCTCCACTAGTGCAACGGATTCCATTTCTTCATGCCTACTCAAAGAATTTACTATTTATTTATTTATTTATTATTTCCATAGTTTTGGGGGGAACAAGTGGCATTTGGTTACAGAGTAAGTTCTTTAGTGGTGATTTGTGAGATTCTGGTGCACTCATTACCCGAGCAGTATACACTGAACCCAATTTGTAGCCTTTTGTCCTTTACCTCCTTCCCACCATTTCCTCCAGAGTCCCCAAGGTCCATTGTATCATTCTTAGGCCTTTGCATCCTCATAGCTTAGCTCCCACTTAGTGAGAACATACAATGTTTGGTTTTCATTCTGAATTACTTTGCTTAGAATAATAGTCTCCAGTTCCATCCAGGTTGCTGCAAATGCCATTACTTCATTCCTTTTTATGGCAGAATTTACTATTTGAATATTTCCTTTTCTCTGCAGCATCATAAATTTCTCCCTCTTTGTTTGGAACATTCCTATTAGCAAACAAACGTATTATAATGTCACCCATTTAAAAAAATAACCTTCCTAAGTCCTATGTCTTTAGTCAGCTACAAGAGCATTTCTGTGCTCCTTTTATAGCAAACTCAGTAAAATATTTGTTTATACTCTTTGTTTCTACTTCCTCACCTATTTTTTTTATTAACTGTAGTTTTTAATTTCTCTATTGAAACTCTTCTTTTCAAGGCCAACATTCTCTTGCATCTTGCCAAATCCAATGAGCAATTTTGACAGTTCTCATCTTACTCAATTTCTTTACAGCTTTTGCCGATTGATCACACATTTCATCTTGAGGCATATTGCACTTGGCTTGAGGGCTGTGACACTCTCCTAGCTTTCCTTCTAACTTGCTTTGCACGCCTTGGTCTTCTGTGAAGGTTCATCTCTTCTGCCAAACAACTAAAATTTAAATACCTCAAGATTTAGTATTTGGACTTCTCTGTCTACACTCACTATCTTGATGATATTTATACAGACTCATGGTTTTAAATACCATTTACATACCGAGTCCTCTCAAATGTATATCTGCAATTCAGATCTCTTCCATGAACTCTATATCCCAATGTTTAATTGCCTACTCAACAGCTCCATTTGAATATAGAGAAGGCCTCACAAACCTAACATAGTTAAAACTGAACTCTTAATTTTTTTTTTTTTTTTTTCAGACAGGGTCTCCTTCTGTCACCCAGGCTGGAGTACCGTGGCATGATCTCGGCTCACTGCAACCTCTGCCTCCCAGGTTCAAGTGATGCTCCCACCTCAGCATCCTGAGTAGCCGGGATTATAGGCGCGCGTCACCACAGCCCGACTAATTTTTGTATTTTTAGTAGAGACAAGGTTTCATCATATTGGTCAGGCTGGTCTCGAACTCCTGACCTCAGGTGATCTGCCCACCTTGGCCTCCCAAAGTGCTGGGATTACAGGCATGAGCCACTGCACCTGGCCTGAACTTGTGATCTTAACAACTCCCTGTCAACATAAACCATCCCACCTTAGTAAATGACACCAGTATCTACCTGATACAAATAGAAAACATCCTTGACTCAGCTCTTTTTCCAATACCCTACATTCAACTTAACAGCAATGCCTATTAGCTCTACCTTGGCATGTATCCTGAATCACCTCTTCCCACCCTTGTCACTGCTGCCACTTTAGTCTAAAAACCAGCATTTCCCAGGGAAATGCTATAATAGCTTCCCTACTGGTATACCTACTACCACTGGATGGACCAGAAGGGTCTTGGGAAAACTTTAATGATGTTCACAGCACTGCCCTACCCACAGCCATCTCATGTCTGCCTCAGAGAGCTACACTGATCTAAAAACAGCCCACGAGGCCCTAAATGATCACTGACTTTATTTCAGCTCACTTTCCTTCATGCCCAACACTAGCCTCCTTCTTTTCTAAAAATATCCCAGCTTTTTTCTCATCTCAGGGCCTTTCACACTGTAGTTCCCACTGTCCAAACACTCTACTACCAGATCTTCACATGACTTGCTCTCTCACTTCATTTAGAACTCTCTCTGTTCAAATGCCTCCTTCTCTAAACAGTCTTTCAATACCACCCTATCTAAAATAGTTATTCACTCTATTTTTCATAACTCTTTCCCTTAGTCTCTCTGGTTTTTATGAGAGTATTACTCTAGTAAAAATTATATGCAAGTTTTAAAAGCTTATTTGTTATCTTCCTTTATAAATGTTATTTTATAAAATGTTAGCTCCATTAGAGTAGAAAAACATAACCTGGACATGGTATAGGCACTCAAAAAATATCGTTTTGAATTCACAGATTTAAATATGGTATTTTCTATTTAATCTTACCTACAAATAAAAAGATACATTAAAGAGTCCTAAGTGTCAGTCAGGACTGTGCATTACTAAAATTTGAATATGCTTAACTAAATCACTGCTTTTCTAGGCTACTAAAGCCAAATTTTTCTTTCTCTTATCCCAGTAGAATATAATTGTACCCCAACTGGAATATTTTAGGTTTTGGATATTTCTAAAAATCTGGTAAAATAAAAAATAGTATATATGTGTATAGTGTATGTGGCAGAGTTGTGATGAACATGTCTTTGTAAGAAACAAGAATATTTCAGAACATTGGTATTCAATTGTCTTTCTTGCTCAGAAACACCTGTATTATATTTATAATATGCAAAAAATAAGGCAGGAGTATAAACAGTAAACCAATGTATATCAGTTTAATGAGCCAAGTTTGGGGAAATGGTTAGAAGTTTAAAGAATATATGAATGGCAAATGAAAAAAGCATATATTATTGAATCTATTCATATCTATTATTAGAGAAAACCCTTATATATGCAATATGCAATCGAAACACTCAATCATCTGAAGGTTTTCATCCACAAAACCCTTCACAGTGTATTTGGTTGGTTGATAAGTTGAAATCTAGGTATAGTAGTAGTCACTAATCCAGGTTTTAAAGAAATATATATTCAAGATGTAATTCTTATAAATGGTTTAGATGTGTTTTTTTCCTACATTTCTCTAACAGTTATTATAATAAATAACACATTTACAGCATTCACTACATGCAGACATGGCTCTAGGTATCTCACATACATTAAATCACAGAATCCTCGTAACAAACCCTTTTCTAGCAGGAAACCTGTCACTTTCTTTACTTAATTCAAGGATTGACAAAAAAAAAAGGCCTGTAGGCCAAATGATTCCGAGCATCTGTTTCTGTAAATCAAGGTTTATTGGAACACAACCATACTCATTTTTTTTTTTTTTTTTTTTTTTTACATATTGTCTATTACTGCTTTCATGCTACAAAGGTAGATCTGAGTAGTTGCAAGAGATACTATGTGGCCTGCAAAGCCAAACATATTTTCTATCTGGCTTTTTGTATAAAAAGTTTGCAGGTCCCCAATTTAATCTAATAATACAAGGTTTGAGGCCAGGCACAGTGGCTCACATCTGTAATCCCAGCACTTTGGGAGGCCAAGAAGGGCGGATCACCTGAGGTCGTGAGTTTGAGACAGCCTGGCCAACATGGTGAAACCCCATCTCTACTAAAAATACAAAAATTAGCTGGGTGTGGTAGCACGTGCCTGTAATCCCAGTTACTCGGGAAGCTTTGTGAGAGAATCACTTGAACCTGGGAGGTGGATGTTGCAGTGAGCCAAGATCATTCCCACTGCATGCACTCCGGCCTGGGCAACAGAGTGAGACTCCAACTCAAAAAAAAAAAAAAAAAAAAAAAGGCATAATTTCCCATGAACTAATTATTTAATAAGTATTTGGTTTATTGCTTTTAGTAGTATCAGAGAGAGAAACAGAAGCATAGTTGTTCCTAATAATTAGATATCAATCTCCAAATTTTGGCTTTTTACTCTGAAATCTTCAAAGCAAGCCAGGACACTTAAATGTATAAAACGTCAAATAATATAATGAAAGCATTTCTTTTCAAAGTCTTAATAAGCTCTTGGACAAAGTAATGCAATCCTCCTGCAATGCACCTGGTCCCACTGGAGCCTGACCCATCCAGAGGCAAGTGTCTACCTTACGCATCTTACCCCAGCAATTAATACAGGGAGTGGCCTGAAGTTGACCCTCTACAAATGTTTTGGCACAGATTCATTAACACGGTAAATACTTTTCACATAACTGGAACTCTTTTCTCTGCCCAATTTATCATCAGATTGAACAACTGAAGATTACATGATATTCTCTAGACTCTCATGCTGTTTGTTGTATCTGTTTATAAATCAGGATCCAACTAAAGTTTTTCTGATAGAAAACTTTAGTTTCTGCAAAGAAAAAAATTACTAGTACAGTAAAAGACTTCAGAAACAAAGCACAAATGTTGCTAACAATGATAGCATTATACAATAGTCCCCTATGAGCATTCACAGAAAGACTGCATAAAGATATGCATAAGCACACAATAAATTGTATGAATGTTTTAAAGAATATCTGTTGACGGTAAAAACCAAAGCTGTTGACTAATCTGATAGCTAGTGTTTCATAAAATGCTTGTAACACTTTAGATATAAATTATCTAAAATTATTTCTTCAAATTTCCTTCTTAGCATTTACATTTCAAAATCATCAAAAAATTAATCAGTCTTTCTTTAAAAAAACTCCTCCTTAATTCTATTGCTACAGGACACTGTGAATTGTACTAATCTTTGCCAAGTCATTTCTAGCAACTTGCATTTAGAAAAATGTCCTCTAAGTATATTATTCTATGATCTAGGTCAAGGGAAAAAAAGAGAAAAAAATAGAAAATTAAATAAATACTAAACATGGTAAAACATAAAGTTCTAAAACCTTAGTAAACAAAGTTTGGGGACCTTTTCGAGATAGTGGAAAGGGCTAAGGGATGTTGTGCATCTTTCTATTTTAGAAGTCCTAGTGAGGGTATGTGTGAGGAGAGACGGAACAAATTGCTCAATGAAAGTAATGGGGTCAACCCTCAGCTGCCTTTCCGGATGCTGTAAATCGGGATGTTCTTCATTGTGTTTCTAGGTTTTTTCTATTTCTTATGTAGCTTCCAGCAATTTCATTTTAGAGTCCACTGCAGTTCATTACAGGGTGCATTTCTCTTTGTAAACTGAAGTGTTCTTCTAGCCAACCCTTCAGCTCAAAACTCCAAGTCACTGATCTTGAAAAAAGTTAATGCCTTTATAATAAGAAATGATCTCTCCTTATTGGTCCCATCATGTTTTGCCCTCTTTTTGTGTGTTGCATTCATCTTGAATTTTGGCTATGTGTCAAACATGCTGGCTTGTAACTACTGGGACAGTCAGAGAGCTACAGAATATAAAACAACTAAATAGGCTTCCTGACCTTACTATTATCAGTATGCGGTTCTCTCCTAGGGAGCCTCTTGTGAAAGTCAGACTGATCGATTGTCATCACTTTTTATGTCGAAGAAAGACATATTGAGCGCCCTTTGGACATTCTTAGCTTACTTAGTTATACTGTAAGTGGCTGTCTTGTTTTCTTAAGGAAAAATATTAATGCTGCTATTAAAATAGGGTGGGTTGGTTTCTTATCTAGTTAACATTGTGCTTGGATGAAATCTATTTTTTCAGTAGTATTATCGAGAAAAAAAATCTTACAAATAGATTTATTAAATAAATAAAAATTTACAACAAGAAACAAAACGTAGTTAACAGAATTTATATAATAGTCTTTTACACTGTAAAAAACATGGCTAACGTAAACGTTTAAAGTGATATTGATTTAAAGTATATCTAGATTTGACTTTCGGAATGCCTTTCTCAGACAAAAAAATTCTTAGATTGGTAAAGTCCTAGGGACAACTTGGTTAAATATGAGGCATTTCTCACTTTGCAACATAAGCAAAGAAAAGGAAATCGGCCAGGTGCGCTGCGGTGGCTCATGCGTGTAATCCCAGCACTTTGGGAGGCTAAGGTGGGGGGGCGGGGGGCGGATCACCTGAGGTCAGGAGTTCGAGACCAGCCTGGCCAACATGGTGAAACACCATCTCTACTACAAATACAAAAAATTAGCCGGGTGTGGTGGTGTGTGCCTGTAATCCCTCCCAGCTACTCGGGAGGCTGAGGCAGAAGAATTGCTTGAACCCAGGAGGTGGAGGTTGCAGTGAGCCCAGATTGCACCACTGTACTCCAGCCTGGAAACAAGAGCAAAAACTCCATCAAAAAAAAAAAAAGAAAAGAAAATGAAATAAATACATAATCATTATATATTATCTCCTAAAATAACTTATACATGTTGAATGCTTACAGTATGCTAGATATTATTATAAGAACTTTCTGTGTGTTTTTACTCTTTTTTTTTTTTTTTTTTTAAATTTTTTTTTATTTTTATACTTTAGGGTTTTAGGGTACATGTGCACAATGTGCAGGTTTGTTACATATGTATCCATGTGCCATGTTGATTTCCTGCACCCATTAACTCGTCATTTAGCATTAGGTGTATCACCTAATGCTGTCCCTCCCCCCTCCCCCCACCCCACAACAGTCCCCGGAGTGTGATGTTCCCCTTCCTGTGTCCATGAGTTCTCATTGTTCAATTCCCATCTATGAGTGAGAACATGCGGTGTTTGGTTTTTTGTCCTTGCGATAGTTTACTGAGAATGATGTTTTCCAGTTTCATCCATGTCCCTACTCTTAACCCTCAAAACAAAGTAATGAGCTATGTAGTATTATTAGCCCCATTTAACAGATGAAGAGAATTAGGCATAGAAATTAATTAACATGATTAGTAGCACGTATGGAATTTTAGCTTGATAATCTCCTATGAGAGCCCATGCTTTTCACCATGATATTAATAGTTTGAATTATTTTTTTCTGCATTACAATTGACTAGAAAACAGTGACAAGGTAATTATAGTTTAGTCAAAGCAATTTATGTAAATATCTAGCTAGTATCAGCAATTTCTTAAAATAAGACAACAATGAAGTCTGCTTCTGAATAATTCTTTAAAAGAAACACACAGAAATCTTACTAATATGAAGTGAGTGGTACCCTCAATGGAAAAACTAAATGATTTAAAAACATAAATACCATAACTTATTTCAATTTATAACAATAATCTTAAGTAAACAAAGATGAATACTAAGTAAAGATTTTGAAATATATCTTTTAAATGGCTAAGATCTTTTTTGTAAGAGACCACCATTGCACATCAATATACAATTGATATACAATAGTAATAAATATTATTATTGTATATCAATAATTTTGTGTATCAATATTACATAATTATTATACAATTATATATTATTGTATATCAATAATAATTTTTCCACAGAGTGGTACTCAATGGAAAAATTAAATGATTTAAAAACATAAATACCATAACCTAGTTCAAATTTATATTACAATGTCTTAAGTAAACAAAGATAGATACTAGGTAAGGAGAGATTTCGAAATACATATTTTAAATAGCTAAGATCTTGCCCAGGCGTGGTGGCTCACGCCTGTAATCACAGCGCTTTAGGAGGCCGAGGCGGGCAGATCACGAGGTCAAGAGATCCAGATTGCGCCACTGCACTCCAGCCTGGCGACGAAGTGAGACTCCGTCTCAATCAATCAATCAATCAATTGCTAAGATCTTTTTTGTAGGAGACCATCACTGCATATTATAACTGCATGTATGTTTAACTTTTACTGTACATTTAAAAATAGATTTCTGTGTACTATAAATGGCATAAGAAATAATATCTAACCTATAACGTACACTGTCTACCCTTCAAAGAATGATTCACTGGTTTTCTAGCAGAATTGGAAAACATGGGTAAGGAATCTTAGTAAAGATGACATATATGTTTGAAATCATTCAATATTTTAAGAAATAGGTGATCCTTAACATATTTATTATTTAAATTTTATCAAAGAAAAAGTTTAACGTTGAAAAAGAATGTTAATTGCTTAAAAAGAGGCTTTTTCCAAAGACCAGGCATAGGGAGCACACAATAAACAAACGTATCTTCTGCAGATAGTTTTTAAAAATAATAATAAAATTCACTTAAAGTCAATTGCTTTCTGTTATCACCATGCGCTGGCAGTTCTAAATAATACAAGCATACTTTGGAGATATTGCAGATTCAGTTCCAGACCACTGCAACAAAACAAATGCCTCAATAACGCGAGTTGCACACATTTTTTTGGTTCCTCAGGGCATATAAAAGTTATGTGTATGCTATATTGTAGTCTATTAAGTTTGCAATAGCATTGTGTCTGAAAACAATGTATATAACTTAATTTTAAAAGTACATTTTTGCTAAAAATGTTGATCATCTGAGCCTTCCACAAATCTTAATCTTTTTGCTGGTGGAGGGTCTTGCTTCAATGTTGGTGGCTGCTGACTAACTATGGTGGTGGTTACTGAAGGTTGAGGTGACTGGCAATTTCTTAAAATAAGACAACAATGAAGTCTGCTGCACTGACTCTTCCTTTTATAAAGGATTATTCTGTAGCATGCAATGCTGTTTGATAAGATTTTATCCATAGAACTTCTTTAAAATTTGGAGTCAATCCTATACAACTCTGTCACTGCTTAATCAACTAAGTCTATGTAATAGTATCTTTTGTTGTCATTTCAACAATGTTCTTGGCGTCCTCACCAGGAGTAGATTTCATCTTAAGAAACCACTTTCATTGTTCATCCATAAGAGGTGACTCCTTATTTGTTAAAATATTATCATGATATTACAACAATTCAGTCATATCTTCAGGCTCCAATTCTCATTGTAGATCTTCGGCTATTTTCAACACATCTACAGTTACTTAATCCACTGAAGTCTTAAGACTTCAAAATCATCTGCAAGAGTTGGAATCAACTTCTTCCAAACTCCTGATAATGTGGATATTTTGACCTCCTCCCATGAATCACAGATGTTCTTAATGGCATCTAGAATGGTAAATCCTTTCTAGAAGATTTTCGAATTACTTTGCTTAGATCTATCACAGCTATTGCAGATCTATAGCAGCTATATAGCAGATCTATAGCAGCTATAGCCTTATTAAATATATTTCTTAAATAATAATACTTGAAAAATAACCTTTATCCATGGGCTGCAGAATGGATATTGTGTTAGTAAGCATGAAAACATTATTCTCCTCGTACATCTCCATGGGAGCTCTTGAGTGACCAGGTACATTGTCAATAAGCAGTAATATTTTGAAAGAAATATGTTTTTCTGAGCAATAGGTCTCAACAGTGGATGTAAAATACTCAGCAAGCCATGCTATAAACACATGCGCTGTCATCCAGGCTTTGTTCTTGCATGTATAGAGCACAAGCAGAATAGATTCAGCATAATTATTAAAGGCCCTAGGATTTTCAAATGGTAAATGACCATTTGCTTCAACTTAAAATCATCAGCTGTATTAGCACCTGACAAGAAAGGCAGCCTGTCCTTTGAAGCTTTGAAGCCAGGCACTAACTTCTCCTCTCTAGCTATGAAAGTTCTAGATGGCATATTCTTCCCATAGAGGGCTGCTTTCTATACACCAAAAATCTATTGTTTAGTGTAGCCACCACCATCAATAATTTTACCTAGATCCAGACAACTTGCTGCAGCTTCTACAACAGCTCTTGCTGCTTCACCTCACACTTTTATGTTATAAAGACAGCTTTTTTTCCTTAAACCTCATGAACCAACATCTGCTACCTTTATACCTTTCTTCTGCAGCTTCCTCACTTCTTAGAATTGCAGAGTTAGGATCTTGCTCTGGATTAGGCTTTGGCATAAGGGAATGCTGTAGCTGGTTTGATTTTCTATCCAGATTACACAAGCTTTCTCCATTTCATCAATAGGCTGTTTTGCTTTCTTAACATTTGTGTGTTCACTGGAGTAGCATTTTTAATTTCTTCTGAGCACTTTTCTTTTGCATTCATAACTTGGCTGTTTGGCAAAAGAGGCCTAGATTTCACCTTATCTCAGCTTTCACCATGCCTTCTTCACTAAGCTTAATCATTTCTAGCTTTTGATTTAAAGTGAGAGACCTGTTACTATTTCTTTCACTTGAACACACAGAGGACATTGTGGGATTATTAACTGGCTTGATTTCAGTATTTTTGTGTCTTGGGGAGTAGGGAGGCCCAAGAAGAGGGAGAAAGATAGGGGAGTGGCTAGTTGATAGAGTGGTCAGAACACACACATTTATTAAGTTCCTATGTGGGCATGGTTTGTAGTGCCCCAAAACAATTTCATAATAACATCAAAGATTACTGATCACAGATCACCATGATAGACATAATCATAATGAAAAAGTATGAAATATTGTGAGAGTTACCAATGTGACACGGAGACACAAAGTGAGCAAATGCTGTTGAAAAAATAGCATTGATAGACGTACTGTACAACAGGATTGACACAAACCTTCAATTTGTTAAAAATACAATATCTGCAAAGTACAATAGAGTGCAATAAAACACGGTGTATCTGTGTTAAAATACTACTCTTGGAAAAAAAAATCTCCTTTGTTCCAAGTTTTAAGCAATTGCTGTGGTTCCTGTTGAGTTTTAACAACATTTGCATAAGCTTCAAATTAACTCATTTTTATGACTTATCCTTGAGTAAACATTGAATTCTACCCGGAAGTTTACTGGGAGAACTCTCAGTCACATATTCTAACCCAGACAAACACAGATTTGCCTACATAGGTTCATTTCAAGAGGAGTTCCTAATGTCTCAAAGTCATTGAAGGTCTCTTTGGATGCAGCTGCTGTCTCCAAAGCATAGGTATTACATAATTTCGCTTTTAAAGGTAGATTTAAAATAAACAATAATCTCACCATGATTATGAAGACCAAGAAACAGAACTTGAGTTCCTTCACTGCTAACAATTTATGTGACCACTTGGAGATTTTGTGTTAAATATTCTTTGACACAGAGACATCTGAAAGCCCCTAGAATTTATCCCAAAGAAACAAAGATATGGACTGTATTGCAATTTCTGGAATTTACTGTAGAGTAGGATTTAAAAAAATCTCTTCCAATCTTACCTTATAATTAAGATTTCTCCTATTTGTATATCTGCTTGCTGATGTGAAAGAAACTTTTCAAAATGTAACTTAATAAAAAGGGCTCTCCAGACAAAGTCATTGGCAACTTTGTAGGAGTTAAGGCTCTAAACTAGAAAACTATACTGCACTAGAAGTAAATGCATTATAATGAACTATAAAGAAACTGAAACTAGAAACAACTAGAAATGACTGCAACAGACCAATAAGTGGGTATAAGTTTTTTGTCTTTATTCAGAAAACATATTAATGAAACTAAAAGGTATTATTTCAACATCTCATGTACCTCATACATATATTAATCTATGTACCCACAAAAATTAAAAATAAAAATAAATTTAAAGGAAAAATAAAAGGTATTATTCCATTACTTCCCCCTTCTTTGGTGTACTATGATATTTAATTTATTCACTAATTTATTTTCTTGGAATGATTAAATGATCTTTTTTTTCTTTTCTAGCCATTATTAGTACTTATTTCATCATTACTACCAAAACTAATGTTGCAGACAGGAGGGAAGTAATTAAAAATGATACATTGGGCTGGGCACAGTGACTCATGCCTATAATCCCGGCACTTTGGGAGGCTAAGGCAGTAGATCACTTGAGGTCAGGAGTTCGAGACCAGGCTAGCCAACATGGCAAAACCCCATCTCTAGTAAAAATACAAAAATCAGCCAGGCATGGTGGTGCACACCTGTAATCCCAGCTACTTGAGAGGATAAGGCACGAGAATTACTTGAACTTGGGAGGCAGAAGTGGCAGTGAGCTGAGATCGCGCCACTGCACTCCAGCCTGGGTGACAGAGTGAGACCCTGTCTCAAAAACAAACAAACAAACAAACAAAAAGATATGCTGTGCATGTCAAATATGCTAGGCAAAACACTACAAGATAAGAGGATCTGAGACAACTTCATTCATTTGCTTAATACAACCATTTACTCTTGCTGACTCCAGTTACTCATGTCTGTCCCTTTTCAAGAACAATCATCAGATTTGTGTGCATTCTATTCCCAGGAACTGGTCTTGCCAAGGTCACTGATGACCTCATTTTATTTAATCTCTCCATAGCACAACTCTATCTTTGATTTCCACAACACAGCTCTCTTATCCTGAGTTTTGTCTTACTTTCCTAACAATTCTCTTTCTCTTCCCTTCCCCTGCCCCAGTTGTTCCTGCTCTTTAAATTGGATTCCTAGGATTTTGCGTCTGGTCTCTTCCCACTCCACACATTACTGGTGTGTCATCGCATGCATTCCAATGATTTTACCTACTAATTATTTGCTGAAATATATCTTTCTAGCCACATTCCCTGATCCCACCCTCCAACTCTGATATCTATGCCTAAGCATCCCACAGGTTCCTTAAATACAGCATAATCAAACCTAAATTTCACATCTTCCTAAATTTCACATCTATATTCTCTAAACCAGAAAACCTAGGGGTATCTTAGATTCCTTTCTCTCCTTCATCCTGAAGTCCAATTGATGATCAAATCCTGTTTATTCTTCCTCTTTTTATGCATTCCTCATTCGCCATCCCCTATTGCTACTACTCATTTTCTCTCACCTGACATGCTGGTGTTTTCTTAATTTGTCTTTCCTCCTCTGGTCCTCCTCACTATATTCCTACTGTGATCTTACTAAAGTGTACATCTAATTGAATTGCCTTTATGTTTCTGGTTTCACACTGCTCAATCTAGAAAATCAGTACTCCTTGGTAAGGTATATAATCTGACTCTGGTCTGACCATATCTCTTGTGATACCTCTGGGAAAGCCCAATGACTTACTTATTTCAAAATATTTGGAGTTCTCTGAGTGTTCCTCCATGTTTCACACTTCTAGATCTTCTGTTCGTGCCCTTCTATCGCCTACTCAATGAAAACCTCACTATGATGACATTATCAAATTGTACCTTCTCTTTAAAACTTTCCTCATAACCACAGTCAGTAAAATTAAACACTCTCATCTTACAGAGTTTCTATGACAGTCCTTAACCACACTTTGAAACTTTTATACATCTTGTAATTCTTTTTAAGCTATAAACTTCCTGAAGGCGGCTACCCCATCTTAATGATCTATATATCTGTAGGTAGTTGATAAGTGATTCCTGGATAAACAAATAAATCATATTTGTTTTGGCATTACTTTTCTTTTACTCTTTGTTTTCCTCATTATGGTTATAAAGTAGCCCTACTTTATTTCCTCACACTAATATAGGCTAACAAACATACGTTATGGCTGCCTTTAACAAATGTTTACTGAGAATCTGTACTGTAACAACATATTTTTGTTAGAAGCATGAGTGAGAGTGTGTGTGTGTGTGTGTGTGTGTGCGCGCGCGTGCACTGAGGGGATTGCAATGGGGACAGGATAAAAACGTATAAAAACTTGGTCCTAAATCTTTGCTTATTAACCTTGGCCCTGCTCCTCACAATGTTTCTACACTTAATTCATAAGAGAGGTAGATAACTTCAATGGGGTTGGAAAAGTTCGTTTTCAAAGGTGTATTTATTTCGACGCCAATGACACCTACATTTTAGGCCCCCTTCACTAGCCTGAGCTTTCCCCGTGGAAACTGCAGGCATTTATAATTTATTTTATGCAATTGCATTGAAGTTGCTGTAGACATTCTGCATTCATAATTTTGTTTTCTCTTTTGTAAACTGCTCTGCTCATTCCACCCCACGCTGTACAAAACTATTAGAACTTCAAGGATTTAGAAAGTCCAGATCAATCCCCTGCCTCTATTTTTAATGGTAGCTGTTATTTATTGAGCACTTCCTATGTGCCAAGCACTGTTCTGTGATTGATTTGCATTTATGTCTATCTATATCAGGATATTCAGAAGCCCATAATAATAAAGAGTTCTCAGTGTACTAGATGGATTGTGCTAAATGCTATTTATACATCACTTTTTAGAAGTAAAAAAAAAGGAAAGCACAAAGAGATTAAGGAACTTGCCCCAAATCATACAGCAAATATCTGAAGGCGAGCACGCAGGCACCAATTCTGCATGCTTAACCATTACCCTGTAAAGCTTTGGCCATAATTTACCCCTTCTGTGGATTCTGATGACTGCAAGTCCAACAAGAAAATGCCTTTCATTCTTTCAATATCTTATTAGAGACCTCATGCAGAATATCTCTTGGCAAATAACACACTGACTTACAATGATGCACATGAGTTATTTCCATGTGTAAAAATTAAGAGGGTAGAAAAAGCAGTACCAAGAAAATGTAGAGTGGGATAAAATGCCAAAATGCAGGCTTTGCCAACTTAATTATATTAAGTAGTTTTGATCCTGAATGTTGAAAGAAGCAAATTATCAAGGTTAATATGGAACTGAATCAAAGCTGCTGTGAGACGATACATAGACAGTACACCATAAAATACACAAATTTGTTATAATCTTCCAATTTAAGGCTTTGCATTGCAAATATCAGCATCTAACATTTAGCAAAAAAAAAAAAGTTATGGATTGGGTTGCTCTTGGGAATAAAATATTTTATGCTATTGTGAATACTATACATCACACTGTCTAAATAGCTTCATTTTTATAAATTGTCATGCTATTGTCTATTTTAAAATCTCTGGGTTTTCTTTGCAAAAGGTCTACGTATCATTTACTTCTTGAATTTAGCTTCATTTCAAATTTTACTTAGTGCTTCTCTGAAAATCCCTGTGTGCATCCCTGTTCTCTACTGTAAGGTAGCTGTGGTGATTCCAAAGGTCATGTACAGCAACTGAGTGGAACAAAGTTACCACATACCTCCTATTGGCATTTTAAGCAGGTGTTGCTGGATAACTACATTCCCAGCCACCTCAGTGTGTCAAATTCGGGAAGATAATTTTCTTAAACTATAATAGAAATTTCATTGAGGCAATTTGTCTTCAATGCATGAGATATGATTGCTCAGCTATCCCCAGATTCTGTCTGAGAAATCAAGCAAATACATTTTCAAATAGTGGCTTTGATTATTTTGATCCTAGGTACAAAGCAGTATGTTGATGGTGTCATTTGGGGGTTCCATTTACATAAAACAAATTTATAGTTGATGTGCCACTTTGTAGCCACCAGAGTTAATGGGCCTTTTAAGAACCTCTACTTAATAACAATAAAGTGTCATTTTTACAAGAGTTAATGTTGGAAGAATTAATGCACCTCAGAGGCTGACCTTCAGCTGCTCCTTCGATGGTAACTACTGTACCATTTCATGCTCAGAGATTCTCCAGATTTAAAGTTGACATTATAAAATCAGCATTCTCAGATGTTTTTAATAAAATTGAAATATTAATTGTGGATGTATGGAGCAAGCTGCTAGTATGCCGATAATACTTTAGTAAGGAAGGAATTTTCACCAAGATTTAGGTAATACTTAACCGCCAAAGTTCCTAAATAATTTGTATTGATATCCAGGTGTTAGAAATGATTGTTAATGAGTCACCATAACAGCTCTGGGAGGCTATCCACAAGTAAAATTTCTATTTTTGCAAAATATGTATGCAGTTAAGGAGTTAATAACTGCTGCCTCCTACAACCCTTCACAAGGATACATGCCAAAATGATATGCAGGGGGATGGTAAATGTCTCATTGCCTTGATCCTGGATAACAGGCACAACAAAACAAAGCACCACTCATTCTAAATAGGAGGGTGTCAAGTCTTCCAAGGCAAGTGTGAGTCCTTAACTCCAGCCTGAGCCTCTGTTACAAAATTGCATAATAGGATCTAGTAGCCTGTGAAAGTGTTTTCCCACATATCAACATTGTAGTGGACCTAGTAAAGAGTCATCAAGTTGTCTTGATTTGCTAAATGGGGTAAACAAACTACCTTTGACTGGCAGATGCAGAAGAGACTATACTTTTCCATACTGGTTGGCGGAGTTCAAATCGAAAAGAAGGGAATGCTAGGTTCAACAACATAAATGAAGAGAATATTCAGACTTATTTAACAGCTCCCCCCCCCACCAAAAAAAAAAAAAAACCATAAGAGTATATAAGTTTAGGACTACAGATCAGGTTTTTAACACTTGTGGCCAAATATGAATAAAGGGCCCAAACATGAAATTATTTGGACAAAAGCATCTTTTTTGCATGTGGTAATCCAGGTTCTCCTCCTGGAGAAGCAGACACAAAGAAAAGATCAGAAAAACCCAACAGTTATGAGAGGCAGGGTCAGAGAGGAACACCTATGAAAGAAAACAGGAGGAAGCCAGAGGAGGCCAAGAGGCCAATCTCACCTCCATGTGGGTCTAACCTCTTTGCAGAACAGGGGGAAGAGAGGCAGGAAGGAAAACAAGCTTTACATTGTAGTGCAGTGTAAGAAAGTTTCAGCTAAGCTCATGGGGATTCTTGAGCTCACATTGCCATCAGTGGCGTCCCACATCCCTCAGGAATGGGCCCGTTTTAGTACCCCTGCTGCACTCTGTCACTGACTAGAAGCAGCTCCTAAGAAGAGTGGGGCCTCAACACCAAAGCTGTGATGGATCCAGAAAGCAGCATCTCAAGCCCAGTACTCAGTTGTGTTTCTTGCGGTAGGAGATGTGAGAGGGCATTTTCGTGAGCATCACAATGCATTCAGCCAGTCACTATGCTTTTATAGGCATTAACTACAATATTTTAATAAAAATCTGAGCTCCAACTGGGTAAACAAACATGAGTGATTTTACTTCCAATTTGCAGAAATCAAATACTTACAGATAAATAAAAATTACTGTAGAAAATTCAGCTAAAATTAGCAAAGCTAAAATTAACAAAAGATTTCAACTGACCACAAAAACAGAAAATCACCCTAATTAATCAGTTCCATCAAATGTATTCCTCACTTGCAGACAGTAACTACCTTTAGTACACATAAGCACACAGTAGTTTTAAGATCTTAGTCCGATAAGGGAGTACTGACATTAGTTGAATAAAGCCAGTAGAGCAAATCAGCAACACTGCTCAGATAATCAAAATGAAGATTCATAAGACAGGGACAAAGATAAACAGAAATGTGTCTAATACACAGTATACAAGATGCGTTACTCACTATGCTATGGTTTTTAAAAAGGGGATAAAGATGAGCAAGAAAGACAACCTATGTACTAATGTAAGTATAAGACGAGAGTTCCATTTTGCTTTGACACTGCAAATTGTCAAAAGGGCTGGCTTAGGTTGGTTACATCTATGCACCCTGGTAAGACACAATCCAAGTTGTTTAATTAGATGTTCTTAGAAAAACTGACTTATTTGTGAAGTCAGAGTCTTGTAACTATGTTTAATATTCTCTTTAAATGTCACTTTAAGTAGTAAAATATTTTTAAAAATCAGAATTAAAAAATAAGCTCAAGTGGGTACGTGGCACTTTTGAAGTATCTTTCATATGATTTTCTAGGAAGAAGAACATCAGACCCACAGAAGTCCTTAGTAAAGATGTCATGTTATCCCAATAGGAATGTCTGACATCTTGATAATCTTGCAGCTTCTCGTGTAATCCAGAAGGAGGTAAAACTACAGTGAAGTGCATGTTCTCAGACTTGAATGGGTACACAGAGATGAAAATATAATTAATTCAATTGTACTTCTTTGAGATACTTCCAACACGTTCAGCCAACAGAACGATGGTGATTTTTTTCCCCTTTTCAGAAGTAGAGTCTTTTTGAAACATTCTGCTTTGAATACAGGGCTTTTTTTTTTGAATTGCCTTGTACTCCTCCTCCCTAGGATAATAAAACTCCAAGCTCTATATAAGTAAGTATAAAGGATTTTATAAAATGCAAAATGATAAAGTTTACAGAGAAAATTGCTAGGTTTTAGACAATAATACTATCGGCTTAGGGCTGAAAGAATCAGAGGTCTAAAGGTTTAGAGACTCAGAATGAAAGCACATATAACACCTAGCTCTGAAAATTAGGTCATGTTAACAGAACTATTTGACTGCTCCGTTTGCATCTGAAAGTCCAATATTTGAGGAAATGTGACTATTTTAATAGCAGGCTTGTGTCAGCAGTTATAAAAATGAGGCCTGAAGCACTGAAAATAGTCTCCTTTCCTTGTTGTCTTTGTCCTTCTAATTATTCCAGATTGTGTTGGAATATCTGTCTTCTTCCTACACCTTACTTCTCACCCAGCAGTGGTCCCTAACTCAGAGCTAATCTGTAAAGGTCAAACCAAAGTTGGAAGCATCCCAAGAACCCATGATTATGCACCAATATTGCTGAGTAGCTAAAAGGTAGACAGCTTTTGGCTAGTGACAGATTTCTTTTTAATAAACAAGTTCACTGAGGGAAAAAATAAAATGATGAATCTGTTAAATATAGAAAACCCAAATTAAAAACAAAGAAGTTGTTGATTGCTTTCTCTCCTTTAAAATACACAGTTGAGAAAAAAACCCTACAAGTACAGAATTCCCTAATATTTAAAATGTATAGAAAATAATTCATTCTGTCAATCAATACTTATTATGCAGGGGACTTCTTTTTATTTCATTTTACTTATTTTTTTATTTTACTTTAAGTTCTGGGATACACGTGCAGAACATGCAGGTTTGTTACACAGTTATACATGTGCCATGGTGGCTTGCTGCATCTATCAACCTGTCATCTAGGTTTTAAGCCCCGCATGCATTAGTTATTTGTCCTAATGCTCTCCCTCCCCTTTCCCCCCATCCCCGACAGGCCCCAGTGTGTGATGTTCCCCTCCCTGTGTCCATGTGTTCTCATCGTTCAACTCCCATTTATGAGTGAGAACATGCGGTGTTTGGTTTTCTGTTTATCTGTTGTTAGTTTGCTGAGAATGATGGTTTCCAGCTTCATCCGAGTCCCTGCAAAGGACGTGAACTCGTTCTTTTTATGGCTGCATAGTATTCTATGGTGTATATAAAGCAGGGCCCTTTTGTAGGCATGCAGGATATAATAGTGAACAAAACAGAGAAAACTCTGTCCTCATGGAGCTGACATCTGAAGTGAAGGGAGACAGACAATAAGAAATTATTTAAATATATATAAGAAGTCATTGGTGAAAAGAGTTGAAGTAGGTTGCAAGTTTAATCAGGTGGCCAGAGAAAGACTCACTAAGCAGTGGTGTTTGAGAAAAGACCTGAAGGAGCTGACTGGGACAGGGAGGGGAGCAGGAATGACTCATGAGATAGCTGTGTGGAAAGCATCCCAGGCAAAAGGAACAGCAAGTGCAAGGCACTGACATGGGAGGGGGTGTTTCTGATGTAACAGAGGAGCCTTGTGCCCTGGAGTCTAGCAAACAAGGGGAAAACACTAAGAGATATACTAAGAGGCATTGGGGAGCCAGATGTGAGCAACTGTGGGGACTTGGGATTTTATTCTGAGAGAGATAAAAGACCATTGTAAGTAGAGGCTGAATATAGAAGAATATCATACAATTGGTAAGTGAAGGAATCACGCTGGCTGCCATATTCAGAATAAAACAGTTAAAGGGAGCAAGGGAGAAAGCAGAGAAAACAGTAAGAAGACTATTGAAATAAAACAGGTGAGAGACAAGGGGCACTGGACTAAGATGCAGCAGGTGTGGTGAGAATTAGTCAAATTTTGAGTCCATTCAACTCTTCTTTTCAAGGAAGAGTTGAAAGAATTTGCTGATAGACTGGAGTGCACGAAAAAGAAGAGTTAAGAGGAATGAAGGTTATGGCATGATCATCTGAAAGGATAAAGTTACTACTGAGGAAGAATGTGAAGGGTCAGGTGTGGGAGAAAAAGTAAGGAATTTGTTTGGGGTTGCTAAGTGTGACATACCCATTTAGACAAAAAATAAAGATGTCAACTAAGCAGATTGATACATGTGTCTGGAGTTCAGGGGAGAGGTCCAGGTTGGTGATGAAAATTTGGGAATTGCCAGCATAAAAATGGTATTTAAAGCCATGATACTGGAAGAGATCTCCAAGGCAGAGAGTGCACAAGGCAAAGATGTCCAAGGACTGAGCCCTGGGGCCCTCTGATGTTTGGTAGCATACAGCTTTTCTGCATCTCATGACAAGAAGCATTCCATAGATGGTCTTAAAAGGATTCTAGATGAGATGATTGCTTAAAACCAAATATTGCAGAGTAAGTTTATACATTAAGTGGTGATTTTAACCAGATGCTATCTAACATTCCTTCCAATGCTATATGATTTTTGTGACTAAAAATGAAATCTTCAACAACGAGATATCACTACACACCTATTAGAATAGCCAAAATTCAGAACACTGACAACACTAAATGCTGGCAAGGATACGGAGCAACAGGAACTTTTATTCACTGTAGTTTGCAATGCAAAATAGTACAGCCACACTAAAAGACAGTTTGGCAGTTTCTTACAAAACTGAACATGCTCTTACCATATGACTCAGTAGTCACACTCCTTGGAATTTACCCAAAGGAGTTGAAACTGTATTTTGACATAAAAACCCACCCATGAATATTTATAGCACCTTTATTCATAATTGCAAAAACTCAGATGCAACCAATATGTCTTTCAGTAGGTGAACAGATAAATAAACCTTGGTACATCCCGACAATAGAATATTATTGACTGCTAAAAAGAAATCAGCTATCAAGTCATAAAAAGTCATGGAGGAAACTTAAATGCATATCACTAAGTTACAGAAGCCAGTGTGAAAAGGTTACATACTGAATGATTCCAACTATATGACATTCTGGAAAAGGCACAACTGTGGAGACAGGAAAATATCAGTATTTGCTAGGGGTTAGGCAGATGGAAAGATGAATAGGAGAACTAAAGAGGATTTTTAGGGCAGGGAAAATACATATGATACTATAATGGTGGATACATTTGTCCCAACGCATAGAATGTATAACACCAAGAGTGAATTCTAGTGAAAACTATGGACTTTAGGTGATAATGATGTGTCAACACAATAAGCTCATCCATTGTAACAAAGGTACCACTTTGGTGGGGGATGTTGATAATGAGAGAGGCTATGCATATGAAGGGGTAGGGGGTGTAAAATAAATCCCTGTACCTTCTTCTCAACTTTGTTGGGAACCTGAAACTGCTCTAAAAATAATCTTCAAGAAGATAAAATCTTTTTAACTTCATAAAATTCTAATATATAAATATGTGTCATAAGTATACAATATAATTCCCTGATTTATTTATACTTTATATATGAGGATTGACCTTGCATTGTTCAGATGAAATTCTACAGTAAAAAATGTGTTACTTGTCTGTGAAAGTCAAGCACTGAGTCCATGTTTCAACGAGCTGCCATTAGATTCATATCAATGATTTAAATATAAATGTATATTATTTAGACTAAAAATACCCTGGGCCCTATTGGTTAAATCCTGAGTTGACCAGATATAGAAGTAGAGAATAGTTTCCTTTAATCTGACATGGCTAGATTATTTTAAATCATATAAGGAGAGATTTTATATCATTGATTATTTTGATAAATGTTTTTCTAATACATAAAGTAATGTATGTTGAATATATTAAAAATGAGAATTTCAGAAAAAAATCTAACAATATTTAATACCATACATACATATCAATTTCAATATGGTTTGTTTATCTTGGACTACATATATTTTATTTTTGTTTGCATAATCCCTAAGCTATGTAAACCCTGGGGAAAAATGTCTAATAAACAAGACCCTACATCATTCCTCCTGCATGAGCTATGATTCTTTACCTTTGTAATGCACTTATAATAACATGACAAATCGTATCTTTTACTTCCACCTCCACTCTGGTTGTCTTTGGAATTAAATTCACCAGAGAAGCCTTCTGAAAAGGTGTGATATTTCACCTGTCATGTACACATCAATAGAACATCTTTTCTTGGCACTTGCTTTCAAAATCACTCAAGATATAGGTAATCTTAAAACAAGAATCAAAGCTTTTTCAAGAACTGTGACACCAAAGAGTCAATACTGAATGCTATCAAACTGTACACAATGCCAGTAAGACAATATCAGTAAGAACTGCATTTCTCTTTTCTAAAGGAAACACCATATCTCAATCAACTAACATGTTCTTTCCTCATTGTAGCTAGTTTAAGTCACATTTTCAACCATAAAAATATAGAGACAAATACTTTTTTTCTATTAAAGATTCTTCCTCAAGAGACATAAAGAGTCACAGAAAACTTCAGGAAAGTCCATTAATGTCATATCTTCCAGAGGATTTCTTATATCTTCTTAGAGGAATAACAATACAGAGGTATTAAATAACCATGTCTTAAAGTAAGACATGAGTACCCACAACAGCTAACCCAGACCTATGAGGAAACTTAGCCAAGACTAGGGGATTTCTTGTTTTACAATGGCCTCACTCATGTCTGATGATTGGCCACCTGTCGAATGGGGTGAGTAAAACGTTAAGTCCTTCATCATCTGTTGATAACAGGGTTCCAAGAGAATAAATGGAAGCATTCAAGGTCTCCTAAGGTCTAAACCTAGAAATGGCATGATGTCAATCTTACCACATTGTATTTGTCAAGGCAAATTACCAAGGTCACATGGCATTCAAAAGGTGGGAACATAAACCCCCATATTTTGAATTTGAATGGGAATTCAAATTCAAATTTGCTGGGGGTTTACGTTCCGTTCCCACCTTTTTTGGGAACTTTGGTGGGAATCTGGTGGGAATTTTGAATTGCCCACCATATGAATTTCCAAGGTCATATGCCATTCAAAAAGGGGGAGCTTAAACTCCACCTCTCGGTGGGAGAAAATGAAAAGATATCACAAATGGATGTGGATGGGGGCATTTACTAAGGCTGGAGAGAGGGGAAGTGTTAGGAGATGAGCTCAAAGAGCTAGGCAGCAGGGAGATCAATAGCGAAAGCAGGGAGATCAGTTAAGAGGCTATTGAAACAATACGGAAGAGAATGCAAACTACTGATTTTCAAGTAGCAAACTCCCAATACACACTGCCTGACAAAAATTTCATCTTAATGAGCAAGCACCTGAAACTCAAATAAGGCATGCCTTACAAACGCACTGCTCTGAATATCTTGTGTGTTCATGTTCTAATCCCCTTGTTCTTGCCACCAAGCAAAGTTGAGGTTTTTGTTTCTTCACAAATCAAGATATAAAAAATAAACTACGTATAATTTGAATCTGTAGCAACTCTTACAGTCAATTTTCAATTTGTATAACATGCTATTTAAACTTCAAAGATGCATACGAATTTGAAATATTGTTTTTACAAAATCCAAAGATACATTTTATCCAAAATATCCACAATAAATGATGCACTAAAGCACCAATCCAGTGACAAGGGAATTAACAATTGAAATAATAACTGAGACATAGTAAATTGTTTATAATTATGGAAGCCATACCCTGGACATCTTGCACATATAGCAGCAACATGCTCTAATGGATAGTACCTGGGGCATTTTCTTTGTAGATTCACCTATCTTTTACGTTCAGCTCATTAATTATATGAGAAAATGATCCCGACTAGCTAAGGATTATCTTACACATTTTTTTCTTTATGGTATAGAAATGAAGCCAAGCCCTTTAAGATAATTTTTATAAGACAGAAAATAAATAAATAGATGCTGCATAACTAATCCCCAGACTCTTAATATTTAACAGAAAAAAAGTGAAAAATTTCAACTTTATCCATAAATATAAGACACGAAATTGCTTGAGCTAAAAAAAAAAATGGGTAAATAAAATGTTCTATAACTTGCTTGCATTTCTAGTATCCATGTCTTTATCATTTCAACGTTTTCTCTCTGTGATTCAGAATTGACCTTGAGAGGTCATCATGAACACACCAGAATCTTGAAACAGAGCCATACTTATTCTGTATGAGGCAAAAAGCAGGAAAACAAATCCCATTTTAAAAGTTTAATGGAACAACATTTTATAACTTGCTTTGGAAACTTATCCCAATAATCTTCATTACCACCAAATAAATAGACTTACTCATTTTCTATCAATTCACACTGCCAAGCTTTCATTAAGTAAGTAAAAGATATCAGTTTTATAATACAGCAAATTTAATCCACAATTTCATTCATTCAACAAATATTGACAAAGTGTCCACAACATGCAAAGCTCCTCAATATGTACAGATTAAAAGTAATTGTCTTGTGTGATAATTAGGGGATAGGAGAATGGAACATTTGCTGATTGTCTGCCAAGTATTAGGCTGTTTTGAGGTGCATTTCAAATTCTCACAGGCACTCCAGGAGATTCAACAGTTAAGGAATTTGGCCAAGGTCAAAGAAAAGATGTTTAGCTAAAATGTGGCAGAGATTAAAGAACAGAACTCTCTAATATCAAACTTTTTCCCCAGAACTATATTTTTTATACAGGTTGAATCATTCATAAAATAAAAGTAATAGAAGTTATTCTTACATAGTCATATTTTAAAACTATTTTTTTGAAATTTATATCATAAAATACCCTCCCAACACTGGTTACTTCAGCTGTAGGCTCCACTCTTGTTAGGTCCTTCAAATAACATAATCATAACATATTTATCCTTGAAGTACATGTATAGAAAAACATTTTAGGTTCCAAATTATGGCTAGAAAGGTTCTAAAATGTTCATAAGTACTGACAAATATCATGGGAAAGGTGACAAACCAGGGTAAGCCACTAAGGGACCATTAGCTGAGATAGATTTAAGAAATCAATTCATTATGTTTTTCCTTACATAATCCACTTTTGAGTCCTACTACCAGTGTAGCTCACTGGCATGTCTAGAACTCAGAATTTAGATAAATCAGATTATCATACTATTGTACATTATTTTATTTCCATATTCATAAGAATCTCTACTTAAAATATATAGCTAAATTTAAAAGTGTCCAAAGTCAAACACATGTGACCATGTAATCATAATTTTAACTCTTAAATAATCTATAAGCCAGTCCTGGATAAAATACACCATACAGAAACCAATGACACCAGACTTGGCCTTTTGCTTGTTATAGAAAAAATAATGTGTTTTATCTGATTCATCTCAAACTACCACTTACCAGGTTTTATTCTGGTGTATTCCAAAATCACTCCCCAAGCAATTATGATGTGTACCAAAGGTGCAAATCATTGCTTGTATGATGATTATCAATTTCATTGCCATTTCTCTCTTTTTAAATTTATGTTAAAATAGAGGGGTTGTGAGCATAAGACTCTTCTCTGTTTATAAATCAATTTTAGGCAATGTATTCTTAGTAATGTTCTGTAATGTTAAAAATATGTATCATTTTACCTTGTTTTTCTTCTACTAACTTTATTTGTGCACTAAAAAGCTTTTGCTATTATCTCTAAAATGTGTCTGTGTGCTTTCTAATTTTAGATATGTAATATGTTATTCT
The DNA here is from genome assembly GCF_028878055.3 of Symphalangus syndactylus. NCBI lineage: Eukaryota > Metazoa > Chordata > Mammalia > Primates > Hylobatidae > Symphalangus > Symphalangus syndactylus. The sequence continues at coordinate 42,955,440 of NC_072447.2, read as the reverse complement.
TGTTATCTGTTTAGTCTTTGAGTTGAATTTTTCTTATGTAAATTATTCTAAGTTATGCATTATGGTATAAAATTTATAAGAAGTTCTCAATCTCCTAGTCATAAAAGACTTTGTGGTGAACATAATAAGTGTAAATTTATCTACTGGTAGACTACCGGAATATTAAGTATTGTATACTTTGCTAAAATAAAAATTGGAAAAGACATTTCAAAAAGATTTATAGTTTTCCTTCAAGCTTAGTACATTAGAATATTCAAAGAGTCACATTTTGACAAACATTGACACTATTTTTCATATTATATCGAAAAAATTATTTTCCTCTGAAATTCTCTGCTCAAATTTAAGATTTAATATTCAGTATGTCTACTGTGATACTGAAATAGAATTGTTCATAAACAGGACTACTTTGCAAGACCACATATAAAACATAATTCCATTGGAAATTAGGTTCCATACTTGTTGCTGTTAAGATGATTTGGAGGATATAACCTAAGGTTTCCCCACAGCTCCAGTTACTACTGTATCTGTCTCATTCTAGCTTCCAGGGGTTCTAGTCTCAGTGATTCTGACTCCATTGGGAAGTACAACTTAGACACGGAAGCTTAAGTCTTTTAAGACACAGAAAAAAATCCAACCATCTTATATTCAGAAAATGAACATAGAAATATATACTCATTATTAAATTAAATTTAGTTTAAATACTTTTATCCACAAAAAGTAATATTTAAATGTAAAACTAAATTAATTGTACATGTTTAAATAATTAAAATAGTATAATTACATTGTTTGTAATACAAAGGATAAATGCTTGAGGTGATAGATACCCCATTTACCCTGATGTAATTATTATGCATTGCATGCCTATATAAAAATATTTCACATAATCCATAAATATATGCACCTACTATGGACTCACAAAAAATAAGATTTATAAACAGGATATATATTTTAAATCCTTTTAAAGTTTTAGTGTTAAAAAATGTGCTTGCTGGTGAAATCTGAGTAAGGTCTGTATTAAGGTAACAATATTGTGCCAATGTCAATTTTCTGATTTTGTTCATGTACTATGGTTATATGAAATGCCACTATCAGAGGAAGATGGGTGAACTCTAGTATTTTTGCAAATTCTTTAAGTATATATTTCAAAATAATGAGTTTAAAAATGTGTTTTGTGATATTTTCTCCTATATAAAGTGCCTGTTTCCATTGCTTTAGAATTCTATTCCCATGAGTCATCTTCAGGTGACAAATAATGAGGCTCCAATGTCCAATATCATTTTGGTACACTCTAAGAGACGCAACTAGCACTTCTTACTTGGTGTAGCATTTTTTTCTTCTCTCTCAAAGCAAAATACTTATGCTCAAATATTTAACAGTTTTAAACTCTACTATATATTCTAAAATGCCCCTTTACTTACTGGTTCTTTTCTAATTTTTTTTTTTTTTAACAGAGGTAACTGATGTCATGATTTCTTCCTTATATTTTCCTAATGAATGAATTCCCTCCAGCTCTCTTTGGGTGTCAGGCTTACATCCTGAGTTTCCTTTATGAAGACAAGTTGTTGAAATAAGCAATGTAAAAACTTAAACAAATTATTTCCCATTTAAATAGAGTAGTAATAAATTTTTTAAAAATATGTACTGATAATAGTTGCTATCTATTTTTCATCATCATGACGGATTAATCCTTGATGTTTAGATGTGGTTTGTAGCTCTCACTGTCAACATGCATTTGCTCAATGCCTTGAACACTGTAGCTGTTCAATAAACATTTTATTTAAAAATTTGGTATCACATATAATTAAAAGTAATTATTGTTTTAAAATATCATTTCAAAATAGTGTCCAATTACTTATATTTTGTTTCACTAAACAAATGATGCTTTATAGCCATATTTTAAAGTTCATCTAAATCATAATAAAATACATTTCATTAATTTTAATTATCAACAGATTTACAAAATTATAAATATAAGAAAAAACATAGGTAATATTAATTTTACTTCTAAGCATATTTTGCTTAGGATACAGTAAATTCTGTCCATCACAGTTTGGTACAGGTTCTAGCATCAAGAAGGTCAAATTTCAATGTTAGAGATATTACTAAAATTCTGGAAAATTTATAACCTAAAATTTGCATTTACCAAAAACATTATAACTCATTTGCACTCTGTTTCATCGTTTTAAACTTTAAGCACATATAAAAATTCCAAGTGTTCGCACAGAACAACACAATAGAACGAAGTTTTAATTTGAGTTCTAACTCAGGTTGTTTTTCCTCACCTTTATAATCAATGTGTTCACATGGTTTATTTCAAAGCTTCTGTTTAAATGCAGGATTACGTAGTGCCATAGGTGCTGGAGACATGAAGTCCTTCTGAAGCAAGCTCCAATCATTTGAAACTTTTATAAATTTACTCTCAAAATTAATGTGCATATCTGAGTGTGCATGTGTCAGAGACACCATTACAATTAGGAGTTCTCCTAGTAAACTTCCAAGTAGAATTCAATGTTTATTCAAGCATATAATAAATATGGGTTAATTTAATGCTTATACATATATTATTAAATACTGATTATAACAGCAGATACTATTTAGAATTTAGATTATAAAGTATTTTTTTCAAGGAGGAATAGTTCATCACTGGCATTGTTTGGAATTGCCAGGTCATGGTGATAACAAAAAAAAGGAAGATAAAAACCCGAGTTTGTTTTAATATTACTTTTAATTTCTTTAGCAGAAAAACATTTCCTTTTATTGCCTTCACCAAGACTCCTTTTACCCAGCCTTGGTACTCTATGGTGTACTGACCCATATGTCCTTCACTAAGAGGACCACACTCATTTCTCTTCTCTGCATCTTTGTTTCGTCTATTTCTTCTTTGGGGAATACTAACCCCTTTTACTTCTGGTTATTTCCAGCTGTCAAAATCTGGTATCTCATTTTTGTTCAAGTTGTTCAAATAATATAACCCAAAGCTTAGATTATGTGTAGTGTTGTGGAAAGTATACCGGCCAGGGAATTACAAGACCTAATTTTTAGTACTTACTGTCAAAAGAATATACTCCATTACTTACCAGATGTGCAAGCCCTCTGGCTCTCAGATTCTAGAACTCTCAAATGAGGGGTTTAGACAGGATGGATTCTAAGACTCCTTCAGTTTTTCGAAAACTGAAGTTCTGTGACACAGTTTCCATCTTTAAAATATTTCTTTCTCCTTATTTCCACATAGCAACTAATGCTCTTCCTAGAGTGATTCCAGGGCATTTGTTTCTGGTGCTAAAGTAGAGCTAACCACATGAATCCATGAACGCTCAAAGATACACAATCTACACTCAGTGATTTGGTGAAGATAATAACACCTAGGAAAATGTAAGGTCAAGGAAGTCACAGTATGGGGAGAACATTTTATTGTGGGAAGGAAATTTGAACTGGGATGAAAACAATGGCAGAGTTTGCAAGGGGTAAGAGATGGGGCTTGAAGAAAAATGATGGTGTGTGGTATTGGTATGTGGTTGAGGGAAGGGTGGTGGTAGGCAGGAATACTGAAGAGGGAGACAAGGAAAAGATGGGACCGCGGTGGGCTTGACACCTGGTAAACCAGAGGCCTGGTAATCAAAGTAAGTCTCAAAAAAAAAAAAAAAAAAAAAAAAGAAGTGGAATGAGTACCTAGTAACTGTGGTAGCACCTCTGTAAGAGAATAGCACCTCATGATCCAGAAGCCTCTCCTGCTTCTCCTGGGAATTATCATCTTCTTGCCATGTTGCTTATAAGGGACAGGGCATGAAAACACAGGAACGGTATTGCCCATCTATCTTTTGTCCCATGTGTAACACTCTAATCAATCATTTCTGCTATTCCCAAGCTACATTTTATTTTTTCTAAATAGAGACAAACATTCCTGAAAAACATGAACATCTTTTTACAGAATTATAAGTAGGCCTTTTCCTACACTGAAGGCCCCTTTTTTAAAAGCCAAGGCTTCAAAAATGAGGAATGTCAGCCAGCCTCTCCTTCTAGCTCATCCTTAAGAAGAGATTTGGAAGTAGGTTAAAAGACTGTAACACACAGCAAAATGCAGTTGCACACCAAAATTCTCATAAATAAATGAGCTCTCTGACTTCAGCTTTTAGACCTATTAAATAGCAAAACAATGATATTAAGTAGGTGAGGTAATGCCTATATTACTGTGATTTAACCATTCCACAATGTATATGCATATCAAAACATAATATTTAATGCCATAAATATATATGTTTTGTCACTTAAAAATAAATTTAAAGAGAAAAGAATATAAATACTTATTCTTTTAAATCTTTATCTTCCACTCCCATCCTCGGCTCCCTCTTCCTTGGTCTCTCATTTTTTTTTCAAGGTGCCAACCACAGGCAAAATTGGTTTAAAAAACCCCACATTTTTTGCCATGCTGAGTTTTGAGTAACATACTGTCATTCAGTAAAATAGGCAAGAAACCTAAGAACAGTAGAAATGAGATGAGATGCCAGATAATCAACCTTTGCGTCATGATAATAATAATAATTAATGGCAGCAGTGGTGGTGGTGGTGGTGGTGGTGGTGGTGGTGATGATGATGACGATGATGATGCTGATGATGACCACAGCAAGTTTTTAAGGATTTAAATCCTGCACTAGGAAACTTTCTTAAGTTTCCTTCTTGTAGATGGTGTGACCTTGGTAAAATATCAACTTCCTTTATTTTAAGCCTTTCATTGGCTATGAAAACTAGGATTACAAAAATGAAACATAATATCTGTCACAGCATCTTTAAATAAATCCTTTTCTTTCTAAATGAATTTAGACAAATGGTCTTGTTTTCCCTTGGCCCCTTAATTTCAAAGAGAGAAGTGAGTTAACACTCTGTAATTCAAGCTTTTCAATTTTATTTATTTTTAATTGCTATTAGTGTGTGTTTATATATGGACTCTCTCTCTCTCTGTCATATATATATATATATATATATATATATATATATATATATATATATAAAATTGGGAAGCAAAAGGCATTTTATAACTTTCAAGCCCTTTGGCATACTTCCTGGAAGTCTCAGTAATGACTATAGTTACTCTTAATTGCCTTCAACACACTTACATGAATGCTACATTCAGTTGAATTATTTCCTGGATTCCCTCTAATTAATCTGATAGCAGCTGTTTTAAGGCCTGTGCTGATTAACAGTTGCAAGACAGCTAAATGCCTAGTACAAGAAAAGCTCACTGAAGCTTACGTATGTTCATCCACATAATTTTGTCTTTTAGGCATCAACATTTCCAAGAGGATCTTCTATTTTTAGATAGCTTTATTGTTTGTTTATATAACACAAATGGTTTCTCCCTAACATAGGGAAATATCATCTCAATACATATAATATTCTAATAAATATTATGGAAATTCAGCATCTCAAAAAACAAATATAAAAACACATTTTAAAGATTTAAAGAAAACAACAACTAGGGAGGCATTACAGTATATATTTGTACCAGTTCCATTGGCCTGGTTCAGAAAGTATTAATGAACTTTATAAAAGAAATAATATATTAAATTAGTGACTCATTTAAAGTGCTACTAGGCAAACTTGTAATGTCAAACTGCATGTACTTGTTGATACTTTATTCCTTTTAACCTACAAAAATGGCAGTTTATTGCATTTCAGCCTATATGTTCAATTCAAATAACCACACTTAAATGACAGTTTCTGGAATAAGCAATGTTTAGGCTACATTTGGCCTGTTAGAAAATTAAAGCTCTGATTTTGTCATTCCTCTATAAAAGCTTTCAAAACATAGAATTTCCTAAGATATTAAGGTCAGATCTTATGTTCTGATTAGTTCCCCCCACTGTGCTGGATTTTGGGCAATCGAGATAGTTCCCATCTAATTCCTATTCCTTCAGCTCACCCAGCAAGCGTCATTCTTTCCTTGCATTGTACTATTCCCTCACACAGCCTGGAAATCTCTATTGAAATTCTTTAAGGTAAAGCTTAAAGCCACTTCTCAAAAAATTATTTAACATTCATGAACTCATATTCCTCTCTTCAGAAAGCATAAGCCATCAAGGCTGGCTGCAGGCCCAAGGGAAGTAGTTGAGGGTCAGCTTCAGACCATGGCAATGGGCAAGGTTTTCAGATATCATGATGTCTAGGAGGATGCCAGAAATCCAGACATTAACATGTGAGATCCTAATTTTTAAATGTTGGCAACAAATAGAATATAAGTTTTAAGCCCTTTGTAGGTCAAACACTATACCTCTTCTGACTGGCTTCTGCCTCTAGTAAGTCACTTTGGTGGCCTTTGCCTTGTGTAATCCTCTGAAGAGGCAATGACCTCTATGTGGGGTATTCTTCCACTGCACCCTTGCTAATCTTTACATAGATTATCTTTCTACACTGTATTATCGGTGTGTGTGTTTGTGTGTGTCGTGCAGATATCTGGCACACAGTGGAGCTCAAATAATGTTAACTATTAGGAAGTAGCAGGCATAGTACAATGCCTGACAGTGTAAGAACTAGATTTCAAATCCCCAGTTGGCCACTCCCTAGGCGCATGATCTTAGGCAAATCACTTATCCTCCAAAATGCGCGGTTTACTTGTCAGACATAATATGATAATTTACCTACTTTACAAATTGTTGAGAGGAGTAAATAGAATGAAACATGTACAGTACTTATGCAAGAGCCTAGCTCAAAGTGAACATAAACAAATGTTACTTGTCATTATTATTACTATTATTATTAGACATTTAGCATGTGTGTATATATATCATTTTTGTAAGTATATTAATGCATAATACACACACTCACACATTACCCACTTTCTACAGACTTATAAGAAGGCATTTTGTTTACACTTCACGCCCCTTTTGAAAAATTATAGCCTGAATGTTCTTCATAATAGTCCCAAATTTGAAGCCATATCCAAAAAAATCTCCATTCCAAAAGAATGAATAAAAAATTACTAGGTATTTATGTGAAAAAACTCAATAAAGAAATAAAAATGAACAATCAACATACCCAACAAGAGGGATGAATTTTTAAAACATTAAATTTAATAAATGAAGATACACACAAAAAATTGCCTACTGTATAATTCCATTTATATGAAGTTCTAGAGCAGTTAAAATTAATTGATGGTAATAAAAATCAGAATGTAGTTTACCTTTGGTGTGTACCTAGGAATTGGCTAGAAGGAGCATGAAGTAAAGATGTGGAGCGATAGAAATGTAATCTCTTAATCAGGATGTGAGTTACACATACGCATACATTTATTAAAACTTAACGAATTACTCAAGATCTACATTTCATTAGAAGAAAACTTCACCTCAATAAATAATTTGAAAGTGGTTATTGCATTAAATACATGCTGTACTTTTCAGAAAACATTAACTTAATGTTTACATAAATGCATTATTAAAATTATAAAATGATATTTGAATCCATAAATACTGAAAGTTTCTCAAGCCCACTATATTATATAAAAGTCACCAGTAGATTTTAAATCAAAGTCTATTTCTCCTTCATTAGTTGCACATGAAATATCGGGGAAAAGGCCCAATTGCTTTTTATGTCCATTCATCTGCTATCACTTATTATGTTGCATGTTGTACATGAAATCTATAGAAGGTAGTAAAATCTTAGAAATTTTATAAAGGATTGTGGAGATTGTGAAGAAACTCAATTACATCATAACATTCAGTAAACATAGATATTTGAATTATATTGAATTGGTATTGATCTAAAGGGATGTGCTATCATCACTAATCATCAGAGGAACACAAGTCAAAACCACAATGAGATACCATCTCACACCAGTCAGAATGGCTATTATTAAAATGTCAAGAAACAACACATGTTGGCAAGGTTGCAAAGAACAGTGAACACGTACATACTGTTGGTGGGAATGTAAATTAGTTCAGCTACTGTGGAAAGCTGTTTGTAGATTTCTTAAAGATCTTAAAACAGAACTACCATTTGACCCAGCAATCTCATTACTGAGTATATACCCAAAAGAAAACAATTCATTCTACCAAAAAGACACATGCACCCTCATGTTCTTCACAGCACTATTCACAATAGCAAAGACATGGAATCAACCTGGGTGCCCCATCAATGGCGGATTGGATAAGGAATATGCGGCACCTATACACCATGGAATACTATGCAGCTGTATGGTTTTTTTATACAATAACAAAATCATGTCCTTTGCAGCAACATGGATGCAGCTAGAGGCCATCATCCTAAGTGAATTAATGCAGGAACAGAAAACCAAGTACCACATGTTCTCGCTTATAAGTGGAAGCTAAACATTGGGTACTCATGAACATAAAGATGGTAACAATAAACACTAGGGCCTACTAAGGGGGTAGGGAGGGTTGAAAAACTAACTGTTGGGTACTATGCTCAGTACCTGGATGACACGATCATTTGTATCCCAAATCTCAGCATCACATAATATAGCCAGGCAACACACTTGCAAATGTACCCCCTGAATCTAAAAAAAAAAATTGAAAAAAATAAGTGAAAAATTTAAGAGACGTGCTGGAAGATACTTTGAATACAAAAATAAAATACTAAGGTTTAAAAAAAAAAAAAAAAAAACCTTGATCAACCCAATATAAGGCCTTAAATGTATTTTAATTCTCTAAAATAGAATGTAGAAAAACAGGTTATTTCTTTTCCAAATAAAGGCAACTTGTCGAAGTTTGTTGTAATAAAACTCTGTATTTTTCAAAAAATTTAGTAATTTAGACTTGATTTTTCTCCAGTTCAGATGAACTTGGAAGGATTTTACAGCTCTTCTACTTCTGGTTTATTAAATGACAACAAATGTTTAATTTTGGAAAGAAACAGTTTTCAGGATGAAATGAGTAATTATATTAAGATTCTGAAAAGAGCATTTGGGGGACTGTAAATCTTTATATTAAAAAGTATTGAGTAGAATAAAAACAAAAAGGAAGTGAAGTTCTTCAAATACTTAAGTTCTAAACTTTTAAGACTACTTCAAGTAAACAAAGAAGTTGATCTCATAGAAGTAGAAAGGAGAATAGCGATTACCAAAGGTTGGGAAGGGTAGGAGGGAGGGAGGATATGGAGAGGTTTGTTAATAGATACAAAAATACGGTGATATAGGAGGAATAAGTTCCAGTGTTCTATAGCACTGCAGGGTGACTAGAATTAACAATTTACTGTGTATTTTCAAATGGCTAGAAGAAAGATTTTGAATGTTCCTAACATAAAGAAATAAATGTTTGTGGTGATGAATTTGCTAATTACCCTGACGATCATTACACCTTGTACACATGTATCAAAATATCATACTATACCCAATAAACGTGTATAATTATTATATCAATATAAAATAATAAAAAAGAATAAGTACTTCAAGCATATGAAGCACTATTGTAATTATTTAAAAAACTGAAACTATTAATAGCTTTTTTAAAAACTTAAGTACAAAGTAATAAAAGATTGTCAAAATATTATATCATAAAGAAAACAAAAATATTAAAATGAGAAGGACTTCTGGAATAGTGGAGTATGAAACTCTGAAATTCATGTTTCCATGAAATAAAAAAAATCTAGAAAATTATCAAAATCAACTTTTTCAGAACTCTGAAAATTAATCAAAATCTAGCAACAATCTGAACAGCATTTATTCAAGAAAAATGGCTGACTTTCGGTAAAAATAACAAACACTGTTATATTTTAACTTTCCCTGTTTCCATCCCTCTTTCCCCAAGTCTGTATTAGCCTTGAAAAAAACAATAGCCTAGGAGCCAATAAAGAGGACAAACTGGTTTGGAGCTCGTCACAAAGCTCCATTCCCAGAGAACTACTACTATTTTATCTCTCTGGTAGCTGGCTGAAAAACCCCATTCAAGAATTTCCCTTTATTTCACCTGACTCAGAATTTGCTCAATGAGGAAAGTTCTATCCCTAATACGGCAAAAACTATCAGTCTCAATTATTTAGCCTTGCAGCTGCCTTAGGTGGTGAAGCCACATGGGACAAACAAGAAGATAGACAAAAAATGTGAAGAAAAATCTATAAAATGAGATGGTCATAGGAGGCCTTGTAAAGCTCTGAAATATTTCTGGGGATCTAGTAGGGTATGAGTAAGTTCAGAGCTATAGTCATGCCCAGAAAAGACATGAGATCATCTTAATCTCCCACCTCTGGCTGCCCTTGAGTCTCTACACAAGTTGGAAGAAAAGGCTAAGGCAGAGTTATAAATTGCCAGAATATTGAAAATGTGCTTACACATACACACACACACACACACACAGAGAGAGAGAGAGAGAGAGAGAGAGAGAGAGAAACCCTGGGCAAAGGCTGGGAGAATTATTGGTTCAAGGCATTTTTTAAAATGCTCAATCATTACCTGAGCAATAAATTGGCCAAGAAGATATTTCGGTGGCCGTACCTTAAAAAAGAATACAGACTCTGCAAAATTAGTTAAGGAAAGTTGCTAAACAAATTAACAACCACACAAACCCTGGAGCTTCAGGGAGGAGGACAGACTTGATTTCCAAAGTAGCCATGTTATATTATCTAAAGTGTCCCATATTGAACAAAAAAAATTTGAGACACATACACACAAAATAGAAAAGTATAGCCCATACACAAGAAAAAGGCCATCAATAACAACTGTTGCAGAGGGAGCCCAAGTACTGAACCTACTAGACAGAATTGAAATCAGCGATTGCAAGAATATGCACATAACTAAAGAAAACCATAGCTAAAGAAATGAAGGACAGCCTAATAATTGTATCTCATCAACCATAGAATATTAATAAAGAGATAAAAATTAAATAAAGGAAGCAAATTTAAATTCTGGAGTTGTAAAGTATAACAACTAAAGCAAAAAATTCTCCAGAGATACACCATGGCCTATTTGAGCTGGCAGAAGAAAGAACCTGCAAACATGAAAATAGATTAATTCAACTTATTCAGTCTGAAGAACAAAAAAAAACTGTAAATAGATCTGTAACAAGTAAAGGCATTGCATCAGTAACTTAAAACTTGACACAAATAAAATTTAAACCTCCCACACCTCACTGGTCTATTCTACCAAGCATTTAAAAAAGAATTAACATCAACCTTTCAAAGATTCTTCCAAAACATCAAAGATGATCAAAAACTTCCTACCTCATTCTATGAGGCCAGTACTACTCTGATACCAAAACTAGACAGAGACAATTCAAGAAATAAAAACTACTGATCAATATCCCTAATAAATATAAATGCAAATTCCTTAAGAAAATAATAGGAAATAGAATCCAGCAGTATATAAAAAGCATATATTATGACCAACAGAGATATTTCCCAAGAGTGCAAGGCTTATTTAATATCCAAAATTCAATCAGTGTCATACACCATATTAACAGAATAAGGAACCAAAACCACATGACCATCTCAAAAGATGAAAAAAAAAAATCTGAAAAAATTCCTGGCTGGGCACTGTGGCTCACACCTGTAATCCCAGCACTTTGGGAGGCCGAGGCGGGAGGATCACGAGGTCAGGAGCTCGAGACCAGCCTGGCCAACATGGTGAAACCCTGTCTCTACTAAAAATACAAAATTTAGCTGGGCATGGTGGCAGGTGCCTGTAATCCCAGCTACTCGGGAGGCTGCGGTAGGAGAATCGCTTGAACCCGGGAGGCAGAGGTTGAAGTGAGCCGAGATTGCACCACTGCACTCCAGGCTGGGCAACACAGCAAGACTCCATCTCAAAAAAAAAAATAATTCCAGCACCCTTTCATGATAAAGCATTCAATAAATTGGAACCAGAAGGGAACTTCCTCAACTTGATAAAGGGCATCTATGATAAAACCATAACTAACATCATACTAAATGGTAAAGGGCTGGATCCTAAGATCAGAAGAACACAAGAGTTTCCACACTCACCATTTCCATTCAACACTGTATCAGAGATTTTAGCCAAAGAAATTAGATAAGAAAAAGAAATAAGAGGCAACCATAATGGAAAAGAAGAAAAACTATTGACATTAACAGATGACATCATTTTATATACAGAAAATACTAAGGAATCTATACATATACATGAAAAACCTATTACAGCTAAAAACCAAGTTCAGCAAGGATACAGTATTCAAAATTAATATAGAATAATTTGATTTCCATACATTTGCAATGAGCAATCTGAAAATGAAATTAAGAAAACAAATTCATTTACAATAATATCAAAAATAATAAATCACTTATGGATAAATTTTAAAAAAGAAGTGCAAAACTTGTATACTGAAAACTGCAAAACATTGTTAACAGAAATTAAAGACCTAAATAAATCCACTTTCATGGATCAAAGGATTTAACACTATTACAGTGGAAATACTCTTCAGATTGATTGACAGAGCAATCCCTATCAAAAGGCAACCCTTTTCAATATCTCAGCATCACTTTGGCCAAAACTGACAAGATGTGCCTAAAATTCATCTGGAATTACAAGCAACCAAGAATAGCAAAAACAATCTTGAAAACCAGAACAAAACTGGAAGACTCATATTTCCCAATTTCAAAACTTACTGGAAAGCAACAGTAATCAAGAGTGTGTGGTATTAACAAAAGAACAGACATCGGTGGTCCTAAAATAAACCCTCACATTTATAGTCAATTGATTTTTTATTGATAAATAATAGTTGTACGTATTTATATTTCAAAACAGCTAGAAGAGAAGATGTGGAATGTTCCCAACACAAGTAAATGATAAATGTTTGAGGTAACAGAAATCCCAGTCAATTGATTTTTGATACGGCTATCAAGACAATTCAATGCGGGAAATAATAACTTTTCAACAAATGATCTAGGGACAATTAAAAAAAACTCTCAAGTCAACCAAATTAAAAAATGGGGAAAGAATTTGAAAAGAAATTTATCCAAAGAAAATATACAAATGGCAAAAAGCACATGGAAAGGAGCCTTTTATATTCTAAATTATTTTATAATGCTAGAAACGTGTTATATTTTAAAATTACTTGAAATGATAGTGAAACTATTAACAGGCCATACTTTGTTAGATATTTCACTGAGATGGGACTTCATATAGACTGATGTTCACATATAAGGATTTCATTAAAAGTACTACTTTATATTCAATTTCCTCACACTAAATGTTGACTTTGATGTTCTTCTTGTCTGAACTCATTGGCAAGATGAATTCTAAATTTATCTTTCAATTTAGAACAATGGAACCAGGATGTAGCTCTAAAAGTAGCAAAATGATGAGTATTACTAAAGGTACAGACCATTCTAAGATCTAGTCCCAGGTCAAAAAAAAGAAGAGTAAACTAGTAGAGACACATACAAATCAGAAACTTACAAGGCATTTGCAAAATTATACTGCTAAGGAGAGATAAACTGTACTTATAAAAATGTTATTAGAGAAAACAATTTGACGTAATACCGCAGGTGAAAAGTGGATTTTCACAGGTAGATTAAACTTTTAGAATGACTAAAACATAAAACTGTTGCTTAAAATAATTCAACTCTTAATTAAGCTAACAGAAGAGATACGAAAATGTTAATGACATTCAGTATTTGTGGGAAAGCAAAACAACCCACATTTTAATTACTGCTCTAACTTTATCTTTGCTGTAAGTACAAATAAATGAATAAAACTTTTCAGTCCTACTGACAGGAGAAATTAATTAAATGTACAAATAACTACCACATAACATAGATCCTCTTCACAGCCACTGTAGGTAAAGGTAAAATTTAATTGTTCAAATTTTAGAAAAAAGATCAAGACACTTGAGGGTTCTTTATATGAATTACAGAATAACCTAATAAAGTCAGAAGAAAACTTTTACATAGCCTACATCAAAATCACTTCCTGTTTCATATTAAATGTGTAATTTGGAAATCTTCTATTTTTAGTCCCATCTGTAATATGAGTAAACACTCAACTTAGTCTTTCCTAGTCTTGATTAGACTAATGAGTAAAAAGACAGCAAATTTTCCTGTACATAGCTCTGACACTCCCAGCCTACAAACCTAGTTAAGAATGAGATTAGTTCAGGTTTTTAAATAATATAAATGTTTAGGAATTTAAAATAATGGAGATTATTTAAATAAAAATATGTAGTTGAAGAAAATATTTATGCTTTATATATATTTCTGCTGAGCCTGAAAATATGGCACATTAAAAAAAAACTTCTCAGAAAGTGTCCTAATTATAGTAAATTGTGTATTTTGCACAAATAGCAACTTCAACAGCCAATGTGAAAACTGCCTGTGTTCAAATAAATTCAATTTAATTATCCATGCTGATCCTCTCTAACATTTACACAGATAATTAATGATCTTTACAGCATATTTAAGATTATAGACCTAATTCTTATAATTGGGCTGCCTCTTAAACTACCTGAATATGCAAAGAATCTTTCACACAAGATGTACTGCTTCTCTCTCCCTATTATTACTACTATGGTGTAGGGAAGCTTGTCTCCAGTGCTAATGGAGCTAAAACATCCATGTCTGCAATAACAGTATAGCATCTGGGAGCAATAATAGGGATTCTACAGGTAAAAGGTTTTAGAACCAGCTAATGTATCCCCCTAAAAAGTTGGCTTCATGATCCTGACTCTGTTCTGGTATTTTCATGTTTTAAAATACAATATAACCTTCCCATAAGAACACTGTATCATTGAGGCATCTATTATGTGCCAGAGAATCACAAAAATCAGGATACCTTTCTCTGTTGCAAAGGGATGACAGGGTGTCAAAAATGACTGCTCATCTTGAAAGTTAAGTCAACTTCAGAGTAGGTCTAAGAGGCTAAAATGTGGATACTTAATAAATTAGCAAGTCAATGTATATAAACATTGTACATTATTGTACATTGTACATCACTGGCCTCATAAAAGCATTTTTAATACCATTAAGGAGCTAGGTTCTGTCACATAATGTGGTAACTGCCTCTAGGAGTTTCACAAACATGCTAAATGCTAGTGAAGCTACATGAGAATACAGAAATTAAAATTTACATTTTAGTCCACCAATGGATATTCTTAGGGTTTACACTCATTTCGTTTGTCTCACATTTCCAAGTGATATATATCAACCCTACAAGATAGGAAAAATGATATAAATTTTCTTTAATAATTGAATGAACATAACTAATACATTATTTGCATCTGGCAAATCAAATAAGAATTTACTTTCTGAACACTGGACATTTTTAAGCCTATTACAGAACTTTGCAACCAACAAATTTAGGTAAAGATTTTGAAAACAGCTTAATATTGGTGAGTTGTGCCTATAAATAAGCATTCATTCTTCCTCAGCAATTCCGTAATTTTGTATTTCCATGGTGAAACAGTATCAGTGCTCAGAGAAGCTGAAATTCAAATGTCTTACTATATCAAATCTGTGTCATTCACTTCAGAGTCTTACCAATTTATATTATTTACAAAGAAATAATTCTTGAACCATCCATATGTTTACAGGAATGCAATTCAACCTTATTGAGTCATTGCTACTATATTCAAAAAACAGCATACTAATCTAATCAATTACTATTCACTGCTTATTATCAGGAGGCCAACATGATTATTCAAAAGTACATTTTCAATACCTGAAGCTTTACTTAATTATATTATATATTATACATTCAAATGTTAAAGATTCTCAAATATGCAGGTGTACGCTTTCCAGTGAAATGGAACCACAATAATAATTTATCCTCTTGAGTGTAAAGAGGAAAATGTTCTGCAACAGTAAAAAGAAAAATTAATGACATGGGCAATTATGAAGTTTGGGGAAACGGTTATTTACATATCTGTCAAAGCTACTGAAAATGACATATTCCAAAATCTGCATAGATATTCAAGCATTAGGGGCAGGGAGTTTCACTCAATATTGGATTAATACTCCAAGTATCACGATGCCACTATTATATGAACCATCTTTAAAGAAAGCTCTGCAGGCTCTCATGCTATTGTACCATTCTCTGTCAAAGATAATGACCGATCAAAATGCCTGCTGAGATGACTATCTTATAGCAGCATATAAACACCCATGCCTTTTCGTGACAACTTCATTTCTAATAAATGTCAAATAAAAGATACTTCTAAAGAGTTATCCTGCTATATATCAAGTTCTCATTGGCCTCAAAAAAGCATTTTTAATACCATTAAGGAGCTAGGTTCTGTCACATAATTTGTTAATTGCCTCTAGGAGCTTCACAAACATGCTAAATGTTGAATTCTGCTGTTGTGTAGTTGGAAAAGTCACAGTGGAACATATCCTCCTGGAAGCTTTTAGAAGACAGCCACCTTGGCATACACATCTGCATACCCTTCATAACATTGGCACAGTGTTTCTCAGTTAATATGAATGCAACTAATGAATACACAAATACAGAAAGGGTATGTTGCATAACATACCCTGGATTACTTGATCTATCCAACATAACTATAATAGGGTTTTCAAAAATAACTCAGAAGCTATGCCAGAAGGTGTTTCTTAAAATCAGAAAAAGTCTCCTAATGAAATAAATTCAGGAGACAGTCATTTAGGTATAGTTGGCTGGCAGGTGAATTCTTCAACACATATCTTAAATCAGCACAGCCATATACAGCGTAATTTTAAATAACATCACAGTAATGCTATTATTTATACTTTCATGTACAAAACATCGGAGCAGGACTTAGGAGATATGAATCTGGGCAGGATGTGTTTTCTGTTCCCTGCGTGGTGTGGTAGGAGGATAGGACAGAACACTACACAGTTACATAAAACACAAAGCAAAGAAAAATGACTACTGCCAGATACAATAACAAAATTCAATAGGGGGAAGGACAGAATTTAAAAGGGGTTGAGACACGTAGGATTTGTGGTATAAATAATTATTAATTTGAAGAAGTCACCATTGAGATACAGACCTTGAATAATGATAAGAAATTCTGACTAGAGTCTTCAAAGAATGAATTTCAGACACCAAAGAAAAAGCATAGCAATGGGAGAGAATAAAGTATGTTGAGAATACACAAAGTAAAGGGAAAAACTTTGAAAAGTAATTTAGGTTACTCTTTTGGAGTATCCAGATAGTCCAGATGATGAAATCAGGGGGTCAAATGATATTTTTTTGAATGGAATCAATTCAAGTGGTAATAGGAGCTTAAATTGAGGTGTAGGTAAATTAAAGTAAGAATCGATTAGAATAATCTTACAGAAAACAAGTTTGAAATGCAAATAAATAACCTTTATGAATCAAGGCATACTTTTGTAAAACAATTTACATTTTTAAACAGGCAGAGGGTACCAGTAAGATTGAAAAATAAAATGCAACTGAGATCCAATGGTGGCAATCTAAGTAGACTAGGCAGAATAGTGGCCCCCAAAGTGTACACATCTTAATCCTTAGAATATGTGAACATGTTACCTTACATGGCAAAAAGTACATGGGTGATGTGATTAAGTTAAGGAACTTGAGATGGGAAGATTATTCTGGATTCTTCCAGTGTTCCCAATGTGATCAGGGAGGCAAGAAGGTCAAAGTCAGAAAAAGGAGATGTGATTACAGAAACAGAGCTTGGAGTGATGAAGGAAGGAGCCACAAGGCAAAAAACACAGGCCTCTCTTAGAAGCTAGAAAAGACAAGGAAATTAATTTTTCCCTAGAGCTTCCAAAAGTACACAGTTGTGCTGACACCTTAATTTTAACCCATATACCCCATTTTGGACTTCTGATCTCTAGAAATCTAGGACAATAAATTTGTGTTGTTTTAAGTCACTTAGCCATAATGTTTACAGCAGTAATAGGAAATAAACATACTAAGAGTTCTCATACTTAGGTGGTGGAAGAAAAAATTAGAACTAAGAAGGGGGAAGGAGCTATCAGAAAAATCGGAAGGCAAGTTGGAGACTGAAGTACATAACAGCTATAGTTACAAAGCCGGCTAATAGTTGGAATGAGAGAGCAATCAAGGAGAATGAGATATGAGGAAATCAATAAATCTAAGGGCTTTAACAGGCCATTAGCAATCTTTGAATGAACAATCACATAAGTTACCTCCAAGATCTGGTGCATTTTTGTCACCACCTTTATGCAATAAATAAATGAGATAATATCAACGAGATATCCTAGAAAGCAGCCAAAGACATCTTGAAGCTAGGGCCATTGAAATATAACTACTGGGAAGGAACATGGACATAGCATAAAAGGACTATAGAAATCTCAAGAGGTATTATGAAATGGGTTGAAGAAAATGAAACACAATGAAAGAGAAAATCCTTTTAAGGAAATTCTTGATCACTCTCACTCTTTTCAGCAGTGACTATGGAATTCTGGGAAACTCTCGGGTTAAAAGAACAGTCTGGGATGGTCCTCGCGTGGATACAGCAGCTTGGTATATATCTGAGTTTGTTATAAGGAAAAGATGCTGTGTCACAAAAAATAACAGGGGTTGGTGGAAGTGGTACTGGACCAAGATGCAGGGTCCTGATGATGCCTTAGCAGCTGATTATGACCTATGGCCTTGGGTACACCCCTTCCATCCCTTGTCCTTATTTCTTCTTCTGTAGCAAGATGCAGTTGGGCAGGGCATTGTTCAAGGTCCTTTAGGTTCCCAGATCCTTTATCATTGGTGAGAATTTTTATCTCATTTCTGTCCACCAGCCATCTCCACAAGTCTTCCCCTCCCGAATTAATAAGATATCCCATGGCAACATGTCCTCCCCGAATAAAACAGAAAAGCTCGACCAAGGAGAGTAGATGGGAAGAACAATTTAAGGATGACAGCACTAGGTGGAAATAATTCCATTAGGTACAACAGCAATGCGTCAGGAATAAGACAGTTCCTTGTATCTGACAGTCTAACACAGGGGTTGGCAACCTTTTGCTATAAAAGGTCAGACAGTAAATATTTTAGGATTTTCAGGCCACCTGAGGTCTGAGTCACTTATTCCTTTCCTTTTGTTTCTACACCCCTTTTAAAAACTGGAAAAACTTTTCTTAGCTTGTGGGCTGCACAAAAACACGCTGTGGGCCACATGTGTTCCACAGGCAACTGCTTTCTAAACCCTGCTTTAACAAGTCATTATCAATGTGTACAGACAGAACTAATATAAAATTTGATTTAAAGGAGGTTAAGGAAAAACTGCAGACAAGGTACTATGAGACTGCAGATGAATCCTTTTTAGGGGAGTTCTGGAATGTACATGATGAGGAGCTCTTTGAGGGAACCCTTCCTGTGTACAGTTTAGTATCTTCCAAGTCAATCATATATCACCCCAAAACAAACTAAGTAGATGGTTGGAGGGAAAAGCAGGGAACAGAGCCAACATAATCACAGAGGAATCAAGCTGGAGACCTAATGCTATCAAAACCTCTAACTCAAACTATGAACCATGCTTAAAGCCCACCCTGTATCTGTGCATATTGGTTAAATAATAAACATATTCATCTCTGTCATAATTTAGGCCAATTTGATTTAGATTTTGTTTCTTCTGACCAAAAGGATGCTAATTGAAGCAATGTGTAAGAAATAACCCCTTCCATCAGTACACTTCACCCAATTTCTGGCCCTTACACCGTGGTATGCATTATCTTTACATGCACAACCCATTACTCACCTTACACTAGGGCTTAAGAAAGCCAGGGGTGTGGTGAAGCTTAGAGATCAAATGAGGCTAGGAAATATTTTGGTAATATTACTTGCAAAGGAAAAAAGTTTCTTTTTGTCTAGGCAAAACGACTCAAGTCCAAATAACCCACATCACAATGTACTGCTTTACCATACATATCTGGATTTCTGTGTACACTGATAATACTGCTTAGAAAGCGTTCTAGTACACTGAGAAATGTCTTTGGGAAACTTAAAAGATTTTTGTAATTTTACATACTGATCTTGGAACTACAACTTCTGCTGTAGGCTGAGTAATGGACCCTCAATTTTGTCCACATCCTAATCCCAAGAACCTTTGAATATTATACTGAATGAATATTCTCCGTTAAAAAAATCTAGGAACAAAGTAAATATAATGTTCAGAGAAACATTCCACAAACAAGAAAAACTATCATGAAACTTCTCCAACTTTTATATGTATACATGTACATGTATTAATTAAATCTAAATTCAAGTAAATGCCTAACCATTCCTGGTTAGATAATTTCAAATCAAGTTAAAATGTTTCAATTTGTCCCAAATTTGTTCTTTTAAAAATGCAGGCATTGGCTTTAGTTATATTTCTTTTAATATTTTTTACCAAACGCCTCTCTGTGCTTGACAGCGTCTGGTGTTATTATTTCATGCTGGTTTATATGTTGCCTATTGTCAACTCAGCATCATTACGGCCCCTTTGTACTCTCTATCACAAGGGGAAATCTGTAACTATATTTTCTATAACTGCTTTCCTTGTATATTCCAGAACTGTTTCAGCCAACTCGAAGCATTTGTACTTTCCTTGGGGGTTGAGAGAAGGATGGGCCATTAGTTTCCAAGGGCAGCTGTAGCAAAATCAGATGACAGATGAGGAGTCTGTGGCAGCTCCTGAGTGAGCTCCTCCTGTGAATCACCCACTTTGGTGCATATATAGCCAGCAATGGCTTCCTGAATATCCAACATTCTGATTTTGTGAACTCAAATACTAGCTTCCCTGACCTCTGTTTTCAGTTTTTCCATTGGTTATGTAGTTCTCTAATTTCTTGAGTTGAACCTCTTCCAACTTAAAAAACCTGAAATGATTTCTGATTTCCTGACTAATATGTACATTTACTATTTGTATTAATCTCATGATATAACGTGTTGTTCCTATTTGAATAACAAGGCAGGTAGATGAAGCAGTGAGTGTTGTAAACCAGCATTGCACCAAATGATATATGTCACTGATGCTCAGGTAAGTGAGAAACATCAAAAGTGGTATCCAGGCTCTGCAACCAATTAGATGCATTCCATTAAGTCAGTCACTTCATCATCACAGATATCAGTTTCCTCACTTATAAGGAAGGAGCAGGTATAGATTATCTTGAGGGTCATTTTCAAAAATAGTCCTTCAATTATATAAATATCACTGTTACAAGGGGACAAAACTCACTGGTTCCACAGTGGAATAAAGTATCCATTTGAGCAAACTAAAAACAAAACCCCCAAATGGTTATCTTCATACATTTTGTAGATTTTGTTTTCATCATTTTTCTATTGAGAATATAAAAGGATAATTTGAGTAGGTAGTCTTTTCTAGAGTAAACATAGACTGTTCTCTGATAAAGTATCTTAATTCCATTAAATGTTCTTTCATTTGTAAATATAGTATATATATATATTACTATGTTTATGCAGTAATTACAAAGGTAAAAATAGAACAAAAGTTCTTTATTTGTGGGAAGAAAATATAATAAATCAAAAATTTTATTTAAAAGCTCCAATTTGTTTCCCTTGGTATAAATGGAAAAAACTATGCAATTCTTAATGTTACATATACATATATCAATGAGTATATAAAACCTGATAATAAGTTTATTTAATTTTGTCTCTGGAGTTATCCTTAAAAAGTAACCTGCATCCTAGGTTTCTGGAACAATTCTCATCTTACACAATTTTATTATTTTCCACAAATATGATTTATATAACTAAATGGGATTTTAAATACCTGCAAAACGTTTATAAGCATTTACAACTAAAAATCTCTTGCCAGTGATGAATTCCTATATCTTATTACAAAAATTTAGACTTCATAACAATATGTGTATGGCTTAAACTTCACTTTAGTTTATCCTAAGAGTGTATATATTTGTTTTAGCCAATTTGGTTATACAGGCTTAGGCAAATCTTGCTACCATTACAACACATTCTTCAGTACATTTTTAGTTGTAATAAAGATATTTACCCTAAAATACCCTTCAGGAAATGAAGGGATTGTTAATAAGAAAAAATAAATTAATTAGCTTGCTCCATATAATTATCTTGTCTGCAACACACAAACATGCACATATATAACAAACATTTTGAATCACTTGACATATCAAGATTCCAAAAAAATAATTCTTAAAGGATCTGAAGATTCATGGGTTTTTATTTTCTCAGACACATCTATACTTCTTTAAGGGAATAATTCATTATTTTTATAGTATAATATCACAGTAGTTTTAAGATGATGAACATGTCCAGGTATATTTCCTGGGGAGTGGGTGTTTGGAGGGACTGACTTGTAACTCACATATAAACACAAATATAGTAGCATGCTTCCATGGTTCTTGCAGAGTTCCCGCATTTTTGGAGTAAATATCAAGGAGACAGATGAATAAAACTATGACATCTAGCTTAAAATAGTTTTACTGATCCCCAATATAAGTAACACAGGAACTATGTACATGCTTCCAATATCTCACAAATACCTGTTCTGTAATTTCTCAAGAGTACTAGAGAAACCAGAGCATACAGGAGAAAAAATAATGGACGTTCAGAAGCTAGAGGTCATACTAAAGACATCAGTCAGACTACAAGACAGAAGAAATTTAGCTCAGGAACTTAAGTGTAAGTTGTATAATCACTTAAAAATTTCATGAGACCTTTTAAAGTTAACCTATTTTACATACAGAATTTATTAGAATCAAGTTATAAATCCTTAGCCCTAAGTCACCTGAGAAACAGCAAACCTCAACCAGGACTTCGGAAATTTTCAGGCATTAACCAATTTTCAGAGTCTAAGATGAAAGCACATTTGATGTATTTGTGTTGTTGTATTTCCATATAAAATATAATTTATATATATAAATTAAATCAAATTCTTATACTAAGCCACTCATTTGATAAAACTATTTTACAGAGATGTTCCCATCTTTACTGCCAGTTTTACAATACACAGTACTTACATTTGATATTAACCAGAGATTTTCCATGCTCTTAATTGGAATATACTACAAACAAATTACAAATTCAAGGTCACCTACCATTTCATCTCTAAAATCTTTGTTTGTCCCAAATGATATTAATCATTACTTCTTCAAAATTGAGACTTTTAAGGTTCAATGTCCCTAAACAAGCCTTAACAAAATAGCAATCCCCGTGTCCTTAAATTTTTGTAAATCTAAAGCTATGCTTTCAAGTTAGTTCTAAATAGGCAAAAAGTTGTCTTTCACAACCCCCCTCACAAAACTCAATATTTGGCTTGCTGGCATGACTAAGCTATGCCTCTAGCATCATGATTTGTTGTTCTAACATTTGATTTGTAATTTAGGCATCAGCAGTTGAAATCATGATCAAAAGTGAAAAGGTGTCTAGAGCTTTCAGACAGTCATGAAAATTATACATATTACTAAACTGCTCAATCATATCCAGACTCACAATCCCGTCACCATTTACAAGGTGGAAAACAAGTCCAATGATCTTAAACACTCCCCACCAAACAGAAAGAGCTTGCCAGTAAGTGACACATCCATTATTCAGCTATATGTGAGGTCAACATTTAAAAAAGGTCATCTTCTAGAGGAGGCTTAGCAGAACCTGCCTGGTAAGAATTAATTACTTAGCTACCTGCCTGTATCCTAAGATAAAGTGACTAGTAATGTGCACTTGGGACAAAAGTCACAATACCTAGACAAGGATATTTTTAAAAGTTACCAAAATTGACCTCAAATCTTATCCAGCTTGGGTATTCTTGTTTAAAACATGTCTCCTGTGTCAAAGTCAATATTTCCGTTTATTTATTCTGTGCTAGATGTACGACTGGTACAATTGGTTCAGAAATGTCTCTAAGCACATTATGCATTATATTGACTCTGCTAACAGTCTCCTATTAGTGGTGTTTCATGAGATTATGGCAAACTGTTGCTATCTCAGCATGGTAGCTTCTGTATACTATCTATCACTGTGAAAGGTCTGCCTGATACATGGTAGACCTACTAGAAATAAAATGATATTGGGAGTTGATGGTTACTGACTCATAGGTTACAGTGCATGAAATCCAGTATCTGAGGTCTTAGAAATGATAGAGTGGGAAGACATTGGTCATAAGAAAAACTTGATTTTTTTCCTGCGTCTTCCTTATACAATTGTTGCTTATAATGTATTTCTAGAAATATCACTGAGTATATATTTTAAAATGGTGATCCCTTTACCATCACAATAATTCCAGATAAGAGGTTATAAGTTTCATGAAGAGCTATCAGGTCAAATTTCATATATGTATAATTGAATAAATGTCTTTATCTTAGGTCTATATATCAAATAATTTACACTGGGATTCATAATTACATTATTGTTATTGTTAACAATACAATGGCTGAGATTTATTGAGAACTGAATAGGCGTCAGTGAGATACCATCTCACACCAGTCAGAATGGCTATTATTAGAAAGTCAAAAAACAATGGATGGTGGCAAGACTGCAGAGAAAAGGGAATGCTTATATACTGTTGGTGGAAATGGAAATTAGTTCAGCCACTGTGGAAAGCAGCTTGTGGATATATCTCAAAGAACTTCAAGCAGAACTGCCATTCAACCCAGCAATTCCATTACTGGGTATATACCCCAAGGAAAATAAGCTGTTCTACCAAAAGGACATTTGCACTTGTATGTTCATTGCAGCACTATTCATTGTAGCAATGACATGGAAACAACCTAGGTGCCCATCAATGGTGGATTGGATAAAGAAAATGTTATATACCATGGCATAATATGCAGCCATTAAAAAAGAATAAAATCATGTCCTTGTCAGCAACGTAGATGCAGCTGGAGGCCATTATCTTAAGCAAAATAACATAGGAACAGAAAACCAAAAACCGTATGCTCTCATTTTTAAGTGGGAGCTAAACATCGGATACTCATGAACATAAAGATGGCAACAACAGACACTGGGGACTACTCGAGGAAGAAGGGAGGGAGGAGAGCAAGTGTTAAAAAACTAACTGTTGGGTACTATGCTCAGTACCTGGGTGATGGGATCATTTGTACCCCAAACCTTAGCATCATACAATATACCCATATAACAAACCTTCAAATGTGCACCCTGAATCTAAAATAAAGGTTGAAATTACTTTAAAAACACCACAATGAGATATGATCTCAACCCAGTTAGAATGGCTTTTATCCAAAAGGCAGGGACTAACAGATAATGGCAAGGATACGAAGGAAGCAAAAACCTCATACACTGTTTGTGACAATGTAAATTAGTACAGCCACTATGGAAAACAGCATGGAGTTTCCTCAAAAAACTAAATATAGAACTATCATATAATCCAGCATTCCACTACTGGCATACACCCCAAAGAAATAAAATCAATATATCAAAGACATATATGCACTCCTATGTTTATTGTAGCACTATTCACAATAGCCAAAATATGGATTCAATCTAAGTTCCATGAATGGATGAATGGTTAAGAAAAAAATTATATATATATATATATATATATATATATATATATACACACACACACACATAAACACACATACATACACAATAGAATAATATTCTGCCATAAAAAAGAATAAAATCACATCATTTGTAACAACATGGATGGAAATGGAAGTCATCAAATGAAGTAAAATAAGACAAGCACAGAAAGACAAATATCACGTTTTCACTCATATGTGGGAGCTAAAATTGAATCTCATGAAGATAGAGGGTAAATTAATGGTTATCAGAGGCCAAGCAGGGTGGGGTAAGAGGGAATAAAGCGAGGCTGATTAATGGGTACAAATACACAGTTAAATAGAAGAAATAAGGCCTGGTGTTTGATAAATTAGTAGGGTGACTATAGTTAACATTAATCTATTGTACATTTCAAAATATATAGAGAAGAATAATGCTAATGTTCCTAGTGTAAAGAAAGGATAAATATTTAAGGTGATGGATATCCCAATTATCCTGATTTGATTATATGAATGTATTCAAATCATCACATGTACCCCTAAAATGTGTACATCTATCATGTAACAATAAAAAAAGAAAAAACCATCAATCTAGAATTCATTATTCAGTGAAATTATACTTCAGAAGTGAAGAAGAAATAAAGCATTTCTCTGGCAAACAAAACTTGAGGGATTTCATCATAGCAGATCTGCCCTGCAAGAAATGTTAAATGTTCTTTCAGGCAGAGGTAAAATGATATAGGTTATAAATCTGGCTCTACATAAAGAAAGAGCATCAAGGGAGGAAATAAATGAAGGTAAAGTATTTTATTTCTATTATTCTTAAATTATATAGCTGCTAATTTTAATAATAGTAACAATGTATTAGGTAAATATAGTATGAGGGTAAATTATGTGAATAATATCAATGTCATAGGTAATACAAGGAAAATTTGAGACCACTCTATTATAAAATACCAGCAGCATGCATATAGCAGTATATTGTTATTTGAAGATAAACTTAGATTAGCTAATAATGTATATTTCAAATACTAGGGCAACCACCAAGATTTTTAA
The DNA here is from genome assembly GCF_028878055.3 of Symphalangus syndactylus. NCBI lineage: Eukaryota > Metazoa > Chordata > Mammalia > Primates > Hylobatidae > Symphalangus > Symphalangus syndactylus. Next base: position 42,929,037 of record NC_072447.2, on the reverse strand, counting down.
AAATAGAAGTATAATTGATATATGCTAAGAGAGAAGATAAAATGGATCATATAAATGCTCAATCAAAGCCAGAAAAGGCAGAAACAGAGGGGAAATAAAAAGATACAAAGAACAAATGCATAGAAAACAGTTACAAACATGTAAATATTAACCCAACTATTTCAATAATCACAATAAATGGGCCTAGTCTAAATATACCAATTAAAAAATAGAGATTGTCAGAATGGATTAAGACAAGACACAAGGACGTGTCGTGTATAAGAAACCCACCTTAAACATGAATATTCCTATATGTTACACGCAAAGTGATTAAGAAAGATATACCATACTAACACTAATCAAAGGAAAGTTGGAAAGATCCACTTTTGAGATGACAGCATGATGCGCTCTATGAACCATTCCCTAGTGAAACAAGCAAAACTTGTGAAATCAGTTTTTTAAAAACTACACACACACACATACACATACACACACACACACAAACAAATCTGAAAATTGTCCCAAAGGAATATAGTAAGTGAACGAAACATTTATTCAAGAAAACATACTAAAATTCACTTAGAATAGTGGGAGTCTGTGGCATTTGAACCATTATCTGCTCCTTTCCTCCTACAACCTTCCACACAGCTCAACTAGGCAAAAGCTCAATTACTAACGGATATGGCTAAGAAGATGGGGCACTCTCTAGCTTTATTTCCCAATCAAAGATTACCGTAACTCATTAGCAGGAGCAATTTGCTAGCATTTCTTTCTTTCTAATTCCAATTTCAAGAAGCGAAATCACTGTGAGTGCAACCAAGAAGTTGAGGTAATCTCCTCTTGCACTCAGCCTTCATAGGACAGAATACTTGGGTCCTGATTCACTCTGGACTCAACTCCTTTGCAGGGCAGAGATCCCACACTAAGAGAGGCAAAACAGAAAGATCAGAAACTACTATACTGTGCAGTGCTTGAAAAGCAAGCTGGAATTTTAGTTTATTTAAGATTATTAATGTATTAATTTAAGACATTTCAGACTTCCAAATGTGCAAAGTTACCAGTAATAAAGAGGTATATTACTTAATAAAGGGGCCAATTTCCCAAGAAGACATTACAATCCTAAACATGTCTACACCTAAGAACAGCACATCAAGCTCCATAGGTCAAAACTGATAGAACTGAAAACAGGCAAATCCACTATTATAGTTGAAGACTTAAACATCTCCTACATCAGTAATGAGTAGATTAAAATGGCAGAAAATCATTAAGGATATATATGACCTGAGTCACATTATCAATCATTTTTAACTCATTGACATTATAGAATATTCCATCTAACAATAGCAGAATACATATTTGTCTCAAGCTCACATGGAACACTGACGAAGACAGACCACATTCTGGGCAATAAAACATAACCTAACAAATTTAAAAGGATAGAAATCATTCAATGTATTATCTCAGACCACAATGGAATTAAATTGGAAATCAACAACAGAAAGATAGCTGGAAAATCTCCAAGTATTTGCAATTAAATAACACATTTCTAAATAATCCACACTCAAAAAAGACATCTCCAAAAAATGTTAAAATCTTTTGAACAAATGACAATAAATCAAATTTTTGGGGATCAGTGAAAGCAGCACTTAGAGGGAAATTCATAGCGCTGCATGCATATATTAGAAAAGAAGGAATATCTGAAATCAGTTGAGAGAAACTTGAAGTTTTTAACGAAAAATACAATGAAACAAATGTTATCATTCATTCAATCATTAATTTCATTGGTATTTATCAAACATCTTTCATATGCCAGGCATTGTTCTTAGATGCTCGGGATATAGGAGTGAACAAGAAAAAAAAAACTTCTATGACTGAGTTTACATTCTTATATGGACAGTGGAACATTAAACAAGTATGTTAATACAGAAAATTCTTTCAGAGGGCCCTGGGTGATGTCAAGAAAATGGAACTGGGTAATGTGACAAGTGTGGTAGGAAGAGTTAACAGAATGTGCCTGAGGAGACAGCGTTTAACAGAGATTTTCATGATAGTGTTATGACACTATATGTATAGTATTAGCCTTAAGCTTCCCTTTCAAACTACTGAGTTATCTGTTTTATTTGTTTTATGTTAGGTAATATGTCACATTCTAACTTATGAATATATTTATATTATACACATTCATTTATATATGTTAAACTATATTAGCTTATGTGCAAACTGAAGAGCAGGCACTTCTACCTTTTGCCTAAGCAAGTCTAGACATACGAAATTAAATACTGGATAAGTATGTTTCTTAAAAGAGAAAAGAATTACTAGTATCAGAGAGATGTACAGTTTAACAACTTTAAGTTTGACATTTTAATTACAACAAGCAAAAAATCATCAAGACATATTCTAAATATTTTATATTAAAGAGAAGAAAATGGTAAGGATCCAAGAATATGTAGTTAAATTTACCCAAAATTACATGTTTTACAAAACTCAGAGAGTTGACGCTTTAAAATTATTTATCAGAGAGCGATTCTTTGGCAAATCAATATGATTGAATTAAAAAGAAAGGTTAAATTATTTGTTTTCTGATTTCTGAAATTCAGTTGGGTGCTTGCCTGAAAAAAATATATATATATATACACATTGTTTCATTTTGTGTGGACAAAACTAATAAAGGCACATAGAAGTTTCTTTATATATAAATTTTCCTGCAATATTTATACTGTTGCTGATCTCTGTAATTCAAATATGCTATTTAGTCAGCAATTGATTATTTTTCCCCTGGAATCCTGCAAAAGGAGTAATGCACAAAGGTCGGTTTCTAACACATAGCTGTGACCTTTCTTTATATCATGTATAATTCTCCTAAACAACTCATCCAAGGAGGACCACACTATCTCTGATGGTCTAACCTAGTAGGCCACACAACCAGTTGAACCACCTTAAGTAGATTATTTCACCTCATATGAGGGAGTTATAAAATCTCTGACATTCTGGGCTTCAACATGATTTTGTTTAATACTGTTATTTAGAGAATTCTTAATATGTTTCTGCTCCTCTCTCAGCTTGTGGTTACCTTAAGCCTTGCACATCTCAATACCATTGCATTTGGTACATATGTGGGTCTGAACATATTCGTAATCATTGTATTCATCTCCAGGCTTAATGTATCAATTTCTAATCATTGTACCTTGTTCAATTTATTTTTCATTCATCTCCACAACTCAAGTAACCAACTCATGTCTTTGCTTCTTTATTCTGTCAGCCTTCCTTTATCTGACCATGTGGGTCTATCTTTACTCCTAATTTCCAGAGCACATCTTCACACAACCATCTAAATTCCAATTTCAACAACTCTCAGCTTCAGAATATTGGTAGCAATCTATGCAAAATGAATAGGATTTTAGCTACCCTTACCACATATTCTCTTTTTCCTTAACAGGAAAATTCACGCTTTACAATTTGTCAGAGGTACACATTACTAATTACAATAGGTCACACCTTTTCTATGAGCTTCATTATAATATTGGCAACTTTATTATGCCCCATTACATACTGTATTATGCTCTTACTTTATATGCATTTTGAGATTTAATTTTATGTGCATAAAATTAACTGAACTAAATTGGGAGAGGGTTATCAGATTATTTAAATTGAAATAATTCAACAAGCTTAACCCTCTACCAAAGGGAGTATTAAATGACAATGTGTCAGCATGATACACTTAATTGGATAGTATTTAAACTCTAAATCCAAACAAGTTATTTGGGCTTGAGGAAGTTGTCATTTATACTTAGTATCTATACAAATGAAGAATGCTGGGGTTAATTTCATAGTCTGAACATTTCTAACTTATGAGATTTGACCAGCTGATGGAAAAAAAAGAAAAACAGTGGATTGTTTTTTTCAAATGGCCATCTGTACCTATCAGAAATTTCACATCTAATTTCATTAGATGCAGGTGGCAGGAATAATTAACACAGCTCTTCATTACATAACAGCACAATAGATCTAATAGGACAGTGGGCATGAGAAATATGGGGTTGTGAAACAAATTTCAATCAATTTGATGTTAACTAGTTTTTGTTCCCTAAAATAGTTTGATCTCTATGCTTCTGTTCTTTTTGCTTTTCCATTTGGCCTACATGTTCACCTTTAGCTATCTAGTGGCATTCAAAAAAATATTCATATGCATTTTACATTCAATAGAAGATTTTAAATTTGCTGCAGTGTCATGCCCACATTGCAAATAAGACTTCTGGGCTTGCTCCCCTGACTTCTGCCTACCCACCATTCTATGCTTTTCTGTCACATTCATTCACTGCTTTACATTATTGATAGTTATACCTATGTCCAAATCCAATGAGCAATCTTCTATCTTCATCTTATTTCACCTCTCAGCTCTATGCAATACATTTAATTACATATTATTGAATCATTCTGAGCTCCCATGAAATCACACTCATATTTTCTCTCTCACTTTTCTGGTATCTCACTTCTTTGCTAACTACTGAAATGTTGAAGTATCCTAGGGTTCTGTCCTGCAACCTCTACTTTTTATATCTACTTACACTTAGCTTGAGTGATCTCATCCAGGCAAATGGTTTTCAATAAGACTTACATGCCAATGGCTCCTTTCACTTAAATATCCATTATTAACCTGTCCACTGAGCTGCCTGCAGACTCCTTGACAAAGCCATTCGAAGACTGAATAGGAATCTCGAACTTAATTCTACATTTCGAAAACAGGAACCTCTCCCTCCCCTAATTTTCCCCATCTCAGGAAACAGTCCCACCATCAACACAGTTACTCATAAAACTTAGAAGTCATCTGTACTTCTTTATATGATATATATCCCTTGCACATTCCTCATCCCCTATATCCAGTATGCTATCAAGTCCTGTTTGGTTTTACTTCCAAACTGTACCCGAACCAGTCTTTATCTCTCCATCTTCCACTTAATACCCAAGATCTACTAACTGTCATCTGTTGCTAGGATGATTTAAATAGCTTCTTACTCCACAGCCAAAAAAAAAAAATTCTTTGAAAAAATGTAAATCATATACTCAGTCTTCCATTTGCTCGATTCCAATGGCTTTGCATTACACTGAGAATAAAATGCACATTCTAAACCATGACCTAAGGGGCCACGGCTTATTCTCCAACATTTCCTTCCATTTTACTCCTCCAGTCATTGCTCTGCACCCTTTGAAAACTTTACAATTTGACTCACTGCATGATTCTTCGTCACTACCTGTCATCCATAATAACCATCTTTCCATTTCTTAGATGTGTCTTGTTTGCTACTGCTGCATATCTTTGGCACTCACTATCCTGCTTGGAATGAGCTTTTCCCATGTTCTCACTTAATGGGCTCTTTTTTCAGAGTCAAGTCTCAACTCAAATGATATCTTTGCAAAGAGACCTCCCTGTCTGAAGTAACTACCTTTGCCAATCACTATCATGCTAACTTGTTTTATTTTATTCATAGCATGAATTATTATGAAATTATCTTGTTTATTTAAGCCCACTAGGCTGTACTCTTCATGAGAAATGCATCTATCATTTTATCCTAAGTTCCTAGAATAGGAGGTATCACATAGTAGACAACTCAAAATATTATATGTTGAATGGGTATTACATGAAAAATTACTAGATCTACTTTTTGAAAAAAAGAACTGTCCTATATAATTTAGTAAATCCCTGGCATATTCTTGTTAAATTAAACACACCTCAAACAGCCATTAAAAAAGCAAATACTAGCTATAAGAGCCTAAGAAGAGTTTGGACAACCCGACAAAAAATAGATTTACTCTTTTCATTTGCACGTTTCCAAATATTTTCTTTAAAAAAAGACACCTCTTATTTAAGGGTTTAGCCTGCTAAACCATTGAGAGAATAATTTACAATGGGTAAAATAATAATGCACTTGGTGCAAAAACAGCACCAAGTAAAAGCATTTCACCCATTGACTCAAAAATGCTGAGAAAAAAGCAACAATAGTAGAAAAATACCCTCCTTCTAAAAATAATAATTGCAAACAGTAACGTAACCTCTTTTGGCTAAAGCGAGGTATAAATTTAAAAGGCTTCATATTTATAAGCTAGCAATGAATACCTAATTTGTTTTTCAAAAAATATTTAACTTATTTCTATTAAAGCATATTAACATTTTCATATTAAAAGCCTATGTCTTGTTTAATACCCATTCCAATTCAAGTATTATAACATATAAATATGTAACTACATAATCCCATAAAGTATGTAAAGAATGTATAAATTATATGAAATAGTAAAACATGCATTTATATTCATATACATAGGAAAACAGTTTCTAATTAACTCTTCATGTATTAATGCAAGTTGAGTTCAGTTTTACATGCTTGCAATTCCCAGAGATTTAGGCATCTAGATTAAAATTAACCATGAGTTTGAATGTGTAAGTTTTAATAACGTGTCATTGAACACTAATTTACAGATGGTGTGGTATAACCACATGGTGGCATAAACTAAGTGTTTCCATTTAAAATAATCTCAAACAGCATCTAGATGTTTTTCTTAACTCAAAACATCTGATTTTAATGTTATTTTTCCCAGTCTTAAACTTTGTCTCAAGGTTTCTTCACAACAGAAACGTGTCTGAGTTAAGCCATTAATCCATTGGCATTGTCCATCCTTTTCTTCATAATACCTGCCTCATTCTACTGCGAGGAAAACTGGTTTTATTTGATGTCAAAATTATATAATGGCAAAGTGTAGCCTTGGACACAGAAAGAAGGAGGAGGAAGACAGAAGTCTCTACTCTGTCCTTAAATATTACTTGATACACTGCCTCAGAAGCTTCTCCTACTCTGTATTCTCAGCTGCCTCCTACTTGGGACTCCTCTTCTACCTTGCATTTGATGGAGTTTTCTTCTAGAGTCATCAGGCATCACTAGAACGTTTGTAGAAGAGATAGTCTGACGCAAAAGAGCTTTTCTGAAAACCTCCCAATTAAATCCAAAAACTGTCAATGTAATTCTGTTTTCCCCACTTATTAAAGACTATAAACTAAAAATCAAATGTAGGATGAATAGGAGAACAAATGGCATACATCTATAAAGTTTAAATATTTTTCCTTAGTTATATTGAACCTGGTTTCTAGTTAGGATAATTATGAGATCTGCATAATAAATTTCCAAGTTTCAGGGAAGTCTTAGTTTTTAAGCCATGATGGAACAGCTTTAGAGAAGCATAAGAAAACATAAAATTAAAACCAAAAAGTGTAATCAAAAATTAAAATAACTGCACAAATGAAATTCATTATATGCAAGTTTCTATGTAAGGCATCAATTTAGTTGAGCATATGTTCTTGTCTAATTCAGAATATGTCAACAACGTAATCACTCAGGTGGTGATCATAAGAAAGAAAATGTGATAAATACTATTCTGTACCTACCAGCTGTAATTCAGAACACAAACATTAAAATTGAAACAATTTAATATCACATCCAGGTAAAGCAAAAGGGAATACAAGTCCATCAAAGGCTTACTAATTCCATATTAGATCTAAAGAATGGTTGAGGATTTAGGAACATTATTACACAGAGTTTGGGAAGGGTCTATATGGAAATCCTGAGCCTTACCATGAGAGATAAGTAATTTTAAATTGAGAAAGATTTATCGTAATACTAGGTACTGAAAGGAAGTGTGGACGAAACAAAATAACAACAACAAAAAGGAAAAACAACCCAAAAAAGCAAAATTACTATTCTGCTGACTCCATACATGCTGCAGAATGAGACACTCTCCAATTAGCTTCTGTAGATAGTCTCATCTCAGACAATTAGAGCTAGTTGCACAAAAATTGTCTCATTCAGAACATGCTTTGAGAGGGTTTACAAGGTCCCAACGGAGCTTCCAAACTTGCTTTGTTTTCCTAATTGAAAACTTAGAAGGTAATAACCTCTCCTCAATTCATAGAAAGCCGGAAACCCTAGGATACAAAGCAGTTTCCAAATAAATTTAAAATAAAATCATGTATCATTAAAAATTGAACAAAACAAACCAAGCTCGTCTCCCAAAGAAAGTGAAAACACGCCTTTGAAACAAACAGTAAGTCACCACTGTTCATTGCGGAGCAGCATGTCAGTTAGAGTGGCAGAATGAACGCGCAAGTTGCCAAACTGAACTAATTTATGTTCTGAATTAAAATAAAACACCCTCAATGTTGTAGGCCACTTTTATTCACCAGCATTCCTAGGGTTTGTTATGATCCGTTTTGAGAGACATGCAGACACTGAGCAGCTGCTTTGGCTAATGCCTTACTCCTTCCAGCCACCCTTCCATGCAAGAGTCCTTTTGTGTATCTCCTCTTCCTTCATGGAATTACCTACATATGTACAGATATGGCAAAATCTCTCAAAGATAAGAAGGAGGCAAAAGCTGCACAATTCCTATTATAACAAAGTAACTGAAAATTTGCCCTTTGGAGCTAAAGAAGAAATGCCATCTCAAGATTCATTTTCCAGTGTAGTCTCAGTGCTTTCAGCTTCAGCTATTACAATTTCACTAGGGGATTATACACAATAACCATGAATGGTCAGGTCACCCTGGCAGCTAAAAATAAAGCTTTACTTCCTCCTTTTCAGAGAAATGTAAACTCTAATGAAACTATTCATTTCATGTAAGTTAAAATTATTCATTTGCTTATACAAGAATTGGTCAAATAATGCTATGTGTAAAGCCTCAGTAATGAACTTAAACTATATAGATATCATTCCTCAAGGAGTTTCTGGTATCAAAGAAGAGTTATGACATGCATGTACATTGCCACAGGAAAATAGAGAGTGCTGTGATGCGATTTGTCAGTGTTCTTAAATCCAGAAATGAAATACAAAGATGTACTGAGTACTGATTATGCAATGACTTTTTTAAGCATAGTGATTATAAAAGATATATATATATACACATATATGTATACATATAAAAATGGATAAAGATGTTTTTATACTCAGTGAGCTTATACTATTTAGTTAGGTAAATAAAACATAGATATTTTTAAAATGCAGCAATCACATATTCTTACTGTTTTTGAATCCTCAGCAACTGAGGATCTGCTAGTTTTTATTACTTCCAGTTTTTACTAGCAATCAAATCCATCTCTCTTTCTTTTATTCCTGCTGTTACTGGCTCAATTCATGACTTTCCTACCTGGACTATTGGCCTCATTTCCCACTCTCTTGTCTTAGAGCTCTTTCCAATCTATCTGGTCAGGTTATTCCTACTCAGCTCTGCTTCAGTTTCTTCAATGGTTCGTGACTTCCTAGACGATAATATTAGCATTTCTTGTCATGTCATACAAAGTCCTTGTGATATGGCTCCCATCTATCTTTTTCCACCTTTCCTCCTGACACTCCCTCATCACTTATTCTGTACTGTGCCCTGATATAGCTGTATTCCATCCATATCAAGTTATTTTATGTAAAAGCTACTCTAATATACCACTGTGATTGACAGAATAATGACTCTCCAAAGATGTCCATGTCTTAATTCCTAGAACCTGTGACTGTTACCTTAAGTGGCAAAAGGAACCTAGAAGGTATGATTAAGTCAAGGATCATGAGATGGAGAGATTATTCTGGATTAAAGTGGTGGGCCCAATGTAATCACAAGGATATTTACAGGAGGGAGGCAGGAAAGTTAGAGTCAGTGAAGGAGATGTGACAGTAGAAGTAAAGGTTAGAGAGATTGGAAGATGCTATGCTGATGATTTTGAGTTCAGGAAGGAGCAACAAGACAACTAATACAGGTGGTTTCTAGAAGCTGAGAACAGCAAGAAAACAGATTCTTCCCTGGAGCCTCCTAAAGGAATGCATCCCTGCTGATACCTGGATTTTAGAACTTCTGACCTTCATCACCATAAGATAATAAATTTGTGTTGCTTTAAGGCACTAAATTTGTGGTGATTTGTTACAGCTATAATAGGAAAGTAATATACTATAAATGTATGGAATCTCATATCACTTATTTTTTGCAAGGTATTTAATAGCAGAGGTGGTAGATTGTTCTTTTTTAATCCCCCAGAGAATTCAGTCCAGTCGCTTGTTTACAGTATGTTTTGTCTGAAAACATTTGCTAAATACAAAGAATAAATTAGAACTGACTAGTGAATATGAAAGGACAATGCCTATAGCACCACCAGTTCCAAAGACATGACAGATACATGGATTTTATAAAGTAAAAAGGCATGCAGTTACAAAAATAAGCACTCCATATGTTTCTAAAAAAGTCAGCAAAGTTATGAGGAAATTATATAAACAATTTTCAGGATATGATTCATAGGTATAGAAAACTAAGAATGACCAAATTAATAAAGATAAATCATATTGCCTTGGTTTCCATTAATAAAATTTTCCATAAGTTTGTTTTTCAAATAAAGAATACAAAAGGGAAGTTTCTACAAACAAATATCTAAATATTTTAACCTTTTTTATGCCCAGGCATAGCTGATGTGAACCAATGTTATCACGCATTTGGTATATATTAGGAATTCAATAAATGCTTGTTAACATTGGTGTACACAACCTGTTATTTTGTCCTTTAAGAAGATGAAGTAGGTTCCATGCATAAAATCCTAAAAGAAACACACGTAATCGAGTACAGCTGTGCATATTTTAGATGAGTACTCATAACTGGAAAAATATTCTTATCAAAGTTTGAAAACATTGGTAGCATGCTAATATTTTCGTGTGTGGGGGGTGTATTATATGCCTTTCGTTTGAAAAAGCATTTATAACTAAGACCCTTTGAAAATTTTTCAAAAAACAAAACATTGCCAACCAGTAATTTCTCTTGGTCTTCATTCTTTGGGATATGCAGATAAAAGTAATTGCTTTTTCAAAGTAACTTTGCCTGATGACTAGTGCTTTCCATTTAGCTTGATTCTACCTAGGCCCTCCCATCTCCTATTCCAAGGCCAGTCCAATAGACCAGCAGGAAAACCTTAGTCGTGAAGCACACACCTATCCACACAAGATCTTCATTTCCACACTCTTCTCAGCAGCTCTTATTTATATTAGTGAGCAACTAAAATCTTGAATGACTTTTTCTCCTTTTGACACCTGAATTATTAAAATGACAACACCTTAATGACAGCAATGTATTAAAAGAGGATTTTTAGTAAGTCTATAATATCAATGCACTTGTCAAAATAATTTGAATTCTGGTAATATAGGGCTACAAATGGACACGATGCTAAGATCATAAAAATATGATATTTTTATCTCCTTAAAAGATCTCAATGAACATTTCTATTATAAAAATGTAGCAAAATATAGGAGAAATATATGTATATATATATATATATATATATATACTCTTTATAAAACCTAAGGCAATACATTAGAGCAAATAAACGTTTGAAAAGTATTAAGATCAAGTAAAATAATCACTGAGCAATAATTCATCAGAAGTTTTCTTCCCATGTTTATTTCTCTCTATGTTCTGTGTATATTACTGCATTTTCATCAATCCTAAAAAGCCACAAGATGGCATTGGAGAGTACAGTTGCTTTATAGAACATATTTATAGAAAAAATTGGAAGAATCCTCTTTTCAGATAGTTGCATTTTTTCTGATATGACAATATTTCAGAAAAATATTAACTCGCCAGAGTATGAAAATCTTTCTTCATCATTGATAAGAATAATTTTTCTTTACCATTTACAACATAATATTTGGAATACAAAATAAGTGGAATATGCATTAAGAACTTAAAGTAAGATGCCAGTGGCAGTACTTTATTGAGCTCAAGGTAGCAAAACTAATTTGGAAATATTTTAGTACAGTTAGTAAAACATAAATGACAATTGAATAGTGTTGAGAATACTCACAAGAGGTTCACTGACATTTTTTAAAGAAATATTTATATATAACCCTCGGAGATTTTAAAACTTGACAAAGTTATTCACTGTCATTGCCTTAAGGCAACATTTCCCATGCAAGGTGTCTTGCACAGATGTCTTAAGAGACCATAACTCTACAAAAAGAAATTTGCCTTAAAAAAGCAAAAGTAGACTAAAACATGGCTTGGTATTTTAAACTGCCAAACCAAATTTTACTTAGTCACATCACCACATGCAAGGAAAAGTATCTTATTTTTAATCTGGCTTTCTAATGATATACTGTGTGCTATTTAAAAAGAAATAAAAACTAATTTTTTTTTCTCTTAACAGAACCTTTGTTTTAAGCTAGTAACATCCTCCACTCTGTAGTGCTGACTCAAACGGTACAGCATAAAGTTAAATGTAGCCAACAATGGGCCTCAGGTACTCTGGTCACAAACTCTGCCTTTTTAAACGTGTGATCAATTTGCAAACATGTAAAATAAGTTACAGAAAAAAGTGTCAGGTATATACTTAGTATGCATTGAAAGTGCTCAATAAATATTTGTGAAAGGAACAAAAAGATGAACTATTATTTGTATGGACGATGTTGTAGTTCAAAACTTTATGAAAAAGGAAACCAAAGACATGACAGCTTCAGTTAGGGACATGTTCCCAATCAACAAGGCTCGCTAGGAGCTGCATTGAAACCCAAGTGTTTTAATTTCCACTGCTGTGGGTATTATAAGGTAGGTGCAAAACTAATTGTGGTTTTTGCCATTGAAAGTAATGGCAAAAATTGCAGTTACTTTTGCACCAACCTAATATAATACTCATTAGATTAATGTAAGCCACTTCTGAGATACTAACTAAAAAGATGTAATTTTTGTGATCATCACTGTGGATGAAGGTTGGAGTGTAAATATTAGCTGTCTGTAGACCTTTCCTGGAACTTAACGATGCTTAACATGAAGATTAACCATGGAAAATTATAATACACTTGTAAGCTATCTTCCATATCTGTATCTACGAAATGAAAAAAAACGAAAATTAAATCAGTATCACCCTTCCTTCAGGAGGTTTATCTATGGCAAAACATGTTTTAATTCTTGGTAAAAGAAGTTTTTGATTGGAAAAAATTTTATCTGTACTATAACGCAGTTCTTTTCATTAGCATGGATGACCATAAGTTTTATACTTGTTTTACCTAAACAGAAAAAGCATAATTTCTAAAGAGTTAAACAAATTTTAAAAAGTAAAATCCCTGGCCGGGTGTGGTGGCTCACGCCTGTAATCCCAGCACTTTGGGAGGCCAAGGCGAGCGGATTACGAGGTCAGGAGTTCAAGACCACCCTGGCCAACACGGTGAAACCCTGTCTCTACTAAGAATAAAAAAATTAGCTGCGCATGGTGGCGGGTGCCTGTAATCTCAGCTACTCAGGAGGCTGAGGTAGGAGAATCATTTGAACTCTGGAGGCGGAGGTTGCAGTGAGCCGAGGTCACATCATTGCACTCCAGCCTGGATGACAGGGCGAGACTCCGTCTCAAAATAAATAAATATAAATAAATAAATAAATAAATAAGATCCCTTCAATATACAAAGGCCCTTTAATATACCGATTTTGTACAATATATACTTTTTAAAACCTGACATCAACTTCTCTTAGACTCCCTTGTCTCTCCACCCCTACATTTTCCTGAATCTTGATTTAATGACGTATTTTCAGTTATCTGACACAACTTTCCAAAGAATTTAACACGATCATTCTTTCATTTTGAAACTTTCTCCACTCTTGGTTTGCAGGAACCAAAACAAGTAAGGTCTCTTTCTTCCTCCCTTAGCTTTCCCTTAGTCTCTTTCCCTGACTGGCTGCTCTTTCTCTGCCAGCCTCTTCAGGGCTAGTGTTCCACAGAATCCTTGATCCTCTCCCTTTCCCTTTTCTTTTCCTCTTCTCTCTCTGCATGTTTTCCCTGGATAATCTCATTCCATCATGTTGCTCTCAATATGAGGACAATTTCAAAATCCATACCTCCTGCTTTGACATTTGCAGTGTGAACAGTGGTCCCCCAAAAGATATGTCCACCAAGACCTGTGCATATGAATTTATTTGGATAAAGAATCTTTGTGATGTAATTAAGGTTACAGATCTCAAAATGAGATCATGCTGGATTTTCCCAGGGGATCCGAAATTCAATGACAGGTGTCCTTATAAGAGAAAAGCTGAAGGAGATTAAAGACACAGAGGAGAAGGCCATGTGAAGATGGTAGCAGCCACAACCCAAGGAAAACTAAAGCCACCAGAAGGTGGAAGAGGCAAGGAAGTGTTCTGTCACAGAGCCTTCAGAAGGGTGGCCCTGCTTATACTTTGATTTCGGGCTTCTGGCCTCCAGAACTGTGAGAGGATAAATTTTATTGTTTTAAGTCACCCAGTTTGTGGCAATTTGTTACAGAAGCCACAGGAAACTAGTACAATTCCAGACCAATAAATCCATTAGCTCAGTATTTCCAGTGACTACCACAGCTTGTATGTTCCGAATTGACCTCATTCCATCCACTCTCCCCACAAAAACTGCCATTGATCTCTCTGTAACTGGTGACACCATCAATATAACTTCTCCTCGAATTATTTCACAATGCATCTCCAAACACTCACTAGATCCTATATATTCTTCAGAAACTTATTTTCAGTCCCTTTGATTGCTTTTCAGGCCCTCAGTATATGTAAATATATTCAGTTCCTTACTGGTCATTCTGGAATCCCACCCTAGTCTTTTCTACAGGGAGTGTTACATGTCAAACAGCAGGTTTGACCATGCCATTTTCATGTGTGATCCTACATAGCTTGATTGTGTGTCTTCCCTTCTCTGTAAAGGCAGCTTTACTGATGGACTCACAAATGTGTGTAACACCATCATATACAAAGCAAGAAGTTTCATCTTTATGGTGTAGAGGAGACACCACAATGAACAGATCCATCAAATCAGAGGCCCAACCACACAGACAGAATTTTCTACTAAAGCGATTTGCAAAGTTATTAAATATCTCAGCCAAAATATTTGGTTCTCAAGATAAAATCCAAAATCCCTTGCAAGATATTCAAAACCCTTCATATTCTATCCTCAATCTACATTTGGGGCTTCATCTTAGTCACAAAGACCTCACTATTTTCTTTCAATAGGTAGTCATTTCAAGTTTCTGTGCTTTGGGGGCCTTTAACATGATGGATGGTATCCCAATCCTCTCATTACAGAATGTTTTTCTTTACCTCTTTCAACCTCTCACATCTACTTGATCATCTATTTCAATTGAGTCTAACTTTAAAATTGCTGTCTCTTCTGTCTTCACTATTCTCACTGCTATTACTTTACGTCTGGAAATCATTTTCAGGTCAGGTATTATTTTGTTGAAAGGAACACAGACACCTTTAGCCTACCACAAAGAAAAGGGGGTATTTTTGAAAGTATATGTGTAGTGTGCAGATGAATCTTAAAATGTTCTTAAGATCCAAAGCATCACTAGTATCAGTTTCCTCTTTCTCTTTCCGCATTTCTCATCCTTCCTTTCCCTCTGCCCTGTTTTCTTTCCCTTTTCTTCTTTTGCTACAAACCCCCTGCACCTTTTATCATGCACCATGGATTGCATAGGCCCTTCAGCAAAAGTTTTCAACTTCCCTGTTCTTTTCTCTTCCATTCCCATCTGGCTCCTGGCTGACAATTCTTTGTCTAGTCTTCAATGCATTCAATAGACAGTTTGTTTGAATTGGCTAATTGCCAGTTGCAGTAAGCCAAATAATGCTCTCTGGAAAGATGTCTACTGCCTCATCCCTGAAGCATATGACTATGTTATATTACATGGCAAAAGGTACCTTTCCAATTTGATTAAATTCATGATTTTAAGATGGAGTGATTGTCCTGGGTTACCTGAGGATGCCCAATATAATAATGAAGACCCTTATAAGGGAAAGAGAGAGGTAGAAGGGTCAGAGTCAGAGGAGATGTGATGATGAAGAACCTCAAGAACTGTGAGATAATAAATTTGTGTTGCTTTAAGTCACTATGTTTGTAGCAATTTGTTAAAACATCAGTAGGATACTGATACACCAGCATCCCTAATTTCCAAGCCACCTTATGGATCATGTGCAAGCCTATAGCTGACCACCCATAGATCAGGGGTTAATCCTCTGGTCCTAGCAGTGAATGCCTGTATGCTATCTCTACTATAAACATTGATATGGTTTGGCTGTGTCCCCACCCAAATCTCACCTTGAATTTTAACTCCCACAATTCCCACCTGTCATGGGAGGAACCTGGTGGCAGGTGATTGAATTATGGGGGTGGGTCTTTCCTGCACTGTTCTTGTGACAGTGAATGAATCGCATGAGATCTGATGGTTTTAAAAATGGGAATTTCCCTACACAAGCTTTTTGCCTGCTGCCATCCATGTAAGATGTGACGTACTCCTTGCCTTCTACCACGATTGTGAGGCTTCCCCAGCCATGTGGAATTGTAAGTCCAATTAAACCTTTTTTCTTCCTGGTCTCAGGTATGTCCTTATCAGAAGCATGAAAACAGGCTAATACAATAAATTGGTACCAGGAGTAGGGCATTGCTGAAAAGATACCGGAAAATGCAGAAGCAACTTTGGAACTGGGTAACAGGCAGAGGTTGGAACAGTTTGGAGGATTCAGAAGAAGACAGGAAAATGTGGGAAAGTTTAGAACTTCCTAGAGACTTGCTGAATGGCTTTGACAAAAACGCTGATAGTGATATGAACAATAAGGTCCAGGCTGAGGTGTTCTCAGATGGAGATGAGGAACTTGTTGGGAACTGGAGCAAAGGTGACTCTTGTTATGTTTTAGCAAAGAGACTGGCAGCATTTTGCCCCTGCCCTAGAGATTTGTTGAACTTTGAACTTGAGAGAGATAATATAGGGTATCTAGTGGAAGAAATTTCTAAGCAGCAAAGCGTTCAAAAGGTGACTTGGGTGCTGTTAAAGGCATTCAGTTTTATGAAGGAAGCAGAGCCTAAAAGTTTGGAAAATTTGCAGCCTGACAATGTGATAGAAAAGAAAATCCCATTTTTTGAGGAGAAATTCAAGCTGGCTGCAGAAATTTGCATAAGTAACGAGGAACCAAACGTTAATCTCCAAGACAGTGGGGAAAATGTCTCCAGGGTATGTCAGAGGTTTTCACAGCAGTCCCCCACCATCATAGGCCCAGAGGTTTAGGAGGAAAATGTGATTTCATGGGCTGGGCCCGGGGTCCTCCTGCTGTGTGCAGTCTAGGGACCTGGTGCCCTATGTCCCAGCCGCTCCAGCTGTGGCTGAAAGGGGCCAACACAGAGCTCAGGCTGTTGCTTCAGAGGGTACAAGCCCCAAGCCTTGGTGGCTTCCACATGGTGTTGAGCCTGGCAGTGCACAGAGGTTTGGTGACCTCTACCTAGATTTCAGAAGATGTATGGAAATGCCTAGATGCCCAGGCAGAAGTTTGGTGTAAGGGTGGGGCTCTCATGGAGAATCTTTGCTAGGGCAATGCAGAATAGAAATGTGGGGCCAGAGCCCCCACACAGCGTCCCTACCGGGGCACCGCCTAGTGGAGCTGTAAGAAGCAGGCCACCATCCTCAAGACCCCAGAATGGTAGACCCACCGACAGCTTGCATTGTGTGCCTGGAAAAGCCACAGACACTCAACACTAGCCCATGAAAGCAGCTGGGAGGGAGGTTGTAACCTGCAAAGCCACGGGGGTAGAGCTGCCAAGACCATGGGAACCCACCTCTTCCATCAGCATGACCCAGATGAGCAAGACATGGAGTCAAAAGAGATCATTTTGAAGCTTTAAGATTTGACTGCCCTGCTAGATTTTGGACTTGCATGGGGCCTGTAGTCCCTTTGTTTTGGCCAATTTCTCCCATTTGGAATGGCTGTATTTACCCAATGCTTGTACCCCCATTGTATCTAGGAAGTAACTAACTTGTTTTTGATTTTACAGGCTCATAGGCCAAAGGGACTTGACTTGTCTCAAATGAGACATTGGACTGTGGACTTTCGAGTTAATGCTGAAATGAGTTAAGACTTTGGGGGACTGTTGTGATGGCATGATTGGTTTTGAAACGTGAGGACATGAGATCTGGGAGGGGCCAGGGGTGGAATGATATGGTTTGGCTGTGTCCCCACCCAACTCTCACCTTAAACTGTAACTCCCACAATTCCCACCTGTCATGGGAGGAACCCAGTGGGAGGCGATTAAATTATGGGGGCAGATCTTTCCTGCACTGTTCTCATGATAGTGAATGAGTCTCACAAGATCTGATGGTTTTAAAAACGGGAATTTCCCTGCACAAGCTCTCTTTTTGCCTTCTGCCATCCATGTAAGATGTGACTTGCTCCTCCTTGCCTTCTGCCATGATTGTGAGGCTTCCCCAGCCATGTGGAAAGTCCAATTAAACCTCTTTATTTTGTAAATTGCCCAGTCTCAGGTATGTCTTTATCAGCAGCATGAAAATAGACTAATACGAACATCATTTCTCTAACAAAACTTAAATTGGCTACCATTTGCTAGCTTCCATACTGCTTCCCTCGATCCCTCACCTCTTCCATCAAATATATAGAACAATATATTATTTTGTACCCTCATAATACAGTACCACACTTATATACTTATAATACTTTGAATATTATTACTTATAATAAGTAATATTCCAAGTTAATAAGTTGGAATACTAATACAACTAATAATAATAATATTCCAAGTTAATTAGTTCAAATTCCAAGTTAATAAGTTGGATTAACCTGGAATACTATACTTACTAAATTGTAATATTCTCCTCCTCATTGAAGTCTTAGTCAACTTGGAAGATTCATTCATACTGCCTTTTATCCTTAACTCACCATGAAGCAGGCATCATTTTCCACAATTGGCATTCATCTGTGCCAACTCTATATAAAATTAGACTGACAACTAAAACTGAATGGGTAAGTTTGTGGGGAAATTCATAGGTATAACAGAATATAGGTATAACAGAACATAGCTATAACTAAACAAAGATATTGGCTAATTTTATTTTGTTAGGTGCAAGTTCCATTTTTGTTAGACTTATTATTTAAGGGCATAATTTCAAAGGAATATTAAAATTACTCTAGATCTAATTTCAAAATTTGTAAAAATTACAATAAATACAAGAATTTTTTTTCCTGAGAAAAAATTAAAGTGCATTTTTTTAACTTCAAAAGGTAAAGAAACAAAGCCCCAGAAGTTTGATCCTATAAGCTACCCCAAGGGAAAATAAAGAGAAACACCTTATCTTTTCTGACATATTTGACAAACTGAGAATAAACACATGGTAACATAATAAAAGGCAGATGCTAGGGGACTAGGTTGTCTCTTAATCATGTGAAATTAAGCTCATTGACTTACAGGAATGCTCAAGAGAGCAGCTGCACATAAATCACACTGACATGAGATGGAAGTACCCCCACTAGACTTTCTCATTCCTATTCAGTTAAATTTCACTTTCTTTACACAGTAGTATAATTTCTTTTACTTAAATGAATATTCATATGTAACAACACAAAAATTAGAACTGAAACTGTGTCTTTGGTTATTTCACTACTCTTACCTTTTATAAATTATTTGGGCCTAGAGTCACAAGTTTAGGAAAACCTCTTGAGGCTTGCCTTCCTCTTGCTGTCAAGAAGAATTGCATCTAAATAATTTACACAAACAGGTGTCCACTGTCAGGTTCTAGAACGAAGAGAAGATCAACTCCTTTTGGTAACCCTTTTACTCTCTAATAGCTGGATGCTTTAGGGAGCTTTTATATAAATTCCTCCTAAAATAACATGTGCTTTTTGGTAATGCAGCCATTTACTCTTCTCCATATGCTCTAATAACTGTGAATACTTTTTTCCTATCCTGAAGTCACTTGCTTATTTATCCTGTATTAGTAATCATGAGCTACAGCCTTTTCATAAGGGCCATTATGGAACAATACCATTAAACTCAAAACTTCTGCACAATGACATTGGTACTTCTTTAAAGCAGCACTAAACATAGTAGAATTCCAATAGAAAAATACTTGAAGAATCATTTTCCTTACCCTTTAACAGATTTTGAACTGCATTTCAAGCCCATGAAAACACTCCCCCCATTTGTAAAGGTTCATTGTCTTCATCTAAACCCTTATCATGTCCTAGATATTGCTTATTCTGAGTTATATCTTTTGCTTCAGTAGTCTCACATTATACTGATTGCTCTTTAAGAAAAAAATCATTTAATTTTACCTTTATCTTTCTAACATCATTTTGGTCCTGTAGCATCCTCACTGATGTAACTCTGAGTATTAAAACCACTCACTCAACCATTCATGCAGTCATTAATTCATTAAGACATTTCCTTGAACCCTGACTCTGAAACAGCATATTTGGCACTGTAGAGATTATAAGCATACATTAATCATGGTCCTTGCACTCACCACCTTATATTCTGAGGATGTTTTTGAGAGAAAAACATCATGGAACCCCTTTTCTTACCTAATTTCTACGTCCGGATCCCTCTAGCTTCATTTTTCTTCAGTATCCCAAACTTTTCAGGCAAATTATAACTCACACTTTAGTACCCACAAAGTGCTATAGTCATACTTTGTCCATAACAGTCCTTCAACTATTTATACTATTTCCCTGCTCCCAAATCTTACTCCAGATTTTCTTATACACCATTTTAAAATGTATATATTTAAGAATAGCTATTATTAACAAAGACTATGCTAACCTCTTTGAATGGCCTTGTAAAGACAGAACATTTCAAATACTTCAACCATGCAAAGTAATAATAATATTTTTATAGTTTGAAAAGTCCTACCAAGACACAGTGGGAATATGAAAATAAATTCTTTTTATTTGCAGGTAAATATACTAGCAGAGAAGAAGAAAGGGAGGAAGAAAGGAAGGAAGGAAAGAACAAAAAGGGAAAGAAGGGAGGAAGGAATGAAGAAAGGGACCAACAAACAAGAATGTAAAGCTAAATTTCCTCAACTGGTTGAGATACAAAGATTCTCCAAGCAAACGTTTGCTTTGCATGTGGGGGATTTTTTTTTTTTTTTTCAGAATTCTAAAAATGACAGTAACTGAGATGTTTATTTACTGAATTGCTATAATACTTCACATGCTTGAGGGGGATTGGTAATACTGGTCATCTTAGCCTCTTTCATCAAGTGCTACTTATAAAAACTAAAAAAAATAGGTATGAAATTGTCCTAGGATAAAATCTATTGTGTAACAAATGCTGAATATGTGCTTCCATAGATATTAAAAGTCTTGATTCTAAATGTAGGCACAACTTTAGAACATTACCTGAGAGACCAGATATAGTCCTTAGTTGTCATAACATATTGTACATATCTGAAGTGATATTTAAAACAAAATGTTATAAAGTTGCATTTTAATATTTCAATCAAGAATGTTATAATGATATAATTGCCATATATATATATATATATATTTTTTTTTTTTGAGATGGAGTCTCGCTCTGTCGCCCAGGCTGGAGTGCAGTGGTGCGATCTCGGCTCACCGCAAGCTCTGCCTCCCAGGTTCATGCCATTCTCCTGCCTCAGCCTCCCAAGTAGCTGGGACTACAGGTGCCTGCCACCACGCCCAGCTAATTTTTTTGTATTTTTAGTAGAGACGGCGTTTCACTGTGTTAGCCAGGATGATCTCGATCTCCTGACCTCGTGGATCCACCCGCCTCAGCCTCCCAAAGTGCTGGGATTACAGGCATGAGCCACCGCACCCGGCCTACCTTATTATATTTAATCTGTTCCTTAAATCAATAGTGATGGGACTGTAAGGCAATGTGATAAAAATAATACATTTCCAGCTTGCGTAATAAGAGCTCCTATTGCTTTCAAATTAGTTATGTTAATGAGAAACAAATATCTACTTTTATGGAATGACCATATGTGTTAATCTAAAGTAAACACTATACAAAATTAACATGCCATAAAAATCAATATTTCTCTGTGTAATATAATATTGTATATGTTCCTAATTATTAAAATATCTAGTTCTGGTTTTCTAGTGGTCACAGTGAACTAAAAATAATATTCTAGTGAAAGACATATGAAAAGCATTAGGTTTTGAGTGATGTTTATTGATCTTTCAAAAAGATGAATAAAATAAAGAATCAAAAGAGAATTAAATGATAAGACGAAAGAAGAAAGATAAGAAGTCCTCTTGGTTAATATGTAAAATCAAACATCAAAAATTGATTTTTATCCCCTGGCCATGGTGCTGCTGGTTTTATACGTTGGGCTGGGTATGAAGATTGAGCCATTAATCTTTTAAGGAAAAGATGCCAAGTACACTCCTCTTCTACTTGATGTATGGAGATCAGTAATGACACTATTCAGTAAGCTACATATCTGCTTCCCTCAAACAAAGGTGCCACAGGAACAGACATCAGCTGAAATAAGTCCAAGCTATGAAAGTATATGGATAGAATAACATTATTCCTTCCCAAAGTGCACACTTAATATCCAAAAATCAAACAAACAAACAAGCCTCCATCCATCTGGATCTTAATATAGACACTAAGGGAAGGTATGTTAATTCACATCATATAGAAAAGTAAACAAATCAGGCATGCTGCAAAATCCCAGTACCTGCCTTGTCATTTTTACATTATAATATAGAAAACACATTCGGTTTAGAAGGTATTATATAATTATGTGACAACTGCATTCATAAATTGAAGAGAGAAAGGTCTCAGAACTTCTGCTTAACTTAGCACAGCATCTTATTACCATTCTTCTAAAATAATTACAAAATTAAAATAAAACTGAATTTGAGACAGATTCTTGAGTTTTCTGAAGTCTTTAGAGCAGATAATTTTTACAACAATGATGTTTTCTAGAATAGAAACTTACATTAAAACCACTTAACATAGATTTTTCAGACATTTTAATATCTGCATTTATATTAAATTTGCATTTTCCAACTGCCCCATGTTTCTAGCTCTGCTCTCATGCTTCTCAAACACACAAAGTAAGTCCCAGTTTGCTAAAATTTCTTGCCCCCCAATTAGAGGTTATATAGAATGGACCCATCACCATTGCTTTATGTTTAAAAAGGAGTAACATTTCTGTTTGAATAAATCATAGATCTGACATACACAGAAAGAACTGAAAAAAAACAGATTTTATATAATTAGTGGTAATAACCAGAAAAATAAAGTTTTATAGAATTAATCAATATTTCTATTTTGCATGAACTATTGTCATTTTGTTATAATACACAAATGAGTGTTTCTCTTCTATATAGCCACTATCTCAAAAACCTATGTTAAGTGATTTTAATGTAAATTTCTATTCCAGAAAACATCATTGTTGTAAAAATTATCAGCTTTCATCACTATTTACTCCCCTTTCTACCCACTCTAACTCTCTTGGTTATGCTCAACTGTACTTGAGCATAGTACAATTAAAGAAATCAAGATATATGTTATTTCCCATTAACCCATTCAAATTACATAAACCACTACACATCATAATCCTGCCCTAGGGTTTTATCTCATTCAAAAGATCCACTGAGAAGAAGAGATGAAATAATGTGTAGACATAGCAACAGTATTTTTTTCGCGTTGCCTATAACCACATCAATGGCAGATACAACAGCTGTATAATAACCAAATATGCTAGAACCAACAATCTCAGTACTTTTTTTTTAACTTTCAACCATGTACCAAACCTTTGTCCATTCACAATGCCCTCCCCAATTTCCCTCCAGACTTTATCCCCAGGAGGGGCTCACGAGAGCAGAGCTGCTCCCTATTTCCCCTGCATGTGGGCTTTTTCGTTACATCATCAAAGTGAGTTTGAAGCCTTTTAGCCTCATGGTTAAGATGGTTGCTTCACAGCCCCATTTCAGCCCTTTCATTCCCTTTCCTTTCTGAATTCGAAAGATGCTTTTGTCCATGCAATTGCTTATATCACAACACTGCAACCTCCTGTACATTATCTCATCTTCTTTTTCTCACAGGCTCTCTAGAACTAACAGACAATACATTCTAATTCTAGCAACAAAACACAATACCCTTCTTCTTCCTTTATACCTAAAAGCTATAACTTCAAAAATTATATGACTCCACATAGTGTGAGCATGACAAGGCTTTATATTATCAGTGACTTACTAGACAAGATACAACTTCACATTGATAATGGTATTTATTCAATTGTCCCATACAATTGAACTATCAACAGTCCACTACAAACCTAGATGCTTGATAACATGTAAAGTTTTTCATAAATGCCAACATTAATCTATTTAGTAGTTCCTTTCATTACCATCCTACTTTACCTCTATATTTCCTATTAAAATATTAGTGCTTCCTCATGACATTTTCTTCAATAACACTAATGTTTTCTTTATATACTTCCAAACAATTCATCAAATCAGCTGGAGTACAACCCTGAAAAGAATCTTCCCTAAGTACAGCTAACATCAAAATGGTAACAATAAAAGTTAACATCAAAGATACAATAATATTTCCATGCAAAAAATTAAATAACACTGTTTATATAAGAATACTTAAAATCCTACCACAAAATGAAATCTAAATACAAGGCTTTGCTATTGAATCCATGCCAATTCATAGTAATTAACAAAATAAGCCACATTCTTTTGAATCCACTCTCACTTTTCTAATTCCTTATAAGTGTGCTCCACCCATTTACTTATAATATCTACAATATCTCCACAATATTGATAACTGATCATTCTCAACTTTTCCACAAATGGCACATGTGTAAATGTAGCACTATCACTTTAAGCTATAAAAACAAGTAAAAAATAGAGGAATACTGCTTACCGGAGCCTCTTTTGGTCACAACCTTCAAACTCTGAGTAAAAGTAGCGTATAAGAGAATCAAGTGTGGAATCGGAGCTTTCATCTTCCAGCTCTTAAAGGCTGTTTCCTAAAGCAAAGATTAAAAAGAAGAAAAACATACATGTTTTAAAAATAGCAATATTATAAGAGTTTCATAACTTTGATCAAACATGATGGGTGCAATGAATTACACAAAAGGAAAGAATATAACCAGGATTTCTATCATATTTTCCCAAATGTTGTGGTTCCTAAGTTAAATCGAAACCGGTAATACCAAAATTATGCCTCCATAGCCCTCACCCCCAAAATGCTTTAAAATCTTATGTTCACTTGAGGTTTTGGATTTTTTATTTAAACGCCCTAGTTGTATTTAAAGAAGTGGAAACAATCCCTTCAAAAGAATTATTTCACTAACAATTTATCTTAATAAAAATCATCCAAACTGACATTCTTAACATTCCATGCTGCAATAGAATGTGGTTTTATTCAGTGTCATTCTTTCCAATAGAGATTAAATCATAAACTGTATGCCTCAAAATATTTAATCGTGATTTTAGAATCTTCTTTCAAAAACCTCTAAAAGATACTTTAAGATAATTTTAAGACCTTTGTTTTTATTAAAAGAATGTATACTCTGGCCAGGCACAGTGGCTCATGACTTTGGGAGGCTGAAGCGGGCAGATCCCTTGAGCCCAGGAGTTTGGGACCAGCCTGGGCAACATGGCAAAACCCCCATCACTACAAAAAAAAAAAAAAATAGCTGGGCGTGGTGGAGTGCACCTGTAGGGCCAGCTACTTGGGAGGCTGATGTAGGAGGATGGCTTGAGCCTGGGAGGTCAAGGCTGCAGTGAGCTGAGATTGTGTCACTGTACTCCAGCCTAAGCAACAAAGGAAGAAGAAGAAGAAAGAAGAAAGAAGAAGAAACAACACTCAATGAAGCTACCAAAAAGTCATTTCTTTCTATTATAAGGCTTGCAGAGGGATATAAGAAGGGACACTAACCTAGTGTGTTTGGATTTCCAAAGGAGAAATATTTCATTTGAAATTAAATAAACGAACATTGTCTTCCTCAGAAAATCATCCTTCAGCTTTATTGAGGTATAATTCACAAAGTTGGATATGTTTAAAATGTAAAATGTGTTTTGATATGCATATATATTGTGAAATGATTACCACTATAAAGTTAGCTAACACATACTTCAAATGATATAGTTGCTATATTTTTGTGTGTGGTAAGACTTAAGATCTACTCTCAACGAATTTTAAGTATACAATGTAGTATCATTAACTATAGTCAACATGCTGTACATTAGATACCCAGAATGTACTCATTGTATATCTGCAAGTTTGTACCCTCTGACCAACATCTCCGCATTTTTCCCCATCCTGTCCCAGCCCTTGGCAACCACCATTCTACTCTCTGCTTCTTTTCTTTTTCTATAAGACTGAGATAGTAGAGCTGAAAGACTGACTTTCAAAAAGTGGCAAATCAGAACACAGTTCAAATATATTGTAAACTTATGACAGCACAAGTTTCTTTGCAAGACACTTGAGGACTGAGCATACCCAGCTTTCAATCACTGTAACTTTATTAAAGATGAGAAAGCCAAAACTATCACATTTTGTGTTCTCCCAGAGCCTCATTCAGATACTTCTGAATGGTTTTAATTGATTAATTTACTCACATTAATAAGTCTGTTAAAACACATTTTAATTCACAAAACAAAAGCAAAATCCATTCACCTGCGACAAGGTGTCACCATCACCATTTTATTCAGAAAAATCAGTGAATTTGTAATAGCATGGAAAACAATCTATTTTAATGGCAGCACCTTTAAGGGATGATAATCTGTTTAAGTTTTCTATCCAAAGACCTTAAGTTTACATAAAGACATAAATGAAACCTAATCCAAAGAGCTGATTCATCAGACACATTTGATGAACTGCCTCATTAAAGTACAAAACTGAGTCATGCATTCCTAAAACCCAAATCCCATTTCCCAGCCACCACACTAACTGGAGCTGCAGGAAATCTTCAAGTTGACATCTTCAGCCTTCAGGTTAGCTGTGAGAATCAGTTCTTCTCTGTGTGAGTTTAATTAGCACTGCCCAAGAAACTCCAGGACCCAACTATACACCGCAAGACGTTTCATCTCAACTATCTTCCTACTTTACTTCTGTTCAAAATACTATTTCCTTACTCATTTCATTTCTATAAAGCATATAGGCTAGTTTGCAATTCTATTTCTTAAAATTAATTGGTATGGAAAGCATCAATTTGGTTATATCAAGATCCTTAACTGAATCTCTTGAAACTTTGTGTATTAGGGAACACAAAAAGAAATCCAGAGAATTTCAGACTTAACATCTTGGTCAATCTATAATAA
Organism: Symphalangus syndactylus; assembly: GCF_028878055.3. NCBI lineage: Eukaryota > Metazoa > Chordata > Mammalia > Primates > Hylobatidae > Symphalangus > Symphalangus syndactylus. Next base: position 42,901,938 of record NC_072447.2, on the reverse strand, counting down.
TCTTTACAAACTTCTTTGAGGAAGTTTATTGTGTCTTAAATTGAAAAACAGATTAAATATATCTAGCCATAGACATCCAAGCTTTGCTATCCTTGCTGCATAATCAAAATTTGTACCCAGAAATAGCAATACAAACTGTACATAATCATTTAGTGAGGTCCTCACATATTTTCTTATTGCTTATAATTGGTGAACTAATTTCAAGAGGCCTCAATTTCTGGATAAATGGACCTGAAACCAATTGCCTGTTTCCTGTCAATACCATTCACCATTTGGCTTCACATAAACCACTACTAAACCTTATGCAGAATGAGCATATCACAATGGTTAAGAGCAGAAAGTCTATATATCCCAGCTTTGCCACCTGTCAACCGTGATTTGGAACAAATAACCTCTCTGTGACTAGTTTCCTCATTTGCAAAGTAAGTATTATAATAGTACATATAGCATAGTGCTTAGAACAGCACTGGCACATAGAAAGAACAACAAATCAAAGCTTCCGGGATTTTTGTTTGTTTGTTTTTGAGACGGAGTCTCTCTCCGTCATTCAGGCTGGGGTGCAATGGCGCGATCTTGGCTCACTGCAACCGCTGCCTCCCGAGTTCAAATGATTCTCCTCTTTCAGCCTCCCAAGTAGCTGGGATTACAGGGGCCCGCCACCACACTCGGCTAATTTTTGTATTTTTAGTAGAGACGGGGTTTCACTATGTTGGCCAGGCTGGTCTTGAACTCCTGACCTCAGGTGATCTGTCTGCCTTGGCCTCCCAAAGTGCTGGGATTACAGGCAAAGCTTCTGTTTTTATTGTTGTTATTGCAGTTGTTATTACTTTTATTATTATTGTAAGTACTACTAATTAATTCATACTACTAATATTCACATCCTGTCCCTATCAAGTTTTCTGTGTATACCAGCTTTCTACTTGACTGGAAGGCCCTGAAGGGTAAATGTGAGTTTTATGCAACTTTTTATTTCCAATGCTCAATGAATGCTAGCAGGAAAAAGATAAATGAATGAAAGACTAGATATGGTTGCTATTATATGCAGTTCAATTTTGATATTTAAACCCATCATTAGAGAAACCCTTATTGAGCATATACTAGTTATAAGATGTTTTTCTATGATGTAGTGGGGACACAAAGACAATGCAATGGAGTCTAATCAAAAAGGCCAATAAAGGAAACAAATGCTTACCTATTTAATTAGACTGGCCCTGTTGCCATTTATTCAGTATAATGTGCTTAGAGAGTAGAGGAAGGAATCAATTAATTCTGCTCCAGTCTGGGTGTGGTGAAGTCAAAGAAAAGGGCTTCCAGGGGAAGAAGTATTTCATCTAGATCACGAAGGAGAGACTTTCTTTTTTATTTATTTATTTTTTTTTTATTATTATACTTTAGGTTTTAGGGTACATGTGCACAATGTGCAGGTTTGTTACATATGTATCCATGTGCCATGTTGTTTTGCTGCACCCATTAACTCGTCATTTAGCATCAGGTATATCTCCTAATGCTGTCCCTCCCCCCTCCCCCCACCCCACAACAGTCCCCGGAATGTGATGTTCCCCTTCCTGTGTCCATGAGTTCTCATAGTTCAATTCCCACCTATGAGTGAGAACATGCGGTGTTTGGTTTTTTGTCCTTGGGATAGTTTACTGAGAATGATGTTTTCCAGTTTCATCCATGTCCCTACAAAGGACACGAACTCATCATTTTTTATGGCTGCATAGTATTCCATGGTGTATATGTGCCACATTTTCTTAATCCAGTCTATCGTTGTTGGACATTTGGGTTGGTTCCAAGTCTTTGCTATTGTGAATAGTGCCGCAGTAAACATACGTGTGCATGTGTCTTTATAGCAGCATGATTTATAGTCCTTTGGGTATATACCCAGTAATGGGATGGCTGGGTCAAATGGTATTTCTAGCTCTAGATCCCTGAGGAATCGCCACACTGACTTCCACAATGGTTGAACTAGTTTACAGTCCCACCAACAGTGTAAAAGTGTTCCTATTTCTCCACATCCTCTCCAGCACCTGTTGTTTCCTGACTTTTGAATGATGGCCATTCTAACTGGTGTGAGATGGTATCTCACTGTGGTTTTGATTTGCATTTCTCTGATGGCCAGTGATGATGAGCATTTTTTCATGTGTTTTTTGGCTGCATAAATGTCTTCTTTTCAGAAGTGTCTGTTCATGTCCTTTGCCCACTTTTTGATGGGGTTGTTTGTTTTTTTCTTGTAAATTTGTTTGAGTTCATTGTAGATTCTGGATATCAGCCCTTTGTCAGATGAGTAGGTTGCAAAAATTTTCTCCCATTCTGTAGGTTGCCTGTTCACTCTGATGGTAGTTTCTTTTGCTGTGCAGAAGCTCTTTAGTTTAATTAGATCCCATTTGTCAATTTTGGCTTTTGTTGCCATTGCTTTTGGTGTTTTAGACATGAAGTCCTTGCCCACGCCTATGTCCTGAATGGTATTGCCTAGGTTTTCTTGTAGGATTTTAATGGTTTTAGGTCTAACATGCAAGTCTTTAATCCATCTTGAATTAATTTTTGTATAAGGTGTAAGGAAGGGATCCAGTTTCAGCTTTCTACATATGGCTAGCCAGTTTTCCCAGCACCATTTATTAAATAGGGAATCCTTTCCCCATTTCTTGTTTTTGTCAGGTTTGTCAAAGATCAGATAGTTGTAGATATGTGGCATCATTTCTGAGGGCTCTGTTCTGTTCCACTGATCTATGTCTCTGTTGTGGTACCAGTACCGTGAGGGAAACGAAATTCTGGGTCCAAGACAAAGATGAGTGAAATACTCAGTGTGGTAGGCAGAATGTTGTCCCTTTCCTCTCACCAAACATGCCCAGGTCCCAATCTCTGGAACTTGTGAATATGTTGCTCTACATAGCAAAGAGACTGTATAGATGTGATTAAGTTAAGAATTTTGAGATGGGAGATCATCATTCAGGTGTGCCCAAAGCAATCACAAACTCTCTTACAAAAGGAGAGCAGAAGAATCAGACTCAGAAAGAGAAAATACTAAATATATGGATGGAAACAAAGGTCAGAGGTTCAAGTGATACACTGTGAAGGTGGAAGAACAGGCCATGAGACAATGAATGTTTGTGGCCCCTAGGAGATGGAAAAGTCAAGGAAACAGATTTTCTCATACGTTCTCCACAAGAAAAGTAAGCATGTCAAACACCTTGATTTTACGCCCATTTTGAACATCTGATCTGCAGAATTATAAGATTTAAAAATGGAGTTATTTTAAGCCACTAAGTTTGTGGTGACTTCTTAAAGCAGCAATAGGAAATGATTACAGCAAGGATGTGAAATGGCAAGTTTCAGGAATAAAGTGTAAATAGACCACAGGTTGTGGGTTGTAATAACATTTGAAGGCATCAATGTAGATAGATAGACATTGTCAATGTAGGATTTCGACAAAACATCAATGGAAAACCTTATAAGGGGCATGAGGGAAAAATCCTCAACTTCTTATATAACATCTTCATTCATGCTCTAACTTAATCATCCAAGATTATTTCATGTAACTTTATTTTTTGTTACCTATTTCTTTAGTCATAAAAGCATTTCTTCAGAATACACATAACTCACCTAAGATTCTGACTTGCCTCCCTTTCACACAATCCTAAGATTCTTTGCCGTATAGACAATGAAGAGCCAATGGATGCTTTTAAGTGAATAATCTAACTTGTTTTATATAGTATAGATTGAAGCTGGAAGGAAACAGCAGGCAGCAGTACTGGAAGAAGAGGAAGGGGGTAAGTCAATGCAGTAACAGTGAATACTGGGAAAACAGAATAGATTTAGAAATCAGTAGGAAGCTTCTGAAGTGGATTGTGGATCTGAGGTGTATAGTTTGAGAAACTAGGTCTATTATGATATTATTTACCAATATATAGAAATACAGAAGATATTTTGGGCAATGAGGGTGGAGAAATATGCAAAATTTTATTTGTGACATGTTGAGCTTAAATTGTCTATGAAATTTCCTGTTAAAACTTTCATGTAGTTTATTAAAAATATTAGCCAGGAGCTCAGTAGAAAGATTGAAGATAACACAACACTGTAATTGTAGCTGAAGTTAAGAACATGTATTAGGAACAACAAGAAGGAAGTACGGATAAAGAAGAGAAGAAGGCTCACATTATCCACCCTGGGGCTTACAAATATTTACAGGACAGGCAAAATGAATCAAGAGGAGAAAAAGTGAGAAAAGCAAGCCACAGAGGGAGTGTGAATCAGAAAATATTGGGTAAAATAAGCAAGCAAGGATATTTAAGGATACCATCAGGAGAGTTTATGTATTGTGAGAATAAAAAAAGACATCTGGGCCAGGGTTAGTGGCTCACGCCTGTAATCCTAACATTTTGGGAGGTCAAGGCAGGAGGATCACTTGAGCCCAGGAGTTCGAGACCAGTCTGTGCACCACAGTAAGACCACCATCTCTACAAAAAAATTTTAAAATTAGCCATGTGTGGTAACACATACTGTAGTCCCAGGTCCTGGGGAGGCTGAGGTGGGTGGATCACTTAAGCCCCAGAGGTTGAGGCTGGAGTGAGCAGTCATTATTTCACTACACTCCAGCCTGGGCAACAGAGTGAGATCCTGTCTCAAAATAAAAAAGACAACTGGTATCAGAGTTAAGATGCTAATGACCAGTCTTTTCATTACACAAATGGGAGTATAAGTGGGCATAATTAAAAGAGTCCAAGGTGGAAAATAAGTTTCATCTGCTTGTTTTTGAGTGTTTTTCAAAAACAACATTCAAAACAAGCAACAATGTGTTTTGAATGTGGATGTGGAATCCACAATTCTGGGTAGAGAAGTTGAGGATTAACTGGGGAATTCTGGATCACATATGTAAACTGAGGCAAAAGAGAAGTAGAGTCAGAGGAAAGAAGTGGATCTAGAAGGAAGAGATATTAGTATGGGGAAGTTGAGACTCCTCCTTTTGTAGGCAGAAAATAAAGTACAAATGGGTGAATATAAAGGTAAATTTGGAAGTGAAATGGAGGGAAGCTGCACTCATTTGTTTTATTCTTAACTATAAAGCAGGGAGAATATGCTTTAGAATCAGAAAAACCTGGATTATTGGCCTTACTGTATGTTAAGGTAAGCAAGTTACTTCATCTTTATAAGCCCCAGTTTTCTCATCTACAAAGCATGGACATAAGTATCTGCCATATTTATTTCAGTTTTTACCTACTATTCCTCAACATGATGAGGTAGCAAATACCTACTTCAAAGTTTCATAAGTCTTAAATAAAATACTTGTCTTTATGGTGACTATTAGTGTTTAACAGTGACATTTAATTATAGACATTTTTTAATGCTAGCTCTTTTCTTATGCCTTCTTTCCACTCCTGGCTTGTATGTAGTAATTAACTATGCTAAAAAATGATTCACTATATTTTACTTAATACTTAAAGTTTTGCCATTACTATATTCAAGATTAAGGCAACCATTTTTTCACTCTAATCAAAAATTGAAGTATCCATTTGTACCTGACACAGATATTTTTCCAAGAGTTCAATTTACATAAAGCAATCATGTTATGAGATAGATTTCCTCTGGAGAAGATAAACAGAAGCTCTTAGACACTCTGCAACCATAAGTTACTAAAAGGCACAATATTTACAATTAGTCACAGGGAAACTTGTGTCTAAATCATAAGCTTTGGCTACTACCTTGAGGAAATTAAACACAAATTACAAAGTTATGTATACATTTGTTTTTTTAATTATGGAGTGCCTATCATGATGCAGATGCTGTTCTAAATACTGAGGTACAAAATAATTAGGAAATGGTCACTGTGGCAAGGATTACATGGAAGAGAGACATGGAAATCAACAATTTTAGCAAAGGGATACATGTTGTGAGAGACGACTTCTCAATAATCTATGGAAAATGCTCAGTGCAGCCTGGATAGGTCATGAAAACATTCACAGAAGAGGGTGGCATTGGGCTGACTTTGGAAGCAGAAGAGAGGGTTCATTAATGACTAAGGTAGAAAGGGTTTAATAAATGGTGGGCAAGAGATTACAGGTAGAGTAGGACAGAAAGAGTGCATGGTCCATTTGGAAAACCACTGAGGAAAATAAAGCTAACTACTTGACAATCTATTCAATATGGGTTGGGGAGTAGGGAGGGGGATATATTTAGATCATCCAAAACAAGTTTTAGGTCACCAAGATAATTTTTTTCTAAATCGGCCCTGACAAAACTCTGTAGGAATTTTGTTTGTTTGTTTTAACACAATTCTAAACAGAAGACCATTTATTCCTATAGCGCTTCTCCGACAAGGGAATGTTGACCTTCCAAATCTTATAACCAAGCTTCTAAACTGATCTCCAAAAGCTAATTCACAATATGACTAAAAAACCAAAGTATCAATAAAAATCTGAAGTCATATGCTTCTTGGTAGATTATCCTACAAGGTGATGAAGAATATTATACTCAGCAGTCAAATAATCTTATCCAAAATGCATCTGTGCCTTATTTAAATATTGTCCCGAGAATTAAACACTGTGGAGTTCACTGTGGAGCAATCTAACCTAAAATGCTGTGGAATGTCTTGCAAACCTATAGACTACTGGAGCAGTAAGCGCAGTTACTATGGGATAATTGGCACACCTACTGGGTGGCACCAGGTGAAGCTGAAAAGTTGTATAGGAATCTGGTAAGGAAAGGGTTGGTTTGACTCTCAAGATGTCCTGACTATATGCTTCAGGAGGTTAAAAACCAATAGTGCTTAAAGAACAGACTGTCAAAACCGGTTTTCTATTAAAAAGAGTTGATGAAACTTCCATCTAATCTATTAAGAAAAAAAAGAGTAATGATATAAACAAAATTGGAACTGAAGAAGTTATAAAATATACAATGACATAAAATATTTAGAACACTTTGAATTTTACTAAATTTGTAAATTTTACAGAATGGATGACTGGGGATAAAAATAACTAAAATTCATTAAACAGAAGAAAATGATGAGTAAACCCAAAACCATTTAAAATCTCAAAATGCTATTAAAGTATAAACTCCAAAAATGTTAATTGAAGAAAATAATACAGATGAGTACTTCCAAACTTTCAAGAAACAGAGTTTGGTCCAAGGAATAGAAAATCATGGTTATGGTTATAAAAATACAGAAAACCTTTTTTTGTTTAAACTGACAAAATAAAGTGCTTTAAACTAATATAAAGAATGAGGGCAAGGATAGTTAATGTTACTGTTTTCATTTAGCTTTGATCTGGAATTCCTAGGCAGTGACTGGAAATATTAGAAAAAGAGAAATGCAAAATTTTTATTAGTAGTAGGGCATGGTGATAAAAAGTTAGAAAACTTTATTTATTCCATTATAAATTCACGCAAATAATATGCTCCAGGATTAAAATATTGACTACTTTATCAATTTTGGCACAAAATGTCAAATTTTTCCAAATTGGGAATATGCACTTCTAGTCAAAATTCAAATAGAATATTTATTGTGTTTTTTAGAAGATAAAAATATAAATTTTATAAGGAAAGTTAAAAGTCAAATATAAATTAGCAAACATATTTCCAACATACACATCAATAGGCTAGTGCCCATATAATATAAAGAATGCTTACAAATCTATTGGGAAAATTAGCAAAGGGAATGAATATAGAAAATGAACAAATCAAGTGAATAGGTGATACAGAGAAGACATATAGCCACTAAATATTACAATCATAAAACTGACAGTAAATAAAAGCATATACTAAAATAATTTGTCAAATAAAAATAAAATTTTCTCACACAAAAATGCCATGATTGTAATTTTGTATATTCATACATATTTAATTATAGAGAAAGGAAAAGAGTAATCAAAGTTATTTAAATGATAATTTTTTATGTTGATACGGATATAGTAAAACAAGTATGCTCATAATCTGATGATGGGAATGAATATTAGTACAGTTTTACTGGAGAGCAATTTCTCAATATACAGCCTTTAAAAATACTTAACCACTGGGAATCAATCATCCTGCTTCTAAAAATCCATCTGTAGTGGTAAAAATTCTGAGATGGGCCCCAAGACTTCCACTCCCTTGTGTCCACACCCTGTAGAATTGTCTTCTTTTAAGTTTGGGTGGGGCCTATAAATATGATAGATATCATGCCCATGATTCAGTTATATTATATAACAAAGACAGAAGGATTTTGTAGGTGTGATTAAGGCCACTAATCAGGTGCCTTTAAATTAATCAAAGGGGAGATTATCCTGGTTGGGCTCAGCCTAATCAGGTGGTCTTTTAAAAAAGGTTCTAGAGGTTAGAGATAGAAAAGGTTAGAGAAAAGAAGTAGCAGAGATTATTTCCTTTTGGCTTTCAAGAAAAAAGTGCCATGTCATGGAGAGAGCCATGTGACAGGGAATGGCCATCAACCTCTAGGAGCTGAGGGCTTCAGTTCTAAAACCACAAAAAAAAAAAAAAAAAACAAGAACAAAACAAAAAAACTGAATTTTGCAAAAAAACCATAAGAGCTTGGAAGAGGACTTCAAGTCTCAGATAAGACCTAAGACCCAGATGACATCTTGATTTCACACTTGTGAGACCCTGAACTGAGTCAGCTAACCTGCACCCAAATTCCTGACCCACAGAAACTACATAATAATATATTTGTACAGTTTCAGGCTGCTAAGATTTGGGTAATTTGTTATGTAAAAATAGGTAAATAATATACCACCTTAAACATTCACTAATCCAGACAGATTTATGTAAAGAGATAATTATTAAATTTTCTATTGACTAATATAGAGGACTAGTAACAATTATAGAGAATATCTGTAAGATGGAATATTATTTAGCTTTCACAAATACTTCCAAAATTAATAATTTGGAAAAATAGTCAAAATAACATGGAAAGGAGATGAAAGCATAATATAATGCTGTACAGAGAAAATTATCCATAGTATAATATTATTACTATTAATAATAGAAAAATGACTTAAAAACTACAGCACAGCAGATCACATAAGCTGGCTATCATAAGTAATTATACTGATTTTGGCTCTCCTCCACATTGCTATATGTTTCCCTAATTTGAAAAAAAAAGAACATGCACCGTATTTTTTACAAAAATATGTATGTATTTATGCCTCTTTAAAATTTCATTAGAAAAAGTTTTAAAGGATCAAATTATCTTACTTTTTTTTTCCAGAATCTGAATGATTTATTGTAACTCTAATTCTACAAGTAAAAGCCATACGTTTCTAAATCCAAGAGTCATCCTGATAAACCACATTGTGCAAAATATTTTCTCACTGCAACAATTTCCACGGTTTTCAACCATATGATCCACTTTAATGGATCACCAATAAAAAACACCAGGTTAGCAATCTGAATCTAATTAAAATAGATTCTGGACAGACAGACACACACACACACACACACACTGTGATTGAAAGAATGAAATGTATACTGTGGAAGAGATATGCCTGTAAATGTATCCACCTAATACTACTTTAAGGAAACATTTGAGAATCTGAAATGAGTAATAAGAGATTATTAGCTATCCTTTCCATGGAAAGTTGGAGCCTCTGGGAATTATCTGATCTTATATGTGTAACTTTGCTTTTGAATAAGCTATTTTATATCTCTGTAAAGATACAGTGAACATCTAGAAAGCTAATAGCAATGCAAATAATTCTTATCCATAGAAATGCTTATTAATTGTGTCTGGTAGAATGCAACTGATTATTGCTCAATGGATAGACATGCTGTGTTCAGTTGAATTCAATATTCATTTATTGCATATAAATTTGTGGTTCTTTGACAACTCCATCAAGTCAGGTGTAACATCTTGTCTAGTTCCCTCATTAATTAGTGATGTAACTAAAACTTTGACAAAAGTTCATTTTATATCTTTATGAAAGTCAAGTTTTAATTTCTTTTTTAAATTACACTTAATACTACATTCATTTATTAAAATCAAGTTAGTCAATAAATGCTTTAAGATAAAGTATTTTTTACAGTTTAAGCAAGATAAGCATTTAAGATGAGCAATACGCTAATTAACATGATTCAATCATTCCACATTCTCTATATATAATATATATAATAGTATCACTCTGTACCTGATAAATATATACAAGTATAATTGTCAATGTTCAATAAAATGTTAAAAAGGAAATTAAACAAAAGAAATCATGATAAACTAGCTCGGGTTAGATTTCGTATTCCAGTCAGAGCTTAGTATCATGGGGTTTTAATCAGAAACCATGTGAACAACAATATAAAGACACTGTCAAGGCTGCTAAACAAGAGATCAGTGGAACTGCAAAGGTGCATAGAAAAAGTCCATTTCCATAACATTATCATCAACAGGAGCAACTAAATGTATTTTGAGACACTAGGTCTTTCTCTCAGATTTGGCAAAGCAGAGAAACTATCCATCTTAGGGGAATAGTGGCTAGGAAAAGGCTTCAATCAAGGTCATTAAAAACTAATGGAATCATCCCTTGCAAAATCTAGAATTGCCTAATGTAACCAATATAGTTTAGAAAATCCCTGGCACTAGCCGATGCTTGTCTGTGAAGACAGACCTGAAGAAATATACAATGAAAGTGGTTAAGTGCACACACTCAGGAGTAAAAGTGCTTGACTTTGAAACCCAGCTCGACTTCTTACTAGCTATGCAAACTTGGACAAATTACTAATACTTAACATTCCAATATCTAATATCTCGTTTTCTTCATCTGTAAAATGGCCAGATGAATAGTCTGTATCTCAAAGGATTACTGCAAACATCGAATACAATAATGTATGATTACCCTTAAACATTGATGTCTAGTTAGATGTGTATCACCTTTTACTTTTATAAGCCACAGAATATTAACAGGGCTATGCTGATAACTGTAGTCTTAACTGAATTAATTTGTATAATAATTCCAAACTTAAATTACCAGGAATTACTGGGGAAATTGATATGTTTCATATGCTGCCAGAAAATTCTGTGAAACTCAATACAGCTCACACTTATTTGGTGACAAGAAAAAATACTGTAAATGGATGAACCTGACTAGCTAAAATGGAAAGTGCACTGTGCTCAAGAATAGACAGCATAAATAAAAACACTACACAGTTTCCATCTGCCACTTTTCTAATTCACCTTTCTTATGCCTTTCGTATTCATCACGCCCTCCACTGTAATTCAGCTCCAAAAGCCCATACCAAAGAAACTTTTTGGGTTCTAAAGTCAGCAGATTGGATGAGGCAAGTGACAGAGCCAGGGAGGAAAAGCAAATATATTCCATCATCGCTCTTGCAGGCTGCAAACATGATCCTAGCTGAGTGAATTTGCCCTCCTTTGGGAGTTCTCCCTGCCAATATATTTAACGAATAGTTGGATAAACCTGACTCTTACCACATATCTGTGTGTTTACAATTCAGTACATTGAGGAATTTATTATTTATTGCAACTCTCAAGAAAAAGGTGGCTTTATGCCAATTAGAGCTCTAATATATGATGTTTGTTACATGTGGCGAATTTTTTAGTTTTATTTTTCCAGTTAAACTCTACATATCCATAACCATAACAACTTATGAGTAGGGTAAGATAATGGGAGAAAAGCTAAGGCAGTGATTTTCAGCCTTGGCTGAATTTTGGGATCACTTGGGGAGATTTCAAAGAGACTGATGACCCACGTGATTCCAAAACTGCTGGTCCATGCACCACACTTTTGAAAAGCAAAGGTCCAAGCAATAATACTGTTTCTTAAAATTACCTATGGCAGGGTTTCTCAAACATGGTACTATTAATCTGGTGAGGTAGATTATTCATTGTTGGGGAGGTGGGCTGTCCGGTGCATTGTAGAATGTTTAGCAGCATCCACGGCCTGTATTCACTAGGTACCAGTAGCACCTTCACCTAGTTGTCACAAGCAAAAATATCTCCTAATATTCCAAATAATCTGGGGCATGGCTGGTACCCTCAGATCACAAGTTTAATCACTATTCACAATAATTACCTTTATCAAACAATAAAAATTCCATTCTGAGGCCATGGAGCACAGAACCTTTTATGAAAGAGCTCTATAGTCACCCCAGCGTTACTCAGTAAGAACATGACCACTGAAGCTTCAAGGAAAAGAAATATAAGTATTTTTCCTATGTGCCAATGTGTCAATAGAATCCTCTTATAAAGGAAAAAGCAATAATAAAATGTATTTGTTTCAAAATAACTGTTAAAAGATACTGACTGCATTTGTGCTAGACAGAATAATGGCTTGCAAAGATATCCACACCCTAATCTCCAGAACTTATGAACAAGTTACATATCAAAAGGAACTCTGTAGATGTGATTCAGTGAAGAATTTTGAGATAAGGAGATTATTCCAGATTACAAGGTGGGCTCAATGTAATCACAAGCGTCCTTATAAGAGAGTAGCAGGAGTGTCAAAGTTAGGGAGAAGGCCATATGATGATGGAAGTGGATATTAGAGTGATGAAGCCATGAGCCAAGGAATTCCATCAAAGACTAGGAACTAGAAGACGCAAGCAATACATTCTCCCCTGAAGCCCTAGAAGACCTAGCCCTGCCAATGCCTTGATTTTAGCTCCATAAATTTCATTTTATACTTCTGATCTACAGAACTGTAAAAGAATAAATCTATGTTGTTTTGAGCCACTAAGTTTGCGATACTTTGTTACAGCAGCAATAGGAAGCTAGTAAAATATATGAAAAGCCAGAAAGCTAACAGGAATATTTTTGTTTATCATTAGCATTTACAGATAATTGTGATATTATCTACAAGTTCACATCTAATTTTTCACATTCGGTTTTCAATGCCTATAAATAATAAGCATTATTAATAATAACTGTCAACATTTGTTGAGCGCTTTCTATGTGCCGGGCATGTATCTGAGCACTTTATATGTACTATCTTATTAATCCTTAGAAATTATTAATCAGGTAGATGCTATTGTTGTCTATTTAGAGTATCTTTCCCAAGGTCATGCAGCTAGAAAATTAGGTTCTATGTTTTCTACTGAGAATAATTTAAATAGTCAATAATAAATAAAACAGTTCTGAAACCTTTGATGCAAATATATACACAAAGAAGGACATAAATGATGTATATCCAATGTTCAACCTGCAGACTACGCTACTATTTCTCTGGAAACTGTGGGCTTGCAAAGTCTCTGCATGGACTGAAATTCTAAGTAATATTTATGTGACTTTCAACTAGGTATTGGCTATAGTCACTCAGCTCAAAGATTTTCACTATCTCAGGTTCCTGCTTTATTGCAGGAGCTGCACTGTCTCCTCAAAGAGAATATAAATTGCTTCATGTCTGTTTGATCTTGTTGCTTCTTAACTTCCCAGTACTTAGCATATGGTTTTCCCTGCTTGGAGTTCTTCTAAGAATTGACTTCTAAGATTGACTGTTCTTCCCACCACATCTAGAAATACTACACATTAGTTCTTACCACCTCCACAAGTTCAGAAGATCAGAGGTAAATTAGCATTCTACTTTCCAGAATCTACTTAGCTGTTATGCATATCATCTCGCTCTTTTAGGTTACAACGGGGACATAAACTCATTGACCAATATATTCCATGCACTGTCCTAGATATTAGGGTATTAGATACATAAGAAGAAACAGGACAGACCCATATCCTATCTTCATCAACCTTACATTCTTGCCAGGGAAAACATGAGTGAACAAGTAAAAAATATATCTCAGTTAATATACATTATGAGGGTAGACAGTGATGGAGTATGGAAGTTACTATTTTAATCTCTCCAAGAAGTTGTCTGTAACTTAGGACTTAAATTGTGAGAAGGCAGTCACAGGTGGATACAGGAGAAAAATTCCAGAAAGATATAAAAGCATATGCAAAGGCCATAAGAACAGGACAAGCTTGGCATAGTTGTACAACATAAATAAGGCCAATGTGGTTGGCGTAGATTGAATAAGGGGGAGAGTGGAACTAAGTGAGGCATAAAGAATAGGCTGAGGCCAATTCATGTAAAGGCTTATTAACAGAGTAAGTATTTTGTATTTTATTTTATTTGTAGTAAAAAGCCATTTGTAGTTTAAGGTAGGGGACTGTTGTAAGTTGAATTGTCATCTAAAAAGATATGTTGAAATTCTGAGTACCTATATATGTGACCTTGGAAAGTGTGGCTTTGCAGATAAAATCAAGTTAAGATGGGGTCATAACAGATTACTGTATCCTTATAAGAAGTGACACAAACTAACACTCATCAGGAGGAAGGTCAAATGACAATGGAAGCAGAGACTGAAGTGATGCAGCTACAAGCCAAGGAAAGCCAAACATTGCTGGTAACCACTAGAAACCAGGAAAAGGCAAGAAAGAATCAACCCCTAGAGACTTCTGTGAGAGCATGGCCTTGCCAACACCTTGATATTTGACTTCTAGCCTCTAGAACTGCGAAAGAATAAATTTCTGCTTTTTTAAGCTTCCCTGTTTGTGGTAATTTGTCATGGCAGCCCTAGGAGACAAATACAGGTACTAATAAGATAATACACATTTTTAACAAGTTCACTTGTACTATAATGGAACAAAAGAAAGGAAGAAAAGATAATAAGGTAGAAGGCTAATGCAGTAGTTCAGACAAGAATTTATATTGTCTTAGACTACAATTTTAACAAAGGTAATGATGGAAGGTCATCAGACTTGGTGAATAATTTGTAGATAACAATAATATGAGTTACTAATACATTGGGTGTGGGTAGTGAGTAAAACAGAAATCAAAGATCACTTCCAGGTTTGGTCAGAGAATAAAGGGGTATTGTGCTACCATCTACTGAGATGAGGAAGGCTAGGGGCATAGAAAGTTTGGGAAGTCAGGAAGTCGTTTTGTTTTGGATAAAGTTTGAGATGCTTTTATCATACCATATATGACCCTTGCCTCTTGTTATTCATTACCTTGTGTAATCCCCTACCTCTGAGTGAGAAATGGACCTAGTGACTTGGTAATAAGGCAAGAGTGATGGTATGTCATTTCTGAGATTAAGTTATAAAACACTGGCCCACCTTTTGCTGACATTGTCTCGTTTACTCACTTTGATGAAGCCAGCTGCCATTTTGAGAGCTGCCCTATGGAAAAGACCATGTGGCAAGAAAATGCAGGTGGCTCAACTTTCAAGAAACTGAATTTTGTAAACCATTATTGAGTGAACCTGAAAGTGGGTCCTGCCCCAATCAGACTCTGAGATGACTGCTGCCCCATCCAATACATTGACTGCAGCCTTGTTAGAGATCCTAAGCCAGAGGACCCAGATAATCCATGCCCAGATTCCTGACCCACAGAAAGTATGATATAATAGATGTTATTAAGACACTAAGGTTTGGATAACTTTTTATGCAGCAATAGATAACTAATACAGATGGAAATGATATAAGATAAATATAATCTGCAGGTACATATTTAGGAGTCATCAACAGGCAGATTTTATTTAAAGCCAAAAAACTAAATGCAGTCATCTAAAGAGGGAAAAATATAAGGGAGGGCTCAGGATTGAGGTCTTGAACTGCAACATAATGAGAACAAGTCGAAAAAAAGAATCAGTAAAGTAAATCAGAAAGTAATGAGGTAGGCGTAAAACCAGAAAAAGTTTTGAAATGAAAGCTGTGGTCAACTGGGTCAGATTATATAAAGGGTCAGCTAAGGTGAGAACTCAGAATTGACCATTGGATTTGGTAAACAATGTTCATTAGCAACTTTAACATGGACATTTTGCATGGAACAGAAACCTCATTGTTTTGACTAAGGAGATAATGGAATGTGAGAGAGCGAAGATACTAAACACAGGTAACTTTTAGACAGATATTTCTGTGAAGTTAATAGGGCCATAGCATGAGGGGACATTTTACTTAACATGTGAAAAAAGCTATGTTTGTATACTCATGGGGATGACTTTATATTGAGAGATAAATTGGTGATATAGGCCGGGCGCGGTGGCTCACGCTTGTAATCCCAGCACTTTGGGAGGCCGAGGCGGGTGGATCACGAGGTCAGGAGATCGAGACCACGGTGAAACCCCGTCTCTACTAAAAATACAAAAAAATTAGCCGGGCGTGGTGGCGGGCGCCTGTAGTCCCAGCTACTCGGAGAGGCTGAGGCGGGAGAATGGCGTGAACCCGGGAGGCGGAGCTTGCAGTGAGCCGAGATTGTGCCACTGCACTCCAGCCTGGGCAACAGAGCGAGACTCCGTCTCAAAAAAAAAAAAAAAAAAAAAAAATTGGTGATATAGGGGAAGAGACAGTTGAAGGAGCAGTCTTCGAGAGATCATTGGAAAACATAACTTTCGGAGTTGGCTTTAGATAGTAGCAGAGTTCATCTACTCTAAATAGAGGTAAAGGTAAAGGTAGAGTGGTAAATTTAGTGATAGAAATATGAGCTTGTTCTATTTCAATGCATCATTTGTAAAATAATAAATGGGAGGAAATGTAAGTTGACTGTTTCACAGCTGAGTGTGCAGGGTGTGCAAAGAGAGTAAGAAGTTTAAAGATACAGGAGAATGAACAAAATAATATCTCAAAGAGTGGTAAAGTGAATGTCAAAGAGAAGTAAAAGGATTGTGTGATTCCAGGCATGGTGGCTGACTCCTGTAATCCAAGTGTTTTGGTAGGCCAAAGTGGGAGAATCACTTAAGGCCAAGATTTCAAGACGAGCCTCCGCAAGAAAGTAAGACCCTGTCTCTTCAAAAAACAAACAAAAGAAATTAGCTGGGTATGCTGGTGCACACCTGTAGTTCCAACTACTAGGAAGGTTGAAGCGAGTGGATATCTTGAGCCCAGGAGTTCGAAGCTGCAGTGCGCTATGATCACACCACTGCACACCAGCCTAAGCGACAGAGCGAGACCTTGTTTCTTCAAAGTGAGAGAGAGAGATATATATTATAAGAAAAAAGGATGATTTGACACCATTTCAGGTTCATTGGAGATATGTGATCACAAAGACTAAGTCAGAAAGGTAATATGATTTATTTAACTAATGCTGAACAACTTGGGTGAAGGTGAGGACCAGGTAGATAGTTGAATTTATTTCAGGTTGGAGTTCTTTTCCCCAAGTGAGTATAACAGAAAAATAGAAGGGCAAGTTTCAGAGTTTTAAGGGTTTAATAAGTTGTCATAGTGCTGGACCATGGAAATGCACCAATAAATTGTTCATGTATATACTGTCCATGCCAGAATCATATTTTGTCTAACAGTTTAGACCTGCCAATATAATGTCATGCTAATTGAAAGCTAACTTGGTTCAAGTAGTCCCATAGAACAGTTTCATGATAATGATTAAGAAGCAGACACGCATAATTTGACAGATTGAGAAAATCCAGTTCCCTTTAGCTGCATATGTTCTAACTCCCTGGGTAATATATCCAATATTTACACTTAAGAAAAATGTTTTACAGCATGATGGGGTCTAAATATCCTCACATTTCCTGGCCGAAAGCTAGTCTGCCACTCCCTCCATATTAACTTCAATGCAAACTATGGGCTTGACACTGTAATTTAACAGGATTTAAGCTTGTTCCTGGAAAAACAGGCACAATTTTAAACTCCAGTAGTAGTTTATTGCAATGACCCCAGCAGAAAAGCTAATTTTGAGAAACCTATGGGCTTTAAGGAGAATAGATTTTTTTTAAAGTTTCTCATCAACATCATGCAGAGAACCATGTGATCAACTATTTACTAGACAAAATAGGTATCTGAAATGTTCTAGGGTGCAACATGATAAAGCATCACATTAATGTTATCATCCCAGTAGTAAGAGCTCACTTTCCCTGTTGAGAGCATTTCTCAACAGACTCCACCATCCCTCTCTTTTTCATCTACAAATAATGAAATGTTTCGAGAGAAAGGGGTAGAAAGCGCTCTTAATCCATAGTTGTCAGTAACAGTGAAACCACTGGTTTTTCACCCAGTATTTAACATTTATTTTCTGTAAAAGTTGTTTCCAAAAGCTAGACTAGATTCTCTCTAGCAATTTTCAACCCTTTAGAATGCATAATGGTATTATCCATTGGCCTACATTATATGTGATTATTTTTAAATAAGATACATATTAATTATTGTTTTTAAAAGTTTATTTACCCAACAGAAAAACCTTTCAAAATATCAAGTCTGAGTAAGAATGTTAAAAAGATGTCCTTGGAAGGCATTTCCCAAGATCATTCTATCAATGCAGGCTCTGCCTTTGCTCCTAACACGTTCTCCATTAAAGGATGACAGGTTTGGGAGAATTCCAAATCTTCTGAACTATGATATGTGTGCTTTGCTCCATTCCATTCTTGTTTTTCCGGCCACTTCACTTAAAAATTTAATTCACGGTGACCGACACTCTCACTGAAATTTGTCTGCAACTAATATATTCTAGCAGCTACTATCACACGTTCATTCTCTTCTCTCTGCTCACTTCGACTTTCTCCCCTAAAGACATTGCTTATTAGAAATCTGCTTGGTTGACTATTTTCTTGCCAAAAGCTGCAGATTCTAATTAAGTAACGCAGAGAAAAGCAGTCATAACGAAAAGCTAAATTACAGGACTTTGAGAATGCAATAGTTTCCAGGTGGGGTATGACAGTGGCGATGTTAGAAACTTCTATTGGCCTCTCAAAAAGACAGAGTGGGACGATTAAAAAGCCTGCTGCCCTTTGTGTCCTAAGTCTTGGGCTTGACTCCCAGCTATGTTACTTAAGGTAAGTAAGTTAATATCCTGCAACTGATATTCTTCACAAGAATGGCAAACATAATAATGGTCTTGCCTATCTTAAAATACTCTGTGATGTAAAATACTACCCTTATTTTCTCTATACCTATCATGCATTCCATGTGTGGAATACTAACACTGGACATTGACTGGAAAACAATATTTTGGAAATGCATCATTTCACTGAATACTTCCACTGACCTCCACTTATATCCAACCATTTTCAACAGACATGATATAATATCCTCATTGATCCTCATATTGTAGATGGAGAAATTGAGGTCAAATAATCTGTACTTCAACGACTTACAAAAATATGCATACAAAGGATAGCTTTAACATACCAATCAAATGCATCATTCACAATTCTTTAGTTTTCAAAGATCAATAGTACTGCTTCCTACCTAAATGTTGGTGGCTGGAGATATATAAAAGGCAGAGCTGCATGTCTAAATCATTATGCAAGGCAGTATCATACCACTAAGAGCTAGAAAGTATTCTCGATTTCTTTGCATATGTTCACACATGTCAGCAAGATTGCATTTAAAAACTATTATATATGTTGGAAGGATAGCACTTTAAGTCCAGAAAAAAGGGTACCCTTTGCAAAGGCGACAACAATTTGAAGAAATAACAGCTTATTCTTAAGTCCTTCCCAAACTCTATTATTTTAATTAAACGAATCAACTCAACCACAGAGACCGACGAAGCTTGAGCTTGAGGGTCCTTAAATTACACAGGCCTCTTTTAAAGCCATGTACTTATTTTGCAGTCGTAATTTTACATCCTTTCTTCTTACAGAGTAGAGCCAAACTTGTAAAAGCTTCAGGGCCCATCAAAACTAGATCCTCCCCAGCTCACCATATGCACTTAAATTACTCACTACCATACTTCTTTCAAGTTGACTAAACATTTTCACTCTGTTAGAGATCCCAAAACATGAAAATATAATGAAATAACAAAGTTTTATTCACCATTTGGTGAAAACAGTCCTTCTACATGGATTGCCAGATTGATAATTACACCACAGACTTTTGGAAAGCAGTGTCAATATATGGAATAATAAGAGGAGTAACTCAGTAGTTAAAAGACTTAGATTCAGAGTCTATACAGCCCATACATTAAGATCTTTGTGAGGTCAGCTTCTCTGGCCTTTTGTATTCGTATCTTTTTGATAAAACAATTGGACAAGAAGATCACTACAATTTCTTCTTGGAATGTTTAAAATTATATAATCTGGTAATATTCCTCAAAGTCATAGAATTTTAGACCCAATCTCATATTGCAATGAGCAGATGCAGCAGCAGTAGGGAACTCTGTCTTCCTAATGCCCTCTTGCACTCAGGACCTCCAAACTGGGAAGCATCCCCAGAATGATAACAGGTCTGCCTGCTTCATCAATTTGAAACCCAAAAGGACATACTCACTGTGTCATACTCTGCGTCATCAAATGAATGGTCAAAATCTATATGTATTACTTTAATTAAGTAGATGAGAGTAAAATTACCCACGTAAACTATTTTCAATATTTCCTTACTTGTCATGATAGTGATATCCAATATACAAAAATATCATTAAATAATATTAACTTGTTAGATAGCTGTCTCCAACATGGTTCAACAATTCAATCCCTTCCGTAAGTGCATGTCATTCCTCCATTGAGAGTTGGGGTCTATTCCTCCCTTCCTGTTGAACACTGGCTGCCCTTTTGTCTTACCTTTTCAATAAAATGTAACAAAAGTGACATTTTATGTTCTATGTTATACATCAATAGATAACTAGAACACTTATGCTAAACTAAAACTCCTTATAACTTTTTCCCATGTATTGTTTTCCCATGTATAGCTGGAAAGTACTTTTTCCATATACTCTTTAGCTTTTTCCCATATAATCTCATATATATATAGTCATACACACACACACACATATACACACACACACACACACACACATATAGGTATAAGCTGTAACTCATATTCTTACACCTTCATTTTTCACATCGGGTCTAAAATAATTCATCTTTGTGGTATTTCACTTCACACTTGAACTCATTTGAGACTGCTGATTTGTTTTAACTAGCTATGGAACTCTTGATCATTTCTTTATTTCTTACTTTTTGAGTTGTTTTTTAATACTTTGTAGGGCTAACCTCTCAGCTTTAGGTATCCATCCAATGCATGAATATATAACTTTTTACATTAAAAAGTATAGCTCTTATAGTTAGACTGCCATATATATATATACACACATTATATATATACGCATATATATATGCGTATATATATAATGTGTGTATATATATATATGGCAGTCTATGAGAGCTATACTATAAGAGCTATACATATATATGTGTATATATAATGTGTGTGTGTGTGTATATATATATATATATGTATAGAGAGAGAGAGAGAGAGAGAGAGCCAACTCAATAAGTTACTAAAACTTTATCCTAAAAGCAATATTACATTGATTAGGAATTTCAATGAATTAATGATTTGACATACAGGCTGTAGTCATGCGATTTCTAATCACAGAATAAAATTGATATTGAAACTACAGAATTGAAGGAAAAACATTTTTAAAAAGACCATTTTCTCATACAGTTTTTCACAAACACAATCTATACACTAATGCTGAATTAGAACAAACAGCATTTCCTCCACATAGTTCTTTAAATTCTTCATAAGGTTTGTGACTGAGAAGTGCTGACTGGAGCATAGAGTACCAATTCTCAGTGTCATAACTGTGCTTGGAAAGAGAGCCAATTCTAAAATAACTACTATCCGAGCAGCAGATGTGTTTATAGATCAACATATTGACTTTTATATAATACAAAGTAAAGATCAAAGTGCACAAAATCAATGTAGTCAAGATGATGGAAATGAGAATTTTGTTGAACTAGGCCTGTAGTTAGAACTCCAACAAAACTGAGTTATAATTTCACGAACATAAAATCAGAGATGATGATAAATAAAAATCCACACGATGTGTTTAATATTCATGGACTTCTCAGGACTCTCAAAAAATTAGAGCCCACTATATCTTTATAAATACAACACATAAAAATACAGCAAGGGATTTATTCCACAACATTAGGATTTTCAATTTAACAGACATATTCTATGTGTACATATTTGCATGATACTAGCACTGAGCAATACTCTTGTTAATTTCAAGGTTACTCTGAATTTAAATCTCCAGACTTCCAGAATAGCAACAGTCTGCTTATGATCAGTGATCATTTAACTTTTTTGCATTGTATTTTAGATAATTTCAGAGTTGTAAAGAATTTCATAGGTTATTGCATAAAATTCATGCTTAGCTTTTGAATATGAACACACGTGTGCATACACACACACACACACACACACACACATCCCCCATGCTCAGATAAGATTGAGAGGTGGAATAAATGGATTTCAAATATATATATAAATAGACACACACGCACGTGCACATACACATGCATGTGTGTATGTTTGTGTGTGTATATGTAAAATCTAAAACCTAGGTTCCTTCCATTATTCCATAGCTGTTTCTTAAGGGAAAAAAATCCCTAATTAAAAAGTTGTCATTCTATACCCTACTTCTCCTCTGGTAAGTCACCTGAGAAGATACTGAAAAGTTCATACAATTATTCAATTATTTATGTATTTTCCATATCAACTATCTCAGGGTCATTAAAAAAAAAAGAGTCAAATTAGACCACAGATGATGACAGATTTTATGACAAAGACAGAGAAAAGGCTATTAGACACTGACTAGACAACCAATGTCAATGACACTTTCATACTAAAGTCAAGCATGTGTCACTTGAAATCAAAACTACAACGAGGTATCATCTAACCTCAGTTAAAATGGCTTATATCCAAAAGATAGGTAATAACAAATGCTGGCAAGGATGTGGAGAAAAGGGGACCTTTTATACACTGTTGGAAATGTAAATTAGTACAACCACTATGGAGAATAGTTTGGAGGTTCCTAAAAAGCTAAAAATAGAGATACCATATGATCCAGCAATCCCACTGCTGGGTATATACCCAAAAGAAAGGAAATCAATATATCAAAGGGATATCTGCACTCCTATGTTTGTTGCAGTACTGGTCACAATAGCTAAGATTTGAAAGCAACTGAAGTGTCCATCAACAGATGAATGGATAAAGAAAATGTGGTATATATACACAATGAACTACTATTCAGCTATAAAAAAAAAAGAGATCTTGTCATTTGCAACAACATGGATGGAACTGAAGGTCATTATGTTGAGTGAAATAAGCCAGGCACAGAAAGACAAACATTGAATGTTCTCACTTATTTGTGGGATCTAGAAATCAAAACAATTGAACTCATGGACATAGAGAGTAGAAGGATGGTTACCAGAGGCTGGGAAGGGTAGTGGGGGACTCGGGAGGAGAGGAGGATGGTTAATGGGTACAAAAAATAGTTAGAGTGAATAAGACCACTATTTGATAGCACAACAGGGTGGCTATACTCAATAATAACTTAATTGTACATTTTAAAACAACTAAAAGAGTGTAATTGGATTATTTGTAACACAAAAAATAAATGCTTGAGGAGACGGATACCCTATTCTCCATGATTTGATTATTTCACATTGCATGCCTGTATCAGAACATCTCATATATCCCCAAAATATATACACCGGCCAGGTACCCACAAAAACTAAAAATAAAAAAAAATTATTTTAAAGAGTGTGTCATTTGAATCTGCTGGACCTAAGATAAAGGAAGTCTTAGCAATTGTATGACCAGTTCCTAGTTGATTTGATTTCTATTTTCTAGAAATTCCTAGGATTTGGGTTACACAGACATGCAGGTCTAGAGTCTTAGAATTAATTTCTCTCCAAATCCCTTTCCTCTTTATGTTCCTTTTTAAAGGATTGAATCTCTCTAGAAACCAGAGCTTTCTATGGTTACTATCTATGACAAAGGTAGAATTCATTTTTTTCTTACCCCATCAGAGGGTCAATTTGGGAAAGAATGACAAAGGATTATAGGTCATTGAAATTTTTAATTTAAATGAATATCAGGGTATGCATTTTCCTATTGGGTACAGACATGCTACACTTTGGTGGTGAGATCTTCCCATGCAAAGAAATAGTGCAGAAACACTCTCAGAGGGGAAAGTTTTGCCTGCATGCCACCTTCTACTTTTCATAACAAATTTAAACACTCTTCATGTCAATTTTCCTCCAGTATGCCCAGAAAGAATATTGAAAGGAGAAGTTAATAAACATGTCCATGTGTTTTTCAAACTATATTTTATGGAATCTTGAATTTCCAAAAAGTGTGGCTATTGTTCCATGATACTTTTTAATGCAAAGACAGAGATAATGTGAAATTAGCAATACTTTATCTTTTTAAGTCAGTGTAAGAATATATATTTTCATATGGTCAAATTACATTCTCATTTTCATCTTAGGAATGTACATATTATCTAAAGATTAAAGATAAATACCAGATAGTATACCAAAAAAGTATTGTCACCATTAGCTATTTTATCCCATTTTTTTATTTCGCTCATGATAACATTTTCTTCTGTAACTTAAAGAATTGTATCAAATTACCTTAATTTTTTTCATGAAGATCATTAAATTATCAGTATATGATCAATCCAACATAATTTATATGATTATAATTTTTATAATTTTAAAATTATTGGAAACTATGACTTAGGGCAGGGGTAAGCAAACAACAGCCCACGGGCCAAATCTAGCCCACTGACTTTTTTGCAAGGCACACAACCTAAGAATTTTTTTTTTTTATACTTTAAGTTCTAAGGTACATGTGCACAACGTGCAGGTTTGTTACATATGTATACATGTGCCATGTTGGTGTGCTGCACATATTAACTCGTCATTTACATTAGGTATATCTCCTAACGCTTTCCCTACCCCTTACCCCCACCCCACAACAGGCCCCGGTGTGTGATGTTCCCCTTCCAGTGTCCAAGTGTTCTCATTGTTCAATTCCCACCTATGAGTGAGAACATGCGGTGTTTGGTTTTTCGTCCTTGTGATAGTTTGCTGAGAATGATGGTTTCCAGCTTCATCCATGTCCCTACACAAAGGACACGAACTCATCCTTTTTTATGGCTGCATAGTATTCCATGGTGTATATGTACCACATTTTCTTAATCCAGTCTATCATTGATGGACATTTGGGTTGGTTCCAAGTCTTTGCTATTGTGAATAGTGTCGCAATAAACATACGTGAGCATGGGGGATATGTGTGTGTGTGTGTGTGTGTGCATGCACGTGTGTTCATATTCAAAAGCTAAGCATGAATTTTATGCAATAACCTATGAAATTCTTTACAACTCTGAAATTATCTAAAATACAACGCAAAAAAGTTAATAAATGATCACTGATCATAAACAGACTGTTAATATTCTGGAAGTCTGGGGATTTAAATTCAGAGTAACTCTGAATTAACAGAAGAGTATTGCTCAGTGCTAGTATCATGCAAATATGTACACATAGAATATGTCTGTAAAATTGAAAATCTTAATGTTGTGGAATAAATCCCTTGCTGTATTTTTACGTGTTTCACCATATTGGCCAGGCTGGTCTCGAACTCCTGACCTCAGGTGATCCGCCCACCTCGGCCTCCCAAAGTGCCGGGATTACAGGCGTGAGCCACCACACCCGGCCGTATGTTTTTAAAAATCATTCTAGCATAGCATCATAAGATGCTGGTGTATTTCTTAAGATCTGATCACTATAAAAATAAATCAGCTTTGTTGTTATCTTAGGTTTGAGGTTTTCAGGTGTGACAAGATTAGCTATTTTCTTTTCCATTTATTTATAAAGTAGAATTGTGATTTACTGGAATTCTCGTGGCCCCATTTCATTAAAAGCAAATGGGGCTGACCACCTCTGTATTTGTTATTTATATTAAATAATTATTTTTCTTTCTTCCCATTAACTCTAAAGTGCTTTAACCCAGAACAGGCAAGAATGAGGTGAAATATGCCTGTACGTATACTATGATAGGAGTTTAAATTGACATAAATTATTTGGTAATGGTAATTTAGCAATTGAGCAGAGTTTCAAGTTCCTTGTGGGGTAGGCTTTAGAATTGGTGTGAAATATGAAAATAGGGCATACTCAAAATTATCCTTGAGATATCACTAAATCATACACACACACATACACACAAAATATAATATACTGACTTGGTAAGTACAAGCCCGTCAGATTTTCCTCTGGTGTTGAACAGATTGCTGTTTTCTTTGGAGGAATACTAGATTAAGGGTTGCCATGTGTTTGGAGTCCAGGGCACACAAAAAAAGAAAATCTAACTCTTACCACTAGAATGAAACTCAGCTAGGCACAATCTCACTCTACAAGAAGCAGGCCAACATTGAGAAAAACTGAGATAACATAGGACTAGAGACTCCTAGTTCACGCTGCTCCCTCTGAGCCTAAGGTCATTGATTTTGAGGTAAGTACGGCTGAGCTGTTCAACTAGTTTTTATTCTTCTCACTTGTCCTCTCACTCACTCTATCTCCACTACTGTTTTCTTAATTTCTCTACTCTCTATTTCTGATTCAACATAATTGAATTTATACAGGTTAAGTACATGAAAGATGTGACTCTATTCTACGTATTCAAAGCCTTAAATAGCTACATGGGATTGCATAAAATAATTTCAATTCTAGTAAATTATCCTACAAGAGAAAACCAATAAAAATTTCAACAAAGCCGCATGCATGACGACAATTATCATAACATTAATTATAAGATCAAATGTTAGAGAAACTTAAATATCCATTAATGTACAAAAGACTGAATAAATTATGGGACATTCATATTGTGGCAATCATTGTTTTTGGCTGCTCAGCACCTGTCCATCCTCTTCTCATAACAGCCTCTCCTAACTCATCCCTGGATTGATAAGAGTCTAGGCTACTTATCCTATGCCCCTCGCCACATAACTGCTCCAGGAATAAGCAGATTACCCAAATATCCAACAGAGGTCTTCCCTGGAGTTCCCCTAATTAGAGTTAGAAGGGCAGACCTGTTCATCTTTTCTCTGAATTTGGAGACATGGAGATGCTAGCTTGGAGTCATTTGTGTCAATGTTCCCTGACATACCAGAGAAAACTTGCCTAAAAATGTAAAGCTGGCATAAAAAGCTAAGCCAAATCAAAGTGAGTATTAATGGTGTAAAAATACCTCATTTCTGTAATTCCATCAAGTCTTTCCCCTGCTTTGGTTACTTGAAACAAGCTTCTCTCTCTCTCTTTCTCTCTCTGTGTGTGTGTGTGTGTGTGTGTGTGTGTGTGTGTGTCTGTGTATTAGATTTTACATATATACAATCTAGTTCAAGTTTAGTTTCAGGAACCTTCAACTAGAGACCCCATTGACATACTAATACTCTATAGAGCCAAATAAAACACTTTAAAGACTATTCTTAGGCATGAAAAAATTACCATGGAATAATGGAAAAACATCAAGCAAAATGCAGATAGGATGCAAAGTGTGTGTGTGCCTGTGTATGTGTGTATTTACACATGCATGTGGATATGTCTGAAAGAGACTCTACCAAGTTTAAACAGTGATTATTAATAAGAGGTAAGATTGCAGATAATGTTACTTTTTTCTTCTTTATACTAATCCTTTTCTGAATGCCATGCAGCCTTTTGCATTTCTTTTCTTTTCCTTTGTGGTTGTATGTGTGTCATAAAATTTTTAAATTCATGCCCTTTCATTCCTATTTTGATTTACATTTTCCTACTTAATTGTAAAATTTTATTATACACTAAGGATATTAAATGTGTTACTTTTCATGGTAATTATATTTCCAGTTAGTCATTGTTTTATGTTCTTTTTTATAATGCCTTTCATCATTTATAATGTTCTCTTCTATTTATAGATCAGCAATTGAAAATCATATATTTCCTTCTGGATTTTGGTATATTTTAACATTTTAGATCTAAATTTTTAATTCATCTGGAATTCATTATGATGACAGATACTAATCATGATAGTCACTATTTATTAAGTATTACAATCTGTTAGGCGCTATGCTAAGCTGTTTACATATATTTTCTCATCTATTCTGACACCTGTCTAAGGGTTGGTGCTATTACTAGACTCATATTATAGATAGCAAAACAGGTTTAGAGATGTAAGGTAACTTGTTAGTAAGCCAGAGAGCCAAGACTCAAACCCAGGTATGACTGACTCTTATGACTACACTGTTAAGAACTGATAAAACTATCTCCATTTTTTCTTTTCTCAAAATTTCTATTTTAAATTATAAGCAGGTATCTGTGTTTCTTCTGAATATATCGAAGTTTACTTATTTATTTGTATGAACTTTAGATTCGGGGGTACATGTGCAAGTTTGTTACAAGAGCACATTGCCTGACTCTGGGGTTTCGAGTACAAACGATCTCATCTCCCAGGTAGTGAGGATGGTACCCAACGGGTAGTTTTCCAGCTCTTGCCCCCCTCTTTCCCTTATTCTTCTAGTAATCCCCAGTGCCTACTGTTCCCAACTTTATGTTTATATATACACAATGTTTTGCTTCCCCTTATAAGTTAGTATATGTGGCATTTGGTTTTCTGTTCCTATGTGAATTCACTTAGGATGATGGCCTCTAGCTGCACCCAAGCTGCTGTAAAGGAAATGATTTCATTCTTTTTTATGGCTCCATAGTATTCCACAGTGTATATGTACCACATTTTCTTTGTCAAATCCACCATTAACGGGCATATCAACAGTGAACAGTACTGTGATGAACATATGAGAGCATGTGTATTTTCGGTAGAGTGATTTATTTGCCTCTGGGTACATACCCAGTAGTGGGATTGTTGGGTTGAATGATAGTTCTGTTTTAAATTCTTGGAGAAATCTCCAAACTGCTCCCACAATGCCTGAACTAATTTACACTCCTACCAACAGTGTGTAAGTGTTCTCTTTTCCCCACGGCCTCGCCAGCATCTGTTATTTTTTGACATTTTTTTTTTTTTTTTTTTTTTTTTGAGAAGGGGTCTCCCTCTGTCACCCAGGCTGGAGTGCAGTGGTGGGATCTCAGCTCACTACAACCTCTGCCCCCCAGGTTCAAGCAATTCTCCTACCTCAGCCTCCTGAGTAGCTGGGACTATAACCACACACCACCATGACCGGCTAATTTTTGTACTTTTAGTAGAGATGGAGTTTCACCATATTGGTCAGGCTGGTCTTGAACTCCTGACCTCATGATCCACCCACCTTGGCCTCCCAAAGTGCTGGGATTATAGGCATGAGCCATCATGTCCGGCCAATCTTTTTTGACTTTTTAATAATAGCTATTCTGGATAATGTGAGGTGGTGTCTTATGGTGGTTTTGATTTATATTTCTCTGATGATCAGTGATGTTGAGCATTTTTTTCTTATGTTTCTTGGCCACTTGTATGTCTTGAATACACTGAAGTATATTTAAACAGAAGAGAGACATTTTTACTTTTACACGTTACGGTATTTTATTTTTAAGCATTATTCTTATACAGCTAAGCTGCAAAGTTCCTATATTACTGCTTTTGAGACCCATCCATATGGGCTAATAAAGTGTTAGTGCTGCCTTGGCCCTGATGAAAGAATAGGCACTGTGGCATTCACTAATCTAAGATAGTTTGTTCTCTATCGGATTGTAAAATGTTCTATAGCTAAGACATTTGCTTGGTTGACCTACAAATTGTCAATGACCCCTGTTTCCTATTCATTTTTGTGATTATTTAAGCATTGTTGTATTATTCAATAAAAATCAAGGAGAGTTATGGCTAGATAATAGACCTAAGAGTTTATATGCCAGTTATTCTGTCAGTTTCCAATTATTAATCATTTCTGACACAAATATTTGGTTGCACTAATAGTATATAAACAAAGCATTTTTGTTTACCTTTTCACTAAATAATAATTATTATTCACATAATAATAATAATATATTTTCAGAAAGCCACATGAAGCTGGCTTCTCTTTTCCTCATTGTGATCTCTTATCTCACATTCTACATGTTGACAAAGGGAATGAAGTATTTAAAAAAATTAAAAACTTTTTTCTTTTATCAATTTGAGTCCTAAAAGCATAGAAGAATAATTTTTTAAATTCCTCATGAAAAAGTTAGGTAAAGTAGCTAATGAAAACAGGCATGCATGATTTAGAGGATATCTGTCTTTTTTTTTAATTAGGCAAAAATACTTCCTAGGTACAAGAACTCACGTAATTCCTGATTTCTGGTTGTTACACTTTAGTGACACCAAGATTTAGCAGTGATTCAGGAGATTCCACCCTAATCCTTCCATACTCAAGCATCTCCACCAACCTTTGAGCCAAAGGCTTGGTGATCATTTCATATCATTTCATTATGGGCTGCAAAGGGTGATATTGTCTCCTGCATTTATTAGCTGAAACTATACTTCAAAAATAATATTTATGTATTTCCAATGTGATTATCCTAAAATACGTACAGTTGGTACAAAAAAAAAGGCAGGCCAAATGTATGCTTCCTTCCCTTTATTTGTCTCTTTGCAGAATAATGAGTCGGGATCCTAGTATGCTGCAATGCTGTAAACTAACAATGTTTCCTTGATTAGTATGTTTATAAAATCATCAGTTTTTAAATATTTGATGTGTCTCAATTCATTGTAGTTGTAGTTGTTATTCGTATTAAATCTCAAATTTTCCCAACTATGGGAATGATGTCTTCCATTTTTAATGGAAGACAGGTAGTATTGCATTCAGAGCTCCTTCCCTTCAAGAACTAATGAGGTGCTAATGAATCTCTTTGTTGCTTTAAAAACCAAAAAACTCCACCTTATTGGATAAGGACAATGTATATTATTTTATTTTATTTTTTTTTGAGATGGAGTTTCGCTCTTGCTGCCTAGGCTGGAGTGCAATGGCGTGATCTCGCCCCACTGCAACCTCCGCCTCCCGGGATGAAGCAATTCTCCTGCCTCAGCTTCCTGAGTAGCTGGGATTACAGGTGCCCAACACCACACCCGGCTAATTTTTGGTATTTTTAGTAGAGATAGGGTTTTGCAATATTGGCCAGGCTGGTCTTGAACTCCTGACCTTACGTGATCTGTCCGCCTCGGCCTCCCAAAGTACTGGGATTACAGGCGTGAGCCACTGCACCCAGCCAGGACAATGTATATTATTTTATGGAGTGTGAAAGGCATTTCTTTTAAATCAAACTTTTGTATTTCATAGAAAGAGGTCAGGTTACAGAAAAAGGGAATTTGGAAATCTAAGACTGAAGGAGATATATAAAAGGACATTTTTGGTGGGTGCCTCCAAACTGGGAAGCTATCATGGGAATTTTCACTGATAGTAAAAGGAAGATATAATTTTTTTTAATTGTAACATCACCAGAAAAAAAGAATAGATTTTACCAATCTTCATTTTAATTTATAAGAAGCATTCTACAATGCTGAGCATCCCTTTTTTTCTTGAGAACCTCTGTCTCTAAATCATGTGCTTACTCTTCATCCTTCTTCTATTTCTTACCTGCAGGAGATCCCCTACGTTGTGGAACCTTAACAATGGCAGCTTCCCTCTTTTGGCAATTGAGAACTGAATACCTTTGATACCTTTCAAAAGTAGCTCTATTCAATTACATGTAATGTTTTTCTCCACCTCTAATTTACCTCTAATTTCCTGTCACATTTTTCTATCACCTAGAGGGCATTTCTACCAGAACACCACTCCTCTCTTCAAATAAAATATTTTCTTCCTCTGAAATGTGTTCTTTCTCTGTATTTTTCCATTTCTCTCTATGGCACCATCATCATCCTGGTTATCTAGACTCAGAAACTCTTGCTTTTATTCCACTTGTCATCTTATAACTAATCAACTACAGGCTTCTGCAATTAGCTTCCTCACTGGGCCTCTTATCCAAAGCCAATCATCTCCATTATTACTTTGTGGTATGCCTACTCAGGGTCTTATTGTCTCCTGCTATAATATTTGCAATGGCCTGAGTGGCTTTCAACTTTAATCTATTTATCTCACATTAGCAGATAAAGCTATCTAAATTATTTCTTCCCATTTAAAATATATTAGTCATCCCACTTAGTCTAGAATGCAGTCACATGTAATAATGGTCACCTGGCTTTTCAACAGCTTTACATGCTTTCACCTTATCATCCAACTGAATTTTAATGCTTACTTTTCCTATATAGTAAAGCGAAAAATAAATGGGTTGTTGCAGGGTAGAGGGAGAGAGTGATAAAGAAAATAAGAGGATAAAATGAATTAGAAAAGGAAACATAGTAATCTATGTTGTATGGAATGTTGACTAAAGAGTAAATAAGCTATAAAGCAGAGTACATGTGTTGAGTTAAGTTTTCTTGGCTAATGAGAGCCCACATAGCACCTTTGGGCAAATTGGAAATAGGAGCCTCTCTCCATGACAGTGCTGGAAACTGCCTTACTATAAAAAACAAATCAGTGATGTCTTCGAGGTGGAGGTATCCTTTAACTGTGGTGCCCTGCTGCAGTGCACCACCTTCACAGCCTGGAACAGCAGCCCTGTTTACACTACATGGCTGCGCCATCCTTGCTAAGTCACATCTGACATTGTGGCCTCACTTTCCAAGTCTGCACAAGAGGCATAGTAGTTCCTGCCCTACTTGTTTCGCTTGGTTACTACAAAGATAACAGTAGTCAACTGGTGTGGAGCACAGGCTGGAAATAAATCAAGCTGTGATTTGATAAAAAACTAACAAACCTTTAAGAACATTTGGCACAGTGAGAGAAAGTGCTGAGATGATGTTGTGTTTGTGTTCTTATTCTCTTGTTTTCTCTTGTTTTGTGTCAGTGTTCAATTGCAAATGAGAAACAGAGGTAAAGGCTTTCAAAGGTGGGATAGGCAACTTAGAGGAAAAGGCAAAAGCTAGTAGAGAAGTAGAATAAAGATCTGGAAAATATTTATCGCAAATTTTTGCATCTTCTGCAAGGTAAAGAAATTGAAGGATAAAGAAAGAAATAACTTCCTTCGTGGGAAAATGTGATTAATATAACAGTATTAGTAACAGCGAAGATTTAAGATTTACCATAATCCAGGTGTTGTGCAAAGTATCTTCTTTCATTTGTTCTTCTCAATGATTCTATAAGATAGATGCTAATATTAGCCCATTGTGTAGGTGAGAAAAATGAGAAGCAGAGGCGGAATGTGAAAAGGGTTGTTCTAACTCAAGAGGCCCCCCTTTAACAATACTAGGCTGTTCCTAAAGAGTTGCTTAACAGGGGATGAGAGTTACAGTCTAGCAAGAAATAAAATTGAGGTCTGCTTATTAATTCAATTTGGAATGGATCCAGGGTACACATCATGCAGCAGTTCAAATGCTGGGAAGTAAGAAGTTTGATGTAAGTTCCAATTCAAAAGAAAAATGGAAACTTATTTTGAGACTATACAAGAAGGAAAAGAGTCAAAGCTTTAGAAACAAAATAAACATACTGTGACATCGTTTTGAAAAAGTGATTAAGTATGAGCCAGTCCAGTAGAGGTTGGGACATTTGGAGAATTGAGCTGCAAAAAGCAATTTTTAACAAGAGAGGTGACAAAATGGTGAGCGTGCTGACCACCTGCTGAGAGATTCTCAGTAAGTTACAGAGAAATATTATTGCTTCTACACAGAAGACAGCTAAAGACATGATATAACTGTCACTTCCCAGGTCACTTAAGTATAGGACACAGTTAGGAAATGTGGTTTCAGTCTGGAGTGCAGTGATACCACAGTGCCTCCTGAGAAGAGAGCCACTAGCAAAATAAAAATTAAATGCCAAGGGCACGTTATAGTGAAAGGAAGGAAGGCATAGTTGGGCCGTCTTCAAGAGCCAGCATGCAAGAGCAAAAGCAAACAGAACAAGAAACATCTATAAAAATGAAATCTTGAAAGTCTACTGGAGAAGCAAGGGAAAAGAGAGAACACAGACAGAAAGGGTATGGGGAGACAGGTAGAGTTAAGGGAGATGGATTTCAAGTTATGGGGGAAATACATAATGATTAAATAAATAAACAAGGAAGAAATAAATAAGCTGTATAGAAAATACTGAAGCAGGGTGTATAAAAAATAGCTCTGTGCGTAGAAAAGTGGGCAAAGAGAGGTAGAAGCCTTCCCTAGGCAGTGGTTCTTAGGGTAGGAGCCCCCAGAACAAGTAGCAATAACAGAAGTGCAAATTACTTGGCCTCATCCTAGACTCTCTGAATCAGAAATTCTCAGGGTAAGCCCTTCAATGTGTGTTCAGCAAACCCTCCAAGTAATTTTGATGCTCATTAAAATTTGAGAACCACTGATCTAAGGAATACATAGAATAGGAGAATGCAAGAAAAGAAAATTTGGCTGAATTAAATGACAAAAAATGGGAAAAAAAGAAACCAGAAAGAAGAGTACATAATACAAAGTGTAAATTACCACTAAAGTTTAGAAGTACAACCCATGGATTCCGACATGAAATGAATCAAATTTACACATTCTTCATACAAAGAAGAGAGCTTAATGTGATAGGGAGAGATGTGTTACAAATGAAGGAACTATGTATGTTTTCTAATATTTAGAGTGTCCAATAGAGAGTTCTGCAATAATGAAAACGATCTCTATCTGCACTGTCCAAGGTGGAAGCTCCTAGCCTCATGTTACCATTGAACACTTGGAATGTAACCAGTGCAATTGAAAAACTAAATCTTAAATTTTACTTAATTTTAATTAATTCAAAGTTACATAGCCACATGTGGCTAGTGGTTATCACATTTAGAGCTAATTTCATATGGATAAATGGGATAAAAATGTGAACATGAGGCCAAGTGCGGTGGCTCACGCCTATAATCCCAGGACTTTGGGAGGCCAAGGCGGGTGGATTACCTGAGGTTAGGAGTTTGAGACCAGCCTGACCAACATGGTGAAACCCCATCTCTACTAAAAATACAAAAAAGTTAGCCGGGCGTGGTGGCGGGCACCCGTAATCCCAGCTACTTGGGAGGCTGAGGCAGAAGAATCGCTTGAACCTGGGAGGCAGAGGTTGTGGTGAGCCAAGATTGTGCCATTGCACTCCAGCCTGGGCGACAAGAGTGAAACTCTATCTCAAAAAAAAAAAAAAAAATGTGAACATGAATTTTTATTTGTGCAGATGTTTAATAATCTATGCTTTGCATTGGAAAATATGTAATCAAAGAAATAAATTAGGAATTAGGGCCTATCACATTTATATATGTAGCTACCCTACATCCAAAGAAACAAAGAGGGGAAGCATTTTATATCTGTGCTTCACTCACGAAGGAATTTTCTGTCTTGGAAGGGATTTCCAATGTTGTTCCAGAAAAAGTTGAAAATGTTGGAAGTAACTGGAAGTTATCCATGGTCACAAAACATACACTTACACAATACATGCAACACAATACATACACTTAAATACACTGATAAGAATATAGAATTTGAGATTTTATATTTAGATGCTTGCTATCAGAATTATAACAAAAACAGAGATGGATGGGAATGGTCCCCAGAATTAATAGATTTATGTGCAGGTGAACACAGACATGGTAGAATACAAACTGAAAGCCCACATCTTGGTTACAGTTAAATTAATTTCTCAAAAAAAATTGGTATTTTTTTTCAAAAGCATTGACAAGGCATAAATTCTTGTTTAACAGGAAGAAAATTCAATGAAAATATATATTCAAGAGGAAGAATGAACCATTCCCCTTTCAAGATTTATTTCATAAATTGCCTTCATGGCTCAATAGTGACCAGCATGATCAAGTTGCTAATAAGATTCAAGGCCTAATTACTGGGAGTAAAATAGGCCTCCTATTGTATCATATTTTAAAAATGTTATTAAGATACGGAAGCTACTAGAAAGCAAAGATCATTGGTACAACTCAACAGTGACTATAAGTTTTGAAAAAGAATTGCGCTATCCTGTGAAGCATGTGAGAATCAAGATTATACGATGCATTATTAAAAATCAGATGTTTGGAAATGTAGGTGAAATCACAATGCCTAGGGCAGGAGGAAGATTCGGAACCTATTCATTGGCTTGGTTGAATGAATACTTTTCTGTTGGGTGCGTGACATTTTTAAGATCACTGACAGAGTCCCACACCAGTACGTGCAGTATGATGATATTTTCCCATAAGATAAAAAGCCTATATTCATTAAATCAATTATGAAAGAAATTCAATAGGCAAGCACGTGAGAAAAATCTACCTGTAGTAGTTCCTTTCTTTACATAATATCCATAGTAGGGGTCAGCAACCTTTTTCTATAAAGGGCCAGATGGTAAATACCTTAGGCTTTGTGTGCCATATGGCCTCTGTTGCAAATATTCCATGCTGCTGTGGTGGTGTGAAAGCAGCCACTAACAATGTGGAAACAAATGGGTGTTGCTGCTTTCCAGGTAACCTTTATCTACACAAATAGGCAGCCTCGGGGACTTGGTTTCTATGTCATAGTTTGCCTACCTATAGTCTACAGACTTGTTTGTAAAAAGGATAAGTTTCTGAGATAAATGAAATATAAAGATACCTAAGAGACAGTAGTATGTATGCTAAACATAAGTAAACTTATTTCTGCAATTGGAGCCATTTATTTATTAAGTAATAATTATTGCAATAATAGGAGGCATAGGGATCAGAACTGAAAATAGAGTATGCCTGAAATTGGAATGAAAATGAACAGTCATACACAGGTGAAGCTGTACCAGCTTCTCTGTTGGCATCTCAGTATCATTCCACCTGCCATGCTCTCCTCTGTTATCATAGGGGCTGGAAGCCTGGGCATCAATCACCTTTTCCCAAACCTTGTACCAGATTTGCAAGCTAAGGAGAGGCTGAAATTTTATTAGGGATTCCCCTGGGGGTGAGAAGCAGAGGTTTGGACTTCTGCAGACATGAGAATTTTACAGAGGCCACTGGGTATTTCCTAAACATCACCTGCTTTGATAACACAAACAGTGGTGAAAACTGCTAGTGGTTTCCTGTGGTCTGTACAATTTGCTCATTTTCTGAACATTGTAGCTAAGTGGAAAGCTAGTAGCATCGTCAACTGAATCCTATTCCCCCAGCCTTTCCAGGGGTTCAGTAAAGCACTTAATTATTTGTATTAAATCTCTTCACTGCTTGAAATCTATAGAGCAGCTCATTTTTTTGTGACCATTCCCTAATACAGTATTATTGTAGGACTGAAGATGTAAAATAAGAGGAGAAGCTGGGGAAGAATCTTTGCTCATGCTTCAGACATAGGTTGTGCAAATAAACTGGAATATGGAAATAAAAATAGCAGAAATATAAGAAAATGGAGAGAATGTTAAAAATGCATTAGGACATTAGGTAACCGAACAATTTCTAAAGCCCATTTTTTAAAAATAAAAGTTATTTTAAAAATGTGCATGCCAGTTTATGTGGATCACATTATCTCACAGCGTAAAATACAATGATATATACTGAGCATCTTCTTTCAGCAATGCAATTTTTCATAACTGTTAAAACCATCACAGGTTTTCTATTAAGAAACTTTGGCTAAGAGAAGTTAAGGGATGTACCTAAGGTCACACATCTATTACACAGAAACACTAGCATTTGAAACAAGACTTGCCTAGCTTGAAAGCTTTCACCCTTTCCACTCTACCATACCAAAAAAAAAAAAAACAACTTGTACATGTGCAGCTGGACTGAAACAGGGTTAGGCCTGTAGAGCACAGATTAATTTCAGTTAGATATTATTTTGAAGATGTACATTTAAGTCAAACTAATTCTTCCATTTATTTGTCAAATATAGTTACTCAAAACTGATTTTGCAGCAACTACCAAAGACTGACATGATCTCTGCTCTCATGGAGCTTGTATTTTATCTACTGCTATAGCAACATTGATTATAATGGAGTATCTGCCGAAGTAGAAATAAATGTATATATTACTTATGAAAAACTGGAAATCAAATATTTATGACTAAAAAAGGGAAGACCAAAATATTTTTACGTAAACATTTTAATGGAAGAATTTAATTACAAAACATAAACTTGTAGACATATAAATAGAAACCATAATATTTGGAAATTTTTTGGAAATTGATGGTATGCAAAATGTCTTCTACTACACACTGCTGGTTTTAATTACTATACAAGTTTGGACAGAAGAAAGATAGCACCTATTTAAGTAGGAGACTCTAGAAGCTAATTAATAGATTAAACATACATGCAAAGAAGACGTTTATAGAAGCTTATTAAAAGAAAGTTAAAAAGAAAAGTATTCAGAAATAACAGCTATCACATTGCTAATGATATTCTGAGATAGTGCAAAAGCTCTATAAATATTTAAGAGTCAAAAGACCTCTGGGAGAATAAAACATACTACAGAAAAGATTAAGTGAAGTAGGTAAAATAAAAACAACGAAAAAGTGAAGATTCCAAATTTATAACAAATTCATAGGCCTGTGGAAACAGTGTCTTACTATATAACATAATACAGAATCACGGTTGAATTAAACACGGTTGAATTAAATCACGGCCAGCGTTGAGAAATCCGCTAGGTAATCTAGAGCCAGAGTTGCTTCTAAATTATCCCAAGTGCTAAGACATTGTGCTCACACTTACAGACTGACAAATTAAGAAATACGATTTCAATATTTAACCAGTACTACTGACAAACATTTTTGGCTCACTTCCTGATAAGTATCCTCTTACATATATAACTATTTCCAAACTGATTTGTCCTAATCAATATACTTATCAACCAAATATACATATTAGGATGTAAAGTTATTTGAACTAAAAAAAAAAATGTATGGCTTTTCCTTACAAGTTCAGAAACAGTTGTGTGGGTTTTAAAAATAAATGCCACTTCTTTAACTACTGAAAGGTTAATACTAAGTGTATAGAAATGACTCATTCCATCATTCAGTATCAAGAAAAATATGAGTAACATAACAAAGGACTATGATGAAAGCTAATACTCCAAATATGATATAAATATAACTATTAAAATTAACATGCTGTATAAAGATCTATATAAAAATTTTTCTGACATTTAATGAAAATGGCTGAGTTATTTCATGCTATAAATGGAAGAAAACACATACTTAGAGCAATGACAAAAACAAGGAGTGAATAATTCAGTCATTTTAGTTTTAGTGCTATTTATAAACAATGGTACCTGGGACAAGTCACAAAATATCTTCACCTTATTTTTCCACTCTTAAGTAAAGGCATTGTGTAATACATAAGATGCCTAAAAATCCAAAAATTTAAAAAATAATAGTTATACTGCCATCAAGATACAATGTAGATCTGTAATTCCAGCACTTTGGGAGGCTGAGGCAGGTGGATCACTTGAGGTTGAGTTTGAGACCAGCCCGGCCAACACGGTGAAACCCCCTCTCTAATAAAAATACAAAAATTAGCCAGGGGTGGTGGCACATGCCTGTAATCCCAGCTACTAGGGAGGCTGAGGCAGGAGAATTGCTTGAAGCCGGGAGACGGAGGTTGCAGTAAGCAGAGATCGTGTCACTGCACTCCAGCCTAGGCAAGAGAGTAAGACTCCATCTCAAAAAAAAAAAAAAAAAAAAAAAAAAATGTAGAAAGTGATTAATTTCCTTTTTTTTTTTTTCCTTTTTTCTTTTCTTTTTTTTTTTTTTTTTGAGACAGAGTCTCGCTCTGTTCCCGGGCTGGAGTGCAGTGGCGTTATCTCAGCTCACTGCAAGCTCTGCCTCCCGGGTTCACGCCATTCTCCTGCCTCAGCCTCCCGAGTAGCTGGGACTACAGGCGCCCACCACCGTGCCCGGCTAATGTTTTGTATTTTTAGTAGAGACAGGGTTTCACCATGTTAGCCAGGCCGGTCTCGATCCCCTGACCTCATGATCTGCCCGCCTCAGTCTCCCAAAGTGCTGGGATTACAGTCGTGAGCCACCGCGGCCGGCCTAGAAAGTGATTAATTTTCAAATATTAATCATCCATTTACTCAAACTTGTATTAAGCAACTGCTAGGTATAAATCACAGTGAAATGAACTTCTCTTTATTATGTATGAAGGGATCATTCTATATAGGATTTTCCTATATAGGTTAACAGAATCCACTCATCAAAAGAAGTTTTTGACTTCAAGTTAATAAGATTACTTCATCTGTCTCCAACTATTCTGACACAAAATTCACATTTTGAAAGGCAAAATAGAGTTGAAATATACACACATAGAACAATATTAATTCTTCCAATTCATGAACATGACATATCTTTTCATTTATGTGTATCCTCTTCCATTTCCTTCATCAGTGTTGTAGTTTTCCATGTAGAGATCTTTCACCTCCTTGGTTAACTTTATCTGTAGGTATATTTTTATCTATTATAAATGGAATTAGATATGCTACTAATTTTTATATGTTTATTTTATATCCTTTAACTTTACTAAATTCATTTATAAGTTATAATAGTTTTTGCTGGAGTCTAGGATTTTCAATACATAAGATCATGTTGTCTGCAAACAGGGACAATTTGACTTCCTCCTTTCCAATTTGGGTGTATTTTATTTCTGTCGCTTGTCTAACTGTTCTGGCTAGGACTTATAGTACTATGTTGAATAGACATAGTGAAAGTGGGCATCCTTTTCTTATTCCTGATCTTAGAGGAAAATCTTTCAGCTTTCCCCCACTCAGTATGATGTTGGTTGTGGGTTTGTCACATACGGCTTTTGCTGTGTTAAGGTACATACCTTCTATATCTAATTCGTTGAAAGCTTTTATCGTGAAGGGATGTTAAATTTTGTCAAATGCTTTCACTCCATCTATTGAAATGACCACATTTTTTAAGTCTTCCTGTTAATGTGGTATGGTACATTTATTAATTTGTGTATGTTAAGTCCTTACATCCCTGTGATGAATCTCACTCGATCAAAGTGAATGATCTTTTTAACGTGCTGTTGAATTCAGTCTGCTAGTATTTTGTTGGAAATTTGTGCATCTATATTCATTAAGGATATTGGTATATAGTTCTACAGATTTACATCAATTCCTGTCAAAATACCAATGACTTTTTCACAGAAATATAAAAACAATCCTAAAATCTATACAGAATCACAAAATACAGACTAGCCAAATCAATCCAGAGCAAAAAGAACAAAGCTAGAAGCATCAGACTTCAAAATATAGTACAAAGCTATATTAACCAAAACAGCTTGGTACTGGCATAAAAACAGACACATAGAACAATGGAATATAATAGAAAGCCTAGAAATAAATTCACACACCTATAGCCAACTGATTTTAGACAAAGGTACCAAGAACAGACACTGGGGAAAAGATAGTCTCTTCAATAAACCGTGCTGGGAAAATTACATATCCACATGCAGAAGAGTGAGACTAGGCCTCTGCTTCTCACCATATACAAACATCAACTCAAAATGGATGAACGACTTAAATGTAAAATCCCAAACCATGAAACTACTAAAAGAAAACATAGGAGAAATGATTCACAACATTGGGCTGAGCAAATATTTTTTTAGATAAGACCTTAAAAAATAGGCAACAAAAGCAAAAATAGACAAATGGAATTACATCAAACAAAAAAGATTTTGCAAACCCAAAGAAACAAGAGTGAAGAGACAACCTACAAAATGGGAGGAAATATTTGCAAACTATATATCTGACAAGGAATTAATATCCAGAATATATAAGGAACTTAACAGCAAAAACCAAATAACCTGATTTTAAAATGGGCAAAATACCTTAATAGACATTTTTCAAAAGAAGACATACAAATGGCCAACAAGTGTATGAAAAAAATGCTCAACATCACTAATCATCAGAGAAATGCAAATCAACCTCAATGAGGTACCATCTCACTCCTATTAGAATGGCTACTATCAAAAAGACAAAAGAAAAGAAGTGTTGGTGAGCATTTGGAGAAAAGGGAGCTTTTACAAAATGTTAGTGGGACTATAAATTGGTACAGCCATTACGAAAAACAGTATGAAGGTTCATGAAAAAATTAAAAATAAAACTACCATAGGATCCAGTCATCCCACTATTGGGTATATATCCAAAGGAACTGAAATGAGTACGTCAAAGAGATAGCTGCACTCCCGTTTACTGCAGCACTATTCACAATAGCCAAGACTGGGAATAAACCAAAATGCCTAACAACAGATGAATGGATAAAGAAAATGTGGTATATCTACAGAATGGAATACTATTTAACCATAAAAAAGGATGATATCCTGTCATTTGAGACAAAGTGGACAAACCTGAAGGACATAACGTTGAGTATGCCAGACACATTGAAAAATACTGCATGATCTCATTCATGTGGGTTTTTTAAAAGTTGATCTCATTGAGATATACAACAGTGATTAACAGAGAGCAGGGAGGGGAGGAAGAAGAGAAGTTGGTCAATGAGTACAAAGTTACTATTTGATAAGAGGAATATGGTATCATATTGCACAGTAGGGTGACTATGTTTAACAGTAAGGTATTGTATATTACAAAATAGCTAGAAGAAGTTTTTTAATGTTCTTGCTACAAAGAAATGATAAATCCATGAGGTTATGGATATGCTAAGTATACTGATTTGAACATTATACAATGTATACATGTATTCAAATATCAAAAGATATTTCATAAATATGTACCATTATAATATGTCAATTAAAAATATAAATAAAATGATATTCAAGGGAAAAATACATTTGAAGGTTTATTTTGTAAATTCAAATTGTTTGTTGGTAATTTATGAATCAGTCATTTTATATTTGTATAATATTATTTTGTGAAAAAGTTTGTTCCATCAAATTTAAAAACACATTCTGCTGAACATACAGTCCTAAGAAATTGTAGGAATACTCCTTCACCATATGCCCGCAAAAACCTTTCCTCTTTTTTTCCAAACACATGGAAATACTGTGGTAAAAGGGATGGGGATTGTTTTTAAAAATGGGCAAACCCAAATGCAAGAAAGAGAAATAACAAGGTGCTACTTCAAATCCATCCACTTACTCTATTTTTTAAATTTTCTCATTCTTCCTTATGTTTTTTCCATCTTACTATCATATGGCTTCTCATCATATTTTGATTTTATGGATAGCAAAATAGAACTATTACTAATAGAACAATTTGTTTTTATTTTTATTCATGATGTGTATATGATTCAAATGGCCATAGAAATAAAAATAGAAAATAGAAAACAAGAAGAGGACATATAAAACACATATACTTGAAAATAACCAAACATAAATTCCAAACACAAATTCAGGAATTTAGCAAAGCTCTCAAAATATGTGATGAACCATAGATTAGACTGAACTAGAGAATTAGTGAATTAGAAGATATGCAAAGAGAAATTAAAATACATGGTAGTATGACAGGAGAATATTCAATGCACATACAGGGGAATCAGAGAAAAAGTGACTAGAGAGAATTTGGGAAACAATATTTGAGATGATAATGGTAGACAATGTTCCAGAATCATAGAAAGACAAGAGTCGTCAGTTGAAGATGCATACCAAGTTCTAATGTATAAATACTCAGAACACACAGTTATGGAAA
Organism: Symphalangus syndactylus; assembly: GCF_028878055.3. Taxonomy (NCBI): domain Eukaryota; kingdom Metazoa; phylum Chordata; class Mammalia; order Primates; family Hylobatidae; genus Symphalangus; species Symphalangus syndactylus. The sequence continues at coordinate 42,858,675 of NC_072447.2, read as the reverse complement.
TACAGAACATGAAAGACAAAATCTTAAGAGCAGCAAAAAGAAAAGATGCATTATCTGCAAAAGACAATTACACAAAGAATATTATATACAGAATACAATGCCTTGCTGAACTTTTAATTTTGTTTTGAGACAGAGTCTCACTCTGTCGCCCAGGCCAGGATGCAGTAGTGAAATCTCAGCTCACCGCAACCTCTGTCTCCCAGGTTCAAGCAATTCTCGTGCCTCAGCCTCCCAAGTTGCTGGGATTACAGGCGTGCACCATCACCCACGGCTAATTTTTGTGTTTTCAGTAGAGACAGGATTTTACCATGTTGACCAGTCTGGTTTTGAACTCCTGGCCTCAAGTGAAGTGATCCGCCCGCCTCAGCCTCCCAAAGTGTTGGGATTACAGGCAAGAGCCACTGCGCCCAGCCCCTGCTGAACTGTTATTCAAGGGTAAGAATGAAATACAGATTTACAAAGGTAGTTGTTAACATGTGTATGTGGGGAAGGAGGAAATTTGATCCAGAAAGAAGAATCAGAACTCATAAGAAGAAAATAGTATTATAAATATTTTACTACCATAAAAAATGACTAATGGGAGGGGTAACAAAGTATAGGAGCAAAATATCAGGCAACAATAACATGAAATATGGTAGGAGGGAAATCAGAATTTAAACATTCTACTGCTCGTGCGATGTTTAGACTAGAATGTCATTAATTATGAATGATATAAATTTAACGATAAAGGCTCAAAAAATGTATATAGAATACATAATTCCCCAACTAGTAGAAAGATGAAAAAGAGAATAAAGAGAACATGATTATTCAAACAGGAGAACACATTAGAAGAAAAGAATGGCATTACAAATAAATTAAATGGCAAAATGAATAAAATTAGGTCAGTAATTAGGGACATTTTAAAGAAAAAGACATATGAACCAAAGTTTATAAGAATTTTGCAAGTACATACTGATATTTGATAGCAGAAATTATTTTGACCTCACCATATTATTTAAGATGATTCATCATTGTGAATAAATGTTCTAATAAATTACTTATTACAACATATAAAAAGCATTGCTCTTCTTACACGGATATTGCAGGTCTTCATAAGGTATAAAAACTATTTTAAGAAAATTGGAATCTATTCAGAACACTCACTTTAAAAATGTTTGCTAACAGAACAAAAATCCATATTATATCAGATTACATCCCTTCTATTCCAACTCTGGCTTGAAATAATTTTTTTTTACAGAAGGTGGTTATAAAATAGGATATCAAAATTAAAACATTGGAGATGTACCACTCATTAAAATATTCCATTTCCTTAACCAACCTATTGTGCATCTATTGTCCATGAACTCCACCTTGAAACTATTTATATTTTCAACCCATTCTATCACTTATGGTAAAGAGTTTTGTAAGTTTACTAGCCACTGGTTAAAATAGAATTTCCTTTCATTTTGTCCTCAGAGTAATTCTTTAAAGCCTCAGGGAGTGCCTCTTCGTTCTAGTATTCTGACTTTGGTAAATAAGAATGTGTTTGCTGAGAATGATGGTTTCCAGCTTCATTCATGTCCCTACAAAGGACATGAACTCATCCTTTTTTATGGCTGCATAGTATTCCATAGTGTATATGTGCAACATTTTCTTAATCCAGTCTATCATTGATGAATATGTGGGTTGGTTCCATATGTACCCTAGAACTTAAAGTATAATAATTAAAAAAAAGAATGTGTTGACCCTATTCATACAATTTTTTATTTTATAAGCTTTGACAATATCTTCTCTTAGGCTTCATTTTTAAAAAGTTATTCTTCTTAAAAAAAAAAAAGGTTTGTCCTAGTATGAAAGTTTTCTTCCCCAACATGTTCAGTCCTCTTATAATTTACTGGATTATTCCCAACTATGTTTTTTCTTTCAACCACACATGTAGAAATGCATTAGTTTTGTGTAATCAGTGTGTTTTCCAGTTTTTAAAATATATATCACATCAAGAATTCTCTTCCTATATTGTACTTACACTATATAGCACATTATTAGTCTGTTCTACTTCAAAATGTTTACGTGCACAAGGCCTTAGTCTTAAAATCATTTCTCTTTGCTTTCTGTTTTCTCCCTTAGTAATTTCATTCAGTCCCATGCTCCTATACTACATCTTTATGCTAATAACTCTCAAATGTATATCTCCAAATTTAACTGCCCTCCTGAACTCGTTTTATGTAGCCATCTACCTATTTAACATCTACATATTAAAGACTAAATTTCATAAACCTCACATCTTTACAAAAAAAAAAATCCCTTTTATTCCCCTTCCTCTATAACTTGCTCTGCCCTACCTATATTTCCTTACTAGTAAGTGGCACCATGAGCCAACAAGTCAATCAAGTGAAAAACCCATAATTCATCTTTGATTCTTCTCTATCCCACATTCTTAAGCCAATACTATAGGCTAGTGGTCTCCAATCTTTTCCACGGCATGGCAGACTGAAGGAAACGGGGCTGCTCAAGGCTGAAGGTAATGAACGTGAGAATTTGGCCTGCCCTGGGTCCTACCCTAAAGGCTGAGATGATCAGTATCATGGCATTTCATTAACCTGTTTTGCCACCAGTTGAGAAATTCTGTAGTAAGCTTTACATGCAAAACACCACTTACCCCTCTTTTCCATCTTAATTGAAATCACTCTAATAATCTCTCCATTTCAAGTATCTCAAGAAACTGAGGTAACTTGGGAACTAAAAGTATCAGTGCTAAGTGGTTTCTTAGTGTGGTTGGGTATATTTACAAAAGGTGTGTGGCTCCTGGCACTCTGATCCTTTCCAAGAAGCATCCAGGTTTAATTTTCTAGTAAGCCATCTAATTGCCTTTAATAAGTCTCCTTGTGCTTATACTAACTAGAATTATTTTTCTAATATAAAGTCTCAGGTAAGAAGTCACTTACCCAAAGAGGACTTTACTGACCACACAAATCAAAGTATAAACTCAACTTAATCCAATCCATATCCATGGTTTATTTTATTTATAGAACTGATCATTACTTTATATTTTCTAATTTATGTGCTCAGCGTCCATCTCTCACCAACTAGCTTCACAAAATTAACCACCTCTTCTGCTGTGTTTATCATATCATTCCCAGTGCCTAGAATAGTTCTCTATGAATCATTGTTAAATGAATTTATAATAATCACTATTGGCATTTTCAGTATAGACACACAGGCAACCATCTTTTGAAAATGCTACCCAGAGTCACAAAGATCCTTTTCCAAAACTGCAAAAGCATTACTGTACCTTTATAGTTAAGAGCATATGTTTTGACAGGAATGTGCTTGGGTTCGCATACTGCTTATAAAATTTAAGACCTGTGTGACCTTGGGCAAATTACCTAATGTCGCTGAGCTTCAGTCTGCCCATCTTTATAGGATTGTCAGGCAGATTACATGCATTAATATAAATGAGTTTCTTAAATTAAGGCCTGGAACATTTAACATATATTAGTTTTAATATGTTTTTGTTAACTCCATAGCACAGACAATTAACAACTATTGATTGGTCCCTATCTCTCCATCATAGGTGCATGGAAAGATGTAAAGACTCTTTTTACCCTTCAGGAACTAATAGCATAGATACGCGTATAAGATATACATTTTGAAAGGAAATCTGTAATGAAAGTAAGAAAGATGGAAGGACAGAAAGGAAGGGAGAAGAAGGGGAGGGAGGAAAGAAGAGAGGGAAATAAAGAAAAATATAAATGATAAGGATCTAGTAAATATTTTTGATACTTAGAAGTAGCAGTCTGAGTTGAAAGTAGTCAGGTTTATTAAAAAAGGTTAGCAAATGCTCAGACTTGAATACTTGATAGGATTCACATAATTACAGGGCAAGATATTGTAGAGGCCATGAGACCAAGTGAATAGTATAGGGATTTCAGAAATTTAAAACAGTTTGGATGAAATAGAAGATCTGATTAATTAGCTTGATATAATCATTTCACAACACATATATCAAAACATTATGTTGTACACCATTAAATAAATAAATAAATAAATAAATAAATAAGCAAACAAATGGTATGAGCAGGAAAAGAATTGGTGATGGAGAAGATTAGAAACATTTTGGAGTATACGGAATCACAAAGGAGTTTGTATTTTCATACTTATCCTATGGATGATGATAAACTACTCAGTTACAAAGTGAGTCAGGATTAGGTGGTAGAGGTCCAATTGGAGCATTTCTCTAATCCAGATACTGTGCAAACTATATACTTGGTTGTTCTCAATTCAACCCTAGGAGACAGACACTATTATTCACAGAGAAGTAAATAAGAAGAAAGGTCTTGTAACTAGTAAGACATAGGGCTTAGCTTTGCCTGTATGACTTCAAACAACAAATGTTTTCCATAATATTGTAAAAATTAAGTTTTGGAAAAGTCATTTAAACATTATGTGCTGGATGATTTGAAAAGAGAGACCTCAGATAAATGGAAGTGATAAGGATACGACTGTAAGATTTAAAAATACGAAGTGGTAAGTGCTTAAACTAGGTTAGTATCAATAGGCACCAAGGTATAGTGGGAAGAAAACAAAATTGGGCACACAGAATCATAAATTCGACTTTGAAAACAGATGACCATTAGAGGTTATTTGAAATTCACCATTTAATTCCTTGGGCTGAGAAGAGAACGACAAATTGAGTGATATTTTGAAAGTTAAATTAAGGATAAGGAAGAATCATATGTAATCAGTTATGATTCTTCATTAAGTGCATTCTTTTCAGGAATAATATTTTACAGATTACAATGTTCTTTGATGTATATAATTACATTTGGTTCATACCAAAACCCCAAGATATAGAGATTACTATATCCATGTTATAAGAAGATGAATTGAGGTTCCTAAAGATTGAGTAATGACTGAAGAAATACTAAACCTCAAGTCTTTTGACACTGGTATGTTCTTTGTCCTCTTCAAGTTGTCTCTGTCACTTAACAAATCATGCTGGTCTTACCATGTGTTATAGAATCCACTGATTTGGCATCTATAGAAGTGAAATTATTTAACCGAACACAATTGGTCTCCTTAAGTGCCTGTTGAATACTTATATGATTAATCCACTCTTTCTTGCAATAACAGCCATTTGAAATATGCACTTTATACTTCTTGGCAAAAAATGTAAGACATTTCTGTTGTTCTTCTCCAAAAAAGACTCAGATTGACTCCACTAATTAAATCTAGAATATTCATTGTGTTTTCTACTACATAATGGAGTCCCTCTGCTTTGACTACTTAAAAATAAAAGTTTAAGGTGGAAATACAAATGTCTTCCAATGAAGACTATGGGAAATAAAAATAGGAAAATACATTTTCATCTTTGTATTCCTATTATCAATTACAATGCCTAACACATGCAGGTACTCAAAATCCATTGATTTTGTTGAACTGCAGATATATTGTCTACTTATTTGCCAAGAGCTTGCACTAAACATAATTATTTTTAGTCTTTGGTTGCCGTCTTGTCTGGCATTAGCTTGGATAAGTCACTTAATGGATTTCAGTGCCTTTTACTGGTATTTTAATTTGTTTGGTCCGTAAATCTTAGTTTGACCACTTTCGGCTAGTTGTAGGCTACCTTCTTCTGACAAGTATAGTCAGAAGGCATAGTCATTTTCCATATTGCGAAATTTTACTCTCAGAGCATGTCCCAGTGAGACGTTCTGCCAGTCTGTGCAGAGAACTAAAATTTCCCATTACTAACATCCAAATTAATTGTTCACTTACACCAATTTCATTTCAGTCTGAAATTGATCAGATAGACTAAAGAATAACATTATGTTGTACACCATTAAATAAATAAATAAGCAAACAAATGGTATGAGCAGGAAAAGAACTGGTGATGGAGAAGATTAGAAACATTTTGGAGTATACGGAATCACAAAGGAGTTTGTATTTTCATACTTATCCTATGGATAAGTATGAAACAAAAAATATAAATCCCCTGCTTAAGAAGTAAAAATATAAATTCAGAACTATGAATGTCACAAAGAACAGAATCAAACTTTAAAGAGAAATTATGAAATAGGTATTTGGAGCAAAATAGTTTGTTAATTCAAGAACTATGTTGTAAAATTATTTATTCATGTTGATAAGAAAACTAATAGATGCAGAATACTTATAGTGCAGGGTGCAAAAGAAAGAATCTATTTGCTGACAAAGGTGAGGTGAAGATCTCAGGTGAGATTAGATTTGATTGTGCCCTATTTTGTATCACAAGTTACAAATCCTCTTCGTCTTGCTTTCTCACATTCAACAAAATGAGATAAGGAATCTCTTGGAAAATGTTTTCATATAGTCTGTTTGTCCATCTAAAATATTTGCATGCACTTCAAGGTTTGTGAAGCATGTTTAGAAAATTACTTGAAGGCCTATAAACAGAGTAAACAGACATCCTACAGAAAGGGAGAAAATATTTGCAAACTATCCATCTGACAAAGGTCTAATATCCAGAATCTATAAGGAATTTAAACAAATCAACAAGCAAAAATGAAACAACCTCAGTGAAACATGGGCAAAGGATATGAACAGACACTTCTCAAAAAAAGACATACATATGGCCAACAAGCATATGAAAAAATGCTCAACATCACTAACCATTAGAGAAATGCAAAATCCAAACCACAATGAAATAACATCTCACGCCCATCAGAATGACTATTACTAAAAAGTAAAAAAAAAAAAAAAAAAAATATTGTTGAGGATGTGGAGAAAAGGGAATGCTTAAACACTACTGATAGGAATGTAAATAAGTTCAGCCACTGTGGAAAGCAGTTTGGTGATTTCTCAAAAAAACTCAGAGCTACCATTCAGCCCAGCAATCCCATTATTGTGTATGTATCCAAAAGAAAAAAAACATTGTTCTATCAAACGATGGTATGTAGTCCATCATTGTGGACGACAGACCAATGTGTGCAAACACACATGCACTCATATGTTAACTGCAATACCATTTGCAATAGCAAAGACATGGAATCAATCTAGATGTCCATCAATGGTGGACTAGATAAAGAAAATGTGGTACATATACACCATGAAATGCTACACAGCCATAAAAAGATTGAAATCAAATCCTTGTAGCAACATGGATGCAGCTGGAGGCCACTATCCTAAGCAAATTAACACAGCAACAAGTAAACCAAATATTATACACGTTCTTATAACTGGGAGCTAAACATTGAGTACACATGGACACAAAGAGGGGGACAATAGACACTGGGGCCTAGTTGAGGGTGGAGGGTGAGGATTGAAAAACTACCTATAGGGTAATAAGCTCACTACCTGGGTGACAAATCATTTGTACACCAAAATCCAGCAACACGCTATTTACCCACACAACAAACCTGCACATGTACCACCTGAACCTAAAAGAAAAGTTGGAAGGCAAAAAAATAAATTTATGACATTATATGGTTAGAAAAAGAAAATTGCTTGAAGGAACAAAATATGGCTCATATCAGAGATATTAATGATTTATAAATTTTGCCTATTATTGAAAGTTTCAGATACACACAAAGTCAAACCCTATCTCCAATCCTTCTGCTAATTCTAACTTCTGCTCATTGTCCTTCCTCATTCGCACTTAAAATTAGTTTCTTTGTCTAAAGCAGCTTAGTTTAAATTCAGTGGTTGAGACAGTAGCTTTCTTATTCTTCTCTTCAGTGACATAAGGCTGTTGACAATTTCTAAACCTGAATCTCTCTTCCTTCAAAACTATTATCCTGGGTTTATTGGATTTATGATTTCTACTTGGACAGATGTCTTAGTATTTTTTGAACCAGGTAAGATTTCTATGATATTAATGACTATGCTGTTGAAATGTTCCGTGTCACACATTCATTTAATCAAACATTATTGAGCACCAACTTTTTATGCCACAAACTATAATGAGCACTGGGAATTAAAAAAAAGACACTGTCTCCATCTTGGGAGTTCAGTGTCTAGGGGATATAAGAAAATTAATAATTAAAATATAGCATAATAATTGCTAAACTATCATATGGAAGCAAAGAGGATGGGCAAAGAGAAGCTTCTATTTAGTCTGGGCAGGGAAGGAGGGGGAAATCATAAAAGCCTTGGAAAGGAGATGAAGAGTGGATGAAAACTAGAAAGAGAGATAGCATATGGCCAGGGAAAAGAGAAGATATAAGCATTCCTGGCAGAGGAAGCACTATTGAAAGCCTCAGCTGATAGAAAGTGTAAGGCACCTAAAATAAATAAATTTGTCTAATGCACAGAGTGTACACTGATTTCATGGAGGCAGATTGCCTGAATTAAAATCCTGTCTCTTCTACTCTATTAGCCATGGAATTGGAGTCCAGGTACTTAGTCTCTCTGTGCCTTGATAGCCTAGTCTAGATTAATAAATAGTATCTTCTTAGTATGGTTAAGTATTAAATGAGTTAGTGGATACAACGTGCTGGGAATAGTGGCTGGGAAATAACAAGCATTAAATATGTGTTAGCGTTTATTGTTGATACAGAAGTGTAAAGACAATGAGATCATTGCCTTCATGAAGCTTCATACTACTGAGACAGACAGACATCAAAAGAGTAAAGCAAAATATGTAATTTCTAATTGTGGTAAGGAGGAAAATTACAGCATGATAATGATAGAAAATATAGACTCAGTGTCACCTGCTTTAGAAAGAGTGGTCAGGAAAGGAAGGTCTTTCAGTGAAGATGGCATTCAAATAGGAATTTAAAAGATTAAAAGCAAGCTGTCATGGGAAGAAATGGGAAAAGAACATTGAAGGTAGAGGGAACTACAAGTGTCAAGACCCAGAGGAGGAATGCTGTGTAGGTAACTTGGAGACATCAAATTATGAAGGGCCTTGAATACCATTTAAGACCTTTGTCTTTTTGCAAAGCCAAAGGGTGTTAAATTGAGAATACAAGATGGGACATGCATTATGGAAAGATCACTTAGAGAGCCAAGTAGAAGATGAGTTGGAGAAAATAATTAGGAGGCTAATTAGAAAAGACTAACACTCCTGGTCAGAAATGAGAACAATTACCTAGGAATGACACAACCCACATGGAAGGACAGTAGCAAACAGATGTCATCTGCTGCCTCCTGCCATCAAGCAGATTTTTGTTTAATTCTTGGCTCCAAAGCCCTTAAAAAGCACTCCTAACATCATTATCTTTCTAACTCCATCTTGCACTAACCTCCCTCTTTCTCACTCTACTGCAGCCACACAGGCCTTCTTGGTGTTCCTTGAACCAGTATGGTGCCTGCCTTATGGCCTTTGCACCTGCATTTCTCTAGATCTAATACACACATAACTCACCCCCTCACCTTTTTCAGCATTTAGTTGAAATGACTGCTTCTCAGTGAGGTCTTCTTTTGCCACCCTAGAGAACTCCAACATCTTCTACCCAGACACCACATAACTCTCCCCCAGTTTTAATTTTTGTCCAGAGTGCTTATCATCCACTTATCTATTACAATCATCACCTACTTCTTATAAGATACATGAGGTCAGGGATTTACTTTTGTTCTCTGCTGTATCACCAAAATCAGTGCATGGCCCATAATAAGTATTTAGTAAATATTTGTCAGCTAAGTAAAATAATGTTAACATGAAGTAGATTTCTAAAACTAGGCTGCTTGGGCCAAATTTTTCTGTCCTGTAGGACAATTCTAGTTCCTATAAACTAGTTTTTAATAATGTTCTAAGATTTTTTTTTTAAAAAAAGAGATTAGATATTTGGAAGAGTTATTTATTTGGAAACATGTAAAGAAATGTATATAATAGTGATTTTCTGGCTGCAAATCGCTATTCACTATACCTGTGTACTTCTGCTTTAGCAATTATCTGAATGGATAATTATTTCCTTTCTTTTTTCCCCTTTCTTTTTTCTTCCCTCCCTCCCTGACTCTTTCCTTCCTTCCTTCCTTCTTTTCTACATTACATATTTTTTATTTTCTCACACTTCCACTTGAATGTGAACAGTAAGAAGCATGGGACATTGGTTGCCTCATTCAACTTGTATCACCAATGACTAGCAGAATGCTTAGCACTGAGGAGGCATTTGATGCAGTTTTGTTGGATGAATTGTTTTATAATGAAAGAGTTGTTTATCCAAGTTTAATATTCCATATTTGTTGTGTCTTTAAGAAGTTAAAAAGATATACTAAAAAGGAAATAACATAAATCATGTAAAATCTCTATATTAAAATGTTAAAACTTTAAAACATTGACATATAAGCCTTCTTGTAAGAAATCAAGTTTGTTGGCCGGGTGCGGTGGCTCATGCTTGTAATCCCAGCACTTTGGGAGGCCGAGGTGGGCGGATCACGAGGTCAGGAGATCGAGACCACAGTGAAACCCCGTCTCTACTAAAAACACAAAAAATTAGCCGGGCGTGGTGGCGGGCGCCTGTAGTCCCAGCTACTCGGAGAGGCTGAGGCAGGAGAATGGCATGAACCCGGGAGGCGGAGCTTGCAGTGAGCCGAGATTGCGCCACTGCACTCCAGCCTGGGTGATAGAGCGAGACTCCGTCTCCAAAAAAAAAAAAAAAAAAAAAGAAATCAAGTTTGTTGATTATTACTTTTCTATTGTTTGCTCTCTTAATATTTAGAGAAATGAAAGGACATCAGAAGTATTCAGGGCTGGCTGAGCACAGTAGCTCATGCCTGTAATCCCAATACTTTGGGAGGCTGAGGCAAGCGGATCACTTGAAATTAGGAGTTCAAGACTAGCCTGGCCAACATGATTAAACCCCATTGCTACTAAAAATACAGAAAATTAGCTGGGCATGGTGGCAGGCACCTGTAATCCCAGCTACTCGGGAAGCTGAGGCAGGAGAATCACTGAAGTCTGGGAGGCAGAGGTTGCAGTGAGCAGAGATTGCACCACTGTCCTCCAGCCTGTGCAACAGAGTGAGACTCTGTCAGGGTAGGAAGGAAGGAAGGAAGGAAGGAAGGAAGGAAGGAAGGAAGGAAGGGAGGGAAAGGAAGGAAGGAAGGAAGGAAGGAAGGAAGGAAGGAAGGAAGGAAGGGAGAGAGAGAGAGAGAGAGAGAGAGAGAGAGAGAGGAGAGGAGAGGAGAGGAGAGGAAATATTCAGGGCTTAGCAGCCCCTCCAAGTCTCCTCAGTTTCTCCAAACACTCAAGTCTCCTAAGCTATTCATAAAACTCATTTTTCATAACATTCAAAGAAGCTAATGGAATGAAAGAATCCATGACATTTTGTACAGAGTTAAGAAAATCTACTGTTGCATATATAACACAAGACAATAAACATGCAACACACTCCTGAAGGAAAAAAATAGTGAAAAACAAAATAAAAATATTCTCTCAAATCTATGAAGCAAAATATAACCTGCAGTCTCCTAGTGTTAATACATCAAGCTTATTCTGCCTACTTTTTTATCCAGCATATGGTTTGTACTCCTGAGATACTGAATAATCGCACAGGCTGTCTTAGTAGCAATGGTTGCCATTAAGAACAATGGGGAGAGTTAAAGGTCTGTCATAGCAACTGACTTTATTTGGCTTTGTAAGTTTGGAACATAAACTAAGTCATTTTAATGTTTAATGTGCATATATTTATGCAATTGTAGGAAATTAACTGCATACATTAACAGATAAGTAGAAGAGTTTTGTAAGGCAAGAGAGAACCTTTTCATGAATATCATCTATGAGCCAACATTTTTTTTTTTTTTTTGAGACAGTCTCACACTACTGCCCGATCTGGAGTACAATGGCACAATCTCGGCTCACTGCAACCTCTGCCTCCCGGGTTCAAGCAATTCTCCTGCCTCAGCCTCCCAAGTAGCTGGGATTACAGGTGCCTGCCACCACGCCTGGCTTATTTTTTTTATTTTTTAGTAGAGATGGGGTTTCACTATGTTGGCCAGGCTGGTCTCGAACTCCTGACCTTGTGATCTGCCCACCTTGGCCTCCCAAAGTGCTGAGATTACAGGTGTGAGCCACTGCGCCCGGCCTATGAGCCATCATTTTAACGAACAAGGATTGTATACATTCTAATTGACCATTACGTCTTTCCAGTTTGATCATTTGATTCAGCAAATAAATGTTTTATTGCTATATAATATCTTGAATTTAACAAAAAAGCATAAAAGGAAATATTATTTCATGAATAATCAATAGGTAACATTTATAAAATCCATGAAAAATGGCTTGACATTCCACATTCCTTACCCATAAGGAAGGAAATATGAAAGGGAAAATACTTTAAATCATTAATACTAAAAAATGTCTTTTGAAGACAGTTGTATATTAGGTATTTTTTTTGAAACTTTATCTTGTTTTTAAATAATTTATCCCTAAGAGTCTAATTTTTTTTTAATTTTATACTTTTAGAGACAGGGTCTTGCCCTGCTGCCCAGTCTGGAATGCAGTGGCATGATCACAGCTCAACAGCCTCGAATCCTTGGGCTCAATCTTCCTGCCTCAGCCTCCCAAGTAGCTGGGACTACAATTGTGTGTCACCACACCCAGCTAAATTTTTTTTTAAGACATGGGGTCTTGCTATGTCACCCAGGCTGGGCTTGAACTCCTGGCCTCAAGCAATCCTTCCACCTCGGCCTCCCAAAGCTCTGGGAGTACAGGCATGAGCCACTGCTCCTGGGTTACCACTAAGATTCTGAGGAATCTTCCTGGAAAATTATTTTTAAATTTTTTCTGAAAAATACTCTATAGATTGGAGCGCGAACATGTACATTGCATTACCAGAAAGCATAATATGTGATTTCTGCCCTTCAAGACTTGGCAAGCTAGTTGAAGAGACAAAACCTATTTTGAAGATTAAAAACAAAATACTCTATAGATTGGTGTGTGAACACATACATTGCTTTACCAGAAGGCATAGTATGTGATTTCTGCCCTTCAAGACTTGGCAAGCTAGTTGAAGAGAAAAAACAATGAAACTTAATATAAAATGTATTGGCTAAATTGTATAGTAAGAAAAATAAGTGCCATACCAATTCTAAGGAACTGGAAATCACAGTTGGCAAGAACGTCCAGAGAAGAAAAACTTCATAGGTGGTACAGAACTTGAAAGAGAAGTAATGTTTCATAAGATTAAGGAAACACATTCCAGATGTGGAGAGCAACACTGGATGCCACAGTAAGTAATTTTCACGTGAGCCTGCCTGTTGTATTAGCAAATGAAAGTAGCAGATGATGTTCACTGCCTATATCATGTAGGTATCTTGGGTAAGATCTGCATTTGAGGAAAACCCTTTTCAACATAATATTTGTAGGGGAGAGGAAAAACCAACAGAATTCTCATTCACTCATTCATTTGACATGTATTTATTGAGTGCCTACAAAATAATAGGTACTGATCCAACCAGTAAATGAAAAATGTTCCCTGCCCATATGGAGCTTACTTTCTAGTAGAAGACTGATAAATAACAGGCATAACAAATAAGTAAATTGTACATGATGTTGGAACATATACTAAGCTCTAGAGGAGGGTAGGAGAAATGGGAAATGCCAGAGGTGATAGTCAGGAGTTAGAGAGTTACAGTTTTAAAACTAGAGGAAGAGCCACATTTTAAAAAAAATGACATTTTGGTAAAGACCTAAAAGAAGTAAAGGAATTGCAGGATTATATATGGGAAAATGGTTTTAGGTAGAGGGAACAGCAAATGCAAATCCTTAAGGCAGGCACATGTCTAGCATGTTTCAGAAACAGTGAGGTGTCACTGTGGCTAGACTAACACAAATTACAGGGAAAATAGGAGTAGATGACATAAGAAGAAACAATGGGGGCCACTATATAAATCCATGGAAGCCATTATAAACACTTTTGATTTGTACTGAATGAATTGTGGTTTCATTGCAGGGTTTCAAGGTGAGGACTGACAGGATTTTACTGACATTTGACTTCTGTGTTGAGAATAGATTTGAAGAGGGGAAGAGCAGAAGCAGGCGGACCAGATGTCATTACATAAATTCAGGAGAGAAATGATGGTGACTTAAAGTAGGGTGGTAGCAGCAGAGGTGGTAAGAAATGGTCACCATCTGGATCTCTTGTGAAGGTCAAGCCAACAGAAAGTGAGAACTGTTTGATGCGGATTATAACAAAATGAGGAGTGAAGGATGACTCAAAGAAATTTGTTCTGAATAACTAGACACATGGAACTATAGCAACTGATATGGGAACGGGTGTTGGTGGAACCAGTTCTGAGGAGGATATTGGCTCTATAGCCTTTGGACATATTAAATTTTAAGTGTCTATAAGTGCTTTCAGTGAAAATCTTGAGTAAGGAGTTAGATGTACAAATCTGGAATTTGGGAGAGGAGTTGGAAACAGAAAATAAATTAGTCAAAATTGTCAACAATCAAATGATATTTAAAACCACAGTACTGGGTGAAATGACTAAGGAAGTGAATTGAGAAGAGGACCAAGGAATGAGAATGGCTTCTTCCATCATCGAGAAGTCTACAAGAGTCGACAAAATCAGAAAGAAGGCTGAGAAAGACCAACTAAGTCTGAAGGTATACTAAGAGTCAATTCTGAAAGACAAGTGAAGACAGTATATCATCAAAGAAGTAGGTGATAAATTGTTGCTGATAGGTCAACTATCTGCCTTAAGGATTGAGAATTGGGTCTAATTCAGCAATGTGGAGGACATTCGGGACCTTGGCAGGAATAGTTTAGTTGGAGTGGTGGCTCCAAACCTAGAGTGGAAGAGGTCTAAGAGAAACGACAGGAGAGCAAGCACACGCAACTCTTCTGAGTTTTACTATAAAGGAGAGAAAAGAAATGGCAGGAGGAGCTGGGGGATGGTATACAAAAATATTGTTAAGATTATTATTAAAATTAGGATGGGATAAATAGTATCATTACTATTTTAGAAGTATTGTAGGATACATATAATTACTGTTAACATTGCTCATAATAATCATAAACATTTGATAAGCATTTTCTCTGTTTCTGTTACTGTCCTAAGTATATATATATATGTGTGACTATGTGTGTGCACGTGTATGTATTATACACACACACACCCCTGTATAATAAATTGTTACAACCACTCTATGAAATAGGCACTACTATTAGCCCATTTTACAGGTGAGAGAACTGACACATAAACATTAAGATCCAATATCCTCACACAGGTAGAAAATCATAGAGCTAGGAATTAATCCAGGTAATCTGCCTCCAGAATTTATGTGTTTAACACTATACCATCCTGCTGTATTTTGAAACAAATTATTAATTATTATTATTATTTAAGACAGAGTCTCACTTTGTTGCCAGGCTGGAATGCAGTGGTGCAAACTCAGCTCACTGCAACCTCTGCCTCCTGGGTTCAAGTAATTCTCCTGCCTCAGCCTCCTAAGTAGCTGGGACTACAGGCATGTGCCACCATGCCCAGCTAATTTTTGTATTTTTAGTAGAGATGGGTTTTACCATGTTGGCCAGGATGGTCTTGATCTCTTGACCTCGTGATCCACCCGCCTCTGCCTCCCAAAGTGCTGGGATGAAACAAATTATTAATCCAAATGAGGTAGCAGAAAGAAGGCTTAAACTACTTAGGATATCAAACTATTTCAATTACCTGAATTAATCATGTTTTTATAAAATCCCTTTCATATTCATTATTCTTATCTTTTAAAACGCCCTCGAAGAAATATGACAAAGGAGTTCACACAATATAAAAGGTTAACTTGATCCTATTTATATACGTACAAGAAGTAAAATTCCAACTCTTTCAGAATGTTCATAAATTTCAATTGCTCTTCCACTGCAGTAGTCTAAATGAAGTTGTACTACACAACATAATGCAAATTAAAATTTGATGTATGATGAACAACTCTGCTAAAAAAATGTTTAAAAATATTTAAGGAGGAAATGCTATTGCACATGACTACTTAATTTAACGATCTCATAATTTGGTATAATTACAACTTCTTGTTTAGTCAAAACAACTTCCTCTCAGACGAATGTAACCTACTCTCAGGCCTCTTGACCTACTTCCCCTCTAGCCCAAAGTCTGGCTGTTGAAAAGATCTTTTTCTAAGTAGGTCATCCTCTGCCTTAAACCTCTTAACCAGACTTGCCTTTTTTCCTGCCTCAGACTCCAGCTCCTTATGATTATCTTCAGGACCCTGGTTACCTCATCCCTGCCTGTAGCGTTGCTTTGATTGTTGCCCCAGTTTTCTGGGCTTAACTTCTAAATAGTGCCTTTATCACTTTCCTCCACTCTGGTCTCATGCTGCCCCTGTGCCTCATTCAACAATTTCCTTTGACATCTTTCTTAAAAAACTCTATTTTCTTTGACATCTTTCTTGAAAAATCTTTTCATTAGGACAGTTGTCCGGGGTTAGGAGGTAGGGGAGAAAGAAGGGAGGAAAAAAACATAGGCAGGGAATAGTCAGAAAAAGGACAAAGACTCTGTAGTATTCTGATCTTCTCAACTCCCCACTTAGCAGCCACCTCTCACTCTCTTGATCTAGGACTTTGCCTGTCTCTCCCTCAGCCAGTGACCTTTCACGCACTGATAAAAAATGAATACGCCATAATTTAGCTTTTGCCCACCATTCAGCTTCATCACATCATCTCGGCTTTTTAACCCATCATTCAAAGTATTAGAAGTTCTTCAAAAGAGAAGAAATGTAATAGCACAATAGAAACACCCTTCTTTTTTGTCCTTCCAGATTTCACCATCAAAGTGGGGAGAAGTTATCATGGCAACAAAAGCAGACTTTGCTGACAGCAAAGGAAATGGAAAAATACTAGCTAGCAATCAGTCATTGTCTTTTTAATACAAGCCACTTAATTTACCACACCCAGGCCTAACAACACAGTTCAGTGAGAACATTTCAAAGCTTAAAGTAAAACATCAGTATGCTTCCCTTAGGATGTTTTTCTTTCTTATAATGATGAAAAAGAAAAAAAAAAATGAAAGAAAGGACAAATGAATGTGACAGATATTCTTTTAAAAGAGTATATTTGACATAGTAATTGTATAAAATTACAAGCTTTAGAGTTGGTGATCCTATTTTGAGGCATCTTAATATAGGGATATCATTATTACATCAGCCACCTACTAGTTTATCACTAATACACCAATTAATCTTTCTAGGAGTGAGCATTCTTACACCTGAATCACTTCCTACTTGTTGTCATTTTGCCAACCCTTAAAGTGATCTCAGTGGCCCTAAGATCAATTACACTTAAACCAATGCATAGAGCCTGGCACATTCATTAATTAGAGTCAAATTTACACTTCTGTAATTGAGACTAATTATTTGTTTGGTTTAAGTAAGTTGTTAGGCATTCATTAAAGCTATTGGTCATAGGCATTGAATGAACATGGTTTCAAAGTCCATATATATGTTAAAACATCAGGTCTAGGATTTCACAGCAAGAAAAACTTTCCGAACTGGCACCTATAAATAAATCTTAGGGTCTTGCTCAAGTTAATGCATGAATGTAAAATAATAAAAATTAGGGCATGGCTTAATATTCCTTAGCGTGTTCAACAAGTATATCACACATCACAGTTCAACAAGTATAAATCATTATCAAGAAAACTGGAAAATATCATTAGTTTTTTTATTGTTCATTTTACTTACGATGTAGCTTTTTCAGCATACATTCATTGAATAAATATGTTCATTCTGTTAAATAATTTTGTAGAAAATATGGCCAAGTATCTATGTAGTCGTTTTTCTGAAGTGTTCCTCTGCACACATAACTGATGTATACTCTTTATATTATTTATAAAAGGAAAGAAATAATTATTTAAACATGAAACAGTTTCTATAGCCCTTTCTAACTATATACAATGTTCAATGTGTAAAAAAAAAAAACTATATTCGAAGATTCAGGTCATCTCAATTTTTGAGACCAATATGTGCTGGTTTAGTTAAGCAGGGGAATTTCCTATCATAAAAGTTGTCATTGTTTTCCTTCAAAATTAAAGTTCTTCAAGGAATAGCTGAGAGAGCAATACAAACTTCAGTAAATGGATAAGCTTTCTGAAACAGAGTTTTACTATCTTTACAAGTGTCATAATAATTATAAAACTATTTTTAATTATAATTGAAACAAATGAGGAAAACCACCTATTGGAAACTATCGTAAGATAATTTCAAGTCATAATTGTTAATTTTTTTTTTTGAGATGGATCTTGGCTCACTGCAAGCTCCACCTCCTGGGTTCACGCCATTCTCCTGCCTCAGCCTCCGGAGTAGCTGGGACTACAGGCGTGCGCCACCACACCCAGCTAATTTTTGTATTTTTAGTAGAAATGGGGTTTCACCATGTTGGCCAGGATGGTCTCGATCTCCTGACCTCGTGATCCGCCTGCCTCGGCCTCCCAAAGTGCTGGGATTACAGGCATGAGCCACCACACCAGGCCTCATCCCTATCTTCTAATCTGAAAAAATAAGTCATCATCTAAATTTTGGATGAGCTCAGTTAGCTTCTCATTTTCAGATAATTTTCTATAACATATATATATATATATATATATTCTTGAGACGGAGTCTCGCTCTGTCGCCCAGGCTGGAGTGCAGTGGCGAAATCTCGGCTCACTGCAAGCTCCGCCTCCCGGGTTCACGCCATTCTCCTACCGCAGCCTCTCCGAGTAGCTGGGACTACAGGCGCCCGCCACCACGCCCGGCTAATCTTTTGTATTTTTTAGTAGAGATGGGGTTTCACTGTGGTCTCGATCTCCTGACCTCGCGATCCGCCCGCCTCGGCCTCCCAAAGTGCTGGGATTACAAGCGTGAGCCACCGCGCCCGGCCTCTATAACATATTTAATTGGGCAACTATATCTAGAATGTTAGAGTATTTCCAGTCCTCATTAATTATTAGGTAAAGCTTCTTTGAACTTAGCATCTTGGCATTAGACATATACTATGTTTATACAGCATTTACTATTAAGATCCATTTATCTTTAATAATTCATCATAAATCAATCTTTTTGGTTCTAAGTAATTTGCGTTGTTTCTATGCTTTCCTCTGGATACTTTTATGCTCCTCTGTATTTCATAATAGCATATATAACCTAATTTAATGAACTCTTCAAACAGATTAACTATGTTCCCTTCATGCACTAATTCTGGAGTCCTACCTAGAAAAGCTATTAAATTTGTACTTAACTGGCACTCCCTTGGCTATTACATAATAATATTGGAATCAAACTTTTCCCAATGGAAATTTTATACATATAATTTTTTAACATAAATGTGACCCTTAAAAGCATTTTGGTCAGTCTGGGAGCTTATTTGCTAACTGCAAAATAAAAGTCAATCACTTTAAATTTGTACAAATTAAAGTTTAAAATGATATATTTATAGTCATAGTAGCATGCAAAATGTTTCGGATAAGCAAATGATAATAGAGTAAGGTAGCTAGAATGGGCTGTAAACTTCCCTTTAAGTTTAAAATAATTTATGAAGTGAAAAAGAAATACAACTTGAAAAATTTTAAGGAAAAAGATTTTTAGAGCAGCAAATATCAAAATATTTATAACACCTATAACAGCTATAATATCTACAAGAAAGTAAATATAAAATACTATGGAAGGACACGACTCCAGAGGGTTTGAATGCGTTTCCTACTTGACTTCTTTGCAACTCAGTTTCTTCATCTATATAATGAGTTTATATTCATTATAAAAAAGTGTTCTGCATTGCAATGCCGGAAGTTCCCAATAAATGTCTGTTATTACCATATTTTTGGAAAATAAACATTAGTAAAGATGCTGTGTTTATGTTTTTCTGCAAATATTACAGAATATTGTTTGCTAAGTCTCCTATATGTGCTTTGAGGTTTGAGGGTCTTTCTTAATTTTTAGAATAAACAAACGTCTTGGAGTTTCCCTTTCCTGGAAGATAGAATGATCTTTCCTCCTAAGAAACAATTTTTTTAGAGATACTCTCATTGTAAACAGTTTGTATTTTCAAAATGAGAAGCCTACATATCTGGGCTGTATGTTGGACTGTTGGTGGGTGAGTAGCGGTTATCTGCAGAGAATAAATTCTTCTCTCTTGCTGAATAAAGGTATTGCCAGAACAAATGTATAAGACTTTGGATATCAATTCTACATTATCTCTTGTAATTTCATAATGGTTTTATTAACTGTTGAAAACATAATCTTTCTGCTAATTTTGAAAGGAAAGCCCCTTGAATAGTTATAATTCGATCTGTGGACATTTATACATAGAATAGTATTCAACAATAACTGTACAGTGTTATCTGAATTTATGAAAATATAATTCTGATATAATAGGAAATCCATCATCATAATCTCATATACACTCTAATGAAAACTATTTTTATTAAGAGATTGGGGTAAATGAAGAAAGTTTATCATTGGTCCCATATAAAATCCATAGAAAAATAAAATTGAGGATATAAGTCTTCTGATTACATTACTACTATGTTCACAAAGGAGCTGAGCCAGATGCATCTGCAATTAGATTCCTTTGTTTCTACAATATATCTAAATGAAGAAGCTGTGCAATATAGTGTTTAAGCACGTAGGCACTAGAGCTCTGGGGTCAAATCACACTCTTTCATTTACAAATTTTAAAAGCTTGATCAAATTGCTTATTCTCTCTATACCTCAGTTTCCTCATCTGTAAACTGGGGGAAATGATGACATTTACTTCATAGGAACACTAAGAGGATGATATAAGTCAATTAATAACTGTAGAGTGAACTGAATAGCGTCTGGGTGTGGTAGCACACAGTAAGTATCATTTATTATCTGCCAAGTAATAAAATTTCCTAAATAATGTTTAAATTTCAATTTATGGTATTTTTTGTGAGGCAGTTTTACATTAGGTTTTTCCTTAAAGTTTTAATTCTACCACAATCCCCACATAACAGGCACTACAAAAATATTGGTTAAATGAATGAAGGCCATCACCAAAGGAAGGTATGCTTGAATCTTAGGCATTATGGCTTCCATTCAAAGCAAATAAGCTGTATTAACACTTGCGTGAAATGTTGTTAATAATCAAGTAGTGTGTGTTATTAAGCAGAACCAAATTATTATCCTTACTTCTCCCTTATCCCTATTGATTTCTTGAACATAATATCAATATGTGAAGAATGGTAAAAATGTGGAATCACCTGAGACTCAGATTATATACTTCATTTTACACATGGGAAAAATAAAACCCATGATCACATATACCACAATTCTACCCTCAACAGAGTGATCATCGAAACTCTTTTTAAGTTCATTCACATGAATCCAGATACCTATCTGAAATCTCTTATTAACCATGTATTCTTCACAATTTAGAAAAAAATAAATGAGTGCACTGTGATAGCTATAGCATTAAATATTATTTCATTATCATAAATAACTTTGAAAATAAATATAGACTTCAGAAAAACTTAACCATCCAACACGGGAAGTATCCCTCCCTTTTTTTCTTCCATTTAAGTACATGACGCTTTTCAAAATACAACAAAAATGCATAAATACTCTCGATTTCTTAAATTTGCTCTTAAAATTGCCACAACGGAGATTCTCAGAGTATTCCTTCAAGAGGCCTATCTACCAACAGGTTATTTCACACCATCATAGCCATCACCATTTACTTTTGCTCATGATTTATTATTGGAACTAGCCACCCCACTGCTCTGCCTTGCTAATTCTCATCATGTTAGCATTTTCAAAAAGAGATTGAAATTTGCCTGATCCTATGAGTAAGAAGGTAAGAAAATTCAGAGACTTGCAAGATCTTTTACTAATTACTTTTAAAAATTCCAGGAACAACTTCTGGGTTGGTGAAAACACAGATGTGCTAAGAGGGTGGCACACAGGAGGGAGTATGGAAGCTCCATACAATCCCTATCCCATGCCTTGACCTACGCGTATTCTGAGTTATATCTATCATAATAAACCAGTAATAATAATTTTTAAAAACATACAAAATAAAATATGTGAATGAAAATTATTCTCAATAAGAAAGACATAGAGCAGCTATCCTTTCTTGTCAAAGAAGCTTTCAGATTTTTTTAAGATCTTCTCTAGTCCAGTGAATTGCTGCTTTTCTGAAGTAGTTCTTTGTGAATGTTTATGTATTTGACTGTGTTTTAAAAAACACCTCGACTGCACTCCAGCCTGGGAGACAGAGCGAGACTCCGTCTCAAAAAAAAAACAACAAAAAAAAACACCTCGAATTGGAGGTAGACTTCAAGTCATGTTCCATTTACAGAAAGTCGGAAAGATATGTTAGAAGGCTTTGTATAGAATAATCAGCAGTTTACTCTCTCACACATATTTTAATTTTTCCATAGAAACACAAAAAAGTCTCTAACAATCAGTCATTCTTGTAGGGCACGCCTGGAGCTCCTGAAGGAAGCACTACACATGGAAAGGAACAACTGGTACCAGCCACTGCAAAAACATGCCAAATGGTAAAGACCATCAATGCTAGGAAGAAACTGCAGCAACTAATGAGCAAAATAACCAGCTAACATCATAATGACAGGATCAGATTGACACATAACAATATTAACCCTAAATGTAAATGGGCTAAACGCTCCACTTAAAAGACACAGACTGGCAAATTGCATAAGGAGTCAAGACCCGTCAGTGTGCTGTACTCAGGAAACCCATCTCACTTGCAGAGACACACACAGGCTCAAAATAAAGGGATGGAGGAAGATCTACCAAGCAAATGGAAAACAAACAAAGGCAAGGGTTGCAATCCTAATCTCTAATAAAACACACTTTAAACCAACAAAGATCAAAAGAGACAAAGAAGCCCATTACACAATGGTAAAGGGATCAATTCAACAAGAAGAGCTAACTATCCTAAATATAAATGCACCCAATACAGGAGCACCCAGATTCATAAAGCAAGTCCTTAGAAATCTACAAAGAGACTTAGACTCCCACATAATAATAATGGGAGACTTTAACATCCCACTGTCAACATTAGACAGATCAACAAGACAGGAAGTTAACAAGGATATCCAGGAATTGAACTCAACTCTGCACCAAGCCGACCTAACAGACATCTACAGAACTCTCCACCCCACATGAACAGAATACACACATTCTTCTCAGCACCACATTGCACTTATTCCAAAACTGACCACATAGTTGGAAGTAAAGCTCTCCTCAGCAAATGTAAAAGAACAGAAATTATAACAAACTGTCTCTCAGATCACAGTGCAATCAAACTAGAACTCAGGATTAAGAAACTCACTCAAAACCGCTCAACTACACGGAAACTGAACAACCTGCTCCTGAATGACTACTGGGTACACAACAAAATGAAGGCAGAAATAAAGATCTTCTTTGAAACCAAAGAGAACAAAGACACAACATACCAGAATCTCTGGGACACATTTAAAGCAGTGTGTAGAGGGAAATTTATAGCACAAAATGCCCACAAGAGAAAGCAGGAAAGATCTAAAATTGACACCCTAACATCACAATTAAAAGAACTAGAGAAGCAAGAGCAAACACATTCAAAAGCTAGCAGAAGGCAAGAAATAACTAAGATCAGAGCAGAACTGAAGGAGATAGAGACACAAAAAAACCCTTCAAAAAATCAATGAATCCAGAAGCTGGTTTTTTTGAAAAGAGCAACAAAACTGATAGACCGCTAGCAAGACTAATAAAGAAGAAAAGAGAGAAGAATCAAATAGATGCAATAAAAAATGATAAACGGGATATCACCACTGATCGCACAGAAATACAAACTACCATCAGAGAATACTATAAACACCTCTATGCAAATAAACTAGAAAATCTAGAAGAAATGGATAAATTCCTGCACACATACACCCTCCCAAGACTAAACCAGGAAGAAGTTGAATCCTTGAATAGATCAGTAACAGGCTCTGAAATTGAGGCAATAATTAATAGCCTACCAACCAAAAAAAGTCCAGGACCAGACAGATTCACAGCCGAATTCTACCAGTGGTACAAGGAGGAGCTGGTACCGTTCCTTCTGAAACTATTCCAATCAATAGAAAAAGAGGGAATCCTCCCTAACTCATTTTATGAGGCCAGCATCATCCTGATACCAAAGCCTGGCAGAGACACAACAAAAAAAGAGAATTTTAGACCAATATCCCTGATGAACATCTATGCAAAAATTCTCAATAAGATACTGGCAAACCGAATCCAGCAGCACATCAAAAAGCTTATCCACCATGATCAAGTGGGCTTCATCCCTGGGATGCAAGGCTGGTTCAACATATGCAAATCAATAAATGTAATCCAGCATATAAACAGAACCAAAGACAAAACCCACATGATTATCTCAACAGATGCAGAAAAGGCCTTTGACAAAATTCAACACCCCTTCATGCTAAAAACACTCAATAAATTAGGTATTGATGGGACATATCTCAAAATAATTAAGAGCTATTTATGACAAACCCACAACCAATATCATACTGAATGGCCAAAAACTGGAAGCATTCCCTTTGAAAACTGGCACAAGACAGGGATGCCCTCTCTCACCACTCCTATTCAACATAGTGTTGGAAGTTCTGACCAGGACAATTAGGCAGGAGAAAAAAATAAAGGGTATTCAATTAGGAAAAGAGGAAGTCAAATTGTCCCTGTTTGCAGATGACATGATTGTATATTTAGAAAACCCCATCGTCTCAGCCCAAAATCTCCTTAAGCTGATAAGCAACTTCAGCAAAGTCTCAGGATACAAAAGCAATGTACAAAAATCACAAGCATTCTTATAAACCAGTAACAGACAAACAGAGAGCCAAATCATGAGTGAACTCCCATTCACAATTGCTTCAAAGAGAATAAAATACCTAGGAACCCAACTTACAAGGGATGTGAAGGACCTCTTCAAGGAGAACTACAAACCACTGCTCAGTGAAATAAAAGAGGATACAAACAAATGGAAGAACATTCCATGCTCATGGATAGGAAGAATCAAAATCGTGAAAATGGCCATACTGCCCAAGGTAATTTATAGATTCAATGCCATCCCTATCAAGCTACCAATGACTTTCTTCACAGAATTAGAAAAAGCTACTTTAAAGTTCATGTGGAAGCAAAAAAGAGCCCACATTGCCAAGTCAATCCTAAGCCAAAAGAACAAAGCTGAAGGCATCACGCTACCTGACTTCAAACTATACTACAAGGCTATAGTAACCAAAACAGCATGGTACTGGTACCACAACAGAGATATAGACCAATAGAACAGAACAGAGCCCTCAGAAATAATACCACACATCCACAACCATCTGATCTTTGACAAACCTGACAAAAACAAGGAATGGGGAAAGGATTCCCTATTTAATAAATGTTGCTGGGAAAACTGGCTAGCCATATGTAGAAAGCTGAAACTGGATCCCTTCCTTACACCTTATACAAAAATTAATTCAAGATGGATTAAAGACTTAAATGTTAGACCTAAAACCATAAAAACCCAAGAAGAAAACCTAGGCAATACCATTCAGGACATAGGCATGGGCAAGGACTTTATGTCTAAAACACCAAAAGCAATGGCAACAAAAGCCAAAATTGACAAATATCTCCTAATGCTTTCCCTCCCCCCTCCCCCCACCCCACGACAGGCCCCGGTGTGTGATGTTCCCCTTCCTGTGTCCATGTGTTCTCATCGTTCAATTCCCACCTATGAGTGAGAGCATGTGGTGTTTGGTTTTTTGTCCTTGCGATAGTTTGCTGAGAATGATGGTTTCCAGCTTCATCCATGTCCCTACAAAGGACATGAACTCATCCTTTTTTATGGCTGCATAGTATTCCATGGTGTATATGTGCCACATTTTCTTAATCCAGTCTATCATTGATGGACGTTTGGGTTGGTTCCAAGTCTTTGCTATTGTGAATAGTGCCACAATAAACATACGTGTGCATGTGTCTGTATAACAGCATGATTTATAGTCCCTAAAGAGCTTCTGCACAGCAAAAGAAACTACCATCAGAGTGAACAGGCAACCTGCAGAACGGGAGAAAATTTTTGCAATCTACTCATCTGACAAAGGGCTAATATCCAGAATCTACAAAGAACTCAAATTTACAAGAAGAAAACAAACAACCCCATCAACAAGTGGGCGAAGGATATGAACAGACACTTCTCAAAAGAAGACATTTATGCAGCCAAAAGACACATGAAAAAATGCTCATCATCACTGGCCATCAGAGAAATGCAAATCAAAACCACAACGAGGTATCTCACACCAGTTAGAATGGCGATCATTCAAAAGTCAGGAAACAACAGGTGCTGGAGAGGATGTGGAGACATAGGAACACTTTTACACTGTTGGTGGGACTGTAAATTAGTTCAACCATTGTGGAAGACAGTGTGGTGATTCCTCAGGGACCTAGAACTAGAAATACCATTTGACCCAGCCATCCCATTACTGGGTATACACCCAAAGGACTATAAATCATGCTGCTATACAGACACATGCACACGTATGTTTATTGCGGCACTATTCACAATAGCAAAGACTTGGAACCAACCCAAACGTCCATCAATGATAGACTGGATTAAGAAAATGTGGCACATATACACCATGGAATACTATGCAGCCATAAAAAAGGATGAGTTCATGTCCTTTGTAGGGACATGGATGAAGCTGGAAACCATCATTCTCAGCAAACTATCGCAAGGACAAAAAACCAAACACTACATGCTCTCACTCATAGGTGGGAATTGAACAATGAGAACACATGGACACAGGAAGGGGAACATCACACACCGGGGCCTGTTGTGGGGTGGGGGGAGGGGGGAGGGAAAGCATTAGGAGATATACCTAATGTAAATGACAAGTTAATGGGTGCAGCACACCAACATGGCCCATGGATACATATGTGACAAACCTGCACGTTGTACACATGTACCCTAGAACTTAAAGTATAATGATAAAAAAAAGTTATCCAAAAATAAAAATAAAAAACAGTCAGTCATTCTGTATTTTTATATGGGTCAAGTAATATCTCAAATCAGAAATTTAAAAGTATCATTTGCAGTAACAAGTAGTAGGTAATTTGATATGCCTAGAATGCCATAAGCCAGGGGAAGAGTAGAGGGAAAAACACCATGTGACTGAAAAGATATTACTAAATTCCAACGTTTTTTCAAAATCAGCTAACACGTATAGCTGCAACTATTATCAGAGCTACATTGTTTCCTCGTGTCATTAATTTCACAAATAGCATTTAGTGCTGACAGACTGACACTCCCTGTCAACTATGTAATAGAAATCATTAGGAGCATATGTGAGCAAGTTGGTTATCTCAGAGATGGCCATCAGCAGCTGGGTAGGCGGGACAAGAAAATTTGATTCTGGCCTGTCTCAACTCTTCATAAATATGTATCTTACAATTACATGTCAGAGTAATTTAAAAAAAGAAAGAAAGGAAAATAAAAGATAACTCCAGGTGCAGGGACTTTTTTATTACAAATGAATATATTTCAAGAATTTGGGGGTAAGAAAAAGCACAAATTACTTGGGGATATGCAACAGTATTTGCATTTTTCTTCACAAATTTCTTTTACATCATATTTTCCAAGTAGAATATAGTCACTAAATAGGAAAAAACTCTACGGTCAAAGCTACTGAATAAACATGAGACCAAAAAAGTACCTCTAATGTTATGCTATCCTTGACTTTCATGAGAAACATAGACTAAAAATTACTCCATCCCCCACTCCTGCGTGCTGGAATGTTCCTATTAGAGAAACAGATCTTGCATGCTGTCCTGACCTTTAATCTGCTCCACTTGGCAGCAACAAGATGTAACAGCTTTCTACTGTTCAAAAAGAAATAAGCTGTAAAAATTGAATTGTCACTTGTTTTTGTTTCCTCAAAAACCTAGCAATCAATACAAACTTTATTGAAGGTCATCTACGAGCTGGTTTCCACCTAATGAACAGTATAAATGGGCTGTGTACATGAAGAAATTTAGATTCAGATTTCTTCAGGACCATTTATAATATTTATGTCACAAAAACCTCCAAAGCTTACATTTTAAAAAAAACTGTCTATTCTCATCCATACTGTTTTTATTTTTAGTTATTACCTCAAACATACACTCTTTAGTTCTCCAACTAGTTCCTATACTTGAAACCTATGCCCAATATAATATTCTGTTTATTATTCCCAAGCCTAAGACATAATAGATGCTTAATAATAACAGTAATAGCATAAACAATTACTTTCCAATGAATCCTTACCATAAGGCAGGTTCAGTGCTGTGCTCTTTATACTTTCATTATCTTATTGATTTCTAACAACCTTGTATATTAAATATTAATATCTTTATGTGACAAATGACAAAACAAAGACAAAGAGAATTGGGTATGAGGGTCCACAATACCTAGGGACCTATATTAAATCCAGGTTAGTCTGATTCAAAGCCATTATATGAACATTTCCTAAATTCCTACGCATATATATCCTTTTTAAGAAGGAGTATTTGTAATTATGTCTAACCCTACCTATATGCAAAAACAAAACAAAAACAAAAAACAAAGTTGAGGCGATCCTTATGAAACACATATTACTATTTGCAGACTGTTCTCTGCAGACAAACATAACAACAAATACTCATCTTTATTTCAAGAAACTTCCTGAATGCAGAAAACATCCCTAAAAGCCCAACTGGTGGGACCAAGTAAGAGTCAAATAAGTTAGTTTTATATATTTATTTATATATATCCATCTATCTTTTTTTTTCTGTTTACAAAGAGCTACTTGCAGAAGTTTGCTTGAATCAAAAACTATTTCATGTCAGCCAGCCAACCAAAAAAGATTATATTTCTTGTTTAGCTTGATAAAGTGTAAGATGTTACATTTGTAATATTTGTAAAATTCTAATAAATCACGTGATTTACCAATGTAAAATTTGCTTAAGTTGTATAAAAATTTTCTTTCAAATTTATTTCAGAACCTGCTTCATTTTTTCATGGCAAAAGGTTTTCCCAAAGAAATATATAATAAAGCTTTCACTTACAAAGAAGTTTCATGTATGGATTGGTCATTTTCTGTTCATGATAGTCTTTTAATTCAAATGCATTGAAAATCTCCAAAGTTCACAGAAATTCACTTTTGTATTTGACAGCAAAATAATAAAAGGAATCAATGAAATAAATCTTGTAAGAAATGATCAATATCTAATTATTTTTAACTTTACATATGAATAAAGCAAATTAGACTGGTTTAGTTAATTTTTTAATTCATTTATAAATTTGTATGAAAAATGAATACAAAAGAGCATTATACGATATTTTAAAAACCCATCAAACATCAGAGAGTTTTTTTCTAAACGCTGCAGAATTAAAGTCATGTATTAATGCATTTTACTGATGTATCCCAAGCACCTACAACTATACCAGGCATATAGTAGATGCTCAAAAATATTTATTGAACAGATTAAAGTAATGAATGATTTCTCATTCTCCTTGGCATTCTTGATTTGGTACTGTATTTCTAATGAAAAAGTACTGCATAATAGTAAGAACTATTTACATTTCTTTAGTGATTTTTCTTAGAGTTTTAAACATATTTTCAAAGAAACTCATTAGTATTTACTTATTTATCATATGACGTTACTAACATTTTCAGAGAAGATCAACCTTTCAGGAAGCTCATTTTGGAAAATACAACATTAGATTATTTTGCATCTAAATGTAACAGAATACAACTTGAAAATCCTGGGAGTCTTAAGGATCAGTGATTCCAGAATATTACCAAAGAGGAGGAAGGAAGAAACGTATACCTTCTTTCAAAGTACCAGTTACTTCCTTATCAACTCTGAAAAAAAGTCCTCCAGTCCCCCTCCCCACTTCGAATCTCAATCCTGAGACTCAGGTACTAAGATTTTGTAAAGACTCACGAACGATTTTTTTTATTCTTTTAAGTTCAGGAGTACATGTGCAGCTTTGTTACATAGGTAAATGTGTGTCATGGGGGTTTGTTGTACAGATTATTTCATCACTCAGGTATTAAGCCTAGTATCCATTAGTTATTTTTCCTGTAAATTCTCCTCCCACCCTCTACCCTCTGGTAGGCCTCAGTGTGTGCTGTTCACCTCTATGTGTCTTATGGGTTCTCAACATTTAGCTCCCACTTAAAAGAAAATATGTGGTATTTGGTTTTCTGTTCTCGTGTTAGTTTGCTAAGGATAATGGCCTCCAGTTCCACCCATGTCCCTAAAAAGGACATGATCTCATTCTTTTTTATGGCTGTATAGTATTCTATGGTGTATATGTACTACATTTTCTTTATCCAGTCTATCATTGATGAGCATTTAGGTTGATTCCGTATCTTTGCTATTGTGAATAGTACTGCAGTGAACATATGCATGCATCTGTCTTTGTGATAGAACAATTTATATTCCTTTGGGTATATACCCAGTAATGGGATTGCTGGGTTGAATGGTATTTCTGTCTTTAGGTCTTTGAAGAATTGCCACACTCTTCCACAATGGCTGAACTAATTTACACTCCCATCAACAGTGTATAAGTGCTCTTTTTTCTCCACAACCTCACCAGTATCTGTTATTTTTTCGTAATAGCCATTCTGACTGGTGTGAGATGGTATCTCATTGTGGTTTTGACTTGCATGTTTCTAATGATCAGCGATGTTGAGCTTTTATTCACATGCATGTTGGCCATGTGTCTGTCTTCCTTTGAGAAGTGTCTGTTCATCTCCTTTGCCCACTTTTTAATGGGGTTGTTTTTTTTTCTTGTAAATTTGTTGAAGTTCCTTATAAATTAGACTTTTGTCAGAAGCATAATTTGCAAAAATTTTTCTCTCACTCTGTAGGTTGTCTGTTGATAGTTATTTTGCCGTGCAGAAGCTCTTTATTTTAATCGGATCCCATTTGTCAATTTTTGCTTTAGTTGCAATTGCTTTTGGTGTCATCATCATGAAATCTTTGCCCAGGCTATGTCCTGAACAGTATTGCCTAGCTTGTCTTCCAGAATTTTTATATGTTTGGGTTTTACATTTAAGTTTTTAGTCCATCTTGAGTTAAATTTTGTATATGGTGTAAAGAAGGGGTCCAGTTTCAATCTTCTGCATATGGCCAGACAGTTATCCCAGCACCATTTAATGAACAGGGAATCCTTTCCCCGTTGCTTTTTTTAAACGTCTTCTAAAGGGTTAGCTTGACTTCCCCTCTCCCTATTTGAATACTCTTTATTTCTTTCTCTTGCCTGACTACCCTGGCCAAAACTTCCAATACTATGTTGAATATGAGTGGTGAGAGTGGGCGTCCTTGTGCCAGTTTTCAAGGGGAATGCTTCCAGCTTTTGCCCATTCAGTACGATGTTGGCTGTGGGTTTGCCATACATGGCTCTTATTATTTTGACATATGTTCCTTCAATACCTAGTTTATTGTGAGTTTTTAACATGAAGGGATGTTGAATTTTGTCACAAGCCTTTTCTGCATCTATTGAGATAATCATGTGTGTTTTCTCTTTAGATCTGTTTATGTGATGAATCACACTTACTGATTTGTGTATGTTGAACCAAGCTTGCATCCCAGGGATGAAGCCTACTTGATTGTGGTGGATAAGCTTTTTGATGTGTTGCTGGATTCAGTTTGCCAGTATTTTATTGAGGATTTTTGCATCGATGTTATCAAGTAAATTGGCCTGAAGTTTTCTTTCTTTTATTGTGTCTCTGCAGAGTTTTGGTATCAAGATGATGCTGGTCTCATAGAATGAGTTAGGGAAGAGTCCCCTTTTTTCAATTTCTTGGCATAGTTTCAGTAGGAATGGTACCAGCTCTTTGTACATCGGGTAGAATTCAGCTGTGAATCCATCTGGCCCTAGACTTTTTTGATTGGTAGGGTATTTATTACTGCCTCAATTTCAGAACTCATTATTGATCTGTTTAGGGATTCTATTTCTTCCTGGTTCAGTCTTGGGAGGGTGTCTATGTCCAGGAATTTATCCCTTTCTTCTAGATTTTCTAGTTTATGTTCATAGAGGTATTTGTAATATTTTCTGATGGCTGTTTGTATTTCTGTGGGTTGATTTTTCTCTTGGCTCTCTAGTTCTTTTAGTTGTGATGTTAGGTTGTTAACTTGAGATCCTTCTAACTTTTTGATGTGGGCATTTAGTGCTATAAATTTCTCTCTTAACACTGCCTTAGCTGTGTCCCAGAGATTCTGGTACGATGTATCTTGGTTCTCATTAGTTTCAAAGAACTTCTTGATTTCTGCCTTAATTTTATTATTTAACCAAAAGTCATTCAGGAGCAGCTTATTCAATTTCCATGTAATTATATGGTTTTCAGTGAATTCCTTAGTCTTGAGTTCTAATTTGACTGCATTGTGGTCCCAGAGACTGTTTTATATGGTTTCAGTTTTCTGCATTTGCTGAGGAGTGTTTTACTTGTGATTATATGATCAATTTTAGAGTAAATGCCATGTGGCAATGAGAAGAACGTATATTCTGTTGTTTTTGGGTGGAGAGTTCTGTAGCTGTCTATCAGATCCATTTGGTCCAGAGCTGAGCTTACATCCTTAATATCTTTGTTAATTTTCTGTCTCAATGATCTGTCTAATATTGCCAGTGGGGTGTTAAAGTCTCCACTACTATTGTGTGGGAGTCTAAGTCTTTTTGAAAGACTCATGAATGATTTTAATATGATCTAATGTTTACAACTGGCCGTTGTGTGGGTGTAACCATGGAAAGGACCACGCACAATACAAGGCACATTTGGAAAATGTCCTCTTCTTTCCAGAAAAGCTCAGCCATCCATACCACTAATAACTTGTCACACCTTACTCCACAAGTATGCAAAAGATATTGCTGATTTTCAGTAGATTTGATCATTGATACGTTCTTCCTAAATTTTCTACTTTCAAGGCTGCTCATGGAGGGAGGCTCTTTCCTTATGTAAGATTATTTTTCTGAGCCAACTAAAACTGCCAGCTAACGTCACCACAGGTCAATGTATGCTTTCACAGTTTAGCATGTGCATGGGTTTGTGTCTTGGTCTGAGTTCCTGACTTTTAAAAGGAAATTATTATATATTATTATAAAGACATAAGGCTTGAAGTTTCCAATTTAGAGATATAATTCATATCCTTCCTTCCTACCTTCCTCCCTTCCATTAAATTGTATATGTCTATACTTTTTCCAGCTCTCTGCATCTGTTGGGGATACACTACTTCTGTTCTTGAGATTCACAAATAAATAATCAAATATAGAAAACAGATAGGAGTATCTAAAATATTAGGAAGAAGTGAATGGCCTAGCAAGATGTCTGGGCTCTAACAAAAAAGAGATGGTGCAAGGTGTAAGTTGGAAAAAAGAGACAGGTTTTAAAGTAGCTAAATAGGGATTCAAAGTTAAATCTTCTCACAAGAATAAGAAAGAGTATAAAATTATCAGGAGACTTCAGTATATTCTTACTGAAGCATTTGTAAAATAATCATAAAAATATAGCACTAAAGCAATAAAATTATACATAAATGATAACATTGGCCTACTTACTTAAAACGTGTGATAATACTGTTCAGAAAGCTCTGAAAACTCATTGAAATTCACCTTTACAAGACATGTCTATTAAAACGATATTGGCAGTTCCTGCTGTGTATGTTACCCAGCTTCTTCGAAGTTGAAACTTTACATTTCAATCAAGGTTCATCTTCAAATGAGTAGAAATTTCTAGGGAACAGGCACAACTTAAAACTCTCACAGACCTTTTTTTGTCATATTTAGTCTGTTAACAGACACAATTGGCTGCCTTCTTTCTACATTTCTTTTATATGTCAATTGTCTCACAGGTCCTGATGCATTTATTAACCAAAATATCATGTATGAGTTTGAAAACAGGATGCGTTTGACTCATAACTCTCCTCAGTTGCAACACATGAAAAGGGGCATTTTTTTAGAAAATGAAAAATCTGAGGCAAAGTAAGGAAAATCTAGACCCGATCTTTCCTGCTGTAAGTTGCCATGATTGACAACCCATCATATATAAGACTTTTTGGGGCTATAGGTTATTTTTCTCCCAAAGCAAAAATAACATTAGGCATAATATTAAATTGTCTTTTCGAAAACTTATGGGGCATGCATAAAAATTATTTCTGAAGCCAACATGCTTTTCCTTAATAAGGTAAAATCTCTAGATTCTTATTTAATTAAAAGTCCGGTAAAAAATAGATATAGGCTGGGCATGGTGGCTCACGCCTGTAATCCCAGCACTTTGGGAGGCTGAGGGGGGCGGATACAAGGTCAGGAGATCAAGACCATCCTGGCTAACACAGTGAAACCCCATCTCTACTGAAAATACAAAAAAAATTAGCTGGGCGTGGTGGTGGGCGCCTGCAGTCCCAGCTACTCGGGAGGCTGAGGCAGGAGAATGGCATGAACCCAGGAGGTGGAGTCTGCAGTGAGCCGAGATCAGGCCACTGCACTCCAGCCTGGGTGACACAGTGAGACTCCATCTCAAAAAAAAAAAAAAATAGATATATATTCAATAGACAACTATTTTTAAAGGCATTATAGAACAAGAAATTTTGTATCTTTTTGTGTAACAGCCAATAATAAGGAACTACACTCTTAGCTAAATATTGTTTAATGATGGACATTTAATTGTAAAAACAGGTAGAATTACTCAATATGAGTATTTTTGTATTATTTTGTGGGAAATTATATAAAGCATTAAGATACTATTACAATTCTCTATAAGTATGTGGTTTTTTTTTTTAAAAAAACATAGCCTCAAACAATACACAAAGCTAATTCTATTTAACAGTATGAATAGGATTCTGGTAATTATCATTTGGTTTGGGTTCTTATTATTGTTCCTATTAAATAACTTCAGACATATAATAGAGCCAAGGGTCAGAATTAGTTCAGAAAGTGGAGAATCTTTGCCTGTACATTGCTACTGGATTAATATTCAAAGAACATGATTTTATTGGGTAAATCAAACACTCCTCTTCTTCAAGACATCTAATGGTTTCCCTAGTCTGTATGTAATATAAAATATAAAATTTCCTTATGCTTGCTTTCAAGAATCAACATGACTGTACTGACAACTTTCTGTTTGTTTTTGCTAAAATACAAACAAAAAAAGTTTATTTCTTGTTCACACTGTATGTCCATCACAGGTTGTCAGGGTGCTATGCTCTTCATAGTCATTCAGGGAATTGGGTGGAGAAAAAAAAAAAAAAAAACCTGCCAACCCAGAATCTTATATCCAGTGAAAATATCCTTTAGAAACTTCTACAATCACCAAGGCAGTGAGAAAGGCAGTAGATAGGTTTCTCTGCATTATCCCCAATCTTCCTAATGAGAGCCTAGTGTACTAACTGAAGGAAAAGCCTAGATAAGTATAAGCCACACCCCACACCCATGACTGTGGCCCTCAAGGAGCTGTACACACTCTTGCTAGCCCATACTTAACCACCCCAGCAATTCATCAGACTTTCTAGTTTAGTGTTCCTCATATGGTTTCATGGCATCTGGAGGCTTTGGCCCCAGGTAAGCAAATGCTTCAGTTTATGTCTCCCTGCAGGTACCTGCCTCTTTAGGTTTGCAATGAAGGTTTGCCCCGCAAATTCAGTTCTCTTATGTGTATAAGAACATCAATATCCACTGATATTTAGTTGTCAAGCTTTTTCTTGTTGTAAGGACAACAGTGATAAGTTCACAATTTCTTTATATATCCGAGCTATAGCTGGAAGTCCTCTCTGTATTGCTCACGTATTTTTAAATTCCAGAACTATTATACATTTATTATAAAATTCTATTTTATATACGTTTATTATATATATTATATATAAAAGTATATTATATATATTTATTTATTATAAAAAAGTACAGTTATAGATTAAAAGTTCCCCTTCTTGGCCAGGCCCTTGAAATTCTCCTACCTAATGGTAAAAATAATCATCAATATGGTATAAATCCATCCAGAATGGTATTGGTCCCCATAGTGTTAGAGGGTTCCAAGACTCAGTCATCAGACCTCTTCTCTTCCCCATCTACCCTCAATCCCTTAATGACCTCATCCAGTTTCACAGCTTTAAATAATTTTTACTTATGCTGATAGCTCTCAAATTTATATCTTTAGTCTAGACTTCTTTCTCAAATTTAGACTCATATCCAACTGACAACTCAAATCTTCACTTGGGGGTATAATAGCAATCTCACACTTAAGTTTTTCCTCCAAATCTGTGCCACCTGCAGAACCATCATTTCAATTGATGGAAATTCCATCCTTCCACTTACACCAAAAGCCTTGATATTATCCTTGACATTCCTTTTTCACCTTTCAACCTTTTTCCCCATTCAATATGTCATTAAATCATGCTGTTTCTACTTTCAAAATAAATCTACAATCTGACCAGTTCTCCCCATTTTGACTGCTAACACTTGGATCTGAGTGAGTCTCCATCATCTTTTGCCTGGATTGGCGCAACAGCCTCCTAATAGGCCTCCCTGCTTCTATGCACGATTCCCCTCTTCCTTCCAAACTTGGGCATTTCTCAACACACCAATCAGGGTGATCCATTTAAATGTACATTAGGCTAAGTCACTCTTCTGCTCAAACTTCCACAATGACTATTTCACTCCACATGGAAGCCAAATATAACAAGTGACCTACACAACCCTATACCTATGTCGTTCAATATGATGGCCACTAGCCACTTGAGGCTATTGAGAATTTGAAATTTAGCTAGTCCAAATTTAGATGTGTGGTATATAGGAAATATTCTGCAGGTTTCAACATCTTAGTATGAAAAGTATAAAATATCATATTAATACTTTTTTATTGATTACATGTTAAAATGATGATATTCTGAATATATTACCTTAAAATATACTATCAAAATTAATTTCACCTGGTATTCTTCCATTTTTTTCAAAGTAGCTACTAAAAAATTAAAATTACATATGAGGTTCACATAATATTTGTTTTGGACAGTCCTAACCTATATAATCCAGACCCCACAATAACTCTACAACCTCCTCTGATCTACTCTTCCCCTCACTTCTCCCACACCAGCCATACCATCTTTCTTGGTGTTCTTTGAACACCAGACATATTCCCAACTTAAGGCCTATGTTTGACCCACTGCTGTTCCTCTTGATGTTTTTCAGGCCTTTGCTAAAACCTCACCTACTCAATGAGTCTTACCCCGACTGCCCCATTTAAGACTATCTCCCACCCCACCCCCAATCAGCATTCCCCATCCTATTTACCTGATCTCCTTTTCTTTTTATTTTTTCATGCACTGATATACTTCTGTTATATAATTTACTTATTTATTCTGCTTATTGTTTCTTGTCTGTCTCCCCTCAGGAATGTAAGCTCCAAGAGGGCAGAGATCTGTTCAGTGTAATCTGTTTGCATGTTTGGTCCACTACAGTATCCCATATACTGGAACCAGCGCCCAGCCCATAGTGAGGGTTCCATAAGTGTTTCTTAATTTGATTAATTTTTAAAATAGAATCATATTATACATATTGTTCGTCAAATCGCTTTGTTCCACTGTACAATAAATTACAAGCATCTCTCGCTGTCAATAAAAATAGATGAGCCTCCATCTTTTTAAATACTTCAGAGTACACTAAAATACAATCCAACAATTCTCCTTTTGAAGGTCATCTACGTCATTGTCACTTTTTTCACTTTTAAAACAATACAGTATAAGTACATCTGTGGAATACATTCCTAGTTTGGGAAAGGCTGAATAAGAAGCCACGTACTTTTTAAATTTTAAGGTGTTGCAAAATTGCTTGCCTAAAAACCTGTACCAATCTACATTCCCACCTACCATCAACTAACCTCCTACACAAAATCGCCTAGGTTTGAATTGCTACTCATTCTTCCACCCACATACACACGCATATTGTGCCATTTTAATTTCCACCTTCAAGCTGCTGCTTGAAGCATTATCATTTCGTGCCATCTCCCCACAAACACATCCCCAGATCCACACACTCCCACGACCCCACCCCATTCTCTTTTCATTCATCTACAGCACACCCCTCATTCAAGGCTGAAAAATTTTTTTCCTGTTCTGATAAAATTGGCAGTTCTCTTCTTTCAATACAGACTAATGTTTTGGGCACACAAACTCTGAAGTCAGATTACCTGGGTTTAAATTCCTGCTCCACTATTAAATTCAGTGACCTTGTGAAAGTTAACTAAGCTTTCTATGCCCCACCCCCGGCATTTTCCTCATTTGTAAAATAGTAATAAACAGTACATTCCACTGATTTGTAATGATGATTGACTGAATTATTATATGTGGAAGATTTGGGGCTGTCTATTTTCTATATGTGTATCCTAAATGCCCTCATTTATGTTATAACACACTTGGCACTGAGATATCATCAATTACCCTCACAATTTTTTTTAATCTTCTCAGATAATTGCAAATTCCTCGAGGATACAGATTATGCATTATAATTACATGCCTGACAACAGCTAACACTGTTTACTGTACATAGAAGGCAATCAAACTGTTGACTGACTTACACTGTCTTTATTTTTTAGTCTTGCCTTAAGGACTTTTTTTGCACAAATGTATGGGGTACATGTAAAATTTTGTTACACGTATCTATGCATAGTGATTAAGTCAGGGTATTTAGTGTGTCCATCACCCAAGTAATACATATTTTTTGGGAAGTATATTCACCCTACTCTGCTATCAAACACTGTATTCCATTTTACTGTATATTTGTACCCTTCAACCCACTTCTCTTCATCCTCTCCCTGAAGTCACCCTTCCCAGTGTCTCTTACCTATCTTTCCACTCTCTACCTCCATGTGATCAAATTTTTGAACTCCCACATGTAAGTGAAACCATGAGATATTTGTCTTTTTATGCCTGTCTTGTTTCACTTAATGACTTCCAGTTCCATCCATGTTGCTGCAAATGACATTATTTCATTCTTTTTTATAGCTGAACAATATGGTATTCCCTTATGTGTATATATACCACATTTTCTGTATTCATTCATCTGTTCATGAACACTTATGTGGATTCCACGTGAATAGTGCTGCAATAAACATGCGAGTACAGGTATCCCTTTGATATATTGATTTAAACTTTCCTTTGGGTGGATATTAAGCAGCTGGATCAAATGGTAATCTTATTTTTAGTTTTCTGAGACATCTCCATAACTGTTTTCCATAGTGGCTGTACTAGTATACATTCATACCAACAGTATATGAGAGTTCCAAGGACATGTTAAAGACATTGCCTTAAGGACATCAGCAAAGCCTTTCCTATGGAAAGGCATGTCCTGTAAGCAAATATGGAAATCTAGGAATTCTGAGATTTTTCTCAGCAACAAAATCAACACAATGAAAACTTATTCATTGCTAGAGTACCTCTCCCATTCTCTTTTCTGCAATTATCTTTGCACTTGTTTATAAATGCCCACAACTTCAGGGCTACTTGCCTTAATTCCTCAATGTTGCCAAATGTTTCCATTAGTGTTGAAACTGGTAGGGGCTTTGCAAGCTCCCCGGGTCAATGGGCTCTCTGAACACTACTTTTTATCTTTAAAATTCCAGCTCCATTTCAAATATTCACTGAGACATTAGGCTAAACCTTGATGCTTTGAAAAAAAAAAAAAAGACACTCTGCCAACCGCACTAACACATTTATCCACACGCATCTCATTAAAGTCAATGAAAAATGTGCTACAAAATCTCTATTCATGGCACCACATTCTCCCCTCACTATGGAGAGGAGGAAAGACCTTTAAATATTTCTCTTTTAGTCATCAGCTCAGATTAGTAGTTTTATAAAAAGCTTTCTCTGGGACTTTGGACTAAACATGAAGCAATATATTGTAGTTAACATCATTCGGGTCAAGCTCATTCACAGCAATGTCACCATTTCTCCTTGGCAGCATTGCCACCAAAGTAGATTTTCAGGCATTCGCCCTCCGAAATTTTAATAGTTGAAAAAGGAGTAGTCAGTGGTATAATATATTCTATATATTTTAGGCGAGCCTATAAAAAGTTCTAAGAGCTCCTTTAAAGTGTAAGAGATGTTTCTGGAGTACTAACTTATGTGGCAATCATATGGTTGATGCGCAGACTTACTAGGTAACTACATGATATGTACTATTTGCACAAGTATGTTAGCACCATGGGCAATTAGAGCTTAATCCTGCTATGGAGCTCTGGGAGAAAATACAGAACACATCTCAGAGGTATCCCAAATGAGGGACAAAGAAACTGAAGTATTTATTTACCATTTCTCATCCATCATTGCTTGAGGGCTTCTCCCAGGAATATAAATGCCTCAGCATGGAGGGCTTACCCCGTGCATGGGCCATGTATGTTGTAATTACCAGAAACAAAACCCCTCAGGCAGAGGTTCACAGGCATTCGAAGTAAACAGCCTTTGCTTTACACTGCCAAAGGCATGTGGATGGGCACCAAGATCATCTGCCACACTATATATTCACGTAGTTACTTAACAAATGCCCATATTCCCCCACTGGACTTGACAGGTTCTGTTTGCTAACTAATGTATACACTGAGGCTAACATAGTGCCTTGTGCAAAGATAACACTTAATAATATTTTTTAGATGAGCGAATTATTTATGAAGACAATCATTTCTTTTCACTTTTACTTGTGTTATCAATCCTGATTCACATTTGTGCATCTGGCCCCCAAAAACGTACACCATATTTGCAAATCTGGTACATAATTTAAAACACTTAACAGATACTTCATGCTCATTTGGGTGGTTATTATCAAAGTACAGTCATGTGTCACTTAATGGCACATGTTGCTTAATGATGGGGATAGGTTCTAAGAAACGTGTCCTAATGGCTGGGTGCAGTGGTTCACGCCTGTAATCCCAGCACTTTCGGAGGCCAAGGTGGGTGGATCACCTGAGATCAGGAGTGAGAGATCAGCCTGGCCAACATGGCAAAACCCCATCTCTACTAAAAATACAAAAAATTAGCTGGGCGTGGTAGTGGGTGCCTGTAATCCCAGTTACTTGGGAGGCTGAGGCAGGAGAATCACTTGAACCCGGGAGGCAGAGGTTGCAGTGAGCCGAGATCACACCATTGCACCCCAGTCTGGGTGACAGAGTGAGACTCTGTCTCAAAAAAAAAAAAGAAGAAAGAAAGAAAGAAAGAAAGAAAGAAAGAAAGAAAGAAAGAAAGAAAGAAAGAGAAAAAAGAAATGTACATCCTTAGACAATTTCATTGTGTGAACAGTATTGAATGTACTTATGCAAACCTAGATGATACCGCCTATTACATACTTAGGCTATATGGTAAGGCCTATTGCTCCTGTGCTACAAACCTGCATAGCAAATTACTGTACTGAATGCTGTAGGCAACTGCAACACAATGGTAGGTATTTATGTATCTAAACATAGAAAAGGTACAGTAAAAATACAGCATTATAATCTTATGGGACCACCATCCTACATGTGGTTCGTCATTGACTGAAACATCCTTATGTGGCTCTTGACTGTAATAGAAAGTAACAAGTGTCATCAAGGACACGGAGCAATTGGAACCCTGTGCCTTACTGGTAGCAATATAAAATGATGCAGCCACTGAGAAAAACAGTATGGCACTTTACAGGTTCAAATACATCAAAAATGACCACAGCACCTGGGCTTTTCAGAATCTTCTGCAGCCTACACAGCAAGCCACATCTCAACTCTTTCATCATTTCATTTATTAATTTAAAACAATTTTACTAGTTGTAGCTACTGGATAATTCTGATATACAGCATGCCATATACACATACACTGGTCCATGTTGGGCCTTTTCTTTGGAATTCATGTGCCTACAGGCATCAGTGATAAACACCGGTTTCTAGAAGGACATCCTTGAGCTGAATTTCATGAGCAATTATATCCACCCTCTGAGATGCATTGGGATGTTAGTATTGTTGTTTACATGTTGGCCACTCCACTGGAATATGAAATCCTTGAGTATGAGGAATGTACACTATATTTATATTACAATGTCTATTATGGTGCCTAATTCATATGTCCATGTTGCTAGTTTCTTTACCTATTTTGTATCTAATTATGTATTTTAGGAATGGAAAAAGAATTCCTCTTTTCAAAATATTAATAATTTGTTTTTACAGAAAGGCCTATTTAAAGGATACCGGTAACTTTGATGGAAAGTCTTGCAGACATTTTGAAGGGGATTTATGAACAATTTTAAATGTTTTTAAGGTTGACTACACTTTTTTTTTTTTTTTTTTGAGACGGAGTCTTTCTCTGTCCCCCAGGCTGGAGTGCAATGGCGCGATCTCGGCTCACCGCAACCTCCACCTCCTGAGTTCACGCCATTCTCCTGGCTCAGCCTCCCGAGTAGCTGGGACTACAGGCGCCCGCCAACACGCCCGGCTACTTTTTTGTATTTTTAGTAGAGACGGGGTTTCACCGTGTTAGCCAGGATGGTCTCGATCTCCTGACCTCGTGATCCGCCCGCCTCGGC
The DNA here is from genome assembly GCF_028878055.3 of Symphalangus syndactylus. Taxonomy (NCBI): domain Eukaryota; kingdom Metazoa; phylum Chordata; class Mammalia; order Primates; family Hylobatidae; genus Symphalangus; species Symphalangus syndactylus. The sequence continues at coordinate 42,816,247 of NC_072447.2, read as the reverse complement.
CTCCCAAAGTGCTGGGATTACAGGCTTGAGCCACCGCGCCCGGCCTGACTACACTCTTTTCTCTCTTTTTTTTATGGTTAGAATTTCCACTCAGTACTTAATTTCCCAATCCCTGATTCACATTTGTCCTGGGCACTGTGGTCAGATTTGTCAAATATAATTAGGGTAATTCTATTAGATTACAAACAATGGGACTATCCACTAGTCCCACTGCCTCTGTTGCCAAAATATATCCTGAATTTGTCAATTTCTCTTTAATTACAATGTCACCATCTTAGAACAACCCAAAAGAATCGTAACAACCTCCAACCACACATCTCACTATACCCACTATGACTTGCTACAAACATTTTCCAAAAGCAGTCAAAGTGGCAAACTAAAATGGCAAATCAAACTGTATCACACATCCTACTTACAACCTTCCAATGGATTCCTATTATATTTAGAACAAAATGCAAGTTCACTGCCAATGCCCAATATGATCTGTCCTATGACTACTTCTCCATCCCAGTATTGTCTCATTCTTACTCTTGCCTGTCATGCTCCAGTCACAGTTTGTGTGTGTGTGTGTGTGTGTGTGTGTGTGTGTGTTACTCAAACCTGCCAACTTGCCGCTGCCAGAGAGACTTTGTATTTCTTCCCTACATCTTTCCTTGTCTGATGCTTTCTTATCCAGGTCTGGGCTCAAATATGATCTCCCCAGAAAAACCTTGCCTATCTAGCCACTCTCCATTACATCACCATAATTGATGTTAATCTCCTTGTAATGTTTATTGTTAGGGCTTATCAATTGCTTTTACCTTATGATCTACTTACCCGCTTGAATATAAGTTTCATGAGAGAAGTGACCTTTATGTTGGAATTTCTTCTGGATCTCCAAAATCTACTATAGTTTTCTGATACATGAAGAAACTGTGGGTGTGTGTGCATGCGTGTGTGTGTGTTTGTGTGTGTGTGTGTTTTAAATGAATTAATGAATAAAAATATATGCAGATGTGGAAGTAACACTATTCTCAGGGAACATGATGAAATTGGGAATAGAAAGAGGGAAAAGAAAACAAAAGAAACTATGATTCCCTAAGGTTGGAGAAAAATGAATGCCAAAAAAAGGGAGCTTATAATTAGATATATATAATTCCCTGATGGAAAACAAATGTACAAGTGATATTAGTTGCCACAGTTTAATAGACTGGAGAAGGCTTAGAGCTATCTCAAGGTATAACTAAATAAGGGTTAAAACATGCAAGAATCTATATGTATGGAATATTTGATACTAGGATACTTTTCATCTGAGTGTTGCCTATTATTTCATGCAGAGAGTTGATCATAATAATTGGTTTTGGATATCCAATTATATACTCCATTTCCCCACTTTTGCTATTAGGTAAGGCTTCACAGCCTCTACCACTCACAGGCTAAGGTCTTTGAAGCATGTGGAAACTCAAATGAACAGAAAAGCAAGCAAGCTAGGTAGGAAATGTGGGAGGCAGGATAGGAGGTCCTGGAAAAATAAAAATTAGAGAAAGACTAGTGGTAATGACATGTATTCATAGTAGTAGACAAAAGATAATATTCCAGAAGTACCCAGTCTTTTCTTTTGAAAAGATCAGCAAAGTGGTTTGCTTTAGAGTAGACATGCAAGGTGATTTTGATGTTTGCTCTCACTAATGAGAGAACTGTGATTTGCTGATAACAGAAATTAGAGTGGTACAGAGGTGTTGCAATTGTTTAGCAATGATTGCGAGATTTGCTAGTAGACTGTGACCAACTTTGGGGTCTCTGATCTCTTAAAAATCAGATATTCTTTAGGGGGTTGCGGACTTGAGAAAATAACTGCATATCCCCTACAAAAGCCTATTCCATTAATTTTCTGTCCCAGAATCTGTAATTATACAATGGAACCTATGCTTTTTCAAGAGAGGTTAAGAATGATACTACAAGAATTGCACAGATAAAATCTTCTCTGAAATTATCATCTTCACTGCCATCATCATCATCATCAATAATCATCTATATCATTAGAATGACTAACATTTATTGAACAGTTTACTATATGTCAGGCAGTGGATTAACCATTTTCACATGGATTAGCTCCAGAAATATTCACATCAACTTAATGATGTAGGCAGTATCATTAAGCCTACTGAGGAAACTGGCCTTAAAATCTGCCAAGTAACTTGCCCAGGGCCACACAGGTAGAAAGTAAGACTTCCTAGCTTGCTTTCATAAGAACTCTATCTTCTTAATTTCCTGAAAGCTAACCACCAAAACTGAAACTAGCTGTGTACAAGTATCCAAAGTTTAGCTTGTCTGATGCAAGGGCAAGAGAATTGGGCGTAAGGAAGAGACTCCAGGCTGATCAATGTCAATTTGCATTCTTGGACAGTCTTATTATGGTAAGAACTGAGAAGATTATCCAGATACTTCAAATAATCAGCTTTGAGCCTCCACCGTTAGGTAGAATAGTTTAGGTCTCAATTCCATTTTGAATGTTTGAAGCTACAGTCTTCATTTCAAGTAAAAAAAAAAAAAAAAAACACAACATGGAAGTAAAACAGTGGAAACAATAAATACAGGAAAAACGTGAAACAATTATGTGAAATGTCACTAAATGGGTGCATGGTGTGTCTATGATCATCTTATTTTCATCAATAATACAAGTGGGAAAATATTTTTTTAAAGCCTTGCTGAAATCCAACATATTTCAGCATCAAGTCAAAAGCATTCTGACTTTATTTTACATTAACAGTGACTTAGGCAACAGTTCTCTAAAAACTGCATGATGAGATTATGCATTTGAAATGTTTCTTTTGTTAACACTAGCATGGAAATGATTACTTGAAAAGGTCAATGGTTTCTTGATGTATTGGAGTTTCTTCCTTTTGAAAACCTGTCAGTTCTATTGAAAGTATTCTTAAAGTTGAAAGTGCCAATTATAGTTCTTCCAATCTGTGTAATTGTGCCATCATAACCTTGAAAAACACCTTTGTAATAAACGTTTTAAGTATTTTTCAATTGTTTTCATTTTTACAATTGTATTTAAATTTCTACCAATATTATATACAATTTATGAATACAGTCTTTGCTTAAGCTGAGTTAATAACTAAATATTTGAAGATCCCATTGACCCTGAATCATAGCATTTTGTAGCATTAAAAACACAACATAACAAACTAACAAAAAATGTTGAGATCATGGATTCTAAACCACTGTTACATAGAAGGAATGTCTAAAGGTCAACTTTTTACATGACTTAGCAAGTATCACAAAACAAGTTACTATAGTAAAAGGAAATCTAGCACCACAGCCTCCAAACTCTCAATACAAGACTTTAGTCCATGAGCATCATTTCACCGTCAGATATGAGAGCCTGGTACAATTCCTATAATACAGGCAGAAGTAGCATAGAGTGGTTATTTGAAAATAAGTATGCCTTGCTTTATTTTATTAACCTAAAGGTATTTGATGTATAATACATGTTGTAAATTATACCTTCATTTTAGTAAATCATTAGATTTTCTTTAATTATCTTCCCTTTCTGACCTCATTTAAATTACCCTCCTAAATTTTCTGCTATGTAAGTTTTCTGTAGAAAAGTAACAAGATCACTAGACTTTGACACATGGTTCTGATCTTAAAAGCCACAGATAAAACCGTAAGGAGGAAGTTGCTGGGTGCTGAATCTCTTCCTACATGGGCTATAAGCAGGAGTAATTTCTAACTCCTGCATAAAGGAGTAATAAAGGATTGTTGTCTTTAGGTTTACACATTTTATTTCTAAAATGCGAATCAGAGAATCAGACTCAATAAAATTTAGGTGTATAACAACTTTCCTCTGCAGTCAAGACACTTAACATATGTTGCTTTATGGAGTTTGCAAAGCAGCTTTGCAGTATTCCTGTAATTTCTTACATTTTACAAAGAGTAAAATTAATCTCTCATCAGTATCATGGCAGGAAAATAACTGCCCCCTGTGGCATATCAATGCAATAACAATAGCTTCCTTACACATAGATTTTACCCATTTATTCAGTTATTCTTATCTCAAAAAATGAGTTAGCAAACATATACCATGTTCCATGGATGTCACTTGAGTAACTGGTCCAATCATTGGAAATAAGGTCCAAATGAGGCAAAATCACTTCACCTTAAAAACTAACCATACCCAGTTCAGTGCATAGCTTAAGAGTAGAGGTTGAACGCTTTTACATTGTTGGTGGGAGTGTAAGTTAGTTCAACCATTGTGGAAGACAATGTGGTGATTCCTCAAGGATCTAGAACCAGAAATACCATTTGACCCAGCAATCCTACTACTGGGTATATACCCAAGGGATTATAAATCATTCTACTATAAAGACACATGCACACATATGTTTACTTCAGCACCATTCACAATAGCAAAGACTTGGAACCAACCCTAATGCCCATCAATGATAGACTGGATAAAGAAAATGTGGCACATATACACCATGGAATACTATGTAGCCATAAAAAAGAATGAGTTCATGTCCTTTGCAGGGACATGGATGAAGCTGGAAACCATCATTCTCAGCAAACTAACACAAGAACAGAAAACTAAACACCGCATGTTCTCACTCGTAAGTGGGAACTGAAGAATGAGAACATATGGATACAGGGAGGGGAACATCACACACTGGGGCCTGTCAGGGGGTGGGAGGCAAAGGGGAAGAAGAGCATTAGGACAAATAACTAATGCATGCGGGGCTTAAAACCTAGATGACAGGTTGATAGGTGCAGCAAACCACCATGGCACATGTATACCTATGTAACAAACTTGCACGTTTTGCACATGTATCCCAGAACTTAAAGTAAAATTAAAAAAAAAAAAAAAAAGAGTAGAGGTTCCAGAGACAGACTGAGGTTAAAACCCTCAGCTGTGTAATCTTGAGCAAGTTACTTAATTTCTTTAGGCTACAGTTTCCCTCATCTATAAAATAAAGATAATGATAGTATCTGCTTCATAAGAATGATGTGTGGATGAAATGAGTAGGATATCCAAAATACCTGGCTATTATATTAGCAATTATCATTATTATATTACTTTAAGAGTATGTCCATTGTATATAATCTTTAATCACCTCTCTGTAAATTAAGTAGCTACTTCTTCCCCATCTCAGCTTATGGAACATCACACTCTTAATAGAAAGTAAAGGGCATCCCTGTAGAATCAAATTGTCTTTCAAAAAAAAGTCTTCCCATACTCTTCATTTGATAATGAATTTCTTCTACATATGTTCCCTTAAATAATACTTTTAACTTTCCAAAATGGTTGAGCTTAGTGATTAATTTGCTACTATTAATTTTCTTTTCATTAATGAAACTGAAAAATCATGTCTCTGTGGGGTATTATAGCCTTCTATGTCAGGTTTTGTAAGACCTAAGACAATAATCTTTCCATTGGCATATCTGTCTTAGATCCTCAAACTGAGTGACAGAGGGTGTGTGCAGTAAAGGTATGATGATCATGACATAGTTTTAGCAATCTTTTCTTAAAATCATTTTAAGGTTCTGACTCCCAGTCCAGCAGTGAAGGCCTTTCATTGTTTCTAAGTATTTATCTGCTACTCAGTTCACCATTTACATACGGTTCATCAACAGTTGATGGCAACTTTACCATCACTGCATATGGTCCATTAACAGTAGACAGCTGTCAGTAAGACAAGACTACTCAAGCCCTTCTCCAACGATGAGGCTTCAACAAACAGAGGAGAGAGAGAGTCTGAAGCAGCCACCTGCTGAGACCATCTTAATCTGGCACTAATTAACTTCATTGGCTGGAGTCCTCTGCTACAGGAGAGAGGATCCAGTTCAAAGAAAATGTCTGGCTGAAGTGTCTGCCTGAGTCAATCCAGTTACACTATTAAGAAATATCACCCATATCCATATGTATCCATTTATCCATTTCAAAACATGTTTTGCCTGTGCATATATGCTCTTATTGTGGAAACAACTTGAAACAATGCCTCATTTTGATGAAACTTAGAATATCTAACACCCAAATTTAAAATGGCAGCAGACCCACCTACTGAACACTTTCTTTGTACATAGCAGTCTGCTGAATGTGTTCAAGGTGTATTTTACACAACCAGAAAAACAGAAAGCATACTCTTTTAAAGTATTAAATAGAATACAGGGAATACTATCAGGTTAGGTTTCCGTTATCTGTGAGGTAGATAATTTCGAAAGAAACCCAAATAGAAATTCATTCTCTGACTCGAAGGATCACATGATCTAATATAAACCATCTGCTGCATGTTCATTTATGAATAGTGACTTAACAAGACGAAAGAATGATTCAATGGGTTGTGCTAAAGAGACACCAGACAATAAAAATGGGAGTAAAACAGTAATTGCCTGAAATAATTTCATTAATGCTTTAAAACTGGTAAACTCGCTGAATGAAAGAGATTGTGAGGACAGAATTTGTATTCTGACATTCCCATGAACTGTAATTTGTGTGCTTGAACTTCTTTCTGTGTAGTATTCTCTAGCTTTGCATGCCAGGGAAGCTCTTCCTTTATCTACTCAGCTATTTCAGTTTGTTTCCTTAATTCAAACATATAAGATGACCACAAATGGTCACTTATAAAAACTTCAACTTATTTTTGTATGTTGTTTCAATGGCTTTGCATGACAAAGTTCTTCCTTCATTTCAATGGCTAACTCGATTTCAAATATATGACTATGCTAGACATAAATTACAAAGAATATGTACCTGTAAAGGATTTTACACTTAACTTGTTATATACATTAAGACAGGCAGCCTATTTTTTTAATTGTCTTCCAAAAAGAAGAAAGTTTTCACAGATTTTTATATAAAACAAAAGCACTAAAATGAATCATTGTGATTATACTGATTATTTTAATTAAAGTCGATATTATTGAGGTGATTTGAACCAGAATAATCTAACAAATTACTACTAAATTGAGAATGGCAATTTTAAAATTTGGTTAATCTACACATCATGTATATATTGTGATTAAATCCTGAATATCTCTTCAGGGGTCAAGGTGAGAGCTCAGGGAAGGTGAATGCTTAATTACCTGCAAAATGTCATGGTGCCAGTTTTCTCAAGTAATTTGTTATCTGTTTTCAGCCATGGAGTGATTCACCTCTTTCATTAAAATGAATTTCAAACCCCTGTCCCATCACCATAATTCAGAGAAGAAAGATGACATAGAGCTTGATCACCAAATCACTTTCACCTTTATTTCAGATTAGCTGAGTTCAGTCTATCCAATTTACATATTCATATACATTTATTTGTATTCATTCATTCTCTCTCAGCTATGAGCTTTTGCTTGTTTTGGCAGAAGATAACTTTAAATAGCTGGGTAGTACAGGAGACTGAACAGCTGCTGTCATGTTTGAGGACTAGAAAGGGCTTTGGAGATCACTGGACATAACTTTCTCATTTTGTTTCAGAGGAAACTAAAACCCAGCACTGCTGAGTGTCGAAACCTGTCATACTCTTAGTGACAGAGCCATCAACAGATTTCAGCCTTTTGAGATTTCTGGACCCACCACTGTTATCAAAATTGAATGCTGTATCTCTAAAAAGCAGTGGCCATTTCAAAATTGTGCTTCCCCCACCCCCATGCTTCTTTCAGAATTCCAGGAAAACAGGAGGTACTTAATATTTGTTGAATGTATGAATGACAACTTGACCAAATATTTATATGAAGAGATTTTTGTATCTATAAAAAGAGGGGTTACTTTTAATAAACAATCTTAGTTAAATTTTGTGGGAACATGATAAATTATGCTTTAAATCATTGTATCACAACTGTCCTTCCATCTGGAGGAAATTTAAAGAGTAACTATTTTAAATCAAGTTTTTAAAAATCCTGATCTATCAAAGGCTTACAAATTTTTAAAATATTAAAAGATTACATGTTTTTTAAAAATCTAGAAAACAAGATATAAAATCTAAGAGACAAGAAAATCTGTCTTGAACAAGATGGTAGATCCCTAAAACAGAGAAATTTACTATACAAAAATCTTTAAATGTTTATTTATGGAAAACATCATTAAAAAATTCAAGGCAATGCTAGATTTGAAAAAAATTTGAAACGCAGAAAACACATAGGGTTAATATCCACAATATATAAAATATACTTACAAATTGACAAAAGAATAAACAGTACAATAGAAAAAAAATGGGCTAGATATTTAAATTGGATAATTTACAGAAGAGAAAATTTAAAAGCCAAGCAACTTATCATAAAAAAGTCCAATGCACAAGTCATTAGGCAAATTAAAAGTAACAACAACTGATCAATCTACATGTGAAGAAATGTCTGCATATACTTCTAAAAACAAAATTGATACATCTTTTCTTCTTTTATTTATTTATTTATTTATTTTTTGAGACAGAGTCTTGCTCTGTCACCCAGGCTGGAGTGCAGTGGCGCGATCCCGGCTCACTGCAAGCTCCACCTCCCGGGTTCAAGCAATTCTCCTGCCTCAGCCTCCCAAGTAGCTGGGACTACAGGCGCCCACCACCACGCCCGGCTAATTTTTTGTATTTTTAGTAGAGACAGGGTTTCACCGTGTTAGCCAGGATGGTCTCGATCTCCTGACCTCGTGATCCACTCGCCTCGGCCTCCCAAAGTGCTGGGATTACAGGCGTGAGCCACTGCGCCCAGCCTTTTCTTCTTTTAAAGCAATCTCTCAACATCTATTTAAAATTTTAAGACTCATCTTCTTTACCCAATCATGCTCATGCTTTGGAATCTATTCCACAGATAAAGAATTATTTAAGGACATATATTTAAGGATGTTTACTGCAGCGATATTTGTAATGCCAAAGCCTGGGAGCAATGTGCCTGTGGCAAATAGGGTAAAACAAAATAAACTATGCCACTTCACCCGGAATATTAGGCACCTATTAGGAAAAAGGAAACAGAGCTATGTCTGTTTAGTTAGACAGATTCAATGACAATTTTTTTTACTTATAAAATTATACTTATTTAATACGAAAATAATGTGAAATTTCTGTATGTCTTTGTTGACTTATCATAGTTGTACAGACATCAGGGGCTACATGTAATACTTTGATACCTGTATACAATGTGTAATGATCAAATCAGGTTAATTGGAATATCCATCACCTCAAACATTTATCTTTTCTTTGTGTTGGGAACATTATGCTCCTCCTCTTATACCTATTTTGAAATATATTATAAATTATTAACTATAATTTCCATACTCTATCAAATGCTAAAATTCATTCCTTCTAACTGTATTTTTATACCAATTAACCAACTTATCTATGACTCATTATTGAGTGTTATTAATAAAAGCAAGATGCAGAAACACCAATGTTAAAAATTTTTCTAAGAAGTAATAAAATCCTATATTTGTGTGTGTGGCTGTAATTCCTAAATAGAAATATAAGAACATAGGGAGGAAAAATGAAAGTACACACACTTTGATATTGTTGGGGGTGACTGCAAGGGGTGGCTGGTTTGCATCAAGAGGGAAAGGGATGGAGAGGGAGAAGCCCAATAGGAAGCAAGAAAAGTAAAACTAGAATATTATGATTCAACTTATATATTTATGTATAATTATATAGCGATAAATAAGCTGAATAAAATATTTAAATTGAAATTTAAATTACCTTTCAGGAAATATCATAGTATTATTTTGTTATACCCTCTGTTTGCAAGCATCTGATTGATACTCTCTAGAATATTAAATCAAATTACCTACATTTTATTTTTCAAAGCTATCACTTATTGAGAGCCACAGAACACATTAAACACTCTACATATATATTTCTGATTTGTTTGTTTTTAACAGAGTTTAATTTGAAGCTCAATAAATTCCCATAAGTTGTTTCTTACTCTTCATGGCTGGGCCAATGCCCAACTTACATGTGTAAACTCTATAGAAGAAGAGAGACTCCTTTTTGTTCACCATTACATCCCCAGTGCCTTCCATCATTGCTAGTATACAGTAGATACTCAGCAAACAGTTGCTGAATTTGTAGAATGAATGATCATATGTGACTATTTTAACGTATCATTAAAAATCGGACTTCTGAAGATGATAAAGGTATGTAAGGTTGTCCAAACTTTCACTGTCTTATTTTTATACTCCTAAATAAAAATAAGCAATGAAAATCCAAAACAAACAGAAAGTAAGAAATTTTTTTAAAATGTAAAGACTCCAAATTACAGTGCAAAGTTAACACCCTGAAAGTCTGAGGATATAGATTTTTATATTTAAGAATGGATCTATGTGGTGTAATTTAGTGTGATACAGCGTCAAATATAAAGGCACATGCTAGGCAGTCAAGACTGTCAGGATTCAAATTCTTTCCCCTTCATTTAATAAGTGTGTGGCCTGGGGAGGCAACGCAGCCTCTCAGTGCCTCCTCTGTAAATGATGTGAGGCTTAAAAGAGATACGACATGTAGAACTCCCAGCACACAGTCTAATATTTGGCAAAAGCTTAGTAAAGCATTTTCTAACACTAGTAATAATGAGGTAAAAAGTAAAAATAATAACAACAGATTCTTTATCATCTGTTTGTCAAATGACAATGGTTTTTGTGTTATGAGCAGGAACACCGTGTGGAGTACTTCAGTTATTCCGTACATCTCCCACATGCAGAGCTGAAGATTGGGGTCAAGGTTGAGCCCAAGTTAGAACAGGCAGGAAGTGAGAAGACTCACAATTGAAGATCAACTTAAAAAAAATTAATAGGAATGAGCAGACAAGCAGACTCTGAAGACAACATGGATGGTTAAGAACCAGGAGGATCAAAGGTGGAATTCAGGAAGCAGGATACCCAGAGGACACAGTAGAGCAGAACAGGAAAATCAGGGGAGTAGATGTGAGCACCAGTAACTAAGGAAACTTGCTCTTGAGGAAAATCCAGGATCAGTCAGAAAGTTTGTTGCCTTTATCCTCCTAGCCAGCAAGACAGTCCAAATCTGTCAATTAAACAAGATGTGGGTGTAGCTGGATTGGTTGAGAAGTATGGGAATGAAATAAAATGAATTCAGAACTCTTTTAATATGAGCTGCAACCCATTCATGCGTTGCTTATCTATTTTATGTTAATGTTTTGTTTTTTTGAATTGCCCTACGAAAGGTACAGCAGCACCCTCCATTTATCTTAGATAACAAGCACAACTTTCATTAACTATAGTGAATTCTTCAGAGCCCAGTCAATATGCTAAAAGCTCCCCAGTTCACACTGCCTATGTGTTGACCTGTGAAATTTCGTATTCCTTCAATTAGAAGGTAGCTTAGAAAGCAACATCCTCATACCTGCCTGGCAGATTGGGCCAAAGTGAATAATATGTTAAGTCAATTTCCAGTGGAATAAAACAAGAATGATGGTTAATTTATGAAATTAGAATACCTAGTCAGGTTTGTTGAAAAATGAACATGACCAAAGCTCCCCAGGTTTATTTAGGAAGAAAGGACAAGGTAAGACCAATATAAACATATACTGCAGGATTAAAATGAGGCAGCTGATTGGCAGTGGCCTATATGAGAAGGCAAGAAAATGAAGTGAAACTAGGAAGAATGTTCTCTGGTTTCCTGGGTAGCCAGAGTCAAATACTGCAAGGAATGGAGCTGAGAAGGGTGTTTCCAAACGAAAGGCAAAAAACACGCCACCAAAGGAGACTCTCTGCAGGAAGGTAAAGCATGTGTTCAACAAGTGTAACTGGGCAAGTACTCAACCAGAGGTAGGAAAGATGAACCAACCCAGAAGCCCTGACAAATTATTTGGGGAAATGCATTTCCTTGACAAATAGGCAAGGTTACTTAACCAGCATTCCTTGTCTTATGTAATTGAATATTGATTGAAAAGATGCATTTAGTGCCTTCAAAGTAAAACAGGCGGGCACTGTACACAGGGAAGGACTCAATAGAGGAACCACAGAGCAGGGCTCCCTGCTGACAAATAAAGGGTCTAAAGTATCTCTTCGCCAATAACATCAGCCCTGCTGGTTCCTTCTGTAAGTCATCATTGTTATTCCAGACACTAGCCGCTCTAATAATTCTATCAAATTCACTTGAATTCAATTCAGTAGAAGAAAATTAAAAAGATTCATCCGATTTAATACTTGAAATACCTGCAAATGGGTAAAATGTGTTGCATTGCTATTCTAAAGCAGGGGCTCGTCAAATTGTGACAGAAAATAGAGTCATTTTATGACACAAGCATAATCAGACAATCACAACAATTTCTAATAATCAACAATTTAACTCTGGCAATTTGGATGGACAGTACATCTGCAGATGGCTTGAACGATAACACATCATTAAAGGCATATGCTTTTTAAAGTAAAGAGAAAAGGACTGTCCTGTTGATCTTCTGTTGAATGGCAATACATAGGTTTGGCAGGGCTGCCTTGTGAAGGGTTGTTTACTACTTGGAAAAGGGTTTCCTATCAGGCATGTACTGGATATGTTGCAATCTCACAGAACAGTATCAGCCGTATAGCTGCCAAAGATGACATCAGTTCTCACCCCACAAAGACAGACATTGTTGGGGGTACCAGTAAAGAGGCACAAGCTTTTTCTTTCCTCTACTTTTCCTCTATGAAGTAAGAGATCACGGTATTCCAGTGGAATTATCTTTCTAAAGAATTAACAACACTTAAAAAAGTATTGAAACACAGTGTTTTAAACAACACAAAAGTTAATGAAAAAAATTGACAGCAGTGGGTGCCATTACAATATTTTCACCTAAGATATATGGACCTATCCATTACCTCAATTTGATCATTCCACATTGTATACCTACATGAAAATATCACACTGTACTCCATAAAGGTACACAAGTATGATTTGTCAATTTAAATAATATTAATAGAAGAGTATACAGGTAAAAAAGAATATATAGGCAAATAGAAACAGATGCAGTGTGTGTATATATGTCATGTGCACCTACACACATTGTTTTCACATAGTATTTACTAAATGAACTGCATTTTAATCCTCCAAAATTGTACGTTATTTCTTATCCATTATTTATGTTTCATTGTCTGATTCAAACATTACACATGAACACTCAGTAAAGGTTTTCCTATACACTATGCTACCTAATAGTCCTTATTAAAATCTATAATTACTTAATAATTTTTTGACAATGGCCAAAATGTACTATTTATTGAGTGGCTTCTACATGCGAGGTTGTTTCATTAGCTATATAATTACTACAATGTAATGCCCACAAGCTGGCACTGATTATCCTCTTATGTTACCAAGAAGGAAACTGAGTTCAGATAGATCACTGCAATAGCCCAGAGTGCAAAACAAGCAAGTGGCAAAGTTAGGACTCGAAACCTATTCCTTCTGATGTGAAAATCTGCACCCTCTCTCTGCTATGATAGGCTACCCATGACCACAAATATTCTGTCTGCTATAGTTTGGACGTTTGTCCCCCAAAATCTCATATTTAAATTTGATCTCCAGTGTGGTGGTGTTGGGAGATGGAGCCTGATGGGAGGTGTTTGTTTGCGTCATGGGGGCAGATCCCTCATGTATGGCTTGATGTCATTCTCGTGGTGGTAAGTTCTAGCTCTCATGAGACTGGATTGGCTCTTGGGTGAGAATGTCAGTTCCAGAAAAAAGGGGATTTTTAAAAAGAGCCTCGCTCCTTCCCCCGTCTGTCTCTTGCTTCCTCTCTCATCATGTGGTCTCTGCACATGCCAGCTCTTCTTCACCTTCCGCCATGAGGGGAAGCGGCTTGAGGCCCTCACCAGACACAGAGCAGATACTAGTGCCATGCTTCTCATACAGCCTGCAGAATCAGGAGCCAAATAAACCTATTTTCTTTATAAATTACCCAGCCTCAGGTATGCCTTTATAGCAACATAAAATTAACTTAGACACTGTCTGAATATTCTCCGCATCAACCAATAAAACTACTGGTGAGGGATTAAAAATTATAGGTAGAAATTAACTGTTCAGTACCAGACCTGTCATTTCCTAATAGTAAATCCACAATGAAAAAGGAAGGGAAGAAGGGAGGGAGAAAGAAAGAGAGAAAGACAGGATAGAAGAAGGGAGGGAAGAAGAAGAGTGCTCTCATTCATTAATTTATCAAATACTTACTTAGAGCTAGTTATGTCCCAGACACTGATAGGAGCTATGGATATAATGGTTAGCAAAATCATCCATTGTCTCTCACCTCAAAGAGTTTAAAGACAATTGTGATTGGAGGAGATTACTGCTCATCAAAGAATCACACAAAGAAATGTAAAATCACAATTCTGTTAATGCTTCCTGGCAGAGGTACATGACACAACTGAATGTGTGTAACAGGTGCTTTATGTAGTCAGGGTGGTCAGGCAAGTTTATCCTGAGGCTGTAACACTGAAGTAAATCCTTACTAAATGATGTTAACATAGAGGGTAAGGAAAAAAAGTGTTCCAGACAATGGTAACTGTATTTTTAAAAGCCCGAGGTTATGTTGGGGGTTGGGAAGGACTGACACTTATAAATGACTTAAGCTGGTGAGGCCAGAATTCAGAGAGTAAGATGGCATAACAGGGGCAGGGATGGGGAGGGAGATAAGGCTGAAGAGGAAGTTTTTGCTAGGTCTTCTAGGATTATTTTAAGGAGTATTGTTTTTCTCTTAAGAGCAATTAGAAGCCACTGAAGGTCACAACCTTTGTTCACTGAAGGTTTGAATATTTGAAGGTCTTTAAAAATGATTGACTTTAATTTTGAGAATATAACATTGAGTACAAGGTTAAGACGTTATTGCAATCATTCAGTTGAAGGCCGGAGCTTGGAATAGGGTGATAGCAGTGGAATGTAGAGAAGTGAATAGAAGTGAGAGATACTCAGGGTATCACAGGTTACATAATTGTAATGGCTGTGGGTTTTAATTATTGGTATGGTTATGGTTATGATTATGATTATGGTTATAATTACGGTTGTGCAGGCTGAAAGGGAATGAAGTTGCAAGAATGAATTATGTTTGTTTGTCTCGACTAACAAAATGCATGAGGGAGGGAGCAGGAGAGGATGAGGTTTGCTGGGGGATTGAGCATGTGTTGCCACCTTGGCATACTGAGTTTACTGTGTCTCTGAGACATTCAAAAGCGGGTAGTTTATTGGAGATATATATATCTCCAATATATATCGGAGTTTATTGGTAGTTTATTGGAGATATATATATATATATATGGTCCTACAGTTTAGAGGTCTGGCTGGAGAGAGGTAGATTGCAAGTCAGATGTAAACAGGCAGTACAGCAATCATGAGAGATGTTCACCAAATATTTCCAGTTCTGTGTCCTCTGGGAACACGATAAGATTGAATGTCCTAATCTGGATTTATTAGTTAGGAGCTCCTCAAAAATGTAAACCACATTAACATTTCAATACAGAGAATTTAATACAGGGAAATGTGTATGCATGTGTTAAAAGAGCTTGAGAGGCCAAATAGAGGATGGAAAGCCACCTAGGAGTCGGTTGTATCTTTAGGCGAGGAAGGTCAAAGAGAAAGTACTATTAACAGACCCCGGAAGCCATTCGTGGAAGTTGGAACTACATCAAGCTGTCTGTTGGGAGGTGAAATCACAGAGAAGCCACTGCTGCTGGAGATACTGCCCAAGGCTGAAAGGAGATTAAATAATCTAATTTATCCACTACCCCCCTACCCCCTCTGCATTCTGCCATGAGTACCTCCCAATGGCCAAAACTACCTGGAATCCAGAGAGCAAAAAGGCCTATGAAATGCAGTTCTTGAAAACCAGGGCAAGGTTGAGAAGGCTAGGGAAAGGACCTCAGAGTAAACAGGCAAAAGACTGGAACACAGTCATCATTGACTAGTTCTGATAATGACTTGTGGAAGGAAATAACATGGCATTTTTTGACAGAAAAATTAATTACCAATGGGAGACCCTCTAATGCTCTCTTTTTTCTGCCATAGTAACCAGTAACATTCTAGATAATGACTGCTCAGTCAACCAGGGTAAGTCGTGAGTATTCTGCCTAGCAATGAAAGATATAAATTCCTTTTAGAGTTTGATAAAGATTGTTATTAAGGTCCTCAAGTGGAGCTTGATTATGTAGCATTGAGAAAAGAAACTCTACAAATAAAATGTTTTATTTTCGGAAATATTTTCCCTATTTATTTCAAAGGATGTTTTGAGTTCTCACAAGTGGGTAAAATAACAATAGTAAAAATATTTTAAAATAATTTTATAGTGAGATAAATTAATGGGGTATATTAGTCTGTCCTCACACTGCTAATAAAGACATACCTGAGACTGGGTAATTTATAAAGGAAAGAGGTTTAATTGACTCACAGTTCAGCATGGCTGGGGAGGCCTCAGGAAACTTACAATCATGGCAGAAGGGGAAGCAAACATGTACTTCTTCATGTGGCAGCAGGAGAGAGAAATGCAGAGCAAAGGTAGGGAAAAGCCCCTTATAAAACCATCAGATCTCATGAGAACTCACTATCATGAAAACAGCATGGGGGAAACCACCCCCATGATTCAGTTATCTTCACCTGGTCCCACCCATGACCCATGGGGATTATTACAATTCAAGGTGAGATTTTGGGTGGTGACACAGCCAAAGCATACCCTGAGGGCAGCAAATTTCATTCTCATATTAGGACTTATTCTTGTCTTTATAGCAAATGCATTCAAATTTACCATTTACTGAGTGAACTTACATGTGAGAAAATTGGTATCTTGGTTCTATATAGGACATATTCATGATTAAAGGCCCTTATTTTCTTCCCTAACATATATAATGATATTTTAATTTAAAAATGAATCATGGCTAGAATGTGGTTCACATCCTAGCTTTGTCAATAACTCTCTCATTATGGGCAGGACTAAGAAGAATTTATAGATGCTATTTTTCTAAAGACAGCTAATTACTGGAGATAATGCCTCTGAAAATCCAAAGTTTGAAGTGCCCTCTGAATGGCTGCACAATGTTATTGTCACAGGATAATGTTCATTATCATTCATTCTGTAGAGATTATATTTAATTGATAATAACAATTCCATGCACGAACGAAATAAGCAGCATGATATAAGGGAAACAGCAGCACTCATAAAATCAGAAAATGTGGATTAAAGTACTGATAAAGTTCAAATATGATTGCTTTTGACAAGCCCCAGAGCCCCTCTAAACCCTGTTTCCCTACTTTCAAATAATAATGCCTAATTCACAGAATTGTGATGAGAATAAAATGAAAAAGTGCTCTGTAAGTGGTAATGTCTAGTTAAATAAATAGATGATGTAGGTCGGGCACAGTGGCTCATGCCTGTAATCCAAGTGCTTTGGGAGGCAGAGATGGGAGGACCACTTGAGGCCAGGAGTTCAAGACTAGCCTGGGCAACATAGGGAGACCTTGTTTCTACAAAAATAAAAAATTAACTGGGCGGGGTGGTGCACACCTGTAGTCCTAGCTACTCTGGAGGCTGAGGTACGAGGACCACTTGAGCCTCCCAAGTGGAGGACCTTGGGAGGTCAAGGCTGCAGTGAGCCATGATCACATCACTACACTCCAGCCTGGACAACAGAGTGAGACCCTGTCTCAAAAAAAAAATGTGATATATTATAACCTCATAGATATGCACAAAGGGTAGTTTCTGCAACAAAGAGTTGTTCCTATATTTTCTTTTTTTTCCTTTTTTTTTTTTTTGAGACAGAGTCTCTCTCTGTCACCCATGCTAGAGTGTAGTGACGCAGTCTCGGCTCACTGCAACCTCCAACTCCTGGGTTCAAGTGATTCTCGTGCCTCAGCCTCCTAAGTAGCTAGGATTACTGTAGCATGTGCCACCACGCCTGGATAATTTTTGTATTTTTAGTAGAGACGAAGTTTCGCCATGTTGGGCAGGCTGGTCTCTAACTCCTGACCTCAGGTGATCTGCCTGCCTCAGCCTCCCAAAGTGCTGGAATTACAGGCATGAGCCACCGCGCACCCCCTGGCCCCATATTTTTTTTTTTTTTTTTCTGAGACAGAGTGTCGCTCTGTCACCCAGGCTGGAGTGCAGTGGCGCGATCTCGGCTCGCTGCAAGCTCCGCCTCCCGGGTTCATGCCATTCTCCTGCCTCAGCCTCCCAAGTAGCTGGGACTACAGGCGCCCGCCACCACGCCTGGCTAATTTTTTGTATTTTTAGTAGAGACGGGGTTTCACTGTGTTAGCCAGGATGGTCTTGACCTCCTGACCTTGTGATCCGCCTGCCTCGGCCTCCCAAAGTGCTGGGATTACAGGCTTGAGCCACTGCGCCCAGCCCCATATTTTCTTAAAGTAGTTGTTCACTGGTAAAATAAAGTGATAATTTTTTTGTCCATGCTAAAATTCACGTTGTTCTACAAAATATAAAGTAAAAATATACTAAAATCTCAACTATTCAAATAAATAAGGAAAGCTAGAAATACAAATTCAGAAAGAGTGTCCTTCCAACAAGACCTAAATTCATAATTCAGCAGATTGGCTTACCTAATAAAATTTTAATATATTATTGTTATCATTGCCCTAAATATACACTGAACAGGGATGGTCTTGGGGGATTAGGAGAATAATCCTGAAAGAAAAATAAAACGGAATATGGTATTCTAGCTAGCAGACAAATAAGTATACTGGAAAGCAGACACAGAGGTTCATTTCAATGAAAAACATATTTGACTCAGCATCTCAAAATAGAGACATTTTGAAATACACCACTACGAAATTTAAGAGTATTAATACAGTAATTACCTAAAATAAACATACAAGTAAAGTAGTTTCCTTATAAGCTCTAAAAATCCATTCCAAAAATTCATTTTATTTTTTGAGAAAGTGGGATTTCAGCCTGTGAATAGCTGTTTTAAGTTTGTCAGACTTCCTCATATTCTATACATATAAATGCAAAATGTGTATCATCAATTGCTCCAGATTTGTCCACAACATCTCTTACTGTCTTTTGCAGGGCCATTCAGGTGACGCAGAAGGCAGAATAGAGAGAGGTAAAAATGAGGAGAAAATCTGAGTCAAAAACCTTCTTAAATATTTTAAATAAATAATACCATTTTCATTAGATAATTAAGTGATATAAATACATTTTAAAACCAAGAAATGAAGTAATATGCCCAATTTCCCTGAGGCTATTGAGCTGTTTACTAAAAGCTGAAAATAATTCTGACTGTTTTCTGCTATAGCAAACAGCATTAATTTTTATGTGGTCTGGAACGTGAAAGAGTATATGGGTGTCATCTGAGACAAGAGTTATGCAGCTAACCAAATGTCCAGAGGCATTTTCTTTTCCAAGTGTTCACATTATATTTTTAGTGTGTCAATCACAAATGACCACTGGTACTTTCCATTCAGCCTTGCTTAGAAAAATCACTAGAGAAAATCGAAAGAGACAGAAGAAAATAGCTACCTGTTTTGGGGGTCTAGCAGAAAGCTATGAAAATTAAGTGGGTGATAATCAAATTCCAGTACTTCCCTTAATTATTTATCCTCACTTTAAAATTTTATTTATGTTTTAAATACCTTCAAAAGTCTTCTGGGATAAAAACTTCGATCCATGATGATGTGTTTTGTTTAATTCAACTCAGTATGTTATAGACTTATTGAGGATGTATGACCCAGGCAGAGTTGATACATGGATAGAAAAAACAGTGGGCAAGATGTGCACAACACACGATGTCCCAAGAAAATTTAGGCCACATAGAATCATTTAATTTGGTCACTTCAGTTCAAATAATCAATTGTTGTAGGATAATGTAAGTTCACCAAGAAAACGCAGAATATAGAAGAGAAATTCCCACTACTGTTAGTGTCAATTAACAGTAGTTCAGTCCCACTACTGAATCTACTCAACTCTGTTAAATATATTCTTTGAACTATGTCACATAAGCAGGTTTGTTTCCACCTCAATTTTATTTTAAAAAACCATACTTCAAAAAAATACATCAATGAAGAAAATCTTGAGAAGGGAGAAGTTCTAAAGCCTGCTTTGTAATCATTCCCAAAAAAGAATTATGCAAATCAGAATGCAAAAGATTCCTGCTTAGAGTCACCTAAATGACCACATTTCATGAAAATTAAGGGGCAAACCAATGAATGAAAGATGCACCGTCATCTCCTATGTACCGGTAAGAGAGAAAAAACAAAATGCTGCAAACTAAAAGATGACAAACCTTATACTATCAGATTAAACCCTGATTTCAGAGATGATAAAAATGTGCTTAGAAGTGAGGAAATGTGATAGTTTATTTTGGTTTGCTCACCTTCCTCGTAGAGAACATCTAAAAGTCAACCCAATGGAAATTTACGAGTTAATTTATTCAAGTATTTAAACTCAACCTGGTTCCATAAATTAGAAAACTATTAAGAAATTACTACTTTACCTATAAAATCCCAGAGAAAAGACTATTGTTAAGTATAATCACAATTGTGTTATGATTTACAAATGTAAGTCTCAGCCTAAATAGCAAAATGAAACATAGAGATTGATTTTGGTTGACTAAAATATTAAAAGATAAAGACGGCTTGAGATGGTAGGCCTTACCAGATTCAGGTGGAGCTGAGAAGTAGCTGGGGTTTCACCAAGGAAGTGAAGCAGTTAATGTTATAATTAGGGGAAAGAAGATTGTTGATTCAGTCATTGTAGCTGATTTTTGTTAACCAGTTACAGTATTTTAAAAGCTATGCTTTCCAGTAGTACATCATTTAATTGATAGAAAGTTAAACTAGTTTGATATTTTAAATTGTAACTTTCTTTACTCCCATCAATTCTTCAGTCTCTCAAAGTTAAAAGCTCTGCCATTAACTGTGGTTTTACTTTGGTTTGTTTTGTTGCTCATTTTAGAGACAAGGAAAGAGCCTTTGGAGACTCACGAAATGACTCATTTTAAGGTTATAACATAGTTAATAGTTACACTTATCAATGTGAGATTAATTTAAAAATTAAATTAAAACCACAAGTTTCACTTCTTTTCTAAGCTTAAGATATAATCAGCATTCAATAATTAAAAACATCACAAATTTACTAAAGCCCTATGAAATGCAAGGTACTTAGTTAATAGCTAAGAACCATAAAGTAAACAAAACACTATTCCTACCCTCAAGAAGACCAAATTTATGGACTGCTGAACAACCATTCATACAGCATGGCATACCATTCATACTGATTATTTGGCTTCTGACAACTCACAATTATGTAGACAAATATATCAGTTCCCTTGTTTTTTTTTTCTGAATAGAAAATAGGCAAGAAAGTAAAAGAATTCAATTTAGTTTTACAACATATTTTACAACATAAATCCAGAAGGAGCAGTGCATTCTTTGTAGGAGAGGCTTCGAGGATGTTAAACATGATGAAGAATGTCCACAAACCGACCCACATATGACACCCAAAGTCTCAAGGAATTAAGTTAGAAAGTGCTGAAAATCACTTTCATGAGATAGTGAGTAGAATGTTGTAAACACTAGACAGACTCAAATACATGGGATTCATATGCCAAGACCACTATTTGTTCTGAAAATTCACTTAAGTTTTTGAGTCTTTGTTGCCACTGTGAAAAGGGCAACAATGAAATGAAATAGCATATGCAAAAGCAGTTTGTAAATATAACAAATATAAGGTGCCATCTTTAAATGAGTGAAAATACTTGTCAATAAATAAATCTACAAAGTCCTCAGAAGAGGGGGTATATAATTTGTTTCTTTCGTCGTGTTTTTCCTTAAAGAACGAGTGGTCAAGCTATGGTAACAGAACAATGTCCTCCAAAGATGTCCATGTCCAAATCCCTGGAACCTGTGGACATGTAACCTTACATGGCAAAAGAGACTGTGCAGATGTGATTACGTTAAGGATCCTGAGTTAGGGAAATCATCCTGTGGTCTTTGGGTGGGCCCACAAGAATCCTTAAAAGTGAAAGAGAGAAGCAGAAGAGTCAGAGGCAAAGATGATGAACGGAGAGGTCAGACTGATGGGAGTGCTGGCTTTGAAGACAGAAGGGCCCCAGAAGCCAAAGAATGCAGGCAGCTGCTAGAAGCTAGAAAAGGAAAGAAAATAATTCTTAACTAGAGCCTCCAGAAAATAATGCAACCCTACCAATACCTTGATTTTAGCCTGGTGAGACCTATGTCAGACTTCTCACTTCCAGAAGAGTAAAATAATAAATTTGTGTTGTTTAAGCCACTAAGTATGTGATAATTTGTTAAAGCAGCCATAGGAAACTAGTAACACAAGCCACAGGGGAGTGCACAGTTGGCTTCTAGCCCACGGGGTTATAACCACAGGGCTGGGTGACTTTAAACCAGTCTCTTTCTATTTAAAGTAAAGAAGTTGAACTAAAGTGATTCCTCAGGTCTCCTCCATTTCAAAAATATTATAATTAAGTACACTATCTTCTTTCTTTCTTTTTTCCCATCTTTCCTACCTTTCCCCTTCTTGGAAAAAAAAAAGAGATATTTCCTCTCTGCTGTATTTTATGCTTCAGGAAGAAGGTAATTCCTTGTGCTAGCTGACCTGGTAGCAACTACTGAGAGATAATGAGACTCACTTACCCTGACAAGCCATGTCAGCTGCTATACTTCACTGGCAATAAGAAGGGAACTTCTCTTGCCCACTCTAATTTCCCCTTAGTTCTATCTTGCAGGTCTCAAAATACACAGGAAGAAATTATATAGGAATCCAATATGAACTCAAGATCCCTAGAGAATAGTTTCCTGGGCAATTATATGTAAAAATGTCCTCATCATGATGATTCCTTTAAAGCCCATCCTCAGCTTCAAGATTCGAAAAAATGTGATTTGTCATCCCCAATTATAAAGTAGGGAATTTATAAGAATCTGTGGTTTCTCTGGATAAGATCACTAACACTCCTGACCTTGAATCAAATGGGTCAGCTAAATCGCATATATCAATAGCCAGGAGCTAGAAAGTATATTTGTGCTTTCTTCAACTTTAACTTGTAACAGTTCTAACAGGAGTCTCAAATTCCAGGAAGAAACGTACTGGAGGATTAAGATTTTAGATTTCTAAACATCAAAGTTCATATCAGTAATAAAATTTGTGATTATTCAAATATTTTAAAATAATAACTTGAATTTTCTATTTTGTAAATAGTAAGAAAATATTATATTACCAGACAATACCCACAGCCTTGTGAAAGAAGGCTACACAAGTTCTATGGATAAGATGACCCAGCAATTCCAATCTTAGTTATATACCTAAAGAATTGTGAACAGGGGCCGGGCATGGTAGCTCATGCCTGTACTCCCAGCACTTTGGGAGAACCAGCCTGGTCAACATGGTGAAACCCTGTCTCTACCAAAAATATAAAAAAATTAGCTGGGTGAGGTGGTGCACGCCTGTCATCCCAGCTACTTTGGTGGCTGAGGCAGAAGAATCACTTGAACCCGGGAGGTGGAGGTTGCAGTGAGCTGAGGTCATGCCACTGCACTTCAGCCTGGGTGACAGAATGAGACTCCATTTCAAAAACAAAAAACAAAACAAAACAAAAAAAAAATAACAAAAAAACAGAATTGAAAATAGGTACTTATACATTAATCTTCAGAGCAGCACTATTCCCAATAGCCAAAAAGTGGAAACAATGAATATATATATCAACAGATGAATGAAGAAACAAATGTGGTATATCTATATGATGTAATATTATTCAGCCATAAAAATAAGAAAGGACTGATACATGCTACAACATAAATGAATCTCAAAAACCTGTTTGGTGAAAGAAGCCAGACACAAAAAGTCACATATTGTATGATTCCATTTATACAACACATGTAGAATAAGTAAATCCATAGAGACAGAAAGCAGATTCATGGCTGTCAGAGGCTAGCAAGAGGGAAATGAAGACTCATTTAATGCATACGGGGCTTGATATTGGTGTAATGAGAATGTCTTGGAACTAAACAGAGGTGATGGTTGCACAACACTACAAATGTATTAAAGGCCGCTGAATAGGATTTTTTTTCCATTTTATTGAGGGATACTCGACAAAAACAAATTGTATACATTTAAGGTATTCACCTTGATGTTTTGATATATGTATACATTCTTAAATGACTGCCAAAATCAAGTTAAGTAACATATTATTAACCTCACATAGTTACCATTTTCTTTCTTTTCCTTTTTGTGGCGAGAGCACTTAAGGTCTACCCTCTTAACAAATTCCAAGTATCTTTCATTGTAGTTACCTTGCTGTACATTAGATCCCACCTCAAGAAATTATTAATCTGGCATAATTAAAACATTGTACCCTTTGAACAATATCTCTCCAATTCCTCTTTCCCCCCAACCCTGACAAACAACATTCTACTCTCTTGTTCTATAAGTTTGCCTATTTTAGATCTCACATATAAATGAGATCATTCAGCAATGGTGAGTATCTGGCTTATTTCCCTTAGCATAATTTCCTCTAGGTTCATTTATGTTTTTGAAAATGGGTTTCCTTCTTTTTAAAGGCTGAATAATATCTAATTGTATATAGACACCACAATTTCTTTATCCATTTGTCCAGAAATGAAAAAATGAGACATTGCGATGGGAACCTCAAAAATAAAACGATCATACAGGACTATTATGAAGAATTATATGTCAAAAAACTAGATAACCTAGAGAACATAAATAAATTCCTGAATACCTACAACCTAACAAGAAGGAATTGAGAATAAAAAGAAAGCCTGAAAAGACCAATAACAAATAAGGAGATTCAATCAGTAATCAAAAACCTTCCAACAACAACAAAAAAGCCCAGAAGCAGATGCCTTCACAGGTGAATTCTATCAAACATTCAAAGAACTATTAATACCAATCCTTCTTAAACCCTTTCAAAACACAGAAATAACTTTATGAAGTCAATATCACTCCAATATCAAAGCTAGACAAAGCCACTACAAGAAAACTATAGACCAATATCTCACATAACATAGATGCAAAAATCCTCCACACAATATCAGAAAACTAAATTTAATAACATATTAAAAGGATTATACACAACGATCAAGGGGGATTTATCCCTTAGATTCAAGGATGATTCAACAAATCGATCAATGTGATATACCATATTAACAGACTCTAAGATAAAACTACATGATCATCTCAATAGATGCAAAAAAAAAAGCATATGACAAAATTTAACATCCATTCATGATTAAAAAAAAAAACCTCTCAACAAAATAGGTATAGAAGGAACTGACTTCAACATAATAAAGACGACATATGAAAACTCCACAGCTAATATCATAATCAATGGGGAAAAGCTGAAAGCTTTTCTGCTAAGATCTGATATAAAGCTAGGGTACCCATGCTTACCACTTCTCTTCAACATAGTGTAAGAAGTCTTAGCCAGAGAAATAAAACAAGTAATAAAAGGCATTGAAATCAGAGAGGAAGAAGTAAAACTATCTCTATTTGTAGATGACATGATCACATGTGTAAAAAACACTAATGGCAACAAAAAAACTGTTAGAATAATGAACGAGTTCAGTAAAGTTGCAAGATACAAAATTAGCATACAAAAATCACTGTCATTTCTGTCTATTGACAACAAACTATCCAGAAAGGAAATCAAGGGAAAAAATCCTATTTACACCAGCAATAAAAAGAATAACATACTAGGGAATAAATTTAGCTAAAAAGATGAAAGATTTTTACACTGAAAATTTAAAACATTGATTAGGAAAATAAAAGAAAATACGGATGAAAGAAATGACATCCTGTGTTCATTGATTAGAAAAATAAACATCGTTAAAATAGTCACACTACCCAAAATGATCTATGATCTATATACTCAATGCAATCCCTATCTAAATCCTAATGGCATTCTTCACAGAAATGTAAAAATTCTTAAAATTCATATAGAACCACAAAGACTCCAAATGGCTGAAGCAATCTTGAGCAAGAAGATTAAAACTGAAGGCATCATACTTCCTGGTTTCAAAATAATACATTACAAAGCTACAGCAATCAAAACAGTATGGCAATGGCATGAAAACAGGCATAAAAACCAATAGAACAAAATAGCCCAGAAATAAATCCACACATTTATGGTCGACTGACGCTTAACAAAGATGCCCAGAAAATAAAATGGGGAAAGGATAGTCTCTTTAATAAATGGAGTTAAGAAAACTGGTTATCTATGTGCAGAATAATAAAACTGTGCTTTTATTTCACACCACATTCAAAAATCAATTCCAAGTGGTTAAATATTTAAATGTAAGACCTGAAACCTTATAACTATTAAAAGAAAACAGAGGAGAAAAGTTTCTTGATATTGCTCCTGCCAATGACTTTTTTGTAATGACACCAAAAGCTCAAGCAACAAAAGCAAGGACAAGTGAGATTACATCTAGCTAAAAAGCTTCTACACAGCAATTAACAAAGCAAAAACAAAACAAAACAAAACAAAACAAAAAACTTATGAAGTGGGAGAAAATATGTGCAAACCACATAACTAATAAGTGGTTAATATCCAAAATATATGAGGAACTCATACAATAATGAAAACGAAATAATGAAAAAAAAAACCTGAATAAAAATGGGCAACGGATCTGAATAGATATTTCTCTAAAGAAGACACACAAATGGCCAACAGATAATATGAAAAGTTGCTCGACATCGCTAATTATGGTGAAAATGCAAATAAAAATCACAATGAGATATTACCTCACACTTGTTAGAATAGCTATTATTAAAAAGACAAAACATATCAAGTGTTGGAGAGGATGTGGAGAAAAGGGGACCCCTGCACACTGTTGTTGGGAATGTGAATTAGCACAGCCATTATGGAAAACAGTATGGAGATTCCTCAAAAAACTACAAATAAAACTACCATATGATCCAGCCATCCCACTTCTGGGCATATATTGAAAGGAAATGAAATTTGGTTCTGGAAAAGATACCTGCACTCCCATGTTCATTGCAGCATTATTCACAATAGCCAAGATAAGGAAACACACATTGAATTGCACATTTTTAAATGGTCAATTGTATGTTATATGAATTTCACTTAAATTTTAAAACAATGTTCTGTGATTAGACAGAACTATTAATAAATTCCCTTTTAGCCTTGACATTGATAATGTAGCCTTTGGCACATTATTTAAACTCTCCACTCAGCTTTCAGGGTTAACATGACAATTAAATAAAATACTATATTTACAGTACCTAACATACAGCAGAGTATTAGAAAAAAGAAACTTTCCTCCTCTCTATTTTTCTCTCTATGGTCTATTGGGACTTTAGAATACCAATTTATAAATATAAATAAGCAGGTAACCAAGTATTTCAGCCTCAAAATGCATTTTAAAACTTTTTTCCTTTCTTGCTTTCAGCCTTGAAACTTACTTTCAAACTCTGTTTCCTCCTTTCCCACCAGGCACTTCAGTGAACAGTGCTCGCTTATGTAATTATGTGCTTGCCTTAAAATTCCAGGGGCCAATTTTGAAACAAATCAGGCAGAGACCCGGCGGCAGAAGCCTCCTGCTTAGGAGGAATTACAGATACAGATAGTCCACCACTACCGGGCCAAAGTCAAGGGGATGCAAACCGGATCTTCCAACGGGCGATTACTAGATAGCCATCGGAATAAAACATAGACCTGCAACCTCCTGCACCACTCTAGCATATTTCCCACACCTTTTCCTTCTCAAACTCCTTCACCCGGCCCAGAAAACTAAGATGGCTTATTTGAGGCAGAAGCCTGGCCATCTCCCATCTGCTAGCATTTGATCAATACAGTTGCTTTCCTTTCACCATATCTCACTTCTCATGTTTTTGGCCTCTGAATGGCAAGCAGTCAGACTTGAGCTAGTTACAGATAACAAAAAAAAAAAAAAAAAATGGAAGGAGAAGGAGGAAAAGAAGGAGGTGGTAGAGGCTGCAACATGACATTGCTCTGCAACTTCCTGAAATTTATCCTGAAGAAGTAATCAGGCTGGGTGTGGTGGCTTACATCTATAATCCCAACACTTTGGGAGGCTAAGAGAGGCAGATCACCTGAGGTCAGGAGTTCGAGACCAGCCTGGCCAATACGGTGAAACCCCATCTCTACTAAAAATACAAAAATTAGTTGGGCGTCGTGATACATGCCTGTAATCCCTGCTATTCAGGAGGCTGAGGCAGGATAATCACTTGAATCCAGGAGGCAGAGGATACAGTGAGCCGAGATCACCCGACTGCACTCCAGCCTGGGTGACACAGTGAGACTCCATCTCAAAAAAAAAAAAAAAAAGTAATCAGAAGGCTATCTTTGAAAATATGCATGCATGACACACACAGTCTCATAGAAAGCATACACATCTCAGTGTTGTATTGGTATCAGAGAGAAAATATGAAAACCAAGTGTCCACCAATAAGAGATTGGTTAAGTAAATAAAGACATACGAATCAATTCAATATGTTGCTACAGTTATTATAATCATGATGCAGATTTGTAATCAATGACTACATTGATAGATGTCTATGACATATTGTGAAAGGGGGAGTTCAAGCCAGTTTCAAAATTGTATATATCACATGATCCTTCTTATATAACATACAAACACACAGAAAAAACAATAATATGCACACAAAACATAAAGATCTTTAAATGCTGGCATTAAAGACAATATTCATAATACCTTTAGAAAAAGAAAAGCCAATAAAACTATTTTGGAAAAACTGATGTAATGAAGACATTTTAATAACATATCTGTCTCATTATCATACAATAAAATTAGTTGACTTGTATAAGTAATATAATTTGTCCTCCCCTCTATAACTGATGTATAAGACTTCATAACAGAACTATTATAAGGTAGAACTTTCCTTTGTAAAAAATAAATACACTATTTATTAGCTGTGTAGCTTCTAAAAATTAACTAATCTCTGCACATCAAATTGGTGAGAAGCTGAGTTATATAATTGGTACAATAATATCAGTCTGTCACTATGTATAAGAGAAAAAGAATCAGGGTCAGGATTTTTGAGTCCTTAGACCTAGAAAATGCTAGTAAAATCCTCAAAAACAATACAAGTCCTCAAGAAAAGGCAAAATCCCAAAGAAAGCGGGTTTTGTTGGTTTTTTTTTTTTTTTCCACTCAGACTCTCAGGCTGTCACCCAGGCTGGAGTGCAGCGGTGCAATCTTGACTCACTGCAACCTCTGCCTCCCTGGTTCAAGCGATTCTCCTGCCTCAGCCTCCCGAGTAGCTGAGAGGATAGGCGAGCGCCACCATACCCGGTTAACTTTTGTATTTTTGGTAGAGATGGTGTTTTGCCGCCTTGGCCAGGCTGGTCTCAAACTCCTGACCTCAGGTGATCCACCAGCCTCAGCCTCCCAAAGTGCTGGGATTCAGGCGTGAGCCACCACACCCAGCCATAAAATAAGTGTTATTAATATGCACACAGAAAATAAAAAAATATTGCATAGTGCAGCACATGCATGTAAACTTTTAAACCTCTCCTTTCCTTGGTGTTTAATCTGTGATGAAGCTGACATCCTCCAAAACACCAGGAAAGTATATTGGGATAAATACAGATGTGAATCCTTCCTCCTGTCTATTCCTGATTTTTTAATTTTCTTAAGGAATTTAAGGATGCTTTAAAATCATCTTAGTGGCTCAATTTAGACGATGGAGCAATAAAATGATCATATCGTAGATTAAAAATTAAGTGTTGTGGTAAAAAAAATTAAGAATAGTGAGGCTATTACCACTTAAGGTATTTCAGTAGTCAAACGTTTTCTTTAACAATCATAGAGATGAACTGTCACTGATCTCTTCTACCAAAGTTTTGTGTTTAACGATGATTACCAATGATTCAAAAGGTAGTAAGACATGACATGAAGTTAGCTACACTCATCCAACTTATGAATGAAATGTAGTTACCCCAAACAACTGAACTCCTACAAGACTTTAGGACTTGGAGCTGCCCAGTTACATGTTCTTCATCATAAAGAGTTAAATCAGCACAACCTAAGCATCGCTGTTTGTATATTTTCCTTATACGATTTCGAATTATTTTTGTATGTCACTGTTATTCTCAACAAAACTACAGTTTATTAAGAGCAAGTCTCCTTTATACTTCTTCTTACTAGCCTCCCATCTAATACTGCCTTCCTCATCCCACCCCCATATTTCTCCACAGTAGTTAGCAAAAGCTGGACATATGGTAGATGCTCAATATATTACGCGCAATGTTATATATATTGTATTATGCTTTATGTAATGTATGCTATATTTAATACTATATGTAAAGTATTATGCTCAATGCTATCTGTATTGGCTTAGGTTAAAATATTGGGACAATATAAGCAGCAAATAGTTCTTGTAATGCAGCTTGTCTCTCAGCCTAATTGCAATGCCTACCTATACCAGCACACTGGGGCGTTGCAAACACACACAGAATGCCTGACATGCTCAAGCAACCATTACATGACAAGTTAGAGACACAGTGGGGGTTAAAAAATATGCTTCAAAGATGCCCTGGAATGTACCTTTGAACAATACTATGGAAATAAGAAGGATTAGCAGCAACAAATATTCAGTGCAAGCAACAGGAAAGATGAATGAGATTACTCATCTTAAGCATTTAAAGTGCGTAAGTCTAAAAGGTAGAAACACCAAAAAACAACCATACATTGCTGCTATTGTTAGTCAGGCATTATCTACACCAAATGGTCACATATTATGGTTATATGTCTAGTAATTTCAGCCACATCCCATATATACTCACTACTAAAAATAATATGTCCATCTTCAAATGATTTTGAATCATTACTTACGGATTTTTCTATATACACCAACTAGGCTATTTATTCTTAGTGTTTTATTGTGCATTAAAACTAAAATAAAGAAATATTTACTTATTATTTTAAATTCATATTGCCAGGCACAGTGTCTAGAGATTTGGGTATATAAAATGTGTATGCAAAAACCTGTGGGTGCCTCAGACCACAGCAGAGCTCACAGAACCTGCGGGAGCCAGGCTGACCTGCCAGCATGGTAGAGTTCGCGCCCTTGTTTGTGCCGTGGGAGCGCAGGCTGCAGACACTTGCTGTCCTACAGTTTGTCTTCTCCTTCTTGGCACTGGCCGAGATCTGCACTGTGGGCTTCACAGTCCTCCTGTTTACAAGATTCTTGCTCCTTGCTGTCCTGTATGCGGCCTGGTGGTACCTGGACCGAGATAAGCCACGGCGGGGGGCCGGCACGTCCAGGCCATCAGGTGTTGGACTCTATGGAAGTACATGAAGGACTATTTCCCCATCTCGCTGGTCAAGACTGCTGAGCTGGACCCCTCTCGGAACTACATTGCGGGCTTCCACCCCCATGGAGTCCTGGCAGTCGGAGCCTTTGCCAACCTGTGCACTGAGAGCACGGGCTTCTCTTCGATCTTC
This sequence comes from Symphalangus syndactylus, assembly GCF_028878055.3. Lineage (NCBI taxonomy): Eukaryota > Metazoa > Chordata > Mammalia > Primates > Hylobatidae > Symphalangus > Symphalangus syndactylus. The sequence goes on along the minus strand of NC_072447.2, from coordinate 42,784,886 downwards.
CCCGGTATCCGCCCCCATCTGATGATGCTGACCTTGTGGTTCCGGGCCCCCTTCTTCAGAGATTACATCATGTCTGCAGGGTTGGTCACATCAGAAAAGGAGAGCGCTGCTCACATTCTGAACAGGAAGGGTGGCGGAAACTTGCTGGGCATCACTGTAGGGGGTGCCCAGGAGGCCCTGGATGCGAGGCCTGGATCCTTCACGCTGTTACTGAGGAACCGAAAGGGCTTCGTCAGGCTCGCCCTGACACACGGGGCACCCCTGGTGCCAATCTTCTCCTTCGGGGAGAATGGCCTATTTGACCAGATTCCCAACTCTTCTGGCTCCTGGTTGCGCTGTATCCAGAATCGGTTGCAGAAGATCATGGGCATCTCCCGCCCACTCTTTCATGGCCGTGGTGTCTTCCAGTACAGCTTTGGTTTAATATCCTACCGCCGGCCCATCACCACTGTGGTGGGGAAGCCCATCGAGGTACAGAAGACGCTGCATCCCTCGGAGGAGGAGGTGAACCAGCTGCACCAGCGCTATATCAAAGAGCTGTGCAACCTCTTCGAGGCCCACAAACTTAAGTTCAACATCCCTTCTGACCAACACTTGGAGTTCTGCTGAGCCCAAAGGGCAGGGCCAACATTAGGGAGCCCAGCAGGAGGTGCTGTGCTATGAGAAGACTTCCTGGAGGTGTTTGTTGAACATATCTGCAGAGCCTTCCCAGACTCCTGCAAACCCAACCCATATCAGGCTGTAAGTCAGAGCAGGCAACACAGAAGAGGAGACCAGACTCTGGCACAGCAATCTGCACTCCTGCTGCAAGACCTCTGCAAGCCTCCTGCTCCTTGGCTTCTGTCTGCTCATCAGTGAAATGGGAGAGAGGGCTGGAGGAGAATGGTTTCTGAGGTCTCTGTTCTCTGTTGTCATGTCACTCAAACATTATAAAAGGAAATGCAGGGAAAAAAAGAGAACAGCAAGATTTTTATTCCTCTGACCTTGAGTGACAGCACAAAAGAAGCCACCAGCTCCAGTCCCTTCTCCTACAAGACCCATCATCTTGCACCCTGGATGTCCCAGGTCCTCCCTCTCCATGCTGGAGAGGAGGGGTGGCCAGTAAACTCCTGCACTCACCCTAGGTAGCTTCAAGCTTCTGGGTTCTCTGGGTGATGGAGCGGCAGCCAGAGGCACACAGAAGGTGGGTAGGAAGGACTGTGCTCTGTTACCGACTGGCTGTATGACTGTGGGCAGGCCTCTTTTCTCTCCTTCTGAGCCTCAGTTTTCCCACTGACTGAGTCTCAGCTCTGACATTACATAGGCTGAGAGCTCCATAAGGCGCCTCTTACTCACCCTTTGTAACTTCAGCCCCTTACCTTGCCACAAAAAAGGGGGCTCCATAAATGTCAGTTCAATAAATGAGAGAATTATTAAAAAAAAATAAAAATAAAAAAATAAAATGTGTATGCATTGAATACATGACATAAAAATAGAGTTGGATATTTTTCAAGTTCAATTAGTTAATTTTGATCTAAAAATCCAATTATTCATAAATCATGAATACTACATAAACTTACGTACTCTAACCTTACAATGGGCTAAGAGTTTTGAAATTTTCTTTTATTCAAGCTATTAAAACGTAAGTCTACTTTGACTCAAGAAAAAAATGTAAAAATTCTCAGGTAGTTTTTCTGAAAATAAATATATCTCCAAGAGGACTATATTTTCCAAAACCAACATTAGGACTCATAGCTTTAAATGCAGGTAAATAATTCAGACTATTTGAAAATGAGGACAGTTAAAACAAATCTAGGGTAAATGGCCATTGTATCTATTTTAACTTAGATAATGAAAATAATTGATATAAAAATATTCTTCCCTCAATATATTTTGTTGGCACAAAATGAAGAATGAAAAAAGGAACGGTATTTCCCCAAAGTCTATCTCCACAGCTGACACAAAATAGATATTTAATTTAAATTGTTTCATTGAGTGCATAGGGAAGGGGGGTGGTGGTGCAACTGATGTGAGAGTTTTCCACAATGAGAAGGAAGTACCTTGGTCAAAAGGAAGCATTTTAATGTTGTTTGGAGTTGTTTTTTTTTTAATCTTACTTAGCCACAGAATAATAAAGCAAATACAGTCATTAGAAAAGAAAAATGTGATGAGATAAAATATGATATAAGCTGACTATTAAGCTAAATAAGTTTCTGTTTAGTTTGAGAAGTCAATACAATTTTTAAAGTATTTAACAAAACAATCGCATTGTTTGATTTCAACATGAAATTCAAAGGACAACGGTTTGGTTCAGTGTTAATCTAATACAATGCACCTTCAATACACTGAAAGAAAGCCTGTGCTTCTCAGTATGAATCTTCAGAAAAATGAAGACTCTCATTTGGCTATAGAGACCCAATTAAAGATGCAGATTCATCACACATTTCAAAGCCTGTGACCATACACAGGGCTTTCACAGTCCCAAACTCCCAGTGAAATAAACAACATCCATCCTTAGGGTGATGTCAATCCTAGACAATTTGTGAAATAGGTACCTGCATTTACACATTCATATATTCAACACTTAGGATCTACATTGTTGCAGGCACTCCTAGGTGTGAGGAAGACAAGGGTCAACAAGGGTCATGGATCACACCCTCTGAGATTTTGTATCTCAGTTAATCACATCCCACTCCACATTTTCCCCTTTCAGAGGACCAATGCTGCCATGCTGCTCAGCTCTTTCTAACTCCAGAGGACACTGACCAGGGAAATGCCCTCCAAACTAAGATATTAGCCACTGAATGTGCTACCCACCTGGAAAGTAGTGACCTTTTAAGAGAAGACTTTAGTTTAATTAGATCCCATTTGTCAATTTTTGCTTTAGTTGCAATTACTTTTGGTGTCTTCATTATGAAATCTTTACCCGTGCCTATGTCCTGAATGGTATTGCCTAGGTTGTCTTCCAGGGTTTTCATAGTTTTGGGTTTTACACTTAAGTCTTTAATCCATTTTGAGTTAACTTTTGTATATAGTGTAAGGAAGGGGTCCAGTTTCAGTCTTCTGCATGTGGCTAGCCAGTTATCCCAGCACCATTCATTGAATAGATAATCCTTTTTCCATTGCTTGTTTTTGTCAGGTTTGTCAAAGATCAGATAGATGTAGCTGTACAGCCTTATTTCCGGGTCCTCTATTCTGTTCCATCGGTCTATGTGTCTGTTTTTGTACCAGTACCATGCTTTGCAGGGACATGGATGGAGCAAGAGGCCATTATCCTCAGCAAACTAACACAGGAACAGAAAACCAAATACCACATATTCTCACATATTAGTGGGAGCTAAATGATGAGAACACATGAACACATAGAAGGGAACGACACACACTGGGGCATTTCAGAAGGTGGAGGGTGGGAGGAGGGAGAGGATCAGGAAAAATAATTAATGGGTTATAGGCTTAATACCTGGGTGAGGAAATAATCTGTACAACAAACTTCTATGACACAAGTTTACCTATGTAACAAACCTGCACTTGTACCCCTGAACTTAAAGGTTAAAAAAATACAACCTTGGAAATGAGAAAGTCAAAAGCCCACAAGAATGAATATTTTTTTAAAGGATTGAAATAAGGCAATCCAAGCAGGACCATGGAAATAACGGATTCCTTTCAAGGGGGGTGATGGGGCTGGCAGGTAGCTGTAATTGTTGTACTGCCACTAGAAAGCAGGTGGTAGATATGAGGAACATGACCCACAGCCAGGAAACAGAATTAATAGAAGTTAGAAAGGGTGCCAGGGCCCTGATCCAGGAAGAAAACTGGACAGAAAGTAAGGCAGGTGAAACTAAGCATGAGCAGCAGTGGTAGACTCCGCTGTGAAAGGCATGGAAAGGAAGAAAAAAAGGACCCAAGGCTCCCCAAGCATCACTGCTCTTAGTAGGTGGTCATTAAATTTTAGCATAAATCATTTCCTGAAGAGCAAAGATAGCAGTCCCCCTCCCCCAGCTTCTATCTTTTCATTCACTCATTTAGCAGCTTTCAACTGAGAGATCAATAAAGTTACATCTCTCAGGGTAACAAGACTCCCTTAATTTATCATGTTTAGTAGTCATATAAAAAAATCCTAATTTTATTTTTTTTTTAACATTCTTTCCTTGCTTCACTAAATAAAACACATAGGAATGTATCTGGTTTGCAAAGTTCAATTATAAGGTCTGAGGGATAAATTCAGTATCATGAACATTTAAAAGTGTAATTTGTCTTTGGAATTGTTCTTAATACCATCACACCCATACAGTTACAAATGTTGATATTTAATCCTGTAGAGATTATATTCTGTGCAGGCACAAAAACACTAAATATAAATTATTTTCAGTATGAAAAAAGGGTTATAATTTTTCTTAGTTATAACAGTATATGTCAGAAGACGAAAATAGAGAAAAGCTAATCAAATTGCTTACAATTCTCATATGGAGAAAGGTGAATCAATTTAACACTATGCTCTGAATAATACAAAACTCGTTTAGGAAAGCACTGGAAAATAAATAAATACCAGTGCGGACCTACTGGTTTCAATCATATTTCATATTAAATTGGCTAGGCAGAGAAAACAGTTCAGTTAACTTCAATGCTCCTTCTACTGAAAAATGCCCATATGCTAAGATCTGTGGGATGGCCCAGATTCTGGTCTAGTACCTCTGGCAGAATAAGTTACTGGAAAAAGAGGTTTTTAATCTCTCCAGCCAAAATAAATTTCTTTGCTGACCAGATGTGTTAAGCTTCCACAGTTTGTTCATGCAGCTTTCTTCTTGTTCAATAAATTCAGTCCATACAGCGCTCCTGAATGATTCTTATTATTGTGCTGCCCAGCTGGACTAGAAATCCAGACTTCTTTGTCATCATAGTTTCTTGGTAGACATCATAGCCAACTGGGAAAAACTCTACTAATTTCAACAAAGCTGATAAGTAACACATCAGCATTGGACTACTAACTCAGTCAATCTTCGGAATAGAAAAAATGCAAACAACAAAATGCATTACTGAATGTAATCAGTAGCATTATTTTTACTATTAAATGTGCTCAGATCTGTTAGCTAGCAAGTGTGTTGGAATGAATTTTATAAGTTTTGTTCAGTTTAGATACAAAAGTATAACTAGGATATCCCATTTAGCAGTTAGAAAATATGTGACCCCCTTGAGATTAAGTTTTCATTACAATCTCAAGGCATAACTTGAAATGAGCATGTCCCTTTGTTCTTTTGACTTGTTAATACCTTTTCTGGTTTTTAAATTAGTCCTTTTGAAAGACTTAAGAAAAAGAATATAACTGTAATTCATGAATAATTGAGCCAGTGTGGGCATTTTAGGAGACCAAAGACTTAAACTTCAGAAGAATTTAATTTTACTTAATTAATGTTACTCACTGGAAATTGTGACCATAGAGGTGTGCTATAGATATTTATAGATATTCTCCTTTAAGTGTGCACATGGAAATTCAACTTTGGTAGTTTAGTTATTTTCAGTATCACACGTTGACAACCATAATCTGAATCAATTAAATCAGCATATCACTATCATTATGGCACGACTGGTCATTAGAATAATTTGAATTTATCTCATCCTTCAAAGTTCATAAGTCTATTTTATAAAAGTTATCATATGGAGCTGTTTCTTATAAGGAAGTTGTTATTATACACCTGCCTTTGGTTGAAAGCAATAATGCTTTGAGAGTTTAAGTGACTTACTTAACTTTACATTATTAGAGGGTGGTAGAGCTGTGGCAGGAATTTGGTTATTACAATTCCAACCCCTGTTCTGACTGCATTGCTCCTTAACTGAGTGCAAGGAACAATACTGCTATATTGTGAAAATTCTCAGAGTCCAAATAAACCTGAAGCATAAAATTACAGGTGCAGACTAGAGAAAGAACACAGATTTTTTTCAATATTGCAGATGAGGCTGGCTTCCTTCTTCTTAGTTTTACTTTTAGCCAAACAGTTCTGTTTCCCCTAATTTATCAGCCTCAAAGAACCAATGTCTATTCTGGTTAACTATCCAGACAAAATCACAAGGGTCTGGTTAAAAACTGATGAGTCAGCAAAAGTATGTATTGATCCCCTCCAAAGCACTATACAAGGAACTACACAAAGTTCTGGGATGCATAAAGATTAAGACACAGTCTTGCCTTTGCTTTAAAGCGGGTGACCAACTTGTCCCAGTTTGCCTAGGACACTCCCAGCTTTAGCAAAGAAAGTCCTGTTTCTTGGGAAAATCCTCAGGCTTGGGCAAATGGGATAATTGGTCATCCTACTTTCAGGATGGGAGTTGTGCATGTTTATATGCAATTAGAATAGCACCAAAGTGTTTATCATGGTGATATACTTAAAGTCAGTGGAAACAAAGCAGAGATTCTCTACGTTTGCCTGAGAAAACTTTTGCATTTATCCATAAAGTCCACATAACTATAAGTCTCTTAAAGTTCTATCCTTTCTAGCCTCAGCAATGTCTCCAAGATCACTGAAATTAACTCGAATTGTTATTATTTCTCCATTCTCTTCAATTTTGGAGGGGATATATATACATAATTTTTATATGATTATATAATTATATATAATTATATATAAAGATATAATTATATATACTTTATAATTATATAATTTTGTATATTTATATATAATTATATTATAAATTATATAAATAATTTATATATAATTTTATATGTAATTTATATATATATATATATATACACATATATATTTGAGATAGAGTCTCTCACTCTGTCACCCAGGCTGGAGTGCAGTAGTGCAATTTCCGTTCACTGCAACCTCTGCCTCCTGGTTCAAGTGATTCTCCTGCCTCAGCTTCCTGAGTAGCCGGGATTACAGGCATGTGCCACCACAACGGGCTAGTTTTTTTATTTTTAGTAGAAACACGGTTTCACCATGTTTGCCAGTCTGGTCTTCAACTCCTGACATCAAATGATCCACCCGCCTAAGCTTCCCAAAGTGCTGAGATTACAAGTGTGAGCCACCGCGCCCGGCCTTGGGGCTACATTTTTAATTGTGTTATTCTACCTGAACTATCCCCATTTCTCTTCCAGCCGTCCTTAAGTCTAATATGTCATGTTCCCTGTTACTTTTTCTGATAAATTTCTGGTCCAGTTCATCTTAGCAAACAGCCTGAAGTAAAGTAGCACCTAAGAGACAGTTTGTTGAATGAATGACTCAGCACTTTGAATATATCTATATTTATCTAAAACACAGATAAAGTATGTTGAACAAAGTCCATCTTTGTTCAACATATCAGATGAGGGAAATTTTTATAAGTGTTTCCTGATTATCAAATACGTGTCAAACACTTAAGTTTCCTAATTTAATCCTCTTAACCCTCTTAACCACTGTGAGAAAGAATGAATATTATTATTATCCTCATTTTATTGAAATGTAAAACAGGCAAAGAGAAGTTAAGTAACCAGACCATTGGTATGACACAAATTCAGTTCCAGGTCTGTTTTATGGCAAATCTCATGACTGTATTATGCTATCCATGGCTCACAGTATATTAAACACCTTCGTAACTGGAGGATAACATGAGAGGCCACAAGCAGTGGCTAAAGCAAGCGTTTTCCAACAGAAAACTTCAAGGAGGAGAAATAGGGTATCCCAAGAGTTACAGTTGAATAGATGTGGCTATTTGGAATCTAGGACTAGAAATTTATGACATTAGATCAATCATCAAAGATATTTATTTACTACAGCTATATGCTATTTATATACAAAGCTGCAGACACAAAACTGAGTAAGAAAACAATTCTTGGCCGGGTGCGGTGGCTCATGCCTGTAGTCCGAGCACTTTGAGAGGCCAAGGTGGGCGGATCCAGAGGTCAGGAGGTCGAGACAAGCCTGGCCAACATGGTGTAACCCCGTCTCCACTAAAGATACAAAAACTTAGCCAGGGATGGTGGCGTGTGCCTGTAACACTAGCTACTCGGGAGGCTGAGGCAGGAGAATCGCTTGAACCCAGGAGGCAGAGGTTGCAGCGAGCCAACATCGCACCATTGCACTCCAGCCTGGGCAACAGGGTGAGACTCCGTCTCAAAAAAGAAAAAAAAACAATTCTTTTGGATTCCCAGCCTTGAATTCAGTGGCATTGCCTATGATTGGCTACAAAGAAACCTGCTCCTTCATGAATTTTTATTACTACCCCCAAGCCACCACAACTAAATATGCAATTTTTACTAAAAAAAAAAAAAAAAGAGTAATTGCAATGCACACATGGCTTTAAAACAAGCTGCTTTTCTCCCATACCCAAACAGCTCAGCTCCAAGCACCACCTAACTGCTACATAGAAATTCTAAGGCTGCCACTGCTGAAGGCTGTGATCTGCTATGGACTGAATGTTTGTGTCCCTCTAAAATTCATATGATGAAATCTGAATCCAGAATGTGATGGTATTAGAGGGTGGGGCCTTTGGGAGGTAATTCGGACATAAGAGTAGAACCCTCGTGAATGGGATTAGTGCCCTTACAAAAGAGACCCCAGAGAGCTTGCTCTCTGCCCTCCACCATGTGAGGATACAAGGAGAAGATGGCATTCTACAAACAAGAAGAGGGTTCTCACCAGAACCTCACCATGCTAGCATCCTGTTCTCTAACTTCAAGCCTACATAACTGGGAGAAATAAGTTTCTGTTGTTTACAAACCATCCAGTCTACGGCGCTTTGTTATACAACAGCCTAAGACAGGTTCAGAACATCAATCACCAGGAGAGGAGGGATCAGAGCTGTAGTCATCAGAAGGGTGTTCAGAACCAGACATGTGGAAGAATGAGAAAGGGAGTTACTAACATGAGGCGAATAGACAAAAATGTGTTCACAGTAGCAAAACAGGAGTCCAGTTACTAGGATTAGGGCACAAGATCCAAATCAGACAGGCAGCTGTAGACAAGAATTTAAGCAAAAGACATGTGAGGCAACATAAGCCTCCAAAGTGATTCGATTGACAGTAAGTTTTGTTTTACTTTAGAGCTGCAGTACAAAACCATGAAACATGAAATGTATACTTAAGATTCAGGCAGACCCAGTTTGTGACCTATTTTACAAAGATTATTTTGCAGGGTAACAGTGCTGTAAATCTAGGTAAGAAGCTAATTAGTCACCATAACTATCTTGGGTAGTAGGCACTGTATATTTCCCAAATGTATTTTTTAAGGTAATTCACAGCCCAAGAATGATTTCATTCACTTGCTTGGAATTTTTTTTAAATGACCATCTTGAAAATATGTACACATCTCTTCAGTAAAAAATGGTTTTCTTAAGTGAATTTAAAATTAGGCCTAAAAGTAAAGTAGAATTGACATGTCATTAGAAGTAATAAATATCTCCACATTACAAGAAAATTGTCTAATTCAAGATGCAAATTGTTAATATATAGCAAATAGAAAGCCACTGCTGGATAAATAAGTAGTACTGGTAAAATTCAGCCCCCAATACATGGTGCAATTAAGTCTACTTTCTCGAGCAAAGGTATAATGACTGAAGGAAGTCACAAATACTGTATATTTACTAATGTCAATTAGCAATTTGTTATGTTTATATAGCCAACTAAGCCAGGTGACAGCAAAAATAAATCTAAGTATCATCTACTTGATAGAAAGCTTTCATTCAGAATAGCTGATTTTTCAATTATGTACCTTTAAAAAACAAAGCAAAAGGACCAAAAGAAATAAGGTTTTTTTGTTCTAATTAGAAAGTTTTATGTGTGTTTGTGTATTCATTCATACTTTGCTACTCTTTTTCACTTTAATATAGTCCTACTTACAGAATAATAGATTTAGTTGGTAAACAAAAAAAATTATTCAAAAACCGCCTAGTAATGCATTTATCTTTATGTTAATACTTTGGAGGTACTGGATTTAAACACCTTCTTAGAAATGCAATTCATCTTTCTTCTTTGTCCTGTTTCTTCTTGGACTTCCTGTTTGACAGTCTTATAAGACCCAAAGATCTTCACTATCAGCTTTCCCATATCCATCATATTTATCAGATTGTTTGTTAAATTATTTTTATTAGCTCAATCCACAAATAGGTGGGGTCCACTGTGTCTTTTAGCAAGTTCAAAATCCACACAGGCAAGGGTTGGGTTATTTGGATGTCATTTTACAGATTTTTTTCACCGGGCATCCTGCAGCAGCACAAAGGAAGCATTTCTTAGTATGTAACATCGCCTTCTGACTTCTCAGGGTACCACAGCCTAGTGGGGACCAGAAACGGGCTGGCATTAAGAACGCTCCACCTATCCTCCAGAAAGCTGAACCATCCACTGGGTAAGTGCTCTAACCTGGAGAGTGTGGGTCTGAGTGATCCTGTGTAGGTCTGTGTGGGCCTGCGTGGGCCAGTGTAGGCCCGTGCAGGCCAGTGCAGCGTGGGCAAGCACCAGAGTGCGCGTGCGTGCTCCATAGCTGACACCCACTCTTGAGTCTCTGTTTTTTCACATTTCCTCCCACTTCTATGACATTTAGGGATATAGGAATAATCTCATTAGTCACTAACCTCAGGAAGTGTACTGTTTCAAATAATCTTTGCTGCTTATAAAGTACCACTTACAGCTGGGCATGGTGGCTCACGCCTGTAATCCCAGCACTGTGGGAGGCTTAGGCAGGCGGATCACCTGAGGTCAGGAGTTCGAGACCAGCCTGGCCAACATGGTGAAACCCTGTCTCTACTGAAAATACAAAAATTAGCCAGGCATGGTGGTGCACGCCTGCAATCCCAGTTCCACGGGAGGCTAAAGCAGGAGAATTGTTTGAACCTGGGAGGTGGAGGTTGCAGTGAGCCAAGATCACACCACTGCACTCCAGCCTGGGTGACAGGGCGAGCCTCTGTCTCAAAAAAAAAAAAAAAAGCAAAAAAAAAGTACCACTTATAAATAGAACTGCCATATTGAGTAAATAAAAATAGAGGACACCCAGTGTAATTTGTATATCAGATAAGGAGTAATTTTATTTTAATATAAATATATTTCATGTAATATTTGGGACACACTTACACTTTTTTAAATTCCTTGTTTTTATATCTGGGCGTCCTGTAACTTATCTGCCAACCCTATTTATCAAGTATGGGTCTAGATAAGGAGTCCTGATTGTATCATAATCAAACGATCTTTCCTGGGAACAGCGCCTCATTGCCTTAGTTGACTGCATTGCCTTGCAATTTCAGTGGTCTAGCTGTTGGTCAGAGATGTCCAGCCACAAGACTGCATTTGTAGTATACACTTGTGCAGTGAGATAATCATACCTGTGCTTTACCAGAGTGCACACATGGTTTTAAAAATTTATTGGAAATATTTGACCATGTCCAGTTCAATGGACATTATTTATTTTGTCCCCGAACTAAATGTCTCCCTCTAAAAGCAAATGGAAACAGGTACAAATTTACACCATATGGCTTTACCTACATGAACAAAAACAATTGGAGACCAGATTTAGAGTCTAGCAAGTAGTCTACAGTTCTGCTCTTCCCTTGCACATGGAAAGCCCCTGGAAGTTGTTTGGTTCACCTTCCAGCAACTACAACGTTGTGTAATGGCAACAAGCCTGACAAGCACAGTTCTCTGAGTTCTGAGAAAAAGTTCATTTAGTCTTCCTGATTCCATACTGAATGTGGTAGAGTGTAGCTTAGAGGTGATCAGCATGTGGGGAAAAGAGGATTATTAGGCAGGGACAGCACAGAGTTGTGGCTGAACTCCACAGAATACAGTAGAAAAACCAAGGGAAGGCAAAGACACAAAGAACCATTGATCATACTTAAAAGATTAAGCCTCGGGAATGATTGGACAAAGTCAGCACTGTGGGATCACCTTGGAGGAGATCAAAAAAGAAATTCAGTAAAGCTAAAAGAAACATGTAGGCACATGTCATCAATGCAAGCCAAGGATGGTTAGACAGAAATAGCCCCCTGCAGATATTTCTGACAGTAACTCCAAATAAAATCTTATTCTCTGAATCTACAATGCAGTCTTTACTCTCGTCATATTTTCCCAAGTCACAGTACTCACATACATATAAATATAGAAATTGAAAGTCTTTTCCTTCATGTTCAAAAAAATTTTTAAGATACATTTTTAGATGAATGACATTTCAGCTCAAATCACAATTGAATTTTCGGGGACAGTTACAATGCAAAAATCATGATGCTCCCTATGGATTTATACTTTGGTTTAAAATGTTAGTTACATTTGAATGCATTTGATTTGTTGTCTTTTTTGTTTGCGTAGAAAAAAACAGGAAAGATGACTATAATTATGCATACTTTGCAATGATTAGGCATTTAATATGCAATAAGATATTTGCTAGGGAAGTATGTCTATGGCTAGAACAGAGAACAGGCTCCAGGGTTATGTCAAGATGCAAAGTGATAGGTGTGCGAGTGAATTCTCAAGCTCATTAATCATTTTTGTACTTGAAGTGCTAAACTGCTAATGTTACACTGCGAGTGAAAATGAAGTAATTAAGGAGTTTAATAGCTACAGTCTTCTGAGGAGAAAACAAGTTGATAATGCTTCTTTTAATATGTTACATAAATTGGATTTTTTGTTAAATTACAAAAACCAGGTTCATCTATTGTGTAGCTTCGAATGACACAAATCATTTGATTATATTTGTATATGGGGCCAATAGATTGCTATGTAAAGGCAGTTCACTAAACCATCACATTTATAAGAGAAAGTCTCTGTTACCAAGAGCACAAAAACACCTATCAGCTTCTCATCTTTTTTTCTTTTGATGCTCTAAAGCTTACTTCTCAAATTATCTGTGGTGAAGGGCCAGTTTTTGTTCCTTTGTTTCCAATTCATCACAGATATATTATTTCATAAAATGCAATGCCAATGACTTGAAAAATGAAACAGACGTACAAAATACAATCCCCTTTTAAAATTACTGGATCCAACGGATACAACAGTACTCAGTCGGATTCCTATGGAAGTTTCTAATAGCCTACTCTCAATTACTCCACAGACCGGAAAGAATGTGAGGATCTGCAGCAGCTCAGGTTGAAAAGCACCACTCTAAAAGCAGAAGCCTAGAGAGCAGTGGTTTGGCCATAAACTGACACCAGTTCACTTACTGGCTGCACGTTCAGGTCACCTGAAGGCTAGGGACACCTATGAGGAACTAATATTCTGTGTAAACCTCCTGCTACCTTTAGGGAGGACTATGAACTCGTCTAGGCAGGGGTAAGAACTGCTCATGGATGAGCATCTCTGCTTGGTCCCTTTCAATTGGAATTTGCTTTTTTCTTCTTTGGTCACTCTCAATACTTTTTTCTTCGTTCTTTCCCTTTTCTTTTCTTCCCTTTCATTCTTTTTCCCTCTTTTCCACTTTGGAGGTACTTTCATAAAGTTAAAGACTGAGACCCTGAAGATGGACAGAAATGGATTTAAATTGTGACGCTGCCACATTCTGACTATGAGAAAGTAGGCCAGTCATTCAAACCTGGTAAGTCAGAATTCTCATCTGTGAAATGGCAACAGTATTATCCTCTGTACGGCATGAATGTGATTCCAAAATTAGTTAAAAGAGTATAACAGGTGATCTTGGAATGTTATTCAGCCCCTCACCCTCTTCCTTTTCTGGTTCTTTTTTGTTGTCCAACAGAGAAAGCTGCACTATTATATGTTTAAATTAATGTATTTGCAGTTGTGCCTACAGCTTATAAACATGGCTCTTCTCAGAAAATTAATTAAATAAAGCCAACCAGTCAGCCAGCAAACCAGACAAACAAATAACAGACACCACTACATCTTTATCCTCTCCCAGGTAATGGTACTATTTTCCACAGCGGTCCAAAACCCTGGGAGTCAAACTCACACCCTATCCAATTCTAAAATTGTCACTGACCGTAAAATTACTCCTCCAAAGTAGCTCTCACATCCATTTCTTCACTTCTGCTCCCTAGCCACTACCTCAATTCTTTTCTTAGGTTTCAAAACCAATCCTCCTGAATGTTTTCTCAAACTCATGCAATCGATCATCTTCAACATTGCTTACCTGAAGGCTCTTTCTAAAACAAAAACCTCCTCAACTCAGCCTCCTGCTTGAAACCTTCCCTGGAGGCCCACCCTCTGTGATCTATGGGGAAAAGTTCAGAAGCTTAACTTTTGGTCAGATACAGCTGCCACAGTTTTAAATACCGCAGTTAAACTCTTTCCAAATTGGTTGATAAATAACAGCTTCTCTAGACCCAGGCCACACAGGCCACACTCAAGCCCTCCTCCACGCCCTGCAATCAACCACCATCTAAAAACAAAGGTTAACACCTGAAGGAGCAAAGAAGAGGGCGCCTCCCACCCTTCAACAGAACTGTCTTGATCATCAGTGTTCCAGCCTTACCAGTTGGAGAATATTTTTAATACTTCTCCTACTTAGAAGTCTTTTACTATCCCTTTCACTGTGCTTTGAGTATTTGCTACTCTTATGCAGGGACAAGCATGTAGCATAATTTAATTTAAACATGAAGCAGATGTTTGAAGGTAAGGCCAGGATTGCCACTCACCATACTCAGAAGGACAAAGGCTTAACAGAGAACATTATAGAAAACAGAGTGCTCTTTGAACATTAGAATATTTTATTCTAATTTGTCCACTGGGTATCAAATGTGAATTGGTTTTTCTTATCAACTTATATTGTATTTTGCATACTAACACTTTTAGTAATTAATAAGAGTTTCATGGTGGAAAGAATTGATCATTATATATCCTGTCTCCTAGAGTTAATACCATTTTTAAAAGGAGACAATGTTTTCACGTTTAAACACAGAATACTATAATTATAAACATCAAGCCTATTTCAAAGATTTTTTCACTGTGATTAATTTAATATAAAATATATTACTAAGCCCTCTCAGAGATCCAGTCAATCTCAAAATTATTTAACATAACAAATCCCCACTATGCAAAAATATTTCGAATAAAAATTGACCTCAATCAAATAATATATCATCAGCATTTACTTCTCAATGCACATGTATATGAGTTTTTATATGATTAGCTAGACGTTTTCATAGAAATGCTAGTTTTCTATTTTCTTTTTAATGATACAGTAGTTACCCTCAGCTGAATTTTATTTTCATGCATCAGTTGCATATTAATCTTGAACATATGTATGGGACTAGATGTAATTAGGTAGTTTTTTAAAAATAAATGCTGGTATTTTAAATTTTATTTTAAGGACAAACTTGCCTTCCTCAATTGAATTTTATTTTTATACCTTCAATTGCACATTTCACTTGAGATCTAGATGACTAGATTTTTTTGTAAGAAAGAAGCAGACTTAAACACAGGAAACCTAAACGAGTCTAGACTTGGAGCTGAGTATAAATCATAACACCTCTTTTGCTAATATAGAACATTTTAGGATGGAAAGAGGCCAAGGTGTACATTTAGGTCTGGCCCATCTTTGAGTTATAATTATTATTATAGCCTACTCTGCTTTCTCCCCAACCTCCTCTTGCCAAAACTATTTTTAAATTATACTTGTAATACTTTCTTCTTTTGCTGGACTTGCTGACTTATTCCATGTTTTCCATTCCCAGTGTGATGAATCTCTTCATATTTTTGTGACTTTTCTTCGATATAAGCTGGTGGTGTCTGCTGGCAGTTGACATTTACTCAAATAGTTAGGATCACTCGTTATATCTATTCCCTGAGAACTGTGCAGATAGAAAATAATCCCTTCTTAATCTCTTAATTCTCAAAGTACCTAGTTCTAAAATTTCCTATGTTTCTAAATGTGTTACTGAATGTACATATTTTTAGTCATTCCATGTCCTAGCTGTCACTTCTAAAATAACAAATTTATAATAAACAAATTTGAATTTGAGTATCCTATATCTAATAATTCATATCATATGTTACCCTTTCTGTCTTTCATTGAAGACAAAAGTTGGCTTTTTCTATTTGGGGAAAAATTGCAGGGTCTTTGTGAATAAATATCTACATATTTATTTCTTATCTAAAATACCTATTATTTAATGACTAACATTTTGACAAGAGTGGGGGATAAAAAAGAGAAGAAACAGATGTAACTAATAACTCTTACATATATTATAAAATCAAAACACTAATAGATTGTTTTTTAGGGGTCAAAAGTATTTCAATGCTTTTGAGACTCATTATTTATCCTGGGCATGACATGAGAAAATAGAAATAACTAGAGTCAATTAAGTTTAATGGCAACCCAGTAACTCCAACACACACACACACACACACACACACACACACACACACACACACCATCCTCACTCTGCTTCTGCTTTGGAATCTGGAGCGGTTTATCACAAGTGAGGTGTTACAGAGTAATTTTCCCTCACTCAGACATGAAAAAGTCAAGATAAAACAATGCTAGTAAGAATATTTGTTTCCCTGCCCATCTCCCTAACATCTGTATCTCAAAACACTGGTCCCCAAAAGTAACTTTTTAAAGGCAGATTCCTAGGCATCATCCAAAAAATTCTTGTTCATTAGATCCAGGATTAGACCCAAGAATCTACATTTTTTTTTTTTTTTTTTACCAAGAAACCCAGGTTTTCTTGAGCTAAAGTACAAAGATTAATCTCTTCATTTTTTTCTAACACGTTTTTCCTTCTCTGATTACTAAATGGTTAAATCCTTTGCTAATGCTTTAAAATATCTTTACACAACTATAGTATAACATAAGTAAGCATGGTTTAAAAAATATGCTTACAACTAATTGGAGCAATTGTGTTCGCAGCCGCCGCCGCGCCACCGTCGCTCTCGAACGCCAGCGCCGACTCTAGCTCGCCGAGCTCCAGCGGAAGGAGAAGGGGTGGTTAAGCAAGGAGGTCTCTATATCATGGCTCCTACAAAGCCGACTTCCCGCAAATCGACTGGTGGTAAAACACCCAGGAAGCAACTGGCTACAAAAGCCGCTTGCAAGAGTGCGCCCTCTACTGCAGGGGTGGAGAAACCTCATGGTTACAGGCCTGGTACTGTGGCACTTCGTGAAATTAATCGTTATCAGAAGTCCACTGAACTTCTGATTCACAAACTTCCTTTCCAGCGTCTGGTGCAAGAAATTGCTCAGGGCTTTAAAACAGATCTGCGCTTCCAGAGTGCAGCTATCGGTGCTTTGCAGGAGGCAAGTGAGGCCTAGCTGGTTGGCCTTTCTGAAGACACCAACCTGTGTGCTATCCATGCCAAACGTGTAACAATTATACCAAAAGACATCAAGCTAGCACGCTGCATACGTGGAGAACGTGCTGAAGAATCCACTATGATGGGAAACATTTCATTCTCAAAAAAAAAAGTCTCTTCTTCCTGTTAACCGGTAGTTCTGAACGTTAGATAATTTTTTTCCATGGGGTCAAAAGGTACCTAGGTATATGATTGCAAGTGGAAAAATAGGGGACAGAAATCAGGTATTGGTAGTTTTTCCATTTTCATTTGTGTGTGAATTTTTAATATAAATGTGGAGTCATAAAACATTAATACAAGTTAAAATGTTTCAGTGAACAAGTTTCAGCAGTTCAACTTAATTATAAATAAACCTGTTAAATTTTTCTGGACAATGCTGGCATTTGGATTTTTTCAAAACAAGTACATTTCTTATTGACGGCAACTAAACGGTGTTTGTAGCATTTTTATCATACAATAGATTCCATCCATTCACTACACTTTTCTGAGTTGTCCTACATGCAAGTACATGTTCTGAATGTTGTCTGTCTTCTGTGCTGTTCCTGTACGTTTGCTATTAAAATACATTAAACTAAGAAAAAAAAACTAATTGGGGAGGGCCAGGCATGGTGGCTCATGCCTGTAATCCCAGCACTTCGGAAGGCCAAGGCAGGCGGATCATTTGAGGTCAGGAGTTCAAAACCAGCCTGATCACCATGATAAAACCCCATCTCTACTAAAATACAAAAATTAGTTAGGCGTGGTAGCGGGCACCTGTAGTCCCAGCTACTCAGGAGGCTGAGGCACAAGAATTGCTTGAACCCAGGAGGCAGAGGTTGCAGTGAGCCGAGATCACACCTCTGCACTCCAGCCTGGGCAACAGAGTGAGACTCCGTCTCAAAAATAAATAAATAAATAAATTAAACTAATCGGAGAGGATAGGACAAATTTGGAGGACATGGCAATTCATTCAGCAAATATTTCTGGAGCATCTATTAAGTGTCAAGCACATTGCTCAGTGCTGGACATATGAAAATACAAAACAACCTTTTTATCATCCAAGGAACACAGAGAGTCTTGCAAAAGACAGACCTAAAATGGATCAATCATAACACAATGTTGTTGATTATAACAAAAACACAGGCAAAATACACTACAGCCTAATATAAAGGAGTAGATACGTTTTACTTCCTTAAACTTTACACTGTGGGTTCTCTTCCCCAGAGTGCCAGACATTATAAAATCTCCAAGGCCGGGCACGGTGGCTCACGCTTGTAATCCCAGCACTTTGGGAGGCCGAGGCAGGAGGATCACGAGGTCAGGAGATCGAGACCACGGTGAAACTCCGTCTCTACTAAAAATACAAAAAAACCAGCCGGGCATGGTGGCGGGCGCCTGTAGTCCCAGCTACTTGGAGAGGCTGAGGCAGGAGAATGGTGTGAACCCGGGAGGCGGAGCTTGCAGTGAGCCGAGATCGTGCCATTGCACTCCAGCCTGGGTGACAGAGGGAGACTCCGTCTCAAAAAAAAAAAAAAATCTCCAGTTAGCCTCTCGAACACCAACCTTCATTTTCTGGTCCTAAACTCCAATTTTTTAGAGTTCTTAGGTGTTTTATTCTGCTCTCACCTGTGTGCTTGTAGCTGTAGCACAAGCAAGGACAGGGTTAGAGAGGGGTCTCTTTAGCCAGTGGCATTTTAGATGCACATCAAAATTGTAGGTTTCAAATGTCCAACTGCCATGATCCAACAAGCCAGAATTCTTAGCCTTTTTATGCCCCTACTGGGGTCAGACAGCCCACATGTAAAAGCACTTGACTACTTTATTAAAGGGAAAAGGTCTTTGAAAATTGAATGTCAAATATACAAATGTCCATATATTTAATACTTCTTTAATCAAATTCCCTTAGAACCTCATTTTGGCAAGATAGTTAAATCCTTTTTATCAGGAATATCTTTTCCTTCCCCTTAGTTTCTTTTCCTTCTCCCCTGTTACCAGCTTATCTACTGAAATGCTCTTAAAATAATTGGGGAAAGAAATAATGTAGGAAAGGGTTACTAAATCTGAATTTTACTGGAACTGGAAAAAAAATGTGGAAAATGGTAAAAGAGAAATTTCAATATTTATATTTGATACAGTGAAGAAAAATTAAGAGCAAACATCTTGAACCATAAACCACTGATAATTGACTTAAACCATGAGTACTTATTAGATTCAAAAGTACAAATGTTACACACCCATATTATCAATTTATTTCACAAATGTTTATTGACCATCTACTATACATACAGCCCTATGAAATGAGCTAAGGATATAACCATAAGTGAAATATGGACATAGTATATGCCCCCATTACATTTATAGTCTGGTAGGGGTGTAAAATCTGTGTTTTTTTTTTTTTTGAGGCAGAGTCTCAATCTGTTGCCCAGGCTGGAGTGCAGTGGCACGATCTCAGCTCACTGCAAGCTCCGCCTCCCGGGTTCATGCCATTCTCCTGCCTCAGCTTCCCAAGTAGCTGGGACTACAGGCGCCTGCCACCACGCCTGGCTAATTTTTTTTTTTTTTGTATTTTTAGTAGAGACGGGGTTTCACCGTGTTAGCCAGGATGGTCTCGATCTCCTGACCTCGTGATCCTCCCGCCTAGGCCTCCCAAAGTGCTGGGATTACAGGCGTGAGCCACCACACCCGGCCGTAAAATCTTAATAAACAAATTTATAATTGCAAATGTGCCCAATGCTAGGTACACAACACTATCAACGCAAGGCAATTTGATCTAAATGAAGAGGTCATTGAAGGCCTCTCTGAGATGGGACGTGAAGGACACGCAGGAAATAATTGGGCAAAGAGAAGTAAGAGCAGCCCAGGCATAGGGCAAATGCTCTGTGATGGGGCTTTATGACAAGGATGGGGCTTTATGACAAGGATGGGGACAGAAAGAAAGCTGATGGGACTGGAATTCAGAGAAGGGCAAGACAGGTGAAGGCTAAACAACTGGGAAGGCACTGATAATATATGAAAAAGTGAAAAACATCAATGGCACCTTGTTCCTGTCCACCAGAGCTCAGAACTGAAATGCAATTTCAACGTCCACCTGAAATGCAAATTCAACAGGTGCTGTGGCAGGGCTAGAGGCAGCAAAGTGGCTCAGCACAATCAGAAGAGTAGGAGAAGAAAAGACTTTCTCTGAGTGGGTGAAGTCTGAGTTGGACATTAAAGGAGGAGAATGACCAGGGAGAAATGGAAAAGCAATAGCAAGGGTGTGTGCCAGAAAGTAGAAAACACTCGACATTAGAAGCAACTGGATGACTAACTAGTTTGATATCTTATCCTACAATTTGCTTTTCTAAATTGTTATTTCTTTTTCTTTGGAGTTTTAAGAAAATCTAATTCTACGTCATGGTCGTGTATCTGTTTAAAATGAAATAAGAAATTTTTTACATGATGTAATATAATAATGAAATCGATTACCTCTGGCCTTCATCTTCAAACATTCTGTCTTTTGTTTCCAATTTGCTTTTTGGTCACCTGTCTTCTTTTCTAGAAATGTTCAGCAGTCACTAGGCCTCCAGAAGCATTCATCCCAATGAAATTCAAGTAATTTTAAAATTCCACCTTTTCTTTCATTACCTTTTTAATATAAAACGTGTGTAATGTTGCTACTAAAAAAGAATGTTTAAAATCTCCTTTTTAGTTTTATATCCTTTATTCTGAGGCTAGTTGAGCTACCTGGACCCTTCAACCAATACTTGTTACAAATGAAGCAAATATTATGTTAGCCTTTTGTTGATCTGTCAGTTCCCATTAGAAATTTTATTTTTGAACCTCTGCTTAGCATGTATTCTGTAATTAAGATAGATGTATTTTTTTAATGATCTACTACCATGGCAAATGATTAGGATGTGTTTATTTGCTTGGTGCTCTTTTTGCTGATAGGAGCATTAAAAACTTTAGTTTTTCAGCACTTAGAATAGGATATGTAATATTTGTACACCAAACCCCTGGAACATGCAATTTACCCCTATAACAACCTGCACATGTATACCTTGAACCTAAAATAAAAGTTGGAAAGAAGGAAAAAGAAATGGTTGCATACTTTGTTGATGACATTATTCTAGATCAATTTTTTTTACCATTTTTGTTCATTTCATTTATACTATTGATAGTATTATAATATGATAAATGTACCTCACTGGTATTTTTATCAACTTTTCTTACAGGAAATATGATTCCCTGGTTTCATCAGCTCTTCCGTTTCAAGGATTTCTTATATAAGTGTGTATGTCAGGTTAATTTATCTGGCTTCATTTCATGTAGACCAAGGTCATGAGTTTAATTTCTTTGGAAGCAGTTCAGTGTTTTAAATGGGAACTAAATTTGGTCCCAAACAGACCTGATTTTCCATCTTGACTCCTCCCACCCCCAACGGCACCCCTTTCCCAGGTCACAGGAGATAGAGTGCTTTATTCTATCTAGACTCAAGACCCACCCAAGTCAGATACATTTTGAAAAATATTTCTCCCTGTAAACCCTTAAAACCCAATATTCAGCCAGTGATATGGGTTTACATGCATTTTCCTTTGGGTCAAAGTAAAGTATTTGGGCCAATTTCCCAATTTCCATGAGACTCAGTTGCTTCATCTTTAATTAGAGAAAATGTTTGAAGGATCTCACAGGGTCCTTGTGACATCTAAATATGGCAAACACCAGTGATGTCTGACACATAGTAGTTGCTGAACAAATGTTTATACTTTCCTTCCCTGTGCTTGATATTTTCTATCCACGTATGGACCAAATAAATTGTTAAAATCATAGATTGCTGACATAATCTTGACAAATACAAATCACATTCCATTTAGAATTGTTGTCTTCCTCCAAATAGCTTTCGTAGCCCTACTGTATTATTATCTATGAGTCACAATTATAAAAATACATATGTATTTGAAATGATTTATGGATATTTAACAATAAACATTTAATCGGCCCCATTAGATTTATGTGAATATAATAAAAGTCATTGGAGAGGTTTTTTTATTTAAAGTAATTTTTCAATGGGGATGAGAATACCAACCTTTTAGATTTACTGCTTAAAAAGGAATAGGTTAATAAATATAAAACATTTGGTACATCGTAGTGCACAAAATTAAGTCCTCAATAACAGATAACTTATTATTTTTTAAAGAGCCTTAAGGTTTTGTTTGTTTGTTTGTTTGTGTTGTTTTTTTTTTTAACCAAAGAAGTACACCAAATCATAGACTGCTAGAACAATTTAGAAAAAAAGAAAGAGCACGAACGGGGTCGGGGGTGGGTGGAGTTTTCTAAAGCAGGAACTATTCACTCCTGCGTTAGCCCCATAGTAGCTTAGTAACGTTTGGCAAGTCAACCTCTGTGAGCCTCAATGCTTTCCTTTAACCCCAGGGTGATTTGTTTCAGCATTCAACAAATGTTTACTGAGCACATAAGGCAGGCCACATAGAATGAACCTTTAATATGATGGCATATATAAAAGGGTCTATGCATAATCAAATGAGATCCAAATGCAGGTTCCTGTGAGCTTTGGTGAGAGATCGAATTACAAAATTAATTAACACTTTAGCTGCCTGACAGAGGAGTTGGATTTAATGTTGTGATCATCAAGATGCCATTCCTGAGAGCCCTCATGACACTAAAAGACAGGTCTTTCCTTAAAAGCACAGGACCAAACATGGAAGTGTGCTCTGGTAGATGTAGAATAATTAACGGATTGCTATTGTCATCTTACTTAACTCTTACACATTTTCTGAATCCCAAGTCATGCAGAGAGTCTATGTACCTCCAGCAATGCGAGAGCACGTCCATTTATATATACTATATACATACATACATATATCGAAACCTAGTATATGAGCTGTAGGGACTTTGGTGGTAAAAATGGTGCTTGCAAAGGGCAGCCTGACCCAAAGAAAGCCTTTTTTTTTTTTTTTTTTTTTTTTTTTGAGACCCAGTCTCTCTCTGTCGCCCAGGCTAGAGTGCAGTGGCATGATCTCAGCTCACTGCAACCTCCGCCTCCCGGGTTCAAGTGATTCTCCTGCCTTAGCCTCCCAAGTAGCTGGGATTACAGGTGCCCGCCACCACGCCTGGCTAATTTTTGTATTTTTAGTAGAGACAGGGTTTCACCATGTTGGCCAGGCTGGTCATGAACTCCTGACCTCAGATGATCTGCCCACCTTGGCCTCCCAAAGTGCTGGGATTACAGGCGTGAGCTACCACACCTGGCCAAGAAAGCTTTAAAGAAAAAAAGGTGGAGTTAAAGTATTCTCCAATCTTTATTATGTTGTATTGAAAAATATACTGAAAAAATATCTGGATCAAGCTTCCTTGAGTTGAGCTAAAATACAAGGGCAAAACTTTATGTGACAGGATTAATGAGGTTCACACAAGTGAAAAGATTGGCTCTACCTGCATGCGCGTGTCTTCTTTTGCTAAATGCGACATACTTCTCTACCCAGGACTCATTTATTAAGTTGGTCTTCTATCTGGAACAAAAATTCACTTAAGCTAGATTTATTTGAAAATATAGTCCCCTGCCCCCACCATAAACTACTAAAGCCCAGATTCAGCTAGGGTCCTGAGTTGATATATATTTTCCTCCATGTTGTTTTCTCTACTAAAAAAAAAAAAAAAAAATCACGTCACAGTTACACAGCTATGCAGCTGTTTTACAAAGGCTGAATCTTGCTACTATTGTGTAAATGGTATCATTTTCTTGATCAAAAATGTATTTTTATATTTACTTGCCCCCCAGAATATAGCATGAGGCTATCCTTGGAGATTCATCAGCTGGATCTACTGCAATAAGGCGATTGTGGTCCCCCATCAGCATTGCTCTTGAGGTGAAACATAATTAGCACTCCATCAAAAACCACTTTGGAGAACACAAACAGTAGCTGGCTTCCAAATCAGACTCCTGAAAAGAACTGCATTATACCGTATAAATAAAATGCTAATTTATTATCGATTGTATGAGGGTAGTGCATGCACAGAGAGGCTTGGTTGCTTTCCAATATAAAGTACATATTCGATTACATCCACCCTCCCTTCGTCTTTTGTAATAAAGATGCTTGCAAAGAGGTTGGGCTGAACATTCTTCAATACACTCTGTGTGTTCTATGGGATTTAGGAAAACAAAAAGAAATCCTGCTCCTATCTGCAAGGATTTTACAGTGTGGAGGGGAGACTAGAGCATGCAACAACAGAGTAGTCTCCCAGGTCCTGCCCCTTAATCACTGCCCTTAGAAGATACCATGTCTGAGAAGCCATGCTTGCCCAGATTTAAGACTCAGGGCTGGAATAAAAATCAAGGTTTGAGTAGCTGGAAGTACTGCCCTATTAATAAACCATTTTAAAGCCTTAAAATGGAACAACTCTAAATATACTTTTGGTCAGACATAGGCACCCAAGTTACAAATCATTTGACAGCTGATGTGCTACAAAGTGAGTATTTGGAAATGTTCTTCTGGGGGGATTTTTAAAGACTACAGTAAACCAAAACCTTCCCAGGGTACTTCAAGTATAATTCTGTCCAGAAGGAGTAGGAGAGATTAGATGGCATCTCAAGCTTCCTTACAACCCTATAACTCTGTCGTGCTGAAGTACTTACATTGCAGAGGAGCCATGCAATTTTATGCTACCCCGTTAAAATACTATAAAAAAAGAAATATTCAACATAACAAAGTAGAATATAACAAACGCCATTCAGAATGAAGGTGAGGGCAGATGGAAAGACATGGATTAGTTAGGTAGTGTATGTTCTCAAATGAGAAGGATTGTTGTAACATAATTAAATCGATTTTATAACATAGTGAAAGAGTCCTGGCTTGATTCAATTTGCTTTGAGAAGAATCTTAGATAGCCAGTCAATATGGTTCCACAAAGATGAACAAAAATCAAACGTTGGGCGTAGAAAAGGATCCTAATAATCATCTAGGTCAGGGCTCAGCAAACTTTCCTTGTAAAGGACCAGGTAGTAAAAATTGTAGACTTTGTGAATCATATAGTCACTGTGGTAAATACTCAGCTCTGCTGCTGAAGCACCATAGACAATAAAAAGCAGCCATTAACGATATGTAAACAAATGGGTATGGCTGTGTTCCAATAAGACTATATTTATGAACACTGAAATCTGAATCTCATATAATTTATGTGCATAATGGAATATAGGTTGAGTATCCCTTATCTGAAATGCTTGAGACTGTGTTTCAAATTTCAGATTTATTCTGATTTTTGAATATTTGCATTTACATAGAGAGATATCTCAGAAATGGGACCCAAGTCTAAAGAAGAAATTCCTTTATGTTTCATATACCACTTATACACATAGCATGAAGGTCGTTTTATACAGTATTTTTAATAATTGTGTGCACAAAATGAAATTCTGACTGCATTTTCACTGAAACCCAGTCACATGAGGCCAAGTATGGAATTATCCGCTTATGACGTAATGTTAGCACCAGGAAAGTTTTGGATTTTGGAGCATTTTAGATTTTTGGATTTTCAGATTAGGAATGCTTAACTTGTATTCCTCTTTTCTGACATTTTTAACCATTTATAAATATCAAAACCTTTGTTAGCTTGGAGACCATACAAAAAAAGGCAGTGGACTCCATTTTTTAGTACAGTAGTTTTCAAACTACTTTTAGTAGCAGATGTCTTCAAGTGAAATTGCACAGGTAGGGCTAAAAAAAACTACCTTTTAAGTAAGAACTTCCTCTCTTCTAATAAAATTACATAGAGCAAATAAGAGCAAGATTGCATTGACCTAGGGGCACTAACAGGAGTTGCCTATTTGCTGCTCCCAAAGGCCCACCTCCCTGCCTTGCCGAAACTAAAATTCCTCAATGTATGATATGGTTTGTCTGTGTCCCCACCCAAATCTCATCTTGAATTCCCACGCTGTCGGAGGGACCGGGTGGGAGGTAATTGAATCATGGGGGCAGGTCTTTCCCATGCTGTTCTTGTGATAGCAAATAAGTCTCACGAAATCTGATGGCTTTATAAGGCGGAGTTTCCCTGCACAAGCTCTCTTTTTGCCTGCTGTCATCCATGTAAAACGTGACTTGTTCCTCCTTGCCTTCCACCATTATTGTGAGGCCTCCCCAGCCATGTGGAACTGTGAGTCCATTAAACCTTTTTCCTTTTGTAAATTGCCCAGTCTCAGATATGTCTTTATCAGCAATGTGAAAATGGACTAATACAATGTACGATTCAGAACCCATGACTATCATTCAAGCTACTCAGTTTCTTCCTGAAGAATCTGAGGCACACAAAGATGAAATAATTGTTTGAAAGCATCGGTCATTTTAAGTAGACAAGCTCCAGAATATGAATCCTTCATGTGTCCTCGTTTTGGCTTCCCCCAAACACAACAACATAAGTTTTTAGGGGTAAAACCCAAGTTGAAGGTACACGTGAGGGCCAAGTAAAAGAACAAATGCTGCCTGGGTATCTAGTAGAAAACTCTTCTCTCATGGCACTCCATGTCAGAGACACATGGGAAACTTGTGGTTAAGATTGGAGAGTGTTCATCAACTACGGGGACATTAAACCAGACCCTCCCTCACATGTGAGTGCTTTCTGGTAGCAAACAGGGCACTTATGTGCAGTCTCTGGAGGAGCCCTAACCCTATCAGGATGGGACTGCCTTCATCTGTGCTTTTCCCATCATCCTGAAGTGACTCAACACCAGATCACTGCCAAGGAGTCTCATTCAGCTTCCTATGATAGCATCCCTGACTTTGGATAAAACTGCTTAATACAGCATTTCCCAAAGAACATCTCAAATAACGCTAGTGTTGTATTTCCAGAGATGCAAATAAGTGTTCTCAAATCAAAAAGGGGAAAAACAAGTTCCCCTGATCAAACAAGTATATACACTATTCCCCATTAGTAATCCACAATGCACGCTGGCAGATTAAAGGATCTGAGAAACCTTACAGGAAAGGATCTTACTTAACTTTTTAAACCAGCATTTCCCCCAATTTATTTTAGAATGTAACGGGGTTTTTTATTCTTCCGTTCTTTATTTTGTTCTCGTTTTCTGGACTCACACCTTTCAGTGGAGGTGAAAGAAACTGGGAGCTGGTTTTACACTCAAGCTTTTTTGTGATACTTAAAAGCTTATTAATGTACTCAACAAATACACTTTGTGTGATTACTGGGGGCAGGCCCTTGGAATACTTTGATGAACAATAAAGGCATGTTTTTCTCTCTTGCAGAGTTTATATCCTAATTAGGGAGACAAACAGAAAACCAGTAAATAAATAAATTTATCCATTCCATGATGATTTATTGAGTACCTACTTTGTGCTAAGCACTGTTTGTGCCAGGAAATGGAGATACAGACAAATGACCACCCTTGTGGCTTCCATGACGATAATAAGTTAATGATGAAATTCACTTCACTTAAGCTCTTATTATGTGCCAGGCACTGTTCTATATGCTTTACATGCTGAGCACCAAAACCATCTACCTGTATATTCAGCTTGGATATTGAGGACTAAAGCTCCCTAACCTCATACCTCCACCATAATGTAACTTTGTATCCCACTGTCATTACTTTCCCTGAGTTTCTGGCCGAAGCAAGTGGTTTGATTGGTCATTACAGGGACTTTCCCAAAGACCCATCTCTTCCCAACTTTTCAGTAGAATCAACAGAGAACTTACGTAGTACAATTTTTTGAAATCCTGTCTCAAAATCCTGGCTTTCCTGTTTTCACCAATCCTAGACTGTTATATCCTGATTCGTACCCAGTCTTAATAAAATCCTCTTTTTGAAAAAACCCCACCTTAAACCAAACTTCCAATTCTCAATAAATTCCGACCTTGCCTTCACCTTTGGGAGACAAAACCAAAGTAGTTCTCTTGAGGTAGTGGTCTTCCTTATCACAGTTATTTTACCAACAAGTTGTATTGCTAATATTTAGAGAGTCAACATTCTACAAAGCTAAATTCATTTATGGCTCATGACAACACTATGATATACGTATCATCATTGTCCTTTTTCAATGTATGAGGAAATTGAGGCACAGATAGTCAAAGTAACATAGTCATGGTTCTACTGCTAATAAGTAGCAGAAGAAAGATCTGAATAGAGGATATCTGGTTTAAAAGACCATAATTTTGTATAGGTAGGGATGAGTGCCATGAACTCTAAAGTGAAGTGATATGGGAGTCATGAGCTGATTTAGATGGGTAATCTAAGAAGTCTTCTCTGGAGAGAAGATATTTGTGGGAGACTTCAAATGATGAAAGAGAAAGACCCATTCCAGGCAGAGGCAATTTGCAAGTGCAGGAACGAGCCTGGTTTACTCAAGGAAAGGAAAGGCTAGTGTGGCTGGAATGTGGAGAGTAAGGAGAATAGTGGTAAGAACTGAAGTCAGTGAGGAGACAAGGGACAGCCTCTTTAGGATCTTCTAATTTGAGTTTAAATTTTATTCTGATTACAGCATGAAGCTTTCCAAGGATTATAAGCAGGGATATGAAGAGATGTTTTAAGTTTAAATGCCTATGAAGCATAATTTTCTCTCTCTATGAAACTGGAACCAGGCATACATTTCTGCTCCATATTAAAGAATATTTACTCTAAGCCAAAATAACCTAGATGCTTGGTCCAAGAAACACCTGCTCCTAAAAGATGACTATGAACTGACTCAGTGACATATTTGTCACAACTCATTTCAAAACCATTGCCTCACAGTACCCACCAATCCAAATCCATTCACTCAAATGTATCCAACAATTCAAAACTACGCAGTGAAACTTAACCAATCCCTGCCTAACAAGACCCATCTTGAAATAACCCAGACCAAGCTGTAAAATATAATAAATACCCTATTCTAATTTTCTCATTTTGAGATCCTACTAAGACTCTGTAGAATTATGTTTTTTCTTATAGCAGAAGGTCCAAAAACTTAAATATGTATGATCAAAAGGTTTTTCTGGTGTTTGGGGAGCCCGAAGTCAACACTACTGCGTGAAGAGTGTGGATCAAAGGCCAGACAAGAGAACACAGACCCATGAGGAAACACCTGAAGGACAGCTGAAGAGAGATGAGGGTAAACTAAGGTTGGGGGCAGCAGAAAAGGAGACAAGTGATCAGATTTGGAATGTATTTTGCCGTTTGAAGTTTCTGGAAGATTGTATACTTGTAGGTAGAGGTTTGGGGAATGAGAAGAAAAATAAATGTTATCTAGATTTTTATTTATTATTAATTTTTAAAATTAGCATGATTTTCTTAACCTGGGCAGCCAACTAATGGTAGTGCCATGTACTAGGGGGAGAAGTTGAAGAAGAATCAATTCTGAGAGTAGAGGATAAACAGAAATTTCCTTTTAGGCACGTTAAATTTGAAGGGCCAATTAGCCATCAATTGGAGCTATCAAAGCAGCATTTGGAATTACGCTACTGTGGAGATATCACAGTCATTCGGCTTAGAATTCAGCCAACTTGGGTGTTTTTCAAGGCTACTGGGGAACTAAGGGAAACAAGAAGTGAGCGATAAATTTGCAAGGGCCATGCAAAGGCAGCTAAATGTTATTTTTATGTTTGAGCAAATGTTATCTTTGGGATATGAAATGGAAAGATCTGAGAATAAAAATTATGGAATGAAAGGAGTAACAGTTGGGAATACATAGAGTGCTAGTGACAAATTGAAATTGCTACTAAGAAGTGCTCTAAAATTATTACTTGTAGGATTTTCTCTTTATATCCATCTCACTTGTTTCTGTCCCACGAAGGAGAAAATCACCAATTTATCGCTTTCAGCAAGCACGTGTGTATTCAGAATTGCCACACTGCTCTGCTCTTTAGAAAGATAAAATATACCACATTGCATTGAACAAATCTACAACTGGAATTTTTTTTAGAAAAGATAAGTATTTGTGCTGTGATTGTGCTATCATCTGGAATTTATTATAATGTGACAATATATTCGTAGTAAAATGATACAGTAATATATTAGCAGTAAAATGATGCAAGTGCAATAATATGTCTAGAACAGGGGTCCCCAACCCCTGGGCTGCGGTCTGGGTCAGAATCCGGCTGCACAGCAGGAGGTGAGTGGCTGGCCAGCCAGTATTAAGCATTACAGTCTGAGCTCCGCCTCCTGTCAGATCTTGGGAGGCACTAGATTCTCATAGGTGTATGAACCCTACTGTGAACTGCACATGCATGCAAGGGATCTATGTTGCATCCTCCTAACGAGAATCTAACTAACGCCTGATGTTCTGAGGTGGAACGGTTTAATCCTCAAATCACCCCCCAGACCCCGTCCATGGAAAAATTGTCTTCCACGAAACTTGTCCCCGGTGCCTAAAAGGTTGGGGACCACTGGTCTAGAAGTAACTTACATTTAGGATTCTTACTCATATTAGCTGTGCCTGGGTGAAAATCCTTCAAAAATCATTTTATAATAATTCTAAGCACAATACACTCACAGATTATATGCATTTACCAAGGCCACTTTAAGAGCTTCAAT
This sequence comes from Symphalangus syndactylus, assembly GCF_028878055.3. Classification (NCBI taxonomy): domain Eukaryota; kingdom Metazoa; phylum Chordata; class Mammalia; order Primates; family Hylobatidae; genus Symphalangus; species Symphalangus syndactylus. Next base: position 42,754,218 of record NC_072447.2, on the reverse strand, counting down.
ATTTTACCACCTTTTTTTGTGTTTTTTTTTATTTTTTATTTATTTTTATTTTTATTTATTTTTTTTTTTTTGAGACAGAGTCTCGCTCTTTCACCCAGGCCGGACTGCAGTGGCGCTATCTCGGCTCACTGCAAGTTCCGCCTCCCGGGTTCACGCCATTCTCCTGCCTCAGCCTCTCCAGTAGCTGAGACTACAGACGCCCGCCGCCGCGCCCGGCTAATTTTTTGTATTTTTAGTAGAGACGGAGTTTCACCGTGTTACCAGGATGGTCTCGATCTCCTGACCTCGTGATCCGCCCGCCTCGGCCTCCCAAAGTGCTGGAATTACAGGCGTGAGCCACCGCGCCCGGCCTATTTTACCACCTTTACAAAGAGGTATGGTTAATAAAATTATCAGAATGCACCTTACAAACATTGGTGGGGTAGAAGAGGAATCAGTGATTCTACAAATTAATATAATTATCATATTTTCAAAGCATATTGCATGAAGCCTAAATTTGAGAAACTAGAAACTGCAAAGAAAAAATAGAACATTAATTTGCATTGGAATATTCATAGGCTCAATTTTTCTCTCTCATTTCTAAATTTCTGAAATTTTCCTGTTACTCTTCCTGCTTTCAATTTCTCCTTACATTAATCTTTCATATACATGGTGACCCGGGTTACCTTTCCCAAAGCAGTATTTTCATTATTATGTCACTTTAGGTCATCAATGACTGCTCATCACCAATAGCATAAAATCCAAGCTTTGATCTGCAACTCAAGAGCCTCTAGAATCCAGAGAAACCTGCTTTTCCAGCCTTCCCTCTCACTACTTTTCCCTCTATGACATCTAGATTTATCTTTGCAATCACCTCTGAATAGACCATTTCATTTCTACCTCTCTCTCTCTTTTTTTCCTTTTTTTATTGAGATGGAATTTCACTCTTGTTGCCCAGGCTGGAGTGCAATGGCACAATCTCGGCTCACTGCAACTTCCACCTCCTGGGTTCAAGCAATTCTCCTGCCTCAGCCTCCCGAGTAGCTGGGATTACAGGTGCATGCCACCATACCCGACTAATTTTGTATTTTTAGTAGAGACGGAGTCACTCCATGTAGGTCAGGCTGATCTCGAACTCCCAACCTCAGGTGATCCACCCGCCTCGGCCTCCCAAAGTGCTGGGATTACAGGTGTGAGCCACTGCACCTGGCCCCTCTCCCTTTTATTCATACTTTTATTCCCCAAAGAGATTATGCCACCCTCAAAAATAAATGTCTTGCCATTCTTCTTAGCTCACAATAGCCCCTTCTTTTTTTCAGCCTTTAATTACTACATAGCCAATAGAGCTCTTATTTTATGGATGAGTACGAAAATGATGAAGAGGCATAAGATGTGCTTCATTAAACCTGTCCTCTCAACTGGTATCAACATTCTACCGTCATAACTTGCTGGTCCCCTCTAAATAAAAGTGTGAACAGTTACAGGGCAGCGACTTCATTGATACACTTTTTAATGCCCACAAGCTTATAAGTTGAACTCGGCAAGATTTCAGTGATGATCTCCTTTGGAATTTGCCAAAAGATTTTTTTTTCAGTTTAAGAAAATGAAGATAAGCATCAAAGTATAGTAGAGCTTATTAGTAGGGATTATGCAGGCTGACAAGCCTCTGTTCTCATTGTTCTCCTCATCCAGGGAACCCCAGTCAATTAGAGTCAATTAACAGATACATGAACTGAATCTTCTGAGTGCAAGGCACTGGGTGGGAGAGTGTATCAACGAGCATGACAAAGCTAGGGCCCGTATGTAGTATCCACTCATAATTGCTTGTGTCCTTCAGGGGCAAAGTTTTCTTTTCTTTTCCAGAATCAGGTGAACTGAAAAACAGAAATCATAAGAATATTTCTAAACAAGATGAGATGTAGGCTAGCTGGTTAAGAGCTCAGTGACAAAATAAGAAAGGATGTAACCAACTCAATGGCAGAAACATAAGATCTGTGACTTCAAACAGGTATAGCAACTGATCAGCAACTAACTCAATGACAAAAATGTAAGAGCTGTAACTTCAAACAGGTATAGCAACTAATCAGCAAGAAACAGAAGGATCACTGTCCTCCCTGGATCTGGAAGCTACTAGAGTATATCATATATATAACGCTTAGGAGAAAAAAACTTATTTTCTGAACAAGACAACATATTTGTCTCTCTCCCTCCACCTCAGGAAATAGGACATTTTGTTGAGTAAATATCAATAAGCTACTTTGATCCCTATTTTCCATAATAGGGCAAAGATGTTTGCATTCTAAAGAAAGTGAGAATGGCCATCAGGATTTTGTTTTGCCAAGAATGTGTTTGTAAACTCAGGACCAGAGCTGAATTATTTGGCACAACAGAGGAGAGTTTTGAGGCTATGTGGGAAAGAGATAAAGAGGAACCAGACAGCTGGCAGCTGAAGAGAGGGATTTGGGAAGGGAAAGCAGGCAGATACAAAAGAAAAATTAATTTTGTTTCTATCAAGTGATGTGTGATGTAAATCTTCTTCTTGATCTCCTTTCTAAATATTCAGTAACATCTACATTTATTACTAGTGTGTTGAATATTTGTTTTTACTTAGCTACTTTTAATTAAGTTTTTTTTTGAGGGGGATGTGGGAGCAACAAAGTGCTTAACAAATCCTCAGGAGACAGCAGGAGTTCTATACTTAGGATTAAGAAGAAAGGAATGGTAGTGTGGTGACCATTCTTCAAGACGGCTCCTAATGATCCTTACCACCTGCTATTCACGCCCTTATGTAGTTTTCTCACACATTGAATAGGTTTCACCTCGTAACTAATAGGATATTGTAGACGTGATGGTATGTGACTTCCAAGGCTAAGTCACAGAATGCATGGTGGCTTCCAAAAGTCCTCTCTTAACCACTCACTCTGGGGAAAAAAAACAAACAACTTCCGTTTCTTGAGCATGCTCAAGCAGTACTATGGGGAGGTCCGTGTGGCAAGAAACTGAGGCTTCCTGCTAATAGCCAGCATTAATTTGCCAATGCTATGAGTGGGACACCCTGATAGGAGATCCTATAATACATACTGCCGGGTGCGGTGGCTCACACCTGTAATTCCAACATTTTGGGAGGCCAAGGCAGGCGGATCATCTGAGGTCAGGAGTTTGAGACCAGCTTGGCCAACATGGTGAAACCCCATCTCTACTAAAAACACAAAAATTAGGTGGGTATGGTGGCACACGCCTGTAATCCCAGCTACTCGGGAGGCTGAGAGAGGAGAATCACTTGAACCTGGGAGATGGAGGTTGCAGTGAGCCAAGATCACACCATTGCACTCCAGCCTGGATGACAGAGTGAGACTCAGTCTAAAAAAAAAAAAAAAAAAAATCTTTTCAAAAAACCAGCTCCTGGATTCATTGATTTTTTTAAAGGGTTTTTCGTGTTTCGTGTCTCTATCTCCTTCAGTTCTGCTCTGATCTTAGTTATTTCTTGTCTTCTGCTAGCTTTTGAATGTGTTTGCTCTTGTTTCTCTAGTTCTTTTAATTGTGATGTTAGGGCGTCCATTTTAGATCTTTCCCGCTTTCTCCTGTGGACATTTAGTGCTATAAATTTCCCTCTAAACAATGCTTTAGCTGTGTCCCAGAGATTCTAGTAAGTTGTGTCTTTGTTCTCATTGGTTTCAAAGAACTTATTTATTTCTGCCTTAATTTCATTATTTACCCAGTAGTCATTCAGGAGAGGATTGTTCAGTTTCCATGTAGTTGTGCGGTTTTGAGTGAGTTTCTTTTTTTTCTTTTCTTTTTTTTTTTTTGAGACAGAGTCTCGCTCTGTTGCCCAGGCTGGAGTACAGTGGCACGATCTGGGCTCACTGCAAGCTCCGCCTCCCGGGTTCACACCATTCTCCTGCCTCAGCCTCCCGAGTAGCTGAGACTACAGGTGCCCGCCACCACGCCTGGTTAATTTTTTGTATTTTTAGTAGAGACAGGGTTTCACCACGTTAGCCAGGATGGTCTCAATCTCCTGACCTCGTGATCCGCCCACCTCGGCCTCCCAAAGTGCTGGGATTACAGGCGTGAGCCACCACGCCCAGCCTTGAGTGAGTTTCTTAATCCTGAGTTCTAACTCGATTGCACTGTGGTCTGAGAGACTGTTATAATTTCTGTTCTTTTGCATTTGCTGAGGAGTGTTTTACTTCCAATTATGTGGTCAATTTTAGAATAACTGCAATGTGGTACTGAGAAGAATGAATATTCTGTTGATTTTGGGTGGAGAGTTCTGCAGATGTCTATTAGGTCCGCTTGGTCCAGAGCTGAATTCAAGTCCTGAATATCCTTGTTAATTTTCTATCTCGATGATCTGTCTAATATTGACAGTGGGGCGTTAAAGTCTCCCACTACTATTGTGTGGGAGTGTTAAGTCTCCTTGTAGGTCTCTAAGAACTTGCTTTATGAATCTGGGTGCTCCTGTATTGGGTGCATATATATTTAGGATAGTTAGCTCTTCTTGCTGCATTGATCTCTTTACTATTATGTAATGCCCTTCTTTGTCTTTTTTTATCTTTGTTGGTTTAAAGTCTGTTTTATCAGAGACTAGGTTTGCAACTCCAGCCCTTTTTTGCTTTCCATTTGCTTGGTAAGTATTCCTCCAGCCCTTTATTTTGAGCCCATGTGCGTCTTTGCACATGAGATGGGTCTCCTGAATACAGCACATCGATATGAACAGACACTTCACTAAAGAACACATTTACGCGGCCAACAAGCATACGATAAAAAAACACTCATCATCACTGGTCATTAGAAAAGTGCAAATCAAAACCACAACGAGGTACCATCTCACACCAGTTAGAATGGCGATCATTAAAAAGTCAGGAAACAACAGATGCTGGAAAGGATATGGAGAAATAAGAATGCTTTTACACTGTCGGTGGGAGTGTAAGTTAGTTCAACCAATGAGGAAGACAGTGTGGCGATTCCTCAAAGATGTAGAACCAGAAATACCATTTGACCCAGCCATCCCATTACTGGGTATATACCCAAAGGATTATAAATCATTCTACTATAAAGACACATACACACATATGTGTATTGCAGCACTATTCACACTAGCAAAGACTTGGGACCAACCCAAATGCCCATCAATGATAGACTGGACAAAGAAAATGTGGCACATACACACCATGGAATACTATGCAGCCATAAAAAAGAATGAGGTCATGTCCTTTGCAGGGACATGGATGAAGCTGGAAATCATCATTCTCAGCAAACTAACACAGGAACAGAAAACCAAACACCACATGTTCCCACTTATAAATGGGAGTTGAACAATGAGAACATACGAACACAGGGAGGGGAACGTCACACACTGGGGCCTGTCGGGGAGTGGTGGGCTGGGGGAGGGATAGCATTAGGAGAAATACCTAATGTAGATGACAGGTTGATGCGTGCAGCAAACCACCACGGCACGTGTATACCTATGTAACAAACCTGCACGTTCTGCACATGTATCTCAGAACTTAAAGTATAAAAAAAAAATCCTACATTTCCAGTCAAGCCTTCAGAGGATTGCAGCCCTAGCCAACATCTTTATGGCCATCTTATTAGAGACACCAAGTCAGAGCTACCCAGATAAGCTGTTCTTAAATCTCTGACCCAAAGAAACCCTGAGGATGATAAATGTTTGTTGTTGTTTTAAGTTTGGGGATTTGATATGCGGCATAGATAAGTAATACTGGTAGCTTCCTAGTGTTTCACAGATTCTATTACTGAAATTAAAGGGCAAAATTTTGCTTATTGGAAGGATCGAGGGTTTTGGATTACACCAGGAATATAGTTTTAGTTTAACCACTTACTAGTTACGAGTTTTTTTTTAATTTTCTGAGGCTCAGTTTCTTCATCACTAAAATGAGGCTTCTGATGTTTGATAAGATAATAAAGTATATATGGCTGGACGTGGTGGCTCATGCCTATGATCCTAGCACTTTGGGACGCCAAGGTGGGTGGATCACTTGAGGTCAGGAGTTTGAGACCAGCCTGGCCAACATGTTGACACCTCATCTCTACTAAAAAAACAAAATACAAAAGTTAGCCGGGTGTGGTGGTGCACACCTGTAATCCCAGCTACTCAGGAGGCTGAGGCACGAAGATCACATGAACCTGAGGGGCAGAGGTTGTAATGAGCCAAGATGACGCCACTGCACTCCAGCCTGGGTGACAGAGCAAGACTCTGTCTCAAAAAACAAAACGAAACAAACAAAAAACAGACCATAGGAAACTATATACACCATCTAATATATGGCTTGGCATATCGTATGTGTTTAATAAATGTTGGTCATCATAACAGTACTAATTGTTCATATATTTACATTGTCCTTGGAAACCCTTAAGGTACAATGAAATAGCCTATTCATAGTATGCATCATTCAATTCAAGTAAGTCCTAAATATATGGGCACTGTTCACTTACTAAAACAATTTACCTTACTGGGAACTAGTAATGCTATGATGGCCACTATATGCTCCTGGTTCAGAAAATGCAAAGGACATAGAAGAGTGTACCGGACACAATTAGTGATCTGCTCCTATACCCTTCATTTCCTTTACCAGTGCTTTGTTTTATCCCATATGTTCTGTAATTCATGATAAGGGCTTACAGCAGAAACTTCTAAAACTTGACCTTGGATACCAGAGTTGTCTCACCCTAATTTAGAACCAGAAGTTCCTGAGAGTTTATGTTCCTTGGGACAGACTACAGTTCATGATTGACTAGCTCTGGATTATAAGAAGACAGTTCCTATGTTTGAGACAAGACAAACTCAGAGGTACATTTTTTGTTCCAGGGCTCACCACAGGATCAGACTGAGTCAGAGACTTCACCTGAAATTGAACCCTTGCTTGGCTTCTTCCCTTTTTTATTCTGCTTCTTTGATCCTTCACTGGTATTTCCTGTGAGTACTTCCTTAATAAATTACTTGCGCTGGAATCCTTGGCTCAGAGTCTGCTTCTGAGATCCTTCAAGTTAAGACAGAATTTAAGCCAGGCCTGCCCTCTCACAGACACTTTTATTTTATTTGTTCCTCTTTAGGAACAAATGTGACCGAGCAGCCAATTCAACTGTTGATTTGAAAATTAGCATAGAGTATGGGGGTTACATTTTTGGAATTTCAAAATTACTAGAAATGCCAATGCTTCCAACCTAGCTGAAGGTCAGGTAATTGAGTTGGAAACAACATTTGTGAAAGGAACGTTGTTTCCAGTTAAATTCAAATTATACACACCATGGCTAAACTATGTAATGCAAACAACACACTCTGATAATAAGGGGACTAATGAATGAATATATAAGCACACTGCCTTTTATACAATTCTGAAATTTCTTCTCAACTGAATTACAAACTCTAAATCACTCATTGCTCCCAGAGGGAGAATGGGAAGAAGATTAATACATAATGAGCACTTGTTTCATGCCAGGCAACATGTTAAAGTGTTTTATGTATCTTTCAATCTTTGTGCTCATGCTTCAAAGGAAAGGAGTCCCACTTTACAAAAGAATCTGAGAGTCAGAGTGTTTGTGTAACTTGTCCGTGGTCACACAGCCAGCAATAAGAGAATATACTCAAGCCTATATCTGTGTGATCACCAAAACCATACTCTTCCCACCCACAATGATCTGACGTCAAGAAAAATGTTGATATAATTACATCAACAAATTGCGGCACAACTTACAATTTTGAGTATGTCTAATTCCTGGAGGACCCTTTTTAGTGTGCATGTTACATTAACAAGATTTTTACATGCTTCCCATTCATTTAAGACCATATAGATTCACCCTGATGAATCAGCCAATGAAATATCAAGGTACTTTATGATATGCCTATATTGAGATCATCCCTACGCTTAAATACATAATATTAATATATTAATATTTTCATCTCTCCTTCACATGAATGTCATTTCCCATCCCGTATTGACTATCTAATAGGTCTGAAATAAAATTAAGTGAGAAGGCAAACACATCATTAAGCATGTGTTTTTCTTATTGCCCAAATTGTTTGGATTAAGTCCACTAGTAGATATATTTCCACAGCAGTGAATTTTCAGTCAATAGAATTACAGAGGAACCTAATAAGGAAGTAAGTAATGTGGGAAGATCGAGATAAGACAGGGTAGGTATTTCACTTGAGCAATGAAACATGAAAATGCTCTTGGGAAGCCAGGGCAATTTTGAATTATGTTGATGGAAGACTCTATTCAATGCAGTTGACTACTCTTCTTGCCCATTTTATTCTCTGACTTATGAGGATTAATTATAACTCTACTAACCTGTATTTTCTTGTTTAGCCTATTCCAGGCCGTTAATTCTGGACTAGGCATATAATTTCACAATATACACCAAAAAGGCTTTAATGAAGTATAAAGGGATGTAAAAAATTCTTCTAAATCTTCCCTTTCCCCTGTAGGATTTTTGTTTAAAAATCATAAAATTGTTGACCTGGAACCTTCCCCCTAAGAAGTGAGTTATTTTATGCCCTGAATAAATAGAGAAACTTCCAGTTGTGTCTCAAGAAAAATTCCAAGATATATACAAGAAGAATCTTGTCTATGAATTCCTGAGCTAAATATTTTCTTAACATTTACATGGCATTAATATCCAGTTTTTAAAAAGTATGGTTTTGGGGATGAACACTGAAATAATGGCCTGGCGGTGAGAGGACAGAGGCAAAGGATTATGTCTTACAGAATTAATCATTGACTAAAATGTGATCAAAATGTTTTCACAAGCTAATGGTTTGTCTATTGTTCCTCATTTGACATTCACAAAAAGAGCTTGAAAATATATTTATACAGCAACAGTAGGACACAAACACAATGTTTTACAACAAATGTTACAGTGATTTTCAATCAGCCTAGTCTTTATGTCTTTTTTCCCTGAAAATATCCAATATCCTATTGACTTGCTATTCTTTGATGCAATGTTCTAAGAGAGGAGAAGAAAGACTCCAGATTAGTTTCAAGCATAAATACCTCAGTGAAAATCTAACAGTGTATTGAATACTTCTTGTGCCCTGCTTCATACTGAGAGTCTACCTTTTCCTGTGCCCTTTGCTATGATAAATAGCACCTAACTTCATTTGCTTGCATGAAGCTTACATTATTTTGGGGGTGGGGTGGAGGGCACACAATAAACACGTAGTGATAAATACTAAACTGAAAATATCACAGAAAGTGACTGGGATTTTATATCTGGTTGGACAGGGAATATCTCTCTGAGGACCTTTTTTTTGTTAAGTTTAAAGTTGAGATCTGCCCATTTATTTAAAATTTGGAGGGAAGAGCATTTCTGGCAGAAAAAATCAGAGATTAGAAAGGGCTATGATTAGAATAAGAAATGAAAGACACCAGTGTGGCTGTGGCACATGAAAGAGGTGAGGGGCATGGCAAAAGGTGAGAATTTTTTGATCTCACCTAATTTTAACCTTAAATATTCATATCTTATCTGTATTCTATCCCATGCTTGTTTTAGGGAGAAGTTTTCCTTCAAATTTTCTAATAAGATGCTCTAAGAAGATGCTTTTTATTTATCCTATAGCTTTAAGGATCCTTATGCCACTGTTGAGTTTTGTGGTACGGCAAACATTGTTAGTCTCTAACCAACATATCTTGTCCCAATCTTATTTTAAAAAACCTCTGATTTTGTGTAAAGTGTCCATATGCTTGGTTAAGCATACTCACCTTCTAAAACTTCCTTGTAGCTAGGGGTGGTGATTGACCCAGTTGTGATCAGTGAGACAACGTTATATAGCATTTTGGGGAAAACTTCTGAAATTGATAAGTCTCAGGTTGGAAGTATTTTGACCCCAGACAATCCCCTTCTGCTCTATCCCTTACTCCTTCTTCCTCCCTTGAACATGGCCATGAGGTCCAGAGGTATAACAGCCCAATTACAATGATGAAGCTGAAAGCCACACACTAACCATGGTGGAGCAGAAAGCCAGATGGCAGTCGAGTCCCTGATGGAATCATTGCACTGCACTGCTGGACAGCCTGCTTTTTTCTTATTGCTTGAAGAGACAGAAAAGGCTTTATGGGCTTAAACTATTATTAGTTAAGGAAAAAGACACAGTTGCCTGCCTTGGAAGGATTTCCAATGAAATCAGGGAGGCAACATGAAAAATAAAAAATTATATATCTTTAAATCGAAATAATATAGATCAAATTGAATGTATGTTGACTTATAAGATACTAACTTCCAAGATGGTATTCAAGCTCTGTGGTGGTTTGCTCACTCTGCTTGGAATTAGAGTAGGCAATCAATGAATATTAGTAATATAATTAATCAAAAAATAAATGCTTAATGAGTAAAGTTATTTGGGATTACTCACAAAAGCCTCTGTAGAGAAAGTAAGTTTTAAAAGAAATGGAAGCAACATAGATAAAAGAAAGAGATGACATTCCAGGTGGGAAAATAATGCCACATCTAAACATAAGTTGGTCAACATTGCTTTGTGAGTAAGAATGGCTATGTTGATGCTTTTGGAGATACGGAAAAATACGGATAGACTGATAGACTAGATAAATATACAAGAAATAATAGATTTGCTTTTTAAAATGAATCTGCTAATTGATATAATCAATCTTTAAATATTTAGTATTTGTAGTAAAAGCAATTAAGTGTTGGGAACTTTTTTATTAGCTATTGAAATGTGGCCCAATGTGGTCATTAAAATAACATTGTATCCCATAAATATATACAATTATTTTTCGATTAAAAATAAAATAAAACTTTAACAAATTAAATTGTCATCTTCAAAAAGAGTAAATGAATGGTCTGTTTTACATAATGGTAAAAAATAAATGTTCAGCACAGTTGGCTCCCAACTTTTTGACCATTAGGATGAAGCTCACTTCAAGGATGTAATAATATTCATAGGTTGAATTTCTTTAGTAGCAAAACAGATATGTTACAGCAACAGTTTTCAAGAAAGCACATTATTTGAACCAGTTCACTGAAGGATTGCCCAACAGATATCACAAAAATAGTTCTGTCTCATTCTCATTGTGTACAATGAAGAAGTATAAAGTGAAAAATATCATCAAATTTAACTTACAAGTGAAACCCATCTGTATGCCATGGTTTGGTATTTCTCTGCAAGTGGAAAAAAGACAATATTTACTATTATTAGCACAAAACACTAAAATGTGGTATTGAACTTAAAGGAGCTGGGGAGCCTTTCAAAAGTAGGATACCAAAATTACGAACCTCATTAATTTGGGAGTGTTCTTAACTTTAAGGCAGTGGTTCTCAAATGTGTGGTACAGGGACCACCAACGGTCCTCAGGAGATTTTGGAGGCTCTGCAAAGTCTATACTATTTTCATAATAATACAAAAATGCTATTTGCCTTTTCTGCTCTCATTCTCTCAAAAGAGTACAGTGTAGCAGGGTGTGGTAGTTCACGCCTGTAATCCCAGCACTTTGAGAGGTCAAGGTGGGCAGGACACGTGAGGTCAGGAGTTCGAGACAATTCTGGCCAACGTGGCGAAACCCCATCTCTACTAAAAATACAAAAATTAGCCAGGTATGGTGGTGGGCACCTGTAGTCCCAGCTACTCAGGAGGTTGAGGCAGGAGAATCGCTTGAACCCAGGAGGCGAAGGTTGCAGTGAGCAGACAATGCACCACCACACTCCAGCCTGGTTGACAGAATGAGACTCCGTCAAAAAAAAAAGCATACAGTGAAGGTTTCTAGAGGTTACATTTCATGAGGTATCAGAACAAGTTGGCTATAGTTGCAGATATGCAAATTCAGCAGCTTGTATAAAGATAGATATTAAAGAAATTTACAAAACTGGAAAACAATGCCACTCTTCACTAAATTTATTTTGTTTTGGAAAATGTAGTTATTTTTCCTAAAATTATGTTAATTTGTAATGGGAGGTCTTATTGGTATTTTCAAATAAATAAATACATATATTTTAAATTTCTCAATTTTAATGTTTGACATGGTAAATATCGATAGATATAACCCACATAAACAAAAGCTTTTTGGCATTTTCAAAAATTTTTTAAAGTATAACAGGAATCCTGAGACTGAAAAGTTTTTAAAAGCCCCCTTCTAAGAAATGACATTTTCTTGTAAAAATTACACCACTTGCTGTTATTGACTAAATTGTGGGCCTATAATAATCCCATGTTGAAGCCCTACCCACCAATGTGACTGTATTTGGAAACAGGGCTTTTAAAGAGGTAATTAAGGTTAAATGAGGTTGTAAGGGTGGAGATCTAATACAATAGGACTGATGTCCTTATAAGAGGAGGAAGAGAGACCAAAGGATGCACACACACAATAAAGATCATATAAAGACACAGTGAGAAGGCAGATCGATATCTACAAGCCAGGAAGTGAGGCCTCACCAGAAACCACCATTAACGACATGTTGATTGTGGGTTTCTAGACTCCAAAACTGTACAGAAATAAATTTCTGATGCTTAAACTACCCATTCTGTGGTATTTTATTATGGCAGCCCTAGTAAATTAATACATTTGCTAATAAGTAAGATTATACCATATACCTGGCATTGTTCTAAAAGCTTTATCTGTGTTTCCTTACTTAATCATCTCTTAACCTATGTGAGCAAGTGATGTTATTCCCCTTTCACAAATAAGGAATTCAGATACAAAGAGGTATAGCTCATGAGTCTTGCCAATATTAAATCGGAGTCTTTTGAGCACAGGCTCTTGACCTCTCACCTATATTACATCTTTTCCACTTAACGTTAAACAAAGCTAGGAGTACTTATGTCTCCCAATAAGGTTTTTGATGTAGTAGTTTGGGGAGGTATTAGAACAGTCAGAAGTCCTTTGTCTAAAATAGTGTTGAAACCTTCTTAATCTTTGGAAGAAAATCTACTTTAGAAAAAAGCTTAAAGATTTAGGGGATTTGAAGTTTACCTAGGAGCAGGATAGCTAAATAGTAAAATTAAAAATTGGCTTTAATCTTCGACACATTTTACTTTAGTAGCACTGCAAACATTTGGTCATGTCAAGGAACCATGACAGTTTGAAGGAATTTTTCACCCCTATGGTCTATACCACTATTTTGGAGTGTGTTGCACATATGCTCTCCTGGTACCCTTTACCCTAGAGCACTTATTACAGTGTGCAATTAGATATTTATTTTATTGCTCTTTGCATCAGACACCTCTTGAGCCCTTTCTTATATTTTCTTCATTTATCTTTATACTCCAGCTGTTGGTGCAACCATCAGCTTTGTGTGGATTATTCTGAAAATGTCTCTCCTCAGCTATACTATTTATTTCTCTGCCATGTCTCAGTGGGACAATTTCAGGAACCAACTGACACATTCCAAAAAGCACAGGCACAAGAGAGTGAACCATGTGTGGGGCAGCCTGTGACCAATGGGGGATGGAGCCAATAGGTATCTGTGGCAGACAAGCCCACTGTACACCCTGTATGGATTCTCAAGAGACTCATGATGGGATTGAGTCTAGCTCAATGACACACCCTTCCTTCCTTCCGTTTCTCTCACTGTTATCCGTCTTCTACTCCTGATCCTTTGGATTCTTTTCCCAAAATAAACCTGCATCTAAAGCCGTGTCTTAGCACTGCTTATTACAGGGAAATCCGGGCTAAGACACTACCTATCTTGCCCATTTGAATGTAAGCTCCATGAGAAGAGGTGGGAGAGGGAATATGTTTGGCTTCTTCATCCTTAGCAATGAGTTAGGCATTTAATGAACATTTCTGAATGAATTAATTCATAGAGGCACCCATGATCCCCACATAACATATCGATGTATATTTTCACTAGGAATTTCTTCGCATTTAATAAATCATTTTATAACACACCTCCCATACATCTGAAATCATTCACTCTCAGCCTAGTATGAATTATTTCACTCAAGAATTATTTTTATCGTCCTTTAAATTGCTAGAAAAGATCAGTTGCTGTAGACGAATAGAAAACCTGAATTAGGAAAGCATGAAGGATGAAAACAGGTGGATGAAATAGAAGCAGGGACAAGCTGAAGAAGGTCAACCAAGGTGGCCTGAAGGGGAAGAAGGCAGAGGGGTTGAATACAAGTGTAGCTGGGAGTCTGCAGGGGGATGATAATGGAGTCTTGTGAATTTGTGCACAACCTGCTTCACCCTTTTGCTTAGCCCAGCTCTAAGGATCGACAATTATCGTCTCGATGATGATCAAGTAAGCCCCTTGGAACAAACTGAACAGAAGTGTCCTGATTGGATTGTTGTGAAAGCTACTTCAGTAAGAGAATGATAAAGTGGGAATTAGGGCTTGGGAAAAGGAAATAGATATTATCTGGGAAGAAAGCTAGGGAAAATTGAAAGAAAAATAAAGCCAAGTTTAGTGAAAGGAAGAGGACAAATGAAACAAACAAAAAAAAAAGTCGATCTATCACTGACTGCAAATCAACGGTGAAAAGGAAGATAGAAAAGTGTGCCTTGAAACCTATCTTTATGACTTTTCTCCTGCAGTTTTTTTATATTGTTATCATTGTTCTTTTAAACTTCCTTGGTGTGGCTCCCTGCTATAACAATAATTTCCCAAGAATTGACAAACTGAGTTTTGTGTATTTTTAACATATCAGGAGGCATGCTGCTGAGAAGAATAAAGTTTATTTGTAATATTAAAATAATAATTCATGATGCTGTTTCAAACCTGCCACAAGTTGAATAGGATGACTGCAAAGGAAGCACTTTTAGCCAATTTTAAGCCTCTCTTTGCTGCACTTGCCTATTGTTAAATAGCTTCTTGGCATTTGCTCACTTGAGGCCCAGGTAGTGTTTCTGTAATGGGCCAGGAATGGAATTTGATCTCTGAAAATGGATGTAGATTTAAGTCATTGACCACTATGGATACACAGAATATTCTGACATGCTCCCGGTAATCATGCTTATTAGATAGTCCCAATTTCAGTAGACAGCATCTACCATCTTTAGCTCTTCCATCTCCACTATCCTACCTATTTAGATAATTATCAAGTTCTGACTATTAAACTGGATAATAAATTCACTTTCCGTTTTGTCCCCAAGGTAAGTGTGTATTATATTTTAGTACATATCATATTTTGCTGTGATATTTTCCATGTCCTTCTCTTTAAAAGATCATGTCTTTCATGAAGATAAAAACAATGACGCATAGTAAGGTCCCCCAGTGATGACCACCCAATCGTCCACTTAGATAAATGGACTTTGCTTCTTTAGATATAGTGAGTTTCCCATCATTAGAAGTTTTAGCAGGAATAAAGTATGAAATAATTAAGGTCCCTTCAACCCACAAACTTTGTATTTCTATACTAAAGCAAAGTCAAGAAACAAGGGCGCCTTTTCTTTGCATAAATGTCTCCTACTCACACTATTTATTCTCCTGCTTTCCAATTGTATACTATGCAAGGTACCCTCATGTGATATACCCCCTACTTGTGTTATGAGAGAATTCTGTCTCATTGGCAAAATCATCTTCCCTCAAACTATGAACTTGCTATTTAGTAGTCTTATGTAAAACATTTTGATTTTGCAAAATGATATTAGGTATTATTTAATATCCACATTTATTTTGCTGGTCTTCTTCCTAGGATAAAATGAAGAAATGGAATTGGCTAGCAAAGCCCTAAAAAAAAGTTTTAATGAGTTAGAGAATAAGAATTAAAAAGAAAAGCTAAAATGTTTTAGATGAGACAATACGAGGCTAAACTGCAACTTAATCACAGTATATAAAAAATAAAACCCGTCAACCATAAGGAACTGTTTGCATAGCTATGAATTCAGAGAAACGATGTGTGTGTAATCCGTGCTCCGTATCAGGGTATTTATTTTGTCCACACGTGATACAGAGTAACCAAATGCATCACAATTTTAGTGCAGTTTCATGCATTTGACTTGTTGTTGCTTTCATCTGGTGAAAGCAAGACTACAGTTGATGCTTGGAAGAATAAAAATGCTTCACTTAAGAACATAAAGGGCTCAGCTGCTTAAAGCTCATCTGCTTAAGGCTTCAGCATTTCTTATTCTCATGACCACCTATGATGCCTAAATAATCCTTTCCGTGCTGCAATTTTCTTCAGAGTATGATGGATCAATATTTCCTGTATATCAAAACAGCTGCTCCCAGAAGGGAAATTACTTGAGACAACTATGTCATGGGAGAAGGTTAAGTGCATGTGGCAGATGGCAAAAACACCACAGTTCTTTGCCCCTCCCTGTGTCCACACACTTTGCAATGTGATTTTGAAATTCTTCTCACTAAAGAGGCAGAGTCAATTTCCCCTGCCCTTACATCTGTATTGGCCTTGTGACTTCTTTTGGTTAATAGATTGCAGCAGACGTCACAATCTGCCAGTTCTGAGCCTACCCTTTAAGAGACCTTTCATGTTTCTTCTTCTCTCGCTCAGAACATTGTGACCATCAGAAAAAAGCAAACCCTGGCTGACCTGCTGGATTATCAGAGCTACATGACCCAGGTGACAGCCAGATGAGCCAGCCCGCAGTCCCTCTATAACTGACTACAGACACTTGGACATGCTCCAGTGAGATCCAGTTTAGCCCAGCCCAAATCAGAATAACTGCTCAGATGGGCGACCTTATTGTTTTATCCACTACATTTTGTGATGGTTTGCTTCACAGCAGTAGCTAACCTTGTAAGTGACAATTGTCTGAAACAGCATTGCTTAAAATAAACAACAAAGAAAATGATGTAAAAAAAAAAAAAAAAAGAAAATGATGTGACCCAATAAAGTAAGAGTACTGGAGGAGATTTTTGAATGCCAACATTCATTAAGGAATCCCAATTTTTCAGATGTGCACCTGATCCCAGAAATTAGGTACACATACTGCAGATATTTATAAAAGGAACTAGCACAGAAATTATCATAGACAAGGAAATTATTAAATGTCTGAAGTATCAGCAACAGAAAGATTGGAAGAAAGCAGAGGCTACTAAAGCTGTGACTGTCACCTGGTAAATATTGATTAAGGAAAACGAAAACTAAAAGTGTAAAAAGCACAGAGTGAGCATAGGTGTTGACTGTGGGCCGTGCTCCTACCCCAGAGATTACTGCTCACTTTGTAGCACTGTAGTCAGGATGAAAATGGCAGATTCCGTAAAGCTGTTAAAACAATCTCTTAATGTTTTTGCTTCCTAAGCAGTGAGAGCTTTCTATTTAAATTTCTATCCTTCAGAAGAGCTGCATTAGCGAGCAACAGAGGAGGAGAACCACCACATAAACTTGAATTTACTCCCTACCCTCCTGTTTAATCCTTTAAAAGTTGGGTTTTCAAGACTTAAAATTGTAAGTCCTAAACCTACCTTCATTAAATTTTTATCTTTAATGCTAGATTGAACAGTCAAGGCCATTTTCTTTAGTATTTGCCTCACTTTCCTTACCTGTTTTCTCAATTTAGTTAAAGGGAGCCATGAACTGAGAACTGTTTAAAATGCACAGTTCATAAATCTTTTGATGTGGGAACAATTCAATACCCAAACCACATAGCTGCCAACTTCCACTTCTTCACTTTTGTTCTATATTTTGATTTGGGAAGGACAAAAAGCTAAGAGAACATGATGTATCCCAGGGAGTGGGGAGAGTATAGCATCAGTTACAAAATAGGGCGAGCCAAAAGTCTGATTTTAAGCCAGTTATTAATCTACCTTACCTCATTTTATTAAATTATTCTGTAGCTCCAGAACCCCAGAGATGAGAAGAGTCAATCAAGCTATTCATGATAGGATGCTAAAAAGAAAAAGGCACAGAGCAAAATGAATGATCATCATCAGGGCGCCTCAGAACAAAAGGTGAACATCTGAATGACGGTGGTGCATGGTTTCAGGTAGGTCATAAACAGCTCTTGCACTTTGAAACTGTTATGCTAGAGATTGCTGCCCTTTAGGCAACCCCAGATATCCTTCCCAAGGGGGGAAGTATTTGCACACCAGTGACACCAGAGGAGGAGACAATTAAATTTGACACTCAGTAGAGTAGTACTGTTCTGATTTGCCCCTTTGTAAAAAACCTAAGACAGGAGACGGTCCTTGGACTTAAGAAAGAAATTCACTCCTAAGAGTTAGCAACCTTATATGTAATAATTATATAAGAAATACAGTGGCATAAAGAGGGGATGGAGAGGGAGGCTTTAGCTGTATCTTTAACATCCATTTGCTTTAAAAAAAGAGAGAAAAAGAAAGTTGGAGAAGATTTGACAACACATTAACATATGCTAAATCTGGGTGTTGAGATGATTTTGTCATATTTTTCTAGCTTTTCTTTATGTTTAAAATAGTTCATAATAATACACATATAATAAAAAAGAAACAAAAATGTGATGGCAGAATTTATGTCAGCCCACCACAGAGCTTGCTGCCTCCTAGGAGATGTTTAATGATAATACAAAAAGAGATATCTGTGTAGATAGCTAGGCCTATTTTCTGGCCTACTTCTGAATGTCAGGTTTCAATGAGATTTAGAAAGAGACCTTTATCTGGCAGGATAGTGAGTCTCCCAACTCTAACTCATATTTTCTGTATCTTCCTGGTGTTTGTATGTTTCCCCATGGAATGGGCACAAGAAAAATAAATTACTACAGCAACAATAGAGCATAAACTATTCTCTGTGGACTTAATAAAGTTATTATGGGCTTAAAAGCTAAGAAAATAATCCCAATTTCTCTATCCAATATAGTTATAACCTTGGTGAAATAAATAAACTGATTCCCTTATCAAAATAAGCTTGGCAGTATGACTTAGTGGAATTTGAACAGATGTTAATAAAGGCATAAGAAAGCACCTATATAGATTCTTGGTAAAACACAGACACACACAGACACACACACACACACACACACATACACACACACATTTTGATTAGCCCCTTTGGGTTCTTAGTCTACTGGCATTTTACACATCTGTCACTTGGAAAGTGACCACATACTAAGTCAAATTTGATCCCCTTGCCCCGAAGGATCTCCCCCCATGACCACATCCCCTAGGTGCATTCAGCACACCTGGCTCTCTGCCCACTGGGCTGTGAGGGATTGCTTCCGAAGAACAACAAGAGACAAGTTAGACAGCAGTGAAGAGCTGCCCTTCCCATGTGTTTGCTAAATACAAAAGGGCAGGTGAGGAGCACACCGTTCTGTGAACAGGAGGCCTTCTGCCTTACAAATATGTAGTTTGAAGCATTCGAAGGAACAAGGGCCCAGTAGGTGGCTGATCTGCTGCCTCTCTACTCTGTGTGGGCCCTTAAATCCTTTCCTTTGAGCTCCCTAATATAGCTCTTCTAAGGGATAACTATTTAAATAGAAAGCTCCCACTGTTTGGCAAGTCAAAAAGCATCAGTTCACTGTTCTAACAGCTCTACAGCAGCTCTGAAAACACAGAGGAGATGGGTGAGCAGGAATCCCCAAAATAGTCTATTTGATCTACCAGAAGTCACTTAGTTACAGTGCTGCAATTGAGAAGCGAAAAGTCTTTCCTCTGGCCACTCCTTTTTATCATTAATATCCTCAGAGATATCCAAGTAACAGGTTACCTTGTAGAGACTCTGCTCCTTGCTCACATGCAAGTAGGACTTCACAGTGATCCCATCCTATAATTCAGGGCATTTCTTTATGTTCCAACTAAAGTACTATGCAAGGCTCCACGGAGAAGGTGAGGAACCTTAATTCACTCATGGTGACATAATTATCCTGAAGAAAGCTTTGAAAGTGTGCGGAAATTGATCTTTAAATAGGGTATTCATATTTAAAAACTAACTGCTGTCGGTTTAGAGTCATTGGGGACTATAAAAAATGCGTGAGGAATTAGGGGAGAAATCAACATACACAAAACAGCTAAAAGGATAATAAAAACAAGCACATAGTTTGATACTCTGTGCTGTGTTGCAGATTATAGATTTAGAGTTCAGATAAGGGAGAGATTACTGACGGGCAGATTGATAAAAGCTTCACGGAGTTGTTGACAAAGATAAAGGACTTCAGGTTTGATGGAAAAGGTTCAGTAACATGGAAATACGTCTAATAATGGGAATAAAGTAAGCTATAAGAAGAAAAGGCCATGACCAACAGGTAGAGAAGATGAAATAAGTTTGATCTGTGGGGTGCATACGCACGTGTACGTGTGTCTAGTCGGTAGTTGGACAGAAGAGGAGTGAAGATTGATGTCATCTGAGGGTCGACATGACTCAGTTATAGTTTGTCTAAAGAAGTTTTGGCTAAAATACAGCAGGATTTCATCAAAAGTAATGCTGTGGGACATAAGATGTTGCAAGTTTTCAGAGTGTTTTTACCTCTTGGTAAATAAAATGGATATTTGAAAGGAGCAGAAATCAAACACATCGTGTGTAGTTTGAAGTCTGCTTTCCCCCATTTGTCTCAGGTGTGATGACGGAAAAGAAAAGTAAGAGAATTATTTTATCTCTAACCCTACTGTAAACATTCACAATTAACTAAAAACTACTAAAGGAAAACAAATTTGAAGACAGAAAAAGGCAAGGATGAGAAGCAACTGACGTGCACATCTGAAAAATGTGACCCTATTTTCTAAACTCTTCCTAAAATATACGAAATGTTCAAATAATTTTTTCCTTCCCACAGTTGAAGGGAAACAGCTTAAGCCTGTGACTTTGTGTAAGAGGGTATAGCAGCAAGAAATGAAAGAAATACCAAATGTCCCCAGTGCCAGATGACACTGAAGAATTTCTAAAATGCAGCCTCAAAGAGTTTTTTTTTTTTTTTCTGTTTTGCTTTTGGTACTGCTTGTTAAAATAAAGGATATATAAAATCATTCCAGCCACTGATAAACAATCCATAACAATGAAATAGATATATATTCAGGACTTGTCTGAACACAGGACTTTGCAATTGCTGTTCTGCTGTGTCATTCAGACACAGGGCTCAATTTCACAAAGCCAGATGTTCAAGGTTTAAGATAAAGCTTATGAAGGAAAGAATAAAACGCCATTCCTTAACCAATAATCCAATGTTCTGTTTTTCTTCCATTCTCATTTCTACCAGCACAGTGCCATGTATGCAGGTAATAAAGCTACACTTTAAACATTGCTGCTGTTTGAGAAGGTTTTAGCCTTCCCAACACCTTCAGCCTGAATCTGCCTGTCTTGCTGCAAGAGACATCCTAAGTAACATAAATTGATTTGCTGACAATGGCTTCTGACCTAGTGCCAAGCCATTATGGAATACTCTTTGCGATAAATTCCCTGAGTTTGTTAGCTAGTACAAAACAATTCATAACTTTATACATATATAACAGTTCTCTCCTTGATCTGTACAAAGAGGCTGAATGAAAACATTATAATGTGACAAGGACGAAGGATGTACAGACAGTATAACGGCTCTCTCAGAGAGTCACCTGAGCAGCCCTCAAATGGATATTTTTATGGCATGACCCATATAAGGAAACCCAGAGGATAACTTTAGCGTAAGTGCCACAACCCAAAAAGCAAAGGTATATATATAGAGAGATATATAGATATATATCTCCCTAAGTAACTAATTAATTTCACTTGAAGTTAGAGATGTGTTTGTTTCTGAAATAGTAAAGGAATGAAAGCCAGCAAATAGCTAGTTTTTCTGCCATTTTTCATGGAGCGAAAATTCAATCATTGTATATCCTATTTTTTTCTACACACAATTATTTAACTCTCAGTGCTAAGATATGAGCCCACTACATAGCAGATATTGGCTTTGGGGAGATATTAAATCTTTGTTTCTTTAAGAAACTGAGAGTCAGAGTAGAAAATTAAACGTGACAAAATAAATGAATATCCAGTAGCGTTCTTAAATTTGATCTTCAACCACAAATGGGATTTTATTGTTTAAAAGTCTTTGGTTGGTGATTGAGTTTTCTTGGTGATTTAATTCACAGAAAACAGCTGTGATTAGAATCAATTCACTTGACAACACAATAGCATTTTATACCCCAAGTAATGTTAACTGAAAACATGAAAAAATTCATAGGTTCTATGGCTGCTTTTAGAACTTTGTGATAGAGCTATAACCCACTTTTGCGGACAGCATTACTTCTCTCACTGATTAATAAAAAGCATAAATGAATTTTATGATCACACAGATAAAATTTTACTGGAAAATATATATTGCTGTTGTTAGATTCCATTTATCTTCTTTTTTAAAAAAAAACAATTCACTAATAAAACCTTTGTATATTAGAGGAATAAATGTGCTACAAGTTTAATCTAACCAGAGAAGGTCATTTCATTTTGTTATTTGGTGCAATTTGGTAATGTTTGAATTTGTGACCACAAACATAAATTTCTTAAGCAATAATAACTTGAAATGATATTGCATCTGAAAAAAAAGGCCAAAACAGATACTATATGCAAAATATGTTAGGGAGATTGGTTTTGTTCTAGATCATCAAAATCATACATCTTAATTTTAGAATACTGAGAGAAGAATATTCAAGAAGACGATTTGCCCATGGTTTATATTTTTTCTCTTTATTTTCTCAACTAAGTTTAGTATTCTTATAGTACTTTTCTAGCTTAAAGTTGTATATTTAGATGTGAAGGGTAGGCACAATAGGAAGCAAGACTGGCCAAAGAAAGCACATTAAAGCAAGAAGGGGGTAAGGGAGTATGGGATAGGGATCTGCCACCTGCCTCTTCCTTCCTAATTCCAATAATATATTAAACAATATAAGTGGCTCATCTAAGATCATAAATTAATACTGATGCTGTGTTTTCAGTATACATTGTCTATCTATGGACATGCATGTATTTATTGAACCACTGAAATTCAAGAAATGTGTTGTGTGCTATTAAAAATAAATAAATAATGGACACGGTATGCCTCCTTCCCTAAAAACATTCCCAGTCTGCTTAAGGACATAATATTAATCCACAATGAACAATAAGAAACTAAAGATTTAGTTGGCAATTTTGCTAACATTGAAACAGTAAAGCAGAGAAGTGAGTGATAGGATTAAGCTATAGGTGTCAAAGAAGAATTTACAGAAAGGTTTTTGCCATAGAATTTGTACTTTTAAGTTTGCAAAAGAATGCAGTCTCCAAGGTAGCGTAATATAAAGAGACATAAAAGACTAAGTCAGAGCCTCAAAAGTGCCACAGAATTTGAGGTAGGAAAGAAGGTGCATTGCCACGTCAAATGTGGCGCAGAGTGGTCAGGAGTAGAGGGAGGAGATTGAAACAATGCAAGGAATGCCTCCAAAGAGCGACTGAAACTTTCAGCAAAAAAAGGCCAAGAAATAACCAAGGAAGTAACAGACATGAAAAGTCAAATATTCAATCATCCATTCAGCAATTATCTATGTAGCCTGTGGTATTTTCCTGGCACTGTATTAGGTACTAGGGAAGCAATGGAGAAGGAGAAAGATAATGTCCCAGCTTTTATGGAACTTTGATTCTTGGTGGAAGAAACAAACAGATAAACAAATAATAAAATATCAAATAACAATAGGGGCTCTGCAGAGAATTAAGAGAATTAAGACGTCATGTGAGGGACTAGTCAGATACTTTAGTCTGGTAGTTAGAGAAGACTTCTTCAAGGAAGAAACACTTAATGAGGCCTTGTATTTCAAGGGACAGTCAGTGTGAAGAGCAGGGAAGATGATGAGAGGACAGCTAGGGAAAAGGCCCAAAAGCAGAAAGTGGATTAAAGACTGGTCTAGATGGAGATTAATAGGCAAAGAGGAGAGTGATATACAATTATATGAGATAGACAGCCTGGGCCCAAGATAAAATAATGTAAGAGCAAAAGGTAAATGCAGTTGATGCCTTTTCAACTATATCATGGTATAAATATTTTCAGACTCTTTGCATATGGGAAATTTGTTTTTCTTTTCCTCTGTACTAGATTGGAAAGATGGAATGGAAATCTGCTTTCTCACCTTCTTGGAGCATTGAAGGATTAAGCCCTCTATGAATACAAACAAAGAGGGGATAAATCAGGCTCTGGGTTTAATGAGCCATCAATATCCGTGGTGAAAGAAATAGAGGAAAGGTTTGAAGGAAGAGGCAGAATATCTTAGAAAAGTAAGAATGCCAATGGGCTTGAGACTCACAGAGCCTCATCACATCCCAATTCTTCCTCACCATCGCCCAGAGGAGAAAGAGATTACCCTGACATGGGGGGCTTGAGGGGTGTAAAATCTGGCAAGACCAGAGATGTGGGCCTAATTCTTGGAAAGAAGCCAGGACTCCAGAGAGGAAGACTGTCTGGTGACATACTGGGGAGACAAGAGGCATTCCCATGTGAGATACTGACATGCAATGGAAAACATTTATTTAAGAAAACATAGAAATGTAATATATTTCTGGCAAACCTTAGTTTATGTTCTTAGATTTATTTCTGTAAAAATACTTAGGCAATTTGAAGTGTATATGATCTTGCTGTATGTCTAAGATGGCATTTCCCAAAGTTCAGTAGGATGTAACAAAGCATTATGGAAATAGAGTGCCTATGGTCAAATGTGTCTACAAAATCCTGGGTTAAAACACTTCAGTGTTTTTTTTTTTTTTTAACTGCAAGACTTCTCAGAGCCTTTGGTTATACTTATGATCGTTGTGAATATCCATGTAAGAGACATAGAAGCAGCATGTCCCAAAGTTATTTCATCAAAGAACCTTCTTTATTCCCCCCCTTAGAATATTTCGTACAACTAATCTCCCAAGGAAAATGCATTGGGATAGAAATGCAAAACCACATGGTATCATCTACTAAAATGTGACTTAGGAAATGGAGATTCAGTGAACAAATGCAATGTAAGTTAACTTGGAGACTCAGGTAACCACTGCGTAAGAAAACTTCAAAATGTTAAACTTCACTTAGCTCATCATGGTAGTTCTTATTGTAAATTATGCATGAATCATGTAAAGAGAAGCAAAGGTATACAATCAAAATCATTCCATAAGTATTATGACACACTCAACCATTGGTATTTGTGTGACACAACTCAGTTAAACAATTTTTTTTACCTTTTTTTTTTTTTCTGGAGACGGGGTCTCACTCTGTTGCCCAGGCTGGAATGCAGTGTCGTGATCTCAGCTCACTGCAATCTCTGCCTCCCGGGCTCCAGCAATCCTCCCATCTCAACCTCCCAAGTAGCTGGGACTGCAAGCACGTGCCACTATGCCGGCTAATTTTGTGTGTGTGTGTGTGTGTGTGTGTGTGTGTGTGTAGAGATGGGGTTTCACCATGTTGTCCAGGCTGGTCTTGAACTCCTGAACTCAAGCGATCCACCCGTCTCAGCCTCCTAAAGTGCTTGAGCCACGGTTACAGGCGTGAGCCACCATGCCTGGCCTTCAGGTAAACAATTTTATAGATGCACTAATCAACCATCTCCTATTCTAACCTCTTTAAAATAGATAAGAGTTGACATTTTACATCATGTTCTGTATTTTCCACCACCATTTTTATAAATTTCTAAATGTATAGAATAATGTAAAGGATAAGAGGGACATATGGTAAAGATTAATGTAAATAACTTTTATTGCATCTGTTAAAATTGGATACATAAATCCTTTAACTTAGTGAGTAAAATAACTATTGAGTCTACAAATGAACCTGCAAACTTCTTTGAGTAGATCCTGGAGTTACATACCACTGGCACTGGCCCTTCTCAGCCACTTCACCCCTTCTTGCTTTGTTGGAATTCCGTGTGAGGAAAAGAAGGTGCAGCCAGCAGAATGACATTCTTGCTGAGTCCGTGACTCCACACACTGTAAGTACCCTCCCCTTCACCACCCACAATATTATCTCAAACTATCTTCAGAAACATGGGAGCTCCTCCACCTCCTGCTGTAGTCCACCCACAGAACATTTAAGTGGCTTAATGTGGAATCTGGCTTCTCAACACCCTGTTAATAAGAAGTTGAAAAGTTAACTTTATAATCTCAGAATAGGAAATAAAATATAATTTATAAAAATATTTTTACAATTACATTTCCCTAGTAATTTTGAAAAAAAATGCTGAAAATTAAAGTTGTTCTTCATCAAATATTCACTTGGTCCAATCCAATTAGAATAATTTTTGTTACCCAGATGGTCAGAAAGTACAATTAAACCAAAGTCATGTTAGAGCAATACATAATGGTTATTGTTGTAAAGATAAGATAACTTCCCTACACTGTGACTCTCCTAAGAGCTTTATTGTTAAAATATGTATTACTGCACTATAAGATATTGAAAATGTAATAACTTTATAATCCACGTATTGTGTGTATTAACTTAACCCAAATATTCAATTTTCATTCTTCTATCTAAGATAAAAGCTGGAGGCAACAGTACCATATTGCTTCAGTTTAGAATTATTGTGTATCAGTAGAACATTGAAAAATCAGATATCGTTTTATGTTTCACACCTTGAACAAGTAAGATGTAACTATCCCGAAAGAAACTCACTTTCAAGTCTAAAGCAGAAAGCAAAGTCCTGATAAAATCATGTTTGCAGAAACTATACCACTGAAATGTCACAAAGCGATAAGCAGAATCATACACTTGAAGAGACAGGTGTGAAAAAAAAGATAGCTATTCTTTCAATATTGTCATGGAGTGCTCACTTACCCCTGTAGGTTCAAGAAAAATGGAGATGTCAAAGACATGGGAGGATGACACAAACCATTCTTTAATCTAGCATCTTTTAAGTAGCCTTACAAGTGGACTGGAAGGTTGAATGGGATAAGAAAAAATGTTAGTGATATAGGGATGTGTATAAAGAACTGATGAAGATAAGGCTAACCAGCCTTCCTATTTTGAGAATATTAAAATGCTTTGAAAAATTTCAAGACTGGAAAAAATAATAATAATTTCTCTCCTGCCTCTATCCCATTCAAATTACTTGAATCTACCAACACATGAAATTCCAAAATATTAGTCTATTTCTGTAACTATTCTAAACAAAGCCAAGGAAAGGCCGTGCCTATAATCATTTATATTTCCTAGGTTCAATTGGATAGTAAGATCCCACACCTGGTTCAACTACAGTTTAAAAATAAGTGATTCCATTGAATGAGCTTTATCAATGAGGATTGCCATTTATCAAGCATGCTCTATGAGCTAGCCTCTGCTTGCTAAAGGCTATATTTGAGGTCCCATATTTGGGTTGACTCTTTTAATTCTCAAAGCATGCCTTGATGCCAGTATTATTATCATCCTCATTTTAAAGATAAGGCCATATTGATAATATATGGCAGAGCTGAAATATTTCAAGAATAAAAATATTAACAGAATTATCATACAATCCTTCATTTTAATAGAATTTAGAAAGAAACTGTAGAGAACAGTATGGCTAAAGTAGGGACTTGTCAATGACAGCCTCTTCCCCCAAAAGACTAGTGTTAGGAATGGCATGGGGGTGGGAAGGGGTAGTAAGGGGCTTACTCCCAAATCCACATAAGATTTTATAATAGGAGACTACAGATGAATCAGCCATTGTAGCACCTAAGGATGTTAACATCTTGGTTTTTCTTTTTGCTCCTATTCTCTGTTCCTTTCCACTGCCTCCTCCTCCAACATTATTACTGTTGGTTTTGTTTTTATTCCCCAGGTATTTAAAACATTATTGAAAGTTTTAAAGTTCTCTGAAACATCTCTTGAAATCCCTTGTGGAGGAAAGCAACACAAATTTGAAGCCAAGGTATGAAAAACAAAATTGTAAAGTTTCACAATTTCTGAATACTTCCCTATGACTGATGTAGTTCTGTATTCTTTAGCTCTCTATGCATTCTCATTAATTGTCTTCCATTGTGGATTTAGTTATGGATATCTCCTTTTTTGCTGCAATTGTTTAATTTACACTGAAATTCATTCCAATTAAAGTTAGATATTGTTCTAAACTGATGAATGAGTAAGGGATTATGAAAAATACCCAAATACAAATAGAAAAATGCCTTTTCTGGCCGGGCGCGGTGGCTCATGCCTGTAATCCCAGCACTTTGGGAGGCTGAGGTGGGCGGATCATGAAGTCAGGAGATCAAGACCAGCCTGACCAAGATGGTGAAACCCCGTCTCTACTAAAAATACAAAAATTAGCCAGGCATGGTGGCGCACGCCTGCAGTCCCCGCTACTTGGGAGGCTGAGGCAGGAGAATCTCTTGAACCTGGGAGGCAGAGGTTGCAGTGAGCCGAGATCATGCCATTGCACTCCAGCCTGGGTGACAAGAGCGAAACGCCATCTAAAAAAAAAAAAAAGAAAGAAAGAAAAATGCCTTTTCTACAAATAGAAACCTTCACGCTTTTAAATGTAAATTCTAGAAAATAACAAATCAGCCAGGATGCTTTGATCTGTACATAAATCCAGGAACAAACAGTGATTTTCTAAGCACGTACCAGAAAACAGAAGTGGTGAGAAGTCTCCAATGGAGCCTGTGAGAAGTCTACATATTCACACCCTTTTAACTTCAATTTATGACAAAATGATAGGCCTAAAAAAACATCAGGAAAACTACAAATTTAATCTGTCCAAGAGCCCTTAGTCCTTCTGATATGTTTTCATCTGACATGCTAATCACCCGTTGTGAATCTGTCAAATCCCTTGGGGGAGTGCCTTTCTCAAATAATAAAAACAAGGAATTGGATGAAGCAATGAACTCAGGAGCTCCACTTCTTTAAAGACCTAAATCAATAAAGGACCACTGATCAGTGAATATGGCCTTAAACACAATTGTTATTATTACTATTATTTAAGTATTTTTGACATTTTAGTTTAATGCAGCTTGAATGCTGGTGGAAGAAGGGGCCTCGCTTGGGTCTCCCAGTCAAGTTTCTATTACTAAGAGGTGTTGCTTGTGTGACTCTCCATTTTGCCTTTCATTAAGCAGCTTTGGGTATGATTATTGGTGTGACTTCCTTTATCATATCATCAATGTTCCAAATGTAGAAGATGTCTGGTATCTCACAGAGATAGGTGCAGCCACAGATCTAAGCGACTCGCATTTAAGAGTTAAATCTGCAGGTGATCCCTACATGCAGTGTCTGACCTTCAAGCTTCCGTGGCCTTTGAGGGGCTGGCTGAGCTGTTGGCTTCACAGGGAAACTCAGCAGGACAAGGGCCTGTTGATGGCTTTTATCATCCATTGAGAACTTGGAAGCATGTTTATTATTTATAGGGCTATGTTTCCAAAATGCCGTTATACTTATTTTTTATTAACTGACTTTAACAAATTAATGTATATGTTTATATACACAATCGAGCTATAGTATTTCAACTAAAGGAATACATCCTTTGGCAACTGGTTTCTAGAAGAAAAATTATGAAACTATAATATATTGCTAATACCTAACTCTTATTAACTACTTGCACTATACTACACTGTACTAAGCTCTTTACATATGTGATCTCTCTTAATATTCATATCAACCCTATGAGTAATTTCATTCAATTTGTAGGCAAAAAAAAAAAACAACAGACGACAGTTGGCTGGGTGCAGTGGCTCATACCTGTAATCTCAGCACTTTGGGAGGCCAAGGCGGGCAGATCACGAGGTCAGGAGATCGAGGCCATCCTGGCTAACACAGTGAAACCCTGTCTCTACTAAAAATACAAAAAAGTAGCCGGGCGTGGTGGCGGGCGCCTGTAGTCCCAGCTACTGGGGAGGCTGAGGCAGAAGAATGGAGTGAAGCCAGGAGGCGGAGCTTGCAGTGAGCCGAGATCTCGCCACTGCACTCCAGCCTGGGCGACAGAGCAAGACTTTGTCTCAAAAAAAAACAAAAAAAAAAACCAGACAACAGTTTATGTAAGTCACTAAAGGTCATAAAGCTGGGATGTGAACTGTAATACAAGCAATGGCCTCTATTACTCTTATCCTCACTAGTTCACTACTAGTATTGTACAACTGGTATTGAAATGTAACTTAGGGAGGTCAATATTCGAAGCACTAAAAATTCCTATCTTTTCACAGATTTATTAGTTTTGGTAATTTATTAAATTATTGGTATTTTGAAACACTACTGTGTATCATCGTGTAGGTCATATGTGGCTCATTATCACCAGTATTTTAACTTTCATCTGCTATTTCTCAATATTATTGTAGAACCCACTTGCACTGAACATGACTGCCATTGAAAATCACCACATTAAGAAAAATCCATATTCTAATCAGAAGTACAAAAATTATTAATGCCCTATAATGAAAGTTAATAAGGTATCATTTTAATTTCTCTATTTGAAAAGGTCTTATCAACATTTAAATTGTGTGGTATTTTAATGAAATATCTGCTAAAGGTAGGAATTGTGTGAATATGTATGTGCTCTCTTTAGTTCCAGGAAAAATAAAAACTATTACACATGGAACCGTGCAGTGTTTTTACCTCCAAGTTTTTTTCATTTGGTCAAATCTCAGAGCTTTGGTTTCGTGGAAATTAATTTTTAAATGTATTTCATATTTCTTTAAGCTAAGTTTTTCACCCAAGAAAACATAAAAAAACAAGAATGAAAGCTTATGGTCTGCCCAAGAGCCTAAGACATATAGCCTATTCTTTCCATTAATTTTCCATGTAATTGTTTAGGAGAAACATGCTCATAGATGACCTGTTTCCAGCAGGTGAAGTGCTGCCTTCTCTATTTCAGTGATCAAAGGAAGACAAAAACATAAAAATGACCAGGAGAAAGTATGAGTAGCATAAATTAGTGGCAGCTCAAAGTTTGGGAGCTAAAGAAAATTTCTGAGGACCTAATGCTTCTGTGATGTTCTGTGCCAGCCTATATTTAACTTGTGTTGAAAAGCCCATGTTCTCTCAGAGTTAAAATTAATCTGTCTCCATGGTGAGTTCCAACAAAACTGTGGCTGGTTAGCTCAGCAAGTTAAAGTATGGCAATGATAAAATCTGATAAGGTCAGAAAACTGCCTTCTGTCCCATGGCTGGAGGTGACTCCTTAACTTTAGTCTCATATATGGGCATTCCATAGACCTCGGAGGAGCTGGGCAAGAGAATGTGGATGGTTCAGCCAAAGACAGTCACCTTCCCTGGGGAAATAACTCAGGTCTTTCACAGACTAAAGGCTCTTCAGTACTGTCAAAAAGGAAAGAAAGCACATTCTAAACCACTGCTTTTCAACATGAGTGCCAAGGGCTACCTTTATCCAAATTTCTACCGACGTTTTTAAAATGCAGCTTCCCAGGTCTCAGGCCGTCCTTCTGAATCAGAGTCCCTCACCTTTGGTTAAGGGATTAGCACTTTAGAAAACTCACCAGGGGATTACTGTTTTCACCAAGATTTGAAAACCACTGGTCTAATACATGCCCTGTTTCCCACAGGCTAATAGATTTTGTATCCAGTCCCATGTTGCTGATCATCAAATCTGATACACAGGACAAACAACAGGGCCCAAAGTCAAGAGGACTATTTTCTAATTCCAGCTCAGCCACTAATTAACATAAGATTTTTAGTTTAAGTCTAATCTTAAAATAAAGGCAACCTGAGCCATTATCTCGGCTGAGCACTGGTTCGCAACTTACAGCTGGGTTTTCTTTCTCTTCTCTCCCAAATCACACTGAAACACTTTTAAAGCACACAACAAATTCCTATTATTTACAGTGATACCCTCCACACAGTTAATCATCATAGACCTATATGACAAGAGTCCCTAATCTTCCAAACTGATAGGCAGAAATGTTACGAGATTTGCCCAAGATCTTTGAAAGAAGGTCAAGATACAAGTGTTTGTGAAGCAGGAGTATGAGGAGAGTAGATGGAACTTAGATGTAAGTAGGGTGTATTGGAGACCTCTCACAGTGCAGGACAGAGCCAGGATGAGAACAGCAGAGTGGCAGGTCATAGTTGGAAGGTTTCTTTTTGTTTTCTTGCCCTGACCCCAAAAACATTAGAAAGCCTGCTTCTTAGACTCTAAGGCATAGCTTTCAGGCTCTGCAAGCCATATGGTTTCTGGTGCAATTCCTCAACTCTGCAGTTGTAGCACGAAAGCAGCCATAGATAATACCTAAATGAATGGCCATGGCTGTGTTCCAATAAAACTTTATTTAAAAAAACAGGTGGCTGGCTGGATTTGGGTCATGGGCGGTAGTTTGTTGATAGCTACGTTATCTGTGTTTCAGTGTCCTGGCCCTCATCATATTTTATCTTGTGTTCTACAGTTATCTGTTCCCTTCTGTCATCTCTCCTATGACAAGCTTGGCTACCTGGACAAATTGAGTGGCTATCCAAAGGGCATATAATTTTACACCAAGAAACAAAATTAAAACTCTGGGATGCCCTTTGTAGTTTGAAAAACAGAGTACTAGTGGTGCTAATACAGCATTTGCCCAAGGGCACATTTTGTGTTTAAAGCAGTATTAGGAAGCTCTGATTTACAGAATGGAAGTGGCATGCAATTGTCACTTGTAACTATACTAACCATGTCATAATTTGTGGCATGATTTAGCCTTAAAATACAATACACTCTTCTTATGCTGTGTCTTAGCAACATTTTAGTTAATAGGCAGTTATTAATTTTACACTTTGGGAAATATAAAGTCAAATAAGACACACCTTTATCCTCAAAAAGTTGTACCTTTAATGGAGTCGACTGTAAACTCCCTCGGGGAAGAGATTATGTGTGATGCCTCTCCGTACCTCCAGCACCTAACAAACAGTGCCTACATATAGCAGGAACTCAATAAATGATGGCTCTCCTACCGCTCTCTTGAAGTTTAGGTGAAAAAAGAACCTGGTGAAAATTCACTGAACCCTTAAGTCCTTGGGAACTGAACTTAACTTCCTCTGCAGCTAAGAAGTTTAAACCTTAAGATAGTGATTTGCTCTTTTAATGTGTTAAATCATTTTCAACAAAGATTTGGTGGGGAAGCCAACCTCTTCCCTTCTCCACAAAGAATCTAAATGAGCTCCGTGGGAGGGAGAACACTAACTCAGGGATGCTTCCACCACCGTCAGTAACATTCTGAACTAACATGCAGTGGTGATGAGGGAATTGATTTATTTTGTGTTTTGGCATGCTCTGTCATCCTGTGGCATTGTTGAGGCACTCAAGATGTAGAGGGTACGCACATTAGCTGGCACTGCTTGTCAAAGAGCTCACTCTGCCCTCTACTTCCTGCTGCTCAATGTGAGTTTTCCAGATCAACAATATCAACATCACGGTATCTCCAGAGAGCTTATTAGAAATGCAGAATCTTGGCTCCACCGCAGACCTACTGAATTAAAATCCCTTAATGATCCATGTGCAATTCAAGTTTGAGCAACAATGACTTCTAGGACTGGATACCTAATTCAGTTTTCTGTCTCGGAGCTGAGCTAGGCAGCAAATGCAACAAGGGTACAGAACTTTCTATGAACATCAGATTCTTACTAGGCAATTAAGGTAAAAAAAATATGGGTGTTCTTTCATCTAGAACTACAAGGAACAAAATGATGCTCACTGCTACCGATATACTTTCCATGTATAAACTCCTCCTTTACTAGACAGCACGGACAAAGTCAATTCTGCATGGATTTGCTTCCATGCCTTAGCCCTTATTGGCACTGGAATGCATTCACCTTCACTGCTAGCCATGGCAGCATGCCCAGGTTCACCACTTATATGCCTACAGTAATACAGGATCACCAGCAACAAGATGCTGGAAATTGGCCAGTCTCCCAGCCTTTCCTCACAAAGTTACTTGGATGGGCGAGGTACAGGAGGGGAATGGGTAACAACAGGATGCCCCAGAAGCCTGCTGTACAGAAACTGAAAGAATGAAGTCGAGTAGGGGAAAAAAACCCAGACATGGTGAAAAACAATTTTGAACACTGTAA
Organism: Symphalangus syndactylus; assembly: GCF_028878055.3. Classification (NCBI taxonomy): domain Eukaryota; kingdom Metazoa; phylum Chordata; class Mammalia; order Primates; family Hylobatidae; genus Symphalangus; species Symphalangus syndactylus. Next base: position 42,720,472 of record NC_072447.2, on the reverse strand, counting down.
TCAAGCCAAGTACTGTTGGGTAAAATCCTATCAGTGGGGAATGTACAACAACCAAGAATGTGCTGGCAGAACATAAAACTGACTGGCAGAGCTACAAACAGCTTCCAACTCTGCACATTGAGTTGGCACCCACAACTGTAGGTTGTGCAAAATCCACAAGTGAAGATCCGTTCATTCAGTCAATCAACTATTCATTAGGACTTATTATGACAAGTCTTGTATGCAAGGCTAGTTTTTTCAGAGATAAATAAATAGCATCTCAGGCCTTGTGAAGATTGCATTCTAACAAGTGAGAGAGAGAAATGAAATAATTTCAGTAAAATAGGTGATTTAACAGGAATATGTTCTCTGATCATTGGGGTTGAGTGGAGTCGGGGGACGGGAGGGGTATTGGATAACACATTCTACCAGAGACATTAAGGAAGGGTTAAAACAAGAGATATATCTGAGATGGGTATTGGAGGATGAGTAAGAGTTTTCTAGGCAGAAATTAGTAGGAAGCATATATCAGAGAGGTAGGTGTGTTTGTGTGTGTGTGTGTGTGTGTGTGTGTGTGTGTAAGAACATGCATGCTGAGAAGTCATTTTGATCAAAGTAAGAAATGAAGCTGAAAAAGAACTCTGTTGAATCTGATTGTAAAACAAAAAATGCCTGTCAGGCTAACCCTCTTATAGATAATCCTGTAAGGACCAAAGATTTATGGGAAGATTTTAAACAAAAGAACAACAGTATCAGGTATAAATTTAGTCAAAGATTGATAGAGATCATTTTACATAGGTAACAGTAGTTGTCAGTGGCATAACCTCTGGGTCAAAAAACACCACCAATGATAATAACAACAGTGATCTTGGGGCTTTTTGTGGAACTTGGAGAGTTAGAAAGAAACAAGAGGGTAAAGGGAAAATGTATAATCAAATACGCCTCTCAAAGGGATATTGGATATTCCCGTATTTAAGCAGCTACTTTGTGCTAGACACTCAATAGCTTTTCTTGAAGCAATAATAAAGGAAGCCTTGTTCATCATTGCAGCTGGCTAGATCTGCCCAAGTTACAATTTCTCCAAACTCAATCACTACATTTTTCCCCTTTTCTACATTAAGGGCTATTGCAATTTGCATTTTATAGTAGATTCAAATTTTCAAATTAAAATATGTCACTTATTTAAAACATTCACATCTTAATGCCAGTCTGAATTTAGTACTGTCCATTACATGTAACTTTATTTCATTCTTTAAGAACAGGAGAAAAAAATATCATTTATGGAAGTTGCATCATGCTAAATATCTTTTTCCAAATCATTTAGCATTTTCTCTTTCTTCATTAAAATGCACATCTAAATTATCTCCATTTTTGGTCCTTTTAAATTTTGGTCTTAAAACTTGCCAATAAAATGAAAGTAAAATGTTATTTTAAAATGGGCTCTCTATCTCAAATTATTTAGGCCTTTAATTGTCCTCATGTGTTACATTTTTTAATAATTATGACACAATATATGTAATTTGACCACCGGTGTTCTGCCTGCAAAACTTAGAATTCAGCTGTACACATGTTGCAGCTACCCAAATCTCATGCTTTGATAGTAGTATTGCTGCAATAAAGTGGGTAATGAACATCAATGACTACTCAATCTCTGAAGATTAAGGTAAGTGGTAAAGATTAAGGTAAGGCATCTTCTTCAGTATAGAAAAGAAAGAAATGAGAACACAATGATTTAGAATTTATTGTAATCCAAATATCACATTAAGTGAAGTGGTCTTTCAAGAACAATCATCTAAAATAGTCTATAGTTTGAAAGGCCTGTCATTTCCCGTGGTCTGGCCATACAGAAAGTTTCTCTAAATTTATAGCACTTTCAATGTGTACATTGCATCACCGGTTGCTACCAGCTCTGTACTCAAATATATATATATAAAAGAACTGGATTTCAAATCAAAGAAGAGAATTCACTCACTTGGCATCTAAGTAGATCATGTGATTACCCTTACCACAGCTACCCACAATTTAAAGCCAGTCAACCTAAATGTTTTACATCTGTAGTCAAAGCAATGTACACAAGGCCCTAAAGCTGTGTGTTATGATCCATTATGGTGGGAAAGCTAAGTCTTGACAGGTTCATAGCATCTTACACTTGTATAGACCAGTAGGCATCCAGGTCCATGTCATGCCCTCAGGAAAGAAACCTTGTCTATCAAGTCACAAAATTTAATTTGGGAGATTAGAGCCTCTGCGTGCAAACTCTATAGGAAGCCAAAACTCCTGTGGAATTCTTTTCGGATACCCTCAGTTTCTGTACAGATGGACTCTGCTATGTGCGTGGTGAACATAGCTATTAAATATTACTCACTCTTAGGATTTTAATAGAAGGATCACTAGCTATATAAACATGGCTTTTTCCTCAACCCACTAGAGATTCTTGAACCCACCCACCAGTAACTATTCTGAAATAGTCAAACTCTATCCACCCACAAGCAGCAGAGGAGTAACAAAGTAAAGTAGGCACGAGTGGCAATAAAAATGCTTGAAAAAAGTGGTTCTTTCTAAAAGGTTAGAGGAAAACTTACAACATTTAGATCTAAGGTAGCATTCAGGCAATTACATGGAGTTTGCCATTCTTCTCTTTTCCTCTCCTTCTTTCATTCCTCACCTTTTTTTCTGGTGGTTGAAAAATTGATGAACTTTAGTGGGAAGCAGTGACTACCTGAACATCCCAAACATGGAGAAAGGAAATTAAGCTGCATGATAAACATATGAGAGAACGAAAGAGCAAATTTAAAAAAATGGCAATATATTTATTCACAAATTACCTGTTTAGTGAATTCTAGAATCTATATCTTTAAAATATTTTTAGTGGAAGAAGAAAATAATATAAGCTTATCATTCACCCCAAATGTAATGTAAGCCTCTGCATCTACAGTCAGACCTACAGAACAAACTATGGGCACATTCTGTCATTGACTTTAATTACCCAAGGTTTGGCATGCGGTAAAACATTTATAAATTCTCTGGAAAAGGCTAAGCTATGTGAATGAAACATAGAAGAATAAATGTATTTGATTAGACTAAGCAACTAGATGATCAGGCAATAGACAAGATGAGAACATCTATTCAATACTCAGAAATAATACTTTCTGTTTTGATTTACAAAAGACTTTCCGTTATAACTATTTTTCAGTATTTTCACAAATGAAGATGGAAAAAGAAAGTATTCATTTTCTATTGAATCCTGCACACTAAAACCTACATTTGTGATGCACATAAGAATACCTCATTACAATCATTTTTATTTTTTTCTATTTATAAAACATGGAAAAGAATAAAAAATGTTAAACATGTTGAACACTCCAAGTTGTCATTGAAATCTACAAAAAGAAGAAAATTGGTTATTCATTAAAATGCATAATGGGAATATCATTTTTTTGTTAGCTCTTTAATTCTTAGGGAGCTCTCAGGAATCTTATAAATCATCTTATTGTGATATTTTAAAAATTATCCTTATTAGAGAATATCATCTTATTGTGATATTTTAAAAATTATCCTTATTAGAGAATATTTGTCACTTTTTAAATTATATGAAGTTTAATTGGTATAAAGTAAAAAAGAACAGTGTCAATTTATTTCACTGACATATGTGAACTGTCAGCTACTGCTGAATACTAGCATATCTTTATCTTTACTAGATGAGCATGAAACAATAAGATATGCTTGTGTATACCTAGAGAAGATATTATATGCCTGTGGTATTGGTAAAACTTTAATGTGAAAAAAAGGGTTCATGCTGTAATACTTTTGATTTTTGGTGTATATCATGTGTGTTTACTGCCATGAGACACTTCATAATGGCGACCATTTATTAAGCCCTTAATTTATGTCAGGCCCTGTGAAAAAATGCTGTAACTGCATTATCTCATTTAAATCTTCACAATAGTAACACTAGGTAAGAAAATTATCTGTATTTTACAACAGTATTTATTTTACCAAATTTACATATAGCATTCTCAGTGCTTGGGATACTTCAGTGAACTTAAAGGACAAAGATCTTTGCTCCTTGTGGAGCTTAAACTCTAGCAATAATCAATAAGAATAATAAATAACTTATAAAAAATGTTACATGGTAAGAAGTACCTAAAAGAATTAAAAAGTAGAATCAGATAAGGAGATCAGGAGCGTGGAGGTGAGTGTATTGAAATTTTAGAGGGTGTGGTCGGGGTAGGTCTCATGGAGAAGATGACAGGTAAGCCAAAAATGATGGAAGTGAGGAAGTTAGCCTTGAGACTTCTGGGTAAATAATGCTCCAAACAAAGAGAACAGCCAGTGAAAAGGTCCTATGGCAAGAACTTACCTGTCACCTTCAACGAACAGCAAGTTAGAGTGGTGAGAAATGAGAGAGCTAGAAAAGAAAGAATGAATTGGGGAAATGAAATCAAGGAAGTAATGTAGGCCAATTTCCTTAGGCCATTATAAGAACTTTACTTTTACTCCAGGTAAAATCAGCAACCTTTGCAGGGATTTGAAAAGTAGAGTGACACAACCTGTCCATTTTCAAAAGGCAACCATAGCTGCTATATTGAGAGCAGACTGTAGAAAACAGTAACAGAGGCATAGAGTCAGTTTGGCGGTTTGCAGTAATTTAGAAAAGAGATGATGGAGGGTTCCATAGGATAATAGCAGTAGAGGTGATGAGAAGTGGTTAAATTCTAGATCTGTGTAAAGATAGTACCAACAAGGCTTGATGACTGGATGTGGTTTGTGAGAGAGGGAGAGAAATGATGAGTGATTTCAAGGTTTTGGGCCTGAACAAATACAAAGATAAAACTGACATCAATTGAGATGGGAAAATTGTGAACAAAGTAGATTTGGGAGGGAAAAGAGAAGTTTAGCTTTGGACAAAGTAAGTGACAAATGTCAAATAGCTGATGATGTCAAATAAGTGGTTAGATATATGTGTTTGGAAGTCAGAAAAGTTACCAAGGTAGAGATATAAATTTAAGAGGTAGTGACAAAAAGGCTATTGATAGCCATGAGAGTGAGTGAATGAAATCACTAAGGGGTGAGTGTAGACTGAGAAGACAGCCAAGAGCTAAAACCATGGAACATTTTGACATGGAGAGGAGAGAAAGTAAGAAAGAGCCCAGCAAAGAATTAAAAGGAGCAAAAACATTAAACCAAGAGATTGTGCTGTCCCCAAAGCCAGGTAAAGAAAATGTACTGAGGAGGAATGATCCACTGTGTACATGTTGCCCACAAGTCAAGTATGATCCAAATAAACAAGGACAAGGACTGATCCATTGTGCAATTGTTACCCACAGGCCAAGTATGATAAAGATGGAATATTGACCGTTGGGTACAGGGAGAAAACTAAAGAATATTCCTGTTATATTTTAATATAACATGTTAAAATATTAAAATAAGGATTAGCATTGATTACGTAGCTATGATTTGTCAAACACTGCACGATATGCTTTGCAAATATCTTTTTTTTTTTTTTTTTTTTTGAGTCTCGCTCTGTCGCCAGCCTGGAGTGCAATGGTGCAATCTCGGCTCACTGCAACCTCCGCCTCCGGGGTTCAAGTGATTCTCCTGCCTCAGCCTCCCAAGTAGCTGGGACTACAGGTGCGTGCCACCACACCCAGCACATTTTTGTATTTTTAGCAGAGACGGGGTTTCACCATGGTGGCCAGGATGATCTCGATCTCTTGACCTCGTGATCCACCCGCCTCGGCCTCCCAAAGTGCTGGGATTACAGGCATGAGCCACCACACCTGGCCTACAAATACAATTTTTACTTTTCCCAGTAATCCTAAAGGTAGGTATTCTTTTCTCTCCAGAGATCTGGAAACTAAAACTCTGAAACATAAGTAACCTATCCAAGGTTACACAGCTAGTAAATGTCAAAGCCAAAATTGGAACTCACACTTGCCTTGATCCAAATGTGAATTCTAGTATAACATGATGTCTTCTGCAATTAGGAGAAGGTATATTGATACTATGAAAGAGATAAAAATGAAATCAGTGTTTTTTTAAAGCTTCTTCTTAATGGATACTTATATATAGGGAAAAGTTGTAGGGAAAAAAAGCTAAGAAGCTAAAACAATGAGAACTTTTATCACCTTGTAATTTATAAAAAATATAGCGCCATCTAACTATAGGCTCCAGTCTATCTTGGCATTGCTCACCTTAAAAACATACTGTCAGAATAATGGTCCTTAAGACATCACTTTCTGCATTACTGATGCAACCAAAATCTTTGGCTATAGGTTCTAAGCTATCAGCTTGGCATTCTGGCATTCTGTAAACAGACCTGGCAATTTAGAGCATGTGATATACCTGTACCCATCCCCATGAGGGATGGAATAAACACTAACTTTACTGTACCAGTAACATTGCATCATGAACAAAACCTTTACAATGCAAATGTCATATATCTACCAAGCTAGGCTTAGTGTGTTTTTAAATCAAACTTTCTTTTCTCCTATTATCTTGCTTAGACCAGGACACCTTGGGAGATTCTTCTTTCTTTTCTTCCTTTCTCCCTTTCTTCTTCCTTTCTTTCCTTCCTTTGATAATTATTGAACTGAATTGCACCATGTGCCAGGCACTCTCCTGGGCACCAAAGATATGTGGTGAACCAGATAAATGAGGTCATATCCTCTCAGCCTTACACTAAAGTTAGGAAGACACAAAGAAATTTAAAAATAATAAATTTGATGAGAAAAATACATAGCTAGTGGTGGCTTGGGAGCATATATTTTTAAGAAAACAGTCTTCTCTGTGATAGAATACTCTTAGCATTCAGAAACTAAAGTTATTAACATGAGCATTTGGGATTCAAATGAATTGGGAGTTGCTGAAACTGAACACAGAAGTATGTCACAGGCAAAATTCATTTACCTCACAGTATTTCCGCAAGCCACATAATCCTTGGTTCAAGCTCATTATATTCAATAGTCAGGGTCCTGTTCTATATTGTTCTTTTTTGATTGTAGAATGAACACTTTTAAAATTAATACCAGCTTGTTGATAATGATTATGATGGAGACAATGGTGATGACATTAGTCACACAAATATGTTGCCTACAACTCTAGTATGATCCAAATAAACAAGGACTCACGCAAATATGTGTTCTAAGAGACTGTCCTCAGGTATGAAATTATTTCCAATTACCTTTCGATAGTCTCAAAAAGTAAATTTGTATGTATACAAATTGCACATTTCTGGTACTGTAATTCTTGGAGTGGAATGGATTTAATTATAATAACTAAGTCTGCTTAACATGTTTGACTTAAGTAATGATTCAGTGAAGCAATACTAAACCTTTAATTTTCATAATACCTTTCAGGTTCCCAAAACTAGACTGAAGCCACACGATGAGGCTTTATTAAATATATTATTTTTATACTTTTGTAATCATAGCCAATAGTAACATTAACACTAATATTAAAAATAATAAGATTGGGCTAGCAGGAGTACCCAAATTAATAAAAGATGATTTAGATTTAGTAATATTTGAATCTTTGCTACCAAGACATTGGGAGAGTCCAAAGAAGATGCTTAGAACAATAACCCACATCTTCTCTGATTACAAATTTAAGAAATTAAAACTAATTTTCACTTTGGAAACAGGAAATAGTAACTCTTAACTTGCATATATAGATGAGGTTTAAATAGCTTCTGATGCACAGTCTGTTCCAATAGCCACCACTCATCTCCCATACCACCTACATAGCTCTTGAGTAAAAAATGCAAAAGAACATAACTTACCTACTGTCAGGGATGTGGCATTGTGTGGCAGAGTAAAAAAAACCATTGCTTCAAATCTATGTGGACAAAAATAAAAGTGTGCTGTGCACAAATAGCATGATGCAATCAGTAAAAATGGAACAATTTTTGAGCCTGGAGCCTTGAAGTTACATTTAATGAAAAAAACAGCTAGTGAATATATAGAAATGTTGGACTCTCCTTAATAAGCTTCACAATTTGTGTTTGAAACAATAAAATATATAGGTCCATAAACACAAGTAGAGTATTATGATGGAAAAGGAGTGTCACTTTGATTGAATTCTTGGTCTTTTAAAAATACCATGAACTTTTTTTTTTTTTGAGATGGAGTCTCGCTCTGTTGCCCAGGCTGGAGTGCAGTGGCGCTATTTCGGCTCACTGTAACCTCCGCCTCCCAGGTTCAAGCGATTCTCCTGCCTCAGCCTCCCAAGTAGCTGGGATTACAGGCGTGCGCCACCACGTCTGGCTCATTTTTATATTTTTAGTAGAGATGGGGTTTCATCATGTTGACCAGGCTGGTCTCGAACTTCTGACCTTAGGTGATCCACTCACCTTGGCCTCCCAAAGTGCTGGGATTACAGGCATGAACCACCATGCCCGGCCAACTTTTTTTTTTTATTATTATTATTCCAAAAAAATCAAGCCAAAGCCAGAGAAGGAATGTATCAAATGCTTTTAAAGCAAGCTAAGTGCTGGTAGCAAAGACTGCTATTTTTTTCTTAAGACAAATCTTTTAAAATGCTTAACAATGTGCATCCTCAGTTGCTGTGGCAATGAGTAAATTGCTCATTCTAGCTTTGTGCTTGAATTAAGCATGGAGTAGGTAGATCTGGAAGTATTTGTTGAACTGAATTGAGTTGACCATCTAGTCAAATGTCAGGTCAAGTGAGGGAAAAAATTGCCAAAGTGGTTGTTTATTAAAGTGAATATCAGTTGATGGATAATTTTTTGGTAGTTGAGAGATTTTTTGTTTGCTTGTTTGTTTTGTTTTGTTTTGTTTTGAGATGGAGTCTTGCTCTGTCACCCAGGTTGGAGTGCAGTGGCATGATCTCAGCTCACTGCAACCACTGCCTCCCAGGTTCAAGCTATTCTCCTGCCTCAGCCTCTCGAGTAGCTGGTACTACAGGCACGTGCCACCACGCCCACCTAATTATTGTATTTTTTAGTAGAGACAGGGTTTCACCATGTTGGCCAGGATGGTCTCGATCTCTTCACCTCGTGATCCGCCCACCTCAGCCTCCCAAAGTGCTGGGATTACAGGCCTGAGCCACCGTACCCGGCCGAGAGATGTTTATATCTGTAAAGGTATGTACTAAGTTCATCCCTATTCAACTTTTCTATGATTTAATGAATGGTTGCCCATTTAGACACAGCCAGTACTTTAAAAAATTACTGGCAAAATTAAGTGTCAGTGTATTTAACTTGACTGAAAATCTTTATAGGATAAAAATAGAAGGTGCTCCTATTACCTCACTAGGGTTGAAGAAAGCATTTTAAAAATCTAAGTAATGTCACTTCCCTTGCAATAAGGAAGGAAATTAATATTTCCACATAATATAAAAGTGAATAGTGTTATATGAAATGCTTCCTTTCAGTGAAAATTGAACGCTAGGATATATTATTTCTATGATTTCAAATTCATCGTATTCAAAACTAGTTCCCCTCCAGTCCAAATCATAGACTGGCTAATGCTAATGAAACACTGCTTTCACTGTCTGTTCTGTACCAGTAAATCTACATTCAACTTATTCCACTACCACTCAGTTCATCAAGTCTGCGCCTTCCGCCAACTTTCAATATTCGTCTGTAGCCTGGTCCTGCACAAACCCAAACAATTGTCTTATTATCCCTGGAATTCAGAAAACTTGGCCCCACTCTACTCTGTTCCATTTCCTTGCCCCTTCCTTGACCCCCACCCCCAAACCCCTCCTTAAACTCGAAATCAGGCACATGAACCACTGAGGAAAAAAAAAAAAGGCCTACCTAAACTCTCCAGGCATGAATTTTCCACTTTTTCCCCTCTCCCTATGGAAGTCCAGGACACATAGAATGTGCTCATTAGATATTTGTGGCCTGGTAACTTACAACAAGAGTAACTATAATGTGACCTGAACTACATTCCTGAAAAAAATCACATTCTCTGAAGCAAAACTACATAGAGCAAGGCCTTATACTCGATTGTATTTAGTTTCTTTATCTCTTTAAACAAATGTTTACGATTTCATAGCATTTCCTCAGTAATTTCATATGGTATTATTGCATCATGCCTCAAGGGGTGAGAGAAAAAATATGATCTTGTCAGAGATTCCAAATAACTTTCATTCCCCTCTTAATGGCCTGTATACCCATCCTGCCGTTGGTGGCTCACAGCTGAGTCCCTCATTGGGATTTACCCTCAGCTGCAAATAACTGTCTTCCCAACATTATGCTCCTTCCTGTGGGGCAGCCCCCCGCCCCCCGCTGCCAGTCACTGCCTGACGTGAAAACAGAAAGCCCCAACCCCTTGACTCAATGTGAGACAATTTTGAAGGACCATCAAATCTTTAGAACTTCTCATTGGAACTGCTGAAGCCCCAGCTGCAACCACATTGCAGTCAGTTTCTCTGAAAACTTTTGTATGCAATTCTTCATCTCAGAGTCTGTTTCTCAGGGAGCCCAATTGAACACATATGCCTTTCCCACTAGTCCATAAGCTTTAGATGGCAAGAACTGTCTTGAACATCTACAGCCTGTGTTAAGCACCATTCTTAGAACAGATAGGGCCCTCAAGTAGTATTTCTCATTCACTCACATGAAGGAGTTTATTAAAATACATACGGGAAGGGGCAATTCTGATCACGTAATAGGACTGAAGGACAGTGGTTAGTAGGGACCCACAATGAGCCACAATTGCTGCATGATAATCAACTGAGACAGTGGCAGCGTGAGGATTTCAGCATAGTAGGGGCCTACCCTTTGCCATTGTGGTTGGAAATGACTTATTACTTGAAAGTTGAAGCTGAGTTGGAGGGGCACTTTGGAAAATATCGAGAAAGCATCCAATATCCATAATAACTTATGATGCCAGGAGGAAAGTAACACTGACAGAGACTGAGAGGTTTCTGCTGAAGCCCTCCCAAGGAACATCTTGGTGATCCTACTGACCTCATTTTTTTTTTTTTTTTTTTTTTGAGATAGAGTCTCGCTCTGTCTTGAGATGGAGTCTCGCTCTGTCACCCAGGCTGGAGTGCAATGGTGCATGGTGCAATCTCGGCTCACTGCAACCTCCACCTCCCAGGTTCAAGCGATTCTCCTGCCTCAGCCTCCCGAGTAGCTGGCGGGGATCACGAGCACCTGCCAACGTGCCCAGCTAATGTTTGTATTTTTAGTAGAGACGAGATTTCCCCATGTTGACCAGGCTGGTCTTGAACTCCTGACCTCAGGTTATTTCCCTCGCTTCGGCCTCCCAAAGTGCTGGGGTTACAGGCATGAGCCACCATGCCTGGCCCTCAAATGTTTTTGAAAGTACACATTTCTCGGCTGGGTGTGGTGGCTCATGCCTGTAATCCCAGCACTTTGGGAGGCCGAGGTGGGTGGATCTCCTGAAGTCAGGAGTTTGAGACCAGCCTGGCCAACATGGCGAAACCCCGTCTCTACTAAAAATACAAAATTAGCCGGGTGTGGTGGCACACACCTGTAATCCCAGCTACTCGGGAGGCTGAGGGAGGAGATTTGCTTGAACCCGGGAGAGAGAGGTTGCAGTGAGCCAAGATTGTGCCATTGCACGCCAGCCTGGCCAAAAAAGAGCGAAACTCCATCTCAAAAACAAACAAAAAAAAGAACTACAAATTTCTATACTGCATTCCAAACACCGAATCAGGATCCTCAGGGCTAGGGGAGTGAGTTTTGACCACAGCTAGACTGTGAGACTTGTTCTTTCACCTGAATCCTAAGGATGATGTACATAACATTTAGTTTGTGCCTAAGTAAATTGCATTTTTTCTCATTTTATCTTCAACGTTTGGCTATTTTCCAGCTTACTACATCTTCCAATATAGAGTGATCAGATAAAGTATGGGGAAAAATAACTATACCTATTGGTTTCTTTGCTTCCACTTATTAGAAGTGCAGATAAAGTATTTGATAAGAAAAATAATTTAAACTAAACTAGCATGGGGATTCTTTATTACTAGGAGGCTCACTTTCTAATTTCCAGCTACAGTGCAAAATTGTTATAATTATTGGTAGTTAGCAAAAGAGTTCACACTTGTTAGAAATAAATCTTATTATCTTATTACTGAATGTACATTCTACTCGAAAGCTATATTCTTCTTCCATATGATCTTACTATAAAACCATTTTGAAATTTATATTTCCACCTTGCCATTACATTATATAAAGCACTTTCCTTTTTTCTTTTTTCCCAGTTGCTTCCTTCAACTTCTTTCTTCCAGATGAATTGTCACTTCAGAGTCACTTTGCTGTTGCCATCACAGTAAAGACATAAACTTTAAACATTATCCAGTGTACTCATTAAAGAGTTACACTAAATCTTAGCATTGTTGCTACAGTGTGTGGCAACTTTCTAACACTACCAAGCAAGGATAGTTTGAATGGATCAGCCCCATTACAGAATCTTGCCTTCTGCTTGAAAAAAATAAAAGCTAATGTTAAACTCTGGCTTCTGTATTTATCTAGCACTGGTAGCTGTGGTGTGTTGTTTATTTATTTATTTGAACAGAGTTCCACTCTTGTTGCCCAGGCTTGAGTGCAATGGTGTGATCTCAGCTCATTGCAGCCTCTGCCTCCCAGGTTCAAGCAATTCTCCTGCCTCAGCCTCCTAAGTAGCTGGGATTACAGACATGTGCCACCATGCCCGGCTAATTTTGTATTTTTAGTAGAGACGGGGTTTCACCATGCTGGTCAGGCTGGTCTCGAACTCCTGACCTCAGGTGATCCGCCTGCCTCCGCCTCCCAAAGTGCTGGGATTACAGGCGTGAAGCCACTGCACCTGGCGGTTTATTCTTTGAAAGGAAGAAAGAAAGAAGAAAATGAAGGGAGCCGGTGATGGCTGTTTGAAGCCTGGGGTTCTACATGAGAAAATTGGAATAAGCGTGAAACTCAGGAGTCACTGGGAAATTCACACAACTTGAAATCAATGGTAACCTGGAGATACACACTCTTAAATTCATTCCCCTTCTTCCTAAAGCATAAATCTGAGCGGCTCATGAAATGTTCTGTTTTCCTTAAGCTCATGCAATACCATTCCATTGGCTCCTGCTTGCCAGACATGGAGGCTCAGGACTCCAGCCTGATCTTCTTACATTTCATATCATATGCCCCCTTCTCTGGGGAAACAAGAACATTGGCTCTTCCTTAACCATGCTCCATTTGGTCCTACTTACAATATATTTTTGATCTCCCCTCTATTTAGAAGGTCATATCTCCATACCCATGTTAACTCCTTCAAAGTCCAATACAAAGGCTGCCTCCTTTAGCAAGCCTCACCTAAACCCTCTACGTGCACGTGTTCTGAACGTTTCTTGAGCCCGTAGCATACTTGGCACCTCTCTTAGAAGTACGTATGGTAGACTATCTTGAATTATAATAACAGGTGGCCTTCCATATCTGTGGATCCAAGCAACCATGGATCAGGAATATTTTTTAAAAACAATTTAAAAAGAACAAAAAAATAATTAAAAATAATACAAAGAAAAATACAATGTAACGACAATTTACATAGCATTTACACTGTATTAGGTATAAGTAATCTTCAGATGATTTAAAGTATACAGGAGGATGTACATAGGTCATATGCAAATACAGTACCATTTTATATTAGGGACTGGAGCATCTGTGGATTTTGGTGTCCACAAGGGGTCCTGGAATCAATCCCCATGGATACCAAGGGATGTTGGTATATGTGATTTTGTTTAGTAGTCATATCCCTAACTAAACCATTTTTGGGCCCAGACACATGACATCAGTCATCTCTGTATCGTTTGCAGTCCCTCTTGCATCCCCTTGCACAGTAAAGGCACTTAAATACCTATGATAGAGGTGGAAGGAAGGGGGAGGAAAGGAAGAAAGGGAGGGAGGGAGGGAAGGAAGGAAGGGAGCGAGGGAGGGAGGGAGGGACGGAGGGAGGGAGACAGGCAGGCAGGTGATTTCTTCTCCTTCAGTCCATTTGTAGGTTTTAAACTACCTAATATTAATTCTCTCTCTTTTGTTACTCAATTTTCCTTTTTTCACTTTTTAAAATCAGCAGCTTTTGTCTCTACGTATAATGTAGCATGAGTTTTGGAGAACACAGATCTAAAACTGACCTGTTATCCGTAAGTGTTTAAGCATTTGCTTGTGTAATGATTTACTGATGACCTACTATATGCTGCGCACAATTCTGGGCCCTGGAAATACAAGACCAGCAGGCACTTGGCTCCTGGAGCTAAGCTAAACCATTCACTCATTGAGAAGAGCACACCCACTGACATAAGCGGCTTGCTCTGTGGCTGTGCTATTAAGGGCCCTGTAGGAGAACCCTGACAAGAAAAAACAGCAGAGTCAAAAACCCCTAGAGACCCCTTGAATGCATTTACTCTGCACACTGTGGAGCTGGGTGCCTCTTGAGTACCATTCAGGAGTTCTGTCATGGTGAGAACAATTAGGAGCTTTAATAGGGGTATTCAAAAACCAAACACTGAGAGCTACCAGATCCATTTGTTATATTCAAATTTTCTCCCCTGGCCACATGAAGCTTTGTTTACACAAAATACCTGATACCATTCTAACTCTCTCAGTTTTTCCATTTTTACCACTGTATTTAGCTCTCCTGGCTGTGTCTCTTCTGAAATAAAGTTGGCAGAGAGGTTGTAAGCATCATAGTGTTCATAGCCAGCATCATTTCTTCATACAGGTATGCTACCAGCTCCCTACCCAGTAACTCTAGAGGGCACTGCGGGATTCAGCCTGAACAAAAGTATGTCCTCCACAGCCCTGTCTCCACCTTATCATCTAAAATGCAGTCCATTCAAGCTATTTTTCGGGGTCAGAAAAAAGTTAATGGCATCTTTTCTAGAAATGTCAATATTATAATACAAAGGGATAAAGCCTGTTATTCCAAACTTTCCTCTTTAGCATATTAACGATGATTCATTTGTCAAACATTTCAACAAAAATCATGTATGTGTGTGGATACACATATTAATGCAGTCATTAGGATATGAGGATACACACACACACGTCAGCTGTATCTTGTTCGTTTAGTAGTAGTTATATGATTGTAGCTTGGCAAACTTGATAAAATATTACTGTGTTCATTATTCCAAAATTGGTTCATTATTGTTTATGTAAGCAGACTGATCCTGTTGATGAAGAAATGAAATATGAAATTCAATATCGTCAAAGTGGGATCAAGTGTAGCTAGAAGATATTTTGATAGGACCCCTTAGTGGAATCCCTTGGAAGCAAGAAGGTAGCATGCCACACTGAGACAAAGATGGCCAGGGATGTTCAGGAAAGTCCAGTAAATGGAGAGGCTCCAAAGAAGAGCAATTCCCTGCAGGTGGAAAGATACAAAGCTAATGGGAAAAAGGACAGCATGGAAAAGACAAGAAGACCCACCAGTGACCTATGTTCTCAACTCTCCTTTGTATTGTGTCTCCAGGGATCAAATGAGGTCAAAAATCAGGTGTGCATAAAGGAAAAATAAAGTCCACAGATTCTGAGTGCAGAAGTCAGATGACTGATCACAAGTCGATAAAGTAAGCTAGAGGCCAAAGGATTCGATATGCCAACATTAGCTGTACTAATAAAAAATAATGCTCTATGCCAGGACATATTGCTATATAACTAAAATACCCAGCTGAGGGCTTATATCAAGGAACTGAAACCATGCATCATGAGAGAGCCAACAAATTGTAAGATCTTGGAAATTTCACTTCATTTCTCTTCTTCACAAATTCCTTGTTTAAAATCACATAATGGGGCATCCCTTACTCCTATACTGCATATAATTCTATTAGGTTTTTATGAGATTTTGATCACCTTTGGC
Organism: Symphalangus syndactylus; assembly: GCF_028878055.3. NCBI lineage: Eukaryota > Metazoa > Chordata > Mammalia > Primates > Hylobatidae > Symphalangus > Symphalangus syndactylus. Next base: position 42,704,666 of record NC_072447.2, on the reverse strand, counting down.
TTTTATAATAATTCATTTTTATTTTGACTACAATAAAAACAATGTTTATTTTTTAAAAAAGCAATTATTTTCCAAAATCAACCAATTTTAAATTACAACCGTTGAATCCTAAAACTTGAATGGGAATATTTTGGAACTTTAAATGTACATCCTCAGGAAATCATCTACTCTAAGTCCATCTATACTGAAATTCAACTCCTTTGATCCACAAACCACCACCATCCACACTTACCTTTCATTTTCTCTGTAAGATGAACATGATTAATATGTATATGTAATGCAAGTATTTTGCCTCTAGACATATGGACCTTTTATTTACTACAGCTGCAGGAGTTACTCCAAGGATTCTAGAATCTATATAAACACCAAACTTTCTATGTAGATAGAATAAACAATGCATTTCAAAGATATAAGCAGACTCTGTTGTGACTATACATAAATTCATTTTTAAAGAGTTATTATATTCATAATAATTTACTATTATTATCATGCATTTTCTCAATTAATGGATACTGAAAGTATAACTATGATTAAGTAGACTTCCTGTGAATTTTCTTAATTATAAAGAGAACTTTGCACCAGAAAATGATGAAGATCACTATACTAAGTCATACAAATTAATCTAAAACATCGATAAGGTAACTCGTTTTGATTAGGTCATAAGAAGATAAACTACTATGAATAATTTTATGATTATCCACATGCTGATTTATTATAATTGTAATTCAAATAAAGTATAAGGTACCTAATAAACATTGAAAGAGTAAAAGTCTATAATTATATGATTACAATCCACAATCCATTTCATTTTTTCAGTGAGTCCAAATTCTACACACAATATCCTGACGTAGTGTTACAACGTACAATCTAGTTTAACTCTTAAATTTATGTTCACAGAGGTGTAGCTCCTGTAAGGACAAAGCAGCTCGTTTAGTGCCATTTATTATATTTGATATATATGAACATAGTAACTATAACAAACCATTTGAATAGCTTGTGATGAAAAAGATTGCTTTTAATATTGTGATATTAAAATGGGAAAGAGCAAAATTTTCAGAAGTAAAATTTTCTTTTAGTTCTCTTTCTTTTCTTTCTCCCTTTGCTTTATTCACAGTTCAGTGCCTGGGATTTTCAGATCATGTGACAAGAAAGCAACATCAGGCCACCTAGTCATCCCTTCTCTGTAGCTAAAAGACAGGAGTTTTAGAGTTTGGGCACCTGAATATTGTGTCTACACAAGGATACCAAAAAGCATGTCAATTAAGGATCTTTCCTTGTAAACCAAGGCTGAGGATAAGCATACTTAATGGATAAGTATGTCCACTGAGCCATGTGGTTGGACTGTAATAGAATGTTATATGCAGTATAAGACACTCCAGGGTGACATTTTCTGGGTGAAAATTAAAAGCATATTTGTAAGGTGATTAGCTAAATTTGTCAAATAAACAAGCCTGTCTACATTCATACAATACTCCTTGATAAATCTGCCAGAGCAAATCTGAAGTATTGTCATAAGACATAAAGAATATGCATTTTTTAAATATAGGAAACGAAGAAAATGCTTGCTATTAATAGGCATCAATGAAGTCAGATAAACATGCATGATGAAATTCATCTGAAACAACAAAAATATATTGGGAATCCTTGAAAAGAAAAGCAAGACACTGGGAAGTTATGAAGAGGAGGTTGCTCTACAACATGAAAATTCTTTATTTTAAGCCCAGGACTACTAATTTATTACAGGGTTTATTTTGCACTTTCCAATTCTATTTTAACCAAAATATAAAAACTTACTCTGTAACCTGATTATTCAGTCACTGAAAAACATACATGGGAGCCCATATCACTAAACTATCCTCTTTGCATATATGTAAATATCATTCTGTTAAGATACAAGAACATTAAAGAGATACAGTTTTGGTAGTGACACATGGGGGATTGCCTCCCCCTAAAGAAAGTTAGTAATTATTACAACTAGAAAATTCCAAACAGACGGGTATCTTTATATTCTCATTTTCTCTATTACACTTGGTATTCAAACTCATTATGCTTTTGTTAATATACTGAAAGACAAGAGTCACTTTCTGGTCAATGTAGTCAGTTTGAGAGGTAGCATCAAGTTTGTGTACATTTGTTTGTGTGCTCTTGGTAGCAGAAACAGAAACTCCTAAGTACTCAGAAGCGTTTTTTAAAAAGCAATCTGCAGAAAACACTCTCACACATAAAACCCTTAGTTACCACTGTTTGAATGTTATTCAAAAGCAACTATTTTTTAAATTACTTAAGACAACTATATTCCCATATGAGTACTTCTGGAAAAAACTGAGTACTGAGTGAAAGTTAACCAACAAAGCTTTTAATTTGTCTTTGTTGGTTAATCACTGAACAATATTATGTACAGCTAACTGTAATTGCTACTAGAAAGCACCTATTCAGATTTATAATAAGGGTGTAAAAAACATGCACAGCTAAATTAATAAGACTTAGGGGAATCCTTAATAATAATAATTCCATATATTTCTAAGGCATAGGATGGTGGTAAGTACTTAGACATATATTATCTCCTTTCTGTAGAGCAACGTGCAACTATTTATTTTTTTAAAAAATGATTCTCTGGAACACTGAGAAATCACATGTGGTGTCAGAGGTCACAAGGCTAGTAATTGACAGAGCCGGAAGTACAGTTTCAAGCCCTCTGACTCAGCCTGGAATTCTACAATGCCTTGATGTCTCACGGAACTGGACTCTCCTCTTTGAGATTCCCGATAAACCTAATGGAAATAGGGTTGGAATTTAGTAATAAAAATGCTGACGTGACCTTACCTATAGCTGCCCAACCGGTACAATTATAATTATGCTTTATAACTTGAGCATCAGCAGAAAACGTGCTACTTTTAAATCTCAATAATCAACCCTTGTTTTGTTGCTACAAATTATAGAGTAGTCTGCTTTATAAAAACACAAGATTTGCCAAACACCAAATATCATATCTGTTGTAAGTCAAAGTATATCCCAAACATTTCAGTGTGCAACAAACTAACAAATTCTGAAATATAAATCTTCAAAGTTCAACTGTTCTTTAAAATGCTTTATCTGACAGCCATTTTAAAAGTAATACTGATTTGTTCACATATGTTGCAAACATAATGAAAATTCAATTTAAAATTTTCTCTAGTTTTAGGAATACTGTGATTACTTATCTGCTAAATCTCCTTTGCTGAAGCAACTGGTCAGGAAACAAAACTGATAGCTTTCGTATTCATAAATGGTATTTATCTTTTTCCCAAATATTTTCTAACCTAACTACATGACTGCGGCTGACAAAATGGAAATAAAATAGAAAATAGATGTTATATTTCAAATTACCCACTGCCATCATGTTTAAATGCTTTCCTATTAGACAAAGCTTTTTATTATTGATTTGCAGGATACTTAAGAAAAATGCCATAACCTGCCTTAGTTACATAATCTTCTTCCTAAAGAAAGTAACAGCTTATAAAGTGCCATTAACATGATTGAAACTATCTTTCCTAATAGAAGTATATGCAGTCTTCAAGTAAGGAGTTAGCAATTACATATGTATATTTGCTTCACAACCAGTGTCTTTTTGTACAGAATCTTTTTCCATCCTGCTATTATTTCCATCTCCTACTGAGCTTAGAAAACCTATGCCCTGCTTGGTAACATATGTGTGGTTTACGTCAGAAAACAACTGAGGAAGTCATTTATAAAATACTGAAAGAAGGAGTAGGAAAAATCATTACAGACTATATTTGTGCACGTAGTTGGAAACCAACAGCCTGGAAGCAGCCCTTGTGTTACCCTGACCCCTGAAGGAAGGAATCAGGAGTTAAATTCACATTCAATTTCCTACACAATATGAACGCCAAACCTCCAAATCCACTGGCACAATACCTCAATGTTTGTGCATGTCCTGCAGAAGTATGAAAGTCACCTCAAATATCAGACCTTAGAATTTCATTCCCCAATCCCACCATTCTGACTCAGGGTGAGCAAATCTTTTCAAAGTTTCTTAGAGGGTGTCTAGATTCTGCATCTTACTCCTTAGGACTGGAAGGAAATGGAATATGAGAAATAAAAGAAAAACAGAAAAAAACATCTCATCTCCCTGATAGAAAAGTCATTTAGCCTTCTTTGTAAAATAAATGTAAAGAGAAATAGGAAATAGCACAACTAGATAATAAGGTGATTCAATTGAACAGGGTTAGGATTTCAGAAGTTTCATTTTTTGTGAATATGTGATCTATTGAGGAGAAAACAGATCCTAAAACAGTAGAAGGCCAAAAGGACCTGATGTGTATCTTCTTTAAAAAAATCACAACTCCAGACAAAACATGAGGGAAAATGACATTTTATTCTGCGGTATTCCCTCCTCTGCACAGTGAGCACAGTACATTTATCTCATCTCATGGTAAAAGTCTTTGGCAGCTGCAACCTGTCTTTTAAGCCATTCAGTAAGTGAAACTTGAACATGGATTGCTCTTTTTTTCTGGGATTTGTGTTAATAATGAATCCAATGCCATTTAATTTGTAATTTAACAGGGTACTTTACCTTTGAATGCTTTTACTTCTCTTTTCTCAGAAGGTTAAAATGGCCCAGAAAGAGATTGTCATGGTTAAGATAAAGGGACAAAACACTCATTTCTGACACGCTGTGGAAGCAATCATCATTTTTATGAGGGAACCACCAGGCTGAAATCTGCATCAAGCTCTACCAGGAAAAATGCAAGAAAGGACCCTAAATATTCATTCCGTTCACAGTCTTCATTTCAATGAATTTAACTTTCCATTCAGTTGGGGTCATACATTTCAATCCTAGGGTAAAGAACTATGACCTTGGCTGGAATCATCAGTCCCAGTTACTCAATGGGGCACTTCTGAAACCTTGCGGACTCATTTTGACTCTCCACGGGTGTGGCTAAAATTGGTCCTGTCCAGCCCTAAAGCTTATATGATCTGATGTCCCTCCGAAACTCACTATGAGAAAACTCATGCAAAATTTGCCATAGAGATCAAGGTTTACAGGACCCTTGGAGCTAATCTCTCTGTGCCCTCCTCCTCTGTTAGCTGTTACAAGCCTTCAAAAGTTAACAGGGTGATGGAGCCTCTCTCTATACAATCATCTCATCTCACTATCGTTGACTGAAACTCGCTGATGTAATGAAGTTACATAATCACCGATTATGCACGACTTCCATCCATCTTCCTACATATCCACATATCTTCTCCCCTCCCCTTTGGATCAATCTACCAGGTGAGATTTATAACACATGTAAATGCTCCATTCTCTCATCACAGGCACTGAATATGGGACTTTAGCATTGCAGTACAGTGCACTGAACCACGTCATCAATATTGATTTCTTTATCCCATTTCCCAGGCAGAATATGCTTAAACATCCTTAGTGTTCTAGTCTCTAACTTTTTACCGAAAGGGTAAAATAGATGTAGCAGACAGGACCCATCTTCAACTTAAGGTTAGGGGAAGTATGTAATTAATTGCCTGCATTTCCCAAGCTGGCTGCATTGCAATAAAAGGATGGTCTCTGCTTTCAGACCTTCGACTCCCCTGCACGTGGGTCTCAGCTTCAGCTATTTAGGATATTGGGTAAATAATTATATTATTGGGCAATTGAACTTGAGAAAGAAAGCACTGTGGTGATATTTAAGATAATGTTGCCTTATTCTTCTCTATGTTAGCCATCATTTTTAGCTTTTTCTTTTCTTTTCCTTTTTTCACTCTGAGTGATAATCCAGTAGATAAAAAAGTAGCCCAGGGCGCTTAATAATCTCCAGTAACCACAACCTAGAGAACAATTAACGATGATTATCACCTTAAAGTTTAAGAACTTGACAAGTGGGATGTCCCTGGTCCCATTGCGGCTGCGAAATGCAGCAGAATGCTGCACTGAGTTGCAAACATATTTCTTTTAATGCATAGAGAGTAGCTCGTTTTATTTCAAACGTGGCTCTTCACTAAGTGTTTCTTTTACTGCTGCTTCCCCTTCCAGAACGCAGGGGCCACAAATGTTACATCCAAACAAAGAGTGTCTACCCAGAATTAATTCAAGACACTCTTCCATATCAAAATAATTGGGGAAGAGAGAGTGATACTTTGATTTTCAATTGCACTCAGAATACGGGCACACATACATATACACACACACGCACACACACACACACACACATCAACACACCCAACTGCAGTTATTCCATTCAGTGCCAATAACGGCCACATCACAGCCATCAATGCGATGCAGCAATCATTCAAGTCACCCATTCCCATTACAAATGCCCAAGTTTGCTCATGCCACTGACAGGTTTGCATATATAAAATGACCTTACCCACAACAGTCTTCCAAATTATTCTCCTCTGGATATTAGTCGGTAAGGTAATTGCTGGTCATCACAATGCGTATTCAGAAAAATCCACGTTTTACTCCTGTGTTCTTTTTCTTGTTTTTGCTAGCAATTAATATTGTGAACAAGATTCCCATTCACAAATGCCAAGTTCACCATAAAAGCAGATAATTCCATACAGATCTTCCCTACAAGACTGTCTCCAGTTAGTTCTCAAAGTGCCCGATTGTTTGCCGAAGATACAATCCAGGTGCAGAGCAGGGAAAAAAAAAACAGACTAGGAGAAAAATGAAGAGGCAGATAGAAAAGGAGAGACTGAGAGAGGAGAGAGCAGAAAAAGAGGGGGAAAATAAGAATAATTCTTAAAAAATAAGGAAGGAAAAAAGCCGATAAGTGAGAAGTCTGTGAGCTCTATGACAAGAATTGGAGTGTTGCTTGCAAATCTTCTGAATACATGTAGCCTTTCAAATCCTCCTGGTCCCCAAGTAAAATTTCCAGATCCGGGATGCAGCCATAAGAAAGAATCCTATGTATATTTCACAAGTATCCCGCAATAACAGATCCGACGGGGTTTTCCTTGTACAGTACTGCTATGTGAAAGCACACAACCCCTGCTGTTTGGGAAGGTGTCTCCTGGGTCCTAGCTCTCTTCAGCAGCCCCCAAAAATGATTTTTCAAAAAAGAGTGGGGGGGTGGGAAAAGCAGCTTTGCGTTTGCCTTGAATGATGCTAATCCTGAGCGAAAACGACAAGCAAAACACGAATAGCACGAGATCTTGATTAAGAGCCACAATCCACTCAAAATATCCCAGGGAAGAAGGAGCGAAAACAAGAAAGAGAAACTGCAATGCATAAATGATTCCAGTGTTTCTACAAGATCGGTTCATTTGATTGAATGCATTCTCTGGTTTGCTGCAAGTCATAAAGAGGATAGTATTACTGCCACCCAATGGATATTTTAGTACTAGCCAATCCACAGACAGCCACCGCTTTGCGAGTTTTAGTTCTCAGAAGACCGAAGTGGAAGGAGGGTAGCCTGGGAATCTTTTGGAAAGGACCCTGGGAGGCTTCAAATAGCGGAAATCTGTCCTTCCAGGCAAAAGTGGACTGGCAAATTTGGATGCTTATACAGTCTTGCCTTAGCCACCTTAGAATTATGGTTCCATTTCTCTAGGAAGCAGAAAGATACAGAGAGTGATGCTTAAGCCGACACACTCTTGATAACCTCCTTTTCATCTCTTCTCTTTGAAGCAGATTTAATATTGCGCGCGACCCTCCCACCCCCATCACTGTCTCCCCAACGCCCCCATTCTCCGCATCACTTTAAGATGGATTACAAGAGGGAAGGGGTGCGGGGGCTGCTCCAAACAAAGCTCAGGTGCTAAGATGATAATTGTTTCTAAAGGGCAGTTTTGCAAAAGTGCTTATGTCTGTATTGATATGCAAACTGTGAGTCCCTCAAGCAGTAACCCTCCTCACCGCGGCGCTTTCAGTTTGGGGGAGAAGCAAAATCTTCCCTAAGTGAGTGGGGCTTGGGAGAAGGGTGCCTGAGGAAGGCTCTCTGGGAGTGCGGGGTGGGGGGGTGGGGAGTGGGAGGAGGAGCGGAGGGGAGGATCCTCCTCCCATCCACCGCGTAATTGAGTTCCCTACAGAAGAGTTCGCTGCTGGTTTCTGAGATGAATTTGTGATGAAGAAAGAGGGTCAAAGTAGGTACGGGTAAATACATCAGGTTATTTGCTCAGTTTAAGGTCCTTGACCATTTACATTGGGATAGTATAACACTCACATGTGATTCCGTGATTCTCAAACTTTGATGTACACACCATCACCTGGGTGTCTTGTTAAAATGCAGATTCGGATTCGGTACATCTGGAGTGAGGCCTGAGACCTTGCCTTTCTAATAAGCTCGCCCGTGGCCCATAATAATGTTGCTGAGCTGTGGACCACACTTGGAGTAGCAAGACCCTAAAAAAAATGTTAATGTTTACACTGCAGCAACAGTGTTAGTTTCTGGCAGCTGAGTAGGCTGGAGGATTAAAAGGCAGAGAGCCGCTTTTCTAGTTACTTCTCTCCCTCTCCCCACCCTGCAACCTTTCCCATTCAACACCGGGAGCCCATGTACTTGAAAACCTTAACCCATTTTGTAATGTATCCCACAAGCTTTTGTAATGGCAGGCTTAACCGGATAAACCAAAAATAGAACAATAAACAGGTAAAGTAGCCTTGGCCCTTCAGAACCGTTTTAATTTGGGGAGTAAAACACACATCAAGATAAAGAAGACACTTTAAAAACTAGGTAAAATGCGAGCTAAACGAATACAAACTAAGCGCACAGGTGAGAATAACAGCAGGCAGGGAGACTAGACAGGGAGGTAAATCTGTATTTCGAAAAAAGGAGCAGTACACCGACATTTCCAACCTAAGCAGAGGGAAAATGTGGTTAAAGTCGGTAGGCAAGTCTTACAAGGTTTCTTTGAAGCTAACTCACCCATGTTCACATCTTCTGTGCCAGTGTTTTTCTTCCCTCTGCTTCTTCCCCACATGCTATAATTCAGCGTAAACTGAAGATTAGAGGTGAAGAGGAAATATATTTCCCTCCTTTCAACGTGAGTGATCTATATATACCTTCCATCACCCATTTAAATGTGAATAGACCTCAAGCAGACTGGGAGGGGGGCACAAGTGACAAGTGTAAATGTAACTGCTTCGAGCAAAATTTAAAAGTAAACGTCTTGACCGTAGGCTCAAATCCTAGATTTGAGTCTAAATTCTACTCCTGAGTAGCCATAATTACCCAAGGGAATCACTTTAATTTCTCTTGGCCTCAGTTTCCTTGTCTATAAAATCACAGGTTGAAATTAACCAGTTGCCAACGTCCTGTCCAGCTCCATATGGTACAAAAATCACGTCCTCTTTTTGAAATGTTCTGCAAGTCAATTTGTTACTGTACACAGAGAAGGAGTTATGATTATTACCTTGACATGGCCTGCAGAGAGCATCTAGAAGCTTTGAAAAGCATCTCGAGGACACAGGTGAACATTTGACCACTTCAATCCTATTTCAAGAGATGATTTAAAGTGCTTTCATTTCAAATGAAATGATCAGATCCAGGAAAGGAAGTGTTTGTTTGAATCTGAGGTGAAGCATTGTCTATTCCTGGATCCTACAGAGCCAACTGTGGGCCTCGCTGTTTGTTGCCATGGGATCCTCTCTGTGCGAACTATCTTGAACTGTGTGGGAACATTTTCCTCTTGCCTCCCTTCAGTTCTCTAACTCTTCTAAAGATATGTGTCAGAACAAAATGTAGCTGCATTATTGCCAATTAAGACTAACGGCAGCTGCAAGGTGCATCTAATTAAGAATTTTAATTACTTCACTGAATTCTCATTTGCAGATGTTTAAAGCATTAAACAATGTATTGTGATTTTTATTTTAAAATCTGAATAAAGCTGACCTCCCTCCAAAGGACGGTGGAAAACTACACAACTCAATGATGGATTTTTTAAAAAGAGCCTTTGACATGGAAAGTATATACCTTGATATATCATTTGAGAATATGCGACGTTATATTGAGGATGAGGAAATAGGGTGCATATCCATAAATATGCCTTTTTTACTAAAGGAAAAGGCAAGCAAATCACAAAATACTGGAAACAAATTGATAATTTACTACTCAAGTAGAATCCTTGCATGCTACATAGTTCTCAAATATTCTGTTCTTTTTCTTTCCAGTAATATGATGGTTAACTCTAGGTTTGGCACTGCAGTATGGGGATTGTAGGCTATAATGCAAAGCATTATGGGGTTTGTAGTAAAAACTGGCTGCAGATCAATTCCATGCTTCTAGCTTTTCTCAGTTGAAGAAACTGCTGTTTTATTTTCTAGTAATAAAGAATGTCAAGATATTGTACATTAGATTCATTTTAATGTAATAACGTTGGTATTAATGGGAGTATGAAATTAAAGGTTAGCTATAGAAATAGTCTGACTTGGGAGATGGAGAATATAACCCTACTTTACAAACCCCAAAATAACCTGAGTGAGCTATTTCCTAATATTACTATCCTATAGTTAAGGTTTCAAAAATCATTTTCGTTGTTTTAGTAGTAAAACGTGAGAAAATATCAAATTTGGTATTTACGAAAGAGAATGATCAACACCTGAAATGAACTCAAGTTCTTATTGGTTCTGTCTTTAATTATTGGTAGTTGAAATTTAATTCTTCACATTTCACGTCATTGAAGGCTATAATAATATTTTGCTTTAGCGCAGCTTTTTGTGGATGGAGAGAGAAAGAGAGCCTACTCAGCTGCCAGCCACTCAGTGAAGTGAACAAGAGTTTTATTTAATCTACCTTTTTAGATACTTTTTATATAAAATTACTCTGAATATTCAGAGTAGCTTCTCTTTTTAATAAAATCCTTAAGGCTAGAATATCCTTAAGGTTAGGAAATATGTCTGAATTGGGTTATTTTATTCAGTTTAAATTCAATTATGGAAATGTATAAATTAAGAAGTTATAATTCAGTTCATTTTTGTGTGCAGATGATTCTATGTAGATAAATACATAATTTACAGAGGTTTTGATTTAATTCTGTTGGCAGTTTATTTCAAAGTTCACTAAACATTTTCCATATGACATGAATTCAAAGTTTAGCTCCCCACAATGCTCTATGAAATCAGCCCCCCTTTTGTTATGAAGGCTAAAATACATCTCTTCAAAGTCTTACATCTGTGAAAGTTTCCATTATCATGCTAAGTTACTTGGAAGGTATTTTATACCTGAGGTTGCTTCCTTTTCTCTTTCTCTCCTTAGAGAAGCCTCCATCCACAAAAAGCTGCGCTAAAGCAAACTATTATTATAGCCTTGAATAAATGCAAAATCAAGTACTCTTCATCTTCAGGCCTTTTGCCAGCAATATTCATTTGAACCCACCACCACATATTCTCAAATGAGGTACAGACAAAGACTTGAGCATTTCAGCAAAATTCCACCATAAAGTTCAGGAATAATAAAGAATGCCATGAAAAAGCAAACAGCAACAGGAAAGAAAAATGCCATGCCTGCTTTTCTTTCAGATTTCTAAGTTTTGAATCATAAAAATATACAAATATATATCTTCCTGAATGCAGTTTACATTATTGTTCATACTGTGAATATTTCTTTTATGGTCATAAAAATAAAGCAATGCCCCAAATGAAACACTATGTACATAAGCGATGCAAATGCATCCCCGGTGGAAAGCCGGCTGGCTGCTGGTGGGAGGGTATATTTATACAGTGCCTTTCATTTGGAAGGTTCCCAAAATGATTTGCAAACTGTATATAGAGGAATTGCTCACCATGGAAATTCACCCACTTCCAGGAGAGAATGCAGAAGTCATTCCATGCTGACAGCCAGTTTAAATAAAACCGCAGAACAATATTTCAGGTGGGTGAAATATTAAAATTGTAATTGATTCAGGAAATGTGCCCTGGAAACCCACTATGTGCCAGGCATGGTTCAAAGTACTGAGGGTATCATTATGGATATATCTAGTTCAGTTTCCTGCTCTCCTAAAGCTTACATTTTATTAAAATCTAACCAGAACTTGGGAGTTACAAAGCCCTATTTCCTGGTGAATTTCTGATCTCTGCATAGAGTTCTGCTGAAATAGACCACTTGCACTTTTTATATGTATTTATATCGGACTTCATGATATCCAGGACACAGAACCTGTGGCATATCTTCTACTTCAAATTGAACGCACAAAAAAATAGCTTCAGATATTGTGGTTGAAGCAGGTAAAATAATATTTCCTGCATTGAATGCTTTGGGGGTGGTAGGGCAGAATTCATACTCTTCGGGGTTTGGGAAAATAAATGAAATGGTATTGATGTAAATATATGGAAGATCACTTCCTCTGAAATGATTCAGGGCATTTCACGGTAATTACAGCGTATAAAATAGGTTTGATGAAGGAAGAGAACAGTGTGAGCTAATGTTTCCAAGTATAAAATATGGAATCAAATTTCAGTATCACTCAAATTACCTAGATTAATAATATTTTTCAGAGGAAAATAGATTGGGAAAAGAAGGTAAGGCAGCGGCTGTGAAAGTTCAGCCCAGACTAGCTCTGTGTACTCACAGCCATCACCCTCTTCTCTGTATTTTGCTTCTAAAGGCCAGCACCCATATCCTCATTAACAATTGCTCTTGGGCTACTAGCACTGTGTGTCTTGCCTGTGATGAGAACAGGAAGTACCTGGAATTTGAAACCCTCTCCCACCTTATCCAAGAACTGACTGATGTGGAAGTATGAAACCCTGGCTCTTTTTACTACAGTTTGAAAAAACTCTATGGTGCAATTTATACTCCAAGCTCTCCCTCCTGTGGAGAGCTGAGGCTGGGACTGTGCTTATAGTCACACCCTTGCTTGGTTTCTGGGAATGAAAGATAGAGGGTAACTAGAAATAATCATAGAGGTCCCACCTCTGGCTTTCAAATATTCAACCTATGTGACTGAAGATAGTAATATTTGTTCACCTATTCATTTGTCTATCATTTATTAATTACATACTATGTGACAGACAGTGCAGGGTGTTGAGGATCTAGGGATGTGTAAGGCACAGTCCTTGTCTTTAAAGAGCTCATGTCTAGCAATAGAGTGACCCACAAACAGCACATGTAATACATGCTGTGGTAAGCACTCTAGGAGAGATCTGAATTCAGCCTAAAAGAATCAGGGAAGACTGAACAGAGAAGGTGTTATTTCGGTGACCTTGAGGTTTATCGATAAAGCAAGATAAAAATCACAAAAGAGTGAAGACCAGTAATAAAGAGCAACATCTCAGTAGGCCAATTTTCTTGTACCTAGAAGGGAATAACATTGGTTCTGGTAGTAGAACTCAAGTGTTTAAAATCATAGAATCAGTTTTGGAAGGGGGCTCTAGAGACAACCTTGAATAATCTCTTTATTTTAGACAGAGGAAATTGAGTCTCACCCAGGAAAGTGACATAGTTATTCAAGCTTACATAGCTAGGAAGTTTTAGGAGTTCTTTTCTGGCATGACTCAGCCATATCGCCTGTCAGCCTTTTATTTAAAAAGATAAGTTGAGGACATAATGGAGATATCTGATATAATATGATCTGGTTTGAATCCTATCACCATATGGCCTTGAGAAAATTCCTTACCTTTTCTGAGTCTCAATGTCCTCCTGTAAAAAAATGAAGTTAATGGGATTACCTCCTTCTGGGGATGTTGTAGTATGTATACTCCACAGAGTACCTAGAACATAGTATATGTTTGAGAGAGGACTGCTTTGTTTCATTTTAGCTTTTAAAATTTGTTTTCTTTTCTTTTCTTTTCTTTTCTGATCAGAGAATATTATAGTGGTGTAAGGAGTCATGGACATTTTATTTTTGTTTCGTGTTTTGTTTTTATTTTGTTATACTGGCTACAGAGTTGAAGGGAACTAGACATTCAAGATAGCTTTTTCTTTTCTTTTCTTTTTTAATAAGCTGGTAGTGTTTGGGGTTAGAATAAACTTGTCTGACTACAACTCATGGGTATTACTGACAGTTCATCTGAGGACCAGTCCAACTTTGTTCAGTACAAGCCAAGTAGGTGAATCTGCTTTGTCTAACCAGCTAGTTATAATAATAATGAACAAAATACTGAAACATATATTTGCCAATTGAATAAGTCTGTTTTACTCACATTACAAAGGAGGATAACCAAATGGCAAATGAATGCATCAAAAGGTAACTGACTTAATTAGACATAAGGGTGATATAAATTTAAAGCATAGGGCAACATCATGACACATTCCCCAAAATGTTTAAAATGAAATCATGGGCAACGGAAAATGTGGGTGAAGAGTTGAAGCAACTGGAACTCACGTCTACTCATGGTGAAAGATAAAATTGCTTCAACAACCTTGGAAGACTTTTCAGCAGTGCCTATTAAATCTAAACATATGCATAACCTATGATGTCAGCAATCCCATTCTTAGGTATATACTCAACACAAATTCAGACATATGTTCACCAAAAACATGTATTAGAAAGTTCAGAGCAGTTTTCTTCCAAAAAAGTTGCAAACTGGAAACTACCCAAATGCTCATCAGGAGTAAAATGGATGAATAAATTGTGGTGTATCTAGACTATCGGCTGCCATAAAGGAATAAGAACTAACAATCTACGGTTATCCACAACAATATTATTGAATCTCACAAACATAATGTTGAGCAAAATAAACCAGACACAAAAGAGTACATACTGTAAGACTGCATTTATAGAAAGGACAAAACTAATCAAATCTACACTTCAACACATAAGGATAGGAGTTATCCTTGGTGGAAGTAATGACTAGAAGGAAGATAAAAAGAGTTTCAGGGATGCTATAATGTTCTGTTCTTTTCTGATCCTGGTGTTCGTTAATTGGGTATATTCATACTGTGAAAATTCACTGACGTGTATGCCTATAATGTGTGTACTTGTGCATATATTTCATATTTTAATAACAAAGTTTTACCAAAAAGAAGTTTATTTTAGGCCGGGCGCGGTGGCTTATGTCTGTAATCCCAGCACTTTGGGAGGCCAAGGTGGGCGGATCACGAGGTCAGGAGTTCGAGACTAGCTTGGCCAACATAGTGAAACCCTGTCTCTACTAAAAAATACAAAAATTAGCCAGGTGTAGTGGCATGCAGCTGTAGTCTCAGCTACTCAGGAGGCTGAGGCAGGAAAATCGCTTGAACCCGGGAGGTGGAGGTTGCAGTGAGCCGAGATGGCACCATTGCACTCCAGCCTGGGTGACAGAGCAATTTCTGTCTCAAAAAAAAAAAAAATAGAAGTTTGTTTTAATATCAGAAGAAAAACATCTAACTCCTACATTAATTACAGATTATTAAAAATAATAAAAACTAAGGTGTAGGCAGATGTTTGTGAAAGTTAAATATTGTATCATATTTGAACACAAAGGTCTTCCTGTGGAATGGATATGAAAAGGCAGGATTTGTTTATTTTAAAAAATGTTTTCAGGAAATAAATGTGGTTTTCTTTTGGAATTGTAATTAATTAAGTATAATTTAACATAGAAAAGAAACTGGATAATGAAGATAATCATGTCTTTGACTTTTTAGTGTCAATCAAAGCTTTGTTAAATTCTTTTGTGAAATGATAATAGCTAGCATTTATTCAGTACTTATTATGTGCCAGGCACCACTGGAGGCATCTTATACCTGCTAATTCATTTAATCTTCAAAATAAATCAGTGCTGTTGTTATGGCCAATTTACAGATGAGGAAATCAAGGCTTGTTCAATGTCTCACAGTGGCAATCTTGGAAATTGTACCTTTTCTTAATTTCTACCCTTTTCTGCCACCCTTAGCATTTGATTATTTTCTCTATGTTACATTTAGCTAAAATCATCAACTTTGTCTTTGGCTTATATGTTGCCTTTTTGTCTTGATATTGCTAGTACATCAAGCTGTAAACTAAAGAGTCAGTAGCAATTCAGCAAAAGTTCTAGTGCACTATTTTCTCCAGCAGTCTGTTAGTTTTGATTTGGGGTATCTCTTTGCTGTTTATCTTTTTCCTATAGGAGATCTAAGTGAATTACTATGTTTCTGTTGAATGAGAGAAATGTGATGAAATTATGGCTTTCAGGGCAAAAACATTAATATTTCAACTTTTAAAACACCTAAGAATAGTATGATGAAGGATGTGTTAATGTTATGTAAATACCAATATGGCTTTCTGAACTAATTTTTACACTGAGGAAAACAACTCTTTTAGTAAATCATACAGGAGACCAGAGAGATATCATGGATGATGTTTAATAACTAGATACCTATATTCAATTTGTGTGTGTTTATCAGATATTAGAGGAATATTATATTAGAATGTGATTATTGTATAGCAGACACTATGTACAAAAGGGAGATTATAGCATAGCAGAATAGAGGCAGTAACTTAAACGTTGAATATTGAATATCATTATGGTAAAAGTGTCTTGTGACAGAGACAATACTATGTGTTCACCAAACTTTTAAAAGTTCCTTCTTTTTTTTTTTTTTTGAGACAGAGTCTCACTCTGTCGCCAGGCTGGAGTGCAGTGGCGCAATCTCAGCTCACTGCAACCTCCGCCTCCCTGGTTCAAGTGATTCTCCTGCCTCAGCCTCCCCAGTAGCTGGGACTACAGGTGCCTGCGACCACGCCCAGCTAATTTTTGTATTTTTAGTAGAGACCGGGTTTCACCATGTTGGCCAGGATGGTCTCGATCTCTTGACCTCGTGATCTGCCCGCCTTGGCCTCCCAAAGTTCTGGGATTACAGGCATGAGCCACCATGCCCGAGCATAACAATTTCCTTTTTAAGCACTCAAAACGCTATGTTGCCTGGTCCTTTTACATCTAGGTGGGTCCACAGTGGACTGTGGACAGAAGAGTTACATACGTCTTCTGGACCTGATTCCTAAAATCTCCAGAGAGATCTCCCCTCTGTCTTTATTCTCATGCTTATTTTCTTCTTATGTATGGCTTGAAGGAAAGGGCTTCAAGATGATGGAGTCATGTGACAGATGAACCCTAATTCCTAAGTCATTGCTAAAAGGAGAGTTATGTAGCCAGTAGCATCAGACTTGGGCTTTGTGTGGTTAGGAAACAAACATTCATTATACTAAGCGACTGAGATTTCAGGTTCATTTGCTGGTACAACAGAGCTTAAATGACCCTGATTTATAATCTCTCACCTTTAACCTCTCAAAGGCAAGAAGAAAACATTTTTCTTCTTCTATTTTTTCCTCTATTGATTTATTATTTTGTATTCAGGTGTACAAAATTGTACTGATCACTATTCTTGATTAATAGTCTTTTTCATTGGTCTATGTGCAGCCTAGTTTTATTTATGTATTTATTTAGTTTTCATGAGGTTATGAATGCTTGAGAAAGCACCACCCAAAACAAAAGCAAGTATCTTAATAACGATCTATATCAAACAAATGGAATGGTACCCCTGCCAACCTATACATCTGCCTCCCTTCATCTAAAGAAACTGCTATCCTGAATCTCACGTGCATTTTTTGTTTGACTTCTTTTTCATATAACTTTGTTGCATCTGTAGATATCCCTAAAGAATATAAATACTTTATCTTTCAATTGTTTTAACTTCATAAAATAGTATCGGCTCCAATTCTGGATAAAATACAGTAAGTACACTTTATTCTTTCTTTTCCTGTTGAACACAACTTTAAAACCTGCACAGAATGTATGAAGCAACTATTTGAAAACTCTGAAAAGTAAATAGTAGTAGGTAGATCAGGACTGAACACCAGAATTTGAAGTGAATTTTGTGAATTTGTACTAAGTTGATCTTTTTATTTTCCCTTTGACATCTCCCACTCTGAAGTCAAAACAAGCGGTAAGTTGGAAATGAGCTCTGTGGAACAGAAAGAGAAAGCTCCAGGGGAGACCATCTTCCCCCGGCTCAAGGACTGGGAAAGGAAACTCCTAATGCTCAGAGAGAGTGGAGAACTCTCTCCCACCCTTCTCTTTATTTCTCCATTCTCTTGTGCCTCAGTTTCCAGGCAATCTTGTGGTGGTGGTGGAGATGGCAGCTGCAGTTACTGGAACCAGTAAGAATGAAAACTCTGAGGGAGGAGTCTTCTCTGTTCTATACAGCTTGCAGTTTCAAGAGGGTAGGACAAACTCTCTTTGTTTTTCCTGGTTGATTGTTGTATTTTGTTTTGTTTTTTTATTGCCTGTCTTCCTCCACTTGAGCCAGAACATGAATCTCATCACAGCAGTCCACAACAGAGCCTGCCAGTATCGGGGTAATTAGAGCCCCAAGTTTCTGACTAGGGAACCAAAAAGGGTGAAGGCAGAGAATTGAAACATACCAGACAGATTTCAGGGAGGAAGAACTGAGGAAATTGACCCCACAAATTTGTTTATGAATGCCAAGGCTCACCCTCAGGTGGCACATATCAGTATTTACTTTGTCTGTAGTTATATCCTGCATACTAATCGTGATACATTTTGTTGACTTTCCAATTATATTTTTGTCTCGTATTTTTATTTCTGCTATGCTTTAGATATTTGTTGACTTCTACTTTCTTTGATTTATTCTGTCAATCATACTCTATCATCTTAAGATGAATACTTAAATCATTAATTTTAAGAATTTCTTCTTTTTAAATATGAGGCTTGTGGCTGTAAATCTTCCTTAAAGCATTTTTGCCATATTTCACAGTTCCTAATATCTAGTGTTTCTTTGTAATTCTGTTTGTCATTGTTAAATTTCACTATGATGTTTTTCTTTAACCTAAGAGTTACATAGTGTTGTGTATGTGTGTGTATGTGTGTGTGTTTTAAATTTCCACATGATCAGGGATATTTTTATTTTTAAAATTATCTTCTAGCATAATTGTATTATGGTTAGATATTTTAAGATCTGAAATTTTTGAGGATTTCTTTAATAGATTATATGTGATCAACTTTTCTAAAACGTCTCACATATGTATGAGACAATTGTATATTTCCTAATGCATGTGTAATCATACCCCCTCCACCAATTAACAATCAAGCTTAATTGTGTTGCTTGTTAAATGTGTTGTTTTAATGTTTTTTTTTTTTTCGAGACAGAGTCTCACTCTGTCATCCAGGCTGGAGTGCAGTGGTGCGATCTCAGCTCACTGCAACCTCCGCCTCCTGGGTTCAAGTGATTCTTCTGCTTCAGCCTCCCAAGTAGCTGGGACTACAGGTGCATGCCACCACACCCGGCTACTTTTTGTATTTTTAGTATAGACAGCGTTTCACCATATTGGCCAGGCTGATTTTGAACTCCGCCGGCCTTGGCCTCCCAAAATGCTGGGATTACAGGCATGAGCCACTGCGCCTGGCCTGTTTTACTTATTTTTCTTCTGTATCTTTACTGATTTGTTTATTGTGTAACCTGTAAATAATCAACAGTGATGTGTTGAAATTTCCCACTATGATAGCACATTTATCATTATAGAAATAACAATTTTTTGCTGCATATATTTTGAGGCTATTTTACTGGTGTCTGCTTGTTTAAAATTGCTATACTTCCTTGATAAATTCAATCTTTTTATGTCATGACTCTCTCCATCCCCAATATTTTTTCTTAAAGTGTATTTAATTTAATATAACATAGTTATCAACATTATTTTGATTACTGTACTCCTGATAGGTCTTGTTTTTACTATACTTTCACTTCAAACTTTCTTTCTTTCTTTTTTTTTTTTTTTTTGAGACAGAGTCTCGCTCTGTTCCCCAGGCTGGAGTGTAGTGGTGTGATCTCAGCTCACTGCAACCTCCGCTTCCCGGGTTCAAGGGAGTCTCCTGCCTCAGCCTCCCAAGTAGCTGGGATTACAGGCACGTGCCACTGCACTGGGTTAATTTGGTATTTTTAGTAGAGACAGGGTTTTGCCATGTTGGCCAGGCTGGTCTCGAACTCCTGACCTCACATGATCCACCTGCCTTGGCCTCCCAAAGTGCTGGGATTACAGGCTTGAACCACCACGCCCAGCCTTACTTCAAACTTTTGCATAACCAAATTATTAAAGTGTTTCTCACAGAAACCATTGACATCTGGATTTGGGCTTTTACTCTTATTTATACATCTGTATCTTTAAACCATTAGATTTCCTTTATTCATATTTACTGTAATTATTGATATCTTTGTTATTGTTACTACAATCTTAATTTCTTATTTCAATGTGTTCCTCTTTTTCTACAGTTGTTTTTACTCCTGTCTTGCTTATCTTTTAATTGAAGCTATGTCTTACCCCGAATAAAGCAAGGACTCTCTCATCCCTTGTCTCCTCTTCCTTCCAGCACCTATCATGTTGATCAAAACAGTACCCTGTTTTTTTCTTAAAATGTGGTTCAAGGACTAGCAACATCAACAACAACTGGGAACTTACTGATTAGAATTGCAGAACTTTGGGCCCCATTTCAGATCTACTGAATCAGAATTCTCATGTAAGCAAGCACTCCAGGTGTTCATATGTACAGTAAACTTTGAGAATCACTAAACTAGACTTTAAATTCTTGGTTGTTATTGATGTATTTTCTCTTTTCTTTTTTTGTCTTTATTATTTTTAAAACCACAGTAACCAATGCTAAAGTATTTATTTGATCACCTTTACTTCGCTCATCTCTTGGAACATCTCCAGATTTGTCTTTCTTTTTCTTTTAAATACTTATCCAAAAGCATTTTTAAATGTATCTCTGTGGAGCAAACTTTTAAAATATTTTATGCCTGAGAATATTTTTATCATGTCCTCACATTTGAATGACATTTTGCTGGATGTAAAATACTATATTCAAAGGTAATTTTCCTTCAGTCCTTTGAAAATGTCCATCTGGGCCGGGCGTGGTGGCTCATGCCTTTAATCCCAGCACTTTGGGAGGCTGAGGCGGGTGGATCATGAGGTCAGGAGGTCGAGACCATCCTGGCTAACATGGTGAAACCCCATCTCTACTAAAAAATACAAAAAATTAGCCGGGCATGGTGGCGGGCGCCTGTAGTCCCAGCTACTCCGGAGGCTGAGGCAGGAGAATGGCGTGAACCAGGGAGGCAGAGCTTGCAGTGAGCCGAGATTGCGCCACTGCACTCCAGCCTGGGCGACAGAGCGAGACTCCATCTCAAAAAAAAAAAAAAAGAAAAAAAAGAAAAGAAAAGAAAATGTCCATCTGTAACCACTGTTATTGAAAAATCTGATGTCAATCTCAGTCTTCTTCCTTTCTATATCATCTGCTGTTTTGTTTTCTGGTTTTGAATTTTGTCGATGTGTTTGTATTCTTAGATTTCACTATAATATATTCAGGATTGTCTTTTTTTTTTTTTTTTTAAGATTCTCCTCTTTGGCACTTTCTGGGCCCTTTCAATCTAAAGTCTTCAAATTCATCAATTTCATACATTTATTTCTGTTTGTTTCAGCTCTTCACCCCATCTCCTCTGTTTCAAACATTTTTTTTTTAATAATAAGCATATATTTAATTCTCACCAGATACATGGAGGTAATTCCCTACGTGTACTATGTAATCTTTTGAGACTTTGTTTACCTTGTATATGTCTCCTAAAAGATTCAGCATGGAGAGGAAATATATTTTTGTGGTTAAGCGCATAGGATCTAGAGTCAGACTCCCCAGGTTCAAATCTCAGCTGTGGTTTGTGAAGGTATATGGCTCTGTACCTCAGTTTCCTCATCTGTAAAATGGTAATAATTAGAAAAACCTACCTCATTGAGTTGTTAGGAGGATTCAATGTCAAGCATTTACCACAGTGCCTGGCAAAAAGCTTAGTGCACAGTAAATGTTTAATATTCAAATGAATTTTAAAATATGCACATTGGCTTGTAAATACAAAATTTCTCTCTGGAGAATACAGCAAACTGATGAGGTTCGTTGCATGGGGAAAGAAGCTAGGTGGCTAGGGATGTATGTGGGAAAGAGATATTTCACACTGTATAATCTTTCATATCTTTGGAATTTTAAACCATGTAAATGTATTGCACATGCAATGAAGCATTAAATAAGTAAATAAAGTAAAATAAAAGACATTCTGCTTCACTTAAAACTTTACAGCTTTAAAAAGCTTATACTTGGAGGTTTCTTATGGAATTTTTTTAAGCTTCAGTGACAATTGGTGGTAAACTCATCAACAAACATTATTTATTGGGAGCTTGGCATATGATGAATAAAGCATGGTCCCTCTCCCAAGGACCATGCAGTCCACTTATTAAGACAACACAAATATTCCAAGAAAAAGGGCCAATACAAACAAGAGTATAATTTAGAACTAAACCGTAAGGAACACGCCTACATACTCTGATGTTTAAGGGCTATGGCAGACTGGCATATACAAAACATGTTTGGAGGAGGGACTAGGACTTTAGTAGGGTTTTCAATAATAGGTAGATATTGTCATTGCTGTTGAGAGTGTTTTCTTTCTTTTAAAAATTTTTTTGTTGATCCATAATAATTGTACCTATTTATAGGGTTCCTGTGATATTTTGAAACATGCATTAAATGCATAATGATCAAATCAGGATAGTTGGGATATCTATCACCTCAAATATATATTATTTCTTTATGTTCAGAACATTCTAAATCTTCCAGCTATTTTTGAAATATACAATAAGCTATTGATAAATATAGTCCCCTAATGTGCTATCAAACACTAGAACCTATTCCTTCTATCCAACTTTATTTCTGTACCTTTTTTTTTTTTTTTGAGACAGAGTCTCGCTGTCTCCCAGGCTAGAGTGCAGTGGCACGATCTCAGCTCACTGCAAGCTCCGCCCCCCCCCCCCGGGTTCACGCCATTCTCCTGCCTCAGGCACTCGCCACCACGCCCGGCTAATTTTTTTTTTTTTTTTTGTATTTTTAGTAGAGATGGGGTTTCACCGTGTTCGTCAGGATGGTCTCAATCTCCTGACCTCGTGATCTGCCCACCGCAGCCTCCCAAAGTGCTGGGATTACAGGCGTGAGCCACCGAGCCCGGCCATTTCTGTACCTATTAACCCATGTCCCTTCTTCCCCCGCTACACCCTTTACAGCCCCTGCAACTGCCATTCCCCTCTCCACCTCCTTGAGACTAACTCAGTAGCTCCCACAGATAAATGAGAACATGAGATGTTTGTCTTTCTGTGCTTGGCTTATTTCACTTAACCTAATGTACTCCAGGCTCATCTATGTTGCTGCAAATGCCAGTATTTTATTATTTTATGGCTGAATAATATTCCACTGTGTATATACAAGATTTTCTTTATCCATTCATCCATTGATGGACACAGATTTATTCCATACTTTGGCTATTGTGAATAATGCTGCAATAAACATGAGAGTGCAGATATCTCTTCAGTATACTGACTTCTTTTCTGTGGGTTATATACCAAGAAGTGGGATTCCTGGATTATATGTCAACTCTATTTTTAATTTTTTGAGGAACCTCCATGCTTTTTCCCATAAAGAGTATACGAATACACATTCCTACCAACAGTGTGTGAGAGTTCTCAGAATGAGAGAGTTTTCTGATGGGAGATAAGGAATGATGTGATAGAAGGCCAATGAGGTGTAACCTCAAGTCACTACGTAAAGCTTCTCCCAAAACTAATTTTTCTGATTAAAAACAATAATAATAAAAGTCAGAAAAAGCACAGATAGAAATGGCAGGCACATTTGGCTCATCACTTTTACTATCTTTTTTCTCCAGAATTCACACAACCATACCTAGAAGTGGAGCCACCATATTGCCACTTTTAGCACCAAAGACATGTGCTATGGAGTTGGAGCCAGAAGCTTGAAGGAGCCTCATTTTTCCATTTCCTTGAGCAAATGCACACTCTCTGTATTGCTTACTTTCCATCCTGTTATATGAGAGAAATAAACTCTTACTTTATTACCATTATAGCCTGGTTTCTCATCATGCAGTGAAACACAATCCAAACAAATACAACTACACTATTGTTAATAAAGCCTGTATCCAGAAACTTTAAGTTTTCAAGGTTTTTTGTTTTTGTTTGTTTGTTTTTGTTTTTGTTTTGTTTTGTTTTTTGAGATGGAGTCTCATTCTATTGCCAGAGCTGGAGTGCATGGCGTGATCTCGGCTCACCCCAACCTCTGCTGCCGGGGTTCAAGCGATTCTCCTGCCTCACCCTCCCGAGTAGCTGGGATTACAGGCGCCTGACACCGTGCCCGGCTAATTTTTGTATTTTTAGTAGAGACGGGGTCTCACCACCTTGGCCAGTCTGGTCTTGAACTCTTGACCTCATGATCCACCCGCTTCGGCCTCCCAAAGTGCTGGGATTACAGGCGTGAGCCACTGTGCCCGTCCAGTTTTCAAGTTTTTTACATGTAAGTTTGCCAGATAAAATACAAGATACCAAATTACATTTGAATTTCAGAAAAACAACAAAAAACTGTTTTAGTATAACTATGTCTTATAAAATATCTCGAATATGCTTATACTAAAAAAAAGTCACTGTTTTTCTGAAATTCAAATGTAACTGGGCATCCAGCTTTTTATTTGTAAATTATGGCATTATTCATATGTCATACAAAACTTGTTCTTGGCCAGGCTGTTCCTATCAGCCAGAGTCTTGGACACATTGCCCACCCTAACTCCCACACAAAAGGAAGTCCTTGTAGTAAGTTAAAGGGGGAGAATGGATAGGTAATTAGCAGTGCCTGTCACAACAGAGAAGTGGGATTTACCTTTTGGTCTTCAGAGAGGATAATGCAATAAGATAGAAATCACGTGCATTCCTCTCTGAGAGCATTTGTTTTTCTCCCTCTTTGTTTTATAATACTTTTGTTTATATTCTTCTTATAAAAACACTAGTAGTTCTACCATTTAACACATTCCATCACTTTAGTTCATTTCCTACAATTTTCCCTTCAATTATGGTATCATCTGTTCTATATAGCAGTGATAATAATGGAGATAGAATTCTGAGTCCTATTTTTCCCTTTATAACAGTCTCAAAAATATTTACCATTTCATTGCATGATCTTTCTAATTTTAATTTTAATTTTTCTATAATTTTAATAGTTACTGAATATCCCATTGACATGATTTTCTGCAGTTTATACTTTTTGCAATGTTGATATTTTATTATTTTAAACATTTTTATTTGTTTTAGTTTTTAATGCTAACATAATGATAGATCAGCATCTTTGTTGCCATTATTTTATTTTTTGTGGGTTGAAATTTTGAATTATATATAAAGAACCATATATTTGATTTGGAATTACTCTATCAAATAATAGGATTATTTTTAGTCTCGATATATATTTTTAGTTTTAATAGTCCCTGCTTCCAAAGTTAGCCTTTAGCAAAATTATGAAATTGGGTGACTTTGAATTGTCTTTGTTTCTGTAACCTTCTATTCTGCAGATCATTTATTTTTGGTGAATCCCAAATTCCTTCCCATTTTCAAATATCCAGTGCTTTTCTCCTCCTTTACCCCATTTATAATCAGCTTCCAAAAACGGATCTAATTTTAATCATTGATGTCACTTTAATATTAAAGCAATATTTCCTGGCTCCCAGTGAATATTTAGAGAGATAAGGTACATTAGTTACAGACTTAGTTTAAATATCAAGTTGTTTGTCCGTCACTTGCTTTTTGACTTGAAATCCTTTACATCTCTGAGACTGATTTTCTCATTAATAAAATGAACATATTAGTACCCTCAAGTCAGGGTGGTTATGAGGTTAAATAAGATAATTATGTCAAGATCTTAGTACACTGCTAGGCTGATAGTAAGTATTTAATAAATTCTAGATACTATTAGTGATAATTATCATCTTCACTTTTACTTTATTTATAATTGTGGAATGCAAATATTATTACCCCTAAAGGAAGTTCAGGAATTCACCTCAATTTGAATATCATACAATATCCTACACCCAGTAAATATTCCAAATATTTTTGATGAGTTTTTTTCTCCCACCATCTACTAGAGATTTTTCTATAATAGTCCTAGAAAGTATATAATGGGAATTCTATCAACTACTCCTGTGGGAAAGGTGGCCACTCATGCCAGGCTAAAGTCTTTAAAACATTTTTACTCATAAAAATATTGATACAACATTAAATTTTAAATATTACGTAAAAGAAAAATTTTTTTTTGAGACTGAATCTCACTCTGTTGCCCAGGCTGGAGTGCAATGGCACAATCTCAGCTTACTGCAACCTCTGCCTCCCCGGTTCAAGCAATGATCCTGCCTCAGCCTCCCAAGCAGCTGGGATTACAGGCCTCCACCACTACGCCTGGCTAATTTTTGTATTTTTAGTTGGTACGGGGTTTCACCATGTTAGTCAGGCTGATCTCGAACTCCTGACCTTAGGTGATCCACCCACCTCGGCCTCCCAAAGTGCTGGGATTACAGGCATGAGCCACCACGTCCAGCATTTTTTTTTTTAATTGCAGATTGTAGTGAAAAATATTTCCATTTTTTGGATGTAACAAGAATTGAAACAAAGAAATGGTGACATTGGCAGGTTTGTACCTAGTTAAAAATTTATTTACTACTTCCACTTCTTTT
Source organism: Symphalangus syndactylus (assembly GCF_028878055.3). Lineage (NCBI taxonomy): Eukaryota > Metazoa > Chordata > Mammalia > Primates > Hylobatidae > Symphalangus > Symphalangus syndactylus. Next base: position 42,678,225 of record NC_072447.2, on the reverse strand, counting down.
GCTTAATTCATGGATGCCTGTATCCTAAGATGTAAATTTTTTTTTACAATTACAGCAAATAAATTTTTAACAGTAATGAATTAAAAAAAGTGTTAACAATTTTGGGGGATATTAAAAAGAATTAATCATGACTATTATAACCATCAACTTGCTTTGCCCTTTACTTAATTCAAAAATGGAGGCTCTGGCTTTCTTCACATGCTTCTTCAGAACGAACAAACAAATAGTACAAAACATTAACATACAGAAATTCAGTTAATTCCAGCAAATATCAATATTTCCCTCAACAATCCTAGAGGGTTAACACATATCTCTAATCCAAGCCACCCCTTTTTAAAAAGGCAGTAAGCAAGAGTGAAAAAGCAGGCCGGGCGCGGTGGCTCACACTTGTAATCCCAGCACTTAGGGAAGCCAAGGCGGGCGGATCACGAGGTCAGGAGATCGAGACCATCCTAGCTAACACGGTGAAACCCCGTCTCTACTAAAAACACAAAAAATTAGCCGGGCGTGGTGGCGGGCGCCTGTAGTCCCAGCTACTCGGAGAGGCTGAGGCAGGAGAATGGCGTGAACCCGGGAGGCGGAGCTTGCAGTGAGCCGAGATTGCGCCACTGCACTCCAGCCTGGGCGACAGAGCGAGACTCCGTCTCAAAAAAAAAAAAAAAAAAAGAGTGAAAAAGCAAAGCAAAGCAAATGCTGCTGGCTTGTGTATTTAGAGGGCCAAGGGAAAAGGCAATGAGCAAAGGTTGAAGAGAGCAAAGCTAGACAAAAAAGAAAGCATTTTTTTATGGTCGTGTCAGTATTTTCTACTACAGATATTGAATATCTGGAGGTTTATAACTTTGTTCTAATAATTCACTCTGCAAGTGGCAAAGAGGGCGGCAGCGTGGGAATAAAAATTGTGCGCATGTTTTTGCAGAAAGATCTATAACTACTGAATTGAAAATCACTTATTTAAGTTACAAAAGTCAGAGCAAAATAAAATTCATGCTTGTGTTCAAAACCTCTGAATGGTTTGCTGTTTTGTGAATCCTTATAAAGAGAAAAAAGTTATGCATGGTAGAAGAGAAATTGTTTAGTATTTCCTTTTGCCATCTCCTTTGTTTTATAATTTCACTTAAAGAACAAATTCAGTAGGGGACTTTTAAGTTTTTTCCTTCCCAGTTAAAGTTTTCCAATGCTTATGAGTTCAGAGACATTGGAAGTCTGAAAAATGACTGCCATTCCTAACACTGAGCTTTACTAACATTGAACTCAACATTTGTTAACACTTTCTCAAGCCACTCCTAAAATGTAGACATTCCTCTGTCAGTAGGCTTAGCCCTTCCTGCACATCATATCCCCCTCCCACCTTGGAAATTGCATCTACTTCATGATATCAGCTACCAGGGTGAATGGCTCCATTTCTGAACCCTTGTTGGAATTCCCCCCAGCAGAATGAATCTACTTTCTCACAGCATTTTGAATATCCCAATTAGAACCCATCTTACTCTTTTAGCTTTCCAGTATATTCCAACAACGTCTTCTTGCAAGCACCTGTGGCTCTCAGCCTGAGGCACGATCTCTGCTCATACATGCAAGGGGCTGGTTGGGAGTGCTGGATCTCTAAAATCCTCACCCAGTGATGGATAGGAGTTGGAAGACAGATACTCCAGCTTCCTCAGCTCTTAAGGGATTGCACAAATCTGTTTAATACTCTCTCCCAGTGATCCTTTCCAGGATTGAGCAATGTTGCCACAGTGGCTATCTGCATGCGTACGCTCCTTTCATTGGCTTTCTTCCTCCCCCTTTTCCTTTCTTATTATGTTGGTGTTTCCTGGAAATCATCTTCCAAATAAATAACTTTCTCTCAAACTTTTGTCTCAGCATCTGCTTCTGGAAAATCCCAAGTTAAGATAGTTGTTATCAAAAGTGGTCCTAGGAAGCAGAACTGTAGGATGGGATGCTCACATTAGATCACTTCCTAGCTAAACGGTAACAAAGATCCACTGATGGTGGTGAGCAGGGTATTGTTGATAAGCCTGGGCATGTTCTAGCATCACAATTACTAATTCTTTTACATGTGGTCAACTGGGATGGGATATAGGCACAATAGCTCTAGCACACTAGAGAAATAAGAGCAAAGGGAATTATAAGGGTTGTATATTTGGCCGGCTGTTTTTTAACTGTGATTGAAATCCTAAAGAAAAAGTCTACAGACTGAGGTCAGCCAACTAACAGCTCGAGGCATGGTGTTGAAGTCAGAAGGCTACTTGGCAGCTTGTAAGGAGGTTCTGATATCCTAGAGCAGAATATGCTGAGCATGACTACCAAGATTTAGTTGTAAAAGTGGTCCTAAAGGTAAGCCCTGATAAAGTGTAGGACCCTAAGATATGGGAATGGGACACTTGAATGGAAGAACTTGAAAAACTTGAACCCACGGATCTGCTCTCTTTTCCCCTCTTTGCTTCTACCAATAACTAGGGATAAATCTCAGCATGATCCAGGCAGGAGAGTTCTATTCCTGCCAAATCAGGCAAATATGTTCCTTTAGGAAATGGGAAAACATGCCTGGGAAAGGATCTTGTCGGTGCTGGACTGGGATAAATGTCACTGAACTTAAGGCTGGATAAAGGAGATTTTATTGAGGCACTCTCCTGAATCAGATTTAACATCCTGGCAGGAACACTAGAGCCAGTCTTAAAGTTCAGGTCAGATGGTTCTTTGAAACTTGGAAACAATAGGTTCTAGAAAGCAAGGTAACGTTACTGAAAAGAACTTGGTAGAATATTGAAAGTGTCATGAAAAGGCTTAGGGAAGTGGGCCTCTTTAAGTAGACTCATTATATAAAACAGAATTCTCTAGTTCAGGATGTTTCTTACTAAGGTATCCATAAGTTACATAAACAAGTAGTCTGAATCCCCAGGTCACCTACCTCTGTTGCTGACATTTCCCCTTTTAAAACTATGGCCTCATGGAGTATTCCCAATGATGACCTGATGAAGAAGTAAAAAATCAGTCCTTGTACACGGTATAGCTCAATACGTTAGTGCAAGCTGAAATGGACTGCTGCTACATCAAAGTCCCACATAGGAGTGGCCTTAAATGATAGTGGTAAGGGTAAATTATTCCAGTGGGCAGAGCTTTGAGCAGTATGCATGCTCATCAACTTGTATGGAGGGACACGAAGTCTCAGCTAAGACTATATGGATTTCTTGGCAATGGTAAATGGCTTGACTGGTTAGCCAAGGCTTCTAGAAGGAATGAGATGGAAAAAATAGAGTCAAAGAGGTCAAGTGGAAAGGCATGTAGATGTGTCTATGAGAGTGGACATATACAAACTGTATGATTATTTGATTAGCATGTCAGTACCTACCAGATATTATCTACCACAGAAAAGACAGTGAAGTATTAGGTGAACAGGATGACTGTCCAGAGGACATCAGCCAGCCTCTATCCTCTGATCACTGGTGGTTTTACAATGGAGCGATGGCTCCATGAATGCTATAGAAATGGTGTCAGTGTTGAAGACTACTTGTGGGTGCAGGAACATGAACCTCTCTCATCTGAGTTGATCTAGCTACTGCCATTTCTGAACATCTAACTTGTCAGAAGCAGAGAACAATGACGAGCTCTTAATGTGGTACTGATATGGTTTGGTATCCCCACCCAAATCTCATCTTGAATTGTAATCCCCATAATCCCCACATGTCGAGGGAGAGACCTGCTAGGAGGTAACTGAATCATGGGCACGCTTTTCCCCATGCTATTCTTGTGATAGTGAGTTCTCTTGAGATCTGGTTGTTTGATAAGTGTCTGGCATTTCCTCCTTCTCTCTCTCTCACCTGCCACCATGTAAGACATGCCTTCTTCCCCTTTGCCTCCTGCCATGATTGTAAGTTTTCTGAGGCTTCCCCAGCCATGTGGAACTGTGAGCCAATTAAACCTCTTTTCTTTATTAATGAGCCAGTCTTGGGCAGTTCTTTATAACAGTGTGAAAATGGACTGGTACAGTAAATTGGTACTGGGAGTGGGACACTGCTATAAAGATAACCTGAAAATGTGGAAACAACTTTGGAACTGGGTAATGGGCAGAGGTTGGAACAGTTTGGAGGGCTCAGAAGTAGGCAGGAAGATGTGGGAAACTTCCTAGAGACTCGTTGAATGGTTTTGACCAAAATGCTGATAGTGATATGGACAATGAAGTCCAGGATAAGATGGTCTCAGATGAAGATGAGGAACTCATTGGCAATTGGTGCAAAGACCGCTCTTGCTATGGTTTAGCAAAGAGACTATCAGCATTTTGCCCCTGCCCTAGAAATCCACGAAGCTTTGAACTTGAAAGAGATAACTTAGTGTTTTTAGCAGAAGAAATTTCTAAGCAGCAAAGCATCCAAGAGGTGACAGAGCATAAAAGTTTGGAAAATTTACAGCCTGATGTTGTGATAAAAAAGAAAACCCCAGCTGGGCGTGGTGGCTCACGCCTGTAATCCCAGCACTTTGGGAGGCTAAGGCAGGTGGATTGCCTGAGCTCAGGAGTTCGAGACCAGCCTGGGTAACATGGAGAAACCCTGTCTCTACTAAAATACAAAAAATTAGCCGGGCGTGACAGCATGCACCTGTAATCCCAGCTACTTGGGAGGCTGAGGCAGGAGAATTGCTTGAACCTGGGAGGCAGAGGTTGCAGTGAGCCAAGATTGCGCCACTGCACTCCAGCCTAGGTGACAGAGCTAGACTCTGTCTCAAAAAAAAAAAAAAAGAAAGAAAGAAAAAGAAAAGAAAACCCCATTTTCTGGGGAGAAATTCAAGTCTGCTGTAGAAATTTGCATAAGTAACCAGGAGCTGAATGTTAATAGCCAAGACAATGGGAAAAATATCTCCAGGGCTTGTCAAAGATCTTGGCAGCAGCCCCTCCCATCACAGGCCTGGATACTTAGGAGTTAAAAATGGTTTCCTGGGCTGGGCCCAGGGCCCAGATGCTGTGTTCAGCCTCAGGACTTGGTGCCCTGCATCCCAGCTGCTCCAGCTCTAGCTGTGGCTAAAAGGGGACAAAGTACAGCTTGGGCCATTGCTTTAGAGGGTGCAAGCCCCAAGCCTTGGCAGCTTCCAGGTAGTATTTGGCCTGGGGGGGACACAGAAGTCAAGAATTGAGGTTTGGGCTGGGCATGGTGGCTCACACCTATAATCTCAGCACTTTGGAAGGCCAAGGCAGGTGGATAATTTGAGGTCAGGAGTTCGAGACCAGCCTGGCCAACATGGTGAAACCCCATCTCTACTAAAAATACAAAAATTAGCCGGATGGTAGTGGCGTGTGCCTGTAATCCCAGATACTTAGGAGGCTGAGGCAGGAGAATCCCTTGAGCCTGGGAGGCAGAGGTTGCAGTGAGCCAAGATCGGGCCACTGCACTCCGGTCTGGGCGAGAGACTGAGACCCTGCATTAAAAAAAAAAAAAAAATTGAAGTTTGGGAAGCTCTGCCTAGATTCCAGAGGATGTATGAAAATGCCTGGATGTCCAGGCAAAAATCTGCTACAGGGGTGGAGCCCTCATGGAGAACCTCTGCTAGGGCAGTGTGGAGGGAAATGTGGGTTGGAGCCCCCACACAGAGTCCCCGCTGGAGCAGTGCCTAGTGGAGCTGTGAGAAGAGGGCCACCGTCCTCCAGACCCCAGAATTGTAGATCCACTGATACCTTGCACTGTGTGCCTAGAAAAGCCACAGGCACTCAACACTAGCCTGTGAAGGGGCTGCCCAAGGCCGTGGGAGCCCACCCCGTGCATCAGCATGTCCTGGATGTGAGACATGGAGTCAAATGATATTATTTCAGAGCTTTAAGATTTAATAACTGCCCCGCTGGTTTCAGACTTGCACGGGGCCAATAGCCTGTTTGTTTTTCCAATTTAGCCCATTTGGAACGGGACCATTTATCCAATGCCTGTTCCCCCATTTTATATTGGAAGTAACTAACTTGCTTTTGAAGTTACAGGCTCCTAGGTGGAAGGGACTTGCCTTGTCTCAGATGAGACTTTGGACTTGGACTTTTGGGTTAATGCTGCAATGAGTTAAGACTTTAGCAGATTGTTGGGAAGGCATAATTGGTTTTGAAATGTAAAAAGAATGTGAGCTTTGGGAGGGGCCAGGGGCAGAATGATATGATTTGGCTCTGTGTTCCCACCCAAATCTCATCTCGAATTGTAATCCCCTTAATCCCCATGTGTCAAAGAAAAGAGCTGGTGGGAGGTGACTGGATCATGGGGGTGCTTTCCCCCACACTGTTCTCATGATAATGAGTGAGTTCTCATGAGATCTGATGGTTTCAAAAGTGGCAGTTTCCCCTGCACACCCTCTCTCTTCTGCCACCACATAAGATGTGCCTTGCTTCTCCTTCTGGCATGATTGTAAGTTACCTGAGGCCTCCCCAGCCATGCAGAACTACGAGTCAATTCAACCTCTTTCTTTATAAATTACCCAGTCTCAGGCAGTTCTTTACAGCAGTGTGAAAATGGACTGACACAGGTAACTTACTTGAAGGGGCATAACCAGCCCCTTAGTGGCAAGTAGATTACATTACACCCCTCTATTAGTTTCCTATGACTGCTTTAACAAATATCCAGTCACATTTGGTGAGTTAAAACAACAAATATTTATTCTCTCACAGTTTTGGAGGCCAGATATCTGACATCAGTATCACTGAGCCAAATCCAACGTGTCAGCAGGGCTGTGCTCCCTCCAGAGGTTCTAGAGGAGAATTCTTTCTTTGCCTCTTACAGCTTCCAGTGGCTTCCAACATTCCTTGGTTTGTGGCCACATCACTCCAAACACATTGCCTTCTCTTCTTCTGTCTGTGTCAAATGTCCCTCTGTCTCTCTCTTACCAGGTGTGATTGCATTTAGGGAGCCACTTGAATAAGTCAAGATTGTCTCCCCATCTCAATATCCTTCCTTAATCACATCTACAAAGACCCTTTTTATAATATAACATTTACAGTTCACAGGGATTCGGACCTGATATCTTTGGGGGCCAATATTCAGCTCACTCACAACCCTTTCTATCCAAGAGAAGGCAGAAATATGTTCTTGTTTGGGCTGACACATATTTATGGTACGAGTTTGGCTTTACTGCCTGCAGTACCACTGCCAACATGAATATCTGAACGCCCACAGAGTGAGTATCTGTCTGACTTACTGTTTTTTGTTTTTGTTTTAATTTTGGGGAGTGGGAGGTGGTTTGAGACAAGATCTGTCTCTGTCACCCAGGCAGGAGTACAGTGGTACAATCATGGCTCAGTGCAGCCTCCAACTCCTGAGCTCATGTTATCCTCCCACCTCAGCCTCCTAAGTAGCTGGGACTACAGGTGTGTGCCACCATGCCAAGCTAATTTTTTAAATCGATTTTTTTGTAGAGATGGGTTCTCCCTATGTTGCCCAGGCTGGTCTTGAACTCCTGGGCTCGAGCAATCCTCCCATCTCATCTTCTCAAAGTGCTGGGATTATAGGTGTGAGCCACCACACTCAGCCTGACTTACTGATATGGAATGCCAACTAACACAGCCTCAGACCCAGGGATTCACCTTCTGGTGAAACTGCAAGGCATGGGGCGTGGGTTGATGGGCTCTCCTGATCCTACCATATATCTCATTATTTGGTCTATTCGAATGTTGAAATGGTTAAAGGGGAGCTTAAATATGCTATCTTACAGGTTTGGGATACTGTTCAACTTGAAAAATAATGTGAATCAAAAGAAAGCAAAAGTTGGAGTTAACTTTCTCATTCTTCTTCCCAAGGACCCACTTTGGGAATTTGTGCTTCCTATCTCTTCAAATTTAGGTTGGGCTGAACTAAAAATCTTGGCTCCAAGGTGTGGATATCAGTTCTAGCAAGGAACACAGCACAATGTTATTAAAGCTAAGGCTACTGGCCGGCCATTTTGAGTTTCTCATACCAGTAGACCAGCACGAAAAGAGGATTTACTATATTGCCATGAGTTACTGACCCTGATGAACATGAAGATAGAGAGTTTTTGCTACATAATGGAAGCAAGAAGGAGTATTTCTAGAACTCCTGTTCCAGTGAGTAGACTCACTGGTTTTTTTTGGTGCTTCCATGCCTGGTGGCAACTTTGAACAAGTAGTTGTCTCAACCATGACCTGAAAAGGGTCTGGTAATCAGGCTCCCAGATCCCATAGGGCAAGAAGCCTAAATCAGCACAGGTGCCGGGCAATGGGAATCTGAAATGGCTGATGGAGGAGGAAAATGATGAATGTTGATTCTGGCTTCAAAATCAACTGCAGCAGTATGATATACCTGTTAAAAACTTTATTTCTATTGTTTAAAAGGAATGATTACTGGCCACTTTCTTGAAGAAGCAATGCCAGGAAAGAATAGACTTAATGGAGGCACATGTGCATCGGAGTGGTACAAGGAGTACGTTAGAGCAGACACTCTCAGTGCCCCACTCCTATTCCCTTGCCAAGAACATTTGCTTGAATGTTCCACATCAAAGGTATGAGAGACATTATTCCATGGTTCAATACACAAATGATTACCAAACTGCTTGGTAATGTAATAGATACTCAGTAAATGTTTGCTGAATGAATAAATAATTACATGAATACATTTTTATACAGATGACTGCTGTGGTAAGCAGAACTATAAGATGGTTCCCCTTATCTCTACCCACTCTCCTCATGTTACATCCATGATTATGTTAGGTTACATAGCAAAAGAGATTTTGTGGATGTAATTAAGGTTACTAATGAGTTGACCTTAAAATAGGGAGATTATCTGGATGGGCCTGGTCTAGTCACTTGAACCCATTAAAAGCAGAGAGTTTTCTCTGGGTGGTAGCAGTAAAGAAGTCCGAGAAATTTAAAATGTGAGAAGAATTCAATGCGAGGGAGGAAAATGGAAACTTCAGTCCTATAAGAAATTGTATTCTACCAACAACATGAAGGATGTTGGAAGCAGATTCTTCCCTGGAGCCTCCAGAAAATACCCCCCTTTGATTTCGGCCTTCTAAAAACCCCAGCAGAAAAGTCCGTCTGGACTCCTGACATTCAGAACTGTGAGGTAATAAATTTGTGTAGATTCTAGCTGCTAACTGTGCAGTAATTTGTTATCTAGCAATAGAAAATGAATACAGACCTATACGCTTAGTTCAGATCTAGGTTCAAATGTCCATCTTGAATGTACCACTGGATGCCAGACTTCTTGAGGATATTTTACTTGCATCTGGCATTTACAATTTAACATGCATAAAGCAAAATCTGTCATAGTCTATGACCTCCTAACTCATCCAGAGACCCAGTCTCCTGGGGATCACTAAGTGACCACACAGTCTTTTCAGTAAGAGTGATTCAAAACCTCTGAGCTTTCACTCAATTCCAGGTGGCTTTTGTAACTTACCATGATATGGTCAAACTATAGTCTTCTATCACCTTCTACATTTTTGCTACATATTCAAATTAACTACATTGTTATATCTTTAATGTTTCCTTTAAATCCACTCACTCTTTTACTTAAATAAATGTATTATAAAAGTTGAGGATATATCACTACCGTAAGTGGGTACACTAGTATCACTGACCATAAATAGAGGGTAACTGTAAAAATAAACTCTATGAAAATAAACTTTTAAATTTCAGCTAGATATTGCTGGCTGCGGAAGGCTCTGAACATAAGGCCTGCTCACTCTTTGTTTAAAAAAAGGAGATTAGCAAATGTTAGAGAGGTGTTAAGTCAAAATAGCTCAAATAGCTCAAATTGAGAATTTCTTCCTGACATAATTAAAAGGACTGAAAGAGATTTAAAATGGGAACAGCTTTTTTTTTTCTATGTCATCGTTATATTCTTTAATGTCCTTTACAGTACAATTTAAAATTATCTTGACTATCACCCCAAATCATATTGGATACTTTGTGATGAGAGTCCCACATTCTGCAGAAATTCTCAAAGTGATTAAAAATTAACTTTCCATCAAGGACACCTGTGTAACCTTGGGCATGTACTGAGTAAATACTCAAGACATGTCATTATTGTTATTAGCATCAATATCATCACATCATCATCATTGTTGCTTCCACCCTCCTCCATATTCTTTTGTTAAATCATTTTATCCATAGAACACGTCACTGTTTTCTTTCACAACAATTGCTTCTGTTCATTCACCTTCCAAAGCTTCATTTTGGCTGATCATTACTTTTTTCCTAATCAATACTGTTGCCTAATAATCCTGTGTTTTACCACTGTTTATTTTTCCAAAACTTGTATTTGATCACTTTCATTCTCTGAGTAACACAGGATCAGAATGTTATATTGGGAATATCATGATCCATTGAATAAGGCAAACACTTCCACATGATGCCCAGCAATTCCCAATCATATTAGTTTGTTTTACTCTACTTCAGGCCATTTATCATCATGTATAAATTTTCTTATTTATCTTTTGGTGGTTTTGTGTAAAGTTGGTCTCACTCAACTAGATCATAAGCTCAGGGAGTATGAGGAACTTGTACATCTTGGTGACTAATTTATTCACAGCATCTTGAACAGTGCTTGCGACATACCATGTGGTTCTCAATGACCTTAGGCAAGTTACCAGACTTGTTCTCTCTAAACTTGGTTTCAAAATCTGCAAAATGGAGATGATAATGCCCACCTAACAGGGTGGTTGTGAAGATGAAATAAATTATATGACGATTCTGGTATAACAACGGAAGCTATTATTAGTATATCTTCCTGTTATTGTTAGAGAGTTAGATCAATCTTAGAATAGTATTCAAAGACTTCTGGATTTATGTCATCAAATTTTCTTTCTATTTCTAAACCCATTTTTGTACATTATCCTAATACCTCAGCTCCTGTAATATTTATTGAGTGTTTGCCTTAGGATAGATTTTAGGCATACAAAATAAAAAGACCTGGTTCTAGCCCACATGGAGCTATAAGACTAATAAAGAAGAAAGATCATGTGATAATAACGATAATGAAATATGCACAGTATGTAGTCCAAATACTAGAGAAATAGTTTCCTGGGCTACTTGCCCAGGAATGGGCAGAAGGTGAGGACAGCAGAAGGAGAGAAGCAAAATGAGTAAGCCATGGCTCACCATTCCTACAATTTTCTTGGCACTGTTCCATAATTTGGGCTTTCCCTGAACTCTGGGATGCCTTTGCACCCTACTTAAATTCACTTTCTACGTGAAGTTTCTACGTGAATTTGTGAAGCTCCCTATCAGAATTAATGCTTACTTTTCCTTTACTCCTCTACTCTTTAGTTCATACCTCTTTGATGCACTCCTCCCAGACTCCAGGCTCTCATTATTTATTTTTACATTTTTCTCCATCCATTTCACAAGATCGAAGGTTCCAAAGCATGGCAAATGCTTTATCTTTGTTCATCTCTACAGACTCGATGGTTCCTTCAGAACTTTCTTTCTACAACTAGTATTTCTACTTTTTCTTGAGGTCTATAGGCCCAAATCTATCACTTCAGTTTACTGTAAACAATCTGTATTTTTCCTAAGAGTATGTACATTCTTATAAAAATTAATTGTATATAAGTAGCCATCTATAACTCCCTTTATGATGTGTTAGAAAGAAGATTTAAAACACTGAATAAGTCAATAGGCATGACCTAGTGAAAACTCTAAAATGGTACTCAAGTTTAAATGAGACTGAACACGGGAAGAAGAATAAATGTGGGAAAAAGTTGAAGTGAGTGAAAAATGGCTGTGGCAAAATTACCAGCTGTTATTTATAGTATGTGCCAAGTATAAATATGTCCTTGCAAAACTTGAAGAGATGAGTCCTCAGTTATTTCAAGACAAATTTCTGACTTGCTGTGTATTATTTAAGAATATTTTATGGAGACAGTATTAAAAATTCTGTATACGGAGGGCCAAATGGATGGAGGGACATTATGATATGACCAGTGGACCTCGACTGGAGTCTAAACTTGTGGTCACCAAACTTTTTTTATTTCACATACCTATCTAATTCTTTTCTGAAACTATACATAAATGAATATATTGGAGTTTGTAGCCATATAGCCCCATAGCTCAATTCCGTTTAGAAGGTTAATTTCAGTAAGCTGGTGGTCTGTAGCTTTTCAAAGATAAGATCAAAGCAAAGGACTTTCTGCCTTAAATACATGGTTTTCAGCCACTATATATATTTTGTTTTGTGGTTGCTATTTCTTTTTTGTCCCTAATAGAGAGTGCACAAATTTGTTTAATGTAGGAGACACAAGACGCATGAACTCCCAATAAAACCTATAACATCTTTCTGCTCTCCCTATTCATTCAACAATGTCTATTATATGTAAGGAATTCTGCTGGGGCCTGGGACAAACAAAATGGAATACAGCAAAATCTGTCCCTTTGAGGAGTTGATTCAATATAGAAAATAGAAAAGCAGAGCAGTAAATACTTGACAGTATGATAAGTGGAATTCAAGAAGTGAGTATGCTCAGTGTCTTCATGGGTTCACAGGGCAGGAAGTGCTTCCTTTAGCGTGAGGCAGTTGGGGAAGATTTTACCAAAGAATCTTAAAATATGAGAATAAGAAATTGATGAAAAAATTAGGGAAAGAAATGCCTCTCAAGCACAAAAACTCTTATAATTAAATTCTACATGTGCTGGATATAGTGTTAGGCACTAGAGTTATAAAGACAAAGATATACAAGTTCACAATTTAAGATATGCACACTTTGGTAAGGTTAGGGATAAAGGCATATATATAGGTTAACAAATCTCTATAATCTGGTAAGAATAGCACAGCCATCTTGGCTGGGCCTAGGAGCAAATATGAAGACAGTGGGCTAGGGGGCCAAAGAACAGGATGGGGCCTGGGAAGATGAAGTCTCTAGACAAATTTTGGGGGTAAAGAGGAGTGAGGCTAGGGTCATATACACAGTTATCATTTAGTTTTGGCTCCCCTAGAGGCCGAACCTGGAATAAGGATTTAATTGCAAATAGTGTATCTTCGGGGTGACCCCAGGTGACGTAAAGGGGAAGAGGAAATGGGGAAGGGAAGGTAGCCAATAAAAGATACGTTGTCAAGCAAGTACCACTGTGACTAAACAGGGATTAATCATGCTGAGGAATTCTGAGAACCAGCGTCTAATGGGTTTCTGTTTAGACTTAATAATCAATGTAAATATTATAACTGTGATGTATCAATGGTGTATTTTCAAAATAGCTGTGCTTTGGTTTAAGAAAATTCGTATCAGGTGGGCGCGGTGGCTCACGCCTGTAATCCCAGCACTTTGGGAGACCGAGGCGGGTGGATCACCTGAGGTCAGGGGTTGGAGAGCAGCCTGGCCAACGTGGTGAAACCCTGTCTCTACCAAAAATACGAAAAATAGCTGGATGTGGTGGCGAGTATTATTTCAACTCAAGGGCACGGGATAGTTAATGCATCCAAGGGGTAGAGGAGCTGAAGTATTTATATACTAACTCTTATCAGTTATAAATTGAAGATTTCAGTGTATGCTAATTTTCAACTGCTTCTCACCCAGAGTGGACTCTAGCAGCCAAAGAAAGCCCTTAGGCAAGGAAATGCAGATGCTGGCAGTTGGCCGGTCAGGCCTGGGTGCACCTCCCTGGGAAGGCCTGAGGGGATATAGGCAAATTAGCAACACTGTCTGCTACATACCAAATCAGAGCTTCTTGTGGTCTAGATGGTGCTTTACAAATGCTCATCTCTTTGTCTAGCCTATTGTCTTTCATACAGAACTCGGCTTGTTTCACGTGGTTTTTATTATTAATAATAAGGGCTGTTAGTGGCCATCCAAATCACTCATTGTTATAGAAAACAAGCTCCCCAAAAGTTTAAACTGCTAGTTAACGGTTCAGTAAGCCTTAGAACCCAGGTCTCTTAATTCACAGACAGAATGCTACTACTTTAGCCACCATCATCCTCATCCACAACCCTTTGAAGGACTCTAGCACAGAATTCTTAATGGAACAGCTGATGTTAGTATTTGAAATGCTTGAAAAAAGATAATCAGACTCACCAAGTTTCATGTCTATTATTGTTTAGCATCCACTGACTAGTACAAAAGGATATTTTGAACCAACTTTAAATTCTATTTTAAAAGTATAGATAACTGAATCTCACTTGATACAATAAACATAATCAGATTTTAGCAAAAACATATATTTTTAAAATGCACCAAGAAAGCATATTATTTAAGGAGGCCAGTGGTAAAATCATTTTCTGAAATTATTACTAGTTATCTAATTTATATACTATAAATAATTTATTATTATTATTATGGGCTTTGTTTTTATTTATTTATGGATACTAATTTTTTCTTTTTTTTGGAGATGGAGTCTCACTCTGTCGCACAGGCTAGAGTACAGTGGCACGATCTTGGCTCACTGCAATCTCCGCCTCCTGGGTTCAAGTGATTCTCCCGGCTCAACTTCCCAAGTAGCTGGGATTACAGGTGCCTGCCACCACACCCGGCTATTTCTTTGTATTTTTGGTAGAGACAGGGTTTCACCATGTTGGCCAGGCTGGTCTTGAACTCCCGACCTCAGGTGATCTGCCCACCCCGGCCTTCCGAAGTGCTGGGATTACAGGCGTGTGCCACCACAGCCGGCTGATACTAATTTTCTTAAAGTAAAGCACAGCCATTTTAAAAATATACCATTGATACATCACAGTTATACTATTTACATTGATTATTAAGCCTAAACAGAAAAATAAAATATATTTCATCTCTTGTAAAGAAAGTAATTGTGTTAACCTTATATTTTATTCCTATAACCTTTGTGAACTATTATTAAATATTAAATTGCATTCTAAATTGTGATCTTTGGTCACATTTTTATACTGCCTTGGTTTAGAGGTTTATGATTCCCCTGACCGCTAGAAATTCTAGCACGTCTTTAAATTCTCTCTTACTCTAGGGAAAGTCGTTAATTGTAAGTTGGATTGTCATTTCTGAAAATAGGGTTAAGGGAAATATTGTAGTACTGTAACTCTACTTGAGTTGTTGCATTTTTCTCTGTTTTCACAAGTCTGAGCATCTGAGATGTAAGAACGTATGAATCATAAGGATGTCTTATAGTTAGTGTCTCTTAGTAATTTATATATTGGTGTTAATTGGTTAATAAAGTCTCACTCCTCCTTGTCTTGATAAGATTAGCCACATGGGAGCAGAATTTGGATTGAGGAGGTGGATGACTTTGGAACTAGAACATGCTGGAATTTAAGGAAGGCCTGGGTAGATTGTTCAATGGGGATGGTAAAATTATACTTACAGTAACAGCAAGATAATGTGTCCCTAAAAGATAAAGAATGATGATACCAATGATAGAAAGAGCTACATTTGTTTAATGCTTACACTGTGACTGACATTTCCTTTCTCTTTTTTTATAGAGACAGGGTCTCATATGTTGCCCAGGCTAGTCTCACTGGAACTCCTGGCTTCAAGGGATCCTCTCACCTCCCAAAGTGTCACTATTACAAGTATGAGCCACTGTGCCCAACCTGACACATTTGTAAGCACTTTATATGAATTAACTCATTTAATCCTCCTAACAACCTATGAGGTAGGTACTATCAGTATCACCATTTTACAGATGAGGAAACTGAGCATTATGATCTGACAAAAGTCCGTTTGTTCATACCCAACTTTAAGTTCTTTAAGGTAGATATTTGTTGTCGCCATTAGCTAAAGATGAAGGCAATAGACTTTTCCCTCACAGCCTATCAGGAACTTTACTTTAAAAACAAATTTGATGCTTGTACATCAATGTTCATAACATAATTATTTACAACAGCCAAAAGGTGGAAATAACCCAAGTGTCTGTCACCAGGTGAATGGATAAACAAAATGTGGTATAGAGAATATTATTCAGCTCTAAAAAGGATTCTGGGGCTGGAGTTGGTGGCTTATGCCTGTAATCCAAGCACTTTGGAAGGCTGAGGCAGGAGGATTTCTTGAGACCAGGAGTTCGAGACCAGCATGGGCAACACAGTGAGACCCCGTGTATACAATTTTTTTTTTTTTAAATTAGCTGGACATGGTGTGTGCCTGTTGTTCCAGCTACTTGGGATGCTGAACTGGGAGGATCATTTGAGCCTGGGAGGTGGAGGCGACAGTGACATATGATCATGTCACTTCTAGCCTGGAAGACAGAGTGAAACCCCATCCTGGAAAAAACAAAAAGAATTGTGATACATGCTACAGTAGATAAACCTTGAAAACATCATGCAAAGTGAAATAAGGCAAACACAGAAGGACAAATTTTGTGAGAGTCCTCTTATGTGAGGTACCTCTAATTGGCAAATTCATAAAGACTAGAAAGTAGAATAGAGGCCACCAGGAATGTGGGAGGAGGGGATAAGAAATTATTATTATTATTATTATTATTATTATTATTATTATTATGAGACGGAGTTTCACTCTTGTTGCAAAGACTGGAGTGCAATGGCACGATCTCGGCTCACTGCAACCTCTGCCTCCCAGGTTCGAGCAATTCTCCTGCCTCAGCCTCCCGATTACCTGGGACTACATGCAGGCATCACCACACCCGGCTAATTATTGTATATTTTAGTAGAGACTGGCTTTCACCATGTTGGCCAGGCTGGTCTAGAACTCCTCATCTCAGGCGACCCACTTGCCTCGACTTCCCCAAGTGCTGGGATTACAGGGGTGAGCCCCGTGCCCGGCCAAGCAATTATTATTTAATGGTTACCGAGTTTCTTTTTGGGATGATGAAAAAGTTCAGGAAACAGATGATGGTGATGGTTACATAACATTGTGAATGTAACAATGCTACTGAATTACATAACTAAAAATGGTGAATTCCATGTTATGTATATTTTACCACAATATTTAAAAAAATAAGTTTGAGGATGAATTCAACAAACATCAAACATTAGTAAGCAAATATTTATTAGTCAACAGGCAGGAAAATAGTTCAGACAATCTGTTCTGTAATCTCAGTAAAGGCTCAGTCTCAGGCCTTTGGGGTGTTCCTACCACACCTTACACAAAAGCTTCAAAGGAGGAAGACAACAACAGCTTAGAGGAGGGTTTAAATAAATGTATGGTCAGCATCAGATACAGAAAATGCTATATATTTCCAAGTGCAGTGGCTCACACCTGTAATCCCAGCACTTTGGGAGGCTGAGCCGGGCAGATCACTTGAGCCCAGGAGTTCAAGACCAGCCTGGGCAACATGGTGAGACCCCCCATCTCTACAAAAAGCAAACCCACAAAAATTAGCCAGGCGTGGTGGTGCAAGCCTGTAGTCCCAGTTACTTGAGAGGGCTGAGGTGTGAGGATCACTTGAGTCTTGGAGGTGGAGGTTGCAGTGAGCTGAGATGGGGCCACTGCACTCCAGCCTGGGCAACAGAGTGAGACCCTGTTTTGACCAGCCAAACCATTTTTTTTTTTGGCTCAACTGAACTATATATGAAATTTGAAATAAACCTGTTAAGATTGGTCCTGATATTTCACCTTTTTTAGCAGTTCAGGGTTCTTACCACCATTCAACTTGAGGGAAGCATTGTTATCAAAGGAATTAGGCATTTCTTTTTCCTGAAAGATTTTTTTTTCTTCTGTTTTGGTAGGAATGACAGGAAGGGAAAATGTCATTCCATCTTGCTTCTTCTAGGATCTATTACCTAACTCTGATCATTCCTGTACAGTTTCCTGTTAGCACTGACGGTGTCAGCTTCTACTTTATAAAGATGTACTTTGCTGATGTTACGCTTTTTAAGTGTTGTTTAGTACTTTTCTTACGTGTGTGTGTGTTCTGCTTCCCCAAGTAGCTAGTTGGATCCTTGAGGGGATGTGTCTCTTATTTTGCATTCTCATACAGTTTTGCAAGCAGTCAGTTCTCAGTAAGTACTGGTACACTAAACTCTGAGGTTTCAAATGCACTGAAAGCAGAGACACATTCATAGATACCTTCATTTTAGCCAGAGAAAGAATGGAGCTACTAAACTTCCAAGCAGGGATTACAAGTGTCCCCACCCTTGCATCTGAGATCCTGAGCCTTCACTAAAGAGAGTTAGAGGAAAGGAAGGATTTGTTTGTGTTTGGCCCTGACCATTATTTTAGTTGGTTGTAGGACAGCTCATGGGCATCATGCTTGCCTTAGGGGCTGAGCACAGGGAAGACGAGGCCACGAAACTTCTGCACATTCTTTGGGGTCGAATGCAAAGGAGAAGCGGGAATCAACTATATATTTATAGTGTTTAATATCTCTTCTCCTGTGAAACATTCTACTTTTTGGATGATTGGGAAAAGAAGGGAAGATGTAGAAGTAGATGGAGTACTATTAGGTGTCAGAAAACTATTATCGGTGAGCCAAATCCAGCTCACAGCCTATTTTTGTAAATAAAGTTTTAATGCGACACAGCCATGCCCATTCATTAACATATCATCTATAGCTGCTTTGGAGTTATAATGCTTAGGTGAATAGTTGTGACAGAGATTGTATAGCCCACAATGCTTTACCTATTTACTATATGACTCTTAACAGAAAGTTTCCTCCCTCCTGGAAAACTACATCCATAGATTTTTTTTTTTTTTTTTGCAATAATGCTGACTTTAGAGTACTGTTTTAAATAACAATAAATAAAAATATTTTAATATTTATGTATATATTTAAATAAAACATATATATGTATTAAATAAAATAAATAAATACATACAAGTTCAAATAATTAGTTCCTAGCATACTAGAAGTAAGGAAAATTCTTTTGAGTTCATGATTCCTTTTGTGGTATGATTTGAGGCACACACTTGTCCCCAAAGAAATGTCTTCTTTCCTGATAGAATTTGAGGAACCTACCACTACTACAGGCTTGCCCAATTTAGGCGAAATCTTTTAAAATGCAAATGCACTTGAGGGAAGATGCCCATCAATCTATATGTCTCTCTCTCTGTGTTGTGTGCGTATGTGTAAGAAGGGAGAATAAAAATGGACAATAACAAAGTAATCAATAAAAGAGTTGAAGGTTGGTCTCAAAATATGGAGGGAACAATAAAGAAGGAATGGAACTGATGTCATATGTATTATCTCACTGGACCTCACAACAATCCTGTGATGTTTGCAAGATATAATTACCCCATCCTTAAATAAAAGGAAGCTGAATCACAAAGAAGCTAAATGAATTTCTAAGGTTAAATAGTTAAGACAGAGCAGCAACAGTCTTAATTCTCCCTTTACATTCTGAGAGTTTTTTCCCCCATTATACTTCATTGCCTCTTCAACATCTTTGCTATTCCCCTAGAGGATATTACGCTAAAAACATATAATTTTGTTTCTCCTAGAAATATAATTCTGCCTTCTGGAACTTAGAACCATTCCCATTAGAGTTGTTGCTGTAACTTGGTCCCACATAAAATCCCCAAATTAAAATCAAATCTCCTAAATTTAAAGATGCTTCTCAATTTCAGTTGAGATATTCATTAGCTAATAGCAGATAATAATCACTCTGTTTTATCAAAAGTGAAATAGGACACTGATCGCTGTTAAATTACAGGTGTTACAAATCTTGAATTAAAATCAGGCAAACCATCCTTTTCATGTAAC
Organism: Symphalangus syndactylus; assembly: GCF_028878055.3. Classification (NCBI taxonomy): domain Eukaryota; kingdom Metazoa; phylum Chordata; class Mammalia; order Primates; family Hylobatidae; genus Symphalangus; species Symphalangus syndactylus. The sequence continues at coordinate 42,658,688 of NC_072447.2, read as the reverse complement.
TAAGTCTCCCAATTAAGAATGTATAATAATTAGTTTTAAATTGGAGTAAATCATCAAAGAAAGTTAGGTATCCTGGGAGGTATTTACATGCAAACAGATGCCTATGGAAGTAAAATGGAGTGTGGAAATTTCACAGCATGCTGTAGGAGGGGAGATAAATTAATAAAATCACATCTCCAGTTGTGTCTGGTATGAAATAGAATTTTTTATATATTTTCAAAGATTCCTATTTTTAGTAGTAGAAGACAAGAGAAAGTTCACAATAGTTATTTTGATAAATACGATCACAAAGAATACCAACAAAAATAGATATATTTAACCACAGTAGCAAACAAAGAAGACAATATACATACATAGGACAAAAATCAATGACAGTAATTTTAAAATATCCAAAAATGGTTACTGCACGCATATCACCAATAAGCTACTTCTAAAACTGGAAGGATGTTCCACAGGACATTGAGCCCCTACTTCCAGGTGGGATCTCCTACATACATTGAAGCAGATGTATATAATGGTAGCAGACATAAGAACCTATCAGACACTTCTCTGATTTGACTAAATTTATGAAATTTCAGCTTAAGCCCATTCCTCTGCTGTTTTCAGAGAACTGGAGTCAGCTAGAAAAAGCTACCATCTCACACCCTTGGGTCAGGCCTGCTATATTGTCTCTAGTTTACTTTCTAATACCTTGGGGTGATATTTAATCCTACACTATTGGTTAACTTCGTAATGGTCTAATTAGGCATTCACACTTTGGGTGTGGTTAATTAGCATTGAATCGTCTAGTGAGTATGCTTTTCTGTTTTAGTTTCGTTGTTGTCTCATGTCAGAGCAACACAAGAAGATTTAATAATTTACATATTACCTATTAGAAATTATTTTTCAATGGTGAAATGAATGGTAATTCAATACATAGACACGGGTGGGAAAGAATAAACAAGCACCTCTGGCCCAGCATGAGCAGGTGAAACCTGAATTAAGGGTCATCTTCTCCCAGGGCTTTATTTGGACAAGTGTGCTGCCTTTAATAAACATTTGGAGGTCTCATTCCTAAGGTTAGGTGAACCTGGCACTAAAATTAGTTCATGCGTATCAAGTTAATCTTTCATGCAGTGAATCTTTCTTGCCAGAGAGACTAAAAAGGCATTGAGCTAGAACTTCATGAATTTACGAGTATGTACAAGTACGGGCCATGTTTATTTGCTACTAAATATTTGCATGTTTGGCAGAATTTGGTTTGAAATGTAGGGCAGAAAGGCCAGGTGCAGTGGCTCACAGCTGTAATCCCAGGACTTTGGGAGGCCAAGGCAGGCGGATCACCTGAGATCAGGAGTTCGAGGCCAGCCTGGCCAACATGGTGAAACCCCGCCTCTACTGAAAATACAAAAATTCGCTGGGCGTGGTGGCGCAAGCCTGTAGTCCCAGCTACTCGGGAGGTTGAGGCAGGAGAATTGTGTGAACCCAGGAGGTGAAGGTTGCAGTGAGCTGAGATCATGCCACTGGACTCCAGCCTGGGTGATAGAGTGAGTCTCTGTCTTGAAAAAAAAAAAAAAAAAAAAGAAAAGAAAAGAAATGTAGGGAAGGAAAACTTCCCTCTATCCTCTTAGATTCTGTAGCTGGGCCTAAGAATTAAACTCACAGAAGACAAATTAACAGGAGAAAAGTATAAAAATTTTATGATATTTTTACATGCACACAGGAGTTTTCACAAGAAAAATGAAGAACCAAAGAAGCAGTTAAGACTGGGAGCTTATATACTTTTTAAACAAACAAAAAAAATGATAAATTTGTGGAGAAATGAAAAGACAAAGAGTTTGGAGTAGGAGCAGTAAATTGTGGGTAAGTTACTAGAAAATAATATGGAGGGAACTAATGGAAGATAAGAGATTTTTAGTAGGTTGGTTTGCACAGATCCATTTCAGCATTCACTTCCACTCTCTGGTGGTAAGATTGTTCTCTTCTTGATACAGGGTGAATACCTTTCTCATGGGAAATTTCATGACCTGCTTTTAGGCAGAAAGCGGGAGGTCAGAGAGCCCTTCCTGCGTCTGCTGTTTTTCAAGTGCCTTCAGCTCAAAATAATCAGTATGCCAGAGCAACATTTTTGGGGGTGGCATGTTCTGAACCCATTCAGAAACTTTAATTGTGATATGCCACCTGGGAGACGGGATGTGGAGGAGGAAGGAAGAACATTATCTTTCCATTTTTAACAGACTTTGGATTTCAAATATCATTCACAGGTTGATATAAACTTCACCAAAAAACCCCACACATAATAATAAGAATCTAAATAAAAGTAACATGAAATCACTAATTTTTAAAAAATCTGATACTATATGAGGCTACCTATTTCTGGTAAAAAGACCTAACAATTAAGAAAAACCTCACTAAACTGGTTTAAGTCCGTTTGTAACAATGCCCTAATTGATTGTGGTGTATTCTAATTTTTATAGTTTCTTAAGCGGTATCCTCACCTCTAGCTTTTCTACATTTTATTTTCTTTTTTAAAAGTTTTTAATTTTGGTGTACATAGTAGGTGTATATATTTATGGGGTGCAGAAGATGTTTTGATACATACAGGCATGCATTCCATCCCCTCAAGCATTTATCTTTTGTGTCACAAACTATTCAACTATACTTTGTTATTTTTAAATGTACAATTAAATTATTATTGTCTATAGTCACCCTGTTGTGCTATCAAATACTGGGACATTCTTTCTAACTACTTTTTTTGTACCTATTAACCATCCCCACCTACCCTCCACCACCACTCCTCCCCTACTATTCATCCCAGCCTCTGGTAATCATTTTTTTATTCTCTATCTCCATGAGTTCAGTTGTTTTGATTTTTTAGATCCCACAAGTAAGTGAGAACAAGTGATGGTTGTCTTTCTGTGCCTAGCTTATTTCACTCAGTGTAATGGCCTTCATTTGTTGTTGCAAATGACAGGATCTCATTCTTTTTTATGGCTGAATAGTACTCTATTGTGTATATATACCACATTTTCTTTATCCATTCACCTGTTGATGGACACTTTGGTTACATCCAATTTTGGCTATTGTGAACAGTGCTGCAATGAACATGGGAGTGCAGATATCTCTTCAATGTACTGATGTCCTTTCTTTTGGTATAGACCCAGCAGTAGGATTCCTGGATCATATGATAGCTCTATTTTTAGTTTTTTGAGGAACCTCCAAACTCTTCTCCATAGTGGTTGTACTAATTTACATTTCCACCAACAGTGCATCCGGGTTCCCTTTTCTCCACATCCTCGCCAGCATTTTTTTATTGCCTGTCTTTTGGAAATAAGCTATTTTAACTGGGGTGAGATGATACCTCATCGTAGTTTCGATTTGCATTTCTCTGATGATCAATGATGTTGAGCACCTTTTCATATGCCCGTTTGCCATTTGTATGTCTTCTTTTGAGAAATGTCTATTCAAATCTTTTGACCAGTTTTAATTAGATTATTAGATGTTTTTCTATAGAGTTGTTTGAGCTCCTTATATATTAGCTCTTCTCCTTTTTAATCCATAATATTCTCACTGACAATCCCTGAATGCTAACTTAGTTTCCTCAAATAAGTCCTCATTGATTGAGGTGACTGTCTTAATTTCGCAGGGCTGCTGTAACAAAGTGCAGCCGTGCTTTATGTAACAACAAAATATGTTCTGAGAAATGTGTTGTCAGGTGATTTTGTTGTTGTGCTATCATAGAGTGTACTTATACAAAGCTAGATGGCATATATTATTATTTATTTATATATGTTTTTCTTACAGAAAACTAAGTGTCCCAGCACCGTTACTGAATATCACTCATTTCCCTTACTTGATCAACAATGCCAATATCAAGTGCCATATACCAGGTTTCTGTATATGCTCCATTATAATCCGATAAAGCCACCACTGTATATACAGTCTGTGGTTGACCGAAACATCATTACGCAGTGCATGACTGTACTACAGACTGGTTGATTTAAAACAGCAAAAATGTATTCTTTCACAGTTATGGGAGTAGAAGTTTGAAATGAAGATATCAGCAGAACCGTACTTCTTCTGAAGGCTTTAGGAAAAAATCCTTTCTCATTTCTTCTAGCCTTGGTGTTTACAGAAATCCTTGGTGCTCCTTTTCCTGTAGATGCATCACTCCAATGTCTGTTTCTGTCATCACATGGCCATCTTCCTTCTGTGTCTGCATCTCTGTGTCATCATATAGTACTCTTTTCCCTGTGTGTGTCTGTGTCCAATTTTCCCTCTTCTTATAAGGACATCAGTCATATTGGATTACAGGTTACCTTAATGACCTCATTTTATTTTGATTATATCTGCAAAGATCCTACTTCTAGCTAAGGTCACATTCACAGGTGCTGGGGATGTGGACATCAATATATCTTTTTGAGGAACAAAATTCAACCCATAGTGACCATATCATTTATTGTTCAATGGAGGGCACTTTTAGGATTAAAAGTGTAAATATCAACTAGTAAGTGTGCTGGAATAATAAATGTAAACTGGCACTATCCCAGGCACAATGGGATCTATCAGCTTATCCCTAATACAACGTGGTCTATCTCTTCAACTTTTATCTCCATGTTGCCTACACATTTCCTAACCCCCAGTCTGACTGTGCCCTAGTCCACAGGTTGTCATTTTTTCTGTAAATGACTAGATAGTAAATATTTTAGGTATCATGGGCCGCACAGCTTCTGTTTAAACTATAGTGCTCTGCTCTAGACCATACATGAGCAAATGGGTGTGACTGTGTCCAATTAAATGTTATTTGCGAAAACAGCTCCCGGGTGAATTTGGCCTGAAGGTCATAGTTTGACAATGATTACTGCAGACCATGTAAGGGGAGGGAAAAGAGGATGCTCTGTGAATTCCTGGGAGGTTCTTTGTATATAACCAAGATTAATCCTTTCTTTGTGTTACAGGCTGAATTATGTCCTTCCACAATTTCTATATTGAAGTCCTAACTCCCAGTATGTCAGAAGGTGACTGTATCTGGAGATGGGCTAAAAGAAGTAATTAAGGTAAAATGAGGTCGTATGGGTGGGCCCCAATCCAATATGACTGGTGTCCTTATAAGAAAAAGAGATTAGAACACAGACAACACACAGAGTTGAACATATGAGGAAACAAGAAGGTAGACATCTGTGAGCCAAGGAGAGAGACCTCAAAAGACACTAAACCTGCTGATACCTTCATCTTGCATTTCTATCCTCTAGAACTATAAAAATTAAATTCCTGTTGTTTTAAGCTACCCAGTCTATGGTACTTTGTTACGACAATCCTGGCAAACTAATACACTTTGTGATCTAAGATGCAAGTATTCTCTACCTTTAAATTAATCAATTGATTTCGTTTTTGCGAGGCAGAAGTTTTGATTTCTATGGCATGAAATACGTCCATCATTTCTGCATATTGTCTTATAGTTACAAAATCTCTCTGTGTGTTTGGATTCAATGAAGGGTTATCCCATGTTTCCTTCTGTAATTTTATGCTGTCGTGGTGTGTTGCATATTTAAATTTTAATCTGTTTGCAGTTCAACCTTATGGGAGGTACAAACTGCGAATGCAACTTTTTGTTTCCCCCCGGTTGCTATCTAGTTTTCCCAACACCATTCTTTGAATATTTTATTTTTCTCGTCATTGGTTTATAATGCCACCCTTTTTATATCATAAGTTCTGTATGCATAGTGTCTATCTCTAAAATTCCTGTTTTATTCTTTCTAGTCCTATGGCAATAATACATAGTTTAAATTACTGAGTCTTTTTGGTATATATCTAGTAGAACTAGTTTCCCCACATTGCTTTTATTTTTCAGTTTTTTCTAGATTTTTACAATTTATATTATATTAAATTTGTCTTGTCCCCCACCACCCCAAAAATCATACTGAATTCTCTTATTATTTTCACTAGTTTTAAAATGGTTTCTTTTAGACATTCCAGACATAACATTGTATCATCTGCAAAAGGTAATAATTTTACCTAAACCTTTATTTTTCTTGCCGACAACTGTGGTCTACAGTAATCATTTTGAAACTATAACTTTTAGGCCAAATCCACCCAGGAACTGGTTTTAAAATAACATTTAATTGGAACACAGTCACACCCATTTGCTCATGTATTGTCTAGAGTAGAGTTTAAACAGAGGCTATGTGGCCCATGATCCCTAAAATATTTACTATTTGCATGGGTGACTATCTCCATAGAGTGTTAAATACAAAAGGTAAAAGCAAACATCTTTACCTTGATCTGGAATTTAATGTGAATGCCTTTAGTGTCTCTTCACTGATGAACATGGTAGGCTGAGATAAATAAATATTTTCATGTTAAAGACATATCCATTGTATAACATCACCTCTTTGTTGAGCACCTGCTGTATACTAGGAGATGTTCAAAGTATTTGAGATTCTTTAAAGAACCAAAAGTACAAAATCCCTGTACTTGTAGTACTTATATTCCAGTAGAGTCTTGAGGGAGACACTTATTGTTCTCTCTTTCCTAGGCACAAGTCAAGGCTGTATTTCCCTGTATTCTTACAGGTAGGCACGGGCATCAGCTGAATTGCAGACAACGGAATGTGAGCAGAAATGAAATATGTCATTTGTAACCTGAAGCAACTAAGAGGTGACCACCTACTCTCTTTCTGTTTGTTAATTGGAGGACCAGATACAGGGGATTCAGAAGAGATTTCAAAGTTGCCCTGGGGGAAATCAGTTTTACAAAAGGAAGACGCCCGGATGTTTGCTCAGCACTTGGAGGTGGAAAGTAAAAATAAATACATAGAAATCTACGGCTTTTATAGAATGTATGAAAACAATACAGGTAAAAATGCAATGGTAGAAATGATCTCATTTCTAGTAGTGTCAAAAAAGAAAAATGACCTAGGAATAAACGTAATGAAAAATGTTCAAGACCAATATGAAAAAACACCTTGAGGCATACTTGAAGGACAAAAAAGAAGTATATGAACAAATAGAAAAGCCTGTCATGTACCTGGGTAAAAAAACCAAATTCATAAAATATCAATCCTCTGAAAAGATGTGTGCACATGGTAGGGTAGCCATCTTTCCCTGGCTTGTTCAGAATTTTGCTGGCATTAGCATTTAAAGTCCTGCATCTTGGGAAACCCATCAGTCTCAGGCAAACTGAGAGGATTAGTTGTCATAGCATAAAGGTATTTAACGTAGTACTCCTTGTCACAGAAAAAACCAAGATCACCCAAAAGCCCACCAAAAGTGCACTGTTTCAATAACCATGGCACATCTATACAATGGAGTGCTCTGTAGCATGGTGGGGAGATGAAGTGTGTGAGGGGAGAAAAAATAAATTTGATTGCTATGCATTTCTATGAGTGATTTATTAAATTTGTTGTATGAAAGAAAAGGGAAGGAAGGAGGGAAGGAAGGAAGGAAAAAAGAGAATTAGAGAATTTTCACCATATAAATAATGTTTTATAAGAAACTGAGTAAAGTATGAATATTTACATATTTACTTATTTTTTTAAATAAACAATTGTTTGATAAACAATTGATGACCGTAAAAAGGAGAATTATAAAATGGGTGAAGAGACAGGAATAGGAACTAGACCTATCTGAATCTACAATATTTTATCATTTGGACTTAGGAACCATGTAAATTTTAAAACAATATTAAATCAAAAAGTAAAAATAAATTATAGAAATAAAAAAGAAATGGAAACAAGTGATCTGTGTATCAAGTTGGTGGCGTAACCACAGAAAGAGGAATTATTTCAAGTAATTTTGAAACACAGTATTTTGACTGAACATCCCTAGTGGGATTTATTTCAAAGACAAAAAGAACATCAAAGTCATCTTAAGTTTCTTTCCGTAGACTCATTATTAGCAACAAAAGTTATATTCTTATTTTGAAATTACACATGCAGACACACACACGCGCAAACTATACACACACACAACTACATACATACACACACATATGGTTGGACAATATAAGATCACTAATATTCTGTAATAAATGTTTTAAGAATATTTTATGATTTTAAGAATGGGTATTTGAAAAACATATTGTTTTTCTAGTGATACAGTATTTGGTTTGCTTTTTAAAACAAAACATTTTAATAAACACAAAAATGTGAATTTAAAATGGTTTAGCCTAATATAGATAGATTAGAATTAAGAAAATAATGATGATAATGTTAAGAACCAAGACTATGGCCTAATATTATAGAACTATCCTATAAATCAATTTGAATGGAAATTTCAGAGTAAAATCACTATTCATTTCTCTCTTTCTAAAAGCGTGTTTTCCTAGCTGCCCAATAAAAAAATATAGAATTAATTACAACCCGGTAGCCACTAGCATCCCTAGCATCCAAATTATATTCTCTGAATTTCATTTCCCCAGAAAAGAATTAGGGCTGCTTAGAGAAAGCCAGTTCCACATCTGGGAAACAGAACTTGCATGATAAACTTGAGATGTCTTGTGCAAAGTGAAGAGACATCAAAAGGACCCAAGGGCTGACTCTAAATGTTTCCCACTGATAAAGAAAGAATGATTTAGGTATTAAAAGGAACAATGTCTATAATGCATTAAAAATACACCAAAATATGTTAACATTCATAAGTTAATAATAGTTCTTAGAAAAAAATAATGGTCTTCTCTGGAGATTGCTTAAATATGACCTAATTATTCTGAAAATTGATAAGAAGAAGAGGAAGAGGAAGAGGAAGTGGAAGGAGGAGAAACTAGGAGGAAGAAATCTCTGTAGTTAAGTCAATTAAGAACTGATATTTGACCACTGGTTTTAGATACATGGAGGTCACTGAGGAACTTGACAAATATGTTTTTGGTGAAGTGGTGGAGGTATAAGAGCAAATGAATTAGTTTTAAGAGAAAATTGGAGGAGAGGTAAGTATACAATAATTATAGGCAATTTTTTTTGCAGAAGTTCTGCTTCCAAAGGAAGCACAGAAATGGGGCATTAGCTACCATGGGAGGGGGCAGAGAAATATTTGATAAAATGGGAGATACTACAGTATGTTTGTATACTGATCAGAATGATCTAGTAAACAGAAAAAGTGGTGTGGTAGGCTACATTGAAGATAAATTTCAGGAAAATGTTTTTCAGTAGGTGAGAGTTATGCTAGAAATGGGTCATTTCTGGCAGTTGTGGGACCCCTCTAACAGGCAACCTCTGCTTGATTTCCCAATTGAGCTGGCTGAGACACTCTCAGAACTGCACTCCAGTCTGAAGCTCCTTCCTACTCAATTTTTCTTCCTGCTCTCTCCACTTTTGGAGGTGTCAGACCTGCATTGACGTCTGAAGGCTCTCATTCCCCTGCTCAGTCACACTCTGTCCTTCACAGGTGATTCTCCAATAGATTTTATACACTTCAGATCCTCTCTTGACATGTTCTTCTTGGAGGACTCAGGTTAATTTACCCTGTAGAAATATCTTCAATTGCGCTTCATGAGGAAATAGCCATAGAATAAAAATTCAGCTACTTCTTTTACGGAAATAAAGATTTTACATGTTTTCTTTCTTTTTGTTTGGTAAGGTACATTGTCCTGGAAAATTGTGCATTTCATCACAGATTTTGAATTTATTTATGTGTAGCTTAGCAAAACAGCCTCTTATGATTCGCCTACTTACCTTGATTATTTCTTATTTTGCTTATTGTACTTCCCCCTGTTCTTCATTTGGTTAACTCAAAGATTATCCATTTCATTATTATTAAAGAGATAATAATTATTATTAATTCTATCAATATCTGCTTTTATCTTTATTATTTTGTTCTTCTTTCCTTTTATGATTCTTTTCCTATATTTAAGTAAAATAAGTTAAATACTTCAATTATTTGTTTTTATTATTTCCAGTTATACCCCATAAGTCTTGATACGATACATAATTTTAAAATAATTATTTTCTAGATATTCTGCAATTTTGGTTAGTATTTCCTCTTTGTCTCAACTGGTGTATGCAACCATTTAAAAAACTTTTGATAGGTAAGGGCCTTTTCTTTCTTGGTTTTCTTATTAATGTTTAGGTGTATTCTTATCTGAGAATGTTATATTACTTATACTATGTCTACATTTTGCATGTTGTTGAAGTTTACTTTGTGACTAACATATTGTTGATTTTTAAAGAACATTTAAAGATTTTAAAGAATGGGTATTTGAAAAGCATTTGTATTCTTTTTCTAGTGATGTAGTATTGGTTTACTTTATATACTTTAAAAAATATCCCATTTTAATCGTGCCATTGCACTCCAGCCCAGGCAATAGAGTGAGACTCTGTCTCAAAAAAAAAAAAAAAAAAAAAATCCCATTTTCATATGCTGTTTCCTTAGACATTGTTTTGGTCCACTTGATCTATTTTGGCCCACAAGAGGTAAATTAATGTCTCCCATCACCACTGTTATTCTCTTTCTTCTTTAGTGATTTGAAGTGTCGGCTTCATGAATGTCGATGCTATGTTATCTGATGCATAGATATTCATAAATATTTTATCTTCCTCGTGAATTTTATCATTTAATTTTATAAAGTGTCTTTCTTTGTCTCCTTTCAACTTATGACCTGAATTCCACTTAAGCTAATACTGATTAGTATCCTGATTCCTTTTTTGTTTGCATTTACTTATGTAATTTATCATCCATTTGTTAGTTAATTAATTTTGGGCAACCTCAGTTGAACAGAATGATTAAACACAATTATTGGTTTATGATGCATTATCATCACTGATCCATGCTGGTTATAGTTTAGAGTGATACTTAGATGAACTCCACTCTTCACCAGTTATAGCAAGGACAAATATTGTTTCGAACCTTTGTGCCTTGTAATCCTCTGCTATTGGTTAATTTGTAAATGACTGTTACTGAGTCAGATGTTCATCACTAGTTCAATCAGCCGAAGTCAGCCTAGAGGGCCATTTGAATAGATAATTGTGTGTGGTGGGATGACAATTGGAGTCATTAACCAGTATTAATTTCCCTGTTCCCCTCCACCCTTCTTCCCCTCCCACTGAGTCCAGCGAGTTTAGGGAGGCACTTAATTATTTACCCTAGGGAAGTTAGGGCATAGAGATCTTACAAACAATCAAAGAATCAATTGAATTTCTAAACAGATATTTAAAAACTCATTAACAGATGTGGAATTTTAAAGGTACAGACTCATGATTTTCAAGACCTGAGGTTGAGAGAGAAAAAGAGGATGTTTTTGTTGTTGTTAATATGCTTTGTTTTGTTTTAGATCCAGAATCTAAATAAATAAGGACCTACATTTATTTTCGCCTCATAGATAAAAGTAAAGATGAAGAGCTAGGCTACTTTATCCTCAGAAGGAAGACTGAGATCCAAGTGGGGGAAAGGTTAAGGTGAGGATATAAATGTTTTAAGGGGAATATTAGTGGGGTTCCAGATAAGAGGTCCCCTCACATAGCAGGGGGCAGAGCTGGCATCTGCAGACTGTCTATCCTACCCCAAGAGACGGCTCCACCCTGCTAGGATAGGCAAGAGGCAGGTCTCCATTCAAAAGAGCATCTCCATTAAGGTGCTCCAATTTCTGTTCTCTCAGTTGTAGCTCATCTAATCCCTCTCCTCATGATCACACACCTACCGCAGCTAGTTAAGCATTGGTCAGGCCCAGGAGGGCATCCTCCCTGTTAGTGTTGCAGGAACAATTTAGCATGGGTCCAAAATAACCAGAGAAGCCCTTCTCTCATTTGTACTGGAAGGCTCTGAGGGGAAGAAGGCTGTGCTTTCCTGAGATGACCAAGAGAATGGTGAAACTCTATAACAAATGACAACAGCAGTAGATGTGTATGGGATGGACTTTGAGGTACCGTAGATGCCTCTCCAACAACCAGAACAACCCCATCTGACATCCTTTAGCACGATACTTAGGCCTCTAGACCCTGGGTTTTTTCAAATATAATATATAATGTATAATGTACATAAATATGCTTACCTCCCATTTTTTGGTTATATTTGAATTATATAGAACTGGTCCAGGCACAAGGAAAATATTTTACGAGTAAGTCATTTTTAACTTGCCAACTCTTCTTTGTTACTTGCTTGTAACTCACTAGAGACACTTCACTTTTAAAATAAAATATTAGGTTGGTACAAAAGTAATTGCAGCTTTGGCCATTACTTTCAATGGCAAAAACCTCAATTATTTTTGCACCAAGATAATACATCTTAGAATCTGTATATTGTTTTGCACTTAGATGATTTTTAACTGTTCAGGTCATAACATTTGGCAATAATTGGTTTCGTATGAAGACTGCTGGGAAAGCACAATCTCCAACTGCTCTATACATTTTATTGGTAAACTGATTTTCCCTCTCCCACAGAATTTATATAGGATTGTTCAATATATGAAATCAGAAATACTGATAGAACTCTCATAATATAGATGTTTTCATGGAGATATAAAAAGCATATCTATGTATGTATTCAATTAAAGTATATAAAGTCTCCATATTTGACAGAATTGGTAGTAGCAATAAAATCATTCTGTTTTTCATGAATTCTATTAATAGAGCACAAAATAGTCCACACCTCACAACACCTATAAACTGTTTTCCCCCGTGTACTCATTGAAATAGGCTGCTAAATTGTGCACAACTTAAAAAACCCAACTTAAAAAGGAAATGTTGGGCCGGTCGTGGTGGCTCATGCCTGTAATCCCTGCACTTTGGGAGGCCGAGGCAGGCAGATCACCTGAGGTCAGGAGTTCAAGACCAGCCTGTCCAACGTGGTGAAACCTCGTCTCTACTAAAAGTACAAAAATTAGCTGGGTGTGCTGGTGGGTGCCTGTAATCCCAGCTACTCAGGAGGCTGAGGCAGGAGAATCGCTTGAACCTGGGAAGCAGAGGTTGCAATGAGCCAAGATTGCGCCATTGCACTCCACCCTGGGTGACAAGAGTGCACTCTGTCAGACAAAAAAAAAAAAAAAAAAGAAAAGAAAAAAGAAATGTTTAAAAATCCGCTTAAATAAAATATATGACTAATCCATATAATAAAATCAGGATATTTTAATGTTACAGTACATTCTTAATTATCACCAAAAATTACCTTTTAAAAAAATAACTGACATGAACATTATATTGTGCCACAGGCATAACTAGGTTTAGTTAAATTCTTTCTTCTTAACCTAATAAACTTATAATTCTCGAATGTCCAATCAAATCAAATCTGTTGGTGAGGGGTGGGGGATGAAACGGTATAGTGCAAGAGATCTGTATGACTGTTTGTTCTGATGACCCTAAGGAGGGGAAGACAAGTAATTTTAGGTCCAAAAGAGGAACAAAAACCATACTGAGAAAGAATGGTAAAGTGGTAAAGAGAAAGAGAAGGAAAAAGAGAAAGCACAATACTGAGGCCAATAGGGGAAGAAATATTATGAGAAGGTGTAGGGTGGGGGTGGCTGGATGGGGGGGGACTGAGGAAAGAAGGGGAATAAACTAATACAAAATTATAATGAATTTTTTTCATTGATACAGGGCTTTGTCATTTTCATAGTAATTCTTTAAAACAAACTGTGGAGCTCTACTTGTTCCATTTTGTAGATGAGGCAACTGAAGTCATAGAGAAACTGTGTGATGGCAGTAATGCTGGAGCTGGGACTAAAAGCAGGAGCAATAGATTCCTAGATTAGTATTGTGGGAGGAAGGATTTTTTCCCGCTTGTGGGGTGCAGTATAAACCATCTTGTCCAATTATACTCACAATATTTGCAGTGAAACTGAAAGGTGAGACTTGTGAGTTGGCATACATTAAAAGAGAAAAAGCAATATCTCCACATACTGAAAAAATTTAGAATAAGAAAAAAAAATGCCATAAGAGTAATTTTCAAGACGTTATTTTCTACAATAGAGCAAAGTGTACAACTTGACAAATTCTGGAGACCAATGGAGTGGTCTTTGTATGTTCCAAGTTAGAGGATGTAGATTTTAAGAGTGCCTTTGTTGTCTGCATGCTCACTGAAGAGGCAAAATTTTTTTTTTTTTTTTTTTTTTGAGATGGAGTCTCACTCTGTTGCCCAGGCTGGAGTGCAATGGTGTGATCTCTGGTCACTGCAACCTCCACTTCCCAGGTTCAAGCCACTCTCCTGCCTCAGCCTCCTGAGTAGCTGGGATTACAGGCACGCACCACCACGCTCGGCTGTTTTTTGTATTTTTAGTTGAGATGGGGTTTCGCCATGTCGGCCAGGCTGATCTTGAACTCCTGACCTCAAGTGATCTGCCCGCCTTGGCCTCCCAAAGTGCTGGGATTACAGGCGTGAACCACTGCACCCAGCCTGAAGAGGCAAAATATTTTATGTGACCCAAGCCAATTGCATATGCTGTATAGCATGTTTATGGGAATGCTCTGGTGTTTTAATGTTCCCTGAGGCATTGGAAAGTTAGATGTTTCTGATGAAAAGCATTAAGCATTTCACTGGTAAAACCATGAAGTTGCAGGGGGAAAAAAGGTGAATATTTCAGAAATTAAACCACATTATTTTCACCTATCAAACAATAGTGTTAAAAATGGTTCGTTTGGTCAAATTCATTCCTATCATTCCTATCAAGTGCAAACTAATCCAGCACTACTAATTTGGAGCTGAATTCAAGAGATAAAAATACTATTATGTAACTATTTCCAGTTTATTTATAATAAAATTCCTTAGTAATGCAAGAATAAGGGTTCATTACATAATACATATGATGTATATAGAGAAGTAATCCTAAATATTTGATAAACATACCATCCTTGGAATACATCTAGATTATCCATTAGAGCCAATTTTCTCTTGCATAGAGTAGACCACTAAAGAGGAGGGTCTCTAGAGTTTTAAAATATTTCCTAATGTTTTTTTTTTTTTCAGTACAATAACTATGCAACCTAATAACCTGGGCTTTGAGGGGCACGGTGGTGACCAAAAAAAGATTCTTGCCCTTAAAATCTTTTTTGCTTTCATTATTGAGCATCAGGATTCTTCTCAAGTATTGTATAAGAGAAGGGAAAGAGGGCAAGGCAACTTGACCTTTAGCCAAATCCTTTTTCTCTTTTTCTCTCTCCCTCCCTCCCTCCCTCTTTCATTTCCTCCCTTCTATCCATTTCAATGATTGCTTTAAGGAAAACAGAACAGACATTTTTGAAAAGGAAAATCACCCACATTCTTGGGTTCAACTACTTACTAGGAATGACTAAGAAATGTACTTAATTTCTCTGATCCTAAGTAACTTTTGTCAAATGGAGATAGTAACAGCACTCATGTCATGAACCAGTTGTGGGAACTGAAGGAAATAATGCAAGTAAAGTGCTTACCACAGCGCCTGGGGTATAGTAAACTCACAATAAACCTCTACCATTCTTTTTCTTTTTTCTTTTTTTCTGAGACAGAGTCTCACTGTCACCCAAGCTGGAGTGCAGTGGTGCGATCTCAGATCTCAGCTCACTGCAACCTCCGCCTCCCGGGTTCAAGTGATTCTCCTGCCTCAGCCAACTGAGTAGCTGGGACTAGAGATGCCCACCACCAAGTCTGACTAAGTTTTGTATTTTTAGTAGAGACGGGGTTTCACTATGTTGGCCACGCTGGTCTCAAACTCCTGACCTCAAGTGATCTGCCCGCCTTGGCCTCCCAAAGTGCTGGGGTTACAGGCGTGAGCCACCGTGCTGGGCCAACCATTCTTATTGGGGAAAGGCTGTTGTCAATCACCCAAATTATGCTTAGTTGGGGATTTAATTGATCTGCCCTGCTTATGAGCTTCAAAGCAATCCCTGCAAAAAATGCACTACTTTGTTTTTCTGCTGCATAAAAGTAGTGGGAAATGAAAAAAGTAAAAAAAAAAAACAAATTAAGTAATGGGAAATGAAAGTTGAAACTGGAATTAATTTCAGATGAAAATGTGTTCTTAGAGTGGTCCCACAGCTGAAGGGGCTTCTGACATAAAGAAGAGGTCAACAGCAGAGGCCAGTTCAGCCTGTGATCACCTGAAGAAGACAGTTGAATCTACCGTGGGCTGAAGGTATTGAAAGTGGCCACTGAGGGATTTTACAATGCCAAAGACTGTGGTCTACCATTGACAGGAACCTGAGAATAGGACCTCAGATGTTTTCTACAATGGTATAACTTTGTATTACAACCAAATACCTAGGGGAGAACTTGGGGTCAGCTGGTTTCCAGTAGAATCTAATTAATACATCCAAAGAAATATGGCACATTTGGGCTAGATTTAAATAAATTCTGAAATGAATACTCAGGAAAACATTATTCTCATTTAATTTAGATTTCTGTTGGATTTTGGTGAATTTTGGCTCACTAGTGTGCTGGGTGCATTAAATCAAGACACTGTAGTCTGAAATTCATATGCTACAAATAGATAATTATCTTCTTTTGAAGCAAAAGTGCATTTAGTTATGACTCTAATAGTCTTTTCTTTTTAAAAAAAAAATGGAACCAGTTTGCTAACTTTTTTACCTGAGGGTTCTGATTTCTATTTGAATTCAATTCCAAGTTGTCTAGACATCAGCAGCTTAACCCTGGAGCTTAATCCCACCACTTTCTGAAATTCTTATTGCTGAGGTCAAAATAACTTAGAAAAGTAGCTTTTATGAAAAGTCTAATAAAAAACCAACATTATCTTTATCCTTTAAGTAAGATTCTGTATTTATCTGAAGATCCATACTGTCAAATCACTGGGAAAAGGTATTTAAGAAACTTGGCTGAATTTTGTTTCCTTTATTTGCATTTCTGCCTCCAACCTCCAGCCCCAGCTCTGATTAAATGCATTTTCCTATTCTGATAGATGAGAAGGAAAGTACATATACTTCTCAATTGATAAGATTTTTTTCCATACACATTTCCTTTTACTAAGTTCCAACGATTTCCCTCTACTTATACTTAAAACAAGGCTTCACAGATAACTAAAAAGGCACTTGCTGTCCTTAGAGATGCTCTCATGCAGCTTTTCTTTTTGGGTCACATGAAAAAGCAAATGAGAAACCATTATTGTATGATAACCACTATAAAGAAAATAGTTACTAATTCTCCTGGGTTTTAGGGACCATTTTTACTGTATGTAGGGGTAGATGGAGGTGGAAGTGGAGAACTTCATAGGGAGAACACTAAAGTCGATAAAAAGATAAAAATAACCTTAGTGTGAAATTATAATAGCCTTCTTATCATTTTGGTCAAACTGGAACTCAAATTTTCTATGCATTTGTGTGGTTTAGGGAATTAAGGATAATAAAGGGAGAGCTATCACTGTATCAATCCAGCTGGGGGCAAAACTACAGTCTTCTAGGATTTTAGTTCCACATACTTTGAATTAAAGTATGTGAACGGGTATTTATTATCAGATGAATACCATTTAATGATAATTATGTTATTAAATTCATACTCAAATAATATACTTTATTAAATGAATTTGTAAAGTGTTCCATTCAAATTTGTATTTGCATAACAGATTTATATTTATTCTAAGAGTTTGTTTTTAGACTTTAGTTCAGTTATAAAACACTTTTTTCTATTTAAGATTGAATCTGGCCGGGCGCGGTGACTCACGCCTGTAATCCCAGCACTTTGGGAGGCCGAGGCGGGCAGATCACAAGGTTAAGAGATCGAGACCATCCTGGCTAACATGGTGAAACCCCGTCTGTACTAAAAATACAAAAATTAGCTGGGCGTGGTGGTGGGTGCCTGTAGTCCCAGCTACTGGCGAGGCTGAGGCAGGAGAATGGCGTGAACCCAGGAGGTGGAGCTTGCAGTGAGCCGAGATCTCGCCACTGCACTCCAGCCTGGGCGACAGTGTGAGACTCTATCTCAAAAAAAAAAAAACAATAATAGATTGAATCTAAGGACTGTGTATCAATGAAAAAAAGGTTTAAATGCTTGAAAACATGCCTTTTTCTCTTTTGGCACCTTCTCTATTGTATTAATTCCAATTTCTATATGAGCATTTAGAGACACTAATAATGTTGATATTGAATGAATTCATATGTTCTTTGCATGTTCTCATTTTTTTGTTCCAATTAGTATAAGATCAGGGATACCTTCAAAGGTAGTGGTCTGGAAATACTGATTCAATTTTGATATTTGCCTGCACACTTCTAAAAGTAACATATTTTTGGTAAAATGTAATCTGCTTTTCACTCGTCTAATAATAACTTTCTTTTTGCTTAGTGCTTAACTATTGTGTCAGGCTAAGCTAAACCTCGGGTAGGTCTCAATATTCAATATTTTATCTTTTAGTCAGGCATGGTGGCTCATGCCTATAATCTCAGCACTTTAGGAGGCCAAGGCAGGAGGATCACTTGAGCCCTGGGGTTTGAGACCAGCCTGGGCAACATAGCGAGACTCTGTCTCTACAAAAAAATACAAAAATTAGCTGGGCATGGTGGCATGTGCCTATAGTCCAAGCTGCTCGAAAAGCTGGGGTGGGAGGATTGCTTGAGCCTGGGAGGTTGAGGCTGCAGTGAGCTGTGATCACACCACTGCACTCCAGCCTGGGCGACAGAGGAAGACCCTGTCTCAAAAAAAAACATACGTTACATTTAATCACATTATCTTTACTGGTTGTAGTTCACCAATTCCCCCAAAATAATTTAATAGCATTTTTCTGCTTGCCCCAAAATTAAGGCCTCATTTACTCATTGTTTCATTGTGATTTGATGTTAGAAGAAGTTGGGTGTTTTCACTGACTTTAAGTGTGATGGACATCTCAAAACCTTATTTTAACTATTTTTTTCCAATAAAATAATGACACCAAAATTTGTTTGTCAATGTAGAGTTTTGTGTGTAACTTTCAACAGACAATTGATTACTCATTCATTCCCAACCCTTGTGTTGTTCGTTGGCTACCTGAGATAGTTAAATTGAATAGTGCAAAGAAAGAAGCAATGGCCCCTGATCTGCCTGCTTATTCTTAACAAGCTGTTTGGATATCTAGGAAATGATTTCACTCAAATTCTCTCACTTCACTTCAAATTGCCTTTCCTATAAATACTCTGTTGCCTAAAGTATCCCAATAAGTTCTTATTAACTCTAGATCCACACAACAGTGGCTCTCAGAACGTGCTCCCTAGGCTAGCAGTATCAACATCATCTAGGAATTCACCTGAAATGCAAACTCTAAGGCTCTTCCCCGAAATTCTTGAAACAGAAACTCTAGGGGAAGGGTTTGGCAATTTGAGATTTAATAAGCCGTCCATGTTTGAGAATGACTATCAGACCTTATGCCTCTTATTATCTATATTGCATAGCATGGTCTCTATAGAGGAAAGGAACTCAATATCTCACACAATGAGAAATTGTACTAATGAATTCAATTCTTATATTCATTATTTTCTTGCCACCAGACTTTGCAGTTCCTCTTACTAAAGAGGTATACTTTATTTTCCCACCCCTTCGATTGGTACTGGTCTTATGACTTGCTTTTGGCTTATGGTATATGGTGAAAATGATTGTGTACCAGTCCTGAGCTTAGACCTCAAGAGCCCTGGCATATTTCCACTTGCTTTCTTTTGTACCTTAGCCATTACTATAAGAATATGCCTGGATTAACCTTCTGCATTATGAGAAACACAGAGCTAAGCCAAGTTGCTCCAATCATCCAAGCTGAGGACAGCTTTTATCAACCAACAGACAGCTGATCCTCTGACAATGTCATGATAAATAGGTTCTTGCACCTTTTCCCCCAATGGGGACAAGATCAGCAGGTAACTCTAGACATGTGAGCAATCAACACTTAATTGTTGTAGGCCACTGAGGTTTTGCATTGTCATAAAGTATTATTGTGGCAAGAGTTAACTGTTATGTACAGTGAATTGAGAAATCTAAACTTCTACCCTTTATCTGGCCCAGGCTTCCCCAGACTTAGTCCAAACACCTGCTCGTTACTCCCCTCAGCTAACAGGGTCTTATCTAACCTTGCATGCTAGATTGCAATACCCTTCCAGGAACATCCTGGACAAAATTTTTATTTTTATTTTCCAGAGTGAGATAGATGTCAGTTGATTGCCATTGTGGAGAACCGGATGTTTTAAACTCATGAAAGACATGAAGAAAATGCATCTAACTCAATATTATTTTGACACTTTCAGTGATCTAAAAATATCAGAACATAATTCATGAAGAAGCAATACAAGCCAAGCACCATGGAATAGAGACTTCCTTCCTTAAGTTTACATTAATCAAAATGGCTCCCATATTGTGACAATTCCCTGGTCTAACTTTTTGTTGAGAGGCAAATTGAGATTTGGCTATAACTCTTTAACTAACTTTCAAGATACATGGTAATTTTTAAGTTTTGATCATCTGTGACTTAGCTGTTTTCCATTCAGCTTTCTTGGTCTTCTTACAGTCAAACCTGATGAACTGAAATCTGTCTTCTTCCCGAATAATACTTTTCAAATTATAACAATGACATACCTTGAATAGTACCTTATGAGGCAGACAGAAATGCATTTTATCCAGCTTTCACCTCACATTCAGAGAGACATCTATTTTCTAATTAAACTCTACATTTATCTTTTCTGAGATTGACAGAGCTCGTCATTACAGATTGAATATTTATTATGAAATTGTATCCATTTCTACAGTTTTTAGAGCACCAAGTACAGGGCACTGCACAGAATTATGTTTTGATGATAATTTAAATCCCATTGTTCCTTTTTCTTAAGTTTGAATTACTCGATAAATGGTATGCTAATTGCCTTAAAGAGTTCTTGGAGTTTGTAAAGGCACAGAACTTTCTTCTAAGTTGCAGTGGAAACCCTAAAATTAAGTTCATTGTAAGGCAGTAGTTCTTAGCCTTTTGAGATGAACAGCAGTCACTCAGATGGCTAAAAGTTCAGATGTCTTGGCTCCACTTCCAGAGATTCTGATTTAGTAGTTTTGAGGTAAATTCAGAAATCTGCTTTGCAATCATCAACCCAGGTATGTGTTACATATTAAAGTTCTAAAACACTTATTCATAGGGTTCTGATATATCTGTTCCATGATCCATACTTAAAAAAATACTAGTATATCGCACGTAGCTATTCAGAACCTAACATTTTATAAAAGAATAATCATATGCTTTTTTAAAAAAATCAAATCATCTTCTTAACAATGTGGTGTAGTACCTTATGTAACACAAATAATATAAATGAGATCATCAACAATTTTAGGAAGGTCAGGTCTATGTTGGGAGACACTGAGGCTAGGAAGGTGATGCAATTCACAATGTATTTACAATTTTATGTCTCAGAGCACATATGCCTGATGAGTAATATATGTAAAAACACTTTTAAGTTTTAAAATTCTTTAGAAATATAAGAAATATTCTTTTGAATATATAGAACAGGAACTTAGAAGTAATTTCTTTATCATTAAAATTTTTTATCTGTGGGTGCCCTTGATATGGACAAGGCAAAGGTGGTGCTGAAGGTGAGTGAGATATTAAACAACAATAATTCTTGAGAAATAGAACTGAATGTCTTTCTAAGTTATGTGCCAGTATGGATCTAAGATAGCTGTGAAATGATGAATAGTCTGAGGCACTTACTTTCAAAAAAAAATTCTGCAAACATCATACCAAATATTGTTGAGAATCCTTGATACCCAGGTATCTATTGGATGACAAGGACGGAACTGTCTATAAAGAACCTCAGGAGGAAAGATGATATAACACATGAAAAGAAAGTCTACAGAAATAAATTTCATATTAGGCGGCTATTATAAACCGAGTTTGAGATGATGGACGTGAAAATGCTTTGATCACTATGTAGTACTACAAAAATTGGGGATGGCTCTAATTATAAATTGTAACATTCAAAAATTTCGCCTGAGATTTGTACTTAACTTGCCTTTACAGTGTTCATTGATATCCAGTGGAGCCACCCTATCATTGACAACGGTGGCATTCTGGAAAGTTTGCCCCTTCAGAATGATTTCCTTTTATTTATAGGAATATACCATTGTACTGTATTGAGGCTGATTCTTAGTACACTCTTAAAGTGTGCCTGAATATCCAATGTATGCCAAATCTCAGAATAATAGGAATAAGGAGGCAATTATCTATTTGGGGTCATGGCTCACACTTTTCTCTTGGGCCCATACCCTATTGGATTGCATAGAAGAGAGCACTAGGTGAAATCAGAATAACGGATTTTAAGGAGCAGTAATGCTTCTACTTCTTTATAATTCTCCAATTCTAGCAGCAAGCATGCATATTTTTTATTTTTTTTATTTTTTATTTTTTTATTTTTTGAGACAGAGTCTTGCTCTGTCACCCAGGCTGGACTGCAGTGGCACAATCTCAGCTCACTGCAAGCTCCGCCTCCCGGGTTCACGCCATTCTCCTGCCTCAGCCTCCCGAGTAGCTAGGACTACAGGCTCCCGCCACCACGCCCGGCTAATTTTTTTGTATTTTTTAGTAGAGACAGGGTTTCACAGTGGTCTCGATCTCCTGACCTCGTGATCCGCCCGCCTCGGCCTCCCAAAGTGCTGGGATTACAAGCGTGAGCCACCGCGCCTGGCCTAAGCACGCATATTTTTAAAAAACTGAAATATGAAGATTTTAACATTTCCCTTCCTTACATTGATGCTTAATGTCACCAGAATGTTAAGATAAACCTTTGAAGTAATGAAAACAGAGAAAAGAAGCCTCTGTATGGTTTCGGGGAATTGTTTCCTAAATCAGATTCTATTATTTGATAAAATGCAGCCAAAATATGAATAATTAAAATCTTATCATTAAGGTAGTTATAATAAAACAAAGAAAGTATTGCCAGCACAAAACGGAAGGGTACAAAAATATGTCAGGTATACTGGATTACCAAGGATTTCTTTTCAGTCTTTAACTCATGAAGTAAACAGGAACAATGTGCATTTGACATAAGTATGGGGCATAGGCTTAAACTAGATCATTCTTTAATAGATGAAACTAGACCCCCTTTTGATCTCCTTCAATTTTTCTGTAAAGCCATTCACGTAGTTATCCATTTGGTGCCTACTATGTGCCAAGCACTAGTCTAAGTGCTAGGCATACACCTGAGCACTAGACTAACACTAGCAGGTGGCACTGACATGAGGAATTACACTTTAATACGTTCTCTTGCAATGGATGCTAAAGAATAACTATGGTAGTTGTGGCGATATACACTGGCAACACCAGAATTTTTGGTATGACTATGTAATACCCAGGATTGAGGCGTCAGTATTGTAGCAAAAGTGTACTAGCACACATTGACTCTGGGGTTGGTCATATGACTTGCCTATTCCATGGGATATTAACAAACAGAACACAAGCAGAGGTTTGAAAGGTGTATTTTTATTTGAGCTTGCCTTCTGCTGTTCTTGGAACCTGAGTCTACCATGTGAAGAAGTCTAGGCTAGTCTATTGAAAGATGAATCACCACATGGAAAAGTCTGTTGCAGAGATGAGCCATCGCAGCTGAGGTGCACTAGATGAACTAGCCTGACAACCACCAGACACATGTGTGAGGCCATCCTAGGACATTCAGCTTCAACAAAGCCTCCAGCTAATTGCAGAGATCTGGCAAGACAGCTAGGATCAGAACTGCCCAGAAGCCTCACAGACTTGTGAGGAAAAAAATAAATGCTTATTGTTTTAAGCCACTAAGTTTTCATCATGCATCGAAAGCTGATACAGGATATCCATATGCAAAGGAATGAAGTTGAAACGTTAAAGCATGCCATATACAAAAATTAACTCAATATGGATCATAGACCTAAATGGAAGAGCTGAAACTGTAAAACTCTTAGAATTAAAAATAGACATAAATCTTTGTGACTTTGGATTGGGCAATGATTTCTTAGATATGACATCAAAAGCATAAGCAACATAAAAAAACAGAAAAAACTTGGTATCCTTAATATAAGGAGATGTCCTTCTTTGGGGGACCATTACTACAGAATCTAGCCCACCCACTTTCTAGTTACATGACATTAGGCAAGTCACTTACCTCACTGAGCTTCATTTTCTTTATCAGTAAAACACAGGTACCTTTTATATCATAAGGTTCTTGTAAAGATTAATGATTGTGTTTTAAATTCTTAACATGTACAGCTAGCCCTCCATATCCATGAGTTCCACATCCATGGATTCGAATAAGCATGGATCAAAAATATTTGAAAAGAAAAAGGATAGTTGCATTTGTACTGAATATATACAGACGTTTCTTTCCTTGTCATTACCTCCTAAACAATGCAGCATAACAACTATTTATGTGGCATATACATTATATTAGTAAATTAGAGATGATTTCAGGTATATACAAGAGGATGTGTTCAGGTTATACGCAAATACTACACCATGTTACATAAGGGACTTAAGCGTCTGAGGATTTTGGTATTTATAGAGGGTCCCGGAACTAATGCCTCATAAATTCAGAAGGACAAATTAAGCTTATATTACTGCCTATAAAATAAGTATATGTTCTTCTTTCATAGTTTGTGCTCAGTCCACATTGTCCATAAATTTCATGGATATACTATGTATTAGTCTGTTCTCACACTGCTAATAAAGGCATACCCAAGACTGGGTAATTTATAAAGGAAAGAGGTTTAATTGACTCACAGTTCAGCATGGCTGGGGAGGCCTCAGGAAACTTACAATCATGGCAGAAGGGGAAGCAAACATGTCCTTCTTCACATGGTGGCATCAAGGAGAAGTGCAGAGTGAAGGGGGGAAAAGCCCCTTATAAAACCATCAGATCTCATGAGAACTCAATCACTATCATGAGAATAGCATGGAGGTAACTGCCTCTATGATTCAATTACCTCCCACTGGGTCCCTCCCACAACACGTGGGGATTTTGGGAACTACAGTTCAAGATGAGATTTGGGTGGGGACACAGCCAAACCATATTATACTAGTACCTGTGTATTATCTTCAGAATTGAAAGAGTCAGGGCTAATCTATATATAGTTATTATTTATAGTTGTCAACAATGGTTATGCTAGGATACTTAACAGTATCATTGATGCCTGAGTTACAGTATATCTGTGAATTGATAGCACTAAGCAAGTTCATTAAAAAGCTTCTAGGTTTGTAAATATATAAATATCACAAAATGAGAACTATTGATTTCCTTCCAGCATCTTATTTACTTTTGATAATGAATTTGTGAAACAAGATCAGAAAATTCATATCAATTTCTCTATAAATAGCATGAAATTAGGTGTATCTCCTAATGCTGTCCCTCCCCCCTCCCCCCATCCCACAACAGTCCCCGGAGTGTGATGTTCCCCTTCCTGTGCACATGGATACATATGTAACAAACCTGCACATTGTGCACATGTACCCTAAAACCCTAAAGTATAATAAAAAAAAAATTAAAAATTAAAAAAAAAAAATAGCATGAAATTCATTTAATTCACTAGCATGAGAAGAAACTAAGACATACTTTTTTAAGACCTTGTTTACTATGTTAGAGTGAATAAAAAAGGTGATGATGTTTAAATGAGCTGAGTTGGAAAGGCCAGTTTCAGAAATTACAAAGCCAGTTGAGGGAAAGAAGAGCCAGTTATTTGATAGTTTCAGCAAAAACAAAGGAGTCAGAGAAAATCCTCACCCATAGATTGAATTATAATACTTAAATCTTGGAAAGGGATGCTTCCAGGAGCAGACCATATAGAGGTGGATAATTCAAGGAACTTCAGTTGCCGCATGGATTGGTGGGTGATATTGAGTGACACAGTATGTTTTCGAGTTCCTACTCTTTTGGTTGAACAGATTAGTCATGAGAAATTTCAATGATGATGAGGGTGTGAGAGAAAGCTTTGGATAAATACATTTTCTTGTCTTAGAGGGTAGGTGATTTTCATTTGGATTCAATTGTGCATGATATATTGGATATAAACTGTCTCAAGTGGAGACATAGCATAACAGTTGCTAATTTATTTGGACACTTGACACCTCGCTGGATCCACACTCTGATGCTTTGCCCTGAAACAGCTAGGCCAGCAGGGGATCACAACAGTTGGAGAAGAAGAATCTTTAGTAACTGCAGAGATGAGGGGAAGATTGATCTAAATCAAAACAGGTAACAATTTACCATAAAGACAGCACAAGAAAAAACACTTCAGCATTTTTTAGTGTTTCCCATTCATTAAATTCTTATTTAAGTTGGTATATTTCTCAAAGGTATCCCCAATAAGAAGATTGATAATTTTTTTTAAGTTTTCATTGTTTAGAAAAGAAAAAAGCAAAGGTACAGGAGGTTGTATTAGGTCTTCTAGGTCTTTACTACTTGAGAAAAGGGTGACACTTAGCTGTAGTGGCCTTAAATTTCAGAAGCAGGACCCCAAGTCTCTGAGGGAGGGCTGCTAGAGATTTCACAGTTTTGATGCTGTCAACCCTTACCTGGAATCAGAACAAAAGAGAAACACTCTGAACACATTAGAATCACATAGTACTGTATTTTTCAGAGAAAAGAGTTTAGTATGAGTAGGTCTTTTTGGACTTCTATCCACATCAGATTGGTTAAATTGCCATAGTCACCAAAGACTACCATTTAAAGACTATTTCTCTGTAAAGAGCTATGACATTAAAGAGAATATTTAGAATAAACCTCTAAAGAGAAAATTCTAGGAAGGTTTTGGAAGATTCAATAACGAGCGTTCAGTGAATTGCAGAAGCTATTTGTAAAGTGGTTAGAATATTGTAGCTCTAATATTGGGAGAGATTAGACACTTTTTATCTGGTGCTGACAACCAAACCTCTTAATCAGCCACTAGTGAGTCATAGTAAGTTTTACAATTGTTTCATCAAAGGTTAAACATAATTGGTTACAGTCTAACTTTCTTATCCATTACAGTAGCTTCTGTTATAACTTTAGCTCTAACAGAGCCTTTTGAGTTCATCATCTTCAGTTCTTATTTAGTGTTTCAATGGATAATTTCAGGTTATTATGAATAAAAATGTTAATATGTCTATAAAATTTTCTTGAAGAAGAAATATTACCCGAGAGGGTCACAGTACAATTAACTAAATATGTGTAGTCAGTACATAGTTAATTTTAGTACTCTTAATTATGAAGACTCCTTCTCTCAGGAACACAAAGTTTTTTGGCGGCTGAATCCTGCTATGCTTCTCTTGTTCTTGATGTTATGGATCTGACCGTATGAACCCTGTGGGTAGGACTGATTACTGGAGTTTGTCATTTGTTGTTCATGGCATTTGTAGGTTGCTCTGGACTTTTGATCAAAAAGGGCTGCTTGCTTGCTGTCTTCATCAGCTGTGGTAGGTACTGCTGCCTCCAAGAGCCAAGAGTTATTATTTTTAATCTCTAGAACATTATACAGAGCACTTTAAATAATTGTCAAAGCTTATAAAATGTCTGGTCTTGATTGTCCTATGATTTAATCTAGGCATGTAAAATGCAGGTCAGAGGTTTTCTCTTACTTCTGTGACCTTATACGATTTTTGCCTCAGGACCTCACACCCTGGGAAATGATGTAGTACGATGAAAGTATGGTTGTCTAACACCAACTGTTGAGCAAGTCTATGGGATGGGGTAGGGGAGTTTCTGGAAAAAGACCCAATAGGCGAGGGAGATCTGCCATATATAGAAGATATGGCTCTTTGTCATATGATAATGTGTCAATTTCACACATAAGAAGTGAAATACAAATTCAAATTACAATAGTTGTTTTCTAACTTATCAGTTTGGCAAAGATAAAATGATTTGATTTGTGTTGCTAAGGGTGTAGATAATCAGGTACTCCTTCACATTTTTGTGATAGTTTCAATTGTCTAATTTTTATGCATGAAAATTTCAAAAATCTATCAAAATGAAAAATGCAAGAATCCTGGGAACTAGCAATATCCCTTCCAGGAATATATTCTACAGATACATGCAAAAATACATAAAATGATAGTCATTGCAGTATTGGCTAAGATGGTAAAAGACTAGAAACAAACTAAATGCCCACCAGTAGAGAATTTGTTACATAAATCATCATGTGTCTATTTTATGTAATACTCAACAGCTGTATTAAATGAAATGAAGGAAATCTCTATCTACTGAAAAGCAATACTTTTGTAACTGAACTCAGATTTGGCCGCTTGTGTTCAAAAAGTCAGACATATGAGAAGTGAGGTTGGGTGGAAGCAAAGCAGGTTTATTCAACTGCCAGCAGCTTGGCAGCTGGCCAGATTAGTCTCAAAAAGCCATTGCAAATCCTCAAGCTATCTAAAGGGGTTTTAAGAGGAAAGATATCATGGAAACTATGCATAGGAGTGGCATGGGGTGCAGGTCTGCTTGTCATTTTCCAATGGCTGTCTTGACTAATGGACCATCCAGAGGCCTGGTTGGCATCATTTCAGTGGGGGTCGAGTTATGGATTGACTGTGCGCCAAGGGAGAAAATTGCAAAAACCACCTCTGCTTTATTCCCGGATCGTTTCAAAATTAGCTTTTGGAATTCTCAAGCAAACAGGTAATTAGATATATATGTAGCAAGGAACGAAGGGAGGAAGGAGCTACCTTTAGAGTAAGCTAGCAAATTGGCTATACCAGTTACACACTCACTGAGATATATCATTAAGTGGGAGGTAGGGCCAAGGTATATAGTATAATGCCATTGGTTATTAAAATACTTATCCGTGAGTATACTTATATTTGCATACAACTTTTCTGGATGAATAACAAGAAATGAGTGACAGTTCTTACATTCAGAGGTGAACTCTATGACTGGGAAACAAAGTGGATTAGATTATTATTCAGCAAATATTCATTCCCATGCCCTCTCCCCTCAAAGGTAGAGTGTAATTTCCTGCTCTGGTGACTAGATCTTGGCCATGTGACTTATTTTGGCAATAGGATATAGCAGATACCACACAAGTAAGGATCATAAATGTGCGTTAGCAGTTCTGACTTGGCCATGCACTTCTGTGATTGCCATGGGAACAATATGCTCCCAGGAGCCATAGCCCCTTCAGCGTGGGCCCCAGAATGACATGAGTGGATTATCCCCAAGCTTTACTCAAAGCCTAGATTCAAACCCACACAGCCCACAGTCTGAAGCAGAGGTGCCCATGCCAGTTTTTAGACTTGTGAGTGAGAGAAGTAAATGATTGCTGTTGTGAGTCACTAAGTTCTGGCATGGTTTGTTACATGGCAATATTGCAGCAATAGCTGATTAATACAACTGTAGACTTACTTATGTATAGCCTTTTGTACCATTTAAATGTTGTATAACATACATGTATGATCAAGTTTAAAAGGTACATTAAAAGAATCTGTTTACCTCTACCTCCTGAAAACCAATCCAAAAGATGCACACAAAATAAGAAATAACTTTAAAAGAACAGTGCTGAAGTCCATGCCTCAGTCATATTTTGAACTGTTCAGCTGACATGGTTATTGGTGGTTTGAGATTCATGCTTTCATCTTTAATCCGGCCATCCACTGATCCAGTCAGGCATCAATTAGTCTTTTTTTTTTTTTTTTTTTTTTTTTTTTTTTTTTTTTTTTTTGAGACAGAGTCTCGCGCTATTGCCCATGCTGGAATGCAGTGGCACAATCTTGGCTCACTGCAACCTCCACCTCCCAGGTTCAAGCAATTCTCCTGCCTCAGCCTCCTGAGTAACTGGGACTACAGGCGCGTGCCACCAAGCCTGACTAATTTTTTGTGTTTTTGGTAGAGATGGAGTTTCACCACGTTGGCCAAGCTGGTCTCAAAGTTCTAACCTCAGGTGTTCTGCCTGCCTTGGCCTCTGAAAGTGTTGAGATTACGGGCGTGAGCCACCGCACCCGGCCCATCAATTAGTCTTATAAAGAACACTTACTAAGGTGGAAAGGAAGAAATGTGTTTGCATACGTTGAAAGAATAATTGCTGTCTTTGGCTAGGAGATGATGAAATACTGATGGATGTTTTCATTGATTTTAAATATCTTTTGGTGCTTTGCTGATCTAATCTGTGTATACCTGAATAAAAGCAGAAGTGCTTCAATAGTATTTTGTTTTTAGACAGCGGATGTTCCTGGAATACCTAGGTTTTAATGAAGCATGAAAGCTTCAAAGAAGAATACATTTCCCATAGATATAGGAGATGGTAGATAAATGAGTTTGTTTTGAGATTATACTATGTCACTGAAACTCAATTTTAACTCAGTTATTATATTAAACCAGAATAAATGTGATTTACCAAAGTATATTTTTGGAGAGGACTCTATCAACCATGAGCATTCATGCTAACCAGATTCTCTTTGAGAAAGCTGATCATCTATCTACTCCATAATTTATTGAATAAAGGTCAGGATCATGAGTGAGAAAGCCAGAAAAAGTACTTTGTACAGCATGAATATTTTATAAGGGAGAGTGACTGTCTATAAACATGAAATCATCACTCTTAGAATTTGCGTGACACAAAGGAAGACATGGGAGTTGGCAGTGGGAAGAAAATGTAAAAATGCCTGAAACACAAGATGCCATGACATAGAAAGAAGAGTGGAAGAGGGTTATTGGGAATGGAAAGAGCAGAAGAAGTAGCATAAGCAGTAGTTGGATCACCATCATGGCAGATCACCTGAGTAAGGAGGATTGCAGACCTGCCATAGAACTGCCAAAAGGTGGCCAGGCGCGGTGGCTCACGCCTGTAATCCTAGTACTTTGGGAGGCTGAGGCAGGCGGATTGCCTGAGCTCAGGAGTTGCAGACCAGCCTGGGCAACACGGTGAAACCCCGTCTCTACTAAAATACAAAAGAAATTAGCCGGGTGTGGCGGTGTGCGCCTGTAATCCCAGCTACTCGGGAGGCTGAGGCAGGAGAATTGCTTGAACTTGGGAGGTGGAAGTTGCAGTGATCCGAGATCGTGCCACTACACTCCAGCACTCCAGCCTGGGTGACAGAGCAAGACTCTGTCTCAAAAAAAAACCTGCCAAAAGGTGTCCCAGGCTCTGGATTTTCCTTGTATTCTGAATGATGGTCGTAAAGAAGGCTTCAGTTCCCTTCAGGCCTGGCTCTGAGATGGCATCTAATTTTACTATCTTCCCTGTACATTCTTTTTGTTACAATTTTATTTTGTTTTTAATTGACCCATAATAATGGTACAGACTTATGGGGTAAAATGTGATGTTTTGATGCATATATATATCACATAATGATTAAATCAAGGTAATTGGCAAATTCATCACCTCACACATTCATCATTTATTTGTGGTGACAACAATCAAAATCCTTTCCTCTAGCTATTGTGAAATATACAACACATCATTGTTAACTATAGTCACTCTACTGTGCAATAGATCACCAGAACTTATTCCTCCTATCTAATTGTAAACTTTTACCCATTGACCAACCCTCCCCATTCCACCCTGTACATAAATACATGAGTGTATCTTCGTTCTTGCGACGATGTAAAAAAAGATCAACAGACATGACAGTCAGGCTCAAAGCTTCTAATTATTTCCAGGTAGAGAAATACTCTGTTTTGTAGTGACTGATAATATCACTAACTCCACGAATCATACTTTAGTTGTAATAAATCAAGACTTTAAGGATGGCTCCATAGAAATGTGTTGCCATTTTTGGAAAAGGGAAAAACCTTCAAATATATAATTCTATAATTTGTTTTCTTATTAGTGCATCACCTGTATCTTCATGTAACCATGAAGATAATAATTCTCAAAAAAGTCTTTCTACCTGAGAATGACAACTTTTGGGAATGATGAGTTGCCACTGAATTCGAAAATCAGAGAAATCTGTGTCACTAGTTTTCTCAGAAAAACACAAATTCCTTCTATTCTTTTTTGTCTATGAAACAGACCAAATAGTTAAGTTGCCTGTTACTCTTTCCTATTAATGAATGCAAATTAAATTATCTAAAGCAGAATGGTTATTATCTCAACTATACAGCTGTAAATATTAAATATTCTATCACATCCTCCTTATAAAGTCATTGATATCTCTGCAAATTTTTCAGTAGAAATGAGGCTTTAACTATCACTAATAGGATGAGGATTGATGTGGTCAATTTGCACTGACCATCTTTAAATCGATGAATGTCACAAATTCTATTGTGTTCACTAGTTCACAAGGACCCGTCTACAATATATGCACTAAATGCTGTAAGCAAGTAGTTTCTGAAAACCATTTGGCTGTATTCCTATTCATCAAAGCATTGAACTCATAATACCATGAAACAATTAGTCAGACTACAAATTAACTAAGAAGCTTTACTCCTACATTACTGTGTTTAATTCCCGAAACGAGCACTGAAAGAGTAACTGGCCCATTATCCCAAACTCTAGAATAAATGGGCCCTTGGAATTTTTTTGCCCCATGGGGCTTTTATAATTTAAGCAACATTCTCAGTGAGATCACTTTAACCCTCTAGCTGCATCATTTTTGTCTTAAGAAGAAAACCATCATTTGAATGAAGAATAACCCCCCATTTTGAAAGCATATTATAGTTAATATCAGCCTGTGATTATGATATAATTATGAAAAAATGTGAAATACCAAGGAATGATTTCAAAGTATTTGTTTTTTATGTCCAAAGCATTTATAATTCAACACCTCTATATAAAGGTAAAAATTTTTTTCTGTTGATAAATTCTATTTTTAAAAGGGTAAGGTAATATTAAACATGACATTTTCACAAATATTAGCAATATAGGACTGGTTTACTATATTTTCATCCATAAGAGGTTATTGTTGCAGTTTTATACTGCGATTGTTGTATACATAAACTAATATTTACTTTTTCAAATATTTACTTATCCCAACCAATCAAATGAAAGGAGAAATGTATCAGAAATTTCCTGGGTAAAAGAAAAAAATATAGAAATGGTCGATGAAAAATTCAGAAGATTTTAACTGAATTAATTACTTGCAATATTCCCATTTTTTCACCTCCTATAATTTATATTACAGTATCAAAGTTATATATTACTTTTTTGTCATTTAAATATGACAGATGAAAAGGGAGTTTTCTGAAATGAGTGGTAACATATTCAGGTTCTTGTCCTAGGTATATTTTCAGATCATAGAGATACCCAGCATGAAACTCAGTTATTGACCCTGTATTTCTTAAAATGGTGCCCTGTTTGGAAGTGGAACAAGGAAGGATGCCTGGCAGTGCCCTCAGGGTGGGGAGAGACTTGCTTAGAGGGACTGAATTCTAGAGAAAATTCTATCTTGAATAGAGCTTGTTTGGCGCTGCATTCAAAGCGTTGCTGCACAGTACTTTCCCAGAAGAGAATTAATTTCCCTATCTCTGTTTTCCTATTTGATCATCTCAGGTGAAAACATACTCAATTTCCTACCCTGACTACTAATAACTCATACATCTTCATTTCTTTCTTTCTTCCTTGTCTTGAGTTGTTCCTTCAACAGTGCCCTAGAATCTAGAGAGAATCCCAGGGCCTCTCCTTTGAGATATTGATCTATAATTGCCTTTTCTCCAATATCTATTTAATCTTTCTATTAGCTCTTTCTTCTCACAGCATGTGTGACAGACATTATTGGCTGCCTACCAACAACCTTCATTTCCCTCTTTCTTTTTGGCTGGTTTTACCATTTCTCCGCGGTAAAGGCTCAAAGTGAGGATACCCTATCTACCAGCCTTTCATGTAATACAGGGAAAGGCTGAGGAAAAGGCTGCCAAGGCTTTTGCAAAAGGCAGTTCTCACTAATAAGAGAACGGCATGTGATGAATAATTCCCCTTTTTTTTGTTTCCTCCCTGCTTTGGATGCTAACTTGTGAGGACAGGAGGCTTGGAGCTACAATAGCCATCTTGCAATCATCATGGAGAAACATGGAGGGAATTCTGAGGAATGGTGTCTTGGGAACAATGGAAAGAGCCCAGGGACCTTGATGACATCACTGAGCCACTGAAAAACTCTAGGTTCAACTATCTCTGGTCTTCTTCCTATGTAAGAAAACCACACCTATTGTTTAAGCAATTTTTGGTCAAATATTTTATTAAGTGCATCAAGAAGCATCCTAAGTGATTTTGATTTAAGGTAGCTGTCTTACCTGGATAAAACATCTTTTTGTGTGTTCTTTTCCCCTTTCTTCTTTCTGCAAGTAAGAGCAAATGTGATATTGCCAGATCACAGCAGATATTTTGGTCCATGAAGTGACTTTGAAAATGGAAACTATATGTTAGTTATAATAAAATAGAAAGGTATAAAAAGCCTGGGTCTCTGATGACCAGGAGACCACCGTAAAAATTCTCAGCTGCCCACCTTGAAACTATTTTCACATGATGGAGAAACAAACTTCTATCTGACGTAGCCCACTGTGTTTGTTTTATTTTATTTCATGTTATAGGCATCTGAAAGGAATCCTTATACATACAACATGCAAGTATATGTATAAGAAGACATCAATATCAGTAGCATAAGAAATATATGAAAACATGAATAAAAGTTTTAGCTAGATATTTTTGGATAAAAAGATAAGTGTATTTAAATTTGTAATAGTTACAAATCGTTCTACAAAAAGTCAGCATATATTTAAATTTTTTTGATACTTAAGATTTGTATATTTGTGATTCTACCAAATTTATGATTTCCCTACGGTTATTATCAAAGTTTTTAAAGTTTTCTCATCTTATTACTTTAAAATAATTACGGTTATGACTTGCATTTTTAAAAATTAAGAAAAGTTAAGTTTCTCTTCATTTCTTTCTAGGCAAGCAATTTATATTTCTTTTCCTGTTAATTGCCTGACAATTTATTTTGCTTATTTTTCTATACAATTTATCTTTTCTTATTGATTTAACTTACATTAAGGAAGTTTATACTGTATGTTGCTATATTTTTGCATTTTTTTGTTTGCTTCTCTTTGCTTTGTTTTTAATGCTATTTTGTGTCATGGAGATATGGCAAATATTTATTTAGTAAATTGTCAATTTTCACACTTATGGCTTCCAGGGCTGGTGCCATAATAGCAAAAATTTTCACTATACTGATATCTTATAATTATTTATAAGTATACATACATAATAGAAACATAAAAGTTATGTTTTTCAAATATTTTGAAATGTTTTTACTTTTTATGTTTTGATGTATCTGAAATTTATTTTGAAGGGTTGCATGGGGGATATAGCACTCTTTTTCCTCAAAAGATTAGTTAGTTGTTCCAATACTATTTATTGAAAAATCAGTCCTTTTTGCACAATTGAGTTGTCATTTAATCATACTTTAATTCCATTGTTTTTTCTAGAGTAGCTCAGTACCTGTACTAAATATTCAATTACATTTGTTGAATAAATAATGGAATTGTGTAAACTACTTCCACAAATTCTGTTGTTATTTTAATTAAGGTCACATTGTGTTTATGGATTAATACAGAAGTAACTGATGATATACAATATAAAATTTTCCAATTTGAAAGTTTGGTATCAGGCCGGGCACGGTGGCTCATGTCTGTAATCACAGCACTTTGGGAAGCCGAGGCAGGAGGATCACGAGGTCAGGAGATTGAGACCATCCCGGCTAACATGGTGAAACTCCATCTCTACTAAAAAATACAAAAACAAAATTAGCTGGGTGTGGTGGAAGGTGCCTGTAATCCCAGCTACTCAGGAGGCTGAGGCAAGAGAATGGCATGAACCCGGGAGGCAGAGCTTGCAGTGAGCTGAGATCACGCCACTGCACTCCAGCCTGGGCGACAGAGTGAGACTCTGTCTTGAAAAAAAAAAAAGGAAAAGAAAGAAAGTGTGGTATCTATTTTAACTTATTTCTATTTTTATGCTGTACAGCCTTTGAAGTCTAATTCTCTTTTTAACTAGATTCTTTCCACTTTTAAAAAGTTTATTTCTCCCATTTTTCCTTTCTGTCTTGATCTGTTCCCTAAATATATTTATACTCTTTGCTGTCTTCCCTGCCCTACATCCCATGTATGTTAAGTATTCTCTGATCCATAAGATTCTTGCTATATAATACATCCATGAGGATTATTTCAGTTTTGAGGCCTGCATTTCTTACAGAACAGGCTGCATAACTAAGGTACAGTTGTTTCTCAGTACGCGTGGGGGATTGTCTCCAGGACCTCCCCTTCAACTCATGGGGATACCAAAAATCCGTAGATGCTCAAGCTCCTTATATCAAACAGTGTAGTATTTGTATATAATCTATGGAACATACTCTCATATACTTTAAATCGTCTCTAGATTACTTATAATACCTAATACAATGTAAATGCTATGGAAATTATTGTTATATGTATTCTTTGGGAAATAATGATAAGAAAAAAAGCTTGTACCTGTTCAGTACAGACACAGCCATCCATTTTTTTTTCCCTAGATATTTTCTATCTGCCAGTGGTTAAATCCACAGATGTGGAATCCATGGATATAGGGGACTGTAATAAGTAGGCTGGCTTTCTGTCAAATCCAATTTAACTTTATGAAGGATTTTTAAACTAAATGTGAATTTCTTTGAAAAGTTTGAATCCATGGGATCTACTTTAAATCTTATTTTAAAAATCTCAACCAAAAAAATTGATAGTTGGATACCCGTTATTTTTTTTTTAATACTGTTCTTGCTACTGGGATTAGAAGAGCTGGGGAAATATAACAGAGTTATATAAAACGGTTTCTCTCTTCAAACCTATTATAGTCTTATTTTACAGACTGGATGGAACTCACACAACAAGTAGAAATAATACTAGAGAGAACTGACTCATGTACCAAGATATGTCCAGCAGACAAAGTACTTACAGAGCAGAGATTTTAACTAATTTTTGGGCCACAGATTCCTTTGTAATGATAACTAAGGTACTTGTCAGGCCTCTTAGCCTAAGCTAAGCCATCATATCCCCTGTGACCTGCACTATACATCCAGATGACCTGAAGCAAGGGAAGAATCACAAAAGAAGTGAAAATGGCCGATTACTGCCTTAACTAATGACATTCCACCATTGTGATTTGTTTCTGTCCCACCTTAACTGAGCGATTAGCCTTGTGAAATTCCTTCTCCTGCCTCAGAACCTCCCCCACTGAGCACCTTGTGACCCCCGCCCCTGCCTGCAAGAGAACAACCCCTTTTGATTGTAATTTTCCACTACCCACCCAAATCCTATAAAACAGCACCACCCCATCTCTCTTCGCTGACTCTCTTTTCAGACTCAGCCCACCTGCACCCAGGTGAAATAAACAGCCTTGTTGCTCACACAAAGCTTGTTTGGTGATCTCTTCACACGGATGCACGTGAAATTTGGTGCCGTGACTTGGATCGGGGGGGGGAACCTCCCTTGGGAGATCAATCCCCTGTCCTCCTGCCCTTTGCTCTGTGAGAAAGATCCACCTACGACCTTGGGTCCTCAGACCAACCAACCCAAGGAACATTTCACCAATTTTAAATCGGGTAAGCGGCCTCTCTTTACTCTCTTTTCCAACCTCCCTCTCTCACTATCCCTCAACCTCTTTCTCCTTTCAATTTGGCGCCACACTTCAATCTCTCCCTTCTCTTAATTTCAGTTCCTTTCCTTTCCTTTCTGGTAGAGACAGAGGAGATGCATTTTATCCGTGAATCCAAAACTCCAGCACCAGGCATGGACTCGGGAAGACAGTCTTCCCTTGGTGTTTAATCACTGCGGGGACACCTGCTTGATTATTCACCCACATTTCAGAGGTGTCTGATCACCGCGGGGATGCCTTCCTTGATCCTTCACCCTTAGTGGCAAGCACCACTTTCTTGGGGGGCAAGCGCCCCCCAACCCTTCTCTCTGTGTCTCTACCCTCTCTTTTCTCTGGGCTTGCCTCCTTCACTATAGGCAATCTTCCACCCTCCATTCCTCCTTCTTCTCCCTTAGCCTGTGTTCTCAAGAACTTAAAACCTCTTCAACTCACACCTGACCTAAAACCTAAATGCCTTATTTTCTTCTGCAATGCCGCTTAACCCTGACACAAACTTGATGATGGTTCCAAATAGCCAGAAAATGGCACTTTCCATTTTTCCATCCTATAAGACCTAGACAATTCTTTTAAAATAGGCAAACGGTCTGAGGTGCCTGACGTCCAGGCATTCTTTTACACATTGGTCCCTCCCTAGTCTCTGTTCCCAATGCAACTTGTCCCAAATCTTCCTTCTTTCCCTCCCACCTGTCCCCTCAGTCCCAACCCTAAGCGTTGCTGAGTCTTTCCAATCTTCCTTTTCTATGGACCCATCTGACCTCTCCCCTCCTCCCCAGGCTGCTCCTCGCCAGGCTGAGCCAGGTCCCAATTCTTCCTCAGCCTCCGCTCCTCCACCCTACAATCATTCTATCACCTCCCCTCCTCACACCCAGTCTGGCTTACAGTTTTGTTCCGTGACTAGCCTTCTCCCACCTGCCCAACAATTTCCTCTTAAAGAGGTGGCTGGAGCTAAAGGCATAGTCAAGGTTAATGCTCCTTTTTCTTTACCCGACCTCTCCCAAATCAGTTAGCATTTAGGCTCTTTTTCATCAAATATGAAAAACCCAGCCCAGTTCATGGCCCATTTGGCAGCAACCCTGAGACGCTTTACAGCCCTAGACCCTGAAGGGTCAGAAGGCTGTCTTATTCTCAATATGCATTTTATTACCCAATCCACTCCCGACATTAAATAAAGCTCCAAAAATTAAATTCCAGCCCTCAAACCCCACAACAGGACTTAATTAATCTCACCTTCAAGGGGTACAATAATAGAGAAGAGTTGCAGTTACTTGCCTCTGCTGTGAGAGAAACCGCAGCCACATCTCCAGCACACAAGAACTTCAAAACACCTAAGCCACAGCACTCAGGCGTTCCTTCAGGACCTTCTCCATCAGGATCTTGCTTCAAGTGCCAGAAATCTGGCCACTGGGCCAAGGAATGCCCACAGCCCAGGATTCCTCCCAAGCCATGTCCCATCTGTGCAGGGACCCACTGGAAATCAGACTGCCCAGCTCGCCCGGCAGCCACTCCTAGAGCCCCTAAAGCTCTGGCCCAAGGCTCTCTGATTGACTCCTTCCCAGATCTGCTCGGCTTAGTGGCTGAAGACTGATGCTGCCCGATCGCCTTGGAAGCCCCTGGACCATCACGGATGCCGAGCTTCAGGTAACTCTCACAGTGGAGGGTAAGTCCATCCCCTGTTTAATCGATATGGGGGCTACCCACTCCACATTATCTTCTTTTCAAGGGCCTGTTTCCCTTGCTCCCATAACTGTTGTGGGTATTGACGGCCAAGCTTAAAACCCCTTAAAACTCCCCCACTCTGGTGCCAACTTGGACAACATTGTTTTATGCACTCTGTTTTAGTTATCCCCACCTGCCCAGTTCCCTTATTAGGCCGAGACATTTAAATCAAATTATCTGCTTCCCTGACTATTCCTGGACTACAGCCACATCTCATTGCCACCCTTCTTCCCAACCCAAAGCCTCCTTTGCGTCTTCCTCTCATATCCCCCCACCTTAACCCACAAGTATGGGACACTTCTACTCCCTCCCTGGCAACTGATCACACACCTATTACCATCCCATTAAAACCTAATCACCTTTACCAGGATCAATGCCAATATCCCATCCCACAACAGGCTTTAAGGGGATTAAAGTCTGGTATCACTCACCTGCTAGAGCATGGGCTTCTAAAACCTATAAACTCTTCTTACAATTCCCCCATTTTACCTGTCCAAAAACCGGACAAGTCTTACAGGTTAGTTCAGGATCTGTGCCTTATCAACCAAACTGTTTTGCCTATCCACCCTGTAGTGCCCAACCTGTACACTCTTTTGTCCTCAATACCTTCCTCGACAACTCACTATTCCGTTCTTGATCTTAAAGATGCTTTTTTCACTATTCCCCTGCACCCCTCGTCCCAGCCTCTCTTTGCTTTTACCTGGACTGACCCTGACACCCATCAGTCCCAGCAGCTTACCTGGGCTGTACTGCCACAAGACTTCAGGGACAGCCCTCATTACTTCAGCCAAGCCCTTTCTCATGATTTACTTTCTTTCCACCCCTCCGCTTCTCACCTTATTCAATATATTGATGACCTTCAACTTTGTAGCCCCTCATTTGAATCTTCTCAACAAGACACCCTCCTGCTCCTTCAACATTTATTCTCCAAAGGATATCGGGTATCCCCCTCCAAAGCTCAAATTTCTTCTCCATCCATTACCTACCTCGGCATAATTCTTCATGAAAACACATGTGCTCTCCCTGCCGATCGTGTCCAGCTGATCTCTCAAACCCCAACCCCTTCTACAAAACAACAACTCCTTTCCTTCCTAGGCGTGGTTGGATACTTTCGCCTTTGGATACCTGGTTTTGCCATCCTAACAAAACCATTATATAAGCTCAAAAAAGGAAACCTAGCT
This sequence comes from Symphalangus syndactylus, assembly GCF_028878055.3. Classification (NCBI taxonomy): domain Eukaryota; kingdom Metazoa; phylum Chordata; class Mammalia; order Primates; family Hylobatidae; genus Symphalangus; species Symphalangus syndactylus. Next base: position 42,618,427 of record NC_072447.2, on the reverse strand, counting down.
GACCCCATAGGTCCTAAATCCTTTCCCCACTCCTCTTTCCGTTCCTTGAAGACAGCTTTAGATACTGCTTCCACACTAGCTCTCCCTGACTCATCCCAACCCTTTTCATTACACACAGCTGAAGTGCAGGGCTGTGCAGTCGGAATTCTTACACAAGGACTGGGACCATGCCCTGTAGCCTCTTTGTCCAAACAACTTGACCTTACTGTTTTAGGCTGGCCATCATGTCTCCGTGCAGTGGCTGCCACTGCCCTAATACTTTTAGGGGCCCTCAAAATCACAAACTATGCTCAAGTCACTCTCTACAGCTCTCATAACTTCCAAGATGTATTTTCTTCCTCACACCTGATACATATACTTTCTGCTCCCTGGCTCCTTCAGCTATACTCACTCTTTGTTGAGTCTCCCACAGTTACCATTGTTCCTGGCCTGGGCTTCAGTCTGGCCTCCCACATTATTCTGGATACCACACCTGACCCCCATGACTGTATCTTTCTGATCAACCTGATGTTCACTCAATTTCCCCATATTTCCTTCTTTCCTGTTCCTCACCCTGATCACACTTGGTTTATTGATGGCAGTTCCATCAGGCCTAATCACCACTCACCAGCAAAGGCAGACTATAACATATTATCTTCCACATCTATCCTAGAGGCTACCGCTCTGTCCCCCTCCACTACCTCTAAGCAAGCCGAACTCACTGCCTTAACTTGGGACCTCTCTCGGAAAGGGACTATGCGTCAATATTTATACTGACTCTAAATATGCCTTCCATATCCTGCACCACCATACTGTTGTATGGGCTGAAAGAGGTTTCCTCACTATGCAAGGGTCCTCCATCATTAATGCCTCTTTAATAAAAACTCTTCTCAAGGCCGCTTTACTTCCAAAGGAAGCTGGAGTCATTCACTGCAAGGGGCATCAAAAGGCGTCAGATCCCATCGCTCAGGGAACGCTTATGCTGATAAGATAGCTAAAGAAGTATCTAGCGTTCCAACTTCTGTCCCTCATGGCCAGTTTTTCTCCTTCTCATTGGTCACTCCCTCCTACTCCCCCACTGAAACTTCCACGTATGAATCTCTTCCCACACAAGGCAAATGGTTCTTAGACCAAGGAAAATATCTCCTTCCAGCCTCACAGGCCCATTCTATTCTGTTGTCATTTCATAACCTCTTCCATGTAGGTTACAAGCCACTAGCCCGTCTCTTAGAACCTCTCATTTCCTTTCCATCGTGGAAATCTATCCTCAAGGAAATAACTTCTCAGTGTTCCATCTGCTATTCTACTACTCCTCAGCGATTGTTCAGGCTCCCTCCCTTCCCTACACATCAAGCTCAGGGATTTGCCCCTGCCCAGGACTGGCAAATTGACTTTACTCACATGCCCCAAGTCAGGAAACTAAAATACCTCTTGGTCTAGGTAGACACTTTCACTGGATGGGTAGAGGCCTTTCCCACAGGGTCTGAAAAGGCCACCGCAGTCATTTCTTCCCTTCTGTAAGACATAATTCCTTGGTTTGGCCTTCCCACCTCTATATAGTCCAATAACAGACTGGCCTTTATTAGTCAAATCACCCAAGCAGTTTCTCAGGCTCTTGGTATTTAGTAAAACCTTCATACCCCTTACCATCCTCAATCTTCAGGAAAGGTAGAATGGACTAATGGTCTTTTAAAAACACACCTCACTATGCTCAGCCTCCAACTTAAAAAAGAGGACTCTGCATATTTTTAAATGAAGAGTGTTTTTACCTAAACCAATCTGGCCTGGTGTATGACAACATAAAAAAACTCAAGGATGGGGCCAAAAACTCGCCAACCAAGCAAGTAATTATGCTGAACCCCCTAGGGCACTCTCTAATCGGATGTCCTGGGTCCTCCCAATTCTTAGTCCTTTAATATCTATTTTTCTCCTTCTCTTATTCGGACCTTGTGTCTTCTGTTTAGTTTCTCAATTCATCCAAAACTGTATCCAGGCCATCACCAATCATTCTATAAGACAAATGCTCCTTCTAACAACCCCACAATATCACCCCTTACCACAAAATCTTCCTTCAGCTTAATCTCTCCCACTCTGGGTTCCCACGCTGCCCCTAATCCTGCTTGAAGCAGCCCTGAGAAACATCACCCATTATCTCTCCATACCAGCCCCCAAAAATTTTCGCTGCCCAAATACGTCAACACTATTTTATGTTATTTTTCTTATCAATATAAGAAGACAGGAATGTCAGGCCTCTGAGCCCAAGGTAAGCCATCATATCCCCTGTGACCTGCATGTATACATTCAGATGGCCTGAAGCAAGTGAAGAATCACAAAAGGTGAAAATGGCCGGTTCCTGCCTTAACTGATGACATTCCACCACTGTGATTTGTTTCTGCCCCACCTTAACTGAGTGATTAACCTTGTGAAATTCCTTCTTCTGCCTCAGAAACTCCCCCACTGAGCACCTTGTGACCCCTGCCCCTGCCTGCAAAAGAAACAACCCCCTTTGACTGTAATTTTCCACTACCCACCCAAATCCTATAAAACAGCCCCACCCCTATCTCCCTTCACTGACTCTTTTCAGTCTCAGCCCTCCTGCACCCAGGTGATTAAAAAGCTTTATTGCTCACACAAAGCCTATTTGGTGGTCTCTTCACACAGACGCGAGTCCCTAGAAAAGAGTGACTGCAATATGGACCGAAGTATTCAGGTGGGTTTAAAGAATAGGTTGGGATTTTGAGCAGTCCTTTCAGAAGGGTAGAATCTGTTTAAGTTGATTTAAGTAGAATATGACATTTAATCATATGTATCAGACAGCATTCCCACAAGAAATAGATTTCACTCCCAAGGTTTAAATGAAGATACTTTAACAAGAGTGACAAAACTAAAAGGAGACATTGAGGCATCCAAAGAGTAGTAGCAGCAGGAAATGGTTACCACTTTTAGGCCCCCATCAAAGGGATAGGGGGAAGCCTCTGAAGACTGGAATCATGGAGGTGGGGCTGTCTGATGGGAGGGCTGTTGCTGCTGGATAAACTGAAAAGAAATACCTACCATTTTCTTGCCTCTCAACCTCCAATCCTCTGTCAATGGGAAGCTAGCCAACAAAAGGGCCCAGCGATATTCGGTGGGAATTAGCCTGCCTGGGAACAGAACAGGAAAGAGGTGGAGAAGAAGCCTGAGAGCTGCAAAGGGAGTGGAGCAAACAGAAACGAGCCAGGAGAGCATGTTTTCAGAATGTTGCCTTCTTTTGTACTACATACTTGTTGTGTAAAGTGACAGCAAACTAAATAAATATTGTATCAAAACAGTGAATATTGTATTTGTTCTTCATTTCTCTTCTTTACAGTGGATTTTTATGTTTTCTGGACTGTGACTGAAATGATGGCAAGGGTAGGAAGGCTCATCCTAGCAGAGACATAAGAGAGAGTAAAGGGGGAAACAAGAGTTTTGTTTTTTTTTAAATGATTTATCTTTGCACCTCATTTGAGGCATGAAATAAGAGTCAAATCCCAGAATACAAGCTTTTGGAATTGTTAATATTTTTTCCTACCAAGAGCAATGCTTTAGGCAAGATGTGCTCCACGTGTGTGCAACTTGTACAGTTGCATAGGGCCTTGTTTTCAGAAGTGTCCCACACTTGCTTAATGCTCTGCTCTCACTCTCTTCAAATTCTTAATAAGTTTTAAAAGGGGTCCTGCATCTTCATTTTGCACTGGGCCCTGAAAATTATACAGCTGGTACTCCCGTCAAGGTGTGGAAATGTCTCATCACTTTCTAGAGGATGTATTATTTTTTTTTTTTTGAGATGGAGTCTTACTTTGTCACCTAGGCTGGAGTGCAATGGCATGATCTCGGCTCACTGCAACCTCCACCTCCCGGGTTCAAGCAATTCTCCTGCCTCAGCCTCCTGAGTAGCTGGGACTACAGGCGTGTGCCACCATGCTCGGCTAATTTTTTGTATTTTTAGTGGAGATGGAGTTTCACCGTGTTAGCCAGGATGATCTTGATCTCCTGACCTCATGATCCGCCCGCCCTGGCCTCCCAAAGTGCTGGGGTTACAGGCGTGAGCCACCACGCCCGGCCAGATGTCTTTATATATTGTTAATGAATATAGTAAGAGCAATAATCTTATCCATCGCTCTCCACTGAAAAATTCAAAGTATTTAGGATATAATTTTTCCTTCTCTATCACATTTTGTGATTCACTAAAGAGCGATGGACGTGTATGAATCTACGTAAGGAAAGAGTCAGTAAGAATATAACTGATGTGTCCAAGATATGGTATACATTAATGCTGGAGTCAGGATTAGAACCAAGATATTTGGACTCCCAGGCTCAGCCATCATTAATCCCTGAAGTATCTAGATGTTATGGATTGTAGAGCATGTCCAGTCAACAGCAATAACACAGAACCCTTGTTTTGAATCTTTTCGCTCAGAAAATGTATGGTTCCTGGTACGAGAATGCAGTTAGACAGAGGGAATAAGTTCTAGTGTTTGATAGTACAGCAGGGTGACTATAGTTAACAATAATTTATTGTTTATTTCAAAATAGCTAGAAGAAAAGAATTGGAATATTCTGAACACAAAGAAATGATAGACGTTTGAGGCGATGGATATCCCAGTTACCCTGATTTGATCATGACACTGTATGCATGTATCAAAATATCACATATACTCTAAAATATGTACAACTATTCTGTATCCAGTAAAAAAAAAAAACAAATGGTTTCAACTAAAATACATGCTGAGAGTTGTCAACAGAGAGCAGAAAGGAAACTGAGGCCATAATCTGAGCAACCATAAACTCTAGAAAGGTAAGAGACAAGCACTGAGAGTCCAAGGCTAATGTAGTTCAGGTGTGCGGGGGTAACAAAAGCTGACTTCACTGGATGCACCTTGATGGCAACATCAAGCCATTAGTTTTAGTATTTCATATTTAACGCACTGAAGTAGTGACTTTTAAAAATCGATTATTAAACACATCCTTTGGCTCTACATGTCCGTGGGAGTTGGGCCCACCAAAAGCAGTGCCTCTATGATATGCTGTTCTCTAGCATCTCTGGCATGAAGGACAAGTGTTTTGAGTTGGCATGGCAACCAGTGACCTGAATGCTTTTCCCTAGAGTATTTGACTACTGGATATTTTGTCAGTGATTTTTCTTCTAATAGCCTTTTAATAAATACAGGTTTTCACTTAAATTTATTCTTTTAATGACTAAGAGAAATATAACTGTAGGGATATGTATTGACTAAGAGAATATCTGTTCAGATTTCTCTTCATTTTAAATTTAATATTTTCAGCATCATATATTGGACTGATTCACACTTAAAACAATAGCTATCGTGTTAAATCCAAGTCAGTAAGATATGAAAGTAAAGGTGAAATTAATTCTATGAGAAAAATTGAATAATATATTTGTTGTCATTTTTTAAGGTTTTGTATTATATTGTTTTGATTTGTATCAGCAGAGGCTTCCAGAAATAACTGTTTCAAACATCAGACTCCAGATGGATGGATTTAAGCTGCAGCATTTTAAAGACAGGAAGATTCCTGTTAAATCAAATTGTGTTATGTCAAAATTACAAGATTAAGTCAATAACTTGTTCAAAAATACTTAGGAATAGTTGTTAATGTTTATAATATTCCTATCAATGGACAACAATTTGAATTCTTGAAATTCATTTATATTAATTATGTTATTATTGGTCATTTTCTCCAGATTTTTAATCTACTCTTTATAACATTTGTCCTTTTCTGGCCATAGGTTGAGTTAGTAATTAAAGAAAAAAAAATCTATTCCCTCAGTCTGACTTTGGCCCCGTTAGATTGTCATTCTCTCTGACAGGGCAAAGAACGCTCAGCTGCCAGTTTTTATGACAAGAACAGTATTTTCTCATATGTATTCTAGTACCCGACTTCAAAGCAAACTTTCATTTCAACAGTCTCAGTAGAATAACACATTTGTCTTTTATTTGTCTCAATACTGAGTCAAGGAAGCTTTCTATACCAGCAGTTTTCCCAAAGAAGGGGAAAAAATTCAACATTAAAAACAACCACCTACACAGCCCTCTAAACACGGCTTTCTGAGTTAAAGTATAAAAGATTTGCAATGAGAGAAAATCACATAGAATGTCTATTTCTGTGTAGAGACAAGGAACTAAAGAGGAAACCCAAAATAGGAGGGATGGAAGCAGTGCTGCCAGTGACTCAGTAGGGGACCTTTAGTAAATCACTTAACCTCGTCTCCTTGCCTTTCAAACAAATCCAGACCTGCCCTCACCTCCCAGCCCTTTAATCCCTTTGTCCCATTTATATTGCTTCCCTTGCTTCCTTTGGGCCTCTGATACTTTCCTCCCTCCTTTCGCTATGACTAAACAGAATTCTTTTCTTAATCTCTTTTCTGGGTAGTTTTTTTTTTCTTCCCTCCTCATCTTGCTCTATATGCCTGGAATGATTCTAATGAGTCAGAGGTATCCTTTTAGAATCACAGTTTCCATAAAACCTTCCTGTAACAAGCTGTAAGTTGCTGCTTACCCTTTTAATTTTGATAATTATTAAAGCGAACAGAAACTTTACTTACTTTTATTTTAAAACTTTTGCCTCATTGTTTATCGAAAGGTATTAAACTTGCTAATAAACTGCATTGGTAAGACTTCACTCAGCAAGAGACACGATATTTCTTCAGAGCAATTACATCTTGCAGTCTCTGCTCCCTTCTTCCTTTTTCCTGACCTGGGTCACGAACACAAATAGATTTTGGGAAATGACACATTTGCCCTAGACCTAGATGGAAGAGGAGTTCAGGTCTTGGCTGAAGAAGAGGATGAAAATAATTAAAGTTTAGAGGTTATACTCTGACCAGATTAAAAGTTCTGCTTTAACCCTGGAATCTATCTATCTATCTGTCTATATCTATCTATCTACACCTATCTATTCCTTACTTATACTATTGGATTTATTAAACTTTGTAATTATGTCTAACTACATCTGCCATGCAGACTGCTTGTAGAAATGCAAAAGATTATACACATAAACACTTACAACTAATTAATATTGTTCTTAAGTACTGTCTACTTCTATAAAGACTAAATTGAATCCATTGAGAAGTAAGAAAGCCTCAGAGAGCCACAAATTCTTATGTGAGAAACTGCTTCCTCTACAACTCACTTGGGCTGAAAATTGATACATAAGTATGGAAACCAAAACAATCCTGGTGTCAATTTTGGCTTGATTGTATTTCTTGGTAGACTCTTTCAATAACAATCACCAAGGAAAACAGTAGGGAAGGCAACTTAACAACTTTTTCTCTAGACATTTAAGATCATTGTATATTCCATTTTATGAACAAGAAGCATCAGATGGGCTGCATGGTTTAGGAATTGCACCAGGACCAATATTTCTGCTGCTGTCTTGGCCCTAAAGCCAATAAGGGGAATTACGGTAGGTAGAGAAACCAACCACTGGTTCCATGCTCTATTATTTCTGTGGATTTACAAGATGCTTCCATTTATCTGTGGGAATGGTTTTGAAACTTGCAACTGTAATGTGTAGTGATTGTCTTTTTTTTTTTTTTTTTTTTTTTTGAGACTGAGTCTTGCTCTGTCTCCCAGGCTGGAGTGCAGTGGCATGATCTGGGCTCAACTGCAACCTCTGCCTCCTGCGTTCAAGCAATTCTCCTGCCTCAGCCTCCCGAGTAGCTGGTATGACAGGCACCCGCCACCACGCCCTGCTAATTTTTGTATTTTTAGTTGAGATGGGGTTTCACTTTGTTGCCCAGGCTGGTCTTGAACTTCTGATCTCAAGTGACCTGCCCACCTCGGCCTCCCAAAGTGCTGAGATTACAGGCATGAGCCACCGTGCCTGGCCGGGATTGTCTTTTGTTTTTATTTAATTAATTAGTTAATTAACTTATTTATATTTATTTATTTATTTGTTTGTTTTTGAGACATAGTGTCACTCTGTCACCAGGGCCGGAGTGCAGTGGCGCGATCTCGGCTCACTGCAACCTCTGCCTCCGGGGTTCAAGTGATTCTCCTGCCTCAGCCTCCCGAGTAGCTGAGATTACAGGCGTGTGCCACCATGCCTGGCTAATTTTTCGTATTTTTAGTAGAGGCGGGTTTTCACCATGTTGGCCAGGCTGGTCTCGAACTCCTGACCTAGTGATTCGCCCGCCTTGGGCTCCCAAAGTGTTGGGATTACAGGTGTGATCCACCGCGCCAGCCTTGTTTTTATTTTTAACGGACGTTTTTGTAAACATTTATAGTTCTAGCAATATATATTTTTACCCATTTATTATTTTGAAGTTAGCTACATGACGCCACTTTCTCAGTTCTTTCTAGCAAAAATGTATTTATTTAACTATCTGATTGGACTGTTAATGGTTCTCTTTCCCTTTTCTTTCCTAATTCATACAATCAGAGCTATTTTTAGATGATTGTGCACTTGAAAATGATTCTACCATGATCAGCTCTTAAAAGCATTAAACATGTTTGGAAGATATGGGGGAAAACAAGAAATATTTTGATATTCTTAAGGGATTTTCCAGGGAAAATATTAGTAGCACTGACCTTTTATATCAAAATTTACCCACGCGAATGGGCACTTGACTGTCAACTTAAATTTTAAGAGGACCTAAAAAGGTTATCTAGAATATAAATTAATTCAAATGTTGCAAGTTGACGTATCACTTGAATTTTATGTGATACATATTTTCCTAGATCTTCAGATATAACACTAACCATAGGAAAATGCTGAAAGATGGAAAGAAAGAGGTGGACTACCTAGGGACCTTGGGACTTGAAGAATAACACGGTGATGTGTTATCTGGGTTTCCTTAATATAGCCCATATATCCCAGACAGGGCTCTCCAGAAGCATCTAACCCGGAACTGCCAATAGCCATGGATAAAAGAAAACTCCACAAAAAGTACTTTCTTCCCTAGCTAATTGACCAGAAATGGGGTGTCCTAACAATAAAAAAAACCTTTTTGGCAATACATACTCCCTCAGCCAAACACCAATAGAAAAAAATGCCCCCTGCTTTTGGGATTTCAGTGAAACTTAGTGGGGAGTTGATTTTCACACCACCACCCTACTCTATGAAAGCAGGTGGTGGGACTCTAATTTCTTCCTTCCTTTTCCTAGGGTGGGGCTGAGGAGAGACTTAATTTTCTAAATGTGGAGCTAATCTTCCCTCTGCTGCCTGGTAGAAGCAGACAGCACTTTTGTCAGCAAGTTAATGGGGCAGTTGAAATTCTACTTCCATTCAGCAGAACCAGGAAGTGCTCCAATTCCTCTGCCAAGATAGTGTTAGCAGGACTGAGCAGGGACCTGGTCTTTTTGCCTCTGCCTGGCCGTCTCAGGCAGTATTCTGATTCCCCAGCCAGTGTAGTGGCTGTGGGATCCAGCAGGCAGCTGAGCCTCCTCTGTACCCAGGATTAGTGAGACTTAGGAAAGGCAGTACAAATTTGGGTCACCAAGCATTTCATTGATGCCAGGCATTGATGCCAGGTGGGAGTTAAACCTCAGCTCCCCACTGGGCCTTGATGTCAGTAGGGCTCAGTAGGGAACTGACCCTCTATTTCCACCTGCATAAATGAAGCTGAATGAGGTGGTAGGATGTAGAGCTAGTTGACACTCTGCTTCCTCAAACCCTGTGCTTCCCTGGTATTAATGGGGTTTAGCAGAGAGTGAGCTTCTACCCCCATCTGTAGTAACAAAGAGGTATGCATCAGTCCTCTCCTTACCCCCTTGCTGGTGTCAGTGTCCAGTGGGAAGTTGAGCTTATACTCCTACTCAGAGGCAATGAAGCAATGTGACTCAGTGCCCTACTTTCATCAAGATGGTGTTAACAGGGCCAAAGGGGTGGCTAAACCTCTACCCCACTTATCTGTAGTGAGGCAATGTGAGTCACTGCCCCACTTTTGTCATGATAGTGCTGGTGGGGTTCAGTTGGAAACAAAATACGCATGGCAAACTGCCCTCATGCTACACTTCAACAGGCGATTGTCTGATGAAAAGAGGAGATGAAATAGGATCCATAGTCTCATAATACAATATCTAAACCGTCTAGACTATAATGGAAAAATCACTTACTATACGAACTATCAGAAAAATCACAGCATGAATAAAAAGAACCAATGAACTGATAAAACACCAAGGTGGGTGAAAGCAAGGTGAATCAGATCTTTGCATTATCTGATAAGGTTTTTAAAGCAGCCATCATCAAAATGTGTCAACAAGCAATTACATATACTCTTGAAACAAAGGAAAAAATAGAAAACCTCAGCAAAGAAATAGAAATTATAAAAAAGAACAAAATGGAAATCATAGAACTGAAAAGTGTAGTAATTAAAATAAATTCAATAGGTGAGCTCAAGAGTAGATTGGAGATCACAAGAGGATAGAATCAGTGAACTTAAGTACAGATTATTGGAATGCACTCAGTCTGAAATTTATCTCAACTCAGGGGAGAAAAGAGACCCGGCAGAAAATGAACAAAGTGTCAGGGAACTTCAGGACAATAACAACTCAGGGGAGAAAAGAGACCCAGCAGAAAATGAACAAAGTATCAGGTAACTTTAGGACAATAACAAAGATCTAACATTTGTATCATCAGAGTCTGAGAAGAACAAAAACATTTAAAGAAATAATGGTTGAAAACTCCCCAAATTTAGTGAAAGCCATATCCTATAGATTCAAAAAGCTGAGTAAACTCCAAGTAGGATAAACCTAAAAAAATTTATGCAAAGACACAACAAAATTAAACTTGTGAGAACTAAACAAAAAGAAAAGAATTAAAAGCAGACAGACAGAAACAACATATTGCATATAGAGGAATACCACCTTGAATTGCAGTGAATTTCCCACCCTAAAACTATGCAATTTAGAAGGCCTGGTGCAAGATTTTTCAAGTAGTGAAAGGAAGTAAATATCAACTCAGAATTCTGCATCCAGCAAAGATATTCTTCAGGAATAAATGGGAAATAAAGACATTCTCAGGTGAAGGAAACCTACAAGAAGGAAACCTATGATATTTTGTTGCAAGTAAAAGCACCCTTAAAGAAAGGCTAAAGGAAGTTCTCTAAACAGAAAGGAAATGATAACAAATGAAGTCTTGGAACTTCAAAAAGGAAAGAAAAACATCAGAATGAGTAAGAATGGGGTAATATATTGAAGACTAGTCTTCTCGTGAGCTTCATACACTATATTTGATGTTTGAAGCAAAAATTATGACATCATCTGATGTGATGCTCAATGTATCTAGAGTAAATAATTAAGAACATTATATTTAAAATTTAGGAAAGGTAAAAGGACCTAAATGGTAGTAAGATTTCTACACTTCACTCAAAGTGATAAACCATTAATAGAAATAAGTGATAGCTTACTTACATGCATTGTAACACCTAGAGCAACCACTAAGAAACCAATATAAGATGATATGTTCAAAAGATACTGATATAATTTAGCTTTGTCCCCACCCAAATCTCATCTTGAATTGTATCTGTCATAATTTCCATTTTTGTGGGAGGGACCTGGTGGGAGATAATTGAATCATGGCAGCGGTTTCCCCCATACTGTTCTTGTGGTGGTGAATAAGTCTCAAGATCTGATGGTTTTATAAGGAGAAACCCGTTTCACCTGGCTCTCACTCTCTCTTTGCCTGCCAGCATCCACGTAAGATGTAACTTGCTCCTCCTTGCCTTCTGCCATGATTGTGAGGCTTCCCCAGCCACGTGGAACTGTAAGTCCAATTAAACCTCTTTCTTTTGTAAATTGCCCAGTCTCAGGTAAGTCTTTATCGGCAGCATGAAAATGGACTAATACAGATATATAAATAATCAAGATTAAATCCTAAAAAATGTACAAACAACTCATAGGAAGTTAAGAAGAAGAGAAACAGAGGAACAAGAAACAGAGAAAACAAATAGAAAACAAACAATAAAATGGCAGACTTAAGCCTTAACATATAATTACTTTAAATGTAAATGGTCTAAATACATCAATTAAGAGACAGAGATTGGCAAAGTGGGTTAAAAATATGATCCAACAATATCTTTCCTATAGGAAATTGACTTCAAATACAATTACATAGGTAGATTGAAAATAAATGGATGAAAAAAGACACACTGTGCAAACATTAATTGTTAAAAAGGAAGAGTAACTATTAATATATCAATATCAGATAAAGTAGATTTCACAGAAAAGAAAATTACTAATGACAATGATAGACATTACATAATGATAAAAGAATCAATTCACCAAAAATATATAATGATACTGAATGCGTGTGCACCAAAAAACAGGCCTCAAAATACTTGAGGTAAAAACTGATAGAGCTGAAAGGAGAAATAGATAAATCCACAGCTATAGTTGAAGACTTTAACATTCCATTCTCAGAAACTGATAAAATTACTGGACAGAAAATCAGCAAGGATATAAAAGAACTGATCAATACAACCAGCCAAAAAGGTCTAATTGACATATATACCACAATCCACCCCAAAATAGTAAAATACACTATTTTTTTTTCAAGAACCCATGAAACAGTCACTAAGATATACCATATATTGGGCCATTAACATATCTCAACAAATTAAGAATAGGAAGTGTGTGAAATTTGTTCTTTGACCATAATAGAGTCTAACTAGAAATAAATAACCAAAAGACATCAGGAAAATATCCATGCACTTGAATATTAAACAACATGCTTTTAAATCGTACGTAAGTCAAGGAGGAACTCTCAAAGAAAATGTAAAAAATACATAAAACTTAGTGAAAATAAAAACAAAACATATCAAAATGTGGAACATTGCTAAATCATATGAGAGGAAAATACAAAAAATGTACAACTCGAGATTTATGAAAAAGTTACATAATCAAAATTGTGTGATACTAGCATCAAAGTAGACCTTGGATTAGGTAATGAATTCTTAGATATGATACCGAAAGCCTAAGCAACAAAAGAAAAATATCAAGAAGTTGGACTTCAAGAACGTTTACTAAGCACAAGAAAAGTTTCTCAGTATCATTAGTCATTAGGAAAATGCAAATCAAACCCACGATGAGATACCATTTCGCACCCATTAAGATGGCTGAAATAAAAAAAAGAAAAATTACAAGTGTTAGTGATGATGTGGAAAAACTGGACGCCCCTTTCGTTGCTGGTGGGAACGTAAAATGGTGCAGCTGCTTTAGAAAACAGCCTGCCAATTATCCAAAAAGTTGAGCATAGGGCTACTATATGAGTCTGCAATTACACTCTTAGGTATATGCTCAAGAGATGTGACAATGTGACAACTTATGTTCACACAAACACTTGTACATAAATGTTCATAGTAGCATTATTTGTAGTGGCCAAAAAGTGGAAACAACCCAAATGTCCATCAATAGATCAATGAATAAACAAAATGTGTATATTCCTATAATGGAATACTATTTAGCCATAAAACGGACTGAGTACTAATATATGCTACAATGAATCTCAATAACATTATGATAAATTATAGAAGCTGAACACAAAAAGCCACACATTGTATAATTCCATTCATATAAAATGTCCAGAATAAGCAAATTTATAGAGACAGAAAGCTGATTCGTGGTTTCCAGGGGCTGGAGGTGGGGAAAGTGACTGCTAATGGGTACAGGGTTTTTTTATGGGATGATTAAAATGCCCTGAAATTGATTACAGTATGGTTGCACAATACTACTGTAAATATACTAAAAGCCATTGAAATGTATACTTTAATGGGTAAACTTTATGGCATGTAAATTATGTCTCAATAAAGCTGCTAACATAAAAGTAAACATGATATTAATATAATAGACTAGGTTAGATGAATTTGAATACCTGAATGCCTTTTGTGCAAATATAAAAATAGTTATTTAGACAAAAAGAGACATTTAAATTGAATTCCACTCAAGCCATATCTTTTTGAACAACTGTGCCAGGCACTGTGTTGGGTGTGCTTTGGCAGATACAGAAATGAATTAAAAAAGCAATTCTTTACCTTTGAGAACTTTCACTCAGTGGAGGAAGAGACATATATAAGTATTTGTAATCTAAGACGGTCTTTTTCGCATAATATGTTTCATTTATTCAGACGTAGCACCAATACATAAAAATACAGAAGTTAATAACAAAATTGTCTTTAAGAACCTTAAATAGGCAAACCATATTTTCTTCTTGTTGAGCCTCCCATAGGATTTACAAGGAATAGGAAATTTGAAGCCTGGTGCTAGGCTTTTTAAAATACATCTTAGTTCAAGTCAACTATCATTCTTCTTGTTCCAATCATATTCTTATTACTAATACTTAAAGACTGGTATTTGGACAATTGTTTGTGAACTCAACCTGCTTGGCCTTTCCATATTAACTTGGAATGATCACTATTTCTAACTGTAATTCTTGACTAGGCTAATAATGTTTGGAATTAATTGACTAGCTTATAAATGTGGAAAGATCTACCTGATGTATCTGACTGGGCAATTTTCTGTGAGTTGTGTTGGCTCATTTAAAATTCTGTGAAGAATATAGTGATTGACAGAAAAGCTTCCCTAAAGAAGCATTTATTTTGGAGATACATTACTTTTTACTAGTGAACTTGGCAGCTTGACCTAATGTAAACTGACTGGAATTAACAATCACACAGCAAGCTACTAATGTCCATGTTGAGAGGGGAGTATTGTGCAATCAAATGCAGTTAATGATTTCTTGATAAATCACAAAGTTAGGACTAAACTTTATTTAATCTGAAGTAGAAGAAAAGAAAATTGTTATATCTTAGGTGAAGGTCTAGCATTGTACATTTACCTATATCTTTTCACTCTCACTCATCTCAACCTAATATTGGGAGAGCATGTGTTAGGAATTTCCCTTTCTTACAGAACATCAAACTAACTACTAAATGAATAGCAGCTATCTGAACACATTTGGTAGTAGCGTAATGTGCTGTCTGCCCTAGAGTTGGCCTGTCTGGGTTTAAATCCCACTTCTACCACTTAATAGCTTATTAACTTTGTCAAGCCTCTATCCTTCTTCGAGTCTTAGTTTCCTCATCCATGTAATGGGAATAAAAATAGAACATTTCATGTGGGATATTTGGGATTTTTGAATACGATGATACATACAAAGTGTTTAGCATACTGCGTGGCACTTAGAAGCACTCCATGAATATGCATCATTATTGGTATTAACCATTATTTCTATCAAAGAATGGAACTTGGACAAATAGTTGGGATATACTATCACCATAAGGATGAATGTGGGCCACAGACACAATATTGGAAACTGGATTTTTAAAGGCATCTGGGATCAAGGCAAACAGAAGAGATCACCCAAAGAATTGTAGAGGCCAAAAGGCTAATCCCACTCACAATAATCTATTTTCATCTCAGTTTTACAGATATCTACAAAGGTACTGAAACTGAAAGGTAAGGTGTTCCACTGCCTCTTAAGGTGGAAATGGTAACATTTCCTTGTTAACCCCAATTTAACTATGCTCTTAATTACATCTCTGTTAGACAATCAGAAAGCAGATGAGCTTGTTATGTTTAGTTCTCTTTAACAAACTATTCTCAAATTTAGTGTCTTAAAACAACCATTTCTTTGCTCACTCTTTTGTGGGTCAGGAATTCAGAAAGGGCTTGACTAGTAGAATTTCTCTGATCACACGGTTTCAGCTAGGAAGGTTTGTCACAGGTTAGGTTAGTCATTCACATACTTAGTGCCTTGAGACTCCTTGCCTGTCCCTCTCTTCACATGAATCTCATTTTCCACAGCCTTTCCAGGTTGGTTTGTGGTTCCTGATGGCTTGGTGGTCTCAAGGTAGTTGGACTCCTTACAAGGGAGCTGGCTTGCCCCAAAGTGAGGTTCCAAGAGGCAGGAAGTAGATATTGTCAGTCTTTTAAGTGTGGGCCCAGACCCTGACACAGTGTCACTTTTGCAATTTTTTTTTTTTTTTTTGAGACAGAGTCTTGCTCTGTCACCCAGGCTGGAGTGCAGTGGCACCATCTCAGCTCACAGCAAGCTCCGCCTCCCAGGTTGACACCATTCTCCTGCCTCAGCCTCCCGAGTAGCTGGGACTACAGGCGCCCGCCACCACAACTGGCTAATTTTTTGTATTTTTAGTAGAGACGGGGTCTCACCGTGCTAGCCAGGATAGTCTCAATCTCCTGACCTCGTGATTCGACTGCCTCAGCCTCCCAAAGTGCTGGGATTACAGGTGTGAGCCACCGCGCCCAGCCACTTTTGCAATTTTCTATTGTTCAAAGCAGTCAAGAGCTTACCCAGATTCAAGGAAAGGTGATACAGACCCCACCTCTCAATGGGAGACGACCAGAGATTTTGTAGCCATTTTTGATTTACCAGAGAGCTACATGCCTATATGAATAAAGTTTTTCTCAGCACTATCATTTGTTTGTTTGCTCATTAATGAAGCATTGGCCTATGGAATATAAAAATATCATGGAATTATTTATAAAATTAAAATTGACATCAAATGTCATATTATATTTTGTAGATGCTGAAAGTCTCCTTTGATTTTGTGTTAATTTGGTAGCTTTTTAAATTCCATTTGAGTGCTCTATGTACATAGATAAAACTTTTTGAATGAAATGGAGACATACAAAGCCATTTGCAATTATATTCTCAATAGAGCTCTCAGTTTCGTAATCTAAAATAGGTCAGAAATAATAGAGTAAATTCATTAAAACAGAAAAATTTGTGAAAGCAAAAAAAATTCTATATCTAAAATATAGGTTCCTAATGCAGATTGTTATAATAGGCTCATTATTTAAGAATAATTATCTACATCTAGAGAACACTCTTTTTAAGTCATATTGTTATTAACATAAAAATTGCTTATCTACCTAATTTATTCCTGTTGCATGTCTTCTATTTCTACTTGAATCAGAAAGTGTTTTTGTAGTTTTTGCTAGTAAGAATTGTTCCAAGTATGAGAATTTTTTTCTATTTTCCATATTCCTAAATTTTACAATGCTATTAGCCTGTCTGCCTAATGTCACTTAAGTATGCAGCTGACAGAGAACCTCTCAAAATCCCTGGCCTTACAGTAAAGGTTACCAAAGCTTCATCTTGTTTCCCTTTTGCTTATGGAGATGAACATGAGTGATATCTGGCCTAATGTAAGTGATTGTATCCTTTACATGTGATCGGTGTAAAGGATATAATCATTTTGAAAGTTTGGTCATGTATTTTCATATACAGAAAGTGGTGATCAAATGTGCATGACGAGGTTGTTTACCACAGTTGAGGAGGCCTAGGAGCAAGATAATGAACAACTGGGGATCTGACTTGATGCATCATAATGAGTCCGATATTATCAAATTTAGAAAAATGTTTCTTTGCCTCAGTGTGTTTTTGGACTGCATTAATTCTGGAAACTGTCTTTTGGGGGTGTGTGTGTGTGGTTGCTGACTGGGTAACTGGGGAGAATGAGAAGGCATGGTTTTATTTCATACTGAGAATTTGAAGCTGAACTTATCTTGGATTGCTCAGTTTGGGAAAGACTAACACTTATTCAAGGAGTGTGTTCTCTTAAAAGGGTGAGGAATAGCATGGGGGAGGCTCTCTTGAAGGAATGGAGGGATACGTGGCACTGGACACAGGGCAGTTAGTTTGCAAAATAAGGTCTGTTCTAATGGGGCATTTCTTTAAATAATTACATTTTGTCATTGTTCTTTTCCCTTGCTGTGGGAATGGCATAGTTCAAGAAGAGTTTTGACTTGTTTTACTCTGATGTTACCCCCTAGACTTAACAATATAGCAGGCATCAAAAAGAGTGTGACCATCACCACAATATTCTTTGGTGAGACCAGGGTGAAAATAGCAGTATAGAATTGAGGAAGACAATCATGCTGAATTTCTATGTAGCATCCTGGTGTGAGAGGCAGAATAATGGATCCTCAGAGATGTCCATGTCTTAATCACCTAAACCTGTGACTATTTTATGTTATATGGCAAAAGGAACTTCTCAGATATATTTAAGAATATTGAGGTGGGGAGATTATCCTGTATTATCTAGGTTGGCCCTAAATGTATTCAAAAGGGTCATTATAAGAGGGAGGCAGGAAAGTCAAAATCAGAGAGAGATTTGAAGATGCTATATTGCTGGCTTTGAAGATGGATGAAGGGGCTCTGAACCAAGGAAAGCAGGTGACTTCTAGAAGCTGGAAAAGGCAAGGGTATCTATCCTCTCCTAGAACTTTCATAAGGAATATCATGCTGCTGACACTTTCTAGCCTCATAAAATGCATTTTGCACTTGTGACCTCCAACTCTAGAAGGCAATACATTTGCGTTGTGTTAAAACATTAAGCTTGTGTTAGTTTGTTACAGTAGCAATAAGAAACTTACATACCTGGCAATGGCAAGGAAGATCATAGCTGTGGAGCAGCAGATGGCAACTGAACAGTTCCTGGGTGGAACCAACAGGTCCATTATTCCACAAATATACCAGAGGGGGATTTACTTCAAAGTTTAAGATGCCAACCTTGGGCATATTACTTATTATAGAAACCCAAGGCAGAGAGGTGGGAATATAAAATCATATAGCCATTATGGAGGGTGATTTGTCAGGAAAGAATAAAATTACATGTGCAATTCTATTTTTTGGTGTCTTCTCTACAGAAACCTTTGCACATGAGTACATGGCTGCATCTAACTGGCTGCATCTAAAAGGACACCCAATTTATAAGTAAAAATATGGTAACAACTTAAGTTTCTACCAATAGAGGATGACTAACAATGACATATTCATGTTATGGAATACTATGAGACAGTTAAAAAAAGAAAGTGGATCCTAATGGCCTGACATACAAAACTCTACAAGGACTGTATTGTTCAGTGAAGAAAAGATGAAAAAATTGTATCTAGAACATGACATTAATGTAAAAATACTTACATATTTTATGGATATTGTAGAAGCAAAAATTGACATTTTGCTTTGCTTCCAACATCACTAAGCAATTCATTACCATAATAAATGATAATAAGGATAATAAGAGGGTCACCCTGACCTAAAATTTCCCCCAAGATATTATTATCCTGGAGAGTGGAACAAAATCTTGAGTATTTTCTATAAACTATAGAATTCCTAACAAAATTAATGTTTTGCTATGCTGATATCTGAAGATATGCTGTGTGACCTTTAATATCATCATCTTGTGAAAACTTTGGTATATTCTATCATTCTCAGGTTCATGTAAACTGGGTAACCTTGGCAATTCTGTCATTTTTTCTTTAGATACTTGTGTTTGCCGTGACAGCCTTTCTGAACTATGACTTCCTTGCACTCGTTGCACATAAACTTTTTCTTTCGTTTTTCAAACGATTGTGACTCTGCATTTTCCTTTGACTGCATCAGCATGTTTTTGAATGTGTACAAAATATCAAGAAGGGCATACTAAAGCAATAACAATAGAGTAGTCATTGTTACAATGACTATGTTAGTATGTAATTACAAGTAATTACATACTAAAGTAATAACAATAG
This sequence comes from Symphalangus syndactylus, assembly GCF_028878055.3. Taxonomy (NCBI): domain Eukaryota; kingdom Metazoa; phylum Chordata; class Mammalia; order Primates; family Hylobatidae; genus Symphalangus; species Symphalangus syndactylus. Next base: position 42,598,931 of record NC_072447.2, on the reverse strand, counting down.
AGTAGTCAAATGAGATTTGAGTTTGCCATATTTCATTTTTATTAGGTGAATTTATTTAATTAAAATGAATTTTTATAAAGAACTTAAGACTTTTAAATATATTTTAAAATTTTAATATTAACATTTAAAATAGTAATATTTTAAAATGTTAAAAATATATACCTACTTTTGGAAACTATGTATGTTGAGCTGACTAATGCTGTTATTTTCTTCCCAAGGCAAAAAATTGCAACAGAGCTAATGGGTTTTTCTCCGTAGTTTCAATTCCCTCTTCATTTCCATTTCCAAAGAGCAGGAATTAGAGAAGAGAGAGAGACAATTTTCTAAGGGAGAAATGTGTCGAATTTGAATTTTCAAAGGAAACTGCTAATTTGATGGGAGGAGCCCGATTGCCACTGGTAGATGGAATGAGAATGGAGAAAACCCAAGTGAGTGCCCAAAAAAGGTGTTCTTAAAAGCACTTGCCTGACATGTACCAACTCCAGTTTAGCCCCCATCTCCTGTTAATTAATCTAAGCTATGTTTTACATAAAGTCCCTTGATAAACTTCCTCTAGACCATTGCACAAACTACTGATGTTTGTATTACAGAAATGATTTAAGTAGTGATTTCCAAACCAAAGCATTATTAAAGATCAATCATCTATACAATGTATATTCACTCCTGTAGACTTAAAGGAGAGAGAAAGGTTTCCCTGCTATTTCCTGGCTACGTGAAGAACTTAGACAAATCCCTTAACAGTTCTCTGCTTCATAATCCTTATCTGTAAAAGTTTATGCTTCTCTTAATGGTTTCTGGGAGGACTAAATGAGGTAGTGTGCTTAAAGCATCTATAAGGAGTCACTTAGCACATCACTGGAGGGCCTTAAATGTTAGTCTCCTTTCTGTTTCCACCAAATCAGTTAAAGGTTTTATTTATTTATTTATTTATTTATTTATTTATTTATTTATTTTTGAGACGGAGTCTCGCTCTATTGCCCAGGCTGGAGTGCAATGGCGCAATCTCGGCTCACTGCAAGCTCCGCCTCCCGGGTTCACGTCATTCTCCTGCCTCAGCCTCCGGAGTAGCTGGGACTACAGGCGCCTGCCACTACGCCTGGCTAATTTTTTTGTATTTTTAGTAGAGATGGGGTTTCACCATGTTAGCCAGGGTTGTCTCGACCTCCTGACCTCGTGATCTGCCCACCTCAGCCTTCCAAAGTGCTGTGATTACAGGTGTGAGCCACCGCGCCCGCCCAGTTAAAGGTTTTATTCGTAAAACCAACTGTAGATAGGACAAGGCCAAACCTCTCATATTATAGATGTGGAAACTGAAGTGCAGAGAGGTTAAATGACTCTGCTAAGGCCAAGGCAACAGTGGCAGAGCCAGTAAAAGAATCCAGTTTTCATAATTAAATATGTCAAAATATGAATAATCTAATTGTTTTGATGTGATTATTTATTTTGTTTCCTTCACTTTCTTTCCAAAGAGAAGACATCCAGATCCTTTCCCAATTCCCATGGTTTCTCAGATGGTATTGAGGACAAAAACCTACTCCATGCTGCCTTGCTCCCACTCCACAATGAGTTGATCCTGCTGTGGGTCTAATAAGCTATTAAGGTCTATTGTTGAAGATAAAAGAAGGCAAGTACCAATGGAGGAAGAAAGGATTTCTTCTAGCCAGGAGTTCTCAACCTGGGCTGACCAATGGAATAACCGTGGAGGGTTTAAAACTTTCTGATACTTGAGTAGCACTGATAATATCCGCCATCCAGATATTCTTATTTGATTAGTCTGGGTGGGCACCTGGCATTGAATCATCTCAGGTAGTTCTACTTAAATTAAAACAAAAGTTCTTTAAAAAATTTTTGAGACAGGCTTCTGCCTTGTCACCCAGGCTGGAGTGCAGTAGCATGATCATAGCACACTGCAGCCTTGACCTCCCAGGCTTGAGTGATTGTTCCACCACAGCCTCCAGAGTACCTGGGACTACAGGTGTGCACCACTATGCCTGGCTAATTTTTTTTTTTTTGAGACAGTCTCGCTCTGTCGCCCAGGCTGGAGTGCAGTGGCACCATCTCGGCTCACTGCAAGCTCCGCCTCCTGGGTTCACGCCAATCTCCTGCCTCAGCCTCCCGAGTAGCTGGGACTACAGGCACCCACCACGACGCCTGGCTAATTTTTTGTATTTTTAGCAGAGATGGGGTTTCACCATGTTGGCCAGGATGGTCACGATCTCTTGACTTTGTGATCCGCCCGCCTCAGCCTCCCAAAGTGCTGGGATTACAGGCGTGAGCCACCTGGCCCACTGTCAACATTTTTGAAAGCCCATTTTTGAATTAAAAAAACTACATAAAGTCAGGAAACAACAGATGCTGGAGAGGATGTGGAGAAATAGGGACACTTTTACACTGTTGGTAGGACTGTAAATTAGTTCAACCATTGTGGAAGACAGTGTGGCAATTCCTCAATGATCTACAATTAGAAATACCATTTGACCCAGTGATCCCATTACTGGGTATATACCCAAAGGATTATAAATCATACTACTATAAAGTCACATGCACACATATGTTTATTGCGGCACTATTCACAATAGCAAAGACTTGAAACCAACCCAAATGTCCATCAATGATAGACTGGATTAAGAAAATGTGGCACATATACACCATGGAATACTAAGCAGCCATAAAAAAGGATGAGTTCATGTCCTTTGCAGGGACATGGATGAAGCTAGAAACCATCATTCTCAGCAAACTATCACAAGGACAGAAAACCAAACACCGCATGTTCTCACTCATAGGTGGGAATTGAACAATGAGAACACATGGACACAGGAAGGGGAACATCACACACCAGGGTCTGTTGCGGGGTGGGGGCTGGAGGAGGGATAGCATTAGGAGAAATATCTAATGTAAATGACCAGTTGATGGTTGCAGCAAACCAACATGACACATGTATACCTATGTAACAAACCTGCATGTTGTGCACATGTACCCTAGAACTTAAAGTATAATAATACAAAAAAAAAACTACAAAAAGTGACATTAAATAAAATGGCTAAATAAAGGCACACACTAAATTTGAATCCAAACTTTAAAAAAAAATACATCTACCTATGTGAAAATGATAATACAACCACCCTGGGAACCAAAGAAAGCAATTATTTATTTATTTTAAGACAGTGTCTCACTCTGTCACCCAGGCTGGAGAGCATTGGCAGGATCTCAGCTCACTGCAACCTCCGTCTCCTGGGTTCAAGTGATTCTTGTGCCTCAGTTTCCCAGGTAGCTGGGATTACAGACACGCGCCACCAAGAGCAGCTCATTTTTGTACTTTTTTTTAGTAGAGATGGCGTCTCGGCCTGTTGGCCAGGCTGGTCTAGAACTCCTGACCTCAGGTGATCTGCCTGCCTCGCTCTCCCAAAGTGTTGGGATTACAGGTGTGAGCCACCACACTTAGCCAATTATTTAAATATTTTTTGATGAAGTCCTCTGTACAAACTCAGTGCTGTATATTCTAAGAACAAGAAGAATGGCAAAAAATCTTGAACTTACTATGTTTATTGTTAATAGTGGTTTTGGTGTAGTAAATCTGCAACTTTTTTGTGTTTGTTGTAGGACAGAGAAAGTGAGTAATTATATAGATGTTAGGGGAACCAGGGTTATCAGTGTGGGAAAAGGAAGAATGATACAACTATGAAGTAGAGAAGAGTGAGAAAAACACTGCAACATTATATTGAAAAAAGAGTTATCAGTCTGAACCATGATTTTTTAAAAATCCAAGCACTGCTCATTGAAAAGGTTTAGAAGCAATGTCATTCTAAGAATGCTGAGCATGGTTTGTTGTTTCTAAATAACTTTCCTCACTAAGAGGAACTGAGACTCCATGGGGAAGTTCTGGACTCTCAGTCTGGAGCAGGTGAGGCATAAGGTGAAACTGAATAAGCTCATTGGGCCAGAAAGCAAGAATGTGATTTAAAAAGCATTGAGACATTTCAAAAGGAACATAGAATTTGAACACATATTTCTCCAAAGCAGATACACAAATGGCCAATAAGGACCTGAAAAGATGCTCAACATTATTAATCATTAGGGAAATGCAAACCAAAAACATAATGAGATACCACTTCATACACACTAGAATGGCTATAATTTAAACAACAGAAAATAAAACGTTTTGGTGAGGATGTGTAGAAATTGAAATTGTTGTATATTGCTGGTGGGATTATAAAATGGTGCAGCTGCTTTGGAAAACATTCTGGTAGTTCCCCAAAAAGTTAAACAAAGAGCTACCATATGACCCAAGAATTCAACTCTGAGGCATATAACCAAGAGAATTAGAAACAAATGTGCACACAAAACTGTGTACAGGAATGTTCATAGCAACATTATTCACAATAGCCAGAAAAGGAAACAACCCAAATATTCATCAGCAGACGATTAGATAAACAAAACTATGAGAAACCCTTACAATGTAACATTACTCAGCCATAAGTATTGATACATGGTACAACCAGGATACACCTTGAAAACATTATGCTAAGTGAAAGAAGCCAGACATAAAATGATACATATTGTATGAATCTATTTATAGGAAATATCCTGAATAAGCAAATCCACAGAAATGAAAAACAGATTAGTGTTTGCCAGGGGAATGGGGTGAATGGTTAATAAAGAGTGACAATTTTTTGTTTGTTTTGTTTTGTTTGAGACAGAGTCTTGCTCTGTTGCCCAGGCTGGAGTGCAGTCGTGAGGTCTTGGCTCACTACAGCCTAAACCTCCCATGTTCAAGCTATTCTCCTGCCTCAGCCTCCTGAGTAGCTGGGATTACAGGCACCCACCACCACACCTGGCTAATTTTTGTATTATTGGTAGAGACAGGGTTTTCACCATGTTGGCCAGGCTGGTCTTGAACTCCTGACCTCTGATCTGGAACTCCTGACCTCAGGTGATCCACCTGCCTTGGCCTCCCAAAGTGCTGGTATTACAGGCATGAGCCACTATGCCCAGCCAAGAGTGACAATTTAATGAATAGGTAGTTTATTTCTAAGGTGATGAAAATATTCTGTAGTTAGGTAGTGTTGACGGTTGCTCAACATTGTGAGTATACTGAAACTCATTAAGTTGTACAATGTAAAATAGATAAAATGCACATTCTTGGCCGGGCACGGTGGTTCATGCCTGTAATCCCAGCACTTTGGGAGGCAGAGGCAGGCGGATCATGAGGTCAGGAGATCGAGACCATCCTGGCTAACACGGTGAAACCCCATCTCTACTAAAAATACAAAAAATTAGCTGGGCATGGTGGCATGCACATGTAGTCCTGGCTACTCAGGAGTCTGAGGCAAGAGAATCTCTTGAACCCAGGAGGAGGAGGTTGCAGTGAGCTGACATGGTGCCACTGCACTCCAGCCTGGGCAACAGAGCAAGACACCGTCTCAAAATAAAAATAAAAAAATTGCACATTCTTCTCAACTGTGCATTGAACATCCTCCAGGAAAGAGCATATGTTAAACCACAAAACAAATCTTTAAAAAACTTAGGAAGATTGAAATAATATATTTTCTGACCATGGTGGTATAAAACAATCAATAACAGAAAGAACTTCAGAAAATGTATAAATACATGGAAATTAAACAATATGTTCCTGAACAATCAATGGGTCAATGAAGAAGTTAAAGGAAAAATTAAAAGAATTGTTTTAGACAAGCATGGAAATACAACACACCAAAACCTATGGGACACAGCAAAAGCATTTCCAAGGGGTAAGTTTATAGGAATAATTGCCTACATTTAGAAAGAAGAAATATCTCAATAAACCACTTAATGTTGCACCTCAACAAGCTAGGAAACCAAGAATAAACTAGCCCAATGTTAGCAGAAAGAAGGAAATCATAAAGATCAGAGTAGAAATAAACGAAATAAAGACTAGAAAAACAATAGAAAAGATCAACAAAATTGAATTGTTAGTTTGAAAAGATAGAAATATTGACAAAACATTAGCTAGACTAAGAAAAAAGAGAAAAGTGAAATAGATAAAATCAAAAATGAAAAGAGAGACATTACAAGGGATACAACAGAAAAAGAAAATATCAGAAGAGACTATCAGGAACAATTATATGCCAACAAATTGGATAACTTAGAAGAAATGGTTAAATTTCTTGCCACACACAACCTACTAAAATTGAATTATGAATAGAAAATCTCAACAGACCAATAATGAGTAGGAAGACTACTCAGTAATAAAAAGTCTTCTATAAAGAAAAGCCCAGGACCTGATGGCTTCACTGCTAAATTCTAGCAAACATTTTAAAAAGAACTAAAATTAATGCTTGCCAAATTCTTCCAAAGATTTGAAGAGAAGGGAACACTTCCAAACCCATTTTATGAGACCAGCATTAATCTGATACCAAAGTAAGGCAAGAACATTACAATAAAACTACAGGCCAATATCCATGATAAACATAGGTGTAAAAATCCTCAACAAAATATCAGCAAACTGAATTTAACAGCACATTAAAAAGATTATTGGCCATGATCAAGTGAGATTCATCCCAGGGACGCAAGGATGATTCACATATGCAAATCAATAAGTGTAATGAAGGACAGAAACCATATGATCATTTCAATAGATGTAGAAAGAGCATTTGATAAAATTCAACATCCTTTCATGATAAAACCTCTCAACAAATTACGTATAGAAGAAATGTACCGCAACATAATAAATGCCACATATAAACACAGCTAACATTATACTAAATGGGGAATAGTCGAAAACTTTACTTTTAAGATCCAGAACAAGACAGATGCTCACTTTTGCCACTTCTATTCAACATAGTACTGGAAGACATAGCTACAGCAATTAGGCAAGAGAAAGAAATAAAATACATCAAAGGCTGAGTGTGGTGGCTCATGCCTGTAATCCCAGCACTTTGGGAGGCCAAGGTGGGCAGATTGCTTGAGCCCAGGAATTTGAGACCAGCCTGGGCAACATGGCAAAGCCCGTTTCTACAAAATAGAAAAAATAGCTGGGTGTGGTGGCGTGCACCTGTGGTCTCAGCTATTTGGGAGATTGAGGTGGGTGGGTTGCCTGAGCCCAGAAAGTCAAGGCTACAGTGAGCCATGATTGCACCACTGCACTCTAGCCTGAGTGACAGAGTGAGGCTCTGTAAGAAAAATAAAATAAAATAAAATAGATCCAAATTGGAAAGGAATATGTTAAATTGTCTGTGTTTGCAGATGATAATCTTTCATACAGAAAATTCTAGACTCCACCAAAAAACTGTTATAACTAACAAATGAATTCAATAAAGTTGCAGGATACAAATCAACATACAAAAATCAGGAGTATTTCTATACACTAACAGTAAACTATCTGAATAAGAAATCAAGGAAGCAATCTCATTACAACAGCTATAAAAGAATACTTAGGAATAAATCTATTCAAAGGGGTAAAAATCTTTACATAAAGACTATAAAACATTGATGGAATCAAATTGAAGAAGACACATGTAATTGGAAAGGTATCTCATGTTCATGGAGATTCAATGCAATTCTATCAAAATACCAATGATATTCTTCACAAAAATAGAAAAAAATTCTAAAATTTATTTAGAACTACAAAAGACTCAGAATAGCTAAAGTAATTTGGAGAAAAAAGAACAAAGTTAAAGGCATCACATTTCTTCACTTCAAAATATACTACAAAGCAAAATGTACTACACAACAGCATGGTATTGGCATAAAAACAGACAAATAGACCAATGAAACAGAATAGAGAACAAAGAAATAAAACCACACATTTACATGTAAATGATCTTTGACAAAGATGTCAAGAACACACAATGGGGAAAGGACAGTCTCTTTAATAAATGTTATTGAGAAAACTGGATTTCCACATACAAAAGAATGAAATTAGACAATTACCTCGCATCACATACAAAAATTAACTCAAAATGAATTGAAGACTTAAAATGTAAGACCTCAAACTGTGAAACAACTAGAAGGAAAAATAAGGGAAAATCTCCCTGACATTGGCCTGGGAAATGACTTTTTGGATATAACCCCAAAAGCACAGGCAACAAAAGCAAAATAGACAAATGGCATTTTATCAACTTAAAAGCTTCTTCACAGCAAAGGAAATAACAGAGTGAAGTAACAATCTAGAGAACGGAAGAAAATATTTGCAAACTTTATCTCTGATAAAGGCTTAATATGAAAAATATATAAAGAATTCAAATGATTCAATAGCAAGAAAACAAATAATCTAATTAAAAAGGGCGAAGGAGGCTGGGCGCGGTGGCTCACACCTGTAATCCCAGCACTTTGGGAGGCTGAGGTGGGCAGAGCACTTGAGGTCAGGAGTTCAAGACCAGCCTGGCCAATATGGTGAAACCCCGTCTCTGCTAAAAATACAAAAATCAGCTGGGCATGGTGGCACACACCTGTAGTCCCAGCTACGCAGGAGGCTGGGGCAGGAGAATCACTTGAACCTGGGAGGTGGAGGTTGCAGTGAGACGAGATCAATGCCATTGCACTCCAGCCTGGGTGTGGCAGCAAGACTCCATCTCAAAAATAAATAAATAAATAAAAATAAAAATTTTTAAAAAAGGGCAAAAGACTTGAATAGATATTTCTCAAAAAATACATACATATAGTCAACAGGTATATGAAAACATGGTCACCATTTCTAATCATCAGAGAAATACAAACCAAAATCACAATGAGATATCATCAAACCTCAATTATAATAGCTATTGTCAAAAAGACAAAATATAACAAGAGTTGGAGATGATGTGGAGAAATGAGAACCTTTAAACACTGCTGATGGGAATGTAAATTAGTACAGCCATTATAGACCACTGTATGGATGTTCCTCAAAAAATTAGATCACACTACTGGATAGTGCTACTCTATGATCCAGCAATCCTACAACTGGGTATATATCCACAGAAAATGAAATCAGTATCTCAAAGAGATATCTGTATCTTCATCCTTGTTGCAACATTATTCGTAATAACCAAGATATGAAATCAATCTGAGTATCCATTGACAGATGAATGAATAAAAATATAATACATAAATGTATACACAACGGAATATTTATCCTTAAAAAAGAAGGAAGTTCCGTCATTTGTGACAACATGGATGAACCTGGAGGTCATTATATTAAGTGAAATAAGCCAGGCACAGAAAGACAAATACCACATGATTTCACTCATGTGAAATGTAAAAATGTTGGTCTCATAGAAGTAGAGAGTAGAATGGTTGTTACCAAGGGCTGGGGTGATTGGAGGGTGGGAGTTGAGGAGACATTGGTTAAAGCATACAAATTTCAGTTAGATAGGAGGAATAAGTTGATGAGATCTATTGTACAACATGATGACTATAGTTAACAAGATTATATTCTAACTATATTTTTCAATATGTATGTATTTTTGAAAAATGTTAAGAGAGTGGCTGTAAAGGGTTCACAGCACAAAAATAATAACTGTGTGAGGCAATGCATATTTTAATGAGCTAGACTGGGTCATTCTGCAGTGTATACATACTTCAAAGCATCATGCTGTACACAATAAATACATGCAATTTTTATCTGTCAACTAAAAGTAATAAAGAAATAAAATAGTTAAAATGGTGAATTTTAGGTTATATAAACTTTATCTCAATGAAAAGTGCCTACAAAAGAAGAGCAAGTGTCAAGGCTGGGCGTGGTGGCTCAAGCCTGTAATCCCAGCACTTTGGGAGGCCGAGGCGGGCGGATCACAAGGTCAGGAGATCAAGACCATCCTGGCTAACACGGTGAAACCCCGTTTCTACTAAAAATACAAAAAATTAGCCGGGTGTGGTGGCAGCCGCCTGTAGTCCCAGCTGCTTGGGAGGCTGAGGCAGGAGAATGGCATGAACCTGGGAGGCGGAGCTTGCAGTGAGCAGAGATCGCGCCACTGCACTCTAGCCTGGGCGAGAGCGAGACTCCGTTTGCACTCTAGCCTGGGCAAGAGCGAGACTCCGTCTCAAAAAAAAAAAAAAAAAAAAAAAAAAAGAAGAGCAAGTGTCTTAGAATCAACAGATGTGAGAGTTCATATCCACATTTTGCTGTGTCCCAGATGTGTGAATGTGTGTCAAGTCCTCCACTTCTCTGTGTTTCCTGATCTTTAATATGGCGATTAATAAGCTAAATTTTTTTCTTTTATTTATTAACTTTTATTTTAAGTTCAGACATACATGTGCAGGTTTGTTATACAGGTAAGTTGTATATCACAGGGGTTTGTTGTACAGATTATTTTGTCACCCAGGTAATAAGCACAGTACCAGATAGGCAGTTTTTGATCCTCTCTCTTTTCCCATCCTTCATCCTCAAGTAGGCCCTGGTGTCTGTTGTTCCCTTCCTTGTGTCCATGTGTCCTCAATATTTAACTCCCGCTTATATGTGAGAACATGTGGTATTTGGTTTTCTGTTTCTGCATTAATTCTCTTAGGATAATGGCCTTCAGCTCCATCCATGTTGCTGCAAAGGACATGATATCATAATTTTTTATGGCTGTATAGTATTCCATGGTGTACATGTACCACATTTTCTTTATCCAGTCTACCGCTGATGAACATTTAGGTTGATTCCATGTGTTTACTATTGTGAATAGTGCTATGATGAGCATACATGTGCATGTGTCTTTATGGTAGAATGATTTATATTCCTTTTGGTATATACTCAATAATGGGATGCTGGATCAAATGATAATTCTTTTTTAAATTCTTTGAAAAATTGCCACGCTGCTTTCCACAATGGCTGAACTAATTTATATTTTCACCAGCAGTGTATAAGCATTCTTTTTTTCTCCACAACCTCACCAGCATCTGTTATTTTTTGACTTTTTAATAGTAGCCATTCTGACTTGTCTGAAGAGATGATATCTCGTGGTTTTGATTTCCGTTTCTTCAATGATTAGTGATTTGAGCATTTTGTTCATATGCTTGTTGGCTACATATATGTCTTCTTTTGAAAACTGTCTGTTCATGTCCTTTGCTCACTTTTAAAATGAGGTTGTTTGGTTTTTGCTTCTTAAGTTCCTTATAGGTTCTGGATATTCGTCTTTTGTCAGATGCATAGTTCACAAATATGTTCTCATGTTCTTAGGTTGTCTGTTTACTCTGTTGATAGTTTCTCTTGCTGTACAAGAGCTATTTAGTTTAATCTGGTCCCACTTGTCAATTTTTGTTTTTGTTGCAATTGCTTTTGGAGTCTGTCATGAAGTCTTTGCCAGGGCCTATGTCCAGAATGATATTACCTAGGTTGTCTTCCAGGGTTTTTATAGTTTTGGGTTTTACATTTAAGCCTTTAATCCAGCTTGAGTTGATTTTTGCATATGGTATAAGGAAGTGGTCCAGTTTCAATCTTCTGTATACTAGCCAAGTATCCCCGCACCATTTATTAGATAGGGAGTCCTTTCCCCATTGTTTGTTATTGTCAACTTTGTAAAAGATCAGATGGGGATGGGTGTAGGTGTGCAGCATTATTTCTGGGCTCTCTATTGTGTTCCATTGGTGAATGTGTCTGTTTTTGTACTAGTACCATGCCGTTTTGGTTACTGTAGCCTTGTAGTGTAGTTTAAACATGGGTAATGTGATGTCCCCAGCTTCTTTTTCTTCTTCTTTTGCTTAGGATTGCCTTGGCTATTTGGGCTCTTTTTAGGTTCCACATGATTTTTAAAATAGTTTTTTTTCCCCTAATTCTGTGAAGAATGTCATTAGTACCTTCATAGGAATAGCACTGAATCTGTAATTTGCTTTAGGCAGTATGGTCATTTTAACAATATTGATTCTTCCTATCCATGAGCACAGAGTGAATTTCCATTTGCTTCTGTCATCTCTGATTTCTTTGAGCAGTGTTTTGTAATTCTCATTATAGAGATCTTTCACCTCCCTTGTTAGCTGTACTCCTAGCTATTTTATTCTTTTTGTGGCTATTATGAATGGTGTTGCACTCTTTTTTTTTTTTTTTTTTTTTTGAGATGGAGTCTTGCTGTTGCCCAGGCTGGAGTGCAGTGGTGCAATCTCGGCTCACTGCAGGCTCCACTCCCTGGGGTTCATGCCATTCTCCTGCCTCAGCCTCCCAAGTAGCTGGGACTACAGGCGCCCGCCACCTCGCCTGGCTAATTTTTTTGTATTTTTAGTAGAGATGGGGTTTCACTGTGTTAGCCAGGATGGTCTCAATCTCCTGACCTCATGATCCGCCTGCCTCGGCCTCCCAAAGTGCTGAGATTACAGGCATGAGCCACTGCACCTGGCCTGGTGTTGCATTCTTGATTTGACTCTCAGCTTGGATGTTGTTGGTGTATAGGAATGCTACTGATTTTTGTACATTGATTTTGCATCCTGAAACTTTGCTGAAGTTGTTTATCAGATTTAGGAGATTTAGGACAGAAACTATGGGATTTTATAGGTATAGAATCATATCATCTGCCAACAGAGATGGTTTGACTACCTCTGTTTCTATTTGGATGCCTTTCTTTTCTTTCACTTCTCTAATTGCTCTGGCTAGGACTTCCAGTACTGTATTGAATAGGAATGGTGACAGAGGGCATCCTTGTCTTGTTCCAGTGTTCAAAAGGAATTCTTTCAGCTTTTGTCTATTCAGTGTGATGTTGGCTCTGTGTTTTTCACAGATGGCTCCTATTATTTTGAAGTTTAACTCAAATCTGGGGAGACACATTGCAAGGAGCCCAGATCTAACTTTCTTGGGTGCTTATAATATTTGAATATCCCACATTTCCATTGCAACCTACTTCTCAAAAGATAAACTCTTTCCATCCCTTACTTGGACGTGGTGCAGGATTAGCATAGTAGCTCACTAAGATTTTTGAACACATGTGCTCTCTCTGTTCCCATGTCACCACATCCTGGTTCTGTTTTATGCTGTAATAAAGAAAATGCTGTCATTTTTCTGATTTCTTTTTCTCTGGCCAGCCTTTAAGTTTGGAAGATCTTGTTTGTAATCTATCTGAGGACCACTTTGTCTTTCAGGCCAGGTAGATTCTCATAGTATATTCATCCATATTTTATTGTCAACCATGATATATAAGCCAACAACTCCCATACAGTTCACCTCTGAGATCTGGTTCTAAGTGTGATATTGACTGGTAGATTTCTTCAACTGCATATGACAAGTCAGAACCTCAAACTCAAGGTATAACAAATGCAAATCATTCTCTTTACATTCTCCCCACAGCTTGAATCTTTTACCCAATTCTTGAACCTCCCTTGATATAGTTTGGCTCTGTGTCTCCACCCAAATCTCATCTTGTATCTCCCATAATTCCCACATATTGTGGGAGTGACCTGGTGGGAGATGATTGAATCATGGGGGCGGGTCTTTCCCATGCTGTTCTCATGATAATGAATGGGTCTCATGAAATCTGATGGTTTTAAAAACGGGAGTTTCTCTGCACAAGCTCTCTCTTTGCCTGCTGCCATCCACTTAAGAAGTGACTTGCTTCTCTTTGTCTTCCACCGTAATTGTGAGGTCTCCCCAGCCATGTAGAACTGTAAGTTCAATAAACCTCTTTCTTTTGTAAATTGCCCAGTCTCGGGTGTGTCTTTATCAGCAGTGTGAAAACGGAGTAATACATCATTTAACAAAAATCAATATCTTAAATAACTTCCTACATAGAATCTGGGAAATTATCTTAGACTCCTATGAATCAACATGGTATTCTATCAGCAAAGTTTGCATAGTTTTCATGTAGGATGTAAAATAAATATGTCCATCTCTACTTACAACTACCAAACAAATATTTACTTAAGTATTAGAAAGACATTATAAGATATAGGTTAAAAAAATCAGATTCTGAAATCAAATAGAAATACAGGTTTTATCCCTTTAGAGCCATGTGATTTTCTCCTGTTACTAAACCTACCTGAATTTCAATTTTCTCACCAACAAAATAGGATAACTCAAACCTTACACTATTTTGGTTAGGAATAAATGAGCTAATACATATAAAACTATTAGCATAGCATGATTCAGGTACATATCAAATGCTATGGTATGAATGAAGGTGTCCTCTCTGACATTCTTGAAGCTTAATTCCTATTGTGCATTGTGTTAGTATTAAGAGGTGAAACTTTTGGGGAAGTGATTAAGTCATGATGACTCCACCTTCATGAATGGACTAGTGCCTTCTGGAAGGACTGGAGGGAATTAGCTTAGGTCCCTTTTGCTCTTCCACTCTTTTTCCATGTGAGGTTTCAGTGCTCATCCTCTCTGGAGGATGCAGCAACAAGATGCTGTCATGAAAGGAGAGATAGAGCCTTTCACCAGACACTGAACCTGCCAGCGCCTTGATCTTAGACTTTCCAGCCTCCAGAACAGTGAGAAATAAATCTGTGTTCTTTACAAATTACCTTGTCTAAGGCATTTTATTATATCAGCACAGACTAAGACAAGAAACCAGGTCAAGGAATCTTGCGCTTTTTATGTTTGACCGTTTCTTTTGCAGAAGGTGTTTTAACTCCTATTGCCTTATCTTGGTTTTAGATGTACTGAGACATTATTTGGGGGGTGGGGAGGGTGTTTCCATTCAGAGTGAATAAAGAGGAACCAAGCAAAGCCTTAAAATGAAAGAAGTCATGAGGCCCTCTAACAAGGCACAGGATACTGGCCAGGCAAGTCATGAGAGGATGCTGACTAGAGGAACAGCTAGTATATTCCAATGACTCAGCTCTACTATTCCCCTGGGAACATGAATGGAGCTCATTTTGGAAGACCTGAGTCTTCCTGGGCAGAAGTTTTCACTCTTTTAGGACACACCCCATAACAATCAGCTCCTGGTTTCTGGGAACTCTTATTAACCAGAATTATTCTGCTTATTCTCGAATTTCTGATCTAATTTTAGTCTGCAGTAGTGATTTTCAAGCCTACTTTCATACTGTAATCATCTGGGGAGATTTAAGAAATCTTGATGCCCAAGCTTTACTGCAGAACAATTAAATTAGGATATCTAGAGATGGGACTGCAGACATCAGTATTTTTTAAAACTCCCTAAATGATTTCAGCATGCAGCAAAGGTATACAACCACTGATCTAGAGCTTCACAACACAAAAATGTGGTCTGTGAAAAGCAACATCAGCATCAATTGGGTACTTTTTAGAAATGGAAAATCCTGGCCTTGTCCCAGATCTAGTCAATCAGAATCGACGATTTAACAAGATACTTGAGTGACCTGTATTTTAGAAGCACTGGTTTCGAACAATGTTTCTCAGTTCTGGATGCATATTAATATTAGTTGTCAGATCAGATGTTTGAGTAGATCTGAGAAAACAAGAGAACAGGATATGTTTATGAGTCAGTAAACGGGGTCCAGAGGAAATGAGGTAGGGAGGGAGACAGCACATTAACTGACACAGATAATCAAAAGATATGTCTGAATCTGTTAGAAGGTAAGGAGGATCACATTTTATATTTGTCACTTTTAATTTGTGGTAGTCAACCCCCAAGAGGATCCCCAATAATCCATATTTCCCGATATTCAGGCCTTTGTGTATCTCCCTCCTGTACTGAATCAGAGCAGGTTACATATGACTAATAGAATATGGACAAGTTGATAATGCTGGTTTCACTGCTAGTTAATAAAAGTCATTGCAGCTTCTGATTTGGCCTTTTGCATCCCTGGCTCTAGGGAAAGTAAGCTGCCGTGCTCTGATGACACCCAAGCGGATCCATGAAGAGACGAACTGTCTTCCCAGTAGCTAGTGCCAAATTGCCAGTAATGTGAGATATCTTATAAGTGGAACTTCCAATTTGAGTTGAGCTTTCTGGTGTCTGCAGCCCCAGCCAATACCTAACAGCAATCACGTGAAAAAGTTGAGAAAGAAATGTCCATGAAATCTCTAACCAAATTACTGACCTGCAGAATTCATGAGCATAATAAATGGTCATTTTATACCACTAAGTTTTGGAGTTATTTGTATTGTACCATTAAATCATTGCAAAGGTGGGATGCTGCCATAACAAAATCCTAAAATATAGCATTGGATTTGGGACAAAGAGATAGACATTTGGAAAAGCCTTAACAGAAAGGTGATGGCTCTGAGGGAGGCTGCCAGTGAGACCCTCAGTAAAAGTGAGATTACTCAGTCTCTCTGATAAACAATACAACTAAGAGTCTAAGAATCCTTTAGGGGATTGTTTCTATTCAAGGTAGAGAAGAGCTTATCCTTTAGAGATTTATGGGTGTGGATTTTGTTGGAGTAGATCATAAATTTATTCGTAAGAACTCCACAATGATTTTAAAAGAATTATATCATCATGTACTGAAAAAGACAGAGACATTACAAAATGAAAGGAGGCCATTTGGTCCCTGATATCTAAGGGTAGAAAACAAGATGCAAAAACTACCAAGCTGCAAACACGAGCTATTTTTTAATAGAAAAGAAAGGATGACTCAGATGGTGGAACCAAGAACCCACACAGTGGAGCCAAGAATCATTCCCAGGCAGTAAAACTGAGCCATAATCAAAGAACTAGCAACAGGTGCCTGGTTAGAGTTCAGAATTGCCTATAGACCAGTGACTCCTGTGTGCCTCCAGTATCCCCCATTTTTGAACTGAAGGGTCTAGAGTGATTTGATTATCCTATGATTGTTCAATCATTGTGTATTGGGTGTGTAAGTGACAAATAACTTATTTTTAGTTTACAGTTTCTCAAACTGAGAGAAACTGTACTAGAAGATCTGGACTTGAACAACCACACCTGAAGAGCTTCAGCCACACCTTGACCTGACCTAGATGATGCAATTCTGGACCTTGATCCCGGCTCTGTTACCGTAATTGGATGTTTTTTGACTAGATGTGAATTTATGTTGCATGTGGGAGGAATGTGAAATGAATGTCCATAGGGTTCACTGTGGCAGACGAAATTTTCCAAATACGGCTGCACCTATTATATATACATATTTTCCATTTGCTCTTCTTACTGTGTGACTGACATTCTTCCCACAAAAAAGTGAAAAGGTGAACATTCCCTCTTCCTTGAATCGGGCCAGACGCTTGTGAGAGCCTCATTTAACAGAGTACGGTAAAAGCAATCTGTGACTTCTAAGGCTGGTTCAGAAAATATTACAGCTTAACCTGGCTCTCTTTCACCCTAGGGATGTTTTTCCTTGGATTCCATACTCCATGCTGTGAGGGAGCCCAAACTAGCCCATGTGGAGAGACCACATGGAGAGCTCATATAAAGATGAACCAAGGCTCCTAGCCAACAGCATTAAACACCAAACCTCCGGGTAAGTGAGCCTTCAAATGATAGCAGCCCCCAAATTTTGGATCTTCCAGCTCCACATTGTAGAGCAGACACAAGCTCTCCATCTTGTACACTATTCAAATTTCTGACCCATAGAATCCCTAAGCATAGTAAATGATTGTTTTACACCAGCATGCTTTGGGGTAATCTGTTATACAGTTATAATAACTAAAATATAGTTCTTTTTTTCTTTTTTTTTTTTTTTTTTTTGAGACAGAGTCTCGCTCTGTCGCCCAGGCTGGAGTGCAGTGGCGCAATCTCGGCTCACTGCAAGCTCCGCCTCCCGGGTTCACGCCATTCTCCTGCCTCAGCCTCTCCGAGTAGCTGGGACTACAGGCGCCCGCCACCGCGCCCGGCTAATTTTTTGTATTTTTAGTAGAGACGGGGTTTCACCGTGGTCTCGATCTCCTGACCTCGTGATCCGCCTGCCTCGGCCTCCCAAAGTGCTGGGATTACAAGCGTGAGCCACCGCGCCCGGCTTAAAATATAGTTCTTAAAGATTTACTTTAGTCATCTGGAGTTGAGACTACAGGAAGTGAAGGTTGACTCCATTGTTTTTAGTTATAATAAATGGTCTTACTAAATTCTCTATTACTCAAATATTTATAATCAAACAGGGAAACTAAAGTTATTTCAATATGATAATTAATTTGTGATATTCTTGAGAGAAGAAGGTACATAAGTAATTAAAATTTTGATTCAAATGACCTTGTCTTTCAGGTAATGCAAGAACGAAGTAAATAAAGGTATTTTTGTTATAAAGAGAGATCTAAGCAGAATAGGTGACAATGTCAGAATATGAAAGCAGAATTTAGCATAGTGAGGTCTACTTTCAATAATTTAGTGATGATTATATAGATGAAAGGAAATGTACAAGAAGCTTTTTTGTTTGTTTCTTTTTTCCATAGAGGGCAGGACATGAGGGAACATGGTGGAAACTAGAGCAGCAGGAATTTGGGTCACAAATTAGAAAGCACTTCCTAAGAGATATAAAGTACTGAATATGCTATTAAGATACATTATGTCATCTAATAAAATTTAAAGAAACATTTATATAGCTTTCTATTTAATTGAAAAATTATCTCCCAGCTGTATAAACTTGCAATTCTGTCAAATATACCGCATGTGAAGACTTTATTGACAAAAATAATTTGAGGTGAGGGTGTTAGTTGCTTCATAGATTTTTGCAACAATCATCTGTACCCACACATCTTAGTCCATTATGGAAATCTTTAATTAATTTCAGGATGCCTGCTGCAGTGGAAAGCACAATAGGTACAGTCAGAAGAAATTTTGGTTTCTGTCTCTGTTTTTGTCATTATCTAGCTCTGTGACCTTGGTTAAATCATTTAGCTTCTCACAATTTTGATCTCTCTATACATAAAACACAAAATATATCTGGCCTCTTGCTTCACAGTGATGCTGTACAAATCAAAATAAATAATGAATGTTCTTTGCCTGGCATAGAGTATACATAAAGGGAAAACTGCTGCAGACTAGAATGGAATCAGACTGGAAGCGGCCTAAAAACTGAACCATACTGATAATTAATGCATGATCCTTAAGACACTATAGCTGTCTTTTTGTACAAACTCACACCCAGTTTATGAATCCCTGAGTCAAATTTATATACTGAAATAAGCACACATGTTGGACTCTAAGAATATGAACCTGACATTTATTTTCAGTGTGATTTGGGGCAATTCAAACATAGTCTGTCATCTGACAAATGCGGATAAGAAAGATAATACATGACTTACAGGGTTTAATGAGAGGTTTTAAGTGGCATAACACATCTAAATATATCTTCCCAGGTATATAGTGAATTTGATTCATAATTTCTCTGATATTTCAGAGATGGGGAGCATGGGTGCTTGTGGAAGCAGCCTGCTCCATTGGTAAAGAGATGTCATTGTTGATAGGGTGCTCAGATCATCACAAAACTTACTTTCCTAAAACCTCCAACTATTATTGGTCTTTCTTCTGTTTCCTGGAGTACCACTGACTAAAAATATCACTTCCTTCACAAAATACTATTTCAAAATATTTGGAGACAGCTATCATGTCTCTTTAGGCTTTTCTCTTATGACAAAAATATCCACTTTCCTCAAAAGTTCTTTATAAAACTGGATTTCTCTGGATGGTCTCTAGGATTCCTTTTGAAATGTGGTGTTTAGAATGGGGCATGATTCTCTACATGTGTTCGGGGTACCATATATCACCTCCCTTGAACTTGACTCTCAATACTTGTGGTTGTGTTTAGATTTTTTTTTATGACACAGCAATAATTACAGTACCATCAATGATTGCTTACTAAAATCAATGCCCACTACTTATTCTATTCTAAAATCCCTATGACGCAGGAATTTTTTCCCCATCATATAGGTGCTACTTATGAAGTTAAGCACTTACCTAAGTTCACAAGTTCACAAAAACAGCAGCGTATGGAAAAATGGGTATTTGAATGTAGCTGTTCCTGAGGCTCTTCCATACTGCTTTACATTGAAGTTGAAACAATGTTAACTCCCTGTCCCAAATATCAAGATGGATTTTCTTTCCATGTACAGTTAAAATTTTGTCATCTTGATTTGTGATTGTGTTTTAAGCACTGTCAAGATATTTTACAAGCCATTTCTGTCTTTAAACATATTGGATTTATGTAATCTGCAAATCAATATGCATTCTGTCCATTTATTCATCAAGTGCATTAATAAAAGAGAGTTGACTGGACAAACCACTAGAAGTCCCCCTTCATTTCGCACAATTCAGGAATTGATACCTTTTATGTCTGATTGTTTAACCACTATAAATCCACCTTAACTGTATTTTCATCCAGCCTATATTCCTTCATTTTGCCCATAACAATAGCATAAGAAATGTTGTAAAATATTACACTAGAATTCGGTAAGTGATGTCCATGATATACTCCTTATTTCTGGCTAATGACCCAAGTTGATTTATGGTCAATCGGATAAAGAGTTTTAAAGGACATAGGGTGGAGCCAAGATGGCGGAATAGGAACAGCTCCGGTCTCCAGCTCCCAGCCCCAGTGACACAAAAGACTGGTGATTTCTGCATTTCTGCTTGAGGTACCGGTTTCATCTCACTAGGGAGTGCCTAACAGTGGGTGCAGGACAGTTGGTGAAGCGCAATGCGCGCGAGCCGAAGCAGGGCGAGGCATTGCCTCACTCCGGAAGCGCAAGGGGTCAGGGAGTTCCCTTTCCTAGTCAAAGAAAGGGGAAATAGACGGCACCTGGAATATCAGGTCAGTCCCATCCTAATACTGCGCTTTTCCAACGGGCCTGGAAAACGGCACACTAGGAGATTGTGTCCCGCACCTGGCTCGGAGGGTCCTAAGCCCACGGAGTCTCGCTGATTGCTAGCACAGCAGTCTGAGATCAAGCTGCAAGGCGGCAGCGAGGCTGGGGGAGGGGCGCCCACCATTGCCCAGGCTTGCTTAGGTAAACAAAGCAGCCAGGAAGCTCGAACTGGGTGGAGCCCACCACAGCTCAAGGAGGCCCGCCTGCCTCTGTAGGCTCCACCTCTGGGGGCAGGACAAAGACAAACAAAAACCCAGCAAGAACCTCCACAGACTTAAATGTCCCTGTCCGACTGACAGCTTTGAAGAGAGTAGTGGTTCTCCCAGCACGCAGCTGGAGATCTGAGAACGGACAGACTGCCTCCTAAAGTGGGTCCCTCACCCCTGAGCAGCCTAGCTGGGAGGCACCCCCCCAGTAGGGACAGACTGACACCTCATTCAACCGGGTACTCCTCTGAGACAAAACTTTCAGAGGAACTATCAGACAGCTGAATTTGTGGTCTCACGAAAATCCGCTGTTCTGCAGCCACCGGTGCTGACACCCAGCCAAACAGGGTCTGGAGTGGACCTCTAGTAAACTCCAACAGACCTGCAGCTGAGGGTCCTGTCTGGTAGAAGGAAAACTAACAAACAGAAAGGACATCCACACCAAAAATCCATCTGTACATCACCATCATCAAAGACAAAAAGTAGATAAAACCACAAAGATGGGGAAAAAACAGACCAAAAAAACTGGAAACTCTAAAAAACAGAGCACCTCTCCTCCTCCAAAGGAACGCAGTTCCTCACCAGCAACGGAACAAAGCTGGATGGAGGATGACTTTGATGAGTTGAGAGAAGAAGGCTTCAGACGATCAAACTACTCTGAGCTACGAGAGGAAATTCAAAACAATAGCAAAGAAGTTAAAAACTTTGAAAAAAAATTAGAAGAATGGATAACTAGAATAACCAATGGAGAGAAGGGCTTCAAGGAGCTGATGGAGCTGAAAGCCAAGTTTCGAGAACTACGCGAAGATTGCAGAAGCCTCAGTAGCCATTGGGATCAACTGGAAGAAAGGGTATCGCTGATGGAAGATGAAATGAATGAAATGAAGAGAGAAGGAAAGTTTAGAGAAAAAAGAATAAAAAGAAATGAACAAAGCCTCCAAGAAATTTGGGACTATGTGAAAAGACCAAACCTACGTCTGATTGGTGTACCTGAAAATGATGGGGAGAATGGAACCAAGTTGGAAAACACTCTGCAAGATATTATCCAGGAGAACTTCCCCAATCTAGCAAGGCAGGCCAGCATTCAGATTCAGGAAATACAGAGAACGCCACAAAGATACTCCTCGAGAAGGGCAACTCCAAGACACATAATTGTCAGATTCACCAAAGTTGAAATGAAGGAAAAAATGTTAAGGGCAGCCAGAGAGAAAGGTCGGGTTACCCACAAAGGGAAGCCCATCAGACTAACAGCTGATCTCTCGGCAGAAACTCTACAAGCCAGAAGAGAGTGGGGGCCGATATTCAACATTCTTAAAGAAAAGAATTTTCAACCCAGAATTTCCTATCCCGCCAAACTAAGCTTCATAAGTGAAGGAGAAATAAAATACTTTACAGACAAGCAAACGCTGAGTGATTTTGTCACCACCAGGCCTGCCCTAAAAGAGCTCCTGAAGGAAGCACTAAACATGGAAAGGAACAACCGGTACCAGCCACTGCAAAAACATGCCAAACTGTAAAGACCATCAAGGCTAGGAAGAAACTATAGCATCTAATGAGCAAAATAACCAACTAACATCATAATGACAGGATCAGATTCACACATAACAATATTAACGTTAAATGTAAATGGGCTAAATGCTCCAATCAAAAGACACAGACTGGCAAACTGGATAAGGAGTCAGGACCCATCAGTGTGCTGTATTCAGGAAACCCATCTCACGTGCAGAGACACACATAGACTCAAAATAAAGGGATGGAGGAAGATCTATCAAGCAACTGGAAAACAAAAAAAGGCAGGGGTTGCAATCCTAGTCTCTGATAAAATAGACTTTAAACCAACAAAGATCAAAAGAGACAAAGAAGGCCATTACATAATGGTAAAGGGATCAATTCAACAAGAAGAGCTAACTATCCTAAATATATATGCACCCAACACAGGAGCACCCAGATTCATAAAGCAAGTCCTCAGTGACCTACAAAGGGACTTAAACTCCCATACAATAATAATGGGAGATTTTAACACCCCACTGTCAGCATTAGACAGATCAACGAGACAGAAAGTTAAGAAGGATATCCAGGAATTGAACTCAGCTCTACATAAAGTGGACCTAATAGACATCTACAGAACTCTCCGCCCCAAGTCAACAGAATATACATTTTTTTCAGCACCACACCACACCTATTCCAAAATTGACCACATAGTTGGAAGTAAAGCACTCCTCAGCAAATGTAAAAGAACAGAAATTATAACAAACTGTCTCTCAGACCACAGTGCAATCAAACTAGAACTCAGGATTAAGAAACTCACTCAAAACTGCTCAACTACATGGAAACTGAACAACCTGCTCCTGAATGACTACTGGGTTCATAATGAAATGAAGGCAGAAATAAAGATGTTCTTTGAAACCAATGAGAACAAAGACACAACATACCAGAATCTCTGGGACACGTTCAAAGCAGTGTGTAGAGGGAAATTTATAGCACTAAATGCCCACAAGAGAAAGCAGGAAAGATCCAAAATTGACACCCTAACATCACAATTAAAAGAACTAGAAAAGCAAGAGCAAACACATTCAGAAGCTAGCAGAAGGCTAGAAATAACTAAAATCAGAGCAGAACTGAAGGAAATAGAGACACAAAAAACCCTTCAAAAAATTAATGAATCCAGGAGCTGGTTTTTTGAAAAGATCAACAAAATTGATGGACCGCTAGGAAGACTAATAAAGAAGAAAAGAGAGAAGAATCAAATAGATGCAATAAAAAACGAAAAAGGGGATATCACCACCGATCTCACAGAAATACAATCTACCATCAGAGAATACTACAAACACCTCTATGCAAATAAACTAGAAAATCTAGAAGAAATGGATAAATTCCTTGACAAATACACCCTCCCAAGACTAAACCAGGAAGAAGTTGAATCTCTGAATAGACCAATAACAGGTTCTGAAACTGTGGCAATAATCAATAGCTTACCAACCAAAAAGAGTCCAGGACCTGATGGATTCACAGCTGAATTCTACCAGAGGTACAAGGAGGAACTGGTACCATTCCTTCTGAAACTATTCCAATCGATAGAAAAAGAGGGAATCCTCCCTAACACATTTTACGAAGCCAGCATCGTCCTGATACCAAAACCTGGCAGAGACATAACCAAAAAAGAGAATTTCAGACCGATATCCTTGATGAACATTGATGCAAAAATCCTCAATAAAATACTGGCAAACCGAATCCAGCAGCACATCAAAAAGCTTATCCACCATGATCAAGTGGGCTTCATCCCTGGGATGCAAGGCTGGTTCAACATACGCAAATCAATAAATGTAATCCAGCATATAAACAGAACCAAAGACAAAAACCACATGATTATCTCAATAGATGCAGAAAAGGCCTTTGACAAAATTCAATAACCCTTCATGCTAAAAACTCTCAATAAATTAGGTATTGATGGGACGTATCTCAAAATAATAAGAGCTATCTACGACAAACCCACAGCCAATATCATACTGAATGGGCAAAAACTGGAAGCATTCCCTCTGAAAACTGGCACAAGGCAGGGATGCCCTCTCTCACCTCTCCTATTCAACATAGTGCTGGAAGTTCTGGCCAGAGCAATCAGGCAGGAGAAGGAAATAAAGGGTATTCAATTAGGAAAAGAGGAAGTCAAATTGTCCCTGTTTGCAGATGATATGATTGTATATCTAGAAAACCCCATTGTCTCAGCCCAAAATCTCCTTAAGCTGATTAGCAACTTCAGCAAAGTCTCAGGATACAAAATTAATGTACAAAAATCACAAGCATTCTTGTACACCAATCACAGACAAACAGAGAGCCAAATCATGAGTGAACTCCCATTCACAATTGCTTCAAAGAGAATAAAATACCTAGGAATCCAACTTACAAGGGATGTGAAGGACCTCTTCAAGGAGAACTACAAACCACTGCTCAATGAAATAAAAGAGGATACAAACAAATGGAAGAACATTCCATGCTCATGGGTTGGAAGAATCAATATCGTGAAAATGGCCATACTGCCCAAGGTAATTTATAGATTCAATGCCATCCCCATCAAGCTACCAGTGACTTTCTTCACAGAATTGGAAAAAACTACTTTAAAGTTCATATGGAACCAAAAAAGAGCCCGCATCGCCAAGTCAATCCTAAGCCAAAAGAACAAAGCTGGAGGCATCACGCTACCTGACTTTAAACTATACTACAAGGCTACAGTAGCCAAAACAGCATGGTACTGGTACCACAACAGAGACATAGATCAATGGAACAGAACAGAGCCCTCAGAAATGATGCCGCATAGCTACAACTATCTGATCTTTGACAAACCTGACAAAAACAAGAAATGGGGAAAGGATTCCCTATTTAATAAATGGTGCTGGGAAAACTGGCTAGCCATATGTAGAAAGCTGAAACTGGATCCCTTCCTTACACCTTATACAAAAATTAATTCAAGATGGATTAAAGACTTATATGTTAGACCTAAAACCACTAAAATCCTACAAGAAAACCTAGGCAATACCATTCAGGACATAGGCGTGGGCAAGGACTTCATGTCTAAAGCACCAAAAGCAATGGCAACAAAAGCCAAAATCGACAAATGGGATCTCATTAAACTAAAGAGCTTCTGCACAGCAAAAGAAACTATCATCAGAGTGAACAGACAACCTACAGAATGGGAGAAAATTTTTGCAACCTACTCATCTGACAAAGGGCTAATATCCAGAATCTACAATGAACTCAAACAAATTTACAAGAAAAAAACAAACAACCCCATCAAAAAGTGGGCAGAGGACATGAACAGACACTTCTCAAAAGAAGACATTTATGCAGCCAAAAAACACATGAAGAAATGCTCATCATCACTGGCCATCAGAGAAATGCAAATCAAAACCACAGTGAGATACCTTCTCACACCAGTTAGAATGGCCATCATTAAAAAATCAGGAAACAACAGGTGCTGGAGAGGATGTGGAGAAATAGGAACACTTTTACACTGTTGGTGGGACTGTAAACTAGTTCAACCATTGTGGAAGTCAGTGTGGCGATTCCTCAGGGATCTCGAACTAGAAATACCATTTGACCCAGCCGTCCCATTACTGGCTATATACCCAAAGGACTATAAATCATGCTGCTATAAAGACACATGCACACGTATGTTTATTGCGGCACTATTCACAATAGCAAAGAGTTGGAACCAACCCAAATGTCCAACAACGATAGACTGGATTAAGAAAATGTGGCACATATACATCATGGAATACTATGCAGCCATAAAAAATGATGAGTTCGTGTCCTTTGTAGGGACATGGATGCAACTGGAAAACATCATTCTCAGTAAACTATCGCAAGGACAAAAAACCAAACACCGCATGTTCTCACTCATAGGTGGGAATTGAACAATGAGAACTCATGGACACAGGAAGGGGAACATCACACTCCGGGGACTGTTGTGGGGTGGGGGGAGGGGGGAGGGACAGCATTAGGAGATACACCTAATGCTAAATGACGAGTTAATGGGTGCAGGAAATCAACATGGCACATGGATACATATGTAACAAATCTGCACATTGTGCACATGTACCCTAAAACCCTAAAGCATAATAAAAAAAAAAAAAAAAAAAAAGACTTTTAAAGGACAAACAACATAGTAAAACCAATTTATGCCTAGTGTTCCATTATGGGAACACTAAGCATGTGGGAGTTATTTATATCCTACTGCTCAAGGTCATCGCCAAGGTCTGACTGCAAAAATTCAAAAAATTGCGACCTCAGGCATAAATGGGTTAAAGCTATCACAATTTCTATAATATTATAGAGGAACTCTTATAAAACATTCAACTCTAGATATGAATTCATTTTATGATAAAAATGATGTTTTAATCATTGCAGACTATGATCCAAATTCAGTGAAAATCCTGTGGTTATTTTAACCATGTTTAGAAATTACAGGTGTGGGAGGTAATAACAATTTTCATTTGTGACATTTTCATAATGACACTAAAAATATTTTCAAAGAGTTAACAGCATTACAAAGATGTGAAAATTCGTGCAATTTTGAAAAACGTGCTAAATGTATAATGATTAAATATTTTACCAATTAAAAATTTTTGCATAGGATTAAGTTAAGTATCACAGAACTTTTACCCTTCAAGAGGGGCACATTTTCTTTGGACTAATCTGACTCTCTTGGTCATTCATTCTTCCAGCCACCTAATAAATTATATTTGCAAATAGTATGCTTACGATTGGGAGGTCTCATAATATATTAGACCCAATTCCTGTGTCTATTGAGTGGCAAGAATGTCCTGTAATTCAGCAAGAAAGATAATATGTATATAAATTATTTAAAGTAGATTATGATAATTTCCATAAAAATAATTCAGGCAGAAGAGAGAAAGATCAGTTTTGGCTAAGATAATCAGCAGTATTTCATGGAACAGGTTGAATGTAAGCTGGGCCTGAGAATATAGTGATATATCAATGTTTCAAGAAGTGATGGATAGTGTATTACCATTACAATCCATTTTAATTTTGAAGGTGTTTATTTAATGCCTAAATCAAGCGTAGAATGGAATCTTAGTGAAATACAGGGAATACCCAGGCACTATCTATTCAAATACCTTGTTTTATCCTAGATAGTATGCTATACACTGGGTTCACAAAAGAAAACAAGAGATAATTCTTGCTCTCTAAGAATCTATAGTGTTGCAGTAACTAAGGACATTCTTGCAAGATACCAAATTCAGGTATTTAAGTCCATGCATTCTCATACCTTTTTCTACAATGGACATTATTCGTCATTTCAAACTTGGCTAATGCAATGTGCCACTCTAAGGGTAGCTAGGTAGGATTTTCCTGAAAGGCCAGCAAATCAACCAAATTGGAAAACAGAACAACATGCCGTATGAAAATGTGTTGCCAGGGATCAAAACAGAGCCAGAAAGTAAGGTTTGTTTTCTTTCTAGTGTGAATTGAAACTACACTAATAAACAATAATGAACGTTAGGGAAAGTTCATTTTAGATGGCAAAGGACTAGGGACTACAGTAATTTGTTGCATAATGTTCATGGTTGAAATGTAATTCTTTTATTATTGTGTGAACACTTTGTAAAAATGTAGAGTTTCCTCATACTTATGCTTTGTGGCAGAAAATTTTAAATATCACCTCCTTCACCTTACCACCAGTATAGTGTCATTTTGTCAAACAAACAATATTGAAAGTTTTTCCTCTCCTCATTACCCAGTTACCTGTGTCCTGTCAGAAAAGAGAAACCACTGTAGGTGTTTTATTTATTTATTTTAAAATTAATTGATTTGTTTTAATTGGCAAATACACTATAGGGATTTTAAAGAGCCGAAATTTCATACAGAGACTGATACGGTTTGGCTGTGTCCCCACCCAAATCTCACCTTGAATTGTAATAATCCCCATGTGTCAAGGGCAGGACCAGGTGGAGATCATTGAATCACGGGGGTGGCTCCCCCATACTGCTCTCGTGGCAGTGAATAAGTATCATAAGATCTGATGGCTTTATAAATGGGACGTTCCCTGCACAAGCTCTCTTGCCATTTAAGATGTGACTTTGCTCCTCACTCACCTTCTGCCATGATTGTGAGTCCTCCCCAGCCATATGGAACTGTGAGTCCAGGAAACCTCTTTCCTTTATAAATTACCCAGTCTTGGGTATGTCTGTATTAGCAGTGTGAGAACAGACTAATTCAGAGAGTGACAAGGGTGATTGACACACTGAGGATCCAAAGAAGGGGCATAAGGAAGTCTGGACATTAAAAGCAGAAACTGCTGCCATACCTAAGCTGAAGGGACAAAGGAAAGGGCAGCATTATTGGAGACCAAGAGCTGATGGTGGAAGCTGGAACTATAATAGGTCAGCTTGGTGAAAAATGGGGCCATGAAGGAAAAGACTGGCTAGAGAGAGATGGAGCAAAGGAACTAATCTGCTGATGAAGACAAAGCCCAAAGCAGTGAGTGAGTAGAAAAACCTTAGCTTCCCTTCACCTTCCACCCTCTAGACTTCCAACATTAGCTCCAATTACCTGGACTTACCATGAAGGAAGAGGGAAAGGGACAGGGAGAAATGTAGTTCCTTGTAGTTCAGAAAAGGGCAGAGAGAGGTTGGGGAGGGATCTGAGAGCAAAAATTCAGCATAGGACTCAGAAATAACCGCTGTTTTGATTTTGAGTCTCTTATATTTATAAAATCAATAAATGTTCACACTAAATGAATGATATATAAACATATATTTGGATTCTACAAGGCTGTTTCATAATTTACACACATTAATAAAATTCCTTTATCTATTTCACACATATTATGAGCCTCTTTACATGTCTCCACTTGCAGATTATTTCCTCTTTTTTTGGATAATTTATATTTATTTTTTATGGAATGCCATGTTTATCTTTTTATATATGACATTTTCTGGTCAGTAGTAATACATATCCTTTATTAAAACTGGAAAATAAAGAAAAACATTTTATTTATTGGTTAAACAATTATTATCCTCATTCTTTTTTTAAAAATTATACTTTAAGTTCTGGGGTACATGTGCAGAACGTGAAGGTTTGTTACATAGGTATACATGTGCCATGGTGGTTTGTTGCATCCGTCAACCCGTCATCTACATTAGGTATTTCTCCTAATGCTATCCCTCCCCTAGCCCTCCAACCCCATACAGGCCCCGGCATGTGATGTTCCCCTCCCTGTGTCCATGTGTTCTCATTGTTAAACTCCCACTTATGAGTGAGAACAACATGTGATATTTGGTTTTCTGTTCCTGTGTCAGTTTGCTAAGAATGATGGTTTCCAGCTTCATCCATGTCCCTACAAAGGACATGAACTCATCCTTTTTATGGCTGCATAGTATTCCATGGTGTATATGTGCCACACTTTCTTTATCCAGTCTATCACTGTTGGTCATTTGCGTTGGTTCCAAGTCTTTGCTATTGTGAACAGTGCTGCAATAAACATACATGCGCATGTGTCTTTATAGTAGAATGACTTATAATCCTTTGGGTATATACTCAGTAACGGGACTGCTGGGTCAAATGGTATTTCTGGTTCTAGATCCTTGAGCTATCACCACACTGTCTTCCACAATGGTTGCACTACTTTACACTCTCACCAACAGTGTAAGAGTGTTCCTCTTGCTCCACATCCTCTCCAGCATCTGTTGCTTCCTGACTTTTCAATGAACGCCATTCTAACTGGCGTGAGATGGTATCTCATTGTGGTTTTGATTTGCATTTCTCTAATGACCAGTGATGATGAGCTTTTTTTCATATGTTTGTTAGCTGCATAAATGTCTTCTTTTGAGACGTATCTGTTCATATCCTTCGCCCACTTTTTGGTGGGGTTGTTTGTTTTTGTCTTGTAAATTTGTTTAAGTTCCTTATAGATTCTGGATATTGACCCTTTGTCAGATGGATAGATTGCAAAAATTTTCTCCCATTCTGTTGGTGGCCTGTTCACTCTGATGATATTTTCTTTTGCAGTGCAGAGCTCTTTAGTTTAATTAGATCCCATTTGTCAATTTTGGCTTTTGCTGCCATTGCTTTTGGTGTTTTAGTCATGAAGTCTTTGCCTGTGTGTATGTCCTG
Source organism: Symphalangus syndactylus (assembly GCF_028878055.3). Taxonomy (NCBI): domain Eukaryota; kingdom Metazoa; phylum Chordata; class Mammalia; order Primates; family Hylobatidae; genus Symphalangus; species Symphalangus syndactylus. The sequence goes on along the minus strand of NC_072447.2, from coordinate 42,568,496 downwards.
AATGGTATTGCCTAGGTTTTCTTCTAGGGTTTTTATGGTTTTAGGTCTTACGTTTAAGTCTTTAATCCATCTTGAGCTAATTTTTTATAAGGTGTAAGGAAGGGGTCCAGTTTCAGTTTTCTGCATGTGGCTAGCCAGTTTTCCCAGCACCATTTATTAAATGTGGAATCTTTTCCCCATTGTTTGTTTTGGTAAGGTTTGTCAAAGATCAGATGGTTGTAGATGTGTGGTGTTATTTCTGAGGCTTCTGTTCTGTTCCATTGGTCTATATATCTCTTTTGGTACCAGTACCATGCTGTTTTGGTTACTGTAGCCTTGTAGTAAAATTTGAAGTCAGGTAGCGTGATGCTTCCAGGTTTGTTCATTTTGCTTAGGATTGTCTTGCCTCTATGAGCTCTTTTTTGGTTCCATATGAAATTTAAAGTAGTTTTTTTCATCCCCATCAAGCTATCAATGACTTTCTTCACAGAATTGGAAAAAACTACTTTAAAGTTCATATGGAACCAAAAAAGAGTCTGCATAGCCAAGTCAATCCTAAGCCAAAAGAACAAAGCTAGAGGCATCACGCTACCTGACTTCAAACTATACTACAAGGCTACAGTAACCAAAACAGCATGGCACTGGTACCAAAACGGAGATATAGACCAGTGGAAAAGAACAGAGCCCTCAGAAATAATACCACACATCTACAACCATCTGATCTTTGACAAACCTGACAAAAACAAGAAATGGGGAAAGGATTCCCTATTTAATAAATGATACTGGGAAAACTGGCTAGCCATATGTAAAAAGGTGAAACTGGATCCCTTCCTTACACCTTATACAAAAATTAATTCAAGATGGATTAAAGACTTACATGTTAGACCTAACACCATAAAAACTCTAGAGGAAAACCTACGCAATACCATTCAGGACGTAGGCATAGGGAAGGACTTCATGTCTAAAACACCAAAAGCAATGGCAACAAAAGCCAAAATTGACAAACGGGATCTAATTAAATTAAAGAGCTTCTGCACAGCAAAAGAGACCACCATCAGAGTGAACAGGCAACCTACAGAATGGGAGAACATTTTTGCAATCTACTTATCTGACAAAGGGCTAATATCAGGAATCTACAAAGAACTCAAACAAATTTACAAGAAAAAAACAAACAACCCCATCAAAAAGTGGGCAAAGGATATGAACAGACACTTCTCAAAAGAAGACATTTATGCAGCCAACAGACACATGAAAAAATGCTCATCATCACTAGCCATCAGAGAAATGCAAATCAAAACCACAATGAGATACCATCTCACACCAGTTAGAATGGCGATCATTCAAAAATCAGGAAACAACAGGTGCTGGAGAGAATGTGGAGAAATAGGAACACTTTTACACTGTTGGTGGGACTCTAAACTAGTTCAACCATTGTGGAAGACAGTGTGGCGATTCCTCAGGGATCTAGAACTAGAAATACCATTTGACCCAGCCATCCCATTACTGGGTATATACCCAAAGGATTATAAATCATGCTGCTATAAAGACACATGCACACATATGTTTATTGTGGCACTACTCACGATAGCAAAGACTTGGAAACAACCCAAATGTCCATCAATGATAGACTGGATTAAGAAAATGTGGCGGCCGGGTATGGTGGCTCACGCTTGTAATCCCAGCCCTTTGGGAGGCTGAGGCGGGCGGATCACGAGGTCAGGAGATCGAGACCACGGTGAAACTCCATCTTTACTAAAAATACAAAAAATTAGCCGGGCATGGTGGCGGGCGCCTGTAGTCCCAGCTACTCGGAGAGGCTGAGGCAGGAGAATGGCGTGAACCCGGGAGGCGGAGCTTGCAGTGAGCCGAGACTGCGCCACTGCACTCCAGCCTGGGCGACAGAGCGAGACTCCATCTCAAAAAAAAAAAAAAAAAAAAAGAAAATGTGGCACATATACACCATGGAATACTATATGCAGCTGTAAAAAATGATGAGTTCATGTCCTTTGTAGGGACATGGATGAAGCTGGAAACCATCATTCTCAGCAAACTATCACAAGGACAAAAAACCAAACACCACATGTTCTCACTCATAGGTCGGAATTGAAAAATGAGAAGACTTGTACACAGGAAGGGGAACATCACACACTGGGGTCTGTTGTGGGGTGGGGCGAAGGGGGAGGGATAGCATTAGGAGATATACCTAATGTAAATGACGAGTTAATGAGTGCAGCACACCAACATGGCACATGTATAAATATGTAACAAACCTGCACAGTGTGCACATGTACCCTAGAACTTAAAGTATAATAATAAAAAAAAAGAAAGTCAGTGGTAGCTTGATGGGGATGGCATTGAATCTATAAATTACTTTGGTTAGTATGACCATTTTCACGGTATTGATTCTTCCTCTCCATGAGCATGGAATGTTTTTCCATTTGTTTGTGTCCTCTCCTATTTCCTTGAGCAGTGGTTTGTAGTTCTCCTTGAAGAGGTCCTTCACATCCCTTGTAAGTTGGATTCCTAGGTATTTTATTCTCTTTGTAGCAATTGTGAATGGGAGTTCACTCATGATTTGGCTCTCTGTTTGTCTGTTATTGGTGTATAAGAATGCCTGTGATTTTTCCACATTGATTTTGTATCCTGAGAATTTGCTGAAGTTGCTTATCAGCTTAAGGAGATTTTGGGCTGAGACGATGGGGTTTTCTAAATATGCAATCACGTCATGTGCAAACACGAGACAATTTGACTTCCTCTCTTCCTATTTGAATGCCCTTTCTTTCTTTCTCTAGCCTGATTGCTCTGGCCAAAACTTCCAATACTATGTTGAATAGGAGTGGTGAGAGAAGGCATCCTTGTCTTGTGGCAGTTTTCAAAGAGAATGCTTCCAGCTTTTGCCCATTCAGTATGATATTGGCTGTGGGTTTGTCATAAATAGCTCTTATTATTTTGAGATATGTCTCATGAATATCTAGTTTATTGAGAGTTTTTAGCATGAAGGGGTGTTGAATTTTATCAAAGGCCTTTTCTACATCTATTGAGATAATCATGTGGTTTTTGTAATTGGTTCTGTTTATGTGATGGGTTACGTTTATTGATTTGTGTATGTTGAACCAGCCTTGCATCCCAGGGATGAAGCCAATTTGATCGTGGTGGATAAGCTTTTTGATGTGCTGCTGGATTTGGTTTTCCGGTATTTTATTGAGGATTTTCACATCAATGTTCATCAGGGATATTGGCCTGAAATTTTCTTTTTTTTGTTGTGTCTCTGCCAGGTTTTGGTATCACGATGATGCTGGCCTCATAAAATGAGTTAGGGAGGAGTCTCTCTTCCATTGTTTGGAATAGTTTCAGAAGAAATGGTACCAGCTCCTCTTTGTACCTCTGGTAGAATTAGGCTGTGAATCTGTCTGGTCCTGTGCTTTTTTTGGTTGGTAAGCTATTAATTACTGCCTAAATTTCAGAACTTTTTATTTGTCTATTCAGGGATTCAACTTCTTCCTGGTTTAGTCTTGGGAGGGTGTATGTGTCAGGAATTTATCCATTTCTTCTAGATTTTCTAGTTTAATTGGGTACAGATATTTATAATATTCTCTCATGGTAGTTTGTATTTCTGTGGGATCAGTGGTGATATCCCCTTTATCATTTTTTATTGTGTCTATTTGATTCTTCTCTCTTTTCTTCTTTATTAGTCTGGCTAGTGGTCTATCTATTTTGTTAATCTTTTCCAAAAACTACCTGCTGGATTCACTGATTTTTTGAAGGGTTTTTCGTGTCTCTATCTCCTTCAGTTCCGCTCTTAGTTATTTCTTGTCGTCTGCTAGCTTTTGAATTTGTTTGCTTTTGCTTCTCTAGTTCTTTTAATTGTGATGTTAGGGTGTCAATTTTAGATCTTTCCCACTCTCTCCTGTGGGCATTTAGTGCTATAAATTGCCCTCTAAACACTGCTTTAGCTGTTTCCCAGAAATTCTGGTACGTTGTGTCTTGGTTCTCATTGGTTTCAAAGAACTTATTAATTTCTGTCTTCATTTTGTTATGTACCCAGTAGTCATTCAGAAGCAGGTTGTTCAATTTCCATGTAGTTGTGCGGTTTTGAGTGAGTTTCTTAATCCTGAGTTCTAATTTGATTGCACTGTGCTGTGAGAGACTGTTTGTTATGATTTCCGTTCTTTTGCATTTGCTGAGGAGTGTTTTACTTCCAATTATGTAGTCAATTTTAGAATAAGTGCAATGTGGTGCTGAGAAGAATGTATATCTGTTGATTTGGGGTGGAGAGTTCTGTAGATGTCTATTTGGTCCATTTGGTCCAGAGCTGAGTTCAAGTCCTGAATATCCTTGTTAATTTTCTGTCTCAATCTGTCTAATATTGACAGTGGGGTGTTAAAGTCTCCCACTATTATTGTGTGGATGTCTAAGTCTCTTTGTAGGTCTCTAAGAACTTGCTTTATGAATCCGGGTACTCTTGTATTGGGTGCATATATATATTTAGGATAGTTAGCTCTTCTTGTTGCATTGATCCCTTTACCATTATGTAATGCCCTTCTTTTTCTTTTTTGCTCTTTATTGGTTTAAAGTCTGTTTTATCAGAGACTAGGATTGCAACCCCTGCTTTTTTTTTTTTTGCTTTCCATTTGCTTGGTAGATCTTCCTCCATCTCTTTATTTTAAGCCTATGTGTGTCTTTGCACATGAGATGGGTTTCCTGAATACAGTACACTGATGGGTCTTGACTCCTTATCCAATTTGCCAGTCTGTGTCTTTTAACTGGGGCATTTAGCCCATTTGCATTTAAGGTTACTATTGTTATGCGTGAATTTGATCCTGTCATTATGATGCTAGCTGGTTATTTTGCCCATTAGTTGATGCAGTTTTTTCATAGTTTCGATGGTCTTTACAATTTGGTATGTTTTTGCAGTGGCTGGTACCATTTTTTTTCATGTTTAGTGCTTCTCTCAGGAGCTCTTGTAAGGCAGGCCTGGTGGTGACAAAATCTCTCAGCATTTGCTTGTCTGTAAAATATTTTATTTCTCCTTCACTTATGAAGCTTAGTTTGGCTGGATATGAAATTCTGGGTTGAAAATTCTTTTCTTTAAGAATGTTGAATATTGGCCCCCACTCTCTTCTGTTTTGTAGGGTTTCTGCAGAGAGATCAGCTGTTAGTCTGATGGGCTTCCCTTTGTGGGTAACCTGACCTTTCTCTCTGGCTGCCCTTAACAATTTTTCCTTCATTTCAACCTTGGTGAATCTGACGATTGTGTGTCTTGGGGTTGCTCTTTTTGAGGAGTATCTTTGTGGTGTTCTCTGTGTTTCCTAAATTTGAATGTTGGCCTGTCTTGCTAGGTTGGGGAAGTTGTCCTGGATAATATCCTGAAGAGTGTTTTCCAACTTGGTTCCATTCTCCCCATCACTTTCAGGTACACCAATCAAACGTAGGTTTGGTCTTTTCACATAGTCCCATATTTCTTGGAGGCTTTTTTTGTTCCTTTTCATTCTTTTTTCTCTCATCTTTTCTTCACACTTTATTTCATTAAGTTGATCTTCAACCTCTGATACCCTTTCTTCCACTTGATCGATTCAGCTGTTGATACTTGTGTATGCTTCACAAAGTTCTCATGCTGTGTTTTTCAGCTCCATCGTGTCATTCATGTTCTTTTCTAAACTGATTATTCTAGTTAGCAGTTCCTCTAACCTTTTTTCAAGGTTCTTAGCTTCCTTGCACTGGGTTAGAACATGCCCCTTTAGCTCAGAGGAGTTTGTTATTACCCACCTTCTGAAGCCTACTTCTGTCAACTCGTCAAACTCATTCTCCATCTAGTTTTGCTCCCTTGCTGGTGAGGAGTTGTGATCCTTTGGAGGAGAAGAGGCATTCTGGTTTTGGGAATTTTCAGCCTTTTTGTGCTGTTTTTTCCTCATCTTCATGGATTTATCTACCTTTGGTCTTTAATGTTGGTGACCTTCAGATGGGGTTTCTGTGTGGACATACTTTTTGTTGATGTTATTGCTATTCCTTTCTGTTTGTTAGTTTTCCTCCTAATAGTCAGGCCCCGCTGCTGCAGGTCTGCTGGAGTTTGCTGGAGGTCCACTCCAGGCCCTGTTTGCCTGGGTATCACCAGCGGAGGCTGCAGAACAGCATAGATTGCTGCCTTTTCCTTTCTCTGGAAGCTTCGTCCCAGAGGGGCACCTGCCAGATGTCAGCCAGAGCTCTCCTGTATGAGGTATCTGTCGACCCCTGCTGGGAGGTGTCTCCCCATCAGTAGGCATGGGGGTCAGGGACCCACCTGAAGAGGCAGTCTGTCCCTTAGCAGAGCTTGAGCACTGTGCTGAGAGATCTGCTGCTCTCTTCAGAGCCAGCAGGCAGACACATTAAAGTCTGCTGAAGCTGTGCCCACAGCTACCCCTTCCCCCGGGTGCTCTGTCCCAGGGAGATGGGAGATTTATCTATAAGCCCCTGACTGGAGCTACTGCCTTTCTTTCAGAGATGCCCTGCCCAGAGAGCCATTTCCTTTTAACAACTGCACAATATTTCATTGTATGGATGCACTTTAATGTATTTAGCCAGTTTCTCTTGAGGGTTGTTTTAGTCATTTTTTAGTTTTTATGATTGGAAATAATGTCAGATTTGAAGATGCTTGTACTTGTAAAAATGCTGACTTTTTTTTTTTTTTTTTGAGACAGAGTCTTGCTCTGTCGCCCAGGCTGGAGTGCAATGGCGCAATCTCGGCTCACTGCAAGCTCTGCCTCCCGGGTTCACGCCATTCTCCTGTCTCAGCCTCCAGAGTAGCTGGGACTACAGGCGCCCGCCACCACACCCGGCTAATTTTTTTGTATTTTTAGTAGAGACGGGCTTTCACCATGGTCTCGATCTCCTGACCTCGTGATCCACCCGCCTCGGCCTCCCACAGTGCTAGGATTACAGGCGTGAGCCACCGCGCCTGGCCCTGACTTTTAATATTATTTTAATATGATTGATTTCTAAAAGTAGATTACTTGATGAAGTATATGCACTTTTAAATTTTTGATAGATATTTCCACATGTCCTTTCTAATATTTGTAATAATTTGTATTCACATTAAGATTCTATGAAAGAGCTTGTTTACTCACCATTTCCCAAATATTATATATTGTCAATGTTTGTCAATCTGGTGAGTACATAGATGTGTACGTGTATTGGTGTCTGTGTCTATTATATGTGTTTGTGTCTATGACAATGTCTATGGTTATAACTATATGTCTATGGCTATGTGTATGAATATATCTATATCTATATGTCTATGACTATATCTGTGTCTACGTAACTATATTAATATAATTTGTTTTTATTATTCATGGATTCTGTATTTGCAAATTTGCCCACTTACTAAAATTTGTTTGTATTCCCCAAATCAATACTTCTGGCACTGCTGTTTTCATTTGCGGACATATTCAGAGTGGCAAAAAATTTGAGTCACCCAACATTAATGTTCCCAGCTGACGTTGAAGAAAGCGATGCTGTGCTTTCTTGTTTCAGCTCTCATCTCTCACACTAAACAAGTGTCCTTTTCAAGGTCTATTAGATGCAGTGTTTTTGTTTTTGTATTTTTGTGCTTTTTGCTGGTAATTTTGCTGTTTAAAATGGCCCTCAAGCACAGTTCTGAAGCTTTGCTTAGTATTCCTAAGTGCAAAAATGTTGTGACAAATATTATGGAGAAAATATGTGTGTTAGGTAATCTTCATTCAGATATGAATGTGTGTTAGGTAATCTTCATTCAGGTATGAGTTATAGTGCTGTTAGTCAGAAGTTCAATGTTAATGAATCAACAATACATATTAAATAAGTTGTCTTTCAATAGAAATACACAGAAAACAAGATTATTGATTAAGTCGATGAAAATGTTTTGACCAGAGGCTTGCAAGAAGCCTGTGTTCTCCTAAAAGTAATCATTCAGTATTCACTGATTCAATGTTCACAGAGAATTTATAGAGCATAACTGCCATGAGTAACAAGAATCAATTGTATCTATATCTATGGCACTATCTATGTGTCTTTCAATAGTTCTCTGTCTTTGATTCAATAAATATTTTTCAAGAGCCTCCTATGAATTAGACACAGGAAATGTTGAGCAGTCACCCAAAACACAAAAAACTGAAGAAAAAATATCTAGATTGGACTACATCAACATTTAAAAATTTTGAGTTTTAAAGGACACTATGAACATAGTGAAAAGGCAATCCACAGATGGCAGAAGATAAAGGATTAGTATCCAGTGTGTGTATATATATATATATATATATATATATATGATTAGTATCCAGTATATATATAAAGAACTCCTACATATCAACAAGAAAAAATAATCAAAGAATTCACTCAAAAAATGGGCAAAGGACTTTTGAATAGACACTCTTCCAAAGAGGGAGCCAACCATAATTCCTGAAAGGGAACAGACACTTCTGCAAAGAGGGAGAATTCGCTAGTTCCAAACACTGAATTAGTGATTACTGAATTGTTACTTTTAGGAGAATGCAGGGCTAACTTCTTGCAAGCCTGAGGCCATAATCTCGAATGCTGAAATATTGAAGGGTCAAAACCTTTAAAGTCTAAAATCCCCAAAATCACGATCCTGAAAGATAAAAATCCTGAAAATAGAATTCTGAAAAAATAATTTAAGAAATAACTTAAATGTTTATTTACATTTTAAAAAGAGGATTTGAGAAACATATAAAAACATGACAACACTTCATAGGCTACTTTACACAATTAATTAGGCAACAACAACATACAGGTTTTTGCAAACATAAACATAAATACTAACAACAGTCACATGGGTATAACAGCTATGGTCAGATGAACCATATTTATAAAGAAATAGACAGGACAAAAGAAAAAAATGTATAAATGCATATCACTATGGTTGGTAACCCTGTACACTCAGCTTTATAATTGTGGTCATGAAATACCATGAGAAACAACCAGTCTTTTGACTAGACAAATGAAAAACCACCATCGGTTACCACCACATATGCAGTCACCCAAAGAGCCAAGATCTTGAGAAATTTTAACCTTGCAAACGCAGATATTCAAATAGGACATCTCTTCATTTATTGAGGAAATTTTGGCGTTTTTACATACATGTGCAATGTTTGCACACAAAGTCAATGTTGTGATAATGCACTTTTGTGGAGTCTAATTTGCAAAAATGCATAATACTTATTAGAACTCTTTAAAAATCTCCACAGGATTTATACCTTCAGTACTGGAAATGATGTGAAGATGAAATACATAGCATAGTGAATTGTAAAAAATAATGTAAAAGCTATTTGAAATAGTGAAAAAACTAAAAACATTTTTAAAAAACTAAAAAGAAAATTCAACATATGGAAAAACAAATTACAGGGATAGATTTTGGACAATTGTATGAAGGTAGTCCATAAGAGCTGGCCAACTTTCATGATCATTAACTATATTGTGAAATCTTTCATCACAATGAATAGCTGCTTTTTTTCATTTAGGGCATGGCTGACCTCAGAGAATATGTTCACATCCATTTTCTACACGGCACTGCTATTTTTGAAATTTATCTGTGATTCAATATACATTAAATCTTCCCATCTTCCATGCTGCCATGCTTCCATGTTGTTTTGGATACAGGAAAAGCCATGCTGCATGCACTCATATACAAATCACAAATATGGTGGAAACAATACTGGTGATTGAACAGGAACACCATTGCCTAAATGTCTTCTGATCCTATCATGCGCATAATTATTTTAAAACCAGTCAGTAATTTGCTGGCTTCTTCAGCAAATGCAGCTTTACCTCATTAAAAGCTCTAGGAATTTCATCAGCTGGAAGACATGCCAATTCAGACAAATGACACATTTGTAAACTGAATTTTTCATCATTGCCTTATTGCATGGCCAATCCGCTCCTCTGAATTTTCTGCCCAGTGCAAATGAAGACAGTAACAAGGTAATAGTTCTACCTTACATGATGCAACTAACACAATGTAACTATCCTGTGCACAAACAAAAATGCATTAATTCCTTCCCCAGAAATCAGCTTTCACAATTTCAACATTTGGGATTTTAATCTTTTGTGATTCTGATTTTCATCATTTTAGGCAGTGGGGATTTTAGACTTTCAGGATTTAGACTTTAGAGATTTTGGTCTACTGGGATTTCAACACTTGGTTTTGTAGTGTTTGGGATTATTTCGTTTGGTATTATTATCCACACTCCTCCAAAGAAGATAGAGGAATAGCCAATAAGCATATGAAAAGATGCTCAACATCTCAAATTGTCATGGAGGTGCAAATCATAACCACAGTGAGATATCATTTCACACCCATTAGGATGGCTATTATCAAAAAAAAAAAAGAAAGAAAACAACAAGTGTTTGTGAGGATGTGCAGAAATTGGAGTATTTGTGCATTGCTAGTGAGAATTTAAAATGGTGCAGCCACTACAAAAAATGGTATGGCAGTTCCTCAAAAAATTAAACACAGAATTAGCAAAGCAGAGGCTGAGGCAAGGTTTTTGCATGCATGTTAGATGATCCTGGGGCTTAGGTGGAAGGAAATGGAGGAGCAAAACAGGAAAGGATGATAAGGATGAAAAGCCAGTGTAAGTGTGTCTTATTATCAAGGTAACTGCTTTGGGTAACCGGGCTCAATTCTACCAAGATCCACAAAACAAATAGAATGCTACCCCAAGTTGTCCACCAGAAGAGTCAGAGACCAGAGCGTTTATCCACCAGCTCTCATCCACATTGGTTGAGTGTCAGCACAGGGGGCCTTAACCCTACACTTGTGGGCTGCACTTGCTGGCAGACCAAGTGAACTCCTGCAGCTGGAAATTATGTACAGTAAAGGAGAAATTGAGTTTGTGAGAAGATGTTCACCAAATCACTTGTGGGTATAGAAATGTGGCATGGGAAAACAGAGGCATCTGATACCTTTATTAATGACTGATTCATTTTATATCTAGGTCATTTGACTTTAGAGTCCATAACTCTGTGTCCTTGAAGTCTCAGAGTTTCAGATGTTAGGGCGAATATGAAATCCTTAAACCAGTTCTGCAAATGGCAGAAACCTGACATGAGAAAGACCAAGGTAGATATGAATATGGATCTCAAGAATGGTACCAGATTCTTGAGAAGCAAGAGCTCACTCACATTCATATTCACATGCTGACATCTGAACTCCAATGATACTGAATATGTTGGTGCATTTTACAGAAAAAATAACATGAGTGCTAGGGAGACAATCAATTACTTTTTAATCAATTGGGACTAGATTCCATTTTCTTGTCTCTTATCTCAGATTATTTTCCCAAGGTTCTACTTCCTCCTGGTACTGCTGATACTGTTTTCCTTCCCTCCATGCCCTAGCTGCATCAAGGTTGTTTTTGTTGCCTTTTACATGATTATTTGACCCAGCCTATTTCACTCATACATTGTTCACTTCTTTGGGCCTCAGACCACTCATCTTTAAGGAGTGGGACTCTGGTGTTTCTCAGTTTCCGTCAGCTCCAATACTCTATGCTCATTTGTCTGTGTGTGCTATACATGCTTTACATGTCCTGGTAAAGGGAACTTTGATGTGCATTTAAAACAAAAAACTATACATATGTAAGCTGCTTGCTATAGTTAGTACCTCTTCTTCTAGAGGAAAGCATACATTACAGGGAAATTTTGAGTTGTCAAATCTGGAAATACACATTTGCAGAGTTTAAGAAGACATTTTAGCAACTTTTGAAAGTGAAAAAAAATCTTACTTTTTGGTAAAGCTGATTAATTTTGTCATACCAATTTTATGTAGTTGAGAAAATACCAACCAGCACTAATAAAAAAAAGTGTGAAGGAATATTTGCTATACCATTTTTAACTTAAAAAACCAAAAGACAGCAGGCATTTGAGAATATGTGTATATATAATTATATATATGAATTTAATATATAACATAAAATATATAATATTTATAAATTATATATACTTGCTATTTTTCTATTTGTAGTTCAAGAAATGTATTATGAGCCCATCTCTATCCAAGCAACTGGAGAGGGAATACATAGATTTTGCCAAGAACACAGATACCGTGAAATTTATATTAAGTCACTTATCTGGTTTACTTGAATAATAATCTCTGAAACAAAATGAGCTATGAAATAATTGCATGCCTCAGTCTCTCAATCTGTAACAATAGAATAGCAATACCTTTTCTTACTCCTCCTCTCTGAGGAGTGTTTTACTGAAAAAAATAATTATCTCTCAAAAGGCTTTAAGCACATTAATAGAAGGAAGTTATTAACATTTAAGGTAGTGTTATTATGCTATTAGATAATGGAGAAAAAATTGGTCAATTCTTACCACCTGCTGTAGATTCAACACACAACAGAGTCTGTAGTTTTATGAATAGCAGAGTGAGCAAAACCTTGATTTTTAAAAATAGCTTCTTAAAACTGCCACTCAGGAATGCTTTGCTTCTGGTTGCTTAACTGAAAGGCTATTGTTAAGGCATGTTTTGGGATCTCTTTTACTCAGTGATGTTTTGCCTTTCTGTTTAGGAAGCTACACTTCTATCAATGTATTTCTATTAAATGCCTAAGAGTACTGTGCAGAGGACTATGCTTAGATATTCAAAGATCTATGAAAACTGGTTCCTAAGTGTAGCGAGCTCACGGACTTTTTGGAGGATTCCTTTCCGCTAACTGAAGAAAGAAAAGAGAAATGTATAACACCAAATAAAAACTGTGATCAACTGTATTATAGATATGCACACATGAAAAACATGTACTTGGGATCTGTATCAAGTTTCACCAGAAAACCCTTAAATGGGATTTGATGAGTTAGCATGAATCAAATCATGCGGTTTTATCATTGCCGAGTGATTCTAATAAACTGAATTTCTCAAAACACAAACCAGAGGATCTCACACTGGAGCAGAGAGAGAATATTCAGAAAATGACAGTCAGTCTAATCAAGATAACATTTTATCGATGGCAATGTAAGGGTAATAGACAATTTCCTTCTTTCCTTGTCCACGGTACACAATGATAATCAATCATGAAGACCCACTATAACTTCAGAAATGTTCTTAACTCAGTAATCAGGAACAGGGGTCAGCAAATTTTTTATTAAATTGTCAGTAAATATTTTATGCATGTGGATAACATAGTCTCTGTTGCAACTACTAACTCTGCTGTTGGAGTGAAATTTGCAGCAAAAAGCAGAAGCTATATAAACAAATGGGTGTGGCAGTGTTTCAATAAGATATTTACAAAAACAGGCAGCTGGCCTGTGGGTCACAGTTTGATCACCCCTGGTCTAGAGAGCCGTCATGATTCAATCAGCGTCAGCACATAAGAATTAACCTGCTTGCTACTCTTGGCTTTGATGCAGCATTAATACACTTGACCTTTTTCATGTTCAATTTAACCACAAAACTCAAGCTAAATGGGTCCTCTGCCTTCCATTTCTGGTTCAGCACCTTGCTAATACTGTTTACCTCTGTCAGAGATTTTTTTTGTTTTTTAACATTCTGAGCCTCAATTTCTCATCTGGTAAAGGAATACAATAACAATGCAGGGTTGCTGCAAAAGTCAAATGAGAAAATATAGATGAAAGCATTTGTAACCCATAAGACACTAGAGTATTTGAATAAAACAACAATTGTACTTAATAGGTGAATGTGTTGTATAAAGTTTGGAAAACAGTTTTTTGACCAGATAAAACTCACAACACTTTTTTCATGAAAAATTACTTTTTTGTCTTTTTTGTTGGTTTAAAAGGCATTTTGTTGTAGCTAAAATGTAAGGGACCTAGCTAAAATTGCATGGACAGCATTTTTGACTGCTTACTTACAGCTTCTTTTTTTAAGATACTCTTTTTTATTTCCAACTTTTATTTTAGGTTCAGGGGGTACACGTGCAGGTTTGTTACATGGGTATATTGCACGTCACGGAGGTTAGGTGTACAGATTATTTCGTCGCCTAGGTAATAAGCATGGTACCAGATAGGTAGTTTTTTTATCCTCACCCTCCTCCCATCTTCCACCCTCAAGTAGGCCCCAGTGTCTATTATTCCCTTCTTTGTGTCATGTGTGCTCCACATTTAGTTCCCATTTACAAGTAAGAACATGCAGTTTTTGGTTTTCTGTTTCTGAGTTAGTTTGCTAAGGATGATGGCCTCCAGCTGCATCCATGTTGCTGCAAAGGACATGTTCTCATTCTTTTTATGACTGCATAGTTAGTATGCCATGGTGTATATGTACATTTTCTTTATCCAGTCTACCATTGATGGGCATTTAAGGTGATTCCATGGCTTTGCTATTGTGAATAGTGCTACGATGAGCATACACATGCATGTGTCTTTATGGTAGAATGATTTATATTCCTTTGGGTGTATACCCAGTAATGGGATTGCTGGGTTGAATGGTAATTCTATTTTTAAGTTCTTTGAGAAATTGCCACACTGCTTTCCACAATGACTGAACTAATTTATATTCCTACCAGCAGTGTATAAACGTTCCCTTTTCTCCCAATCTCACCAGTATCTGTTATTTTTTGACTTTTTAGTTATAGCCATTCTGACTGTTGTAAGATGGTATCTCATTGTGGTTTTGATTTGCATTTCTCTAACGACTAATAATGTTAAGCATTTTTTCACATGCTTGTTGGCAGCATGTATGTCTTCTTTTGAAAAGTGGCCGTTCATGTCCTTTGTGCATTTTTTAATGGGACAGTTTATTTGCTGCTTAATTTGCTTAATTTCTTTATAAATTCTGGATATTAAACCTTTGTTGAGTGCACATTTTGCAAATATTTTCACCCATTCTGTAGGCTGTCTGTTTAGTCTGTTGATAATTTCTTTTGCTGTGCAATAACTCCTTAGTTTAATTAGGTCCCACTTGCCAATTTTTGTTTTTGTTGCAATTGCTTTTGGAGAAATCTTTGCCAGGGCCTATGTCCGGAATGGTATTTCCTAGGTTAACTTCCAGGGTTTTTATTGTTTTAGGTTTCACATTTAAGTCTTTAATCTGTCTCGAGTTGATTTGTATCATGGTGTAAGGAAGACATCCAGTTCCAATATTCTGCATATAGCTAGCCAGTTATTCCAGCATCACTTATTACATGTACTCACCGGCAGGCGGTGGTATGGTAGGGTTTGTGTATGCACACTAACTTATAGCTCTTATGGTATTTCCTCCTCTAGGAGTCTTAATCTAATGCCAAAGCATTTGGAAAAAAAAATTATTGTACCAAACTCTCCAGCTAGAAACCATGCATCTGAATCCTGAGAAAATTAAAGTCAAGCAATAGTGTCCTACCAATAAGCCAAATAGCAATGTTTATTCTAGACTGTAATCTATGTTATCAGAATGGGAATACAAGTGCATACAAAATGTGAAAATGAAATTTCCACAAGAAAGCTGAAAAGTCAACTAAAGGAAATATCTGATATGAGAGGATTAGTGAATATTCATACTTCAGATTGTGACAACATTCCCTAATCAATAGTTTCTAATCTTTGATAGATAAGAATAATGTCAAAGTAAACAGTTGGCTAAAGATATCTGATATGATTATTAAATGAGATCCTTAACAATGATAATACATTTTTCTGGATGAAGGAAGGATAACCTTTTATATAACATTTTACATTCAATTTAAGTGGAAAATGTTTTTAATAAAGATCAACTTTCCATAATGAATATTACTCTGAACACAATTTGAGACTTTCCTGCCTCAGCCTCCTGAGTAGCTGGGACTACAGGTGCCCGCCACCAAACCCAGCTAATTTTTTTGTATTTTTAGTAGAGACGGGGTTTCACCATGTTAGCCAGGATGGTCTCCATCTCCTGACCTCATGATCTGCCCGCCTCTGCCTCCCAAAGTGCTGGGATTACAGGTGTGAGACACCGCGCCCAGCCTGGCTTGATTCTTTAGAGACCATAAGAGACATATAGAGACTATATTTTTGAATACCTATTTGATTCAATTACGTTACGGGCAATTTTTCTGTAGAAAACAGTTGAACCCCTATAGTCTTTGGAGAATATAACTACATTTTTGAACCAAGTTGGAAAATACTTTCCTCCCAACCTACCTTTTCTTAGTAGAAAAAAGCATGGTTCTGTTTTTATTTTGTCTTTTAATTTTTCAGCAATATTTTGAGTGTAATGGCGCAATCTTGGCTCCCTGCAACCTCCACCCCCCAGGCTCAAGCTATTCTCCTGCCTCAGCCTCCTGAGTAGCTGGGATTACAGATGCCCACCACTACCCCCAGCTAATTTTTTGTATTTTTAGTAGAGATGGGGTTTCACCATGTTGACCAGGCTGATCTTGAACTTCTGACCTCAGGTGATCCACCCGCCTTGGCCTTCCAAAGTGCTGGGATTACAGGTGTGAGCCACCGCACCCAGCCCAAGGCTGGAGACTTCTAATTTGCACAGTATCATGTCCTTTTCTAAGGGGAAAGATTATCATGAGCAAAACTCAAAAGATATTGCCATGAATAACTGAAAGCAAGTTGTGTTTTTGCAAATAAGGGGAAACAATTAGACTTTGTGTCTTCTACTCTTCTCAGGGCTTGGTCTTCATTTTTCTTCTGATTACATCATGGTTCTGGAGGATGTGAGCTTCTAAACTTTTGAAATTCTGTTGAGCTTAACTTTAGTCCTTAGAGCAAGTTATGCAGCAATTTAAATTGTGAAAAGAGCTGAAGACAGGATGAGTTTCTAATTGTAGAGATTTAGGTAGGTTTCTGAATGTCTTAAGGCCTCAATTTCAAAATATTTCAGGAATAATACTACCATCCTGGTCTACCACACGAAGTCATTATATGCATGAAAAAACTCTGCAAGCTGTGAACACTATATCTTTACAGTATTTTAATTACTAATAAAGTAAAGTTGTGGGCACTGATAAAAATAACTTCCACATGAAGGTATTTTCTAATCTTTAAGAAGAATCTATTTAACACTGATAATGAAGGAGAGAGTTTAGTCAGCATGCAGTATATAGAAGAGACTTTTTGACCAGAGTAGAGCAAGGAGAGCAGATTCATTTTATGTAGACCACCTACTTTGCCATTAATCCCTATGCATTCCAAAGTATTCCTCTGTGGTTCAGTTTTGTAGAGAATGCACGGCATCTTCAGGAATAGGGGACCAAGAAGAGGCAAAAGCACAATGGGATGAGTTAGGAAAAAATGCGGAACCCGGGAGAAAACTTTGAGGAAAGCCCAGCCTATTACAACCCATCAGGTAAATCTTTGCAGTATATGAATCTGTTTTAGTACCACAATGGAGCAGCCAGCAAAATGTGGCCACTCCCTTATTTTATACATATGATTTTGTTGGAACACAACCCCACTCATTTGTTTCTATATAGTCTATGACTGCTTTTGTGCTGCAAGGGCAGGGTAGAGTAGTTACAAGAGAAGCTGTATGATCCATAAAGTCTAAAAATATTTACATCTGGACCCTTTACAGAAAAGTTTGTTGAGCCCTGCTGTAAGATAAAAATATCTGTATGTGATGGGCTGAACATACAGGAAGCAATCTGCATCATTATTGAATGAATAAATGTTTTAACCTAAATTTTAAACATTTTTCTAAGAATCACTTTCTTCTCGTGTGTGTGTGTGTGTGTGTGTGTGTGTGTGTCAGAGAGAGAGGGGGCAGGAAGAGAGGAAGAGAGAGAAAGTATTTAAGATAGGCGATTGGTGGTTAGCAATGTTACACAGGCCAATGCCTCTTTATGAAAAGAGAATATAGTAAGCTCAAGATTGTAATATCAATTTGAGGTTTTGGTTGGAGTGAGCCTACTCTTAGCTACAGAACAAGTTCTATATACATACATTTATGTACATACAGTAACATTTGTTCTGAGACTTACTTTCACTATTATATCTCATGGTATAGAAGTAGTAGGGGAGGGAACACATAGCTACTGAAGTTTAGTAGAGCACCCTGATGTTTCCTGAATGATCAAATTGATTTTGGTCTTTTAAAATGGGATATATCTGAGAAAGAGGTGAAAATGATGAGCAACTCTCAAATCATTAAGACTCTATATGCAGGAAAAAAATGCATATGAAAGTGAGGGTCATGAGTTTAGAGGACTAGCTTTCGGAGTTGTAGGAAAGACAGGTTAATTATAATTCAAGTAAATTACCATAATAAGCATATTACAATAACACCAGCACTGTATCTCTCTGGTGGAAGAAAGGAGTAGTACAGCTTTCTTGTTACCTGCTCACAGAGACTTTGGAGAACGTTTCATTCAATATTTTTCTCCAGGTTCAAGCAATCTATTCTACCTATATATAATCTATAAGATAGCACTGATTTGAAAGAAGTGAGAAGTGACAGTGTGCTGGCAGTCCTCACAGCCTTCGCTTGCTCTTGGCGCCTCCTCTGCCTGGGCTCCCACTTTGGTGGCACTTGAGGAGCCCTTCAGCCCACCACTGCACTGTGGGAGCCCCTTTCTGGGCTGGCCAAGGCAGGAGCTGGCTCCCTCAGCTTGCAGGGAGGTGTGGAGGGAGAGGCGCGAGCAGGAACCGGGCCTGCGTGCCACGCTTGCGGGCCAGCTGGAGTTCCAGGTGGGCGTGGGCTTGTCGGGCCCCTCACTCAGAGCAGCCGGCAGGCCCTGCCGGCCCCGGGAAATGAGGGGCTTAGCACCCGGGCCAGCGGCTGCGGAGGGTGTACTGGGTCCCCCAGCAGTGCCAGCCCACCGGCACTGCGCTCGATTTCTCACCGGGCCTTAGCTGCCTTCCCACCGGGCAGGGCTCGGGACCTGCAGCCCGACATGCTTGAGCCTCCCACCCCCTCCATGGGCTCCTGTGCGGCCCGAGCCTACCGGACGAGCGCCACCCCCTGCTCCACAGAGCCCAGTCCCATTGACCGCCCAAGGGCTGAGGAGTGCGAGTGCACGGCGCGGGACTGGCAGGCAGCTCCACCTGCAGCCCCGGTGCAGGATCCACTGGGTGAAGCCAGCTGGGCTCCTGAGTCTGGTGGAGATGTGGAGAACCTTTATGTCTAGCTCAGGGATTGTAAATACACCAATCAGCACCCTGTGTCTAGCTCAGGGTCTGTGAATGCACCAATCGACACTCTGTATCTAGCTGCTCTGGTGGGGCCTTGGAGAACCTTTATGTGGATACTCTGTATCTAACTGATCTGCTGGAGATGTGGAGAACTTTTATGTCTAGGTCAGGGATTGTAAATACACCAATCAGCACCCTGTGTCTAGCTCAGGGTCTGTGAATGCACCAATCAACACTATCTAGCTGCTCTGGTGGGGCCTTGGAGAACCTTTATGTCTGCTCAAGGATTGTAAATACACCAATCGGCACTCTGTATCTAGCTCAAGGTTTGCGGACACACCAATCAGCACCCTGTGTCTAGCTCAGGGTCTGTGAATGCACCAATCGACACTCTGTATCTAGCTGCTCTGGTGGGGCCTTGGAGAACCTTTGTGTCCATACTGTGTATCTAACTGATCTGATAGGGACGTGGAGAACTTTTATGTCTAGCTCAGGGATGGTAAACACACCAATCAGCGCCCTGTCAGAACAGACCACTGGGCTCTACCAATCAGCAGGACGTGGGTGGGGCCAGATAAGAGAATAAAAGCAGGCTGCCCCAGCCAGCAGTGGCAACCCGCTCGGGTCCCCTTCCACACTGTGGAAGCTTTGTTCTTTCGCTCTTTGCAATAAATCTTGCTACTGCTCACCCTTTGGGTCCACACTGCTTTTATGAGCTGTAACACTCACCGCGAAGGTCTGCAGCTTCACTCCTGAAGCCAGCGAGACCACGAACCCACCGGGAGGAACAAACAACTCTGGACACGCCGCCTTAAGAGCTATAACACTCACCACGAAGGTCTGCAGCTTCACTCTTGAGCCAGCGAGACCACGAACCCACCAGAAGGAAGAAACTCCGAACACATCCGAACATCAGAAGGAACAAACTCCAGACGCGCCACCTTAAGAGCTGTAACACTCACCGCGAGGGTCCGTGGCTTCATTCTTGAAGTCAGTGAGACCAAGAACCCACCAATTCCGGACACAGAAGGACTCTATTCTCAGAGGATCTTAAGGTTGGAAAAGGAGAAATACATTTATTAATTACCTCAATAAGGCTTAGGAGCTCTACTAGCAGAAAGTTAATTTTGCTGTGAAAAAGTTTTTATTTTTTATTATTACTCTGCCTTCAATTTTCTTTTACTTTGAAATAATTTCAAGCTATCCAAAAGCTGTCACAATAGTACAAATAATTCTTATCTATCCATCACCTTCACCAACTGTGAATAGTTTTCCACTTATGCTTTCATGATCTCTCTCTCTCTCCCCCCAACCCTCTTATAGTTTTTTTTTCTCTCTAAACTGTTTGTAAGTTAGAGGAATCATTCTTCATTTCTCCTAAATGTTTCACATCTCATTGTGTGTTTTTTATGAACAAAAATATTCTCTTATATAATCAGTATAATTATTCAAAACCAGGATATTTAACACTGATACTGTAGTATCATCTAAATGGCATTTTAATTCAAATAACTTCAATTATTCCAATAATATCCTTTAAGCAACTATTTTTTTCTATATCGAATCCAATCTAGAATAAGATTTTGCATTCAGTTGTCATATTTCTTCAGCTCCTTTAATTTGAAAAGTTCATGAGGATTGCTTTATCTTTCATGACATTAACATTTTGAAGAGTTAAGACAAGCTATTTTTGTAGAATGTCCCTCAATTTTGAATTGTCTGAAATTCCCTTCTTATGAGATTTAGGTTATGCATTTTTGGCAGGAATACTACATATATGACATCGCGTTTTTATTAGTGCATGCTGTCAGGAGGTACAAGGTGTTGGTTTGTCTCGTTATTGTTGATGTTGACTGATCACTTAGATACAGTGGTTTCTGCCAGGTTTCTCCATGGTATGGTTACAATTTTCCCTTTTGTAGTTAATAAGTAATTTGAAGGGGCGGCCCTTTGAAGTTATTTTAATATCTTCTTCCCTTTCAACTTTTCATTCACTGATTCTAGCATCCATTAATGATTGTTACTTATATAAATTTTAATTAAAATTCCTGAAAAACATTGAACTTTACTCTTTCTTCTGACATTTATTAGTTGATATTCTATATTAAGAAGGCATTGTATCTTTTTCTCTCCCTCTCTCTCTCTTCTATTATTATAGACCCATAAGTTATTATATTTAATAAGTTATGACCCATTAATGTTGTTGTCATCCTTATTATTATTAATAGCAAAGTGTCTCAGATTTGGCCATTGGAAATTTACTCAAGTTAGCTTCTTTTTTTTACCTTTCCTCATTCTTTGAGAATTTTCTTACTTTGTGACACAAAAAGGTGTTCTAGGTTTCTAGATGTGTGGGGTTTTTTTTGTTTTTGTTTTTGTGTTTTTTTTTTTTGCTTCAGCCTTGGAATAAGGTGTTCTTCAAGGAGCCCTGTGTAAAATGTGTTGATTATATTTCACCTATTTAGACTTATTTCTTCTAACGCTTCTCTTTCCTGTAGCCACTGTCTGTTCTTGTTAATATTTTATTCCCCTTCTCTATAGTCAGGATTGATATTTTGTCCACCTTCATGCATAGATTGACAGTTGTTCTTTAACTCTACTTGGTTCCACTACATGATTGTGAGAGTGAGGGGTTGGTCCTGGGAGAAGAGAGAGCAAAAGCAACTACTGTGTATAATTTAAGTAACATTTTATTTGCTTGCCATGGCAGGTGCGTTTTAGTTTTCTTTTTTCATATTTGAAGTTATTGCAGGGCTGAAAAAAATTTTATTCACTTTAGTAATTATATAGAGGTTGGATAATATAGAGAAAAGAACATGAAACTAGAATTCAGAAAATCTAATTTATAACATTGACTATATGTAGACCTTTGGCAAGCCAGTGTAGTTCTTTAATCCTCAGCTTTCTCATCTTTAAAACGAGAATGGCTTTCCTTTCCCAATGATCTCAGGTAAGTACTGTTCATACAAAATTATTTTTAATCCATGAAATTCTATCTCTTTGCCTTGAATTTATTTTTTTGCCCCTTAAGAAATGTATTTTGTACTGGAAAATAAATTAAAATATTATTATGTCAATATATTATAATGTGATGACAGATTAAGTACTAATATATATGTAGGTATTGAAGCAAACTTGAAGCAAAATAGAGGCATTGTTATTTTCTTCATAAATATATTTATAAAATTAAATGGAAAAATGATCATTGTCGAGTGTGTATTTGCTTTAATAGGCTTATGAAGTAATTTGTCATAAAGCTGACATTTCATTGCTTTAGATAAGAGGAAGGTTTAGTGATCGTTCAGATGCTACTTTTCACATAATAGGGGATTATAACCGTTGACTTTATTGAATGAAAGAAGAAATCATATGACAAAGGTATTACAATATTATTTTCACCAAAGTAAGGGCCAATTTATAACATTAAGTTTAAATAATTTGAGACTTATGGCTGAGATTGAATATACAAAGGAACAAGGGCCAGACCATATATAAAAGTAGGACTCCGACTCACAACCTCTACATCAATCAGTCCGGGATGTCAAACTACAGCCTCTGCAGGAACTGGCCCCAAATGGTTAGAGCTTGGTTGATAGCTGCCAGTTTCCCTAATTTTTGTCTCCACTTACAATGTGGGACCAACTAAAGGAAGACAAATTTGCCCCCCTAACCAATAATATATGATGCCCCACTTCTAGTTAGCCTGCCCCCAGCTTCTCCATGCCAACACCCTCTAATCAGGGCATAACTGAGGCTTTCTGCCTTAGTCTATTTGCGATGCTACAAAGGAATATCTGAGGCTGGGTATTTATAAAGAAAAGAGGTTTAGTTGGTTCAGGTTCTGCAGATTGTGCAAGAAGCACAGCACTGGCATTTACACCAGGTGAGGACCTCAGGCTGCTTCCACACATGGTGGAAGGTGAAGGGGAGTTGGCTGTGCAGAGATCACATGGTGAGAGAGGAAGCAACAGAGAGGAGGGAGCTGCCAGGCTCTTTTTAGCAACCAGCTCTTGCGGAACGAATAGAGTAAGAACTCACTCACTCACTCTCTCACCCAAGGGCATTAATCTATTTATGAGGGTTCCACCTCCATGACCCCAAAGCCTCCCATTAGGCCCTACCTCCAACATTGAGGATCAAATTTCAACATGAGATTTGGAGAGGACAAACATCCAAACTATAGCACCCTCCCTTTATGTTGCTATAAAGCTTTCCCACTCCCCTGCTTGCCTTTGAGGTTATGCCAGATGCAAGTGATGGTGGCTCTTTTGCTCTAGCAAGCTCTGAACAAATAGCTTTTCCTGCTTCTCATTTGGGTGGCCTTCATTTATTTCTACATTACTATCTCTTTTTTATTTGTCAGATATCTTGGCGACTTCCTACATGACCTACATTAAAAATGTCTACAAGAAATTTGAGTTTACCATTATATTGTCAAGTTCTTTTTATCTAGCCTTTTTATTGTATTCACTAATGAAAGGTTTGCCAAGCATCTGCCCTGTTTAAAAATATAATTAAGAGTAAATATAAAAGACAATTCACATCTTCTGGTCATTTAAAATCTGCGCTATGCTTTTCTATGAAAACAATATATTTCTCCTGAAATGGTTGTAAAGGGGTCAGAGTCAAAATATGTGAATATAATCAATGAAACATAAAGCAACATTTTTACCCTTTTCTAACCTTGAAACCTAGTCATTTCCCAAACTCATATAATGCACTTTGACTAAGTTAGTGCATCTGGAAAGATGGTTGGCCAATTAAGCAATAAAACTCTGATATAAAATCATTTCTTGGCTCAGATATTGCTTTGTGCAGTTATTTTCTTTCAGAGAGACTTTGATTTGTCTAAGCACTGGTGGTCATGGCAAATAGGGATGAATCCTCTTCTTTGGCTAGTGAGATCTGGTCGTCAGAAAACAAAAGACAAACAAACCAACCTGTAGTTCACACTTTCTATGAAATCACGAAGTATTTACAATCTTTCTAGATAGAGTTGTCAACAATTAGGAAGGTATCACCAGATTCATTATTCTTGTTCACTTTTCTATGATAACCTCTTACCATGATCTATCTACTCCATCCATTCAAATGCTATCATCTTTAAAGATAAAAGTAAACTCTCATTTACTTAATGAAATATTGCAGAATCCTCTTTGGGCTCAGTGACAGTTTTCTCTTTTGAAGTCTACGACAGTTATAACCTATGCCAAATAGCATTCTCACAATTGGACCAAATGCTTCTTGAAGCCAAGGCCAATATCCTGGTTTGCCTTTGAATCTCTCATGGATATTTTTACCATATCTCCTTGCATTTGTGTTGCATTGAATTGAAATTTATTGGGTTTAATTCACTGCATTTAACTCTGGCTTATACTTTATGCCCCATAGTGCTTAGGGTGAATGCAGGACAGATACTCACTAAAAGGTCTTTTGGCTAATCAGTAGTTAAGGCCCAACTTTCTTAGTCATAGCCTAAGGACTGAGAAAATTTGATGGTTAAAAGGTATCACAAAGTAATGTTAATACTAATTATGTAGGTGTATCTTTATGTATCTATGTGAATTCTGAGCCTCAGTTCATGGTCTTTACTCCTCACAGTCTATGATGGGACAAAGGAGAAAGAATCAAGTCAAATGTCCTGAGAACATGTTTGTTGACTCTAAGATCTTGCATTACAGGCTTTTTAAATAGATTTTTATGCATCATTAAATATTGTCTTTGTTCCTTAAGAGGCATAATCAATAACTTACAGATTGTTAAGGATATTTATATTTTATTAAAGAACACTGGGAAAGGTCATGCACAGGTATATTCATTTATTTCTTCATTCTTTACTTTTTTAAGGGAAAAGCAGTCATTTCTTTTCAATTTATACCATTATCCTTTGTTTCAATATGGGAGATTCTTCTTTAAAAAATATTATTGGGAGCAAGGATTGGTCATAAGGAACCAAAGAACCAACATTTATTGAATGCCTGATATGTACCAGTCGTTGGTAGAAATTTTCCTATCTCGCTGAATTCTTGTGAAAGTTTTGTGAGGTGGGATTTAACAATTACATTTTATAGTTGAAATCTGATACTTAGGGAGGTTAAACTACATGTAATTAGGTGTTTTCTTTCATTTACTATGCTTGGTTAGATTGCACTACATATTTTAACTAAGAAGATAATCAATTGTTATGAGTATGTTTATGTTTAAATAAATGTGTGTACAAGAAGTCTTAGAAATAAATGTGTTATACAGAGTTTCCCTTTTATAAGTTTTAATGTTCAATTCAAACAAATATGTGTCCCTTCCTAAATCTCTCAAACCTGGTGAAGAAAAACATAGAAAGCTATTTATCTGCTTTTCCATGAGGGCACTAGTAATCCCTTCTTCAGTGATAACTAACTCAACTTTTAACAGCACCACACAGATCATTAGAACACACATACACACAGACACAGACACACACATACACACACTTCAAAATCAGGCTTTTAAATAAGTTTTATGGCAAATAGAACTAGAAACATGACAAGTTATAATTTTACTAACGTGGTAAGCACAATTTCTTGCCAAGTCTCTTTAGCAGGGCACTAAAAAGGATTTTAGCATTCAGTGGGGCACTACCAACAAACTCAAGAGATATATTGCTTATACATGCCAGAACAGGCAAGAAACATATTCTGGTGAAGAACTGCCTTACTTATGCAGGGTTGTGTTTTTCAAATCTAAAGAAATCCCAAACCATAAATGATTAAAGGAGAATAAAATAAAAATTCTTTGGGTTCTAATTAAATTCTTGAATTATTTCAGTGTTAGGTGTTGCTGTTTCAGTATCCTTTATTGTGTACACTATTTCTGTCTTATATCTGGTATCCTTATAACATCAACCAAAGGCGAGGTCTATCCATCAATTATTTTGCTTTCCATGCAGGGAAGTATTGGAGCAGTGGAGCAAACCAAAACTGAAGGAGAAATTATAGCTCATTCCCTTTAGAAGCTGATAACCATTAGGGGAAAGGCTTCCATCACTGTATAACCTGAGGAACAGATTTATTGCTGTGGAAGTCCGGAGGTAGGAAGGCATAATGTGAACTAGAAAGTGGAAAGAGGGTTGATAGGAGGCTTCGGAGGTGAAATACAATGTATTGATTATAATTATAAGCTCTTCAACCAGAGAGACCCACCAATACTTGACCATTAAGTCTATCGTATATTAGTTGTGCCTCTGTGATCAAGTTCCTCAAGTTAGAGAATGCTTACTCTCCTCATATACAATGGAGATTCTAACAGTAATTATCTCATAATGTTAGGAAGATGAAATAAGATAATACATTAGAAATGCTTTATTTATGGCATATAGTAAGCTTTCAATAGGAGTTGAAATTTGTTTTGAAGTCATCATTAGATGTACACTAGGTTTACATTAGATTTGATGGAAAGAAAAAGGCAGGCAACCATGGTTCCAAAGTAGATCAAGCCAGTGTTCATAGGAAACACCAAATGTGAAGGATGATTTAACATAATAACTTATCTTGATATAATACTTTATAGTTTGCAAAATAATTTTATTGGGAGAATGGCATTGTAGTCATTAAAAAAATTGTAAAGGAAGAACTATTATGTCCAGTTTAGAAATTGTAAAACTTAATCTCAGGGAAGCCAAATCCCATATGCACATCAAAACTGTGAATTCATATCCATGTCCAGAACTTATTCAGCTGAAAAAGTTTGCTCAATGAACGGTGTGGAGGTTGGTGTTTGGAGATAAAGGTCTGTATGCACATTATGATTGTGATTGCCAAGGATGAAGTACTTACATTTGCTTTAAAAAGTAATGTAGAGTTAAATGGAATTGGTAAGTGGAAAGGCAACATAAGGAAGATAGATGAAAACTTTCGTCATGTATACAAGAAGAAAAACTATGAGAAACCATGAGAAGAGGGTCCTACTTCATGAGCTTTACTGCAGGATCTCCAGAGTAGGAGCTCAGAAATGTTTGTTAAGTAAAAGGCCATTTGATGCAAGGGAAACTGATAGTGGGTATTAATATGATTTGATGTGAAGCTGATAGGAGGGTACCAGTCATTAGAAACAAAGACAGCCGGGCGCGGTGGCTCACGCTTGTAATCCCAGCACTTTGGGAGGCCGAGGCGGGCGGATCACGAGGTCAGGAGATCGAGACCACGGTGAAACCCCGTCTCTACTAAAAATACAAAAAAATTAGCCGGGCGTGGTGGCGGACGCCTGTAGTCCCAGCTACTCGGAGAGGCTGAGGCAGGAGAATGGCGTGAACCCGGGAGGCGGAGCTTGCAGTGAGCCGAGATTGCGCCACTGCACTCCAGCCTGGGCGACAGAGACTCCGTCTCAAAAAAAAAAAAAAAAAGAAACAAAGACAAACAGAATTCAACTGAAATTTTATATGACAAATAAAAGGAGAAGAAGACAAAGAGGACGCAGCAGTTATTAGATGATAAATAACAACTGAATACATCTTACAGATAGTTGTGTTTCCAATTTCCAAGTAATAAAGTGATATGGTTTGGCTCTGTGTCTCCACCCAAACCTCATCTTGAATTGTAAGCCCCAGGTGTTGAGGGAGGTACCCGTATTCCCCACGTGTTGAGGGAGGGAAGTGGTTGGGTCATGAGGTGCTTTCCCCCATGCTGTTCTCGTGATAGTGAGTGAGTTCTCAGGAGACCTGATGGTTTTATAAGCATCTCGTATTTTCCCTGTTTGCACTCACTCCCTCCTGCCACCTTGTGAAGAAGGTTCCTGCTTCCCCTCTGCCTTCTGCCATGATTTTAGGTTTACTGAGTCCTCCCCAGCCATGCGGAGCTATGAGTCAGTTAAACCTATTTCCTTTATAAATTACCCAGTCTCGGACAGTTCTTTATAGCAGTGCAAAAATGGACTAATGCATAGAGCATCTACTTTTTACTTTGAGAGAATTAGATCATTGATTTGAGAAATGTATGCTCCAGGATGTGTTTTTCTTTGCTTCTGATTCTCTAGTGAAAGGAAATGAGTAGAGGTGAATCTTAAGCTGTTTCCCACTCCCACACCCCCCTCCCCCTGGCAGCCAAAGAATACGGGCAAACTTTTAAAATTAACATAAAATATTTATACATTTTTATGGGGTACATGTAGTATTTTGTTACATTCAAGCTGGTTATCTTTGGGTAAAGTTGGGGGAATTCTCCCTTCACAGCACCATCAGCTCATTTGGTGTTCAGGAACCCATTCATCCCCCACTCTCCCCTACACTCTGCTTATAGAAATGGCCTAAATGGGTTAAGGCAGAGGGGCAATGAGCCCAGACTCAGGAGCATAGATGAAGGGCAGGAAAGTGCCATGGCTCCTTAGCATCAAGAAAGAGGCGTGCCTGCTCAAGTAGAAATCCGGTGAGCCGAAAGGTGACTGGCTTAATTAGTGATCACTACTAATCTCCACGTGGCTCCCAGATGCTAGTACAAATGGTACTCATTTGACAGGAGGCCCGGTAGTCAGCATACTGTGGCTCTGGTCGTGGTTTTTCAGACTGAGTCTCCTTTGTGGGGCCCATGAAACCCTCTTGAAATCCTTCCTCTTCTTTTCCTCTCTTTCCTTCCAATCTGCTCCCACAAGGACACTTTGAAAAACTTCCCTAATCTGGGAGGAAATTCTGGGTCTCATTCATCATGATTTTTATTATTTTAGGTCATTTATAACAGTCTGAATTAAATGTATTCTCTAGGAGTTCTCATTAAAAATTTTCCGAAAGGGGGATGCTTTCAAATGGGAAAAATGTCAGATTTATGATTATATATGGAATATTATATGTTTCCCACAACTTTTGGAAAAATATATAATCATAGAGGTCACTGTACTTTATTATGAGAAATATAATTAAAATTATCTAGTGCAGTCATTGTCCTTTTCTGTGTGTAAAGGGGTTGCTGATTTGAAAATAAAACAGATATCATTTCTCCATGCTTGCTTGATATAACACTGAGGTTTTAATAATATATTACTTTCTTTAAAATCTATTTACATGGTAATTGCCACTGTATAATGTATGAAAGATCACTTCGCTGAGTTTAAATCTGGTCTGCAATGTGGGCTGGACATATATTTTATTATTTTTAAAAAGCTTCTTAAATTACCCTTTGTGTATTTCTAAAATATAAGTAGCTATTTTTAGAAAAATAATCATGAACTCTAGCTATTGTTAACCTGTTTTGTGATCCTTTGCTTTCTAGACTTGGTTTCCTTTTTGAAATGCCATTGTGCTTCTTTAAAAAGGTAGGCAGCAACAGGAGATTTTAATACCACCTAAGAGAATCTTATTTTTTATATCCTATTTTGAATTTTTTACATGATACAGCAGACTTTTAAAAGTTCCATTTTTGGATATGTTATTATATAGGAAGAAAAATTGCTGTTCTGATGATTTTTTTTTTTTTTTTTTTTTTGAGACGGAGTCTCGCTCTGTCGCCCAGGCTGGAGTGCAGTGGCGCAATCTCGGCTCACTGCAAGCTCCGCCTCCCGGGTTCACGCCATTCTCCTGCCTCAGCCTCTCCGAGTAGCTGGGACTACAGGCGCCCGCCACCACGCCCCGGCTAATTTTTTTGTATTTTTAGTAGAGACGGGGTTTCACCGTGGTCTCGATCTCCTGACCTCGTGATCCGCCCACCTCGGCCTCCCAAAGGGCTGGGATTACAAGCGTGAGCCACCGCGCCCGGCCTGTTCTGATGATTTTTTAACATCATTAATTATTTTCTCATTCATTACTGGGCCCTGGGTACCCACAAAAGGAGGGACCACTGATGGTTGCTCCCCAGTGCATTTATCTGTCTCCCCATGATTCTTTCTATTTATCCCCCTCACCTCACCTTGCTCCTTTAGTATTGAGTTCTTTTTCAATTATCTGTTACTATCACCAGTGCTAGCTATCAAATGTCCTGTGATCTTTACAGAGACCTTGCAAATAGTAAGGACTAAACGAATATTTGTGGCAGTCAGAAAGAGAGGATCCTATATTAAGAATAAAACTGAAAAATGTATTTGTTATGGGGGGACCTAATGGTGAACTCAGGTCAGCTCATGATGATATCACCTTTTTGTGTAGGTGTTTTTAGATTGCTTAATTACACCCAAGAGGAAGCAGTCAATGGACTTCTTTTCACTTCTATCTGCACTCACATCTTAAGTGATCTTATCCAGATTCCTGGATTTAAATACCATTTAGATGCAGATGATTCACAAATTTATATATATTCCCAGAGCACTCTCTGAACTTCAGTCTTATATGTTCAATAGCCCTCCTAGCATCTACATTTGAACATCTAAAAGGCACCAAAATAAAATTCATGACATAATAGAAATGATATGAATATAAAGACCATAATCTTATATGAAAACTTAACAGATGTACAAAATAACACTGCAATTCAATGATAATTTTCTGGTGTAGGTGGAGTGATGGGAGTTAATGTATTAATTAGATTGCGTTTGTCTGCAAATGGCAAAATATAAATTTACAATTGCTTAAAAATAAGAACTTTTATTAGCTTACATAAATGTAAATGCAGAAATTGGGTGGATTTGGACTTAGTACAGAAAACAAGAGTTCTAGATATGTTTCTCTACAAGTTTTTTTTTAAATGTATGCCTTTCACTATATATGGGCTTATGTTTGGTTCAGCCTCCTTTATGATGGCAGGATGGCTGCCAGTACCCACTGGGGTAATGTGGTTCCATGTTCATGTTCACCAGAAGAAAGGGAGAGAGAGCTCGACTTTCCATGGTTCTCTCCTAATAACGATGAAGTTTCTTTCCAGGAATGCTCAAGCAAGGTTTTTCTCATGTGTAATTGGTCCGTACTATCTTACCCCATACTACATCTGAATTTTGTTTAGGCGTCAGCCCCTCCTATGTAACTCATGTCCCACTAGGTAAGCTAACTCTAACTCCATCTCCAGAGGTGGGTTCATATTTGTCTAACCCAGTGGGGCAACATCCATTCCTCTGCCAGTAAGTTGATTCTGAAATCCAGGCTTAAGGCAATCATCCTAGAGACTGGGGACATGGCATATTATTGCAAAAGAAAGAACTTATGTTCAGCACTGTGCAGGAAGTGAACAAACCCTGGCAGTGAACACCTAGAAGTGAATGAGAAACATATCACCTGGTTGGCAGTAGCAAGCCATTTCGTGACCCAAAGGCAAGCTAGCCAGTGGGCAGAGCTGACTCCATCAGGAACGCACTGCTGAGAAATTCATTTTTAAGTTATGTCAGAGCCAAGAACTGATCCCTCTTTTCTGGGACCTAAATATTAAACAATTTAGTGTGGGTCTTATCAAAAGGATGAATACGAAAATTTACATAAAAAATTAGGTGAAATTATTTTAAAAAAACATGCTAGTGACTGCCTCTAAAGCTTAAGCTTTAAACTTCTCAGTGACTCCATCTCTGATGGCAACACTGCTGAAGGCCTTACCTTCCACCTCGCCAACTCTGAACTTCCAGCTAATTGAGTAAGCAAATTATATATTAGTACCTACAGGTGAAATCATCCTAACTGACGAAAAGATATGCATGTGAATAGAGTGTTCAAGGATGACTCATATCCACATTGTTTCCTTTTGTTGGAAAACAGTTGTATATTGGATCTATTATTCTTTTTTTTAATTATTTTTTATTTTTGAGATGGAGTCTTGCTCTGGTCGCCCAGGCTGGAGTGCAGTGGTGTAATCTCAGCTCACTGCGACCTCTGCCTCCTCAGTTCAAGCGATTTCTCCTGCCTCAGCCTCTCAAGTAGCTGAGATTACAGGCCCGACACCATGCCCAGCTACTTTTTGTATTTTTAGTAGAGACAGCATTTCCCCATGTTGGCTAGGCTGGTCTCGAACTCCTGACCTCAGGTGATCCACCCGCTTTGGCCTCCCAAAGTGCTGGGATTACAGGCATGAGCCACTGCGCCTGGCCAGGGACCTAATATTCTTAATTTGCTTTTTTTAAAAAATAGATCTTTTAAACATATTCCTCCTATTTAACTGAAATTTTATATCCTTTGACCAACATTTCTCCAATCTCCTCTCCCCTAGCCCCTGGTAGCTACCATGCTGCTCCCTACTTCTATGAGTTGGACTTTTTTAGATTTCATGTTGAAGTGAGAATATGTGGTATTTATCTTTCCATACTTGTCTTATTTAACATAATGTTCTCCAGGTTCACCTGTGTTGTTGAAAATGACAAAATTTCCTTCTTTATTAAGGTTGAATAATATTCCTTTGTGTATGTATACCATATTTTCTTTATCTGTTCATCTGTTGTGAACACTTAGGTTGATTCCATAACTTGGCTATTGTGTATAACACTGCAATGAATGTGAGAGTGAAGATGTCATTTGGCATACTGAATTCATTTCTTTTGGATACCCATCCAGTAGTAGGATTGCTGAACCTATTCTTTTTATTTTCGAATTTGTGATTCATCATAATTAGATTGTATTTTTAGTATTATTTTAAATTGACATAATAATTATACATGTTTATGGGGTAAAGTGTGATATTTTGATACATGTATACGATGTATAATGATCAAATCAGGATATTAGCATATCTATTACCTCAAGCATTTATCATTTCTTTATGTTGGGAACATTTAAAATCTTCTTTTCTAGCTATTTGAAAATATATAATAAATTATTTACTATAGTTACCCTACAGTGCTATATAGAACTTATCCCTCTTATCTAGCTATAATTTTGTATCCCTTAACCAACCTCTCCCTACATGCCTGTAATCCCAGCACTTGGGAGGCAGAGGTGGGTGGATCACCTGAGGTCAGAAGTTTGAGACCAGCCTGACCAACATGGAGAAACCCCATCTCTACTAAAAATACAAAATTAGCTGGGCGTGGTGGGGCATGCCTGTAATCCCAGCTACTTGGGAGGCTGAGACAGGACAATCAATTGAACCCGGGAGGCAGAGGTTGCAGTGAGCCAAGATCGCGTCATTGCACTCCAGTCTGGGCAACAAGAGCGAAACTCCGTCTCAAAAAAAAAAAAAAAAAGTGGGTAATATAAAGTACACGAACAGACACTTTTCACAAGAAGACATACATGCGGTCAACAAGCATATTTTAAAAAGCTCAACAACAGTGATCATTAGAGAAATGCAAATCAAAACCACAATGAGATACCATCTCATACCAGTCAGAATGGCTATTATTAAAAAGTCAAAAAATAACAGATGCTGGTGAGGTTGTGGAGAAAAAGGAACACTTTACACTGTTGGTGGGAGTGTAAATTGTTAAACTTTTGTGGAAAGCAAAATGGCAATTCTTCAAAGAGCTAAAAACAGAACTACCATTCGACCCAGCAACCCCATTACTGCATATATACCCAGAAGAATATAAAATCATTCTACCATTAAGACAAATGCCTGCCTATGTTCATTGCAGCACTATTCACAATAGCAAAGACATGGAATCAACCTAAATGTCCATCAATAGTAGAATGGATAAAGAAAATGTGGTATATACACACAATGGAATACTATGCAACCATAAAAAGGAATGAGATCATATCTTTTGCAGGAACATGGATGAAGCTAGAGGCCATTATCCTTGGCAAACTAACGCAGGAACAGAAAACTAAGTACCACATGTTCTCATTTGTTAGTGGGAGCTAAATGGTGAGAACTCATGAACATCAAAAGGGGAACGACAGACACCGGGGCCCACTTTAGAGTGGAGAGCAGCAGGAGGGAGAGGAGCAGAAAAAAATAACTATTGAGTACCAGATATAGTACCTGGGTGACAAAATAATCTGTACGACAAACCCCTGTGATATGACAAACTTGCACAGGTACCCCTGAACTTAAACTAAAAGTTAAAACAAAAAAGAACAATAGTCATAACAATAACAGTAAGTGGAATAATACCAAAAAAAGTAAAAATAAAAACTACTTAACTTTGATCCTATGCTTTCCTCCAGTGGATTACATATCACTGCAATTCTACTGGCACATATTTATCCTTATCTCTAGACTTTATGTTAATTCCTTGTTCATTGTTCCCTTTCAGAGTCACTCTTTGTTATCGTTTCAAATTTTTACTTAGAAAAGTCAATGCATCCATAGGCCAACAGTAATGTTTAAGAAACAAAACAAAACTCCAAACACATATACATTTTAAATATGATGCCAGGAAATACCTAGGGCACTTCTATATCAATTTTCTGCCAAGAGATCTTATAATAGATCTTTGCACCCTTCAAAGTCATAATTATCCATGTCCCTTTGATGACACCTTTGTAGGTTTAAAAAAAATCTGTATCTCTTTTTTTTCTCTCTTTACTCCCCATTCTGTTGGTTTCACGTCTCACTTTTGTCCATTTGGCTGAAATATAGCTCTTTGAGAAAGATGACATACATTTTTATTATGAAGGGTGCTTTAGAGTTTTAAAAGTGTTTTCACATGAGGCACCATCTTTGATCCTAATGTCAATGCTATCACATAAATGAGTAAATATTTTTATATTTATCAATAAAGACATCGAACATCCATGGAAGTTATCTAATCTACCCAAGAACATGCACTTAATAATATGTACTGAGATTCAAACCCGCAGAAGCAAGAGATTTTGTCTGTTTGTGAATGAAAGTAATGTTTTACCAATGCCTAGAATAGTACCTGGTACATAGTAGCTGTTCAATAAATATTTGCTGAATGGAGTTGAATGGAGTAAGAGGTAATATAGGTTACGTAGAAAATCCATAGGGAAGTATTGAATTCAATGAGATCTGGACATAATTGTTGGTAGTGTCATGGACTTGTTCTGTAACTTAAGTTATTTAATTTTTTTGATTATCATGTTCCTCAGTTACTTGCTATAGTAACCACATACCGCTATATGGATTAACTTTGATCACATATGTAAAATTTTTGCCAAGAAGGGACACCAAATAGATGTGCTATTTAATTTCTTTAAATTTGTTTTTATTTATTTATTTTTTATTATTATACTTTAGGTTTTAGGGTACATGTACACAGTGTGCAGGTTTGTTACATATGTATCCATGTGCCATGTTGGTTTGCTGCACCCATTAACTCGTCATTTAGCATTAGGTATATTCAGGCTCTCACTCTGTTGTCCAGGCTGGAGTGCAGTGGTGCAATCATGGCTCACTGCAGCCTTGACCTCCTTGAGCCCAAGTGTTCCTCCCACCACAGCCACCTGAGTCACTGTGACTACAGGCACACACAACCATGCCAGGCTAATTTTTGTATTTTTTTGTAGAGACAGGGTTTCACGATGTTGCCCAGGCTAGTCTCAAACTCCTCACCCTTAGAAAAATCATAATTATCAATGAGTATGATATTGCTCAAGCTATCCACCTGCCTCGGCCTCCCAAAGTGCTGGAATTACAGACATGAACCACCGTGCTAGGCTGACTAGAAGCTGGGTTTAATATACGGTTATTAATGAATGGTTATATCCATTGCATACAAAATCTTTTTTGTTTTTTTCATTTATTAGAAGCTCACATGGAGGAAGAAAAAGCTCAAGTAGACATGTAATAGAATGGTGCTCATTATTGCTTGTAAAATTAACAAAATTTTAACAAATCATAAAATAAAATTATGAAATTAATTAGAACTAAAGATACGATAATTTGCCTCACGGGCAGGATGATGATAATGTGAACCTTATCTGTATCTATAATCTAACCTCGACTTAGGTGATATTAAATCTGAACAACAGCAATGATAATTTTTAAAGATTGTGCCAATCATCATGAGCTAAAATGAAACATACAACTCACTACTTCCAGAGTTAGCTTGTTCATAATGTTCTATCTTTATTTTTATTTTTTGAAGTTGGAGCTTTTATTTCTGAATTAATTCCTAAATTTGCTTCCTGGGTTGATATCCGGCACTCAGTAGATAAAGAAGAGGCGTGATGGGATGGTCTGTAAGAAAGCTGAAAGTATAGCTTTTTATAGATGAGTAATTTGAGGCAGAAAGAAGCAAAATGACTTACTTGCCTGAGATAAAACAATGACTCAGGTTCCTAGCAGGAATAGAACATGAGCTCTGGATTTAAGGCTGCTCAATTTTACTCCAAGAAATTATTCTTCTCCCTGTACTTTCTTTAGTAATGTGCAATATACGTTGACACTTGAGTGAGAGAATTTATTTTTTGATTTTGTTCTTCTTGTGTATGCATTTCACTGCCTAATTATCATGTAAAGATTGCTCTTCAAGATTCTACTAACCTTCACTTCTGTCTATAAGCTGCTAATTTCTTAAGTTTGCTTTGACATATAAGAAGCTTTTGCCACATTTTTGCTGCAATAATCATTTTTGTCAGCTTTATGATCCTATATATAAATGAACATAAATATAAGCCATAAATGCATAAATGAGAGCTTTACATCCCCCCCTTCATTTTGTCATTTATTGCTATTTATAAAATAATTTTATGTAAGTTCTAGGCATATTTGTGGTGTTACTGATCTTCTTTTCCATTTTCTTTCCCATTCACTTACACAACAACAATGATAGGTTTGGGGGACACAAAATGGTTGTTAAATAATTACATCTAGTCATTTACAAAATATTTCAAAACCTACATTTTGAAGGGCATAAATATACATTATCGTGACTCATCAGAAACAATAGTGTTACATTAAGAGAAGTGTAAATAGAAAACACAATTTCTAAAATTATCACAACCAGAATAACTGCGTTTCTTAAAATGTGTTTTAAAAAAATTATCAAGGCAATTTTTATTTTGTTGATGAAAGGCAAAATACGTACTTTAGACCAAAAACCTACAAAATCTCAAGTGTAGGGAATGACAAAGCTGTAGCTCCATAATTGCCATTTCACAATTTTCATGTGATGATCAAATTATGTCAAGTTCAAAATGATCCAATCAACACAGAGTACATTGTACAGAGTACATGTACTCTGATACATGTACATGTAGCCTAAAAAATAAATAATTGTAGTTTTCCCCTTTTCCATTTTTTGCACTTCTTCAGAAATGTTGTAAAGAAATTCACTTTTTCTGATTATAAAAGTAATATATAATTGGATTGCTTGTAGCACAAAGGATAAATGCTTGAGGTGATGAATACCCCATTTACCCTGATGTGACTATTATGCATTGCATTCCTGTATCAAAATATCTCATGTACCCCATAAATATATACATCTATTAGGTACCCACGAAAATCAAAATTAAAACTTTAACTTTTTAAAAAAAGTAATTTATGCTTACTGTATAAACTTTGAGAAATCTACAGGAGTTTAAGAAACTATTGAAATTCATGTACTCATACCAACTGGCGACAAAAACTTGAAAATAAACTTGATAAAAACTTTGGGTGCCTTTTCAAACTTTTATGCATGTATAAATATTTTCATATTTTGTAATATTAATATTTTTTCAGCTCTAATATATATCATGTAAAATTTTAAAGAATAAAGCATTATATTAATATCAAACTTCACAACAGAAATGCTAGGTGGGAGGAGACAATAAAAATTACAAGAAAGAATATGGGCCAAAGATTTCACATTCATTAAAATATCGCATAAACAAGAAAGTGTAAAAAAAATTATCAGGATTAAAATGCCTCATAACACCACTCAGGCACACTATTTCAAAGCACTCTTGGCGGAAATATTTCAATAAGAAAAGAAATGATCAATATGATTATAAATGACCAAATTAGTATGAATTATTGTTGTCTACAAAATAATGATTTGAAAAACTATATCCCAATCAATCTGGAACCAAAACTTTAACACAGCAGTTCTCAAACATTTTGGTCACAAGATCAATTTATTCTTAGAAATTGTTGAGAATGCCAAAGAACTTTTAAGTGGATTATGTCCATCAATATTTCCCATATTGTGAATTATAAATTCAAACATAAATTTAAAAATATGTATTTATTAAAAATTATAATATTAAACCCATTTTAGGTTACATAAAGATGTGTCTTATGAATAAATATCCAAAGCAGAAAAAGTTAAGGATTGGCACTGTTTCAGGGTTTTGCAAATATTTTAATTTTAGGAAGCAGCTAGATTCTAATTCCAGCCTGTTGTGATATATGTCATGTAGCCTCCGGAAAAAATACATTATATACTCACGAATGAAGCAGAATGAAAAAGGCAGATAAATACTTAGTATCATTGTGAAAACAATTTGGACCTGGCATGTACTTTGAAAGTGTCTTGGGCACCCCCAAAGGGCTGCAGACCACAGTTTGAAAACTGCTGCTCTGAATGATGTTAATGATTTGAGAAAAGGTGCTTAGGTAGTAAAAGAGTACAGAGAGTGGAGGAGAGCCCTACATACTGGGAAACTTCCCAAATGGACTGGAAAAAAGTAAACATCAATATCAATATTGGCAATTTAATGTAATCATCTGATGAACAAAAATATAATAGATAACCTTTGATCCAGAGAATATAAAATTTGATGTGTCCATTGAAAGGTAAAAAAGGAGAATGCTATATATTACAAAATAATTTTTGAATTAAAACATGAAATAAAGTGCAGACATGAGGCCTAATATAACAGTACAAAAAATAGAAATAAAAATATTTTAAATTTATGTATAAACTGTCAGATTGGGTTAAAAAGCAAGCAAGTAAGCACATAAGATAAAGATCCAGCTATTTATTCAAATAAAATGGAAGGGAAAAGCTGTATCAGATAAATATGAAGAGATTAAAGCTGAGTGGGGGGCAATTTTAATCTCAGACAAAATAGATTTTAAATTGGCGCACATTGTATGTTGGTAAGAAGAAAAATAATTCAAAAAGATGTAACAGTCTTGAACATCTTTATATTAACAACAGCTTCAAAATTTATAGAGCTACAATAGACAGAACCAAGCAAAGAAATGCAGAAATCGACAATTGTAATTACAGATTTTATTATACTGATTAAGCAAGCAATAAAAGGCTAACTGAATAATAGTATTATTCAGTTTGAACTTTAATATTATAAATACAGAAAATGTTTCTTTTATTTATATAGATTCAAGGAGTACATGTGCAGGTTGGTCACATGTATATATTACATGATGGTGAACATTGTGAATTTTAAGTCATTATAACTAGGTTCAGACGCATCTTTATTAATCAAAATAGGAATCATTACAATCAACATATTTTTGTCAATGAGAAATGTTTACTCCTGTAGCACAAAAATCCATGCTTTGGGATTCGACAAACTCTTGGAAAGCATTTTCTGCATCCTGCTGGTTGTGGAAGCATTTTACCTGCAAAAAGTTGCTGAGATGCTTGAAGAAGTGGTAGTCGGTTGGTGAGAGGTCAGGTGAATAGGGCAGATGAGACAAAACTTCATAGCACAATTCGTTCAACTTCTGAAGTATTGGTTATGCGACATACGGTCAGGTGTTGTTGTGGAGAAGAACTGGGCCTTATCTCTCGACCAATGCCAGCTGCAGGCATTGCAGTTTTCAGTGCACCCCATTGATTTGCTGAGTATACTTCTCAGATGAAATGGTTTCTCTGGGATTCAGAAAGCTGTAGTGGATCAGACTGGCAAGAGACCACCCAACAGTGACCATGACCATTTTTTGGTGCATGTTTGGCTTTGGGAAGTACTTTGGAGCTTTTTCTCGGTCCAATCACTGAGCTGGTCGTCACCAGTTGTCACATAAAATCCACTTTTTTGTCACACAATCTGATCGAGAAACCGTTCATTGTTGTTGCGTAGCATAAGAGAAGACAACACTTCAAAACAACGATTTTTTAAATTTTTGCTCAGCTCATGAGGCACCCACTTATCGAGCTTTTTCACCTTTCCAATTTGCTTCAAATGTTGAATGACCGGGGCAGACGTTGAGTTCCTGGGCAACTTCTCGTGTAGTTGTAAGAGGATCAGCTTTGATGATTCCTCTCAACTGGTCGTTGTCAACTTCTGATGGCCAGCTACTAGGCTCCTCATTTTCAAGGCTCTCGTCTCCTTTGCAGAACTTCTTGAACCACCACTGCACTTTGTTCCTTAGCAGTTCCTGGGCCAAATATATTGATGTTGCAAGTTGTCTGTGCTGCTTTAAAACCCATTTTGAACTTGAATAAGAAAATCACTCGAATTTGCTTTTTGTCTAACATCATTTCCATAGTCAACAATAAACATAAAATAAACAGTAAGTAATAAAGTCATTAGCAAAAAAAAGAGTGAGAAATGCCCATTAAAATGATGTATAATGTAACCACATTTAAGAACGTATTCCAATATCAAACAGGAAATTCCAACAGTGCAACAACCACAATTATGTTTGCACCAACCAAAATTATCTATTGAACATTGTACTCAATAGGTGATTTTTCAACCCTCTCCCTCCTTCCATTCTCCCCTCTCTGGGAGTCCCCGGTGTCTATTATCTCCATCTATATGTTCATGTGTACCTATTATATAGTTCCCATTTATAAGTGAGAACATGTGGTATTGATTTTCCATTTTTGAGTTATTTCACTTAGGATAATGGCCTCCAGCACCATCCATGTTGCTGTAAGATACATGATTTCATTATTTTTACAGTTCCATAGTATTCCATCGTGTATATATACAATATTTTCACTATCCAATTATCCATTGATGGACACAGGTTGATTCCATATATTTGCTATTGTGAATAGTGCTGCAGTAAACACACAAGTGCTGATGCCTTTTTGATATAATGATTTCTTTTCCTTTGGGTAAATACTCAGTAGCGGGATTACTGGATCAAATAGTAGTTCTACTTTTAGTTCTTCAAGAAATCTCCATACTGTTTTCCATAGAAGCTGTACTAAGTAACATGCCCACCAACAGTACATAAATGTTCTCTTTTCTCCACATCCTTGCCAACATCTGTTATATTTTGAGTTTTTGGTAATAGCCATTCTGACTGGTGTGAGATGGTATCTCATTAATTTCAACAAACAGAATATATATTCTTTTCAAGCACACATGAATCGTTTACAAAATTCAAAATTCACCATGTGCTAGGTGTCAAAGAAAGCTTTGTTTAATCTCTAAGAATCAATATAGTCAGACAATATTTTCTGACTGTAATGCAATAACAAAAAATACAATATTATTATAACTTAAAGCAGCATACACATTTATAATATTATAGAAAAACTACTACATAACTCAGTTAGTAAAGAAAAACCATACGATAAATTATAAAATACTTGTAGCTGAATGACCATGACAATAAAAGCACATGGGAAAGAATGTGGAATTCAGTCTGTAGAGGAAGTTTTGTATATTTAAAGATATTTATTAGAAAACAAAAGGATTTTAAAGGATGCGCTAAGCATTCAACTCAAGAAGCTAGAAAAGGAATGAAACAGGAACATTAAACAAAAACAATAAAAATAAAGACAGAAATGAATGAATTTCAGAAGCAACAACCAGTGAAACTGATTTAAAAAAACCAAAAAAGCTGGCCCTCTGAAAAAACTAATGAGAAAAATAAGTCTCAAGTCAGAGTGATAAAAATAAATATATAAATAAGCAAATACAGAAGAAAAAATGAAAAATAACTACAGCTATAATAGGCATTAAAACAATAAAAAGTTATAAACAACCATATGCAAATACATTTAATAATTTGAAGAAATGTGGAACATATGACTCCTGAAGGATATCAAATATTTATCTACATTTCCCTTCATGTTCATATATAACCACTCTTCCCAAAAGCCTCAGATCCAGATGACTTTATATGTGAGTTTCTGCAAACTTTCAAGGAATAAATAATCTTAACACAAAATACAAAGAAAGAATGCTGCCCAATATAGCGAAAAAGCATAGTATAAGAAAATTATTGATTAATTTCAATTATGGGCACATTTTTTAAATTCCTGAACAAAATGTTGGCATCTGAATCCAACAGTGGTTAAAAAAGGAACATATCTCATAATTAAGTAGGGATTGTATCTACACTAAAAGATCATTCAACATCAGAAAAACTCTCAAAGAAATTAAACACCTTGTGAACTAAAGGCGAAAAAACGTCATACAATTTTAAGTATATGCAGGCAAAGAGTTTGAGAGACCCCAGATATATTTACTAAAAAAAGAAAACAGTAATTCAAAGGGTAGTTCTTAACTAGACAGTTAATGGACAATTACCACCAAATCAACAGCTAATATCACACTCAAAGAACCAAGGTAAGATGCATCCTCCCTATGGTGGTTAAAGTTCATTATAATCTAGAGCTTCTGGCCAACTAAATATGCCAAAAAATGTTTGAAGGAAAAAAATAATGTTCTCACCTTTCTCAAATGATGTGAATAAAACAATTCCTGTAAAGCAGTAACATCCAATTAAAAATTTAATAAAACCTAGGATATATTAGCAACACGACCCAAAATGTAGCTAACAATTAATCTAACCAAGGATTCACAATACACGTATAGAAAAAACTGTAGATGTCTCCTAAATAGGGCATAAAAGCAGCTATGAATAAATGGAAAGATATGCTATATTAATAAATGACAAAACAAAATAATAAAAGCTGGATTACTACTTACATTTCATGAAATGCCACTGAAAACTCAAGTTGAAATTTTGGGGGAATGTGACAAACTAATTCTAAGTTTCTATGAAAGCATGAAGGTTCATGATAAATCGAAGTAATTTTGAAAACAGAATAGTAAAAAGATGAGATTTGCCTATTCAGAAATTAAGTCATGCTATGATTTGGATGTAGTTTGGTTGGCCCCATCAAGTCTGATGATATTTGATCACCAGTGTTGGAAGTGGGGCTTGGTGGGAGATGTTGGATGGGTGGGGCACAGATCCCTCATAAATGGTTTGGTGCCATTCTCATGGGAGTGAGTTTTTACTCTATTAGTTCCCTGAGAGAACTGATTGCTAGAAAGAGCCTAGCACGGCCTCAACCCCCTCTCTTGCTTCCTGTTTCACCATGTGTTCTCTGCACACTGCTACCCTTCACCTTCCACCATGAGTGGAAGCCTTCTGAGGCCCTCCCCAGAAGCAGATGCTGGCGTCATGCTTGTTGCACAACCTACAGAACCATGAGCCAAATAAATCTCTTTTTAAATAAATCACCTAGCCCCAGGTACTCCTTTATAGCAACACAAAGTCATATTAAACTATTGAGTCATAAATAAAAACTAACATAGGATTACTGGATTACTGGAAGAAACTCTACTTGGTCACAATATACAGGATTTTTTTTACACACTGATTTATTCTACAGATTACTATTTCCATCACAATTTTAGCATTTACTTTCTATATTTGTTGTACATTTTTAAAAGATTCTGTATTCACAGTTATACAGCCTTAATAAATGGAATTTGAGAATTTTTCTAAGAATT
The DNA here is from genome assembly GCF_028878055.3 of Symphalangus syndactylus. NCBI lineage: Eukaryota > Metazoa > Chordata > Mammalia > Primates > Hylobatidae > Symphalangus > Symphalangus syndactylus. The sequence continues at coordinate 42,525,115 of NC_072447.2, read as the reverse complement.
GAAACCTCTTTAAAAACATTGAAATGAAAGAGGATACAAACAAATGGAAGAACATTCCATGCTCATGGGTTGCAAGAATCAATATTGTGAAAATGGTCACACTGCCCAAGGTAATTTATAGATTCAATGCCATCCCCATCAAGCCACCAATGACTTTCTTCACAGAATTGGAAAAAACTACTTTAAAGTTCATATGGAACCAAAAAAGAGCCCGCATCGCCAAGTCAATCCTAAGCCAAAAGAACAAAGCTGGAGGCATCACGCTACCTGACTTCAAACTATACTACAAGGCTACAGTAACCAAAACAGCATGGTACTGGTACCACAACAGAGACATAGATCAATGGAACAGAACAGAGCCCTCAGAAATAATGCCACATATCTACAACTATCTGATCTTTGACAAACCTGACAAAAACAAGCAATGGGGAAAGGATTCCCTGTTTAATAAATGGTGCTGGGAAACTGGCTAGCCATATGTAGAAAGCTGAAACTGGATCCCTTCCTTACACCTTATACAAAAATTAATTCAAGATGGATTAAAGACTTACATGTTAGACCTAAAACCATAAAAACCCTAGAAGAACGCCTAGGCAATACCATTCAGGACATAGGCGTGGGCAAGGACTTCATGTCTAAAACACCAAAAGCAATGGCAACAAAAGCCAAAATTGACAAATGGGATCTAATTAAACTAAAGAGCTTCTGCACAGCAAAAGAAACTACCATCAGAGTGAACAGGCAACCTACAGAATGGGAGAACATTTTTGCAACCTACTCATCTGACAAAGGGCTAATATCCAGAATCTACAATGAACTCAAACAAATTTACAAGAAAAAAACAAACAACCCCATCAACAAGTGGGCGAAGGACATGAACAGACACTTCTCAGAAGAAGACATTTATGCAGCCAAAAAACACATGAAAAAATGCTCATCATCACTGGCCATCAGAGAAATGCAAATCAAAACCACAATCAGATACCATCTCACACCAGTTAGAATGGTGATCATTCAAAAGTCAGGAAACAACAGGTGCTGGAGAGGATGTGGAGAAATAGGAACACTTTTACACTGTTGGTGGGACTGTAAACTAGTTCAACCATTGTGGAAGTCAGTGTGGCGATTCCTCAGGGATCTAGAACTAGAAATACCATTTGACCCAGCCATCCCATTACTGGGTATATACCCAAAGGACTATAAATCATGCTGCTATAAAGACACATGCACACGTATGTTTGTTGCGGCACTATTCACAATAGCAAAGAGTTGGAACCAACCCAAATGTCCAACAACGATAGACTGGATTAAGAAAATGTGGCACATATACACCATGGAATACTATGCAGCCATAAAAAATGATGAGTTCATATCCTTTGTATGGACATGGATGAAACTGGAAAACATCATTCTCAGTAAACTATCCCAAGGACAAAAAACCAAACACCGCATGTTCTCACTCATAGGTGGGAATTGAACAATGAGAACTCATGGACACAGGAAGGGGAATATCACACTCCTGGGACTGTTGTGGGTTGGGGGAGGGGGGAGGGACAGCATTAGAAGACATACCTAATGCTAAATGATGAGTTAATGGGTGCAGCAAACCAACACGGCACATGGATACATATGTAACAAACCTGCACATTGTGCACATGTACCCTGAAACCTAAAGTATAATAATAAAAAAACAAACAAACAAACAAAACAACATTGAAATGATTTAGTCTTCAGACGTTTAGAACTCATTTGTAAAATAAACTTGTTCTGAGGTTCTTTTTAATGGTAGATTTTAACTAATATTTCTAATTATGTTATTAGTAATAGGCCTATTTTAGTTTTTGATATGTTTAGTTAGGAATCATGTAATTCCTCTGGATTTTCAAATGTGGTGCCATAGAATTACATGTGTTATAAAATTAGAAGTATTTTAATCCTTTACCTACATTAAGCTGTGTCACTATTCTTACTCTTAATTTTACATACAATGATTTTCTATTTTTTTCTTGTTCCAACTTGTAAGCCTTAAAAAATCTTTTTAAAGATTCTGTTTAGTTTGTATTGGTGTTTTAATCTAATTCATTTAGGTACTTAACTATATTTTATCTATACAAACTTTCTTTTTCTAGGGTTGTTTCCTTTGTGTGTTTTTAATTTCTTTCCATGATGGTTATATTATTTACTTTTCTTCCTTTTTCAATAATAAAGAAAACATATAAGATACGTATTTTTTTCTGAGTGTAACTTTTGATGACTCCCATTTATTTTTGCATGGAATATTTTCCTGCTGTCTGCTTTATAGGTAGATAGATTTTTAATTTCCGTTTTTTCTTTCCTTTTTAAAATATCCCAAGTATATATTCTGGTCATCTTTTGATTTATTTTAACTTTATTGGATAATAAACTGTGAGTATTTATACTATAAGGCTTTCTGTGGAAGTCTTATAGATTTTTAATAATGTTTACTTATTCATTAATTCATTCAACAAATAATATGAAGTAATGAGCCTTATAATAAGACTCAGTTGGGGTAGAAATAGGGAGGGGAGACCTAGTTGGATGCAGAGGGGATTTCACTTAGATGGATTAGTACAGTCATGCATCTCTTAACAATGAGAATATGTTCTGAGAAATGCATCATTAGGTTATTCTGTCATTGTATAAACATCATAGAATGTACTTGCACAAACCTAGACAGTACAGCCTACCACACACTGAGGCCATATGGTATAACCTATTACTCTTGGGCTACAAACCTGTATAGCATGTGACTTTACTGAATACTGTAGGCAATTGTAACACAATTGTAAGTGTGTATCTAAACATATGTTTAGAAAACATAGAAAAGGTAGAGGAAAACATGATTTTATGATTGTATATTACCACTGTTGCATATGTGGCCCATCATTGACCAAAATATTATTAATGAGGCACATGACTGCAAGCACCAAAGTGAAAAGTGTGAAAGAATACCTCATGTTCAGGACCTGGAAGTAGAGAGGAATTTTTGGAGCATAAAGTGAGAAAGAGGAAAAGTGAGGCAAGATGAGGCTACCTAGAAAACAATTACTTTTTGAAACGATCTCTCTTCCAGTTCCCATGTCTTAGAGCTTCACATGCTTTGTTTTCAGATCCTAGAAGGCATACTAAGGTACTTGGAGTAGAGGTACCCAAGTCCTCCTTTTCAGCATAGGAAGCTGTATTATTTTCCTAGGGTTGCCACAATAAAGTACCACAAATGGTGTGGCTTGGAACAGCAGCAATTTATCATCTCATTATTCTGGAGGCTAGAAGTCTGAAATCAAGGTACCAACAGGGCCATTCTGCCCCTGAAACCAGTAGGGGATGATACTTCCTTGCCTCTCCCTAGCGTCCAGTGGTTTGCTGGTAACCCTTGGCATTCCTTCCTTTGCAGGTGAGTAACTCCAATCTCTGCCTTTGTTGTCACATACAATTCTCCGTATATGTCTATGTATTCACATGGCTGTTTGTTTTTAAGAACACCAATGATATTGGATTAGGAGCCACCCTACTCCAGTATAAACTTATCTTCACTGATTACATCTGCAATAACCCTATTTCCAAATAAGATTAGTTCTGAAGTACTGGGTATTAAATAATTCAACATCTCTTTCTGTAGGGGGACACAATTCAGCCCCAAACAAAGGCATGATTCTATTTTTAGCCTTTGCAAAGAAATACACTGATCTTCTAAATATTATTGGGCAATTAACTCAATTTTGACAGAAATCTGTGACAACATCTAGCCCACTGTGCATCTACAAGTCCATCAACCCAGCCTTTATTTTTGTCACATTCCTTTAGAAGTCCTATCCTTGGCTCATAAGAAAAAGTAGTTCTGCTCTTATTTGTTAGGTATATACCACTCTCATGCTTGGATTTTGAGAATTCAGAGTTAAAAATAAAACAAAAAGTAAGGATGTGCGTGGTGGCTCATGCCTGTAATCCCAGCACTTTGGGAGGCCGAGGCGGGCGGATTACCTGAGGTCGGGAGTTTGAGACCAGCCTGACCAACATGGAGAAACCCCATCTCTACTAAAAATACAAAATTAGCCGGGCATGGTGGTGCATATCTGTAATCCCAGCTACTCGGGAGGCTGAGATAGGAGAATCTCTTGAACCGGGAGGCGAAGGTTGCGGTGAGCCGAGATGGCACCATTGCACTCCAGCCTGGGCAACAAGAACAAAATTCCGTCTCAAAAAAAAAAAAAAAAGAAAAAAAAGTAACGTCTGTTGAGCTTGGCATTCCATCTAGTGCTTCATCATCCACTGTAGCAGTTGTTTCTGACCTTTTTGATTGTGCAGATTTTGTTCTTATTATCAAAGTTGTTCATTGCTCCCTACTTTATGTAGGGGTGAAGTTAGGATTCAATTGTTGAAGAAATCATTCAAGGCCATCCAGGATTACATAGTCTAAATGTTGGAAACCACTAGCATAACCTTCAAAATGCTGCAAATAGCTGTATCCCCCTAAAAATTTGTCTCCTCAGCAGGAGATGTGCATTCAAGTGGCTAAAATTCAATGTCACCAAGATTCCTACTGAAATAACTCTTCTCTAGACAGTTGCAGATTGTTATATTTATTCCCTTCCCTTCCCCCAATATTTTTCCCCTATATATTTTGCTTCCTCCTTCCCGGGCCTACATTTATTCCTACTACATATCTGGTAACTGACTTCTCCAATCAGGTCACAGAAGTGGTGCTTGTAAGCCTCTCCAATAGATAATAGCATAGCCTAGAATGTTCCATTCTGCTTTCTTTTCTGGATCCAAACCCAGTCATGCAGCCAGGCACAAGTGGATCTTCCCTCATGCTCTCCATACAGTGCATGTGTTAGGAACTGAATTTGTCCCGTCATAGCTCATACAGTGAAATTCTAATCCCCAAAGTGATGGTGTTTAGAGGTGAGGCCTTTGGTAGGTGATTAGGTAATGATGGTGGAGCCCTCATGAAGGGGATTACTGCCCTTACAAAGGAGGCCCTAAAGAGCTGCCTCGCCCCTTCTGCCATGTGAGGATGCAGTGAGAAGATTGTTGTGTATAAGCCAGAAAGTGGGCCCTCACCAAACACTGAAATCTGCTAGTACCTTGCTCTTGGACTTTGCAGCCACAGAACCATGAGAAATAAATTTCTGTTGTTTATGAGCCACCCAGTTTATGGGTTATAGCATCCTGAATGGACTGATGCAGCATGGACATTTCTCCATTTTGATATCACAACTTTTTGATTGGTTTCCAGGATTTTGAAATTAGCTAATCTGAGCAATGTACCTTTGTGAAAGTAGTAAGTCATGTCTGTGATTCCAAGGGGTAATATGTGGATGTCACCAAGTTCTTCTGGAGATGGTGCTCAATTAAATGACTAGCAATTGGTGCTTCAGATGAGGCAAAATGAGAGATATTTTCGGAGGCACAATGTGTCTTTTGGCATCTTTCCATCTTATCTACTCACATGTAAGGCCTGCTGTGGACCAAAATTGTGATATTTACATACTGACATTCGAGTAGACATTACTGAATAGTAGGTGAGAGAAGTGGTGGGTAAGAAACTTGATACTTAACTTATATTTAGAATCTGGTGAATAATATATTTCTCAGCAAATATTTATATATCTGATTTTAAGGTTTAATTATTATTATTATTTTTTGAGATGGAGTTTTGCTCTTGTTGCCCAGGCTGGAGTGCAGTGGCACAATCTCGGCTCACTAAAACCTCAGCTCACTGCAACCTCCTCCTCCCGGCTTCAAGTGATTCTCCTGCCTCAGCCTCCGGAGTAGCTGGGATTACAGGCGCGTACCACCATGCCCAGCTAATTTTTTTTTTTTTTTGTATTTTTAGTAGAGACGGGGTTTCCTCATGTTGGCCAGGCTGGTCTCGAACTCCTGACCTCAGGTGATCACCCACCTCGACCTCCCAAAGCACAGAGATTACAGGCGTGAGCCACCGCATCTGGCCATTATTTTTTAAAAGAACAATTTTTTCTTCTCAAAACTGTGTGGTTTTTTGTTTTTGTTTTTTTTTTTGTTTTTTTTGAGACGGAGTCTCAACTCACTCTATTGCCCAAGCTAGAGTGCAGTGGCACGATCTCAGCTCACTGCCAGCTTCGCCTCCTGGGTTCATGCCATTCTCCTGCCTCAGCCTCCCGCCATTCTCCTGCCTCAGCCTCCCGAGTAGCTGGGACTACCGGCGCCTGCTGCGACGCTCGGCTAATGTTTTTTGTATTTTTTTTTTCTAGTACAGACGGGGTTTCACCGTGTTAGCCAGGATGGTCTCGATCTCCTGACCTCATGACCCACCCACCTTGGCCTCCCAAAGTGCTGGGATTACAGGCGTGAGCCACCGCGCATGGCCAAAACTGTGTCTTAAAAAGTAACCAACTTCGCCGGGCGCGGTGGCTTACACTTGTAATCCCAGCACTTTGGGAGGCCGAGGCGGGAGGATCACGAGGTCAGGAGATCGAGACCACAGTGAAACCCCGTCTCTACTAAAAATACAAAAAATTAGCTGGGCGTGGTGGCGGGCGCCTGTAGTCCCAGCTACTCGGAGAGGCTGAGGCAGGAGAATCTCTTGAACCCGGGAGGCAGAGCTTGCAGTGAGCCGAGATCGCGCCACTGCACTCCAGCCTGGGTGACAGAGCGAGACTCCGTCTCAAAAACAAAACAAAACAAAACAAAAAAAGGAACCAACTTAAAGTTACCCTAATATGTAAATTGTTCCAAAATGACATAGAGTTGTAACTGTCAGACAGTTAATACCCAAGTCTCCGTGAACCAGTCTCTTCCTAGTTGGCACCTATATAGTACAGCTCGGTCTGGTGATTGCAGGTACTACTAAAAGTTAAAAGACAGCTTTGATATAAGAGAACCACTTAAAATTTGTTCAAAGATGGGTTATTCATCTTTTAAGGCTCATTAGTAATACAAAACTAATGGTGAGGTAGGTCAGCATTCTTTTTAGTGAGTTGACAAGTTCTTGAAGTGAAATTAAATCTGCCATACGACTCAAACTCTTTTTGTGCTTTCCTCTTGGATGAAATCACTGGAGCACTGGGAAACCAAGAAAACAACACAGGAACAGAAAATCCATGCATTCATTTACCTTTGCTTAGAGTTTTCTCGGGCAGCTATTGTGACTCAAATAAATAGGCATCTGAGACTACTCCTCCATTCAACATTTTTACACAAAGAGAGAACTGAGGAGAGCAGGGAGTCTTTAGTCCCAAAGCTGAGGTGTGGTGACAATTTATAAGCCCAGTTTTAGAAGTATTAGCATTACAGCAAAGAAAGTTTTATTCTGTTTCATTTCACTTTTTCAAATTCAATAAAAATATAGAATGATGTTTTGGAATGTACCAAATGGGGTTTTTAGAAGACAATAAAGGGGCATTTGTCCTTGAAATTCCCATGATTTTTAAGAATCCACTCAATCTAAGTGGTAGAATATGATGAAGAATATGATGTCTCTTGAAAACTCATTTAATAAAATGTGAAGCCCCTTCAGCATGACTGATTCTCTATTCATTCGAGAGCTTTTGAACTTGCTTTACACTGCTCATATCCTTTCTTGGGCAGACAAAATTTGGTTTTTGAGGATGAAGTTGTAGTAATCAAGATAAATTTACAGTATTTTAAAAAATGCATTCTAAAGAAATTTGAAGATTGTATTTGTCTGTAAATTGTAAACATAAGCTGTAGGGTCTTCTCTTCCAATGAAATGATCGTGCATTGGTTGAACATATAGTTTTTTTGTTTTTGTTTTTTTGAGACCGAGTCTCGCTCTGTCCCCCAGGCTGGAGTGCAGTGGTGCGATCTCGGCTCACTGCAAGCTCTGCCTCCTGGGTTCTGCCATTCTCCTGCCTCAGCCTCCCGAGTAGCTGGGACTATAGGTGCCCGCCACCATGCCCGGCTAGTTTTTTGTATTTTTAGTAGAGACGAGGTTTCACTGTGTTAGCCAGGATGGTCTTGATCTCCTGACCTCGTGATCCGCCCGCCTCAGCCTCCCAAAGTGCTGGGATTACAGGTGTGAGCCACCGCGCTCTGCCGGTTGAACATATAGTTAATTTGCATCCAAAAATGAATTGATCTCAAACTTTTAGATGAAAATACTACCTTATAATACTTCATTTTGACTAACAGAATTTGAATTTATTTCAATATAATATCTTTTAGAAAAAAATGTACAATTGATTTTTATCATGATTGTGGTAATTGTATGGCAAGTTTTTAAAAACCTGATGTTTTTTCTATGGAAGTAATATGTCGTCTTCTACTTTTGAGTTATCCAAAGTCTTGTCTTTGAAAGAGGCACAGAGTCAGGTTTAAACCCAATAAAATAGTTCTTTATTTTTAGAATGTCTATACTCACTGATATCTAACTGAATTCATTCTCACATATTCCTCTCTTTAAAAACATGAATAAAACCTATGCTCAATTTATATTCATCGCCATTGATTTAACAAATATTTACTGAGCACCTACTCTGTGCCTGGTTCTGTTCTGTATCTGTATAATCTGCACTGAACAAGACAAATAAAATCCCTGCTTTCATAGAACTTAAATTCTAGTAGGGCTTGGGTTGTAGTGATGGGTGTAGTTTGAGAAGGCAGAAAATAAAAATTAATTAAAATAGAAATTAATTTAAAAATAATCAAGAAAAGGGAGATTAGGGGAGATTAAGTGTTTTTGAAGACAAAAATCAAGGTGATAGACTAGCTACCTTGCTTTATATAAGATAATCAGAGAATTATAGTAACAGTTAACATTTACTGGACACTTATGCATCAAATACTTCTCTGTTTCCCATATGCATTGATTAGACTATTTCAACAACTTAGGATGTTGGCATTATTGTCATCTTAATTTTACATATGCAGATACTCAGTCCAGATTGTTTACCTAGCTCTTTTAAGATCACACTAGTAGGAAATGATAGAGATGAGATTTTAACCTATATAGTTTGACACACAGGCAGTGTTCTTAACAACTGTGATATTTTTGAGGAAATTATACTTGGCCCCATAGCAGAAAGATGAAGCACAAGGTATGGAAAAGGGCCAACTAGGTACAGAGGGACCAGCGAGTGCAAAGGCCTTAAGGCAAGAGAAATCATGATGTGTTTGCAAAAGAGAAAATAGTAAGGTTGGAGGATAGTGAGTAATTGAAAATGTCATATGAAAAGTGCTTTAGGAAGCACCCTGGGATAGATCACATAGGGCCTTTAAAATCATAGTAAGGAGTTTGTATTTTAAGAGCAATGCAAATCAATTAGAGGACATTAAAACAAAGAAGAAACTTGGTATGGTTTACATTAACAAAAGTCTGCTTATGGTATGCAGAATGGAGAAGAAAGGGATATAAAAGCAAGGAGACCAGTGGAAAGGCTATTGCAGCAGACAAGGAATACAATCAAAGCAACTTGAATTAGGAAACAGTAGAAACGAAGAAAAAGGGATACATTCAAGATATATTTTTGATAGGATGTCAGTAATACTTGATAGATTAGCTGTGCAGAATTGAGGAAAGGTAAGACATCAAATTCCATTTTGAATATGTTCCTTTTAAGATGCTTTGACATCTAAATGGCAATATCAAATAGGCAAATAGGGAAAGATCCTGGCTGGTGATATCTATTTGGAATCAACAGCATATAATTGGTACTTATAGTTATGGGCCTGAATATTTTCTGAGGCAGTGTTCCTCAATCCTGACTGCATTTTGGAATTGTCTAAAAAGCTTCTTAAACGTATAGATGTCATGCCCTGTTCCAGGTCAATTAAATTTAAAATGTTGAGAGGATATTCTCTGTATTTACATATTTAAAGAACCCTCTACGTGATTTGAGACAGAGTCTGGGCTTGAGAACCACTGATCTAGGAAGAGAGCATAGGAAGGACTGTGCCCTGGATCATTCCATCATGTGGAGGTGGAGAAGAGGTGAAACCAGCAAAAGAGGCCTAGGAGTCAATGATGAGATAAACCTGGGAATGTGGAATCCAGAGAAGGAAATGTTTCATGAAGACTAGACATACTTCAAGAAGGTCAATAGACTTAAGGGATACAAAGAAGTTGAGTAAGATGAGAATGTTTGGATAAGGCACTATGGAAGTTTGTTAGAAGCTTTGACAAATTGATTTAATAGGCTTTTGGATGGGTGCTGACAAAGCAAAGGTGTCCAAAACCACAATGAATTTGAACAGTTTTTATGTGAGGAAGAGCAGTTAAAAAGAGTGTTGGTTGGAGGACGATATTAAGGTGGGAATTCTTTCTTTTATGAGAAGGGAGTTGCCAAAGTGTGTTTTCTGTGGATAAGATGAAAAAGTAGAAATGGGGGAATTGCCCTTGAGAAGGCAGAAGGGATGCCACTCCGTGCTAAATTGGGGGTGACAGCTTTTGATGGGAGTAGAGGTACTGTTACCTCATAAAAAGGGTGAAGGTTCTGGAAAGTTAGTCGACAAGGAAGCTGGCAGAGATGCTCTTTGCTTCTATTCATGAAGTAGGAGGCAACCTTAGCAGCTGAGATTGGATTGGGGTATGAGAGTAGGAGCTTAAATAGAGAGACGGATCAATAAACTGACTGTTTTGAAAAGTGGGAAAATAAATATCCTAGGAAAATGTATTAGGCTTTAGTGCCCTTTCTCTGATAGTTGCTATGAATTTAAAGCGGGAATGGTCAGCAAAGTTGTGTGGATTTTATTTTTCCCAGAAATTTTCTGCTCCTTGGGTGAAAATAGTTGAAGGGTTGAGATTTACCAACTGGGAGTAATTAAGGGAGGAAGAGAGTGCGAAGGAGTTCAGAGCATTTTAAAAGGAAGTGATTGTAATAATGAGCATAGAAACCATGATGGGTAAAGAGAAAGGTTTGGATAGGACCTGCCCTTCCTTTTATTCTTTTTGGAACAGTAATTATATTTTGTCATTATAAGAATACACAGAAAGTCATATAAAGGTATAAAAAATACTTTCTCATTTCTGAGAATGGGATTGAAGAGGGAGAAGCCAGCACTAGGTTGGGTCCATGATTAATAGGAATAAGAAATATATTATCCTTTCTGAGAAAAGCTGAAGCCTCAAGAACTAAAGATGCCTAAAGGAGAATGTACCTGCGAGTAGCACACCCAGTAGTAAATGCCAGGATTCCATGATCGACATTTTTTCCCCCATCACTTTCTGAGCTGTCAATTTTCATAAAATGCAGTACCTGCCAATAACGAGTTCAAAAGACATATTGGTGTTTACTGATGGGAAAGAAAAATAAAAGGCCACAAATGACCCCAGATATACTGAGACATAAGCGTTGATAGCACTGGAGTGCGTTTGAGTATACTGATTTAAAATTTTGCGTAGTTCTACAAAGGAAACATGTTTTATTTTTAAATTTTGTAATTATCAATTTTATGTCAAATTATATTATTGTCTTAGAGATTTGAATCTGTAAAATCATTAGTGCTTCCTTTTATGTGTTTTGCTATATTATACAAAATTTCATATAACTTTATCACATCGATGAATACATGGAGATGTCCCCCTGTGAAACCTGTAATACTGCTGTTTCTTCCCCAATCAATGAGACATTGAGCTCAGTTCTCTCCCGTATGTCTAGGAGCTTGCATCCCAAAAAAGAGTGAACGTGTGATAATTGAATAAATGAATGCAAATATGAAAACTGTTCCTATCAGAGTTTGTGGTTTTATAAGAGTTTCCTTGCATAGTCAACAAGTGAGAATTGTGAGCAAAACTCTGGTAGTCTATAATAGGCCTGTCTGGATTGGGTTTCACAGTAATATACTAGAACTTGAACAAATAAGAAGTGATGTTTCTGTGGACAAACGACAACTGTGAAGCAGTTGTCCTAGAAAGGTCTGACCCATAGATGACTTAATAGTAGCAACTTTATTTAGCCCATTAAAATGCATTTCCTTTTCTTCTCCTTTGATTCTCACAACAATTATGTAATTAAGTTGAACTTGTATCATGATCTCTAATGAATCTGAGGCCCAAAGATGTCAAGTAGATTACACACAGTCAAACCAATAGGTTTAAGAACCAAGACTTTAACTTAAGGATTTAACAACCTGGATGCTTTCCACTAAGCTACTGACGATGTTGAACTTACACTAAGCCTTGTGCTCCCGGAAAACAGCAAACAGTGACAGTGAAGAAAATCTTCACACTTGTATTCTGGGAAATGGGTTGCTGCAGCAGTCCCCAAACTATTTTTTTTTTTTTTTGAGACTGAGTCTCATTGTTCTGTCACCCAGGTTGGAGTGCAGTAGTGCCATCTCGGTTCACTGCAACCTCCGCCTCCCGGGTTCAAGTGATTATCCTGCCGCAGCCTCCCAAGTAGCTGGGACTACAGTCGCGTGCCACCATGCCCAGCTAATTTTTATATTTTTAGTAGAGATGGGATTTCACCATATTGGCCAGGCTGGTCTCAAACTCCTGACCTCGTGATCCACCCACCTTGGCCTCCCAAAGTGCTGGGATTACAGGCGTGAGCCACCACGCCCAGCCTCCCCAATCTTTTTGGCACCAGTGGAAGACAATGTTTCCACAGACCCAGGTTGTGGGGGCGGGTATGGTTTTGGAATAAAACTGTTCCATCTCAGATCATCAGGCATTAGGTTCTCATAAGGAGCATGCAACCTAGATCCTTCTCATGTGCAGTTTACAATAGGATTTGCACTCCTATGAGAATCTAATGCCATGGCTGATCTGACAGGAGGCGGAGCTCAGACAGTAATGCTTGCTCACCTCCTGCTGTGCTGTCTGATTCCTAACAGGCCACAGACTCGTACCAGTCAGTGGCCTGGGGGTTAGGGACCCCCGTGTCACTCTACAGAACCACCATTTCCCATATGAATCAGATAAGACTCCCAGATGCCCCCTTGCTCACCTATGAAAAGGCCAGACACAGACCCTCCAAATTTCCATTCTTTGTCTCATAAATAAACGGCTGAATGACTTGCCCCCACTGACCAATTTGGATAAGTGCCTACTAACTTGACATCACCAAATTTTAGTCAGCATTTCTTTTTTCCCCAGGCCCCTAAATTTCAGCCCACCCTTGAGCTCCAGCAAACAATGGAATGTGGAGCAACCTCACCTCTTCTAAAAGCATCTCCCAGAGAATCAGCTGACCTCAAAGTAAAACATTTCCTGCTTAACTGTCTGATTACCACATCTGCTCATTCCATATCCCCACACCCAATTCTTTCTAGACTTGTTTACTCTTCCCTATAAAGAAAAGTCATGAGTTCAACTTCTTTAGATTTTACATGTAAGTGTGATCATGTAGTATTTTCCTTTCTGTGCCTGGCTTATTTCACTTACCATAATGCCCTCCAGGTTCATCCATGTTGTTGCAAATGACAGAATTTCCTTCTATACCACATTTTCTTTGTCCATTCATCCATTGATGGACACTTAGGTTGCTCCCATAGCTTGGCTATTGTGAATAAAGCTGCAATGAGCATGGGGTGTAGATCTCATAGAATCAAGAGCATAGAACAGTGGTTGCCAGGGAGTAAGGAAAGGTGGGGAAAATGGGGAGATGTTGGTCAAATGGTATAAACTTTCAGCTACAAGATGAACAAGTTCAGGGACTCTAATGTACAGCAGGGTGGTGACAGACGTTTTAATTAATTTGATTGTGGTAATCATTACATAATGTATACCTATGTCAAATCATCATGTTATACAGCTGGTATATATTAAATCTTCATTTGACAATTAAATATACTGCACTAAAAAAATAAGCATTGCAAATTAAAAAGAAAGAAAAAAAGAGAGAAAGAAACAAAGAATCAAAGAAAGAACCAAAGAAAGAAAGAAAGAAAGAAAGACCGACCATATCTGCCTGCCCTTTAAGATGCTTAGAAATCTTAGGATCTGAGTGTTCTCTGTATTACAGTAGCTCTCCTTTCTCTATTGCAATAGTCTCTCCTTATCTAAGTCCAGATTTGTTTTTTATTTCATGCCACACAAACTCTCTTTCCTTAACTCAATGACTTTTTATAAATAACATTTATTGTCACACCTCTCCTTTCCCTACATCCACATTTTTGCACAACTCCTTGAAAAGATGATTAAAAAGGACATAAATCTGGGTAGACATAAAGAAGGATATTCTATGTATTAATGGAGGACAGGACTCAAATATATCCAATTTAAAAATTTCCTTGGAAAACCTAACACATCTTTTAGTACTATATTAGGGCCAAGTTCACGTGTTAACACCAAACACTATGGAATTACCTTGGCTCTATCTCACTTTGATGTGACATTAATATCTTAGGTTAGCCTTTAGTTTACTTTTAGCTTAAATTTTAACCTAACCTGATCAAATCTAAGCTTAAATTTTAACCTTACCTGATCAAATCTCTTGATCCAAGTTTAGTGTTTTTAAATGTGTTTCTGTTTCTCCCTTAATGTAACATCTAGAAAAGCCAAGATTTGACATTGGTTGCTTAAATAAAATACTGGTTGGGAGGACCCAACAATTTATTAGAAATAAATTCTACCTTAAAGAAATATTGCTGCTTACCATGTTTCTACACAAGTAATGAAAAGCCTGCAGAGTGGGCTTGTTAGCACAAAGCACAACTGTGGTAAGAGCTGAAGCATGAAAAAAAATTTCCAAGACTCTCCAGAGCCTAAAATCATGTTATTTATTCATTTAAGTTCTGACAGTTGTGCTAACAGATTTTATTTTTAACATGATTTCACATTCCTACCCAGAACTAGCCCTCAATGCACTTATTTGGCAATAAATTTGTGAAATAACTTGCATAGAAAACCTCTAGGACTTTTATAAAATATTCTTCCAGGCCACTGCACCAAGTAGAGAACTGGTGTCATTGTAAATAATATATTTGAAAGAAATATTTCTTGAGATGTTGAAATGTATGACTAGTTTTATCCCTTTGCAAATTTTAAAGTCATAATTTGTTCATAAAAAGTCATTATTTGGGTGTCCCAATATGTAAGCAATATAATACCTTATACTCTAAAATAATGTTTTTCTTTATATTTCAGATTGGTGGCAGTATTTTTAAAATTGTGATAAAATCTATATTATATAAAATTTACCACAAATCATTCTAAGTATAAAGTTCATTTTAATCATTTTAAGTGTACACAATCATTTTTAAGTATACAGGCGTGTTAAGTATATTTATATGGTTGTGCAAGCCATTTCCATAATTTTCTCATCTTGCAAAACTGAAACTCTGTGCCCATTAAACAACATCTCCCCTTTTCCCCTCTCCCTTCCCCGTTGAAAATGACCATTTTACTTTCTGTTTGTATGAGTTTGGCTACTCATGTAAGTGGAATCACACAGTATTTATCTTTCTGTGACTGGCTTACTTCATGTCACATAATGGCCTGACCAGGTTCATCCATGTTGTAGCATATACCAAATTGTTTTCATTTTTAAGCCCGAATAATATTCCATTGTATGTGCATACCACATTTTGTTTATCCATTTATCTGTCAATGGACAGTTGAGTTGCTTTCACCTCCTGAGCAATGTGAATAATGATCCTCTGAAGGTGGTAGTATTTTAAACCAGGGATGGTGATATGGTTTGGCTGTGTCTCCACCCAAATCTCATCTTGAATTGTAGTTCCCATAATCCCCACGTGCCATGGGAGGGACCCAGTGGGAGGTAACTGAATCATGGGGGTGGTTCTTCCATGCTGTTCTCATGATAGTGAGTTCTCACTGAGATCTGATGGTTTTTTAGGGGCTTTTCCCCCTTTGTTCAGCACTCCTTTCTGCCACCATGTGAAGAAGGATGTGTTTGCTTCCCATTCCACAGTGATTGTAAGTTTCCTGAGGCCTCCCCAGCAATGCAGAACTGTGAGTCAATGAAACCTCTTTCCTTTATAAATTACCCAGTCTCAGGTATTTCATCATGTCTTGGGTATTTCATCATAGCAGCGTGAAAATAAACTAATACAGATGGTATATCCACCAACTGTAATTGGAAACGGGTGGGAGGTTTTTGGATGTCACAAAAACTTGGTTGCTACTGAAATTTAGCACCCAACTACCAACAATGCTAAATATCATGCAGTATTTAGGGCACAGACAATTAATATTAAAGAATTGTCCTGCTCAAAATGCCACTAGCATCCCTGTTGAGAATTTCTAGATAATCCAAGTTGTTGTCAATATATTGGGTTCAATTTTTTCTAGAATTCAATAAATTTTAAAGTTAATATGCAGGTAGAGACTTTGTTTAATGTGTACGCTAGGGTCCTTATCTAAATACCTCAATCTAAGCCTCTATTCCTTCTTAGGGAGGGAAACTCTACAACAGAATGCTTCGGGGCCAATCTTGGGTCTATATGATGAAGGGTTCCAGAGTATGCCACTCCAAAATATGCCATTTTAGCCTAAGGGTGATTTTGAGAAAAGGTGTTTGAGATTCACCAAAGGCAGAAAGAAGCGTTCAAGAGGATTCTTTTCTCTGACTAAAAGCAAAAACTTGAGAATGAGGACTGCCATAAATACCCTCTCATGGGGAAGTTCTTTGAACATGAGAAAGATGGAAAGTTGACACCAAGATGGACCTGCACAAACAAACCTTACTCCACTAACTTCCCCCAGAAGCCTAAACTTCCTACAGTTTGATGCTCTTGGAAGCTGATATGGTTTGGCTCTATGTCCCCACCCAAATCACATGTGGAATTGTAACCCTCAATGATGGAAGAAGGGTCTGGTGGGAGGTGATTGGATTGTGGGGGCAGACTTCCCCCTTGCTGTTCTTGCAATGGTGAGTGAGTTCTTATGAGATCTGGTTGTTTAAAATGTGTAGCATCTCCTCTTTTGTTCTCTGTCTCCTGCTCCACCATGTGAAGACATACCTGCTTCCCCTTCACCTTCTGCCATGATTGTGAGTTTCCTGAGGCCTCCCCAGCCATGCTTCCTGTACAGCCTGCAAAACTGTGAGCCAATTAAACCTCTATTCTTCATGAATTACCCAGTTTTGGGTAGTTTTCGCAGCAATGTGAGAATGGACTAATACAGAAGCCTAAATCCTTTTTCTTTCTCTGTCACTTCTCGACATTATTGTTCTTTTGTTAAGATTTTACATAACCTCAAGTTTTAACCACTTGTTTGAGTTACTCATCACTGAGTGCTCCTTTGTGTATGGATGATGCAAGCATTAATAAGTGTCTGCTTAGGCCGGGCGTGGTGGCTCACGCCTGTAATCCCAGCACTTTGGGAGGCCGAGGTGGGCGGATCCCCTGAAGTCAGGAATTCGAGACCAGCTTGGCCAACATGGTGAAACCCCATCTTCACTAAAAACACAAAAATTAGCCGGCTGTGATGGCAGGCACCTGTAATCCCAGCTACTCGGGAGGCTGAGGCAGGAGAATCACTTGAACCTGGGCGGCAGAGGTTGCAGTGAGCCGAGACCGCGCTATCGCACTCCAGCCTGGGGGACAAGAGCAAGACTTCGTCTCAAAAAAAAAAAAAGTGTCTGTTTATATTTCTTTTGTTAATCTGCCTTTTGCCAGTCTAATTTGTAGGGCCCCAGGGAGGGAACCTAGGAAAATAGAGGGAAAATGATTTCTTTCCTCTTCTACAATGATTTCTATTATAATGGCAGCCCATAATGTATGAGAAGAGAGGAAGTCATTAGAACATTCCTTGATTGGGTGAAAATATTTTGTTCTATCCCTATACATAAGCACTGAAGCATCACACATGCACAAGATCTCAAACAGTATAAAATCATTAAGGGAAACCATTGTGACTGGCTGTGAGAACAGGGAGTGGTAGGACTTGTGCTGTCCATATGCCACTCTGGTTTGATACAGTATTTAAACAATTTTTAAATTTGTCAGCAGCATCATTTGGTCAAATAAGAACTTCTCTTATGGATTTTATAATACTTATGTCCTTAGTTTTCTTTATAATTTTATTTTATAAGCACACATTTATAAACAAAATATTTTTACCTGTTTTGGAAACTATATCAATGAAATCACTTTCAATGGATTATTTTATGTCATGTTTTTGCTCAATATTGTATTCATAAGAGTAATCTTTGTGTTAGACTTGCTAAGGAGTTTTCACAACTTTTGAAAGTATTTCCCCTTTTTGTAATAGTTTAATAAGTAACATAGACGATTAGAGTCCACTACTGAATATATCATTTTGGCATTTCATTCTAACTCCAATAAGTGGGGAACGATATATAAGTCCAGTAAGAAAATTATCAAAAACAAACAGAATCAGGAAGTTACTGTAGGAAAATGTAATGTGTCAACGGAAAACTATGCATTGACTATAGAACATATTTCTGGATTATCTGATTCTAACCTTTCTCCTTACCTTTGAGCTATTGTACAACCTTGTAAACTGTAGATAACTGATACACAAATAAATTCTGCACTCTAATGGAGATTTAACATCACACACACACACACACACACACACACACACACGTCCTTGCATTCCTACTCCTAAAAAAGCCAGTTTTGCTTCTACTTGCAATTCAATTCCTCCACTCCATAAAAATTTGTGCTTTCTGACTTTTCTTTTGAGCTAGTTATAAGTGTCTGATTTCCTTATCTGATTGAGAACATCTTTACCACATGTTTATTTTTATATCTGTATGAGAGTCATGATTTTACCTTTTTCTGAGCATTATCTTTTGACATTACCAAACAAAAGGCATAACTTTAACATTATGAGGAGGAGAAAATTTTATAATGTACTCTCACTTTTCACAAGATTTAAGAAACTTTTGTCTTTGTTTAAGGACTACCACTTTAAGGAATATAATTGATTTCTAAGGAGCAGAGAGTTAGGAAATGTTCAAATCTCACACTTTGCAGAGTTGTATCTTCCATTCAGATGAAATGAATGGAGCACTGTTAATATTCTTCAATTATTGCATGCTAGATAGAGACTTTTATTATCAAAGCTACAATTTAACCAATTAGTGTAGATAAAATATTGCCCTATTACGTGCTGGCAAGATTCTCTTTCATCATCACAAACAAGAATTGGCACACAATATTATTTAATCGTTTTAATTGCCTATTAGGAAAGGTGTTCTATAGCACATTTTTATAATCTTCATGTAGACCTGTGATAGCCAAAGACAAGGAAAATACACACACACACACACACACACAATTCCAACATTTCAATATGACAAAAAAGAGATTGATATTCTTAGTCTGCTGAATTTAGAAAGACTCAGCATGTTATCTTAAAGTCACTTCAGTGAAAGAAAGCTTTACAAAGTTGTTAATTTATCTAGAGCTGGCACCCTTTGGGAAGAATACCAGAAAACTGGAACAAAAAAGAGGTGCAGCTTACCTCACAGCAGGAAAGAAGCAGCCTTTTAATTGGATTAAATCTCATCACCACAAAATTTATGGATCCTGGCCACTGTGCCAAAGAGGTGAGAAAATTTTAAATTAACTCGTTAGGCTGGTTGAGAGAGGTAAAACTCACCATTCACTCAGAAATTTCAAAGTTGAGGATTTATTAATGTAAAGGCATGAACAGAAGTAATGAAAAAGAAAAGTTCTGGGAATTTTGTGTCTTACCCCAAGATGTCTCTTATGCCTTGAAACCACACATTTAGGCTAGCTGGAATCTCTAAGAACATTTTTAGGGAAAAAGTTCTCATAGAAGTACAAAGATAAAATATCACCTTATTGCATATTCTCTTCCAAAATAGCAAGTTTTAATATGGTTACAAAATAAGTACTGTACTTAAAAAATTTTTTTAATTTCATTTTAAATGTATTTTAAATGTACAATTTTTAATTGTATTTTAAATTGTAATTTAATTGTATCTTAAAAATTAAAAGAAAATTCACATGAATCTTACATTTCATTAATTGTTAAAAATGTTGAAAGGGTTTTGTTGTTGTTGTTGTTGTTGTTGTTGTTGTTTTCTTTTTGAGACGGAGTTTCATTCTTGTTGCCCAAGCTGGAGTGCAATGGCACGATCTCGGCTCACTGCAACCTCTGCCTCCTGGGTTCAAGCGATTCTCCTGCCTCAGCCTCCCAAATAGCTGGGATTACAGGTGCACGCCACCATACCTGGCTAATTTTTTGTATTTTTAGTAGAAACAGGATTTGACCATGTTAGCCAGGCCGGTCTCAAACTCCTGACTTCAGGTGATCCACCCACCTGGGCCTCCGAAAGCGCTGGGATTACAAGCATGAGCCACCATGCCTGGCCATTGAAAGGTTTTTAACAACCACTACAAAAAACTATGGAGCTTACTATTAATTTTTATAATAATTTAAAACATATAATACAAATATATATAATATATATTTATATTAGAGATAATAAAACATTATAAATTCCTAATTTCCCTATCCAGAGCATATCTGGGTAAACCTAATAAACGAATAAATAATTATTAAATGGAATTTTGTGCAATCAATGAATTACAAATGGAATTATTTAATGTAGAATCCATTAGATAAATTGTAGCTGAAACCAAGCCTGATTTTTCTTTCTTTTTTTTTGATAAACTACTTTTATTAATTTTTCTCATATTCAATGGGGTAAGCTTATTCTACGTAACAAATATAATATAAACAGAGATGGTGGTTTCCCTTAATATCCTTTTTTATTATTATACTTTAAGTTCTAGGGTACATGTGCACAATGTGCAGGTTTGTTACATATGTATACATGTGCCATGTTGGTTTGCTGCACCCATTAATTTGTCATTTACATTAGGTATATCTCCTAATGCTATCCTCCCCCCTCTCCCCACCCCACGACAGGCCCCAGTGTGTGATGTCCCCACCCTGTGTCCAAGTGTTCTCATTGTTCAATTCCTACCTATGAGAACATGTGGTGTTTGGTTTTCTGTCCTTGCCATAGTTTGCTGAGAATGATGGTTTACAGCTTCATCCATGTCCCTACAAAGGACATGAACTCATCCTTTTTTAGGGCTGCATAGTATTCCATGGTGTATATGTGCCACATTTTCTTAATCCAGTCTATCATTGATGGACATTTGGGTTGGTTCCAAGTCTTTGCTATTGTGAATAGTGCCGCAATAAACATACGTGTGCATGTGTCTTTATAGCAGCATGATTTATAATCCTTTGGGTATATACCCAGTAATGGGATGGCTGGGTCAAATGGTATTTCTAGTTCTAGATCCTTGAGGAATCACCACAGTGTCTTCCACAATGGTTTAACTACTTTACGGTCCCACCAACAGTGTAAAAGTGTTCCTATTTCTCCACATCCTCTCCAGCACCTGTTGTTTCCTGACTTTTGAATGATCACCATTCTAACTGGTGTGAGATGGTATCTCATTGTGGTTTTGGTTTGCATTTCTCTGATGGCCAGTGATGATGAGCATTTTTTCATGTGTCTGTTGGCTGCATACATGTCTTCTTTTGAGAAGTGTCTGTTCATATCCTTCACCCACTTTGTGATGGGGTCATTTGATTTTTTCTTGTAAATTTAAGTTCTTTGTAGATTCTGGATATTAGCCCTTTGTCAGATGGGTAGATTGTAAAAATTTTCTCCCATTCTGTAGGTTGTCTGTTCACTCTGATGGCAATTTCTTCTGCTGTGCAGAAGCTCTTTAGTTTACTTAGATCCCATTTGTCAATTTTGGCTTTTGTTGCCACTGCTTTTGGTGTTTTAGTCATGAAGTCCTTGCCCATGCCTATGTCCTCAATGGTATTGCCTAGGTTTTCCTCTAGGGTTTTTATGGTTTTAGGTTTAACATTTAAGTCTTTAATCCATCTTGAATTAATTTTTGTATAAGGTGTAAGGAAGGGATCCACTTTCAGCTTTCTACATATGGCTAGCCAGTTTTCCCAGCACCATTTATTAAATAGGGAATCCTTTCCCCATTTCTCGTTTTTGTCAGGTTTGTCAAAGATCAGATGGTTGTAAATGTGTGGTATTATTTCTGAGGGCTCTGTTCTGTTCCATTGGTCTATATCTCTGTTTTGGTACCAGTACCATGCTGTTTTGGTTACTGTAGCCTTGTAGTAAAGTTGAAGTCAGGTAGCATGATGCCTCCAGCTTTGCTCTTTTTGCTTAGGATTGTCTCGGCAATGCGGGCTCTTTTTTGGTTCCATATGAACTTTAAAGTAGTTTTTTCCAATTCTGTGAAGAAAGTCATTGGTAGCTTGATGGGGATGGCATTGAATCTATAAATTATCTTGGGCAGTATGGCCATTTTCATGATATTGATTCTTCCTCTCCATGAGCATGGAATGTTTGTGTCCTCTTTTATTTTGTTGAGCAGTGGTTTGTAGTTCTCCTTGAAGAGGTCCTTCACATCCCTTGCAAGTTGGATTCCTAGGTATTTTATTCTCTTTGAAGCAATTGCGAATGGGAGTTCACTCATGATTTGGCTCTCTCTGTCTGTTCTTGGTATATAGGAATGCTTGTGATTTTTGCACATTGATTTTGTTATCCTGAGACTTAGCGGAAGTTGCTTATCAGCTTAAAGAGATTTTGGGCTGAGACAATGGGGTTTTCTAAATATACAATCATGTCATCTGCAAACAGGGACAATTTGACTTCCTCTTTTCCTAACTGACTACCCTTTATTTCTTTCTCCTGCCTGACTGCCCTGGCCAGAACTTCCAACACTATGTTGAATAGGAGTGGTGAGAGAGGGCATCCCTGTCTTGTGCCCATTTTCAAAGGGAATGCTTCCAGTTTTTGCCCATTCAGTATGACATTGGCTGTGGGTTTGTCATAGATAGCTCTTATTATTTTGAGATACGTCCTATCAAGACTTAGTTTATTGAGAGTTTTTAGCATGAAGGGCTGTTGAATTTTGTCAAAGGCCTTTTCTGCATCTATTGAGATAATCATGTGGTTTTTGTCTTTGGTTCTGTTTATATGCTGGATTACATTTATTGATTTGCGTATGTTGAACCAGCCTTGCATCCCAGGGATGAAGCCCACTTGATCATGGTAGATAAGCTTTTTGATGTGCTGCTGGATTCGGTTTGCCAGTATTTTATTGTGGATTTTTGCATCAATCTTCATCAGGGATATTGGTCTAAAATTCTCTTTTTTTGTTGTGTCTCTGCCAGGCCAAGCCTGATTTTTCTTAGAAACTACTGAACTATTAATAGTTGGAGAGTTGAAAAA
This sequence comes from Symphalangus syndactylus, assembly GCF_028878055.3. Lineage (NCBI taxonomy): Eukaryota > Metazoa > Chordata > Mammalia > Primates > Hylobatidae > Symphalangus > Symphalangus syndactylus. Next base: position 42,501,959 of record NC_072447.2, on the reverse strand, counting down.
CAATTTAAGAGTTTCAGTTATATATATCCTATTTCTTCAAGGACTGACAATTTACCTTTTAAATTTCCTAGACCCTCTACTTTCTTACTTTTTATCAGTCTCCCTTATTCTCCAATATAAAGAAAAATTATCAAATCAATCATTTTGAAATAAATTAATTCAATTAATCTTAATTATGTACGTATAAGTATAAAACATGTGGGTCCTCCAGTAATTTTTTTCCCTAGGCCAAATGGTGTCCTATAATTTGGAACAAGTAAAAGTTGCAAATTAAAAAAAAAAAACAACTGAGCGTTGGGCTCTTAGGGCAGAGAAGCATTTTATATTAGGTGATTCTATAAGATCCATGCAATGGGCAAAAATGCTCTTTTTGGGGAGCAGATAAATTATAAAGTAATTAGGCTAAACAAGATATTTGCTAGTTGTTTAGTATGATATTAGTCCTGCCCTCGGGGTGGTGGGAGAAAGAGATACCATATATGGATTTCTGACGTGCCAACTTCTGTCTTAAGATTTTATTGAGTAACTCCCTACTATGAAACAATAACCTTGCTTTTTCTTTGCCATAAAAACAAAATAAAAGTTTTCCAGCATTATATCTACATATTGTTTCTAGTAACAACAACAAAAAATCAACCATCCACATTATGAAATTATAATTTGGATATTTGTCAAAGTAGATCAGAATCTGTGAATAATGAAGTGGAAAGAAAAGAGTTTAACACATGTGTAAGGTAATAGTGTTTTTAAAACTTATACCACGTGCATAACATGGTATTAAGGGATTTATGGTTTAACACTAGATAGTACCTTCTCAGTCTGACAGGTACTCTGTCCCACAGTAGGACAGAGTAACCTTCAGTGATGATGACAAGTGAAATTACAAGTCAAAAGTAATCTATATCTGTATGACTTCATTTTAATAGGTTACAGAGATTTAATGTGATAATGTTGAACTTAATGCTGTGCTCCCCAAAAGCAATAATTGGAAAATCCCCCAACACTTTGAGAAATTGCTAATTCCAAAGAACCATCCTGCTCTTGAATATCTGATAAAAGATCCACCCCACCCTTACTCAGTGGCTCAGATAAGACAGATCACTGTCCTTCCTCATGAGACCCATGGCTCACTGATAACTCTGTTATTTGTTTCCACAAACCCAAGGTTTCCTTTTTTATTGGACATGTGTCTCATTAACAAATGTGCTCCCTAATGCAATAGCCTAAATAAAATAATTTCCTTTATTGTCTGGTTCACTTTGTCTTTCATAGCGTAGTATCGTGACTTGGATGAGATTAAACTTTGTCTTCAGATCCCCATATACTCCATCCAAGTAAAAAGGCCTCTCAGAGCCTTTGTATTCTTTTCCTGACGGGTGATCTGAAACTCAGCAATATGTCTGACTCCTATTCCTATGCCTGAAACTCTTGTCCACGGTAGGGATTTGATTTTTATTCTTTTTGAGTACTGGCTTGGTTTCTGGCACTAAATTCTTTTGGTTTCATGGTCTGATCGTTTGATGATTTCTGTAAGAGGATTAATGGTTTATGGAAATCTTGTCTCTGTTAGGTAAAAGATGAAAGAAAATCTGTTCTTTAGTCTTTCCTTTTTGTCTATTTGTCTATTTTGAGTCCAAATCAATGAAGAATTTTATCTCCACTGGGATGGATACCTAGTGGTTTGTATTTTTGTGTTTATGCTTGACCCAGGGCTGAAATTTTAGAATTGAAGCTATAAGTTTTCCCTCTGTGTCTGTTTATATGTTTATGTCTGTAGTTTATATAATTTACCTATCATTGTGTAAGTGTCCAATAGGTTTCTATCTCTAGATGGTATTAATGTTAAAAAATAAATAAAACTATAAAAATCTCTTAAAGGAGCTCTATTCTGAACGGCTTATAGAGATTTTAAAAACTGACTTATATAAATAGAAAATTCCTAAAATTTCCAGAAAATAGGAGATTTATCTACCAAAACTTTCGATATGCTTAATTTAAAATGTATTTTTACAGAAACCAACTTGGAAATGTGTTAAGAATTCAAATTTACATAATTTAGGTAAATTTTAGCACATTCTACTAGCTTAACACTTTTGGTTTTATCTTCTCTGATTTATCATATTTATAAACTTTTATTCTACTAGGAAATTATTTTCCTAAAATTATACAGGTTTACTGATGGAATATACTGGCATTGCCTTTACTAAATGTTTAAGATTATTTTAAAAAGTTTGCATTTAAACAAGTTGAATCACTGTTTTGAAAAACTTTATTCCAACAGAAATTATATCCCTTAGTGTGTCATATTCAAGAATGAAACTCATATAATCAAACATGACTGAATACTTTTGATGAACTAAGGTTGACTTTATAGAGTCTATACTTACAAAACCTTATTGGGAAAACTTGTCTGGTACTTCTCTCACAGGGTTCTCAGCCTCATAGGTGAGTAAGGAGGGTCACTTCCTGGCAGGCCCTGGAAACTTAGGATATTTTGGGGAACTCAAGGAGACAGAGATTCATCTAAGTATACTTGGATGAGATTCATCCAAGCTACTGCAAGTGAAATCTTATAGTGAGTTCTTGGCTTGGCTTCTTTGCCTCATAAAGCTTTCTTTAAAAAGCCTAATCTGAGAGTCTTCAGGCAGACTACTGGGAGAGAAAAAAAAAAAAAAAAAAACACTTAAGGTGGTTTATATGGTAAATTACCATTGTTGCTTTATCTATGTAAGTAATTATGGCAAATCTAATGAGAACACTTTTGTGATCAAGAATAATTGTTCTTTTAGATTATTTTTGAACAGAATGGTGAAGATTATAAAGATAAATTTTGTGTTTCTCTGGAAAACTGTACATTATCTATAGCATATCATTTTGAATCATCATTCTAGTCCTATTTATTGTCTTTGAGCTATTTTACACCTCTTTGTAAATTGCAGGTGACTAGTGGATACGCAAAATGTTTTGCATGGAGGGGATTGTGGCTTTTCACACTATGGAAAATCTAGTTTTGGTATCTATTTGCAAACTGGACTGGATTCTGTTATCTTCTTCAAATTGTCAAACCTTACCAAATTTTTGGTTCTTCATGTTTCTTTCAACATCTGATCACAATTCTTCAAACTAACATTTCCAAATTTTTTCTTTCCCACATGACTTAGACTGAGAACTAAAACCTGTCTACCCGGATCCTTCACGGGATCTAGGTTGCCTTGCAGCTGACCCTTTCCCCCAAAATCTGAAGAAGCTCTGTCAGCTGAAGCCCAATAACTTGCTATAAACTTTGAAAGACTCATCACCACAACAGTCTATGCATGGGCTGAAATTTTCTTTGAATGAGATGATGTTTGGACCACTAAGGAAATCCAGGAAAATGCTTGTGTGAGAGGTAACCACGACAGGCGATAATGTCACTAAGAGCATAGACATCCTATTTGAGAGTTTCAGGATACTCAGTGAGTGGTGCTGCATAACTGAAATACTTTCTTCCACCTATCTCTTGAAATCTGCCAGACCAGTTAACCTCAGGGATCGATTTCTGGCCCTTTAATGCAACCATTTATACATTTCTCTTTTTTTTTTCATTTTAGACAAACTTCTGCCTGACCTACAGAACTCTACAACATAGTTTCAAGAGATACTTCAACTGGTTTGTCAAGAGAAACACCAGAAAGAATCCTTGAGCAAGTTTCTTAGACACTGCTTTGCCGCATTTGGGAGGTTTATGATTACCTCTGAGTTACAATGGTATTCATTCTTCATGACCAAAAGAGAGGACTGACAATGTAAAAATTTATTTGAGCTCTCTGCTCCTGGAAAGCAGTGAGTGTTGAAAAATACCCCACACTTTGTTTGAGAGTGGGCCTCCATCCTCATAAAGGACCTGCATGATCTCCCATATTCTGAGATAAGACCCACTTCCACCCTTCCTCGATGACTCACAAAATTTCTCTCTACCCTTCCTTATGACTCTCATAAGACTTGTTGATGACTCTCTTATTTACCTGCCTTTATAAAATCCCAGGCCCTCTTTCTTTTCTATGAGATGTTCCTCATTAATGAGCATGCTCTCTTTCGCAATAGCCTGAATAAAATCATCTTCTTAATTGTCCTGGACACTCTGTCATTCACAAATGTCAAGATCCAACAAAGTGTCACTTATTCTATTCCTCAGGTGAGAGCGAGGGCTGCTAGGTGGAAAATAACACCTTTATTAACACGAGCCACGGCACTTGTCAGAAAAAATCAACACATCTCCGTAATAACCCCCCAAATTTTATACTATAAATGTTATAAAATAATTTACTGAAAAAAGTACATTGTCTTTAAATTTTGGCTTAAAATCCCTTATCTTTCCATTAATCTTCTCCACAGACAAAAAGGAAGAGGTGATTGTTACAAATAGCGAAATTTTGAAACTCACAATGTGAAATAAGCAATAAGCCATCGGGTGTGTTTGTGCTGTGTTTGTAGTATTCTTTAACTTGTTTTGCCCCTGTGTTTATTTCTAAAAGAACTACTACAGGGCTTTTTTGAGTAAACTATTTTGCTAAAGGTTTGGGGGAAATGGAGACAGAGAGTAAAACAGAACATAGGAGAGGAAAGAAATTCAAAATAAACATTAAAAATCAGGGCTCCAAAGTTTTTCCATGATCCCCACCCTAGAAGAACCCTCATTGACCATGCTTCTCCTTCTTCCCCGTATTATCTGCCATAATACTGGGGGCCTTCCATCAGAATAACTCTAGTCCCTTCCTTTTCTGGTTCCAGATCTTGGATCTTCTCAAAGCTCTGTCGCTTAATTTTTTTTAAATTGTGAAATATTACAAACACATAAAAATAGTGTTAAGAGATAATTTTCAGAAAAGGTTAAATCATGACTCTCATACAGATATAAAAGTGAACACATGTTAAAGAATTTATTTTATACATATGCTATGAGAGAACCAGGCAGATGTTATAACCGGTTCAAAGGAAAAGTCAAATTAGCACAAATTTATATGGAGTAAAGCAATGTTGAGGTGAATTGCAAATGAAGACAAAATTTTGGTTTTTTATTTTGGGTTATGGAAAAGGAAGGTATTAAATTTCTATCAGAAGGACACTTTAATAGTTTGCAGAGATTTCATGTAGCAACGTTGAATTTTATTTGAGCCCAGTATCTATCAGTTATCAACAGTTTATAAAGAAATGTAGAATAGCTCAAAGGCAATGAACAGAGCTAGACTCTAATAGCTCAGAAGAGTGTACTATAGGTGCATATCTTTTCATTGAAATACATTTTTTCTATGATAAACATGCATGCAACCCATAAAAAGAATATTTTACTTTATTGTTTTAGATCTCCTTTTCATAATGAAATATAATAGATATAACTAAAAACTCAAACCCCTCTACTCCAGTCCTCTTCCTGCCCAAAAGTTACCACTGCCCTGAATTCATTATACATTCCATCCAAACACATTTTTGTACTTTTACTGTAAATGTAAATGCCCACAGAATTACACCTTTAATTTTGCATTTAATGATTTAGAAAATTATATCATATTTATAATCCCTATGCAATTTTTTGAATCAATATTTTCAAGATAGGAATGTAAATGACAATTCAATTTTCTAATGTTAAGCCATCCTTGTATTTTTGATATAAAGCACTTGATTAAAATCATTGGTTTATTTAAAAATATATACAGGCACACCTCATTTTATTGTGTTTCACTTTATTCCACTTTGAAGATACTGTGTTTTTTTACAAATTGAAGGTTTGTGGCAACTGTGTCAAGCAAATCTGTTGGTGCCATTTTTCCAGTATCACGTGCTCACTTGGTGTCTCTGTGTCACATTTATGTAATTCTTGCAATATTTCAAACTTTTTCATGATTATCGTATCTGTTATGGTGATCTGTGATCAGTGATCTTTGATGCTACTGTTGTAATTGTTTTGGGGCACCACAAACCATGCACATACAAGATGGCAATCTTAATTTATAGATGTTGTTTGAGTGTTCTGACTGCTCCACCAACTAGCAGTTTCCCATCTCTCTCCTTCTCCTCAGGCTTCCTCTTCTTTCAGACACAACAATGTTAAAATGAGGCAAATTAATAACCCTAAAATGACCTCTGTTCAAGTGAAAGGAAGAGTCACACGTCTCTCACTTTAAATCAAAAGCTAAAAATGATTAAGCTTAGTGAAGTGAAGACAGCATGTCAAAAGCCAAGACAGGCTGACACCTACGCCTCTTGTGCCAACCAACCAAGTTATGTATGCAAAGGAAAAGTTCATAAAGGAAATTAAAGTGCTACTTCAGTGAACACATGAATGATAGGAAATTGAAGCAGCCTTATTGCGGATATGGAGAAAATTTTAGTGGTCTGGATATAAGATCAAACCACCTACAACATTCTGTTAAGCCAAGCCTAATCCAGAGCAAGGACGTAACTCTCTTCAATTCTATGAAGACTGAGAGAGGTGAGGAAGCTGCAGAAGAAAATTTGGAAGCAGGCCAGGCGCGGTGGCTCACGCCTGTAATCCCAGCACTTTGGGAGGCCGAGGTGGGTGGATCATCTGAGGTCAGGAGTTCGAGACCAGCCTCAACATGGAGAAACCCCGTCTCTACGAAAAATACAAAATAAGGCAGGCGTGGTGGTGCATGCCTGTAATCCCAGCTATTCGGGAGGCTGAGACAGGAGAATTGCTTGAACCTGGGAGGTGGAGGTTGCGGTGAGCCGAGATCGCGTCATTGCACTCCAGCCTGGGCAACAGGAGCAAAACTCCGACTCAAAAAAAATTAAATAAATAAATAAATAAATAAAAAAGAACAGTTGGAAGCTAGCAGAGGTTGGGTTCATGAGGTTTATGGAAAGAAGCCAACTCCATAACATAAAAGTGTAAGGTGAAGCAGCAAGTGTTCATGCAGAAGCTGCAAGTTATCTGGAAGATCTAGCTGAGATCATTGATGAAGGTAGCTACACTAAACAATAGATTTTCAATGTAGATGAAACAGCCTTCTATTGGAAGAAGACACTACCTAGGACTTTCTTTTTCTTTCTTTTTTTATTTTTTATTTTGAGATGGAATCTCACTTTGTTGTCCAGGCTGGAGTGCAGTGGCACAATCTTGGCTCACTGCAACTTCCTCCTCTTGGGTTCAAGTGATTCTTGTGCCTCATCCTCACGAGTAGCTGGGACTACAGGCATGCACCACCATGCCCAGCTAATTTTTGTATTTTTAGTACAGATGGGTTTTCACCATTTTGGCCAGGCTGGTCTCAAAGTTGATAAAGCAGTGGCAAGGTTTGAGAGGACTGACTCAAATTTTGAAAGTTCTACTGTGGGTATAATGCTATGAAGAGCATCATATGCTACAGCAGAATCTTTCATGAAAGGAAGAGTCAATTAATGTGGCAAACTCCATTGTTGTCTTATTTTAAGAAATTGCCACAATCACCCTAACCTTCAACTACCCCACCGTCCTGATCAGTTAGCACTGAGGCAAGACCGTCCAACACCAAAAAACTTGGTGAGGTCTCAGACAATTATTAGCTTTTTAAAGCTATGAAGTGTTTTGTTTGTTTGTTTGTTTTTTGTTTGTTTTAGACAAGGTCTTGCTCTGTTGCCCAGGCTAGAATACAGTGGTGTGATCATGGCTCGCTGTAGTCTTAGCCCTGACCTCCTGGGCTCAAGGAATCCTCTTGCCTCAGCCTCCTGAGAAGCTGGGACTAAAGGTATGCACCACCATGCCCAGCTAATTTTTTAAATTTTTTGTAGAGACAAAGTCTCACTGTGTTGTCCAGGCTAGTCTCCAACACTTGAGCTCAAGTGATTCTCTGGCTTCCACCTCCCAAAGTGTTGGAATTACAGGCATGAGTCACGACACCAGGCTTTAGATAATTTAAATTATGTGCATTGTTTTTTAGACACAATGCTATTGCACACTTCATGGACTGCAGTATAGGGTAAATATGTTTTATATGCACTGTAAAACCACAAAAATTACGTGACTCACTTTATTGTGCTATTCGCTTTATTGCACTGGACCACAACCAAACTCATCCATGATATTTCTGAGGTAAGCATAGCTGAATTTGATTTGCTAATATTTTAATGTTTCTGTCTAAGCGTGATTTGTCTGTAATTCTTCCTACCCCTATTGCCATAACAGATTTTTATGTGAAGGCTATACTCACTTGATGAAATGATTTGGGTGATTTCTTTCTTTTACATCCTCTGGAACTGTTTTTCTAAGAAAAAAATTACATAGTCTCTAAAGACTCGTTAGACTGCCATGTGAAAAATTTGGGGCTGGTTCTCCCTTCTCCACAGCCTAATTACTAGGTTAACTGGCAATTCAATTTCTTTAAAAGTATAGGTATGTTTAGATTTTTTTAAAAAATTTTTATTGAATTGAGACTAATAAACTATATTTTTTCCAGGAAATTATCCATTTTATCAGATTTTCTACTTTATTGATATAATTATGTATATACTTTTTAATTATTATTCTTATTGTGGTAAAAATGTATAACATAAAATTTACATCTTAACTATTCCTAAGTGTCCAGTTTAGTGGTATTAAGTATATTCACACTGTTTTGCAACCAATCTCTGGAACTTATCTTTTAAAATTGAAAGTTTGTACTTATTAAACAACATTTCTCCATTCTCTCCTCTTTCCTAGCCCTTGGCAACCACCATTCTACTTTCTGTTTCTATAAATTTGACAACTCTAGGTACATCATATAAGTGAAATCATACAGTAATCATCTTTTTTTATGACTGGCTTATTTCACTTAGCATAATGTCCTCAAGGTTCATCCATTGTGTAGCATGTGCCAGAATTTCCTTCCTTTTTAAGGCTGAATGATAGCTCATTGTATGCATATACCACATTTTGTTTATCTGTTCACCCATTAATGGACATTTGAATTCCTTCCACCTCATGGCTATTGTGAATAATGCTGTTTAGAACATGAGTGTGCAAATACCTCCTCAATATCCTGCTTTAAATTCTTTTGGGTATATACCCAGAGGTGCAATTGCATGTTTTCAGGAACCACCTTACTGTTTTCCATAGCAGCTGCATCATTTTACATTTCCACCAATAGTGTACAAAGGTTACAATTTTTCCATATGTTTGCCAACACTCGTTATTTTCTTAGATGGTAGCCATCCTAATGGGTGTGAGGTGGTATCTTACTGTGGATTTTATTTGCATTTCTCTGATGATTAAGTTTTGAGCATATTTTCATATGCTTGTTAGCCATTTGTCTGTAATCTCTGGAGAAATAGCTATTCAAGTATTTTGTTCATTTTTGCATTTTGTTTTTGTTCTTTGGGTTTGCTGTTGTTGAGTTACCGGGGCTCTGGATAGTAAGTGCTTATCAAATATATGATTTGCAAATACATTTTTCCATTCCATAGGCTGCCTTTTCACTCTGTTGATTGTGTCATTTGCTTAATATTTCTGCCACAACTGCAGTAATGTATTCTTTTTCATGTTTAATATTGGCTATGTACCATCTCCTTTCTCTCTCTTTCTCCCTCTCCTCCCCCAAACTGATTACCTGATTAGCATGAACATTTTTAAAGCTTTTTTATTTTATTAGTCTATTTATACAACCAAATTATGAGTTTGTTGATTTTTTCCATTGTTTTTTCTTTTATTAATGCTTCTTTTATTTCCTTCTTTCTGTTTTTGTTGTTTTTGTTTTTAATTCTTTACCAGGTTGCTCCGTTTACTTGCTATTTCTTCTTTTCTACTCTATTTATTTACTTTTTAAAATATCCTTCAAGTATTTTAAGCTTTATCTTCAAATTATTAATATATGGACTTTTTATTTGTGGTCCTAAATATCATATCACTCATATAAATGTGGAGTGATTTTTATTTATTCCTCCCAGGACTTGTGATTTTCTTTTTAAAGAATCAAAATCTTTAGTCTATACTGGAAATCTCTCAGGCAGTTTCCTCTAATATTGCCTAAGTCACGTTGAGGTCATACACGCATACTCATTCTATTTGTTCGTCTTTCAGGAACATATATGTTTTCCATCTCTTTACTTTTGTATATGCCATTTTGAGCAATTAATTCTCACAGGTAGGTTCTAGATCACTAGTTATCTCTTCAACTGCATCTAATCTGCTTTTGAACATAAACCTGTGCTTTTAGTTGGCTATATTTTTGATATTAGGAAGCTTTAAATTTAAATTTTATTTTTCCAAATCTGTATTGGCCAGAGCACAGGTTTTGACTTTTTAGAGGAGTTTTTGTTGTTGTTGTTGTTGTTGTTTGTTTTTGTAAAACCTAGTAGAGAAACGAAGTTTTCTTGTTAGTGATTTTTTTTGTAGTACTCACTTTCATGGTGGATGCATATTTTTGTGTGTCCAGGATACTTCCTGTGGCCTCATTTTCAACTTCTTTTCTCATAAAGGTCCTGGGCTTCATCTCCTATTCCTATGTGACACAATAACCAAAGACCTTGGTTTTTGTATCCAATAACGCTTTCTCAGATGGTATAAGACGTGAAGCAGTAATAGCTGAAGCAATTAGAACTGTATTTCATTTTTCATAATTTATGGCAACTGGGATGGGAAATTGCTCTTTCTTTTTCATGAGATCAGCTATGCGTTAACCTTTTTTTGTTGTTGTTGCTGTCATAGTTGGCACTCCAGGCTGATTTCAGAATTTTGTTTTTCCTTTTGCATATGCTTCATTTGTTATCTTCTTACAATGGGATTAAAAATCTCCCTCTTGACTTGAAATGTACCTAACATATAGAAATGATACTCAGGTGATGGATATCCTAAATACCCTGGATTGATCATTAAACATTATATACATATAATAAAGTATCACATGTATACCATAAATATGTACAAATATAATGTATCAAAAATTTTAAAAATCTCTCTCTCTTGAACTGCCAAAGGACTACTGCAAAATTCCTGCTACTTGGTTATGCACAGCAATTTAGTTGTCCCTTTTTTATATTTTTTATCTTCTAAATGAATCTTCTCCAAAAGCCTTATCAAGGTAATTTTAGAAAGAATAGAGCAGAAAACCTAAGTGCTAGTCTCCCACTTTCAGAGCTCCCAATTTAGATTGTAACTATTCTTTAAGTTAACATTTTCTCGAATATATATGTGTCTAAATCAAGAATGTGATCTGAAGTATACAATAGTGATTTCAATCTTGGTGTGCACTGAAGAAAAGAACACAAACAATGGTAGCGACAGTCTCACTGTATGCTGTATTGGGAAGACACTCCTGGAACATTATCAAGCAGAACATTATTAAACTTACACTGTCAGATGGGAGTGAGGTGCTTAACTCCAGAAGAGAAACCTTACAGGGACATGCCCATGGTTTTCAAATGCTTTATGAGTTGCTATATGGAACATGAATTAACATGGTCTGTCTTGTTCTGGAGTGCATTATATGTTTCAATGGGTCAGTTTATAAAGATTAAAATTTTGCTAAGAAAAATAACTATCACAAATAAAATGGCTTGTCTTTGGCAGGCATCAGCTTTGGAAGAATGTTAGCAGAGGGTGGCTGACTATGTCCTGGATATTCTACAGGGATTTTGGCAAGAGAAGGAAGATTGAACTGGATAGCTTTTCATGTTTCTTTTAAATCAAAAATTCTTTTCTTCTATGAAGCTTCCACATTTTGAACTTCTATTATTGTGCTTAGTACTGTGAATTGGTGGGAGATTTGTTTATGATTAAAATAGATAGGTAGCCACAGATTTTTGAGGAAATACAAGTGAAGCTAGAGAGTATAAATAGATGAGCCAGTTATCCTAATACTACTTTATCTCTGCTACTGTGTTGTTCCTTATTACTTATTCTCATCTTTGTTTAGATAGATATAATACCTAGCCTGCACAAAACCGAGAACAACAAAATTTATTAATTTACATCCTTGTTATATAATAAAAATATTTTGAACTTCCAGCTTCAAACATACGTTGGTTTCTTCTATACTTAAATTAAAGCCTTGTGTTTCTGAACTGTCCCTTCTCTTTTCAATGGTAGCATGTTTTTTCCTCACCATTATGATAGATGCATATTTATTTCTGGTTGTTGTTTTAAAGCTATATTCAAGCTTCAGCTTTGAAATGTATTTGTCTCCAAGAATTATAGGTTGAATTTTGTCTCCCAAATAGCCATATGTTGAAGTCCCAATATCGCAGAATGTGATCTTATTTGGAAATAGGGAAGTTGTAGATGTAATTAGTTGAGATGAGGTCATATATACTGAAGTAGATGGGCCGCTAATCCAATATGATTACTATACATATAAAAAGGGAAAATCTGTACACAGACAAGCACACAGGGAAAATGTCATGTGAACATGAATACAGAGATTGGAGTGTTGTGTCTACAAGCCAAGAAACCTCAAAGACTGCAGGCAAAACACTAGAAGCTAGGGAAGAAGCATGGAACAGATTCTCCTTCAGAGCCCTCAGAAGGAACCAACCCTGCCAACACCTTGATCTCAGACTTTTAGCCTCAAGAACTACAAAATGATAAATTTCTGGTGTTTAAGCCACCCAGTTTATGGTACTTTGTTATGGCAGCCTTAGGAAATTACTATACCATGAGATATATATAAAAAAAAACCTTGACCCTACCACAAAACAGATCAGTGGGCGTTAGTCTGCAGGGTAGAAGGTACCCTCTTCTTTTCTACTAATCTTATACAATTCCAAGATAGTTTAATGTCTTAAGAATACACTGAAGTCGGGTATTTGGTAACAATTGTGCATGAATACTTATTAGTAAATATCTCAAATAAGGGTACTTAGTATGCACATAAATTGTTTTCCTTTAACCACGCATTTGAACTGTGTTCCTTGCCACTGACACATACTCAGTCAGAAAAGCTTTTAACTTTTCAGTTAGAAATGAAATGTTTTCAGTGAATCAGCAGTTTTTCTTCATTAACAAAAACCCTTTTCAAATTTACTTCTCAAAGTAAAAATTGCAAGGAAATTGTAAACCCACCCGAACTTAGACATTTGTTGCCTAAAAGAAAATTAGGCCAAACTGAAAATAAATTAAGCTGAGTGCAATTTTATAATAATAAAAAATATGATTCATAGGGCAATTAAAACAAGTTTTGCCATGGGTCGAAATACTGAAAGTTTGTTCAAAAGTATCAAAAGTTTTTTTTTGTTTCTGATAGATTATTAGGCTAAAATCCAGAAGAATTTAAATTGACTTAAGCATTTGACTTCTAGTTATATTATGCTATAGTAGAATTCTCAATATCCTAAAGGTAGAGGATGTTTGTCATCCTTGCCTTGAGAGATTTCTGTAGTATAAATCTTGTCTTGTAGACTATTAGATTTGCAATTTGTTTCAGAAAGTAAGAGATTTGAATAAAGCAAAATGGGTAAAGTGCTTGGTGGGCAGAAAGATCTGGGGTCACATTCCAAATCAGCCACTTACAAGCTGCAGACAAGTTATACACATTTCGCAGCCTCAGCCTCAGTAAGGCAAGGAACTACCTTAAAAGACTTTAATAGTTATAAAAATTAAATGTAACATGCCTAGAACAGTTTCCAGACCGAAATAAGAGGTCAATAAGTAGTAGTTACTATTCAGCTTACTTTTCTTCCAACTAAACCTGATGTCACAATTCTTTCCTTCCTCCAATCCTGTCACAACTTTATTTGGATTTCATTTTTCTTCCAATATGTACACTTTCTACTGCTAATGTAAAAGTGGAAGGGAATATGACTACAGTCACTTCAAGGAAAAGGCTGTGTGGAGGCTGAATAATGGTACCCCAAATATATATTCATGTCCAAATCCCCAGAATCTGAATGTGTTACCAAATATGGCAAAATGGACTTTGCAGGTGTGATTAAGGGCTTTGAGATGGGAAGGTCATCCTGGATTATTTATATAGGCCTGATATACTCACATAAGTTCTTGTAAGAGGGACACAGGAGGAGTCAGATTCAGAGGAAAAGGAGATGTGATGAAAGAAGCAGAGATTGGAGTCATGTGCTTTGAAGATGGAGGAAGGGGCTTCAACCCAAACAATACAGCCAGCCACTAGAAGCTGAAAATGCAAGGAAATGGATTCTCCCTTAAATCCTCCAGAAAGAACCAGCCCTACTGACACCATAACTTTAGCCCAGTGAAACTGACTGCAGACATCTGACCTACAGAACTGTAAGAGAATAAATTTGTGTTGTTTTGAACCACTGACTTTGTGGTAGTTTGTTACAGTGGTAATAAGAAACGAATACATGGAGAGATGAAGAAGTCATTTGAGGTCGGTATCTGTTAGTGTTATGTAACAAACCACCCTAAAACAGTGACTTAAAATACCAAGCATTTATTTAGCTCACAAGTCTTTGGGGCTGCTTTGGGTTCTGCAAATCTGGTCTGGGCTTGGCAAATCTCAGCTGAACTTGCTCATGTATCTCAGGTCACTTTGCCAGATCTGTGTGCTGGCTGGTCTAGGGAGGCCTTAGCTTGATGAGCGGGAGAGGGGGTGTGTAGTGGCAGTTATCTGTTTTACATGCTCCCCAGAAAAGCTAGCCCATGCTTGCTCACGTGGTGAATGGGCAGATTTCCACAAGAGAGAACAAGGAAGAACATTTAACTTCTTGAAGCTTGGGCTCAAAATTGACAGAGCATCATTTACCCTGCTTTTGAACAAGGCATGTCACAAAGCCTGCCCAGGTTTCAGTGGTTGGTAAAATAGATTTCAATTCTCAGTGAAAGGAGCTGCAAAGTCATGTAAAGAGTGTGGATAAGGAGAGAGATAACAAATTTGAAATACTTTTGCAATGAATGTACCACACAGTCACTCTTGGAAAAACACGTATCTTGGCTTTTACCTGATTTTCTGGCCCCTGCATTTGGCCATGCCCTCAACCATTTCATAATTTTCCCTTTCTGTAGAATACCCATATGCTGACAAGCTTCTGATAAACTACTGTGGGCTTACTGTTAGTTTATAAAAGAACTGATTAACTAATTCGCTTGACAGCATTAATAGCTATTTACCTAGTCAATATGCCTCCCAATCCCATTTATATTTAACCTTTAAAAGCAAAGTGGAAAAGAAGTTTTGCCAAATTCCTTTTTCAATATATGATTCCAGGTTCAACAAGCCTCACCCATATGGAGTTACTAATGGAGTGTTATCTCAAGGCTTTTCTGAACTGTTTCTAATGCAGCTTAGCTAAGGACAAAAAAAGACCATATGTTGCATGCTGCTTTTTCTACGCAAGATCTTTCCTTCTTATTTCTTTACCCAGGTGTTACTTTTTAAAAAAAGAAAAAAAAAAAAAAAAGAAATGACGGTGTAGGCACTTATGAATGCCTATTCAAATAAAAGAAGTTACCAGGTCCATGTCATGCAAGTTGCAGAGTCCAGATGGGCTGGTGTGGCAGCTGTGTTTCAATCAACTGTGAAGGTGTTTCTCCCAGAATGCCTTGACAACAGCAACACCATTAGAAGCAAGTAACTCCCCAAGAGCCATATGGCATAGTTTTTATTTATTTATTTATTGTTATTGTTCTTCTTTTTACAAACACATCAAAGCCAGAAGATGAATGACGAATGAATGAAGCTCACTATTGCCCTTGCAATTGCTGAAATCTACTCTTTAAACTTTCTAGTCTCCTAGTAAAAATGAAATAATGTGTTGAATTCATCTTTGAATTATCTGAACTTTTTCTTCTCCAGTCTCACTGTCTCTTTCTTAATTTGGCTTTTTACAAATTTTATTTTAAAATTAAAATTAAATACAGTAATGTTAACATTTTACAGATTTGTGTATCTACTATCATAGTCAGGATACAACAGTTCCATCTGTACGTGAATGTTGAAGCAGCTTTATTCATAATCTCGCAAAACGGGAAGCAAACCAAACTCCTTTTAACTGGTAAATATATAAATAAATTGTGGTACACATCCATACAATGAAATACTACTCTGCATTAAAAAGGATGAAACTACTGACACAAGCAACAACATGGATAAATATCACAAACATTATGCTGAATAAACCAAGCTGGTCTCAGAAGGTTGCATGTTGTATAATTCCATTTATACAACATTATCACTTTTTGCCTGAACTTTTCAATTCCGTACTGTTTGGTTCATGTCCAGTATTGCCCCACTTTCCATTATAGTTTCAGACCCTCAACAAATGGCCTTTTTTAAATTAAAAATCAGATCACACCAGAGATCTGCTTAAATCACTTTAATGATTCTGTGAACTCCTGCATGTGATTTAGAAAGTTCTTCGTGATGTGGCTCTTGCCTATGTCTCCAGCCTAATCCCCTGCCTCGCCCATGGGATAACCAATGTTCTAATAATGATCACCATGTTACAGTTTCTTGAATGCATCATGTTCTCCAGTTCTTCTGTGGTTTTCCCCCTTGTCTGAAACCTCCCCCAAAACATCTCGCCACTTACCTCATTGTGTCTCTTAGCCCTTTTTAAAATACAATTATTTGGAAAAACTTTCACTGATTTTTTTCAGGGAGATAATGGGAAGCTTAAAGTTTCCCAGTCTGTGTCTGTGATTATAGAGGTGGTTTAAAAAGGCATCTGCCTATGCATCTATTAAAATGATCTGGAAGAGGTAGCATTGGCAGGTGCAAAGCCTTTCTAAGGCAAAGTGAATTTCAGTTTCTTCATTTAAAGCTTCCAGAGAGCATAGTTTAGGTCTCTGCCCACATTTACAAATGGAATACACTGAGGAGGCATAAACACTTACTAAAACCCTTGTAGGAGCACATTTTGCCTGCCAGCAACTCTTTGCCAAGCAAACATTTTGAAAACACTTGGACAATCCTGGCTGCCCCAGTGTTTTCATAAATATTTCCATCCGGCAGTCACAGAAGCCGCACAGAAGAGAGTGGTCAACAGGAAAACTTGAAATGGAAGAGGTTCAGTGAGCAGCTGCTGAGTTGTGAAAATGTATGCAAAAGCATATGGCTGTCTTTAGGGCCTTAAGGCAACATTTTCATTTATTTATTTATTTATTTTTTTATCCTGCAAAGATCAAAACACATGATTCCATTTCAGAAGATGTTCCAGTAAGCAAACTCCTCACTTTCAGAGTGTATAAATAGTTAGCATGACAGAAATATTTGCTTACCTAAAATGTTTTATTGAGAAATAAAAATTCTGGTATAATTTGGCCTGTTGGTCATCATGAATTTCTAATAATCTCTTCGGCATTCTTGCCTTCTATGTGTCCACCTTTATTTGGGAGGATGTAACGTTTAATTTTCTACCATTTAAGCTGAATCGCAGAAGGATATCTAGGTGAAAAACATTCAGAATTTGATGCTGGTGCAGAATGCTGCAATTTGCTTACTTGAGTATAAATGCTGAGCTTTCAACACTTCCATATAGTCAGCTATGTTTTGCGTTTAATTCAAGTATTGAATTATATCTAAAAATATCTCCACTGTTAAGGTCCCAAATCTTCCATCAAGGATAAATCCTCTGCAGTGTGTCCCTTTATGCAGGTAAGAAATTCCCCCATGGTTTTCCTGTTCTTCATGTTGGGAAAAGTCAGATTTTCTGTCATAGGCAAGAAATCTTCTCCAGACATAAGGGGATTTAAATTATGACAGTTTTTACCTCCCTGTTTTGTTAGGTGCCCCACTTGAAAAACAGTGTGTAAATATAAAGGTCTAATTTCTACTTCGGGTTCAGCACTTCTCTTAGAACAACAGTCCCTTGGAATATTTCACCCCCAAAATATTCTGTGGTCAAATAAATTTAGGAAATTTTGCAACCGTGTCATACCTTGGTTCTTGTAGATTCTCAATTCTCATGAACTTGCTAAAGCCCTAATTAGCATGGCATAAAGATGGCTCTTTTTCACTTTAATCCAGTGTTTCCAAACTTATCTGACAGTGGAATCAATTTTTTAACATGTAACACATTACCATGTTAAGGAACACTTCTTGGGGAATGTGGTGTTAAAACGTTAATGGAATTTTTAATAAGATGAAGACATCATCTAAATGCCTCTTCCATAATGCTTAGTGGCAGTTGCTAGAAGTTCTCCAAAATTAAAAATAAATGAACAAACAAAGCAACCAAAAAGGAAATAACTAATCAAAATGATCACTCTTTTAGGTATAATATATCTAATAATATTTAAAGCTTCTGAGCCATTGGCAGCATAGGATTGTAAAGCAGATTGGGATCTGAAAGGTGTGCTAAACTAGTCCACTTTTTCAGACACAGAAGGGAAAACAGCAAACATGTTAAGGTCCGACAGCCAGTAAGCAACAAAGCTGGTGTATTAGTACATTCTCATGCTGCTATGAAGAAATAATCAAGACTGGGTAATTTATGTGTGTCTGTATGTGTGTGTGTATGTTCCTAACACATTTCTAAGTAAAAATGATTATACAGTCCTTAATACTTTCTGGCAGAAATAAGGTTTGTGTACATTCCAATGCATAAATGAACAAATAACTTTTTAAAAAACAGAAAGAGGAAGCTATCCTAAAAGACCTTGGGAAGCTCACTTTGAACAGTTTCTCCAGAGTGAGATGTGCAGCCTCATGCCCCAGACCTATTTCTCCCAACTGGTGGAGAATGGTGCTATTACTCCCTGGTTTTAAATTGACTGATGTAATTGATTAGCCTCCAGTAAGCACTGGCATTCTGTCTCCTTTCCTTTCCTCATGTGAGGCTGTGTTCCTTACTGTGTCTGCTCTGATATTTTGCCTGAAAAGTATTGTCCCGAAGTCTTAATTGGAGATGTGGGAATTGGAAGCAGGACCAGAGATCTTAGGTTCATTTGGCCATCAGATCTTAGCTTCATTGACCAAAGACTTTTTCAGAAATAAAAGTGATATTTTGTCAAAATAAAAGATAAATCAAAGGTAAAAGATAAAAATCTCTATCTCTAGAATTGAGAAGCCAAAAACGTTTTCAGCACTGTGGAGATTTGCCACAATTTAAGGCTTGAATATATAGAGCCAAATCTCTCAGAGCTAAAAAGTTTTGCAAATATCATATTCCGGTTTAAGAACCATTTTGTCAAATCATGTAGACAGGAGCTGAACACATTTTGGGATCAGTGCTGCTACAAATTTAATGTGCAATTGGACCACCTGGGGATCTTGTTAAAATGACGATTCTGATTTAGAGGTCAGAGGTTGGGCCATTTTTAACAAGCTCCCAGGTGATGGTAATGCTGCTGGACCACACTTTGAGTAGCAAGGTAGCGCCTAGAGAAGTAGAACAACTGGCTGCAATAAAGAGAAGGAGCTTCACGATTAGCTCTTGAATTTTCACAGCTGTTCTTAAGGTGAAGCAACTCTTAGTGCTTTTTCAGGCCTTGGTGTTTTGCAAGTCTCCCAGCTGCAAGCATCACATGTAAACAGAACTACAGAAATGCAGCCTTGTCAGAGCAAAGACATGTGGATTGAAGGACTGAAAACAAAACAAAACATAAAGCAAGTCTTGTGGGACCAAGGCCAGGGCTGCCTGGGTCCCAGACCACAATGTTGACCTTTCTTTGCACTAGTAGGTTGCCATTTATGACATCTCTCTTTCTTCTCTCCAACAAAGTAGGTCTTTACATTAATTTAAAACAGGATTGTGTGTGTGTGTGCATAGGGAAAACATGAGATGGGCTTACCTGTTTCTTTGAAATCTCCCAAGGGGTTTGTGAAGGTACATTTCAGAAGATTTTGAAGTCCTAGAAGCAGAGGGATGGAAAAATGGGTAAGAAGGAAGGAATACGTGAAAAGGATTTTTTTAAGTAGCAAGAAGGACACAGACTGGAGACTCAAGTCAGAACATAAGTTTAAGGTAAAATGTGAGCTGTCAATGGAAAGTGGCATGTTTGTTTAGACTTGGTGTCAGGGAATCAGAAATATTCCTTTCAATGGTTTGGTACTATGTGTTGCACAGCAACTCAAGTTTTCTGCCTGTTTATTTTATTCTCTATCAGAAGTAGTATGCAAATAGATGGAGTTTTTATTTCCTTTCATGCTCTTGGATATTTGGATAAAAAGGCATCATCAAGTATTTTTATGATTATAAGCTCACATTCAATGCTCTGTGGTAGAATATCATTAGTAGAATAAAACGCCTTCAATAAGTCACCTCCAAAACAGTTTTCTTCTTGGAAAGTGCTTGTTTTCAGCATGGAACTGAAAATATCAAAATTTAAAAAGGCTCTCCAGAATTCAAATGAAATAGAATGAAGTTATTTGCCTTCCCTATGGCAGACAGTGTTCTTAGTAACTAAAAGACAGAGAAACATTTGGTGGCATTATGTAAGGACCGAGTCTAATACTGCCAGAGCCAATTAGTTGCAAGTTAACCTAAAAGGTAGGGGGTAAGGGTGGTGGTGGATGTAACTTTTAAAAAGACCTATTTTCATGCATATTTACATACATTCTCTTATTTTTAGCATCCTTCATTTTTTGGATATGCGTTTTCCAAAGCATGTTTACCAACTCAAAGCCAAAATCATGTTTAAAAATATCAATGTAAATTAAGGCAGCAGTGTTTTGTCCCCTTCCATTTATGTTGTGCAGGAAAACAGACTTCTGTGTGGCGTAAGCATGTTCCGATTGAAGCTTTAAATTGGTGGCTAGTAGCCTAGTTATAAAAAACTTGGCTGCCTGCTGCTCCTTGGTAATGTGTTCTACAGGCTGTTGTTTTCTGCTGATCGCCTATTTACAGTGATTTACTCCAAATATGTGGGCGTCTTAAGTATATGGGTGTTGTCCAAAAAAAAAGTCAGTTTATTCTAAATGATGAAATGAAAGGCAACACACAATAGCTTCTGTTGATCCCCTACTAATTCTCAGATTGAAAAAAGACCTTCCATAGAGTCTTGGAGGCCAACAGAGGAATTAGATAAGACGAAGGGAACCAGTTGCAAGAAAATGGTCATGTAAAAAGGGCCCTCTGCACAGCCACTGTTGGCACAGCACTGATGTGAGCAGAGGAAAAGAGGTAGATAAAGCCCGAACCTTTAAGAAATTTATAAATCAAGTTGATGAGGCTGAACACCATCCAAACAAAATGATGAGCTCAACTGCAAAGCAGAATAAAAAATTATGCTGGATCAATTTAATACAGTATGCCACAAGATAAGAGGCTCAAGATAAGGCAACACTTCTTTCTAGGATTAAACAATTATGCCATTAGAATGAAAAAGCCTGTGGTGATTCTAATTAAGACTTCTTTCCACTTCATATAGATCCATTAATGAGTGCATTTGAGGTTAATATTTTAAATCATTTATGAGTTTACCTAGTTATATCATAGTTCAACATCAAGTATTCAATTTTATTGAGCATACCTAAAGTGTGACAAGCACTGTACTATGTCAGAGGTTTATATGGTTAAATAATATATGTTTCTTCCCAGTCACAAGCTCCAGATATACAGAGATGAGGGAGGGACAGATGTGAAAACATAACTATAAACAGGATACTGATTATCGCATAAAAATGAAGAAAAATGATACATGAGCATAGAGGACCGTTATCAAGTATACTCAAGTGATCCAGAACAGGATTCTCAGAGATGGTTACATGAGGGATTCTTGATAAATGCTTCATGAAATCCAAGCACACAATGAATATGGGACTCTGCTGATTTTTTACTATAAGTTTATCAGAAAAAAATTAATGTTATTTTGCCATGACATTCTTTTAATGATTCTATGCTAGCTTTGTGTGATTACTTTTGTTACATTTTAAATTATCATAGATAGTTCATTTAGTAATTGTTCCCAGAATTTTGCCATGGCTTGAATTTAAGGCTATTGATCAATAATATGAAAACTGACAATTTTCTAGTTCTAGTCTTTTTGATACTTTACGTGTATCTTTCCAGTTTCAATGCAGTGAACTGACAATGCGAAGTATTTTAAGCAGAAAAAGGTTTAATATAAGGACTTAAGGTTTTAAATATGAGGGACTGAAAGTCAGCATCTGACACTAGACTCATCATAGCTGAGATCCAAAGATGAGGAAGATGCTGTTGGTGTCATACCTTCTGTGTCACATCTGTATCTCATGGCCGGGAGTTAATGACTTATCATGGGAACCCTGAGTCAGGCTACAAACAGATATATCTCTATGAATGCTTTGCTAGCAGTTACAGCAGCTGTAGCAGGAAAATGGCCTCCAAGTAATTTGATCTTCAGAGTGGGGCTCCCTGGTAGAAACTAATTGCCATTTAGAGGCCTAGCTTAAAGAGAGTCAGATAATGTAGTTTTTAGCTTGCTACATTGTGTTATATGAAAGTATGTAGAAAAAAATGGGAATACATGACAACTACCAATTAACTGTATTAATCTCACTTGTATTCCTCAAAGGTTACTAACACTTACCCAGAATTCCATCAGCTTTGACGACAAATTATCTAACTACATTTAATCTAAAAACAATTTATTTTATTATCAACTAGATTCATTTACTCATTAAATATGTGCTTACCAAACACTAACTCAGCACCAGGCAAGCACCCAGCTGCTGAGGGTACAGCTGTGTACTGAGTGGACTATGTTCTCTGCCCTCAAGGAACTTATAGTCTAGAGGAGAAGATAGGCTAAAAGAAATGATCACCTCCAAAATGTATACTTGAAATTATTGTAGGAAAAAGTAGGAGATAAGACATCAAAACACAAGAATGTAATTTGGATTTGGATGGTCAAGAAAAGTTTGTTTGTTTGTTTTCGCAGAAAGTTTTGAAAGCTTTGAACATAGCCAGCAGATGACTGAGGAAGACTCTTACAGGTGAAGAGAAAAATAGCAAAAGCTGAAGACAAGAAGGATCCTGGAACCTCCATGGAATTATAAAAAGGCCAGTGACTAAGGGAAGGTGGAAAGTCTTCCCAGAACATGAGGAGTTTATTTTTTTGTTTGCTTGTTTAATTGTAACAAAGCACACATGGCCCAAAATTTATCATATTAACCATTTAAAAAATATTCCCTTTTTTAGAGATGAAAAAGTAGGTCAAGGTTGCTAAACAGAGATGCTGGATGTTCAGGTCTCCTCAGAAAGAAGAACCAAAGTTACAAATGAATAATTATAATTTGAATAGTATAGCAAGCAGAGAGTGCTGGAGCATAGCAGGGAACTCATGGAAAGAAGCTGGGGCACAGAAAAGGAACCAAGAGCTGGCAGAGATCAGCTAGGAATGCTGAGCAACTAGGTGTTTCATTGAAAGGGTAGGTGGGAGTGTTTCGGCTCCTCTTACCCCTGTGGCAGACCACTGGTATCTGAACTGTTGGAGAGCTCCTCTGCCTTTGCAAACAGAATAGAGAACCAGGAAATAAAGCCACATACCTACACCTGATCTTCAACAAAGTCAACAAAACAATTACCGGGGAAAGAACACCCTATTCAATAAATGGTGCTGGGAAAATTGGATGGCCATATGCAGAAGAATGAAACTGGATCACCATCTCTCACCATATACAAAAATATCAAAATGGGTTAAAGACTTAAATGTGAGACCTGAAACTATAACAATTCTAGAGGAAAATGTAGGAAAAACTCTTCTGGACATTGGAGTAGACAAAGAATTCATGACTAAGACCTCAAAAGCAAATGCAACAGAAAGAAAAATATACAAATGGTAGTTAATTAAACTAAAAAGCTGTACAGAAAAAAAAAATCAATAGTGTGAACAGACAACCTACAGAATGGGAGAAAATATTTCCAAATTATGCATCTGACAAAGGGCTAATATCCAGAATCTACAAGGAACTCAACTCAACAAGAAAAAACAACCCTATTAAAAAGTAGGCAAGGACATGAACAGACACGTCTGAAAAGAAAACATATATGTGACCAACAAACATATGAAAAATATTCTAGATCACTAATCATTAGAGAAATGCAAATCAAAGCCACAATGAGATACTATCTCATACCAGTCAGAATGGTTATTAAAAAGTAACAACAAAAAAAAGCAGATGTTGGTAAGAATGTGGAGAAAAGAGAATGATTATAAACTGTGGGTCACAGCACCCACCCCCCCAATCCCAGGCTGATCACACTGAGTGATTGCTGACCTGCATCTGTCTGGGATGGAACCCCAGGAGACAAGCAAAAGGCCCTTGGGCCACAATCACTGCTAAGGTCCCTTCCTCTGCTGTCTTTGTTGGGGAGGAAACATAAACCCTGAGATCACCCCAGAACTGTGGTGGGCAGCTGGGAGTGGCAACCTGCAATCTACAGCCAGCATTCAAGAGGGAGAGGAGCCCACACTTTCAAAACATTGAGAGAGAGCATGGCTGCAACTGCGAGGATACATAGGGGAGCCACATGACTGAGGAAGAGCCTACCAACTGACCACTATGCCTACGCACCCCCTACTGGATCATGTCCCAAACCTTCAACACCAAAAATACCTTGCTAACAAACCCTTCTGTGAAGCCAAAAAACAAGTCAGCTACAAATAATGATCCTGCACATAGCCTTAGCCCTGTGAAAACATCTAGTAAACAAGTCTACTGACTATTCTCAATCTACACTGCAGTTAAAGAAACACCCACATGCAAAGATGAGAAACAACCAATGCAAGTACTCCAGCAACTCCAATGACCACAGCGTCTTATGTCCTCCAAACAATCACAGTAGTTATCCAGCAAGGGTTCTTAACCAGGCTGAGCTGGCTGAAATGACAGAAATAGAATTCAGAATATGGACATGAATGAAGATCGTCAAGATTCAGAACAGCAAAACCCAATGCAAGGAAACTAAGAATCACAATAACATGATACAGGAGCTGACAAATTATATAGCCAGTATAAAAAAGAACCTAACTGATTTGATAGAACTAAAAAACACACTATAATAATTTCAGAGTAATCACAAGTGTTAGCAGTAGAATATAACAAGCTGAGGAAAACAATCTTGGAACTTGAAGACTGGCTCTTATTTCTCTCTGAAGTAAGACAGTCAGACAAAATAAAGAAAAAAGAATGAAAAGGAATGAACAAAACCTCTGAGAAATATGGGATTACATAAAGAGGCCAAATCTTTTTTTTTTTTTTTTTTTTTGAGACAGAGTCTCGCTCTGTCGCCCAGGCTGGAGTGCAGTGGCGCAATCTCGGCTCACTGCAAGCTCCGCCTCCCGGGTTCACGCCATTCTCCTGCCTCAGCCTCTCCGAGTAGCTGGGACTACAGGCGCCCGCCACCACGCCCGGCTAATTTTTTGTATTTTTAGTAGAGACGGGGTTTCACCGTGGTCTCTCTCGATCTCCTGACCTCGTGATCTGCCTGCCTCGGCCTCCCAAAGGGCTGGGATTACAAGCGTGAGCCACCGCGCCTGGCCTTATAAAGAGGCCAACTCTACCAATCACTGGCATCTCTGACAGTGACGGGGAAAAAGCAAACAACATGGAAAACATTTCTGGATAGCATCATGAAAACTCCCCCAACCTCGCTAGAGAGGCCAACAGTCAAATTCAGGAAATACAGAGAACCCCTGAAAGATTCTACACAAGATCATCCCCAAGACACATTAATCATCAGATTTTCCAAGGTCAAAATGAAAGAATATTACAGGCAGCTAGAGAGAAACCGCAGGTCACCTACAAGGGAAACCCCATCAAGCTAATGGTGGCCCTCTTGGCAGAAAGCCAGAAGAGATTGGGAGCTTATATTAAACATTCACAAAGAAAGTTCCTCAACCAAGATTTTCACGTCCAGCCAAACTAAGATTCCTCAGTAAAAGAGAAATAAGATATTTTTCAGATAAGCACATGCTGAGGGAGTTTGTTACCGCTAGAATTGCCTTACGAGAGATCTTGAAAGAAGCACTAAATATGGAAAAGAAAGACCATTACCAGCCAATACAAAAACACACTTAAGTACACACAGACCAGTTACATTACAAAGCAGCCACACAAACAAGCCAGTATAATAACCAGCTAACAACACAATGACAGAATTGAACCCACATATATATCAATACTAACATTGATAAATGGGCTAAATGCCCCATTTAAAAGGCACAGACTGGCAGGCTGAATAAAGAAGCAAGGCCCAATAGTATACTGTCTTCAAGAGACCCATTTCACATGTAATGACTCCTGTAGGCTCAAAATAAAAGGATGGAGGAAAATCTACCAAGCAAATGGAAATCAGATAAAAGCAGGGATTGCAATCCTAATTTCAGACAAAACAGACTTTAAACCAACAAAGATAACAAAATTGGGAATGGAAATTAGTTCAACCATGTGGAAAGCAGTGTGGCAATTCCTCAAAGAGCTAAAAACAGAACTACCATTTGACCCAGCAATCCCATTACTGGGTATATATCCAAAGGAATATAAATCATTCTACCATAAAGGCACATACACAGAAATGTTCATTGCAGCACTATTCACAATAGCAAAGACATGGAATCAATGTAAATGTCCATCAATAGCAGAGTGTATAAAGAAAATGTGGTACATACACACCATGGAATACTATGCAGCCATGAAAAAGAAGGGGATTATGTGTTTTGCAGGAACATGGATGGAGCTGGAGGCCATCATCCTTAGCAAAGTAACACAAGAACAGGAAACCAAATACCAGCTGGGTGCAGTGGCTCTTGCATGTAATCTCAGCACTTTGGCAGGCTGAGGTGGGTGGATCACTGGAGCCCAGGAGTTTGAGTCCAGCCTGGACAACATGGTGAAACCCTGACTCTAGAAAAAATACAAAAATTGGCTGGGCGCGGTGGCTCACGCTTGTAATCCCGGCACTTTGGGAGGCTGAGGCGGGCAGATCACAAGGTCAGGAGATCGAGACCACAGTGAAACCCCGTCTCTACTAAAAATACAAAAAATTGGCCGGGCGTGGTGGCGGGCACCTGTAGTCCCAGCTACTCAGAGAGGCTGAGGCAGGAGAATGGCGTGAACCCGGGAGGCGGAGCTTGCAGTGAGCTGAGATTGCGCCACTGCACTCCAGCCTGGGCGACAGAGCGAGACTCCGTCACAAAAAAAAAAAAAAAAAAAAGAAAAAAAATACAAAAATTAGTGAGGCATAGTGGCATGAACCTGTAGTCCCAGCTACTCAAGAGGCTGAGGTGGGAGGATCACCTGAGCCTGGGAGGTCAAGGCTTCAGTTAGCTGTGTTTGTGCCACTGTACTCCAGCTTGGGAGACAGAGTGAGACTCTGTTTTTAAAAGAAGAAAGAAAACCAAATACTGCATATTCTCACTCATAAGTGGGAGCTAAATGATGAGAACACATGAACACAGAGAGAAGAACAACAGACACTGGGGCCTACTTGACGGCGGACCGTGGGGGGGGGAGTTCAGAAAAAATAACTATTTGGGTATTAGACTTAGTACCTGGGTGACAAAATAATCTGTACAGCAAACCCCTGTGACACAGAGTTTAGCTATAAAACAAACCTATATATGTACATCTCAACCTAAAATAAAAGTTAAAAAAAAAACGGTTGGAATGCAAGTTAATACAATCTCTATGGAAAACAGTATGGAGATTTCTTGAAGAACTAAAACTAGGACTACCATTCCATTTGATTCAGCAATTCCTCTACTGGGTATCTACTTAAAGGAAGAGAAATCATTATATCACAAAGATACCTGAACTCATATGTTTAACAAACCTAAGTGTTCATCAGGGGAGGAATAGATAAAGAAAATATGGTCTATATACACCACGAAATGCTACTCAGTCATAAAAAAGAACGAAATCATGTCTTTTACAGCCACATAGATGAAACTGCAAGCCATTATCTTAAGTGAAACAACCCACAAAAAGACAGACAAATACCACATATTCTCACTTACAAGTGGGAGCTACATAGTGCACACACACAAACATAGAAAGCGAAATAATAGCCACTGGAGACTCAGATGGGTGGGAGTACAGGTGGGGTTGGGTGGGTAAGGGATAAGGAATTACCTAACAGATACAATGTACACTATTTGGGTGACAGCAACACTAAACAATATATCCATGTAACAAAACTACACTTGTACCCTCTAAATCTATAAAAACAAAAATACTTTTTTAATTACAAAAAAAGTTAAAGGTAGGGTCTCACTATATTGCCCCAGCTGGAGTGCAGAAGCTATTTACAGGGGCAAGCACGGCACACCATTTAAGCACATTCACGTTCTTGTGCAACTAATCTCCAGAACTCTTTTCATCTTGCAAAACTGAAACTGTATACCCAGTAACTCCCCATTCTTCCCTCTCCCCAGCCTCTGACAGCCACCTTTCTACTTTCTGCCTCTGTGAATTTGATACTCTAGACACCTCGCATGAGTGGAATCATACAGAATTTGCCCTTTTGTGACTGGCTTATTTCACTTAGAGTAATGTCTTCAAGTTTTATCCATGTTGTAGCATGTGTCAGAATTTCATTATAAGGCTGAATAATATTCTATTGTATGTATATACTATATTTTATTCATCCATTTATCTTTTGATAAACACCTGGGTTGCTTCTACTTTTTAGCTATTGTGAATATTACTACTATGAATATGATTATACAAATAATCTCTTTGAGACTTGACTTTCAATTCTTTTAGGTATGTACCCAGAAATGGAATTTCTGGGGGTGGAGCCAAGATGGCCGAATAGGAACAGCTCCAGTCTACAGCTCCCAGTGTGAGCCACGCAGAAGACAGGTGATTTCTGCATTTCCAACTGAGGTACCGGGTTCACCTCACTGGGGAGTGTCGGACAGTGGGTGCAGGACAATGGGTGCAGCGCACTGAGCGTGAGCCAAAGCAGGGCAAGGCATTGCCTCACCTGGGAAGTGCAAGGCGTCAGGGAATTCCTTTTCCTAGTCAAAGAAAGGAGTGACAGATGGCACCTGGAAAATCGGGTCACTCCCACCCTAATACTGCGCTTTTCCAATGGTCTTAGCAAATGGCACACCAGGAGATTATATCCGGTGCCTGGCTCGGAGGGTCCTATGCCAACGGAGCCTCACTCATTGCTAGCACAGCAGTCTGAGATCAAACTGCAAAGCTGCTGCAAGGCTGGGGGAGAGGCACCCGCCATTGCCAAGGCTTGAGTAGGTAAACAAAGCAGCCGGGAAGCTCAAACTGGGTGGAGCCTACTGCTCGAACTGGGTGGAGCCTACCGCAGCTCAAGGAGGCCTGCCTGCCTCTGTAGACACCACCTCTGGGGGCAGGGCATAGCCAAACAAAAGGCAGCAGAAACCTCTGCAGACTTAAATATCCCTGTCTGACAGCTTTGAAGGAGAAGTGGTTCTCCCAGCACGCAGCTTGAGATCTGAGAACGGACAGACTGCCTCCTCAAGTGGGTCCCTGACCCCCGAGTAGCCTAACTGGGAGGCACTCCCCAGTAGGGACAGACTGACACCTCACATGGCCGGGTACTCCTCTGAGACAAAACTTCCAGAGGAACAATCAGGCAGCAACATCTGCTATTCACCAATATCCGTTGTTCTGCAGGCCTCTGCTGCTGATACCCAGGCAAACAGGGTCTGGAGTAGACCTCCAACAAACTCCAACAGACCTGCAGCTGAGGGTCCTGACTGTTAGAAGGAAAACTAACAAACAGAAAGGACATCCACACCAAAACCCCATCCGTATATCACCATCATCAAAGACCAAAGGTAGATAAAACCACAAAGATGGGGAAAAAACAGAGGAGAAAAACTGGAAACTTTAAAAATCAGAGAGCCTCTCCTCCTCCAAAGGAACACAGCTCCTCACCAGCAACGGAACAAAGCTGGACAGAAAATGACTTTGACGAGTTGAGAGAAGAAGGCTTCAGATGATCAAACTACTCTGAGCTAAAGGAGGAAGTTCGAACCCATGGCAAAGAAGTTAAAAACCTTGAAAAAAATTAGACGAATGGCTAACTAGAATAACCAATGCAGAGAACTCCTTCAAGGACCTGGTGGAGCTGAAAACCACGGCATGAGAACTACGTGACAAATGCAGAAGCCTCAGTAGCCAACTCGATCAACTGGAAGAAAGGGTATCAGTGATGGAAGATTAAATGAATGAAATGAAGCGAGAAGAGAAGTTTAGAGAAAAAAGAATAAAAAGTAATGAACAAAGCCTCCAAGAAATATGGGACTATGTGAAAAGACCAAATCTACGTCTGATTGGCGTACCTGAAAGTAACGGGGAGAATGGAACCAAGTTGGAAAACACTCTGCAGGATATTATCCAGGAGAACTTCCCCAATCCAGTAAGGCAGGCCAATATTCAAATTAAGGAAATACAGAGAACGCCACAAAGATAATCCTCGAGAAGAGCAACTCCAAGACACATAATTGTCAGATTCACCAAAGTTGAAATGAAGGAAAAAATGTTAAGGGCACCCAGAGAGAAAGGTCGGGTTACCCACAAAGGGAAGCCCATCAGACTAACAGCTGATCTCTTGGCAGAAACTCTACAAGCCAGAAGAGAGTGGGGGCCAATATTCAACATTCTTAAAGAAAAGAATTTTCAACCCAGAATTTCATATCCAGCCAAACTAAGCTTCATAAGTGAAGAAGAAATAAAATCCTTCACAGACAAGCAAATACGGAGAGATTTTGTCACCACCAGGCCTGCCCTAAAAGAGCTCCTGAAGGAAGCACTAAACATGGAAAGGAACAACCGGTACCAGCCACTGCAAAAACATGCCAAATTGTAAAGACCATCGAGGCTAGGAAGAAACTGCATCAACTAAAGAGCAAAATAACCAGCTAACATCATAATGACAGGATCAAATTCACACATAACAATATTAACCTTAAATGTAAATGGGCTAAATGCTCCAATTAAAAGACACAGACTGGCAGATTGGATAAAGAGCCAAGACCCATTAGTGTGCTATATTCAGGAAACCCATCTCATGTGCA
The DNA here is from genome assembly GCF_028878055.3 of Symphalangus syndactylus. NCBI lineage: Eukaryota > Metazoa > Chordata > Mammalia > Primates > Hylobatidae > Symphalangus > Symphalangus syndactylus. Next base: position 42,471,106 of record NC_072447.2, on the reverse strand, counting down.
GAGACACACATAGGCTCAAAATAAAGGGATGGAGGAAGATCTACCAAGCAAATGGAAAACAAAAAAAGCAGGAGTTGCAATCCTAGTCTCTGATAAAACAGACTTTAAACCAACAAAGATCAAAAGAGACAAAGAAGGCCATTACATAATGGTAAAGGGATCAATTCAACAAGAAGAGCTACCTATCCTAAATATCTATGCACCCAATACAGGAGCACCCAGATTCATAAAGCAAGTCCTTAGAGACCTACAAAGAGACTTAGACTCCCAAATAATAATAATGGGAGACTTGAACACCCCACTGTCAACATTAGACAGATCAACGAGACAGAAAGTTAACAAGGATATCCAGGAACTGAACTCAGCTCTGCACCAAGCGGACCTAATAGACATCTACAGAACTCTCCACCTTAAATCGACAGAATATACATTCTTTTCAGCACCACACCACACCTATTCCAAAATCGACCACATAGTTGGAAGTAAAGCACTCCTCAGCAAATGTAAAAGAACAGAAATTATAACAAACTGTCTCTCAGACCACAGTGCAATCAAACTAGAACTCAGGATTAAGAAACTCACTCAAAACCGCTCAACTATATGAAAACTGAACAACCTGCTCCTAAATGACTACTGGGTACATAACGAACTGAAGGCAGAGATAAAGATCTTTGAAACCAACGAGAACAAAGACACAACATACCAGAATCTCTGGGACACATTCAAAGCAATGTGTAGAGGGAAATTTATAGCACTAAATGCCCACAAGAAAAAGTAGGAAAGATCTAAAATTGACACCCTAACATCACAATTAAAAGAACTAGAGAAGCAAGAGCAAAAACATTCAAAAGCTAGCAGAAGGCAATAAATAACTAAGATCAGAGCAGAACTGAAGGAAATAGAGACACAAAAAACCCTTCAAAAAAATCAATGATTTCAGGAGCTGGTTTTTTGAAAAGATCATGAAAATTGATAGACTGGCAGCAAGACTAATAAAGAAGAAAAGAGAGAAGAATCAAATAGACACAATAAAAAAGGATAATGGGATATCACCACTGATCCCACAGAAATACAAACTACCATCAAAGAATACTATAAACACCTCTATGCAAATAAACTAGAAAATCTAGAAGAAATGGATAAATTCCTGGACACATACACCCTCCCAAGACTAAACCAGGAAGAAGCTGAATCTCTGAATATATCAATAACAGGCTCTGAAATTGAGACAATAATTAATAGCCTACCAACCAAAAAAAGTCCAGGACCAGATGGATTCACAGCTGAATTCTACCAGTGGTACAAGGAGGAGCTGGTACCATACCTTCTGAAACTATTCCAATCAATAGAAAAAGAGGGAATCCTCCCTAACTCACTTTATGAGGCCAGCATCATCCTGATACCAAAGCCTGGCAGAGACACAACAAAAAAAAAAAAAACAGAATTTTAGACCAATATCCCTGATGAACATCGATGCAAAAATCCTCAATAAAATACTGGCAAAACGAATCCAGCAGCACATCAAAAAGCTTATCCACCATGATCAAGTGGGCTTCATCCCTGGGATGCAAGTCTGGTTCAACATATGCAAATCAATAAAGGTAATCCAGCATATAAACAGAACCAAAGACGAAAACCACATGATTATCTCAATAGATGCAGAAAAGGCCTTTGACAAAATTCAACAACGCTTCATGCTAAAAACACTCAATAAGTTAGGTATTTGATGGGACGTATCTCAAAATAATAGGAGCTATCTATGACAAACCCACAGCCAATATCATACTGAATGGGCAAAAACTGGAAGCATTCCCTTTGAAAACTGGCACAAGACAGGGATGCCCTCTCTCTCCACTCCTATTCAACATAGTGTTGGAAGTTCTGGCCAGGGCAATCAGGCAGGAGAAGGAAACAAAGGGTATTCAATTAGGAAAAGAAGTCAAATTGTCCCTGTTTGCAGATGACATGATTGTATATCTAGAAAACCCCATTGTCTCAGCCCAAAATCTCCTTAAGCTGATAGTCAACTTCAGCAAAGTCTCAGGATACAAAATCCATGTGCAAAAATCACAAGCATTGTTATACACCAATAACAGACAAACAGAGAGCCAAATCATGAGTGAACTCCCATTCACAATTGCTTCAAAGAGAATAAAATACCTAGGAATCCAACTTACAAGGGATGTGAAGGACCTCTTCAAGTAGAACTACAAACCACTGCTTAATGAAATAAAAGAGGATACAAACAAATGGAAGAACATTCCATGGTCATCGGTAGGAAGAATCAATATCGTGAAAATGGCCATACTGCCCAAGGTAATTTATAGATTCAATGCCATCCCCATCAAGCTACCAATGACTTTCTTCACAGAATTGGAAAAAACTAAAGTTCATAGGGAACCAAAAAAGAGCCCACATTGCCAAGTCAATTCTGAGCCAAAAGAACAAAGCTGGAGGCATCACGCTACCTGACTTCAAACTATACTACAAGGCTACAGTAACCAAAACAGCATGGTACTGGTACCAAAACAGAGATATAGACCAACGGAACAGAAGAGAGCTCTTAGAAATAATGCCACATATCTACAACTATCTGATCTTTGACAAACCTGACAAAAACAAGCAATGGGAAAAGGATTCCCTATTTAATAAATGGTGCTGGGAAAACTGGCTAGCCATATGTAGAAAGCTGAAATTGGATCCCTTCCTTACACCTTATACAAAAATTAATTCAAGATGGATTAAAGACTTACATGTTAGACCTAAAACCATAAAAACCCTAGAAGAAAACCTAGGCAATACCATTCAGGGCATAGGCATGGGCAAGGACTTCATGACTAAAACACCAAAAGCAATGGCAACAAAAGCCAGAATTGACAAATGGGATCTAATTAAATTAAAGAGCTTCTGCACAGCAAAAGAAATTACCATCAGAGTGAACAGGTAACCTACAGAATGGGAGAAAATTTTTGCAATCTACTCATCTCACAAAGGGCTAATATCCAGAATCTACAATGAACTCAAACAAATTTACAAGAAAAAAACAAACAACCCCATCAAAAAGTGGGCGAAAGATATGAACAGACACTTCTCAAAAGAAGACGTTTATGCAACGAAAAGACACATGAAAAAATGCTCATCATCACTGGCCATCAGAGAAATGCAAATCAAAACCACAATGAGATACCATCTCACACCAGTTAGAATGGCCATCATTAAAAAGTCAGGAAACAACAGGTGCTGGAGAGGATGTGGAGAAATAGGAACACTTTTACACTGTTGGTGGGACTGTAAACTAGTTCAACCATTGTGGAAGACACTGTGGCGATTCCTCCGGGATCTAGAACTAGAAATACCATATGACCCAGCCTCCCATTACTGGGTATATATCCAAAGGATTGTAAATCATGCTGCTATAAAGACACATGCACACGTATGTTTGTTGCGGCACTATTCACAATAGCAAAGACTTGGAACCAAGCCAAATGTCCAAGAATAATAGACTGGATTAAGAAAATGTGGCACATATACACCATGGAATACTATGCAGCCATAAAAAACGATGAGTTCATGTCCTTTGTAGGGACATGGATGAAGCCGGAAACCATCATTCTCAGCAAACTATCGCAAGGACAAAAAACCAAACACTGCATGTTCTCACTCATAGGTGGGAATTGAACAATGAGAACACATGGACACGGGAAGGGGAACATCACACACTGGGGCCTGTTGTGGGGTGGGGGGAAGGGGGAGGGATAGCATTAGGAGATATACCTAATGTTAAATGAGGAGTTAATGGGTGCAGCACACCAACATGGCACATGTATACATATGTAACAATCCTGCACGTTGTGCACATGTACCCTAAAACTTAAAGTATAATAAAAAAAAGAAAAAAAAACAATAAAAAGAAATGGAATTTCTGGATTGTATGGTAATTTTATTTTTAATTTTTGGAGGAACTGCCATGCTATTTTCCATAACTTTCCCACCCATTTTAGTTTCCCACCAGTAGTGCAGAAGGGTTCTAATTTTTCTACCTCCTCATTGACATTGCTTTTTTTAAGAAGTAGCCATTTTCATGAGCATCAGGGGATATTTCATTGTTGTTTTTACTTGTATTTCCCTAAAGATTAGTGATGTTGAGCATATTTCATATGCTTTTTGGCTGTTTGTATACCTTCTTTGGATAAATGTCTAAGTCTTTTGCCTATTTTTAATTAGGTTATTTGTTTTGGTGTTGTTGAGTTATAGAATTTCTTTATATATTCTGGATATTCTTTGTCAGATATATTTTCTGCAAATATGTTCTCTCATTCCCTGGGTTGCCTTTTCACTCTGTTGATTATGTCCTTTGATGGATAGAAGTTTTTACTTTTGATGTAGTCCAATTTATTTTTTCTTTTGTTGCCTGTGCTTTTGGTGTCACACCAAAGAAATCATTGCCAATGACAATGTTATGAAGATTTCCCCCATGCTTTCTTCTCAAAGTTTTATCATTTTAACTCTTACATTTAGGTATTTGATACATTTTGAGTTAATTTTTGTATCTTGTATAAGATCCAATTTCATTTTTTTGCATGTGGATATCCAGTGTTATCAACACCATATGTTTGAAAGATTGTTATTTCCCATGAAGAGATTTTTAATTTTCATCTTTGATATAAATGTGAATGTTCTTGCAATAGTCTCCTTTTTGCTATTTTCTATTTATTGTGTATCTTCATATTTTGAATATTGCCTACACAAAATTTTTTTAACGTTTTGTCAAAAATATCAGCTTATACTTTGAGCTGCCCAACACTGTTCTGAGAAGTGCTGATCATCCTTCTATTTCTAGTTTTACTCTTACTGATTCTTAACGCCATTTATCTACCTTCTCCTCTATAATTTCCTGTCTTCTTTCACTACCAAAATGCTCAGATGCTTGGGTAATAATCTTTGCCACTTTCTACTTGCAACATATGGCATTTGTATTTCTGCCTTCTATGCATTCCTGAAGGTTCTTAATGGTTTCTCTTAAAAGTTTTCCTTACTTAGTCTTCATTCTGCTGCATTTGACTGTGACTCATTCCATCTTGAATGATTTTCTGCACCCCTTCCGCACACTGATATCCTATTATATTTTTCTGATCCAACAAATTTCAATTCAAAATAATGTCTTTAATACCTTTCATGTTATGCATATGAGATACGAAGAAAAATTATAATAGCCCTTATCAGTGTTTTCTGTACTCCTCAGATTCCTCTTCCCTTCACTAATTCTCTCACTTTCTCCTGACATTTCTTGTACAGTCTTTAGCTATCTGTCCTCTTCTTTTTCCTCCTCCCCCTGTTAAAATTACATACATTCATTCCTTTTCTCCACTAAAGGGCAAGGACTGGCCTCAGAGTGAGCAGTACAGCATCTTCCACAGAGTAGATACTAATAAACACGACTTGAATTATGGAAAGTCTATAAAGAGCAGGATCAAACTCATGATAGACTAAAAAGGTCAAATAAGGGGGAGGGAAACCCACCACTACTCATTGTGTGCTAGAGCAGGAGGAAAATGGATCATAACAGTAGGCTTACGAAATGGAAATACATAGACTGGGGTGACACTAAGTAGGACATTGAATAATATCCCTATAGATAAGCAAATTTTTAGAGGATTATTTCTGAAGTCAGGAAATAAGCAAGTGGGAAAAAACCAAGGTTCTGAAAATGAAGAAGCAATTTAAGATAGAAAAGAACCACTAAATTTTGAAAAGGCAAAGTATTCTTGGGTCAGATGACCTCAAAACTGAGTACTACAAGAATCTGCATACAATCTCAGTACTTAGCCGCAATATCCCAATACTTTTTTAGAAAAAGGTGAAATAAAACATGATGTAAATGGATGAAGGGATGTTTTAGGGTTTAGAAGCCTCTGACATTACTAAACATCAATTACAAGGTTCTTACAGGAATCAAAATGGAAAGTGAAGCAAGAATAGCTGACAGAATGATGGATGAGATAGAATGAATGCTTCTGAAGACGCATATGTTTACAAATAGTCACTGGCAGGGATAGAATACCTTGTAGGCAGGAGACTAGACCAAGTGATTTGAAATGAAAAGCAAAACTTATTCTTACTAATTTTTTCTTTATATGCAGATAATGATAATGGTCATTAAAATGAACTATTAATAAGAAAAAAAGATCTGTGATATAGATTCTGTATTATAACTTCTATAATTTCACCACAGAAAGGCAATTCTCAGTGTCCTACATTTCTAGAACTCCCTTTTGAGAAAAGCAAGAAAGGGTGGCTGCTTCTTGCTTTGTGTCTTGTGACTCTACTGTCCCAGATAACACTGATTTGATCATGAATTAATGCTGAAATCAAAGATAACCAGATAGAGGCTAGATCAGGAGCTAAAGAAGTAACCTACCATTAAGAACTCTGTCTAGTTTGGGCATGCCATATTGGATGCTAACTACCAGATTCAATGGGATTCCCTCTCAGGGAGTATTTTTTGAGAATCACAAATAAACACAGTCAAACAAACAGAAAGAGAAGCAGTAATAATAGTAGAGGCAGACGGCATAGAAGAAGAAACAAATAATAAATAAATTATATAATTAGGAAAAGAGACAGAAGGTGAGAAAGGCAGAATCATAAGAAGACAATAGGAGCCTGCTTCTTGGGGGATGATGTGATAACTGATTCCTTAAAGCTGCTTTCCTGTTCTTTGTCATGAAGGGCTATTGTCATGGTTTTCCATGAGTCCTGAATGGAAAGCTGTTCAGAAGGGTTCACAGTGGCTCCTCAATTTGCTGGGCACACACTATAGTAGAATTTTATTACCTATGTAAATTTAAGCAATTATCATGACTAAAAGATTCTAACATAGAATCATGATATGCATTTTTGGAAGCTATGTTTTTTCAGATAATCATAAGTTATGAAATCTTATGGCAGTAAATATGTTTCTAGAATATCTTTTTCATGGCTGCATAGTCCTTCTCATGAGTATAATATAATTTATTCAAATCATGCCCTTTTCTTGTATATTTTGGTTATTTCTGATTGTTTGTAGATCATAAACCATGCTGCAATAAATATATATTATGGCTATGTTATTTCCTCTGGATAAATTTCCAGGAACGTTCTATGTCAAAAGATACTGCTATTTGGAAGACAAATTTCTCCCTAGAAAGATTACCAGAAATATATAAAATCATTTCCTTTTATTCATATGCCCATCAATACTGAGTAGCAACATTGCATTAGAAAATGAACCATATGGCAGGTAAATTAATAATCTTGCTTCTTCAATTTCAATGTATTTGATAACAGGTAACCTTGTCCATTTCTATATTCTAGGCCATCTGTATTTTGCTTATTTTTAAATAACCTATACACATTTCCTTATAATATTTATATTAGTGTAATTTTTCCATTTTCATTTGTGAGAACTTTTACGTATTAAACTAGTAATAATAGTTATTTGTCTGTTGTATTTTTTTTTCTCGTAGGTTTTAATTCACCTCCCATTTAAAAATACTGTTTATGGCATACAGGTTTTTTGTTTTGTTTTGTTTTGTTTTGAGATGGAGTATCGCTCTGTCGCCCAGGCTAGAGTGCAGTGGTGCAATCTTGGCTCACTGCAACCTCTGCCTCCCAGGTTCAAGCAATTCTTCTGCCTCAGCCTCCCGAGTAGCTGGGACTACAGGTGTGCATCACCACACCTGGCTAATTTTTGTATTAGAGTAGTAGTAGAGATGGGGTTTCACCATATTGGCCAGGCTGGTCTCAAACTCCTGACCTTGTGATCCGCCCACCTCAGCCTCCCAAAGTGTTGGGATTACAGGTGTGAACCACAGCGCCTGGCTGGCATACAGGTTTTTTATAAACTTATATTGAAGGATATTGCTTTATATTTTGAGATTCTTTCTGGACTACATGACATAAGTGATATATTTTGTCACTTTATGTTTTGAGATTCTTTCTGGACTAAAAGTGATATAAATCTCAAGGAGAAAGAGTATTTTAATTTTTTCTCATTTGGTAATAAGAAATGACATTTAATGTCAGAAATCAGATAATTGTAGACAGTTTCACCGAGTAATGTTAAAAACGTTTCAAAGTTTTATTACCTAAATTAATCGATAATAAAAAGTAGCTAAATAGGAGAACTAATCGTGTTTCAAATTGTATAACACATGATTCTCTTAGAATCACAAATATATGTTATTAAACTTAAGGCATGCTTTAGGATATGCTCAAAGTGGTATCAATGCTATACTTTCTCATAATATATATAGTTTTACGCATGCAAGTATATATTCAGATGTCAAGTTACTTAGAGTAAATAGGTGATGGGAAGTAAGATAATTAGTAAACTAAATCACATGGAGTCAGGCTATCAAGAAAATCTGAATATGCCCTTGATGTCAGAAAAGGCTTTTACAGTAGATCTGATAAAAGTTATTTTTTACTTGGTTTTCCTTTATCCATTATTTCCTCTGGGAATAGCTTAGATGATGCAAGAACATTACTGCAGACAGAATGGCTCTGCTTACTGTAATGTTGAATTCATCACAAGTTTTAAAAAAAAAGCAGCTTCAAAAAATTCTCAAGTAAACATTTGTAGAAGCTTCAGTAGAATAATCATGATTAAATTGAAAGTTATTTCAAATACAGTTGTACATGTTTTCCTTATAGTTTTACATCACTATGATTATTCGATATTTGTGACCCTGTTAAATAAGTGGTCTAGAGTGCTCATATTGCATCTTCCATGCTACAAAATCACCTGATCGAAAAAAAATTTTGTTGGAGTGGAAAGACGAGAGAAAGTGGAAATACACATGCGTGCAGAAACACAATGATGGATAAGCTAGCTTCCATTTCATATATTAGTCGTAAGTACTACCTTTTCAATACTTAAAAATTGTGTATAGAAAGGTATATAGCACTTTTCTGTACCAAAATTGTACTAGTTGATTATAAGCTATAGTGTTCTGTTTCTGCTTATTTTAGAATTCTAGTCCTATGTTCCCAACTAAACTGCAAATTCTGGTTTCATTATATAATCTGCATAAGCTAACATATTTCCAAAAGTATTAATAGATGCATCAGGTGTAATACAGTTTCCTAGCTGGAACAACCCAATTATCCAAGTGTAGCTCATGACAGATATCAGACACATTTTACAGTTAGTTTTCTTGTTTTAAATTCACCTGCAAATCAACCTTGAAAGCATCTTAGGAAGCTCTAGTTGGGGAGCCTAATCATTTGTATTTCTTTTACTGAAGAATATGCATTCTTTATGTGAGAAGATCCATCGTTTTCACATACTATGTAAGTGATAACCTGCAAAAACAGCCAAGTTAATATTAGCGGTCAGTGGAGTAATAAATGTGAAGCCGGATTTCCCTTGCATCAATATCTGATTAGATCCTAATGATAAACTTGTTGGCTTGGTATTTTGTACTCACAAATCTCAGAAGAAGAAATTGGGGCTCAAAAAGTTTACTTTGCTCAAGTACACACCAGTTGTAAGGTGGAGTCATATTTCAAACCAATGTCATTCTGACTCTGAATCACATGCCTATTGTTTCCATAAAACCATGAAGATAGGTCACCAATGTTTGGGAGGATGAGTAAAGCCCTTTACAGAGGAGGATACATTGAACTGAGGCTTGCAGGATGAAGGTGAGTGTACATGAGGAAAGGATATTTCAAGCAAAGGACATGGTACTTATAAAGGTATTCAAAGTTTCAGATCCACATAGCAGTTCCGTTCTCTTGGTAAAATATGCATACTTCATTGGTCTGTAGCAGGGTTTCTGGACCTCTGCACTACTGATATTTGAGACTGGATAATTCTTTATTGTGGGAGGCTGTTGTATTCATTGTTGATTGTTTAGCGACATCCCTGGCCTCTACGCACTAGATACCAGTAGCACTACCACCACCAGTTGTGACAACACAAAACGTCCTCAGACATTGCCAATATTCTCTGTGGGGCCAAATTCCCAGGTTCAGAACCATTCATTTAAAGTATAGAGTATGCTGGGAGGCAGAGATAAAGTTTGAGAAGATAGAGGCAGATGAGTCTTTAAGGACCATCTATTTAAGGAGTGGGGAATGGAAATGAAAAGTCCAAATAAGGAAGTTATATAATCAAATTTCCATTCTGCAAGGCTGAGGAGCAGTTAGGAAATGATGAGAACAGCTCAAGGATGAATTAATAGGAATTTGAACTAAAACTATGGCTGCAGGAATGCAATGGATGGAAGAAATGTGAGGAAAAGTCTTGGCTGATTAGATATGGGGTTTGGAGTGAGTTTGAAAAAGAAAAGTTGCTTTAGCAAAAGAAAGAAGGTTTACCATTTGAGTATGTTGATTCAGAGGTGCCAGTAGTACCTCAAGGAAGAAATACCTACTAAATATTTCTAGATCTCAGAAAAGAGTTCTGTAAATCATCAACACTTACATGTAGACTCTGTAGGCAAAAATGAGAAGACATGGTGAGAAAATAAGATGCTTAAGTAGAGAACCATGTGAAACACTAACATTTAAGTTAAGAGATGTTAGAATAGGAAGTTCCACAAAAGAAACTAGAAGGAGCTGCTGGAGAGGTAGGAGAAAAATCAAGAGGTGTCACAGACACTGAAGAAAGAGGGAACAACTGTACCAACTGTTGATGAATATTCACATAAGGATTCAATGGGGTTTTTGACCATTGGTGTCATGAAGGTCTTTGGTAACTGAATTAAGAGCAGTGTTTTTTGTTTGTTTGTTTTGTTTTTTTCAGAGTCTCACTCTGTCACCCAGGCTGGAGTGCAGTGGCACGATCTCACTGCAACCTCCACTTCCTGGGTTCAAGTGATTCTCCTACCTCAGCCTCCCGAGTAGCTGGGATTACAGGTGCCTGCCACAATGCCTGGCTAATTTTTGTATTTTTAGTAGGGACGAGGTTTTATCTTGTTGGCCAGGCTGGTCTTGAACTCCTGACCTCAAGTGATCCACCCGCCTTGGCCTCCCAAAGTGCTGGGATTACAGGAGTGAGCCACATGCCCGGCCAAGAGCAGTTTAAACGGAGCAGAAAAGGCAGAATCCAGTTTGCTGTAGGCCACTTAGGAGCCCAGAAAATCTAAGCATGAAGAGAATGAAGCAATTCTCCTGCCTAAGTAGTAACGCATTACAATGGGAAACTCAAACTGCTCCTGTTGTTTTGTCTGAGATATAAATGGACTGTTACAAAGAGCTATGACATATGAGGGTTCAGAAGTAATTCATCCACCACACTCTGAGTTAATAGGACCCAGGTAAGAACACTTTGTCCAGGTTTGCTTGCATCACCTTCAAAAGGACCATAGACACTTGTTAAAAATGTTCAAAAGTGCAGAAAATAAATCCTATGGAAGAAAGCTAAGTTTTGTGGGTATTTTTAGCCTAGAAATGGAAAACCTGTAGTGTAACTTAATTGCTGTTTCAAGAATAAGAGAGATTATATGAAGAAGACGTATATCTGATATTTCCATGCTCACATAAGAGAAATCGGCTTAAATAAAACCAAAAAGATGTTCTGGAAATGGCTATCACAGGAAGTTTTGAGGTTCATATTTTTCATAAGATAGTGTCCATTATTTAATATAGGAACTATTCCATTAAAAAAGAAATTTACCATGTAAAATGCATTTCCTTGATTTATTAATATTAACTTTCAGAATTCTGATTTACATGCATTAACTTCCAAGAATCAGGTACAGTACTTTGATTTATACATCATGCATATAAAAGTTCTTATTAATAAATCCTAAATTTTAAAGTTGTGATTTAGTGTGTTAGTTTATAAATCTTAACTTTAAACTTCCAATTTAGTGCCATGATTTATGGGAACCAAGTTTTATGCTACTTATGAATCATAACGTTAAAGTTCTGACTTAATACAATAGTTACTGTAAGAAGCATTAGTACAATAAAATGTGAAATTCTTAAGAGACAAAGATAAAACTGATCAATATTCCTATATGCAGCACAGTGCACAGAGACTCAGTTACAGAGCCATCCTTAGTGGTATGCTTCGAATAAAATGCTAAGATAAGACTAGAAGAGGTTACAATGAAGTTTTAATGAACCATGTAAAAGGTACCATCTTCTCTTTTTATTAGACCCTTCATGGTAAAAATGAGCAGTGTAGAGTTGTTATACCCCTTACAATTTTAATAAGTAGGCAACAAAAGACATCCCCTACACTGCCTGATATCAATGTCTTAGCAAGAGGGTCAAATTTTCTTAGAAGATATACTACAGGTTAACGTGGCTTATAGCAGCCTTGAAAATGATTCTCTGGTACCATTCAGCCTGTAAAATATTTAGTCACAAAATTTACATGAATACCACTGCATAGCCTCTAATCCCATTTCCTACCCCAACTCTTCTTTCTCATCTTATCTCATCTCATCTCATCTTATCTCATCTCATCTTCCATTCCTGCACTGTCCAATATGGGAACAATTAGCCATATGTGGCTATTGAGCACTTACAATGTGGCTGGTCAGAATTTACATGTGCTATAAGTGGAAAATACATATTCTATTTCAAAGAAGGCAAAAATGTAAAAATATTTTACTAACCATTTTTACATGTGACATGTTGAAAGCATAATATTTTGGATATATTATCTTGAATAAAATATATTATTGAAATTAACTTCACCCATTTCTTTTTACTTTTTTAATGTGGCTATTTAAAAAATATTTTTTAAATATTTAAAGTTACCTATTCACTATTAGTATTGCACTAGTCCTTCCACTGTTTCTCAGAAGTACCTAAAAGCTGCAACCGCTTCCAAATAGCTCACTCATGTTGTCATGCACAGAACACTAAAAGAAGAAAAGATGATGGACAACAAAGAATATTGTTTATTAAGTTTGTCTCCATTTACCCAGACCAACTTGATTCTCATTAAGAGAAATATATGGCTTCGAGACAAACACTTTGGTTTTTATAGTGTTTTGTTTTCTCTTCCTGGGTAGGTTATAATTTCACTTAAAAATCTAAGTTATCATTTATTGACCGCCTACTATGGCTCAAACACTATGCAAAGTGTTTTCTCTACGTATTATTTCATTGAATCCTCATCACACTTCTAAAAAGTGAATACTATTAATACACTGCTTCTATTAACATGGACTCTGAGGCACAGATAAGTAATATGATTGAGATCACACATCGGCAGAGTGAAGAGTCAAAGTTAGAATCTGTTTTCTATACCCCATATATTAAACAGCCGTTCAAGGCAGACATTTGGAATCTGCAGCTGTGAGCCATGCCCTAACTTGTTTGCTAAAAAGGGATATGTAAAGCAGAAATGTCAGGATCTCAGCCCAAACCCCTTACTTTATACTTTACATTCTTGAGTTTCTTTTTGACTAAAGATATGTTAGGGAAACCAGCCAAGGCAGTCTGAGCTAGTGGTGGGTTTGTCAGGCAAGTTAACTGGCCATGCCGAGATCCAAAACTGGGGTTCCAAATAAATTTAGTGGAACACAAAGCAGACAGTATTCTAAGGATATAATGGAGCTTTTCTGATCCTGTTTTCCTAACAAATATGGGCATTTGTGGACTTTGGGGCTTCCTCCTCAATTAGAGAAAACCGCTCAGCTCAGGTGATGGTAGATTATCTAATCCTGCTGCAAATGCTTTTGAAGAGGACAGCAGGAGGTTGGCAGCTTCACACTTTTAATTTGGTGGTATTCCATGTATCTTTTAAAACCACAGTCGTTCTGCCTTGCTTTACTATAAATCCAATAGCAAACTCTAAGTTTGCTTTGAATGTTCCATTCTGAAGAGACAATATGTAAAATTTAGAAAAAAATTACTGAACTATTTAATAATGATATACTTGGAATTGGTGGATGGATGCAGTTTTGAATTTAAATCTGAGCCAGGAAATATCTTTTAAGCTTACCAAAGGAGAAATTAGCATGCTTACTTGGAGTGGCCATAACAACATCCAAAAACACCAACCAGCAAAACTAATAAACAAAAAACATCTGTTATTGAAAACGAACACACTGCATGATGACAAAAAGTAAATGTTAATACTTTAGTTATTTAACATAGAAATAGAGATAATGTGTGGTATTGTTTCGTTTCCATATATGTAAAAAATGTTATGAAAAAGCTAAATTGTCAGCAGACAAGAAACCTTTTAGTATCTTCTGAGTTAACCTCCGTGAGGCAGTTACCAAATAAAAATTTAGTTGTCATATGCAATGCATGTAATAGCTATTCTTTTCTTGATAGTTAGTTCAAAAGCACTACATCACAATGAGTTTAAGTGTTCTTTTCCAGACATTGTCAAGGATCATTCCAGGACCAATAATTTCAACATCAGTGAAAGCTTTAATTAAAGCAGGGAAAAATAAAAATGGCAATAAACTGCATCCTAAGTTTCAGCTTTGTATGCATGTTTTATCAACTGACACACTTCTGAGAAAGACGCCTGGGACATGAACATCTCTGTATGAGAAAATAAATTCAGTGTTAATTTTATCATTCAGAGAAGAAGCATGATAAAGTACTGAACATATATCACTTATTTCTATTTAAACTTCAACTTCAAAACTATTATATTTGGGGTATTTGTTAGGATATGTTAGACATACACGACTGATATAAGCTGAAGAAAACATTAAATTGAGTAGAGATAATAGATCAAGATACTGGACTGAAACTAGATTTTAGTCATTTATGGTATGGTGATTACTTAAACTTTCAACATTTCATAATCTCACTAACATACGGCTTTCAAAGTCCTTTTATTATTTTTCTTTGTTGAAAAGTTATCACTTCAAATCTGCCAATTTTCTGTGGTTCCCAGCCCTCACCTGAAAATTTAGCAGGATATGAAGTTTTCAGGAGTGTATTGGACAGAAAATATGTAATAGATTGCTTTATTGTTTAGAACATCTTTACTTCTCTACCTGTCCCGATCATAAGAGTAGGATATTTCTTCATCCCATCAATGTTGGGTTCACCACGTCACTTAACTTTGGCCAATGGATTAATGGAATGTGGGGAAAAGTGACAATGTGCCAGTTCTTAGAGGCAGTTCTGAAGAGAAGCTTTAAGAGGTGCTGTAAGTTTCTGCCATCCCTCTTCTGCTCTCATATCTACATGAGAATACTCCATCATGGATAAGAGGTTTTCTTTAGGGCTGAGAAGTCACTTGAACCTGAACACTACCTGGAAGAGAGATACTGCAGCTAACCCAGAGTTCCATGATGAGGAAATAAATATTTTTCATGAACCACTGACATTTTGGGATTGTTCATTACTATGGTAAAAGTGTTATAGTAGGCCGGGCGCTGTGGCTCACACCTGTAATCCCAGCACTTTGGGAGGCCGAGATGGGCAGATCATGAGGTCAGGAGATCGAGACCATCCTGGCTAACACGGTGAAACTGCATTTCCACTAAAAATACAAAAAATTAGCCGGGCGTGGTGGCAGGCGCCTGTAGTCCCAGCTACTTGGGAGGCTGAGGCAGGAGAATGATGTGCATCTGGGAGGTGGAGCTTGCAGTGAGCCCAGATCGTGCCACTGTACTCCAGCCTGGGCAACAGGGTGAGACTCCGTCTCAAAAACAAAAACAAAAACAAACACAAACAAACAAACAAACAAGGTGTTATAGTAGAATTATTATAGCAAAAGCTTCTGCGGCATATAAGGAAACTGAGAGGTGCCAGTTTATGGATGACCCTGGAATTCCCACAGTCAAACAATTACATAAGATGGTTATAGTCAGAGCTTGGACTTTTCCCATAAGTGGTATTTTCTTCAGGGGCCGAGAAAAATGAAAGAAAGCAGTTATATATGGTAAAAGATGGGACACTGACATTGCTATTTGTGTGGCTATGTCCAAGTGATTAATAAAATATCTATATATCGACATACCTCTGTATATCTATTATCTATCATCTTTATGTTTTTAAAGCTCATAAAATCAAATAACAAACGAATAAACTCTTTTAAAGATCTCTATGATAATTTTCCCAATATGATGGTGGCTGTTGGTAGACAGTCTGTGAGTGTCTTTCTCAATGTGAGAACACATCAGTGCTGGAGACACAGCAGTGCCTACAATTCTTACAAACCACATCTGCTCTTGACTCACAACCCCCATGGATCTTTAGAGAGTAACTTGCATGCTGGGTCATGTTAAAATACATTTGGACAAGTAACTCCCATGGTATTACACGCCCTTGAATTTTTACTGAGGGTATTTGACAAGTTCTAAAGAAGCTGTTATAATTTAGATTCAATTTCACAGGCCTAGAAGTTACATGCTGGGGAGTTCTCTTGGCTCAGCAACAATCTTGATTAAAAACCTGGGTTGAAGACACTTCTCTGTGCTTGAGTTTCTCGTATGAAATGACTTATTTGAGACTACATTAACTAACATGGTCAGGATTAACTCATAAGTTATGATTAAGGGTTTTGAAAATATAAAGTAACATAAAAGTGTATTGTGATGTCCTAATAGTAAAAAACAGATGAATTTTCTCTTTAAAAAACCTAATTATAGCATATTTGAAATAAATATTCATTGGCTTCCCTGAATCACTGAGTTCTTTTACATGTAGATGCTGAACTTCCCCTGAGAACCAAAGCAAAACATATTTGATTTTCAGAAATGCTAAAGATTTAGTAATATGTGCTGGAGTTTATACATTCCTTTCAATCAAATCTTACCATTTGGTATCTTTATTATTTTGTGGCTTGAAATTATACACATTCAACAATTTTGCTGCAAAATTTTCTTAGCATCAATGATATAAAATGACTCCATAAATATATATACCTACTATGTATCCATAAAAATTAAAAACAAAAAAGATATAAAATGGGTCAAATTCTGAAGTTTTAGTTGAAAGTAACAGAAGGTAACTTTGGCTAGAAGCATAATAAAAGATAATTCATTAGAAGGACAGAGGAAGAGTTTATAATTAAAACAAGGAGCCAAGTGGATCTCTGCAGAAAGAATTAAGATACCTAATCATTATGAGCATTTCTATTAGCCTAACTCAACTAACCAATCCCTAGCTTGTTTCACTCTTGACATTTCCAGGGCAAAAGTATCTGATTGGCCTAGTTTTAGTCCTGATTCCACCCCAAGATCATGCAGGTATAATTAAAAGACTGGAGTCACAAAATAGGGGTAAGTTTTTCTACAACTAGGCAGTTTTCAGACAAGAGGGACGTCATTCAAAGCTGAACCAGGCAACCCGCACATGACTGTATCTGATAAGGGGATAATATCCAAAATATACAAGAAACTCTTACAACTCAATAACAAAAACAAACAACCCAACTAAAAATGGGCAAAGGAATGAAATAGACATTTTTCCAAAGAAGACATACAAATGACTAATAGGCATATGAAAAAGTGCTCCACATTGCTAATAATAAAGGAAATGCAAATCAAAACTACAATGAGATATCATCTCACACCTGATAGAATGGCTACTAACAAAAATATAAGAGATAACAAGTGCTGGTGATGGTATGGAGAAAAGTAAACCATTGCTCACTGTTGCTAGGCATATAAATTGATATGGTCATTATGGAGAACAGTATGGAGATTCCTCAAAAATTAAAAATATAACTAGCATATGATCCAGAAATTCTACTTCTAGGTATATTTCCCTAGGAAATAAAATCAGTATCTTGAAAATATGTCTGCACTCTCTTACTCACTGTAGCATTAATAGCCAAGATATGGAATCAACCTAAGTGTTTATCAATGGATGAATGGATAAAAAACATGTGGTATATATATAAAATATTACTCTGCCATAAAAAATAGAGAAATCCTGCCATTTATGACAACACGGATGAAGCTGGAGGACATTATACTAAGTGAAATAGACCAGACATAGAAAGATAAATACGACATAATCTCATCTATATATATAATCTTTAAAAGCTGAACTCATAGAAGCAGAGATTAGAACTGTGTTAATTTTTCTATATGGTGAGAGATATGGGTCCAGTGTCATTCTTCTGCATATGGCTAGCCAGTTTTTCCAGCACTGTTTATTGAATACACTGTCCTTTCTGTATTATTTATTTTTGTTGCTTTGTCAGAGATCAGATTATGCAGTCATAAAAAAGAATGCAATCATGTTCTTCACAGCAACATGGATGGAGATGGAGGCCATTATCCTAAGTGAAATATCTCAGAAACAGAAAACCAAATACCACATTTTCTCACTTATAAGTGGGAGCTAAATAATGGGTACACATGGATATAATGATGGAAATAATAGACACTGGTGAATTCAAAAGAGGGAGGGTCGGAGGGTGGTGAAGGAAAAAATTATTTATTGGGTACAATGTTCTGTATTTACATGGGTTCACTAGAAGCTCAAACCTCAGCATTATGCAATATACCCATGTAACAAACCTGCACATGTACTTCCTGAATCTACTATTACATTAAATTTCAAAGAAGAATCGTGGTCACCAGATGCGGAAGGAGGGAGGGGAAATAGGCAGATACTGGTCAAAGGGCACATATTTTCAGCTGCAAGATGAATAAGTTCTGGGGATGTAATGTACCTCATGCTGACTATAGCTAACACAACTGTATTGTATATAGTCATGTGTTGCTTAATGATGGGGATACGTTCTGAGAGATGCATCATCAGGCAATTTTGTCATTGTGCAAACATCTTAGAGCATAATTATACAAACCTAGATGGCATAGCCTATTACACACCTAGGCCATATGGTATAGCCTATTGCTCCTGGGCTGAGTGGACTAGATAGCATAAGGAAATAGTAACACAATGGTAAGTATTCGTCTCTCTAATCATAGAAAAGAAAAGATACTGTAAAAATATAGTACTATACTATAATCTTATGAGACCACCATCATATTTACAATCCACCATTGACTGAAACATTATGGGGTGCATGAATGCACTTGAAATTTGTTAGGAGAGTAGGTCCTAAGTGTTCTCACCACAAAAAATTGATAAGTATGTGACGCGATGGGTGTCTTAATTAGTTTGATTTTGGTGATCATTTTGCAATACATATGTATATCAAATCATCATGTTGTACATCTCAAATATATAATTTTTGTCATTTATACCTCAATGGGGCTGAAAATATAATTTATCAGCAATATCAAAACGCACTGTAAATATACTCAATCATTGAAACAGTAAAATATGATTTTTAAGTAAAAGAATGGGCATAAGTGATTCCTTCCTTCCTCCCTCCCTCTCTTTCCTTTTCTCCTCCTCTCCCTTCTTTTTCCTTCTTCTGTTTCTCCTCCTCTTCCTTCCTTTCCTCCTCATCCAATGGTGCCTACATATGATGTGCTGAAAATTAACTGCACAGCAAAGGAATACAATTAATTACATGAGACAAAGTCACACTTTATCAAAAACAAAAGAACATTCATCTTTTTCCTTTGTCTATTACTACAACAGATGAGTATAGACATGTTTTCTTGTAAAGTTTGTCTCTTGATTTGAAGAATGAGCAGGGAGAAAAAGATAAATGAAAAGGGTAAACATTCCACCATATTGATGAGTCCAAGTAAATATTCTCCTATGAAAGAGCAGAAGAAAACAGTTATTAAATATCTAGTTTTAAACCTTAAAATGAACTACATTATTATTCTATGAAATAAAATCAATCAGAAATTCAAAATAGTTAGTTTCAAGTAATGAACAAAACCACAATCATAGTGAGAGATTTTGCATACCTCTTTCAGCCTTTACAAATCAGTAGACATACTGATCAAATTAAAAAATTCAAGAGACAGTAAACAACAAACTTAATGCTGCAGAAATCCATGTAATTAATTTAAAAGATTGATCTGAGACATTTTCTCAGAAGTCAGAGGAAATGGTTAATGAAATGAAGTTGATAAGTGAAAGGATAAGGGACCTAGAGGACAAATCCAGGAAATTCAATATGTGAACTCTATAAAGAGAGAGCAAACTAAAGACAAACAAAAAGTAAAAAAGTTTCATGAGCATAAGATCTGAACATCAAATGGAATAGGCTTTCCGAGAACAGGAAAAAATAAATATTAATAGCTACAGTTTATTGAGCCCTTACTTAAGATAATATTTTTTTGTTTTGAGCCAATAAGTTTGTGGTGATTTGTTACATTCATAATAGAAAACTAGTACTGAAATAGAAGATAAAATTGAGAAAACCACAATTATGGTAGACTATGTAAAACATATCAATAAGTTTTCAAAGATGAAGTAATAAGGAAATAGATAACATGGTAAATAGCTTATACAACAGGATGTTAAATGAACACCATTAAATCTCAGTTCCAGTTATGCCCAAGGTGAGTTACAAAATGACCGTATAGGATTTAGAAGGAACAAAGATAAAGAAAACAAATAAATAATGAATTTTATTCCCTGTAGCCTCTCACCCACACGTAGTTAGTAAAAGGAAATTTTGAACACTCAAGAGAGGAATTTTTTTAAAAGCAAGTTGTTGATGTTCTACCTTTGCCCCCATGTACTTTATCAGAGGAACAAATGTAGACAACACAAGAGGGAAAGATTTTCTGAATGTACTTTAAGAAACTTTCTGAGCAGGCAAGAAAACCTCAGCAAAATATGGTATGTGAGGATGGGAAGGAGACTAAATTGACAAATGTGGAGAGCCATTCACCAACTTTGAAGAAGTTGTTGGTAAGTAACTATTAGTGGCAAACGACAAGAAGTACCTTCTTGATAAAGAGTCAGACAAGTGTTTGCCACAACCAGAGGAAATCAATGGCACATGGGTGCCAATCAAATGAGGTCTTTCTGGACCCTTTACTACTTCTGCTCCCATCCCTCTTATTACCAGAGGAGCCAGACACAGCCTGGAAATCGGGTAGGATAACGAAAATTCTAGCAGGGATGTTGGTATACAATAAAAGTGGCAAAAATAATGTTTTAATAACTGGGTACTTTTGTGAATAAAAAAATTACTCTCTACCTCATGGTGCACACCAATTTTCAAAGGACAACAGATTTAACATACAAAGTACAACCCAAAACCAAAACTAAGTTGACAAACACGGGAAAATTCTTTCACAACTAGGAATAAATAGGAAGAGATCTTTCTACTTTGGTCAAACTTCAGAAACCGCATATAAAGCATCGATAATTCAATTAAGTAACATTAAAAAATCTGCATAAAAAAACAAGCAAAATCAAAAGATAAATAATAGGTTGTGAAAAAAAGATTTGTAACTTACATTACAAATAAAAATATGTTCCATAATATCTGAATACTAACCACTCCCCCACCCAAATGATTAATGGACATAAAGAGATGGCTCATGGAAAATAAAATACAAATGACTCTTAAATATAAAGAAGCATATTCTATTTTACTGCTAAAAGGAGATGCAAATTAAAATGTACTGAGATGATATCTTTTACCTACTGGTTCGGAAGCTTTTTTAAAAGTTTGACGATACAGTGTTGGCAAGGCTATGGGGAAATACGCAGTCTCATTCCTTTTCAGTAAGAATTATAACTTATACAACCTCTTGGAAGACAATTTGGTAATATCTATCAAACTTACTGTATACTTTTTGATCCAGCAATTACACTTCCTGGAATTTATCCTACAGATATATTCACTATGTAAAAAATGATACATAAAGTCTTTATTCATTGTTTATAATACATGCTAAAAAGAGCTGGGGTGCAGTGGCTCATGCCTGTAATCCCAACACTTTGGGAGGCTGAGGTGGGAGGATCACTTGAGGCCAGGGGTTTAAGACCAGCTTGGGGAACATTTCAAGACCCCACCTCTACAAATAATTTAAAAATTAGAGTGTGGTGTTGCATACCTGTAATCCCAGCTACTAGGGAGGCTAAGGTGGGAGGATCGCTTGAGCCCAGGAATTCAAGGCTGCAGTAAGCTATCATCACATTACTGTACTCCAGCCTGGGTAACAGAGTGAGACCCTATCTCAAGAAATATTTTTGTAATGCTAAAAGGAAAAAAAAAACCCTGAATATCTGCCAAAAGAACACTGGTCAAACTAATTACAGTAAGTAGATAAGTAAAATAAACCTGGAGAAAAGTATATAAGTAAAATAAACCTGGAGAAACCTTATGTATTGATATAGAAACATCTGGCCAAGTGCGGTGGCTCACACTTGTAATCTCAGCACTTTGGGAGGCTGAGCTGGGCAAATCACCCGAGGTCAGGAGTTTGAGATCAGCCTGGCCAACATGGTGAAACCCTGTCTCTACTAAAAATTAAAAAAAAAAAAATAGCTGGGTGTGGTGGTACACACTTGCAATCACAGCTACTTGGGAGGCTGAGGTGGAAGGATTGCTTGAACCTGGGAGGCAGAGGTTGCAGTGAGCTGAGATCGTTACTGCCCTCCAGCCTGGGGGACAGAGCAAGCCTCCATCTCAGAAAAGAAAAAAACAAAAGAAACATCTACAAGATACCCCAAAAGCACAGGCAACCAAAGCAAAAATGGACAAAGGGGATCACATCAAGTTAAAAAGCTGCTGTACAGCAAAGGAAACAATCAACAGAGTAAAGAGACAACACAGAGAATGGGAGAAAATATTTACAAACCACCCACCTGACAAGGGATTAATAATCAGAAGACCTAAGTAGCTATATCCCAACTCTATAGGAAAAACATCTAACAATGTTTCCTCTGTTAGAAGACAATTTGGCAATATCTATTAAACTTAATGTATACCTTTTCATCCAGCGATTACACTTCCTGGAACTTATCCTACAGATGTGCTCACTATGTAAAAAATGATACATAAAGTCTTTATTCACTGTTTATAATAAATGCTAAAAAGAGCTGGGGTGCAGCTCTACCATGAGATATCATCTCACCCCAGTTAAAATGGCTTATATCCAAAAGACAGGCAATAAATGCTGGTAAGGAAGTAGAAAAAAAGAGAACCCTCATATACTGTTAGAGGGGAATGTAAATTAGTACAACCACTATGGAGAACAGTTTGAAGGTTCCTCAAAAAACTAAAAATAGAGCTACCATATGATCCAGTAATCCCACTGCTGGGTATACACTCAAAAGAAAGGAAATCAGTATATTGAAGAGATAACTGCACTCCCGTGTTTGTTGCAGCACTGTTCACAATAGACAAGGATAAATGGATAAAGAAAATGTGGTACATATACACAACGGAGTACCAGTCATAAAGAATGAGATCCTGTCATTACAACAACAAGGATGAAACTGGAGATCATTATGTTAAGTGAATAAGCCAGGCACAGAAAGACTAATGTCTCATGTTCTCCCATATTTTGTTGGATCTAAAAATCGAAACAACTGAACTCATGGACATAGACAGTAGAAGGATGGTTACCAGAGCCTAGGAATGGTAGTGTGGGGTTGGAGGTAGGTGGGTATGGTTAGTGGGTATGGTTAATGTGTACAAAAAAAACTTTAAAAGAATGAATAAAACCTACCATTGGATAGCACAACAGGGTGACTATGGTTAGTAATAACTTAATTGTACATTTTTAAATCACTAAAAGAGCATAATTGGATTGTTTGTAACACAAAGGATAAGTGCTTAAGGTGATGGATACCCTATTCTCCAAGCTGTGAGTATTTCACATTGCATGTCTGTATCAAAACATCTCATGTACTACATAAATATATACACCTACTATGTACCCACAAAAATTAAATTAAAAAAGAAACATCAAGGCCAGGCGTGGTGGCTCACGCCTGTAATCTCAGCACTTTGGGAGGCCAAAGTGGGCAGATCACTTGAAGTCAGGAGTTTGAAACCAGCCTGGCCAACATGGTGAAACCCGGTCTCCACTAAAAATACAAAACAATTAGCCAGGCGTGATGGCATGCACCTGTAATCCCAGCTACTTGGGAGGCTGAGGCAGGAGAATCACTTGAACCTAGGAGGTGGAGGTTGCAACGAGCTGAGATCGCACCACTGCACTCCAGCCTGAGCGACAGAGCAAGACTCTGTCTCAAAAAAAAAAAAAAGAAAAAAGAAAAAAAGAAACGTCTACAAGAAATAATAAGTAAAAGCAAACTGAAAAACATTATATTGAAGTTGTTTTGTTAGAAGAGGGAGAATCGTGTATCTTCGTATTTGCAAGTATTTTCTTATAAATCTTTGAAAGGATACATGAGAATTATGAAAAGTGGTTAGGAAGAAGGAAGGTTGTGAACAAGATGTGAAATAAGAAGCTTTTTTCACTGTACAACATATATTTTATATAAATTTTAGGATTATATATAAATTTTAGGCTCGGTCCATGGAAAAAGTTACTCATTACAAAAATATGAAAAATAGGTTAAAATATAAATTACTGAGAAGCCTAATACAGATTTTTTTTAAAGCAGAAGATATGATATAGTTAAAATAAATACTTTGGAAAGAGGAAATTAGTATAACAGAGTATTTAAAGAACAATAAATTATGTAAAACTGCTAATACTGATCTAGAATAAAGAATTAAAGATGAAGTATGTGAAATTATGAGTAAAAAATATGTATATAATAACATGTCTTAGATCATTCAGGCTGCTATGGCAAAATACCTTAGACTGGGTAATTTATAAATAACAAAGATTTATTGCTCGCAGTTCTGGAGGCTGAAAAGGGAAGGTGGAAGGGCAAAAGGGACAAATTTGCTTTCTCAATCCCTTTTATAAGGACACTAATCACATTCATGAGGGCAGAACCCTTAATACCATTACCTTGGGGGTTAAATTCCAACATGAATTTTAGAGGGATACATACATTCAAACCATACCACCATATATACAGAGGAGTTTAAAAATTATAAGAAAACATAAAAAGCAATTATATAGCCATAAATATTAATTTCTCTTCCCAAAATGGAAGTTTTTCCAGGAAAATATAAATGAACGAAACCAACTGAAGAAAAGTCCTAAATCCAGAATAGAACAATAATTATAGAAGAAATTCAATGAGATGTCAATGAATGACCTCCATAGAAAAGTGCATGAGTGGAATCTATGGGTGATTTCTTCCCAATCTTTAAGAAATGAATAATTCCAGTGGCATTCTAACAGTCTTATAGCAGAAAAGAGAGATGCTTCCTAATTTGTTTCATACACTTAATACTATATCATGATATGCCTTCCCAGTGAACAAATTGAGTCAGCACTGGTGGTGAGCATGTTAGTCCCTATGCTTTTTCCTGGCAATAATTTTATAAATTGTATTCTTGTGTTGAATAAACATCTATCTATTTTCAACACAATTGTGGTGCGCTTCACCAACACTATATTTATGACATTATATTCACTAGAAACTTCTGTTTGTAGAAAGTAACTGCTCTTGGAAATATACTACAAGAGGAATTCCAAGAAGCACAGGCTTTCTTCACACATTATAATTTTGTCTCCATTAAAATGAGTTTTTCTGAGCACACAGATTGACAATGAGATTGTCCTCTCTTTTGCACCATGAAAGGCTTGAGTTTCATTTTGGGGCTAGATTTTTTTAAATTATAAAGTGGTATAACTAAGACATCTCTACTTTTAATTAATCCAAATAAACAAAGGTTGCAAAATAAATTTTAACAATACAGTCCTTGAGGTACATTAGTATATTTGTTAATTTTTATTCTCCAGGTTTACCTTAAAAACATTGATTTCAAATATATATGGCATAACTATAAAATCATAAGTATAATTCATTCCATTAAGAATAAAACCATAGGGAAAATAATATCTATTCTTTCTACTGAGAATGGAAACCAAACAAAATAATGCATCATAAGAGCATATTTATATACACTAGAAATACAGTTAAACTCTGTAATATAAATAAGTTATGTATATTTCCAAAGTGTCAGCCAAATTCTAGACAAGTAATTCCTTGGTGGTGATGTTGAATGAATGTAAAGAGACAAAATTCTGTTCATAATTATTTTGCGCTTTCTTACTTGACATTATATAATTTGTAATATGGAGAAAGATTGTGGATTCCTTTTTGCAAGCCAAGAGTTATAGATGATTTTCATGCATTATGGTTCAAAGAAATAAGCTCTCTCAACAGTCATCAATATTTTGCAATTTACAAATTCCAGAAACACAGCAAACAAAGAGAAAGTAGAGAGCATGTAAAATGTAGATACTTCCCTGAACCACCTATACCTCATTCTTGTTCAGTGTTCATTGTTCCAATTTCATCATGTTTTCTTTTTCTTGGGAACTTACAGACCCTATAATTCTTACTCTTCATAGTTTAGTCCAATTTATCAGCCTTATCTCCCATTATAATCCACACAAATTTTTCTTCAGACAAAATCGTCTTACTTTTTCCATTCAAATATACTCCACTTATTCCAAACTCCACATCATTGCCTTGTTGATTCCTCATATCCATATTTTTTTCACGTTAACTTTCAAAATCTTACCAATTTTAGTAGTGCTATCTGATATCTTACCAACTGCAAGGTTTTCATAAGAACCTCATGTCCAAAATTTTAATTCATGTATATACTTTATATTTTGACACATGCATAAAATTAAGCATTTATATCTTTAGTTCGCCCTCTACATATTTTATATTTCTTAGACCTTTCTCTTGAAAATAACAGAAGCTTATTGAGGACAATAGCCTTTGCAAATATACTTTTGTATTAATCACAGTATCTAATACACTAGTTCTCAAAAGTGTGGTTTCTGGAACCATGGCAGCAGCATCACCAGGTGTCATGGATTGAATTGTGTTCTCCAGAAATCCATATATTGAAGCCCTAACCCCCAATGTGCCTGTATTTGGAGATAGGACCTTTAAGGAGGTATTTAAGGTTAAATGAGGTCCAAAGAGTGAGGCCCTAATCTGATAGCGACAGGGCTGGTGTCCTTATAAGATGAAGAATAGACACTATAGAGATCTCTCTCTCTCTCTCTCTCCATGCACAAAGAATAGGTCACTTGAGCACACATGGAGGTGGCAGCCTGCTATAAGCCAAGAGAAGAGGTCTTAGAATAAAACCCACCCTGCTAGCATCTTGATCTTAGACTTACCAGTCTCCAGAATTGTCAGAAATAAATTTCGGTTGTTTAAGCCACCCAAGACTGTGGTGTTTTATAATGCCAGCCTAATAACACCTGAAAATATGTTAGAATGCAAAGTGTTGGGTCCCACCCCAGACCTACTGAATCAGAAGCTGTGGCATTAAAGCTCATCTGTGTGGTAACAAGCCTACCTGCAGACTCAAGTAAGGAAAAGTTTGAGAACCACTGGCCTAACATTAGGATATATTGAGGGATTTAAATAATGCATTTGATTAGTTGATTTAAAATGTGTGTTCTCTACATAGGTTTGAATTGTGAAAATTGATACTATAAATTCCTAAGCCAATTTAACAAGTTCATTACATTTTAGCAACTATAAACTAGACACCTACTTTTGAATACTCCTGAATTTTACCATTAAATTCTCATTTGGAAATCAAAAACTCTCTCGTTCAAACCAGGCTTCAGTTTTGTCGTTGCTCATTTGTCCCTCCTGTTGTTATTCTTCATTTCTTTCCAACATTTTTATAGTGTAGAAATGGCTGCAAGAGATTAGGATAATTCATTTCCCAAATAAATAGCTTCTGGCTTTAGTCTTCATATTCAGTATTTAAAAAGCTTGAAGACTTTTTAGAAAGTCCACGTCATATGAAGAAAAGGTTTCAATGGAAATCGAAATGAGTTAGTGAGAATATATGAACCCTATTAATAGTGGCACTTCTGTTCTGAGGGGTTAGTAATATGAGAAATTGAAGAATGCCATTAGAGTTACTGACTTGAAACATATCCAGCATTACTTTGTTAAAGTGTTCTGTACTGCAGAAAGAATATATTTTTTAATAGCAAGACACTTTGCCATCTTCACTGCATAAATGACTTTAAATGTTATGGAAAAGACAGCAGGTAAACATGTACCATTATATACACTTAAAAAAAGAATATGTCTTTTGGCCTTTTTTAGCAATATCTTCTCTTAATTATAGAATACAAAAGTTGTATTTTCATAATTTGTCACTGTATGAAGAGAATTTAAGTAAAATGCAGTCCTCCCAAACATTTAAAGATTTATAATTAAAGAGCTGTCTGCTGAACAACTGAGTTTATTCATGATGCAAGTCGTTCACCTTCAAATGCCTGTTAACATGATAGATTGGAGTGGGGGAGAGTAAGAACCAAATATAAAAAGATACTAAATGCCTGCACCAACTCATAGTTTGAAAGCCCATGAATAACTTTGAAACAAATTATGACACAATGTTCACGAAACCTGGAAGATTTCCAAACATGAAGGTTTCCTTTTATACTTTAAAACACTCTTGAAACATTTTCTCTGCAGTGTGACCTCAATTCTAATTAAGATGAACTCACCAGATTTCAATAGATTGTGACTCTATATCCCCCGACAGGTAGCATGAGTCTTGGCACATAGCTGTTGATAAATATTTATGGAATGGGTTTGATTTAATACAGGCATAAAGTCCAGTAAAGAATCCCCATAATTTTGTCGAGAAACACTTGTTTCCTAGACTTATATAAACTATCATTTATTGAGAAAGTATACATTTTGTAATTAAAAAATGAATTTCAGAAGAATTTCATTACAAAAAACTTGACATGGTTTGTTGAACTCTCAAAACACTCACCCTATATTATGCTCCTCATTGTGCTATCAATGGTGAATCAAAAATTCAAAGCTATAATACCGCTAGTGTGTGTGTGTATTCCTTAAGTAGGCCATTGTGTCTAATTTTGTCTTATGAGTTGAAAGGTAGGAGTGAATCTGAATGATTCTAATGATGATTTTCCTGTGAATGACAATGCATTTGAAGCCACTTTCTGGAATTAATTATTTTCAGGCTGATACATTTAAGAAATGCATTTGAAGGAAGACTGCCTTTCCTAAATTTGGATATGAACTTTTTTCACTTTTGTAGAAAAGTTTTTTATTTAGATCTTTCAAAGCTGCATTTATATCTATTGTAGATTTATTTTGGCAATACTGTATTTTCTCTTTTATGACTCATTTGAAGTTTTTGATTGTCTTGTGATACTTGAATTTAAAAACTGTAAGCTTTCCTTTAAGCAATAACATTGACTACCAAAAACTTTAAAAATTCTTACACATGATCAGAATTTTATAATAAAGTCTTCTGTGAAACAAATCAGTTAAAAGGGGGTCCCAGGGCTGGGTGTATGTTTGTGTAGCGAGGTAGGACAAATACAAAAACCAT
Organism: Symphalangus syndactylus; assembly: GCF_028878055.3. Taxonomy (NCBI): domain Eukaryota; kingdom Metazoa; phylum Chordata; class Mammalia; order Primates; family Hylobatidae; genus Symphalangus; species Symphalangus syndactylus. Next base: position 42,441,816 of record NC_072447.2, on the reverse strand, counting down.
CTCCTGATCACGTCTATTATTCAAGTGTGTTCTTCCAGAAGAGGTAAAAATTGTGCAAAATCACAAGAGAAGATTGGAGTGAGACAGAAATATAGACAAGAGAGTTATAACAGGCACTCTGAAGACTGACAAAGGCGTGACCATCAAGTTAACTACAATCCACTTGTCTCATCTGACACTGGACCCTTTTAATCTCCAGTGTTTTTCCTTACTAGCCATCAAGACTCAGTGGAGAGAGTCATAAAGGCACCGGACCCTGCTCCAGCAGCTTTTACAGTTAATGTTATCTTATTCCTTCCTCCCCATTCATTCTACTTTACCCCAAGAGATTATAATATCTGGGAAAATAAAATGTTTCTTCACTGGAAAAGTTCGGAGATTCTCTGAATCAAAGCAACAAAGTTACACTGGGGAGAGGTTATTATTGAGAAAGGTCTCCAGATATACTTTTTAAAAACCCTGTAATTTTCATGATATGGTATTTACTTAATAGACTTTATGCAAAAAAGTATGTTTGCGTGAGGTTGAATATGAGATAAAACAAGTTTAGGAAACACTAGATTAAAAAAATTGAGGAGATTTCATGATAATTGAATTTTCAAGTGCTAAATTACATTGAGAAGTGCCAGTAGAGGGGTAAACCACTCTTTTTCTTTTCTTTTTTTTTTAAGCAACAGAAATTTATTGTTTCACAGTCTGGAAGCTAGAAGTACAAGATCAAGATGTCACCAGGATTGGCTGCTTCTGGAGACTGTCAAGCATCTTTTCCATGTCTCTCTTCTAGCTTCTGGTGGTTTGCTGGAAATATTTGCTGTTCTTTGGCTTGTAGAAGCATTACCCCAACTCTGCCTTTAACCTCACATGGCACAGTCCTTGTATGCATGTCTTTCTCCAAACTTACCCCTTTTTGTAAGGACACAGTCACATTGGATTGGGACCCATTTTAATGGGCCATGAAACTCTTTTTTTAAATATGCTTTTTACGTGTATGCTTTTCCCCCCAAAGCATCTCTTCATGTACAAATTGCTCAAAAGTATAACATATCAGGAAAGCCTGGTGTCATGAAAAACACTGCAATATCACTTCAAATCTATCACAGTATCACGGCTTAGAGAAAAGGGCATGGATTTTGGAGCGAAATTCAGGTTTGAAACTGAAGTCTTTCAGAGGATAATGTTATGTAATTTTGGAATTGCTTAATGTCTTTGAGTCTGATTATTAGTTTATAAGGGTAAAAAAGTTAAGATATAAAAGTATGTTTTGCAGTTTTAGAGTGTTGTGTTCCATATATGTCATTTAAGAAATTTGTAATATTCTCTACTGATTCTTTTTTTGCTTATTCTATTGATTACAGAGAGAGATGTGTTAAAATATTCTACTGTTATTACAAGCTTGTCTATTTCCCCTCAACTTCATCCTATATTAACAAGATTCAAGGCTGTAGTTTAGGCTTTGGAAAATTTGATTTATATTTGTTTTCCTTATTCCTAGAGCATACTAATTCAGGGGCTTCCACCTTGGCAGGAACTGGACTCCAATGTTTCTCTCTCTAGCACTATGAAACTGCCTAAATATCTACTTGGCATTACAGCCTCTTAGCAGCTGATTTTTTTCTAGGTTTCTTGGCCTTTCACTTCATTCATTTTTCAAGGGAAAATTGAGTGCAGGTGTTGGGTTCTTTAATTTTCTCAAATTCTAAGGTTTTGGCACCTGAAGTATAGGCTGCCTTTGTAGCTCTGAGCTCTCCATCCTCATGGGACTGTTGGAAATTCTACTACTTTTGGTTGGGCCTCTAGATCTAATGAAGATAAGTAAATGCCTTTAGAGGAAACATGTCACCAAATGCATCTCCAGGCTCATTTCATGCCCCCTCTTTCTAGATCTTGGTCCCTCTTGTTCTGTCTGTTATGGTTGCTCTTTGATGCCTTCATAAGATTATTTTGTATATTTTATTTAGACGGTATAGTTTGTCTCTGTAGGAGGCTTAGTCTCATACAGGCGACTTTTTTCACAGTCAGTAACAGAAATCCCCACAACTAGGGTGTTTTAAAGTCATATTATTACACAACTATTATAATTTCTCAAATCCTTAGTACCAGATTCCGCTCCTGCCCCCTCAAAGATTGTGGTCTTGAAAAAGTTTCCAAGATTGTCAACTGTTTTCTCAATTGTTCTCTAAGCCTTCCTTTTAGATGAAAAAAATACCAAAAAATGAATTCATCATATTCAAAATCAAGATTTAATTGCTAGAAATGCTTTTCTTTTAAATTTATATATAGAATGTAAATAAGATTTTATTAGATTAAACATTTCCAGGAGGTATTCTAGTGTCTTCAAAATGCATCATAAATTTTAAGAAACTGATGAAATTCTCACCTAGAAATCATGTATTTAAAGTGAAATAAAATGCATAAAATTTATTTGGAAGAGTACAACAGTAATGGGTGGTTACAGGTACCTCTGGGAAGGGAGATTGGAGCAATGAAGTTTGGTTGTGGGAAGGTGTTTTATTTTAGGATAGTATTCAACAGCATGTAACAGAAGTTGACCATGGTGTCTTAACCAAATTTTGAGTTTATTGATTTTCACAAAACGGGATCAATGAATGGGCAAGCAAGAGTCAATGCAACTGTTCAAGAAATTGAGATAGTGTTTTCCTCCCTGCCTTACATTCCTGTTTTTGGCTTTATTCAGGTTTAATTGATAAATAAAATTATATATATTTATAGTATAAAATGTGATGGTTATACACACACGTTGTGAAACAAATAAATCAAGCAAATTAACATATCTATCACCTTACATACTTATCATTTTTCTGTGATGAGAACATTTAGGATCTACTCTTGGCTATTTTGAAATATACAATACGTTATTATTAACTATAGTCGCCATGTTGTCAACAGATCTCCAGAACTTATTTCTGCTATCTGACTGAAATTTTGTATCCTAGGCCAACGTCTTCCCATTCCCCAGCCCCAGCCCCTGGTAATCAGATGTGCAGTTTTTAGTGGTTAGTATTGCAATGATGGTGGCTTGACCTCTAAGAATTTAGTCTACATTCCAGGCAGCAAGAACACGAGGAAAGGTGAAAGGTAAATTTGCATGCTACCTGAGACTCTTCATTTTTATCAGGAAAATAATTATATGGAACCCCCGCCTAGGAAGTTCTGCTTCTGTCTTGATGGCCTAAGGTAAGGCACAAAGCCACCTTTAACTGCAAAGGAACCTGTAGAAGTATGCATTCTTAAAGGGGCACATAGGTATCCTGAACAAAAAAGTTTATCTTCATAAAATTGTGAGGGCAGGTGTTATATAAGAAACCAGCATTGTTTGTCTAGTTATTTTTCATAGCATACATTTATATACTGTTTGATTTTTTTAAGGGTGCTGTCATTTAAAGCCAATTATATTTTAAGCATAGATACAAATAGCAACATGAAATATTACTGTAGTTATTCTGTGTGTGTGTGTGTGTGTGTGTGTATCAAAGTCCTAGTTTAATAAAAGTAAATAAAGTCATCTTTGACTTTGTACATATATGCCTTATTTTCCAACTTTAGAAAATAACAAATATGTGCATTGTATATTTTAATAATATGCATAACTATAAATATTGTAAAGACTAAATAAATCTAACTTATGAACGTTCAGTAAAGAGTTGGGTTATATAACTATATCCAGAGTTATCAACAGTGCTCTAAAAACTCTCAGGATCTTTACAAAATCACTCAAATTTTGCCAGGGACCAAATTAAGACAGTTATATATACCCAAATATATTGGATACTGTTGTGTTTTAGTAATATTGTTCCATTAGCCTTGCAGTATTCTTTTTCCCCCATTATCAAATTCCTACCCACTTTTTAAAAAATTCCATAATGACTACCTAAGTTGATATTGGCAAATGATTTTAAGAACAGGAGAGAAAAGTAAGCCCAAATAAGAACATATAGTTCATGTGTTATGGCAGCTTCAAATAATAATAGAGATAAAGGACATCTATGAAAAACCCACAGTTAACATCATACTAATTGTGAAAGACTGAATTACCTCACCTGAAGATCAGATACAAGACAAGGACGTAAGAAAATCTGGTCTCACTGCTTCCATTCAACTTTGTACTGGAGGTTCTAAATTTGAACAAATAAGATTTGTATACTGAAAACTACAAAACATTGCTAAATTATTAAAGAATAACTAAATAAATTAACTGACAGTCATGTTTAAGGATGGGAATATTCATTATTGTAAAGATGGAAATTCCCCATAAATTGATCTATAAATTCAACACAATCCTTATCAATAGTCCAGCAGGAATTCTTGTATAAATTGGCAAGCTGATCCTAAGATTTATATGGAAATGCAGAGAACTCTGAATAGCCAAAGCAATATTGAAAAGGAAGAAAGTTGGAGGACTCACACTTCCTGATTTCAAAACACAGTAATCAAGACTATGCTGTACTGGTATAAGGATAAACATAGACCTTGGGAATAGAGTTGAGAGTCCAGAAGCAAAAACCCTTAAATATATGACCAACTGATTTTTGACAAAGATATCAAAACAATTCATGGAAGAAAGGATAATCTTTTCAACAAATGATGTGGATACAACTGTACATTCATGTGCAAAAAAACTGAACTTAGACCCTTACCTCATACCATGCCTAAAATTTAATTCATGAAACATGAAACACAGACTTTAAGAGCTAAAACTATTAAACTTCTACAAGAAAACATAGAAGAAAATAATTATCACCCTGAATTTGGCAGAGTTCTTTGATACAACACAAAAGCATGAGCCACAAAAGAAAAAATTGATAAATTGGGCTTTATAAAACTAAGAACTTTTGTGCTGCAAAAGAAATCAATGAGAAAATGAAAAGACAAGTTATAGACTGGCGACAACATATTTGCAAATCATACACCTAATAAAGGCCTTGTATTCAGATATCTATTCTTACAACTTAATAACAAGAAAAACAACCCAATTAAAAATGGGCAAAAAACTCATATAGATATTTCACCAAAGAATATACATGAATAGTTAATAGTGGTGAAGATAAATATGCTTATCATCACCACTTATTAGGAAAATAAAGATTAAAACCACAAAAAGATACTACTGCATGCCTACTAGAATGACCGCATTGAAAAAAACAAAAGTACTAAGTGTTTGCAAAAGCATAGGGGAAGTGGAACCTTCACGTATTTCTGGTTTTTATTCTTTGGAAAGCAGTTCAGCAGTTTCTTAAAAAGTTAACATCAAAAAGTCTGAAAGAGCACAAATAGACAACCTAATGTCACACCTCAAGGAACTAGAGAAACAAGAACAAACTAAACCCAAACCCAGGAGAAGAAAAGAAATAACAAAGAACAGAGCAGAACTAAATGAAATTGAAACAAAAAAAAATGCAAAAGATAAATGAAACAAAAATCCAGTTCTTTGAAAAGAGAAACAAAAGTGATAGACCATTAGTGAGATTAACCAAGAAGATCCAAGTAAGCTCGATTAGAAATGAAACTGGAGATATTACAACTGATACCACAGAAACAGAAAAGATAATTTACTGCTTGGCTAATAGGTGCAGCAAAATGTCAGAAATATCCATGTAACCGAAAACCACCTGTACCCCAAAAACAATTGAAATAAAAATAAAAAAGTTAAACATAAATTTACCATACATACCAGCAATTGCACTCCTAAGACTCTACCAAAATGAAGTGAAAACATATGTCCACACAAAGACATGTAAGTGGATGTCCCTGACAGCATTATTCATAATAGCAAAAAACTGGAAATAATCCAAATGTCCCTTGATTGGCAAATGGATAAACAAAATGCAGTATGTTCATGTAATGGAATACTATTCAGCAATCAAAAGGAATAAACTACTGATACATGTACAATATGAATGAACTTCAAACACAACATACTGAGTTTAAAAAGGCAGATGCAAAAGACTATATACTGTATGATTCCATTTATATGAAATGTTTGGAAGAGGCAAATGTATAGAGGCAGAAAGCAGATCTGTGACTACATAAGGCCACAGCTGGGAATGGGGATTGACTATAGATGGGAATGGGGGAAATTTTTGGAATTGCGGCAATGTTCTAGTGGAATGTGGAGATGGTTGCATAACATTGTTAATTTACTAATACCATTGCATTGTACACATTACATGAGTGAATTTTATAGTATATAATTATACCTCAATAAAGATATTTGAAATAATGAAGACAATTTTTGGCAGTTGTAGATTAAGTGGCCATGGATATTTTTCTGTTACCTTAAGCCCATTAGTTTGCACAGCTTTAAACAAAGGCCAGAGCAGTTGAGGATTTAATCAAGTTAGTTTGAAGGTTTTAGTTAGTTCATATTTGTACAGAATTTATATTCCTGAGTGGCAAGTCCTATTAAGGGATGATAATCATAGCCCTGTATTATATCCTCAATTACTTTGGAATATAAAATCTTTTATCCATTTAATGTTTTCTCTGTAAACCCTCGTCTGGAGAGTTCTCACAACTTTTGTGTGAATTGGAACTAATGAATAGAGTTACATCTTATTCTTGCTCTTTTCAGAGATAATGCCTTCTCTGAGAAAGAACAAATTGCATTACAAATGCCCTCATTAATTGCTACAACAGGCTTGTTCAGAGAAAATAAAAGTATGTCCTTAAAAACAGACATACAGTTATTTCAAAATCTTGGTTGCTTCTTAGATTTCAGGAATTGAGGTTATGTTGATTTCAACATAGACATTACAAGAATAAGTTGTATTTGTAAAACTTTTTAAATGATGCATTTATACTACCAATGAAATATGTAAAATTAAATACGAAGTGAAAAATTGACTTCAAATATGCAGATGAAGAGTATTCTACTTCAAGGAAAGCTGTAATTAGAAATGCATTAAGCTTAATATAAGTGGCCATGTCTTTCACCTTTGAAAGAAAGTGAAGAAAAATATGTCACCTACTTTCTCTTCTCTGTAAAAAAGTTTTTTATCATGATTTTTTCAGCTTTAGAAAAATGTCTTAAAATATCAATAATTTCAGAAGAAGAAAATGAGTATGTTGAATAGAGAAAGCCAGACTGCATGGAATTCTCTATCATTTTTTGGCTATCTGGATACTCTCCTAAAAACACAGATTTTTTTGTTGTTTATAAAAGTTGTCTAAGGTTAAAAATAGTGTTTGGTTATAAGCTTTAAATAATCATTAAGATAGATCTTCACTATGAATTATTTTTAGATTCTACAGTTTTACTTTTAGAAGTACCATATACATCCATGTAGTCCATCTCTGAAAAAGCCTTTGCAAAAATCATAACTGAGGAAATTATGACAGTGAAAGAGATCAGACTTAAGTGACCCCATCTTGCTTCTAACCTCTAAGCTGTCTTTGCTCATTCCTGGACATAAGCCAAACTACGGGGGAAGGAATTTAGTTTATAGTTTAAACTCTGAAACAAAATTGATAATAGTCCTTTCCTGAAAAATCCCTTCTTGCCTAGGGACCAGTCTGCCTTTGTAGAACTAACAAATTAGCTACAAGATTAGAAATTACGGTGGAGGGGCCATGCAGCCTCTGGGTCCAAGAGTCTAGTCTGAACCTCCCCAAATTGCTCCTGGGACTAACATCACTGTTGCAAAACCTAAGATCAGTGCTTGAGATATTTTGCAGACCCTGTATTCCAATGCAGCAGATGACAACATCCAGACCGTTAATCTGGCTCAGCCACTTCTGCAATCCCACTCAGGAACAGAAGTCAGCAAGAAAAGCTCACTTCAACCCACTATTATTTCATCTCCAAACCGACCAATCAGCACTCCCCACTTTCCAAGCCCATACCCTCCAAATTATCCTTAAAAACTCTGAACCCCAAATGCTCCAGGAGACTGATTTGAATAATAATAAAACTCTGGTCTCCCACACAGCCAGCTCTGCGTGAATTCTCTTTCACCATTGCAATTCTCCTGTCTTGATAAATAGGCTCTATCTAGGCAGCGGCAAGGTGAACCCATTGGGCGGTTACATCTCCATAAAAGAAAGGTTGCATGTGTTAATGAATCACAAGGAAATATTGTCATTTAACTGGATTACTACTCCCATTCAAATGCATAATCATCCAAATAACCTCTCTTTGCCTCACAGAAGATTTATTAGAGTTGAAAAGACAGGTAGTAAGTGCAAAAGACATATTTATCCACTCAACAAACATTTATGTTGTGTACCTATTATGTATTAATTCATAAGGCAAGGTATGTGAGAAAGAGATTTTAATGGTGGGGAGATGTCACTATTTTATATATGGTGGAAGGAAATACCTTTTAAAAGTGATAACATTTGAGCATAGAAATTAAAAGATAGAGCAAGCTGTGTAGATATCTTAGGAAAAAGCATTCAAGGAATGGGAACAGCAAACATAAAGTCTCTGAAATGGGCATGAACTTGTGATGTTTACCACAAGCAGTTCATGTAGTAAGGGAAAGATGAGCTGGAAGGAGAGGGGCAGATGAATGTGAATCATGTGTTTTCCCTAACATATAAAACAACAACAGCAACAACAAATTCTTTTGTTATATTCATTGCTTTTACCTGAGCCCTTGCTCCTGGAAAATAGCAATGATTAAGAATCCCTGCCCCCATGCATTGTATCCTGGGAAGTGGATCATGGTAAAGAAACATAAAACTTAGATAAAATTCACAGATACCCAACCCCCTACTGTTTACCTATGACAGGGTCAGACACAGACCTTCCCTACCCAATTTAACTCTTCATCTCATAAATGACCAGGTGAAATGTTTTGGCTGTACTGATCAATTGGAACAAAATACTTGTTAACCAAGATTTTGTTGTTTCTCTCCTCCCAGGCCCCTAAAATTTGACCCACCCTTAGTATGAGCCAGAATACAACCACTCCTTAACAACCCCTTTTGAGAGTAAGCTTACTTCAGGGTAAAACATTATCTGATATGATCACACCACCCTCGCTCGCCTCCCTTTCCCCATTAGGACTCTAGATACAATACCACAAAATATGGCACCTTCCATTTGAGAAAACAGCAGAAGCAGAAAGGTCCTCTCACTTTCCCCCTGCCCTTCTCCCCCAGATGAAGGTCATAAGAGCCTGATTTGAGAGGTGACTTCCCTGTATCTGGAGGAAAGGAACATCCTTATCTCTGTAGACACAGATGCACAAAGAGTAAACAAACATATCTTGCTAAGTTCCCCTCAGTTTATTACCATTAGATCATACCCTTTTGTCCTCCAATCATATTTCACCATGACTGTCCACTTTTCACCAAGCCTAAGCATAAAAATACACAAGTTTACCTATTTTGGGGGTAAGGCTCCTGTGTCATATAAAATTTACATTACATACATTTATATAATTTTCTCTTGTTAATCTATCTTTTGTTGTAGAGGCCTAAGCTATCAACCTAGTGATGGAGGAAGAAAACATATTTCCTTACTCCTTTACCCCCACCTGTTTCTTTCTAGTTTGGTTTACTCCTCCCTGTTAAAAAAGAAGCCCTTTTCTAAACCTGAAGATACTTGTGGATCTCATGGTAGAAGCACTGTCCCTATTTTATTAGCAACCCTCTTCTTCATGTAGTAACTCTTCTGAGTAAAGTCTTCCCTTAACTAAGTCTACATTTGATCTTAGCCAGAAGGCCGAGAAGCGATTCTAAGTCTAGATTTGTCTTTTATTTGACAATATATAGAAGAAGAAAATTCCAAGAGAGGGAACAAGTGCAAACTCTGAGGTGGGAATGTGTTTGTGATATTTTAGAAACTACAAGTGGGCCATTGTAGGAGGGGCAAGATAGCCTGGGAGAAAAAGCAGCAGATGAATATGAATCGCATGTTTTCCCTAATAGATGAAAAAAAAAATCTGTGATATTCATTGCTTTCTCACCAAGTCTTCCTTCCCCTTTGCTATTGAGGACTAAACTCTGATTTTTTTATCTTGCCCAAATTCCTGTCTAAGGGGTCTGGGGAGTCATGCCCTACAAACCACGAATTCTCATCAGATGAGTTTTATTTAACCCTATACATCATGACTTACTCTCCAATATGATTCTGCCATAACATTACAAGACAAGGAAGAAAATAGTATTTTAGCCCAAAACATGTTTCTCTGCCATATCTTGAAATGGCCCTGCAAAGCTGTCCTTTGTGGGAGAGAATTTGCATAGGTAAAGAATCTCTATTAACATAGCTAGATCTTTTTCTTCCAGCCCCTTGCAATCCTGAAGAGATCAACTAAAAGTCTAGCACCTTTTAAAGATCTGAATAGGAAACATTGGTCAAATACTGTCTCTAAGGGCAGCCACCATAAGACTTCCAAAGAACTTTGATCTCCACAATCTTTTATTTTAACCTGAACATTTCTTTTCTATGGATCCCAGGTCTTTAGACAAACTCAACCAATTGTCAACCAAATACCTATAGCCTGGAAGCCCTGCCCCCCAACCCCCCAGGTCTCATCTTTCTGAGCCAAACCAATGTATTTCTTAAACGTATTTGATGTGTCATGCCTCCCTAAAATATATAAAACCAAGCTGTATCCCAAACACCTTGGGTCCATGTTCTCAGGACCTCCTGAGGTCTGGGTCACAGGCCATGGTCACTCATATTTGGCTCAGAATAGATCTCTTCAAATATTTTACAGAGTTTGACTCTTTTCTTCAACACTATGGTTTAATATTTGTCCCTTCCAAAACACATTTAATCCTCAATGTGGCAGTATTGAAAGGTCGGGTTTTATGAGGTGATTGGGTCATGAGGGCAAAGTCCATTCATGATTTAATGGATTAATGAATTACTATGAGATTGGAACTGGGGGCTTTATAAGAGAGACGTGAGCATGCTCAACCCCTTCGCCATGTGACACCCTGTACTGCCATGAAACTACAGAGTCTCCACCAGCAAGAAGGCTCTCACCAGATGTAGCCCTGTGATCTGGAACTTTTGAGCCTTCATAACTGTAGGAAATACATACATTTTAAAAATAAATTACCCAGTTTCAGGTATTGTTATAAGCAACAGAAAATGGACTAAGACACCCTCCACTTTTGAGATTTACTGCATTAAGTCATCGTATTTTTATCTTGAACAATTGAATGTCTGAGTGGCTCATCATTTACAAGGCTCAAGTGAAAGTTAGTAGCACACAGATGGTCTAGGAAAACAGTTTGTGTTCCCTATCTTGTTTGCATGTCATCTTTAAATGCTGTTTTCCCAATGTAGAATATAAAGATTTAAAAGCTACAGCTGGATTTCTAGTTTAGGTTGGTAGACGAGTACCTTATCACATAATCTCACTGCCAATATCCAAGGAAATAAAACAAAGAAACAAAAAATTAAAAACAAGTAATGAGTAGGATCACATACTAAGGTAAAGAATATGAAAGGGATATGAGACACAAAATGCACTAAGGAAATGATTTATTCAGGCAATTTCAATAGGGAGAACATTTATTAGGTAGGATTTTTTTTCAAAAAAGTGGAAGAAAGCCTGGTGTTTTATAAAACAAGGGAGTTATTGAAGAAAGGTGGAGGTGGGTCTTATGCTGGCAAATACAAGAGCATTTTGGTCCTTTGCGGGTAGCCACTTCTGGGAACACAAAGGGGTTGGCAGCCTCCTTAGTCATTATTTTCCAGGAGCACATAGATCAGGTAAAGTTCAACATTGTCAGGCAAATAATCCAAAAGTGGAGGCCAAAGAAGGAAAAAAGAATATTCTGGGTCATCTCTGAGGAGCACAACTGCTAATCCATTCACCAATCCCAGACCCAAGAAACACCTGATAAGTTAAAAAATATTGTGGGAGTTCTCACCAAACTCCCAAATTTGGAAATAAGAAAACTGAATATTTATCTTTTCCCTCTTCTGACTGTGGATTTAGGAAAAAGAGCCACTAGGGAGAAGAACCGGAGAGCTGACCCTTTTTAATGGAAATGATGATTATAGGCCTCACCCAATTGAAAGCAATTAGAATTCCGAGGTTTAAGAACTGCAAAAACTGTCAGTAAGAACACACCATCCAAACACCTGCGCTAAGAGACCTGACCAACATTTGCAGGGCTTCTAGCAGCCTAAGGTCATGTCCCTGGGACACAGCTCCCTTTTAAGTTCCTCTCTGGAAAAGCTCAGGTTTTTCAAAAGAACTGACTGTTCTAGCCAACACCTAAAAATAGGCCCCTGACCTCCCTTTCTTAGAGCATTTACTAGACAGGGCGTACAATGGTGAATCATTCCTCTGTCACTTTGAGATGTATATGCATCTCCTACAACTCGGAAGTGTTTTTCTGAAGGATGAGAGTCATTCCTTTGAAATGCAATCATTTTAGATAGATAAGGCCTCTGTCTCCTGGTCTCTATAGGTGGATAGAATCCTAACTTCCTTACTTGCCAGCTAGCAGACACAGCTAGCCCAGTCGCATTGACACTGACCAACTCTTTGTAATTTTTGACTTCCTTGAATCCACTCGAGCACCTCCCCTCCTTTTCCTTCCCTATATTCCTTCATTCTCCTTTTAAAACACCTAGTTACCTCTGTGTATATAGAAATGGAACTCAGCTCTTTCCCCGACTGTCAGCAGTCACTGAATAAAATATGTTTTTACCACTATAATGTCCAGCTTTGTTTATCTTTGGCAAATTTATTCCTCTGTGGCAATGGTATACACTACTTTTCAAGTAGGAGGGGTAAACACTAATGAGACATTTAACAAATTCTTAGAAGAATGTGCTGAGCCTAAGAAATTTTTAACAAACATAAATCATTGCCTGAACTGAACTTTCTCTCCCATTATATGATCTCAAGTTACGGAAGCAGGCAGGCGGATGTAAGCGGGGTGAGGGATGAGGTGAAGTAGGTATATAAGCTGTCTTCAAACTGCAGCTCAAAATGAAAGAAACATTTCTTTGGAATGGTGGGAAAGGAGTTAAAATGTTATCTACAAAACATCAGAAAAAAAAAAAACGGAGCTAGAGAGTGAAACCTAAACTTCAGCAAGATGAAAAGAAACAGGATAACTATAAAAAAGAAAGGACGAAAAGCAGGAGGAGGGAGGGTGATGTAAAACACAAATTATCCAGTTTAGAATAAAATATAGCCCAAGGAGAAGGTAATTCCCAACCTGTGCTTTGCATTATGAAACAATGTATGCATTCAATACAACTAGAGCTCAAAGATGAGATAATATAAGATGATAATGGAGTTTGCAGATATAGAGGCCAAGGGAAAGCTTTCCTTACCCTCTGAAGGTTCACTGAAAATAGATTAATAGAAGAAATGGCATACAGATTGACTAAACATGCATAGTGTGTGGGAATCACAGAATGAGACTCCAATAACCCAATTAAATCCAGAGGTTTATATACTTTTCTTCATAGAGTCAGGGGAGATGGGGGTGGGGGAGTAAATGTATTTTAGACGGGAATGAATGGACCCAGGAGGCAGACATTGTCTTGTAGATGATTCTCTTTGGAAACTGAATGGGACCAGAGAAAAACAATGGTTTGAAACAAAGTTCTTCTGGGCTCTAAGTGTGGTGGTTAATTTTCAGTCCTTTCCTCTGTGATATGTATTTTATTCTTCTCTAGCTAATAAAATTTCAGGGAAGGGGTTGAAGGTAATTGTGCTCCTCCTTGGTGGGTCTAGATTCAAGGTAGATAAGGGAACTTCAGAAAATAACCTCCTCCTGTGCATTGGGAGCGACAGAATGTTGAGAGTTGGGACCCCGGGAGGAGGTCAGAGAGACTCTGAGACTGCTTCTTTAGTTCAGCTTATCAAAGGGCCATATTTGGGGATGTTTTTGCACCTGTGAAGGGAAAAATAAATATTGGGACCCCCAAATCACTAAGCTAAAGGGAAAAGTCAAGCTGGTGTTAGGGGATGGTCTTTGTTCTTAGAGCTCCCAAGATGTGGTGGGCCGCTCCCAGGAGGGTGGCAAGCCTTTTGTTCTCTGACCTGAGGTTCTTGGCCTCACAGATTCCTAGGAATTTAACCTTGGGCCATACGGTGAGTGTTATAGCTCTATTAGAAGCCGTGGGTCATGGAAGAGAACCATGGAACCCAGCGACTAGTGTTCAGCTCAATTAGGACGAACCTGGGCACTTAGCCGTGCAGGAACAATGGTGAGTCTTTAGCCCGATCGGGAGCGGCAATGGACGCCTCGCTGGATCAGGAGTACAGTGGACATCCTGCCGGATCCGGAGGAGGGGTGGAAGTCAACGGCGGGTCTGGGACGGCGGCGAACAGCAGTGGTGGACGGCGAGCGAAAGCTCAGCTCAAGCCGTAACAAACACGGACCAGAAGAGTTATGCAGTTGCAAGATCTAATAGAGCGAAAACAGAGCTCCCATACAATGGGAGGGGACCCAAAGGGGGTTGGCCACTCCCTGCTCAAATGCCTGGGTTTATATCCGGATCACTGTCCCTCCCCCTGTGCTCTCAGGCGATAAATGATTTGACTATTTCTTTACCTCCTGCTTTAGCCTAATTTGTATTTTGGTGAGCCCTCTTTACTACCTGATTGGTCAGGTGTGAGCTGAGTTACAAGCCCATGTTTAAAGGTGGGTGCGGTCACCTTCCACAGCTAGGCTTAGGAATTCTTAGTCGGCCTAGGAAATCCAGCTAGTCCTGTCTCTCACTCGGAACTGCTTAGGGCCAACCTGCCTCCCATTCTATTCAAAGTCACCCCTCTGCTCACTGAGATAAATGCATATCTGATTACCTCCTTTGGAGAGGCTAATCAGAAACTCAAAAGAATGCAACCATTTGTCTTTTATGTACCTATGACCTGGAAAGCCCCCTCCCCTGCTTTGAGTTGTCCCGCCTTTGCTTCAAGTTGTTCCATCTTTCTGGATCGAACCAATGTTCATCTTACGTATGTAAGACATTGATGTCTCATGTCTCCCTAAAATGTATAAAACCAAACTGTGCTCTGACCACCTTGGGCACATGTCATCAGGACTTCCTGAGGCTGTGTCATGGGTGCATGTCCTCAACCTTGGCAATATAAACTTTCTAAATTAACTGAGACCCATCTCAGATATTCAGGGCTCACACACTCTAACATTACACAGGCTGAAACTTCCCTAGAAGACTCATACATTAAAAGTTGAGTTCACGGCTGTGGAGAAAAAAATTGTGTCAGGAGCTGGGTGGCAAAAGATCCCATTAAACCAGTCTTTCATTTTTGGGAGTAGGCCAGTCCAATTAAAATGTTATATCTCATTTCAGGAGATGGAGCTATAGATGGGCTCTCAAAGCTAGGCCTTTATATATGATGCCAGCAAACAGATCGTTAATAAGAGACATTTCTATGGAAACAGAAGAAAAACAAAGGTCAATGTCTGGAGTAGTCTGTAAGCTAGTTTCTTTAGAGTCTGGAGGGCATTCAGTTGAGAAGATTAGTGGCAATCTGACAGATTTTTCTGGTTTGCAGTTTGTGTGTACAAAGTTTGTTCACATATAAGCTGTTGTGGGGATTTTTCTTCAAAGCCAAGTTGACTAGTTTCAGCCTCAGGAAAAAGGCAGTTTTAATTTTTAGCAATTCCCAGTCAGAAGTGTGAGAGAAAAAAATGGAAAACATTAAAGACTCATAGCCAGGTATTGGAGGAAAGTATAAGAAATTCAGATCCAGTTCAAGTTGCAGGTAACAAAATCTTAAAAACAATGAGCTGCTGGGAGCGGCGGCTCACGCCTGTAATCCCAGCACTTTGGGAGGCCAAGGTGGGCAGATCACGAGGTCAGGAGTTCGAGATCAGCCTGACCAACATGGTGAAACCCTATCTCTACTAAAAATACAAAAAAAAAAAAAGAAAATTAGCCGGGCATGGTGGCACATACCTGTAGTCCCAGCTACTCAGGAGGCTGAGGCAGGAGAACGGCGTGAACACGGGAGGTGGAGCTTGCAGTGAGCCGAGATTGTGCCACTGCACTCCAGCCTGGGCGACAGAGCGATGCTCCATCTCAAAAAAAAAAAAAAAAAAAAACCCAAACCAAAAAAAAGCAATGAGCTTAAATCTAATAATAGGTGTACTTTTCTTCTAAAACATAATTTTTTTTTCTCCAGTACCTCATTTCTACCAAAGACAAATCAAAGAAAGACCAATTTATTTGCAAAATAAGCTCTAGTCATATTATACTTCACCTTGATTATTTGAATAAAGTACAGCAAAGACAGTTATTGTTCATATCAGTTTTTTGTAGATTGGCTTAGCTGAAACTATTCATAAGAAATCTTGGGCCGGGCACGGTGGCTCATGCTTGTAATCCTAGCACTTTGGGAGGCCGAGGCGGGCGGATCACAAGGTCAGGAGATCGAGACCACGGTGAAACCCCGTCTCTACTAAAAAACTACAAAAAATTAGCCGGGCGTGGTGGCGGGCGCCTGTAGTCCCAGCTACTCGGAGAGGCTGAGGCAGGAGAATAGCGTGAACCCGGGAGGCGGAGCTTGCAGTGAGCCGAGATTGCGCCACTGCACTCCAGCCTGGGCGACAGAGCGAGACTCCGTCCCAAAAAAAAAAAAAAAAAAAAAAAAAAGAAATCTTGGATTAAACTTTTTTAAAAAGTCTCTTGAGGGTAAAGAGTCAAGCTAAGGATTGCCATCAGAATGATTCTGTAATACTTGTACAAATTGGGTGAATACTTCTCTTTTTGAGGTCCCCAAAATATTCTCAAGTTCTTGGGCCTTCCAGAAAGTGACATCCTTTGCCCTCCTATAAAGGCAACCAGGTGAACTGCATATTTAAGGTATCAGGCCAGTTTTTCCAGGGGATTTAATTTTTTTTTTTTTTTTTTTTTTTTTTTTGCTTCCCAAAGAGTCGACCTCAATATCACAAAGCAGTCTGGTCACATCTGAAAATATAACATTCCAGTCAAAACCTTGGTAAAATAACCAGTATTTCCAATTGTGTCCTGTTACAAAAGGACAAAAAACACATCCTCATGTCTTTCTTATAACTTTCATCACCAAAAATCAGCTCTATTTTTGTATGTATGCTATATACAGAATTGTTTCTTTTATGTCTAGTAGTTCCAATTAGATATATTAATTAAAATTGTAACTTCTAGTAACCCTAATTTTCAGTCAGAGACATATGAAGCAAGCAACTTTCATTTTTATGTACCAAAACATTTTATAAATACATATTTTATAATTTTTAGGAAAATACGATTTATCAATTTTTATGGAAAAGGATATATTTACTAGCAAACCTGAATATATTTAGTCTTTTCATGAATTTTTATTGATACAAATTGTACATATTTATGGGGCACACGTGATACTTTGTTACATGCATAGACTGTATAATAAAATTGAGGTAGTGGAATGTCCATCACCTCGAGTATTTATCATTTCTATGTGTTGCGAATATTTCAAGTCCTCTCTTCTAGCTATTTTGAAATATAAAATACATTGTTGTTATCTATAGTCAATCTACTCTGCTCTCAAACATTAGAACTTATTCCTTTCATCTAACTGTATGTTTGTACCCACCAACCAACCTCTATTTATCCTTCTCCTCCAAACCCTTCCCAGCCTCTGGTAACAACCTCTATTTATCCTTCTCCTCCAAACCCTTCCCAGCCTCTGGTTTATATCATTCTATTCTCTACCACCATGAAATGAATTTCTCTCACTACCACACATGAGCATGAACATGAGATATTTGTCTTTTTATGCCTGGCTTATTTCACTTAACACGATGACCTCCAGCTCCATCCATGTTGCTGCAAATGACATGATTTCATTCTTTCTTATGGCCAAAGAGTATTCCATTGTGTGTGTGTGTGTGTGTGTGTGTGTGTATCACATTTTATTTATCCATTCATCCACAGATGGACACTTGGGTTGATTCCATATCTTTGCCATTGTGAATACTGCTTCAATAAACATGGGTGTGCAGGTATCCCTTTGAGGTACTGATTTCTTTTTCTTTGGAGAAATGCCCAGTAGTGGGATTGCTGGATCACATCATAGTTCTATTTTTAATTTTTTTGAGAAATCTCCATACTGTTATCCATAATGACTGTACTACTTTACATTCCAACTGAGTTTATAAGAGTTCCCTTTTCTCTGCATCTTTACCAGCATCTGTTATTTTTTGTCTTTTTAGTAATAGCCATTCGAACTGGGTTGACGTGATACCTCATTGTGGTTTTGATTTGCATTTCCCTGATGATTAGTGATGTTTAGCATTTTCTCATATACTTGTTGGCCATTTGTATGTTTTCTTTTGAGAAATGTCTATTCATGTCTTTTACCCGCCTTTTAATAGCATTATTTTTTTTCCTGTTATTTGAGCTCCTTATATATTCTGGATATTAGTCCCCTGTTGGATGAATGGTTTGCAAATATTTTCTCCCATTCAATGGTTTGTCTCTTCACTCTGTTGTTTCTTTTGCTATGCAGAAGCTTTTTAGTTTAATATAGTCCCATTTATCTATTTTTGATTTTGTTGTCTGTGTTTTTGAGGTCGTAGCAATAGAATCTTTGCCTAGCTCAATATCCTGAAATGTTTTCTGTATATTTTCTTCTAATAGTTCTACAGTTTCAGGTCTTACATTTAAGCCTTTAATCCATCTTGAGTTGATTTTTGTATATGATGAGAGACAGAGGTCCAGTTTTCTTCTAATGCATATGGATATCCATTTTTCCCAGCACCATTTACTGGAGAGTGTGTCCTTTTCCCACTGAATGTTTTTGGCACCTTTGTTGAAATCAGTTAGCTGTAAATACGTGAATTTATTTCTGGGTTCTTTATTCTCTTTCATTTGCCTATATGTTTGTTTTTACAACAATACCATGCTGTTTTGGTTACTATAGCCTTATAATATACTTTGAAGTCAGGTAGTATGATGCCTCCAGCCTTGTTAGTGTTGCTCAGGATTGCATTGACTATTTGGGCTCATTTTTTATTCCATGCAAGTGTTAAGACTGTTTTTTCTAATTTTGTGAAAAATGGCATTGGTATTTTGATAGGGATTGCATTGAAACTGTAGATCATTTTGTGAAGTATGGGCATTTTAATGACATTAATTATTCTGATCCATGGGCGTGGAATATCTTTCCATTTGTTTGTGTCCTCTTCAATTCTTTTCATCAGCAGTTTTTAGTTTTCCTTGTACAGATCTTTTACCCACTTGGTTAAATTTATTTCTAATTTTTTTATAGCTATTGTTAATGGAATTGCCTTCTTGATTTCTTTCTCAAGCAGTTCATTAATGGTGTATAGAAACACTACTAATTTTTGTATACTGATCTTGTATTCTGAAACTTTACTGAATTTATTTATCAGATCTGAGAGGTTTTTGGTGGTGTCTTTAGGTATTTCTAGATATAAGATCATGTCATTGGCAAAAAGGTACATTTGAGTTCTTATTTTTCAATTTTGATAACATTTTTTTCTATTGCCTAATTACTCTGGCTAGAAACTCAAGTACTATATCAAATAAGAGTGGTGAAAGTAGGCATACTTGTTCCATTCTTAGAGGAAAGGCTTTTAGCTTTTCCCCATTCAGTATGATGACAGCCATGGGTTTATCATACATGGCCTTCATTATGTTAAGGTATGTTCCTTCTATGCCTAGTTTGTTGAGAGTTTTTGTCATGAAAAGATGTTGAATTTTATTAAATGCTTTTTCTGCACCTACTGAGATAGTCATATAGTTTTTGTCCTTCATTCTGTTGATGTTTTTGTATTTTTATTCATCCCAGAGATTCATCTGTTGTATTGCATTTATTGATTGGCATATGCTGATTTGTATATATTGATTTGCATTTGTTGAACTGATTTATGGTGTCTCATGTGTCATGAGGGCTTTTCTAAATCTTTTTTAATTTTTTGTTTATTTTTGACTGACTAGGTTATTTCAAAAGACCATTGTGCATGTTCTGAGATTTAAAATTCTTCAGTTTCAGAATTTTTGTTTGGTTTCTGATATCTTTCTTTTTGGTAACTTCTCATTCGTGTTCTGAATTTTTTTAAATTATTTTTTGAGATGCAGTCACACTCTGTTGCCCAAGCTGGAGTGCAGTAATCAGATATTGGCTCACTGCAACCTCTGCCTCCCAGGTTCAAGCGATACTCCTGCCTCAGCCTCCTAAATAGCTGGGATTACAGACACACGCCACCACGCCCAGCTAATTTTTGTATTTTCAGTAGAGACAGGGTTTCACCATGTTGGCCAGGCTGGTCTCAAACTCCTGACCTCAAGTGACCCACCCGCCTTGGCCTCCCAAAGTGTTGGGATTATAGGAGTGAGCCACTGCGCCCAGCCTCATATTCCAAATTTTTTCTGATTTTATTGTATTAATTTTAAGTATTCCTTTGTATTTCACTGAGATGCTTTATTATTTTATTTGGAATTCTTTATCCAAGACTTCATAAATTTCTTTTTGATTGGCATCTGTTGCTGGAGAATTATTGTGTTTCTTTGGATTTGCTGTATTTTCTTGCTTTTTCATGTTTCTTGTGTCCTTATATTGATATCTGTACATCTTGTGTAACAGTTGCTTCTTTCAATTTTCTGAATTTGCTTCTGTAGGGGAGGTCATTTTCTTGAAGCTGCATCTATTGTGTTGGTTGGGTAGGGCACTTTGGTTTTGATTCTGAGTGTGTGCGGTAATGTAGTCTCTATATGATTTCTTCAGCTGTGAACAGCATCAGTGGTATCTATGATTTCCTCAGTGACGGTGCAGTTGTTAGTGGAAGCTGTGATCATGATTTGCTGGGGACTGGGACATCTGGTGGGACCGTCCTCAAGTCCCAGTGGTGGCAGCATTGGACTGAGCATGACTGATCTTCAGCTCCAGGGTGGCATATGCTGGCACCACTGTTAATAGGTATAGGTGAACCAATTCCTGGGTCTCCAGGTGACTTGCTTGGGTGCTGGTAGTGGCAGCAGTGAGGTGGACAGGTGGCTGGGCTCTCGGGTCCCTGGGCAATGGGCATGGTGTGGGTGAGGTTAGTTCCAATAGTGGGATTATCCTCTGAGTCCCTAGTGGTCTGTGCTGGAGTTGGCTGTAGTGGGCTGGTCCCCAGGACCCTGGTGAGTGGGCTTGGGACCTGGGTTTGGGTGGGTGGAGCTGGGCCAGGCAGACATGTCCTCAGGCCTCCAGTGATGCATGCAGGCACTGGTTGTGGTATGCAGGAGTGGGATAATTCCCAGGCCCAAGGTAGAATGCTTGAATGAGGGCAACAGTGGCTGTACTGTAGTCTTGCTACACTGAAAGCAGCCTTGAATGAGGGCGGGGCTGCTTTCAGTGGCAGCTGCCACATGCAGGCAGCTGGGCAGCATGCACTTTACCTGTGCTTTGGCCACAGCTCTGGCATCCTGTAGCAGTGGCTGTTATGGATGAGAAAGTTTGTCTTCAGGATGTGTGAAAATTTGTGGAGGCTTTGCTGCTGGAGATAGTGTGGTCTTTGCCAGTGACTTGTGCTTCAGCCCTGGAGGCAGTAGACAGCTGCAGTAGTTGCTGTGGGCAGGGAATGTCAATGGGGCTTAGAGATGTGGAGATGCAGGAGCTGTTTGGCCCCTGGTCTGGATGCAATCTGGTAGGGACTGAGTTCTCAATATTGCCCTTTGCTGTAGCTTGTTAGAACTCAGGGAGTTTGTGACATCCTCTATGAACCCTCTCTTTGGAGCAATGCTTCTGCACAGTCTCCAGGCAGCTCCCTATGTTAGTCATGGGGCTATGAGGGTCTAGGGACTTTTCTGTGGCTAGGATGCAAGCATCATGGTGGAAATGTGGACTGCTGTGGGTCACTCACTTACCCTTTCCTCTTACTGGGGAGCCTCTTCAGGCTCCCAGCTAATTCCAGCTGAGCAGGTGGTCCTGCTTCCCTCTCCTTCCTTGGTTTAAGTGTTTTCTGACACTACTTTGTAGAATTCCAGTTTTAACTCTTATATGATTTGAAGTTTTATTATCTACTTGCTATTTTGGTTTTTCATTGTGGAGGAGGCAAGTGCCAGCTGCCTCTAGTCAGCCATCTTGAAGCCCTTCCTTCCCTTTTTCATAAATTTTAAGAAACTAAAAGTAAATAAACTTGAACATATGTTTAGCAATTAATATATTTGTATTTTATTTTTCCTAGAAATGACTCAGACATTTCATGATTATTACTTAACAAAATTTGACTTTAAGTCTTTACTAGAAAGACTTTTGAAACTATGACAAGTTTATTTATAAATGTTTATCCCATTTAGATTTAGCAAATGTAATCATTCTTAACAATTATATTTGGATTGCTCATGGAAAATTAAGCTAGCCACTTACGTTGGTTTTTTCCCCTTTTGAGAAAAGCAAAATTATGTTAACTCTGCGTTAGTCAATCCCATCTTAACCAAGGCCTTTGAGATACCAGAAATAGGTACTTTCTCTAATGTACCCCCTTCTCCACTGTCATCCTGGGTCTCAAGTACTCACATGCCACTAAGAGCAGCTATGAAGGGAAGGGCCTGAGTCCTAAATTTACATCTCAGATACAAATTCCAGGACAGAGGGCAGAGCTGTGAAGACAATGCCTCAAGGATGCAACCCCTTCCAGAATGGCCAGGAGGCAGAGCTAGACCAGGGACATCAGGGCCACACTGGACCTGGCTCTGCCTTACAGCTGGTGTCCCAGGAGCCACAGACACACATATGTTCCCAGACCTCACTATGGACACCTATCCAGA
Source organism: Symphalangus syndactylus (assembly GCF_028878055.3). NCBI lineage: Eukaryota > Metazoa > Chordata > Mammalia > Primates > Hylobatidae > Symphalangus > Symphalangus syndactylus. The sequence continues at coordinate 42,419,102 of NC_072447.2, read as the reverse complement.
CAGAATTCAGAAGCTCAAAATCAAAGACATAAACTCGCAACAAGATGTCTGCAAGGCTTTGGGGGAGCCCAACAGCCAGCTGTCACAGCTTTTGTTCATAGACAAATCAATCAGTATCAAAAATATCACAGAAGCAATAGTTTTATGACCTTAAAACATCTAGCAGAGAAATCATAAATTTGTCTGAACAGTAGACCCAAGCAAAAATGTCTAAATTGAATTTTGAAGGCATTTTTATTTTACTAACAATTTTAAAACTAGCTTTACTTACCAAAGATTTATTAAAGTCACATGAACTAGAAAAGTATTTGGGCTAGTTATTTATGACTGTTTATTTTTAAGTCAATTTGGTGCCATTTAGAAAACATACAAACACATGTATAGACATATACATACATGTAGACACAACATACAACACATATGTGTATATATGTATGCATCTAAAAGCCAAAGAGTTCAAGGAATTCAATGCAAAAGAGAGCAAAGCTTTAGGCCTGAGAGGAACCTGGCTACCACTTTCAGGATTCTGTGAGGAAGGCAGATGACCCCCAACAAAAGGGGAGTTAGTGGTACGTTTTTTTGTATTCAAGGGGACTCATGATTTCTGGATGTCTCCTTTAGATCCCTTTATGTGATATCAAAAGTGGCAAGAGGAAGGAGGGACAGAAGTGAATGGGAGAACAAGTTTTAGAGGAACCAGTCTGGGGAGTTTCTACACTTCCCAAAAGGTCAATGAAGTTCTAGTTAGCAGGAGTTTGAGAAAAAGGGATCTAGTCAACTAAGAAGTTCCTGTGGTGAGAAGCAAAACCCAACATAGAGAAATGGAGTAAGCCTTAAAGATATATATTTGGCATGATTATCAGTTTTCAATTAAACTGACTTTTGACTATGGAGCTTTTTAAAAAATATTATAAATATCTTATTATTAGGTTTTCATCTAGGACAAGCAGCAAACATTTTGCCATATTGTGAGCAGCTGCATTTCGCCTGAATGGCGGGAGCAGGATCACCCTTCACTCCCTACACCTGGGAGAAGCTGGCTGAATTTCAGCTGGAGGCCTATCTCTCTGCCCCAGAAGAGAAAGTGGGATAAGTGGGAAAAATAGTTGCCATCAGGCTCTAAATATAAACCAAAGTTTTAAATCAAAGGCATACCTTCAAATGACTCAAAACCAAAACAAATAAATGCACATGAAACCAAAACCATGAAGTCCTTTATGGCCTTAACCAACATCTCCAAAGAGGAAGCAAAAAGCTGTAACCCTTCCACTCTCAACCATGGCTTAAAGAAAGGAAAGTTTTGCTAGCCACAACGGGGTGCAACCCACTTCTCTGTCCAGCTATATTCTCTGGGGTCTCAATCTCTCAGCTGGCTGTCTGCACACAATACTCTAACAACCTGTGTGCCCCAATAGATGGTAAATTAAAAGAAACAAACAGCTGGTAAGATAAACAGGAAATCAAAAGATGTCCACGGGGAAACGAAGGATTACAAATGAATGGGTACCCCCCAAAAGTTAAAAATCATACTAATATAAACTCAGAACAAATAATTCAAACTAATTCTTATAAATGTTTCTCTTTTTTCCAAGTTAAAGGATTTACATTTCTAAGAGACTGGTTTCCTGGTTGGGAATCGAACCCAGTCCTTGGCACCAAATCCTAACCACAGCCTGAAGTGCCTTTTTGAAAATCCCACAGGAAATCCAAAGCGAGCAGTTTGAGTGTTCAAAAAATGTTAATTTTGTTTTAAATCTGATTTCTGCTTTTTAAAAATCTTGTCAAGGAAGTATTTAAGGTTATATTTCTGTTGCATCTTTTCATAGGTACCAATGAGATAGCTGTTTAAGATGAGAGTTCTCTGAAAAGTTTTCTTTTATTCTTTTAAATATAGCTAATTTATTTATTTTAAAAGTGACTCAAGCCAATAAGCCTTCTTTATGGAAAGTCCCAGAGGTAACTAGCCAGGTTTGAATACCAGGAACATAAGTGGCATTTTAAAAATGGGTTGCAACCCCTATGATAAAACTACACCAGAGTCACTAAACGTAAGGACTTTTTCATACAAATGTATTTCTCCTATTAATCTGAACTTGAAAAGGAAAAAAAAAAGATAAACAGTGATTTTTACCTTCTGCTTGATCAGATTCCACAGATAGACCCCCAGGAATCTGATTGGTAAGAAATTCTTTCCCTTTTTGCAGGCTCGTCAGGTCCTGGGTTCCCTTGACTATAACTTCCAGAAAAGCAGAGCGGTTTTGTTATAGTAGGTAGCTAGTCAGACACGAGCAGGGCAGGGGAAGGGCCCCCCCACCATGAATGTCAGGCGACCATGAGGCGATGGTTAGGTGGTTGTTAAACTACTTTAATAATTGGTTGCAGCCAGCACTAGGGAAAGGCAATAGATAGAAAACACCTGAAATTGGTGATCAGCTGCCTCCTGATAAGCTCTCAGGAGTTGGGCAAGTGGCCTCAATCATGAACATTAAGAGGCAAAATGGTGGCATTTACCTGATATATGACCTTCTAGGGACACTCGACTGGTAAGTGAAGAACACCTCAAGTGAGCATGCACACAACTCCAGTAAACACACTGCTCATGCAGCCCCTCTCAAGTGCTAGCAGGTCACTGCGCATGCGGACAGCCCTCCCCAAGGGAAGAATCAAAGGAGAAAGGACGCAAGACCCTGGAACCATGCCAGTGTATAAAATTCCAAGTCAAAAGATTAAACTGCACACTTCATCTCTCAAGTTGTCCACTTGGCCCTCTTCCAAGTGTAATTTCTTTTCCTTCCTGCTCTATAGCTTTTTAATAAATGTTTACTCCTGCTCTAAAACTTGTCTTGGTCTTTCCTTCTGCCTTATGCCCCTCGGTCAAATTCTTTCTTCTAAGGAGGCAAGAATTGAAGTTGGTGCAGTCTCATACGGATTAATTGCCGGTACCATACTTTGGTGCTGCATGACGCAGATATGTTCCACTGCTAACAGTTTGGGGTTATCTTGCTCACAGTGCAAAATCTGTAGGGGCCAAGGGAAAGCTTTCTCTTAGCTTTGTAAAGTTTCACTGAAAATGAACTGACAATAGTCAGATTAATAGGGGAAAAGGCATAAAAAATTATTTTAACATACATAGCATGGGGTAATTGCAGGAGATTAATTACCCAATAACCCAATGAGGTGCAGATGCTTATATACTCTTCTTTATAGGAGAAGGGGAAATGGAGTGGAGGAGTAAACGATTTTTAGGGGGGAATGAACGGACCCAGGAGGCAGACATTATCTTGTGAATGATTCTCTTTGGAAACTGAATAGGATGAGCAAACAAACAATGGTTTGGGACAAAGTTCATCTGGGATCTAGATGTGTTGTTTAATTTTCAATACTTTCCTCTGTGATATGAGTTTCAATCTTCTCTGGTTAATGAAATTTCAGGGAAGGGATTGAAGGCAATTTGTTGCTCTTTGATAGGTCCAGATTCTAGGTAGATAAAGGAACTTCAGAGATCAGTTTCATCCTGTGCTTTGGAGAGAGAGTGTTGAGTTGGAGTTGGGGAGGAGGTCAGAGGGATCTTGAGGTTGCTTCTTTAGTTTAGCATATCAAAGCACCATATTTGGGGCTATTATTTTCCAAGTGCCAACACAAATCGTAAAAAAGAATCTATTGAGGACAAAATAAATACTAGTCAGAACAAATAAATTAGAAATAAATATCCAAAGAGGGACAGAATCAAAATGACTGAAAATGTTATCAGAAAGGGGTCTCTAGACCCCTTTGATAAGATCTAGACCCTAAGGGAGGGTTCTTGGACCTCACACAAGGAAGAATTCAGGGCAAGTCCATAGAGTAAAGTAAAGCAAGTTTATTAAGAAATTGAAAGAATAAAACAATGGCTACTTCATAGACCAGAGCACCAGCATGGGCTGCTCGACTAAATATACTTATAGTTATTTCTTGATTACATGCTAAACTAGGGGTGAATTATTCATGAGTATTCCAGGAAAGGGGTGAGCAATTCCTAGAACTATGGGTTCCTCCCCCACTTTAGACTATGTAGGGCAACTTCTGGATATTGCCATGGCATTTGTAAACTATCATGGGGCTGGTGGGAGTGTCTTTTAGCATGCTAATGCATTATAATTAGCATATAATGAGCAGTGGGATGACCAGAGGTCACTTTCATTGCCATCTTGGTTTTAGTGGGTTTTGGCCAGCTTCTTTACCGTATCCTGTTTTATCAGCAGGGTCTTTGTGACCTGTATCGTGACACTAGTTCCTCCAACCTGTTATCCCATTCTGTGATTAAGAATGTCTGACCACCTGGAAATGCAGCCCAGTAGGTCTCAGCCTTATTTTACCCCGATCCTATTCAAGATGGAGTCACTCCAGTTCAAACACCTCTGACAAAAATTGAATGACTAACATGGAAAGATGGCTAATACAATCATAGTCAATGCAGATAACAATAAATACAAAGATTAAAACAATTACAGAAAAAATAATAGATATGGAAAGTAGACAATTATGATTCAAAATAAAAATAATCCATGTACCTGAATTAGGGAATCCAATAACAAAGATTTAAACATATACAACAAGTTCTCTGAAATGAAAGACCAATCCAAAATTGGAAAAAGCACCATATTCCAAGAAACGCTAAGACATTGTCTGGTTAAATTATTGAAATGGAAGGATAAACAATTGTTTAGTTATTCAAGCATAAAATTTAAATCACTTTGAAGAGGAAAAATCCAGACCAATGGCCACAAATTTCTGAAGGTAATCAAGAGATATATAACATGGTAACTATAGTTAATAACAATGTATTGTGTTCTTGAAAATTGCTAATTTTAAGTGTTCTCACCACAAAAAGTAGGTATGTGAAGGCTGGGTGCAGTGGCTCACGCCTATAATCCTAACACTTTGGGAGGCCGAGGCAGGCAGATCACTTGAGGTCAACAGTTTGAGATCACCCTGGCGAACATGGTGAAACCCTATCTCTACTAAGAATACAAAAATTAGCTAGGTATGGTGGCAGGCGCCTGTAATCCTAGCTACTTGGGAGGCTGAGGCAGGAGAATTGCTTCAACCTGAGAAACAGAGGTTGCAGTGAGCCGAGATCGCACCACTGCACTCCAGCCCAGTGCCTGGGCACAGTGAGACTGTCTCAAAAAAAAAAAAAAGAAAAGTACGTGAACCAACATATATCTTAATTAGCTTGATTTAGTCACTCCTCCACAATGTAAACATATTTTAAAATATCATGTTGTACATGATAAATATATTCCATTTTTATTCATTAATTTTAACCCCTTTCCCATTTGCCCTGAGAATATTTGGTGGTGGTGCTTGCAGCTGTAGCTTTTACCTGAGATAACTTTGCCATGAAATAGCTTGCTTTTGTTGTTATTTTTGCATCACTCTAGTATATTGACTTTGTGTTTTTTTGTTTTGTTTTGTTGTTTTTTTTTTTGTTTTTTGAGATAAGGTCTTGCTTTGTTGCCCAGGCTGGAGCCAGTGGCGCAATCTCGACTCACTGCAACCTCCAACTCCCAGGTTCAAGCAATTCTCCTGCCTCAGCCTCCCTAGTAGCTGGGACTACAGGCATGTGCCACCACTCCCGGCTAAGTTTTGTATTTTCAGTTTCACCATGTTGGCCAGGTGGGTCTTGAACTCCTTACTTCAGATGATCCACCCGCCTCAGCCTCCCATAGTATATTGACTTTGGAAACAAAAGAAATCATTCTATTTATAGCATTCTGATTTTAGTAGTGGTATTTCCATTTACAAAATATAGTAATGTCAAATCCTAGAAAACATAGCATTCCTATGCATGATGTTAACATTGTTCTAAGACAGTTGTTGGTTGAAGATTCATTTGATGAACCTGATTTTTCTAAAATAGATGATTCTGATGATTCAGACAATCCTGATTTTAGTTCTATTTAGAAATAACTCCAAGAACAGTTTGGCCATGGACCAGTATCAGTCTGTGGCCCGTTAGGAACCAGGCCGCACAGCAGGAGGTGAGCGGCCAGTGAGCAAGCATTACTGCCTGAGCTCCTCCTTCTGTCAGATCAGCAGTGGCATTAGATTCTCATAGGAGCATGAACTCTATTGTGAACTGCAAAAGTGAGGGATGTAGGTTGCGTGCTCCTTACGAGAATCTAATGCCTGATGATTTGAGGTGGAATAGTTTCATCCGGAACCCCCTTCCCACATCTGTGGAAAAATTGTCTTCCACGAAACTGCTTCCTGGTGACAAACAGTTTTGGGACCACTGCTCTAAGTATATACTTGTTGTCTTCACAACGTAAGCACTTACTGTATGGCTTTCAAAAGTAGGTTGTAAAATGCTTATTTACAAAGATATCCAACAATTACCTTTGTGAGGTTATACCCTAATAATTCCTAAATCTATTTAAATTTTTTTAAACATCTCAACAGCCTTGTGGCCAAGGTAATTTCAGACTATAGTGTCTTCCTCAAACATGACTGTTGTTTAAATTGATGTTATTGAGAAAATGTCTGGTAATATGAAAGGCTGTCTAAAGTCTAACTTTACTACTCAAAGTGTGGTTTTACGGACTAGCAGAATCTAGCATCAGCTGACAGGAGATTTTTGGACCCCAACCTAGATCGATGGAGTCAGAATCTGCATTATAACAAGACCCTCAAGGAGATTTTTATGTACATTAAAGTTCGAGAAGCAAAGTTTGAAAAGAGGGGTAGACAAACTACTGGCCCAAAAGTCAAAGTTGGCCCACCCCCTGGGTTTCGTAAATAAAGTTTAACTGGTACACAGCCAAATCTTTTAATTTACATATTGTCCACAGCTACCTTCCCACTGCAATGTCAGAGGTGACACTGGCCTTATACTACTTGACAGTTGGCCTTATACTACTTGACAGTTCACTCTTGGAAGCCAGATACCATCCTGTAGTAATAAAGCTTGGGCTAGATCACTGAATGATAAACAGGAGAGGCTATCTCGAACATAAGAGATCCAGCCAAACCCTCAAATGCTCGGGGACTCCAGGCCATGCCGTGGAGTATAGATAAATCATCCCCAACAAATTCTGCCCAATATTTGAGCAGAGATCATATGGACCACAAAGCTGAAATATTTATTATCCAGCCCTTTATAGAAAAAGTTGGCTGACTTCTGATCTAGAATATAAGACTATCCCATATTTTTTGAGAGGTTATGTTGAGAAAAACTATCAAGTTTTAAATCAAGTATTAGCTGTGACCTTGGGCTTTCACTTACTCTCTCTGAGCCTTTGTTTTTCTCATTTGTAGAATGGTGACAGCAATGACCAACAGGTGTGTGTGTGTGTAAAATTGATATATAAGATACATAATAAGATACACAATCAGATATGTGGATTTCAAATCTAGTACTCTTGAGCTTCTTTCATTCAAGATATAAAAATGAATGAGAATACATAGAGTCTCTTTTGGAGACACATGGCATCCCCTACTACCTCTTACTGATATGTAACCATCTATGGAAGGGGAAATCTGCAACAGAAAGTAAAGTCCATTAACCTAGTGAATCTATACATATCTGATTTTCAGCTCTCTTAAAAAAATAAACATGCCTAAATTTCATAGGTATGACTCTATTAATTTGCTGCTTTGATAGGCTATTTGTCCTCAATTTCACACTCATAAATTGTTACTAGGATCAAATCATTCCGGGAAAAGTAAAATCAATGACTGTGTAATGCTAAAGCTGGTAATTCAGTGAAGATATGTGGGGCTCTCAGGATGTAGCACATTGTTAGACTGATATCAAGAACCAAAGCCTGATGAAAAGAATTTACTGCCTGGGGCTCAATTGGGCAGCATGCCAGAAGTTCAGAATGTAGTAACATCACTCTAAAACTTGGGCTGTTGGGCTATTAGGAATATGGTGAGAAGCAAGATTTTTTAAAAGTAACTTGCAGCACAATGTAGTTTTAAACTGTTTCTTATAGGAAAATGGCAAATGAAATGTCTTTAACAAATAGACAACAGGGAGAAAAAGCAGATTGATCTATGGTGTGCATATTCCATTTATTAAGACCCACAAGTATTGAATGTATGACATATGGATAATTTAAAGGTTACAGAAAGAAAGTTTAAAACCGGCTCTTGTCGGCAGTTATAAAAAGCAATTAAATAATATCAGTAACTAAAAATGGCGATGGTATTTCCTAAAAGTTTCTGTAGAGACAGGATCTCACTCTGTCGCCTAGGCTGGAGTGCAGTGGCATGGTCCCAGCTCATTGCAATCTCAGCTTCCTGGGCTCAAGCCATCCTCCCACCTTGGCCTCCTGAGTAGCTGAGACCACAGGCACGCACCACCATGCCCAGTTAATTTTTGTATTGTTTTTGGTAGATATGGGTTTTTGCCATTTTGCCCAGGCTGGTCTTGAACTCCTGGACTCAGGCAATCCGCCCGCCTCAGCCTCCCAAAGTGCTGGGATTACAGGTGTGAGCCACCGCGCCTGGCCTGTGTCATCTCGCTTGGCCAATCAACATCTAAAAACTCCAAGCTGAAAGTGGACTGCGGATTTCTAACAGCTTTTCAGAGTTAAATAGATTTGGAAGTCAAGACAACAACGACTAATTAAATTGTCTAATATGAGGTGTTCTCAAGCTTAAAGACGCATCATAATCTCCTAAAGGGCTTGTTAAAACACACATTGCTGGGCACCACCCCTAGAATTTCTGATTTAGTAGATCTGAGATGGGATCCAAGAATTTTTCATTTCTAACAAGTTTCCAAAAAATGTTGATGTTGCTGTCTATGGACTACATTTGAAAACCACTGGCTTAGATTACACTGTACTGAGAGGAAATGAGGAAGCCTAACTCTCCATCTCTCATTCTGAATGTTTTAAACTCTCAGAGGGAAATCACAAAGGCTATAGTTACTTACAAATCAGGTGAGAAATTGCACTCTTTGGTCTATCCATGCTATAAAATAATTCTTTAAAATAGTATTTGGATCATGAGCTTAGCATTTCAAACAGCTGATGTGACCTCACTGTAAAATCATTTTGTTATTAGAATTCTTGTTAGAAGAGAAAAATTAGGCCAATTACCTTTGTCAAAAGTTTTGAAAAGTGAAAACAGTTTGAAGATCGCTTTTATTAGAACTGCTAATTAGGTTTTAAGTTATTATGCATAATTATAAATAACTTCACACTGATTTTCAGTAGTTTCTGAATGCTTAGTATGAAAATGTGTTACTTTAATTTACTTATAAGTAGTAGAAGGTAGGTGATGTGATTCTGCAGTAAAAGCTATACAGTCATCTGGCATGACACTATTTGCATAATAAACCACATATTTACACCTTGGTTGCCAAATGTAGAAAATGATATGTTTATAAGATGCTGTAAAAGAAAAATCCTCCCCCCAAACCAAAATCCTGCTTTGAAAGATCTGTCTGCTTTTTATGTTTATGAGGAAACCTGAAGAAGTCAGTGACACATGAAGTATGCAAATATTGGTAATCCTTTAATTAAATTTATGGTGGGATTTTGTTGCTAACTAGGATTTTGCAATGAAAAGTTTCCACACAGAAATATGTGTCATCACTGAATAGAACTAAAATCTGTAATAAAACCAAGGAAGATAATGTCAGCCCAGAAGTCAAAATAAAATAAAACTTCAAAAAGCATTAAAGCTTTATTTGCTCTTACTCAAAGGAGTTTCTCATTTTTCAAGATCTGCTAGTAGAATGATAAAACATTGTAAAGTCACAATGTTGCAGAGAATAAAATAAAAGGGGAATGATGACAATATTGAAAGTGAATCACGCACATGATATTGTGGAGAATAGGAAGGTTGAAGATGGGAATAGGAGTAGGCTGTGTCCATGGTAAGTCAAGAACATTCTTCAGTGCCATAACACATTAACATATAGCATGTATACACCAGGGAATATAAGTGTGAAAAGAAAGAACCGCATTTTTCTCTTCAGTAGCCCTGTCAAGATGTCCAAGCCGTATTTGTATTTTCAGCTTGGCAAAGGGAAAGGACAAGATGAGGGAAGTCATGGAAGTATGGTGGGGAAATCTAGGAGAAAGAGTAAATTTCCTTAGTTGCAAGTGAGAAAAACCTTGCATCAAATGCAAATAAAGGAAGACAATAAGCAAATTTACCATCTCACGTAACGTGAAAATCGTTGTAGTTGGGCAAACTTCAGGCGTGTTACAGCCAGGATTCCAGATCAATATCTCCAAGATTCTCTGGTTGTTTCCTATGATGCCCTCAGAAAAGGCTGATATTGAAGTGCTTTGTATGAAAAAACAGTCTTCTATTTATTTATACCTCTAAGGTACCCACATTTTTTTTTATTATACTTTAGGTTTTAGGGTACATGTGCACAATGTGCAGGTTTGTTACATATGTATCCATGTGCCATGTTGGTGTGCTGCACCCATTAACTCGTCATTTAGCATTAGGTATATCTCCTAACGCTGTCCCTCCCCCCCCGCCACCCCACAACAGTCCCCGGAGTGTTCCCCTTCCTGTGTCCATGTGTTCTCATTGTTCAAATCCCGCCTATGAGTGAGAACATGTGGTGTTTGGTTTTTTGTCCTTGGGATAGTTTATTGAGAATGATGTTTTCCAGTTTCATCCATGTCCCTACAAAGGACATGAACTCATCATTTTTTATGGCTGCATAGTATTCCATGGTGTATATGTGCCACATTTTCTGAATCCAGTCTATCATTGTTGGACATTTGGGTTGGTTCCAAGTCTTTGCTATTGTGAATAGTGCTGCAATAAACATACGTGTGCATGTGTCTTTATAGCAGCATGATTTATAGTCCTTTGGGTATATAGCCAGTAATGGGATGGCTGGGTCAAATGGTATTTCTAGTTCGAGATCCCTGAGGAATCACCACACTGACTTCCACAATGGTTGAACTAGTTTACAGTCCCACCAACAGTGTAAAAGTGTTCCTATTTCTCCACATCCTCTCCAGCACCTGTTGTTTCCTGATTTTTTAATGATGGCCATTCTAACTGGTGTGAGATGGTATCTCACTGTGGTTTTGATTTGCATTTCTCTGATGGCCAGTGATGATGAGCATTTTTTCATGTGTTTTTTGGCTGCATAAATGTCTTCTTTTGAGAAGTGTCTGTTCATGTCCTTTGCCCACTTTTTGATGGGGTTGTTTGATTTTTTCTTGTAAACTTGTTTGAGTTCATTGTAGATTCTGGATATTAGCCCTTTGTCAGATGAGTAGGTTGCAAAAATGTTCTCCCATTCTGTAGGTTGCCTGTTCACTCTGATGATAGTTTCTTTTGCTGTGCAGAAGCTCTTTAGTTTAATTAGATCCCATTTGTCAATCTTGGCTTTTGTTGCCATTGCTTTTGGTGTTTTAGACATGAAGTCCTTGCCCACGCCTATGTCCTGAATGATATTGCCTAGGTTTTCTTGTAGGATTTTAATGGTTTTAGGTCTAACATGTAAGTCTTTAATCCATCTTGAATTAATTTTTGTATAAGGTGTAAGGAAGGGATCCAGTTTCAGCTTTCTACATATGGCTAGCCAGTTTTCCCAGCACCATTTATTAAATAGGGAATCCTTTCCCCATTGCTTGTTTTTGTCAGGTTTGTCAAAGATCAGATGGTTGTAGATATGTGGCATCATTTCTGAGGGTTCTGTTCTGTTCCATTGATCTATGTCTCTGTTGTGGTACCAGTACCATGCTGTTTTGGTTACTGTAGCCTTGTAGTATAGTTTGAAGTCAGGTAGCGTGATGCCTCCAGCTTTGTTCTTTTGGCTTAGGACCGACTTGGCAATGTGGGCTCTTTTTTGGTTCCATATGAACTTTAAAGTAGTTTTTTCCAATTCTGTGAAGAAAGTCATTGGTAGCTTGATGGGGATGGCATTGAATCTATAAATTACCTTGGGCAGTATGGCCATTTTCACGATATTGATTCTTCCAACCTATGAGCATGGAATATTCTTCCATTTGTTTGTATCCTCTTTTATTTCATTGAGCATTGGTTTGTAGTTCTCCTTGAAGAGGTCCTTCACATCCCTTGTAAGTTGGATTCCTAGGTATTTTATTCTCTTTGAAGCAATTGTGAATGGAAGTTCACTCATGATTTGGCTCTCTGTTTGTCTGTGATTGGTGTACAAGAATGCTTGTGATGGTGCCTACATTTTGATCCTGCCTCTGACACTCAATAAGTGTTTAACCTGGGTAGGTTTTTAACGTTTGCAACTCAGATTCCTCTTTTAAAACTGAAGATGGTATTTATTTCAGCTTTATAATAAATAGATATACATGTAAAGCACTTAAAACTGACTATCACATAAATCTCCTGTATTAGTCCATTTTCATATTGCTATAAAGAACTCCCCGAGACAGGGTAATTTATAAAGAAAGAGGTTTAATTGACTCACAGTTCAGCATGGCTGGGGAGGCCTCGGGAAACTTAAACAATCATGAAGAAGACCAAGAGGAAGCAAGGTACCTTTTTCACAAGGCGGCAGGAAAGAGAAGTGCCTAGCAAAGGGGAAGAGTCCCTTATAAAACCATAAGATCTTGTGAGAACTCACTCACTATCATGAGAACAGCATGGGGGAAACTGCTCCCATGATTCAATTACTTCCACCTGGTCTCTCCCTTGACACATGAAGATTATGGGGATCATGGGGAATTACAATTCAAGGTGAGATTTGGGTGGGAACACAAAGCCTAATCATATCATCTCCCAAATAATTAGAGATGAGGATGATGGTGGTGGTGGTGGTGATGATGGTGGTGATGGTGATGTCATTCCTTTGCCATTCAGGAATTTAGATAGCAGGTTTCTGTCCTGTGGTAGACAATATTGATGTGTACAAGAAAATGGTATACACATATGTGTCAAATGTGGAAAGTTGTATATTTATTTCTAGGGCTTAATCAGTGTCCCTAGCACACTGACTCTTAAATTCATATTCATACCCAGGCACACTGGTGCGTGGGTATCTCAGTAGGTACTTGGTGTCTCAGTAGGTACTTGGCATCTGAAATTTAAAAGCAATAGCTTCAGCGCCTTTGTCTATAGTCCAAATTAGGCACTGAAGCCCTGAGCAGTCACCTGGATGGCATAATAAGCATTTCTTAGTTCCTGTAGAACGCTTGTTCCTTTCTTCTTCTGTTCCTGAGCTCTTTGAGCTTCACTCAGCTGACTTCTGTGGGATGTTTGGCCTTTATAAATCCATTTTTATCATAGTCTTAGATACTTTCACACTTTCTTTTCTAAGCCATCATTACCACAGATCTCTGTTTTGGACTCCTCTCCTACATTTAGTAATGACTTTTTCTTTCAAGCACATTTTTTGAAAAATTACATTTGCATTGTTTGTCTTTTCTCAGTTAAGTGGATAATATTTAGTCTATACTTGATGGGTAAAATAATTTTTCAAAATAAAATACAGTAATAACAATAAAAAGTCGATAATAAAATTAAACTCATAATAATTTTTGAAGTTCTGGATGCATAAAGAAAATGTATTGTAGATTTAGAAAACAAATGCATTGAAGGTTAGCAATTTGGTGAAAGAAAGAGAAAATCATAAAATATGTACTTATTAATTAACTTCCAAAAACGGTCAAAATTTAGATTTCCAGAGATCTTTTGAATGATTCAAATTTTGATCATCACTGAGGGAAATGGGTGGAGAGATAACATTCAAGCTAAAGGAATTATCTGAGTTATTTTTATTGGAAAAATGTTTCAAGCTACTGAAAATGTGATTAAGAAACTGAGAAATGATTTACTTAGACAAATGGCTTGCCCAGTTCACTGACACTATAAGAAAATCTAAGCTCTCACAAAATGTAAGTTTTATAAAGGCTGGGATTTTTGACGGTTTTTTCACTGTAATTTTTGACACAGAAGAGGATGTAATACATGGTACTTATTAAATATTTGTTGAAGGACTTAAAAACATGATTGCTGTTTTTTACAAATAGAATATACCTCAATTATCATTAGATTTCCATGTTATGTTGTTACATGTATTTTTATCATCAAATAATAGATGTAAACTTTAATTTAAAAATTATTTTGACATAGATTCAGACTTACAGACAAGTTACAATAGTACAAATAATTTTTGTATATCCTTCACTCAGATTTCCCAAATATTAGCATGCTCTTTTTCTCGGTATTCAGGTTTTATTAGGCCATTTTCGCACTGTTGATACAGACATATTCACTATCATGTATTGTTTGATACAGGCTTATTCACTATCACGAGACTAGCAAGAGAAAGACTGGGCCCCATGATTCAGTAACCTCCCCCTGGGTCTCTCTCACAACACGTGGGAAGTCTGGGAGATACAATTCAAGTTGAGATTTGGGTGGGGACACAGCCATATCAGCTTTTTTTTTTTCTAAATTTTTTGACAGTAAGTTGAAGGCATGATGTTTCTTTACCCCTAAATACATCAAAGTATGTAGAATTAAAGAACAGTCATAACCACACTGTAATTATTGAAAAGAAAATGATCATTGATACGATAATATTGGTTCATTTGAAGACCTTACTTAATTTTCACCAATTGTCATAGTATCTTTTTCAGAATAAGGGACATTTGAATCATGTGTTGCACAAAGTTAATAAAGTCTCTTTATTTCCTTTAACTGAAACAGTTCCTCAGTGTTTCCTTGTTTTTATGGCCTTGCCTTTTTAAAATTATGATATCAGGTCAGTTATTTTATAGAAAGTCCTTCAATTTGGGTTTGTGTGATGTTTTTCTTGTGATTAGATTCAGATTATTCATTTTATGGCAGGAATGTCATAGATGTGTTTGTGCTCTCCCCCAATTCATATTGAAAGCCTAATTCCAGTGTGATGGCATTTGGAAGTGAGGCATCTGGTAAAGTAATTAGGTCATGAGGATGAAGCCCCAAAACTAGGATTAGTGCCCTTATAAGAAAAAACACGAGCATTTTCTCTCTCTTTGTGTTCTTCCATATGGGGATACAACAAGAAGGCGGCCATTTGCGAAAAAGAAAGGGTGTTCTCACCAGACACTGAATCTGTTGGTGACTTGATCTTAGATTTCCTGGCCTCCAGAACTGAGGAATACTCTCTGTTGTTTAGGCCACCCAGTCTTTGTTATTCTTTTATGGCACCCAGAACTGAGTAAGACAATGTAATATTATTTTTGGTGTGTCACATTAGGGTTCTCATGATGTTGATTTTCTCCATATCTACTTTTGTTAACTTTGGTCACTTGATAATATATTAGCTTCCTATTGCTGCTGCTGTAACAAACTGCCACCAATGCAGTGGATTAAACTGTACAAATAGGCTGGGCGTGGTGGCTCATGCCTGTAATTTCAGCACTTTGGGAGGCCAAGGCAGGTGGATCACTTGAGGTCAGGAGTTCGAGACCAGCCTGGACAACATGACGAAACCCCATCTCTACTAAAAATACAAAAAAAAAAAAAAAAAAAAGAAAGAAAAAAGAAAGAACTTAGCCAGGCGTAGAGGTGGGAGGCTGAGGCAGGAGAATCACTTGAACCTGAGAGGCAGAGGTTGCAGTGAGCCAAGATTGCGCCATTGCATTCCAGCCTGGGAGACAGAGCAAGCCTTTATCTCAATGATAAAAAATAAACAAACAAAAAACAACACAAATATATTTTCTTACAGCTCTGTAGGTCAGAAGTCAGAAACAGGTCTCATTGGGTCTCACTGGGCTAAAATCAAGGTGTTGGTAGAGCTGTTTTTCTTCTGAAGACCCAAGGGGAGAATCTTCTCCCTTGCCTTTTCCAGCTTCTAGAGGCCACCTGAATTCCTTGGCTTATGGCTCCTTTTTCTGTCTTCAAAGCCAGTAATGTTGCTTGTCCCTGACTATTTTTCTGTAGTCACATCCCCTCTGACCACAGCTGGAAAAAGATTCTCCACTTTTAAAGAATCGTGCGATTAGATTGAGCTTACCTGGATAATCCAGGAAATCTCCCCATCTCAAGATTTTAACCTTAATTACATCTACAATGTCCCCCTTGCCATGTAAGGAACAGTCATAGAGTCTGGGGATTAAGATGTGGAGATTCTTTGGGGACCATTATTTTGCCTACCATTCTTAAAGTTGTGTTTGCTAAGTTTCTAAATGTCTTTACTAGCCTTTAAAAACATTACTTTCTGGCCGGGCGCGGTGGTTCATGCCTGTAATCCCAGTACTTTGGGAGGCCAAGGTGGGCGGATCATGAGGTCAGGAGTTCGAGACCAGCCTGGCCAACATAGTGAAACCCCGTCTCTACTAAAAATAAAAAAAAATAGCCGGGCATAGTGGTGGGCACTTGTAATCCCAGCTACTTGGGAGGCTGAGGCAGGAGAATTGCTTGAACCCAGGAGGCGGAGGTTGCAGTGAGCCAAGATCGTGCCATTGCACTCCAGCCTGGGCAACAAGAGTGAAACTCTGTCTCAAAAAAAAAATTACTTTCTTATATACTTTTAGAGTTACCTATTTAGATAATATTTTACATTTAAAAGTGTCTGACACATTAACAGCTTAATAAATGTTTAATAAACTCCTAACAGAATGATAGATTGTCCAATCTAATGAGTGAATGTTTGAGTCCAGTCATGACTGTAAATAAATTCCATTTGTAGAGCATTTTAATTAGCAAGTGAATATTGAATTCATGTTTAATTGCATATTACTGTTTCAAAATAAATACCTAAGTTATTGTTTGATGATTGCAGGGAATTTATAAATTAACATATCTATATATTTTGCTATCTGAACACATTTTATAGATAAGATTTTGTCCTTTGTCCTCATTGTTTTAGAATTATATTTCAAGACATGTTTTAAATTACTTTTTGGTTTATACTATTATCAGGAATGTTTTTCTATGCTCAACATAGCAATTTAGATACTACTGAGATATTGAGAAAATAAAGTAAAATAAATGTCCTCATCTTCAGGGAATTTATTTTGCAAAAATGTTAAGATAAATATAATAAACACATAAGACAATAAAAAATCCTTAATGATATCCTCGTTAGCCTTCCAGAGTCCTGTTCAGCTTATTCTAACCTCAAGTGAAAACTATTTTATCTTCCAGATCATTTCAGTGGCTCTCTTACAAGAGCTACAATCATTGACCTTTAGAGATGGACAGAATCCACGAGATATGAAGGCCAACTTGTGTCTAAAGAAGAGAAACCTGAAGGCTAGGAATTCCCAGAGATGCCTGTCATCACACAGCTGGTTAGGAGAAATGTCACAATAAAAATGTGGGCTTCTGAATCTCTTATTTTAAAAATGGACATATATGACTGAAAATGTACTAAAAGAAATATTTATAGGCATATTTTTCTAATAAGAGGGGGAATATCTTTCTTGTAATCTTTTTACTGTGTAATCAATACTGTATATTTCCTGGGTGGGCATTACAAACAAAAAGTTAATTATATTTTCAAAAGCAATAATACAATGAATTGTCACTAGGTTTTTTATTCAGAAAGGCCTGGGGAAGTTGAAAGTATTTTAAGTTCCATTATTTGAGCATAACAGCAAGAAATATTCCAGTAGCAAAACTATGCAAGAGTAGCATAATGTTTTGTTTAACATATAATGATTTTTGGTACTATGCTGCCTTTTATGCTGCAGTTATTTGTTGTGTTGGTCTGGTTATCTTGTGGCAGCAGTCAACAACGTGGTGGTAACCCTAATCCTGCATAGCAGTTGACAGATGATAATCTTTCAGCTCAGTAGCATAGAATACCATTTTCTCAAGATACATTTTTCATAGAGTAATCTTTACTTATTTCCAAAGTAAAGTGAGCAAAACATCAAACTATACTTACAGAAAACAGAAAAAATGGACATCTCCAAACAACTTTATTATATTTCCTGTTAGGAAAGTACAGACTTGGAATGCAAATGACTAGGCCTTTTGTTAACTGTATGACTCTGCAAGTTTTATAACCTCTATTAGCATGGATTTTCTCATCTATAAAATGGGACTAATAACAGTACATGCCTCATAATATAGTTGAGAAGATTAAATAAGATAATCCATGTAACATGTTTAGTATATGTAATGAATTCTTGATAAAATTAACTGTTAGTATCATGAATATTAGAGCAGTGCCACACACCACTAAGACGAACATTAGCAGAAATTGGTGGTGGAAGGCAAGTGTGCTTCAGGGTTGAGGAAAGCAGGATGAAAACACTTTAGAAATTCTGCTGCTCTAAAGTAATTGAGATAATATCATGAAATCAGGATTTTGATAGGATTTTTTAATAAGATAGATATAGCTCAATTTTTAAATTAATCTGTGTGATAAGAATTCTTGGCCTGCTATGGTCTGAATGTCTGCATTCCCCCAATATTCATGTTGAAATTCTAATCCCCAGGGTGATGATGTTAGGAGGTAGGAGCCTTTGGGAGGAGATTAGGTCATGAAGGTGGATCCCCTCATGATGGGATTAGTGCCCTTATAAGAAGAGACATGAGCGCTTTCTCTTTCTCTGTTCTCTGACACCTGAGGATACAACGAGAAGGTGGGTCATCTGCAAACTGAAAGAGTGCCCTCACCAGACACCAGATCTGCCAGCACCTGGATCTTATATTTACTACTCTTTAGAACTGCGAGCAACTAATTTAAGTTGTTTGTAACCCACCAGTCTATGATATTTTGTTACAGTAGCCAGAATGGACTAAAATATGACCCATACCTTAATATTACCAGGAGTGTTGGGTACAAGAGGGAAGGGGAACAATATACCTTTCTATCAGTATCCCAAGAAATAGTCAGACCTAAGAAAGCATTGACACTGAAGTTAGTAGGGGGAATGAAGGAGAATTGTTGCTTGGAAGTAGTGAGTAAGCAGTACTTTAAAAGGCCTTCAGGGGCCAGATGCTAAAATAATCATCAGCATTCACGTGGTTAATAAGGAATCATGGGACTGTGATAAATACGAGACTATATGCCTCATTCATAGGACTTCAAAAATTACACAAACATACTAACAAACCAAATACAACAGTTCTATAGACAAAATTTGGCCATATGTCAAGAGTTTGGACCTCTAGAAGCCAGTGAGTCTTAAAACCGTTTTCTTTTCAGTATATTACAATTTCTCTAACAATTTTGAAACAAAACAGTAGAGTTAGAGGAAAAATATCTGGGCTTTTCTTTAGGCTCTTTCATAAAACATTATGTATATGGACAAAGAATGACTTTGGAGAATATATAATACATTCTTTAGCAAATCTTTAAAGATTCTTTGATACCATTTATCACATGTTTACTGTAAATAACTGCTATGTGCCCTTTCCTACATTATCTCATATAATTTTCACAAAACAAAAATATTGTGGTCTTGTTACTAAGAATGAAACTGATGCTAAGAACAGCAATGTAATTTGCTGAAAGTTCAATAATTAAATGGAAGAAGCAGGACTGGAAACCAGGCTTGTATCTTAATCCAAATTCCATGAGATGAAATATTGTTATACTGTCTTCCTATCTTTGCTGAGAGAATCTAATTAGATAATGCATTTAAAAGAGCTTAAAAACTAAAAAATTCAAGGTAATCTATAATTAATAATTATGTCAAGACATAATTTTAGACACTAAAATTTCCCATACGTTTAACTGAAACCCAGTCTAATATGAAAATAAATGTATATGTACTTTTGCCAAGTAATTGTATTATAATCTGAAATGAATATCAACAGGGTTTTACAGCATGAAACAATTGAATGTCATTGGCTTAAGGTAAAGAATACTCTATTAACGAGTATTCTATTAAATTTTTTACTTGAATTTCTATATTGGAAGATGTTAGATAATCATAGACCTGAGTATTTCCTTTGAATTTTGTAAAATTTAAATTAAAGAAAATTCCAAATTCATTTTTATATTTTACCTAGATAATGCATGCGTATCACTAAAAATTAAATATATAATGTTTTTAATGAAAACTATATTCTCATTTTTCTCCCAGCCTCACTCTGTCACCCAGGCTGGAGTGCAGTGGTACAATCTCAGCTCGCTGCGACCTCCACCTCCCAGGTTCAAGTGATTCTCCTGCCTCAGCCTCCTGACTAGCTGGGACTACAGGCACCTGCCACTATGCCTGGCTAATTTTTGTATTTTTAGTAGGGACAGGGTTTCACCATGTTGGTCAGGCTGGTCTCGAACTCCTGACCTCAAGTGACCCACCCACCTCGGCCTCCCAAAGTGCTGGGATTACAGGTGTGAGCCACCACGCCCAGCTCGACCCTCATTTTATGATGGACTTCTTATTCCAGCCCTGCTTCCCAGAAACAACACACCTCCTATTCCCTTTCCATGCTTTCTTTGGGATTTATCTCCATATTTCTAACTAATGTGCTTACACTACTGTTTCGTGATTTATCACATTTAGACATTTCCAATGGAGTTTTATTAACATTTAAGCTTTCCTTTTTTTTTATTTTTTATTTTTTATTATTATACTTTAGGTTTTAGGGTACATAACGTCTTCTTTACTCATTTTTTCAATGAATATTTTCTGGGTACCTACTGTATGTTGAGCGTTATTCCAGGCTTTGGAAACACAGAAAAACAAAACAGACAAGTGCCTCTTTTCATAACACTTCCATTCTATAGGGGAGATATATGATAAAGGGCTATAGGTGATATAAGAAAAATAGGCAAGGTATTGTGTGATATGAATGGACAGTTTTCCTCTTCACAGTTTCTCAATATAATTAATCAAAATGCTTTCCACTTAACCAATTATTGTATTTTAATATACTTTATTTCTCATAACAGTTTTATTTATCCTGACATTCATAAGTCATGTTATTAAATTTGCTTGTTTTTCTGAATATCTATCAGTATTTTCCACATGCTTAAAAGATCTCTCACAAATGTATTGCTATTTTCCCCAAGTGATCAAACATAATTCTCAACACACTATCCGCTACATTTTATTTTCCAAGATCCCTTTGTTCCTCAGATATCCATCCTTTCTGTTCACTCGGCAATTGTTCTTGAATGCTTGTGCTCCCTGTCATTCTGAGACTTTACTTCACTATTATAGTGAATCTCCTTTTCCCTGATTGCTTATGTTTTTCTTACCCTTTTGGTAAAACACATTTCCAGGCACATCTTCAGTAGGTGTACACGAGAGGTAAACTATTTAAATTTTGCATGTCTGACTATATAATTAACCTACCATCTCCAAACCTACTCCCCGCTACTTCATTAAATGACCATTCCATTCAACTTTCTCAAAGAGTCGTATTAATAGACTTTTTATATTTTCATTTTATTTTTATATTCCACGTCTTACATATTTTCTTATCTTTTTGTAGAAAGTTTTTCTTTCTAAAAAATTTGGTGGTTTTTGCTTTTAATTCAAGTATTTTGTGTTAGAAAATTATCTGCAATGTATCATGATTCTGGTTGCTCTCTTTATATTCAATTAAGGCACTAAAATTAATTGTTAGTTCAATATACATGGGGATTATCCATTCAGATTTTTCTCTAGAGCAGTTGGCAAACTTTTTCTGTAACGGGCCAGAGAGTAAATATTTTAGGCTTCATGGGTCACATGTTTTCCATTACAAGCATTCAACCCTGACATTGTATGGTGAGAATAGCCATAGATAATATGCAATGAGTGGGTAGGGCTGATTTCCAATAAAACTTAATTTACAAAAACATGCTGTTGGCTAGATTTGGCCTGCAGCCCATAGTTCTAAGATAATTAGAGGAGGAACTTTATTTTTCATATTAGTAAGCTTTTTCTCAGTGGATATTCAGTTTCTACACAGAATAAAACTCTAATTTCCTGTCTGAAGGTGTTTAGGTCGTGTATTGACACACTGGTGTTGGAAGCTGTATTTCTCAATATTTGTTATGTAGGCAACTCCCTGTTTTAGGTTAAATATTTCTCTCATCCTCTCAGAATTTAGATTCTCTGATGTTTATTTTCTCCACAGAAAAGCCTCTGGCATCTGAAAGTTTTGTGATTGGAGTAGTCACCTGACTGCTTTATCTCAGTCCTCCACACTAGCTGTTACCAAGTCCTATGCCCTCCAGCATTCTGCAAATAGACTTGTTACTCATCAGTATCTCCCTCTGTAGCACTTAGGTTTTATAATAGTTTCCTTAGGGGCCCTTAATGAGGTATAACTCTTCCATTTGCCTTTCCTCTTCCACAAATCGGATGACATATTTTTTCCAGTGTTATCCTTTCTCCCATTCTCAATGTCTTTCTGGGTTTATAACATATTCAATTCCCTAACTGGTATTTTGGTGGAGATTCAAGAGGGATCTGAGATACATGTACATACTCTCAGCCATATTTACCTAGAAGTATGTGGGGCTTTATTATAAAATAGCAAGGTTCACATAATATTAGAAGTGAGATGGAAAGATAGAAAACACCTAAGCTCTAATGGTCAGAGGGAATATTTAGTTGTAGTACACAAGATGTATCATAACATTCATGTTTTTATTCATCAGTTTATCTGTTTTTAAGCAGGATTCAGTCTGCAGTTTAAACTTCATCCCCCAAATTTGAGTATGATTTTTAAAATGTCTCCATCAAAGCATCTTGATTAGCATACACAAAACATATTACATAAGCAGATGAGAATCCAGCATAGAGTGTAGCAACTACACTATGATGTTATGTAGGGTGATTTCTTCCATAGTTATGCAGAACTGGTTGAAGGATTGTGTACAGCATACTAGAGAGAAGCAAAGCCCAGTTAATAATATAATTGATTATCATTTTATTTTAAAAATCTAAACAAAAATTACAATTGTATAAAAAGTACGATTTCTGGCCAGGTGCGGTGGCTCACGCCTGTAATCCCAGCACTTTGGGAGGCCGAGGTGGGCGGATCACGAGGTCAGCAAATTGAGACCATCCTGGCTAACATGGTGAAACCCCATCTCTACTAAAAATACAAAAAATTAGCCGGGCGTGGTGGTGGGTGCCTATAGTCCCAGCTACTCGGGAGGCTGAGGCAGGAGAATGGCATGAACCCAGGAGGCGGAGCTTGCAGTGAGCGGAGATCGCGCCACTGCACTCCAGCCTGGGCAACAGAGCAAGACTAGATCTCAAAAAAAAAAAAAGTACGATTTCTAAACACATTTTAATACTTATTAAAATAAATATTCCATTGCAAATCAGTTTTGAAATTAGAAAAGAGGACCAACAGAACCTAGATAGGTAAACAACTGAAGAGAGACAGTTATCTTAAGTACACCTGTTTCATGATATTCAATAATTCCTCATCCACTACTGATGTGACATATATTTATTAATTACCCAACATAGCGAGAAAAGTAAGATGATATATTGGAAAAACCAGTGACTATAACAAACCATAGTCTGAAGTTCATACCCAAGGTTAAGCATATGTCTTTATCTGCTTACAGATACATAGAGAGATAACATGGGCAAGTTATTAAAAATATTAATCTTTATGTTTAGATCTTTTAAACATTGGGAAACTAATATTTCCTTTATTTGACCACAATAGAAGTTAATGAAGTAAACTATGACATGTGCCAGTACTGTCTCGCAGGTCATATAGGTATTCAATATAGTTGTGAGGCAGGAGAGCAGGGTTTGGAGGCAAGGAACGTAAGGCCGTTTCATGGTGAGTTCCTAGAACTAAATTGAAAGGAAAATCCTAACTTTTCATGCCTAAGTAACAAAAGGACCATAGGCTACCCCCTTTGCAAACTCCCACCTCTTCTGCCCGGCAGATGGAAAATTGAAAGTACCTCTGCAGAAAGCAACCAATCAGACGTTTGCATAGGAGTGCAACTTTGTAACTTCAGCCTCTGATTGGTTGGCTTTCCACAACCAATCAGACTGATTGCGGGCCACCACTACATTTACATGAGGGGAACAACAAGTGGCCAATGGGAAACCTATAGGGGTTACTTGGACCCTAGAAGATTCTATATCTGGGGCCCTTGAGATGCTGCTAGGGCAACTCCCACACTGTGGAGTGTACTTTCATTTTCAATAAATCTCTGCTTTTGCTCTTTCGTTGCTTCATTCTTTGCTTGCTTTGCTGTGCGTTTTGTCCAGTTCCTTATTCAAAATGCCAAGAACCTGGACAACTTGAAGTGAAGACCCTCTACTGGTAACAGTTGAGTGGGAAGGTGGACACACTCTGGGTACTATTGAAGTTGGACCTCTAGATCCAACCTTGCTAATGCAGATATTAATCTGGAATCCTAAACGCAAAACTTGTTAAGTAACACCTTTTGCAGAATATTAGCCTTAACATGACTTACTCCTGTCTGAATCATTAGTGCTCAGTACAGTGCCTGATACATAATAAACACTCAAGAAATCTTTGTTGATGTAACTGGATTTGATTTTTGCTTACCCTAATTTAATAACATCCCAGAGACAACCAGGAGCTGAATTTGGCCAAGTCTTTTTTCCTCTTTGCTCATTGTTTCCTTTCGAGGCTTTGCAACTTGATTTGCAAATATAGGTTTCATTAATTAATTTATTTATATTTATTTGTTTGTTTTTTGAGACAGAGTCTTGCTCTGTCGCCCAGGCTGGAGTACGGTGGCACGATCTCGGCTCACCACAACCTCTGCCTCCCAGGTTCAAGCGATTCTCCTGCCTCAGCCTCCTGAGTAGCTGCGATTACAGGCACGTGCCACCATGCCCGGCTAATTTTTGTATTTCTAGTAGAGATGGGGTTTCACTATCTTGGCCAGGCTGGTCTTGAACTCCTGACCTCGTGATCCACCCACCTCGGCTTCCCAAAGTGCGGGGATTACAGGCATGAGCCACCATGCCCAGCCACAAATATAGGTTTTATAAAGAAATGTCATTAACATTGAAAACATACTTTTAAATTATTTAAAAGTACTAATGAATCTAATTCTCAAGGAAGAAGCATTTTAGTTCTTTCATAATTAACTTGTCTAATATAATGCCCATTTTACTGAAGAGACAAGTTATAGGATTCATTAAAATACACACAACCCTTAATGACAAAATATAAAAATATCAGGATCTACATTATACTTAGAATGATGCAAAAAAAAACTATTTTGAGGTAATTTGAGGCAGTACTTTAAACATTTCAACAGGTACATTCTTTTTCCTATACATTTTCACTAACACTATGGCCTCAATATTGTCCGTTTCCAGGCAACCTTAGCAGGATCTTAAATTTTTTCATATTTTCTGTGTATACTTCCAAAAATTCTCCCTCTTTTATCTAAGTGATTCCTAATGTTTGTCACTTCTTGGTCGTCAAGACAAGATAGACAAGAGTTTAATCATGTGTGGCTCTTGTTGACCTCTCCACTTCTCACTAATTAATTAAAAACATTGCTTCTAAAAAGCATTTCTCAAACACTTTATCCTTATAAGTTCTCTAATCAAAATCTTTAACTGTGCAGAACATTCTTTTCACTGTAGTCAAATTAGACTTAAATAGGTTCAACTGTTGCTTTTCCACATTCTCAACTTCATAACGTCAATTTAATCAACTGGAATATGTTATTCATTAATACTATCTCATACAAATATGTCTTTTGCGTTTCTGTCAAGATAAGCACAACTTTATATGAATCCTTGGATTAGTCTTTTTTGCACTTGTAATTTAAAGTGGCATATAGTTTTTGTTACATGAATTAATTACATTCATATTTCATGCAACAGTTTTTCTTTGTTTTATATATTCCATTCAAAATATTGGCCTAAAGCATGACACGCAGGAAGATAGAGATATATAAAGAAAAATATTTTACTGTAATCCAGCTCTGCTATAATTATTCAAAGCTCTTTGATTATGCAGATTTACATACTTCAGCTTCTACTCACCCAGACTTTCTACCTCATTGACAATGCTCTAAGAACATTTTAAAATGTAATCACTAAAACACTTTTTTCTAAATAATCCTCCATATGAACTGATTCAGGAATTTCTAATCTTGGGCACTTGCATCCCTGGGTGAGGCAAAAGCAAAAATGGTGGCCCTTGTCTTATGCTTAGTTATTTGAAAAGCCAAATGCAAATCTCAACATTTTCATAAGCTGAGGCTGCACTACTCAAGTGAAACCTGACATTCTCTTGTTCTTTTTTATTTTTTTCCTAGAAGTCTTTTCAGTTTGCAAGTTAACTAATTATCACAGCTTATTTGAAACTCTGTTAGTTCTATTTGTGTTTAACAAAATGGAGAAAGTGAATTATGACCAAGAAGTTTGCTGGGAGGGCAAACTTTCAGAACACGCAGTCTGGGCATGGAAACAGAGCAGAATTGAGGGTATTAATGTTGTTAAAACCTTGGACAAATCTGATAGAAGATATTTCAGGATGTACTATGGTTTAAGTACTGGTTCCTTTTCCTTTTTTTTTTTTTTTTTTTTGAGACCGAGTTTTGCTCTTGTCACCCAGGCTGGAGTGCAATAGCACGATCTCGACTTACCTCACTGCAACCTCCACTTCCCAGGTTCAAGTGATTCTCCTGCCTCAGCCTCCCAAGTAGCTGGGATTACAGGCGTGTGCCACCGTGCCCAGCTAATTTTGTATTTTTAGTAGAGATGGGGTTTCTCAATGCTGGTCAGGCTGGTCTCAAAATCCCGACCTCAGGTGATCCGCCCGCCTTGGCCTTCCAAAGTGCTGGGATTACAGGCATGAGCCACCATGCCCGGCCCGAGTACTGGTTTCTTACCCCCAGAGATAACTGAATAACTGATCCTTTATTTAGTTACATACCAGGTGAAATTCAGGAATGTTTTTGGACATGGCCATATTTACTCTGCAGAGTCGAGGATAACAGAGATGTTTATTTCTGAGTGTTTTTTGATGCAATGACTTTTATGAATTTGCTGCATGTTGTATAACCGTGTTTGATGAGGAACTACTGATCCAGAATTGGTATCCCTTACATATCCAGACACAACTACATACATATTTAATTTTGTTTTGTTTTTGGTTCTTTTAGATGGAGTCTCACTCTGTCTCCCAGGCTAGAGTGCAGTGGTGCGATCTCAGCTCACTGCAACCTCTGCCTCCTGGGTTCAAGCGGCTCTCCTGCCTCAGCCTCTCAAGTAGCTGGGACTACAGGCGTGTGCCACCATGCCCAGCTAATTTTTTTTTGTATTTTTTTTTCATAGATATGGGGTTTCATCGTGTTAGCCAGGCTGGTCTCAAACTCCTGACCTCAAGTAATCGGCCCGCCTCGGCCTCCCAAAGTGCTGGGATTACAGTCGTGAGCCACCATGCCTGGCCCATATTTCGTTTATGTGTAGAAATCAAGCACAGAACAGGATATATGGGCTTCCAAAAGCTCTGAAGGGACCCTTACTCACATATATATTCTCATCTTCAATATGCACTTGCCTGGTGAGGATGTTGGGCTCATGCAATGTGGACTTTTACCCCAATTGCAGTGATTTCCTTTTGTAATAAGTCTATTTCATCTACTAAACCAATGGTAGTGCACAATTGTTCCATGAATCCAAGCATACTGACCCATGTCAATGCAATTGTCATATAATATGGAAGAAGAATTGGGAATATTTAACCATAAAACTGATATTTTTAAAAGCAAGATTGAAACAAAGAAGCAAATATGCCATCAGAAAAAAGAATTAGATTAAGAATAAAGTACTTTGTAACCTGTATATGTTTTATAAATTTTTTCTAATGTACACTTATGAGGCAAACAAAGTTATAATGGTAATAAAGGATATACCGATAATACTACCTATGACACACTGAACCTCAGCAGCTCCTTTCATTTTTCTAGATTCTGTTCCAGTTTTCATCTAGTGGTATAAATTTGACATAGCTATACTCAAGGTTCACAGTGTAATTGAATATTATTGCAACCTATATGTACTACCAATTATTTAAATATTTGTTTTTTTCTTCTTTTCTCTTTTTCTATTGCATAGAAGATAGTCTTTTAAATTTAGAATTACATAATGACTGTTTGAGTTGGCAGGCAAGAGTGACCATATTCATAAGATAGTGGATGATAAAGAGAACAGAGAAGACACCAGGTAAACTCAAGCAAAGAGCACTGAGGAAAACTAAAATCAAGTGGCCCAAGTCCTCCTACCTAGGACTTACATTCTGCATTACATATTAGCATTAATTTTTACATTTTACTTCATACTAAATACAGAAAAAAATAAGCAGATTTTGTTATACAAATTCATATTTTTAGAAGGTTATTTTCCCTTTTGTACATTTATTTGCTGTGTGTTGTCTCTTATGTGGAATATTAAGTGAAAAGAGACAGGCCCTTATCATCCCAAGGGTATAATGAATACCCTGTGGTCAAAAATCTCCCCACTGTTAACCACCGTTACCCTAAACTAGAAAAAGACATTACAAGGAAAGGAAACTATAGGCCAGGTACGGTGACTCACACCTGTAATCTCAGCATTTTGTAATCCTAGCATTTTGGGAGGCCGAAGCAGGTGGGTAGTTTGAGCCCAGGCATTTTGAGATCAGCCTGGGTAACATGTGAAACCCCATTTCTACAAAAAATAAGGAAATAAGCTGGGTGTGATGGTGCGCAATTGTAGTCCCAGCTACTTGGGAGGCTAAGGATTACTTGAGCCCAGGAGGTTGAGGCTGCAGTGAGCCATGATAGTGCCACTGCACCCTAGACTGGGCAACAGAGAGAGACTGTGTCTCAAAAAAAAAAAAAAAAAAAAAAAAAGAAAAAAGAAAAAAATAAGGAAAGGAAAGGAAAAACTGTATGTTCATATTTCTTGTAAATCTAAATGCAAAAAACCTTACCAAAATTTTAGCAAATGGAGTCTAGCAGCATATAAAGAAAATAATGTTTTATGATAAAGTAGGTTTAATCCCAGGAACACAAGATTGGTTTAACAGTAGAAACAAATTGATGTAATTCATCATATTAAACAAATTAAAAAAAAACACGAAATCATCTCATTAGATGCATAAAAAGCATCTGACAAAGTTTATCAACTATTCCTACCAAAAACAATAAAACTCTTGGAAACTAGAAATGGAAGGGACCTTCCTTAACCTGACCAAAAAACATTTACAAAAACCAACAGCTGAAATCATACTTAATGATGAAAGACTGAAATCTTTCCCCCTAAGATGAGGGAGAAATCACAGATGTTTGCTCTCAACACTTTTATTCTACCTTGTACTGCAGGTTGTAGCCAGTGCAATAAAGCAAGGAAAAATGCAAGGAATACTGATTAGTAGAAAGGAAGACAGACATACAACTGTATTTGTAGACAACATATTCGTCTATGTGGAAAGTCCTAAAATATCTAAAGTTTTCTATTTTTATTTTTATTTTTTCTGAGACAGGGTCCTGCTCTGTCACCCAGGCTGAAGTGCAGTGGCATCATCATAGCTCACTGCAACCCCAAACTCCTGGGCTCAAGCGAGCCTCTTGCCTCAGCCTCCTGAGTAGCTGAGACTACAGGCATGCGCCACAACATTCTGGTTTTTTTTTTTTTTTTAATTTTCTTTTTGTAGAGATGAAGTCTCACTATGTTGCCCAGGCTGGTCCTGAACTCCTGGCCTCAAGTAATCCTCCTGCCTTGGCCTCCCAATGTGTTAGGATTACATCCATGAGCCACCACACCCAGTCCACCTGGAGATAAATTTAACAAAAAGTATATCTTCTGGCACTGTGAACTGCAGAACTACAAATCATCACAGAGATATTAAAGCAGACGTAAATAAATAGGTTTTCATTTGCATTTTGCTCATAACTAGTAATGGTGAGCGTCTTTTTCTGTGTATATTTGCCACTTATAGGTATTATTTGATGATACGGTGTCTATTCAAATATTTTATACATTTGTAAAATAAATATTTTATTTTAGGATAGTTTTAGATTTATAAAAATGAAAATAGTACAGGGAGTTCCCATATACCTTGCACCCAGCTTCTATTATTAATATCTTACATTAATATGGTTCACTTGTGTATCGTATGAGAGGGATTTACACATGAAAAATTGAAACACAAGTCTACACAATGATATATACTCAAACGTTGAAGCCAATTTTGTTTAAAATTCTCCCAAATTCAAAACATACCAATTTTCCATCAACACGTGAATAGATAAACAAATTATAACATATCCATACAAAAGAATATTATTCAGGCATAAAGTATTGACACAATTAACAATATAGACAAATCTCATAAACATTATGTTAAGAGAAAGAATGAAGACACAAAAGCCTACAACTTTTGCCATTCAATTTATATGAAATTCTAGAATAGAAAAAAAGTATAGCAAAAGAAAAAAGATCAGTAATTACCAGGGGCTGGAGTTGAGGAAGCAGATTGAATGTAAAGAGGACAGAGGAAACTTTGGGGAAGAGGGTGAAACTATATTGTATATTGATTCTCATGGTAATTACAAGACTGTATGCATTTATCAAAACACACGTTGAACCTAAAAAAGTCAATTTTATAGAAACGAAGAGTAGAAAGGTGATTATTACTAGAAGTAGGTGGGGGTGGTAGGGATGAGGAAAGGGGAGATATTGATGAAAGGATACAAAGTTTCAGTTAAACTGGAGGAATATATTTTAGTGATTTTTTGCACTGTATGGTGGCCATAGTTAATAATGTGTTTTAAATTTCAAAATTGCTAAAAATACAGATTTTTTAAATGTTCTCATCACCAAAAAAGTATAAGCTAGTTAGGTGATAGATGTGTTAATTAGCTTGAAGTAATCTTTCTACAATGTATACATAGATTAAAAATATCACATTGTACCCCATACAGCTGTATGAATGATTAGAGCATACAATTTGCACGGTTTGGTACGAGTATAAAGGACAAAAAAGTATTTGAGAGCTTTGTAAAATTCTTGCACGAACACTGTGGTATGTGTTAAGATTCACTTTGTACCCCATACAGCTATTTCTCAACTAAAAATAAATTAAAACACTCATAGAACTGTATGCTTTTTTTTTTTTTTTTGAGACGGAGTCTCCTTCTGTCACCCAGGCTGGAGTGCAGTGGCGAGATTTCAGCTCACTGCCACCTCTGCCTCCAGGGTTCAAGCAATTCTCTGCCTCAGCCTCCTGAGTAGCTGGGATTACAGGTGCCTGCCACCATGCCAGGCTAATTTTTGTATTTTTAGTAGAGACAGCATTTCACCATCTTGGCCAGGCTAGTCTTGAACTCCTGACCTCGTGATCCACCAGCCTCAGCCTCCCAAAGTGCTGGGATTACAGGCGTGAGCCACCGCGCCTGGTCAGAACTGTATGCTTCTAATGGATGAATTTAAATATATGTAAAACACACCTCAACAAAACAAATTTAAAATATAAGATGGTAGGTGTTATTATGATGGAGGTCACAGAGTTCTGTAGCATGGAGGCACATTGAAGGGCATGTTTTCCCACCTGGCTGTTCAACTGGGCATCTTTGAGGAGACAAGGCTTGTTTCATAAGTCTTGAAAGATGAGCAGGGGTTGCTAATAATGAAAGACGTGATGGTATTTCAAACAGAAGATCCCTGCAAATCACTAACATTAAATTATTAACTTAAACCAAGATTTAGTGATTTTGTATCAGAAGAATGGTTAGTGTTTCTAGGTTCTTAATACAATAAAGAAGTCTCAGCTTCTGATCCTTAAGATGCCCTTTTGAAGTAAGTAAATCTCTGTATAAATGTGTATCTTTTCTTGTCATTAAGCAAACTTTTAACATAGCATACATTAATAATCAGTACTGTTTCAACTGCAAGTGGCAGAAATCCAATTTAAACCCCATTATGAAATACAAGATATACATATATATATTTATTTTATTATTATTATTTTTGCTCACATAGAAGAAAAAAATTGAAGGGTAGACTTGGTCTCAGGTACACCAGGCTCAGATTACTCAAATGATATTGTTAACAGTCTGTTGGTTACTTTCCATCTTTCAGGTTTGCTTTCTTTAATTTTAAATGTTTTCTTAGGTAAGTTTTCTTCAAAGAATAAAGTTATTGTGTAATTTATTATCCAAACCAGGGCAATGTTATTACTAAATACACTGGGATTACAGGCATCAAGTAGGATTGTCCTGGACAATTGGAGATGAGTGGGACCATAAGAAGATGAACACAAGCAACTCCAGGCTTATGTATTTCCACTTGGCATCCTCACTGGAAACATTTCGTTCCTAATGTTTCCAGCAAAACTATATGCTTGATGCTGGTTTTGGGTTACCTCATCATGCCTTAACCAAACCTTGTGGCTAGGGAAATACAATACACTGGTAGGACATTTGCCTGCCTCTCGAGCTAGTAAGCCCCCAAAAATATGTAAGTAGATTTGGTTGTCTAAAGGTAAATAAAGATTTTTTTTTTTGTTTTGAGATGGAGTCTCACTCTGTCACCCAGGCTGGAGTGCAGTGGTGCAGTTGTGGCCCACGGCACCTCCACCTCCCAGGTTCAAGCCATTCTCCTGCCTCAGCCTCCTGAGTAGCTGGGATTACAGATGTGCGCCACCATGCCTGGCTAATTTTTGTATTTTTAGTAGAGACAAGGTTTCACCATGTTGGTCAGGCTGGTCTCGAACTCCTGACCTCCAGTTATCCACCCGCCTCGGCCTCCCAAAGTGCTGGGATTACAGGCATGAGCCACCGCGCCCAGCTGAAAATAAAGATTTTAATTCCAGAAGAAGGAGAAATAAATAGGTTGATAAACAAAGCTGTCCACTGTAGATGGCATATATTTTCATATAATTTTATTTACCATAACTTATTTGATTAAATATTTTTTATCTTTTTTAGAAATGGTAGTCTTTAAAAGTCTCTGTAACATGTTGAATTACTATGTCCCAATATGAATAGAGTTAAAATGGAATTTCAAGTATTTTTAATCAAGCAATTTATAGCATGTAGTTGAGGTTGTGGACTAGACTACAGAATGCATTCCATATTGTAATTTTCCCCAAAATAAATTTTATTTGTTAGTGATAAACTTTTTATAACATCACACATTCTCTCTTGTTTTTGCCACTATTGCTTTACCTATATTTCATAATATTTCTATTAACTTAGTTTTTCTTTTTGAAATGAATCCATTGAAATTATGATTGTATGTTTTCTGGAGTGTTTGATTTTCCCTGTCAATCAAGATTGTAAGCATGGGTTGTAATAGGGGCACATAATCGTTTATCTAAGTTATTTCAGCCACTTTATATTGTTTAAAATTGAGAACCACAGGAAACTATTCTCTTTTCCTCTGACTCATATCACTTCAGATGTTTCTCTCTTTTCACTTAAAAAGGGGTATTCTGCACATTGGGAGACATTCGTCTAAGTCTATACTGGAGAAGCAAAGCAATATGAGAAAATTAAGAGAACCATGAAACTGATGTTTGTGGTTTTACTTCATTTTACATTCTTCCAAGGGGTGCCGAAGCAAGTTTGTTCTTTCCTAGGCTCACCTATTTTCTTTCTTACCACATGCTCTTCTTGAGGTGATTTTTATCCACTTCTGTGTGTCAAAATGCTACTGATAAACTGGTCTCCCAATTCTCTTTGTATTTGTAGTTGAGATTTCTGTTCTGAATTTTAAATTCACTGGCAATTGGCCATCTCCACCTAAATATTGTAACCACAACTGAAACAGAACAAGTTTCACATTTAACACGATATCTCTATGTGTCACCCCCTTATGTGAAATATGCTTTATCTAAGTGAATTTTAACACATACCACAGTGTACATGCAAGATTTTTACAAAGCTCTCAAATACTTTTTTGTCCTTTATACTCGTACCAAACTGTGCAAATTGTATGCTCTAATCATTCATTAACTACTTTTAATAATTTTTTCTAGCCCTGCTGCTTTTATGATAACTCTCTCCATCATCAATTCCCACCCAGATTATTGCCCATTACTTCTGATTGGTCTCTCCCAACCCATTCTCTACATTAACACTAGGGAGATCTTTTAAAATGCCCATCAATGATAGACTGGATAAAGAAAATGTGGTACATATACACCATGGAATACTATGCAGCCATAAAAAAGAATGAGTTCACGTCCTTTGCAGGGACATGGGTGAAGCTGGAAACCATCATCCTTCGCAAACTAACACAGGAACAGGAAACCAAACACTGCATGTGCTCACTCATAAGTGGGAGTTGAACAATGAGAACACAACGGTCACAGGGAGGGGAACATCACATGCCGGGGCCTGTCGAGGGGTTGGGGGAAAGGGGAGGGAGAGCATTAGGACAAATACCTAATGCATGCGGGCCTTAAAACCTAGATGACGGGTTGATAAGTGCAGCAAACCACCATGGTACAACCTGCATGTTCAGCACGTGTATCCCACAACTTAAAGTAAAATAAAAAAAAATTAAAAATATGCAATAATATATACTTCCACTTTCAGTCCTGATAGAGTAATTGTGGAGGGCCAATGTTGCCATTGACAACAACCAGATGAAAAAGAAAAATAAACAAGAGAAGATCCATTTAAGAGTCTAAGATTCCTGAGTGAAGGAAGTGCAGAGAGTTAAGCCAACTTGCTATAAGCTCACTTCCCTATTCTGGCATCTGCAGCTTCTTGGCACTGGGTAAGACACTGAGATTCTGTCAGAAAGCTACAGTCAAGAAGCAAAGAAGCCAACAGAGACAGTTTGGCAATCTCTTGGGGCTGACAAAGCAGCCAGGATACATGGGGCTGAGATCCTGGTGAAAAGTGGGGAATACCAGTGACTCCCAATACTTGGCAGTGCTAGTCTCAAGGTATTTGTTCAAATCTAATAAGCAGCTAAAAAACTACGCAGAAAGTTGCATGTTTAGATTATCTATTGCTGAGTAACAAACCTTCTCAAAACTGAGTAGGCTAAAACAACAGCGACATTAATTTGCTCACGATTCTGCTGTTTGGGAAAGTTTTGGAAGGGGCACATTGTCTCTGCTTCACTCAATCAGATTGTCTCTGCTTCACTCATTGTCAGCTGGCGCTGCGTGAAGGCTCAGGGCTGGAATTATATGAAGGCTCATTTTCTCACCACTTACATGTCTGGCAGTTGACACTAGATCTTGGTGGGGGTTGTGATCTAAACACTTTCCTATGGCTTTTCTATGAGACTGTGGCTTGGTTCCAAGAGAGAATATCTCAAAAAGGTCAGGTGGAAGGAAGTCATGTTGCCTTTCACAACTTAGTTACAGAAATCACATAGCATTGTTTTCACCATAGAAGCAATTCCACCCAGATTCAAAGGAACGTAGGTCCTACTTCCTGAAGTCAGCATTAAATTCTAAGAAAAACATATATGACGGGATGGGATGTATTTCTCTGTATGTATCCTTGAAAACTACATTATGCCTTGCTGAATAAAAGCATAACAGAATTTGTATCAGTCTTACAATGCTGAGAGGGCAGAACTGAAATTCAGAACTCAGCAAAGGGGGCATGCCTTGTAAGTTCACTAACCTCTAAGTTGGGATCCATGCTGGTCTACACACTAACAGTGAATGTAAAACTGAGGAAGATGTAATCTTGGGAAAATTGCAGTTTTGAGGTAATCAGTGCCTGGTTGAGTTAGGGTAATCTGACTTTACTCTTTCTTCCTCCCTGAAAATATGGCTAACTCTATTGGGAAAAGATGGTATCTTCTAGAGCGTCTATAATTTTTCATACACAATGTCTGGCATAAAGTAAAAAATTACCAGGTCAACTTATTGAGGAAGGTATAAATGGAATTATACTATTGTAAGTTCCTTATAATATTAAGGTAGACTATAATGAGATAATTTATTATTAGAACAAGCATTTTGATATAAAATAGAGGAGATACAATAGATTACTAAAAACATTTGGTTAATCCAAACGAAAGAAAAGAGGAACAAAGAATATATAGGACACACAGAAAACAAATAGTAACATGGTAGACTTAAATTCAACCATATCAGTAATTACATTAACATTTAATTGTCTAAAAACTCAAAAGGTCAATTTTCAGATTGAAAGTAAGACAAAACTCCACGGCTATATACAAACAATACATTTTGAATTTGAAGACAGAAACTGGTTGACATTGAAGAACTGAAAAAGGTATACCACACAATCATTAAGTATAAGAAAGAATGTTGTTGCTATATTAAATAACAGACAAAATGGACTCCAAGACAGGAAGCATTATCAGAGATAACAAGGGTCCATTCTGTAATGATAAAAGGCTCAATTCATTAAGAAGTTTATACCTAACAATACAACTTTAAAACACATGAAACAAACTTAACAGAACTAGCACAAGCAAAATCAGTAAAAATACAAGACATTTAAATAACACTGGCAGTCACAAGGATGAACCACTCAAATACCCCTTCAAGGGAGGATTTGTTGTCCAAGTCAGTTCCCTTAGCTGCAGAGAGCCATCTCATTCAAGGGCACGTCTTAACCTGGGAGATCCAGATCCAGTTATTAACCATGGCAAGGAACCATACCTAGTGGCTAATCAAGGCCTTTCAGCCCACTAAGATACAATTCCCATAGGCCATATACATTCCAGAGAGCCCCATGGGATTGTCTGAGACTTTGTTGGGACTGCAATGTAATTCATCTTCTACCCTTTGCCTAATATTTATTTTTATTACTTTAAAATATTTAATTGAAAAATGATTGTATATATTCAAAGTATACAATGTGATTGATATACATATACATTGTGTGATGATTATCACAGTCAATTAACACCTCCATCATCATTCATGCTGTACATTATATTCTTCAGAACTTGTTTATCTTATAACTGAAAGGTTATACCCTTTGTTTAATATCTCCCCATTTCTCCTACCACTCCCCACTAACTCCTGGCAACCACCATTCTCTTCTGTTCCTATGATTTAGACTTTTTTAGATTCCATATATTAGGAAGACCATACAGTGTTTGTCTTTCTGCGTCTGGCTGCTTTCACTTAGCATAATGTCCTCCAGTTTCATCTATGTCATCACAAATGGCAGGATTTCCTTTCTTACCCCCCATTCACAAATGTTGATCCTTAATAAGTATCTTACACAGAAAATTTATTCTCAGTATCCGCTTTTGTATAACTCAACCTGTGACAAACACTGTCAACAAACTTGTCCTAATTAATGTTTTTCTTTTTGAATATTACATCCAACAACTGCAAACACAGAATTTTTAAAAATGTACACATAACACACACTTGGACATATTTAGGACCATACAAAAAATTCTAATTAATTTCATAAGCTCAAAATCATGCAAGTTGCATTTTATGATCACAGTAATTAAATCAGAAATCAGTAAGAATATAATATCTAGAAAGTTACCAAATATTTAGATGTTACATAGCACACTTCAAAACAATCTATGGTAAAATAATAAAACAAACAAGAAAAATTTTTGAATAGTCACTTTATAAAGGAAATATTCAAATACTTAAATATCCAATAAAATATGAAAGTATGCTTAACATTATCCTTTATCTGGGAAACATATTAAAATCAAAATAAGATGCAACTAAAGACCATTCAAATGGCTAAAATGCAACAGAGTGACAATATGAACGTTGGCAAAAATGTGGAATAAGTTAGAGCTCTCATATACTGCTGGTGGTAGGGTGAATTGGTACAACTACTTTGTCAGTACCTCCTGAAGCTGAACATACACTTACCCGGCAAGCCCACTTCTTTAGTATATATGCAATGGAAATGTATATATGAATTCATCAAAAAGATATAAACAAGAGTTTTCTTAGCAGAGCTACTCATAGAAACTAAAAACTGGAAACAACCTAGATGTTCATCAACAATAGAATGTGAATAAACTGTGGAATATTCATACAAAAGAAGGCTACATAGCAATGAAAATAAGAAAATCTATAGAAGATCATGAATGCATCTCACAAGCAATGCTGAGCCAGAGAAACTAGAAACAAAGTAGTTCAATATGGTTTCATTCAAGTTACATAAAATTCAAAAACAGGCCAAACGAACTCAGAGTCATATAAAGTAAATATATACATTTGAAAAAAGAGGAGTTAAGATAATGGTTACCTTTGGTGGGGACAGTGACTAAATGGATGTGGGAGAAGCCTTAGGAATGTACCAATAATGTTCAATTTTTCTATCTGAGTGCTGGTTTCACTGGGGTGTTTAGGTTCTGAAAATCCAAGTCTTGAGTAAACATTAGTATAATGGAGTCTTAGTTGTCTGGAATGCCTTCAACAGTTCTCCTCTTCTGTCTGTTTGAAGCAAAACTTCTAAGCAGGACAGAAAGGTCTCCTCATGATCTGGTCCCTTCCACCTTCCCAGCTTCATCTTTAACAAGGCTTTATCACTTTCCCTTATCACTATCCTGCATGTGAATTACTTGAGAACAAATTTCACCTCTCATTAAACATTATGCCTGAGAAACAGTTGGTGTTCAATTTATGTTTATTGAACATGTGACTCCTTACATCTAACATCCAAAAGTCTATGGACTATGCAAGGGCTATGTGATCTGGAAACCATTTATTCCAAAATTTTATGTGTTCTCACCCAGAATTAACTCTGGAATGTTTCATGGTAATAGTGGACATTGTATAAGTCAGGGTCCAGTCAGAACATGAAAGCAGAACAATTATTTTAAAAGAAAGAATTTTGGCTGGGCGTGGTGGCTCATGCCTGTAATCCCAACACTTTGGGAGGCTGAGGCGGGAGGATCACTTGAGGTCAAGAGTTCGAGATGAGCCTGGCCAACATGGTGAAACCCTGTCTCTACTAAAAATACAAAAATTAGCCAGGCATGGTGGTGGGCACCTGTAATCCCAGCTACTCGGGAGGCTGAGGCAGGAGAATCGCTTGAACCCAGGAGGTGGAGGTTGCAGTGAGCCAAGATGGCGCCATTGTACTTCAGCCTGGATGAGAAACTCTGTCTCTAAATAACAAATAAATAAATAATTTAAAATAAAGAATTTAATAATTTTTAATTGTTAGAGAACACAAAAGATCAAAAGCGAACCTAGAAACGTCTGAGAGGTAGTAACTGCAGAAAGCAGCTACCATTTTTATGACTGGGGGAGAAAAGAAAGAGGTTGTAATATTAAAATATAGAAGCTTAGATGTGGGTTCCCACAGAACAGTCCCTTATTCCTCCTCTAGCCAGCTTCCTCCCTTCCAACTTAAGCTATGTGGTGTCCAGATAACACCACTTATTGATAAAGACTAACATGAAGCAACTTCTAGCAGAAATGGGGTTTGCAGTATCCCAGCCCAAGCATCACAAAGCAGAGTATAGAGAGACAGGCTTGAGATAGAGTATAGAGAGATAGAGAGAGGCAACAGCTGAACAAATAGCACAGTGGGAATCGAAGATGGGTATCCGAACTAGAGTTTCAGAAGCAGAACCTTTTTCTTCTCTGCTAAAACGGTTAAGGGTCAGTTCTTAAACTGCTCTCTAGTGTGATTTTAGTCTCCAAAGAGACTGAATGGTAAACGTGAATGCTATCTTCGAAACATTGAGAGGACATGGAATTTCCTGGACATTCCCAGGAGTAGACCTAGATAAGTCTATTTTGGTAGAAGGTGACTTAGAAGGAATTTCATAAACATTAGCTAAACTGAGCAGAATGGAGGCCCTTCGGACTTAGGGACTACAATGGTAACCACGGTGACTGTAATGTTTATGAGGTAAATTGCATGACCCAGTGTATTTTTTACTGCTGTTGAAAACATGTCTTCATTTATAGATACTACTTCACTTAATAATAGCAAGAACATGTAAAATGGTTCTTCTAAATGAGCGATTAGGGCTTAATTTAACCTACCAACTCAAAAAAAGACAAGAAAGTGTATCATACACTAGATATTTTCAGCTGCTTTTACTGAAAAATGCAATTCATAGTCATTCCTTTGCAACTCTGGCCAATTTAAGCAAGATTCCAATAAAATGTATTCTCTAAGTTTTATGGAAAAATAAATCTTACTATCTAAAAAGCACAGTCTGCTTTTGCTATAATTTGATAGTGAGAATAATGAGAAACCTTCTATTATTAAAAATTCCATAATGAAAACAATTGTTTCAAGTGGAAAAGTGTTTTTACAGTCCAAAGAGTTAGGAATAATGAAATTCTCTTATCTCTAGCAATTTCATTAATAAAGGTATATTTCTCTGTGTGTGCATGTGTGTTTACCATTAGAAATATAACAAGCCCAGCATATGCTCATATTAATTTTGATCTTATAATAATGGATTTAAAAAATCTCATTAGCAGATATTTCTTATACAGCTCTATCAACCTTTATTAATGTCATCACCTATTATTCTGCTAAAAACCGCACAAAGTCACTCAGTTTGAATTATGAAAACTCCATGATATTGCAGAAACACTTGAGTAATGAATTTGGGTGGCATCTTGTGTTGGGAGACAACTCTCCATGGGTCTTTTGTGTTTCTGCATATCTTGCAAGTGAGACACCAGTTGCCCTTTGTTTCAGACAAACTTTTCAAGGTTGTTCGTATAGTAAACGACCTTGAGAGACAGAGATAGTGTCTCTCTCTGCGACAAAGCACAAGCACGATTACTTCTCATTACAAAAGATTCAAGTTTCCTAAACTTAAGGTTCCTCTCCTGTAAGGCAACCTGCATAAGTAGGTATTGCCTGGCATTCTTTACATTACCCTGTGGGAATTGGAACTTGGGGAATTGCACCAAAATGCTGACACTCTGGCTAGTGATTGTATTAGTTTTCTACTGCTGCTGTAAAAAAAAAAGTTACCACAAACTTTGTGGTTTAAAACAATACAATTATATTATTTTACAGTTCTGGAAGTCAGAAGACAGACCTAGATCTCACTGGGAAAAAATCAAGATGTCAGCAGACCTGTATTCTTTCTAGACTCTCTAGGGAAAAAAAAAATTCCTTGCCTATTCCAGCTTCTCAAGGCTGCCCTCATTTCTTGGTACACAGCCTCCTTCCCCTATCTTCAAGGCCAGCAATGTCGTTCTTCTCCGGCCCTGAGACTACTGGGTCAGAGACCTTGAAGTAGACACCTTATCATGGATTATCCAGAAAGAAAGACGGACATCCTTTGTCTGACACCAGCTAGGAAAGATTCTCCACTTTTAAGGATTCATGTGATTAGATCAGGACCACATGGATAATCCAGGCTAAGCTGACCATCTTAAAGTCTTTGACCCAGTAGTCTCCTGTCTACCAGCATCCATGAAGCTGTGGCAGACAGCTTAAAAGCAGAGTAAAATCTCAGACCCTTCCCAGATTTTGAAACCATGATTCTTAGTCTGGAGATTGAATTCAATCATTTTAGCAAACATGTCTAACTATAAGTTAGTAATGCTAAACATGAGTACCATCATTTTAAGTATTGATGTCTTCTTTAATATTTTCATGTTCAGAAAGCAAGTGTCCCATCTCCCCAGTCCATGTAGACTAAAGAAAACTATGAAATAAACCCAAAAACTATTCTCTAAGTCAGTGACTCACCAGTTACAGGGCCACAACACAGTTGAATGAAGCATTTTAAAGTCAGTGTTTTTCAAGATTTAGCATGTACAGGAATGTCCTGGTGAGCTTGTTCAATAAGCACATTCCCATCACAGCTCTACTCACCTGAGATTCTATGCTTGATTTTATTGCAGAAGTCTAAATTTTTAACCAGTGCCCCCAAGTTATTCTTACGTAGGTGGTCTTCAAAACACCTAGAGAAACAACCACATGGCTGTTGCTTTGAGATCTACTTCCTTTTTTTTTTTTTTTTTTTTACTACCAGTTACCTTGGATGCTTTAATCATTAAATTTATCTCTACTTGAATTGAAAAAAACATCTACTAGCCTGATGTGGTAGTTCACGCCTGTAACCCCAAAACTTTGGGAGGCCAAAGTGAGTGGATTGCTTGAGTCCAGGAGTTTGAGACCAGTCTGGGCAACATGGAGAGACCCTGTCTTTACAAAAAATACAAAAAGTAGCTGGGTGTGGTGGCTAGGGTCGGTAGTCCCAGCTACCTGGGAGGCTGAGGCAGGAGAATTGCTCGAGCCCAGGAGGTGGATGTTGCAGTGAGCCATGATCATGCCACTGCACTCCAGCCTGGGTGACGGAGTGAGATCTTGTCTCAAATAAATAAATCAATTAAAAAGAAAGAAAAAGTATCTGCTTTACATGGAATTCTAGAGTCATGATAGCTATCAGCACATTAAGTTTTTATCCACTAAAGAAAATGCTTCATTTAACAGTGTTATGGTCCTGTAGCCGGCGAGCCATATTTTGACTTCTCTTCAATGACACTAAAAATGGACCAGTTGAGGGTACCACATTCCAAGAGATCCCCATGTCAAGTTGTTCTACAAGAATAACTGTGAATAAAATAACTTTATCTCAATTTATTCTGACTGAAATGGTTTATATTACATTTTAGAATCAGAGTTTTGAAAAAGATCATGAATGTTCATCTTGGAAACATGTAAACCTTAATAGACAACAGTATTGGATTGAAACTAACGCAATACTTCTGAATACTGTTTCTAAAGACACACAATGCTAGCAGTTTACATGAACTTGGAACTTAACAAATGAGCAAGAAATCATAGCTTACAAAGTTCAGAAAAACATCCAAATTGTAAAGCTTCTTGTACAAATGGAAACAACTAAGCTTTCAGTCACTTCACCTATCAAAAATGTTCCTAGACTAGGCAGGAACATTTATCACTTTATCTCAATTGTTATTTTGTATCTGTTAAAGGGGATTTGAAGTTCATTTGTAGAAACAATATTTTATATTATTTTTATAGCATGCATAATATGGAAAAAATGGTGGCTATACTGCCAAAGCATATGTAAGTATAAAGATTACTTTGTGGGGACATTTTGGAAAAATCAAATTCTATTAACATATTACTTTTGTTCTCCAAGATTTCTGTTCACTTAAGTAAGTGAACCTCCTAATTTGCTAATTTAACTATATTGAAAGTTCCAATTTTTAGAACGATGCATTTCTGAAGAAACTAAAATCCACTTATTCTCAAACTCAAAGTTTTATCTTTCTAAAAATGAGGTGTTCTTGTTCTGTCACCTCACCAAGTAATCAACACAAATTTTCAAAGCCATTTCTTTTAGTCTGAGATTAAAATAGAAATCCATTTTATTTATTATACAATTCCATTGTCCTTGCCATGTACTCTTACGTGTGTCACAAGTTGGCATATTTATGACATCTGACAACAAATCATAAACTAAAAAATGTTTGCCTTAATTTAATAAACATTGATGTTCCAGAGCCACCATCAGTACTTCTGTGGTTGTGCACTGCACAATTTCAAGTGTACCATTCACATCGTATTTATGAGTGTGGTGCCCCTGGAGTTGTACAGTGAACAACCTATGCAACTATGTGAGGTGACCCTGCTTAATATGAAATCAGGTACTGTAATAGATACCAGATATGAATAGAAAGAGAATGACATCAAAGTAGTTTTTCTTTTAGAACTTTTAGTTCACTAAGGAAGATTGACAATTAAGGGACCCTGTGAAAAGACCTACGACAAGAAAGTGCAGGGTCTTCCTATCTGTGTAGCCATCTAATTAAAACAGAAAAACAAATAAAGATGGGTAGTGAGGCTGGAACTCATCCAGAGAATATTTCAGAGTAAGGAGTCCTAAATTGGTTTTCTGTTTCTATAGTTGCTCAGTCTTAACACAAAATTTAATCAGAAAATTGATGA
The DNA here is from genome assembly GCF_028878055.3 of Symphalangus syndactylus. Taxonomy (NCBI): domain Eukaryota; kingdom Metazoa; phylum Chordata; class Mammalia; order Primates; family Hylobatidae; genus Symphalangus; species Symphalangus syndactylus. The sequence continues at coordinate 42,375,397 of NC_072447.2, read as the reverse complement.
GTTAGGTGCTCTTAATAGCATCCTCCCTGCTCATGGTGAAACTACAGCTATTAAATAAAACACTATTTTACTATATGTTCTCTCAGGCACTATCCTGGCTCTGCCTCCCAACCCCACTAGCCCCATCTTATGTGTCACCATTGTGCAGATACTCAGCTTTCAATCTGACTTTTACCTATTGGACAATCCCCTAGTACTTGATGCTTCTGAGAGTTTAGGTGTTTGCCAAGCCAAACTCGATATCCTTGATACTCTTTCTTCTCCACCATGCAGCTGTGGCCCAGCTCCACCCACTTTCAAATCCTGATTTTGGAACCTCAGCCCTGGGATACACTGCTTACTTCCAATGTGAGTTTTGATTTTTTTTTCCCTTAAAGCCAAGTTTCCAGGTGCAAAATTTTGTTCTGATGGAGGGATGCTTCACAAGGACAGAGATTTTGATATATTTTGTTCAGACACACCTCCAGGGCTGAAGAAGGCTTAGCATGTAATAAGTGCTCATTATGTATTTGCTAAGTGATTAAATGCATGTAGGACAATGAACAAGGATTCCAAGGGACTTCCACTGGAAACTGATCCCTAGATGTTGCTAATTTTTGTTTATCTGGGGGGGCAGCCTGCTCAGTTTACTGTAGGAAATCGTGGTCTTCCCAAAGCAGAACTTAGGTTCACACTCCAACAGCCTTGAAAAGCAGAGTCCAGGGTGCTGCCACAGCTCAAAAGTGCCTTTCCATGGTAAGGAGTCTAACTGCAGCTGACTGACTCCTACAGTCCAGAATCAACACCACCAGATGCTCTCCAACCCAAACATGGCAGGAAAACTTCTCATGGCAATGTCAACTAATGACTTAACATCTCAATCCTCTTTCTCCTGCAAATGCTCTTATATCAGAGCACACTACGCTTTAGGTTCCCAGTTGAGGTAGTATGGATTGTCTTCAGTCTTTTGTGTTGTCAGACAAAACAGATATCACAGCACATCTCTGGCGAGGATTCTGGAAAAAGAAAAACATTACTTTGGAAATGTTTTCCTCTTTACTGACGTTTTCTTTCCAGCTGTAAAATAGAGCTGGAGACTGAGGCATGCGACCTCATTAAGCAGATTTGCTTCCTTTTATAAACTTGAAGCCAAAGCCTCTTTCAAGTGCAATGAATGACAACATATTACAGTTGGAATTCATTGGGACCACAAAGCCAAATGGGGCCCCAGGGCTTTGTAAATATGGAAGCTCTAATGGAACACATTCTTTTTGCACAGCAAAAATCTTGGTCTGGTCTGTAGAAGACACATCTGAAGATCTCTTTTTTTAATATGTGCTGACATTCTAGCTCATTTCTAACAAACATAGATCCTTATCTTCAAGTTTGATGGCACTAGCTGAGCCTCTTTGACCTAGGCAACATCAGATGCTCGGACTTCTGTCCTGTGCTTATTTCTTTCTTTCTTTCTTTTTTTTTTTTTTTAAATGGTTCTTGGTGCTTTATTTGTCTTAGTTTTTTTTTTTTTTTTATTATACTTTAGGGTTTTGGGGTACATGTGCACATTGTACATATGTATCCATGTGCCATGTTGATTTCCTGCACCCATTAACTCGTCATTTAGCATTAGGTGTATCTCCTAATGCTGTCCCTCCCCCCTCCCCCCACCCCACAACAGTCCCCGGAGTGTGATGTTCCCCTTCCTGTGTCCATGAGTTCTCATTGTTCAATTCCCACCTATGAGTGAGAACATGCGGTGTTTGGTTTTCTGTCCTTGCGATAGTTTACTGAGAATGATGTTTTCCAGTTTCATCCATGTCCCTACAAAGGGCACGAACTCATCATTTTTTATGGCTGCATAGTATTCCATGGTGTATATGTGCCACATTTTCTTAATCCAGTGTATCGTTGTTGGACATTTGGGTTGGTTCCAACTCTTTGCTATTGTGAATAGTGCTGCAATAAACATACGTGTGCATGTGTCTTTATAGCAGCATGATTTATAGTCCTTTGGGTATATACCCAGTAATGGGATGGCTGGGTCAAATGGTATTTCTAGTTCGAGATCCCTGAGGAATCGCCACACTGACTTCCACAATGGTTGAACTAGTTTACAGTCCCACCAACAGTGTAAAAGTGTTCCTATTTCTCCACATCCTCTCCAGCACCTGTTGTTTCCTGATTTTTTAATGATGGCCATTCTAACTGGTGTGAGATGGTATCTCACTGTGGTTTTGATTTGCATTTCTCTGATGGCCAGTGATGATGAGCATTTCTTCATGTGTTTTTTGGCTGCATAAATGTCTTCTTAGATTCAATGCCATCCCCATCAAGCTACCAGTGACTTTCTTCACAGAATTGGAAAAAACTACTTTAAAGTTCATATGGAACCAAAAAAGAGCCCGCATCGCCAAGTCAGTCCTAAGCCAAAAGAACAAAGCTGGAGGCATCACGCTACCTGACTTTAAACTATACTACAAGGCTACAGTAGCCAAAACAGCATGGTACTGGTACCACAACAGAGACATAGATCAATGGAACAGAACAGAGCCCTCAGAAATGATGCCGCATATCTACAACTATCTGATCTTTGACAAACCTGACAAAAACAAGAAATGGGGAAAGGATTCCCTATTTAATAAATGGTGCTGGGAAAACTGGCTAGCCATATGTAGAAAGCTGAAACTGGATCCCTTCCTTACACCTTATACAAAAATTAATTCAAGATGGATTAAAGACTTATATGTTAGACCTAAAACCATTAAAATCCTACAAGAAAACCTAGGCAATACCATTCAGGACATAGGCGTGGGCAAGGACTTCATGTCTAAAACACCAAAAGCAATGGCAACAAAAGCCAAAATCGACAAATGGGATCTCATTAAACTAAAGAGCTTCTGCACAGCAAAAGAAACTATCATCAGAGTGAACAGACAACCTACAGAATGGGAGAAAATTTTTGCAACCTACTCATCTGACAAAGGGCTAATATCCAGAATCTACAATGAACTCAAACAAATTTACAAGAAAAAAACAAACAACCCCATCAAAAAGTGGGCAGAGGACATGAACAGACACTTCTCAAAAGAAGACATTTCTTTCATTTCCTGGTCCCAGGAAATGGCATCTACCCTGTTTGGAAAGGGAATTGGTATGCATCACAGCTATCTTAAAAGCTTGCTAATATCACCTCAAGTGTCTGTGGAATCTGGTGACAATGTGTCCAGGCCAACATAAAATGAACAATCTGGCAGACCTAGAAACTCTCCATATAAGAGACAGTTTGTCATCTTCTGTACATGAACGAGTAAAGAATAAAAAACAATTAAATATAAGGCCTAGAAATTTATTTTTCAACCAAAAATGTATATCTGAATTATTAAGTTCTGATCTTTGTAGTGAGAATAACAATTATTTTCTTTTATGTAAAATTTAAACGGAGAAGTTCCTAATCAAGAAGAAAAATCATTTCCAAATTGTAATTCTAAGTAACCAGCAAAATAAGATTTTTATTTGAGAGGTGATAACATTTTAAATGAGGGACAAGAATATGAAAGGAGGATTTTAAAAACACTAATCAAGGAATTGGTGAAATCAGGCAATATAAATTTAGGACTATGCCAATTAATAGTTTTGTCTTTAGAAACTTAGAGAAATAATAGAGACAAATAGGTCTCTCTAGTAATCAGGGATGTAGTTCACATTATTCTGAAAAATCATAAGCTGGTGAAAAAGGCTTTAGATAACACATATTTGATTGGAATGATCAAATAAGATGAGTTCTGAAGAGCTATTCCAATGATTGTATTTTAAAATCTTACATTTTAGTGGTTTTGATATATTAGGTGTCTAATGTTTATTGAATTAATGACACTTCCACCATGTAATTTTAAAAGCAGTTGAGAAATTTCCAAAGCAATCTTTCCTTTGATAGTTTGGGATGCTGACTGGAGAGTAGGAGGTGTCTCTGTTAAATTAAGGTGGTTTTAAAATTAAAGGAAAGCAATATTGGAGGTCTTAGAGGAGTGAAGTACTTTATTTTTTTCCAAAGATTTTGAAAATTATAAATTAGTTTACTATCTTAATGGGGGTTGAGAGTACATGTGTTCTCAATTAAAAGTTCAGTTAATTGTGGTACATGCTATTAGGCTACATAATTAATAATGATGGATGGATGGATGGGGGGATGGATGGATGGGTTGCTGTTTGCATCTAAGGGAGAATCATGTTAGCCATTTCTACAAATAGTACATCCTTTTGCTGAAGCACACGTTTTCTGTGGCTTTAAGCATTCTTGACCAAATTTCAATCGCAGTTCTGTTAGCAACTTTTCTCCAATTGTAGGAATGAACTTCTCTGTGCCTTGGTTGTCTTATAAACAACATGAAATGGTTATATCAGATGGCACCTTCTAACTATTAAAAGCACAGAAATAACCTCCATGATGGGATGGTCCAAAAGATTCAATCAAGTAAATGTTTTGGTTATCACAAGTTTAGCGAAAAAAATAGTTTTACTATTTTTTCTGGTTACTGTATGGAAAAATAGAAACAAGTTTTTGTTTATTGCATATGGAGGAAACAGATTAATATTAAACTGAGATAGTCTCGTGTGATAAGAAGGCAGTTACTTTCTAAGCAATCTTACTAGGATGATAACTTCTGCTGTTTGAGACTAGTAGATGTATGGAAGCTTGGAGCCAATAACTTTCTAAACTAATATGCATTTTATTGTGTTTATATAGGTATATATAGATACATATGTATATATATACACATCTCTTTCTGTCTCTCTCCCTGTCTACATATATGTGTGTGTGTGTGTATATGTATATATTATATATACGTATATATAATAATATATACGTATATATAATATATACGTATACATACATATATGTAATATATACGCATATATAATATATACGTATATATTATATATACATATACACACACATATATGTAGACAGGGAGAGTATATATATGTATATATATAATATATACATATATATTATATATACATATATAATATATATGTGTATATATATAATATATACATATATAATATATATGTGTATATTATATATATACACATATATATACTTCCCATTGCTTTCATTCCTTATAGTGAAATTTTTTACTGATGCATGTATATGACAAATTATTCCTTTTCTCAGTATAAAATTAGGCAGTAGTTGCAATTAGTTAAAAGGTCTGTCTATATCATATTTATAATTAAGGAATAATGATAATATCAATATACAGTATATTTATGCCAGAGTTTCAGTATGTTTTTAGAAAGTATAACATATATAGTTTCATTTTATATTTGGCTTTAACCTGGATGAATTATTCAACTTCATTTGCATATTCACATAGTAAATTTGTAAAACCACTAGAGGAACAATAGTGAAATTTGGCATCGCATTTTACATCAACTTTGAATATGAATTTAATGTCAAGATGTGGCTTTAGGTGAACTAAAAAGAAACTTTGTGATCTAAAAATGTGTTTCAAAATTTCGATAAAGAATATAACTAATAAACAATAATAGCCCTCCAAAAATGCCTGTGCCCTAAACCCCAGAACTTTTGAATACGTTGTGTTACATGGCAAAGAATTGAGGATGCAGGTGGAATTAAGATTGTTAATCAGATGACCTTAAACTAAGAACATTATCCTGGATTGTGCAGGTGAGCCCAATGTAATCAGAAGTGTCATTAAAAATGGAAAAGGGAAAAAAGGTTAGAGAAGGTAGATAGATGTGACTATGGAAGAGGACAGAATGATGCACTGTGAGAAGTATTTGACCCTCCATTGCTAGCTAAGGACCTATTTGCTTTTCCTAGTAATTTTGTCTTATATATAAAATTATGTTTTGTTTGTTTTTGAACTGTGTGGAAGTCTAATCACATTGTTTGCATTATCTTGTTTCTCATTTATCTTTTTTAGCATTGTGTTTGCAAGATCCTTAGCAGTTGTGGCATAGAGCAGAAATCTACTCATTTCATTGCTCTGTAGTATCTACTGAATGAATATACCATAGTTTATTTATGGTATATATATATTTATGGTATATCTCTAGATATGGATAGAAGGGTTGGTGTATGTATGCGTGTGTGTGTGTGTGTGTGTGTGTGTCTCTATGTGTAGATTTCTTCCTGTAGATTAATGTCTTTTATATGTTTTGTATATTTGCCATTATGTCCTAAAAGTTGTCCTTGCTCCATTATTTCTCTCCTCTCATTCTGGGACACCAACTAAAAACCCTCTCACTGTAACTTTCTGCATGTTATCTTCTCTGATCCAAGATCAGGGTGCCATAATGGTCAGGTTCTGGTGAGGGCCTGCTTCTCACTGTATCCTCACATGGCTAAGAGACATCATTTCTCTCGTGTCTCTTCTCATAAGTTCACTAATTTCATTCATGAAGGCTCCACCCTTATGACCTAATTACCTCCATAAAGCTCCATTTTCAAATACTAATCACATGAGTGATTAGGCTTCAGTTTATGAATTTTGGGCATCACAGTCATTCAGTCTATAGTAAGAAGTATTCCTTCTGCCTTTAGCTCCTTGAAAAGATGGTACAGAATTGGTATATTTTTTCTTTAAATGTTTGGTAGAATTCACCAGTGAACCTATTCGTGCCTAGTGCTTTCTGTTTTTGAAGGGTCTTAATTATTACTCAATGTATTTAGTAGATAAAGACCTATTCAGATTGTCTATATTTTCTTGTGTGAGTTTTGGCAGATGATATCTTTCAAGAAATTGGTCCATTTCATCTAGGTTATCAAAATTGTAGGCACAGAGTTGATCATAATATTCCTTTATTGTACTTTTAATGTTCATGGGTTCTATGTTGAGGTCCTGTCTTTCATTTGTGATATTAGTTATTTGTGTCTTTTCTCTTTTATTGTTAGTTAGCCTGGATAGAGGTTTAAAATTTCATTGATCTTTTCAAAGAACCAGATTTTGGATTTGTTTATTTTCTCTATTGATTTCTCTTTTCCATTTCATTGATTTCTACACTAATGGTTATGATTTTTTTTATTCTTCGTATTATGGGCTTAATTTCCTCTTATTTTCTTGTTTCCTAAGGTGAAAGTTTAATTTATTTTAAGTTTTTTTCCTAGTGATATCATTTTTCAAATGATATAAATTTCCTTCTAGGCACTGATTTCATTGCATCCCACAAATTTTGATAAGTTTTATTTCCATTTTGATTTGGTTCAATATATTTTAAAATTTATTTTGACATTTCTTTTTCAACCCATGTGTTATTTATATGTTGTTTAATTGCATGTATTTTATGATTTTTCATGTATCTTTCTGTTATTTATTTCTATTTTAATCCACTGTGATCTCAGACCAGACATTGTTTGATTTCTACTACTTCAAATTGTTTAGGTGTATCATAGACCCTAGAATGTGGTCTATCTTAGTGAATGTCCCATGTGACCTTGATAAGAACATGTAATGGATGTGTAATGTGTAATGTGAATGTATAATGTTGTTGGATGAAGTAGTCTCAAGATGTCAATTATATCCGGTTGATTGATAACACTGTTGGGTTCAACTATGTCCTTACTGATTTTCTGCCTGCCGGATGAAAGGGTGTTAAAGTCTTCAATAATTACAGTAGATTAATTTATTGCTCCTTGCAGTTCTATCAATTTTTGACTCATTTATTTTGACTCTCTATTTTTAGCTGCTAATACATTAAGAATTGCTATGTCTTCTTGGAGTATTGACCCTTTTGCAATACGTAATGCCCCTCTTTATCATTAATAACTTTCCTTAGTGTTAGTCTGCTGTCTGAAATTAACATAGCTTCTCCCACTTTTTTCGGATTAGTATTATCATGGCATAGCTTTATCAATCTCTTTATTTTTAATCTATATGTGTCTTTATATTTAATGTAGATTTTTTGCTGACAACACACAGTTGGGTCTTGTTTTTTGATCCACTCTGATAATCTTTTAATTGATGTATTTAGACCATTGATCTAGAAAGTGATTATTGATAATTGGATTATATATATATATATCTATAGGATTATGTATATATTTGCTACAGTTTTTAATTTGTTGCCCTTGTTTGTTGTTTTTATTTTGTCTTCCACATTTTTTTCTGCCTTTTGTGGTTTTAATTGAACATTTTATGATTCCGTTTTCTCTTTTTTCTTAGTATATAAATTATATTTCTTTTAAAACTTTTTGGTGTATATGTGCCACATTTTCTTTATCGAGTCTATTATTCATGGACACTATGCAGCCATAAAAAAGGATGAGTTCATGTCCTTTGCAGGGACATGGATGAAGCTGGAAACCATCATTCTCAGCAAACTATCACAAGAACAGAAAACCAAACACCGCATGTTCTCACTCATAAGTGGGAGTTGAACAATGAGAACACATAGATGTAGGGAGGGAAACATCACACACCGAGGCCTGTCGAGGGTGGGGGGCTAGGGGAGGGATAACATTAGGAGAAATACCTAATGTAGCTGACGGGTTGATGGGTGCAGCAAACTACCTGGCATGTGTATACCTATGTAACAAAACTGCATGTTCTGCACATGTACTCCAGAACTTAAAGTATAATAATAATAAAAAAAATTCTACAAAGAAAAAAACAACTTTTTTTGGCTGGGGAAGCAGCTCATACCTGTAATCCCAGCACTTTGGGAGGCCAAGGTGGGTGGATCACCTGAGGTCAGGAGTTCGAGACCAGGCTGGTCCAAGATGGTGAAACTCTGTCTCTACTAAAAACACAAAAATTAGCCGAGTGTGGTGGCGTGCGCCTGTAATCCCAGCTACTCAGGAGGCTGAGGCAGGAGAATCACTTGAACCTGGGAGGTGGAGGATGCAATAAGCCCAGATCGCACCACTGCACTCCAGCCTGGGCAACAGAGTGAAACTCCGTCTCAAAACAAAACAACAACAAAAAACAACTTTTTTTAGTGTCTGCCCTAGTGTTTGCAATATACATTTGCAATGTATTCAAGTCCACTTTCAAATAATACTATACTGTTTCACAAGTAGGACATGTTTCTTATAACAAAATATCCTAAGTCCTCCCTCCTGGCCCCTTTTATCATTGCTGTCATTCATTTCACATATACAGGTTGAGAATCCCTTATCCAAAATGCTTAGGGACCAAAAGTGCTTTGGATTTTGCATTTTTTTCATATTCTGGAATATTTGCATTATACTTACAGAATGAACATTTCAATCTGAAAATCCAGAATCTGAAATGCTCCAAAGGGCAATTCTTTTGAACACAAAATGTTTTGGAATTTGAAGCATTTTGGATTTTGTATTGTTATATTTCGGATGCTCAACCTGTATATGTGCTCAACCTTATATATATGTTTATGTATGCACACATAATTGAATAGACTTTTTCTCATTATTTTGAACAAACTTATCTGTTAGGTCAATTAAAGACAGAAAAAAATAAAAGTTTTAAATTTGCTTTCACTTCTTTATTCTCCAATGCTCTTCCTTTCTCTATGTATTTCTGAGTTTCTGACCTATATAGTATTACTTCTTTTTGAACAACTTTTTTTTTTTAACATTTCTTGAAAAGCAGTTCTACGGGCAACACATTACCTCAATTTTTGTTTTACTGGGAATGTCTTTATTTCTTCTTCACTTTTGAGTAATTTTTTGGGGTGCAGCATTATTGATTGGTGTTTTTTTTTCTCTCAAAACTTTAATTATTTTAGTCCATGCTCTTGCTTGCATGGTTTCTAAGAAGTCAGATGCAATTCTTATCTTTGTTCCTCCATAGGCAAGGTGGGTTTTTTTTTTGTTTGTTTGTTTTCCACCTCCCCCAGCTTTTTTCAAGATTTTTAAAATTATTACTGATTTTTTGTAATTTCAACATAACATGCCTTGGCATAATTTTGTTTATGTTTTTGGCATTAATCCTGCTTGGTATTCTCTGAGGTTCCCGGGTTTGTGGTTTAGTGTCTGACATTTATTTGGGAAAATTCTCAGTCACTATTGCTTCCTGTACTACTTATGTAGCTTTCTTTTTAATTCTCCTTCTGTTATTCTCATTACACGTTATACAATTTGTAGTTGTCGTACAGTTTTTACCTATTATGTTTAATGTTTTCAGTCTTTTTTTTCTCTTTGCTTTTAGTCTTGGACATTTGTATTGTCATATCTTCGGGCACAGAGATTCTTTCCTCAGCCATGTCCATTCTACTCATGAGCCCATCAAAGGCATTCTTCATTTCCTTTAGTGTTTTTGATCTCCAACATTTCTTTTTGATCCTTTCTTAGAATTTCTATTTCTCTGCTTTCGGAATTCATTTGCTCTTACATGTTTTCTACTTTTCCATGAAAACCCTTAGTGCATTATTCATAGAAAGTTTTTTCAAAATGCTGGTCTGACAATTCCAATATTCTTGCCATATGTGACTCTGGGTGTGATGCTTGTTCAGTCCCTTCAAACTGTTCTTTTGCCTTTTTGCGTGCCTTATAATTTTTTGTTGAAAGACAGTCATTATATACTGGTAAAAGAGACTGCAGTAAATCATCCTTTAATAATGTAGTGGTAAGATGTGTGTGCGTGTGTGTGTGTGTGTGTATGTGTGCGTGTGTGTGTCTGGGTGTATTATTGCGGGGGGGGCAAGGTGAAATATTCTATAATCCTATAATTAGATCTCAGTCTTTTCCAGATACTGTGCCCGTGAACTGTGAACTTACCAATGCTTCTCATTTCCTGTTTAGAGACAGGATGACTGGAGGGGGCTGGAGTCGGGTATTTCTCTTCACTGATGTAGAAGGCTATAGGGAACTAGAATTGGTTATTTCTCTTCCCCCAGGTAGGTTAGGCTCTAATATAGCTCCAGAAAGTTAGGTTCTGGTAATATAGTTTTCCCAAGGGCAGGCCTTGATGAGAAGAGAGAGCTCTGGCATGTTCAGAATGGTTTCTTTTTAAAAAATCCCTGCTGGAAGCACAAGGGGATTTTTCTCCAATATTCACTATGAGGAAATAGTGGAGATCCTGGAGGTAAAATTCACAAAAGTCTGAAGGCTCTCCTATGACCGGGTCATCCTGGGGTTTTTATCTTTCACACTTGTCTATGCTGAGCCTCCAGCAATTCATTCATTAGAGTTCAGGTTTTCCTACCCTAGTACTGGTTCCTGCAGAGGTTTTTGCTCATGGGTTTCTGTTCTGGTAAGCTGTGATTTTCTGTGTCCACCTACCTGTCTCTCCTATTTACATGGCAGTGGTGTACCCTGTAATCTCACTTCTCAGGTGGTTCTAAGAAGAGTTGTTTATTTTTCAGTTTGCTCAACCTTTTACCTGTTAGGACACAGTGAAGATGTCTAAGCCCCTTATATACTGGACCTGGAACCAGTACTGAACACTAATTTTTGTTATAAAAATATTTGTGAAAAAAGTCTGTGAAGTATAATGGTGATTCTCTAAGAGGAAATTTTTTTTTCTTCCAGAAGCATTTAATATCATTTTATCTAAGCTGTCAGAGCCCCAGATTACCAATGGCAAATCTAGCTTACCATTATCATTAGGGAGTAGGACTTTGTTATTTCAGTTTTCAATGAAAGGGTTAACAGAGTCCCTACATTAAGAAGGCCCTAGACTTTTTTTCTTTAGCCCAGTGAGGCTAAACAAAACTGTAGCTTTGTTTCTCAGCTGTTTCTTCCAGATCAGGAAACATCTTCAGAGGAAAAGTAGTTTTGTGAGCTCAGTTTAGCTTTCTGGGTTTTTGCTTTCTCTTAGATTTTCTTGACTATCATGCTATCTCATTGATGTTTTGAAGAAGGCATTTAAAAACTTTTTTAGTTGTTCAGAATGTGAGAATTGGTCATTATCACCAAGTTTGCCATTTATAGAAGTGTAAGTCCCAAATTTTAAAGCATTGGCTTTAAAAGTATATTTTCAATAAACAATTATTTGAGATACAAACAAAATTTTAGATAAAGCCCTCACTACAGTTTGGTGAGGCACTATCAAGAGTAAGGTTTCAGAGGGCTGGCCTCATTATCTCATCATGGGTTTATAAGGGAAAATTACATGTCTTATTAATCATCCTCTCAATTTAAGGCATGAAAATATTGGCCCTGAAAAAGGAATCTAAGGAAAAGGTAGTGATAATTTTCATAGGACATTATTGCCTAAACCTTTCAAACCATTTGGGTTCTAATGTCTACTTGGATGCCTATGGTATAGATATAAGTAATTTTTCTCTGAAAGCAACTTGACTTCAGCAGAGAAAACAGAAAATATGAGTTGAAGATCTCTTCCCTTATGCATGGCACAAGACATGCTCTTGTGATTTTTTCCAGAAGTTTGGAGAAAAATTTAATCTGGACCTTTCTCAGTCAAATTGATTCTTTAATTTGAACACACTAGTTTCAAAGTTAATAATAAATATATAGGCTGGTCATTTTTTATTTGAGAGGAATTAAATCCTGTTTATATGGTTGAACATCAAAAGTGTGTTTTATTTTAACCTTCAATCTTAAAACCTAGAAATTTGAATAATGTTAGAAAACACCAGATGAATTCACTGAAATTAAACTCAGATGTTCAGTGACCGAATAATAAGCAATCGGAAATAAAACAGGATTTTAATTTATCCTAAATGTTCAGCCATGTAATTTTTAAATGCCGTTTTAAAACCTAAGCTATTCGATAGCAATTGAGTTCTGATTGCTCAAAAGTATGTTCCAACACAGCTATTAAAGAAATCAATGATTGCCTGAGGTAGATCGATATAATTTAAATCTATACAAATTAGTTACCATTGATCCAGTTGACAGTAGATTTTTATTTTAATTCTCCTTGTTTATTGGCCAAAGGGAGTTTACATAAATTTATAATCATGACTCATGATGTGCACCAATTGCTTTTTAAAACAAATGACATTAATATTGTCGAAGAAGCATTACTGTTTTACATTTATATAAGTGAATGCACTAGGATTTATAAGGCAAAAATAATATCTTCATGGTTAATCATTATAAAGATTGCTTATCAACCTGAACTTCGTATTTAGCATGGCATATACTGATATTTAAAGGAATGTTCCATCAATTTTCATATTGAATTTTTTGTTGTTCAGTTTGGAATTTTTTATTCATTCGTGAAGTTTATGTATGTAATTCATTTTTCATTATGCTCATCACAAGTGAATCTTGAAAAGTAGTTAAAACAACTTTTACAATTGATAACTAGGGAGGTGATAAAGCATGATTTCTGGAAGTTACACGTGTATTATTTTCTAACTCTTTTCCTAGATCTAGTATCAAATGCTACAATATTGCTCTATCACTGAAACTTGGAGTAACTCCTAATGATGACCTTGGAACCCACTGGCTGAGGATAAAACTTAAGCAAAAGTAAGTTCCTCTCTCCATCTGGGGTAGGAGTTCTTAACACAAGAGCTGGATGGTATTATGGAATAATGAGTACACTATGGCTTAGGACTTGGAGAGAATAGATTCGTATTTCACCTCAATACTTAACAGCTGGGTGAAGTAGTCTTACTTTACTTATCTATAGTATGGGATCCCAATTATTTCTGCCTCACAGAGCTATTAAGAGGACTGAAGTAAAATGTAATGAAAGAAGCTTTTCATCTGATTGGGAAATTAAGCATATGACCTAGTAACTATTTATAATATAAGACCAAATGAAATAAGTAAAACATAGAAATCAAACCAATGTGCTGTAGGAATACTGTTATGGGAATGGTTAATGTAGTATATAGGGCTAATTAACTTTTAAGAATTTAGAAAATGAATGAGGTGAGAAATGATGTTTTACTGGTAGAACCTGATCATTTTTCATAATCAATGTAGCTGTGCCCTGATTTCAATTTTATCTAAGATCGCTGGTTTGAGTGTGGGAGTCAGGCTTGTTCAATTTTGATAGCAGTTTGATGGATTTTCACTTGTTCTAGCACATTTCCTTTATACATTCAAGATAATTTGTCCATTTTACCTACACAAAACTAACTTGCATGCCTGATGAAAGCATTAAGGCCATACTAAGCCTTAAATTTGCCAAGAGCTTTTAATCATTTTCCCTCTGTAAAAAGAATAACTAGAAAGTGTATCTAACGAAACATAAATGCATTTGATGAACTTAACTTCCATTTCTCTAATCACAAATGTCATAATGATTTTCTGCTCGTAATCAACACAATATGAGTTTTATGCTGCTTTCTTTCACCACAATTTTTAAATGTCTAATGTTCCAGAAAGGCACAAAGCATTTAAACTTTACCTATAGCTAAAGTAGTTTTAAAAATGTATGTATAGAGACAAGGTCTGGCACTGATGTTTTTAAAAATGGGATAAGATAATATAATCAAATTTGAAGGAGAGATGGCATTCAAGAAAGGAATTAGGTTAAGAAGTAATACAAATTAGTTATCCAAGATCAGGTTAATACTCAAAACATTTTAAAAATCTTTCTCGTTTATTAGCCAGAGGCAGTTCTCATAATTTGTGATGTACAATAATTGATTTTTAAAAATAACAGTGATTAATATTGTCAAAAATTGTCGCCATTTCGTAGTGTGGGCATTTCTATTTTAAAGGTAAAACAGTATTTTGATATTTATATTTATAATTAAATTACTCTAAACCCCTGACCTTTGTATTTTACCATAGTGCCTAATATGTGCATTCGTAGACACTATTGATTACAAATAATATAGAGGGTAGGGGCTGTCAGCAAAGTAGTTAAAACTATTACATAGCTTAAAGAACACAACTTTTAAGTAATAACCAGTTCAATTTGCCAATTGGTTATTTCAGGATGAATCTCAACCATTCTCAGTGCCTTTTTTAGTATTTGTGTAATGAGTTTAAAACTGTCAGGTTGTTATGAGGCAAAAAGGAGGTAATGCATTAAAAAGGCTAGATGAGATAAATAAAGCATAATAGATAAGGTCAGCACGACTACATTGAGGATCCAACAGGAAAATAGTGTACCTTTTGCAGAGAAGCAACTCGACCTCCATTATCTGCCACTTGAGCTGCAGTAATTGCCTCTGTCTTCTGCTTTTGTCAAGATGCATTTATTCTTCACATAACATAAACCAGATTCTGCCTCTTCTGCTTAAGTCTTCCATTGTGTTTAAGTCTTAATTCAAATGCCTCCATTCCAGTTTCCAAAGTTCCAAGTTATTTGCCCTACATAAACCTTTGATCTCACCCAGACTTCTCCCTCTTGCTTACTGTGCTTTAGTAAAACTGGCTTTTTATTCTATTTTGTTCCTATAAAAGATCAAGGTCATTCCGACCTTTTGGGTTTTGCATTAGTGTATTCCTCTGTTTGGAATGCTTCTCCCTGGAGATCCTGGCTGGTTGCTTTTTGTCCTTTAGAACTGACATATTTCTAGAGGTGCTTTCCAGGACCATCTATTCTGAAATAGCTACCCAGTAACAATGAAATTACCCCCATTTAATTATTTTAACAGCAAATATGGCTAATTGGTATTTCCTTAATTCCTTGTTTATGGATAGATTATTTGATTTTTCTTCATCCACTAAAATGTAAGCTCCATGAGAGAAGGAACTTTATCTTGTTCACCACTGTGACCGCAGAACCATAATAGTACTTGGTACATAGGAGATACTCAATAAATATTTGTTTAATTAATAAATGAATGTTGAATGGATAAAATATTGTTGTAAAGGTTCATCTCTAGAATTGGCCAAATTTAGAGAGTACAAAGGTTTAATAGGTATAAGGTGATGAGAATCTGGAACACTGGTTCTTAATCCTTTAAGAAACTGATGAAAGCTAGTGCTCTTTTATACATTCATGTAGGTATATACAAAATTAGACATACTTTCTACAGATTTTCAGATTGTCTATCACCTCCCAATAACTCCATGGAGCCTTGAATAAAAGCCCCAAGTCTACACTCTACTCCAGGCAGAAGAGATGGAAAGTGAAAGAATAATTTAACGGGCATTTTAAGGAAAAAAATAGCATTTACATTACTAATTTGAGGGACAGTGAGAAGAATGCTGCCATTAAGATGTTGAATTGAGAAACGTAGCTGCTAAGAGGACAGTTTTTAATTTTGTGACCCACTGGCAATTAGAACTAGAGAACTGCAATCCTGGTGGAAATCTGGACTAGGGAGGCAGATTTAGGTAGTCAGTAGAAAATAATTACTGAGATCATGATATTTTTGGTTTTCAAAGGGGTTGGTGTGTAAAGAAATATATATTTAGGGAATGAGAAAAGAATAACTATTTCAAAAGAAAAATAGAACTCTGAAAAGTAGGATGAAATTAGGATAATATACCATTACAAAAGTGAAAGACTAGCATTGTTATAGATTAGTTGGTGCTCAAGTCAAAACTTGGGCACCTGTGGAGTCAACTGAAGGGTGGGCAGGGCAACGACTGGCCTCATTGATCAGTAGATCCGAAGGCAATGTCCCAGATGGGCTGGAAAGCAGAAATAAGTGGAATGTTTGGGAGGCATGATGGCTCCAAGGAGTTTTTGGATAATAGAGTGAAGGAGAAAACTGAAGATCTGGGCTGAGAAGCCAATTTAAGGCATAGGAGGGTAAGCACATTTAACAAGTAAAAGCCAATAGGAGTCAGGCATATAGAAGGAAAAACAACTTGCCTACAGAACGCAAATTTTGATAGAAACCTGATTCTAACCGACTTTCTACTTTTAGCCTCTTTTCTTTTGGTTAGTCCTATGATATCAAATATTGAAGAATAATCAGAATTCTGGGAGCTCCATGATACTGGGTACAGAAACAAGGGAGCTTCCAACTGGGAAAAACAAGATGGCCTTCCAGAAAGTAGGTTTCATGTAGTATAAGATGGAAAATTATAGATATGTGTCCCTACAATGGCCCTTTCTAGTGCTATTGCTATACAAAAGAATGAGGCAAGAATCTTCTAGAAATGGTGGCCCAGGTAATTAAAATTAATCTGACACCTGAAAACAACAAATAATACAGGCCAAAAATATTGAAGATATCTTCTTAAAGGCCAAAAATATCTGATTGAAGTGAAGAATAGTGGTCTGAAGACATGAACCTTTAGTGTCTTTTATTCCTCTTTGGACAGCAACAATTAGAAAATAATTTTAATTAAAAAAATTAATTTAAAAAGACATGTTATATAAGATGATATCAAATAGCCAATAAATGTATGGCCCAGGATCCAAACTCATTTAGTCATCAGTAAAATGCAAATTAAAATATGAGATTCTATCACACTACTAGAATACCTAATATCAAAATTACTGGCAATATAAAACATTGAAAAATTATGAAAAATATAGAATTCTCATATATTGGTATTTGTTACTTCGGAAAATATTTTAGTATGATTACCTAGCAATCTCTCTTAAGAAATATCCCTACAGAAATGCATGCACATACCTACAAGTGCACACATACATGAATATTCACACAATTTATTATAGTCAATTACTGAAAATAACAAAAATATTAATCAGTAATAGAATGGATAAAAAATAAATTTTGCATGTTTATTTGATGAAATACTACACAGTAATGAAAAGGAGAACTACAGACACATGCAACAACATAGATGAAACATTTATAATGTTGAATGTAAGAAGGCAGATTTACAAAAATTACATGGTGTATAATTCTATGAATATAAATTTGAAGCACAAGAAAATCTAAAGCTGTATTTTTATTTCATAAAAGTGTGAAGAAAAATAAGAAAGCAATTATTATGGCAATCAAGAGAGTGGTTACCTGTGAGGTTGACAGAGTGATATTTGGGCATAGAGAAACATCTGGGTAGTGGTAACGTTCCAAATTTGGAGAAAATAATGGTTTAATCTGTGCGTGTTTTGCTTTGTGTTATGTAATTGAGCTACACATTTTTGTGCAGTATTTTGCATGTGTTAAATTTGTAATAGTAAAGTTTTTTGAGGCAAGCTTGAGGGAATGTCATCACATGTAAGAAGAATGTAGAAAAATTATCTTGAGTGACCAGCATCTTTTCGTCCCTTATTTTTAGTAAAAACTAAAATTTAAAAATTTAAAAAACTAAAATTAGTGAAAACTAAAATAGTGAAAACTAAAATCTATTTCCAGAACTAGCAAATACAGCTTGAGAACAAGTAGAAACCATAGAAGTTAGAATATTTCTATTTTACAGATGAGAAAATGAGGCCTAGCAGTTTTGCATATAAGCTCAAACATCCCATAATTGGCTGGAACTGAGAACCAGGTTACCTGCTTATGAGTACTGATTTTTTTTTTTTTTTTACTACACACCGTTATTTCTTGCTAAATTCCCCCTTTGAACTGTGAATTTAAACTTGGGTATTATAAATAGATTGATATATTGAAATGGACTTTTAAAGATACTTTTTTTTCAAATTTTTATTATTATACTTTAAGTTTTAGGGTACATGTGCACAATGTGCAGGTTTGTTACATATGTATCCATGTGCCATGTTGGTTTGCTGCACCCATTAACTTGTCATTTAGCATTAGGTATATCTCCTAATGCTGTCCCTCCCCCCTCCCCCCACCCCACAACAGTTCCCGGAGTGTGATGTTCCCCTTCCTGTGTCCATGTGTTCTCATTGTTCAATTCCCACCTATGAGTGAGAACATGCGGTGTTTGGTTTTTTGTCCTTGCGATAGTTTACTGAGAATGATGGTTTCCAGTTTCATCCATGTCCCTACAAAGGACATGAACTCATCATTTTTTATGGCTGCATAGTATTCCATGGTGTATATGTGCCACATTTTCTTAATCCAGTCTATCGTTGTTGGACATTTGGGTTGGTTCCAAGTCTTTGCCATTGTGAATAGTGCCGCAATAAACATACGTGTGCATGTGTCTTTCTAGCAGCATGATTTATAGTCCTTTGGGTATATACCCAGTAATGGGATGGCTGGGTCAAATGGTATTTCTAGTTCTAGATCCCTGAGGAATCGCCACACTGACTTCCACAATAGTTGAACTAGTTTACAGTCCCACCAACAGTGTAAAAGTGTTCCTATTTCTCCACATCCTCTCCAGCACCTGTTGTTTCCTGACTTTTGAATGATGGCCATTCTAACTGGTGTGAGGTGGTATCTCATTGTGGTTTTGATTTGCATTTCTCTGATGGCCAGTGATGATGAGCATTTTTTCATGTGTTTTTTGGCTGCATAAATGCCTTCTTTTGAGAAGTGTCTGTTCATGTCCTTTGCCCACTTTTTGATGGGGTTGTTTTTTTCTTGTAAACTTGTTTGAGTTCATTGTAGATTCTGGATATTAGCCCTTTGTCAGATGAGTAGGTTGTGAAAATTTTCTCCCATTTTGTAGGTTGCCTGTTCACTCTGATGGTAGTTTCTTTTGCTGTGCAGAAGCTCTTTAGTTTAATTAGATCCCATTTGTCAATTTTGGCTTTTGTTGCCATTGCTTTTGGTGTTTTAGACATGAAGTCCTTGCCCACGCCTATGTCCTGAATGGTATTGCCTAGGTTTTCTTCTAGGATTTTTATGGTTTTAGGTCTAACATGTAAGTCTTTAATCCATCTTGAATTAATTTTTGTATAAGCTGTAAGGAAGGGATCCAGTTTCAGCTTTCTACATATGGCTAGCCAGTTTTCCCAGCACCATTTATTAAATAGGGAATCCTTCTCCCATTGCTTGTTTTTGTCAGGTTTGTCAAAGATCAGATAGTTGTAGATATGTGGCATTATTTCTGAGGGCTCTGTTCTGTTCCATTGATCTATGTCTCTGTTGTGGTACCAGTACCATGCTGTTTTGGTTACTGTAGCCTTGTAGTATAGTTTGAAGTCGGGTAGCGTGATGCCTCCAGCTTTGTTCTTTTGGCTTAGGATTGACTTGGCAATGCGAGCTCTTTTTTGGTTCCATATGAACTTTAAAGTAGTTTTTTCCAATTCTGTGAATAAAATACCTAGGAATCCAACTTACAAGGGATGTGAAGGACCTCTTTAAGGAGAACTACAAACCACTGCTCAGTGAAATAAAAGAGGATACAAACAAATGGAAGAACATTCCATGCTCATGGGTTGGAAGAATCAATATCGTGAAAATGGCCATACTGCCCAAGGTAATTTGTAGATTCAATGCCACCCCCATCAAGCTACTAAAGATACATTTTTGGGGTAATTTTTCTCTGAAACTTTTTTTCCATTAGAAGTTAATGTACATTATGAAATATCTTCACCTAGTAAATCTATTCAGAATTAATGGATGTGCAAACTGTCAAATGATACTCATATTAAATGTAGGCTTTTAAGTAAGTGGTTGAGTTAATATCTCTACTCACATCAAAGGACACAATTTCACACCTAACATTCATAAATGTGACTATTTCCTGCATTTATTAGCACTGACTTATTATAAAATATAATGGGAAGTTGTGCACATGAAATACATTGTTACATATTTTTACTTTATAATTAAAAAAGGATTTTATGTGAATAGGCATTGACAAGGACATGCCTCAGAGATGATTTTATCTTTGTTCACATGAGAAACCAACAGAAAAGAAGAAAGCTATTAATACATCCAATTTATTCTACAAATATTTATCCAGTGTTCAGTAATGCAAGTTTAAAAGTGTAGTACTTGCAATGTTTACAAGTTAATGATATGATATTTGAATTCCCAAAATAAAGATTTGGTTGTATGTTGGCTTGTGATTTAATTCTGTTTCTCTGCATGATTCTTATTATTCTAAAGTTATCTTTATTACACATGTATTCATCTGTTAAGTAATAATCAATTAGTGACAAAAGCCAAAGTCCTTAGGGGAAAGAAATACATATATCCAGTAGCAATATTATTACTCTTGGTTTAAAGGACATTCTCATGTCCCGAGTTTTGATGGCTCTGAATACCTTGAGGTATTACTGTCTTTCATCATGCAGGAAAGTGTGGAATTCTTCATTTCTTTGTTTTCCTTGGCTTTCACAACAACCCTTGAGATTCATTGTCAATCTGACTGGCACCTTCTGTATATTATAGCACTTAAAATTAAGCATAATGCCTTCAAAGTAATATGTTTATTCAGTTTAGAATTTCACCAAATTCTAAATGGAGATATCATAATTACGTTGTTCAATAGTTTGTCACAATGCTCAGAGGAATACTTTAGCAAATTAAAGGGAAGACAAAACCCTATTTTATTATTTAATGACACATTTTCTACTAACCAATTCATCTTTGTTATAAAATAAGGGAGGATTTTTCCTTTTCTTCTGAGATTGGTGATCAAAATCAGATCAACAGATATCAAACATTTGCTCCTGCAAGGTACTGTGGGAAGTATATAGAAGTAAAAGATACAGTGCTTGATTTCAGCAGATTTTGTATCTCAGTTAGACAAGGAGAAAAATTGAATACTAAATATGATATAGTATTTAAATAATAATTGTTTATTGTAACGAAGTTGTAAAATATGTTAGTATTGGCATTAAATGTCTATACACACATTTTATATGTATTCTAAAATGCAAATAAATATAAATACAAATAAATAGAAAATAAGCTAAGCTTCACATTTTCTCGGTACATCTATTGAAGTGTGAGTTACTAAAATTTTACTTAGTTATTTCTATTATGCTATATGGAAACTCTGCCATTTTACAATTTTTTCTCTCTTTTTAGGGCCTTTCTGACTTACACGAAGATTATATGAGATTGTTTTTATTTTAAAAAATATAAAAGTATTTAACATGTTTTTATGTTTGAAATGTTTTAAAAGGTAGACTATTGGATTTGAGGGAAATGCTTATTTACTTGACATGCAATTTATAATTAGAACTTAGGAAAGAAGCATGAAATAAACTATTTTTAAGGGGTAGAAAACATTTATTTTTTTATTGGCTATATATTCAAATCAGTGATAATATACTGAAATTGATACTTATATAAACTGGAGGTACTTAAGGTATATCATTAGTTTTAAAATATAAATATTTTTGACTTGGATATTCATAAATCCAAATGTAACATATTTACATGTATACGTCTTTATGAACAAAAACTACAGCTCATCATTCAAATCCCAGAAAACAAACTTCAGGAAAGCAACTGTTGAAAACACAATTTCCATAGCTTATATTTATGAATACTTTAACATTACACATTCTAAAACAAATATTTTTATGCAAATCTCAGGTCTTAATGGGTTGCAATTTGCATTTATTTCTAGGTAAAATATTTGATTCCATAATTTCTATGCTATATATATGAAAGAAAGTTTTAGTAAATGTGTGTCACAATGTGAAAGTAGGTCTCAAGGAAAAAGAGTAGTCAGTTGTCTAATTTGCCTTGAAATGAATTAGAATCTTTCCATTATTCTCATGTCAGTAGGTCAGAAATAATTTTTTACTAAAATTCAGCAAATGTCTGGTAAATTTTTGTGATTTAAAATAAAAAATCAGATAAAGCCAAAAAGAGGAATGTATTTTATTTATTGAATATACAACTGCAAACAGAAAATATCCCTTATATATTATAAAACGAACACTGCATCAGTTTATCCTCCCAGTCAACTGAACAGGAATGCTCAGCAAAGCAACTTCCCTGCAGTCATTCAACAAATAGTATTGATGGTCTGCCATACATGCAGCATTTGGTTTTGAGGCAGCAGAGGATGCTTAGAAATGTAATACCCAGTCCTTTTCCATAAGGAGTGTCAATCTAGACTGGGCATAAGTCACGACAATGGATGATAAATCACTGTACAAGAATGAATAATAAAACTAGACAGCAATATAAAGAATGCTTGCAAACACTATATGATAAGTGATGCAGGATATATGTATGCTAGAAGCTCCAAGAAGAAAAATGTCATTCTTGGCTGATTATGCATTATGATCTTATACCAACCAACTCTGGAACATTGACAAAACATTTATTAAATAAAGTTATTTGCAACTACGTCTTTATATCTTTGTAGACATAGAAGGGTTTGATTAAAAATAAAAGTATCTGGTTTGATGTAGTAAATAAGAGAACTTAACCTCTGTGTTTTGTTAAATTCTTGGATATTCATTAAATGTGCGTATTTCCATGGCTACTTTTTCTTATTCATATAGATACAATCTAAGGAAAATTTATTTCTCATCTTTATTCCATACCACCTTGTTTAGTTTAATTAAGTATATAGAATTCTAGAAATGTCATTTTATGTTACTGATCTCAGTATCTCTTCGTTTTGGTGTTAACTGTTCCAACGTATTTATAAGGGAGTCAGAAATGAGCTAAATGAGGGGGAGAAATCCACATAATGTTAGGGTTCTAAATAAAGAATGCAATTCTCATTTATGGAGACATCCCTAATAGGAGGGTAGGTTCAAAACTGCATTTTCATCCTCGCTTTTTTCTACATCTGAACTCTATCTTTTCTTCTTTTTGGAAAACCCACTTTTATATATCTACACAGACATATATATATATATATATATATATATATATATTGTTTTCTATTGATTCCAAGTGATGTAAATATTCACCATCCATACACTAGAGTAGAAATATCTATATTTCATTACATATTTATTCTTACTCTCCTATAGAAGTTTAATCTCTTAACCAAAGGTCCTAAAGATTCTTACTTATTTGGTGCAGATATGATATTGATAAAAATTCCTAAACTATTTAAAACTGTTTAAAAAGATAAACACTTAAGAAATGTTCATCATCAGTATTTTCAGCATATATAAGCATCATAATTTTTCAGCTCTTTTAAGTCATGTCACTTTTCATTCAGTTTGGATGTTAGGATGTTTGGATGTTAGGAGGATGGTGGCCCTGACTCACAATCAGATATAAATTGACAAAGTCAGACTTTGGAAATCATAACAATAGTACTGCTTGTTGTAGACAAGCAGATTCTGTATTTTAGGGAAAATTAAAGCCAAATTAAAGTTCCTACTGGAGATACAATGGTGTGCAAAACCAGACATGACTCCAATCCTCCAGGGTAGAGCTGCTAGATAATCCATGAAGTTATCTGCCAGACAGAATGAGGAAACAGAAGAGATTTGCTTAAGGGCACCCAAACATTTAATTGCAGATGTTCTCAGAAGCTATGCAAGACCTAGGGTACTTCCATATTCTGTAAAGGCTTTATTAAAATACTATAACATTCACCTATTTTGAGTACTGTTAAATAAATTTTAGCATATTTACAGAGTTGTACAACCATCACCACAATCCAATTTTAAAACATTTTCGTCACCCTAAAAAGAAATATCATGCCTATTTCAAATCACTCCTATTCCCACTCCTAATCCCAGGCAATCACTATCTACTTTCTGTCTCTCTATATTTTCCATTTAAAGACATGTAATGCAAGTGGAGTCATATAATCTGTGGTCTTGATCTCTGGCTTCTTCCACTTAGCATAATGTTTTTGAGATTTATCCATGCAGCATATATCAGTACTTTATCTTTTTTTATTGCCCAATAGTATTTCATTTGTATGGGTTTCCATTTTTAATGTACATTGGAAGTTTTTAAAATGCAGAAATGTCAAAATGTGATTACAAAAATCATAGTATAATTTAAATGTTTTATTATAACAAATTAATATCTTAGCATAGAAAGAAGCAATGACTTTATGTCTATATGGGTAACTGTACTTTATTTTACATCAAAAATCTAAACTTAAGGCCTCGCCCTCCTATCCCCTGCATACACATACTATTATGTCCTGATTAGTTAACATTTAGTAATCGTTATTGGGGCCGTGTAACTGGTATGAATGCTTTACAGAGTTTAGAGCATTTTATCTTCACAACAACCTTGTGGAATAAGTTCTATTCACTCTGGAATCAGACTGCTGGGGTACCAATGCCAGCCACTGACCAAGTGTGTGATCTTGGGCAAGGCACTTTAGTATTAGTGCTTCAGTATCCACTGTTAAAAAATGAGAATAAAAATAAGATCTAAGAAAGGGTTTATTACTAATATCAAATTATACATATATAAGAATCCTTTGCACATAAAAATAACAATTTTAGTGTCAGCTACTATTAATAGAAAAGTAAATTGATGCTCAGAGATAAATAACTTTGTCCCGGGTGACACTGTGAGCAAATACTAGGGCAACATGACTACAGACACCAACAACTTCCTATATAATGAAGGAAAACCTAGTGTCCAGATCTAGGAGAAAGAATTTAAATCCATGATTTTTTTCCCTTAGGCTAGAAAACAAGCCACTTTTCAAATACTGAATATGCACAGTATAATTGGCATTGAGTCTACGGGGTTACTGATACAATAAATATAATCACATATGCTTAAATTTGAGGAGGACTGAATTGACAGTACTGGATTCTGGTTATATTATTGTGATTATTTAAAGCTATTGTATACTAAGGGAACTTGAATCTGTGGAAATAATCTTACAGATTTTTACCTGAGAAGTGGTAAATGCTGAACTACCTAATGGTAGTGAATTCTTCTGCATTAGATTTCCACCTACAGTTTTAATTGACTGCAAATACCTTTTATGACCACCGCAGTTTGCTCAGAGTCCTCTAGAGTAATTTAGAAAATTTTTATTAGGAAATATTTTATGAACAGCCATATATTTATTAATCTGTGCATACCTAAGCAAAAAAGACTCATTTCTACACTAGTAATCCCATTTCCAAGGAGAACTACTCTTCTATGTAAAGATCGATGAAAGAGTTATTAAACAGCTTTGCCCTATTCCTGTTTTTTTTGAAGGTGGATAATGACAATTATTTAAATAATATTTTAAGTTTCAAGTTTAGTAAGAGATATTTGGCATGAAAAGGCCAATCACTGATTTATTTTCTTTTTCTA
This sequence comes from Symphalangus syndactylus, assembly GCF_028878055.3. Lineage (NCBI taxonomy): Eukaryota > Metazoa > Chordata > Mammalia > Primates > Hylobatidae > Symphalangus > Symphalangus syndactylus. The sequence continues at coordinate 42,349,588 of NC_072447.2, read as the reverse complement.
ATTAACAAATTTTATTCTTTAGAGTAGTTTTAGGTTCACAGCAAAATTGAGTGTAAAGTACGGAATTCCCATATACCCTGTGTTCCTACCAATTCATTTCTTATTAGACAACTTTGTCCCTGAAACTGATGAAAATGGGTATCTTTTTCCTAAATTATTGTTTTTTAAAAGTGTAATTATATTAACTTCGTTGTGATTTTCCTATATGCCGGCACATTTTTAAATTTTAAAGGAAGTGTAATTATTTCTTGAACAAAATTATTATTGTGGGATCCTGAATTGTTAATGCTTATGCTCTTAGTTCACCCATGAGTCATTTACCTAGTTTAATTAAAAACATGTATTAGGTCAGGCGTGGTGGCTCACGCCTGTAATCCTGGCACTTCAGGAGGCCAAGGTGGGCGGATCACCTGAGGTCGGGAGTTCGAGACCAGCTTGACCAACATGGAGAAACCCCATCTCTACTAAAAATACAAAATGAGTCATGCATGGTTGGCACATGCCTGTAATCCCAGCTACTTGTGAGGCAGAGGCAGAATAATCGCTTGAACTCGGGAGGCAGAGGTTGCAGTGAGCCGAGATCGAGCCATTGCACTGCAGCCTGGGCAACAAGAGTGAAACTCCGTCTCAAACAAACAAACAAACAAAAAAACGACATGTATTAAACTGGATTGTGCAATACTTTTATGTTGAAGTTAATCAGAATTCCTGTTCATATTGTGGTGAACCAGAAGGTTATTTACAATTTTCAAAAAGCTCTAAAAAACTCTTGAAATCATCTCTTGAAAAGGAAGACCTGAAACTTATGACTTTTTGAAGGAGAGAGTTTAACCTTTTATTTACTACATAAAAGTGTAGGCTGCCCTAATCATGAATAAAATAATTTTATCTGGTAAAATTATGTTGTTTCTAAGAAAAATTTTAAAAAAGAGGCCGGGCGCGGTGGCTCACGCCTGTAATCCCAGCACTTTGGGAGGCAGAGGCGGGCGGATCATGAGGTCAGGAGATCGAGACCATCCTGGCTAACACAGTGAAACCCCATCTCTATTAAAAATACAAAAAATTAGCCGGGCGTGGTGGCGGGCGCCTGTAGTCCCAGCTACTCGGGAGGCTGAGGCAGGAGAATGGCGTGAACCCAGGAGGCGGAGTTTGCAGTGAGCCGAGATTGTGCCACTGCACTCCAGCCTGGGCGACAGAGCGAGACTCCGTCTCAAAAAAAAAAAAAAAAAAAAAAAAGAAAGAAAAAAGAAAGAAAAAGAAGAAAAAATTTAGATATTTTTATCACATTAGAGTGAGGAACCAAAGGGAAATAAATGTGTGCTAGTGTACTTGTCTTTTTTAAAGAGTCAATGTGTATGCAGATACGGTTTAAAATATCAATAGTGGTAAACAAATATATGAATGTACCTTAATTTACAATGTTAGGGTAAATTAGAATGTTTAAATTTTAAGCCAAGAGAAGAAATCTAGCCAATGGAAAGCAGGAAGGAGGGAAAAAAGGAGTAAAAAAAGTAAATGAAAAAACATAAAACAGGGAAAAGAAACGTGTCCTAACATATACAATACAAATGCAAATATTTAAAAGTAACTGATTCAAAGAATCTATAGAGGAAATACTTAATATGAAAGGTTATGAACTGGTTGAACATTTTAAAAATGGGAAAATATATATGTCAATCAAAAAAACTTGAGTAATAATCCCAGTTACTGACAAAATAAAATTTAAGCCAAATATATTGTGAACCCCTAAGAAGGAATTACATACTTGTAAAAGGAAAAAAAAAATCAAGAATATATATCATCAAAAAGCTATCTACTCCTAACTTTACATCCTCAAAATATGTCAAATATCTAGCCAAAATGAAGAAAAATAGATAAACAATGAAATCAACAAATTTACCTGGAGATTGTTACCATTTTCATCTAAATAAAAATAATATATCAAACATATAAGTAATGAGTGGAGCTATTGAAGATTTGAATAATACAGTTTGATTTTTACATAAGTATAGAACTCTTCCCAGGAAATACTGGAAATGTTATAGAAAAAATAGACCAAAGTTTAGGCCATAAAACAAGCCTTAATGAAGTCCAAGTGATCAATATCAATATCGTGTTCTCTGATTACAATACAACAAAATAGAAATTAGTGACAAAATATTGGTTTAAATATATGATATTTCAGGAAAAGGCCAAAACATATGCCAGAATAATCTTTTGATAAAAAATGAAATAAAAAGGAGTAAAGAAACACTTGGAACCAAGTGACAATCAAAATACTACATGTCACAATATAAAGGACACAAATACAAATGTATGTACAGGAAACTTTGTAGCTTCAAATTCATTGTTGGAAAACAAGGAAGGTTTAAAATAAATGAACTAACCATTTAAATTCAAGTAGTTTGATAAATACCAAGAAGTAAAACTTAAAAAAAATCTAAAATAAATAAAAGATAAAGGTAGAAATTAATGAAATAGTGACGAATGGTAATACAGAAGGTTAACAAAATCAAAAGTTATAGGTTATACTTTGAAAAGGCTAATAAAGTAGACAAATTTTTTACGATGTAGTCAAGAAAAAAAGATAAAATAAAAAGCGGAATGAGAAAGAAGAAAATCCTATACAGTAAATAATTTAGAATAAGTACATGCGCAAATATATACTATTATTGAAAATGTGATTGAACTATACTATCTCCTAAAAAATGTAAAATGTCCAAATCGATGCAAGAAGAAATAGAGAATTTCAATAGACCTATAAGAATCAAAGCAATTGAAATGACTAAATGGGTGATAAATACTCTTCCCCCAAAAAGAAAAAAAAAAAAAAAAAAAAAAGACAAGCAAATCAAAAAACCACTCCAGAATTGAATGGTTTTACACGTGAGTTCCAGCAAACTTTTAAGGAACAATTATTTCTTCTCTTATATCATTGATCAGAATACAGAACAGGAGCACGTTTGCCCATCTCATTTTATCAGGATAGTGCAATCTTGATTGCAAAATCAAATAAGGATAATTTCAAATAACAAAATTAATAGCTGTTTTTTTATAAATATAGATGCCAATATTCCGAGTAAAATATTAACAAACCATATGTAATGATGTATTTCACAACACCGTCAAGTAGGGGTATCACGAAAATGCAACAACAGTCCAACATCAGAAAATCTATCAATATTGCTTTTAACGTAAACAGATCAAAGGAAAATTCATATAATTATCTCAATCAATACAGAATAAATACTTGATACAATTCTTCTGCAATTTAAATGGAAACTCCTATCAAGCCAAGAATATAAAGGAACTTCCTTATCTTGGTGAATCTGTATTATAACTCATTACAGCAAATATTATGCTTATGGGAGTAACTTTGTTGCATTTTCTTTACGATTTGAACAAAGGCAAGAGTGTCTACTATTGCTGCTACATTTTAATTTAGGACAGGAGGACCTAGCCAGAACTAAAGAAAGAAAACAGAGCTATTCAAGATTGGAAGGTAAGACAATAAAGTTGGTATTTTTTTGTGAATGAAAAGATCATTTACCTAGAAAAACCAACAGAGTATGGACAAACTACCGGAATCAGCTGTGTTGTTGAAAGCAAAGTTATCCTATAAAAATAGTCAGGAGTAGCTAATTAGAACATATGATGAAATAATGACTTGCTATTTGTAATCTAAAAATTAGTTTAAACAAGAATAAATAAGATATTCATAAAGAAACTTTACAACTCCAATAAAAATACAAAATATTCCATGCTTTTGATTGATAGATATAAAGATAGCAATTCCCCACAAATTAGTTAAAAAATTCAATAGTATTCCAGTGAAAATTGTAGCATGATATTTAAGATAATTGATAAACTTGCTCCAAACACTGTATGGATGAAGAAAAATCCAGAATACATAGGTCAATCTTTAAAAAGAAGATTAAAGATGGAGGACTATCTATACCTGATATTAAGACATAAAACTAAGTCCAGAATTAAAAAGAGCATATTATCAAAGCAAGGAAAGCTCAGCAAATGAAATACCACAGTGAGTTCAGAGACAGACGTAGAAGGGAACTTGACACAATTATGAAACACATGTCAATGGGGGAAACGGATTGCTATATAGAGGATGTTGGGAAAACTGGATCACCATATGAAATAAAATAAAACTGGATTATTGATTATTTACTGCTACATGAAATGCTGGTTTATAATCAGATTAAAGGACAAAATTTGAATGGCAAAACAATGACATTAATTTTAAAAAATTTAGAAGGGCATGATTCATAGAAAGGAAAAACTTCCTTTAAAAACACCAACAATATGGCAAAAGTGTTATGAATTTGATTATGTGAAAATTAAGGATTTCTATTAAACAAAAAACACTGGACAAATTTAATCCACAATTGACAAAGTGGAAAAATATATTATTTGCCATATCTGAAATAAAGAAGGATTTTATCTTTTGTATAAAATTATGTGCAAATAAAGAATGAAAGACAATTCCAATTGCAAACACTAATGGAAAAGAGATATAATGAGAAATTTACTGAATGAAACCTCAAAAGATAACAAGCATGTTATAAGACTCTAAAAATTATTGTCAACTACAGAAATAGAAATCAAAAGAAAATGAGATCACTCTACACCTACTAGACTGACAAAAATTAGAAAGTTACACTGTGCTAAATGTGTTCAGAGATCTGGCGACAGTCATCTTTATAATTTGCTTTTAGGACTATAGATCAGTTCATCTATTTAGTAGAGCAATCCACACTACTTAGTAAAATTAAATGCACACATAGACTAAGCTTTAGCAATTTTGAGCCTGAGTTTATATGATACGGAAATTTCATAGAGATGCATCAGGGTACATGCACAAGGATGTTTAATGCAGTGTTGATGGTATGCCTGGAAGATGGAGGCAGACTGTGTGTCTATCCCTAGGGGAGTGTTCAGGTAAAATATGGTAGATGCACAACTTGGAATACTATTAACAGTTATAAGCAATAGATTGGATCTACAAAGTGCAACATGTGTAGATCTTAAAAGCATAAATGGAGGTTAGTGTCAAAAATTAATAAGCAAAATGAGAAGTAAAACATGCTACTTTTATACGCATTAAATATATATATATATATATATACACACACATTGAATCTATAGATAACTTTGGATGGTTATCTACATGACCATATGTTTTGAGTATGTTATTAAAGCAAGAAAAGCTCAGAAAAAGAAAAGAAAGCTTTTCCAAGAAAAGCTCAGTTATTGGAACATAAAATGTTATTATAATATCAAATCTTCCAATCCATACACGTGGGATGTCTTTCCATTTATTTGTGTCTCCTTTAATTTATTTCATCAGTGTTTTGTAATTTTCACTGTACAGGTCTTTTACCACCTTCGTTAAGTTTATTCCTAAGTATTTTATTCTTTTCGATGATTTAAAAAATGGTATTTTTAAGAAACAATTTTATTTTTAAATGGTAGATAGAAATGCAACTAATGATTGCATATTAATTTTGTATCCTGCAACTTTAGGAAATTATTAGTTCTAACATTTTTTTGTGGCGTCTTCAGAGTTTTTTACATGTGGATCATGTCATGTGGAAACAGACAATTTTACCTCTTTTTTCAAATTTGGATTACCTTTATTGCTTTCTCTTGCCTAATTGTTCTTACTAGGATTCCCAGTACTATGTTTAATAGAAGTGACCAAGGTGGGCATAATTAGCCTATTCCTTATTGTAGAAAAATATCTTTCAATATTTCACCATTGCATATGATAGAAGAAAATATTTGCAAACCGTATGTGTGATAAGAGGTTAACCTCCAGAATCTTCAAGGAACTCCTAAAAGTCAACAACAATAAATCCCCAAATAACCCAATTAAAAATAAGTGAAGTACTGAACACACATTTCTCCAAAGAAGACATACAAATGACCAACAGGTATGTGAAAAGTCACTCAGCATTGTTAATTATCAGGGAAATGCAAATCAAAACTCCAGTGAAATATCACATCTGTTAGGAAGGGTATCATAACAAAAGGAAAAGTTTTGGTGAGGGTGTGGATAACTGGAACCCTTGTATATTGTTATTAGGAATGTAAAATGGTGCAGCAACTATGAAAAACAGTATGGAGGTACCTAAAAAAATTGAAAATTGAGCTACCATATCATACAGCAATTCCACTCATTAATATATATTTTAAAAATCGAAATCAAGATCTCAAAGAGATACCTGCATTCATATGATCTTTGCAATATTTACAATAGCCAAAATATGGAGATAACCTAAATGTTCATTGACAGATGAGTGGATTTTAAAAAACGTGATATGTACATACAGCAGAATATTATTTGCCCTTAAAAAGGAAATCCTGCCATTTTCTTTCTTTCTTTCTTTTTTTTTTTTTTGAGATGGAGTCTCGCTCTGTCACCCAGACTGGAGTGCAGTGGTGTGATCTCAGGTCACTGCAAGCTCTGCCTCCCGGGTTCACGCCATTCTCCTGCCTCAGCCTCCTGAGTAGCTGAGACTACAGGCGCCCGCCACCGTGCCCTGCTAATTTTTTGTATTTTTAGTAAAGATGGGGTTTCACCGTGGTCTCGATCTCCTGACCTCGTGTTCCGCCCGCCTTGGCCTCCCAAAGTGCTGGGATTACAGGTGTGAGTCACCGTGCCTAGCCAATCCTGCCATTTTCAACAACATGAATTAAACTGAAAGACATGCTAAGTGAAATAAGCCAGTCATAGAACACAAATACTGCCTGTTTCCACCTACACAAGGTATCTATGATAGTCAAACTTATAGAAGCAGAGAATACGATAGTGGTTGCTGAGAACTGGGAGTGGGGTAAACAGGGAACTGATGTTCAATGGGTTTAAAGTTTCAGCTATACTAGATAGGTAAGTTCTTATTTTTATTTTTATTTTTTGAGATGGAGTCCCTCTCTGTCACCCAGGCTGGAGTGCAATGACGCTATGTCAGCTCTCTGCAACCTCCGTCTCCCAGGTTCAAGTGATTCTTGTGCCTCAGCCTCTCAAGTAGCTGGTACTACAGACACGCACCACCATGCCTGGCTAATTTTTGTATTTTTAGTAGAGACAGTGTTTCACCATGTTGGCTAAGCTGCTCTTGAACTCCTGACCTCAAGCAATCCACCCACCTCGGCCTCCTAAAGTGCTGGGATTACAGGCATGAGCCACGGTGTCCAGCCCAGATAAGTAAGTTCTGAAGTTTTGTTCTACAATCAGAACACATGGACACAGGGAGGGGAACAACACACACTGGGGCCTGTAGGGGATGCCGGCAGGGAGGGAGAGCATCAGGATAAATAGCTAATGCATGCGGGGGTTAATACCTAGGTGATGGGTTGATAGGTGCAACAGATGAAGCAAACCACCATGGCACACGTTTACCTATGTAACAAACCTGCACGTCCTGCACATGTATCCTGGAACTTAAAATAAAATAAAATTTAAAAAAATCTGTTCTACCACAAAATGTCTATAGTTAAAAATGTGGCATTGTTCATAGTGTGTTAAAAGGGTAGATCTCATGTTAAGTATTCTTATCCACTCTCCCTCGACCAGAAAACGAAAATGAAAAAAAAAAAAACAAAGGGATGCAAGAAAACTTTGGCAGGTGTCGAACATAGCTTTTGCCTTGATTGTGATGACAGTATCACAGCTGTACGTATATGTCCAAACTCATCAAACAGTATACATCAAATATGTTCAGTTCTTTGTATATCAATTATACTCAAAGCTGTTAAAAATATAAATTAAAACATAAAAGTTTATGCACACAAAAGAACACATGTTTTGCAAGAACATATACAGGCATACCTCATTCTATTGCACTCCACCTTATTGTACTTTTCAGATGTTGCATTTCTTTGACCAACTGAAGGTTTATGGTAACCTTGCATTGAGCAAGTGAACTTAATAAAACAGTGAACTTAATCGATGTTGTGTGTGTGTTCTGACTGCTCCACTGACAAGCCATTCCCTTATCTCTCTCTCTCTCTCTCCTCAGGCCTCCCTATTCCCTAAGACATAATATTGAAACTAGGTCAGTTAGTAACACCACAATGTCCTCTAAATGTTCAAGGAAGGGTCACAAGTCTCTCACTTTAAATCAAAAAGTAGAAATGATTAAGCTTCGTGAAGAAGGCATCTTAGTAAAAGCCAAGATAGGTTGAAAATTAGGCCTCTTGTGCCAGATGGTCAGCCAAGTTGTGAATGCAATGGAAAAGTTATTGAAGGAAATTAAAAGTGCCACTCCAGTGAACAGGCAAGTGATAAGAAAGCAAAACAGCCTCATTGCCGATATGGATAATGTTTTAGTGGTCTGGATAGAGGATGAAACCAGCCACAACATTTCTTAAACCAAAGCCTAATCGAGAGCAATAACCTAACTCTCTTCAATTCTATGAAGGCTGAGAGAGGTGAGGCAGCTGCAGAGGAAATGTTAGAAGCTAACAGAGGTTGGTTTATGTGGGTTAAGGCAAGAAGCCACCTCCATAACATAAAAGTGTAAGGTGAAGTAGCAAGTGCTGATGCAGAAGCTACAGTAAGTTATCCACAAAATCTAGCTAAGATAATTCATAAAGATGGATACACTAAAAAACAGGGGCTGTCTGTTGGAAGATGTCATCTAGGACTTTCATAGCTAGAGAGAGCTCAATGCCTAGTTCCCAAGCTTCAAAAGACAGGCTGACTCTCTTAGGAGTTAATGCAGCTGGTGACTTTAAACTGAAGTCAATCCTCATTGACCATTCCAAAAATCCTAGGGCCCTTAACAATTATGCTAATTGTACTCTGTCTGTGTTCTATAAATGGAACAATAAAACATGGATGACAGCACATCTGTTTACAGCATGGTTTACTGAATATTTTACCTCACTGCTGAGACCTACTGCTCAGGAAAAAAAAAAGATTCCTTTCAAAATATTACTGTTCATTGACAATGCACCTGGTCACCTAAGAGCTTTGATAGGTATGTAGAAAGAGATTAATGTTGTTTTCATACCTTCTAACACAACATCCATTCTGCAGCGCATGGATGGAATCATTGTGACTTTCAAGTCTTATTATTTAAGAAATACACTTCATAAGGCTCTAGCTGCCATAGTGATTCCTGATAGATCTGAGCAAAGTAAATCGAAAACCTTCTGGAAATGATTCACCATTCCAGATGCCATTAAGAACATTCATGATTCATGGGAGGAGTTCAAAACATCAACATTAACAGGAGTTTGGAAGAAGGTGACTCCAAACTTCAGAGATGACTTTGAGGGCTTCAAGACTTCAGTGGAAGAAGTAACTGAAGATATGGTGGAAATAGCAAGAGGATTAGAAGTGGTGCCTGAAGATGTGACTGAATTGCTCCAATTTCATGATAAAACTTGGATGGATGAGGAGTTGCTTGTTATGGATGAGCAAAGAAACTGATTTATTGAGATGGAATCTACTCCTGGTGAAGATGCCGTGAACATTGTTGAAATGACAACAAAGGCTTTAAGATAGTCCATAAGCTTAGTTGATAAAGCAATGGCTGGGTTTTAGAAGATTGACTCTAAATTTAAAAGATGTTCTACTGTGAGTAAAATGTTATCAAACAGCATCATGTGCTACAGGGAAATCTTCATAAACAGAAGAGTCAACTGGCATGGCAAATCTTATTATTTTATCTTAAGACATTGGGTGGCCACAGCCACCCAAACTTCAACAACCACGACCCTGACCAGTCAGCAGCCATACTCATCAAGGCAAGACCTTCTATTAGCAAAAATATTAGGACTCACTGAAGGTTCAGATGATCATTAGCATTTTTAGCAGTAAATTATTTCTTAGTTAATGTATGTGCATTTTTAGACATAATAATGCTATTCCACACTTAATATACTACAGTATAGTATAAACATAACTTTTATGCACTGGGAAAGGAAAAAATTCGTATGATTCACTTTATTGTGAAATGTGCTGTATTGTGATCATCTGGAACTAAACCCGCAATCTCTCCAAGGTATGCCTGTATAAAGATTCAACCTAAATGGTTACCTCAGGCAAGAGAAGAAAGGTGAGAATAGGGTATTAAGAAAAAAGGGAATTTGTCAAGTATTAAGTCTATTAATAAGGACAAAATTGGGTCCTTGTATGGGACAGTATACCATCAACTGAGTAGAATAATTAACTCACTGTACTTGAGTTATCTCTCTCTCCCTGCTTCTTCTCTCTTTACTGTTACAGCTATAATTGGCTCTTTTAAGCAACAACAGAAATAATCAGATTAGTTGTATGATTTGTATGATTTTAGTACTAGTAAAACAATCTGAGCCTGCATTAAAAAGAAAGCAGAGTGCAACCAATTACCAAGTCAATTACTTACTAAATTATTGTGTATTTTTGGTTTATTCCAAGCATCCTCCAGTGTTGTTTTTTTTTTTAAGGAATCTAGAGAGATTGCATATTATGATAGAGAGTACTAACGAGCCAAATTCTCACTCTGCAGTGACCTCAGACGAGAGTCTTAAACTTACTTAGCCTCTGTGCCAGACATCTGCATGCTTGCTCTCAGATCCATCTGGGCTCTTCTTTGCTATTTCTTAGGGATCTGTTACTTGCATACTACATGCCCTAGGCAACATAGCTTCTAGTTAGGCTTAGCCAATGTGTAGCTTTGACAAGACATTGGAAGACAGGAGTAGGAAAGAAATCAGATTATTTTTTTCCCTCTTTCTTTGCTTGGGGCGGCATCTCCAGCAGAGTCTTCCTGTCTTTTGTTGCTTAAACTCCTGCTAGGCATTTTCTTTTGTCTGGTTCTAGCTCCTCCTGGGCCCTACCCTCCATGGTAGCCTTCTTCTCCAGGTTTCCAGTTCTTGCTTGGATAGCCTCTCAGGTGTCACCTATTCCAAATTTCCGAGCTATCTCTGGGTGATTGCCTCTCCTGAGATCAACTAAAATATTTTTTTTTCCTTTAAATCCGGTATGATTGTTAGGCACTTCCTGTAGTGTTTATCTTCTGGATTTCCTCACTTTGCTCTGTTGACAATCTCTATAATTAGTTCCCTGTATTAAATTATCTCACTGAAATACTTTAAAAAAATTGTCCTTCTGACCCTCTTCAATGCACCTTTTCTCATTATTATGCTATAACCAGGTTCTGTGTATCTGGTTTCTTTAACTCTTGTGAAGGTATTTTCATGCATGGATAGTTGTTCAAATTGATGTTTCTGTGGAGGGACAATCACTAGAGAGTCCTATTCTGCCATCTTGCTCTGCATTCTCCCTTGAAATACTTGTTTTCCTTATTAGACCCTGACTAATACAACCTGGCAGCAGGAAAGGTGGTTCTGGAGATTAATATAGTAATAATACAAATAATAAGAATTATTATTGTTATTAAAGAGGCATAATATGTTTATTATGTGCCAAATTCTATGCTGAGCACTTCACAAGCATTTTATTCCTTATTCTCCATTATAATCTTTTCAGAGGCCTTATATCACCATTTTACTAATGGGAAAATGGAAATCCAAAGAATGAATTGTCTAATGTAATGGACATATCCAATGACTTCTCTTAATCATTATCTATAATTGCCTTTTGTGCTGCATAAAGCATGTGGAAGTTAGTGGCCACTATCATGATTACTAACAAAATCTGTATTAGTCAAAGTGGAAACACTGAGGCAAACGTAGGCTGATGACACACCATGATTAGCACTTTTTAGGGATACTATGTTTGTTGTTTTCTCTTTTCTACTTTGAGGGAGGTATGATTATTTTTAGAATAAAGCCTATAAGGTGTTCATAGATTGCAAGCAGACTGTAATTCCTACTGTTTCTAAAACTTCTTTTAACCAGAGGGTGTCTAAAAGGAAAGGTACACTATGAGCATAAAAGTATTGCATCTGAAGGGCAATGATAATATTTGGGAATAATTCTGTTGAAGTGTAAGAATGACAGTTCGTCAATTACCAGAAACGACTAAAAATTCTAGACCGACACAGAATAAAATCTAGGTTGAGGAAGCAAAATCTTGGGTGCACATTATAAGGCACTCATGTGGACAATTAGGCAAGACACAAACATAAAACATACTCACATTGAAAGGAAGAAATAAAACTATCTCTATTTGCAGATGACATGATCTTATATATGAATGCCTAACAAATCCATGAAAAAACTATTAGTACTAATTAATGGGTTCAGCAAAGTTGCAAGATAAAAGAGCAACGTACAAAACCAATTGCATTTCTATACACTAGCAATTAACTTTCCAAACATGAAATTAAAAAACACAATTTCAATTACAATAGCAACATAATAATAAAGTACTGAGGGATAAGTTTAACAAAAGAAGTGCAGGACTTGTACACTGAAAACTATGAAACATCACTGAAATAAACTAAAGAGGATCTAAAGTGAACAGAGATCCCACACTCATGGATAAGAAGACTTAATATTTTTAAGATGGCAATACTCTGCAATTTGATCAGCAGATTTAACATAATCTCCATAAAATCTTGAATGAATTTTTGAAGGAATCAACAAGTGTTGATTTGTTGCCTAAAATTAATACAGAAGTGCAGGGTATTTGGATAGCCACAGATCTATTGAAAAAGAACAAATCTGGAAGGCTCACATTTCTTTATTTAAAAACTTATTACAAAACTACAGTAACAGAAACTGTGTAGTACTGGCATAAGGATAAACATCTAGATCAACGAAATGAAAAGTCCAAGAATATACTCTTACATTTATAGTCAATTGATTAACCACAAGTGTGCCGACCTGATTTAATGGGAGAAAGAGTAGTCTTTTAAACAGATGGTGCTGGAGTAACTAGATAGCAATATGCAAAGCAATGATGTTTGACCCTTATCTCGCACCATACACAAAAGTTAACTGTAGAGATACAGCTGAGAAATAGACAGATATTACCAGGTGGTGGCACTGATATGAGGAATTGCACTCTAATACATTCTTTTGCATTGGGTGCTAAAGAATAACTATTCTAGTTGTGGAGATAAGCACTGGAGACACCAGAACTTTTGGTATGACTGTGTAATACCTAGGATTGAGGTGTCACTACTGTAGCAAAGGTATACTAGCACAAACTGACTCTGGGCTTGGCCAGGCAACTTGTGGTTCCAATGGGGTATTAGCCAACATGACACAAGCAGAGGTTTGAAAGATGTTTGTTCATTTGAGTTCATCTTCTCTTGCTGTTCTTGAAACCTGAGCCTACCATGTGAAGAAATCTAGGCTAGCCTATTGGAAGGTGAAACACCATGTGGACAGCTGAGGTGCACTAGATGAACTAGCCTGACAACCACAAGACACATGTGTGAGGCCATCCTAGGACATTCAGTTTTAAAAGAGCCTCCAGCTAATTGCAGAGATCTGGCAAGATAGCCGGGATCAGAACTGCCCAGTAGCCTCACAGGCTTGTGAGAAAAAAAAAATGGCCATTGTTTTAAGCCACCAAATTTTTGTTTGTTATGCCTCAAAAGCTAACTGATAACAGGACATATCCACATGCAAAGGAATGCAGTTGAAATACAAACGCATACCATATACAAAAATTAATTCAATATGGATCATAGACCTAAATGTAAAAGCTAAAACTATGAAACTCTTAGAGGAAAATACAGAAGTAAACATTTGTGAGCTTGGGTTAGGGAATAGTTTCTCAGATATGACACCAAAAGAACAAACGACAAAAGAAAAAATAAATTGGACTACATCGAAATTAAAAATATTTCTGCTTCAAAGGACACCATCAAGAAAACAAAAATAAAACCTATGGAATAAGAAAATATTCGTAAATCACATATCTACATATCTAATAAGGGACTGGTACCTAGAATACATAAATAACTCTTACGACTCAATTAAAAAGACAATCCACTTAAAATGAGAAAAAGATATGAATAGATATTTCTCCAAATACTATATACAAATAGTCAATAAGCACATGAAAAGATGCTCAACATCTTAAGTCATTAAAGAAATGCAAACCAAAACCACAATGAGGTGCCACTTTACATCTACTAGGATGGCTATAATAAAAAAGATGGACAATAACAAAATTTGGCATGGATGCATAGAAATTTGCACCTTGTATATTACTTGTGAGAATGTAAAACGATGCAGCTACTTTGGAAAACACTTTGGCAGTTTCTCAAAAGGTTAAACATTGAGTCACTATATGACTCCACAATATACAGCATATATCCAAAAGAACTAACATATCACACATAAACTTGTACAGAAATGTCCACAACAGCATTATTTATAAGAGTCCAAACTGGAAGTAATCCAAATGTTCATCAATTGAAGGGGTAAATGAAGTGTGGTATATCCATACGGTAGAATACTCTTTGCTTATAAAAAGGAATGAAACACCAATACATGCTAAAACATGAATGAATCTTAAAAACATTATGCTAAGTATAAGAATTCAGTCACAAAAGACCATTGTATGATTCCATTCATGTGAAATGTCTAGGATAGGCAAATTTGTAGTTAAAAAGTGAATTAGTATTGAATAGGGCTATGGTGGAGAAGGGAAATTGGGATTGATTGCTTATGGGTACAAAGTCTCTTTTTGGGTTGAATTGTATACTTTAGATAAATTAGTATGTAACTTATACTTCAATAAATCTGTAATAAAAAGGCAGTGTGAGTTAAATAAAGCTGTTACAGGATGTCGTGTTAACCCACTGAGTGTGGCTTGTTTAGTAATGTCAGATTCAGAAGTTTTAACTTTGTAGGAGCTAAAAAAGTGATACAATGTGATACTTTATTGTATATATGAGGGGATAAATTTAAAGGGGGCATTTTTTGTTTAAATGACAAATGAAAATAGCAATGAGGTAGGCGTATCATGGTATGGTAAGGAAGGAATGAGAATGATACTATACTCTAAAATTATTAGGCAATAGTGATAGTAGCAATGAGAAAGCAAAGGTGGGAGGGACGTTTTTTTTCATTTATTTATTTGGTTTGTTATTATGCTGCTGTCTAATTAGGTTTCCAGGAGTCCATAACAACACAAAGAGAGTGCCTGCTGCCTACATGAATAGCTTTGGTGGATTCAGATGACATTGTGGGAAGGAATTTCTGGCAAATGAAATTGGGTTAAGGCTGGCTCAACGTATTGATTCATCTAGAATTAATTTAGCTCATCTGGCTGGCCAGGTAGGTGGCCCCTTCTTATATTTGCCTCTTCTCTTGTTTTCTTTCTGAAGCTTCATGCTTCATTGAAGAAGATGACTTACTTAAATGGTTTTGATAAGCATAGAGCTGAGGCTGACTTCCAAATAAAACTTCTAAAAAGTTCTCAAGGTCAATTTAAAGGAGAATTTAAGCTGTCTTATGTCATTAATAACAAGAGTAACCATTCTGAAGACACTGAAGCACAACTTTCCTCAATTCACATGTAAGTTGCACTTCTAGAAAATTCAGATTATTTTAGAAAGTTACAAACATTCTTTGTGTTTCTATGTAAAATGAAATGAGGCTTTCCTCACAGATAATTATAAAGAGGCATTTCACATTCATGAATATCCACTCAAGATGTTTGAAAATTATCAGTGGAGCAGGATATTTCGTTATGTTTGGGACAAGCTGGGGTATTTCTTGACCTCTGCCTACTTCATCCTAGTAACTCCTATTACTCTGACAACCTAAAATGTTCCCCCGGGGTGAGTGATACCAACCCCCTTAAAAATTATTAATCTAAATAATTATGTCAGCAGTCAGCAAGAGATCTCCTTGAGACTTCTTAAGTTGCTAGGTACATATATCAGATATATTTATATCTACATTTATAAATATATGTATAGATATATAATATCAATAAGTATAGATATATATATCTATATTATAATATAGATATATAACATCTATACTCTAGCATAGATATATAACATCTATACTCTAGCATAGATATATAACATCTATACTCTAGCATAGATATATAACATCTATACTCTAGCATAGATATATAACATCTATACTCTAGCATAGATATATAACATCTATACTAGAGTATAGATATATAATATCTATAAGTATAGATACATAATATCTATATTATAAGTATAGATATATAATATCTATATTACAACTATAGACATTATCTGTAGATATAGATGTATTTATATAAATGGGCAATTTTTAGCTTGTGAATTCCCATGAATTGATGTAATTGACTGATTTATTGATTTTTTTTGCTCTTGCATTTATATATAAAAATATAAATACATCTATATCTTTCTATACAGTATCTATATATTATACAGATATTATGGGTAATTTTTAGCTTTGGAGTTCCCTTGAATTGACTGAAGAGAGACAGATAAAAATTATGATAGAATCACCCTGCTTTAAATAAAGCAAATTGTCATTCGTCAACAAATATTTATGTTTCTTTAATCCTGTTTCTAAAATTCATACACTAGTAAATAATTCACAGAAGTGTGCAGTACCACACTAAAAGATGACGTCTTCAATGGGATATACTATTTATTTCTTTATTTCTCTCTCTATATATATCTGTAGTATATATATAGTACATACATAGTATATATCTACTATAGTATATATACTATATATATACTATATATATAGTATATATATACTATATATACTATAGTAGATATATATACTGTAAATACTATAGATATATATACTATATATACACTTTTATATATATTTATATATATTATATATATTATATATAGTATATTTTTATATATATTATATATATAGTATATATATATTATATATAGTATATTTTTTATACTATATACACACTTTTAGTGTGCAGTACCACACTAAAAGATGACGTTTTCAATGGGATATACTATTTATTTATTTCTTTCTCTCTATATATATACACTATATATAGATATACTATATATAGTGTGTATATATAGGATATATATAGTATATAGATCCAATATATATAGTATATAGAGATATATACAGTACATATAGAGAGATATATATACTATATATACAGTACATATATAGTACTATATATACTATATATATAGTATATATAGTACCATATATACTATATATATTTATAATAATTTGTGCTTATTATTTCTTCCTGAGAATTTAAATAGATTTTTAAAGGGTATCAGCCTGAGGCCATAAACTGGAATTCTCAGTGGTTTGTTTGGAAAGAGCAGTATTTATTTATTTACTTATTTATTTATTTATTTTTAGTTTGCTGCTATTATTTCTAAATTTTTATATTACAAATAAATGATGTCTCACATATCTTAAAGTTTTTAATAATGCATCCTCACTGGGCCCAACAGTCACTACAATTTATAGCAGTATGCCGTCTCCAGTTCACCATAGTTTCCATCACTTTCTATTCACCTTCCAAAATGACTGACCTCAATAATTTATTAACCTGCCTTCAAACAAGGGTGGGAGTAGTCCTGGGGATAAATGGAGACATGAATTAACTTCAAGGAATATTTGAAATTTTTGTCTTAGAAAGTGGCTTTTCTCCTCCTATTTAACATAAGTAATACAGTTCTTTACAGGACAATATTTTAAAAAAACACAAATGCTCGTTAGCTGATGCAGTTTCTTCCTAGCCTCGATAGTCTTTAAAATTTGGCATGTTTTTGCAGTGGCTGGTACCCATTGTTCCTTTCCATGTTTAGTGCTTCCTTCAGGAGCTCTTTTAGGGCAGGCATGGTGGTGACAAAATCACTCAGCATTTGCTTGTCTGTAAAGTATTTTATTTCTCCTTCACTTATGAAGCTTAGTTTGGCTGGATATGAAATTCTGGGTTGAAAATTCTTTTCTTTAAGAATGTTGAATATCGGCCCCCACTCTCTTCTGGCTTGTAGAGTTTCTGCCGACAGATCAGCTGTTAGTCTGATGGGCTTCCCTTTGTGGGTAACCAGACCTTTCTCTCTGGGTGCCCTTAACATTTTTTCCTTCATTTCAACTTTGGTGAATCTGACAATTATGTGTCTTGGAGTTGCTCTTCTCGAGGAGTATCTCTGTGGCGTTCTCTGTATTTCCTGAATCTGAATGTTGGCCTGCCTTGCTAGATTGGGGAAGTTCTCCTGGATAATATATTGCAGAGTGTTTTCCAACTTGGTTTCATTCTCCCTGTCATTTTCAGGTACACCAAACAGACGTAGGTTTGGTCTTTTCACATAGTCCCAAATTTCTTGGAGGCTTTGTTCGTTTCTTTTTATTCTTTTTTGTCTAAACTTCCCTTCTCGAGGAAGATTTATCAAGCAAATGGAAAACAAAAAAAGGCAGGAGTTGCAATCCTAGTCTCTGATAAAATAGACTTTAAATCAACAAAGATCAAAAGAGACAAAGAAGGCCATTACATAACGGTAAAGGGATCAATTCAACAAGAAGAACTAACTATCCTAAATACATATGCACCCAACACAGGAGCACCCAGACTCATAAAGCAAGTCCTGAGTGACCTACAAAGGGACTTAAACTCCCACACAATAATAATGGGAGATTTTAACACCCCACTGTCAACATTAGACAGATCAACGAGACAGAAAGTTAACAAGGATATCCAGGAATTGAACTCAGCTCTGCACAAAGTGGACCTAATAGACATCTACAGAACTCTCCACCCCAAATCAACAGATTATACATTTTTTTCAGCACCACACCACACCTATTCCAAAATTGACCACATAGTTGGAAGTAAAGCTCTCCTCAGCAAATGTAAAAGAACAGAAATTATAACAAACTGTCTGTCAGACCACAGTGCAATCAAACTAGAACTCAGGATCAAGAAACTCACTCAAAACCGCTCAACTACATGGAAACTGAACAACCTGCTCCTGAATGACTACTGAGTACATAATGAAATGAAGGCAG
The DNA here is from genome assembly GCF_028878055.3 of Symphalangus syndactylus. NCBI lineage: Eukaryota > Metazoa > Chordata > Mammalia > Primates > Hylobatidae > Symphalangus > Symphalangus syndactylus. The sequence goes on along the minus strand of NC_072447.2, from coordinate 42,330,682 downwards.
AAATAAAGATGTTCTTCGAAACCAACGAGAACAGAGACACAACATACCAGAATCTCTGGGACACATTCAAAGCAGTGTGTAGAGGGAAATTTATAGCACTAAATGCCCACAAGAGAAAGCAGGAAAGATCCAAAATTGACACCCTAACATCACAATTAAAAGAACTAGAAAAGCAAGAGCAAACACATTCAAAAGCTAGCAGAAGGCTAGAAATAACTAAAATCAGAGCAGAACTGAAGGAAATAGAGACACAAACAACCCTTCAAAAAATTAATGAATCCAGGAGCTGGTTTTTTGAAAAGATCAACAAAATTGATAGACTGCTGGCAAGACTAATAAAGAAGAAAAGAGAGAAGAATCAAATAGATGCAATAAAAAATGAAAAAGGGGATATCACCACCGATCCCACAGAAATACAATCTACCATCAGAGAGTACTACAAATACCTCTACGCAAATAAACTAGAAAATCTAGAAGAAATGGATAAATTCCTCGACAAATACACCCTCCCAAGATAAAACCAGGAAGAAGTTGAATCTCTGAATAGACCAATAACAGGCTCTGAAATTGTGGCAATAATCAATAGCTTACCAACCAAAAAGAGTCCAGGACCTGATGGATTCACAGCCGAATTCTACCAGAGGTACAAGGAGGAACTGGTACCATTCCTTCTGAAACTATTCCAATCGATAGAAAAAGAGGGAATCCTCCCTAACACATTTTACGAAGCCAGCATCGTCCTGATACCAAAACCTGGCAGAGACATAACCAAAAAAGAGAATTTCAGACCAATATCCTTGATGAACATTGATGCAAAAATCCTCAATAAAATACTGGCAAACTGAATCCAGCAACACATCAAAAAGCTTATACACCATGATCAAGTGGGCTTCATCCCTGGGATGCAAGGCTGTTTCAACATATGCAAATCAATAAATGTAATCCAGCATATAAACAGAACCAAAGACAAAAACCACATGATTATCTCAATAGATGCAGAAAAGGCCTTTGACAAAATTCAACAGCCCTTCATGCTAAAAACTCTCAATAAATTAGGTATTGATGGGACGTATCTCAAAATAATAAGAGCTATCTATGAAACCCACAGCCAACATCATACTGAATGGGCAAAATCTGGAAGCATTCCCTTTGAAAACTGGCACAAGACAGGGATGCCCTCTCTCACCACTCCTATTCAACATAGTGCTGGAAGTTCTGGCCAGAGCAATCAGGCAGGAGAAGGAAATAAAGGGTATTCAATTAGGAAAAGAGGAAGTCAAATTGTCCCTGTTTGCAGATGACATGATTGTATATCTAGAAAACCCCATCCTCTCAGCCCAAAATCTCCTTAAGCTGATTAGCAACTTCAGCAAAGTCTCAGGATACAAAATCAATGTACAAAAATCACAAGCATTCTTGTACACCAATCACAGACAAACAGAGAGCCAAATCATGAGTGAACTCCCATTCACAATTGCTTCAAAGAGAATAAAATACCTAGGAATCCAACTTACAAGGGACGTGAAGGACCTCTTCAAAGAGAACTACAAACCACTGCTCAATGAAATAAAAGAGGATACAAACAAATGGAAGAACATTCCGTGCTCATGGGTTGGAAGAACCAATATCGTGAAAATGGCCATATTGCCCAAGGTAATTTATAGATTCAATGCCATCCCCATCAAGCTACCAACGACTTTCTTCACAGAATTGGAAAAAACTACTTTAAAGTTCATATGGAACCAAAAAAGAGCCCGCATCGCCAAGTCAATCCTAAGCCAAAAGAACAAAGCTGGAGGCATCACGCTACCTGACTTCAAACTATACTACAAGGCTACAGTAACCAAAACAACATCGTACTGGTACCACAACAGAGACATAGATCAATGGAACAGAACAGAGCCCTCAGAAATGATGCCACATATCTACAACTATCTGATCTTTGACAAACCTGACAAAAACAAGCAATGGGGAAAGGATTCCCTATTTAATAAACGGTGCTGGGAAAACTGGCTAGCCATATGTAGAAAGCTGAAACTGGATCCCTTCCTTACACCTTATACAAAAATTAATTCAAGATGGATTAAAGATTTACATGTTAGACCTAAAACCATAAAAACCCTAGAAGAAAACCTAGGCATTACCATTCAGCACATAGGCGTGGGCAAGGACTTCATGTCTAAAACACCAAAAGCAATGGCAACAAAAGCCAAAATTGACAAATGGGATCTAATTAAACTAAAGAGCTTCTGCACAGCAAAAGAAACTACCATCAGAGTGAACAGGCAACCTACAGAATGGGAGAACATTTTTGCAACCTACTCATCTGACAAAGGGCTAATATCCAGAATCTAAAATGAACTCAAACACATTTACAAGAAAAAAACAAACAACCCCATCAAAAAGTGGGCAGAGGACATGAACAGACACTTCTCAAAAGAAGACATTTATGCAGCCAAAAAACACATGAAAAAATGCTCATCATCACTGGCCATCAGAGAAATGCAAATCAAAACCACAGTGAGATACCATCTCACACCAGTTAGAATGGCCATCATTAAAAAGTCAGGAAACAACAGGTGCTGGAGAGGATGTGGAGAAATAGGAACACTCTTACACTGTTGGTGGGACTGTAAACTAGTTCAACCATTGTGGAAGTCAGTGTGGCGATTCCTCAGGGATCTAGAACTAGAAATACCATTTGACCCAGCCATCCCATTATTGGGTATATACCCAGAGGACTATAAATCATGCTGCTATAAAGACACATGCACACGTATGTTTATTGCGGCACTATTCACAATAGCATAGACTTGGAACCAACCCAAATGTCCAACAACAATAGACTGGATTAAGAAAATGTGGCACATATACACCATGGAATACTATGCAGCCAAAAAAAATAATGAGTTCATGTCCTTTGTAGGGACATGGATGAAACTGGAAACCATCATTCTCAGTAAACTATCGCAAGGACAAAAAACCAAACACCGCATGTTCTGACTCATAGGTGGGAATTGAACAATGAGAACTCATGGACACGGGAAGGGGAACATCACACTCCGGGGACTGTTGTGGGGTGGGGGGAGGGGGCGGGGGGAGGCACAGCATTAGGAGATATACGTAATGCTAAATGACGAGTTAATGGGTGCAGCAAAACAACATGGCACATGGATACATATGTAACAAACCTGCACATTGTGCACATGTACCCTAAAACCTAAAGTATAGTAATAAAATTAAAAAAAAAACACAAATGCAATGAAAAAAATAATAAAGGTCAACTTAAGATAATAATTGTTTGCATTTTAGTGTATGTACATCCAATTAACATGATACTTGCTACTGCAGTTCAAATCTAAAAGCAGTTTGCTAGCAGAATTCCTTTTTCTTCAGAGGAGGTCTGTCTTTTTCTATGAAGATTTTCAACTGATTGGATGAGGACCACTGGCATTAAGGAGAGTAATCTGTTTCACTTAAAGGCTACTGGTTTAATTGTTAATGTCATCTAAAAATATCTTCACAGAAATATCTAGGATAATGTTTGACTGAATTTCTGAGTAATGTGACCTAGTCAAGTTGACATATAAAAATAGCCATCACAATCATCCAGTATTAATAAAGACTATGTGAAATATTCCATAGGCTGTATATGTAAAAGTGCTGTGAGATGCCCATAAGAGAACCTATCATTTTACCTTAGGTGAGCAGGTAGTCAACAAAGAGGTGATATTGTAATAGACACTTGAAGGATAGAAAAGTTTGGCAGAAACCAATAATTTGAAAGAGTAGAATTAACAAGAGAATTACAGAACAAGGAAATGAAATAAGCAAAATTTAGTAGGTATAAAAGTATACAAAACACTGATGAAAGAAATCATAGATAATACAAACAAATGTAAAAACATCCCATGCTCATGGATAGGAAGAATCAATATTGTTAAAATGGCCATACTGCAAAAGCAATCTACAGGTTCAATGCTATACATATCAAACTATCAATGTCATTTTTCACAGATTCAGACAAAACTATTCTAAAATTCATATGGAACCAAAAAAGAGCCTGAATAGCTAAATCAATTCTAAATAAAAAGAACAAACCCAGAGGCATCACACTATCTGACTTCATACTATACTGCAAGGCTACAGTAACCAAAACAGCATGGTACCGGTAAAAACAGACACACAGACCAATGGAACAGGAGAATCCAGAAATAAAGCATACACCCACAAGCTAGAAAATCCTAGAAGAAAACCTAACAAATACCATTCTGGACATTAGCTTTGGCAAAGAATTTATGACTAAGTCCCCAAAAGCAATTACAACAAAAATAAAAATTGACAAGTGTGAACTAATTAAATTAAAGAGCTTCTGCACTGCAAAAGAAATTACCAACAGAGTAAAGAGACAACCTACAGAATGTATCCAACAAAGTTCTAATATCCAGAATAAGAAACTTAAAAAATTAAACATGCAGAAAACAACACCCTTATAAAGTAGGCAAAATACATGAAAAAACACTTCTCAAAAGCAAACATACAAGCAGCCAACAAACATATGAAAAAAATGCTGAACATCACTAATCATCAGAGAAATGCAAATCAAAACCACAATGAGATACCATCTCACATCAGTCAGAATGGCTACTGTTAAAAAGTAAAAAAATAACAGATATTGGCAAGGTTGCAGAGAAAAGGGAATACTTATACACTGTTGTTGGAAATGTAAGTTAGTTCAGCCACTGTGGAAAGCAGTTTGGAGATTTCTCAAATAACTTAAAACAGAATTATAATTCAACCCAGCAATCCCATTACTGGGTATATACCCAAAGAAAAATAAATCATACTACCAAAAAGATATATGTATTCATATGTTTATCACAGCACTATTCACAATAGCAAAGATATGCAATTAATCTGGACACCCATCAACGGTGAACTGGATAAAGAAAATGTGGTACATATACACCACAGAATACTACACAGCCATAAAGAAGAATAAAATCAGGTCCTTTGCAGCGACATGGATGCAGCTGGAAGACATTATCCTAAGTGAATTAACGCAGGGGCAGAAAACCAAATACCATATGTTCTCACTTATAAGTGGAAGGCAAACATTGAATACACATGGACATAAAGATGGGAGCAACCGACACTGGAGACTAATAGGGGGGTAGGGTGGGAGGAGAACAAGGGTTGAAAAACTACTTATTGGGTATTATACTCACTGCCTGGGTGATGGGATCATGCATACACCAAACTTCAGCAACACACAATTTACTCAGGTAATAAACCTGCACATATACCCTGTGATCCTAACATAAATGTTGACACACAAAAAAGCATACCAATGTAAGATGTTCAGGAACCACAATGGGACAAAAAGAAGAGTGTCCTTGCATTGAAGCTGGAGTGGTGCTGGGATTGAGGCCTACTTCCGACCTGTGTTTTAGAAAATATTTGTAAAACCTTTTCAACACAGTGAAGTTTTATACTAAAATAAGAAATTACTAAAATTATTATGCATTTGAGGTGTTTCAATGGAACTTCCCCTTTTAGATTTTTATTGTTTGCTTTACTTTCTCTTTGGTAGTCTTTATCAAGCAAGAGTTAAGATGATTCTTAACTTCTTAATAGCTTACAAGTTAACCTATTTTTCAAAATAAGGACAATTAAGGGTTTTCTAGTCAGTAGCATATTGTAAAATGGAATATTTTCCTCAGAAGACATGGCTTGGAAGTATTTAAAATTCTCTTTCATTGTACTCATTCACATTACATGGAGAATCAGGTTCATAGCAGATCTTGGGATTACTTTAACAAAGGATTTCCACTCCCAATGAAGAATCAATAAAGATCTATTTATTTTTATGATATATTAAGAAATATAAGGTCCTCATTTACTAATACTTTTATGTTACGATTGAATGGTAATTAATTGACCAAATATTTCTATATTTCTTTCAAAAGGTATCCCTGAGAAACTGTCAAAGCATAGGGCTTAGTCTAGCATCTAAGAAGTTGACAGGGTAGTAAGGTGGGAATTTAAAATTTTTAATTTATTTTAAACTAGACAAAGGTATAAAGGGTTGAAAGCATCAGTGTGTCTCTTTTAATATGAGGATTCATATATTCCTGGAAACAATGTGCCACGAATTGTTTTGAGGTTATGGTCAGAGGTTTTCAAGAATTTGAGACTCACAATTGGGTAGAAGGCTTATCAAGATTAGTACATTGACAGAACCTGAATCATCCAGGGATCAAAGTCCAGTTTCTCATGAGCTTTCCAGCATACTCAGTGCTGGCTGTAAAATGACCCAGTGAGTCCGGGAGTTAGGATTAACAGGGATGAGAGCTGAGAGGTTAATTGCATTGATGGAATATCATCAGACCCCACTTTTCTCATGTTGTTGCTTGGAGAAGACAAGCCAACCTCTAGGGTGTTAACAGAATTCCAGCCTACAGATGTGGCTTACAGAGAAGTAATCATCCAGAGTCAGATTTTATAAAGTGAGTAAGGAAACACCATTGTCAATATTGTATTCATATCTTCTAAGATGCTAATGCATGTCCAATGCTTCAAATATGAACATGTTGGCTGTTGTAGTCTGATAAATCCACATGTAATTTAATATGGTGTTAAGGCATGCAAAATTGGTCTCATAAGAACAATGCACACACACACACACACACACACACACATTTTTTCTGCAATATTTGATAGTTACAAAAATAATCACTTTTACCTTTAATGATTTCCTTAAAACAAAGACATTCTGTCACCTCAGTACAATTATCTAACTCTAAAATTAACTTTCCTATAATATTATCAGCTAATCCATAAATCTGATTCAAATATCACTGATTGTCCCAATTATATCTTTTGTTAGCAAAAACAATTTTTTTCTTCCTTGTCCATGATTCAGTCCAGGATCACATGTTGCATTTAGTTGTCATGTTTCCTTAGTCTTCTTTAATCAGAACAGTTTCTCAGCCCTTCTTTGTCTTTCACGAGTGTGATATTTTGGAAGGGTACTGGGCAGTTATTTTGTAGAATGTCTCAATTTGACTCATTCTGACATTTCCTCATGGTTAGTTTCAGGTTATATATTTTTGGCAGTAATCCCACAGAAGTGATTTTGTAGGATACGCATTTTACAAGAAGCAATTACCAGACACACTGTTGTTTGGGGTTTTCAGGAAATGTTGCTAAATGACTACCCCCACTTATTTTTGAAAAAGTGAAATAAGGGTCTGTAATATTGTGAAAATACATTTGTGAAGCTTACTTGCCTTTCAGTTCTTTAAGTTGTTGGCTTTATTTTTCCTTTAAATATGAGAGACTTTTACTGTGAGGCTATATATAACAGCACAGTTTCCTATCTGAAAGTATCGTACTCACACATTGAGAGAACGTTAAGTTTACGTAACCCAACATGCTGTTCAAGTGAGTGGATGTTCTTAAAATCATTAATGTGTACCATGTTCCTAACAAACTCAGTACAAATGAAAAATAAAATAACGTTTGAAGAATTGGAAGGATTTATGTTTCTGCATTGTGATAAAAGATAAGCTGATCACAGTATTTTTATGTACATGTCATTTTAAGTACCTCTTTTAGTTTGCAAAAGCAGTGGAATGCAAGAATTAAACACATTGGCTATGGAGTCGGACTGTCTGGGGAGAATCCTAGATCTGTGATATCCTAACTGGGAGACTCTGGATCCCTCTAACTTCAGTTTGCCCATCTACAAAGAGGATCATAATAGTATTGAGTTAATGGAGCTGTGGAGGATTAAATGGAACAATGTAAGCAAATTCCTTACAGTGCTTCCTGCCATACAGCCCTCAGACACCGCTGTGATCTAATTACGAATGACTTAGTGCAAATCCAGGCTTATCCACTTTTGTGACCTTGGACAAAGGCTATTTAAAACTGAAGAAAATATTGGGACATATACCTCTAGGGAATATTTGCTTTTCTTCCAAAATATAATTGCTGAAAGATTTTCTTCTTCAATGAACACAAGTCCCTTATACATTACCTCAGGTGTGTTTCATTGTTTGGATTATGCACAGATGTGGGAATTTAATTTTTATTATTAATTATAGCTACATATTGACATTGAAAATATACACAATTTAATATTTTAAATGTGTTGAAATCAAATAATTTGTGTGTGTGTGTGTGTGTGTGTGTGTGTGTGTGTGTGTGTGTGTTTGTTATGTTGACCTTAAGTCTGCCAGTAGTGAATTTAACCAGAATTTAACTTGGCTTGGTTAATGTTCCAGAGCAGTGGCTGCTTACTTCACTTTATCTGCTTAGAGTGGACACCAGAATGTTTACTGCCATTGTCACCTGGGGGACGCATTGTTCACAAATCGCACCCAGAGGATGGTGCAATACGTTGTTATTTTCCAGCTCATAGAAAGATCCAGTTCGTGCAAGGCCTCCCTATCCTCGTCTCCCTAATTTTCTCAAGTCTTAACTTTGCCTGCACATCATGGCTAAGCCCTGTTATGGAAGAAAATCACTAGAGTCTAGGGTTCTTTGGAATTTTTTTTTTTTTTTTTTTGGTGACATGGACCCTTTCGGCAGCCAGGGCTCATTTAATATGTATTTACCTCCTTCTTTTCAAAGGAATACCAGTCCTTCCTATAATATCCACAGAAGTAAAACTCATTACCTTAGAAAACAGAATATTCCATTTTCTGGGAAGCTCAAATGGTTGGGAAAAGTCTTCCTCACACAGAAGAGAAATTGATGACTGTCATGAATGAAGTTTTGAACTTGGGCCACCTCTTTATCAGTTTCCTTTTTAGAGAACTAGAAAATTTTCCTTATATAATTCAAAGGGGTAGGTTTAATTATAAAATGATAGATGGTAAAATAAGAACATGATAAAATAATAAAATGATAAAATTAAAAATAATAAAATGAAAATATAGCTGAAATTTATAACATTAGAGACCATAAACCTAAAATTATTTAGAATAATTTATAAATAATTTATTGTTCCCTAGTTATTGTCAACTTCTTCTCTTTGTTCTACTAATTTCCATAAAAGGCCTGTGAAATAGGCAGGGCAGGAATGATTTCCCCCTGTGCAGAGATAAGGAAATTGAGCCATGAGATGCTCAGGGACTTACAGGCCTCCCATAATTGTTACTACTAGAAGTAAGGCATGTTTTCTTATGCCTGGACCATTATTCTTCTCAGAATATCACCCTGTTGTTCAGTGCAAACCTTATAGCATGCCAAGTCAATTCCATGAGTCAATTAGGATATATCTTGCAGTGTTGAGAACAGTCAGTCCTCTAGCTAGAAATTGACCTGGTCTCAGTCAACTTGAGTTTTTCTTCCCCCCAGGGAGGTTGTGGACTTTTTAGTGGTTCCTTAAGATAGAGCACCAAGACACAGGATACAGTTCTCAGATGTGTTAAAAGTTTAAAAGGAACAATTAACTACAGAGAAAAGGCTGGCATTTACAGAAATACATAGCTTTACAACTGCACAATTTCTTAATTAGTCTCCATGGGATCACTGGAAATTTTTTTGTTTGTTTTTACCTGCCCCGTATATCTGTTTAATTTAGCAGCTGCTAAAATATGTTTGTACAATTTATCCTGCCTGGTTGAAGGTATATGATAATATCTTTTATCCGCCATCTGTTGCCTGGCACTGAAACAGGTTTTATTTATCTCCCTCTAGGTCTACCTATCAATGTAGAAATTAAAAGTGAACACTCTTTTTAAAAATGTTTAATTGGAATTTCAAAGAATAATTTTGGGCGGAACGGAGACTGACCAACAAAACTCCCATTAAATTGCCATGAGATCTTTATTTCATTCAATATCTTATGAACTTTTATAACCCGGTTATTGATATAAAACCTTAGAACTCCAGTTTTACAAGAGACTTGATGATTGTAAAGGCCATATTTACCCCATTCATAAATATCATAAAAAAGCATTACCCATGAGTTGTCAGATAGTTTGACAGTTTTTAGGGATAGAAAACTAAATAAAATCTAGACTTCTACAAACGTTCAAGAAATAAGAATCTTCTAATATAAATCCCTTATCACATATATAAGAAAAAGAAAGGTCAAAAAAGAAAACAGAAGTAGATAGTGAGCAGAATTCAGATTTTAGTTATTAATTCACCAGGTCTTGTTGCTCTCCAGGAGTTAGATTATTCAAAGTAGTTTCTGATTCACCCTAAAGAATATTCTTAGTTCTGAAATCTACTTTTTCTGATATTAATACAGCCACTCTGGACTTATTTTGATTAGTGTTAGTGTGATATATCTTTTCTTACTCTTTCAATTTTCACCTATTTTTGTCTTCATATTCAAAGTGGATTTCCCGGTTTGGCCTATGGTTGGGTCTTCCTTTTCTTATTATCCAATCTGACAATCTCTGTCTTTCGGTTGGTATGTTTAGACCACTTAAATATAATCTTATTATTCATATGGTTGGGTTTTTTTGTTTTAATAATAATTGCACATATTTGTGGGACACAATGTAGTTTTGATGTATGTATACATTGTGGAATGATTAAATCAGGCTAATTAGCAAATCCATCACCTCAAATATTTATTATTTCTTTGTGATGAGAAGATGTGAAATCCCTTCTTTTAGCTATTGTAAACTATATGACATTATTATTAACTATTATGGTTTGGTTAAAGTCTACTACCATCTGACTATTTGTGTCTAATAAATCCATCAATATTTTTAATCTTTTTTTTGGATTGAGAATTTATTATTTCATTTTATCTCTTTTGTTGCCTTTTTAGCTATAGTACTTAGTTTTACGGTGTTTCTTTAGGGTTTATAGCACAAATCTTTAACTTACCCCGGTCCTTAAAGTAACATTATACTACTTCTCTTATGGTACAAGAACCTTACAACTCTATACTACCTTTTCCATTCTCTCAGTCCGTATGCTATGGTTGTCATGCATTTAACTTCTATACATGCTCAGAACCACATACTGTATAGTTATTATTTTGGGCGTAAACAGACAACTACATTTTAAAAAGAATTAAAAATAATCTAAAGTCTTTATATTTACCTTTTTTTTTCTTTTTCTTTTTCTTTTCCAGACAGGGTTTTATTCTATCACCCAGGCTGGAGTGCGATCACAGCTCACTGCAGCCCCAACCTTCCATTCTCAAATGATTCCCCCACCCTAGCCTCTCGAGTAGTACAGGTGCACACCACCATACCTGAGCTAATTTTTGGAGTTTTTGTAGAGATGAGGTATCGCCATGTTGCCCAAGATGGACTTGAACTCCTGGGCTAAAGCGATCCACCCACTTTTGCCTCCTAAAGTGCTGAGATTACAGGCATGAGACATCATGCCCAGCCTGTATTTACCATTTCTGGTGCTCCTCATTTCTTTGTGAAAATCTAGTTTTTATCTAGCATCATTTTCAATATACCTGAAGAATTTTAAAAACATTTTTACAGTGCAAATCTGCTGGTGATTATTTCAGTTTGTACAAATAAAAAAGCCTTTTATTTCATATTTTTGTTTTTGAAAAATATTTTCATTAAATATAGAATTCAACGTTTTTACTTTTCTTTTTAACCATTAAAGATGCTGCTTCACTGTCTCCTCATTTGCATTTATTCCAATGAGAAGTCTGCTGTAATCCTTATCTTTGATTGCATAAACATACAGGTTAAGCATCCCTAATCTGAAAATACAAAATTCAAAATGTTCCAAAATCTGAAACTTTTTGGTGTGACACGATGTCACAAGTGGAATTCTACACTTGATGTCATGTGAAGGTCGCAGTCCAAATGCAGGTGCACAGCACACTATGATAGTGACGTCTTTGCTTCTTCATGTCTCAATGTACACAAACTTTATTTCATGCACAGAATTATTTAAGATATTGTATAAAATTACCATTAGGCTAAGGCTAAGTGTGTAAGGTGTGTGTATGTATGTGTGTGTATATATATATATATATATATACATATATATATAAAAATGTATGTATGCATGTATATATAAAAAATAAATTTCATGTTTAAACTTGGATCCCAACCAAGATATCCCATTAGGTATATTTAAAAAATCTCCCCCCAAAATAAAAAATTTGAAACATTTCCGGTCCCAAGCATTTCAGATAAGGGATATGAATCAACAGTGTGTCTTTTTACCTCTGGTTCTTTCAAAGACTTTTCTGTTTATCATTGGCTGTAAGCAATTTGATGATGTGCCATGGTATATTTTTCTTCATATTTTTTCTGAATGAGAGTTGTTGAGCTTTGTGGATCTTGGGTTTATAGTTTGCATCATATTTGGAAAATCTTCAGCCATTATTTCTTAAACACTTTTTCGGTTCCTCTCACCCCTCTTTGCTTTTGATGACGCCAATTACATATATGTTAGACAACTTGATGTTGTCCCACAGCTCACAGATAGTTCGCTAATTTTTTCAGTCTTTTCCTCTATTTTATTTTGGACAGTTCCCAGTGGTAGGTTTTCAAGTTTACTACTTTTTTTTTTCCTGCAGTGGCTAATCTCTAGTTAATGCTATCCAATGTATTTTTTGTTTTTATGTGTTTGTTTCCACGCAACATGTTCAATCTTTCCTCTGTCTTCTTAAGCATGTGCAATACAGTTATAATAACTGTTTTAAAGTCCTTACCTACTAATTCTAGCATTTGTGTAATTTTTGAATCTATATCTATTGATTTGTTTTAATTCTTATTATGGGCTATACATCACTGCTTCCTTGCAACCCTGGTACTTTTTTATTTGATGCCAGAAGTTGCAAATATTACCTTGTTAGGTTTTGGATACTCTTGAAATTTCTTCTGAGTTGCAATTAAGTTACTCTGAAACACTTTGATCTTTTCACGACTTGCATTTAAGCTGTGGTAGATGACTAGAGCAGGTTTAGTCTATAGCCTATGTTTCTCCATTATTGTAGCAATGTCATTCTGAGTACTCTTTTTTATATCTTGTGATTTACAAGCTTTTCCACTTTGACTGGTGGAAGCATGAACTATTCCTGGCCCCGTAGGAGATATGGTGATTGTTCTCTCTATTTATTTTAGATAGTATCTTAGTACATTTTTGTGTTGCTATTACAGAATACCTGAGGCTGGGTAATTCATTTTACAAAGTGGTTTATTTGGCTCCCTGCTCTGCAGGCTGAAAAGTTCAAGATTGGCCAGTGGCATCTGTTGAGGTCCTCATGCTGTTTCCACTCATTGTGAAAAGCAGAAGGGGAGTGGGCATGTGAAAAGAGATCACATAGTAAGAGAGAAAGCACAAGAGAGAAATAGAGGAAGCCAGACTCTATTTAACAATCCACTGTTGTGGGAACTAATCCACTCCCTCAGGAACTAATTCATTCCCACAAGCAAGAACTCCCTCACTCTAGTGGGACAGCATTAACCTATTCATGAAGGATCTGCCTCCATCACCCACATAACTTCCCAGTAGGCCTCACCTCCAACTCTGCCACATTGCAGATCAAATTTCAACATGAGTTTTGGCATCAAAACCATAGCAGGTAGTTTTGAAGATCCTGAAAGAATGAGCTTTTGCCCTACTCTCAAGTTGAGAACTTAGCCTGCCACAATTTCAGGGATGTTAAGAGAAGACAATTTGCCAATTCTCACAGGGCAATGTAAAGACGTCCAGGCAACTCCTACACATGCTGTAGGTTGCATTATAGGAGAGAAACCCAGAATCTAGATCTTTTATATTGGACAGTAAGCATATCTGTCCTTTGCTTCCAAAGAAGAAACTGTAGATGTCTTCTAAGGCAGTTTGCAACAACAAAAAAATCCTTAATAAGATATATCAGAACAAAGGCAGTTCATGACTCTGTAAGATGTGCAAAAATGTAAGAGACTGCTATGGACTGAATTATGTCTCTATAAAATTCATATTTTGAACTCTAATCCCCAAAGCTACTGTATGTGGAGATAAGGCCTTTAATGAGGTAATTGAAATTAAATGAGGTAATAAGGGTGGAGTTCTAATCCAAAAGGACTGGTGGGTGTCCTTATAAGAGGCAGAGAAACCAGAGATCTCTTTCTGCACATGCCCAGAGAAAAGACCATGTGAGGACACAGTGAGAAGGCAGCCATCTGCAAGCCAAGAAAAGAGGCCTCAGGAAAACTCAACTCTGCTGGCACCTTGACCTTGGACTTCCAGCCTCCAGAACTGTGAGCAAATAAATTTCTGTTGCTCAAGCCATCCAGTCTGTGGTATTTTGTTACAGCAGCCCTGGCGGACTAACACAGAGACTCATACAGGAATGTCTCCAAAATAGTTCCTCCCTTCACTTCAGGTAATTTCCTCAGATATATGTATTGATTTATACTTAGCAGAAGACTTGCGGACCCTCTGCAGATCCGTGGAGTTCTCTTATTGTGCAACTCTTTTTTCTCTGATATACAGCCCAGCAAATTCCAGCTGTTTTGGCCTTCCCAGAGTCCTAGCTCCATTTCCTCAACTCGGGGTGACCTCCAGGTTCTGCTTTATCTCCCCATCCCTGTGCTAGGCTTAGGAACTATCTCCAGACAGTAAGCTGGGGCAATCAGAGGCTCACACCATTTGCTTTCCTTCTTTTAGGGATCACTATCCTGTGCTACTTGATATAGTGTCTGTAAATCATTTTTAAATAGATGTTTTTTCCACTTTAAAAGTTGTTTTAGACAGAGAGGTAAATTCAGCCCTGGATTCAAGAGGAAGCATCTCATCCTAAAGAATAAATGATTACTTTTAACCTTGGAAAAGAAAATCAAAGCTGAATTAGTAATTAGTTTGGGACTTAAGGGGTTCATCACAGTTTTAATTCAACCACTTCTCAGACTTATGAATGCATGTCAAATATCCTGAGTATTTATGCCTCATTTTCTCATTTGTAGCATTCGTAAGAAAATAAATAACTAAGCCTTCCAAGTAGAATATTGACGTGGTTAGAGAAAATGTTATGAAAGAGATGTGAGCTCTCTGAAAGGAAGTTTATATACAAACATGAGGTTTCTGAATTATTAACAAGGCCTGGAAAGTTCAAATTACATTATGCAGTTTGGCAAAATATCAAGAAAGATTATAGTAAGCACGAAACCTCTCTCCTGCTACTCTGGGTGTTGTAGTAAAACTCCAGGGTACCGTTTCTTTTCTTTATTTTTAATTGTTGATAACTGAAAGTAAACCAATCTTCACCCTTTATATCTCTACTTCCAACCATGTAGATTGGAGTTTTTCATGTTCCTTTTATTAAAAAGAAAATAAAAACCAGGGAGAAGTGGTTGAGTTCAAATTAGAACATGTAATGGAAATTAAACCCAGACAAAATTTGAGTCCTGTGACCTAGAATGTTTTTCTTTTATGATTTCAAAATTAATGTCAACAGATAATAAAATATTGCATTTGGTCCAGACCACTTAATAAAATATTGGGAAATTGTATCAGGAGACACAAATAACTTGAAAAATAAAGGAAGATGAAGAGGGACAAGAGGCAGCGAAGAGATTAGAGTGAGGTACCTTTGCCTTGGGAAGAGCAACTACTTGAGAAACACTTTTTAGAAAAGTCACTCCTCTGCCTCAAAGGAAAGATGTCATCCTGGAGAGTACACTGTGAAACTGTTTTTAAATGCTTTTCAAAATCTGTAGCTACAAATTATGATCACTTACAAGCATTTCAGAAAAACAGCTTCTCTTCCCACACAGTCACACTGGCAAAAAAAAAAAAAAAATGCTAAGGAGGAAACTGGTTTTTAAGGGATCTGAAGTTGCTTTTTAAATAAAACTTTTCATTTTTAATGAAAAAAAGAAAACTTCAATATTTCCTTATTTTGCTTTCTGTGTAACCCTGTCTGACAGGAGTTAGTAGTTAACATTAGAAGAGACTGGCTTTCTGCTTCTCTCAATGGAAAAATACATTGCCACACAAGGAAAAAAAAGGAAGGAAGGAAGGAAGGAAGGGAGGGGGGAAGGAGGGAGGGAAAGAGGGAGGAAGGAAGGGAGAAGGGAAGGAAGGAAGGAAGGAAGGGAGGGGGGAAGGAGGGAGGGAAAGAGGGAGGAAGGAAGGGAGAAGGGAAGGAAGGGAAGGAAAGGGAGAAGGGAAGAAAGGGAAGGGAAGGGAAGGGAAGAAAGGAAGGGAAGGGAAGGGAAGAAAGGAGGGAGGGAAGGAAAATTCTCTAGGACAGAAATTAGCAAGCTACTGTCCTGCCACCTGTTTTGTAAGTAAAGTTTTATTAGAAAATATTTCTGTGGCTGTCTTTGCAATTCAATGACAGAGTTAACACTTGCAACAGAAACACTGCACCTAGAAAGTTAAAAAATATTTACTCTCTGGCTCTTTTCAGAAATAGTTTGTTGGCACCTGCTCTAAGAGACCATCTTCCATGCCTAATATTAAAAGGGTTCATTCTGAACAAAGTCATTCCCTTTGTATTTATTATTTATTTATTTTTGAGACAGAGTCTTGCTCTGTTGCCCAGGCTGGAGTGCAGTGGCCCGATCTCTGCTCACTGCAAACTCTGCCTCCCAGATTCAAACGATTCTCCTGTCTCAGCCACCTGAGTAGCTAGGATTACAGGCATGCGCCACTACACCCAGCTAATTTTTGTATTTTTAGTACAGACGGGGTTTCACCGTGTTGGCCAGGCTGGTCTCGAACTCCTAACCTCAAGTGATCCTACTGCCTTGGCCTCCCAAAGTGCTGGGATTACAGGTGTGAGCCACTGCACCCAGCCCATTTCCTTTTTAAAGTCCAAGTGAAGTATGCCAAATAAAGGAGTTGTACTTGTTCTTCATCCTATTGGTTAATATGTTGTGGCATTTAATTATTTTTGCATATTTCTCTGGAGCACCAGAATATTTTGATGAAATACAATTGCTATTGCTAGAATAAAATCGATGTTTTATTTGAAATTTATTTTCTGTTATTCTTGCTAATTGGAAATACAATGGAGAACTGGTAAATTTCAGTTTTCATTAAATTTTGTCTTTCCTCCGTGAGTGCCTGTAATTACTCTGACTAGTTGTAATTAAAGATGGATTTTTTCTCGTTTTTTAGTTTTGTCACCCTTCCTTTCTCTTACATAGCCTTTCACAAAGATATCAAACAGTCAAATGAATAAATGATGAGATTAGGAAATAAGGGAGAAAAATTGGACCTACTGAATAATTTCGCACATGGATTACTGAGTTAATGATACAGAAGTTTGAATTTTAAATTTCTGTAATTATTTGTCTCTTCTATCATGGGTTACAGTAGCTGCATCTCCTCTGCATACATAACTTAGGCACTGTGAGGTGGTTAAACATCACCGACATTTCTTAAAACACAGATTATTTTACTTCTAGTTCTTTGCACATGCAGTTCCACAAACACACTTCCTATCCCCCCTCTTTGCATATTTAGCTTCTATTTAAAGTTCGCGTCTGGACTTAAAGTCCTTTTCCTCCAGGCAAGTGCTACCTAGCATAACATTTACCACACAACAAATAATTATTTGGTTTATCTCCCTTAATAGAGTGTTTGTTTCTGCTTTACTTGAGGGCTAGGGCTGAACCTCTCTTGCTTATTGCCGCAGCTCCAATAACCAAGAGAGTACCTGTAGTAGTTTCCTGTTGCTGCTGTGATAAATCAACACAAATTTAGTATCTTTAAACAAAATAAATGAATTGTCTTACAGTTCTGGAGGTCCGAAGTCTGACACAGGTCTCACTGGAGTAACATCAAGGTTTGACAGGGCTTCATTCCTTCTGGAGACTATAGGGAAGAATCTGTTTTCTTGTCTTTTGCAGCTTCTAGAGGCTGCCTGCCTTCCTTGGCTCATGGCCCCTCCTCCCATCATCAAAGCCAACAACATCAAGCTGAGTACTTCCCATACTGTCATTTTTCTATTTCTCTCTTCCATAGTCACGTTTTTCTCTCTGTTTTAAGGATCTTTGTGATTTCATTGGGCTCACACAGATAATCCAGGAAAATCTCGCTATTTTTAGGTCAGTTGATTAGCAATCTTAATTTAATCTGCAACCTAAATTCCCTTTTGCTATGCAATATGACATATTCAAAGTTTCTGGGGATTAGGACATGGACTTTATTTGAGGGGCCATTAACTTGCCTAGCACAGTACCTGACACATAAAAGGCTTTCAAATAAAAGTAGCTGAATGAAAGAATACATGAATAAATAAATGAATAAATAAGCATTAAGTGAAAGGTGTGGTAATGATAGAGAGACATGGGATGATGTCCAGGGAATAGATCTGTTTACGAGCCTCCAAGAAAAAAAGAAAAAAGCAAAGTAAACAAAACCTTGAAAAACAGTGTTTAAAGCTAAGGGATATCTTTGGGGTCACAAAGCCTGTAATTTCTAAGAGGAGAAAGTATCTGAAGCCTGACCTAAGATTTCATCTGCTTCGTTCCATTGAAAAAAGCAATACAGCATAGGACAGAGATTCTCAAACTTCAGTGTGTACCAGAAACATCCAAAGGACTTGTTAAAACATAGATTTC
The DNA here is from genome assembly GCF_028878055.3 of Symphalangus syndactylus. Classification (NCBI taxonomy): domain Eukaryota; kingdom Metazoa; phylum Chordata; class Mammalia; order Primates; family Hylobatidae; genus Symphalangus; species Symphalangus syndactylus. Next base: position 42,312,164 of record NC_072447.2, on the reverse strand, counting down.
TGGGCCCAAATCTAGCAGTATCTAGTTCAGTACATCTGTAATAAGGTACAAGAATTTGTCCTTCTAACAAGTTATGAGGTGATGCTGGTGTTGCTGGTTCAGGACCAACGTAACATAATGATGTTGTAAGTTTGATAACAGCTTATGTAGTAGAAAGGGCACAGATTTTTTTAAAAGGCCAGTCTTTGGGTTCAAACCCCTGTCCAGTCATTTATTATTTGTTTGACTTTTTGTAAGTTATTTAGCTTATCTTCAGTAGAATTTACATGGCTGTAGAATAAGAATAAATATTTTATAAGATTATTTAAGAAAATCATTAAGATGAAAATTACTACTTCATTAAAATATATGTAAATTTCCTATTTTCTAGAAGCTACTCAACAAATACTGATATCCTCCACTGTCCACTCCAAGTGAAGTTACTAATACTTTTAATAGAGCAAAGTTATGAATGGAAGTAATAACAGCGGGGTAGAGCAATATTAATGTGTCAACAGAAACAGCAGAAGCATGAAGCTTCCAGATCCTACATTAGGCAGTATGGAAGGATGGCCACATGAAGCAGCAGGAAAAGGAAAGCTGCTAGGAGTTAAGGTCCCTGTATTAAAAGACTGGGCAACAGCTGGAGCCTTAGCCACAGCTTAAGATTAGGAGTTGTTTTAGACTAACTGTTACCAATTATAATAATTAGTGCTCTCTTCTGCTCATAAAGGATCATAAAACTTATTAGCAGTAGGTCTTTTTAAAATCGTATATGATTTGGGATGGGTGATAAACGCTGGTTTTAGATTTTTTTTTTTTTTTTTTGAGGGAAAAGCTGTATGTTTCTACTCACAGTTCTCTGGGGAAATATCTCCCTTTATGAAGTTTTCTCTTTTTTTCGGTCAGATAAATGTGATTTACTTTTATTTTGTAAATATAGTATTTCAAAGATTATATGAAAGTCTTGAAATGCCCCATGTCATCATTATTCTGTCAAATATATCAAAATGTTGCAATTTGTATTGTTACAGCTTCTTCTAGTTGACAATCACCAGTCATTCAACTTATAACTATTGTTGCTCAGTGAAATCTTATTAGTAGTTATGCCCTTAAAGTGCAGATCCTGCCTCAATTTAAAACTGGAGTTATCCTAAAAACCCAATATCTTTTGTTCCAGTAAACTGAAATATGCTTGTGATATATCAAGTAATATGTTATACAGAATTCAAACTAGGCAACTTTTAATATACCAATTCCACGGTCTAATAAACGCTAAAAGTATTCCTAGAAAATTTCTTTCTCCTAGTAGACCTCCTCGGTTCCACACCAAGATTCTGTTTACCTGCCTACTGCTCTCATCCCTCAGCTGTTGTGAGGGTTGGCTGCTAATATTCGTAGCTGGCCTTTCTCCAGAAAATTGCCCTTACCTTGCCTGGGAAACAACACCTCCCTCAGCTCCCGCGGACAACCGCTGACCAATGACTGGTATTGGCATACAAAATTCTGTCCTCCTCGCCTCAAGGCAGTAACTATGTGTTACAATTCATGCTCCAGAGCTCCCTGAAGAGTTAGGTTCAATCTAGACTCCCGGTTAGACATGCTCTTGCTTGATTTTTATGTACCTGACTTATAAATACCTGCCGTATTTGCTTCCTTCACTTCTTTCTCCTGAGAGCACTTCTTCAATACATAACTTATTCAAGAATTCCCATCTGCCTCTGCTTCTATGAAAAGGAACCCAACACTCCTGAAATTAGATATTAAATTATTTCTGAATCATGTCTGGCTTTTATCTCCCAATGTTTTGTTAAAAAGAGGAAAATACTGAATTACTATACCTTTACTGTTTACCCAGGATAAGGATAATAGTAAATTAGAATTGATATAATACAGTGTTTAGTGAAGGGTTTTGAATTATTTGATCCAACTATCATCAGTTTATAAAAATGCTCCAAAATGATTAGCATGAGGATCACTTCTTTGGTCTGGATCCAGGAATGAGAGGGAAAATGAGGGAGCTACAGCAACCAACTGCTGTCACAGTGATAAGGGGCAAAGATAGTTGTGGATGCAAACCAATAAACGTATGTCCTGGTAATTCAACAGCCAGTAGCTGAGAAAAACAATTTGAGATTCCCTAGAGATCCCTATTTCCTGGTAGAAAGAATCAAATTGACCTGAATGCTGGATTATTAACCCCCAAACCAGGATTGTGGTTACATTTAGGGAGAAGGTCATGATAAGGAAGTAGCATGTGGGGAGTTGCTGCAGTGCCAACAATACTGCAGTTTATGACTAAAGCATTGGCTACGTGGTTCTCCATTCCATTAATACTTGTTTAACTGTGAATATAGATTTATGGTCTACTCTGAGTATAAACTTGAACATTTAAAAAGTTACACTTTGTATCTGCTTGCTACTATTAATTTGAATGCAATTAATTTTTCATATTTTTTATCATGCAGTTTATAAACTTCCTTGTTGAATGTAATAATCCGTAGATTTGGTTTTTTCAAACACAATATTATCTGAGAAAATGATATTTTTCTCCTTTCTAGTTATTTTTTTTGACTTATTGTACTGGCTTTCAAATTCAATATATTGTTAAATAGAAGTAATATGTCCCTGAACTTAAAAGGAACATTTTTCATATTTTTCCATTAATTATGGTTTTTACTGTGGGGTTTGTGGTGGTATCTTTAATCTAATTAAATATTTCCTTCTAGCATTTTTTAAATCATTTTTAAGTTAAAAATGATGTTAAATTGTACTGAACATGTTTTGCATTCCTACTGAGCTCTTAATATCCAATATTTTATTTTTAATTCTTAAATCCAATAAGGATATTCTCAGGTCTTTTGCTCCTTTTTATATTTCCTTATTTTAATCATATTTAATTGCTTCTTTTCTTTTTAAAACCTATCACTATACTCATTTCTATATTCTTCTTCTAGTAATTCAAGTACATGGAGTATTTTCAGGTTTAACTCTATAGTCTGATGCTCTTGCTGGCTTTCATATATGGCACTTAGTCCATTTTGTGTTTAGTGATTTTTGAATTTGACTTCATAATTCTGGAGACTTTATCTTTGAAAATCCTTTGAAGACTGAGCTTTAGCTGAGTTCCTCCAGAAAATATTTTCATTTTCTTCTGCAAGCTATCAGGAGGTTCTACCAGCTCTGGATTCTTTAAATTCTTGGATAAAGATTTTTCAAAATACCAATGTAGTAGGAATTTAGGCTATAGATGCACGTAAGATCAATACTTTGGCTACAAGTTTTCAAAGAAGATTTATTTTTTTGCCCCTGAACTCAATGCCAAAGATCAATTAGACATATTTCTTTGCATTATTCTGAAGGTGCAGAGGAAGGAAGGCAGATTTATTTCTAGCATATTCTTACTTTGAAGGTGTAGCTGCTGGGAACCCCAGCTTTATGTTGGGAGTATTTCCTATTAGACACACCAAATTGGATGATCCTTGTGCTTTGCCTATTTCTTTCCCCAAGTCTTGAAAGAGTTGGAAAATCAAAGTTCAAGTTCACACATCTGTCAGCTATTATCAGATTGAAAGCTATCTCTCAACGTTTTTCCTCTGAGTCTTAGCTTACATTTATTTTATTTAAAAATATTTTTCCAGCATTTTTTGTTGTGTTTTTTTCACTCAAAGGGTTGTTCAGGTTACTTAGTCAGCTAGGATGCCAGAGGCAATAACTTTAACTTTATGATTTCTGACCTCTCTTTCAACTTTGGAGTTGACACTATGTTTACTATATTAAAGATTTGTGGTTGGTAAGTGCTATATTTCTAAGAAGAAATAAGTTGTGAGTGCAAGCAATATAATTGTTCACTCATGAGAGGGTTTTGGGCCACATATTCCCACAGCTTATGCATCTATGTCCTTGCCCTAGGCTGTTCCATTTAACGCAGAGGGGATTTTTAGTTAAATGGTAACTTTAGTTTAACTAAAATCCCATTTCCCAATCATTTCCTAGAATGCAGTAACAATGCCTTGATATTGTTGAAAGTTATGTCTTTTAATAAAAGATAGCTTTCCAAAATAATGTCAAAATTCATACAGTATAAGATGCATCCAGCTTTTAACTATACAAACCTCTTCTAAGAATTAAACACGTTTCTTTTTAGTTAAATACACATTATCTTCCTCACAAGAATTTGGTCTTTTTGATTACAAACACGTGTGTTAAATCATACTTTTGCTTTCTGTAATTACCATTCTTGTGATGATAACACCAACCTCACAAAGTTGTGAGAATTACATGAGTATATGTATATGAAAAGTTTTTGCAAATCATAAAGGAATACAAGGTTACCAAACATATTTTATAAAATTAAATGTTACATCTAAATTCTCATAGCAATTTAAAAAATCATAGGTGGATACATGTTTACTTTTCCTTCCAAATTGTAAGCTTAATAATGAAAGGAACAAACTGATTTAATCTCCTGAAATCCCTAGAATTTAGCACTGTGCCTGGCACATAGTAAACATTCAATCACAAAGAATATTTGTTTAGTTGACAATAAATGAGAAATTTTTGATACATCTCATGTCATTAAAATATTCATTTTTAAGGGATATTTATTTTACACTAGGGATTTTTTGTCTTTTCTTCTTCCATATTTTGTATCTGTTAATAGGTGTCTATAACAACTTTAAAATAATGGTCTTTTGTGGAGATAAGAATTATGTTAAGATTATTTCCCCATATGTCAAATGAGAGAGTTTGATTGGATAAGGTGAATTGTTTTTCCCAGATGTAAGATCCTCTGAGCTTTGATATTAAATGTAGACATGTAATTTCTACACTGTAGTACTATCATGGTTAGCTTCTAGTTTAGAAAATGCATAACAGCAGATATGTAGGCAAAAGTATGCAAATATGCAATATTTGCAAGCATATGCAAATTTTCTTTTGCAATATTCATTTAATCCACTTTCCAAAATAGAACTATGCAAGGCCCTACCTCTGTACATAATCCTAATTGGGTTGCTTTATAAAGGCATAAACCATTGCTGCATCCTCCTGTTATCTTACCATCAAAACTTTTTTGCTTTGGTTATGGTCAATTTGGGGTCAATTTTTCTAATTTCCAAGGTGACAATTAGATAGCCTGATAAAATAATCCATGAGACAATGTGAATACATTTATGGAGGAGGAATTATAGTCAAGCATAATATATTATGATATCCTGTATGATTTAAATGTAATGAAATACAATATACTTATAACTGTTGTCTCACCAGAAAGAGTGCATTTATTATTAAGAATTTCAAAGTAGATTGTAATGAGGGTAGTGTGTAGCAGACCTCAGAGTAAACAGAGATCTTGAGGTCAGCAGATTGTATGTAAACTTGATGAGTTTGTAAGTCTTCATAAGGCTTTGGGGTATGTAAGGGATGTTCAAGGGAGCACCAACTATAAAAAAAAAAAAAAGTTTTCACATTGCTTGTATACTTTCAACTTCCTTAATCTATTATTTAAACTAGTACTATGAACAATATTTGTGCTTAATAAATGGCTAATAAACACTATATGACTAAAAGTTGAACATATTTCAAAATTAATATACTACTTGGGGAAATGAAAGAAAAGGAGCCTAATTTAATCTTTCCATTACAAATATTTCCTCACTCAGAAGGCATATTCTTTTAATACATAGTGCAAAATGTATGAATGTTGTTAAATAACCTTCCATTTACTTTTTCATAACTAGAGACATTGTTTTTAAAGACTGTCCCCATTTTCTATAACTGTACATTAAAGGCAAGAAAGAAAATATTATATGTAAAGACGCATTCTAAATATTCCTGAAAAGATAACATTTTGTTGTCAACTTAGACTGTGAAACAAGTGGATAGAAATCAAAATCACTCACAAGAGGTAGTCTTTTGAGACTTCTGTTGATGTCCATATTACCCACAAGGAGCGCCTAAGTTATCTGTGGAAAGTATTGTGTGGCTATAGATTTAGGGATCTTACTCTTGCTATCAAACTCCCTTTAGGTAGTGAATCAAGGGAGTGTAAACTGAAAAACTTACAGATAAGGAATTTTGAGTACTTATTAATAATTCATCCATCCCTTCTGGCATTTAAATGACTATAAAAAGTTACTAATCTGTGGGCATGTCATGCTTTTTCTCTTCACATCAGTTTCTTGGTTTCTACTTGGTTTTCTTTCCTCACTTTTGCCTTTTGAAAATTAAGAATATAAGACATTATTACTTTAACATATCATCTGTTTTCACAAATCATTACTTGGTAACAAATTATTTAGAATTCTTACGATGTTAAAGAGATCAATCATGTGAGAACAGAAATCTCTACAGCATGATTTGATTGTAAACTACGTTTTGAGCATGCTTTACAACATAAGCAGAATTTGTACATTAGCAACATTCATATTAAAAAATATTAAATTAGAAATTCTTAGCTTTATATTTTCATTCTCTAATGTCCCTTGCATTTGGCTTCCATGAAGAAGCAGACATGGTATGAAAGAAACTGATATCACAAATATAGGAATACAAATAAGACTGGGGATGGCAAATTGATAACACAAATCCAACTATCTACCTTCTTATACCAGTAACACGTATGACTAATTAAGCAAAGCATATTCTGCCTTCTCTTCATTAAGATGTGGCATTTCAAGTAGGGCTCTAGAGACAGTGGCTGCCCGACAGAGGTAGAATAAATCTAACATCATTTCTCATCACTGATCGAAAAAATGTTTGGGAAATAAAGATTCGGTTCAATTTATTCAACATTTTACAGATTTGGGTATTCAAAATGATAACTGAGGCAATGTACAGATGAATTAATTCCACATTTTTGAGGCCTTAACATGTATCAATTGTTGATCTATATCCTGAATATACAAAGATAAATTAAGACAAGTTCCTTGCTGTCTGTCTATAAGTCTATTAGGGGAGTCATACAAATAAACTATTTCAGTTCCAAGTAAGATACCATAAAAATAATGGGAAAAAATGCTGTAGGAACATAGAGAAAGAGGGAAGAGCTCTGTTATTGCCCAGAGTACCTGAGGAAGACTTTTATTGAGAAACTAATAACGTTTGAATAAGTCTTGAAAGATGAGTAGAAAATGGAGTAGGAAGATACACAAGAACAAGACCACTCCAAGAAGAAATAATGACAGGACAAAAGTAAGATTATAATGGGATATGTCTTGATTTGAGAAAGGTGAATCATTTGGTGAGGCTGCATGGAAGAAAAGGAGAACAATATAAAGATTACAGGTTATGAGAGGCCCATGTATAAGTTTTATCCTTTAGGCAGCGAGGAGAAAGTAAAGACTTTAAGCAAAAGGAGGTATATGGTAATTTAGTTAACAATGTGACAGATAAAATAGAAAAACGATATTTTTATTTTGAGATGGAGTCTCACTACGTTGCCCAGGCTGGAGTGCAGTGGTGTGATCTTGGCTCACTGCAACCTCTGCCTCCCAGGTTGAAGTGACTCTCATGCCTCAGCCTCCCAAGTAGGGAGACAGTCCTGGGACTACAGGAGCGTGCCACCACGGCTGGCTAATTTGAAAATGACATTCTGATGGCAGAAATATCACTTAGAATAATGATCCCCAAAGTAAATTAAGCACACTCTAGGGAACCTTAGGTAATCCATTGGAGTATGAAAAGAAAATATTAGAACATTTACTTTTATTTAAAAATAAGAAAGAGAATAAATTTAACTTATATTTAATATATGGATTGACAGACAAATTTAAATACTCTTATAATGGGGTTGTATATGCAAACATTTTTAAAAAGAAAACAAATACAGCTGTGCCCTTTTTTAAAAAAATTATTTTATTTTTATTTTTGAGATGGAGTTTCAGTCTGTCACTCAGGCTGGAGAGCAGCGGCATGATTTCAACTCACTGCAAACTCCGCCTCCCAGGTTCAAGCTATTCTCCTGCCTCAGCCTCACAAGTAGCTGGGATTACAGGCACCCACCACCATGCCTGGCTAATTTTTTGTATTTTTAGTAGAGACAGGGTTTCACCATGTTGGCCAGGCTGGTCTCGAACTCCTGACTTCAAGTGGTCCACCCTCCTCGGCCTCCCAAAGTGCTGGAATTACAGGCATGAGCCACCATGCCCGGCCAGCTGTGCCCTTTTAAAGCTACTCTCTGCCCTTCTCTGTCCTGACCATAGCCTAGAGAGGATGACTTCTATGTTCTACTTCAACCAAGTTCCCATCCTCTCTGGCTCTCAGATTCAGCCAGCGGATTGTAACGGTAACAGACTGAAGTGTGAGAAGACAGAGAATTTGGAGAATATATTACCCTGACTTTCTCCTGACTAATATGAGATTTGTTAGTGAATGATTTATTCTATTAAGACAGCAGCTTGGCCAGGTGCAATGGCTCACACCTGTAGTCCCAGCACTTTGGGAGGCCGAGGTGGGAGGATTGCTTGAGCCCAGGGGTTTGAGACCAGCTTGGCCTACATGGTGAAACACTGTCTTCAAAAAATACAAAAAGTAGCCAGGCCTAGTGGTGCGCACCTATAGTCCTTGCTACTCAGGAGGCTGAGGTGGGAGGATCACTTGATCCAGAGAGGTCAAGGCTGCAGTGAGCTATGGGCGTGCCACTGCACTACAGTCTGGGCAACAGATCAAGACTCTGTCCGAAAAAAAAAAAAAAAAAAGACAGCAGCTCTTACTGGGGAGAGCAAAAGAGGGCAAGAAAGGAGAAGACAGGCCAGGCACGGTGGCTTATGCCTGTCATCCCAGCACTTTGTGAGGCTGAGGCGAGTGGATCACTTGAGGTCAGGAGTTCGAGACCAGCCTGGCCAACATAGTGAAACCCCCGTCTCTACTAAAAATACAAAAATTAGCTGGGCATGGTGGCACATGCCTGTAGTCCCAGCTACTCGGGAGGCTGAGGTAGGAGAATCACTTGAACCTGGTAGGCGGAGGTTGCAGTGAGCCGAGATCACACCATTGCACTCCCGCCTGGGCAACAAGAGTGAAACTCCGTCAAAAAAAAAAAAAAAAAAAAAAAAAAAAGAAAGAAAGAAAAAGAAAGGAGAAGACAGCAGAGAAGTGAAAAGAAAAGAAGAAAAGAGAAGAAAAAATGAAGAAAAACATTGAGGAGGAGGATGGATTAAAGCTGTACTTCTTCACTCAGAGACACCACATACATATGGGAGGAACAGTTAAGGGCAATCATACTACAATAAGCAACTACAGCCAGGGAAGCAAACTCTTCCAAAAAATAAGAGGAGACACTTCCCAACTCATGTAATGACATCACTATTAGCCTGATACTAAAATGAGAAAAAGACTATATAATAGAATACCACAGACCAATATAACTCATAAATGTACATTCAAAAATTCTAAACAAAATATCAGCAAGTCACATCCAACAAAGTATAAAAAGAAGTATATACCCTGACAAAGTGGAATTTATTCTAAGTGTGGAAGGCTGATTCAACATTCAGAAATCAGTGGAATCCATCATAAGAACAGGCTAAAAAAGAAAAATTATATGATCATATCAAATGAGGAAGAAAAATCATTTCACAAAATCCACCCCCTATTCATATTAAAAACACTAAGCAAGTTAGGAATGGAGGATATTTCCTCAACTTGTTAAAGAGAAGCTACAAAAACCTATAACTATCCTCATGTTTAGTGGTGAAAGACTGAATGCTTTCCCCCTAAGATCAGGTACAAGGCAAAACTGCTCTCATTATTCTTATTCAACATAGTACTGGGAATTCTAATAAGGGCAATAAAGCAAGAAAAAGAAAAGGAAGTAAAAGTCATACAGATTGAAAAGTAAGAAATAAAACTGCCCCTATTAGCAGATGACATGATTGTTTACATAGATAATCTGAAGGAATTTACAAAAACTCTCCTAGCACTAGTAAATGAGTTAGTTTAGCAAAATTCTTAACAACATTGAAGTGAAGAAATATACTACTAGATTAACCTTTTGACCAAAAAGTACATAAGAAGGGAACTTATTATTTATAAAACAATGTAGGCAAAGCACTTCATATCAAAATATATAAAGAGCAAAAACTCTACTTATATATCTTTATTGTTGAAGAAGAATGCTTAGAAATAAAAAATAGCCATATTAAGAAATTAAAAATCATAATTAGAAAAGCCATATATCTTAAATATGAAAATGATGGATTTTTCCCAGTAATAAGATAGAATAAAAATGCAGAAATTTTTATTAATTAAATAACTAAAAGGTATTATAAAGGATAAGCATGAGAAAGACTACTAGTGTTTCCCCAATGCCCATTGACCTCTTTCTTTTTTGAAGTAATAGAATCATTAATGCCTGCCTGGTTTATTTACTTTTCTTTTCTCGTTTGTTTGAGACAAGGTCTCACTCTGTCGCTCAGCCTGGAGTACAGTGGCATGCACATGGCTCACTGCATCCTCGACCTCCTGGGTGTAGGCAATCCTCCCATCTCAGCCTCCCTAGCAGCTGGAACTACAGGCATGTGCCACCATGCCCGGCTAAATTTTTTGGTACTTTTGTAGAGATGGAGTTTCACCATGTTGCCCAGGCTGGTCTCGGACTCCTGGGCAATCCACCCATCTTGGCCTCCCAAAGTGCTGAGATTACAGGTGTGAGCCACCGCACCCAGCCTCTTGCCTGGTTTAAAGTTGACATGTCCAGTAAAGTTCTTTATTCTTCTGGCTGAGGTGCAGATGTGATGGCTAGATCTCAACAGTCATTATGGACCATGAGTCAGAAGATGCATATTGATTTTAATGGAGTTACAGGATAGAAAGTGTTGGAATATATGCAGACTATAGACCCTTAAATTATTCATTTCAAGAATTTGTTTATATGAGTGAAAAATAGCCTTCTATGTAAGTGGTGTCTCCAAAGGAGAGCTTTAGCAGAATGTAAGACTGACATTCTTCCAAAAAAATAAAAAACGGCTGAGAACCTCTAATTAAGCGGAAGATTAAGAGCTTTTTCTTCTCATCAAAGTCTACAGTTTCAGATGGCCACAAGGAGCTGCTATTAGGCTGAGGGACAGGAGTTTGGTAGAATGTAGAGGCTAGTAAATAAAAGACTGGAGTCTCAAGGCTTAAATACATGTCTAAATATGGAACTGGCCTGAAACAAATAGGCCAGAAACTAATTAAGTTTTTAAAGTAAATTTTTTACCATAAAAATCCCAAAGAATACAAACAAACCCAAAATACAAACCAAGACTGAAAAATCCTGTGACTGTTTAACCCATAAAGCAATCCCCAGGCCTCTAAAACTACACAGCAAGAAGCTAGTTGCAAAAGCTCTGCAGCTATGCTTCAAATATGGCCACATGGGGCAAAAAGAAGCACCACAGAGGAACACAGAAAAAAAAAATCATCATTCTAGAAAACACAACCAGAGCAACTTCCAGTCAACTTACTGCATTGCTATGGTATAGAATTCAATAATGGTTTGATAATGGCTAAAAATCAGTGATTATTATCTGTATTTCTTATTTTCCCTTTTTTGAATGGGAAATTCATCTTGGTTGTTCTATTAATACTTCATCATTTAATATTAAATAACCATGGGTCTGATTACATGTCTGGAAAACCAGTACCATATACAAATCTGAATGACAAGATGACCAATCACCCACAGAGCTCAGATTTTGAGACATAGTAACTATACGGTACAGTGGGGTTTGTTTCCTTGGGAACAGATATATATGATTCTATATGGGAAAAAGTTATTCATGGATACTTGGGTTCCCAGACTGCTAGTTGTTCCCCAAGTTTGCCCATTCTCAATTTTTTAATGTAATAATATAACTGCTTATGTTTAATAGGACATATGGCTGCCCAGAATAAAGACTACATTTTCCAGTTTGCTTTGCAGCCAAGTGTGTCTATGTAACCAAGTTCTGGTCAATGGGATATATATGGAAATGGTTTGTTCCAATTAGGACAGGATCATTCCTATTTCAATTAGAACGAAGAAGAAGTATGTTCTGTCTCCTTCATTCTTTCTCTTAAATGGAATGTGGACGGGATGAATGGCGTAATTAATCCATCATAAAGGTTGTCAACATTGATTGTCATGAGGTAGAAATATAGAGGAAGCCTGCATCCGCCTAGATGCCTACCAGCCTTGGAATTTTAACTCCATATATATTTTTAATACAACAGAAAAGTAAATGCTTATCTTTGGAGAACTCTGATGTGCATTCCAAATGTTCCCATAATTTTTCCTCTCTGGTGCACTTCATTCCTTTCTGCATTATTATACTTCCGTTTGGAAGAGTTCTCCTTCTGCCTAAATAATAATATTTAGTATATCTTTTAATGTAGGTTTGTTAACCTCCCCCCAACTCCCAGAAATCTTAAACTGTCTTTGAAAATTATTTTATTTCTTTTTTTGAAGGAAAGTTTTGCAGATTATACAATTTATATTTAGCTGCTATCTTCTTTCAGGACTTCAAATAGCTATTTTCTTCCTACTACCATTTTTCTGTTTCTGTTGTAAAGTAAGCTGTCAGTCTTGTTGATGTTCTTCTAAAAATAATTATTTTCAGTGTCTCCCTTTAAGATTAACCATGATGCATAGGTGTGGTATTTTTTGTACTTTTTTCTGCTTTGGATTTATAGATATAGAATCTGAGATGTCTTATCCTTTGTCCCTTTGGGGATATTTTTGCCAATAACTCCTCAAATATTGCTTTTGCCTCATTTTTAATCACACTTTTCCTTTGAGATTCTATATTCACATGTATGGGGTGGGGGGAGATAGATAGACATATGATTGGGCTACATATATGTGTGTGTGTATATATATATTCCTTATACTTTTATCTCATATATATTCCTTACATTCTTACTTATTTTATATCCTTTTTCTCTTGCTTCAGTCTGAATATTTTCTAATTTATCTTTATTTAGGGAATGACCTCCTTTGCTGTGTCTAATCTTCTCTTAATCACACACACTTTATTCCTAATTTCAGTTTTGTTATTTTCTAATTTCCATTTGATTTAATTTGGTAAAAGTATCCATCTTTGAATCCATTTTTGCACATATTGATCCTATTTATTTTAAAGGTAGTATCTAAAAACTCTACTAACTGTATCACCTGTCAATTTATCTTATTTTAAATATATGATCTCTTAATTTCCAGTCCTTTAGTCCTATCTCTTCACATATCTGGCAGTTGTTTTTAATTAATATACTTTATATTTTTCCTTGGTTCAGACAGCTAAAATATAGATATTTTAAGGGTATATATATAAAGTTCATATATATTAATGCAAAGTATATATAAATATATATTATATATACTTTATTTTTAGAGCAGTTTTAGATTTACAGAAAAATTCAGCAGAAAGTAGAGTTCCCATATATCCATTCTCCCTCAACAGTTTCCCCTGCTATTAATATCTTACAAACTTTGTATAGGGACAGCAGCGATGTTATACTATCACTTGACTAAATGCATCACCTGATCACACACACACACACGCACACACATGCACACCATAAACACCAATATTATTTTTGCAAAAACATAAGTAAAATATTAGCAAATTAAATAGTACATTAATACATCATGACAAACAGAGACTGTTTAATGGATGCAAAAAATAGTTTAACACTTAAAATCTGTAAACTATATTCAATAAACAAATCTACCAAGAAAATTAATGGTGATCAAGAAATTGACCAACCCAAAGAAATCTACAGATTCAGTGCAATCGCTATCAAAATACCAATGACATTCTTTGCAGAAATAGAAAACAATTCCTAAAATTTATATGGAACCACAAAAGACCCAGAATATCCAAAGCTATCCTAGGCAAAAATAACAAAACTGGAGGAATCACATTACCTGACTTCAAATTATACTATAGAGATATAGTAACCAAAACGGCATGGTACTGGCATGGGTACCATGCCACCATTGGAATAAGAGTCTTTGGTAGAATTCCCTTCTAACAAAAAGCAACCCAATAAGTCATTTCTCTTTCAGCAAAGAGCAGCAACCTGAAAGATCAGGCTGCAAACACAGATAAGGAAGGCAAGTTCTAACACAGAAAGGGACCTCCCGTGTACACCAATGGAGAAGAACAGATAACCAATGTATCCACACACCTACAGTGAGCTCCTTTTCAACAAAGGTGACAAGAACATACACTGGGGAAAAGACAGTCTTTTCAATAAATGGTTCTAGGAAAACTGGATATCCATATGTGGAAGAATGAAACTAGACTTCTGCCTTTCACCATATACAAAAATCAAATCAAAATGGATTAAAGACTTAAATCTAAGACTTCAAACTATGAAACTCCTACAAGAAAACTTTGGGAAAAGTCTCTGGGACGTTGGTTTGGGCAAAAATTTCTAGAGCAATACCCACAAGCACAGGCAACCAAAGCAAAAATGGACAAATGGGATCACATCAAGTTAAAAAGCTGCTGCACAGCAAAGGAAACAATCAACAAAGTGAAGATACAATACACACAATGGGAAAAATATCTGCAAACTACCCATCTGACAAAGGATTAATAACGAGAAGACATAAGGAGCTCAAACAACTCTATAGGGAAAAAAATTCTAATAATCTGATAAAAAATGGGCAAAAGATTTGAATAGACACTTCTCAAAAGAAGACATACAAATGGCAAACAGCCATATGAAAAGGTGATCAACATAATTGATCATCAGAGAAATGCAAATCAAAACTACCATGAGATATCACCTAACCCCAGTTAAAATGGCTTACAACCAAAAGACAGGCAATAACAACTGCTGGTGAGGATATGGAGAAAAGAGAGGAAATCAGTATATCGAAGAGATATCTGTACTCCCATGTTTGTTGCAGCACTGTTCACAATAAACAAGATTTGGAAGTGAAACTGGCCTCGTTGTCTGGGGTGTCACCCGAAGTTCTTAGTCTTACAGACCAAGATATCAAGGATGAGGACACTCCAAGGGTGAGGTTAGAGCAGAAGTTTAATAAGCAAAAGGACCAAAGCTCTCTGGTGCAGAGACGGGTCCTGGAAAAACGGGTTGCTGTTTTACAGTGAAATGCAAGGGTTTTTATAAATGAGCTGGTGGAGAGGGGTGATTCATTTACATAAGGCACGAAAAACGGGTCAGGACTAGGTGTGTCATTTGAGTAAGTCATGAATTTCTGACTGTCCCCACCCCAACCTTTCTAGTGCACATGCGGGCTCTTTAGCATAAGTTACTCCATGTTGCTTATCTCTTCCAACTGCACACGTGTAAAAGGGCAGGGCAGAACCCTCGAAGGTGGACGTGCCTGGTCCAGGGCAGTTCTTCTTACCAGTGCTGTTGCAGGCACCCCCCACCTTTTGCAAGCTTCCTTGTCTGAGTATATCCAAGAAGGGAGAGGAATATGCTCAACGGGGCCCACTGTATGTCAGCAAAACTTGCTGATTACACAGGAGGTCCCTTTCTTTGTTAGAACTTGCCTTCCTTATCTGTGTTTGCAGCCTGATCTTTCAAGCTGCTCTTTGCTGAAAGAGAAATGACTTATTGGTCTTTTTGTTAGAAGGGAATTCTGCCAAAGACTCTCACCCTAACTATCTGCCTAAATGATTTCTTTCTTTCTTTCTCCTCTCTCAGAAGCAACCTAAGTGTACCTCAACATGTGAATGGATAAAGAAAATGTAGTGCATATACACAATGGAGTACTATTCAGCTATAAAAAAGAATGAGATCCTGTCATTTACAACAACATGGATGGAACTGGAGATCGCCATGTTAAGTGAAATAAGCCAGGCACAGAAAGACCAACATCACATGTTCTCACTTAATTGTGGGATCTAAAAATCAACACAACTGAACTCATGGACATAGAGAGGATAAGGATGGTTACCAGAGGCTGGGAAAGGGAGTAGGGGTATGGGGGGAATAGGGGTGTGGGGGGAAGTTGGGCATGGTTAATGGGTATAAAAAATAGAAAGAATGAGTAAGGCCTATTATTTGATAATGCAGAGGGTGACTATAGTCAATAATAAGTTAATTGTACATTTTAAAATAACTAAAATAGTGTAATTGGATTGTTTGTAATATTAAGTGTAAATGCTTGAAGAGATGGATACCCCATTCTCCATGATGTGAATTATTACACATTGCATGCCTGTATCAAAACATCTAATGTACTCTACAAATATATACAACTACCATGTACCCATAGAAATTAAAAAATTTAAAAACTTAAAAAATACAAATTTTACAAGTAGCTCAGTGTAGACAGAAAATTTCTTAGCTTGATAAAAACTACTTAGCAGAAACTTAGCAGACATCATAATAATGGTGAAATATTACTATCATTACTTAATTGGAAAAACACAAATGGTTAAAATTTATTTGAAGAAAAATAAAACAATTACTAAAAACCCTTATTGAAGGAAATAAATAGACTTTAATTTTTGGAGAGATACGCTATGATCTTCAATGGTAAGACTCAGCCTTGTTAAAGCATCATGTCTCTCCAAACTTATCAAGCAATTAAATGAAGAATATTAAACAAGAACAGCTTAAAAATGAGGGAAATTTTATTAGATATCAAAACAGTCATTCAGTCTTTTATTCATTGATTTGTTCCCTCACGAAATATTCACTGCATGCCTACATTCTATCAGATACTGTATCTATTGGGAATTCTATCCTGAGTAAAATCACAATTCTTGTCCTTACAAAGCATATTTACTATTTTGGGCATATATTAATTTATAAAAACTTATAAAAAGAGAGGCCAGGCGTGGTGGCTCACGCCTGTAATCCCAGCACTTTGGGAGGCCAAGGCTGGCAGATCATGAGGTCAAGAGATTGAGACCATCCTGGCCAACATGGTGAAACCCCGCCTCTACTGAAAAATAAAAAATTAGCTGGGCGTGCTGGCGTGCACCTGTAGTCCCAGCTACTCAAGAGGCTGAGGCAGGAGAATTGCTTGAACCCGGGAGGCGGAGGTTGCAGTGAGCCGAGATCATGCCACTGCACTCCAGCCTGGGCAACAGAGCGAGACCCCATCTCCAAAAAATAAAAAAATAAAAAAATGAAAAAATCTTATAAAAATAAATCATAATCTGTGCTACATTGCTGAGGTAGTTGGAATTAAGAGAGCTTATTATAGAGGACTTTGGATCTTGATATATGGGTCCAAGAGGAAGTATTAATGGAGCTAAAATCCGAAGTTCATTTTAGACACTGGTATTAGCAGCACATGGATGACAAATAATCAATGAAAGAGAGAGGGGATATTTCACATTGGTGGGTAGAGTATACATGATATGAGACCACATATGAAGACCAGGCCCTTCATTTGAATAAAGAATATTATATCTCTACTTCACATCATTTACTTTATAAGTTAAATACTTTGTAGATTAAAGGTCTAAATATGAAAACAAAACTTTGAAATTACTAGAAAATATAAAAGATTGGGGTTCTTTCTAATTTAGCGTGAGAAATGAATTGTTAAATTAGAAAACGTTTCAGAAAATATAAAAGAGAATTTGAGAAAGATTACTACCTAAATTTAAACACACTTTTATGCTAAAAGATCACAAGTAAAAATAAACTACAAAATAGCAGGAATATTTATACATCTTACAAAAGGGCACTTATCAAAACGAGTTAGCATTGTTTGTAATATCAAAAATGGGGTAAAATAATGGATTTTTGGCATATAGAATGCAATACTGTACTATGTACTACTTACAAGAACAGACCTAGCTGTTTGTCTATTATGTATTCAGTAATTTTTTTAAAAAAATTACTTGTAGAACTACGTGTATAGTTTGCATAGGTAGGTAACTAGGTAGATAGGTAGATAGACACATACATACATATGTAAACACATAGATGAAGGAAGAGAGAGAGAGGCAATGTACTAATCACACATAAACATATATATGTAAGAGATAGAGAATAGCTTTGTTCCTAACATTATATGGATGAATCAAAGATGTGTGAATGGAATCATTAATAGAACTTATCATTTAAAGAAAGTATGTGGTGAGTCATTATATGACTCACTAAAAGGTGAATGCAAACAGCCACATTTTAAAATATAGATAATTACATATAATCACTATTTTGTCACTTTGGGTTTTGAAGAAGCTACCTGTTTGCTTCTGCATTCTAATAAAAGTAGATGCTCTTAATTTAGTGATTCAGAAGCTTATGGTCTTGGTTGCATTCCAGCTAATGTGTTTCATAGGCACTGACTCAGCTGTTGAAATAACTGTGGTATTTGAGTTGATAATGACATGACCCTCAATATCAGGTGTTTCTCATGAAGTGTTTCCATTTATGGAATTCATTTTCCCCCTGAATTGGTGAGAGCCAAATCTATTTTAAAACTTGTAGCTCCCAAATGAATCCTATTAATCAGTGATGTGGGTGTGTGATGAATCAAATTGTTAAAGAGTACTACTTTCTAATTTAAAGTTGGTTGACGTGGTAAGCTGAATAATGAAAGATATCAGTTCCTTGTCTCTGGATATAGGAAAAAGGAGTCTTTGCATATGTAATTATGTTAAGGATGTGGAGATGAGGAGATTATCCTGGTTTACCCAGGTCGAATCTAAATGCAATCACAAATATCCTTTTAAGGGACATTAAGCAGAGAGATACTTGTCACAGACCAAAGAGCAGAAACAGAGTATTATAACAGAGGCAGAGATTGGAAGGATATAGCCACAAGTCCAGAAATGCCCGAGGAATGCCCCTGGCCACCAGAAGCTGTAAGAGGCAAGCAACAGATTCTCTTGTAGAGTCTCTAGAAAGAGTGTGACCCAGTCAACACTTTGATGTCTGCCCAGTGATACTGATTTTAGACTTCTGGCCTGCAGAACTGTAAGAGAATAAATTTCTGTTGTTTTAAGCCACCAAGTTTGTGGTAATTTATTATGGCAGTCATAGAAAATTAATACAGTTGATGTCATAAATTTTTATGCATCCACACAGGGAATCAGGTACGTTTATTCTAGAAAATTGATGAGACACTTCTGAAAGTAAAAAATAAAATAAAAGCATGTTTAATACAGATTGTTTTGTTGGAAATGGCAATAAGCTTTTTTTTCAACTTGTATTTCTAAGACACAAGTTTTTACTCAGCCTGTAGTGCTGTGGATTTGACTCCCATTTGAGAGTGCCTTACCTCCCTGTAGACAATGTGGATTACAAATAAACCCCTGCACCATTTTCTGAGAGAAAATGAGATTTGGTAGTTTGAAAGAAAAGGATACAAACAATGATTCTATGATTCATATAGCAGATGTCTAGGAGTTTGTCTTATGTAAGCTCTCTTAGATTTGACTTAGATTCGCCTGAAAGTTATTGGGTTTAAAGGTCTGTCTACCTCTTAGAACAGAGTTAAATAAAAATAAGTTGCTTTACTTCATTAGATGATGTCTGACCATTGCCTGTTAACAACCATCTGCAAGGAGCTTTTGGTGTGACTCAATTATTCTAGGTTTGTTACATGAGAATTACACACTTCATCCACGAATTAGGGGTGACATAATAGAGGTATGCTTTTCTCCCTGTTAGCACCAAGGTGAATTGCAGAAAATCAAGTCCAGTATAAATGAATGTTCTAACCTTGGATATGAGAGAGAAAAGATGATAGGGTGCTAATAGTTAAGTGGAAGTAGCAGATAGGGTCTTCTATTGACTGAAAAATATCACAAGTTGGAAGGAGAAGTCATGAATGGATACAGAGGATGAACGATTCACAGGGTGAATGGCAAATACCAGGTTTATCTTCCAAGAGATTTTATACATTTTGTGCAAAGGGCTAACTTGTTTCCCTGTAAAGTCATAGGTAGCAATGTAGTCAAGAATATTAGAAATAAGAATCCAAGGAAAAAAATCAATATTATCTTTCAAAAACATATAATGGGCACTCTATGCATATTAAAGTAATTAAAACTACTATATCTTATTCTTGTCAGTTTTGTAATTGTTTCTGGAAAAATCTTTTCTAATTCCTCTATCTTCATAGTCTGCAGCATATATAAACTACTTTATCATTCCTGTTTCCTCTTTTTATCATTGGCACAATGTTTCCTCAGTGTAGGTCTACTTTGAAATGACTGCATATTGTGCAGTTTTATAAAATAAATTAAAATTATAAATTATTAGTTACTATTATTTTTGACTTTACAAAGTGAAAGTCTTCTACCAATTCATCTCTATTCCTGTGCTAGTCTCCCCTTCGTCACTGAATTTGTAGTATTGAATGAAAGTTGACAAAAATCTTACATTTTAGTATTTTAAACTTTAAAACTGTTAATATTCCAATCGTGATTGGATCATTTAGTGGGAGCAACAGGTTCTAATTGATCAACTGTGTACATACCAATATCATGAGCACTCTTAAATTACATAATCATTTGAACCACTGTAATAGCCAGCACACATACCACATTAAAGTTTTAGGTATGATAAAATATGTGTTGCCTTAGAAATCTAGGAGAACAATCATGTCTTAGTTATCTATTGTGCCTTTGAAATTTTCCCCAAACACAGTGACTTGAAAATGACAATATTTATTATCTCCTACTTTTGTGTGTCAGGAATCCAGGAATGGCTTAGTTGGGTCCTCCAGCTCAGGCTCTCACATGGCTGCAATTAAGGTTCAGCTGAGGCCATAGTCTCTCAGGAGCAGAATCCACTTCCAACCTGAATCAGTAGTCGTTTGCATGATTAATTTCCTTGCAGGCTGTCGAACTGATGGTCTCAATTCCTTGCAGGATATTGGTCAGAGACCACCCTCAGCTCTTTGCCACATATTCTTTTCTACAGTACAGCTCACAAGACGGCAGCTTGCTTTCTCAAAGTGAGCAAGTGAAAGAGAAGTGAGAGTGTCAGCAAGACAGAAGTCAGTTTTGTAACCTAAGTTTAGAAGTCACATGCCATTGCTTTTGCTGTTCTCTATTTGTCATAATAACTAGGTTCAGTTCATATTAAAGGGAAAAAGTCAGACAAAAGTGAAAATTCTAGGAGGTGAGAGAGGAGCCATTTTAGAAGGCAGCCTACCAAAGATATGCATTCCTCTTTTTCAGTTGAATAACAATGTAGGTTGGTCCATTTATCACAATTTGATATGAATCACTTTGCCCCCCAAATTATTCAGTTGCAAGGTAGTTGTTATTTGAGGATATATGTGTAGACATTCCTCTGATTTAAAAAGAGACATTTTTATGTTATTTCAGTACAAGTCACCACATAAAAAGCTTATCATTCTAACAAATACTACTTCTCTACCTCTTAGTCCACGAGTGCTACTCTAAACAAAATGCCTGAGATTGGAAAATTTATAAACAACAGACATTTATTTCTCACAAGTCTGCAGGCAGGAAGTCCAAGATCAAGGCTCTGGAAGGTTTGGTGTCTGGTGAGGGGCCAGTCTCTGCTTCTAAGATGGCGCCATTTTTGCTGCAACCTCCAGAGAAGATGAATGTTGTCCACATTGTGGAAGAGATGGAAGGGCAAAAGAGATGGAAGGGGCAAACTCTGTCCCTCAAACCCTTTTTTAAGGGCTCTAATCCCATCCATGTGGGTAGAGCTTTTATGGCCTAAGCATCTCCTAAAGGTCCCACCTCATAATACTGTTGCATTTGGGATTAAGTTTCAACATGAATTTTGGAGAAGACACAAACATTCAAACCATAGCAACCTCCCTTCCACCAAATCTGTTTCTTTCACTTTATTCTTGTATTACATATTCTACTGGTAAATCATATTATACCAAACTTGATCTAACATGATACAAATTTACTATGTGTCATAATTTCAAGTTAGTTTTAAGGTGATTCTACAAATGTGGTTTTGATAACCTTACCAAGCAAGTATACACATATACATCAGCGTAACTGAGTCTACTCTCATGCTATTTAAATTTGTAAAACACATGGCCTATGTCCTGAAACGTCTTTCTTGCTTTATTTTTCTAGATAGCACTTTGCACTATCCGATATATAGAATGTTTTACTTGTGTTGCACTATCCGATATACAGAATGTTTTACCAGCTGTTTCCTCTAATAGAATATAAATTCCATGAAGAAAAATAGTTTTATTGGTATCTTTAATGCTGGAACAGGATTCGGCACACAATTGGAACTGAAGAAATATTCAATGAAGAAATGAACTGATGAATGTCTACATATACCATGTGTGAAATTAAAAAAAAAAAATATATATATATAGGTGTCTGCCCCTCAGTTCCTGACACAGATCTTCTAAAACTCTTGTAATTTCCTAAGCAATAGGAATGCTAGGATCATCTTTTGTTTTACTATTTGGTTTTTGACCCTGGTTCCTGAGGCTCAAAAAGAGAGCTCCTGGATCCATTGGAATTTCCCAGGTGATAGGAGGATCTTTTGTTCTAATGACACATTCTTGGTGAGATCCTGGATGGGGGTGGTCACCAGAAAAACCAATCCATGATTAGAAGCTTGGAACTTTCAGCCCTACTCCCTGTTCTTCTGGGAGGTGAGAGGAGTTGGAGACTAAGTTAATAATTGATCATGTCTATCTGTTGAAATCGCCATAAAAATCTCAAAAGTATAGTGGCTCATAGAGCTTCTGGGGTGGTGAACGCATTCATGTGCCAGAGGTGTGGCACATCCCAACTCTACAGGAACAGAAGCTCTTGCACTCGGGACCCTTCCAACCTCTTTCTCTTGCTGTGTATCTGTATCTTTTGTAGTATCCTTTCTAATAAACCAGTAAACACAAGTAAGTGTTTCCCCGAGTTCTGTGAGCCATTCTAGCAAATGACTGAATCTGAGAAGCGGATTGTGGGAACACCAATTTGTAGCCAAGTTGGACAGAAGTTGAGGACCCACCATTTGTGACTGGTATCTGAAGTGGGGGCAAGTCCCATGGGACTGAGTCCTTAACCTGTGCGGTCTACGCTAACTTCAGGTAGATAATGTCAGAATTGAATGAAATTATATGACATCAGTTGGCGTCTGCAGATAGTTAGAGAATTGCTTGATATGTGAAATTAAAAAAAGCCTCACACATCTAGTGTCCAAATTGAAGTGTTCTGTGTTGAGTGTGAGTAGAGAAAAGTTTGATTTTCCTGTACACCATGACACTACGTGTTGAGCCTCCAAGATAATTCTTTCTAGGCCTCTGCTAGTTTTATACCAGCCTCCCAAAATATGTTAAAAAATTATTTATTTATATAATTTACTATAAACAAGGTAACCTTCTTTCCAGGAATTTTAATTATGTCTCATTAAGGAATCTTATGTCTCAGTTTCCTCACTTTCTAAGTAAACATAGAATTTTTCCTTCAGAAAATGTTTTAGCCAACTGCTAAACTTTCTGGAACAAGGCCAGTTAAATAAATCATAAACAAAACAAGTAAATAATTTTATTAAGCTTAAGGAGGAGGTACATTTAATATTCACATTATTCCATATTTTAAGATTATCTTTGTGCTGCTTTTCTTTTGCTAAATGTATATAATTTTAAAACAGATGTGACAATCTACGAACAGAAATCACAGAGGGGCTGTAAGAAGGGTAAATAATTCACAAAACTAAAAGATATCTAAGCCTTTATTCATATGAAATATTTTTAGACTATTTATGAAGTTATTTTTCATTTAGGCACAAAGTTTTACCTCTTGAGAGTGTTTCTCCCTGAATACTTTTGTCTTATTGTTTTAGTGACCTTGAGTATAGATTCTCTATTACATCCCATTGACATGACTGACTAGACGAATAATGTATTTTCCAATCCAATCATTTTCTCTAATGCCAAGTTAAATGCTTTAATTAAAAAGTTAAACCAAAATATTAGAAAACATAATTCATATCAATCTCAATAATCATTAGTTGCAGGGATTTCTATTTCTACTTCACACTTATTTATACATTTTCTCAGAATATGCCTTTATATCTCAATCCATTTTCTGGAAGAAAAGGATCTTTTGAGGGGATACTTATAGCTTCACAATTAGCATCAAACAACTTATTAGTTATTTACAGCTCTCGCTATTTAACTTTAGGTAACTATCTCAGGGGTCCCCACGTCCACCCTTGTGCTAGATTATTTGCTAGAGGACTCAGAGGACTCAGAAGCATTTATATGCACAGTTATGGTGTATTATAGCAAAATGAAGCAGATTAAAATCAGCAAAAGGAGAACTTTCATGGGGTGAAGTCCAGGAGAAACCAGGCACAAGCTTCCAAGTGTCCTTCCCAGGGGAGCTATGCAGGATGCACTTAATTCTCCCAACAATAATGTGGGACAACACATACCAATCAGGGAAGCTCCTCCAAGCTTTTTTGTCCAGGGTTTTTATTGGGGTCAATCATATGGGCATACATGACTGATGTCACCTACTCAGACTCCTGACCTCCAGAGCAAAAACAGCAAAAATAAATCACATCGTTAGCATAAACTACCTAGTCAGACTGGTACAGGCAGAACATTCCAAGAGCTCAGAGCTCAGCTCCCAAGAGCCAGCCAAGGGCTGACCCTAAAATCTGGCCTTTCATGGGAATGTGTAGAGTTTGAGCAATCCAGACATGCCGAGTTAACCCTTTCCTATACAGGAACACAACCTGTATCTACCGCTTGAGAAAAAAAGGCTTCATGAAGAACAATCCCCTAGATACTTATTTCATTTCTTCTTTTAGAGCCCTATTTTCATTTTTCTTCAAACATGGCAAAAAGAACAAAAAGGGGAAGGGCATTATCATTCAACCATATGAAGCCTCATCATTACCATTATTCTACAAACTGGAATAGTTAACTAATTTCCTTTAAAACAAGAGAGGTGAAATTACCTTCTTTCCCCGAGAGGAGCACTCATTTGTCAACTAAGTTGTATAATCACTAACGTAATTATATTTGTGCTTTTAGCAACCACTCTGTTATGGGAGGGCATATTCAACTTTTTCTCACATTATCCATATTGAATAAATACCAGAAATTTAAAGTCAGTTCATTTTGTGTATGTGTCATTTTCTTTGAATAAAATGTCAAACATTACAAAAGAGTAAACATTTTAAAAAGCAGAAGTACTTCCTCTGCCTCTTATCCCATTCTTCAAAATTCACATTTGTAGCCATTAGAAATTAGTTTCATTATAATCATCATCATCACTACCACCACCAAAAACCTCCATGTGGTGGCTTAAATATCTAGGGATTTAATTATCTTTCATTGAAAAAAACACAGAGGTAGGCATCCTAGTGCTGCTGTTGTTGACCTAGGATGCCATGAGAGACTCAAGCACATTGTTTTTGTTTTTGTTTTTTCCTTTGAGATGGAGTCTTGCTCTGTTGCCCAGGCTGGAGTGCAATGGCGCCATCTCAGCTTACAGCAACCTCCACCTCCCAGGTTCAAGTGATTCTCTTGCCTCAGCCTCCTGAGTAGCTGGGATTACAGGCGCCCACCACCATGCCCAGCTAATTTTTTTTTTTTTTTTTAGTAGTAGAGACAGGGTTTCACCAGGTTGGCCAGGCTGGTCTTGAACTCCTGACCTCAGGTGATCCACCTGCCTTGGCCTCCCAAAGTGCTAGGATTACAGGGGTGAACCACTGTGCCCAACCGCACATTGCTTTTTCCCCTCGCGCTAGCATGTTGGTTCTAGGCCTCATATTTGCTGCTTCATGGTCACCAATTGGCTGCTATACCTCCAGTTTTCACCGTGCATTACAGGCAGGGTAAAAGAAGGGGAAGAGGCTGTAATGCTAGACTTTCGATAACACATCATTAGCCAGAGAGGTTTGACATGGTCAATCCTAGCTGGAAGACTGTCTGGGAAATCAGGTTCTTACCTTTTAGAGCCTCCACAGAAGAGGAAGATAGGGGAAAGGAGAGTTGAAAATAAAGATCAGATAAGCCAACATATAATGCCAACTACAGAGTTTCAATGTATACAAAATTATACACATGCAGATACATACATTTAAATATATAACTTATGCACTCAATAGCATATAAGTTTATAACTTACTTTTTACCCTTTAAATATTTATTAGATATCTTTCCTTATCAGACACCAGCATATTTTCTTCATAGTTTGTGAAAGTGCAGATTATATGGATATATCATAAGTTATCTTAACCAGTTCCTGATTGATGGACATTTATATATTTAGATGTCAGTACTATTATCAATGCACTGCAGTGAACATCCTAGAACATCTGCCATTTCGCACTTGTGAGAGTATATCTTCAGGATAAATTCCTTGAAGTATAATTGCTGGATTAAAAGGTATTCACATTTTAAATCTTCTTAATAGGAATTTAAAGAGATATAAAAATGGTTTTGCACTTATAATGGGAGGTAATATGTCCAGTTTTATGCTAGATACAAAGGGCTGATTATAGTGAAAAACTCAATAGCTTCTAGTAATACCTTCTGTAGTGAAAAATGAAATGCGAGCTTGTTTCAAAAGGGGTGTTTGTGAAATTCTGGAAGATATAGGGATAATTTAAAGTGATAGGGAGAGTACAGTTTGCAGCAGCTTTTATATTTGTGAAAGATTTAGAAGATGTTACTATATCTCAGGTATTGGTTTCTTAGCTCCGTTTTCTCCAGATGTTAATGTGTATACACATCACTTGTTAAAATCTGGGCTCTGATCCTGTAGGTCCAGAGTGTGGCCTGAGAGTCTGCATTTCTAACGAACTCCTGCGTGATGCTGATGTTACTGGGAACAAAGCTTTAGGCAATCTTCATGGATCAGAAACTGAGTTCTAAAGCAAGAAGAGTACTAAGAACCAATGTTGATTTGTATAAGGTTGCACTCCTTTGGGAGTCAGGTGGGGCCTCCAGCTACACACTCTTCATTGTGTCATTCACACAATGCCAATTTTTGATCACTTTGATTGGTATCAGCACCAGCATTAGGAGATAACACTGGTAAATGTGGCTTATATGTGTTCATATAACATAATAAGCATCTTGGGCCTAGGGTGAGACCAAAGCAAGAAGGGGAAAACTTGGAAGACACTTTGTATTCACTGACAGAGCATTTGCATGATCTCACATAAAACAGCCCTTTGGCACTCCCATATAAAACGTGGAGTCAGGGGAGATGGTGGATTTTGTGTCAGGCCAGATGTCTCTGATTAGCTGAGTTCTCTGCTCAGGGTCTCACAAGGCTGCAATCACGGTGTCAGCTATGACTGTGGCTCATCACCAGATTGACTGAAAACCTGCTTCCAAGTTTTTCAAGTTGTTGGATAAGTTCATTTTCTTACAGCTATAAGACTGAGGGCCCCAGCTTTTTGCTGGCTGTCAGCTGTTGGCTGCCCTCAGGTTCTAGAGACCTCCAGTAGTTTCTGGCCACATGGTCCTTACTATAGACCCTCTCACAACATGGCAGCTTACTCATTCAAAGCCAGCATTGGAGAGAGAGTCTTTAACCTCAGGGAGGGCCCAGTGGGATTTCTTCTCATTAAGACAGACCCACCCGGATAATCTTTCTTTTGATGGGTCAAAATCAATTGATTTAATTTACAGTCCTTAATTATATCTACAAAATCCCTTCACTATGCCAGATAATGTAACTTAATCAAGGGAGTGACATCTCATCATATTTGCCATAGTCTGTTGTTTAGAAACAAGTTTTGCTTATACTCACGAGGGGATTACAAAAAGGCTTGGTCACCATGGGGTAGGAATCATGGAAGCCACCTCAAGGTCTGTCCACCACAGCATATATTTACGTTTATACATTTTTTTTTGATGAGAAACTCACTCAGTGGCACTGTTAGATACCTTTGTAATGAGTTTGGCTATATAACTTCTAAAGGCACATAAGATTAGAACCACAGGGTTTCATCAGTATGTTAAAGAGATTTCTGCGCTTGCATGTTTATTGCAGTACTATTCACAATAATCAAAATATAGAAGCAACTTAAGGGTCTATTAACAGATGAATGGATAAAGAATATGTTCACAATAAAATATTACTCAATCTTAAGGAAGAAGAAAGTCCTGTCATTTGTAACAATATGGATGAATCTGAAGGACATTATGTTAAGTGGCATAAGCCAGGCACAGAAAGACAAACACTGCATGATCCCACTTATATGTAGAATATAAAAAATTTAAACTCATAAGAGAAGAGAGTAGAAGGATGGTTATCAGAGGTTGGGAGACGGGGCATTGGGGTGGGGAATGGAGAGAAGTTGACTAAAGGATACAAAGATTTAGTTAGAAAGGAGGAAAGACTTTTTGACATCTATTGCACAGCATGATTATTAATATATTATTAGCCCTTGTTAATAATGTATATTTCAAATTCCAAAAAAATAGATCTTAAATGTTCTCATTACAAAAGAGTGATAAGTATGTGAGGTGATACATGTTAATTAGCTTGATATAATCATTCCATAATGTATACATATATTAAAAATCACATTATGTCCCATAAATATATACAATTATTATTTGTCAGTTAAAAATAAAAATTAAGTAAAACAAAATCAACATAAAAATTTAAAATTAAAAAAATTTAAAAAGGTGGAAGAGGCTCAAGACGGCTGACTAGATGCACCTGGGGCATGCCTCGTCCACAGAGAGAAACCAAAATATTGAATAGATATTTACACATTGAATGGACTGTCTGAGAAACAACACAGGAATTCAAGAGAAGCAACAGGAGACACCGAGGGTGAAGGAAGGAAAAGAAGGGCTGTCTGCTCAGGGTCGCTGGAAGCCAGGAGCAGCCTGTGGACCCAAGAAAGGGTTAAGTGGGAGACTGCCCTCCCCGCAACCCCCCCCCCACCTCCGCAGAGCTCCTCATTCTTGCCATGGACATTTACAATACAAACTACAGGAGAGGTCCTCAATCCCCTCAGACCTCCATTCTGGTATAGGTAGTTGCCTGGAGATTATGCACAGGTACTGCTCCAGTCCCATAGACTTCTAAGTGCTGGGCAGCTGCAGCACAGTGCCATTCTGGGAGCTCACCCCCCAAGGCGCTGCATCTTGCCGTGAGGCCACTGCTGCTGCTGCCTGCTACCAGGCCAGGTAGGGAACGGGGAGGCCCAGTGCTCACATGTGCCCCAAGGACAAGTTCCACCACCACTGCTGTGGGCTCTTGTGGGGCCACAGAGCATTTGGACCATGTGCCACACATGTTCTAGCCTCCCCCAAATCTGCCTGCATGGCCATTCCCATGAAGAGGGGCCTGACCTTCCTGGTGGCAGGCCCACAGTGCAGCTACCATTGCCCCACCCTAGTGTTCCACTAGTGGCCTTGGACCAGCCCACCTATCCCTATTGAAGATAGTACTTGAGTCTGAGGGTCTGAGGGCAAGTCCACTGGCCTACTCCCATCCTCCCACGATTTGAGCATGATGTCCAGGGGAATGGGGATGAGACATGTGACCTGATCTGGAGTGGGTACAGAACTCCAAAAGGTAAGAAATGACAGGAGAGTGTGGCATGGGTTCATGCTGTGATGTAGGAGCTGGGTGCCCTTCCCTTTGTGGGACTGGACCAGGAAGAGTGTGGTCTGAGAGCCTCAGTTTCTGCCCTGGGAAGGGAGTCTCCTGTCCTGGGGTGGCTTTGTGATCTGAACACACACTGCTTGGGACTGGGACTGCTGCTGGACACCACAGGGGGACTCCCTGGGTCAGAGATGTGGGAGCTGGGTTGGTCCCACTGCTGCCTGTTGGCCTGTGGATTCCAGACCGCCCTTATCCTTGTGTGGCTCCTTCGTGTAGGAGATGCACCTGTGCCTCTCCCTGGAAATTTGCCCTAGCAGCCTGAGAGCTGCCTGCTACTCATGCTGGGGTCAACACTTGCGCCTGCCATTGGTAGGCCTAGATATTGGCTTGTTCAACCCAGCTAGGCCCAGTCTTGCCCCTCCACCTGTGTTGGTGGCAGAGCATCGAATGGGGAACCTTTGGAGTTCCACAGCCCCACCCATTGCCTGGGACATCCAAATACTTCTCCTGATTAACAAAGGCCAAGCCTAAGTCCCACTGCCACCAACACAGCTGTGTCCCTCCTGGAAGCGCCACCTACTGGCCAAGTAGGTGGTCAACCCAATAAAACACACCTGCACAACCCAATAGAACACCTGCTGATGGAAATGCACAGCATCAGGGAATGAGATAAGCTTCCTGAGACGTCCACCTCCCTGTCTCTGCAGGAGAAATCGAGCTTGCACACAAACACAGTTCACCACTACTACAATCTATAAGTAAGCAGCATTTGAAAAAACCACCACACTAAGGTTATCAATAACCAAAGAATTCATACAGACTCTTGGCTTCCTGAAAGCACCCAGAAGCAAAGCCAAATGAGCCTACCCAACATAGACTACAATCCTACCCTCAAGTGCTACTAGTGAAACAAAAGTAAATTTAAAAATAAGAAGTGACAATTTCTCCAAATGAGAGAAAACCAGCATAGGAACTCTGGCAGTATGAGTAAAAAGAATGTTTTGACACCCCCAAAGGATCACACTAGCTCTCTAGCAATGGACCCTAACCAAAATGAAAATTCTGAAATGACAGATAAATAATTCAAGAGATGGATTGTAAGGAAACTCAATGAGATGCAAGAGAAAGTTGAAAACCAACACAAGGAAATCAGAAAACCAATTCAGAATATGAATGAAAAATTTACTGAAGAGACAGTTATTTTAAAAAGAAACCAAATAGAACTTCTGGAAATAAATTCACTGAAGAAATTACAAAATATGGCTGAAAGCTTTAACAATTGAACAAGCAGAAGAAATAATTGCAGACCTTGAAGATGGGTCTTTTGAATTGACCCAGTGAGACAAAAATAAAGAAAAAAATATTAAAATGGACTAAGATTTTGAGAAATATGGGATTTTGTAAAGCAACCAAACCTCTGAGTTGCAGGTATTGCTGAGGCAGAAGCTAAAAGAGTAAAAGTCTGAAAAAACGATTTTAGAAAGTAATTCAGAAAACTTCCATGATTTTGCTAGAGATGTAGACATCCAGATACAAGAGGCTCAGAGAATACGATGCTTTGCAAGACGAACTCCACCAAGACATACAGTCATCAGACTATCAAAAGTCAATATGAAGCTAAAAATCCTAAAAGCAGCAAGAAAGAAGCATCTAATCACCTATAAATAAATTCCATCAGACTAACAGCAAAATCCTCAGAAGAAACCTTAGAAGCCAGATGAGACTGGGGTCCTATGTTCAGTCTTTTAAAGAAAAAAAAAAAAAACTTTCAGCCAAGAATTTTGCATGCTGATAAACTAAACTTTATAAATGAAGGAGAAATAAATTCTTTCCCAGACAAGAAAACGCGAAGGGAATTTGTCACCAATAGGCTAGTTCTGCAAGAAATGCTCAAAGGAGTTTTAAACATGGAAATGAAAGAGTGATACTATAAAAAATACCTCAAAGTATAAAACTCATAGGTCTTATAAAGCAATGATACGATTAAGACTACAAAGCAACTAGGTAACAATTAACATTATGACAGGAATAAAATCTCACATATCAATATTAACGTTGAATGTAAATGGACTAAATGCTCCATTTAAAAGACATAGAGTGGAGGAATGGATTAAAAAACCAATAAGTAACCACAGGTTGCTTACAAGAAACCCACCTAAATGGTAAATATATTTACAGACTCAAAGTAAAGGGGTAGAAAAAGATATTCCATGCAAATGGAGACCAAACACAAACGGGAGTAGCTATACCTATATCAGATAAAACATATATTAAATTAACAACAGTACAGTCCAGGTGTGGTGGCTCACGCCTGTAATCCCAGCACTGAGGCAGGTGTATCACCTGAGGTCAGGAGTTCAAGACCAGCCTGGCCAACATGGTGAAAACCTGTCTCTAATAAAAATACAAAAATTAGCTGGCCATGGTGGCTAGCGCCTGTAATCCCATCTACTTGGGAGGCTGAGGCAGGAGAATCACTTGAACTCGGGAGACGGAGGATGCAGCGAGCCGAGATCGTGCCATTGCATTCCAGCCTGGGCGATAAGAGCAAAACTCCATCTCAAAGGAAACAAAACAAAACAACAACAAAAAAACAACAGTACAAAAAGACAAATAATGTCATTGTATAATGAAAAAAGATCAATTCAACAAGAAGCTATAAAATCATAAATATGTGCACCCAACACCAGAGCATCCAGATTCATAAAACTAATACTACTAGACCTAAAATAAGTGATAGACAACAGTACAATAATAGTGGGGCATTTAAATATCCCACTGACAACACTGGAGATATTATTGAGATGGAAAACCAACAAAGAAATTCTGGACTTAAACTGGACTCTAGACTAAATGAACCTAACAGACATTTACCAAACATTCTACTCAACAACTGTAGAATATACATTCTTTTAATCCGCGCATGGAACATTCTCCAAAATAGACCATATACTAGGCCTCAAAGCAAGTCTCAATAAATTTGAAAAAACCTGAAATCATATCAAGTACCTTCTCAGATCACAGTGGAAAAAAACTAGAAATCAATCAAGAGGAACTCTCAAAACTATACAAATAGAAGGAAATTAAACAACCTTCTTCAAAATGATTGTTGGCTCAATGATGAAATTAAGGTGGAAATTTTACAAAATTTTGAAAGGAATGAAAGTAGAGACACAACATGCCAAACCTCTGAAATACAGCAAAAGCAGTACAAAGAGGGAATTTTATATCATTAAATGCCTACATCAAAAAGATAGAAAGATCTCAAATTAACAACCTAATGTCACACCTCAAGGAACTAGAAAAATAAGGAAAAAACCCCAAACCTAGTAGAAGAAAAGAAATAACAAATATCAGAGCAGAATTAAATGAAATTGAAACCAAGAAAACAATACAAATTATCAATGATACGAAAAGTTGGTTCTTTGAAAAGACAAATCTTATAGACTGCTGGCTTGATTAACCAAGAAAAAAGAGAGGATTCAACTATGCACAATAAGTAATGATGCCAATGATGACAGTACAACTGATACCACAGAAATACAAAACATCAACAGAGACTACTATGAGGATCTCTATGCACACGAACTAGAAAACTTAGAGGAAATGTACAAATTCCTGGAAATACACAATCTCCCAAGATTGAACCAGAAAAAATAGAAACACTGAACAGACCAATAAGAATAGCAAAATGGAATCAATGATTTAAAAAAATCTCCCAACAACAGGACAAAGCCCAGGACCAGAGACAGTCACAGCCGAATTCTACCAGATACATAAATAATAACTGGTACCAATCCTACTGAAACTGTTCCAAAAAATTGAAGAAGGAATTCTCCCTACTTCATTCTGTGAAGCCAGTATCACTTAGAAAACCCTAAAGACTCCCCCCAAAATTCCAGATTTGATAAATGACTTCAGGGAAGTTTCAGGATACAAAATTTATGTACAAAAATCAGTTGCATTTCTATATGCCAATAACAATGAAAATGAGAACCAAATCAAGAAGTTAATCCCATTTACAATAGCAAAGTAAAAATAAGGTATCTATTTGGTATATATATATATATATATATATACACCATGAATACTACTCAGCCATAAAAAGGAAGGAAATAATGGCATTCACAGCAATGCGAATGCCTGGATGGAGTTGGAGACCATTATTACAATTGAAGTAACTCAGGAGTGGAAAACCAAACATCGTATGTTCCCACTTATAAGTGGCAGCTAAGCTATGAGGATGCAAAAGCATAAAAATGATACAACGGACTTTAAGGACTTGGGGGGATGGGTGAGGGGTGTTGAGGGATAAAATACTACACATTGGGTACAGTGTACACTGCTTGGGTACTGGGTGCACCAAAATCTTAGAAATCATCACTAAAGAACTTATCCATGTAACCAAACACCACCTGTTCCCCAAAAACTACTGAAATAAAAAAAATACCTAGAAATATATTTACTCAAGGAGGTGAAACATCCCTATAAGGGAAATTACAAAACACTGCTGAAAGAAATTGTAGATAACATTAACAAGTGGGAAAACATCCCATGCTCATGCATTGGAAAGACTAATATCATTAAAATGATGATATTGACCAAAGCAATCTACAGATTCAATGCAATTCCTGTCAAATTACAAATGGCATGTTTCACAGATTAGGAAAAAAAATCCTGAGCCTCACATGGATCCAGTAAAGGGCCTGAATAGGCAAAGGAATCCTAAGCAGAAAGAACAAAGTTGGAGGAATCAAATTACCTGACTTCAAACTATATTACAGGCTATAGTAACTCAAACAACATGGTATTGGTATAAAAATAGACACATAGATCAACGGAACAGAATAGAGAACCCAGGAATAAAGCCACATACCTACAACCAACTAATCTTTGACAAAGTTGACACAAATACACACTGGGGAAAGGGCACCCTGTTCAATAAATTTTCCTGGGAAAACTGGATAGCCATACGAAAAACAATAAAACTGGGCTCCTATCTTTCACCATATATAAAAATTAACTCAAATGGATTAAAGACTTAGATGTAAGACCTGACACTATAAAAATCCTAGAAGAAAGCCTAGGAAAACCTCTTCTGATCACTGGCCTAGGCAAATAATTTATGACTAAGTCCTCAAAGGCAAATGCAACAAAACCAAAAATAGACAAATGGGACTTAACTAAACAGCTTCTGCAGAACACAAGTAATCAACAGGGTAAACAGAAAATCTACAGAATGGGAGAAAATATTTGTGAACTATGCATGCAACAAAGGACTAGTATCCAGAATCTACAAGGAATTCAAACAGCTCAGCAAGACCGAAGCAAAGAACCCCATTAAAAAGTGGGCAAAGGACATAAACAGAAATTTTTCTAAAGAAGACATACAAATGGCCAACAAGGATATAAAACATTCTTGACATTACTAATCATCAGCCAAATGCAAATTAAAAACACAATGAGATACCAGCTTACACCAATCTGAATGACTATTATCAAGAAGTCAAAAAACAACTACTGTTTTCAAGGATGCAGAGAAAAGAGAACACTTATATACTTTTGCTGGGAATGTAATTTGGTACATCCTCTATGGAAAACAGTATGGAACTAGAACTAGAACTACCATTAGATCCAGCAATACCAATCCTAGGTATCTACCCAAAGGAAAAGATATCATTATATCAAAAAGACACTTGAATTCATATGTTTATCACAGCACTATTCACAATAGCAAAGTTACGGAACCAAGATGTGTCCAGCAACAGAAAATTGAATAAAGAAAATGTGGTGTGTATGTATACAAACAAACAAACAAACAAACACACACACACACACACACACACACATGCACATCATAGAATACCACACAGCCATAAAAAGAATGCAATCGTGTCTTCTGAAGCAACATGGATGGAGCTGGAGGCCATTATCCTAAGTGAAATAATTCAGATACAGAAGGTCAAATACTGCATGTTCTTACATACAAGTGAGAGCTAGATAATGGGTACAC
The DNA here is from genome assembly GCF_028878055.3 of Symphalangus syndactylus. NCBI lineage: Eukaryota > Metazoa > Chordata > Mammalia > Primates > Hylobatidae > Symphalangus > Symphalangus syndactylus. The sequence continues at coordinate 42,276,701 of NC_072447.2, read as the reverse complement.
ACATACACACAGAGTGGAATAATAGATATTGGAGACCCCAAAAGGAGGGAGGTTGGTCATGGGGTGAGGGTTGAAAAACTACTTGAATTACAGTGTTCACTATTTGGGTAATGGGCACAATAAAAGCACAGACTTCAATGCTATGCAATATATACATGTAACAAAAGTGCACTTGTACCATTTAAATATATTTTAAAAAAGGAAAAGAAAAGAAGTATTCTTGTCCACAAAAGAAAAAAAATTTTTAAAAAGCACAGAGTTTCAGCCAGAGGCAGAGACAGACAAGGTGACAAGGGCAGGACCTCACAATCTGATACTTAGAAACAATGGGGAAAAATATATATAGAAAAAATATACAAGGACCCAAAGGTAAACATCCTAGGAACATATAGTATAGGTACACATTTTTCTACCAAATTCCACAAATCCTGAAGGCATCAATATATTAGAGAACAATACAATGATTTATTTTAATACTAGTGATAACCTAAAGGAAGAGGCATAGAAATTGCATTGAAAGTTGATATTGAACAAAATATAAATTACACTTATAATACTCTATTTAAGATGCTGAATTTTCATTTGATTTAAAATATTTTTCTTAAAAAATTAATATACACAAATTTTGATGCCATATTACTCCATGACACTAAACATTTGAGGTGTTGATGAACATGATTTGTGTGCAGGACTATACATACTTGTGGATGTATTATTCTATAGAGGAGGGAAATTATCCTCTTATATACCAGAGAGTAATCTAGGGTAGAAATTAAAGGAAGACTAATTTCTATTTAGTGTAAGCTAATGTTTTCCAATAATTGAAGACACCCAACAATGAAAGGAGATTCCTTGTAATAGACCTGAACTTACGCTCTCTGGAAAGGTAAAATCATTTGCGGGTTTATCATCCTTGGTGGTCTGAAAATACAGATGGTACTTTTGTTGTGTGAATAGACTAGATGAATGCTTATGACCATTCTGACTTTTAATCCCTTTGTTAGAAAGATTTGACTTGGCTAGCCTTGCAGATTACAAAATTCCTTGGGGTAGAGGCCTAGTTCTACACACTTTAGGCTACCTTTCTAGTTAGTAGAGTTTTGGAGACCACAGATGGTAAAAGCTAAAGGGACCTAAGGTACTATAAAATGTCTTTTCATGGTGAAGGGGAGAATAAAAAAATAAGAAAGAATTCCATTAGCAGAGAAGGCATACTGGTCTTTTAAAGTTGACTTCAGAGCACTGGAGGACAAGGAAATGGTCAGAAAGCAAAATTTAGTTGAATAGCAACTTTCAGTGCAATTTCTATTCCTCTTCCTTCATCTGTTGTGCTGCTAAGGGGGCAGCCTCAGCATATAGAAAAGCAAAAAAGTATCTCCAAGAAGTCTTCTTGCTCTTTTGGAGCAATCTGGATACCTTTTACAATATTTTTGGCAAGAGTAAGAAATCCAATTTTCTACCTCTCAGTAATGCTTATCTATATTGTAATGAATGAACTTGGCCTTTTAATTTTTTTATTGTCAACATGCAAAATGCTCTCATAAGAGCATCCTCTTAACTGTGCCCTGCCTTCTTTCTCTCTGCTACCGATGGCACACAACTTGTCACACACGTGGGAATTTGGGGGAATATTTAAGAAACAGTACACGCATACAAACAATATATCCCTTTGCAGTGTTCCAGATTGCAAGCTTATCTCCAGGTTGAGAATATTAACTCTGTGGATATTTATTTTAATTTTTTCTGTCTTTCTGTTTTGTTTTTTGGACTACATGGAGCAAATGGCTTAATAAAGAGAAAGGTTAATCTTACTTAACAGTGTCTTTATGATCCCACATAGCTTAATGCATATATTGTTTATATAGCATGAACTGAAAGCTCATCGTTGCTACTGCTTTACAAGGACATTGTTGCTGTAAAATAAATGTTCACTCTGTGTGCTTCTTGGTTTAAAGAAAAAAGGGAAATCAAGTCAAACCCTTCTGATACTCTTGCTTTAATATTATTAAGATTAATAACATTGAAACCTGGATAACTATAATGTTACTAACATTTGGAAAATATTCCACCATATTTCGTTTCTGGTCCCAAACAATCCAAGTTAAAAAAAAAAAAAGTAAAAAAAGCAATGTCCCTCTATAGACAGAAAGCTTCCTGTCCCTGAAAATAGGAATCGTTTCTGATGTATCTTTATCATCGCTCAGTGTCTAGCATAATGCTAGGTACACAGAGCTCATTTTCATAAATTTCTTTTCGGTAGTTTCTAAATATTTATATCTGAATTGCATAGGCCATATCTGAATACCTGGATCAAAGAAAAGTAGGCCTATGTACTTGGACATAAAGTTTGTTGTGGGAGAAGAACATTTAAAGATAAATTCAGAAAAATAGTAGTTGATTGGTATGAATTAAGAATCGTTTATAGAGGAAGGCATTTCAGCAAAGGATGGAGTATTGAGGAGGACTAGAGGCAAGGACTTCAGTTGGAATGCCACTGCAAAATAAGATGAGTGTAAATAGTAATTTATAGATTGCACATTGTAGGCTTGGCTCTATGCTATATATTTTGCACACAAGGTTTCATGTAGTTATTGTTATCTCCATTTTGCAGAAAAACAAATGAACAAAGAAACAAACAAATACACGCCAGGTCTTAGGAAGGTGATGTGATTTGCTGAAGGTCATCTATAGCTCATAAGTGCCAGAATGAGATTCTAACACCCATCCATTTGATTCCCAGGCCTGTGTTTCTCCCACCTTACTCTACTCTCGCCTATGTACCGTGAATTTGTGGAGATGCCGGGGAAGAAACTTTGTGAGGTGGTAATCATATTAGTTTGGAAAAACTGTTCTGGATTTTCATTTCTCTTGATTATGTTAATTAATTTTAGATATATATTAGCATCTTCTCTTTGTGTGAAAAGCTAACATTTGACCTTTTCTAATGTCACAGCTATTATGAAAGCCTGCTAGTACAATGCTGAAGCAGCAAAAGGAAGTTTTTATTGTATTGGAAAGTTATAATAGAATTAAGTTTGTACATTATAGTATCAAAAAAGTGTGACTTTAATGGCTCAGTAAAGAATAAGGCAGAAATATGAGTTAGTTTATCACTGCAAACTGTTTTAGGAACACGAAGTCTGTGTTCATAGTACTAAATTTATCTAGATGTTCTGTAATTACAGAGAGTACTTGGTAATATTAAAAGGGTTCAAATAGACAGAATGCTCACAGAGTTACCACTTCTGATATAGAAACAAGGGAATTCTTCAGATCAACTAGAGAGAAATTTTGTTATCTATGGACAGAAAGGATTCCACTCTACCACTGCTGTTTAAAATCCAGTGTAAAAATTGGAATGAAATACAAATTTTAAAAATAACTAAATTGGAGATATAAAGTGGAATGATATAAAGTAGAACCATTGTTTCAAATAATAAAAATTCTTTTTATTAATATATCACTAGAATATATATTTTCTTAATTCTATTGTGATATTCTTTTAATTTAATTCTATGAAACATTCAACCTACTTTTCCTAACATGCAGCAACTACGAGTGTAACAAAAATCTTTTTAAAAATCTACTAATATACTTTCTCACTCAGTAAGAAATCTCTCATTAAATGGGGAAAATAGGATAATAACTACAATAAGTGATTATTTTATACACACATGCAAGGCAAATCCATATATTTACACGCATAGTATGTAATATGTAATATGTAATATATAATATGTATTATAAATATGTAATATGTCAAGTATGATAATATATTAACAGGTAAGTGATTAAGATATATAATATATAGCAATAAATAGCATTATATATAATGTACATAATATACTACATTGATGAATATTACATGATATGGTGGATGTAATATATTATGATATGTATTTAGTATATAGTATAATATAAAATTATAACATAGTATATAATACAAATGTAACGTGTTTTATATAATATATATGATACATGGAATGCGATAAGTAAAATAGTACATTTTATAAAATGTATTTTTACTTTCATGTTTGTATAATTTTTTCATACCCAGATCATATATATGTATATTTTTTTCTATATGAGCAACACTTGAGAATGATGATGGTTTCTCTCATTCCGTTTCTCACTTTAACTGATATTATATGAAAGAGTTCTAATTACATTTCACTTCAAAATTTTTAGACTGCCTCTGCATTAAAAAAATAGTCTTAAATTCTAAATTGTTGCAGCTCTTAAACAGCCATACATACATTTACCCTTTCAAACATTTCACAGAGTGTTGCTGAAGAGACTAAAAGAGAACAAGATATTGGAGAACGAATTACTTAGTGGATGATTTATGCAGGTAATCTCACTGAATCTTCACATCAATCCTGTGAGAGATATATTATTACAGCCTTTTACAGATGGGTTATAATTACTTGGATAATTACTTTTTCCCAAGTCTTGCCAGGATTTGTACCCAACTGTACTTAACTCAAATGTGTCGAGTTAAGTACTCTTTGCACTGCACTATATTGCTACCCTAGCATGGTTTATGTAACATACATCTTTATATATGAAGAATACGTGATAGCATACCTTTCCCAGAATAGGCATAAAATAATTATCTAGATTGGATGAAGTACATCATTTCTACAACACTTGAAATAAAATTTTGAAGCAGTAGAGAATCTGAGGTGAGCTTACTTACTCCCCCAGCACAGTAATAAACTCAGTTATATGCTATTTGTCCATAGTTTGCCTAATTTGTGAGTTTTTTCTTTTTTCTGTAGTTTGAAGTAATCAATAGCATGCTATAGATTGTCCCATTACCTTGAATCATTATCATCCCATGCTACTATGAAGAAGAATCTCACAGATTCACATTAAATCTAAACTTTCTAACCTTGTGTTTTCATCATTACATAAGATTGATATCGAAGGTGGTTTTGAGAACTATCCAACCTTGTAATAGAAGGTTATTTTAGGAAGGTATGCTGTATTAATCCCAGCGTGGGTTATTGATGCTAACATCAGGGAATAGGGAAATTGAGGTAAGCATGACCTTAAGACAAAATGACCCTTCTGCTGCAAAGGGAATACTCTGGAGGAGCCCTTGCTTTAGAGATAATTACTGTATGAGATAAATGATCTTGGTTTGCTCATACCTTATATTCAGCTTCTATGCACTGCTTTTTCCTTTATCTAAAAAAATCAGAATAATAACAAATATCACAGCTTAGGACCAGGAGATTATATGAGCATTTTCAATGTAATGAATAGAAATGAGGGACATTAATTGCTTCATCTTATTTATCCTGATTTTAAAAAGGGGACCTTTAGAACCCTTGCTCCATTTCACTGTTCCTTTTTTGATATTTCAGCGTTTTTCTGACATTACATTGTAGCAATTTAATAATGATAATAAACTGAGTCATCCTATTAGTAACAGCTTTTGCAACCTAGAATCTAGGTACTTAAACTGATTAATTAATAAGTAATTGAAACATTTATTGAATACTTGTATGTGTTTCTTTTAGAAATTAATGGATACATACAAAAAAAATTAGCCAGGCGTGGTGGTGGGCGCCTGTAGTCCCAGCTACTCGGGAGGCTGAGGCAGGAGAATGGTGTGAACCCAGGAGGCGGAGCTTGCAGTGAGCCGCGATCGTGCCACTGCACTCCAGCCTGGGTGATACAGCGAGACTCTGTCTCAAAAAAAAAAAAAAAAAAAAAAGGAAATTAATGGATACTCTCTCAGTTTTCTATTTATAGAATTTTTTGGCATATGTTTCTTTATTTTGTTATTTTACTCCTACAGAGATTTTGACCCCAGATTCTTCCACCAGTTCTATTTGCACTCATGACTTCTCATGCATAGGAATTGAGGGTGTGATGAATGGAGGCAAACAGTAGATAGGTTTGTAGAATCATTATCACACATATTGGCACTTTAAGATAGAGCTTAATTCTGAAATTATCTTAGAAATGTAATTTTCCAGGGGTGTTTTAGACTGCTTTAAATAAATTTAAATGCCAAGGAATTCAATAACTTCTTTAAAAAAAACCTTTAAAAATTACTTTTGAAGTAGCCAAAGAACTAGAATGAGAAGTCAGATTCTTTTTTAGATAGACAGTAGAGCGTGGACCACCACATGCTGACTACAATTCAGTGAAACAAATGTATACTGAAATGCTGAGAATATAAGAAAACAAATAAACATGCCAAATCTGGTTGGACCTCCAATTCTACAACAGTGCATAAAAAATAAATCGACTCATTTCCTGAATAAATCCCTCTGCACTGAATGTCTGTCTTAGCCTAGGACCAACAACTCATTCTTCTTAACGATTTTATAAGCATTTGCTTCGTGTATATTCCTTTGGTAATAAACCACATGGCCTAAAGATACAATATCTGATTGGTTTTTATAATATCATTAAATGGTTTATTTAAATATTTATTTTAAAATCATATTTATATCTCGAGCAGAAACTTATCTATGACAAAAGCCATGTATTTTGGGATACATGAAATATGGTACTCCTAAAATATGGTACTCCTTTTACAGCCTCTTGCCCATAGTAAGTGGCAAATAATATAAAATTTGAGTGACATGGTCAACTAGAAAAGATAAAACCGTATTTAATAAAATAGAAAACATAAGACATAGTAATATAGTAGAAACAAGACTCGATATATCATAAATGAAAATGGACAAAATTGACCAGTTAAAATAGATTATCAGACTGGTTTTACAAAGCTGTAGATGTGCTACTAACATGAATGAGCACTAAAGCATGAGAAAAAATAAATGTTTAAAGTAAATTATATAAACACGATATAAGACATATACTAACCAAAAAGGCTGACAGAACAGCATTAATATCAAATAAAACAGAATTTAAGGCAAAATGTGTTATTAGAGATAGAGTAGGTAACTACATGACAATAAAAGTTGCAAGTAACCAGAAAGTTAAAAATTCTAAGTATGCATACACTTAAAATATATTCTCAAAGATGTAACACAACTCATGAGAAGTTGATAAATTCACCATTATCCTAACAGATTTTAACACAGCTCTTTTTGATATGTCAAGTTGCTCCCAAAAAGCAGTAATATGATGTACCTGAGAAAACGCTAACAGAAGCTTGACCTATTGGACAAACACAGAATTCTACATCCAAAAAGGAGAAAAAGCATATCCTGTGCTTTATCAGGTGGAGGAAATTAACCTCTATTCGTAGTTTGTTGACTTTTTGTTTATCATGAAAAGGTATTGAATTTTTAAGTATCTTTTCTGCAGTTATTGAGGTAACCATGTGTTTTTCTTTTTGTCCTTTATTCCATTAATACTGTGTATCACATTGATTTGTATTCATATATTCAATGTATTTCCTTAAGCATTCCAAGAATAAATCCCACTTAGCCATGTGAAAAAAAAAAAGAAAAAGAAAAAGGAAAAGCACATCCTTTGCAGAACCCATGGACGATATTCTAAACTGATGATTTACTAAGTGAAGAGCAAATTTCAGCAAATTTTACAGAATAGGCATCATATTCTCCATGCATTTTGTTCTCAATGCAATTTAAACGTTAATAACAGGCCGGGCGCGGTGGCTCACGCCTGTAATTCCAGCACTTTGGGAGGCCGAGGCTGGCAGATCACGAGGTCAGGAGATGGAGACCATCCTGGCTAACACGGTGAAACCCTGTCTCTACTAAAAATACAAAAAATTAGCTGGGCATGGTGGCGGGCGCCTGTAATCCCAGCTACTCTGGAGGCTGAGGCAGGAGAATGGCGTGAAGCCGGGAGGCGGAGCTTGCAGTGAGCCGAGATTGCGCTACTGCACTCCAGCCTGGGCTACAGATTGAGACTCCGCCTCAAAAAAAAAAAAAAAAAAAAGAAGCTAATAACAAAATAACCTAAAATTTCCCCACATCAGAAATTTAGAAACACAATGCTAAATAATTATTAAATAATAATGGATATTTTAAATAAATCAGATAATTGGCAATGAAAATCTAAACATACCAAACTATAGAAGGCAATAAAAAGTGGTACATTAAGGGTAATTTAAAGCCTTCAGTATTTATAATATTAAACAATACAAACTCAAAACGAATGAGTTAAGAGTCCACCTTAAGAAGGTAGAAAACTGAACAATAGGATATCCTTAACAATAAAGAAATCGGTTGATTATGATAATTAAATAAATAGTAAAATAAACAGTAGAGATTAAAGTGTTTTTAACACTTGAAGTTAGTTCTTTAAACAATAAAACAAAATTAGTAGACGTCTATCAACATTGATCAAAAGAAGAGAGGAAACACGAAGAAACAATATTATGCTTTAAAAGGATTCATAATTACAAGTAAAGTAGAAATTGAGATAAGAGAATTCTTCCTATGATAATGTCAACAATTATAAAAACATAGACACATTTTTAAAATTCCTAGAAATTCCTAGTTCTATGAAAATTAAATAAATTGAAAAATAAGAAAGTGTTATAGGAAAAACTTACCAATCATTCAAACTCATGTCAATCTTAAATAAAATCTTTCAAGATTAGAAGAGTAATACTCCCCACCTGTTTTACAAAATCAGGATAATCTTGATGCCAAAACCATACAACGACATTACAAATAAAAAGTATCAGGCTATTTTTTTTCATGAAAAACCCCTAAAACATAACAAGTCAATTCCAACAGTGTATAATAATATACACATACTGTGTCCAAGTTAGCTTTATTTCAGATATATAATGGTGGTTTAATTCTAGATAATTTTCGATGAGTTAGAAATGAAAAATCATATAATCATTAAATAGATGCAGAAAATGTACTCAATAAAATCAACATAAATATTTAACAAAAACTTCTAGTAAATGAGGAACAAAAGCCAATTTCCAAAACCTGACAAAAATATACATATTAAAAACTAGAAAACAATTACTCCAACTGGGCTAATTTTAGAAACATCCTTTTATTTATTTTATTTTATTTTATTGAGACAGAGTCTCACTCTGTTGCCCACCCTGGATTGCAGTGGCGTGATCTCGGCTCACTGCAACCTCCACCTCCTGGGTTCCAGCGATTCTCCTACCTCAGCCTCCCGAGTAGCTGGGATTACAGGCGCCTGCCACCACGCCTGGCTAATTTTTGTAATTTTAGTAGAGATGAGGTCTCACCAAGAAACATGCTTTTTAAAACCAGAAACAAGACAAAGGTGGTAACAAAAGGATTAGAGAGGAAAAAATAAAACTCATTTTTTAGGGGTGATTTAATTATTTATTGAGAAAACTCAAAAGAATGTGTGGACAACTTAGTAGAAATAATAGGTGGGTTTAGCAGTTGGTTGGACAGAATGTTAATTTATAGAAATCAATCATATTGCAATATGTCATAAACAAGAAACCAAAAAATGTTTTTAAAAAGAGTACTTAAATTGGTATTGCAAAATATCACATATCTAACAAAAATATGCAAAACCTTGAGAGAATTACAAAATTCTACTGAGTGACATTAAATGAGACCTAAATCAATGGTGAAATATACTACATTCACAGATAGGAAGACAATACAAAAATAACAGTCTTTCCTTAGTTCACTAATTAAGGCAATAACGTTCCTCATAAAAGAATAAGTTCTAGTGTTTGATAGCACAGTAGGGTGATTATACTTATCAATAATTTATTGTATATTTCAAAAAAGCTGGAAGAGAAGATTTGCAATTTTCTCAGCACAAAGAAATAAATGTTTGAGGTGATAGATATCTCAATTACTCCGATTTGATCATTACACATTGTATGTATATATCAAAATATCATATGCATCCATAAGTATGTACAATTCTTTCATATCAACCAAAAAACCCTATAAAGCATTTATGCCAAAAATATTTGTCATAAATCTAACCATGAGAAAACAATTACTAAACTTCAGCAATTAAGTATATTATAAAAGACAACAGACGAGATTCTTCAAAAATCCAATATGAGAAAAAAAAGTATAAAAAATGATCCATGAAAAACAAAAAGGCAGAGAACTGTTTGAAATTGAAGATGATATAAAAACTGAAATAAGTTTGTGAACTTTGGATTTTTAAAAGCTATAGAAGATAGCTTTTAATATTTGAGAACGAGTGGGGAAATTTGAATATTGGAACTATATGATATAAAATTATAATTTTTAAGTGATTTAAAATATATAATGGTATCGTGATTATATAGGACAATGGCGTTCTTCTTAAGAGGTAAATGGTGGAGTAATTAAGGGGAAAATATCATGACGTCGACAATTTCCTTTCAAGTTCAATATGCGCATCAACACATGTTAACCAAGCATATGTGGCAAAATGTTAACAGCTGGTGAATATTGATGTTCACCTAGGGTGAATATTTGTAAACAATGGGCGTTCACTGTACTATTCTTTTAACTTTTCTGTAGTTTTGAAAATACTAAATATAACAATTTATGGGCAAATAACTTTTGTTCTTCAAGAGATACTTTAAAGATCTCATTCTTTTTTATGACTGAATAGTGCTCCATTGTGTATAAATGAAAAATCAAGTTACAAACTTGGAATGTACTTGTAGGCACACAAATGACAAAAAAAAGTTAGGACCATAAAAATTTTCTAAAAATAGCTAAGAAAGCAAACAAAAAAGAGAGAAAAAATGAAGAGAAATACAGAACAGGCATTGGACAGATGATAAAACACTTTGTGCTAATAAATTTTTGAATGTGAGTTCTCATCAGTGAAAAGCAAATAAAGATCAAAATTATATACAATTTTTCCCATTTGGATTGGTGAATATTAAAATAAAAAATATCGGACAATACCACATATTAAAGGAGAAGTGGAAACACAGCATCACTTATAGATTGGAAAACATTTGACAATATCTCATAAAATTGTACATATATATTACTTTTGAGTCAATAATTCCACTTCCAAGGGAAATTCAAATATTTCCATGAAAAGACATGTGTAAGAATGACCATAGTAATACTGTATGTAAGAGCAAAAACCTGTAAATAACCCAGTATCCATGAAGAAAATAATGGATAAATGAACTGTGTATGTTCACACAAAGGAATATTGTACCACGGTTAAAACGAATGAGTCACAGCAAAACATGATATTATATGTGTGCCTCAGAACTTTTAAGTTAAAAATCCTGAAAAGATAATATATAGACTGATATTGTATTTATATATCTATATCTTTATATATACTTTTTAGGAATATATATATAGATAATTTAAAACTATAAAATTTAACCTAGGGAATGTGGAACACAGGATTCAGATGGTAATTCCATTAGGTGGGAGGTGAACAGAAGAATGTTTTGTAGAGGTTCACAAATGATTTAAGTTAGTATTCAGGTTCTATTTTTCTTGTTGAGTGGTGATTTCTCAGGTTCTTATATTATTAACATAGATAAATAAACACAAACATGTATGTATCTAACGCAGAGAATAATAAAGAGGGTCATTCCTAGTCCAACAATGAATGTGGGTTGTGAGCCAAGGATGAAGGTTGATCCTCAATCCTATGTCCCGGTAATCAGGCGCTGTGATAAGCATTTGCGGTATGAAGCCCATATGAATTGCAATAGGAGGAGTACAGAGAAAGTCTGATGGCAAACCTTTAAGAACACTGGAAGTGAATTAAGTAATTTTGTGTTTTTACTGTGTACCTCCTTAAATTCTTTATTTATACTTTGCTCCTTATTAGTTCCATGAGGTTTACTGAATATCACTTTGCCTTCTAATTTCTGCAAAAATTTACTGACTGTGTAGGTGGATCTTTTCCTGAGAATATAAAAACTCTAATAAACCTGAATGTTTTGAGCTGTTTGTAAGAGCCATTGGGCATGGTTTGAAAATCCTGAAGCAGGAAAGAACAAATTAAGTTTATAAGCTATTGTTAACTTTTGTCTCCAAGTGCTACTCCTAGACTAAGTAGGAGTTGGATTCTTCATATTACCTCCCATTTTCATCGGTGATGAGGCAAATTTAAAGTGTGTATCTAAAAATAAGGCTTTGTCCTTTTAGACGGTTTGAGTAGTTCTCTGGCAGATAGATACTGTACAAGGACAGATGCATTTCTACAGAATACTCAGCAAATTAGTCGTGAAATAAGTATCAGTGTTTAAGTAGCAATTAGAAAGGTGATTTTATTCTGGAGAATTTTCACATTTTAAAACCCAGAGAGATGAATAAAATAATAGACACATGTTTTTACTCATACTATACCACCACTCTGCTTATTGGATCATGTGTCTGGGCTCAACTGGTGGCAGGCTAGATAGCTGGCTCTGTCTTCCTTGGCTGTTTTTATACACATGTTTAGAGTCAGCTGACTGTTCACCAGGGCAACTCCTGTGATCCACATGTCTCTCATCCTCCAACAAGCTAGACAGAGCATTTTCTCATGATAATAACAGAAATCTAAGAGGCAAGTAGAAACATGGAAGACTAGGAGCTGGCATGCCTACAGCTGGCAAGTCACATGGTCGAATCTAGCTTTAAGGAGGGAAGTATTCCAATGTATGGATATAAGAAGAGGAAATAACAAGGCCAGTTTTGCAACCTACCAATGGCACTTATGTCTGTAACTGTTCTCCAATTGTTTGTCTTTGAATAATAAGGCCAAGTTTTTATCACCTCACATCCTCTCCCATATTATCTATAGTAGTTAGATTAGAGCCTCTCTCACCACATCTCTTTGATGGTTCTCTCACTCCCAAGGCCCGAGAGAAAGAATTTCAAACAAGTTAGCACGTATTTCTAATTTCATAAGCATCACTTAATTTTTATATTGTGGGTCATTATTTCAGATGAATATGCCTCCTTCATAAATAGAATGATATGCCTTGAGATCAAGGACGTATTTTAAATATCATAATTTTTCTCCTAGACTCTAACGTACTCATAGTAGGTGCTCAATAAATAAATAGCAGTTCTTCAATGCATTTGTAACTTCTGAGTCTAACATAGAATCTTTCATATCAAGAAAAGACGTCCAGGCTAAAGAGGGAGTTTTCAAATGTGGGTTTTCAAGAGGCAATACAGAAATGTATTAGTTTAAAAAATAAACAGAATAAAGCACTCAAATATTAATTACGTTTTACTTGATGGAACACCTTTTTTTACTGACCTAGCAGAAGCTTATTATGAAGTATGTAAAAATTCAAGCAACTGCTGTTATATTAAATCAGTGATTTCCAGCCCTGTTTTCATACTAGAATCACATGGGGAGCTTTTTAAATAATACCAATGCCTGAGGCTCACCCCAGGTCAATTAAATCAGTGTATCTGGAGGTGGGGCCAAGGCATCAGAATTTATGAAAGTTCCCTAGATGGTTCTAATGTGAAGCCAAGGTTGAGGACAGATGCTTTTAACTCTTCTAAAAATGCCAACAAGAAAGTTTGGAACTTGAGCAATACACCTGGAAGAAACACACGGCTGTTAACTTGGATAGTGCTAAATCCTGACGGATGAAACGGTATCCTAATTAATTGGTCTTTCTAAGTCTATTATGGGTCATCATCTGGCAGTATTTTCAAAATATGGGTTTTCGAAATGCTGAATTTCAGTAATTATAAAGTAGTTCATAGATGCTGGCCAAGCAAACTTACGATTTGACTTATACTGTGATATAAAATCGATTTGATATCACTGGGATGCAGATCTCCTGATGGGAGCTGACAAAGACCAGCTGAGGCTTTAGCTAAATGATGTGTGAGAGCACTGAGGAGCAGACAATTGGAAACTAATGAGATGATAAAGGCTTTCAGGTATGTGACTTGATCAGCTACCTGCTGAGACCCTCTCAGTGTAGAAGAGAACTCCCTGGCTCAGGGCATTCTTTTCCAGCTTAGGAGAAATTAGGGTCAGTCCAGGCTGTATGTAACATTCCTTTAAGTGTTGCCCATGCTCATTTTGAAGGTGAAGTTGGAGAGGAGCCGGAGCCAGTATGTATGGCTTCCATCCCCCACTTACATACATTCCGCTCTAAGAAGCATTCTTATTAGCATTTGCATATAATCATACCTGGATGATTGGTGACAGCATTTAAGGAGGGAGTCTTGAGCCACAGATGCAGACTCCGTGGTCACTTGGGATTGTGCTTGCTGCCCTGTAAACCTGCTGATCGTGATTGAAACTTCCACCCCCAACTCTGTCAAACCTGGTCACTTATTGCCTCTTATCCAGAGCAGAGTGGCTGTAGTTGGGAAAACGAGGCGTGAGGCCATATTTTCAAGTCCATTTTTTGATCCCAAGAAAAATCAATTGATTTGGCAGTTCTAAATTCGAAGAATTTAAAATAACTCCTCATGAGAAGATATCATACTGGAATGGAAAATATTGGTAAAATATAAAGAAACATGTGTAAGTAAAATAATCAAGGAGCACTAGGTTATAGAAAAGTACAAACACAATAATCCTGTTCAGACTGAACTAGAAAAGTGATTCTCACTTTCCTTTCTTTCATTTTTTGCTTTTTTCTTTCTAAAATTAACCCATTGTAAGCCTCCTGATTGAAATCCTTTAGAAGTAAGTCCATTTATATGCTATTTTACCACTGTTTCAAAGTATCACTATTGATACTGTATGGGATCATGTTAGTATTTCTGTAACACTTAACTTACTATTGTTACTACTAGCAATGGAAGTATTAGTTAATATTGATATAGTTTCATTAATAGCCTTTGAACATAAATGCATAGTAAACTCATTTTCTTGCAGATTGGTGCAATTCTTGTAAAAGAACCAGAAGTTATTTCGCACTAGAATATCTAAATATTACTTCAACAGGATCGTTTGGTAATTGACAACTAACTGCAAGTTATTTGGAGGAAGGAGTATTTTATTTTATTTTTTTTTTTATACTTTAAGTGCTAGGGTACATGTGCATAACATACAGGTTTGTTACATATGTATACCTGTGCCATGTTGGTGTGCTGCATCCATTAACTCGTCATTTACATTAGGTATATCTCCTAATCCATCCCTCCCCCCTCCCCCCACCCCATGACAGGCCCCACTGTGTGATGTTCCCCACCCTGTGTCGAAGTGTTCTCATGGTTCACTTTCCACCTATGAGTGAGAACATGCAGTGTTTGGTTTTCTGTCCTTGCGATAGTTTGCTGAGAATGATGGTTTCCAGCTTCATCCATGTCCCTACAAAGGACATGAACTCATCATTTTTATGGCTGCATAGTATTCCATGGTGTATATGTGCCACATTTTCTTAATCCAGTCTATCATTGATGGACATTTGGGTTGGTTCCAAGTCTTTGCTATTGTGAATAGTGCCGCAATAAACATGCGTGTGCATGTGTCTTTATAGCAGCATGATTTATAATCCTTTGGGTATATACCCAGTAATGGGATGGCTGGGTCAAACGTATTTCTAGTTCTAGATCCTTGAGGAATCGCCACACTGTCTTCCACAATGGTTGAACTAGTTTACCATCCCACCAATGGTGTAAAAGTGTTCCTATTTCTCCACATCCTCTCCAGGAAGCAGTATTTTAAAAAGGCCATTGAGTGAGTATTTTTTATCAGATGAAGTGACTTCAGTAAAGAGGCAGAGAAAAACGAATCTTTGCAAATGAACGAGAGTCAAGGAAAAGTAAAAATATATGATATGCATACATAACCTCATTGATATATATGTACATATATTTATATTTACATATATACATATATTACTGATAATAATTATTTCTGGAATAATATCTTTTGTGAACAAAAAGTTCCTTCAGTGAAACGTATATGATAATGGGAACTAAGACACTTGTACTGACTCCAAGCCTGACACTACTTCAAATGTTTGACATGTATTCATTTCATACTCACAATCCATTTATGACCTATATATTAAGATAATATATATTATCTCCATGCTTACAGAAAAGAAAGATGAGTTTCAGTCAGTTACCTAGGAGCCACCCAACTGGTCTATGCCTCTAGACTAGTTGATATTATTGGTGTTACAACCCCCACCGCCACAAGCTGGGTCCTGAATACAGACAATTTGATTCCACAGGCCATATACTCATCCATGACATTATACTAGCATTTGCCTGGAAAGCCTCAGATGAAGGATATGGACCTACTGCCAAACACCCCAGCCATGACTTTCATAAGTACAGTAGTACTGGTACATGTTAGAGCACATGTCACAAATTCTGTTTGCAAAATATGATAATGTTCCAAGGAACATTGCTCTGTATGTAGCTTTTACTGAAAACTATATTTACAGTGGTGCTTCGTCATGCGGGGCCCTACAATGAAAAATTATACATGGGCACAAAACACTGAAATACATTTAGGCTAAAATCTTAAGACATATAGGACTTATATTATTTGAATGGAAGATATTATGTTACCTTTTATGGCCAAATCCAGAAAAGTTACATAAACAAATTACATCAGTTTTTAGGAAAAGGGAAATTTTTCTTTCCAAAAACATTTAGAAATGTACAGAACTCAGGGATGTAAAATTGCTATTTTAGGAAACAAAAGTGATTTAATTCACAAAGGCAAAGCAATGGAAAAACATTCATTTTAGTTGCTTGTAAATGTGGTAATAAATTGAGAGAAATTTTGATATAAATGATCAAATCCCTTGGTGGCAAGGTATTTAAGTTACTGATATTCAACTTAATGAGACTGTTCTCACGAAAAAGGTTATCTTTTTTTGCCCACTTTTAAATGGAGTTGGTTTTTTTTTTTTCGTTGTTTGAATTCCTTGTACATTCTGGATATTAGTCCCTCATTGAATACATAACATGCTACTACTTTTTCCCATTCTTTAAGTTGTCTTTTCACTCTCTTGATTATTTTGCTGTGCAGAAACTTTTTAGTTTTTTTCATATCCTCTGTGAGACTAATACCACCTGTGAGATCTTACAAGCCAGATACTGAGCCAAATTTTTGAGAGGGCTTTGTGTGGTCTTTTTGTCCACAAAGGCAACACATGTTCTTTAAGAGCAGGTGGATCACCTGAGGTCAGGAGCTCAAGACCAGCCTGGTCAACATGGTGAAACCCCATCTCTACTAAAAATACAAAAAAATAAGCTGGACACGATGGCGGGTGCTTGTAATCTCAGCTACTGTAGAGGCTGATGCTTGAACCAGGGAGGTGGAGGTTGCAGTCAGCTGAGATTGTGCCACTGCACTCCAGCCTGGGTGACAGAGTGAGACTCTGTCTCAAAAAAAAAAAAAAAGGTTCCAAGATGGCTGAATAGGAACAGCCTCAGTCTACAGCTCCCAGCGTGAGTGAATCAGAAGATGGGTGATTTCTGCATTTCCAACTGAGATACCGGGTTCATCTCATTGGGGCTTGTCGGACAGTGGGTGCAGCCCATGGAGCAGGGTGGGACATTGCCTCACCCGGGAAGCGCAAGGGACCGGGGAATTCCCTTTCCTACCAAGGGAAGCTGTGACAGATGGTACCTGGAAAATCAGGACACTCCCACCCTAATACTGCGCTTTTCCAACGGTCTTAGCAAATGGCACACCAAGAGATTATATCCTGTGCCTGGCTTGGAGGGTCCCATGCCCACGGAGCCTTGCTCACTGCTAGCACAGCAGTCTGAGATTGAACTGCAAGGCAGCAGCGAGGCTGGGGTAGTGGTGTCCACCATTGCTGAGGCTTGAGTAGGTAAACAAAGTGGCCCGGAAGCTCAAACTGTGTGGAGCCCACTGCAGCTCAAGGAAGCCTGCCTGCCTCTGTAGACTCCAGCTCTGGGGGCAGGGCATAGCTGAATAAAAGGCAGCAGAAACTTCTGCAGACTTAAACGTCCCTGTCTGACAGCTTTGAAGAATAGTGGTTCTCCCAGCATGGAGTTTGAGATCTGAGAATGGACAGACTGCCTCCTCAAGTGGGTCCCTGACCCCCGAGTAGCCTAACTGGGAGATACTTCCCAAAAGGGGCTGACTGACACCTCATATAGCCAGGTGCCCCTCTGAGATGAAGCTTCCAGAGGAAGGATCAGGCAGCAACATTTACCATTCTGCAATATTTGCTGTTCTGCAGCCTCTGCTGGTAATACCCAGGCAAACAGAGTCTGGAGTGGATGTCCAGCAAACTCCAACAGACCTACAGCTGAGGGTCCTGACTGTTAGAAGGAAAACTAACAAACAGAAAGGACATCCACACCAAAACCCCATCTGTACATCACCATCATCAAAGACCAAAGGTACATAAAACCACAAAGATGGGGAGAAACCAGAGCAGAAAAGCTGAAAATTCTAAAAATCAGAGTGCCTCTTCTCTGACAAAGGAACACAGCTCCTCACCAGTAACGGAACAAAGCTGGACAGAGAATGACTTTGACGAGTTGAGAGAAGAAGGCTTCAGATGATCGGTAACAACAAACTTCTCCGAGCTAAAGGAGGATGTTCGAACCCATTGCAAAGAAGTTAAAAACCTTAAAAAAAATTAGACGAATTGCTAACTAGAATAAACAGTGTAGAGAAGACCTTAAATTGCCTGATGGATCTGAAAACCATGGCACAAGAACTACGTGACGCATGCACAAGCTTCAGTAGCAGATTTGATCAATTGGAAGAAAGGGTATCAGTGATTGAAGATCAAATAAATGAAATGAAGCAAGAAGAGAAGTTTAGAGAAAAAAGAGTAAAAAGAAATGAACAAAGCCTCCAAGAAATATGGGACTATGTGAAAAGACCAAATCCACGTCTGATTGTTGTAACTGAAAGTGACAGGGAGAATGGAACCAAGTTGGAAAATATTCTTCAGGATATTATCCAGGAGAACTTCCCCAACCTAGCAAGGCAGGCCAACATTCAAATTCAGGAAATACAGAGAATGCCACAAAGATACGCCTCGAGAAGAGCAACTCCAAGACACATAATTGTCAGATTCACCAAAGTTGAAATGAAGGAAAAAATGTTAAGGGCAGCCAGAGAGAAAGGTCTGGATACCCAAAAAGGGAAGCCCATTAGACTAACAGCTGATCTCTTGGCAGAAACTCTACAAGCCAGAAGAGAGTGGGGGCCAATATTCAACATTCTTAAAGAAAAGAATTTTCAACCCAGAATTTCATATCCAGCCAAACTAAGCTTCATACGTGAAGGAGAAATAAAACACTTTACAGACAAGCAAATGCTGGGAGATTTTGTCACCACCAGGCCTGCCTTACAAGAGCTCCTGAAGGAAGCACTAAACATGGAAAGGAACAACTGGTACCAGCCACTGCAAAAACATGCCAAATTGTAAAGACCATCGATGCTAGGAAGAAACTGTAGCAACTAATGAGCAAAATAACCAGCTAACATCATAATGACAGGATCAGATTCACACATATCAATATTAACCTTAAATGTAAATGGGCTAAATGCTCCAATTAAAAGACACAGACTGGCAAATTGGATAAGGAGTCAAGATCCATCAGTGTGCTATATTCAGGAGACCCATCTCATGTGCAGAGACACACATAGGCTCAAAATAAAGGGATGGAGGAAGATCTATCAAGCAAATGGAAAACAAAAAGAGCAGGGGTTGCAATCCTAGTCTCTGATAAAACACACTTTAAACCAACAAAGATCAAAAGAGATAAAGAAGGCCATTACATAATGGTAAAATGATCAATTCAAAAAGAAGAGCTACCTATCCTAAATATCTATGCACTCCATACAGGAACACCCAGATTCACAAAGCAAACCCTTAGAGACCTACAAAGAGACTTAGACTCCCACACAATAATAATGGGAGACTTTAATACCCCACTGTCCACATTAGACAGATCAATGAGACAGAAAGTTAACAAGGACATCCAGGAATTGAACTCAACTCTGCACCAAGCAGACCTAATAGACATCTACAGAACTCTCCACCCCAAATCAACAGAATATACATTCTTCTCAGCACCACATCACACTTATTCCAAAATTGACCACATAGTTGGAAGTAAAGCACTCCTCAGCAAATGTAAAAGAACAGAAATTATAACAAACTGTCTCTCAGACCACAGTGCAATCAAACTAGAACTCAGGATTAAGAAACTCACTCAAAACCGCTCAACTACATGGAAACTGAACAACCTGCTCCTGAATGACTACTGGGTACGTAACAAAATGAAGGCGGAAATAAAGATGTTCTTTGAAACCAACGAGAACAAAGAAACCACATACCAGAATCTCTGGGACACATTTAAAGCAGTATGTAGAGGGAAATTCATAGCACTAAATGCCCACAAGAAAAAGCAGGCAAGATCTAAAATTGACAGCCTAACATTACAATTAAAAGAACTAGAGAAGCAAGAGCAAACACATTCAAAAGCTAGCAGAAGGCAAGAAATAACTAAGATCAGAGCAGAACTGAAAGAAACAGAGACACAAAAAACCCTTCAAAAAATCAATGAATCCAGGAGCTGGTTTTTTGAAAAGAGGAACAAAATTGGTAGACCGCTAGCAAGACTAATAAGGAAGAAAAGAGAGAAGAATCAAATAGACGCAATAAAAAATGAAAAAGGGGATATCACCACTGATCCCGCAGAAATACAAACTACCATCAGAGAATACTATAAACACCTCTACGCAAATAAACTAGAAAATCTAGAAGAAATGGATAAATTCCTGGGAATATACACCCTCCCAAGACTAAACCAGGAAGAAGTTGAATCCCTGAATAGACCAATAACAGGCTCTGAAATTGAGGCAATAATTAATAGCGTACCAACCAAAAAAATTCCAGGACCAGATGGATTCACAGCCGAATTCTACCAGAGGTACAAAGAGGAGCTGGTACCATTCCTTCTGAAACTATTCCAATCAATAGAAAAAGAGGGAATCCTCCCTAACTCATTTTATGAGGCCAGCATTATCCTGATACCAACGCCTGGCAGAGACACAACAAAAAAAGAGAATTTTAGACCCATATCCCTGATGAACATCGATGCAAAAATCCTCAATAAAATACTGGCAAAACGAATCCAGCAGCACATCAAAAAGCTTATCCACCATGATCAAGTGAGCTTCATCCCTGGGATGCAAGGCTGGTTCAACATACACAAATCAATAAATGTAATCCAGCATATAAACAGAACCAAAGACAAAAACCACATGATTATCTCAATAGATGCAGAAAAGGCCTTTGACAAAATTCAACAGCCTTCATGCTAAAAACTCTCAATTAACTAGGTATTGATGGGCCATATCTCAAAATAATAAGAGCTATTTATGACAGACCCATAGCCAATATCATACTGAATGGGCAAAAACTGGAAGCATTCCCTTTGAAAACAGGCACAAGACAGGAATGCCCTCTCTCACCACTCCTATTCAACATAGTGTTGGAAGTTCTGGCCAGGGCAATCAGGGAGCAGAAAGAAATAAAGGGTATTCAATTAGGAAAAGAGGAAGTCAAATTGTCCCTGTTTGCAGATGACATGACTGTATATTTAGAAAACCTCATCGTCTCAGCCCAAAATCTCCTTAAGCTGATAAGCAACTTCAGCAAAGTCTCAGGGTACAAAATCAATGTGCAAAAATCACAAGCATCGTTATACACCAATAACAGACAAACAGAGAGCCAAATCATGAGTAAACTCCCATTCACAATTACTTCAAAGAGAATAAAATACCTAGGAATCTAACTTACAAGGGATGTGAAGGACCTCTTCAAGGAGAACTACAAACCAATGCTCAACGAAATAAAAGAGGATACAAACAAATGGAGGAACATTCCATGCTCATGGATAGGAAGAATCAATATCGTGAAAATGGCCATACTGCCCAAGGTAATTTATAGATTCAATGCCATCTCCATCAAGCTACCAATGACTTTCTTCACAGAATTGGAAAAAACTACTTTAAAGTTCATATGGAACCAAAAAGAGCCCGCATTGCCAAGACAATCCGAAGCCAAAAGAACAAAGCTGGAGGCATCATGCTACCTGACTTCAAACTATACTACAAGGCTACAGTAACCAAAACAGCATGGTACTGGTACCAAAACAGAGATATAGACCAATGGAACAGAACAGAGCCCTCAGAAATGATGCTGCATATCTACAACTATCTGATCTTTAACAAACCTGACAAAAACAAACAATGGGGAAAGGATTCCCTATTTAATAAATGGTGCTGGGAAAACTGGCTAGCCATATGTAGAAAGCTGAAACTGGATCCCTTCCTTACACCTTATACAAAAATTAATTCAAGATGGATTAAAAACTTACATGTTAGACCTAAAACCATAAAAACCCTAGAAGAAAAACTAGGCAATACCATTCAGGACATAGGCATGGGCAAGGACTTCATGACTAAAACACCAAAAGCAATGGCAACAAAAGTCAAAATTGACAAATGGGATCTAATTAAATTAAAGAGCTTCTGCACAGCAAAAGAAACTACCATCAGAGTGAACAGACAACCTACAGAATGGGAGAAAATTTTTACAATATACCCATCTGACAAAGGGCTAATATCCAGAATCTACAAAGAACTTAAACAAATTTACAAGAAAAAATCAAACAGCCCCATCAAAAAGTGGGCAAAGGATATGACCAGACACTTCTCAAAAGAAGACATGTATGCAGCCAACAGACACATGAAAAAATGCTCATCATCACTGGCCATCAGAGAAATGCAAATCAAAACCACAATGAGATACCATCTCACACCAGTTAGTATGGCGATCATTCAAAAGTGAGGAAACAACAGGTGCTGGAGAAGATATGGAGAAATAGGAACACTTTTATGCTGTTGGTGGGACTGTAAACTAGTTCAACCATTGTGGAAGACAGTGTGGCGATTCCTCAAGGATCTAGAACTAGAAATACCATTTGACCCAGCCATCCCATTACTGGGTACATACCCAAAGGATTATAAATCATGCTGCTATAAAGACATATGCACATGTATGTTTATTGTGGCACTATTCACAATAGCAAAGACTTGGAACCAAGCCAAATGTCCATGAATGATAGACTGGATTAAGAAAATGTGGCACATATACACCATGGAATACTATGCAGCCATAGAAAAGGATGAGTTCATGCCCTTTGTAGGGATATGGATGAAGCCGGAAACCATCATTCTCAGCAAACTATTGCAAGGACAGAAAACCAAACACCGCATGTTCTCACTCATAGGTGGGAATTGAACAATGAGAACACTTGGACACAGGAAGGGGAACATCGCACAGTGGGGCCTGTCGTGGGATGCGGGGAGGGGGAGGGATAGCATTAGGAGATATACCTAAAGTAAATGATGAGTTAACAGGTGCAGCACACCAACATGGCACATGTATACATATGTAACAAACCTGCATGTTATGCACATGTACCCTAGAACTTAAAGTATAATTTTTAAAAAAAGTGGGCTTGATATACCTGATTACCTGATTTGATGAGAATCATTTGCAAATATGATATCCTAGATATGGTCATGGTTGCACAAACCATTTGTCCAGTTATATCTGGGTAAAAGGAGGACAGATTGTTATTGAATCTAGGAAAGTAAATATATAACATTGCTTTGAAAAGTAAGAACACTCAAGTAAAAGTATCTGCTTCTGCATTCTGAGAGGCCAGTGAGAATCAGATACCATTAAAACATTTCATTTTAGTTTACAGATGTATAGTCTACTAAATTGAGAATTAGAAAGAGCTTAAGTAATAAATAGGGCATCCTTACATACAATTGCAATTCACATTTAAAAATAATTGCAATAATTTTCCAATGAAATAACAATAGGATTTTCTTCCTCAGTCCTATATGATGAATTTTGTTGCATTAGGTCTCAGGTCAGCAATTTGCTTTTGCAAAAGAGTCCTGAAAATCCTGACTCAGTTCATGATATAGACTGTGAGTTGTTTAAGCCATGATAGCTCTAGATGGGTGCCGTGGCTCACACTTATAATCCCAGAGCTTTGGGAGGCCGAGGTGGGAGGATTGCTTGAGGCCAGGAGTTTGGGACCAGCCTGGGGAACATAGTGAGACCCTATCTCCACAAAAATAAAAATTAAAATATTAGTGGGGCTTGGTGGCACGTGCCTGTAGTCCTAGCCGCCTCAGGATTATTACTGCTGAGGTCGGAGGATCATTTGAGCCCAGGAGTTCAAGGCTGCAGTGAGCAATGATCCCGCCACTGTACAGCCTACGCAACAGAGACACTGTGTCCAAAAAAAAAAAAAAAAAAGGCTAATCTTTGAAAGTTCAGTAGTGCAGAGTACCTGTTACACTATCCATTCCAAGAGGCTCTGCGATTCTCTTTCTTTGTTAAAGACAGTGATTTGAGCTTCTTCAGGCAAATACCAGGAAGTAGACAGCCATTTGGTAATGAGACTAGAGGCTGTGGTTACTTTATCACAGTGCTAATAATATCAGGATTTTCTATTTGAGTGCAGTAAAACCCTATTTTATAAGGGTTTGATCAACGCTTCCTCTAAGGATACGAATGTATTATGGCAGTGTAGGAATTGACTAAATCCTAGTGTTTTCCCATAAAATGTGTAATCTCTGGAATAGTTATAACATTATACTCATATTAATTTAACCTTAGGAAGGCTGAGTATCTTTTCTGATTTAACGATTATTTTCATGTAATTTTTACAATATCATAGTTAAGAAATATGGGTGAAACAATATATTTCTAGCATTTTTTCTTTTATAGGGTAAATAACACATCTTTGATTTTCCAAGGGCCCACTGGAGAACCTAAAATATCTCTTTAAATGCAGAAGGTAGCTTGAAATTTTATTTTATGTTTTCTTCAACTTAGGTCCTATCTTGGGAAAGTGAAACCAAAATAGTTGCCAAAGATTAGGTCAATTGATTCAGTCAGGATGATCACTGCTCGAGAAACAATATTTCTTCCTCTATTTCATCAAAGTGTCAATAAAGTATTTTAAAATAATTATTTACGAAAGTAACACAATTGTAAAGAATGTTATCTTTTTTTACAGGTGAAGAATCTGTGTTGGATGTGTTGTTATTTTACATAATAATCCAAAAAAGCAGAGAAAACTGTCTTGGTGATATAGGAAATTACCTACAGAAGATAAATAATAATCTTTATTGCCTCTTGTTAGGAGCTCTAAGGCAAGTTAATCATTTTAAGGCAGAAAAATCCATATTCTAGTTTTGCATTTATATAATATTTGGCATTAAAGTTTCAACATATTTTCTCATATATAAAGTCATCAAAAATGAGCCAGCTTTGGCAAAATTTTAATACATTTCTTAGCTTTTTTATGCTCAAATATTACAAACCAAGGCAAATAAAAACTACCTTTCTTAAAACCTTTTACAATTTTCTATATTTATTAAGATTTTGTCTTTCACTAACCTGTTTGACATTCTGAAACAACTTGACCTTTAAGACAAAATTACCCCTTCTCTCTTGATAAACAAAACTATATCTCATTACCTTACATATGCAGGTATATTTATCTTCCATTATTGCTCCTAGTACAGTCTCAACTAACCATATTAATTATAACCTTTAAGGAAGAAAATGTACTTCTATTTCACAGGAAAACTGAGCGGTCTATAATTTCAGAACTCTCTTTCAAATACTTTAGCAGACTAAGAAAACTCATTACCTGCAGCCCCACACATCATTTTTATACCTTCTTAAAAATGACACAAATGAACATGTTCATTAATGTTACCCAAATATATTGTGACTGTAAGGAATATAAAAATAATGGGAAATAAAAAATAATAAAAGCATATAAACGTAAAATTATGTTTAGTAATCAATGTTTGAGTATTCAATTTTATTTAGAAATTATCTAGGCATTGACGTGATACAGGACACGCTACCCCAAAATATGGCACTGTGGAAACTGAGAAAACAGTAGAAGCAGAAAGGTCACCATCTGACTTTCTTCTGCTTTTCTGTGTGAGAGTTGGCTATAAAAGAATTCTCTGACCTACCTCCCCTGAAAGTAGTTCATAAGACCCTATGTGACAGGTGTCCTGCACTATACCTGGAGGGAAGGAATGTTACACAGAGAGGCCAAAAAGAATCTGAAAAAACAGTCCTTTCAAAGTTTTCCCTAGTTTAATATCCTTAGGTAATATCCCATTTTTGTCCAATCGTACTTCTTCATTTAACCTAAGCATAAAAATACAGTTTTCCCTGGGCCTTGGGTTCTTCATTTATGAAGACTTCCGTGTCACATAAAACTTTGGTTAAATAAAGCTGATATGCTTTTCTCTTGTTAATCTGTCTTTTGTTATAGGCATGTCAGCCGTGAACCTTGCTTTGTGTGAAGGAAATATATTACTTTTTCTCCCCTGCAGCGTCTAATCATTATGCATTAATTAACTCAATTTAATATTAATCTAAATTTGTAAATCATCTAAGGATCTTGGAAATTTTATTTAAATAGAAACACTACAAAACATAATCACCACTGATATAAAAATGAGTAAAATAATGATTCAACTTAGCTAACACAAATTAATTTTTTTCATAATCTTAAATGTTTTCTGGGAGTAACATGATTTGATTCATAATATGGTATAAGAAGTCTAGAAGTTCAGATTAACTCATCACTTTAAGACAAAGCAAACCCAAATCTAAGAAAAACAAATACAAAATCAAAACGCTTGTGCTACATACAGTACTGTTGTTAGACTCAACAAAAATAGTTAATATTTATTATTGAACCAAAACTACTAAACCAGTTTAATTTGTCCAAAGATTCAACTTAATTATGTAAACTTGGATATAAAATGTTTTTGAGCTAGCAATTCCTTTAGAGATATCAGGTCAGGATTTTTACAAACTGATTTTCTGTGATTTTGAGGGAGGATATTAAATTTGTATATGTGCTCACTTATCTCTAAAAACAAATCAGAATAATCAGAATAGTAGCTTTTTATGTTTAAGGGACATAATAACTTATTAATACCCCATGGAACTAGGAAAATATCTCACACTCACATCATGAAAGGTATGTCCTTTTATCAAGTACAGATGCACAGACACAAAGATAGCCTACAGCTTCTGTTATATAACTTCAGCCACAGATCAACATTAAACCCCAAAACCTCTCAGTTAAAATCTCAAAGAGCTTTCTACCTCCATAATAGGCATAAAACTCTTAATTAATTTAAGCTCACAGGTAGACAAAAAAAAAAAAAAAGAAAACGATCAACCATATTCTCTGTCATCTCTCACACGAAGAGAATAAATCTCTATTATTCATGTGACAAATATCACCAAATGGTCTATAAAACCAATTTCTAATCATTGCTGCCAGCAAGGGAACATAACTTGTTAGCTGAGTAAAAACCAGAAGCAAATATAAAAATATAAAATCAATAGAAAGGGGAAAAAAGCAACTTAGAAAAATAAAGAGTCAGTAAAATGAAAGTTTTATTGCCCCTTGGGATTCACTCCAGGAGCCAAGGAAAGACAAGTCTAGGTTTAACCAGCCCAAGAGGTTTAGTTTACTTGGTTCCAAAAGGTGGAACCACTGTGGAATCTCAGAGAAACCTCAAATATGGTTAAAATGTAATTTTCAAAAATGTAAAATCATGAAACTAAGAAACATTTAAAATGAAAAATGCTAAAGATATTTAATTTATTAAATGGTGAAGAACCTGTAAGATAATAAAAATAAAAGCCCAAAAAGCATTTTAACAGTTAAGTATACAGGCAATTTAACAAAGAAATGCTTGAGTTAGACTGTTGGGTTACATACAAAACTGGTTAATGTTTAACTGGCCCATAAACCCTTGAGGGTGGTCTGTTGCAATGGACAGAAATTACTTTAATCTCTACCAGATAAAAAATATAAAAGTTTATCTCTGCTCCAGTGACTTGTAAAATAGTCCGGACAATAGGAAGTCAAGGCCAGTAGTCTCTTTTTCCTATTTTCAAATTTCACAGAGCTTTCCTGATGAGTTTCTCTTGTGTTTCCTCCACTGTTTGAGGGCAGAGTTAACAATTTCAGGTAAGAGGATGATGATGAGGTAACAGTCTCTACCTAAAGCAAAGTTTCCAAGGCTCCATGTGGGTTTTAAAGAACAATTTAAAGCATGTGTGGAATCCCATCACACAACAGTTATTAGAGCTACCAATTTGCTGAGCAAATTAAGGAATAATAAATCATTTATAAATTAACTTACTCTCCGTTAAGTTAAAGAAAGTTAAAGAAAGAAAGAAATTATAACAGTTCCAAAACATCAAGTAAAGTTTGATTACACCATGAATGTACCTTCCCTGGACCCAATAATATCAAGAAAACTAATATAATCCCATAAATTGTTTCTTCAGAAAATTTATGCATCCAAATGTTGATCTCCTCACACCATACTCCCCTACAATGACACCTGTGCTTATTAAGAACATCTAGAAGATGACAAATACCTTCAGGATCTATACTAATTCCCAGAAGCTTCTGTCCCCCTTTCTTTGACCACCACCAGTTTTCAAAGGTAATCGGATTAGAAAAGAGAAATGTGAGTAGAACACTTAGTATCCAACTCTCATATAGAAAGTGAGACAAATAGGTTACAGACATAGTGAGAAAGAATCAAGGATACTTTACACACATTAAACCAGAGCCAATAGTGTTCATGGCGCTTTCCACCTTACTTAAAAATAAGATGTAAAGAAATATCATGCCAATTACAGTAGGTCCCCTTATCTGAGGTTTTGCTTCCTGTGGTTTGTTGTACACAATCAGCCTCAGTCTGAAAATATTAAGATATTTTGAGAGAGAGAGAGAGAGACCACATTCATGTAACTTTTATTAAGGTATATCATTAAAACTGTGCTATTTTATTATTAGTTATTGTTGTTAGTCTTTCACTGTGCCTAATATATAATATACAAACTTTATCTCATATATATATACACACCTATGATATAAATATATTTAAATATATTATTTAAGTATAAGTATATACATATATAACATAGTATATATAGGTGTGTGTGTATATATATATATATATACACACACATATACACACTCTTTCTGTTTTTTTCCTTTCTACATAGAGGAAAAAATATAGTGTATATAGAATTCATTCCTATCCACAGCTTCAGACATCCACTGGGAATCCTGCAATCCCCCCATGTAATCCCCCCCATGTGGAGCTACTACATGCCAAAATGAAAAAAAAAGTGAAATACAGAAGCATAATATGAAAAAGACAGAGAGAAAAAAAGACAGGAGCAGAAATCATGACCTAACCAAACAAGCTAACAGAATCTCCAGAATAAATGATTTGCACTACAGGAGAATTGAAATAAATACATTCAGTGAAAAAGAAGACATTAAAAATAAGATGATAAAATGATGGAAAGAGATTATAAGGGCGAAACGGCAGTTCAAACTCACATTCTGACAGAATAAACAAATAAATCATAAGCAGCTGATGAAAGACTAATATAGCAAGATGTTGGTAACAGAGTAGAACATCTTGATATAATCACAAATAATAAAATTAAAAAGATAAAAAGATTTTAGAGATAAACCTTGATTTGTATTTCTGGAATTATGGAAAAGATATATTTTTCCTTAGTCCTTCTGCTACTTACAGCTAAAAATCGTGAACATTATATACAAAACATATATAAGGAAACTCTGAAACATGGAAAGAAACAGACTGCCTACAGACCTCAGGACTCAAGGAATGACACAGTGGTGCCCTGGATTTTCTTTTTGCCCTAAGTAAGTGCCTTGGGTTTTCTTTTTGCCTTACACATACCAGACTGGGTAATAAAGAAGCTGGCAACCCAGAAATGCCAATGGGCTCAAAAATAAATAAATAAATAAATAAATAAATAAATAAATAAAGCAAGAAATGCCTCTGCCTTTAGCTAAAGAACGAAAAAAGTGGCAGCCTAGCAGGAAATAATTTTTTTTTAGACAAAAATTGTTCTATTCCAGCCAAACACCACAGAAAAAAATACAGCCCCACCCCAAACTAGAATTCCATTCTTGCCTGGCTGTAGCAGGGCACCTCACCCCCTCCCTGTCCCCAACATGGTTGTGTCAGAAAAGGCTGGATGGGAAGCCAGGACTTCTATAGTCAAGCAGTAACAAGATATCCCTCCGCCTCCTCATTGGCATTGTGTCAGAGAAGGCCTAGTGGAAAGCCAGGACTTTGAATACCACTCATCGGTGAGGAGGCCATGCCCCTGCAATGTAACTGTAAGAAAGCAGCAATGAGGCATGCTCCCATTCCAAGCCAGGCTTGTATAAAGAGAGGCCTAGTGGGGAGTCTGAACTCCAACCCAACCTAGCAATAACAGGGTGCCCTTCATAATCAGGTGGTATGTATCAGGCTAAGTGGAGAACCTGGACTCTCTCTCCCCATGTGGCTGTAAGAAGGTGGTGCCTCCCTTCCTCTGCAGGAGGAGGCCTACTAAAACACAAGATTTAAATAAGATTCAGTCTCATAACAAAATCCAAATGTCTACATTTTAATCAAAAATTACTTTTTATGTCAATGACCAATATCTAAAATTAATAATCTAAAACCTAACCACAAAAATATGGAAAAGAGCAAAAGAAGCACAAAGCAAGCACAAGGAAGGAAAGGGAAGAAAAGTCACAAATCAATGAAATTGAAAACAGAGAAATGGGGAAAATCAATGAAACAAAAAGCTGGTTCTTTGGAAAAAGTCAATGAAATTAATAAACCTCTAGTAATTCTGACAAAGATTAAAAGGTGAGAAGACACACAGATATCAATATCAGAAATGAATCAGGAAACATCACTACATATTCTAAAGCCATTTTAAAAAGGTAATAAGAAAAAACTGCAAACACATTTTATGGTCATAAATTTGGCAACTTCGAAAAAAACAGTTCAATTCCTCAAAAACCCTAAATTACCAAAACTCAATCAAGAAGAATTAAACAACCTGAATTGTCCCTATACACATTAATGAAACTGAATTTGTGATTCTAAACTCTTAAAAAGGAAATATCCAGGACCAGATTGTTTTGCTGGAGAAGTATATTTAAAGAAGAATTAATACCAATTTTACACAGTCTTCCATAAAATATAAGAGGAGGGGATACTTTGCCAACTCATTTTATGAGGCCAGTATTACCTTGACACCAAAAGCAAAGACAGTACAAAAAAGATGACTATGGCCAATTTCTATCATGAATTTAAACACAAATATCTTCAACTACATATTAGCAAATATGATCCAGCAATGTATAAAAGGATTGTACACCATAACTAAGTAGATGTTAGTATTCAAGGCTGGCTCAACATTCGAAAATTAATCAATGTAATGCACCATATCACAAGCTAAATAAAAAAAATCATATGACCATATAAATTGATTCAGAAAAGGCATTTGACAAAACCCAACACCGTTCAGGATAAAAGCTATCAGCAAACTAGGAATAGAGAGGAACTTCCTTAATTTGCTAAAGAACATCTACTAAAACCCACAGCTACTATTATATTTAATGATGAAATTCTGAATGCTTCCCCACTAGGAACGAAAACAAGGCAGAGATGTCTCCTCTCAGGCCTGCTATTCAACATAGTGTTGTAAGCCTTAGCCAGTACAATAAACAAAGAACAGAAAATAACTAACAAAGGAAGAAATAAAACAGTTGCTATTTCCAGATAATATGATGATTTACATTTAAATTACCAAGAAATATATTCCCAAGAAATTCCCAAGAAATAATTATTGGGAATTTATATGTAAACAAAAACAAAAACACAGACAAAAGGAATATCACAGATAAAATGTTTTAAAGTTAAAAAACAATAGTTCTGCCAGGCACATGGGTGACTCATACCTGTAATCCCAGCACTTTGGGAGGCCAAGGCAGGAGGATCACTTGAGGCCAGGAGTTTGAGACCAGCCTGGCCAACATAGTGAGTGTGTTGGCGCACGCTTGTAACCCCAGCTACTCGGGAGACTAAGGCATGAGAATCGCTTGAACCCGGGAAGAGGAGGTTGCAGTGAGCTGAAATTGTGCCACTGCACTCCAGCCTGGGCAACAGAGTGAGACTCGGTCTCAAAAAAAAAAAAAAGAAAAAACAATAGTTTCTAGAACTAATAAGTGAGTCCAGAAAGGACCTTCTGGTCAACATATAAAAACCAATCATATTTTTATATACTACCAATAAGCACACAGAGACCAAAGTATTGATATTGTCCAAAAATACAATACGATTGACAATTGCTTAAAAAGTAACATATTAAGATTTAAATCTAACAGAACATGTATAAGATTTGTGTACTGAAAACTATAAAATACTGGTGAGGAAACGGAAGGAAGATCTAAATAACTGTAGAGAAATATTATGTTCACAAATTGGAAGAGTCAACATAATAAAGATGTCAATTCTCCCCAAATTGATATACAGGATTAATGCATTTCCTATCACAATTCCAGCAAGACTTTTTGTAGCTGTAGGTAAGTGCATTCTAAAATGTATATCAAATTGCAAGGGGACTAGAATAAGTAAAACTTTTATTTTTATTTTTTTATTATACTTTAAGTTCTAGGGTACATGTGTACAACGTGCAGGTTTGTTACATATGTATACATGTGCCATGTTGGTGTGCTGTACCCATTAACTCGTCATTTACTTTAGATATATCTCCTAATGCTTTCCGTCCCCCTTTCCCCCACCCCACAACAGGCCCTGGTGTGTGATGTTCCCCTACCTGTGTCCAAGTGTTCTCATTGTTCAATTCCCACCTATGAGTGAGAACATGCGGTAAAGTAAAACTTTGTTTTAAAAAAAGATGAAAATAGGAGGAATTAGTTTACCCAGTTTAAAGACTTATTATATAGCTACAGTAATGAAACCTGTTTGGTGTTGGTGGAAGGACAGAAACATAAGTCAATGGAACTACTGGCTAGAGGACCCAGAAATAGCCATACATGAATATACTCAACTGACTTTTGAAAAATAACAAAAACAATTCAATGGAGGAAAGATAGATTTTCATTAAATAGCGTTGGAACAATCAGACATCCCTAGGCAAAATAATAATAATATAAAAATAAAAATAGAAATGAATCTTAATCTTAGTTTCATACCTTATATAAAATTTAATTCAAAACTAAACATAGGCTGGGTGCAGTGGCTCATACCTGTAATCCCAGCACTTTGGGAGGCTTAGGTGGGAGTGTTGCCAGAGGCTAGGTCTAAGACCAGTATGGGAAACATAGCGAGAACCTGTCTCTACAAATAGTAAAATCACTGGGCACAGTGGTGTTTGCCTGTAGTCCCTCCCAGCTACTTAGGAGGCTGAGGGAGGTGAGAGGATTGCTTGAGCCCAGGAGTTTGAGGCTGCAGTGAACCATGACCATGCTGCTTCACTCCAGCCTGGGTGACAGAGTGAGACCATGTCTCTAAAAATGCATATAAATAATAAATACATGTAAAACATGAACCTATAAAGCTATTAGAAAATAACATAGGTGAATATCTTTAGGACCTAAAGCTTGATAAAGGCTTCCTAGGCTTGACATCAAAAGAATGATCATTAAAAAAAAATAATTAAACCATCATTCTCAGTAAACTATCGCAAGGACAAAAAACCAAACAACACATGTTCTCACTCACAGGTGGGAATTGAACAATGAGAACACATGGACACAGGAAGGGGAACATCACACTCCGGGGACTGTTGTGGGGTGGGGGGAGGGGGGAGGGGGGAGGGACAGCATTAGGAGATATACCTAATGCTAAATGACGAGTTAATGGGTGCAGCACACCAACATGGCACATGGATACATATGTAACAAACCTGCACACTGTGCACATGTACCCTAAAACTTAAAATATAATAACAATAAAAAAAGGAATTCCCTTAGCAAAAAAAAAATTAAATCTGACTTTATCAAAATTAAGTTTTATTCTCTATAAAAGATCCCATAAAGAAGATGAAAAGACAATGTACTGAACAGAAGAAAATACTTGGAAATCACACATCTGAGAAAGGATTCATATCTAGAATACATAAAGAATGCTCAAAACTCAACAACAAAAAATCAAAACATTCCATTTGCAAATAGGAAGAAGATATGAAGAGATATTTCACCAAAGAGTATATATGGGTGACAAATAAACCCTTGAAAAGATGTTTGACATCACTAACCATTAGGAAAATGCAAACTGAAATCACAACGAGATATAATTATACACCTATCAGAATGAATAAACAAGAAAAAAAAGTGAAAACACTAAGTGCTGCCAAGTATGTGGAGAAGCTGGATTACTCATACATTGCTGGTGGGAATATAAATAATGGTACAGTCACTCTGAAAAAATTGTTCAGCATTTTCTTCAAAAAATAAGTATACAACTATCACAGAACCCAGCAATTTCACTGCTGGACATTTATCTCAGAGGAATGAAACTTTATGTCCACGCAAAAAACCATTACACATTTGTTCACAGCAATTTTATTTGTAATAGCTGAAAACTAAAAACAACCAAAATGTTCCTCAAAAGATAAATAATTATACAAACTATGGTAATCCATAGCATTGCACAATAAGAAAGGAACAAATGATTATGTACACAACAAATTGGATGGATCTCAAGGGCATTATGTTGAGTAAAAAATGCCAACCTCAGAAGATCAGATACTGTTTTATTCCATTTATATAATATTCTCAGAGTGACAAAGTATAGAAATGGAAAACAGATGAGTGCTTGCCAGGGTTTAGGGATGGTGGGAGGAATGGTGTTGGTGTTAGCATAAAGAAGTAGCACACAGAAGATTTTTGTGGTGATGAAATAGTTCTGAATCTTGATTGCAGTAGTGATTACACGAATCTATATAAGTGAGAAATGGCTTAGAATTCTATACACACATTATACCAATGCCAATTTTCTAGTTTTGATATCGTACTATAATTATGTTAGGTGCTACCATTGTGGAGAACTGAGTGAAGGAGATATTTTCTTTACAACTTTCTGTGACTCTATGATTATGTCAAAAGAAAACTTTTTTTTTTTTTTTTACAGTATCTAACTCTGTTGCCCAGGATGGAGTGCAGTGGCACAATCTCGGCTCATAGCAGTCTTAAACTCCTGGGCTCAAGCAATCCTCGGACCTCGGCCTCCCAAGTAGGTGGGACTACAGGTGCATACCACCAAGCCTAGCTATTAAAAAAATTTTTTTTCTAGAAATGGGAATCTCACTGTGTTGCTCAGGCTGGTTTCGAGCTCCTGGCCTCAAGTGAATCCCAGAGTGCTGGGATTACAGGTGTAAGCCACCACACCTGACACAAAAGAAAACATTTTTTAAAAGGTCCTTAGAAGATAATTGTTCTGGAGGATAAATAGGCATGATCTCTGGGAAATAATAATTAGTATATCTTTAAAATGCCGGTAAATGGAACAGAAAAATAATTCTAAGGTGAAATTTAAAATATTTTATTTAAAAACAAAGAACCAATTAATATGTACAATAGTCTAAGGAAGATTGAAACAGAACAGATGAAAGCAACACATAATAATGCTTTGGAATTTCAACAATAAGGTACAAAAATTTGTAGACAATATAGGTAAAAATCAAGGCAAATCTGCCACGAAATTTGAATATCGCATTGCCTCAGTCTTCTTTAACATAGTATTCAGTGCATGAGGACAATAGAGGCATTACTACATATATTTCTGTGAAATAAAATATGAAAACCTAATTGTTACTCCAGTATTAAAGTAACAGGCATTCTTAAACAGGTAGGAACCCATAAGCCCCTGCCTCATTTTCTTAAATGACAATAAAAAAAGCAAACAAAAATTCTGATAACGTGAATCCTTGACCAATGATGTACCAGGAACCCTTTGAAAAACAATTAGTGGTAAGCTTCATATTCACTTTCAGGAGGCAGACATAACTCTATACTTGGGTATCTTGTCTAGAAGGAGAGAAGAAAGAAGTGTGCCTAAATGTGCAACTGGTAATGAAGCAGCAGTCGCACATATTAGTCAGGCTGGGGGGATGTTTGGTTCTTTTTGTGGTTTAGAAAGTGTCCATGTTTTTGTCTGTGATCAAATATGATTATGGAGTGGTCTTGTTTTTGTGTTAATTCCTCATGGTCACAGGGTGATTACAGTGATGATATTCTATGAAACTGTTTGTGTTCATCTGGAGAACACCAAAACCTAGCTGTGAGTGTCAGGTCAGTTTCTGACTGGCAGGGGCTTTCCCGTTTCTCAGCACCAAGAACTGTGTTTGCCAAATCTCACTGGGTTATCAACAAAAGCTGAAACTTCTTTCTGTCACTTAAATATTTTTTCAGGAAATGCCAGACCAAAAAAAAAATCATAGCTGCTGATAACATAATCTATGCTATTGTAGACTTCATATGGAAACATTCCACCTCATCACAAAAAAACAGTTAAAGTTGTCAAAAAAAAATAAAAGCTAAAGCTAGGCTAAATGGTCTTTAGGAATATAGTTACGTAAGATAGAAATTAGAAAGTCTGATAAAATAGAAGAAAGACAAAACATGAAAAAATAGGTGTTGGCGGAGGATCAAAGAAGGGATGGTGGGAGGATGTAAAAGTACACAGATTTCCTGATCTTTCTGGGAAGGATAATACCTAAGTTTCTATATTAACAACTAGAGCTCCAAGTATATTATATAAATTTCAAAAGGACACCTTTATAAAAACTAGAATAGACTTTAAATATTTCATATTGGAGTAGAATCATGTGTACACACATATGCATACAAACACAAGAAACAAAAGAGAAGTTATAGAGAGCATGTTTATATGCCCCAGTTTATGCCTGATTTCCTCACATAATTATTAATGATGCCTCCTTTTACTTTTAATGAAATCCTGATTTGAGTGATAAATTTTCTGGTCAAACAAAAAGCAAAGATAGAACTAAAAAGAGAAATATATACTGTAAGAAATACAATGCCAGAAGATGTTTTGAATCACTTCTGTTAAGACAATGACAAATCAATACTGATATCCAGATAAAAATGAATGATGGCCGGGCGCCGTGGCTCATGCCTGTAATCTCAGCACTTTGGGAGGCCAATGTGGGTGGATCACGAGGTCAGGAGTTCAAGACCAGCCTGACCAACATGGTGAAACCCTGTCTCTATTAAAAATACAAAAATTAGCCAGATGTGGTGGTGCGCACCTGTAATTCCAGCTTCTCAGGAGGCTGAGGCAGGAGAATCACTTAAACCCGGGAGACAGAGGTTGCAGTGAGCCGAGATCATGCAACTACACTCCAGCCTGGGCAACAGAGTGAGACTCCATCTCAAAAAAAAAAAAAAAAAAAGAATGATTATCTAATCTAAATCAAACATAAATTTCCAGGGTTGACATAAGAAGAACCTAATAAGAATAAAAATGTGAATATTACCAAATATTATATTTGTCAGCTTCACATTTGAATTATTATTTCACATTTTCAAGGACATGATAGTATAATTCTAACCTAAAGTATAATTCTAACTTATTTTAAAATGTCCAGAGCAAATAGGAAGAAGGAAAGCACTCAAAATATTTTTAAAAGCCAACATACACATACAACAAAAAGTCTGATATAGTCCAAAAATAAGAAAAAAAGAAACAACTGTAACTATAAACAATTGTCCCTTGTAATTTTGAACAAATATTAAATATTATCAAAATTTAATGATATTCAATTAATTTGAATCTTTCTATAATGTATACATAGATCAAAACGATCATATTGTACTCCATAAATATACATAATTATTATTTGTAAATTAAATAAAAATAAAAATAAAAAACAAAAAGTATGTAACATCATAACTATATGGAATTCAACATGGAGAGTATATATACATCTCATAACTCATTCCAGATAAACAAAACCCAAAAAGTGTTTACTTAAACCTATCACTCATTTCTGATTTTTAAAAGTTTACTGAAAAGGGAGTGGATGATTATCTCACTGATACAAAAAAAAGTATATATTTCAGACCCAAATCCAGCATCATGCTCATTTCTAGCAGCATTACTTTTACAGTCAGGAATGTGCTTTCTATCCACCATATCACTTAACATTACTATTGAGATGTTAATTGACACCATTTCTTTTTTAAAAAGTGGTGAAAGGTATGGGATAGATCAAGTGTAGTTAGCAACAACATATTATTTTAGTACTGTGGGTGGTTGCAAAATCAATATGAAAACATACTAGTAGCTTTCTTATATATAAATAATAACCAATTAAAATACAGTAAAATGACAATAATCCATTTACTTTAGTAAATAAGATGGTAAAATATCTAGAAAAAATTCTAACATGGAACATGCTGAAGATATATATAACGAAGAGATAAAATCCTATTGAGAAACATATAATTCTATAATAAATAGAATGTCATATTTTATTAGCTGAATTTTTTTTCTGAAAATAAAATCAAATCTCCCAAAAGAAATCTATGAAATCAATTATGTCAAAATGAAAATATCAATAGTATTTTTATTAGGTTGTCAAAAATAATAGTAAAGTTTATTTGTATATGTAAAACAAATAATGAAAAAGTTGGAAAAAATGAGTAATATTTAAAGAAAAAAGACAGGGAAGGAAAGATCAAATAGAATATGTAATTTATAAACATATTCAAGTATCCTTAGGTATTTGGCATATAATAAAAGTGGTTTATCAGTTCATAACAGAAAGGATGGAATTGGACCAATTGGCTATTCATTTGTAAAATTATCCCTATCTAGATACAAATATCACGTTTATATTTGGATTAAAATATTTAAATATAAATAAACACTAATGCACTCAAAGAAAACATGAGTTTTTATATACAGTATCTGCATAAAGGCCGGGCGTGGTGGCTCATGCCTGTAATCCTAGCATTCTGGGAGGCCAAGGAGGGCAGATCACTTGAGGTCAGGAGTTCGAGATCAGCCTGGCCGACATGGCAAAATCCTGGCTCTACTGAAAATACAAAAAAAAAAAAAAAAAAAAATTAGCCAGTTGTGGTGGCTCGTGCCTGTATTCCCAGCTACTCAGGAGGTTAAGACAGGAGAATCACTTGAACCTGGGAGGCGGAGGTTGCAGTGAGCTGACAGTGCGCCACTGTGCTCAAGCCTGGGCGACAGAGTGAGACTCCATCTCAAAAAAAAAAAAAGTATCTGCGTAAGGAAGGAATGTATACACAAGTTAGTCAGAAAACCAGAAATCTATAAGGAAAATAATTATATACACAATTATAATATTCAGTATTGGTATGGATGTTGAACTGTTAATGTCATAGACTATGAGTAGGAGGATACATTAGTGCTCCCATTTTGAAGGGTAATTTTGTAAAATCTCTTAAATTTAAACATACATACTGTATGCCCTTTTTAGAAACGGCAATATTAACAGATTACCCCATAGATAAACTGACAAAAATTATTCAAGATGCAATTACGTGGAAGGCCATTAAGTTAATATTTATAATAGTGAATATTGGGAACAATCTAAGTCTCTGTTACCAGCAGACCACTAAGGTAAATAAATTACATACACATATTTAAAATATGTATCTATAAATAAAATGAGGCTCCCTCTAAAGAAAAAAAAATCACCTAGTTATATCTTTAAGTGGCCGTATACAGAATAGATTGATCCTGAAAAATATGGAAGAAATTTTGTGTTAGTTTCATTTCAGATATATTCTTATGCATTTTTAAATTTGTAACATGTTTGCATAGCACATTTTTGAAAATAAATACCAAATTTACATAACTTGTATTTTACTTTAAGACTTTCAAAATGTTCATGATAGTGTTCTCTTGTTCAGTTATTAATATTAAAATATTATCAATAATAAAGAGTAAGTCCCTTGAATTATCCGTATTCACTTTATTTTTATAACAGATGAGAAAGAAGTGTGTAGAGGGGGTGATTTTTTTTTTTTTTTTTTTTTTTGAGACAGAGTCTCACTCTAACTCCCAGGCTGGAGTGCAGTGGCGTGATCTTGGCTCACTGCAACCTTTGCTTCCGGGATTCAAGCGATTCTCCTGCCTCAGCCCCTAGCCTCAGTAACTGGAATTACAGGCGTGTGCCACCACATCTGGCTATGAAATTTAATTGCAACATGCATTTATCAATTCAGTTCAAAAAACATATATTTATTCCTAATGTGTACATTATTTTGTAAATTTGGATATTTCTCAGCAAAATAATGGATATAATAAATTTTGAGGTTTCTCAGTATTTTCATAAGTATAAAGATCAGGCAAGAAAAGATAATCATATGAAAAAACAGGTATTGCCTAGATTTTCTTCCAGGGTTTTTATAGTTTTGGGTTTTACATTTATGTCTTTAAACTATCTTGAGTTAATTTTTGTATATGGTGTAGGGAAGGGGTCCAGTTTCAATTTTCTGCATATGGCTAGCCAACTCTTCCAGCAAGATTAGTTAACTGGGGAGTCCTTTCCCCATTGCTTGTTTTTGTCAGGTTTGTCGAAGATCAGATGGTTGTAGGTGTGCAGTCTTATTTCTGAGTTCTCTATACCATTCCTGAATAGGCAGGGGCAAAGATTTCATGATGAAAATGCCAAAAGCAATGAAAACACAAGCAAAATTTGGCAAACGGGATCTAATTAAACTAAAGAGTTTCTGCACAGCAAAAGATACTATCATCAGAGTGAATAGGCAACCTACAGAGTGGGAGAAAATCTTTGCAATCTTTCCATCCCACAAAGGTCTAATATCCAGAATCTACCAGGAACTCAACCAAATTTACAGGAAAAAAAACAGACAACCTACAGAATGGGAGAAATCTTTTGCAATCTATCCATCTGACAAAGGCCTAATATCCAGAGTCTACAAGGAACTTAAATTTACAAGAAAAAAACAAACAACCTCTTTAAAAAGTGGTCAAAGGACATGCACAGACACTTCTCAAAAGAGGACATACATGTGGCAAACAAACATATCAAAAATAGCTCAATGTCAGTGATCATTAGAGAAATGCAAATCAAAACCACAATGAGATACCATCTCATGCCAGTCAGAATGGTTATTATTAAAAAGTCAGAAAACAACACATGCTGGCGAGGTTGCAGAGTAAAAGGAATGCTTTTACACTGTTGGTGGGAGTGTAAATTAATTCAACTATTGTAGAAGACAGTGTGGCCATTCTTCAAAGACCTAGAGGCAGAAATACATTTAACCCAGCATTCCCATTACTGGGTATACACCCAAAGGAATATAAATCATTCTATTATAAAGATAGACGCATGCTATATCCATTGTAGCACTATTCACACTATTAAAGATGTGGATTCAACCTAAATGCCTATCAATGATAGACTAGATAAAGAAGATATGGTACATATATACCACGGAATACTATGCAGCCATAAAAAGGAATGAGATCATGTCCTTTGCAGGGACATGGAGTTGGAAGCCTTTACCTCAGCAAACTAATGCAGGAACAGAAAACCAAACACCACATGTTCTTACTTATAAGTATGAGCTGAATGATGAGAACACATGGACACATGGTGGGGAACAACAGACACTGAGGACTGTCGAGGGGGGATGGCAGGGGAAGGAGAGCATCAGGAAGAATAGCTAATGGATATGGGCTTAATACCTAGGTGATGGGATGATCCGTGCAGCAAACCACCATGGCACACATTTACCTATGTAACAAACCTGTGCATTCTGCACATGTACCCCTGAACTGAAAATAAAAGTGGAAGGAAAAAAAAATAGGGTAACAAGGCCTGAAAAAGAGGAAGGTAACTTGCAGCAGATGTTCCAGTTTAGGAAGAAGTCAACATTATCGGAGACTTACTTTGAACGCTATAGCTACTCATTTCTTGGCCGTCTTGATATTTCTCAATTTCTTCCCCTTCATCTAGATTTTCAATATTCATATGCCAAACCAGATTATGATTACTTTGTTCTTTCGTATCTTTATTCATCCTGATGCATTTATCTTACCTAGGTGGTGTTACTTCAAACTTTCCACAGAATTGATATTTTCTGATCTTCTAGAAATACAGCCTACACATCTGCATCAGACTATTGTAAGTAGGCAGAATAATGGAACCCAGAGGAACCCAGAGATGTTTACAGCCTAATCCTCAGAATCGGTGAAGGCCATTTTACATGGCGAAAAAAAGGGACTTTACTGTTGTGATTAAGGATCTTGGGATGGAAGGTCATCTTTGATTATCTGGGTTGGCCCAATGTATAAAGGTCCTTGTAAAGGAAAAGGGAAGTAGGAGAGTCAGAGTCAAGAAAGGATATGTGATGATGAATCAGAGGTTGGAGTGATGTGGAGCCAGGGGCCAAGGAATGTGAGTAGCCTCTAGAAGCTAGAAAACTTAAGGAAAAGGATTTTCCCCTAAAGCTTTAGGCAGGAACCAGCCCTGCCAACACCTTGACTTTAGTCCAGTGAGACTCATTTTGGACTTCCGACCTCCAGAACTGTAAGATAATAAATTTGTATCGTTTTAAGGCCATGAAATTTGTGGTAATTTGTTGTAACATCAATAGGAAACTAATATAGTGACATTTTAAACTCATTTTATATGGGCAGCCTACTGTTTTTAGAAAAGTTAATTATGAAGCAGAAAATTGGAAAATTTTACATGGAAAGTTAACCAAGTACTGAAAATTGCTGTCTACAATAATATATTTGTTTCTGTGGGGGACTAGAGTGATACATTAAAATTGTCAA
The DNA here is from genome assembly GCF_028878055.3 of Symphalangus syndactylus. NCBI lineage: Eukaryota > Metazoa > Chordata > Mammalia > Primates > Hylobatidae > Symphalangus > Symphalangus syndactylus. Next base: position 42,234,038 of record NC_072447.2, on the reverse strand, counting down.
AGCGGAATTTCGCTGGACAAAGTTAAACAAGCAAGGCTATTGCAATAGGGGAGGTAAGCTAGAACTCAGTCTGAACTCAGTTCCATGAGAACAAAGGGCTGGGAGGTTTTAAAGGGACAAGGATGAGCTAGTGGAACAGTACTGGAGGACAATAGGGGGAAGGTTAATCAATGTAATATGAGCACATTGAGTTAGTTTCCTGAGTTTGCAAATTATTGTCTTTGTGATTAGACCATCTGTGTTCCCTAATTGGTCACCATTGAATTAGGCTCCTATCCATCCAGAGACTGGCAGATAGGGGCACTATCTTCCTTGATAATTACATTTCAAAGGGAAGGCTCCGGGGTCCTTGGGAAGACATTCCTGGGGTATGAAAGTGGTAAGAGGCTTCTAATATATTTGCATCTCAAAGAAGGAAGGAAGAGAAAGAATTTACAGTAACAAGCTTTCTAAAGTAAATCCTCTAAGAAAAATGAGGTCTGGCCTACAGTCAAGAAGAAGCCTGTCTAATGCTAGTCAAGCTGAAGGGAACTTTAAGGTGAACTTGGTCAACACTTTAGGTACTGGTGATTTCTGCTGTGCAAAGATTTTTTTTTCCCTAGGTGTGATGGGAGTACTATGTTATTTGTAAATATGATAATATTTAGAGACTTAATTTTCTTTTAACATACATTCCTCATGAGAAGACAATGAAATTTAAAAAGAAGAAAATAAAACGAAAGAGAAGAAATACTCCTGGACATGTATTGCAAGTTAAATCAAGATTGCAGTACAAAGTTACAATAACAAAATGCTCGTAGAAGAGTGAAGATGAATGAGGGGCCAGAAGGTTAAGGCCTAAGGATGATATGAAGAATAGAGATAGATAAATTTATCTCAGAAGCAATAAAATACAATTAGAGTTGAGTTTATTGACATTTGGGGAAAATAATAAGCTCCATTTTCTCTTAATCTTTTGAAGAGTAACCTACTTAAAATGGCACAAACCTTTTCTATGTGACATCTCAACTTCCTAACTTAAATATATTTGAAGTCACTCACATTAAAATCATGAGTCCATTAGGTTTGATTTGATTTCTCTATAAATTTTCTGATTTCTGTGTCTATCAATTATTTTCTATACCATTGGTTTGAAATAATTACAGCATAGCAAATATATTTTGTCATTAAAAATGTGAATAACATTTGTTACAATTTATTATTTTTAAAATTTATTTTACTATTTCACAAAGAATTTTATCTTTGTATCTCAGGGATTCATTCATTTTAGCTTATAATAAAATTTACCAGCATCATGTATTTCTTTTATAGATCAAAAGTAAAGCTAGTGTACCACTCCCTCCCTCCTCCAAGAATAAAACACAAAGAAGCTAATTAAAACAAGAATTTAAAAAGCACCTCTGACACTACAGCATACCAAACATTATATCTTACCATGCAGTATTTTTCTAAATTTGGTGCTTTGGGTTTTATTTAAATTCTGAATTGCCTGAATGCACTAATAAGCACGATAGTCATAGATAGTTCCTATCTAACATTAGGTACACTTCAAATATGATTGCAGATGCTTTTCTCTTAATGGGAGTTGTCAAAATGTACAGAAACACTAATCTTATTTTTATTCTCTCTATTTCTTAAATAGCAACTGTAACCACATCCACATCCTGTTTGGAAAGAAATCCCAAAGGGTTTAGCTGATGTTTGATATTATCTTACATAAAACTTACACTTTTATTTCACTTCACATCAAAGTGATTAGAAGTAGCTCAGGTAGTTTTTTAAAAAATGGGTCCATACAGGGATAGCAACTAAATTTAACTTTATGCATTTGATTGGAAAGTTAAAGGGCACTCAACAAGGAACTGAGGTGCTATTTATTGTGAAGGCTCCTACCATGGCAGTGCTTTTTGATGACAACTGGGACACCTGTATTTCACTAATTCTATAAAATGCTCATTTTTTCCAATACTGAAACATCTCAGAACTAGAGAATTATCTTACAATAAATACCATCTTACCATTGCCATATTTATTTAAGAATATAAATATCTCTGAAATTGGTGATGCTATAGATGGATTCAATAAGGTATGGTATATACGGAGTTTTTCATTTGTTGCCTTCTCACCATATTCTATTAAAGTTTTATCAAAAACGAGCCCAGGAAAACTTGCATACCATTAATTCACAATTTTGATAAATGGGAAAATGATAATTTTTGTAATGCCTTATGAGCAATTCACTTATTATGGCATCTGAAGAAACTATGTTTTATTTTGTTATTTTTATTTGCTTGCTTTTAGGTGGATTAGATAAAAACTAAAGTGTTAGAAGTTTTTATACGTAGAATGAACTATATCCAGTGGAATTTTGTCTAAACTCATGGGAATCTGCCTATATGAGTTCTAGGGTTTTTTTGTTTTGTTTAGTTTTGGGCTACTTACGCCATCCTCTTGATCAGGCAAATGTTAATATTTGTATTGGTTTGTGTTACTAAAATCACACCACTCCAGGGCTTGTATCTATCTAAATAACTCATAGTATTGATATAGTCTTTTGTATTCTTGAAACTTATTGACAACTTTGAAGTGTAAGATAACTTCTTTCAATTCCTACCTGAGCCTCCTAATTCCATCAAGGTTTGGCCTGCCAATCGAAACAAAGATATGTTTTTCCCTCTTCAATTCCATTCATTGAGTCAGATTTTAAAGTAGCATCCTGGATGTCTAATCAGTTCTTAGATGTTTATACAGACATGGAGGGAAGAGCACATGCTGGATATCAGGATAGCCCAACTAAAGTGTCAGAGGCAGGGCTGTCTGGGAAACAATGAACAGAGTTGTTTGGTTGAAACAGACAGGTGTCTTATGTGGAGAGACAGGGAGGTAAGTTGGAAAAGTTAGTAGGGGATAGATTTAGGGATCTAATAAATGCAAGGTTTCTTGAGTTGTATTTTGGTGGGAGAATGTTGAACCATTAAAGGTTTTCCAGCACAGTAAAAAATAGGGAATGGCAGAGGGTATGGATAAGAGTAAATTATTATTCTAAATAACAGCATTTTAGAATATGGCTTGAGGTTTAAATTTTTAGATGGTGATTTGAGTGCAAGCATTTACCTTTCAATCCTTCCCAAAGCCTATTAAATGAAAAAAGAAATCTGCAACAAAGATGGAAAATGCATAATAATCCAAAAATAAAACAGAAAGTCTTCACAATTCTTTTTCAAATGAATCAAATACGATCTGACTGTGTGAAGAATAATCTATATGAATCAGTCTCCAATTCAATAATGGAACAACATTGGTAACCTGTAAGTGTGTGCTAAGATTGTTCTCAGAAAATCCCTAGTTCCTGGGCACAGGGAACTAGGGACAGGCCAGTCTATGGTCCCAGCAGGACAAAAACAAGATTTCAGGAGCTCCACTGTGGCCCTGGATTCCAGCTAAGTATAGAGTAAATAAACCAGAGGGAATTACTCCATTACAGAACAGTGGGCTTTCAAAGGATGGGCTAAATAGAGAAAGGGAAAGAACAAGCTTCACAACCCTTCAGACTAGCGTACATTTACTACAATGAGCTGACTTTAAAACTGGCCATGATGCTTCCCTTAGAATATTTGGCCTTTTTAGAAAATGGGGACTCTTATGATAATAGCACAATTTCTAGGTGTGTAGTTGTGTCAGATAGAGTATGTGTTTTTCTAGTTAAATTCAGCCTGCTAGAAGGACAGGAGTTTTGTTTGTTTGTTTGTTTGTTTGTTTGAAAAAACCCACCTGGCCTTAGCACGGAATTGCCTTAGCTCTACTGTTTTGAAATGCTTGAAGTAAAAGGTGAAGTAGTTATATGCTATGCCACAAGAAAAGATATTAGAGGGAGAAAGGTAAGGGAAGAACCTCTTATATATATTACAAAATTCTCGGAAGAAGATGGTGGAGAAAATTCATTAAAAAAAGAAATAACAGAACAAAATTTTCCCAGAGTTTACACAGGGCTAAAGTCTTTAGACAAAAATAACTCTCTAAATATTTGGCAAAGTTAATGGAAAAAGAAAGACACGTAGACATACCGCAGTGAAATTCCAGAATGTAAAACACTAAGTAAAATTTCTGCAAGCTTCTAGGCAAGTTATTAGCAAAGACGGCAAAAAAGGAGATTTAGGAGACTAAATACCAGAATACAGTGGTACAAAGTCTATAAATAATATTTGGGGGAAATGGGTATCTTTTACTATCTGATTGTGGATCTTTTCTCCAGAAAAATGCACATGTGCTCATTCACATAAAGATTTCGTAGTTTTACATGGTTCATGAAGTCCGGGAAACCCATTCACATATTGTAGGTGGCCCAGTGGAGCTCAGTGCATATACAGTTTTGAGGAAGAAATTATCATCTATGAATCTACATTGCAGTAAATTTATGCTATGTTTTTATGTGAGGGCAACAGAGAAACAGTTCCATGAATTAAGAATTAACCTATCCATGTACACTGTCTGAAAAAAAATGCTAATAGTAGCACTACAGCCAAATGAGGAATGGCTATAGCTAAATATCTCAAGCATGAGAGAAACAGAATAAACGGCAGTAATCATTCACCTGTTAAAACTAAAAAAAATGAATATCTAAATAAGCGCTATACTAACAGGCATCAGAAAAGTAATTACAACGCCTTTTAAAAAGAGCAAATTTAAAAATAAAAAGATAAAAGTCTTCTTTTCAAAAATAAGATTAATTTAACAAAGGGGTCGCCAGTAGTAAAATCCTTTACTTTATCCTGCCGAGAGGTAGAATACCAATGCATTACAGATAGTAGAAGAAAAACAGACATTCAAATGCAGTCATGCAGTGCATAGTAATATTTTGGTCAACAATGGATCACATATATGATGTCAGTTCCCTAAGATTATAATGGAGTTGAAAATTTCCTACCCTTAGTGATGGCAGGGCCATTGTAATGTAGCACAACGTGTTATTCACTTGTCTGTGGTGATGCTGGTCTAAACAAACCTACTGTGCTGGCAGTCATTTAAAAGTATAGCACATACCATTATGTACAGTACATACTATTTGATAATGTTAATATATGACTATGTTACTGGGTTATGTATTTACTATAATGTACTTTTTAATTGTTATTTTAGCATGTACTCCTTCTATGTATTAAAAAATAGTTAACTATAAAACAACCTTAGGCAGGTTCTTCAGGAGGGAGTACAGAAGAAGGCATTGTTATCCTAGGAGATGACAGCTCCATGCGTGTTATTGCCCCTGAAGACCTTCCATAGTGACAAGATATGGAGGTGGAAGACAGTGATATTGATGATCCTGACTCTGTATAGGCCTAGGCTAATATGTGTGTTTGTGTCTTCATTTTGAACCAAAAATTTAAAAAGCAAAAAAAAAAAAAAAAAAGAAAGAAAGAAAAGGAAAAAAGCTTATAGAATGAGGATGAGGATTCAAAAAAAAAAAAGAAAATATTTTTGTACAGCTGTACAATGTGTGTTTTAAGCAAAGTGTTATTACAAGAGCCAAAAAGTTAAAAAAAATGAGGTTGGGCATAGTGGCTCGTGCCTGTAATACCAGCAGTTTGGCAGACTGAGGGAGGATCGCTTGAGGTCAGGAGTTCAAGACCAGCCCAGGCAACATAGCAAGAACCCCATCTCTACAAAAAAATAAAGAAATTTAGCTGGTTGGGGTTGGCATGCACCTGTAGTCCTTGCTACTTAGGAGATTGAAGCAGGAAGATAACTTGAGCCCCAAAATTTGAGGTTACAGTGAGCTGTGATTGTGCAACTGCACTCCAGCTGGGTGACAGAGCAAGATCTTGTCTCCAGAGAAAAAAAATTAAGTTAAAAAGTTACAATGATCTAAGGTTAGTTTATTTTTAAAGAAATAAAATATTTTTAATAAATTTAGTGTAGCTTAAGTTTACAATGTTTATAAAGACTACAGTAGTGCACAGTAAAGTCCTTGGCCTTCACTTTCACTCACCACTCACTCACTGACTCACCCAGAGCAACTTTCGTTCCTGCAAGCTCCATTCATGGTAAGTGTCCTATAGAGATGTACCATATTTTATCCTTTTTTTTTTTTTTGAGACGGAGGAGTTTTGCTCTTGTTGCCAGGGCTGGAGTACAGTGGTGCGATCTTGGCTCGCTGCAGCCTCCACCTCCCGGGTTCAAGTGATTCTCGTGTCTCAGCCTCCCAAGTAGTTGGGATTACAGGCACATGCCACCACACCCGGCTAATTTTTGTATTTTTAGTAGAGAAGGGGTTTCATCATATTGGTCAGGCTGGTCTCAAACTCCTGACCTCAGGTGATCCGCTCGCATCAGCTTCCCAGAGTGCTAGGATTACAGGAGTGAGCCACCGTGCCCGGCCCATATTTTATCTTTTATGCCATATTTCTACTGTACCCTTTCCATGTTTAGATATATTTAGACACACTAATACTTACTATTATGTTACAATGGCCTACAGTATTCACTACAGCAACATGCTGTCTAGGTTTGTAGCCTAGGAGCAATAGGCTACACCATATGGCTTAGATATGTAGTAGGCTATACTATCTAAGTTTGTGTAGGTCCACTAGATGACGTTTGCACAATGACAAAATTGCCTAATGATACGTTACACAGCACATATCCTTGCTGTTAAATGATGCATGACTGTAATAGTAGTATAAAAATGATTTCCACAACTTCATAGCAAGGAGTATTTGGTCAATATATATTTCAAAAAAATCAGAAAAATAATACAGAGCAACGAATATCAAAGAATCTTGCAATCATGAAGCACAAAATAGGCTGACAAATATAAAATTTTAATTAATCTTGCTGGTCTCTCTGCATGTACATATGTCCTCTTCCTCCAAAAGTGGCACTAAATTGCCAATGAATTAGTTTTTTAAAAAGAGGCATTATTAACCTACAAGATCAATGATAACATGACTATTGTGCAGCAGTCATTTCAAAAATGTTAGAAGGCAGAAGGCAGATGAGGGAGAGATGCATGACTTAAGCAGGGCAAAGAAATGACAATGTGGGGAAAGGACACCACATTTTTCTGCGGAATCTTAAGAGTGACTCAGCAATTGGGAATACTACGTAACTTGCAGGTGGGGCTAAGGGACAAGGCTGGCTTTATGAGGATATTTCAAAATCCTTTATCCAGACGTTTGACTCCCTTCCTGTATCCCTTCCCCATAATGCAAAGGCAGTTGGCTATTACTACTCCCTTTTGCCAACCTGGGGGGAAGGTGGGAAATTAGTTTCTGAAAAAACCAAACCACAGAGGCTTTGAGTTGGGGAAAATAATCTCAGTGAACAACATGGTTCATGGTTGAGAAACAGGGCTCAAAATGGAAGAATTAAGTATAAGTCTGAACAGTGAACTGCAGAGATTCTAAGTACCCTTCCCCCTTCATGATCCCAGAACATGAGCAGCTAGGCATACATTTGCCATGCATGAGAGTAGAGGATTATTTTCTTAATTTCCTCAGAGAAAAAAAGTCCTAATACTGACATCTGGTAGATCCCTTAATAAAAGCTGGATTTGGCATCCAATAACCCTAGAGTTAGGGCAATCAAAATAAAGACTTTTGTAGTGTCTCACTCTTAAATTAAATGGATAGCCCCAAATTAATAGGCATTTGATGAGCCTCAAACTTGAAAAAAATAAAATTGGAGGAAACATATACAATGTATGCAGTAAAAGAAAATGAAAATATTAATACCCACGGGGAAACAAGAGAAGATATTTCATCCAAGACATTGAAACAGAATTGTGTTAAAACAGAAAAAAAGGTGGAGAACATAAGAGAGTTTTTGATAATAAAAAATAAGATACTCATCAATGAGAATTTAACAGAAGGGCTGAAATACAAAGTTGAGGAAAATGTCACAAAAAGTAGAACAATAAGACAAAGAGAAAGTAAGAGATGGAGATGGAAAATAAGAAAATAGGTAAGCAACTGATTAGGTCCCATACCTGACTGATTGAAGCACTGGAAACAGAGAATAGAGAAAACAGAGGGAAATACATTATTAAAGAACGAAAGATCCCAAGCAGAATGATAAATCTCCAGATTAAAATGGCTCATCAAGAGACTAGCACATAAATAAAAGGGACCCCATACCATGTCAAATCATTGGGAACATTCAAAATTCCAGGAGAAAGAGAAAACCTTAAAAGCTTGCATATAAATTATATTGTAAATCAGTAAATACATTAACAAGATGAAACAAGAACAACAATGATGGCAATAGTAGAATTATTAGGGCATGAAATCTATGGTCATTGAAATAAAGCACATAATATGTGTTTTTGTGAGGTAGAACAACAAATGAAATTATCTTCCCTGAAAGCAGCAAGAAAGAATATAGAGAGAACATATGTAAATGGAAAGTTTAAAAATACAGGATATAGAATAGTAGCAACACATACTGAGGCCTAGAAGTAGAAGTAGGAAAGGACTAAAACAGAGAGGTGGGAGGGGAAGAAGGAAAAGGAGGAGGGGGGCTGAGGGAGGTAGAGAGGAGAGATTTGAAGAAATATTAAATAAAAAATTGCCAAACTAAAGGTGAAATAAATACCTTAGATTGAAAATGCACATACAATGCCAAAAAAGAGAAAAAACCTATGCATCAACATATAATAGTGAAAATGCACTAAAATTCCATAGAGTGTAGATGATAGTCAAAGAAGAATCAGGTTGACAATGTAGCATCTCTGGATGCAAGAAGACAATGGAATGGCATTTTAAAAATAGAAAAGCAAAGATGTTTTCATCTAGATATTTATAACCAGTCAAATGGACATTTATATGTGAGAGTGTAAGAAATATATTATCAGACATTAAAAAAGGTATAGATGGTTTTCCACACACACAAAAAAACATGCATTAAACGAAAAAAATCTGGGAGATGCTAAAAAGAAATATAAGACTTATCACAGTCTTTGACATGTAATAGGTTCGCTGTAAATATTTGCTGAACTGATGTAAACTGTGGTAATATTTGTTGATGGAAAAGAATGTCTAGGAACTGGAAAGCTATGAAATTGAAACATAGGGACAAAATGAAAAGTAAAATCCTAACAAGACATATTTACAGGTTCCCTGGTGTCCTCTTGTCCCCTAATCCAATATAGCTTTCCTTTTTGATACACACTTTTTGCTATGTCAGTGATTTAGATTTTAGCCAGGGAAAATGTCTGTGAGATTTATAGAGAGGAATTAAATGCTATCAAATGCCCAAGACACCAAAATCTCTTTTGTATCAAACACACAAAAATCATTAATGTATTAAGGGCATATGTTTCTATTATTAGTTCATAGATGGAAAACCATTCAGGAAAGGAAATTTGCTTTTCAAAAGGGATTGATAAAGGTCTACGCACATTTTCAAAGAAACAATCATTTGTGCAACAGCTACTACTCAAATGAGTACAAAGATAAATCCCCAAGCAGAAGAGAAAAGGTCTAATTATCTCATCTGCCTTCAGCTTATACTCATTCCTTCATATTAAAACAGTATGTTTTCAGCTTTCTAAGGTCTGAAATCAATTAAGATAATTCTGGACTCTTTTTATAATGGTTTCTAGAGAACAACAGCTCATTTCCTTTCCTCTTAATGGTGAATATATTAAGAAACCTAAAATTTCCCAATCACCTTAATAAATTAGTGGTGTTTTAAATTATTTTATTTTTATAAACCTTGGACATACAGTACTTATGGATTAGAGTTCTTTTGTTTTATCTGCTGAAATTCAACTTGAATTAAGCAAAAAGGCAAATGCAGGGCTCAAATATCCACTATGATAAAAAGGGCAGGGTCCACGATTCTTTCTGTCCCCGCTTTCTGCTTCTTTTCTTCTCTCAGACTACATTGCAGTGGACATGACATCCACTAGTTTGAGCCCCACATCTTCACAGGTTGTATCCAAGGAATAAAGAAGTTATTTTACCCTATCCAAATTTGAAAAACAACTCTAAGGGAAAATCTATTTGGTTTAGCTTGGGCAGTGTGCTGATTCTTGGAGCACTCACAACTTTCGAGTGACAGACACCACGAATGGATAAGCCTGGGTCTTGTGTTCACCCCTGAGGTAAGGGCATTGTTCCAGGTTTGATTCCCTGAAAATCCAGAGCCTGGAAGGGAAGCTCTGAGTTGGAGATTTGCATGCAGGAAGCTTATTAGGAAGTGCTCTTAAAATCAGTATTTGTGAGAATTGGACATCAGGAGACATTGGGCTGAGATGCAGTTATGACAATTTCAGAGACAGTGATGAAAATGGGATGTCTCTGCAGAGTGGTTCTGAATTGGAGGAGAGGCTCAGACTTTTTACTCCTGAATTCATCAGTCATTTGATAAGGGTTGCTCCTGGGAACAGGTGTGACCTTAGGATTGGTTCTCTTCAGCTAGGGTAATCTCTAGAGGGGGACTCAGCTGAAAGTCACTCTGCTGGCAGAAAGTCAGCTGCCAAAACTCCCAGGATTGTGGAATTGGATTCTCCAGCCCTAGAAGGGAAAGGAGTAGAGATCTGGGCAGCATACTACAACATTCACTAAAGACGGCAGGGTCTTTTCCTATAATGAGGGGAAGGGGTAGAAGAGGGAGTAAATAGACTAAAACCAAAGCCACTGGAAATCATAATGTAATTACTACTTGACTGGTTGATAATACACATTTTATAGGTTTTAGTGAGCACTTTTAAGCCCTTGCTTCTGAGTCAGAAGGCAAATTCCTTGAGAAAATCAGTTATCCTTCTGAGCTTTAATTTCTTTTTCTTTAAAGCGAATGAAAACATTGGGTTATATGGAATATAGTATGATATTGCTGTATACTAACATTCAGTTATAAATATCATTTATTATTGGAATAAAAATTCTAACTCGGAGCTTCTTTTTTGGTAATTGTATACCTGGCTCCTTTAGGATTAAACAATACCTTCTATTTAAACGGAAATACGGGGCAGATAAATGTTGGTAGCTGGGGCTAAAACATACGTTGCTAGCATACCTTTATTGAGAAGGAACATAAAGTAAGAGTTTAAAAATTATCAAATGGGGATGAATAGGCAGAGCACAGAGGATTTTTAGGGCAGTGAAACTACTCTGCATGATACTATAATGGTGATGACATACCGTTATATATTTTTCCAAACCCACAGAATGCACAACACTAAGAGTGAATTCTAACATAAACTATGCACTTTGGGTGATAATGATGTGTCATTGTAGGTTCATCAGTTGTAACAAGTGTACCACTCTGGTGGGGGATGTTGATAATGGGGGAGGCTACGTATGAGTGGGGTCAAGGAGTATATGGGAAATCTCTATACCTTCTGCTCAATTTTGCTGTGAATCTAAAACTGCTTTAAAGTAATTACCAAACATGCCTGTAGCCCTTTCAAATAAGTATTCTCTCAGGTGGTATGCAAAAATTAGCAGAATCCAATAATTTTCCTTTGTGGGGTTATTTTCATAGTTGAAAAATATACACCCAAATATTTGTTGTTAGTAATTTATTTCCACTAATTCACCTCAAATGAGACTGAATATTTTTCATTTTTAAGCTTTTACATCTGCTAGGATTGGTGAACTCCATAAATTATCATCTACTATTTGAATTAGGGTTTCTTTCCATTGTACAAAAATACCTCTGCCATGCTTCAAAGAATGCTTCCTTGCTCTGTCACTCAAGAATGTGATAAACAATGTCATGTTATTTTATGCCATTATTTTTATAATGTTATAGATTTCAACATATCTCCTTTTAGTATGTGTATTCCAGAATAAAGTGTTTCATTTTTTTTTTTTTTGAGACGGAGTCTCGCTCTGTCACCCAGGCTGGAGTGCAGTGGCGCAATCTCAGCTCACTGCAAGCTCCGCCTCCCGGGTTCACGCCATTCTCCTGCCTCAGCCTCCAGAGTAGCTGGGACTACAGGTGCCTGCCACCACGCCCAGCTAATTTTTTCTATTTTTTAAGTAGAGACTGGGTTTCACCGTGTTAGCCAGGATGGTCTCGATCTCCTGACCTTGTGATCCGCCCGCCTCAGCCTCCCAAAGTGCTGGGATTACAGGCGTGAGCCACCGCGCCCGGCCTAAAGTGTTTCATTTAAAATAGTTTTAACTTCTTAACCACTACCCTTCTATCACTTTAAAGTTCATGAGTTTAATTTTATCTTTCAGGTGTGAAAACAAGAATCAAATAATAATAACAAATATCACTACCTGATAATTATATCATTATAATTTATAAAACATATTTACAACATTTTATTTGACTATGAAAGCAAGTGAATTACTGACATGCAGATCAAATATTGCTTTTAAACCAATTCATGAAATGTTTAATTGGCTAGTTCAAATTCGTACAGTTCAAATGTAGTGTTAAGTGTAGGACTCCTACCATAAGTCTCTTTCTTGTTGTATAATGCATTTGGATCTCATTTCACAAAGTCAGCAGGGCAAAAAAGCCTGGCCACACTACCAATGAGATGTCTGTTGTTCCAGCCAATATGGTCCTTTTAGTCTTGAAGCTGTGCAGTTTCTATGCTATGTTCTAGGAAGAGAAATAGCTTGTAGGAAACCTTTTCTTTATGCCCTGAAATATAAACCTCTCTTTAACACAGGTTACATAATTTGCAGGGCCCAGTGCTAAAAAAAAATGCAAGGCTCCTGTTAGAAAATTGTTAAGAATTTCAAGATGGTGACAGCAGAGCTTTAAACCAAGTGTGAAGCCTTTCTCAGTGCCCTCAATTGCACAGGCTGTACACTCCTGACACGCTTTCTCTGCTTCTCCTTGAGGCAAGTGTGCTCAAAAACGGCTGCTTACTTGCTTGGAAAGGAGAATGGAAAATGCAAACAGTAAATACATTTCTTTCTCAACAAATTACTCTGTCTCATTTTCCCCTTTTAAATCTTTATGTTCTCTAGAGGAAATGTCCTACTTCCCCTGTCCCCGTCAGAAGAGTGAGCCCTTTATCTCTGTTCTCTTGTACAGCATGTTAGTTTCCTGTTGCTGCTGTAACAAATTGCCACAAACTTAGTGGCTTAAAACAACACATATTTATTATCTTATAGTTCTGGAGGTCACAAGCCCAAAGTGGGTCTTACAAAGCTAATGTAAAGATGGTGGCATAGCCGTATTCCTTCTGGAGACTGGAGGGAAGAACCATTTCCAGCTTCTAGAGGCCACCTGCAGTCCTTGACTGGTGGCCACAACATTGCAATATCTGCTTCCATTTTCAAATTTCGTTCCTGACTCTGAACTTCCTGCTTCCCTGTCTCCTCTTGTAATCAGATTAGGCCTACTGGAATAATCCAGGATAATCTCCCCATCTCAAACTTCTTAATTTAATCATATCTGCAAAATCTCTCTTACCATGTGAAAGAACACATTCATATGTTCTGGGGATTAGGACATCCACACCTTGGACTGGGGGTGATTATTCTGTTTGCCACAGACTGGTAAAGCTGGTTATTTTCTAAATGGCTGAATAGGTGAGCCAGTGTACTGGAGAATCTCTTTTCTCTAAAACTGAGTGATTATTGCTGAAGAGTCTACCTTTTCCAACCCCTACAGGTTCCTACGCAGAGGATGTTTCAGCCTTAGATAGAACAGTGACTAAAATAGGTAATGTGGGCAGCTCTTCCATTCTGAAATTCTAATTGTGTCTTCATTGTCATCAAATCCATCACTCTCCACCATATCTGAGTCCTGTGGATTGAGATAGAGTGATTCAGTCTCCCATCTGAGAGTGCCAAGGGCTGCTATGAGTATACAAAGCCTTCCCTTTGCCAGAGGCCTAGGACCAGGTAGACACATTCTTTCCTCTTTCTCAACTCCCTTCTGGGCAATGAGTACTAGTTGAATGCAGACTCAAATACAATCAGGTTTTTTATCTGACCTTTCTAAGTACACTGAAGTGGACCTTAGATTCTATATTACTAACTGCATTTCTCTTTATGGCTCAGTTTGCCATGAAATGTACATTTTTAAAATAAACAAATCAAAAAAGGAGTACTTATCTTAATCCCAAGAAGCAGAATTAGCAACATGTATTCTGAGGTTGGATAGTACTTTCTTTAGTCTTTATAAGGTTTGGTTCATCCTCCAAATCACTGATTTGCACAAGGGATCTAGATTACCATGTCGATGTGCCTAAATGAGAGCTAGTTATTGGCAGCCTATGAAAGGATGATAATATTCGGCTTTCAAGAATACTGCCGGTCTGGGCTTTTATCTGCTTTTTTAGTTGTTGACTCACCCCAGCTGTCAGGGTCTGGGCTAGTATCATTGAAATCTACCCTTCATGCTTAGCTTTCCTGGATCTATGGGAGTGCAACTCCCTTAGCCTTCTCCTGTTCTGGAATAGCATCATCATTTGGGAAAAGTTTTAAGGTTTCTCTGCTTGCTGAGACATGTTCTAAAAGGGCCAGATCTAGGATTTCTGAAAAGCCAGTGACACTTCCAAAAGCCAGTGTCTTCTGAGCCAAAGTCTTCAAACTTTGTATGATTGCACTCTTGTATTCACTTGCCTTCTGGAATGTCTTTAATCAAATTTACTAAGTATGCTTTCTGATTTGAATGTCTGCTAGCCTGTTGTATTGTTTATGTTCTATAATTCATAGTTCTTATAACATTGTTTTGAGATGACTAATGTCTATTATCTACAAATATTTGGAGGTCACAGGTACCTGTCACTTGGCATCAATTACATTGTGTTTTAAACAAAATTTAAATGTCTGTTTTTCTGGAGAAAGAGCTTTATCATCAGTAGACAATACTTTTAAATTTTGATGGATTGTCATTTCCATCACTGCCAAAATAGATTTACCTATATTCTGTTTTATCATTTTAGCCCATGTCTTGGCAGCTCTAGAAAGAGGTCCTGTGTTTTTTGTTTGGTTCTATTTTTATTAGTTTAAACTAGGCACCTTAAGTTTCACCATCCATGTGTCTCCATTTCTAGGTTTCCTCTGGGAATCATGGAGAAATGAATCTCTTCAAAAAATGCAAACAAAGCTTCATTTCCCTTCTCTCTATTCCTTCTGATGACTAAATTATATATTATCAGAGGTCCTAAAGAAATCTTTAGTACTCTTTCGAGCTTATTCTTATCAGAGTTAACTTTTTTCTATACATTTTAATGAATTTCTGAAAGTTCATAGTTATATCTATGTACCTTTTTAAAAAATGATCATGATTGTTATCTTGAAGTGAATTAGCTCCAATTCTAGAGATTGAAATTGGTCCACGGTGCATGTAAGTGCAGTATAAGAATTCTTAGTAAGCCTTAATGAGGGCTCCATATGTAATGTGCAATCATCTCAACCCACAGTCTCAGGAGCATAAAAGAGAGCAAATTCCTTAATATCTAATGCATAAAAATGTAACTCTTAGTTAAGTCTCCATCTTATCACTGTTCAGAGGGATATTCAGTCCTAGTCATTATTATTCTCCTCACTCCAAAAGTGATGTTTTATAGTCTTGAGGTCTTACACAGCAACAGGCATAGGTAATCAGCTTCTTCTCTTTATATAGCTTACCTTGGAGATGCTCATATCCTGACACCATGTGCTGCCTCGGATCCAACAGCTCTGCTGCCTTCTTGCCATGCTCGGCAAGACTGTATTCTGAATTAAAAGCTGATGGTTCAACGTCGTCAACAAAGATGAGAAAACTATATCAATTTGATTAGGAAGTATGCATAGTAGTATACATAGTAGTGTTATTTTGCGTTCAATAGTATTACTGTTTCCCCTGACACTTCATATCAGAAACTAACTACAATGTGTTGCTTTACACTTAATTTCATAGCATCCTTCTCACCACAACTTTACTCCCATTCTTGCTATTTCTCCACTGTCCTGATACCTCAGATATACTGGCATCTGCTTTTATCTGCTGAAAGAAAACACTTGAACACCCTCAGGAGCACTAAGGGCATACACAAGGAATATCAACTGGTAGCAGACTTTTAAAATTGCTACAGGATTGTCAACCCCCAAGATTAAAGTCAACACCTAAGGCCCAACTCAGGAAATTTGTAGTGGAGAGTTGCTTGTGGCCTAGTGTCTATTCCTTCTCTTTCTGTGAACCACATCCTGGGTCTTGGAACTTGCACCAGTTATGAGCCTGATTAGTTTAGGCCAATCAACATGCTGACCTCTGAGACTGGCTTAGGGAAAGACACATATCCCATTCAGAGCCAATAAAATACAAGAAGAAAAAGTAATCACTTTTCTTCTGAAGAAGAAATATATATGGCAAGGTGATGGGGACGGCAGCTAAGGGAGGGGGAAGAAGTTGAAAGGATATGACATCTGGAATTTCAGCAGGCAATTTGCTATGAGAATAGAAAGCCCGAAGCCACTAGGAATGACTTTCTTTTCCTACCTAAATTGATATCCTAGCTCCAGACTATTGAACTATTGACTTCACAGCAGCTTTGAAGTCTGACACCAGTGTTATACTGAAGATAGATCTCACCAGCCCATTAGAACATGCTGGTAGCTTGAAATCAACCATAGTTGAAAAATTTACAGTTTGAAATGAGCAAACACTCCAAAACAGGGCTTTATTTCCCCAGAGAGCTAGCTGTTAAACATTTTTACCACCACACCATTGCTAATTTTGGATGCTGTCTCTGATGATTGTTTTGTAATTTAGTAGTTGAAAGCATGGGCTCAGAAGTCAGACTAGCTGGGGTACCTGAGATACTGAATATAAAGCACTTAGTACAATGCAAGGCATATAGAACATATCTCATAAATAATAATTATTTATTGTATTAGCTATTATTGTTTCCCCTTAGTTGTTTAAAACATAGCTGTGACACAAGGAACCACACTGACTCCACCTTTTACTGTAGCTAGTAATAGGTGTTTTTGACTTCACAGCTTTCCCTCTTTAAATGTGTTTTTTTCCACACTGCTACAAAAGTAATCTTTATAGAATGCAAGTCTGATAACACCACTCTATGACTAAACTTTTAAATAATTCTCTATTAATTTCATATAAAAATCCAAACTTCTTAGCAAGGCCATTTATTGCTTGTCTCAGTCTATTCTCATATTACCCTCTGATTTATATCCCAGCCTACCCTCCAGGTATACTGAACTACTTGTAGCTCCCCCAACATGCCATATCAACTCTTTCAGTCCCATCCCTTTCATTTGCTTGGATTCATCACCAAAATCCCGTTCACATGCAACCTTCTTTAAGTAAGTGTTCTTCCTAGGACACTGTCCTTTGGCATTTCCTGTTTGACATATCCATTAACTTTTTTCATGTCTTTGGAATTAACAAAACTGTGCTAATCAGGCAGTTGTAGTGTCGGCCCTAGAGAAATGGAGAGGCTTGTAAGATTTAAAAAGAAAAAGGGCCCAAATGGCTGATGAAATAAAATAGAATACAAAGTTAAAACAGAGATGAGCAAGAGAGCAGGGACAGAAATATGAAGAGGCAAATTTACTGGGAAGGGTAGAAGAAAAAAGAAGGAAGTGAGAAAGATAATTTTAATTCAGCATCAGATAGCAGCCTTCTGAGGACGACATTATGCAAGTTATAGCCATAAAGAGAGGCTAAATAAAATTAGACAAAGTTTGGGGCAGTACAAATGTTGAGACTAACTCAAGAGACTATAGTAAATATTGAACTGTATTTCCCTTTGACTGTGAGACATTTTAGTGAGATAGGTCTATGGAAGATGGGACTTTAAATGGATTAATTCATCATCATCTCCTTCTTCATCTTTATCACCAAACTTTTTTTAACATTTACTCTTTGCCAGGTACCTGGCATAATCCAGCTAACATAACGTTAGCGGGATTATCTTATCTCATACTGACAACTCTATGAAGAAAGCAACATAATTTCCTCTATTACTCAGATGAGGAAGTGAGGCAAAGACAGGTCAAAGTAACATATCTAGGAAGCGGTAGATTTGAGATTCACTTAAACCCCCTAGTCAAGCACAACTTGATACTGTCTGCCTGTACAGCTTTTAAAATACAAATCTGATTACTCATAAAAATACATGCTTATTGTAAAAAAAAATCAATGTGCAAAAGAGGGGGGAGGAAGTAGATGAAAATTCTCTCAATTTCGACAGTTCTGTAGAGTACTGTTAGCACTAGGATGAATATCATTCTTGATGTTTTCATGTACTTTTATACATATCAAAATAGTTATCTAAAATATATTTGTATAATTCATATGCATGTATATATTACATGTATTAATATCAATATAATACAGCATGAGCATGTTTTGTTGCTTCCCATTTCACTTACTAAAACATGTGGCTGCATAGTAATTCAATATACAGATGTTACCATAATTTATTTCGTCAATACCTGGAAGTGATTATTTTATCATATTGTAATTTTATGATTATATACCCTTTTCACAGGACTGAGTATTTCTTAAGAATGGAGAATTCTAGAGGTATTTGATTGTTTACTTTTAATAGATCTATTTTATACTAGATTCCCAATGTTGAACACAGTGCCTAGTGGATGGATAAATATTTGGATGGATGGGCAGGAAGATGGATGTAGCAGTGTGGCAGCTAGATTGCAGAAGCAAATATCTGATTACAATAAGAACTATTTTGTTATTGCCACAGTTCATGTGAGACGAGTAATAAGAGCCTGAACTAGAGTATCAAACATAGGAATGGGAGAAGGTGAAAGATCCAGGAAGCTATCCTGAATGGCTGGTTGTTTTGCTTTTTAAAACATATTTATCTAAACTTTTCAATAAGATGGTTTTAAACAGCACACTGCTTTCCTGTGGGCTATTGATTTTTACATTTTATATTCCAAATTTTGTCTAACTACCGTGTTTTGTCAGTCAGAGTTTAATTTGTAAAGCTGAATAATTGCATTACATATTCCTTGGACTTCCTTTCCCACCATGATTCTGAATTTAATTGTTGGTGACTCACCAACATTGATTCCTGTATGAGTTTCCGTTCACCATCCAGTACAAAATCCCTCATAGGGTCTAGAATGATTGCCAGAGAAAAATTGTTTGAGCAAAACTGTTACTTCACCCCTTATTCCAATGAGATATTCTATGACTAAAGAATAATAACAATAATAATTTATTTAGTGTCTACAATATCAGGCATAGCAATAAATGATGTATACAAGCTTATTTTTTTTAAAAAATTTAATCTTCACAACTACAATGAAGCTAATAAAGTGGCAGAGTTGGCAAGCCAGATTATAAAATGAATACACTTCTTTTTTTTTTTTCTTAGCAAATCTTGGCAGTCCTGGAGTAAGAGCAAAGAAAGTAAATATTTAGTTATGATAGCTATAACAGTGAGGTTTTGAGAGACATATACAAAGAAGAAATAAAGAAGTACAATTGAGAATGTTGGTTAAACTTGTTTTAAGGGGATAGATATAAGACCCAGTTTGAATAGCAAATCACATAAAACCAATAGTGTGGTGGCAGCCTTGTAGAACTGGGAGGGATCAAGAGGCTAAAAGGTTCTATGGTGGTGGAGAATACTAGAAAGTTGTTTGAGTGCTTTTAAAATTACAAACTTATCATCTATGCAAAGTATTATTATTGGTAACATAAAATAGTTATTGACAAACATTTCCTCAATCATTATATTACAGTGAAGAGCAGAGGTTTTAGAGTAAAAATTAAGAGTTTGAACTCAGTCTCTTCATCTGGCACCCTCACATAAATTATACAATTGAAATCTTAGTACTCCCATTTTACTGGAGAAGAAAATGAGGATTAAATTGTTTATTTGTCTCAGTTAAGGTTATATAGTTAGGGAGCAGTTTGAATTTGATCTTCTTGGTTCAAGTACAGGGTTGTTAAAACATAACTTGGTAATCTTCAACAAGCCACACTGCCTTGAAACCTTAAGAAAATATTTGTCTATACGTCTAAACAATTGTCACAAAGATAATCTACTACTTTTTAAGGTTAAATTATCTAGTAAAATGGTAACCTTCCTTTCTGGAGTAGACATGATGTCAGATTTCCACAGTGGCAATTATGTCTCCTTGAGTATATTTTTAGTACCAAAACTCCAACTGGAGTTTAGATGTATACACACATCTAAACTCGCTGGTTTAAATAAATTCAATCCTGCTAATAATTCTATTCTGCGGATCAATTTTAGAAAAATAATTGGAGGTCAGCTTACCCTCTTTCCTCTATTTTCCTCATGCTTTCGATTCCTTTCCAGCATCCCCTCACCCTCGCCCCAAGGGACAACTGTTGTCTTAATGTTTTATTATAGTATAATGGAAAAAGCACTAGACTGAAGTCAGGAGTCTTAGGGATTCATTCTGGATTTGTGCTTGTGTGAGAGTATTTATTGAGCCTCAATTTTATCATCTGTAAAATGTATTGGTTGGACTAGATGATATTTTATTTTCCTTCTAATCCTAAATTTCCTTCTAATATTAAATTTCTAGAATCATAATTTATTTTGAGAGAAAATAAAGCTAAAACATACCGAGTTATTATTGTCTTAACGTACTACCTTTTCTATAATATTCTGCAGTAAAATAAGCGAGGAAAGGACATGTTTCTAATACAAAAATGAGCAATTCATCATAGAATTTTAGGCAATGTTATTTTAGATAATATTTTAGGATTACAGTAGCTCTCATAGCTCATACAGACAGCCTCACTCATCTATGTGAAAGAACAAGATTATTCAGACCAAATGTTAGAAACATGTGGGTTGGAAACACATGGGATCTTTGCCAGTACAGAGTGGTAATGCACCTGTTTGTATTGGGTTGAGAAAAATGGGTCTCACCTTGCCTTCCATCAGCCACATGCCTGCTTTCCTCTCTGTCACACACAGTATTCCAACTATGAGCAGGTTCTACCCATGAGCCCTTACGCCACTCTTTTCCCTATGAATAATCTAGATAAGTCATTTTCTAACACTTTGCCTTAGAATTTTCCACTAAGTCCAAGTAATGGAATAATGGGACTTTCCATCTTTGACAAAAAAATCAGTAGGGGAAAGGAGACCAAAGACCATATTTTCCAATGATATAAAGTTTATTTTCTACAATACTCCTTCTTCAATGATGATAAAACTAGATTTAAGAGCAGAGGAACCCAAATAAATGTGCCCTTGAAAGAATTCTATTTACAAAATTAGGACACTTGTAACAATTAGACTCTGTAGCAGACTTTATCCTAATGCACATGATTCTGAGTGTTATTACTGAAGGAGAAGTGAGAATATCAGAATTCATATCTGCATTCCTGGATACAGATAAATTTTAAGTAGAAAGAAATTCAAAATCAAGTTTTCTTAAATAAGTTTATCTGGTATATAGGACTGACCTTATTTAATCTGGGAGCTACCATAGGGACTGCTTTTATCTAAACTGGAGGCTATTATAGCTTAAAATCTTACCTTTTAATTGTAAATATAAAATGCTAATCACAATATATAAGCAATTACTACTGTCTGCTGCAGTTACTTCTTTTTAAGTGCACTTCACTTTGCAGATGGTGAGAGTTCTACTAACACATCTATTGATAGCGTGAAAGTCAAGCGATCATCTGTGTAGGTGGCTGTGTGAGAGCAATGCTAAGATTTACAAGGATTTTCTCCCACATTGGCAATCCACATTGAACAGAGAGCCATATGAAACAATCTTCTGTTCCCCTGGCATTTTTAATCATTCACTTAATTTTTAATAATATAAAAATTCTCAATTAAGACTTGACGTTTTTCACTCAGATATTATGTTCACATTTTAAAAAGTATTTTTGTGTGATTTTTTCAAGTGGGCATCTATTGAGGAAAAACTCATAACTCTATCAAAGGTGGAAATTCTGAGGAGAAATTAGTAATTATGTCCAGCTTGTCAGTTACAAGATTTAAAAAAAATCTTATACATTTGCAACAATAATTATGCACTTAGACTTAAAAATTGAAGGGGGAAGTACTCTGAGTCAATTCTTACCTGTTTTACAATATTTCAATATAAATCTTTAGCAGTAGGTAATGTAGAATATTTTTAACATCTTATTTTTCATTCTTCATATATTTGTCTCCATTGAGATATTAATCATCTCAAGGGAAAACATAATCATATATTAAAGCCTCACATTTAAAAAAAAGTTTTACAAAATTCCTATAGTTATTAAGCCATAGTTGATATGGTTTGGGTGTTCTCTCCAAATCTCATGTTGAAATGTAATCCCCAATGTTGGAGGCGGGGCTTGATGGGAGGTGTTTGGGTCATAAGGGTGGATCCCTCATGAATGGCTTCATACAATCCTCACCATAATGACTGAATTCTTGCTCTTCGACTTCACAAGAGATCTGGTTGTTTAGAAGAGCCTGGAACTTCCTCCTTTCTTGCTCCCACTCTCGCCATGTGACACACTGGCTACCCTTCACCTTCTGCCATGATTGGAAGCTTCCTGAGGCCCTCACCAGAAGCAGATGCTGGCACTATGCTTCTTATACAGTCTGCGGAACCGTGAGCTGAATAATCTTCTTTTCTTTATAAATTACCCAGTCTCAGGCACTGATTTATAGCAATGCAGAATGGACTAATACAATAGTAGACAGAAGAGAACTGCTTACCTTCCATTGGCTGAACCTGCTTTCCTTCTATATAAAACTCCTTCTGCCATGTTTTTCCTCTCATTGTTTTAATGTTGCGAATTATCTAGACACATGACAAAACCTTGGCCAACTGGGCCGTCTCTGTGTGAGCCAAGGTTTTAATAAATAATTAGGATTTATTGGTTCTAGTGGTGAAGGGTGGTGAGAAAGCCACACAGCTATTACCAAGGTCTTCAAAAACTACCAGACTCAACTCTGGACCACACATGGTTCCTTGCCTTTCCCTTCAAGGGAAATCTTTAATAAATCTTTAATATTTTAACATAAAATATAAATCTTTAATATTTCCAATGCATTATGCTTAGGTGACCCCGCTGGTTTTAATTGCATTCAGCCAAAAAATCAGTGGCCATTAAATAGTATTAAGTAAATGTTATCAATTTGATCTGGGGGAAAGGGGCTTTAGAAATTCACCAAATCCCTTTTGTTACGGTGAAAGAGATCTGTGCCTAGACTTAACATGACTTGCCCAATGAATCTAGCTAACCCAGAATCACAACTAAACCTCAAAATTGTATTTTTCAAGTAGATCTATTTACACACTGATTTGATTTACTTTTAGCAACTAATGATATCATCATTCTTTTTTTTCATTCAGATCCTTGAAAATGAAACAAGTTTTTTTCTGATATCTCTTAATATTTTTCTAATCTTAATTTTTGCAGTTCTCAGTAGCTGCACTTAACAATATTCTGAACATTTATTTTTAAACTCTTCTGGCTTTATCTTGACTTTTCATTTTTCCTTTGTGACTTTTCCATTGTGACCTTTAGCAAATTATTCAACCTCTTTTTGCCTTTGTTTTCTCCACTGTTGTGAGGATTACATGAGTTAATGTACATGAAGCACTTAGAACAGTGTAGTGCTCATGATAAATGCTATATTAATGGCAGCTACTAATACTACTATTATTGTTATTACTGTTGTTGCAATTCAATCGTGTATAGAACACTATTTATTTTCCCTTTTGATGTTTCTCTCCTCTTGCCATGTATTCTTTTACTTAGACTATTATGCTTCTGAAAATATTCTCTACTTCCAAAAATTGAAAAAATTATTTGCAGACACTAAGCTACATAATTCAGTTTCACAAAAATAATTTGGAGAAACAGTCAAACAAAAACAAAAAAAAATACTCCAAACAAAAATAATATTGTGTGATAAAAGTGTGTCAAAACAAAATTGAAAGAAGTCTTTAAGGGTGGTTTATATGCAAACAACATTCATATTATGTTTTGTTTTAACTCAGAAACACTAATGCACCAGGAAATAGGAACTACAACCATCTAATCTTCTACAAACTTGACAAAAATAAGCAATGGGCAGAGGACTTATTCAGTAAATAGTTCTGGGATAACTAGCTAGCCATATGCAGAAGAATAAAACGGGACCCCTACCTTAGACCAAATATAAAAATTAACTCAAGATGGATTAATAACATAAATGAAAGACCTAAAACTATAAAAATCCCAGGAGAAAACCTAGGAAACGCCATTCTGGACATTGGCCTTGGGAAATAATTATGACTAAGTCCTTAAAAGTATTTGCAACTAAAACAAAAATTGACAAGTGGGGCCTAATTAAACTAAAGAGCTTCTGCACAGAAGAAGAAACTATCAACAGAGTAAGCAGACAACCCACAGAAAGGGAGAAAGTATTTCCAAACTATGCATCCAGCAAAAGTCTAATATTCAGAATTTATAAGGAACTTAAACAAAAACCAAATAACCCCATTAAAAAGTAGGCAAAGGACATGAGCAGAAAAGACACTTCTTAAAGAAGACATGCAAGTGGCCAAAAAACACATGAAAAAATGCTCAACATCATTAATCATTAGAGAAATGCAAATCAAAACCACAATGAGATACCATCACACACCTGTCAGAATGGCTATTATTAAAAAGTCAAAAATCACAGAGGCTGGTGAGGCTGCAGAGAAAAGGGAATGCTTATACACTGCTGGTGGAAACGTAAACTAGTGCAGCCGCTATGGAAAGCAGTTTGGAGATTTCTCGAAGAAATTAAAACAACTATCATTCAAGACAGCAATCCCATTACTAGGCATATGTCCATAGGAAAATAAATCATTCTACCAAAAAGACATATGCATGTAGGTATGTTCATTGCAGCACTATTCACAATAGCAAAGACAGGGTGCCCATAAACAGTGAATTGGATAAAGAAAATGTGGTATATATACACCATGTGGTACATATACACCATGGAATACAACACAGCCATAACAAATGAAATCATATCCTCTGTAACAACATGGATGGAGCTGGAGGCCATCATCCTAAGTGAATTAATCCAGGAACAGAAAACCAAATACCACATGTTCTCATTTATAAGTGGGAGCTAAACACTGGGTACACATGAACATAAAGATGGAAATAATAGACACTAGTGTGGTGGGGGGGAGAGTGGGAGAAGGACAAGGGCTGAAAAACTACCTGTTGGGTACTATGCTCACTCCCTGGGTGACAGGACCATTTGTACTCCAAACCTCAGCATCACAATATACCCATGTAACAAACCTGCATGTGTACTCCTGAATCTAAAATAAAAGTTGAAATTATAATAAATAAATAAATAACCACAAACTTAAAAAAATTGTAATCAAGAAAAACACCCAAATTCAATTTAAAAATCCAATTATTTTCACCATTTTTGTTGGGCTGACTCTTCCAGGTTTGACACAGAAAACAAAGCTATCTGTTTGGAACTTAACTGAAAGATTTCTTCAATTTTAGTGGATTTAGAAGAGTTATGATTTTGTCAATTTAAAATAATCTATATAAGAATCATGCCTTAATTTCATGACTTTAATTCTGAATTCACTTAGGTTTACATCTGCAAAAGTTCAAATAAAATTTCAACAAAAATATACAACT
The DNA here is from genome assembly GCF_028878055.3 of Symphalangus syndactylus. Lineage (NCBI taxonomy): Eukaryota > Metazoa > Chordata > Mammalia > Primates > Hylobatidae > Symphalangus > Symphalangus syndactylus. Next base: position 42,208,493 of record NC_072447.2, on the reverse strand, counting down.
AAAAACAGATTATGCTAAAATAATATTAATAATAATAAAATATAAGATAGAGAAATCATAGTTCCTTCTCAATTTGGGGATTTAAATTGTAGAGGAGGTAGCAACATTGTGATTCCTAGCCAAAAAACTGAAGGCTACACAGGCCTTAAAATAGCCAGGTATTCCATATTAATGTAATTGAAGCAGCGGTAGCTATGTCTCCTTTCCAGGTCACTTTGGAAGAAATCCCTCAATTCAAGAGCCTAGTTTATATCACTACTAAAAATAACAGTATAACATTTTCTCCCTAAAGTCGATTTAGAGAACAAACGTACTGTAATAATTACAGCTGTTATTCATGACAATTTTCCTGAGCTTTGAAATGAATTCAAATGTTTAGAAATAGGGATCGTCGTGTCATCCTGGAAACTGACACTTTGACTTTGGAATGTAGTATATATATGTATATATATATATATATATACACACACACTATATATATATGTATATATATATATATACACACACACTATATATATACACACACACACTATATATATATACTATATATACACACACTATATATACTATATATACACTATATATACACACATATATATACTATATATATACACACACATATATATATGGTGTTATGTTAGAATGCAGGAAAATGTAAGTAAGGAATCATTTTCTAGGCTTTACAATAATAAGAAAAGCATAGAAAAGCTACAAAATATAGGAGAAACCTACCCATTATTTCAGACCAAATCATACTGTAGTGTTCAACAATGCAAACAAAAATAGATATTTGATTGTTGAGGAAGCAGTCAAAATCTCTGGAAAACATTATTATAAAAATACCATCTAATAATCATTCAAAAAATCCTAGGATGCAATAAAAACTGTGTAAATATTGGAATTATAGGCACAAAAGTTAAAAATGCTATCACTTACTACACTAAAATGGAAAAACAGAAACAGATATGAGTTCTTCAATATTTTCTCTAGCATAGAAATCTGCTTAATTTTTTGAAACAAATCAAAATACGTATCATGACAATAAGAACAAGAAGAGACTTTTGGACAACCTCTATGCCTTCATGTGGAAGATTTTTGACATCTCTCATGATAAATGCCCAAACTTTTTGGTCCCAGAACACCTGCAGCATCTTTTTCTCCTGAAAAACTAAATTCTTTTTATTTTATTTTATTTTATTTTATTTTATTTTATTATTATTATACCTTAAGTTTTAGGGTACATGTGCACAATGTGCAGGTTTGTTACATATGTATACATGTGCCATGTTGGTGTGCTGCATCCATTAACTCGTCATTTAGCATTAGGTATATCTCCTAATGCTGTCCCTCCCCCCTCCCCCCACCCCACAACAGTCCTGGGAGTGTGATGTTCCCCTTCCTGTGTCCATGTGTTCTCATTGTTCAATTCCCACCTATGAGTGAGAACATGCGGTGTTTGGTTTTTTGTCCTTGCGATAGTTTACTGAAAATGATGATTTCCAGTTTCATCCATGTCCCTACAAAGGACATGAACTCACCATTTTTTATGGCTGCATAGTATTCCATGGTGTATATGTGCCACATTTTCTTAATCCAGTCTATCGTTGTTGGACATTTGGGTTGGTTCCAAGTCTTTGCTATTGTGAATGGTGCCGCAATAAACATACGTGTGCATGTGTCTTTATAGCAGTATGATTTATATTCCTTTGGGTATATACCCAGTAATGGGATGGCTGGGTCAAATGGTATTTCTAAAAACTAAATTCTTCTAAGGAGTCTACTTGTAGGGAATTTGTCAGCAATGTTATTTGACATCCTTAATAATTGTGAATTAGTGTAATCCTTCTTATTGCTTATCTCTAGTTCATTTTCAGGCTACTGACTTTTCTCCCTTTCATTGTTTTCTAATATCACAGGAAATAGACACCTAATCTGTATTTATGAAATATTGTTGTTGATAGAATCATTTGCCAAAACCTAGTAAATGGCTCAGCAGTCACTTGCTGGAAGTCACAATCTTTAAGAAGCAAAAAGTCTTGGATAAAAGAAAAATTTAGAATGCAAAAACCTAGTAAGAAATAAATTTTAATTAATTAGTATTGTGCTTTTTCTGTAGTAGGTGCTCAACAAATGCTTTTGAATTGTACCCATTTGGTTATCTCTGAGGTTTCTGTATCTGGATGTCTAAATCTCTTGCTAGACTTGTACAGTTTTTAGCTATTACTTTGTTAAATATATTTTCCATCCTTTTGGTTTTCACTTTCTGGGACACCGAAAATTTGAATATTTGATTGTTTTATGGCGTCCCACATGTCATGTAGGCTTTAACTAATATTTTTGACTTTTGACGGCATTAGGCCCCCATATACCTTTTCTCTTCCTCATGATAGGAAAACACTAGGTATCAGATAGTGATGCAAACTCTGACCTTGCCCTCACAGTGTCTCAAACAAGTTAAGTTTTGAGAGAATTAATTGAAGTGTAAATTGATGGGGAAGCTACTTTTAAAACAGATACATTAATGCCACCTAACTAGAATGTCATGCAATCAGCTTGCCCAACTTAAAATCAAATTTCTGCCTACTGAAAGCTTCCCAAGACTGTCTTTCGAGTTCTATGCTTCTCTCTTTTGCTGCTCAACACAAGTCAACTGTTAAAGTTCCCATTATTCATGGACAATAATATTTACATTGTATTCGAATTTTATTTAATGTCGAAAGCATTGCAAAATTTTCTGAGCCACAAAAAATCTTTCTCTGTGCCATTTTGTTTTGAAATATGTGCTACTTCCTACATTATATCAAAGCAAGTGAAGTTTCTTCAGTTTTAGTAATTTTCCTAGTGAATAAAATGAGGAAATATATGCAGTTTTACTATAGATAGATATTTTTGCATAAGCAAAACCATAACTAAACTTATAACAAAACAATATAAAAAATCAACCCTTTTAGTTAAGTCTATCCCTATTTGGCCTCAGTTAAAACATTGAGTTTGGAGGTTATAAATGTAGGAGAAGAGCAAAAGGGGAAGGGATTTGTGAAACGAGTTTTGAAACCTATCAAATGCTAAAAATTAGAGTAATTCAAAAAAGTTGAGTGGATTACACACTTTTAAGATTTATGTATTTCCAAGATAAAAATGAAACTAAGACTTTTGAGTAGACAACTGAGCACATCAATTAATTTCTCTCTCCCATTCCAAATATATTAAAAATGCTGTATAAAGTATTCAGACAATATTAAATAAAAATATATAGATAGATGAACAAGAAACGATGAGAATTTTCAGAGTGCTGGAAATAACAAGATAGCACATAACAGAAATTGGAAGCTGTGGTGTTAATGCCTGCTTCATGATAGAAATAGAGGCCACAAGCTCCACTGCTGCTGGAAGCCAGAACATAACTCCCTGTAGAAAGCTGGAAGCCCAGACTGTTTTTTTGTTCCTGAGAAGAAACCCATAAATCTCTGCTAGCTAGCTGAGTGGCTCATCTGCCAATCACAAACTGCCTGCCCCATATCATAGGTGGACAAAATTATCTTTGGAATACGGGAATTCTGAGCTTGTGCCAAGCCTGTGGGTATAACCCAACAAGTGCTATCCATTTCATGTGGTAACCCTAGACCTGAATGCTAATAAAAATATTTCTACATGTCTCAAACTACTCCCAAAGATAAGATTCTCACTCAAATTACACAAGGGTGAAAATTTCTGTAGAAGGATAACTTCAGCAGAAATTGAGCTCACAGACAACAACAACATATTTGGAAGTCCAATGCCACAAAAGAAATTCTGCAGACCTGGAAGTTGCATTAGTATTTGTATCAATAAACAGTATGCCTCAAACAACACCATGTTTTCTGGATAGATTTCGATTTCACCGAAAATATCTGCTCATTTTACTTTAGTCAAAGCATATTTTATACCATGCCTTTAATGCTCATGTATATTATACATTTACCAGCTTTGTGATTTGGGGGAAGTTACTTTTATGCTCTGTGGTTCAGTTTCCTTATCTGCCAAAGGCCTTTTGTGAGGATTAAATAAATCCGTGTATTTGGAGCATTTATAATAGTTTCTGGAACATAGTAGCCACTCAATACATGTTAATATTATATATGTGTGTGGGTACGTGTCTGTACATAAAACTTTCCATTTGACATAAAATATATATAGATATATATGTATAATATTAACACTATCCCAAAGGACATGGGACTGGGGGCAGGAAAGAAGAAAGGGGGCTTTTAATTCCCACTTTTTTGTCCTTTCTCAATTGCCTTAATTCTTTTCTTTTTGTCTGTAAGTTTTTATTACATTATACTAATAAATATTTTGGTTAACAATAAAAAGAAAATTACAAAACAAACAAAGAAAAACTCCTTCCACAATATATTTTGATTCCACCATTAATTAAGGGAGGAGTGAATGGAAGAAATGAAGGTGCTAGGGAGAGATAAAGAGGGTGACTGGTGGGCTCCTTGGTGAAAGAAAGTGAAAATGGAAGAGAAGTCAGACAGTAAGGTGAGAGGAAAAATGAAGAGGTCAGTAGGTTTTGCAACGTTGGTAACACTCTAGTCATGAGCAGCTGTTCACTAGAGCTGTTTGTTTCCATGTTCTCACCATTGAACAGATAACCCTGAATTATTAACTAGTCATTGCATATATCTCTTCTAACTCTTTAAACCTTTAAAGTCTCAAGCTGTTTGATAGAAACAGAAAGGGGATTTTTAAGTCCCCAATATCAAATGAAGCAGAGAGGGAACATCTCAATGCCCATAGACAAGGGATGAGTTTCTAGATGTCTCCAACAATGGCCAAAGGGGCTAGGCATCTGAATAGATTTAGGAAGTGATGGGATGTTGAAAAGATTCAGTAGGTAAGTGATTAGGAGGAAAGCGTGTACCCATTATTTCGAGAAGGAGGTTTGCTGATCTTTCTTGGAGATGCTGATGAATCCTGTCTTAAAACTTATCTTTTTTTCATGCTTTCCCTGAAACTATATTGCCACCTTCACTGGCTCTTCCTTCTCAATACTTCACATATTCTCCCTGGTCTGCTAGACTTCAACTTCATAAAGCAGGTTGCCCTCAGGTTTAGCTCTGGACACTCGCTCAACTCTATCTCCTTTTTTCCCAAACTGTAATCTTTTAGTCCCACAGCTTTGAATGCTATTGCTATTGTGACAACTTGCAGATATACATAAAAATCTCTGACCTCTCTCTAGAGAGCCATGTCTGTACATACAACTTCTCACTTGACATCTCCACTTGGATATCTAATAGGCATAGGCTCACCAGATTTAGCAGTATTGGGGACATATACTAAAAAAAATTTCATCAATTATCAGAAATTCAAATTTAACTGGGCATCCTGTATTTTAATCTGGAAAACCTAAATAGGCATTTCCAAATTAATACACGTAAAATACATTTCTCAACTGTAGGAAGAGATCTACTGTGCAGCATGACGACCGCAGTTGATGACAATATATTGTATTCTTGAAAAATGCTAAGAAAGTGGATGTTAAGTGTTCTAACCACACAAATATGATAACCATGTTTGGTAATGTACATGTTAATTAGCCAGATTTAACCACTCCACAATGTACACATATTTAACCATTCCACAATGTACACATACTTCAAAACATTATGGTGTACAGGTCAAATGCATATAGTTTTATATTTCCATTTTTTAAAATAAATAAATTTGAAAAGAGAACTCTTGGTTACATGGGAGAGAAATTCAACTCAAATGTGCTCAAGCACGTGGAGGCTAATTTGGGGGACAGATAACTGAAAGGCATTGGAGTAAATGTGGCTTGAGGCATGGCAATTCAGGGACTTAAAAACATCAAGACTTGGTTTCTCACTCTACCACTCTGCCTGGTTTGCCTCTGCATTGGCCTCATTCTCTGTCATGCTCTCTCAACATGGTAACCTCTAGATATGCCAAACTGAAATCCTACTAACTTATCAATCACAAACTTAACACCTTTAATCCCCTACAGTTTAACCCAAGTCTCAGGGTTGCATCTGACCAGGCCAAGTATTGTCACTAAGTCAATTACTTTGGTAAAAAATTTGAAAATGCTGATTACCCAGGCATGCCTCTCATACACATATCTGGAACTGGAAATTGGAAGTAGTCTCAAAAAAAGAAAAACCAATCTGATGGAGTAGGAGGAGGGTGAATCCCCAATGAAAAATCAGTGTGCTATATTTAGATGGAAATGGAAGCTGAACACAAAAAAATAACAGATATCTTCTACACTCCCCCAAACTATATGTGTCAGTAAGAGGCATGAATCTTTAACTAATTACTCAAGTAAAAAATGTAGCAGTCTTTTTCATGCTTATGTTTTATTCACCCAGTAAATTAATCCATTTGCAAATGCTGTCTATTCTACTTCCAGCATTTATCTTAAATCAGTCCAATTCTCTCCTAGTCTAGGTGACCATCATCTTACTCCTGGACTCTTTCCATAATCTCCTATCTCTGGGATTTCTGCTTCCACTCCTTAAAGTCCATTCTTCTTATAGCACTATGAGAAATTTTTCAAAACATAAACATAATTGTGTCATCCCCTTGCTTAAAACCATCCCATGGCTTCCCTTCACACTCTACGTCCCTATGTCATCTGGTTCTTGTCAAACTCTAGGCACCAATTCACACACTCCTTTCACTGCACCCCCTGCTTACTACACTGCAGCCACACTGGCCTTTTTGATGTTTCTTCAATAGGTTAAGGGTATCCCCTCTTTAGAGCTTTCGGATTGGTTGGTTGCCATTACTTGGAAATATTTTCCTTTTTTGTAGCTGGCTTCTTTAGTCCCTCAGTCCTCAGATTAAAGGCTACCTCATCAGAGATGCATTCCCTAGAACCCTATATATAAAAATGTCCAGTCACTATCACATCTGCCTGTATAAACTGCACATACATAATGATAAGAAATTATCTTGTTTATGCAGCTTTTTACTTTTTATGATTTATCTTTATCTACCAGAATATAAGGTCGAAGGTAACTTGTTTATTTTTCCACACTGAATCCCCAAATGAAAACCAGAGCCTGTTTAATAGCAAGTTCTCAAAAAGTATTTTCCAAATAGTGTTAGTGTAATAAATGAGTGTAAGAACTATTGTTAACTGGTATTTTTGCATTTTCTAGTAGGTTGACCATATATCAAAATAGATTGAGTTATTTCAACATTAATTTGGGAAGGTGCTCTAAGAAAAAATTAAACTGACAACTCCAAAGGTGTGACTTGAATTGTATTATAAAATAAAGGGAATTTTCTCCTTAAGTTTTATAGTCAAATATGTGGAGTAAATCAGAAGCCTGTGAATCAGTTAATCTACTATTTATTCAACAGAAGATAAATGGGAGCATAGGAGTCAGGACTACAAATTAGTGAAAATGCCAGAAAATGTGTGATGTTTCGTAAGTGATATTCAAAGAAGCTTTATCTAGTGATGTTGCAAACAATAAGATAAAATTGGGAAGAGATTAGATTTTGTTGCAAACTACTTTACTATCTAGTAGAGAATTATGAAATGATGCAATCTGTTACTTTCAGTAAAGTCGAAACCCTTTTGAATATGCTCTTGTATTAGGGTCACACGGAAGAGTTAAGTACTGGGCAGTTAAGCTAGGGGGAATAACCTTGACATAGATTAGGAATCAGTTGAGTGTGCCCCCAATTATAAAATTCTTCTGATAAAATTGGGGTCACCACTAAGGCAAGAAATCTTTGGTATTTAGAAGAGCATACCAGAACACGGAAATGTCAAAGGAGATAGTGTAGCTTCCATAGTTATTTCCAGGAGAGAGGATTATATATTTTAGAATCTTAATCAGAGCTGTATTGTATTTTGTTAAGTTCTTCCCCGTTTCTGAACAATAAGTAAGAAATCAAATAAATGACAATGCAACAAAAATTGAAGTAGAGGATGCTAATATATTTGTTATCAATCAAATTAAAAATTATGACTATTAGACTTTATGGGCAAGGAGCTTTACAAGATGTGGAGAAGCAAAACACAAAAATTCTATGTGTGATAGATGGAGCTAAAATCATTTATAATTTCTCTTGATCTCATTGGCTAATTCACTTATTCATCCATAGAATAAATTATATTGATTTCCTAGGATTTTCAGGCACCGTGCTAGGCACTGGGAAGATGATTAGAATAATGACATAATTTGTGTCCTCAAGACCATTTAGTCTATTGTGGAAGACATATATAAGCAAATAATTGTAATGAGATAATGCATATAGACTCAGAGCAGAATTAAGGAGGCTTTTTCTGGGGGTTTTGGGGGAGAGTTCAGAAAAGTTGTGCCATGTAGATTGAGCCTGTCTTCAAAAATGTTAAGAAGTAGCAACATTATATAAAAAGAGAAACTCATGTTCCAAATCATAAAGACAAGGAAAAACATGGCATTATGCCATGCGTTGGAGAACATATATTCATTCGATCATTCGACAAATATTTACTCAACACTTACTATGTGCCAGGCACTATTGGAGGTCCCAGTGATAAAGCAGAGACTATTACAGATTTGAGGCATCATTAGGCAGCCATCTCAGTGGGACTTGATGACACATTGAAAGTGGGAGGGGAGGCAAAAAGGCAAATGAAAGATGAGCTCACTCACAGTAGCAAGAATAGTTTTCTGGCATGAAGTAAAAATGGATCGCAGTTCTATTTAGCTTTGCTGCTAACCTCTATATGTGGTATATATAAAAAAGCTCAATTTCTATAATTCAATCATTCTTACTATCCTTTTTAATGTCCTTTGCAGGGACATGGATGAAGCTGGAAATCATCGTTTTCAGCAAACTAACACAGGAATAGAAAACCAGACACCGCGTGTTCTCATTTATAAGTGGGAGTTGAACAATGAGAACATATGGGCACAAGGAAGGGAACATCACACACTGGGGCATGTTGGGGGGTTGGGGGCAAGGGGAGGGAGAGCATTAGGAGAAATACCTAATGTAGATGACAGGTTGATGGGTGCAGCAAAGCACCATGGCACATGTATACCTATGTAACAAACCTGCACGTTCTGCCCATGTATCCCAGAACTTAAGTATAATAAAAAAGAAAAAGAAAAAAAGAAAAAATATAAATAGCACCACTCTCCTATCTTTATTTTTTTTCTAAAAATACATTGTAAATCAAATAGTACTCATTCGTTCTTGTCCATTAGCCTCTCCTACTCCATTCATTAAATGGCTATGTTTGCTTTGGGATCTGACAAGTTTCTGAGCAAGAATGTTTTGCTTTCATTTTCAGCCATTTCGGTGGTCTTATTTCTTTTAAATCTGTGGTTAAATTTCTTATGTCCCTTATAGCTCTAACAAATTATGATGTTATAAACATTAAAACCCCAGTTCTTAAACATAGTATCAGACACTACCACTCAACTTGTGGAGATCTGTGGAAGTTTTTTTACTGGACCACAATGAAGTACAGAAATTGAGACTAAACCTTTATAAATTTTTATAGCAATTTGACAGAGTCATTTTATGCTTGTCAAATCTAACAGTGATTTAAGGATGGACCTGTAGTTTGTACATCTCTTTTCTATTTTTTTAAATAAATTGAATGTTATTCTATTAAAACGTATCCATCTGTGATGAATCTGAGTAATGATATTTGGAAAGGGAATGAACAAAGAGATAAAAGATACTGATCTATTGCTGGGGATAGTATGAAAAGCACTTGCATAGGACACTTTGTTGCCATCTAGAATGTGAAAATCTTTCACTCTCACTCTTCCAGAACTCTTATTAAATTCTGATTTTCTTATGGAAATACAAGTTGCACAAACTATGGCTAAATACTGTCTTCTCTTGCTTAATCGACATTCAGCTTCAGCATGTTCTTCATGAACGTTTATTTTTCTAAAGTTACCTATTTACTTACTTAAAGTAGAATATTGAAATTGTTGTCATTTCAGAAAAATTTATTTTGAGGACTTGAAGCCATATTTTAGAGTGTTAATATTAATAATTATGTCAGATCATACTAAAGAGAATACATCTTGCCTTTAACTTTGTCTTCCTATTGTGCCAAAAAAAGGAAGAAAGAAAAGAAATTAAGGTGTGAGTATCATCAATGTTATTTTGAAAGCACAGGCTTCCTCCTATAGGCTTGCTTTCCCTCACATTTTCATGTGGGGACAAGGAAAACACACTTAGCTGAGGTTTTAAAGGGCATGCTCATCAGAGTGAGGCTATAAGGCTTATGTGGTTTCAGGTTTAAAGCACAAGGGAAAGCTTGTCAACAGGAAGATGATGCAGAGAGAAGATGGTGCAGCATGCATTCAGAACCCGCACAGGAATTGTTGCTTAGTCTTGCTGTGGCTTGCAGTATTCATTTCAGGTGACATTCAGTCAACATATAAGTAAACTGTGAAAATGAAAGACTAAACTGTAGATGTTAAATCCATACAAATATCATTAGGGCCTAGTTTTAAATTCTTTGAAAATGTATCTCTCCTTTGGTTTTTCATAAGATAGTCCCACAGCTTAGCCATTTCCAAGAAATATCTAACAAAAAGGCATGAATAAATAAAAGGCTATAGTTTGTGAATTATAAATGAAAAAATAAAAACATCAGAAAATTATTACCTAGGACAATAATCATGAACAAGCAAATATTTAACCTTGATAAACAATTTTTAAATTGTTTAAATAGAGCAATTTTAACCTTTAATATATACAAGAATCACCTGGTTAAATCAATTCTCAGAGATTCTGATGCAGTAATTGTAGGGTAGATTTGGAATTCTGCATTTTTAGCAAGTGCCACAGATGGGACAGGGATGGGAAATGCCCCAAGCATAGCATCTAGGAACTAGAGTAACCTAGGTCTCCATGTGAGCTGGCCTGATACTCACTGTTAGGCCACATTTTTCTCTTGTTGGTCATAAGCAGTCTCACAGAGCACCAATATCAGACAAGGCCACTCTGAGACCATGCTACAGCAAGATATAAAAAGATTTTGTGCCACCCACAAGACACCAAACATCCCTTTCTGTTGGCTAATATGAGTGACGGTTGCTTTTTTGCCTATTACAGCTTTATCCCCACTCTAGTTTGCCCTTCCTTTAGATGTTTTGAGATACCCAATCATAGGATTCCCCTTGCTTACTGACAACAAATGATCCAGAGTGAGTCTCCATTTCCTTAGATGTTCTTCAAGATTTCCTCACAAAACCCAAATCCAATAAGTCCTTTTCAACACTCTTACTGAGATGCTGCACATTCCTCATATTGTGTGATATCCCTCACTGCAACAACTAATAAACCCAATTCATTCCACTACAGTTATGTTCCTGGTGGTCTTCTGCTGGAGGACATTGCTATTTATGTAATGAATACAAACAAATGTGATATCAAATATTATTACCAAGAAATAGAAACTGAAATATAAACAACCTCACTGCACAACAAACAATAAAACATTTTTCAGAAGTCTAAAGTTTATTTTTAACAATAGATGTTTAGCTTCTTGACTGCAGGGACAGCGACTTTACTATTTACTTAGTGCCTTCCACTATGGGCCATGCACACAGTAAGTACTCAGGAAATATGTACAAAAGAAAAAATAAATAAAAGAAAAATAGTTTTCCACAAGTGATAAGTGTATTGGCATATGCTCCCTGTGGTAGGCAGAATAATGCCTCTCCTCCCAAAGATGTTCACATCCGAATCCCCTGAACCTGTATATATGTTACTTTACATGACAAAAGGGACTTTGCAGGTGTCATTAAGTTAAGGATCTTGAGATGGGAAGAATATCTTATATTATCCAGGTAGGCCTAATGTAACCACAACAGTCCTATAAGAGAGAGGAAGGACCCTAAGGTAACCACAAGGATCCTATAAAAGAGAAAAAAGAATCAGAGGAGAAGTGCAGATGGATGTTGTTGGCTTTGAAGATGAAAGAAGGGGCCATGAATGTAGGAATGCACATCATTTATAGAAACTGGAAAAGAGGTGGAAATGGATTCTTCCCTAGAGGTTCTAGAAGGAATTCAGCCATGCCAATATCTTAATTTTAGGACTTCTCACCTCTAGAAGTAATATAATATACTTAATGTTAAGCCAGTAAATTTGTGATAATTTGTTACAGCAGTAAGAAGAAACTAACATGCCCAAAAATAGAAGAAGACACTTTTTAGACAGCATTCTGTATGCCTGTTAAGACAAATCTGCCCACTAGCCTTCTCACAGTAGGCCTGAGGGTCTTGGTTGTAAAGGTGATGAGGTCAGCCGAGGTTTCTCATATAAAGATAATATATAAAATATAAGTCCTTATTCAAAACTTTATAATAATAAAAGAGATTTAAAGTGATATTAAATAGATTTAAGAAATTAAACATCTATATGTTCTGCACAATTAGCTGAACCATAAATTCAGATGTATAGTAAAATGCAGATTACATACAGATATAAATGTAGTACAGCTCTGCTTTATTTTATGTGGGTCCAAGTGAATATATACTACTACTAAAGTACACTAGAAAGTGAGCCCCCAAATTTGTATAAGCAAAACATTAGTCCTTTTAAAAGTCCACACTCCTACAAGAATTTTATTCCCCTCCAGAGGATGCCACACATCTCCTAAAATTAAATCAGGGGCAATTGATACAGATATTTCCACTCTAGACCTGGTAACGTTACCTGTGTTTCTAGCTAGGGTTCTACTCAATCCATCTCTCTCCTTGGGTTGTCTCCTTTCTAATAACTACAAAATCGTCAAGGTATAAATGTGGTCACTGGAGTAAAATTAGATATTTTATAGTCTTCCAGAAGTGTGAAGACTGCCCATCTTTTTTTCCCTTTTTTCCAGAAAACAAAATCCTTATGGACAACAACTATTGCAAATAGAAACCTGAGCTGGGTACTGTGGCTCACGCCTGTAATCCCAGCACTTTGGGAGATTGAGGTGAGCAGATTGCTTGAGCTCAGGAGTTCAAGACCAGCCTAGGCAGCATGACAAAACCTTGTCTCCACAAAAAATACAAAAATTAGCTGGGCATGGTGGTGCACACCTGTAGTTCCAGCTACTTGAGAGGCTGAGGTAGGAAGATCACCTGAGTCTTAAGAGGTTGAGCCTGAAGTGAGCCGTGATCACGCCACTGCACTCTGGCCTGGGCAACAGAGTGAGACCCTGTTTAAAAAAAAAGAAAGAAAGAAAAGAAAAAGAAAAGAGACAGAAACCTGAGAAAAATCACTAGCACACTAGTTTTACAAACAGCTTGACTCTGAATCCCAGACGGTACTCATCTGTAGTACCCCTCTATAATTCATAACTCTCCTTTCAAAGCTATTGTTGAAATTCTTGAGATTACTTTAAATCTTCCCAATTAGGCATTATCCACTGACCTGTTTGATTCCGTGCTGATTACTATTAGGTCATGTTAGACCCCTGACTTCGTTGTATCAGAACTGATCTACTCTTAAGGTCTTCAGTGTTTATGTCTGCAATTTTACAAAGTTATCTATTAATTGCAGAATGTTGTTAGTATGTTTCTACTGATTTGTTTCTATTTCTAACAGGTGAGATGTATTTAAATGTAGGCACTGTTCTTCCAGCTCGGTGCCCTCCAGTCTATTCATCTCACTACCCCTCCACACACACACACACACACACACACACACACACACACACACACACACACACCTCTAATTCCCCTCATCTATTAGTTCTCTTCTAATTTCTTTCTTCTTTCCCATCTACCCTCAATAGTGTGATTGATCTTTGCCATAACCTTTTTTCCCCTTGTTATTCCATCATCTGTGACATACATTTCCAACCCTGGATCATTTAATCTTTCACCTCTCTCTACATAGGCTTATGATGTTTGCTGGAGAAGTACATTTAATTCTTTATATTGACTCTCCCATAAATTTCTGGTCCTCAGGTTCACCCAGGCTCTGCTCTATCCCCCAATTACAGCTTCCTTTCGCTTTCTGTGAGTTATCTCTCCTATTTAAAAACAATAGAAGCTATTAGGCAGAAAAATCCTCCCTCTTTAAACCAACCTACAAATTCTGTGTAGACACTCACTATTATCTATACCCCAACACCCACCTCAGTCAGTTTCTAAACACACTTTCAGCTTCATCTCCTTAGAGGAGTTGCTGTATCAAATATTCCTTTTTCTCTCTCCTGTATCTTTGAGTTTTACATCTTTATTGATTTCAACACTATTCTCATCCTCCACTTTGGGCTAGATTAAGGAAACTAACTTCCTTATACACCCTTATATATCTCTTAATTTTTCTATCATAATACTTCTTAAATGAAATTGAATTCTCTTTCTTCACAGTCAATAAATTTGGAACTGAGCCATGTGACTACTTTTCTGTTTCCCCTAAAGATTGCGAGCACTCAGAGAGAATATGCCCTAGACTCTGCAACTCTGCATTCCTACTGCCTATTGCTTATTACTCTCATAAGAGTATTTATTGATGAAGTATTGAATGCATTAATATATTAATTTTAACTCTGCAATAAATGCCTGTCTACTTCAAAACACCATTTACTTTCCTCTCATCTTGTAGAAAGAATTTTACAAGCCTTTCTATTGTTTGGGGGGAAAAAGACACTTTGAATTTTACTGGTCCTTGAAAGTCTTTGTGTCTTTACATTATGCAGTTAGTATATGAGGGGGCTTTATTTAAATTTTTAAGAAATAGACAAATAGGATTTTCAAATTTAATATATAATTGGTCAGACCAGTCACCTCAAAGACACATTCACATCCTGCTTGCAAAACTTCACTTTAACATGCTTGAATGCATTAATGTAGTTACAGTTAATCCAAAGGGGATTTAGTTTGATTTGAAAGTATAAAATGAAAGAGAAAGACAGAAAGAGAGAGATATTATTAAAGGACTTATTGGTAGTACAAATTTAAGCACTACAGAGGGGAAATAAATAAATATTCTATTCCATTGACAAGATCTTTACAACTTTAAGCTGTATGAATCTGAGTGTCTTAGCATGAGCAAGTAAACATTAGATACATGAAATTCCTTCATTTGGTTTCAATCAATCTACCATTTTATAATAATTTAGGTTCCCTTGTCATGTTTGAAAATTTAAGTTTCTATGATAATAATTCATTTTAAGCTAATATATTATAATTCTATTTTTATAATAATTTGGCTTCCCTTGTCATGTTTGAACATTTTAGTTTCTATGATAATAATTCATTTTAAGTTAATATAATTCTATTTTTATATATCAGTTTTATAACCATTGTAAGTATGAATGTGTCCCCAAAGATGATGGAGCTTCTCTCAGTGTGCTAAAAAACATAAATTTCTTAACCACAGCTGGCGTCTGAATGATGATTGAGCTACTAAGAAGATGAAGTCTGTTATAATATTGCTTGAATTCTTTCACCAGATGACATAAACCTGTCTGAGTCACCTTACGTGTCTTCTCATCTTGTAATCCTAGAAAATCTTGTATCAGTGACAATTCACCTGCAGCTTCATCTACTTTTTACTTTACTAGTTTTTATTATTTAACTATTCCAGGCCCATGTGTTCGTGTACATGTTTCTAAAATCCATACAATTTTGAGTTGATTCTGTAAGTTGCACAAATCAGGATCAATAGCCTGAAAATCTAGAAATCTGATAATTGTTGAATGTCAGTAACAATAATACTAGGGCATTAAATTAAGGAAAAAACAGGGAACTAAAAATTGAATTCTAATTATCTCTTACAGGATATACTACCTTCATAAAAGTACATTAAACCATTTCCTTTTTCTTCAAATATGTTGCATTCAGGCTTCATATATTATGGTGAACATATTTACTCATTTAATTTGAGGACATACTTTTCAGCTTTAATAGACACTGGGAAACACTTTCATAAAATGGTTGAATCAATTTACAATCCCACCACCAGTGGTCAAATATTGCAGTTGCTTTACATCCTTGCCATCATTTAAGTTGTTTTTTAAAAATTTAGTTACTATGGATACATAATAGCTGCAAATGTTTATGGGGGGTAAAAGTGATAATTTTATAAAAGCGTACAATGTGTGATGATCACACTGTGATCATAACATGCGATGATCATAGTAACAGAGCTATCCATTACCTCAAGCATTTATCATGTCTTTGTGTTAGGAAAGTTCCATTTCCACTCTTGTAGTTATTTTGACATATATAATACATTATTGTTAACTATAGTTGCCCCATGGTGCTACCAAGTACTAGATCTTATTCCTTCTATCTAACTTTGTTTTTGTACCCAATAACCATCCCTACTTCCCCTCTTTATACCCCCACCCTCACTACAATTACTAGCATCTAGTAACTATCATTCTACTCTCTATCTCCACGAGTTCAATTCTTTTAGCTCCCAACATAAATGAGAACATTGGATATTTCTCTTTCTGTGTCTGGCTTATTTCACTTAACATAATGTTCTCCAGTTCCATCCACGTTCTTGCAAATGACGGCATTTCTTTTTTATGACTGTATACTATTCCATTGTGTATATGTACCACATTTTCTTCATTCATTTGTTGATAGACATTTAGGTTGATTCTGTATCTTGGCTATTGTAAATAGTGTTACAATAAACATGAAAGTGCAGATATCTCTTCAATATACTGATTTCCCTTCTTTTGGATATATCCGCAGAGGTACAATTGCTGGATCATATGATAGTTCTATTTTTAGTTTTTGGAGGAATCTTCATACTATTCTCCATAGTAGTTGTGTTAATTTACATTCCTAACAGTGTACCAGAGTCCCCCTTTTCCACATATTTGCCAGCATCCATTATTGCCTCTCTTTTTTTATGAACGCCATTTTAACTTCATGGGGTAAGATGATATTTCATTGTAGTTTTTATTTGCATGTCTCTGATAATAAGTGATATTGAGCATTTTTTTACATATTGCCCAATTTTATGTCTTCTTTTAGAAATGTCTATTCAGATCTTATGCCCATTTTTAATACAATTTTTTTTCTTTTGAGTTGTTTGAGTTCCTTATATATTCTGATTATTAATGCCTTCTCAGAAAAGCAGTTTGCAAATATTTTCTCCCATTCTGTATATAGTCTGCTCATTTTATTGATTGTTTCCTTTGTTGTGCAGAAATTTTTAGCTTGATATGATCCTGTTTATCCATTTCGCTTTGTTTGCCTGTGTTTTTGAGGTCTTTTATTATTTTTAATGTTTTTAATTGGCAAATAATAACTGTACATATGAATGGGGTGCATAGTGATGTTTCAATATATATAATGTGTAGTGATCAGATCAGGGTAATTAACATATCTATCATCTCAAGCATTTATCATTTCTTTGCGTTGGGAATGTTCGATATCTTCCTTTTAGCTATTTGAAGCTATATAATACATTATTGTTAACTATAGTCATCCTGCTTTTGAGGTTTTACTCAAAGTTTCATTGACCACACCAATGTCCTGGAGTGTTTACCCAATATTTTCTTCTAGTAGTTTTATAGTTTGAGGTCTTAAATTTAAGTTTTTAGTACATTTTTATTTGATTTTTGTCTATGATGAGAGATAAGGGTCTAGTTTCATTCTTTAGTATATAGTCATCCAGTTTTCCCAGCACAATTTATTAAAGAGACTGTATTTTCCCCATCGTATGTACATGGCATCTTTTTCAAAGATTAGTTGACAGTAAATGCATGGATTTATTTCTGGGTTCTCTAGTTCTGTTCCATTGGTCTATGTCTGTTTTTATGTCAGTGCCATGCTGTTTTGTTTACTGTATATTTTTAGTATAATGCGAAGTCAGGTAATAAGTGCCTGTGCCTTTGTTCTTTTTGCTCGGGATGGTTTTGGCTATTCTGGGACTTTTGTAGTTCCATATAAGTTTTAGGATTACTTTTTCTACTTCTGTGAAGAATGTCATTGCCATTTTGATAGGAATTGCATTGAATCTGTAGATTGCTTTGAGTAGTAAGAATATTTTAACACTCTTGATTCTTCCAAGTCATGAACATGGAACGTCTTCATTTTTTGTGTCCTCTCCAATTTCTTTCTTTCAGCATTGTTTTATATTGTAGAGATCTTTCAGTTTTTTGGTTAAGTTTATTTATAGGTGTTTTATTTTTATTTGTAGCTATTGTAAATGAGGGCAATTCCATTTGATTTCTTGGTTTACGTCTCAGATGTTTGCTTCTGGCATATAAACATGTGACTGATTTTTGTATGTTGATTTTTGGATCCCACAACTGTACTGAATTTGAGGATCTGTTCTAATAGATTTTTGGTGGAGTCTTCTTACCATCATTTTGTATTGTCATTTTCCTCACATTATGATCACTGTACAATGGTATCTCATCATATATATATATATATATATATATATATATTTTTTTTTTTTTTTTTTTGAGCCACAGTCTCACTGTGTTGCCTGGGCTGGAGTACAGTGGTGCAATCTCGGCCCAATGTAACCTCCGCCTCCCAGGTTCAAGTGATTCTCATGCCTCAACCTCCCAAGTAGCTGGGACTACAGGCGCGTGCCACTGTGCCTGGCTAATTTTTGTATTTTTAGTAGCAACAGGGTTTCACCATGTTGGCCAGGCTGGTCTTGAACTACTGACCTCTTATGATCCACCCGCCTCAGCCTCCCAAAGTACTGAGATTACAGATATGAGCTACCATACCCTGCCTCATTATATTTTAAATTTGCATTTCACTCATGACTAATGATATCTAGCACCTTGCTATATGCTTATTGGCCATTTGGGTATTCTCTGTATTAGTCTGCCTGAGCTGTCATAACAAAATGCCACTAACTGGGTGGTCATAAACAATGTAAATTTGTTTTTCCACAATTCTGAAGGCTACTAGTATGAGATCAAGGGTGTAAGTAGATCAGGTTCTGGTGAGGGTTTTCCTACTGGTTTATAAATGGCCACCCTCTTGCTGTGTCCTCACATGGCAGGGAGAGTGGAGAGGGGTGCTCTCTAATGTCTCTTCTTGTGGATCAGAGTCACCCTTTTGACCTCATTTAACCTTAATTACCTCCTTAGAGACTCTATCTCCGAATATGGTCACATTGGGGTTGAGGGCCTTAACATATGAATTTGGGGAAGACACAAACATTCAGATTATAACATCCTCTTTTGTGAAGTCTCTGCAGACATATTTAATCTAATTTTCAATTCTGGTTGTCAATCCTTTCCTTGTTGATTTGTAGAAATTCTTTATATGACTGGATATGAGTCCTATATTGGATTGACATGCTGCAAATATCTTCTCCCATTTTGTGGCTTGCCTTTTCACTTTCTAAAAGTGTCTTTTTATAAATAGAAATTCTTAACTTTAATGAAAGAATTCATCAATCATTCTTTTCTTTTTGATTAGCTTTTATAATGTTTTTTAATGAAACCATTGCCTACTCAAAACTATAATAATATTCTTTTATAATATCTTCTAGGAGCACTATTGTTTTAACTTTGACTTTCAGGATTACAACACACCTGTAATTTATTTTGTGTATGAAGAGAGTTAGGAGTGAGATTTCATTTTTCCACCAACTCACACAGAATTAATCCAATACTATTGAAAAGAACATCTTTTCTCCACTGCACTGCAGTGTCACCTTCATCTTAAATAAGGTAATCATGTAAGTGTGGGCCTGTCCCTGAATTCTTTATTCCATTCAATTGATCTGTTTGTTATCCCTGAGCTAACATTATACTTTTCATTACTGATTTTTTTTTAATATCTAGTAGTGTAAAATCCTCAACCTTGTTCTTCTTCAAGCTTGCTTTGACTTTTTTTGGCTCCATATATTTTAATGTACATTTAAAAACCAGCTTGTCAATTTCCACAAACAAAATCTAGCTACAATTGGAATTGCATTGAATTTATAGGTCAATTTGGGAGAGAACTGCAACATATTAGCAATAGCATGTCATAAATAATCCATTAACATTGTATGTAACATCCCATTCTCTGTGTCTTACCTGGGCATTTGCGCAGCTTGGAGTTTAGCAAATGCTTCAAAAGAGGAAAGTGAACACAGAATACAGAGTTCACTTTTCAGCAGTTTCCTCCTTTCCTGCATCTTGTACACTAATGTCTGACTTTTTGGTAGTCCTGATTCTAATTATTTTCTTCCCAGGGTAGTAAGACTACCACAAACTCTAAGTTGCTGCTTCTTTTTAGTCTCAATGTCTACAGTAAGAGTACTTATCTTCCCCAAAGGAAAAGGAATGGGGAATGTAGGACTCCCCTAAATGTATTTTCTTTCTCGTCAAGATAACTGTCCTTCAATTATTGGCCACCATTATTGTTCTCTGATGTCTTATATTATTGTGTGTGTGTGTGTGTGTGTGTGTGTGTGTGTGTGTGTGTGTGTGTGTTTTGTCTATCTTGCCCCATTATACCTGGAAGAGGAAGTTCTGATATTTAATTTTTAAGTTTTTTTTTTTTTTTCAAAATTACGGTCTTCATGACCTTCCTTATTCCCCTGCATCAATCTTCAACATAGCTTTGTTAACAGCAAAAATTTGAGTGTCAACATGTTGCAAATGTCATGAAAAATGCAAGAAAGGATGAGCCATGATTAAGGGAAAAAGCAAGCAAGGAAGCCCTAGAGAAACATGAAAAGTCATTAATGTCAAAATCAAAGTTGATGGAAATATTTTTTGAGCAGGAGGTGACAAATATCAAGTAGGAAATATAGCCACTTCCTTCTAAACTAGAGTATGTATGAAATAATCAAATATTATGCAGTTACACAAGATGAGGACTTGAGCAATTGGAGACATTGGTTTGAATCATATCCTCTCTAGAGTAAAGCCCAGCTACTCAATCTCTCTCATATGGACAGTAGTCTGGTTTTAAACTTTCCTTATTCAATGTCTTCTAAATTACTGATACAGTAATTGGATCATGTGCTCATTATAATATATCGTTTCACTGTATTGTATCTCCTAAACGGCCAAAAATATGAAGCTAATTTTAATTAAATTACTTTTTTTTCAGAAACATTTGTCTGATCTGCCTATTCCCTGGTCTCCTGTGGTGTTTAGAGTCCATTTTACTCTGGATTTCTAAAAGTCAGAACCATTTCTTACAAGATCTGAGAACTACTTATGGAGCCCTAGTATAAATACCAAAACACCCATTTCCTGTATGACACATATTTTACAATCATTATTTCATTAAATCCTCATAACATAGATAACCTTAATGCAGCATTATCCCCATTTGACATGTGAAGAAACTAAGGTTTAGTGAGATAATAGCTATTCCAAAATGATAAAATGGACAGAGCCAGGGTTTATAAAAAGCTGTCTGGTTTTAGAATTTTCAAGTACATAACATTTGATTGATTTCCTGTCAATTACATCTGTCATTGAAATTTAGGTTAGGCATCCAGTTATTTTCAGGCCTTTACTGAATGAAGGTAATGGAAGATACATCCATATTTTATACCAAATTATTTTCTTCCCCAAAAAATCCACGTATAGATTATTTTAGAGAGAGATGATGCAAATGCTTTCAAAAGTACATGTATTCTAAAATAGATTCAGGCAATTTGACAGGATGGAACTGTCAGAAACTAATTATTATTATTTTTATTTGTACGCCATCTGAAAAACAACCATCAGGTTTATTCACAAAAGAAACTGAATAAATTTACTTAGGAGAAAATATAAATGGGAGAGCTTGTTATTGTACAAAGAATGTATTATATTGCCATAATGGGCTATTTTTCTCTATTAGGAATGGCCAAATGCAGTTCCGTATAGCTTCAATATGCCAATAACCTGCTGTATGACAGTGTAAATCATACAAACGCTCTCTGCCTCCGCTTTATCAACTAAAAACTAGAGGATTGGTCTAGATTATCTGTAAGGTCCCTTATAGTATAAAAATTACCTATTGCTTTTTATATTTATATTTTCATATATCAGACTAATATACATATAGAAATGCCGTGTGTGTGTGTGTGTGTGTGTACAATTTCACCCACAGTACAGTATTCCACAAGTAGTATAATCCAAGTATGAGATTTATTTTTCATTGTTTATAGAAATGCTGCATAAATAAGGAGCTCAACAATAAAATGGAAAAACATATTGAGTCTTCAAAAAGTAGATATTAGCTAATGTTTATGGAATAGCTGAAATATAGCTTTACATCATATAACATAGATAAGACTTGGTCTAGTGATCTCATGACCTAAATGCTTAATACAAGACTCTCCTAATCCAACCAGGCAATTTCAGATGTCTTATAATCAAAGCTAAGAAACATTAGATGTTTTAATAGCCTTATGAATTTAATAGCCTTAGAAATGTCTATAATTACCCATGTTAGCAGCCAAGATGCCTCTCAGCCAGAGACAGTCAGCCTTTAATAGCCAGCAAGCCACTTTGAATAGTGTTGAAAATACTTTTAAACCTTTTGGGGTTATTAGGGATAATTAAAAGTGGTTGAAAGTGTATAATATCATTTATCAAAGCACTAAAAGATATGCCATAAGAAATATATCTCAACATTAGCAAATGCAATTAATATACTTCTTACATTAAGTTATAATAAAATAAAATAACCTAAAAAACTAAATAAATATACTATTTTTAGGTTTTATTATATATAACCTATATCATTTAGGCTATATAGCTATAACCTGTATCATTTAGGTTATATATCATTTAGGTTATAGAGCTACAACCTGTATCATTTAGGTTATACAGCTATAACCTGTATCATTTAGGTTATACAGCTATAACCTGTATCATTTAGGTTATACAGCTATAACCTGTATCATTTAGGTTATACAGCTATAACCTGTATCATTTAGGTTATACAGCTATAACCTGTATCATTTAGGTTATATAGCGATAACCCGTATCATTTAGGTTATATAGATATAACCTAAATAAAACAAAGGTATGTACATAAACATATGGACATATGTATACACGTTAAATATAAATATATACACACACAAAATGAAAGAGAATATATATATATATACATATATATGTATATATAACCTATTTCCCAAAGTTCAGACCTTCAGAGCCACTGTCTTAACCTTTGATGTGTCATAATATTAAGTCAATATTGTGTATTGTATATGAAGGGACTTCAAACATTTCATGAAAAATTGAATGGAAAGGTAAAAATTAAAAAAACTTTATTTTCAACACAAGCTCCGTCAAGTTCCAGACACCTTTACAAACAACAGTATTTAGTCCAACCCTAAAGAACTGAGAGTTCTGGAAATTTAACCCTATCAATACAGTCTTTTTTACATTATGAACTGAAGAAAAGTGGGTCCCTTTAAAGATTTTTTAAAATTAGGAAGCAAACGAAATCAGAAGGAGCCAAGTCAGAACTATAAGTTGGATGCCTAATGATTTCCCATTGAAATTCTTGCAAAATTGCCCTTGTTTTATGAGAGGAATAAGCAGGAGAATTGTAATGGTGGAGAAAGACTCTCTGGTGAAGCTTTCCTGGGGAGTTTTTCTGCTAGTACTTTGGCTAATTTTCTCAAAATTCTCATAATAAGCAGACATTATCATTCTTTGGCCTTTCAGAAAGTTAACAATAAAAATGGCTTAAGCATCCCTCCAAAACTCCAGCTATGACCTTTGTTCTTGACCTGTCTGCTTTTGCTTTCACTGGACCACTTCCACCTGTTAGCCATTGGTGTTAGCTATTGTTCCACCAGTAGCCACTGCTGTGATTGTGCTTTGTCTTTAGGATCATAGTGATAAAGCCATGTTTCATCTCCTATTACAATTCTATGAAGAAATACTTCAGGATCTTGATTCAATTTGTTTAAAATTTCCATTGAAAGCTCTGCCCTTGACTGCAGCTGATCTGGGTGCAACAGTTTTGGCAACCAGCGCATAAAAAGTTTACTCAACTTTAATTTTTCAGTCAGAATGGTGTAATCTGAACCAACTGAGATGTTTATGGTGTCAGTTATTGTTTCTGCTGTGAATCGTTGGTACTCTTCAGTTAAGGTACAAACAGGATTAATTTTTCTTCATAAATTGACATCTGCCAAGCTGATGGTGTGCTGCTACAGGCTTCAAATTCAACACTGTCTTGTCCCTTCTTAAAACAAGTTATTCATTTGTAAACTGCTGATTTCTTTGGGGACACTTTCACTATAAACTTTTCATGGTGAATGATTTCACTATTCTTATACCCAAGATTCACCATGAATTTGATGTTTGTTTTTGCTTCAATTCTAGCAGAATTCATGTTGTTCTGATAGAATGTATCCGTCTTAGTGCCTCAAACTAGATCTTGTTCAGACATGTTAAAAAAATTTAGTACATTTATTTTGGTGCCAAAAAATTTGAAATCTATGCATATTTTTTCATAACATGCATTTTCCGTAAATTTTTAGAAGACCCCTCATAACTATATGTACATATACATATATATTTATGAAGGGTCTATATACATACATATATATGCATCCATATGTATATAAAATAGTCATTTTACCTGCATAATTTCCAGTCAAAGAGCTAAAACGCTTATGAAAAAAAGTTTCTAAAAATGTTATAGCAATCATGCCGGATAATTTTGAAAGTAAGTGCCACTATTTCACTTTGACCTAGATTCACAATGAAAGCCTTCCCTGCATTGAGTCACTGTCAATTATTGTGATGACTTTAGTGCTCCTCACTGGTTTGATCATGGGAAAAATTATTCTGTACAAAATACTAATAAATCCACACATCTACAGTGAACTCACAAAGGTGCCAAGAACATACATTGGGGAAAGGACAATCTCTTCAATAAATGGTGGTGGGAAAACTGGACATCTATATACAGAAGAATGAAACCAGACCTCTCTCTCCTACCATATACAAAAATTAAACGAAGATAGGCTAAAGACGTATATCTAAAACTTGAAACTATGAAAATGTAAAAGAAAACATTGAGGAAGCGCTGTCTGAGCAAATATTTCTTGAGTAAGACCTCAAAAGTACAGGCAACAAAAGCAAAAATGGACAAACAGGACCACATTAAGTTAAAAAGCTTTTGCACAGCAAGGGAAGCCATAAAAAAAGTGATCAAAAAATCAAAAAAGTGTAGAATGAAAGAAAAGATTTGCAAACTTGCCATCCGACAAGATCAATAACCAGAATTTATAAAGAGCTCAAACAACTCAATAGGAAGAAAACAAATAATCTAATTTAAAAATAGGCAAAAAGATCTGAACAGACATTTCTGAAAAGAAGACATACAAATGGCCAAGAAGTATGTATATGAAAAAATGTTCAATATTATTAATCAACAAAAAATGAAAATCAAAACTACAATGAGATATCATATTACCCCAGTTAAAATGACTTTCATTCAAAAGACAGGCAATAACGGATGCTGGCAGGGATGTGGAGGAAGGGTAACCCTGATACACTGTTGGTAGGAATATAAATTAGTAGAGCCACTATGGAAAGCAGTGTGGAGGTTTCTCAAAAACCTAAAAATAGAACTACCAAATGATCCAGCAATATCTCTGCTAGGTATATATCCAAAGGAAGAAAATCAGTATATCAAAGAGATATCTGCACTCCCATGTTTATTGCAGCACTACTCATAATAGCCAAGATTGGAAGTCAACCTAAGTATCCACCAACATTGGACTGGATAAGAAAATATGGTACATATACAAAATGGAATGTTATTCAGCCATAAAAGAAGGGAATTTTGTCATTTGCAACAACATGAATGGAACTGGAGGACATTAAGTTGAGTGAAATAAGCTAGACACACTTCACATGTTTTCACTCATTTGTGGGAGCTAAAAATTAAAACAACTGAATTAATGGAGACAGAGTAGAATGATGGTTACCAGAGACTGGGAAGGGTGGGGAGGAAGTGGGGATGGTTAATTGGTTCAAAAATATAGTTAGAAAGAATGAATGAGATCTAGTATGTCATAGCACAGCAAGGTGACTATAGTCAACAACAACTTGTGTATTTTAAAATAACCAAAACAGTGGAATTAGAATGTTCCTAAAACAGATAAATGTCAAATGCTTAAGGTGATGGATATCCCAATTACTCTGATTTGATTATTGCACATCATACACCTATATCAAAATATCACATATATCCAGTAAATATATGCACTTATTTCATACCCATAATAATTAAAAATTATTTTTTTAAAAAACTTGAACATCACAGGGTTAAGTTGCATGCCATAACCTACAATTCCTAGATAAACAAAGAAGTGTGACTTTGATATATTAATCTTTAACTTGCAGTTGGCTGCAATTTGCAAATAGTTATAAATAAAGAGGAATCTCAGGCTGTCTGCAAACACTTTTAACATACATATTGAAGCTAAAGAAAATCATCTGCTTACTAAATAATTTTAAACTTACATGAAAAATCACTTGTATGGTGATGAGTAGTTCTATAATTAATAAACCAAACAGGGTTAATTTACATCTTCCTATTGTTGTATTGTCAAACAGACATTTATTTGGTCCTCTTCCTCATGATTTTCCTAGAACTAAAATAAACAACTAGATGAGAGTAGGCTCTTTTTTAAAATTTTATTTTTTCTTTTAATTTTTATGGATACAAAATAGTTACACACATTTATGGGATATGTGTGATATTTTAATATAAGAATATAGTGTATGACAACCAAATCTGGTTTGTTGGGATATCCATCACCTCAAAAATTTATCATTACTTTGTTTGGGGAATATTTCATATCTACTTCTGCAGTTATTTTAAAATACACAACAAATTATTGTCAAATATCATCACTCTATTGTGCTACCAAACACTAGATCTTATTCCTTCTATCTAGATATATTTTTGTACCAATATACCATTCTATCTTTATTCCCACGCACCACTCTCCCCTCTTTCTAGCCTCTAGTAGCCATCATTCTACTTTCTATCTCCAGGAGTTCAGTTGTTTTAGCTTCCACATATGAGTGAGAACATGCGACATTATCCTTCTGTGCTTAGCTTATTTCACTTAACATTATGTCCTCCGGTTCTATCTGTATTGTTGCAAATGACAGTATTTCCTTCTCTTATATAACTGAATATTATTCCATTGTGTATATGTCTTCTTTACCACATCTTCTTTATCTAATAATTCATTGAAGGACATTTAGGTTGATTCCATATCTTGGCTATTGTGAATAACGCTGCAACAAACATGGGAGTGCAGATATCTCTTAGATATACTGACTTTATTTTCCTTTGGGTATATACCCAATGGGATTCTTGGATCATATGGTAGTTCTATTTTTAGTTTTTAGAGGAATCTCCATACTGTTTTCCATAGTGGCTATACTAATTTACATTCCCACCAACAGTGTACAAGAGTTCCCATCTCTCCACATCTTTGCCAGCATCTGCTATTGCCTGTCTTTCAGATAAAAGCCTTTCTAACTGGAGTAAGATGATATCTCATTGTAGTTTTGACTTGCATTTCCCTGATGATTAGTGATGTGGAGCCTTTTTTCATACACTTAATGCCCATTTGTATGTCTTCTTTTGAGTAATGTGTATTCAGAGTTTCTGCCCATTTTTAATTGGATTATTTGTTTTTCTGCTACTAAGTTGTTCCAGTTCCTTATATATTCTGGTTATTAATCTCTTGTCAGTTTGATACTTTGCAACTCTTTCTTCTATTTTGTAGATTGTCTCTTCACTCTATTAATTGCTTCCCTTGGTGTGCAGAAACTTTGTAGGCTGATGTGACCTCATTTGTCCATTTTTGCTTTTGTTGCCTGTGCTTTTGAGATCTTACTCAAGAAATCACTACCACACCAACGTCCTGGAGTGTTTTCCCAAAGTTTTCTTCTAGTAGTTTCATAGTTTCAGGTTTTAGATTTAAGTTTTTGATCCATTTTTATTTGATTTTTGTATATGGTGAGAGATAGAGGTCTAATTTTATTCTTCTGTATATGGATATCCAGTTTTCCCAATATCATTTATTGAAGAGACTGCCCTTTCTTCAGTGTATGTTCTGGCTGCATTTGTCAAAGATGAGTTGACTAAATGCATGGGTTACTTCTGGGTTCTCTATTCTGTTCCACTGGTCCATATGTCTGTTTTTATGTCAGTAGCATGCTGTTTTGTTTACTAGAGCTTTGTAGTATAATTTAAAGTCAGGTAATGCAACGCTTCCAATTTTGTTCTTTTTGCTCAGGATAGCTTTGTCTATTCTGGGTCTTTTGTGGTTCCAAATAAATTTTATATATTTTTTCTAATTCTGTGAAGAATATCATTGGTATATTGATAGGAATTGCATTGATTCTGTTGGTTGCTTTGGACAGTATAGACATTTTTACAATATTGATTCTTTCAATCCATGAACATAGAATATCCTTCCTTTTTTCATTGACTTCAATTTCTTTCATCAGAGATGAAAAATAAGATATTACAACTGATATTGCAGAAATTCAAAGGATCATTAGTGGAAATTATGAGCAACTATATGCCAATAAATTGGAATATCTAGAAGAAATGGATAAATTCCTAGATACATATAACCTACCAAGACTGAACCATGAAGAAATCCAAGACATTAACAGACCAATAACAAGTAAAGAGACTGAAGCTGTAATAAAAGTCTCCCAGTAAAGAAAAGCCTGGGACCTGATATCTTCACTGCTGAATTTAAGAACTAATACTAATCCTACTCAAATTGTTCTTAATAACAGAGAAGAAGGGAATACTTCCAAATTCATTCTATGAGCCTAGTATTACCTGGATATTAAAACCAGACAAAGACACATCAAAAAAAGAGAAAACTACAGGCTAGTATTTCTAATAAATATTGATGCAAAAATCCTCAACAAAATAGTAGGAAATCGAATTCAACAATCCATTAAAAGACAACTGATCATATCCAAGTGGGATTTACCTCTGGGATGCAAGAATGGTTCAAAATATACAAATAAATCAATGTGATACATTGTATCAACAGAATGAAGAACAAAAACCATATGATCATTCCAATTGATGCTGCAAAAGCATTTAATAAAATTCAACATCTCTCATGATAAAAATCCTCAAAAACCTGGGTACATAAGGAACATATCTCAACATAATAAAAGGCATATATGACAGACTAAAAGCTAGTATCATACTGAGTGGGGGAAAACTTAAATCCTTTACTCTAAGATCTGGAGCATGAGAAGGATGCCCACTTTCACCACTGTTATTTAACCTGGTATGAGAAGTCTTAGCTAGAGCAATCTGACAAGAGAAAGATATAAAGGGCATCCAAATTAGAAAGGAAGAAGTAAAATTATCCTTGTTTGCAGATGATACGCTCTTATATTTGGAAAAACCTAAATATTCCACAAGAAAGCTATTAGAATTAATAAACAAATTCAGTAAAGTTGCAGGATGCAAAATCAACATACAAAAATTAGTAGGGTTGATGTATGCTAACAATGAACAATGCGAAAAAAATAAAAAAGTTATCCCATTTACAGTAACCACAAATAAATTTAAATACCTGGGAATTAATGTAACCAAAGAAGTGAAACATCCCTGCAATGAAAACTATAAAATAGTGATGAAAGCAATTGAAGAGGAACCAAAACAAGGAAATATATTCAACATTCACAAATTAGAAGAATCAATATTGTTAAAATGTCCATACTATCCAAAGCAATCTACAGATTCAATGCAATCCCTATCAAAATACCAATGACGTTCTTCACAAAAATAGAAAAAACAATCCTAAGATTTCTGTGGAGTCACAAAAGGCCCAGAATAGCCAAAGCTATCCTGAGGAAAAAAAAAACAAAAAAACTGGAGGAATCACATTACCTGAGTTCAACTTATACTACAGCAAAACAGCATGGTACACGCATAAAAACAGACACAGACCAGTGGAACAGAATAGAGAATGTATAAACAAATCCACACGCCTACAGTGAACTCATTTTTGACAAAGGTATCAAGAACATACACTAGGGAAAAGATAGTCTCTTCAATAAATGTTGCTGGGAAAACTAGATATCCAGATGCAGAAGAATGAAACTAGACCCCTATCTCTCACCATATACAAAATTCAAATAAAAATAGATTAAATACTTAAATATATAACCTGAAATTATGAAACTACTACAAGAAAACATCAGGGAAGCTCTCCAGGACCTTGGTCTGTGCAAAAATTTCTTGAGTAATATCACAAGAGCACAGGCAACCAAAGCAAAATGGACAAATGGGATCACATCAAGTTAAAAAGCTTCACACAGCCAAGGAAACAATCAACATAGTGAAGAGATAACCCACAGAATGTAAGAAAATATTTGCAAACTATCCATCTGACAAAGGGTTAATAACGAGAATGTATACAGAGCTCAAACAACTTTATAGAAAAAATTCTATTAATCCAAGCAAAAACAGGCAAACAATTTGAATAGACATTCCTCAAAAGAAGACATACAAATGGCAAACAGGCATACAAAAAGGTGCTCAACATCACTGATCATCAGAGAAATGCAAATCAAATCTATAATGAGGAATCATCTCGCCCCAGTTAAAATGGCTTTTTTTTTTTTTTTTTTTTTTTTTTTTGAGACGGAGTCTAGCTCTGTCGCCCAGGCTGGAGTGCAGTGGCGCAATCTCAGCTCACTGCAAGCTCCGCCTCCCGGGTTCACGCCATTCTCCTGCCTCAGCCACTCCAAGTAGCTGGGACTACAGGCGCCCGCCACCACGCCCGGCTAATTTTTTTGTATTTTTAGTAGAGACGGGGTTTCACCGTGGTCTCGATCTCCTGACCTCGTGATCCGCCCGCCTCGGCCTCCCAAAGTGCTGGGATTACAAGCGTGAGCCACCGCGCCCGGCTAAAATGGCTTTTATCCAAAAGACAGGCAATAAAAAATGCTGGCGAGGATGTGGAGAAAAGAGAACACTTGCACACTGTGGGAATGTAAATCAATACGACCGCTATGGAGAACAGTTAGGAGGATCCTCAGAAAAACAAAAATAGAGCTAGTATATGACCAAGCCATCCCACTGCTGGGTATATACCCAAAAAAAGGAAACCAGTATATCAAAATGAGGTCTGCACTCTATGTTTGTTGCAGCACTGTTCACAACAGCCAAGATTTGGAATTAACCTAAGTGTCCACCAACAGATAAATGGATAAAGAAAATGTGGTATTTATAAACAATGGAGTACTATTCAGCCATAATAAATAACGAGATCTGTTCATTTGCAGCAACACGGATGGAATTGGAGGTCCTGATGTTAAGTGAAATAAGGCCGGCACAGAAAGACAAACATCACACATTCTCACTTATTTATGGGATCTAAAAATCAAAACAATTGAAGTCAGGGAAATAGAAAGTAGAAGGATGGTTACAATAGGCTGGGAATGGCAGTGGGGGTACAGGGCGGGGAAGGTGGGATGGTTACTGGGTACAAAAAAAATAGAAAGAATTAATAAGACCTAGTATTTGACAGCACAACAGGGGAACTACAGTCAATAATAATTTAATTGCACATTTAAAAATAATCAAAAGAGTATAATTGGATTTTTTTTTAACTCAAAGGACAAATGCTGGAGGGAATGGATATCACATTTTCTAGGATGTGATTATTATGATTATTATGCATTGCATGCCCATACCAAAATATCTCATGTACCCCATAAGTATATAGACGTAATACGTACCCACAAAAGTTAAAAATACAAAAATTTTACAAAGTTAGCAGGTCAATCGTGTATGGGAATCAGAATTTACCTAAATTGTGTCTTTTAAGGGGCATTGGGAATAGCGTCCTCCTTCTTACAATCTAATGTATAGAAAGCCTTCATTCATTGTTGCCTCACAGCCCCAAAATTCACCAAAGGGTTTCATGTTCTCATATGCAAATATTTAGAAGAGGTGCATAAGCTGTTACCTTCTTAAAGTCTATGTGTTTGGTTTCTTCATTGCCCTAACACTTGTTCTACAGCACTGAGGAACAGAATGAGAGACAAGGGGCAGAAATAGGACAATGGGGAGTAGATGATTATTCTTGGAAATATTCACCAAAAAAGCTTATTTAGAACTCTTTCTGTTGGGAGTTGTGTTTCTCACATTCAGTGGCTTCAGTGAGGCAGCCTTTGGCTATTAAGCATCCTGTCCCAGCTCTACTGAAAGAAAGGAATCCATCATGCAGGAAGAGCACATGTGAGTTACACATGTCTTCCAGATAACACTCATCTCAGAAGATAATATTTTTATTTGCCTGAAGCCAGAATATTTTGTAAACTTTGCAAATGAAAAGCACCATACTCAGGACAGGCAGAGTAAAAGGGTCAAGGGCATTAGCGTCCTAATAGCAAAAGCATCGTGTGTGTGTGTGTGTGTGGGTGTGTGTGTGTGTGTGTGTAGGAGCAAAGAGAAAAAATATCCAGAACAAAAGAAATACAATAGAGAGTATTTTAAGACCATGTTGTGAGGTGCCACTCAGATGCCCCCTGCAAGACTGAGTCAAGACTAAGGCAATCATTCCCCCTGCTGTTGGGACTGTTACCTGATGGCAGCTTATAGCAGAGACTCCCCCCAGGAATCGTCCTCAGCCAAAGGGGAAATGCCTCACCTAAGGTTATAGACAGAGCATCCAATGACTGATCTATCCAGGGGTAAAAGACCCAGCCCACTTGCATCTTTTAGCTGAATACACTAAACACTGAGGAGCCATTCCAGCTCCCCAGCCCTCCAAGGGTAATGAGGCTTCTCTTTACTGCAGTTTAACCTATCCCTCTGCTCCTTGAGGCTATGCTCACTTTATCACAGATTTTGACCCTGAGGGCAGTCACCAGTCAATATCCTGCCAGCAAAACTCCATCTCAGAATTAATTTCCAGGAAATGTAGCCTAAAGCATATAGTTTGAACATTACTATAGCCACCAATGTTAGGATACTGGTATGCATGGAACAACAGATAGCTATGTGGATTAGGATCTGGGACTGGACTCTAAAAGAGAACTCAGCCTGAGGGAAGAGAGAACCAGACAAGTCACTTGATCCAGTAACAACTTCATAGTTGTCAGGGGAGAGGGGCAATTCTAAGTATTATCCACTCTCCCATCTCTTCATTTGAAGCTGAAAACACAACAGTAGTGCATTTTTGGAGGCTAAGATACTGGACAGACATGGCCATCCCTCATGGATACACGGATACACGGTGGAGGACAGAAGGACAAAAGAGAACAGAAATACATCGTGGGCACTATACAGTAGAACAACAAACATTTTTATGAGAAGATGTGAGACACTTCCTTGAGACTCCAAGAAACTCTGGGGCATTGAGGATTTATAAGTGGAGGAAATTTCTGCTTTAACAGATTGGCTCAAAAGCCAGGAAGTAACCAGGTTAGAATAGACTGGCTTGGAATAGAGGAGACCACTTGAGTAAGAGAACAACTTGATTGCATGGTCAATCAAAGAAAATGGATCTAGGCAAAGATAAAAATGATACTTTTAAGGATTAAAATAATTTTAGTTTACCTTACAAGCTCAAACTGCACATTCTCTCATGTATATATGTATTAGTGAGAGAGAGAGAGAGAGGTAGTCAATTTGTTCATATTGTGCAAGAAGTTCTCTACTGAACAGTGGAGGGAGACAGAATAGCAGAGTGGTGAAGAGTGTGAACTCTGAGGCTAAACTTAGTGTGTGTGAATCTCAACTCTGCTACTTACTAGTGGTTCTTGTTGAATAGTTGGGTACGGTTGCTTTGTGGACAAAATGAGTCAAAACTCACAAGTACTCAGAATGCTGAACTTACATAGTAAGCATAGGAAGGTCTTGCTCTCCAGCTGTGGGGAGTGTGGTCAGCAGGCTGCCTCCATCTGGCGGCTCCTTCAGGGTCAGCCTCAACTGCTGGGAGCTGCCTTGTCAGAGGACCATTCTCTTCTCAGATCAGCCTGTATCTGGTGACTGAATCAGGCATGGGTGTAAAGGCTCTGCCATTTCAGACAGAGTGGGACACTTCTGATGGGCATCTCGTTCCAGAAGCCCTGGCTGGTTTGGCCAACACTTTTATCAGCCTAGCGTTTGCAGATAGCTTCTCTTTCTGTCCAGCCCTGCCTTCTCCCTTTTCCCTTTTCTTTCTTTTTTTCTTTTCCTTTTTTTTGAGACAGTCTCACTCTGTTCCTCAAGCTGGAGTGCAGTGGCACGATCTTGGCTCACTGCAGCCTCCACCTCCTGGGTTCAAGCAATTCTCTGGCCTCAGCCACCCAAGTAGCTGGGATTACAGGCATGCGCCACCATGCCTGGCTAATTTTTATATTTTTAGTAGAGACGAAGTTTCACCATGTTGACCAGGCTGGTCTCAAACTCCTGACATCAAGTAATCCACCCACCTCAGCCTCCCAAAGTGCTAGGATTACAAGTGTGAGCCAGCTCTCCCCTTTCCTTTCACAGGTATTAATTTCTAATAAGCATCTTGCCCCTCAAACTCTGACTCTGTCTGTTTCAGGAGAATCCAGCCAGCAGTGTGTAAGCCTGTAACAAACAAATCGATCAATTTATATTTATGTGAATGTCCTTTATAAGCCTAATGTCAATTTGAGGAATTGTATTATTATATAAAATATTCATAAATTGTGTTAATAATGGCAAGTATCTAAGGAATGCCAGATGAAGACATATTTATAGTTTTACAAGAGGATAATAACACATTGAAATAAATATCAAGTACTATTAGAATACTGGATATTAAAAACTTGCAACTTTTTATTTGTAAGCCTTCTAGTACCGTTACTATTACACCAAATTATTCACTCATTAATTCAGTGGCACAATAACTACTGAATACAATGTGCCAGCCCCTGTGATAGACATTGCAGATAATAAAGCTGAGATGAGCCTTGCTATTATGAAGTTTATGGTCTATCAGGGAAGAAAAATATTGAAAAAACAATTAAATAGATAAATATATAATGTAATGCTATCCAGGAAAGGTATTGAGCACTATAAAAGGACATAGCAAGTGTAAGCTTACTAAATCCACAGAGACAAAGCATGTGCTTAAGCTGAGAAGTACAGGATGAGCAGGTGATAGCCATAAAAAACAGATAGGAAACAGTGTCTTGGGTACTCAGTTGGAAGAGTTTTTACAAAACATTCCTTCTTTCTTAGCATCCCAGTGGAGCATGTGCTCCATTAAAAATAATGAGTAATCAAGAAAAAAAAAAACAAGCAAAAAAACGGAGAACTTGGGGACAAAGTAAACTGGAGATCCAAAACACAAAACAGGCAGCGGGACTATCAAAGATGATGGTGAAAAAAGATCCCTGGATGACAGCTATGTGCCAGGAATATATGTAGGTCTCGGTCAGGATTTCTCAACCTTGACTCTACTGACATTTTAGGTCAAAGAATTATTTGCTTAGAGGGGCTATCCTGTGGATTGTAGGATGTTTAGCAGCATCCCTAGCTTGAACTCATTAGGTGCCAGTAGCATCACCCCCAAGTTGTAAAAACAAAAAATAATATCTCCAGACATTGCCAAACATCCCCTGGGCAGCAACCCCTGCCCCCCAACCCCAAATTTAGAACCACTAGTATAGATGTAACATGCATGAATCATCACCCAATCCTTTCTTTTGGCCAACACATGAACATTAAACCACTAAACTCTCTAACTGTGAGTAGTTTTATTTGCATAAAGTATTTGTAATAATTTAAGTTTTGAAAAAAATTCAAAAATTCAGCACTTTTTAAATAATTTTGATTTTAATACTTTGATACCCATTAGTAATTGTATTATGTTTTTTAAATTTGATACACAATTTTGACTTCTATAATAAAATACTTATTTAAAAACATGTGAAGACAATTTTATTTTTGTATTTTAAAAATGTAATTAATTTTACAGCAAGTAAATCAAATTTTGTATACTATGAATGCAATTATATTTAAATATTATTTTTAATCCTTTGGCTTAAGGTTATCAGAGACAAATTATGTGAATGTAAAGATTATGAAAACATAAATGATTTTGCTGAAGGAAATGACAGGAAGAAAAAATAAATGTTATGGATTCATAGAGAATTGTGATTCAATTTATATAGAGACTCCAAACATGCAAACTTAAACAATATGTATTGGGAATTCAATATGTATGTTAAACCTCTATGAAAAGGCAAGATATGACAAATATTAAATTCATGTTAGTGGTGGCCTATGAAGCTAAACAGAAGGAAATGGTAGGAGGGACTTCCCTATAGAGATTACAAATTTAATTGTAATGTTTTATTTTTTTCAAATATGAATGAATAAATGGATGTTCACATTATCACTAATCTTGAAAACTTAAATTGTGTTTAATATATATTGAACTACTTAATATATAACAATAGTATATGTTAACAAATTTACAGATATTAAATGTTTATAAACTAATATTTATATTTAACATTAGTTTTAATATTGTAAATTAGTAACTATCAATATATTGTTTTAATTATAATATATACATATTAACATTTCCAAAGAAGTATCTCATATTTTATATTAAAGCCATAAGAAAATACACATTTAATGAAATATGAAGTTTAATTTACATTAAATATTTAATTTTTATAAATATTATTTGATATATGCTTAATATTTAATAAAAACTTGAAAGGCAGATGATACAAATATAAACCAATGGGAACTCCAGGGGAAATTTTCTATAAAATTAATACCTCAATTATAAAACAAACTATAATATTCCATTAGTTGAAACAATTCATAAAATGTAAGAAAATAAATCCATTTTCTCTTGATACTAGAAACATCCTTTTGAATTATGAAAGTTCATTCTAAAGAGAGAAATGGGATCTTTCATTTTGATGGAGAAAGTTCAGAAGACTTTACAATGATTGTATCACATAACATAGATGTTAAACCCTTGCCAACACAGACATGAAATGTCCATACTATCCAAAGGAACATACAGATTCAATGCAATCTCTACCAAAATACCAATGACATTTTTCACAGAAATAGAAAAAAAAAAAAAAGCTGGCTATGGTGTTCATGCCTGTAATCCCAGCACTTTGTGAGGCCAAGGTGGGTGGATCACTTGAGGTCAGGAGTTCGAGACCAGCTTTGTCCGACATGGTGAAACCACATCTCTAACAAAAATATAAAATTTAGCCAGATGTGGTGGTACACACCTGTAATCCCAGCTACTCAGGAGGCTGAGGCAGGAGAGTCCCTTGAACCCGGGAAGCAGAGGTTCCCGTGAGCAGAGATCATGCCACTGCACTCCAGCCTGGGTGACAGAGTGAGATGCTGTCTCAAAAAAAAAAAAGAAAAAAGTCATAGAAAAAAATCTTAAAATTAGTATGGAACCACAAAAAACCCTGGATAGCCAAAGGAATCCTGGGGGAAAAGAACAAAGCTGGAGGCATCATACTACATGATTTCAAATTATACTATAAAGCTATAGTAAACAAAACAGTATGACAGTGGCATAAAAACAGACACACATACCAG
The DNA here is from genome assembly GCF_028878055.3 of Symphalangus syndactylus. NCBI lineage: Eukaryota > Metazoa > Chordata > Mammalia > Primates > Hylobatidae > Symphalangus > Symphalangus syndactylus. Next base: position 42,170,976 of record NC_072447.2, on the reverse strand, counting down.
TGGCACAGAATAGAGAGCCAAGAAATAATTCCATGCATTTACACATGGATTTTCAACAAAGGTGCCAAGAAAACGCAATAGGAAAGGATAATCTCTGTAATAAATGATGCTGGGACACTGGATATCCACATGGAGAAGAATGAAATTAGACCCTTATTTCTCTCCATATACAAAAATCAAGTCAAAAGTTATTAAAGATTTAAATTTAAAACCAAAATCTATGAAACCAATAGAAGAAAACACGAAAACAAACTCCATGACATTGTTCTGGGCAATGATTTTTTTTTAATGTAACCCCAGAAGCATGGGCAAAAAAATGGAAATAGACAAATGGAATTACATCAAATTAAAAAGTTTCTGCACAGCAAAGGAAGCTATCAACAGAGTGAAGGGACAACCTACAGAATGGATGAAAATATTTTCAAACCATATATATGATAAGGGTTTAATATCCAAAATATATAAAAAAAACTCAATAGAAAGAAAACAGATGACCCAAGTAAAAAATGGTCAAAAGACCTGAATAGACCTTTCTCAAAAAAAGACATACAAATGGCCAACAGGTATATGGAAAATGCTCAACATCACTAGTCATCAGAAAATGCAAATTAAAACCACAATGAGATATCATCTCACCCCAACTGAAATGGCAATTATTAAAAAGACAAAAAATAACAGATGTTGGTGAAGACACAGACAAAAGGGAACTCTTATACATTGTTGGTGGGAATGTAAATTAGTACAACCATTATGGAAGACAGTATGGAGATTTCTCAAAAAAACTAATAATAGAACTGCTGAATGACCCAGCAATCCCACCACTGGGTATATATCCCAAGTAAAAGAAATCAGTATATCAAAGAGATACCAGCACATGCATGTTTATCACAGCACCATTCACAATAGCAAAGATAGGGAATCAACCTATATGGCCATCAACAGAGGAATGAATTTAACAATTGTGGTATATATACACAACAGAACACTACTGGGCCATAAAAGAGAATAAAATCATGTAATTTGTAGAAACATGGATGAAACAGGAGGTCAATATGTTAAGTGAAATAAGCCAGACAAATACCACATGTTCTCACTCATATGTACGAACTAAAAAATCTTGATCTCATGGACATAGAGAATAAAATGATAGATATCAGAGGCTGGGAAGGGTGTGAGGGTGGGAAGGGGGATGAAGAGAGGTTGGATAATGTATACAAACATACAGTTAGTTAGAAATAAGTTCTAATGTTTTGTAGCAGACTGCAGTGTCTATACTTAGTAACAATATTTTGTGTATCTCAAAGTAATGAGAGGACTTGAAATAATACCAACTCATAAAAATAATAAATACTCAAGGTGATGCATACCCCAAATACCCTGATGTGATTATTACACATTCTATGCATGTAATGAACACTCACATTTACCCCATAAATATGTAATGATAGGACCCTGAGAGGATACTACAGTGGAGAGGGGAACAGGAAACAGTGAAAAAAAATAGAGGTGTGAAATTTAAGATGAGAACTGAAATGTTACAATTGTACTGATCCAAATGGGGATTTTAATTGACATTAATCAGAGTAATTTCATTGAAATTGTTGGGACAAGACAATTGTTGAAATATGAATGATAGATAAGGAAATCATGTCAGCAGGCATACGAAAGTAAAACAAAACCATTTTACTAGCTAATAGGAAGGATCCAGAAGAAATTGTAAGACTATATAAAGAAGATAATAGTTAAACATAAGGTTGCTGAGAAAATGGGAGGTCACAGCAATAAAGCAATACTGGTGAATCTAAATTAGATTCTGTAAATAATTTGCTGTCAACTTTTACTGCATTCCATGGCCTCTACCCTGATTACCTATTTCAAAATGCATGGCTTCGGTAATAAGATAGGCCAGCAAGAGAGCACAGCTGAGTTAGGTAAATCTGCTATCGCTCTTGGAAATTTTTTCAAAGTACATGTTGTATGAGACGATGAACTAGTTGCACCTGGCACGTATTTGGCACTCAATAAATGTCTAAAGAACATATTAATGGATGTCATTTTGGTGAAAGGTTAGAAGTGTCAGTTTGGTATTTCATAGAACCTTTGATTTAACCCATTGAGAACTGTTGGGTTATTGTTCCCTGAGTCTGTTTGTTTCGTGCCTTCAGCACTTACTGGCTAAATGTCACAGGCTATTTCTGTTTTCCTTATGTCCTTTCTTGCATGCCAACATGATGCAGTATTTTGGCATATTTGCTAACTTAAATCTTCTGTCCCTAATTGTAAGCCAGAATCAACGAAAGAAGCATAAGTAAAAGAAAGAACATTAAATTCATTTGGAATTCTTCATTTGAATAATGGACCAGATTCAGCTACTGCAGTGTAGTATCATGAAACTGCCAGAAAGATTTATGGTGATTCTGAGAACAGCTTATTACCTCTTAAAATTTGGACACCAAGCCAAAAAGACTAAACCTCTGTTCTCAAGGTTTCGATTTAAGAAGGGAATCCTACTCAAATCACTTTTTTTCTTCCAGAGAGGAATCAATTCACATGCTGTGCTTCTTTTATATATTCACTTTTAATTTGGCAAATCTTCAGTTTATATGCTCAAGTTTAATCTGGTTCAGAGTTAGAATAAAGTATATTTAACATTCTTCAAAGTACAGCATATGTATTAGGCATCACTTGAATCAAAGCCAACACAATAATTTTATGGCTTTAACATTTTCCAGAGATGTCCAATAGTTTTAACTATCCAATACATTATGTATACTCAGGAAACATAACTCTACAGCTAACTGATGACACTGAAGACCAGGAAGTAGAATGCTTAAAGGTCCTTTATGTATTTTGCTTCATTTAACCACAATACCTCCTTAAAATTCAGTACCAAAATTTCTCCACTTTTTTATGTTCAAAACTCGAAACTCGCAAAAATACAGAGCTTGGTCGCTTTCTAAAGAAGCAAAGCCATAAATATTAGGTAAGCTAGATACAACTGCTTTTATGCCTCCCCAATATTATCTTTTCAAATACACAGCAACTTAAAGATTAATTATCTTTGACTCAAAAGTAAATAGGCATAGAATGGTGATTCCCTCCCTGGACTACGTGTTTATTTAAAAAAATAAACAAGTCATAGGCCAGTAGTTATGTTCTATAGCTTGCGGAATGAGTTTTCCTTAGGATGATAAAGTACAACCATTGACTCCACCAGTTGGCAGTCTGCCATGACAACTGACAGCAGCCCTGATTATAGTAACAGAGAAACTTATATATGCTGTTGCATGAAATCTGTTGTCCTGCAGAATGCCAGCCATGCACATCACCCTCCTTTCTGGCACAGGCTAGCAGCCATCTTAGGCCTTAAAGCAATCACCTCTGTTCCTAAGCTTAAAACCATAGTCAAAACATTTATGTATTATTTGCTTTTAACCACCCAAAACACTGAAAAATTGCATATATATAAATGACATATTGAACATAGATTTATATTTCATTAAAGCCAAAAGTTTTTCCCAGTCAGAATAGTAACAATTGACTGTGAAACTCAGGGGAAAGAGTATAGAAAGTCTGTGTGTGTATTGATTGCATTTGTTTTGCTTTATCACCAAATACTGAACTTCATTACCAATTGTCTGTTACCCTGTATAAAAAATGGTGATTGTACTTTCTTCCTGAACATATTACAAGTTCTGCGAGAGGGTTAAAGCAATTTTACATGTACTAAAATAATAAAAAATCAGCCAAAAAGAAAGACACAAGGTAAAGAGGGAAGCCAAAAGTATCAATGTGCAAACACATTTAAATTAGTATAATTTAAGGCAAAATAAAAAGATACGTTACACAATTTTAGGAATGGGAAGCATGTAGTGTGTCTTTTAAATCAATAAAGTATACACATATAAAACTGTAGGAAAAATTACCACTTCTATCTTTATTTTGTTGCTAATTACAAAGTAGATATTAAAAATTTTTGAGTTAAAAATCTTATGATCATTATAATTTGTTCAATCTACATAAATTGGGCTACCACCCATGTAAAGTATTACTTTAGAAAATGTAGAGTTCTTCATAGGAAGTAAAAGACAGAAGCTCTATCTTCTATGAGCTAATAATAGAATAAGATAAATGATATATCAACTACTCTCTATCTCATCAGTTATATAAATAAATATATAGATGCATACATGTTCATATATATTTATATCTAAATGCATATATTTATAAATATATTCATATAAAAATATAAATTCAAATTCATTCATGCATACCTATCCATATGTATATAGAAATATAAATTCAAATAAAATATAATATTAACAAAGTTTCTAGTTTAGCATAATATTCAACAGATTTCATTTATTGCTCTTTCATTAATTAAATATGTTTTCTACCACTACTGAAGTCAGAGCTGGCATTAAGAATGAAATATGATACCAATCATTTTATTAATTCCTAAAAATACTCAAATAATAAAAGAAGAAGACATAGAAATGGCCAATAAGTATGGGAAAAGGTGCACGACATCACTAATTATCAAGGTAACACAAATCAAAACTACAATAAGATATCACCTTACAGTTGTTAGGTGGCAATTATCAAAAACACAAGGGATAGTAAGTGTTGTCAAGGATATGAATAAAAGATATTTCTATTTTTAATTTTCTGAGGAACTTCTATACTGTTTTCCATAATGGCTGTACCAATTTACATCCCCAACAGCAGTTCCTTTTTCTCCACACCCGCGCCAACATTTGTTTTCTCTTGTCATTTTGACAATAGCCATCTTAATGGGTGTAAAGTGGTATCTCATTGTGGTTTTAATTAGCATTTTTCTGATATTTAATGATGTTAAGCACCTTTTCACATACCTATTAGCCATTTGTGTATCTTTTAATCATAGAAAACTAAAACTGAAAACAAGCACTTGAATAATTTTTCCACCTCACCAGAACCTATCCACTTAATTTTTCAGGAAAAGATCAAGTTCTAGTTCCCTTTCCATTTCTACAGCAATGAAGAAAGGGCAAAATGTATATAACTGGTATATTTTTGGGATTCTACTACTGCTAGATGAAAAATGCTGTTTTAAGCATTTCCCAGACCATAATTTATAAAATTGAAGACTAACATTATATATTTTTTAAAAATTTTATAAAACAAATTATTGGGGCTTGACTTTCCCATTTATTGATGTTCTTGCTTACTCATCATCCCAGACAGTATGTACAGTTCTGAAGTAAAATAATATTTTAAAATTAAAAGGTCTATTGCTCTGATGCTATTTCCATTCTCCTTCCTTTCTCGTCAGAGTTTATTTTGCAGACCCATTATTTACGTTCTTTGTCTGTTCGAATTGTGACAAGTTTCCGATGATTCATTCTTAATCAATAACCAGGAAGATGAAATTTGGATCTATCGATAAAAAAGGACTTGATACCTTTAGTTAAAGAAGGAAATAATGGTTCACTGAAAAATGTGTCTTGTTAATGCTGACTCACACAATAGGACCCCATTATGTAAACAGAATTATGAAAGATTTCTGTTTTGCATGTCTTTGAAGGGAGGAAAATGAGTGCTTTTTTAAAAAGCTAGTAGAATAATGGCCATGTTCGACATAATGAAAATTTCATCTGAGCTATAAACAGCAAAATGAGGACACATACATTAGAATTCCTTTGTAGTAAAATACATGCTATGAACTTGGAAGAAAAAGCCAGAAAAAGGAATCCATGGAAGTTTAAGAGACTAGGCTTGGGAGATGTAGAAATAAGCACATATTAAAGATGTCTAAATAAATATAAATCATTTTATAGAAACATCAAATGTTAGGCTATGTATTTGGAGCTGTGTTATACTTCTGCACTTAAAATATTATATATTCCTTTGCATAACACTCAAGTTAGAAATTTTTGTAAATAAGTTAAGGGATCTAAGAATGGACTTCAAGAGCTGTGGGAACCTCCTGAAATTATAGTGTACCATCTGCCTAGAATTTAGTAGAATTATATAGGATGTTGGTAGTGATGGGAATATATGAAAATTTGAAATTTAGATTCAAGTCAGGTTGTAGGGGATTGGAGGTGGTTCTTGAGCATTAGGAAAAAGAACTATACAAACTTTACAAATAATATTGGTAGCTAATATAAATTAACTGTTTATTATTTTACAGCATTTATTTGAACTAATGCAACTGATTTTCATAACAATCTAATGATGCAAGCACTATTATTATATCCAATTTATAGATAAGTAAACTGAGGCATAAGAAGGTTAAGTAATTTATTCAAGTCCACAGCTAGTGAGTGCTAGATTCTACCAGGTGATGGCAAAAAAGGAAGAGGATTTCCTAAAGAAGATTCAGAAGAAAACAGAGGTTCATTTCTGTTTTTTTTCACCATTTTCTCAGAATCAGACCACAGGTGATAGCCACATATAATTTTTTTCTTAAAAAGATTTGCAAAATATTTTTATTTTTATTTAACAAAAATGGCACCAAGATAACAGGGTATTTTGGGTAAAGGTGAATAACTTACATTTATTGAACATCTGTTATGTGCCAAACATACATGTTGTCTAATTAAATCATTAAATTGGCACTGCATATTGGGTGTTAACCCCATGTTTTAAATATGAGAACACTGAAACCAAGAAAAGATCAGTAACTTCCAAGGTCATAAGCAAATGAAAGGCAGACCTAGAATTCAAATATAGTTCTAATTGAGTCTAAAACCTGTCTTTTCAAAAATAACATGCTGCTGCCCAGAAAGACAAAGCAGATTTACTTGGTGTATTAAAAATAATCCAATTAGAAAATAATCACCTTGCACAATTAGGAAAGAAAATCACAGCAAGAAGAAAAAATTAAAACAACACTACAAGATTTGGTTAATAAGATGGTTATAATTAACAACTATTATCAAAAGACAATTTTTAACACACTAATTCCACTCAATGCTATGCTATGCATTGTGTTTAGATTCCAGCTGGTGATATAACTGAATTTTTCTAGCTGAAGCACAGAAATAGTTTTAGTAATTTTAAACATTCCTTTCTTGCCTATAACTGAATATATCTCCAGGAAAGATATCAGTCCATAGTATGCATATTTTAAGTATAGTGGATGATGGGATGATGATAAGGCCTTTAATTTCTAGAGTTTTGTACATTTGTGTGCTTGAAAAATGCACTCTGCTATTTTGATTTAAGACTTGATTAACTATAGTGTATTTAGGGACACTGGTAAACTCTCTTCTGTTTATGACTTCAATGTAAGATGCATAAAATGCCAGTCATGAGTAAGTTTTACCTTCTATTTTTGTAAAAAAAGTGCTTATCAAATTAGGTATTTCAAAGACTAAGAATTTATAATAAGTGCAGTAACATTCAACTAATTCATTTAAAACCTTACTTTGAATCACCCTTATTATATTACATTATTTAAATACAGAAAGAACATACACACTTCTTATATGCTAGGGCATCTCTCTTTTTACAGTTTTATACAATTATTTGGAAATTAAAGTAGGTCTTAGAATAAAATAATTTCTACTTTAATTAATTGCATAAAATGAAATGTAGGCACACAAATCTTTGTACATAATACAGTCTACCATCATTTGCTAATCAATTTTTAAAATGATCTAAAATTCATATACATTTTATAGATACTATTATATAGGATATAACAGATCTATGTGTTCCACATTTTTTGCTGTAGATCAATTTGTGAGTGAATTATGGTTTTATATATATTTGCATTATAAAATTGGAGAAAAACATCTTTGATAAGACTTGAAGCAGTAGACACAATAAAATTAAATTTGAAATTTCAAGGGAGTATAAAAAAGTCACATGTTGAAAGCAAAGAAGATAATATTCAAATAAATATTAGATACTACTATTGTCATTGTACTAATTTTATGAGCAATACAATATCTGTTTAGTGAGGAGTAACTGTTTAGATTCAAGAAAATCAGGAGTCTTAATGTGGTGGTTTTAAAATATAAATTCTTTGACACTCTTCCCTTCTAAAGGTGGAATCTAATTCCCCTCCTCAATGTGGAGAGTTCTTCAGTGATCACTTCTAAAATACAGCATGTAGTGGAAGCGATACTATGTGACTTCCAATGCTAGGTTATATAAAGTATAAATATGTCTGGCTGTCTTTCTCTTGGATAGCTCATTCTTGGAGAAGCCAGCTTCCATATTGTGAGAACGTTCAAGCAGCTCTATGGAGAGAAAATAAGTTCCCCTGCTAACAGCACCAAATTGGCAGCCATATGAGCGAGCCACATTAGAAGCAGATCTTCTAGCCCTATTAATCTTTCAGAGACTGCAGTCATACAAAGATGTGAGTGCAGCTATCCAGTCTGGGAAACACGAATGTGAAGGCTGAAAAAGGCAACATGTCTTAGCATTTAAGGAATGTGGAAGAAATCTAAAGATGGTCAATATAACTAGAGCATAATGTAAAGAGGGTGAGTAGAAAGAGGAACTAGATCATGAGGTAAGCTGCTGAGTTGAAATTCAGTCATTTTTCACTTTGAGGTACCCAGTGTTCATCTCAGTTCTAGTAACTTGATGTCTCAAAAAAAAGAGCATAGCTTATATCAGAAAAGCTACAGAAACAGCCATTTCTACTTATTTAGAGCATTTCTGGAAAGCACATTCACATTGCACTTGCTTGACATTTAATCAGATTTTTAGATTGGCAAAAATGATAGGTTGAAGCTGCTCACTGTAAGTCATAACACCTCATTTGATAGCTTGCTGAATAATAGATGAAAGTATTATATCCATTTCAATTCATTCTTTCAATTCGTGTCCATGAGTACCAACTAAAATATGATTGCCTTTACATGCAAAAAAGTATAACCTCTGTAATATTATCAGAACTTTATTGCAATTATTTTTTTAAGATATGAACTCAATAACCCCTTATATTTTTCTTCCTCTATCATTTATTTATGGAGAAAAAAATCATAATTTTAACACTCAAAGATATATTCAGGTTTAAAATGGAGGGTATATTCATGGTTTTAATAAAACTAAAAATCTCTCTATTTGCATTCTCATTTTAAATCAGGGTTTCTAGAACATTAAAGACATTGATTCCTTAGCTATTATTAAAAAGGAAAAAATAACAGATGTTGGCAGGGCTGCAGAGAAAAGGGAACACTTATATACTGTTGGTGGGAATGTAAATTAGTTCAGCCACTGTGGAAAGCAGTTTGGAGATTTCTCAAAGAACTAAACATTGAACTACCAGTCAACATAGCAATTCTATTGCTGGGTATATACCCAAAGGAAAAGAAATCATTCCATCAAAAAGACATATGTACCTGTATGTTCAGTGCAGCACTATTCACAATAACAAAACATGGAATCAACCTAAGTGCCCATCAAAGGTGGATTGGATTTAAAAAATGATATACATCATGGAACACTATGCACCCATAAAAAGAACAAAATTATGTCCTTTGCAGCAACATGGATGCAACTGGAGGCTATTATCCTAAGCGAACTAATGCAGGCACAGAAAACCAAATATCGCATGTTCTCACTTTCAAGTGGGGGCTAAACACTGGATACACCCTGGGTACACCTGGACACAAAGATGGGAGCAACAGACACTGGGGACTACAATACGACGGAGGGAGGGAGAGGAACAAGGGTTGAAAAACTACCTTTTGGGTACTATGCTCACTACCTCCGTGATGGCTTCAATCATACCTCAAATTTCAGCATCACACAATATGCTCATGTAACAAACCTGCACATGTACCCCTGTATCTAACATAAAAGTTTTTTAAAAAGGATATAGATTCTAATCCTACTTTACATATAGGCCCCAATTCTACTTTATTAAAACAGGGCAGATTGGGAGAAGAGAACCCTTCACCTCCAGGTATGTTAGCAAATCTACATGAGTCATGTCATGAAGCCTTACATGCAATCATATTCAAGATACACTTTAATTGCGATGCTAAGCTGCATATTATGGGAAAAGCCTTAGAAATAAGGGAGATAAGTGTTACCCTAAATTCAGCCCAGAAAGAATTACAGCAGAGATATATAAAACTACTTTAAATATTAGTATAACTCTTGGTTTTGATTAAACATATTATATATATATATTGATATAACTTAATACCTTAGGTCAAGCTCCATATATTTATTTATTATTAATAAATAAATAAGATAATCAGATTTAATAAATAAATCAGATCATCCTTATGCTATACTTATAATCAAAAAGATGTTTTCAAGAACTTCAGCTGCCATCTTTGGAATATGATCCCTTTGGGTAGATGGGCTTTCATATAGATATATTTTTTTCATATATGTATTTATATTTCATATATATGGCCAGGCGTGGTGGCTCACGCCTGTAATCCCAGCTCTTTGGGAGGCTGAGGTGGGCAGATCATGAGGTCAAGAGATCGAGACCATCCTGGCCAACATGGTGAAACCCTGTCTCTACTAAAAATACAAAAAAAATTAGCTGGGCTTGGTGGCACATGCCTGTAGTCCCAGCTACTCAGGAGGCTAAGGCAGGAGAATCACTTGAACCCAGGAGGTGGAGGTTGCAGTGAGCCAAGATTGTGCCACTGCACTCCAGTCTGGCAACAGAGCGAGACTCTGTCTCAAAAAAAAATTAATACATATACTTACGGGGCTTAACTGAAGGTATTAAGTTATATTAAAAGTGGTTTAGGTTGGGGTTCATTGCCAATGAAAATAAAGAAGAAGAGTTGAAGTAGGAAATATGTGTGGAACTCACCCAAGCACTGTCTAGGGAACAGTGAGGCTTCATCATAAATATAACTGTGGTACTATTATGAGGATGAATGTTTAAGCTACCTTATGGTTAACGAATACATCCGAAGATGAATGTGTCTTCTCTCATCATCCCATGCTTCCTTAGTAGTGTTTCAGTTATGGTTCAGCTTCTGACTATAGATCTACCTAAGGAAAGAAAAGATATTGGTCATATCAACTTACACACACTACTGCATATGAACTCTAGTCTATAGATTAAAACAGATTGATAATTTTTATTTTAATTTTACGAATTTTGATTATAACTTTGTATACAGTTATCTCTTAGCTTAATGAATACAAATCTGATTTTGAGTGACAAACCTGTTCGTGTTGTGCTCTTGAAATCAATTATCTGAGCTACCAGACCTGCAGACCTGAGCCTAGACAACAACAGATTAACCAAAATAGTGTCCCCAAGTGATCCCTTTGGGTAGATGGGATTTCATTATTTTTTACACATCTACATTGCTTTGTCTCACTTTTGAGTTTATAAAGAAACATTTAAGAAACCAGTCTCAAAGGATCTCCTTTAGGTTTCTTTCTCATTGGCACTCCGACTCCCCTCTAAACACATTCTCTTCCCCCACTGTCAATAAAGCAACTCTGAAACTTTCAAAGGGTTAGGAATTTTCTGCTTGCTTTGGAAATTTTAGGGTGATGTACACCTCAATGTGTTCTTCAATTATTTTGCTACATTGATCAGATCAACCTTATGTTATACTTATAATCAAAAAGATGTTTTCAGGGACTTAGGCCATATATTGTATTAAAATAAACATTCATACCATGAGCCATGGATTATTTTAGATAAATAATCCTGTTTTAAAACTATTTATCTTTTCAAGATTCCAGAACTAAATTCTGTAGCACAATGAGGTTTTTTTTTTAGCATAAAGGAGATTAATATTGAATGTAAATAATCCAATGTTTTCAATGTCCATTTTCCCACTTCTAAATAATAAAGCATTTTTCATTTAAATATAAATAATTCTATGACAAATTCCTCTTGGTGCTTATAACAAGGGAAAAAAATCCCTCCTCTTGCCTTAGTGCATTTCCTTTAGGTAATAAAGATCCTAAAATGCTTCACATGAAATTTAGAACTTGGTTGCTATAGCTTGCATTTTCTCATATAATATTCCCATTGATCTGAAAGTTCTTTTATTTGTCGGTCTGTCTTATTGTATGCGTGTGTGTTTTTTTTCAGTTATTTGAATGTTTTTTTTATATGTGTATTTATTGTAACCTCCCTCAAAACACTTTCAGAAAGTAGAAAACAAACTATAATCATTTCCTGCCTTAGGACAAATATAAGATAGTATGTTTCATCACCTATATATATTTAAGGTGTGCTACATGATATGCCCTATTAATAACTGTTTTAACATTATATATATATATATATAGATATATAATAAAAACATGGTCACTTTTTTTCCTTTTAGAGGCTGCTAGGATGTAAGTTATGGATTCCTTCCATTTAAACTGCCATAATTGAATTGTGATCTATTGTTTTCTCCAAGGGGACTTCATACTCATTAGTTACGTCCTATAACATATTTTGCTAGATCTGACATGGGGGAGACATTTATTAAACTAATGAAAATAAAAGTTCACAGACAACCTTGAAATGCCAAATATCTGCTAACAAAAAGTCCACCAGCAAACAAATACATAAGAAAAACAAAGATGGTTACGTGAAGATACTAGGCAGCTAAGTGTAACAAAGTAAAGGGCTTGACTACCATGGTAATGATCTGATCACAGCACCTTGGCAGTGCAAACTGTGTTTTATGGTCAAGAAACTGAATCTATAGCCAAATCTTGGTTATCAGGAAACAGCCGCAGAATGGAGAAAATATTTTATTTACATCTGAAATAATCCCCAGCCTTCTGATGACACGTTAACCTGATATTTATCATAAGCTAAGCTGAGAGTATATGAACTAAGAAAGGATTCTCTAACTTGTCTACACGATAGGGATCATTTCCTTTCCTTGAAACCTGGAGATGAAATCCTGTGTGTGTGGGATGTAATGAAATCTCATTGGATTCTGAACAGAAAAGGGAGGATTTAGTAATCTTCATTTAAGCTCTTGATCCATCAGGTTTTGCCAGCCAACCGAAGAGAAGATTAAATGGCAAAAGAAACTGATTTAGAGATCTACCAAGTTAAGACTTTGGGAACTTGCCCTAATTGGCCCAATACCTAAAGTTTGAACCCAGGAGTTACATAAAGATTAAAAATGACCCCAAAGATTATGTTAGTCCTTCAGTCACATAAGGATGCATGTATTGGTAAATATGATAGTTCTGAACTATTCTATGTAGTAATACATTAAGAATTCTGATTTTGTATCAAAATACATTGGCCCAAGTCATAGACAACTCTAATTGTTTCATCTGGACAACCAGCTCAACTAAGAAGGATAAAAGAAAGGGAGATGGCATTTACTGAGTATCCACTACATGTTAGCATTGTTGCTATTAGTTTTCAGATACTGTACTTACTTTAAAACTCAGACTGTCTCTAAGTGGACAGTACTATTGATTCAAGATAACAGCGGTAACTGAAAGTGCATGGAAATGAAGTAAATTACCTATGTTCTGTTTTGTCCTACCTGTACCCACTTCCAACCTAAATTTCACCCAGATGTCTAAAGTCATCACATAACTTTCTTGCTCCTCTCTGCCAAACAAATTAAAGAATATATACAAACTACATAAGCATGTGTAGATTTGTAATTAGCATCGCACTATATTTATAAAATGGTTTAAAATTTGGAATATTTTTACTAGTGGGTCTATCCAGTAGTAAAATAAGTCACTCTAGGTTTATTTTTAATGTTCTGCTGTAGCATTCAAAAGATTTTGGTAGTAAAATAAGCTATAAATTTAACATTTAAATTTTAATTACCCAACTTTCTGAATACTCCCATAATTCTTTACATGTTTGCTTTTTGTCTGTTTTGTGGAATTTTTCATGTATACAGCCATATCATGTACAAATGAAGATGTATTTGTAGCCTTGTCAGTATTTATTACTCTTATTTTTCCTTGTTTGTTTTTGCTAGCATTTCCAAAATGTACATAAACAATAATATTTTAGATAGCTCTCTCTTTCTCCAAATTTAATAGAAATGCTTCTGGTCTTTTATCATGTAGTGTGTGCATGTACGTGTGTGTACACATGTGTATGTTAAGTTGAAGAAAACATACATGTGTTGAGGATTAAGGAGATATCTTTATGTTCCTCTTTTAGTAAAAAATTTTATTATTAGGAATGAATAAATTTTATCAAATGCATTATCAACTTCTATCAAAATTACCTTTTAATTATTTTGACATAATGAAATTCTCATATTAACCATTCTTGTAATTGTAGTATAAATACCAGTTTGTCTTAAACCTTTATTCTTTTAATGTAATTCTAGATTATATTGGCTAATTTTTTTTTATTATACTTTACGTTTTAGGGTACATGTGCACAATGTGCAGGTTTTTTACTTATGTATCCATGGGCCATGTTGACTTCATGCACCCATTAACTCGTCATTTAGCATTAGGTATATTTCCTAATGCTGTCCCTCCCCCCTCCCCCAACCCCACAACAGTCCCCGGAGTGTGATGTTCCCCTTCCTGTGTCCATGTGTTCTCATTGTTCAATTCCCACCTATGAGTGAGAACGTGCGGTGTTTGGTTTTCTGTCCTTGCGATAGTTTACTGAGAATGATGTTTTCCAGTTTCATCCATGTCCCTACAAAGGACATGAACTCATCATTTTTTATGGCTGCATAGTATTCCATGGTGTATATGTGCCACATTTTCTTAATCCAGTCTATCGTTGTTGGACATTTGGGTTGGTTCCACGTTTTTGCCATTGTGAATAGTGCCGCAATAAACATACGTGTGCATGTGTCTTTATAGCAGCATAATTTATAGTCCTTTGGGTATATACCCAGTAATGGGATGGCTGGGTCAAATGGTATTTCTAGTTCTAGATCCCTGAGGAATCGCCACACTGACTTCCACAATGGTTGAACTAGTTTACAGTCCCACCAACAGTGTAAAAGTGTTCCTATTTCTCCACATCCTCTCCAGCACCTGTTGTTTCCTGACTTTTGAATGATGGCCATTCTAACTGGTGTGAGATGGTATCTCACTGTGGTTTTGATTTGCATTTCTCTGATGGCCAGTGATGATGAGCATTTCTTCATGTGTTTTTTGGCTGCATAAATGTCTTCTTTTGAGAAGTGTCTGTTCATGTCCTTTGCCCACTTTTTGATGGGGTTGTTTGTTTTTTTCTTGTAAATTTGTTTGAGTTCATTGTAGATTCTGGATATTAGCCCTTTGTCAGATGAGTAGGTTGCAAAAATGTTCTCCCATTCTGTAGGTTGTCTGTTCACTCTGATGGTAGTTTCTTTTGCTGTGCAGAAGCTCTTTAGTTTAATTAGATCCCATTTGTCAATTTTGGCTTTCGTTGCCATTGCTTTTGGTGTTTTAGTCATGAAGTCCTTGCCCACGCCTATGTCCTGAATGGTATTGCCTAGGTTTTCTTGTAGGATTTTAATGGTTTTAGGTCTAACATATAAGTCTTTAATCCATCTTGAATTAATTTTTGTATAAGGTGTAAGGAAGGGATCCAGTTGCAGCTTTCTACATATGGCTAGCCAGTTTTCCCAGCACCATTTATTAAATAGGGAATCCTTTCCCCATTTCTTGTTTTTCTCAGGTTCGTCAAAGATCAGATAGTTGTAGATATGCGGCATCATTTCTGAGGGCTCTGTTCTGTTCCATTGATCTATGTCTCTGTTGTGGTACCAGTACCATGCTGTTTTGGTTACTGTAGCCTTGTAGTATAGTTTGAAGTCAGGTAGCATGATGCCTCCAGCTTTGTTCTTTTGGCTTAGGATTGACTTGGCAATGTGGGCTCTTTTTTGGTTCCATATGAACTTTAAAGTAGTTTTTTCCAATTCTGTGAAGAAAGTCATTGGTAGCTTGATGGGGATGGCATTGAATCTATAAATTACCTTGGGCAGTATGGCCATTTTCATGATATTGATTCTTCCAACCCATGAGCATGGAATATTCTTCCATTTGTTTGTATCCTCTTTTATTTCATTGAGCAGTGGTTTGTAGTTCTCCTTGAAGAGGTCCTTCACATCCCTTGTAAATTGGATTCCTAGGTATTTTATTCTCTTTGAAGCAATTGTGAACGGGAGTTCACTCATGATTTGGCTCTCTGTTTGTCTGTGATTTGTGTACAAGAATGCTTGTGATTTTTGTACACTGATTTTGTATCCTGAGACTTTGCTGAAGTTGCTAATCAGCTTAAGGAGATTTTGGGCTGAGACAATGGGGTTTTCTAGATATACAATCATGTCATCTGCAAACAGGGACAATTTGACTTCCTCTTTTCCTAATTGAATATCCTTTATTTCCTTCTCCTGCCTGATTGCTGTAGCCAGAACTTCCAGCACTATGTTGAATAGGAGCAGTGAGAGAGGGCATCCCTGTCTTGTGCCAGTTTTCAGAGGGAATGCTTCCAGTTTTTGCCCATTCAGTATGATATTGGCTGTGGGTTTGTCATAGATAGCTCTTATTATTTTGAGATACGTCCCATCAATACCTAATTTATTGAGAGTTTTTAGCATGAAGGGTTGTTGAATTTTGTCAAAGGCCTTTTCTGCATCTATTGAGATAATCATGTGGTTTTTGTCTTTGGTTCTGTTTATATGCTGGATTACATTTATTGATTTGCGTATGTTGAACCAGCCTTGCATCCCAGGGATGAAGCCCACTTGATTATGGTGGAAAAGCTTTTTGATGTGCTGCTGGATTCGGTTTGCCAGTATTTTATTGAGGATTTTTGCATCAACGTTCATCAAGGATATTGGTCTGAAATTCTCTTTTTTGGTTATGTCTCTGCCAGGCTTTGGTATCAGGACGATGCTAGCTTCATAAAATGTGTTAGGGAGGATTCCCTCTTTTTCTATTGATTGGAATAGTTTCAGAAGGAATGGTACCAGTTCCTCCTTGTACCTCTGGTAGAATTCGGCTGTGAATCCATCAGGTCCTGGACTCTTTTTGGTTGGTAAGCTATTGATTATTGCCACAATTTCAGAACCTGTTATTGGTCTATTCAGAGATTCAACTTCTTCCTGGTTTAGTCTTGGGAGGGTGTATTTGTCGAGGAATTTATCCATTTCTTCTAGATTTTCTGGTTTATTTGCATAGAGGTGTTTGTAGTATTCTCTGATGGTAGATTGCATTTCTGTGGGATCAGTGGTGATATCCCCTTTTTCATTTTTTATTGCGTCTATTTGATTCTTCTCTCTTTTCTTATTAGTCTTGCTAGCGGTCTATCAATTTTGTTGATCTTTTCAAAAAACCAGCTCCTGGATTCATTAATTTTTTGAAGGGTTTTTTGTGTCTCTATTTCCTTCAGTTCTGCTCTGATTTTAGTTATTTCAAGCCTTCTGCTAGCTTTTGAATGTGTTTGCTCTTGCTTTTCTAGTTCTTTTAATTGTGATGTTAGGGTGTCAATTTTGGATCTTTCCTGCTTTCTCTTGTGGGCATTTAGTGCTATAAATTTCCCTCTACACACTGCTTTGAACGTGTCCCAGAGATTCTGGTATGTTGTGTCTTTGTTCTCGTTGGTTTCAAAGAACATCTTTATTTCTGCCTTCATTTCATTATGTACCCAATAGTCATTCAGGAGCAGGTTGTTCAGTTTCCATGTAGTTGAGCGGTTTTGAGTGAGTTTCTTTATCCTGAGTTCTAGTTTGATTGCACTGTGGTCTGAGAGACAGTTTGTTATAATTTCTGTTCTTTTACATTTGCTGAGGAGAGCTTTACTTCCAACTATGTGGTCAATTTTGGAATAGGTGTGGTGTGGTGCTGAAAAGAATGTATATTCTGTTGATTTGGGGTGGAGAGTTCTGTAGATGTCTATTAGGTCCACTTTGTGCAGAGCTGAGTTTGATTCCTGGATATCCTTGTTAACTTTCTGTCTCGTTGATCTGTCTAATGTTGACAGTAGGGTGTTAAAATCTCCCATTATTATTGTGTGGGAGTTTAAGTCCCTTTGTAGGTCACTCAGGACTTGCTTTATGAATCTGGGTGCTCTTGTGTTGGGTGCATATATATTTAGGATAGTTAGCTCTTCTTGTTGAATTGATCCCTTTACCATTATGTAATGGCCTTCTTTGTCTCTTTTGATCTTTGTTGGTTTAAAGTCTATTTTATCAGAGACTAGGATTGCAACCCTTGCCTTTTTTTGTTTTCCATTTGCTTGATAGATCTTCCTCCATCCCTTTATTTTGAGTCTATGTGTGTCTCTGCACGTGAGATGGGTTTCCTGAATACAGCACACTGATGGGTCCTGACTCCTTATCCACTTTGCCAGTCTGTGTCTTTTAATTGGAGCATTTAGCCCATTTACATTTAAAGTTAATATTGTTATGTGTGAATCTGATCCTGTCATTACGATGTTAGTTGGTTATTTTGCTCGTTAGTTGATGCAGTTTCTTCCTAGCCTCAATGGTCTTTACAATTTGGCATGTTTTTGCAGTGGCTGGTACCGGTTGTTCCTTTCCATGTTTAGTGCTTCCTTCAGGAGCTCTTTTAGGGCAGGCCTGGTGGTGACAAAATCACTCAGCGTTTGCTTGTCTGTAAAGTATTTTATTTCTCCTTCACTTATGAAGCTTAGTTTGGCTGGATATGAAATTCTAGGTTGAAAATTCTTTTATTTAAGAATGTTGAATATCGGCCCCCACTCTCTTCTGGCTTGTAGAGTTTCTGCCGAGAGATCAGCTGTTAGTGTGATGGGCTTCCCTTTGTGGGTAACCCGACCTTTCTCTCTGGCTGCCCTTAACATTTTTTCCTTCATTTCCACTTTGGTGAATCTGACAATTATGTGTCTTGGAGTTGCTCTTCTCGAGGAGTATCTTTGTGGTGTTCTCTGTATTTCCTGAATCTGAATGTTAGCCTGCCTTGCTAGATTGGGGAAGTTCTCCTGGATAATATCTTGCAGAGTGTTTTCCAACTTGGTTCCATTCTCCCCGTCATTTTCAGGTACACCAATCAGACGTAGGTTTGGTCTTTTCACATAGTCCCAAATTTCTTGGAGGCTTTGTTCATTTCTTTTTATTCTTTTTTCTCTAAACTTCCCTTCTCGCTTCATTTCATTCATTTCATCTTCCATCAGCGATACCCTTTCTTCCAGTTGATCCCAATGGCTACTGAGGCTTCTGCAATCTTCGCGTAGTTCTCGAAACTTGGCTTTCAGCTCCATCAGCTCCTTTAAGCCCTTCTCTCCATTGGTTATTCTAGTTATCCATTCTTCTAATTTTTTTTTCAAAGTTTTTAACTTCTTTGCTATTGTTTTGAATTTCCCCCCATAGCTCAGAGTAGTTTGATCGTCTGAAGCCTTCTTGTCTCAACTCGTCAAAGTCATCCTCCATCCGGCTTTGTTCCGTTGCTGGTGAGGAACTGCATTCCTTTGGAGGAGGAGAGGTGCTCTGCTTTTTAGAGTTTCCAGTTTTTCTGCTCTGTTTTTGCCCCATCTTTGTGGTTTTATCTACTTTTGGTCTTTGATGATGGTGATGTACAGATGGGTTTTTGGTGTGGATGTCCTTTCTGTTTGTTAGTTTTCCTTCTACCAGACAGGACCTTCAGCTGCAGGTCTGTTGGAGTTTACTAGAGGTCCACTCCAGTTCCTGTTTGGCTGGGAGTCAGCAGCGGTGGCTGCAGAACAGCGGATTTTCGTGAGACCACAAATTCAGCTGTCTGATCATTCCTCCGGAAGTTTTGTCTCAGAGGAGTACCCGGTTGAATGAGGTGTCAGTCTGTCCCTACTGGGGGGGTGCCTCCCAGTTAGGCTGCTCAGGGGTGAGGGACCCACTTTAGGAGGCAGTCTGTCCGTTCTCAGATCTCCAGCTGCGTGCTGGGAGAACCACTACTCTCTTCAAAGCTGTCAGTCAGACAGGGACATTTAAGTCTGTGGAGGTTCCTGCTGACTTTTTGTTTGTCTGTGCCCTGCCCCCAGAGGTGGAGCCTACAGAGGCAGGCAGGCCTCCTTGAGCTGTGGTGGGCTCCACCCAGTTCGAGCTTCCTGGCTGCTTTGTTTACCTAAGCAAGCCTGGGCAATGGCGGGCACCCCTCCGCAGCCTTGCTGCCGCCTTGCAGCTTGATCTCAGACTGCTGTGCTAGCAATCAGGGAGACTTCGTGGGCATAGGACCCTCCGAGCCAGGTGCGGGACACAATCTCCTAGTGTGCCGTTTTCCAGGCCCGTTGGAAAAGCGCAGTATTAGGGTGGGACTGACCCGATATTCCAGGTGCCGTCTGTTACCCCTTTCATTGACTAGGAAAGGGAACTCCCTGACCCCTGGCGCTTCCCGAGTGAGGCAATGCCTCGCCCTGCTTCGGCTCGCACACAGTGCGCTGCACCGATTGTCCTGCACCCACTGTTTGGTACTCCCTAGTGAGATGAAACTGGTACCTCAAACAGAAATGCAGATATCACCCATCTTCTGTGTCGCTCAGGCTGGGAGCTGCAGACCGGAGCTGTTCCTATTCGGCCATCTTGGCTCCATCCCCAAGCGCTAATTCTTATATATTGGCTAATATTTTATATGGAATTTATATGTAACCATAAAGAAGCAATATTCAGTTGTTTTGGTTTGAATAATATAACTGTATTGTAGCTTCATGTAAACATCTTTTATGTTTTTCTGCATTCTTTTTTTTGAGACCAAGTCTCCCTCTGTCACCCAGGCTGGAGTGCAGTGGCATGATCTCAGTTCACTGCAAGGTCTGCCTCCCGGGTTCACACCATTCTCCTGCCTCAGCCTCCCAAGTAGCTGGGACTACAGGTGCACGCCACCATGCCCGGCTAATTTTTTGTATTTTTAGTAGAGACGGGGTTTCACCGTGTTAGCCTGGGTGGTCTCAATCTCCTGACTTCGTGATCTGCCCGCCTCAGCCTCCCAAAGTGCTGGGATTACAGGCGTGAGCCACCACACCCGGCCTTTTTCTGCATTCTTTATGATTTGAAGAGTTAATGCCATAAAATCTATTCCCAATAATTTGAATGAAATGATATGAAAAACAGCAGTATAGGTTTTGACAGAGTAGTTCCTTTGACCACAGTCTCTAATTCTTCCAGAGTTAAGTGGTTTATTGTGGCTTTTTAACTGTACTTGAGTCAAATTCAGGATTTTATATAACACTGGAAAATCTATTAGCGCAGAGTTACAGAAAATAATCTCCTATAATCCTTTCATTTTTACATGAATTTGTTATTTTCCACTTTCTCATATCTAATTTTGCATAACTATTTATCAATAGACTATCTCTTAGATTTATCTGTCAATTGCTCTTCTCTTTTCATTTCTTACTTCCTAAAAAAAATCAGTTTCAGCTTATTTCATTTAAGATATTTCTAGACTTCTTTGTTTTTGTCATAATGTATCAACCAGAGAAGCAGAACCAGTAGGGTAGGTATGCATAAGATAGGCATATGTAAAATAAGTATACATAAGAGATATAGACATAGATATATTAGAGAGAGAGATTGATCTTATACAAAGAAAATGATTGTGTTGGCTAGCTAAGGAAGTCCAATATTTGTAAGGACAATTTGGAGATAATTCCTAGTCAGGAAGGAATTATCATAAACATGTTGGGGCCGGGTGCGATGGCTCACGCCTGTCATCCCAGCACTTTGGGAGGCCAAGGCAGGTGGATCACGAGGTCAGGAGTTCAAGACGAACCTGGCTGACACGGTGAAACCACGTCTCTACTAAAAATACAAAATAATTAGCCGGCGTGGTGGCAGGTGCCTGTAATCCCAGCTACTCAGGAGGCTGAGGCAGAGAATTGCTCGAACCCAGGAGGCGGAAGTTGCAGTGAACCAAGATCACGTCACTGCACTCCAGCTTGGGCAACAAAGCGAAATACCGTCAAAAAAAAAAAAAAATGTTGGAACCCATGGACATGGGTCAAAACTGTGCCCACAGGCAGTCAGGAAGAGACAATTATGAGAAAGACAAAAGTTGTCCATGGCACAGGTGGACACTACTGTACAGAGGAAGAATATCTTCTCTGTCACAGGAAAGCCTCAGCCCTGCTTTTAGACCTTCTAACTGATTAGGTCAGGCTCAACCTGATTGAAAGTCAATTAATTAGAGTTTAGTTACATTACAAAATCCCTTCACAGCAATACCTAGATGAGTGTTTGAATAACTGGGGACAGTAGCCTAGTCAAGTTCACATATCAAAAAAGCTGTCAAACATATATTTCTCTATGTATCTTATTTTCCTTTCCAATGATTTCTAAAGTAAACCGTCTTTGACATTTGATGTTGCTACCTTTATAAATGAAAATATCTTATTCAAACTTATTTTCCTCAGTTAATTTCTAAAATGAAACTCTGACTATTAATTTCTTCCTCTCAATTTGTGATAACTCTGGTTTTTGCTGATCCCTCTTCAATTAACTTTCTCTGATATTTGGAGTAAAAGAAATTTGGCAGTGGATTAAAGATTTAAATCTAAGACCTCAAACTATGAAACTACTACAAGAAAACATCAGGGAACCACTCCAGAACATTGGTCTGGGCAAAAATTTCTTGAGTAAAATGCCACAAGCACAGGCAATCAAAACAAAAATGGACCAATGGGATGATATCAAGTTAAAAACTTCTGCACAGTAAAGGAAACAATCAACAAAGTGCAGAGACAACCCACAGAATGGGAAAAATATTTGCAAACTACCGATCTGACAAGAAATTAGTAGAAATATTAATAATATTTATATATTAGTAACTAGAATATATAAGGAGCTCAAACAACCCTACAGGAACAAAAATCTAATAATCTAATTTCTAAAATGGGCAAAGGATCTGGATAGACATTTCTCAAAGGAATACATACAAGCATATGAAAAGATGGCCAACACGCATAGGAAAAGGTACTCAATATCATTGATCATCAGAGAAATTTATATCAAAACTACAATGAGATATCATCTCACCCCCATTAAAATGGCTTACATCCAAAAGATAGGCAATAACAAATGCTGGCGAGGATGTGGAGGGAAGGGAACCCTTGCATGCTGTTGGTGGGAATGTAAATCAGTACAACCACTATAGAGAACAATTTGGAGGCTGCTCAAAAAACTAAAAATGTAGTTACCATATGATGCAGCAATTGCACTGCTGGGTATATAACTAAAAGAAAGGAAATCAGTATATTGAAGAGATATCTGCACTCCCATATTTGTTGCAGCACTGTTCACAATAACCAAAATCTGGAAGCAACCTAAGTGCCCATCAGCAGATGAATGGATAAGGAAAATGTGGTACATATACACAATGGAGTACTATTCCACCAAAAAAAGAATGATATCCTCTCATTTGCAACAACGTAGATGGGACTGGAGGTTATTATGCTAAGTGAAATAAGCCAGGCACAAAAGGATAAGCATGTTCTCACTTACTTATGGGATCTAAAAATCAAAACAACTGAACTCATGAAGATAGAGAGTAGAGAGATAGTTACCAGAGACTGGGAAGGGTATTGGGGGTATGGGGGGGAGGTGAGGACGGTTAATCAGTACAAAAAGTAGTTAGAAAGAATAAGGCCTAGTATTTTATAACACAACAAAGGGGTTATATTCAATAGTAATTTAACTGTACATTAAAAAATAACTAAAAAGGTGTAATTGGATTGTTTGTAACACAAAGAATAAATGCTTCAGGGGATGGATACCCCATTTTCCATGATGTGATTACTATGCATTGCATGCCTGTATCAAAACATCTCATGTACCCCATAAATATATACACTTACTATGTACCCACAATTTTTTTAAAAAAGAAATTTGTCATCTAATTTCTAGGTCATACCTTTCTGCAAATAGATGTTCTTTTATCTCCTATTTCTACCGTCGTCAGCTCTGCTTTGGGTTTGGAAAGCCAAACTCACCAGAGATCTGGTGCCTGCAAGGTTGGACTTTCCTTGTCTTATAAAAACAAGTTTAATGTGTATGATTAAAAGTTCATAATAGTTTGAAATAATATAGGGGAATATAAGCCAGCATAGAGCTGAAAATATCTTAACATTACTGTTCACAAAGGCCATTAATTCATCTAATCATAAAAATTTTTCCTTTGGCCCTAGTCCCTGCCAGGTAAAACTTCTGGCATATATATATGTGTGTGTGTGTGTGTGTGTGTGTGTGTGTGTATACATACATATATATTACATCTACATATATAATTTATGTATATGAATCATATATATACATATCATAATCTGGCAAAATAAATTTTCCATCTGCTTGTACTTTATTACATATAACGATTCAACTGAATTTGGTCTTATATTTCTCCATCATAAGGGCAATTATATAATTTTAAAATTAACAAATTTTAAACATAACAAAATCATTCGCACTAACAACAATTTATACCTGAACCCCATGCCCAAAGGAGAAGGGATAAGGCCAATTTGTGTTTCCTTTTTCTTTTACTAAGTGAATTTATTTACTGGGATTTTGGTTCTAGTCCACTAGAATCAAATTACAATTATGCATACATAATGTAGCTTTTGTTTCAGGAATTATAATCTGCATATTATCTTCTGTAATAGCATTAATCAAAATTACTTAAACATCCCTTTATTTACATGGATACGATTTGCATTGCAACTTCTTTTGCACATACTTCCCTGCTTTTCTTGTTTATACAAGAAGAGTTTTCTGGACTAGTGCAAGGATGGTAAATTTCCAAGTCTCTTGTTTTTGAGAATTTGTCATCTTGTTTGTAAAAGGCAGTTTAGTTAAATTTAGGATTGCAGTGGGATATATTTCTCCCTGGAAAAGTACTAGATAGGAGTTCCAGGAGCAAAGAGTACATGAGGAGCAGCCATTGTTCGTGCTGGGGCTCAGGGTCACTATCCAGTCATTATCTAGCTCTCATGCAATGATCCCAGAAGAGTAGAAGCCAACCAAAAATTCCCTGTGGGGAAACATGGTCCTTGCAGCACAAGCCTGATGAGGCACAGGTGGCCAGTGGTCCTTCAGGCTAATTTACAGCCCTCCAGATGCCGACCCAGATCCTTAGGGGCACCAGCATGACCAAGAACTGGTGTAGCGAAGGCCTTGGAAGCATCAGACTGTTTACCTAAGACAGCCTAAAAGAACCCAGGGCCCTGGCAGCAATCATCTCACCCGTACGAAGGGCCTTGGGGGACCCTTTCTGTGAACCCAGAGCTATCAGCAGAACTAGCCCGTTTGGCCTGGGTCCATCTCACCCTCAGAATCCAGGACTCTTTCAGACTTGTACCTGCCACCTCAGTCGCATCCGAGAGCACTTCCAGACACTTTCTGTCCTGCGCTGGGGGCCTAAGAGCCCTTTCTGAAACCAGACTGCACGTGCACTAGTTTCCAGGGGTGCCTTACAGGTTATAACCTGCTCCCTTCCGTGGGTAACAGGGATCTACTATCATCCTTCCAGAGTGGGGCGGGGGGAGGCGCGGGCGGGGGCTTAGGGAACGCATTTGGTCTTAATTCCATCCGGCTAGTACCCTGGGGAATCTTCCGTCCTCCAAACTTCCCACCAGCTAGGGTTCCGTGTTGCCTCCTACCACAAGACTGTGCGAGCACTGGGGAATTGAGAAGTTCTGCAACTCGCCGGCCCGCCAGCAACGTAAAGAAAATTTCCAATACCGATAGTGGCTTCCTGCAGGGGAAATATGATCCTTTCAGAACCTTCGGGGTAATCCAGCAATCTAGGGAATACTGAGCCCACTAGGCCACCGTCTCTCTTTCACACAGGTGCCCTGGAATCTTCCGGTGACCAGTTAGCCATCTCCCCAGGGTTCCGGGGATCTCTACGCCCCACCCCCGCCCGACAGTCCTTATGCGGTAGAACCCTGGGCTCCTTCGTTTAGGCTTTAAGTAGCACGAGTCCTTTCAGTTTGAGTCTATTTCGCTTTCTTAGACCCTGGGACACTTCCAGATAACGTACCTGCTACCGTATTGGGGCAGCGAGGAGGGCACTGTTGGACAATATCTACCCAGGAACTGCTGCCCTGGGAACCTTTTTTCTGTGACCAGAATGCCCACGACATGAGATAACAAGGGACCCTAACCAGCTTTTGTGCAGCAGAATATATGGCCCCATTGGCAACCAAACTTCTAGCATGTTGCTGCCATGGGGTGCCTTTTGGCAGCCGTACTCCATGACACTGATGTGAAGAGGTCCCTTCCGGCCCTAAAAGTTTCTGAGATCGCTCCTGCCTACAGTCCGCAGACATGCTTGGTACCTGATGTTTTTCTGCTCGTAAGGTCTTCTAATGTAGAAACCTGTGCAAGTTCGGTGAAACTACAGACCTCACACTGGGGTATTGCAGGGACTTTGCGTTCAGAAATTGGAGCAATTTTGGCCACACTCTGTACCCGTACATTCCTTCCTCTTCCCCTACGCCCCCACCCCCAACCCCTGCCCCCAGTGTGGGTTCTCAGAGGAAGCTTCTGACCACTGACATGGTCCCTTGCTAGGTTTCCAGGGCCTCTTTTGGCCCGGAAGCATCTAGGTTGCCTGGAAAACAGAGGTTCGTAGGCCACTGGCCTGCCTCTGTGATGCAGAATCCAGAACCCTTCCATTTACCAGGCAGGCTTGATGCTAGAAAAAAAATCTATGCCATGTCCAATCTTCATTGCCTGTATGCAATTGAATCTGTAACTCTTTTGATCACATACCTGCCCACGTGCTGGTGTTCCTGGAGACCTTCTGAACAGCAACTGGCCCAGTCCGTAGGTTCCGTGCATCCTTATGGTGCCAGTGTGACTGTGAGCTGGGGCATTTTGTACCCTTGCACCCCTCACCCTCCCTACAGGCTTCAGAACCCAGAGCCCACTGGACGTTGTGTCCATCCCCACCTCTAGGTCTCTGTCCATTATTCTGGACTTACCCTACCTGGACACTGGCACCCCAGGAGCACTTCCAGATACATTCTGCACTGGTGCTGATGCCATGTAGGCCCTTTCTGAGACCAGGCTGCCTGCCCAGTGGGTTCCAAGATAGCCCTTATGGGCACTAGCCTACATCCATGCCATGGATCACAATTCCCTAAAAGCAGTGGTATAGTTTGGATATTTGTCCCCACCCAAATATCATGTTGAAATGTATTCCCCAATTTGGAGATGGGCCTGGTGGGAGGTATTTGGATCAAAGGGGCATATCCTTCATAAATGGGCCATTCCCTTGATGTTAAGTGAGCTGCGGCCCTGATTTCACAGATCTGGTCCTTTAAAAGTGTGTGGCACCTCCCCCCCAACTCTCTCTCTCTTTTACTCTTGCTTTCACCATGTGATGTGCCTGCTCCCCCTTTGCCTTCTGCCATAATTGGAAGCTTCTTGAGACTTCCTCAGAAGCAGCTGCCACTATGCTTCCTGTACAGCCTGCAGAACTGTGAGTCAATTAAGCCTTTTTTCTTATAAACTACCCAGTCTCAGATATTTCTTTATAGCAGTGCCAGGACGGCCTAATACAAGAAAACATCCATCCAGCACTCTAGTACTGGGACCCCTTTTCTCCACTGCCCCTCTACCAGGGCATTGCCTCAAAACCCTCTGGCCACTAGACTTCTCACCAGCTAGGGTTTTCAGATTCCTGCTGTCGCGTATCCTGTGTCTCTGGGGAAATGAGAGTTATCATACGATCCACCTGCCTTCCTGTGGTGAAAGGAGAGCATTTATATTATTTATATTTATATTTAGGGTATTGACTTAGGACAGGGAAGAAGTGAGTTCTTCAGGCCTTGAGCTAGCTGCAGTTTCAGGAATTATGAGCACTAGCAGCCATCTGCCCCTCTTGTGGCCGCCCCAGGGAAAGGACAGGCCTTTGGGGAGAGGTTTGGGGAAGGAAACCTATGGCCCTTCCAGTCCTGTGACCCCATTTGCAGTGGTACCAAGAATCCCTATGGACCTTCCCATCACCCTCTGGGCTAGTGCCTATGGTTCCCTGTGTCCTTATGGTCTGTAGACTGGTTGCCCATCAGCTGGGGAACAATGTATACTTGCGACCATCATACTTTTTTTAGGCTGTGGAATCCAGACACCTGGGCATTGTGTCGATCTCTGTTCTGACATTCAGGGTATTTAGGATTCTTTTGAACACGTGCCATCCAGGACACTGCTGCCCTGTAGAATCTTTATGAAGCCAGGCTGCCTTCACACTGGGTTCCAGGAGAGCACTTATGGGCACTTACCTGCACCCTTGTGTGGAACACAGGGTATTGTTAGTAACCATCCTTTCAGAACCACTTTCTTACCATACCTCCCTCTTTGTGGTACCCTGGGGAACCTTCTGGTTATCATACTTCTGCCAGCTAGGGTTCCAGGTTTCTTGTTGGCCTCCAGCCCCTAGGGGTGAACAACCTACCTGCATGAGCTGGAAAGAAGAGCATTTTTGGTCACAGCACTTTCATCGGGCAAGTGAACCATGAGCCTTTCTTGCCTTTAGCCAAGCTTCAATTTCAGAAATTATGACCACTCTCGGCCACTGTCCCTTGCAAGTGCACCCCTAAGAATCTTCCTATCCATAGTCTGACTGCTCACTAAGGTTCTGGTGATCCTTTAGTCCCTACCACCATCCTTCCCCTGGTGCGTGTATCCTGGTGAATCTGACCACGGATGTGTCCCTTCATTTAGGGTTCCAGGGCTCTTTCTGGCCCCATTATCTCATGTAGTGCAGAAACAGAGGTTCTTTGGTCATCAACCCACCTGAATGATTCAGACTCCAGAATCCTTTTGATTACTGGACAGGCCAGGGGAATTTATGTTTCTTCTGCTCCTCAGCTAGTCCATGTATGGAATTGAGCCTGAAATCATTTCAGTCACTGGACTACCCACATGTTAATGTCCTTGGGAAAACTAAGTTTCTTTTGTGACAAGTCTGCCTTCCTTTGGTGGAAGAAGAGCATTTACCATCGGGCCACTGGCATTCTGCGGGAGAACCACGAGTCCTTTAGGCACTGAGTGAATTCACAATCTCAGGAATCATGATTTTTTCAGCTACTGTCTGTCCCTCTTGTGGGTGTCCCCAGGGAAGCTTCCAGCCACCAATCTCTGCTCTCGCCAGCATTCCAGGGATGCTTCATGTCCTCATACAATCCTTTTAGGGTGGAAACAGGGGGGCTTCTCCTACTAGGGCCGTCAGCAGGACTAGGCCTTTCAGCCTGGGTCCGTCTCAACCTCTTAACACCGCAGGATCCTTTTGGACACATGCCAGCTCCTCTGGTGGCGCCAGGGGCAGGGACAGAGGACTTCTGGACACCATCTGCCCCAGCACTGCTACTTTGGGAAACCTTTTTGCATCCAGACTGACTATGAACTGCGGTCCTATGGGCCACAGCAAGATCACATACTATAGAATATGTGACCCTAATTGAAAATCGTGGTAACAAGACTCTAGAGCTTGGGGACCCCTTTTGGCACCTTTACTTCATGGTGTTAGTGACTTCAGGGCCTTTCTGGCCATAACGTTTCCGGGTTCTTCCCTGCCTGGCCGTGCTTGGGTTCTGAGAGGTTTTTGGTCATGAGTTTGCCTGCCTGCTCTTGGAACTAGAGCAAGTTTAGTCACCCTATACACCTCATAGTGGGGAAGCCTTGGTACTGTGCTTTCATGGATAAGAGTCATTTCGGCCACTGTCCTTTTCCCCTACTAAGCTAACCGTGTGGGTGCCCTGGGGAAATGTCTGATCCCCTATGTGGCCCCTTGCTAGGGTTCTGTAGCACCTTCTGACCCAGAGTCATCAGAGTTTCCTTGGAATCAAAGTTTCTTCAGCCACCAGCCTGTCTGCATAATGTAGAATCCAGAATTCTTTCCACTTACTGGGCAGGCCTAGCATCAAGATCCTAATGGTCTTTCCTGTCCTACCTTACACTGCTTGCAATGAAACCAAGGTTTCTTTTGGTATAGTTCTTTCCCACTCATTAGTGTCCCTGGGGACCTTTTGATAGCCATCTGGGCCTGCCACTATGGTTCTGTGTGTCCTCATGGCCCCTATGCTCGCCCCAACACTGCAAACTGGGAAATTCAGTCCCCTTAGGCATCACATCCATCCCCATTCCGACCTATATGAACCCGTGGGCTCTTCTTCTGTACACGTGCTGGTTAGGGAACTGGCACTCCAGGTCCTTTCTGGGACCAGTTTGCCTGCATACTAGGTTCAGGAGAGCCCTTATGGGCACTAGCCTGCACTTGTACAGTGGAACACAGGGCCTCGTTTGCAACCGTCCATCCTGAACCCTGGGACACAGGGGCCTCTTTTTGCTATCACATCTCCATCTTTGGAGTGCCCTGGGGAACCTCCATCATATTTCTGGCCAACTATGGTCCCAGGTTTCCTGTCAGCCCTTAGCTGTGTATGCCCTAGGTAACCAAGGGTTCTTTAGGGACCAGCCTGCCCATCCTAGGTGGAAAACAGACTATTCGGTCATAGCCCTACCATCTTGCAAGGGAACCATGAACTCTTTGCGCCTTTAGGCAGACCAAAAGTTCAGGAATCATGATCCTTCTTGACTACCATCTGTCCCTCACGAGTGTGCCCTGGGGAATCCTCCTATCAACAGTCTGACCTCCTGCTAAAGTTCTGGTGATCATTCAGGCCCCTACACAGTTAATCTTTTGGTGTGAACAACCTGGTGAATCTTCTCTCATCAGGATTTCGGGACTCCTTCCGTCACAAGTCATTGTGCGTGCTTGGGAAGGTTCTTTAGCTACCAGCCTGCCTGCACAATTCAGAATCCAAAATCTTTCTGGTCTCTGGCAGGCCTCGCACTGGCAAACCATTGATTCTTCCTGCTTTCAACTACCCCATGTGCAGTGAATCCTAGAACTCTTTCAGTCGCTTCCCTCCCCACGTTAGTGTGCCTGGGGAACTTTAGAACACCAGCTTTCCTGGTCCCTGGAATTCCACATGTCCTTGTGGCTTCTAGCTTGCCTGAAGAATTGGGGAACCACATACCATCTGATCATCAATCACCCTTTCTATAGGTCTGGGAACACAGACCCCATTGGACCATCCCTGCCTCTCTTGTGGACCCTTCTGACCATCACTTTCCCTCACATGCTGTGGATCTGTGCCATTTGGCATCCAGTCATCCTGAACTCTAGGACCCTGGGGGTTTCTTTGTAGCTGTACCAGCCAGGGCGCTGGCACCCCAGAAACACTTCCAGAAACATTCTGCCCTGGCGCTGCTGCCCTCTGGACCCTGTGACCAGACTGCCTCCACATTGGGTGCCAGGGTAGCCCTCATAATCTGCTCCCATGTGGTGGAATATGGGGCCCTATTGACAAACATCCATTCAGAACACAGATGCACAGGCCTCTTTTTACCAGTGCATCTCCATCTGGCATGTGCCCTGCAGAAACTTCCTAGTCACCATATTTCCTGCTCCTTAGAGTTCTGGCTTTCCCTGTGGCTCACAGGTTGCCTGCATGCTAGGGTACTTGCATGAAATCTCTTTGCCAATTTTTCCTCTGTGTGCTGTGGAAACGAGAGCACATTTAGTTATATTACTGGCCTCCAGATAGGAAACTATGACTTCTACATGCTCTCAGTTAGCTATCAAGCTGAGAATGCAAAAGCCATTTTGTTCACCATCCATCCATGGAGCTGGTGCCCTAGAGAAACTTCTGACCAACAGTCAGCCTGCTCCCTAGGATTCCAATTTTTTCCCCTGGCTGCCTTTGTGTTGGTGATATGGGGGTTCATAGGCTGTCCAATCTGCTGTGGAATCCACAGCCTTTTGGGCATCACTCCATCTCATCCTGTGCTGTCTTGGTGCCATTCTGGACACTTGCTTGGCACAATGCTGGTGACCAAATTTTTTGTGCCTCCATAGCACAGGAGGAGGCTGGTGTTCATAAGTACACCTAGAAACCTATTGTGAGGGCCATCTGGTCACCAAAAGGGCCCCAAAAGGACCTTGCAGCAGTGCATGGGCAGAAGTTTCCGGAAGAGCCCTGGGGAGGCAGAGGGTGGGATGATGCAAAACTGGAAGATTTCCATATCAGACAGGATGGCTAATAGCCAATGATCCCTGTTTCCAAACACACAGGATTTAGTAAGGGGCAGAACGTCTAAATACAGTTTGCCCATCTACTGGTGTCCTGATGCCCCTTCAGCAAGAGGACTACCCACGTTCTGGTAGTATGGGGGCCTTTAGAGGCGTTAGCCTGCTTCCGTGCTGTGAAATATTTTTCCAATTGGCAGCCAGCTGTTCAGCACACTGATGCCCCTTTTGGCCACCATACCCCTAATACTCCTGCTCAGGGGAAACTTTCAGGCAGCCACTTCCCATCAGCATGATATCCAGGGGTCATTTCAGCTCCGGTTGAGTCTGTATGCTGCAGAACCAAAGGGTATTCGGCCATTAGTCTTCCAGTGGGATGAAACCAGAATCCTTTTAGTCATTGAATAGGCCTTGTGCCTTTCCTTTCGATGGCCTTTTCCATCCTTAACTAGCCAGTGTGCAATGAAAATTAGTACCATTTCAGCCACTGACATCCCTTCATTAACATCCTTGTGGAACTATCAAATACCAGCCAGCCTGCTCCACAGCATCTATGGGTCCTTTTAGGTACAAGCCTGTTTGTACTTAGTTTTTGCTGGGAGTTTGGATTGTCACAAACCAAGTACTCTTCTGACTAGCACCCTGCCTGCTGTGGAACTGAGAGTCCTTTCTTCCTCAGTCTATTCTACCTTCTTCAGATTTGAGACTCTTAACTGACACGTGCCTTGCAGGGTGTTGGCAGAGCACTTCCAGTCTAAGTTTGTCCCCGCATTGGTGCCTTGGATGCCTTTTTGGTGACAAGACTGCCCATTCACGGCGGTCTTAGGGACCCTTATGGGCACTAGCTTGTTCCTGTGCTGTAAAATGTAGGACCCCATTGACAACCATTTATCCAGATTGTTTGTACAAGGGGGTAGGTTATGAGCTGAGTTGTGCCCTCCAAAATTCATGTTTAGGTCCAAACCCCCAGTATCTCAGAATATGATTGTATTTGGAGACAGGGTCTTTAAAGAAGTAACTAAAATAAAATGAGGTCATATGGCTGGGCCCTAATCCTATATGATTTAATGTCATATAAGATGATAATGTTCTTATAAGAAGAGAAAATTTGAACACAAACCTGTACACACAGAGGAAAGATCAAGTGAGGGCATGCATTGAGAAGGCTGCCAGTCAAGGAATCTGCAAGCCCAGAAATCTGCAAGCCAGGGAGAGAGCCCACAGAAGAAACCAAACCTGCCAACACTCCGATCTTAGGCTTCCAGCCTCCAGAGCCGTGAGAAAATAAAATTTTGTTGTTTAAGCCACGATATCTGTGGTATTTTATTATGGCAACCCTAGCAAACTAACACAAGACCCTCTTCTTCTTTTTTTGAAACAGAGTCTTGCTCTGTCACCCAGGCTGGAGTGCAGTGCTGCGATCTCAGCTCACTGCAACCTCTGCCTCCCAGGTTCAAGCAATTCTTCTGCTTCAGCCTCTGGAGTAGCTGGGATTACAGGCATGCAAGAACATGCCCGGCTAATTTTTGTATTTTAAGTAGAGACAGGGTTTCACCACGTTGGCCAGGCTGATCTCAAACTCCCGACCTCAGGTGATCCACTGGCCTTGGGCTCCCAAAGTGCTGAAATTACAGGCTTGAGTCACCGTGCCCAGCCCATGAGGCCCTGTTGTGTTACTAAACCTCCAGCATACTTGTGCCCTGGGGAACCTTCCAGCCACCAGCCATCCTGTCACCAAGGGTGCCTAGCTTCATTCTGTCACCCAGCTTGTCTGTTTGCCGGGGGATTGAGGTTTGTTTGGGGATCAGCCTGGTGCCTGCTGCGGAAAAGAGAACACTTTCAGTCACAGTATTGGCCTATTGCAGAACTGCGGGCCCTACAGATCCTCTGCTAGCCCACAAGCTGAGGGAGCAAACCTTTTCACCTGTGGTCTGTCCATAGAACTGGGGAACCTTCTGACCACCAGTAAGCCTGCCCATTAGGTTTCCAGAGTCCTTTCACCTCACCAACCTCCACAGCCTGCCTTTGTATTGAGGGTATAAAGATTCAGGGCTACCAGCAGTCTGAACTGTCGTGGAACCTAGATCCCTTTTAACTTTCATCCCTATTATGCACTGCAGGCCAGGGACGCTTAGGGACACATGCCTGACTTGGTGCTGGTACCCTGAGGGTACTTCCAATCATGGTTTGCCCCATGAGCTGGTGCCCTAGATACTCTATCAGTGACCTGACTGCTCCTCCCTGGTATCCTGGAGGTTCGTATAGTCACTAGCCAACTCCCCTGCCATACAACATTGGCTCTATTAAGTAAGCCCATCCAGAATGCTGGTGCTCCGAGGCCTTTTTGGACACTGTACCTCCATTGCTCTGGTGCCCTAGGAAGCTCCCTAGCCAGCTGACCTTCCACTATTTAGGGTTTGTGGTTTCCTTCCGGCCTCCATTCTGTCCTCTTTTCAGGGAACTGAGGGCTCTTCAGCAACTAGCCTGCCCATGTGATGCAGAAACTGGAACCTTTTCAGTCACAGCACAGGTCTCTCACTGGGGAACCAAGGGCCCTTCTGGCCTTCAGTCAATCTCTGTGTTGTGGAATCTAGAAACCTTTTCCACGGCCCTTCCCATGCATTGGTATCTCTAGCAACATACCAACCACCAGCCAGCCCTCCCACTGCAGTTCCACAGGTCCTTATAGCCTGCCTGTGTGCTAGGGAACTACGTACTGTTTTGACCATCACTGTCTCTATAGGCTGTGGAACCCAGGGCCCTTTGGACATTGGTCATTCCACCTTCTTTGTCCCTGGGATTCCTCTGGACACAAGCCTACCAGCACACTTGTGCCTCAGGGGCACTTTTAGAGACTCCTGCCCTTACACTGATGTCCTACTCACCTGTTTAGCAACCAGGCACCCAAACACTGGGTTCCTGGGGGCACTTATGGGCACACTAGCATGCTCCTGTGCCATGGAACACAAGACCTTGTTGGTCATAAGCCAGCCTGTGTGCTGTGGACCTTAGTACCCTTTTGGCCAAGGTACTTCTCATGTGTTAGTGTCCAAGGGGGGCCTTCTGCCCTCTACTAAATCCTGTGTGTTTGGAAACAGGGATCATTGGCTATTAGCCATCCTGTCTGATATGGAACTCTTCCAGTTTTGTGTCATCCCACCCTCTGCCTCCCCAGGGCTCTTCCAGAAACTTCTGCCCATGCACTGCTGCAAGGTCCTTTGGGGACCCTTTTGGTAACCAGATGGCCCTCACAATAGGTTTCTAGGTGCACGTATGAACACCAGCCTCCTCCTGTGCTATGGAGGCACAAAAATTGGAATATAAGGCCCTATTGGCAACAATCAGTCCAGAGTGCTGCTGTGAGGGAGCCCTTACCGTCACCATATCTCCACTCCCTTTCACTGGTGTTCTGGGGAACCTTAACAACCACAGAATTTTCAGCCACCTAGGGTTTCAGGTTTTCTATCAGCCAAACCTTGTTCATGTACTGGGGAATCAAGGAGTTTCTGTAATCAGCTGCTGTCTGCTGTGGAAATGAGAGCACTTTTGGTCACAGCATAGACCAACCATAGGGAAATCATGAATCCTGTCAGCCCTTAGACAGCACACAAGCAGAGGCATCAAGAGCCATTTTGTTCACTGTCTGGCCACCAAACTGGTGTCCTGGGGAAAGTTTTGGCCAGTAGAAGTCCTTCTTATGAGGGTCCCCAGGGTCCTTCTGCTTCCAGCCTGACTCTGTGCTAGGGAAACAAGAGTTTGTGGAGTATCAAACATCCTGCGAGATGTAGAACTGAAAGCACTTTCAGCCTTGGCCCATCTTAGCTTCTGTGGCCCCATGGCTTTTACAGACATGTGCCTGGAAACAAATTGGTGCCCCGAAGGCCCTTCGACACACAGTGTCCCCTTGCATTGTGCCTTGGATGACCTTTTAGTTACCAGAAAGCCTCACACTAGGTTACAAGGGACCCTTATACACCAGCTGTCTTCTGCACTGTGAAATTTACAGCCTTATTGTCAACAAGCCATCCAGAAAGCTGGTGATTTAGGGCATCTTTACCTTCATCACGGTGGTGACTTGGGGAAGTTTCTGGTCACAAGGCTCCCCAACTCCCTGAGTTCTGGAATTCCTTCTAGCACATCTGACTGTGTGCTGGGGAAACTAGGGTTCTTTAGCTACCTGCCGGCCTGCCTGCAATGGAAGGAGAGTGATTATGGTCAAGGCACTGACATCTGCCACAGGAACCCTTAGCCCTTCATGCATTCAGGAAGTCCACAAGCCTGGGAGTTTTGAGGCCTCTTGGCTACCGTCTGTCCCTCACAGGGGTGTCCAGGGATCCTTCTTTTGTTAAAACAAGATCATTTATTTATTTTTTAATTCTTGTCGGTACACAGTAGGGGTATATATTTATGTAGTACACAAGATGTTTTGATACAAACATGCACAACATGGGGAATGGGATATCCATACCCTCACACATTTATCCTTTGAGTTACAAACAATCCAATTACACTCTTTAAGTTATTTAACTGAGAACATGAGATGTTTGTCTTTCTGTGCCTGGCTTATTTCACTTAACATAATGATCTCCAGTTCCATTCATGTTGTTGCAAATGACTTGCAAAAGAAACTCATTCTTTTTTATGGCTGAATAGTACTCCATTGTCTATAAGTACCACATTACATTTTCTTTCTCCATTCATCTCTAGCTCTTTTATGTGATGGAACCTGCGTTCCTCC
This sequence comes from Symphalangus syndactylus, assembly GCF_028878055.3. Taxonomy (NCBI): domain Eukaryota; kingdom Metazoa; phylum Chordata; class Mammalia; order Primates; family Hylobatidae; genus Symphalangus; species Symphalangus syndactylus. The sequence continues at coordinate 42,134,315 of NC_072447.2, read as the reverse complement.
TACTAGACTGTCAGCAGGATCAGGTCTTTCCACCTGAGTCTAATGTACCCTTACAAGGTCCAGGACTCTTCCCGACGTGAGCCTGTCACCTCACTGGTGCCTAGGATCGCACTTTTGGACACCATCTGCCCTGGCACTGCTGCCCAGTAAGCCTTTGTGGCGACCAGACTGCCCATGCACTGGAGTTCTATGGATGGTTAACAGTAGTCAGACACTGTGTGGTGGAAGGTACAGCCTTTCTGAGAACCATACTTCCAGCATACTGGTGCCCATTTTGACCCTATACTCCTAACACGGTAGTGCCATGAAGGCCCTTTCAGTTCTAGACTTTTCTGGATTTCCTTCTGGCACACAATACACAAGCATGCCAAGGGCCTGAGGTTTCACCAGTCATCATTTTGCAAGCCTGTTGTTGAAACTGGATCATGTTTGGTCACAGTACAGGTCACTGCAGGAGTACTCTGGGCCCTTTTTTCCACCGAGTGTCCACCCTTCTCCTATCGAGAGGACCTGTGAAAATACCTGACCATCAGCATGCCCGTTTGCTAGGGTTCTGGAGTTCCTTCTGGCCCAGAATCATCCTGTGTCCCTGGAAACAAAAGGTTCTTCAGCAATTAGCCTGCACATATGATGTGGAAAAGAAAACTCTTCTCTTCCCCACAGGCATGGCTCTAGGGAACCAATGACCCTCTTAGCCCTCAGCTAGCCCATCTGTAATGGAAACTGGAACTCTTTGGTCACTGACTTTCCCATAAGTTTTGTCCCTGGGAACTTTCTGAACACCAGATGGCTTGGTCTTTAAGGGCCGCTAGGTCTTCATGGTCCCCAGCCTGTCTGCATGTTGGGCAACTGTGATAGCTTTTGGACCACAACCTTCTCTGTAGGTTGTGAAGCCTAGAATCTGTTGGGCATTGAGTACATCCCTACCTCTAGGATTCTGGGGCTCTTCTAGACCTGTGTTGGACAGTGCACTGGTACCCTGGAGAACTTCCAGACACATTCTCCCCTCGTACTTATGCCCCCATGGACCTTTTCGTAGACCAGACTGTGCACATATTAGATTCCAGTAAGACCTTATGGGCACTAGATCCATTACTATGGAATTAGGGACCTATTGGAAATCCCAACACAGTGGTGCGTTGGAAACCCTTTCAGCCACTCTATCTCCAGAGTGCTTGTGTGTCGGGAAAACTTCAGGCCACCAGTTTTTCCTCAAATGTAGGGTTGGGGTATTTCTGCCTGTCTGCAGCCCATCCTCTGCCTGGAGAACCTAGGGTTCTTTGGCCACCAGACTGTCCATGGGTAGTAGAAATGACAGCATTTTAGGTCACAGTACTGGCCCCTCCTAGAGGTACCATAGGGTCTTTTGGACCTCAGTCTGCCTTACAAGTGAATAAAGCAAGAGACATTTGGCCACTGTTCAACAAATTAGTGCTCCAGGGAACATTTCAGGCACCAGACTTCCCATTAGTAGGGTTCTGGCCTTCTTCCTGCTATACCCTGCTGGCATGCTGCTAATCCAAGGTGGTTTTTTTTTTTTTTTTTTTTTTGCCATCAGCCTATTGCCTGCTGTGTCAACTAGAGCACATTTGATCATAGATCAAAGAGATAAGTGCAAAACACAAAACATATAAAAACTCCTAGAAGATAGCATAGTACAGAATCTAGGTAACCTTGGTTTTGGCAATGGCTTTTAAGACACAACAGCAAAAGCATGAGTCATGGAAGAAAAAATGGATAAGTTAGACTTCATTAAAATTTAAAAGTGCTCTGTAAAAGACACTGTTAAGAGAATGAAAAGACAAGCCACAGACTAGGAGAAAATTTTTGCAATAAAACATTTTTGGTAAAGGACCAGTACCCAAATTACACAAAGAACTCTTAAAACCCAACATTAAGAAAGCAAACATCCCAGTTTAAAAAATAGGCAAATGATACGAACAGACACCTCGCCAAGGAGGTGTTAAATAATTAATATATTAAAAGATGCTCATCATCATATGTCATTACGGAACTGCAAATTTAAACAAGTTACCACTGCACACTTATTAGAATGGCTAAGATCCAAAGCGCTGACATCAGATGCTGGAAAGGATATGAAGCAATAACTTTAATTCATTGCTGGTGGGTATGCAAAATGGTACAGCCACTTTGGATGACAGTTTTACAGTTTCTTAGAAAACTAAACATACTTTTACAATACAATCCAGGAATTTTCCTTATTGGTATCTACGCAAATGAACTGAAAACTTATATCCACACAATAACCTGCACACAAATGTTTCTAGCAGCTTAATTCACAATTGACAAAACTTGGAAGCAACCAAAATGCCCTTCAATAGGTGTATGAATAAACAAACCATGGTACATCCATACAATGGAATATTATTCAGCAATACAAATAATATGAGCTATCAAGTCCTGAAAAGGCACAGAGAAGCCCTAAATGCATATTGGTAAGTGAAATAAGGCTACATATTGTATAATAACAGAGATTTGACATTTGGGAAAAGGCAAAACTATGCAGACAATGAAAAGATTAGTGGTTGCCAAGGGCTCAGAGAAAGGGAAGTAGGGATGAAGAGGTGGAGAATAAGGGATTTTTAGGACAGTGAAACTATTCTATATTGGTGGCTGTGTGTGGTGGTTCATACCTGTAATCCCAGTGCTTGGGAGGCTGAGGTGGGAGGATCACTTGAGGCCAACAGTTCAAGACCAGTCTGAGAAACATAGTGAGACCCTTTCTATATATATATATGACATTTAAAAAACTGTAATGGGGGATACATGTCATTATACATATGTGAAATCCCATAGAATGCATAACACCCTAATGCAGACAGTGGACTATAGTTAATAATAATGTATCAATATTGACTCATCAATGGAAACAAATGTGCAACAATAATACAAGATATTGATAACAGAGGAAACTGAGTGTATGGGATTGGGGAAGCAGTAGGAACTCTATAATTTCTTCTCCATTTATCTATAAACCTAAATGTGGTCTAGAAATTAAGTCTACTAATAAAAAAGAAGAAAAATATCAAATCAATAACCTGACTTTACACCTTGAGAAACTAGAAAAAGAAAACCAAAACCAAAGCTAGGACAATGAAGGAAATAATAAAGATTAGAGCGGAAATGAATGAAACATGATAGAAAAACAATATAAAGAATAAATGAAAATAATAGTCAATTCTTTGAAAAGATCTTCAGAATTGACAATCCTTTAACCAGACCGACAAAGAAAAACGAAAGAAGATGGAAATAACTAAAATCAGAAAGGAAAGTGGGAGCATTACTAATGACCATTGAGAAAAAATGGATTATAAGAGAGTACTGTTATGAACAATTGCATCCCAATAAATTAGATAACCTAGATGAAATGGACAAACTCTTAGAAATCCACAAGTTACCTAAATTGACTGAAGAAGAAACAGACATCTTGATCAATCTATACCAAGTAAAGAGACTTAATCAGTAATTGAAAATTTACCAACAAAGGAAAATCCAGGACCAGATGGCTTCACAGGTGAATTCAGCCAAATATTTAAAGAAGAATTAACACCAATCTTTCTCAAAAGCTTCCAAAATCTATTTTCTTAGATTGAATAATCACCCCTTAAATAATATATGCAGTTAAATACTGTAACAACAAACTTTTAAAAAGCCATTTATTAACTTTTATTTCAAGCAACTGGAATCATTTAAGCAAAGAGTAGCCTTAACTTAAAATGTATATAATAAGGTAGCTTAATAAGATGTAATAAGATAGTTTCGTGATCTCCTTGAATTTGAATTTTCTCAATACTGGATATGTAAGACAAAATACAGAAATACATTGGATGCTGAGGTTGACATAACACTGACAACTAATTGAAAGTTTTTATGTTTCATCAGAACAGATTATTCTCATTTATCTACTTTATATTAGTAAAAATTATGAATCTGATTCTATGCAATAAATGTATATTAGTAAAATACCTCTTGTAGCTGTGGAGTTCCATTTTAGATTTACTTGAAGGATTCCGCTATTAAAAAACAAGTTTAAAACCACTTTACTGGTTTATTCTGCCTTCTTTTAAGATTTAAATTTGATTTTTGAAACATCCTAGGCATTGTTCCTGGAATTATATAATAGTAACTGCTATAGCCTGGTACTCCTCATGTGTGCATTGCTTACATTTGATTGGCTATACTCAGGGCTAAGCAATTGAAGGCAGAAATATTAATAATAGGAGCTAACCAAAGTTTTCATCCTTGAAAATAAAAATCTAAAACTTGTAAATATTTAGCTGTATAATAAATTGGATTAGAAGTAACTCACTGCCTTATATTTAATGGACAATAAGTACATTTTCATTTTCTATAAACCTAAATTGAAAAGCTTTTGCCCTTTCAAGTTGCTAGTTCAAACAAAAATTATTTAACTAAACCTATTTTTGTACCCTCATCCCTTAGTCTATAGGGATCTCGTTAAAAGAACACTCTTCTGCCTCCATCCTTTAGTGGCTTTTGTTTTCAATCAGAGTAAAATGCCCTTCTCCTCCCCCAACCTGGATAGAGGATAATCACATGGCTCCCTTGCAGACATCATTCATGTCTCTGCTCAAAAGTCACCTTAGTGGTTGAAATTTCTTTCTTCACTCTACATATAATTGCAATCCTCCCCATTACCCTTCATCATATTTTTTCTCTGTAGCACTCATTACATGATATATTATACATTTACATGAATACTTGCCTATTATTTGTCTTTCCTCATCAGAATATAAATTCATAAGGTAGAATCTTTATTTTGTCTCCTGCTGTAACATTAGCATATTGAATAGTGCCTGGCACATATCAGGTGCTCAGTAAACATTTGAATGAATGTATGAACTTTGGATTTCTGTTTTTACAGTTTCTGAAAGTTTGAATTAGATTAAAGCTAATCTAGTCTTCAAATGTATTTGTTCTGCCTAAAGTAATTTTGCGTACATGTACACTGTTTTGGACAATTTTAAATGGACATTTTACATTTTTCATGAGTTTAAATAGATCACATAGGACAAAATTTTGGCATATTGTAAATAATGCTATGTTAAAATAAAGTTGCTGCATCACTCTTAAAAAAAAAAGCTTCCAAAAAATAGGAGAGAACACTTTTTCTTTTTCTTTTTTTTTTTTCTTTTGAGACGGAGTCTCACTCTGTCACCCAGGCTGGAGTGCAGTGGTGCGATCTCGGCTCACTACAACCTCCGCCTCCTGGGTTCAAGAGATTCTTCTAACTCAGCCTCCCTAGTAGCTGGGACTACAGGCGTGTGCCACCATGCTGGGCTAAGTTTAGTATTATTAGTAGAGATGGGGTTTCACCATATTGGCCAGGCTGGTCTCGAGCTCCTGACCTCATGATCTGCTGGCTTTGGCCTGCCAAAGTGCTGGGATTACAGGCATGAGCCACAGCGCCTGGCAAGAACACTTTCTAATTCACTCTAGGAGGCTGACATTACCTTGATACCAAAACCAGATAATGTTATTACCAAAAAAAGAAAATTACAGACCAGCATCCCTTATGAATATAGCTGCAAAAGTCTCAACAAAATACTAGCAAGTCAAATTCGACATCACACTTTTTTTTTTTACTTTTTTTAACTTTTCAAATAAAAGTTAACATGTGCAGGATGTGTAGGTTTCTTACATAGGTAAACATGTCATGGAGGTTTGTTGTATGGATTATTTCATCACCCAAGTATTAAGCCTAGTATCCATCAGTTATTTTTCCTGATTCTCTTTCTCCTCCCACTCTCCACCCTCCAATGGGCCCCAGTGGGTGTTGTTCCCCATATGTGTCCATGTGTTCTCATCATTTAGCTCCCACTTACAAGTGAGATAATGCAATATTTAGTTTTCTGTTCCTGCATTAGTTTGCTAAGGATAATGGCCTTTAGCTCCATCCATGACCCTGCAAAGGACATAATCTCATTCTTTTTTATGGCTGCATAGATTTCCATGGCATATATGTACCACATTTTATTTATCCAGTCTATCATTGATGGACATTTTTGTTGATTCCATGTATTTGTTATTGTGAACAGTAGTGCAATGAAAATACGTGTGCATATATCTTTATACTAGAATAATTCATATTTATTTGGGTATATACTCAGTAATGGGAGTACTGGGTCAAATAATATTTCTTTCTTTAGGTTTTTGAGGAATCACCACACTATCTTCCAAAATGTTTGAACTAATCTACACTCCTACCAACAGTGTATAAGCATTCCATTTCCTCCACAACCTCGTCAGCATTTGTTATTTTTTGACTTTTTAATAAGAGTAATTCTAACTGGTGTGACATGGTATCTCATTATGGTTATGATTTGCATTTCTCTAATGATCAATGATGTTAAGCTTTTTTTCATGTGCTTGTTGTCCACATAAATGTCTTCTTTTGAAAAGTGTCTGTTCATGTCCTTTGCCCAATATTTAATTGGGTTGTTTAGTTTTTTCTTGTAAATTTGTTTACATACCTTGTATTATAGATGCTGGATATTAGACTTTTATCAGATGCACAGTTTTCAAAATTTTTCTCCCTCTATTAGTCTGTTGTCATGCTGGTAATACAGACATACCTGAGACTGGGTAATTTATAAAGGAAAGAGGTTTAATTGACTCACAGTTCCACGTGGCTGGGGAGGCCTCACAATCATGGCAGAAGGCAAATGAGGAACAAAGTCACGTCTTACACGGTGGCAGGCAAGAGGGCTAGTGCAGGGCAATTCCCACTTGTAAAACCATCAGATCTCATGAGACTTATTCACTACTACAAGAACAGTATGGGGGAAACTGCCCCCACGATTCAATTATCTCCACCTGGCCCCACCCTTGACACGTGGAGATTATTACAATGCAAGGTGAGATTTGAGTGAGGACACAGCCAAACCATATCATTCCCATTCTAGGTTGTCTCTAACAGCACATTTAAAGGATTATAAACCATGACCAAGTGGAATTTAACCCAGAAATGCAAGAGTGGTTCAACATAAGAACATCAATTAATCTAATATATCTGATTAATAGAACAAAGGGGAAAATGCATAATCATCTCCATTGACATGAAAAGAATTCACCAAGTCTTCATGATAAGAATTCTCAAAAAACTAGGAACAGAAGAGAATTTCCTCAACATAATAAAGTATGTTTATTTAAAAAAAAAAAACAGCTAACTTCATACTCAATGGTTAAAGACTGAAAGCTTTCCCCTAAGCTCAAAAACAAGACAAGGATATCTGCTTTCACCATTGCTATTGAACATTTTACTGGAATTTCTAGCCAAATAATTTAGACAAGAAACAGAAATAAAAGGCATCCAAATTGAAAAGGAAGAATCAAAACTATCTGTATTTGCTTATGACATAATCCTTTATATAGACAATCCTAAAAAATCCTGATATGATTAGGCTTTGTGTTCCCACCCAAATCTCATCTTGAATTGTAATCCCCGGGTGTCGAGGAAGATACCTGGTGGGAACTGATTGGATTATGGGGGCGGTTACCCCCAATGCTGTTCTCATGATAGTAAGATCTGATGGTTTTATAAATGGTAGTTTTTCCTGTGCTCACACACTCGATCTCTCTTTCCTGCCAGCATGTGAAGAAAGTCTTTGCTTCCCTTTTGCCTTCTGCCATGATTGTTAGTTTCCTGAGGTCTCCCCAGCAATGCGGAACTGTGAGTCAATTAAAACTCTTTTCTTTATAAATTACCCAGTCTCAGGTATGTCTTTACAGCAGTCTGAAATGGACTAACACAAATCCACAAGAAAACTATTACACCTAATAAATAAATTCAGCAAAGTTGCAGGGTACAAGATCAAAACATAAGATTCACTTGTATTTTCATACACCAGCAATGAAAAATCTGAAAAGGAAACTAAGAAATCAATTCATTTATAATAGTGTCTAAAATAATAAAATACTTGGGAATAAATTTAATCAATGAGGTGAAAAAACTGTACACTGAAAAATACAGAACATTGCTCAAAAAATGTCCTAAATAAATGGAAAGACATCCTGGATTCATGAATAGAGAGACTGAATATTGTTGAGATGTCAGTACTACTCAAAGCAATCTACAGATTCCATACAGTCTCTATCAAAAATCCCTATAAAAACAGCTTTTGTTCTGCAGAAGTGAAAATGCCAATCCTCAACTTCATATAAAATTTCAAGAGATACACATAGTCAAAAAATTTTTGAAAAAAAACAGTGTTGGAGGATTCATAGTTTCTAATTTCAAAACTTACTGCAAATCTACAATGATTAAAACAGTGTGGTACTGCCATAAGGATAGACATATAGGCCAATGTGACATAATTGATATTTCAAAAACTGACCTATGCATCTATGCCAGTTGCTTTTGACAGGAGTGACACACTCATTCAACAAGGGAAGAATCATCTTTTCAACAGATGATATTAGGACAACTGGATTTCCACATTCTAAAGAATGAAGTTGGACCCCTCTACATCACACCATATACAAATGTTAACTCAAAATAAAGCAACAACTTGAATATAAGTGTTAATACCATAAAGCTCTTAAAAGAGAATATAGAAATAAATTTTATGACCTTGGATTTGGCAATGGATCCTCAGATATGACACCAAAACCATGAGTAACAAAAGAGAAAAACAGATAATGAACTCCATCAAATTAAAAACTTTGGTGCACCAAAGTACGCTATCAAGAGTGTGAAAAACAACCTACATAATGGGAACATATTTGGAAACTATAGATCTGATAAAGTTTAATATCCACAATATATAAAGAAGATCTACAACTCTAAAACAAACAACACAGTAAAAAATTTGCATAGACATTTATTCAAAAAAAGATAAACAAATGGCTAACAGGCTCATGAAAATATGTGCAACATTAGTCATTAGGGAAATGAAAATCAAAACCACAATGGTATATCATCTCACACCTAAGACAGCTATATTTAAAAATTACAGATGGAAACTAACGAGTGTTGGCAAGAATGTCGAAACGTTGGAACCCTCATATATTGCTGGTGAGAAGGTAAAATGATGCAACTGCTAGGGAAAATGGTTTGGCAATTCCTCAAAAAGCTACACATAGAATTACTAATGACCCAGCAATTCCATTCCTAGGTGTATAACCCAAGAAATTATAGCAGATACGCAGATACTTGCTCTGTTCAATACTTAGATGTTCTTTGCAGTATGATTCACAAAAGAAAAAAAATGAGTAAAAAATCTAAGTGTCCATCTAGGTGAACAGATAAAATATGGTATATGCATACATATTATTCAGTCATTAATAGGAATGAATTTCTGATACATGCCATGACATGGAGGAACCTAGGAAATATTGTGTTAAGTGAAATAAGCCAGACCAAAAAAAAAAGAGGACACATATTGTGTGATTCTATTTATATGAGGTACCTCCAATAGGCAAATTCATAGACCAAGAAAGTGTAATTGAGGTTACCAGGGAATGGGGAGGATAGAAAGAAGAGTTATTGTTTAATAGGTACAGAGTTTTTATTTGGGATGATGAAAAAGTTCTGCAAATGGATGATGATGGCTGTACAACATTATGAATGCACTTAATGATAGTGAATTGTACACTGAAAAATGGCTAAAAGGGAAATTTTACTATAATTTTTAAAATTAGTAATATATTAATAAAAACTGTTGAATTATACCCTTAGGGGGCTGAATTGTATGATATATGGATTCTATCTCTATTCAGGTGTTTAAAAATTTTTCATTCTTTGCAAAATCGCTATACTGTTTTCCAGAGAGGTTGTACTAATTCACATTACCACCAACAATGTATAAGTGTTTCCTTTTCTCCGAATTATCACCGACATCTATTATTTTGTGACTTTTTAATAGTAGCCATTCTGACTGTTGTAAGATGAGGAGGGAGAGGAAAGTGGGACGAGAAATTACTTAATGGGTACAGTGTAAATTATTAGGGTGATGGTTATACTAAAAGCCCAGACATCTCCACTACACTATGCAATATATCCATGTAACAAAAAATAACCTGGTCTTGTACCTTCAAATTTATACAAATAATAAAAAAAGATAGTTTCAAGCTGTTTAGGTAACTGAAAACCCTAGACTTACCTAAATTATTTAATTAATAAATATTCATTACATACCTAGATCATTAAAAATGAGACAAAATACTGAAATAGTATTAAAAATAATTGTAAGCACATATATATGGATTTGTTAATGTATGTTTTCATTTTTGCCAAATTAAGAAATTGTAATTTAAGGATGTAGTACTATATCTTTTGTGTAACAACAACAAATAAAGTTGTTATGTGTATATCTTGAAGCTTTGCTAGTCTGCTATAAAATGCCAATGTATGTCAGACAGTTCACAGTTATCCACCTCCAAGTTTATTTGTATAACAGAATTACCAATGGTAAAAGTTACAATCAACATACTGTACATATGCAAGGTAGGCAGAATATATTTGTATTAAGAAAAAGAGAATAGTTTTGTCCTAAGTCAAAAAACTGGTTGTTCCAGAATGGGAAAGAAAAAAGCATAGGATAAAACCTGAATAGATACAAAAAGTTATAAAAAGTCATAGAAAGGGAATTTTGCAGTGGTCAAAACAAAGGTTGATACATTTATTTATAATATTTAGAAAGCACTTTAGTGTCAAATGTACTGATACAAAACTAGAATTCGGTTTTCTCTCTTAAAATGACAATATTTTCTTGAACTACTGGTCTTCTCTTGAGGTTGTAAAAGGTTTTTCTTTGCTTTCTGAGTATTCTACTTTGAAGGTAAATAGTCTACGTCTTATCAGAATAATTTCTGATGCTTTGTGTTGACTTTATCATGTCCCTGATTATTTAAGGAAAAAATTCATCTCACATTCTTTTCTTTTATTCTTTTTTTATATTTTATTTTTTATTAGAGATGGGGTCTTGCTCTTCTGCTCGGGCTGGTCTAGAACTCCTGGGCTCAAACAATCCTCCGACCTCTGCCTCCCAAAGTGTTGGGATTATAGCAATGAGCCACTGTGCCCAGCCACATATCACATTTGAAAGCATGAAGGTTTTTTACAATCATGTTACCTCCTATATTTACTTTTAAATTTTTCATTGTCATTTGGATTAAATAAGTAACCAAGTATTGTTTTCCACTCACTCATGATTTTATTTAATATAGTGTTCAAACCTCCCGACAAATTTTGGCATTTTGTCTTCCTGAAATTAGATCTTAAATGTTATCTTTAGCACCTAAAACTTCCTTTGCATCCCAGAAGGTCCCTGGAAAATCACAAAGGAGTTGTTCTTTCACCTTGTGCAAAGAGAAATACTAGAAATAATTAGGTTTATTTGAAATGTTGTGAGTTGCATAGGAAGGGTTGTCAAATCAGAAGAGACATTTAGCCTTTCCCAAGTTAAATCTTTATTGGGTAAAATGTTATTAATATAAATAGTTCAGAAATTATATGAAGTTCCTAGAGATTTTTCCACATCCTTGCTGTCCATGATGTTTCTATTTATCAGAGTCCTGGTGTTATTTCACCTAATATTAGACAACAGTATAGTGTTATTAGTGATAACTTTAATTATTTTTAAAGACATTAACTTGGTCACAATTTTACCTCTTAATATTGAATCTAGTATGTTCTAGACCAGTGGTTTTCAAATGGGGATTCACATCACTAACCTATGGAGTTTTACATTTACTGTTGTTTAGGACCTACTCTAGACTGACTGAATCTCTTTACTTGATATCCTTGATACAGTCTTGGTATATTCTAACTAAATACCTGATATACTTACGGTGTGTTATGTCTCAGGGTTCTTATACATCTGAAGATTTTTTCTGTTTAATGATTGTGCTTATTCATTTTAATGAATGAGATATCCACTCTTCTTTGAAAAGAAGGCTAATCATGTTATAGATATTTTGTATAAAACTTTTTTGATTGACATTACTGGAATTTGCATGCCACAAAACAACAAAATAAAGAAAACATTTGCAAACTGTATATCTGATAAGGGGTTAATATTAAAAATATATAAGGAACTCATACTAATCAATAGAAAGAAAACCAATAACCCAACTTAAAAATAGGCAAAGACCTGAATAGCTATTTCTCCAAAAGAAACATATAAATGACCAACAGGTATGGGAGAAGGTGCTCAACATCACTAATTATCAGAGTGATGCAAATCAAACCATAATGAGATATCACCTTAAACATGTTAAGGTGGTGATATTGCTTGTCTCTGTGACCTCACCCAAATCTCATGTTCAGTTGTAATCCCTAATGTTGGAGGTGAGGCCTTGTGAGAGGTGATTGGATCCTGGGGGTGGATTTACCTCTTGGTGTACTCTCGTGATAGTGAGTGAGTGCTTGCGAGATCTGGCTGTTTAAAAATGTGTATCACCTCCACCCTCTCTCTCTTCCTCCTGCTCCAGCCATGTGAGGTGCTCACTCCTGCTTTGCGTTCCACCCTATTTGTAAATTTCCTGAGGCCTCCTCAGAAGCCAAGCAGATACCAGCATCACGTTTCCTGTACAGTCTGCAGAACAGTAAGCCAATTAAACCTCTTTTAAAAAAATAGACTATAGCAATGCTAGAACTGACTAATACAGATGACTATTACAAAAAAAAAAAAAACAAGAGCCAACAAGTGTTGGCAAGACTGTGGAATAAAAGTCAACTCTAGTACACTGTTGGTGGAAATGTGAATTATTATATCCATTTTGGAATGTAATATGTAAGTTTCTCAAAAACCTAGAAAGAGAATTGCCATATGAATCAACAATCACTCCTCTGAGTATATACTCAAGGGAGATCAAATCACCACTTTATAAAGGTATCTGCACTTCTTTGTTCACTGCAGCATTATTCACAATAATGAAGATATGCAAATAACCTAAATTTCTGTTGATATATAATGGATAAAAAAGTAGTGGTGTATATATATACATCATTCCATAAGATTATGAACAAATGGCAGAATATCTTTTTTTAAGGCTGAATAATATTCATATGGTTATTCAGCCCCAGAAAAGGATATTCTGCCATTTGTGACAACATGGATGAGCCTAGAGGATACTATGCTAAGTGAAATAAGCAGGACAGAGAAAGAAAAATACTGCACAATCCCTCATTAATGAGGAATCTAAAACAAACAAATTGAATATATAGAAACAGGGAGTAGAAAAATGGTTACTAGGAATGGGGGATTAGGGGAAATGGGGAGATATAGGTCAAAGGGTACAAAGTTGCATTTATGTGAGATGAATAAGCCTAGAGAGCTAATGTACAATATGAGGACTATAGTTAATAATATTGTATGGTATATTGGAAATTTGCTAAGAGAGTAAAGTTTAGGTACTCATTACCACACAAAAAAGAAAGGGAGCTATGTGAGATACAGATGTTAATTTATTTGACTACAGTAATTACTTCACTATGTACATCTATATCAAAACATCATGTTGCACACCTTAAAAATATACAATAAAAAAAACTACAGCCCACCTTTATGGATTATCAGATTTTGGTCCTTTTCATTGTCTTTGAGCTACTTCTTCCCTCTTTGTAACTGATGGATATGCAAATTCCGTCTTGTCTGGTAGATATTCAATTGACTTTTATTCCCGCTGTGGGAGAAAACAGTTTTGTTACCTATCTATAAATTGGATTAGATTCTAAATTGTCAACCCATACCAAATTTTCCATTCTTCCAGTTTCTTTCAATATCTGGTTACATTACTCCAAAGTAACATTTTCAATTTTTTTCCCTCCTTCCTACCTTGGCATCACCAAGAACTAAAACATGACTACCCCGATCCTTATAGGGACTCCAAGTAAACCCATCACTGTCCTTTTCCTCAGGATCTGAAGGAGCACTGTTACTTAAAGCCCAAACAACTTGATATATACCTTAAAGGATTCATTACTGGCAGACTATGCATGGGCTGGATTTCTCACTGGACAAGTGTCTGAGACACTAAGAAAGTCTGGTAGAATGATCATGCAATGCATGTCTTTATAAGTGAGGTAACAAATGCTGTGAACAACATTACCAAGAGTACCAGAAGCTCAATGAGCAATGCTGCATAATCAAAAGATTTTCATCCATCAGCCTCTTGGAATTTGCTTAACTGGATACCCTTAGTGCTCAACTCCTGACTGTTTACTTTCATTAATAATATGTATCATTTTCATTTTGGGTATCACTCTTTTAAGATGCTTCAACTGCAGGACCCTAAAAACAACTGAGCTCTGCCAGCTGGCCCAACAGATGGTTCAACTGGTCCTACAGGGACAACCCCACCAAGAAAACATTTACCCTGAGGATTATTTCACTTAGCTATTCCCTGTTTCTGGTTCCCCTTATCCTTGAGTTGTTCAAGAACAGTCTCTGGCTGAGTCTGTCTTGAAAAAGAGCAGGTACTGACAAGATTGGTGAAACTTTGTGCTTGACGTAACTTTAGACTGACTTGACTAGGACAGCTCAATGCTAATTTTTATGGGAACATCCTGCACTATAACTGCTTTGCTCATCTCAGTCCCAAACCTTTGCCTTGTGCTTAAACACAAACACTTCTTGCCTCAACATGCTCCTTATTGCAATATTTTATATAGTTGTGTAATTTCAAGCCCTCTGGCTAGCAGTTGTAGCACTCACTTCCTCCTTCCACAGCCACCTATCCCATGGTATCTGCATATAAAAGCTTTGCTTGCCTACTCCTTCCCTGAGATGTTTCTAAATTAGGCTTTGAGCATATCCCTAGTGCAACTGTCCTCCTTTTCCCATTCCAATAGTCCCGGTTAAAGTCTTTCTGTATTAATTTCCAGACATACTTTTTCTTACCCTGGATATGACTTTCCAGTCACCACTCTGCCTATGTGTTGAGTAAACTTGGATCCTTCCAGTCACTTTCCATCCCACACTGAAGTAACTGGGCTGTTTCAGTTTTCTACCACTGAGCTGCCCACAAGTTAGAGAACCAAGGGCTTTCGCGACCATCCTTCTCCTGTTCTGGTAACCAGGCCTTCCTTCTAGTCACCAACCTGCCTGTGTGGTATGGAACCTAGAGCCTTATCAGCAACCATCTGTCCAGCCGGCTGGAGCCTCGGAGTCCCTTCCAGCCACCAGGGAACCCATATGTTCAGACCTCGTTGCCCTTTCAACCAACATTTTGTCTGGGCGCTAGTACCCCAGGGTCCTTTCTGGTCAGCAGCCTGTCTGTGGTCTGTGGAACTTCAGGCTCTATTAGCAATCATGCATGCCACATACTGATGCCCCTGGGTTTTTTCCAGTCACTGACCCACCCCTTAGCTCTGGACCCAGTGGCCCTTTCAATCATTGTATAACCTGTTGGGGCTTTCTAGCCACCACCATGCCCATCCGCTGAGGAACCCGGGCCCTTCTGGCCATCTACCTGCTCAGTTGCTGTGGAAACAAAGGCCTTTCCAGCCTCTGTCTGGACCTCATACTGTAGCCCCAGGGGGCCCTTCCAGCCACTTCCTTCCTTCATGCTGATGCCCCAAGGGGCTTTTCTGACCACCAGCCTGCCAGTACACTAGGGTTTTGGGGACCTTTGGGCCACCAACCTGCCCTTGCCCTTGGAACCTGAGATGCTTGCACTAGTCTGCCCATGCACTGGAGACCATGCCAGGCCTGAAGGCAGCTATATGTGCTGATGACCTGATTGTCGTGGTGGTGGCCTCACTGATCCTGGCCACCCAGAATCCTGACTCTGTCCAGCCATTTGGTTACTGCAATGGTGCCAAGAAGCTGTCAGATGTCAGAACACCGTGGAGGACAACAGGGGCATCAGAGGTGTGAGAAGAAGCTTACATGGATGTGAGCTCAGCCACTTGGCTTCATGGAGACATGCAGATCCAGGCACCTGGTGCAGCCTCCCTGCACCAAGTGAAATAGATCCTGCTTTGCTGTGACCATGACAGAACAGGCTTTGCTGGGTCCAAGCAGATGAGCTGAGCATGGACAAGGCCAGGGGGAGGTCAGTGGCCAGCAAGTGGGCAGTTGGCCTACTGCCAGGCCTGGAGAGTGGGTGAGAAAAAAAACTAGAACAACGTACTTCATTTGGTCAGCAGGGAGTGCCCAACAACGTTTTGAAAGATGCTCAGGTCATTTATAAAAGGCTTAACGCATATAACTATAAAAAGACTTCTCTCAATTTTTGTCAACCTTTTAAAAGACAACTTTAAATTATCATTTTGCCACATCTAGGCTTCTAGAAATAAAGAGGTTGCTGACATATGGTAAAAATGTAGAGTTAGAAAATCACAGGTCTTGTACGTGACCTTTTGTTTTAAAAAACACTTACAAATAAATATCTTCTGGAACTGACTTCTAGAAATATAACCACTAAAAGGGACATCAGGGGCAACACACGACCACATTTGTTTGATGGGTTAGAGGAGGTGGAGCAAAAGGCCTTGAGAAGAAAGAAAGAGGATATTTCATGTTATAACAAATTCATTCTGTGTATGCATTTTTTCTCCCCCAACCCCCACACCCTCCTCAAAATATTTCCCTTACTTTTTGTTATTTTAATTATTTTGTTATTATTTTTCATTGACATACTTGTACATATTTATGGGAGTACAGTGTGATATTTTGATACATGTGTACGATGTGTCATAATCAAATCTGAGTAATTAGTAAATCCATCACTTAAAACATTTATCATTTCTTTATGCATTGGTTCCCCTTTTGTTATACAGTTAATAATATTACTTTTCTTTGAAATATCTAGTCTTCCTACATGTTCTTAGATGCACAAAGCATGTCAAAAACAGTGAAATAAAATAACACATTTTGTTAATTATATTTGTTACAATTCAGATGAAATCATATCTTTTGGAAATGAAATAGCTAAACTTCCTTTGTGAGCTGTATTTTGTTTTACCATATTTATAAGTACATAATGGACGAATAAGTCCCAATTTTGCAAACTCTATTATCTAGATGTTAAAGAATTCATAGAATTCGTTGAATTCTTTATTCATATTCAAATAAAGATTAAAGAATACCAATAAAATTCATATTCACATTCAAATAAAGAAGTCTATGAATTCTTTAATTGTATGAATAAAACTAAAACATTGTACACTTTGTATTGGAACTCATAGGAAAGCATGTCTTCTGTAAAACACTTTTGGAAATAAATTTAAATTTCTTCAATCACCTCGGAGCAATACACTTGTCTATACTTGTCCACCAAATTGATGGTGAAGAGGGTGAAGTGAGGAGGACATGGTTGAAGACCAGGATGGGAACAATTAGGAGACACCTCAAACCATAAGCATCATTTTGTGTGTGGAGTTTTGCTTAATGGCACTCTGCATAAGTGGACAAATAAGTTCTTATTTCAGATATGCAGACTTTCTAAATGTTTAGAAATGCTCAATGTATTTATACTAGTGGTGGTAAAATAAGACTTTCATATGAAATTTAGGTGAAATGTTACCTTTGAGGAAGGAAATAGCTAAACCTTCTCTTGGAGCAATACTCTTTGTGCTTATGCACTTGGTCTGGCAAGAGGGAGAAGACAGCACTCAGGGCTTTGTGACAATGTGTTCATAGTTGTACCATTTTAGACAAACGCTTGTCCTCTATGTACTGCATATGTCATCTTACTTTGTTGGTCTATGGTGTTTACAATGGGCTAACCAGTTTTGATTTTACACCTAGTCTTTCTAGAATTTAAAGAGGCTGCCAGTTATGACAAAAGTAGAGTTAGTAAGCTTTTCTTCATTTCTTGTTAAATTTCATATTCAAGAACATCTTCTGAAAATAACTTAGGGAGATACAATTGTTAAAACCACCTCTTAGCATTACAAATGCTTATACTTGTCCATTTAGTGGACAGAAGTGAAAAGGAGTGAGAAAAAGAAACTTTCTAGGCCAAATTGTCCTTATTTAGAAGACGATTTCAGACTACAGCTTTATTACATCTATATGATTTAGTCAATGCTGTTGTGTGTATAGTGAACAAACTTAAGTCCTAATTTGAAACATGTAGTATTTGTAGATGTTAGAAATGTATAACATATGTTAAAAGTATATAACATATAACCACGGATATGTGTACGCATTTCTTTTGACCATAAGTATAGTTTTGTACTTATGAATACATTGTAAGAAAATTCAAGGGAAACATCTTTTAGCCATTATTTTAATATTATAGACCTAATAATGAATTATTTTAGAAGCATTATACCCCTTGTACTCCATTGCTTTGTGTCTTATTTTAAATTCAACGTTAAGACAATGCAGTACAGGTTGAGCATCACTTATCTGAAGTGCTAGGGACAAAAAGCATTTCAGATTTTGGATTTTGTTCAGATTTTGGAAAATTTGCATATAAATAAGATATCTTATGGATGGAATCCAAGTCTAAACATGAAATTTGTTTCTGTTTTCTATACATATTATACATATAGCCTGAAGTAATTTTATACGATACCTTAGGTAATTTTGTGCATGGAACACAGTTAGTGTACACTGAACAATCAGAAAGTAAAGGTGTTGCTATCTCAACCACTCATGTAGAAAATCTGGGGTTGTTTCGCATCACAATTATTCTTGACTGTGTTTATGTGCTCCTGATAAGAAATTATTTGCTTACAGTTATTCATACATAAGTATTTAGTAAAAAAAATTATATATCATTGGTACAGTGGAAAATAATTTGTTCAGGGTAACTAAATAGCACAGTAGCAACACCAGAATACCTGTATCAACTGTTCAACAGCAACAACAGCAGGCTTTCGGTCTCCACCTGTGATGCTGTGTTTTGAGTAAAAGGATATTGTACACTGTATTTTATTTTTTAGGTGCAAAGAAACATCAGAAGCAGTTGAGGGACCAGGAAGTGGATGAGGAGGCATTCTGCTGGATGGCTTTTAAAAATATTCCCTCCAGAGTCATCTGCCTCTTTAAGAATGTTTTTTGTCTCAGAAGTCTCTCTTTGATTTTATAAAATGACATGATTTCTTGGTCTGTTATGAATGTACACTGCTCTGTTCCTTCAATAAAACAATCAGACATTTCACCATATTGTCTATAGGCACTTTTTCTGCAATTTTTGACAATGTCATCTTCATCATTTCCATGATCATGATCACCTTGATTCAGAACCATGTTGGCTGTTTCACTATTGGTCAATAAATGTACAACTGAAGCCACATTATTGATGTTAAAAACTTCTTCAGTAGCCACTTCTTCCACCTTAATGATGGACTCTGGACTCTGAAGGTATACTTTTTGCATATGTAAGGAGGTCAGACATCACTTTTTAAAATTTGATATTTGGAATCCTTCGAAGTCACCACCTTGTTCATCACCATTACTGAACATAGTCGCAGGCTAGAATAAAAACAACTGTGTTTTTAGTCACTGTATTAAAAGCATTAGCAACAGCATATATGGCATTCTTCATGCTAAATTCCTTTTGAAAAATCTTTCACACCCTCACTTCTGTTCAGTGCTGCTAGCATGCTGTTCAAGAAAGTGTTTTTA
Organism: Symphalangus syndactylus; assembly: GCF_028878055.3. NCBI lineage: Eukaryota > Metazoa > Chordata > Mammalia > Primates > Hylobatidae > Symphalangus > Symphalangus syndactylus. The sequence continues at coordinate 42,114,744 of NC_072447.2, read as the reverse complement.
TATTTACTCTTCATTGATCTAAAGATACCCTGATCACATGGCTGAGTTAATAAAGTCACATTTGTGGGAAAGTACATGACATTATTTTTCATAAGAATTTCAGCTGGAAGATGAGCAGAATAATTGTCAAGGAATAACAACATCTTGCAATTGACACGCAGTCCAGCTTTGTGGCAGGGAGCATGAGATGCTGGTAGAAAATGTTTATGAAACCAATCAGAAAATATTTCCCTAGTAATCTATGCCTTTTTGTTAGTATGATAACGGATAGGTAAGAAATTAATTTCTTGAAAACAGCGAGGATGCAAGCTTTTGTCAATGACAGCACGCTTACACGTAGGTGTGCCTGCTGCATCAGCACATCTCAGCACAGTTATTTTATCCTTGGCATCCTTAATTCCTATACTGTCTGTCTCATCAGCTGTAGCCAGTGTCTTTCTAGGGCAGTAATGCCCCAACGATAATGTTTCATCAGCATTATAGACTTGTTCTGGTGTTATATTTTCTTCAGCTATAACCTTGGCAAACTCATCAATGAATTTCTCTGCTGCTTTGTGATCGGCAGATGCCTTATCATCCCACATTTAAAAAAATATAATGCTGTGTATATCTTAAATGTCTGCAACAAGCCTGTTGAATATTCACTGTTCCCTTCAATTTTCAGTTCATTGTAGATCTTTGCTTGTTTCATAATTGGCATACTGTTAAAGTGGCTCATGTTCACTGCAACACTGACAGATGCACTCTCTCAGTACATGATCAAGATCTTCATTATTAGCTTTATGCAGTGTTTTTCTATTTTTAATTAACTTCTGTTCATCACTCTCAGCACAGAACTTCAATATTTTATTCTTCTGTTTTTCAGGTTATATAAGGTGTTCATTTCAACACCATATTCTTCTGTAAGACATTTCACACTTACACTGCTGTCCAGTTTCTCCAACAGCTTGACTTTCTGTGACATATATAAACATAAATGCTTCCTCTTTTTCTTATCACTGTTATCCACAGGGGTGTCTGCAGGCCTTTTTGACATTTTCAATAATATATTTACACCACAGTACAGAGAATACGCAGTGAAGAGTGCACGTAGGTTTTAGCCCTGTGCCTGGCATCATGGAGAAACTGCCGTTGTTGAGTCTGGCCTGCGTACATGCCATTTCATTAAATTTTTGGGCGTGCTTGAGGAGGCAACTCTAGATATACCCAGAAAAGATATATTGCAACCGAAGGGGGCTGAGGAATTATTATGTTTTTCCATCGGAGATGCTAAAGAAACTGTATATGGTGCATATGCATTTTGCTTGTAACCCTCACATGAGGTCCAGTATGGAATTTTCCACTTGTGGTGTCATGTTGGCACTCAAAAAGTTTTGGATTTGAGAGCATTTCAGATTTTGGATTTTGTGCTTAGGAACACTCAAACTGTATTTTAATTATAATTCTGCCAATATTTTTTAATCCAGAGGCTTGTCATCTTTGTTGTTTAAACAATTTTTGAGCTTGAGAAAGGGAGGATTGCATTTTTCTCCTCACTAAGTTGGTGTATTCTATTTTTGGTTGTTAAAATAGTCATGGCCTTGGGGTTTTTAATTGGTAAATCACCTAAATGTATGTTATCTATGTATATATACACATACAAACACACAGAGAACTAGAAGTCTACTTTAAACTGTAAGCCGCTTTGATTATGGATACATTTGTGTTCTTTGCTTCTTGTATTTTCAGTTTTCTACAGTACACATATTAACTTTAAAAAGTTGGAAAAATAAATGCTATTTTTAAAAAATTCAGTAGGTATTGTTCTTTTTTACTTCTCACATCTACTGTTCTTGAAGAGAAATAGTAGTTTGTCTTAGCATTTACCCCCAACTTAATGGCCCAGTTTTTCTCTGACTGCTTATAGGACTTTTGGTCATTTCACTAGGGTATATGTTAGCATTGATATTCTTTATGAATTGTCTTGGTACACAGTAAGCTCTTTCAGATTCAATATTGGGTCTTCTTTCATTATAGAAAAACTTATATTTTTTTAAACACTTATTTTCTGTTCCAGGTATTTTTTTTTTTAACAGACCAGCCACTATACTTGCTCTTTACGCTCTCCATAACTTGGCCAGTACTCACTTCTAGGCCACTGATTCATATCTTTCCAGCATTGTTTTTGCACTTTGCTAGTTTGTGTGCATTTTAGATTTTTGTGTGTTTTATCTTCTGTTTAATTCCTTAACTCTAGAAGTTTTCTTTTTTTTATTGTACTTTAAGTTTTAGGGTACATGTGCACAATGTGCAGGTTTGCTACATATGTATCCATGTGCCATGTTGGTGTGCTGCACCCATTAACTCGTCATTTAGCATTAGGTGTATCTCCTAATGCTATCCCTCCCCTTCCCCCACCCCACAACAGTCCCCGGAGTGTGATGTTCCCCTTCCTGTGTCCATGTATTCTCATTGTTCAATTCCCACCTATAAGTGAGAACATGTGGTGTTTGGTTTTTTGTCCTTGTGATAGTTTACTGAGAATGATGATTTCCAGTTTCATCCATGTCCCTACAAAGGACATGAACTCATCATTTTTTATGGCTGCATAGTATTCCATGGTGTATATGTGCCACATTTTCTTAATCCAGTCTATCGTTGTTGGACATTTGGGTTGGTTCCAAGTCTTTGCTATTGTGAATAGTGCCGCAATAAACATACGTGTGCATGTGTCTTTATAGCAGCATGATTTATAGTCCTTTGGGTATGTCTAAAACACTAAAAGCAATGGCAACAAAAGCCAAAATTGACGAATGGGATCTAATTAAACTAAAGAGCTTCTGCACAGCAAAAGAAACTACCATCAGACTGAACAGGCAACCTACAGAATGGGAGAAAATTTTCGCAACCTACTCATCTGACAAAGGGCTAATAGCCAGAATCTACAATGAACTCAAACAAATTTACAAGAAAAAAACAAACAACCCCATCAAAAAGTGGGCAAAGGACATGAACAGACACTTCTCCAAAGAAGACATTCATGCAGCCACAAAACACATGAAAAAATGCTCATCATCACTGGCCATCAGAGAAATGCAAATCAAAACCACAATGAGATACCATCTCACACCAGTTAGAATGGCCATCATTCAAAAGTCAGGAAACAACAGGTGCTGGAGAGGATGTGGAGAAATAGGAACACTTTTACACTGTTGGTGGGACTGTAAACTAGTTCAACCATTGTGGAAGTCAGTGTGGCGATTCCTCAGGGATCTAGACCTAGAAATACCATAGAAGTTTTCTTTTTATTTCATCCTGTTTTTATACCACCTTGTAATTCATAACCTCATCTTCCTAGATGAATCTTTCTTTTTAATTTCCTTGAAACTATGAAGCATTGTCTAAACTGTTTTTCATTTTGTTATCTTTTTTTTAAAAAGAATAGTTCTAAGGTATGCTCCACTTCTCTCTCTTTTGCCAGACTCCCTTCCTTCCTTCCTTCTCTATTCTTCCTCTCTCTCTTCCTCCACTTTGTCCTCCTCTCTTCTCCTCCTTTTATAATTTTACATAATTCTCAGTTTGTTCTGTTTCTTCTATTATTGCTGAATCAGTGTGTGAATAACATTTTTTTTTAAAAATGCACGTGATATGGTTTGGCTCTCTGTTCCGACTCAAATCTGATTTCCAATTGTAATCCCCACGTGTTGAGGGAGGGACCTAGTGGGAGGTGATTGGATCTTGGGGGCAGTTTCCCCCATGCTGTTCTCGTGATGGTGAGGAAGTTCTCAGAGACCTGATGGTTTAAAAGTGGCAGTTTCCCCTGTGCACGCTCTGTCTCTCCTGCCTCCATGTAAGATGTGCCTTGCTTCCCCTTTGGCTTCTAAAATGATTGTAAGTTTCCTGAAGCCTACCCAGCCATATGGAACTGTGAGTTAATTAAGCCTCTTTTCTTTATAAATTACCCAGTCTCAGGAGTTCTTTATAGCAGTGTGAAAATGGACTAACACAGATAACTGGTGCTGGGAGTGGGGCACTGCTATAAAAATAACCCAAAAATGTGGAAACAACTTTGGAACTGAATAACAGACAAAGGTTGGAAAAGTTTGGAGGGTTCAGAAGAAGACAGGAAGACGTGGGAAAGTTTGGAACTTCCTAGAGACTTGTTGATTGGTTTTGACCAAAATGCTGATAGTGATATGGACAATGAAGTCTAGGCTGAGGTGGTCTCAGATGGAGATGAGGAACTCATTGAGAACTGGAATTAAGGTCACTCTTGCTATGCTTTAGCAAAGAGACTGGCAGCATGTTGCCCCACTCTAGAGATCTGTGGAACTTTGAACTTGAGAGAGGTGATTTAGAGTATATGGCAGAAGAAATTTCTAAGCAGCAAAGCATTCAAGAGGTGACCTGGCTTATTCTGAAAGCATTCATTTATATGTGTTCACAAAGAAGAGTTTTGAAATTGGAACTTAACGTTTAAAAGGGAAGCAGAGCATAAAGGTTTGGAAAATTTGTGGCCTGACCATGGGGTAGAAAAGAAAAACCCATTTTCTGGGGAGAAATTCAAGCCAGCTGCAGAAATTTAGATAAGTAAGGAGGAGCCAAATGTTAATAACCAAGACAATGGGGGAAATGCCTCTAGGGCATGTCAGAGATCTTTGTAGCAGCCCCTCCCATCACAGGTCTGGAGGCATAGGAGGAAAAAATGGTTTTGTGGGCTGGGCCCAGGGCCATGCTGCTCTCTGCAGCCCTGGGACATGGCACCCTGCATCCCAGCTCCCCCATCTCCAGCACTGGCTAAAAGGGGGCAAGGTACAGCTTAGGCTATTGCTTTAGAGGGTGCAAGCCCTTAGCCTTGGCAGCTTCCGTGTGGTTTTGGGCCTGCAGGCGTGCAGAAGACAAGATTTGAGGTTTGGGAACCTCCACCTAGATTTCAGAGGATGTATGGAAACACCTGGACATCCAGGCAGAAGTCTGCAGCATGAGCAGAAACCTCATGAAGAACCTCTGCTAGGGCATCGCAAAGAGGAAATGTGGGGTTGGAGCCCCCACACAGAGTCCCCACTGGGGCACTGCCTAGTGGAGTTGTGAGAAGAGGGCCTCCGTCTTCCAGACCCCAGAAAGGCAGATCCACCAACAGCTTCCACTGTGTGCCTGGAAAAGCTGCAGGCAGTCAATGGCAGCCCATTGAAAGCAGCTGCAGAGGCTGTACCCTACAGAGCCACAGGAGCAGAGCTGCCCAAGGCCATGGGAGCCCATCCCTTGCATCACCATGGCCCTGGATGATGTGGAATCAAAAGGAGATTATTCTGGAACTTTAAGATTTAATGAGTGCTCTACCGAGTTTTGGACTTGCATGGGGTCTGTAGCCATTTTGTTTTGGCCAATTTATCCCTTTTGGAAAGGGAACATTTACCCAATGCCTGTACCCTATTGTATCTTGGAAGTAACTAATTTGTCTTTTATTTTACAGGCTCATAATCAGAAGGGACTTGCCTTATCTCAGATGAGACTTGTAATTTGGACTTTAGAGTTAATGCTGGAATGAGTTAAGACTTTGGGGGAGTGTTGGAAAGGCATGATTTGTTTTGAAAAGTGAAAATGACATGAGATTTGGGAGGGGCCAAGGGCCGAATGATATGGTTTGGCTCTCTGTCCCCACTCAAAACCTTATCTTGAATTAAATCCCCACATGTTGAGGGAGGGATCTAGTGGGAGGTGATTGGATCATGTGGGTGGATTTCCCCATGCTGTTCTCACCATAGTAAAGGAGTTCTTAGGAGATCTGATGATTTAAAAGTGGCAGTTTCCCCTGTTGTCTCCCTCTCTCCTTCTACCTTGTGAAGAAGGTGCTTGCTTCCCCTTCACCTTCAACCATGATTGTAAATTTGCTGAGGACTCCCCAGCCATTTAGAACTGTGAGTCAATTAAACCTCTTGTCTTTATAAATTACCCAGTCTCAGATATTCTTTATAGCAGTGTGAAAATGACTAATACAGCTTGTATACAGATATTTTTAAATGCTAGATGGGAGAAATCTCTCTGGACTTTCTCCTTGCACCAAAATGATATAATCAAATTCAGTTTGGCTTTCTTCACTAGCTACCTGGACACTGTGAATTTTCTTCTTTGATATGAGCTGAAGAGCTGAAAATAGATGGATAGAAAAAATGTTATGAATTGGTTAAACTTCTAATGCAAGCTTAGACTATTTCTTTAAATCATTTCACACATTATATCTTTTCACTGCACTAGGTTCTTTGAGGAGACATTCTGCCTAGTTTCTATGAGGGGGTATCCCCATACCTAAAATAGACTATTTGTATTTGGATTTATTAGTAGGTGTTTTTCTTTCTTGTATGCATATTTATTCTATATCATTCTATCTAAAAGTGGAGCCCAGAATTTCTTTGTCAATACAATCAAAATTGTTAAAAGATATTGTCTAAGCTTGGAATTTAAATTTTAACCTCCTTCTTTAGTTTAGAGCTGATTACATACTCTCTTATTTTAACTTCTTTTTATTCTCTTCAGTTAGTTTTCAAGAAAAAGTTTTTTTACCTTCATGGACAGCACCACTTATGTATTTGCCATCATATGTTACTATATGCATTGTAATAAAAACTATATTTATAAAATGCTTACAATATGTGTCATGCACAGATCTCTGCATAATTCTGTTTTAGAAGATGGATAACTTCATTTTTCAAAGGAGGAAATTGCTACTCAGAGATAATAAAAAAGTATCCTTGTCCACCCACTGACAGATTTTTATTCCAGATTTGTCTACTTAAGGCTGGTGAGATTTGTTTGTTTTTGTTTGGTTTGCATGATTATTTCTATGGTATGCTACCTTTAGCCAGAAACAGAGATACAAAAGTGTAATCTTTACTTGACTTTATGGTTATGATCCAAAGGCCATATATAAAATCCTCAATAATATCAGTTCATCTATGGTTTATTTTCATAAGCTTGCTAATACACGTGGATTATACCTGTTCACTATATCTACTCTATGCTTTAAATGATCATTAGATGCTTGAGGGCAAGCGTGTCTCCCTACAGAACTTAGTACAGTGCTTCACATCTGAGTCTGTTGAAGAAGAACATTATTTAACTGAGATGAAAACTTCAGAATGAATTATTGGTGATGCACTGAGGCAGGCATTTTCGCTGCATCATCAGCCACATAAAGACAAGAACAAATAAAGATAGCCACAAAAATACAAGAACAATTTTACCTCCATGTCTTAATTTTATTTGTATACATAACTCTATAGTTTTAATTAATTGAAACATATTAAAATATATATGAAGTAGTTATGAAATGCATAAGATAAATATAGAAAGTTTGGTCTAAGGTCTACTAATTAAGCTCAATTTCTCTTCTTCCCAGTAGAAAACCGTAAAATAAACAATTTATCCATTAGCAAAGACCTGCCTTAATTTTTAGCCTGAATTGTGAAAAGGCAGTATGAGCATAGATTAATTCTCTGTCATTTGGACAATAGTAACATATTCCTTGGTCTATATGAAAGTGGTTAAGGAATACCCTATTGAAACAAAAACATTGTAGTGCCTCTTAATATCTAATACTACAATTTCTCTTTCTATGGGTATTTCGAACATTTATTAAATGTATTTTTGCTGATTTTTATTTAGTACCATTTGATATTAAATAATAGTGTTTCACCAAAATCTGAAAAATCACTACTAAAAAACTTACTCATGTAACCTATTCCCCAAAAACCTATGGAAATACAAAATTTAAAAAAAATTTAAAAAGAATTCAGCCATCAACAACAACAAAAAATTGGTGTTTCAAATTTTTTAAAAATTCACACTTATCTTTCAGTTAAATTAAGCCAGATCTCTTTTTTATTTATTATGGAGAAACTAAGTGTTTTCTTACTCTGTTGCAATTCAGAAATTCTGTTTAGCATTTATGAGTGAAACACAAAATATCTTCTCAAAAATTAGTTTACCTATTAAGATAGCTTTGGATTGGTGGGTGAGAACAATAGCACACCCTAATAACGTTCTCACAGTGGGTGTAGATCTGAAAAAAAAACTACATTGTTATCAACAATAGTAACTCTCTATGATGTGCAGTTCAACAAAATCATCCTTAGTATGAATGCTGTGGATCTGAGAATTAAGAATATAAAAAGTGTGTTTAAAAATCCATGACTGACATATTGGCCAGGTGCAGTGGCTCACACCTGTAATTCCAGCACTTTGGGATGCCCAGGCAGGCAGATCACAAGGCCAGGAGTTCAAGACCAGCCTGGTCAACATGGGGAAACTCCATCTCTACTAAAAATACAAAAATTAGCTGGGCATGGTGGCATGCGCCTGTAATTCCAGCTACTCTGGAGGCTGAAGCAGGAGCATTGCTTAAACCTGGGGGGCAGAGGTTGAAGCCAGCCGAGATCATGCCACTGCACTCCCGCCTGGACAACAGAGCAAGACTCTGTCTCAGGAAAAATAAAAAAATTAATAAATGACTGACACATGAAAAATGAAATGCCAACTAATCTTTTTTCTTTGTAACCTTGTCAATTACTCTCTCCTGTTATCACAGTAGTCTCTGCATATTTAATAACTGTGGAATTTTAAAAATATCATATATGATAATTTAATTATAATTTTTCCAGTTTATATTTACCTATTTTGACTTCTGTATGAATAATCCATTCAGAATGTTAAACAGAGCTATTTTAGTCTCATTTGTGTCTGAAGCTACAAGAAAATAAGAACCAATAACCTCCTATTCTGAAGCATGAGAAAACCATCTATGTAGGGCTTGTAAAGAAGAGTATGCAAACACAAGTTTTACAATACTACTTGCTCACCAACTTCAGCACATATAAACGGGTTAAGGTTGCAGAAACAGGGGTAATAGAGAAAGAATTTCACGGAGAAAGTTGAGAGGCATTTTCTCTTACCCTTAATGGCAGGAATGAATCTCTGGAGCTGAAATTACCAATGGTAGTCAAATAGTTGTGGAGGAGAAGGCTACAGTGTAAACTGCATCAGGGACAATAAACTCTTTTCCTTCTCCCTCCCTGGAAATCCTCATAGACTTTGCTGATGACTGTGTTTCTCATTGTTCATAGAATCAGGATTTAAGTTATTTTATACTATCTTAAATGAAAGAATAACACCTAAAACAAGGTGTTATTTCATAGGAGCAGGTACATCTGTTAAATTTAAGAACTTGGAGATTAAACATTAAATCTCTTATTTGGCAGCCTAATGTAATAAACCTTTAAAAAGAAAAAAAAGTTACTATTATATTTTTCACCAAGACACTGGCGGAACCTCAGAACCCAAAATGGTCATATTGTACTTGACCAAGTGCCCACAGTTGCCCATTTCTTACCCTCCACTTTGTCTTGACCAAATTTTAGTTAGGCTTCTCTCTTTCCTACAAGACCCTCAACTCTGATTGCCCCAAAGCCTTAGCTAACACTAAAAAGTGAAGTGTGCCCCCGTTGTCAGCTTATCCTGGGAATCAGCTGACCATAGCAAGGTACTTTTCCAGGCAAGCCACATTGATCATTTCCCCTTGTTTGTCCAGCTTTCCTTTAAAAGATTGTGCTTATCACTGCTCGCCCCTCCTTTATACTATAGAAGAGAAACCTTTTCGGTTTGATTTTGAGACACAGATTTCCTAGATTACAGTGTTCTCCCTTTTGCAATAGTATTTCCTTCTAAATAAAGTCTCTCTTATCTAAGTCTGGTTTTATTGGAGATACTTGATGCACCTGAAAGTGTTTGTGTGGGGAGAATGGAGACGTATGTTCATGTTGGAGGTAACAGAAACCCAATGCAAAATACTTTAATCAAAAAGGTTAATTTATCAATGCTGGGAACTAAGAATTTCAGAGGTGCTTTTGGCTTTAAGTAGAGGAAATATTCACAAGATCAAATTCCCTTATCATGATATTTTCTTTCTCCATGTTTTGGCTTGGCTTTCCTCTTTACTTCTGCAGAAAGCTCTTTCCATACAGAGATAAAAATGGCCACCAGCACCTTCTTGAAGGAGTCTCAAATAAAGACTTCCAAAGTGGAGCAACAAGAAAGCTTTTATTGGCTGGTAGTAGGAGAGCCAGTCTTAAATGAGATTGCGGTGCCTTCTAGCAGTTAGCTGAGTGTTTATGTGTTATAAGCACTCAGGTGTTTAGGAGAAAGGGAATAAAAAACTATGTGATATATGGGGCAAAACAAATGGACAGTTGTTAATTTTCTGAGGTAGATGTTCTACAGATAAGCAATTCTGAGAAAGTACATACTCCTGTTCAAATTTAGCAAAGAAAATGGACAGTTTAAGAAAGTCTAGTTTTGTGTTTAGCAGGAAGATCTATTGCTTTAGGCTAGGAGCTTGCAACTCTTAGTGAAGAGGTAGAACAAAATGTTAACCCTTTATAACCTCTAGGCCTAAATGGCCTCATTAATCAAATCAGTACACCTTTTTCCAGGTAGCTTCATCAAAAGTTCTGTGGATGTTGGCTGTCATTGGCCCACCTTGGATCAAGTACTCTTCCCTTAACCAATGCCTGTAAACTGAGAGATACAGAAATCTCATCAATCAGACCTAAGCCAAGTGGCTATCCACAGGGAGGGGGACAGAGTCAGCCCTACCCGAATCAAAATCCGAGAATGGGCAAGAGGTTACATTCTATTAACAACCTAGATGCCTGCTGAGAAAGAAAAAAGCATCCCTAACAGGTGTCATATGGTAGCTGGCTATGGTCTTCTCTTGATGAACGTGAACTCACAGAAGATTGACATCAATTGAGTTCAGTTTGTATCCACAATGGAGTGAGACAAAAACATGACCACTCTGTAATCACGCCGGAGCTCAAATAGAAACAAGAACTCTGCAAACAAACAAAAAAATATGCATGTGTATGTTCATTGCAGCACTATTCACAATAGCAAAGACATAGAATCAACCTAAATGCGCATCAACGGTAGACTGGATAAAGAAAATATGGTATATATTTTCCTTATGGAATACTTCTTTTTTCTTTCTGGAATACTGCATTGCCATGAAAAAGAACAATATTATGTCCTTTGCAGCAACATGGATGGAGCTGGAAGCAATTATTCTAAGTGGATTAACATAGGAACAGAAAACCAAATACTGCATGTTCTCACTGTAAGTGGGAGCTAAACATTAAGCACACATGGACACAAAGAAGCTAACAGCAGACATGGGAACTTACTTGAGGGTGGAGGGAGGGAGGAGGGTGAGGATCGAAAAACTACCTTATCAGATACTATGCTTATTATCTGGGTGGCAAAATAAGCTGTACACCAAACCCCTATAATATGCAATTTACCTATATATGTACACCTGAATGTATATGCACACGTACACCTGAACCTAAAAGAAAAGTTTTTAAAAATTCTCCAAACTTGTCCCTCTCCCAGCTTATAAGAATGGCTGCTGCTTTTTTACCCATTACAGTCCCAGTTCATCTTTCACACCTCTTGGATAAAAATTATTAAGGTACCTGTCACCAAATTGCCTCAGATTTCTGACAGCACCCAATCCAGGTAAAATGTCTGCTTCTTTGAAAATTTACCAAAAGCACCTCAGGCCCTAATCTTATGATAAGCTCCTCCTAGTAGCCTTTTGTAGACATGCCACCTTGTTGGGCAGTTTTCCCTGTTACAGCAAGTAATAACTCCAGGTGTGTTTCCTTATGGTCTTTGACTAAAAAGCATCAACACTATTACACTCCTGACTTAAGAAGTCTTGATTTCTCCTCAATGACCACTGCCTTTGTGCATGGAAGAACCTAAAAAAGCATATATTTATACTGAATAAGAACAAGAAGGCTTGGGTGACAGAACACACATAACCTCATATTCAGGACAGCATGATGATGCTACTGATATTCAGCTTCGATTGTTATTTTCTTCAGCATCGAATAATATAGTTTCCAAAGCAATCCAGTACTCTCATTGAGACAGGGACTTAAATGATGAAGCATTGCTTGAGGTTACATCAGAATAAGATAAAGTGTTGGTAAGCAAAATTATTTTTCAATGCTTGTGGAAATCCATTTTCAAAAGGACAATTATTGCTTTGCATTTTCAAAGGCCATGCTAGAAAAAGTAATAAACAGGTAATTTTTCCTTAAAATGTTAACATTTTGTTTACCAACCCATCTTCGCTTTGTCAGAAGGCACATCTACCTAGAGGCATCCACTGTTGTCCTGCTGCTTCTCAGATATTCCAGACATTCCGTAGGCTGAACAGCACTCCATTCCCACGATATTTCCTTTCATCTCTCCTGGCACCTCTTCCTTCAGGGCTCTCTGCTAAGGGGAGATGCAAATTTAAGCAGAAAGGTAAATGGCTGTTAATAGCTAAATGTGTTTCCTTTTTAGAGGTAAAATACTATCACAAAAAAATATGGCCTCTGTTGTGGATGGCCTGAGTTTTAATTCTTGTACTTCTGGGTACAGGCTTTGCTGGGCAAGTCATTTATTCTCCTAGAACCATAATATTTTGCAACTGATAAAATAGTTCTGTTTCATTTAAGCACTTTCTGAGGGCCTCTCATGCTTTCAGAACCATGGATGACCACTGGGTTTACAACTATGCCACCCGAATTTGAGAATCTCACATTTGTTTTGTTCTTGCCTCACAAAATTGTTATGGAACTCAAATTAGACCATTTATATGAAAACATTTGGACAATTCTGTGTTATCATTAGGACAGCTGCATTTAAAAAATTTCCTTCATTGTGCTGAAGCACAGGAACAGGTAGGAGTGGGCATTTCAGGGAAAGAAATTGGCTAAAGATGAAGAAATCTCTGCTCAGAGATAACTTGCTTGGTGGTTTAAAGTTAATTACAAGAAAATTACTGTCCAAACTGAAGAACTGTTTTCTCCATTGTTTTATTCCCTAATATGTAAACTAAAAAGCTATTCTTTCCTTCCCGTCCATATGGAAGTGTCTTACTCTTTGCTTCTAGTCTGCAACACCATTAATGCTTTGGAGAAGGACAAATGAAATAAAGCCTAACCCCATATTACTTTCTATGCTCTGTAACAAATTATCACCAATTTAGCAGCTTAATACCACACATATTTATTGTCTCAAGTTTCCATGGGTCAGAAACACAGGTTTCTTCTCAGATTCTCACAAGACATCAATCAAGGTGTTGACTGGGCTATATTCTTGTCTGGAGACCTGACAGGAAAAAATCTGCTTCTAAACCATCTCAGTTTGTTGGCAGAATTAATTTCCTTGCACTCGTATGACTGAGGGTCCTGACTTTTTGCTATCTGTCAACCAGAGGCTGCCTTTAGGTTCTAGAGCAAGTTTGTCCAACCCGCGGCCCACAGGTAGCGTGCAGCCTAGGACGGCTTTGAATGGGGCCCAACACAAATTTGAAAACTTTCTGAAAACATTATGAGGTTTTTTTTTGCAATTTTTAAAAAGCTCATCAGCTATCATTAGTGTTAGTGTATTTTGTGTGTGGCCCAAGACAATTCTTCTTCCAACGTGGCCCAGGGAAGCCAAAAAATCGGACACCCCTGTTCTAGTTCCTGCCACACAGACTTTGTCAACATGGCCACATACTTTAACAAGTCACTTCAGGGAGGACCATCCAAGACTCTTTTTAAAGGGATTCATCTGATTAGGTCAGACACATCCTGGATACTCTCCCTTATGATTATTTCAGTATATACTGATTTGGGATCTTAATTACATCCACAAAGTCCCTTCACCTTTGCCATATTTTATGGCTAGAGCAAGTCACAGGTCCTATCCACACTCTAAGGGAGGGGATTATAAAGGGCATGAAATATCAGAGAGTGGGAATCATGAGGGTCACCTTAGGGGCTGTGCACCACAGTCCTTAGAAGAAATCAAAGAGAAAAGTTTTTTTTTAACAAGCTAAATTTGCTCTATTCTTAAATCAAATGCAGTGTACCCTTTACTTAACTAATCTATTACAGTTTTTTTTGTTTTGTAAGCAGCTTTAGGAAATAGAACTGCATCTCCACAGGGGAGATAGGCAGTGCACGCATGCAATGCATGGAGAGTAGGAGGGCTAGTCTGATGATATTAGCAATAATAATACTTAACTATTAACTATATGTTATGGATTGTTTTAAGTATTTCACATAAATTTTTTCACTTAATCCTCACAGCAATCCTATGCAGTAGTTTATCTTATTATGCAGAGAAAAAATGAGATCGTCTGGAAAATCAACATAGGAATGCCTAGTAATCTGGAAGATCAACTCAGGAATGCCTAGTAATATCTGTACCCTTGGTGCTTAATGTGGTATGTAAGTGGTTGCTCAATCCAGATTTGTTGAGCTAATATGCTGAAATATTCATAATCAACATTTGGAGTCTATAATACTTACATAGTCATTAAACTAAAGGTTCTTGGCAACTTGAAATCAATAAAAAACAAGCTGGTTGTTAGGTTTTCTAGGATTCTGAACTTGACTCTCCTTTTTCACTTGTTGAGAACTTGAGATAATCACCTCAAATTCCCAGATTCCCATAACCTTTCCTTTAAAAATAAGGATGTGAAGCTGGATCATCTGTAAGGTTCTGTCTATATTTAGGTAAAATACATTCAATATGCATGGGGAATTTTTCACACAGAGTCTGTCTAATAACTAAAAAAATTTCCAAATACATTAACTATATATATTTACAGTAGAAATAATGCTAAGCGAATGGAGTTTATATTTGAACAAGAGTTTTGCTACTAGAGAGACCTAAGTTTGCATTCCAGCCCTAAAACTTATTAGCTGCAAGTAACTTTGCCTCTTTAAACCTAAATCTCCTCCCCTTTGAAACTGGAAGAAAAGAACTACCTTGCCAACCTTTTTTGGGACTCAATTAAAATAACTTACATAAAGCAATTAGTGTAATATCTGGTGCAGTGATGTTGCTCACTTTCTCTTCTCATTTGAAAAAAAAAAGAAATGAACAATCTAAAAACACCACCAAATGAATTTTATCTTCACATAGCAATTCAAACTTTGAAAACATAAACTTCTGAAATTTTCATTTGGATGTTTGTAAACATGTAACAACCCACAGTAGATGTGTGTGTGTGTGTGTGTGTGTGTGTAAAGATATTGTGTGAATAAAGAAGTTCCCTTGTTAGCCGAATGAATCTTATAAGTCAGAAGACTTGAATATAAAATGTTTCCCTTGGTGGTTATAAAGGAAAGTCATGTGTGCATTTCTGAATGTTCCATTACACACACTTTAATTGCAGTGGTATTTTAATTGCACAGTGATTGCAGTTTTACAAGCAAGACTTATAAAAATAGTCTATGCTATACTATATTGAATGAAGCATTCCAGCATTTAAGAAGATGATATAAATAAGGGTTGTAAACTACATTAAGCTCTTTTTATAAGGTGATTGCTCTTTAATTCCAACTTCACTGCCCACAGGCTGAAAACTGTTGGAGAATGAACACTGTAATTGACTAGCATGGGAGATTTTAACACTTACTTGTAGTGTTGAGGGAAATCAATTTTTGTACATCTTCTCAACTGAGCTAAAATCTCTATCTAGAGCATTCCTATTAACTGTCCATCTTATCAACCTGCCTTTATAAGTTTCTTTCTAATTTCTTTGTGGGATACCCTTGCTCACATAATCAAAAATAAACATGGATATGTTATGCTTTTAAGATCAGATATGGCTTCTTTAATCACTCCTTTGTGGCTATTACAGGTATTAAGAAAACACATGGTTGAAAGATTATCTTTTTAGAAGTCCTATGTCCACAATATCTGCCTCAGTCTTTTCCCATGTCCCTTTGTTATTAATTTCTTTTCCATATCTGGCCCAAATATATTCAGAGAAATGGACATTGCTATGAATAACACACTGACACAGACAGATTTGTTTAAAGAAATTGAAAAGCCCGAAGGACACAGTAGCTGTTTTTCATCTGTGGTCCCTCTACACAGGACTACTTTATAAATAAGTAGCTTGTATTTACGAGACTCTAGCCATCAGAATAGTTCAGGATTGAACCAGCTTTGCTGAAAGATAATACAACTAGTTGTTGGAACTATTTTGCTTCTGAATCTACAGAATTAACTAAATCTGCTTCCAATGTCCTACTTAGCACGTATACTAGAAATTCTTTGGCTTCTAACTTGAGAGTACTGTTTGTACATGTTTTAAGTTTGTTTTCTCCTGTCCTGTAATGTGAATTGAAAAAGCATAGTATGAACAAATGTATTTCTATTAGTTTCCCAATCTTATGAAATAAAGAAGTTGGAAACTAACTGGCTTTTGGGGCTTTTTTTGTTATAATCTATGATTTTATCTTTCTAGGATTCCATATTTTTTCATCAGATAGTTGAAAACAATTGGTACCTTTTATTTCTTTTTTTATTTTCTCCACAGGCCAAATTATCTATAACATGCTTATTTGATTAGTTAATGAGATTGGAAATAGATACATAAAATTGCATCACTTCTTTCCTTGAAAACAATTGACAACAAAAATCATGGAAAAATAAAGAGGTAAAAACTCAAATGATGAAACAAACAAAAGAAATCATCAAGTCCTCAGTGAATTAGAGTAAAATTTGGACCAACCAGATAAAACCCTCAAAGAGGTTATTTGCCTTTTCAGTCATCGGGCATCTAACTTGCAGAGCCTTTCAGAAGTTGGTGATCTTCCAAACTGGCGATCTATCCATTGAACCATAACTACATGGACCTTAGACAAGTTATAGATGCCAGGCAGAACTCACATGATGCCAAGAAATGTCAGGGAAAGGTAATAATCAAATTAGACAGACATGTCATCCTGAGAGAAAGCAGATTTTCATCACGGCTGAGGATTTAGCTCTATAGTTGCTGATCTTGGTTAGCTGAAGAGTGGTGGGAGAAAAATCAACATATAGAGACTCACTGAAGGGCTGGATTCACTGAGAGTCAGGCCTCCTCACAACTGGTAAGTGGAAATACTCTCAGCATTGAGTGTCAGAGACAAAGAATTTTAATTCTGTTGCTCTAAACCTAAGATGCTTACTTTCTCAACTCATCTCCTGGGTACTTCTCCCTCTTGTATTTAATTAAAGCTTGGTTGTAGTAGATACGTTTGATTGGGACTTAATACTCATTTCAATATCATTTTAGTTTGTTCTTCTGTGCTTCAGAGTTTAGAAAGCTAAAATCCCTATTTTCTAGCTCCCTTGTAGCTGGGGACGTGAAACTTGTGTACGTTCTGCCAATTAGATGCATTCATATGAATTTTGGAATGAGGAAGTGCTGTTTCTATTTTTTCTGCTGTCAAGCTAGGTCATGTTCCCTCACACTCCCCCGCAACATTCAGTGTTAGTTCCTAGCATTCAGGGTGTCAAGAGGCAGAATGTGGGACATCTATTTTGTGCTGGTGTGCACCTGTATAGGATGGCATGGCTATAGGGTCAGGAACTGAAGCCACTTAATGACCAATGGATTAAAGCTACAGTGATATGTACTTGAAGTCAATGTAAAAGAAGAGCTAGTAACTCCACTGGAAGATCAGTTCTGTGTTGCTTATCATGGAATAATGCCTGTCAGACCATTCCTTTAGCTCTTCTAATTTGCTTTAAATTTGTTCTTCTTAAATTAATTGGAGGCATTTCTGTTCCATATAACTGAAATCTGCTTGGAATGTTGACCCAAAGGCATTTACTTATTCAAAGATGAATTATAACTAGTATGGTTATAATTATAATATAGTTATAATTATATAGTTATATATTATATAATATATAATACAGTTAATATTAACTATATTAAAGTTAATATATAATATAATATATATAATATAATTATTAGAATAACTAGAATTATACAATGGTTATAAAATTACTGAAGATAGGGTTCAGCAGGCTTTTTCTGTAAAGGACCAGACGATAAATATTTTTGGCTTACTGGGCCATACAGTCCTTATTTCAACATTAATTTTATATAATTATAATATAGTTATAACTAATATAGTTCATAAATGCCCTTATTGTTTAAAAGTACTCCAAAAGCACTGTAGATAAATAAAAAGTTCAAAACATTAAAAATAAAAGACAAGGCCGGGTACAGTGGCTCACATCTGTAATCCCAACACTCTGGGAGGCCAAGTCGGGCAGATCACCCGAGGTTGGGAGTTCTAGACCAGCTTGACCAACATGGAGAAACCCTGTCTCTACTAAAAATACAAAATTAGCTGGGCGTGGTGACGCATGCCTGTAATCCCAGTTACTTGGGAGGCTGAGGCGAGAGAATCACTTGAACCTGGGAGGCAGAGGTTGCGGTGAGCTGAGATCATGCCATTGCACTCCAGCCTCGGCAATAAGAGCAAAAATCTCTCTTAAAAAAAAAAGACAAAAACAATTTTAGAAAACAGTTACACACGGTATAACTACGCATTTTAAAGAAATCTACATTAAATCAAGGATATTAGAAAAAAATTGGCTTCTCTGAAACAAAGGTTGAGATGCTATATAAGACTTCAATGAAGAAAAATGAGAATAAAAGAGAAACATTAAGTTGCAGAATGCAAAAAGGAAGAAAATTCATTGAAAGAGGATCAAATTTGGATCAATATATTAAGAATGGAAATAAACAAAAGAATGAAACGTCATTGAGTGTATTTAACTGACTTCTATTAATTCCTGTCCAATCAAGTAGATACAAATTTGAATGGCCCTCTAACATGTATACCAAAATCTGCACCCTAATATCAGTGACCATATCTTCATCTGAAATGCATACATGACAAAATTTTAGAAAATTGACTGTATACTTGGTCACATACATTAAAAGAATCTCTAATAATTTTCTAAATATTAAAATATACCACATTCTCTTTTAATGTAATAAAGCAATTTATTAATAATAAGAAAAACCACTATGTCTTAACGCACGATATACATAAGTTTTAAACACTTTTAATTCTGTAAGAAAACAAAAATTAGAAGTCATATATAGCCAACAAATACTCACAAGCAAGCATTATATATCAGTACCAATAGAACATGGCTAAAGCAGTGTTCAATGTTCTAATAACTTAACATTTTAAATCTTAAAAACTGTGGCAGACATTGTTAGTTTCCTAACCAACAGCTCCATATTCCCTAATTACTTGCTGGCAGAAATTTCTTTCCATAGTTTGGGCTTAAAATAGCAAATGCTTTGTTGGATAGAGTTAAATTTGCATGTGGAGTTGAGAACTGCTGTATCTACCTAGAAAATATGAGTGGTGATAACTCTGATATGGCAAGAATGACAGACTAGAAAGATAGAGAATAGAGGATGATCCTTGAAGACATCAACGAACTGCTGAACCAGCTGTGGAATCACCCTGCCTCCAGACTTGCTATGTGAGATAATAAATGCCCTTATTGTTTAAACTACACTTACAGTTATGTACTCTTTCAGCAGAAAGAGATACTACAAGCAAGAAAGAAGATAAATGAATTTGGCCGGGCGCAGTGGCTCACGCCTGTAATCCCAGCACTTGGGGAGGCTGAGGCAGGCGGATCACCTGAGGTCGGGAGTTCGAGACCAGCCTGACCAACATGGAGAAACCCCATGTCCACTAAAAATACAAAATTAGCCAGGCGTGGTGGCACATGCCTATAATCCCAGCTACTAGGGAGGCTGAGGCAAGAGAATTGCTTGAACCTGGGAGGCAGAGGTTGCGGTCAGCTAAGATCACGCTATTGCACTCCAGCCTGGGAAACAAGAGTGAAACTCCATCTCAAAAAAATAATAATAATAAAATAAATAAATAAATACTCAATTTAAAATTTAGCAAGAGAGCAATAAAATACATATAAGGAAAGAAAATGGAGGAAACAGAAAATGGGAGCAACATGGATGAATGTTTAGTAGACCTTAAAAGAAATACATAAGGGGTGGAGCCAAGATGGCCGAATAGGAAGAGCTCCAATCTACATCTCCCAGCGTGAGCGACGCAGAAGAGGAGTGATTTCTGCATTTCTATCTGAGGTACCGGGTTCATCTCACTAGGGAGTGCCAAACAGTGGGTGCAGGATAGTCGGTGCAGTGCACCATGCGCGAGCTGAAGCAGGGTGAGGCATTGCCTCACTCGGGAAGTGCAAGGGGTCAGGGAGTTCCCTTTCCTAGTCAAAGAAAGGGGTGACAGACAGCACCTGGAAAACTGGGTCACTCCCACCCTAATACTGCGCTTTTCCAACGGGCTTGGAAAACGGCACACCAGGAGATTTTGTCCCGCACCTGGCTCGGAGGGTCCTACGCCCACGGAGTCTCACTGATTGCTAGCACAGCAGTCTGAGATCAAACCACAAGGCGGCAGCAAGGCTAGGGGAGGGGGGCCCGCCATTGCCCAGGCTTGTTTAGGTAAACAAAGCAGCCGGGAAGGTCAAACTGGGTGGAGCCCACCACAGCTCAGGG
The DNA here is from genome assembly GCF_028878055.3 of Symphalangus syndactylus. Taxonomy (NCBI): domain Eukaryota; kingdom Metazoa; phylum Chordata; class Mammalia; order Primates; family Hylobatidae; genus Symphalangus; species Symphalangus syndactylus. The sequence goes on along the minus strand of NC_072447.2, from coordinate 42,094,310 downwards.
AGGCCTGCCTGCCTCTGTAGGCTCCACCTCTGGGGGCAGGGCACAGACAAACAAAAAGTCAGCAGTAACCTCTGCAGACATAAATGTCCCTGTCTGACAGCTTTGAAGACAGTAGTGGTTCTCCCAGCACCCAGCTGGAGATCTGAGAATGGGCAGACTGCCTCTTAAAGTGGGTCCCTGACCCCCGAGCAGCCTAACTGGGAGGCACCCCCAGTAGGGACAGACTGATACCTCACTCGGCCGGGTACTCCTCTGAGGCAAAACTTCCAGAGGAATGATCAGACAGCTGAATTTGCGGTTCACGAAAATCTGCTGTTCTGCAGCCACCGCTGCTGACACCCAGCCAAACAGGGTCTGGAGTGCACCTCTAGCAAACTCTAACAGACCTGCAGCTGAGGGTCCTGTCTGTTAGAAGGAAAACTAACAAACAGAAAGGACACCCACACCAAAAACCCATCTGTACATCACCATCAACAATGACCAAAAGTAGAAAAAAACACAAAGATGGGGAGAAAACAGAGCGGAAAAACTGGAAACTCTAAAAAGCAGAGCGCCTCTCCTCCTCCAAAGAAACGCAGTTCCTCACCAGCAACGGAACAAAGCTGGACGGAGAATGAATTTGACGAGTTGAGAGAAGAAGGCTTCAAACGATCAAACTACTCCGAGCTACAGGAGGAAATTCAAACCAATGGCAAAGAAGTTAAAAACTTTGAAAAAAATTAGACGAATGTATAACTAAAATAACCAATGCAGAGAAGTGCTTGAAGGAGCTGATGGAGCTGAAAGCCAAGTTTCAAGAACTACGTGAAGAATGCAGAAGCCTCAGTAGCCATTGGGATCAACTGGAAGAAAGGGTATCAGTGATGGAAGATGAAATGAATGAAATGAAGTGAGAAGGGAAGTTTAGAGAAAAAAGAATAAAAAGAAATGAACAAAGCCTCCAAGAAATATGGGACTATGTGAAAAGACCAAACCTACGTCTGATTGGTGTACCTGAAAGTAACGGGGAGAATGGAACCAAGTTGGAAAACACTCTACAGGATATTATCCAGGAGAATTGCTCCAATTTAGCAAGGCAGGCCAACATTCAGATTCAGGAAATACAGAGAACGCCACAAAGATACTCCTCGAGAAGAGCAACTCCAAGACACATAATTGTCAGATTCACCAAAGTTGAAATGAAGGAAAAAATGTTAAGGGCAGCCAGAGAGAAAGGTCAGGTTACCCACAAAGGGAAGCCCATCAGACTAACAGCTGATCTCTCGGCAGAAACTCTACAAGCCAGAAGACAGTGGGGGCCAATATTCAACGTTCTTAAAGAAAAGAATTTTCAACCCAGAATTTCAAATCCAGCCAAACTAAGCTTCATAAGTGAAGGAGAAATAAAATACTTTACAGACAAGCAAACGCTGAGTGATTTTGTCACCACCAGACCTGCCCTAAAAGAACTCCTGAAGGAAGCACTAAACATGGAAAGGAACAACCGGTACCAGCCACTGCAAAAACATGCCAAATTGTAAAGACCATCGAGGCTAGGAAGAAACTGCATCAACTAAAGAGCAAAATAACCAACTAACATCATAATGACAGGATCAAATTCACACATAACAATAGTAACTGTAAATGTAAATGGGCTAAATGCTCCAATTAAAAGACACAGACTGGCAAATTGGATAAGGAGTCAGGACCCATCAGTGTGCTGTATTCAGGAAACCCATCTCACGTGCAGAAACACACATAGACTCAAAATAAAGGGATGGAGGAGGATCTACCAGGCAAATGGAAAACAAAAAAGGCAGGGGTTGCAATCCTAGTCTCTGATAAAACAGACTTTAAACCAACAAAGATCAAAAGAGACAAAAAAGGCCATTACATTGTGGTAAAGTGATCAATTCAACAAGAAGAGCTAACTATCCTAAATATATATGCACCCAATACAGGAGTACCCAGATTCATAAAGCAAGTCCTGAGTGACCTACAAAGAGACTTAGACTCCCACACAATAATAATGGGAGACTTTAACACCCCACCGTCAACATTAGACAGATCAACGAGACAGAAAGTTAATGAGGATACCCAGGAATTGAACTCAGCTCTGCACCAAGCAGACCTAATAGACATCTACAGAACTCTCCACCCCAAATCAACAGAATGTACATTTTTTTCAGCACCACACCACACCTATTCCAAAGTTGGCCACATAGTTGGAAGTAAAGCTCTCCTCAGCAAATGTAAAAGAACAGAAATTATAACAAACTCTGTCTCTCAGACCACAGTGCAATCAACCTAGAACTCAGGATTAAGAAACTCACTCAAAACCACTCAACTACATGGAAACTGAACAACCTGCTCCTGAATGACTACTGGGTACATAACGAAATGAAGGCAGAAATAAAGATGTTCTTTGAAACCAAGGAGAACAAAGACACAACATACCAGAATCTCTGGGACACATTCAAAGCAGTGTGTAGAGGGAAATTTATAGCACTAAATGCCCACAAGAGAAAGCAGGAAAGATCCAAAATTGACACCCTAACATCACAATTAAAAGAACTAGAAAAGCAAGAGCAAACACATTCAAAAGCTGGCAGAAGGCAAGAAATAACTAAAATCAGGGCAGGACTGAAGGAAATAGAGACACAAAAAACCCTTCAAAAAATTAATGAATCCAGGAGCTGGTTTTTTGAAAAGATCAACAAAATTGATAGACCGCTAGCAAGATTAACAGAGAAGAAAAGAGAGAAGAATCAAATAGATGCAATAAAAATTGATAAAGGGGATATCACCACCGATCCCACAGAAATACAATCTACCATCAGAGAATACTACAAACACTTCTACACAAATAAACCAGAAAATCTAGGAGAAATGGATAAATTCTTCCACAAATACACCCTCCCAAGACTAAACCAGGAAGAAGTTGAATCTCTGAATAGACCAATAACAGGCTCTGAAATTGTGGCAATAATCAATAGTTTACCAATGAAAAAGAATCCAGGACCTGATGGATTCACAGCCGAATTCTACCAGAGGTACAAGGAGGAACTGGTACCATTCCTTCTAAAACTATTCCAATCAATAGAAAAAGAGGGAATCCGCCTTAACACATTTTATGAGGCCAGCATCATCCTGATACAAAAGCCTGGCAGAGACACAACCAAAAAAGAGAATTTCAGACAATATCCTTGATGAACATTGATGCAAAAATCCTCGATAAAATACTGGCAAACCGAATCCAGCAGCACATCAAAAAGCTTATCCACCATGATCAAGTGGGCTTCATCCCTGGGATGCAAGGCTAGTTCAACATGATCAAATCAATAAATGTAATCCAGCATATAAACAGAACCAAAGACAAAAACCACATGATTATCTCAATAGATGCAGAAAAGGCCTTTGACAACATTCAACAAGCCTTCATGCTAAAAACTCTCAGTAAATTAGGTACCGATGGGACATATCTCAAAATAATAAGAGCTATGACAAACCCACAGCCAATATCATACTGAATGGGCAAAAACTGGAAGCATTCCCTTTGAAAACGGGCACAAGAGAGGGATGCCCTCTCTCACCACTCCTATTCAACATAGTGTTGGAAGTTCTGGCCAGGGCAATCAGGCAGGAGAAGGAAATAAAGGGTATTCAATTAGAAAAAGAGAAAGTCAAATTGTCCCTGTTTGCAGATAACATGATTGTATATCTAGAAAACCCCATTGTCTCAGCCCAAAATCTCCTCAAGCTGATAAGCAACTTCAGCAAAGTCTCAGGATACAAAATCAATGTACAAAAATCACAAGCATTCTTGTACGCCAATCACAGACAAACAGAGATCCAAATCATGAGTGAACTCCCATTCACAATTGCTTCAAAGAGAATAAAATACCTAGGAATCCAACTTACAAGGGATGTGAAGGACCTCTTCACGGAGGACTACAAACCACTGCTCAATGAAATAAAAGAGGATACAAACAAATGGAAGAACATTCCATGCTCATGGGTTGGAAGAATCAATATCGTGAAAATGGCCATACTGCCCAAGGTAATTTATAGATTCAATGCCATCCCCATCAAGCTACCAATGACTTTCTTCACAGAATTGGAAAAAACTACTTTAAAGTTCATATGGAACCAAAAAAGAGCCCGCATTGCCAAGTCAATCCTAAGCCAAAAGAACAAAGCTGGAGGCATCACGCTACCTGACTTCAAACTATACTACAAGGCTACAGTAACCAAAACAGCAAGGTACTGTTACCACAACAGAGACATAGATCAATGGAACAGAACAGAGCCCTCAGAAATGATGCCGCATATCTACAACTATCTGATCTTTGACAAACCTGACAAAAATAAGCAATGGGGAAAGGATTCCCTATTTAATAAATGGTGCTGGGAAAACTGGCTAGCCATATGTAGAAAGCTGAAACTGGATCCCTTCCTTACACCTTATACAAAAATTAATTCAAGATGGATTAAAGACTTAAATGTTAGACCTAAAACCATTAAAATCCTATAAGAAAACCTAGGCAATACCATTCAGGACACAGGCATGGGCAAGGACTTCATGTCTAAAACACCAAAAGCAATGGCAACAAAAGCCAAAATTGACAAATGGGATCTAATTAAACTAAAGAGCTTCTGCACAGCAAAAGAAACTACCATCAGAGTGAACAGGCAACCTACAGAATGGGAGAAAATTTTTGCAACCTACTCATCTGACAAAGGGCTAATATCCAGAATCTACAATGAACTCAAACAAATTTACAAGAAAAAAACAAATAACCCCATCAAAAAGTGGGCAAAGGACATTAACAGACACTTCTCAAAAGAAGACATTTATGCAGCCAAAAAACACATGAAAAAATGCTCATCATCACTGGCCATCAGAGAAATGCAAATCAAAACCAGAATGAGATACGATCTCACACCAGTTAGAATGGCGATTCTTAAAAAGTCAGGAAACAACAGGTGCTGGAGAGGATGTGGAGAAATAGGAACACTTTTACACTGTTTGTGGGACTGGAAACTAGTTCAACCTTTGTGGAAGTCAGTGTGGCGATTCCTCAGGGATCTAGAACTAGAAATACCATTTGACCCAGCCATCCCATTACTGGGAATATACCCAAAGGACTATAAATCATGCTGCTATAAAGACACACGCACACATGTTTATTGCAGCACTATTCACAATAGCAAAGACTTGGAACCAACCCAAATGTCCAACAACAATAGACTGGATTAAGAAAATGTGGCATATATGCACCATGGAATACTATGCAGCCATAAAAAATGATGCGTTCATGTCCTTTGTAGGGACATGGATGAAACTGGAAACCATCATTCTCAGTAAACTATCACAAGGACAAAAAACCAAACACCGCATGTTCTCACTCATAGGTGGGAATTGAACAATGAGAACTCATGGACACAGGAAGGGGAACATCACACTCTGGGGACTGTCGTGGGGGGAGGGGGACAGTATTAGGAGATATATCTAATGCTAAATGACGAGTTAATGGGTGCAGCACACCAACATGGCACATGTATACATATGTAACAAACCTGCACATTGTGCCCATGTACCCTAAGCTTAAAGTATAATAATAATAATAATAAAAAGAAATACATATAGTAAACAAACTGAAAGCTGGTTATTTGAGGGGGAAATGGAGCAAATAATAATATAATCAACTAGCTAATTTAATTTTTAAAAAGAAAGTACAAATATATTTTGAAATAAAAATGAAACAATAATAGTTAAGAAAAAAAGATAGTATCTTCCTCAAATATTTGCAAGGACCAGAAAGTTATATTAATTGTGTATTTTAGGATATATTAATTATAGTAAGTTTATTCCAGAAGTAAACAATCTAAACATTACAATTCCATCAAGGAAATTGAGAATACTTTTAAAGAATATGTCTCAAAAAGGTACCAAATCTTGGTAGTTTAACATAAAATTGCTAGGAAACCTTCAGGGAGTATAAATGCAATGATATTTAAACTGTAGAGCATATAAAGAATACGGACAGTTCCAAATTCTTTTCATCAAACCAGCATAATTTATATACTTATTATTCCTTACTCTTGTCTAATTCCATTGGCTAGTACTAATAGAACAAAGTAAAATCATTAAGATATGTATTAATATATTTCACCAAGAGAAAAAATATATATGATTCTCTCTGTAGGTGTCCAAATGGATTTCATCAAATTCAAAATCCAGTTCTAATTTGGGGAAGGGTAGGATACTTTTATACACTAGTAATATGGGAATATTTTAATGTAAATATTAAAAGCCAAGTGTATGATTAATTGTGAAATGCTAGATGAAATTTTATCTAATTTAAGATTATAAAAGTATTTTTACTATCATGACCATTATTTTGCATTGTTATTGTAGTACTAACCAATGGAATTAAGAATGAGAATAGAATAAGAGATACATAAACTAATACGGAATAGCAAAAGTTTTATTATTTGGTAATAGACTCACATGCCTGGAGACCCAAGAAAATCAGCTTAAAAATTATTAGAATAACTAGAATTATACAATGGTTATAAAATTACTGAAGGCAGGGGTCAGCAGGCTCTTTCTGTAAAGGACCAGATGGTAAATATTTTTGGCTTACTGGGCCATACGGTCCTTATTTCAACATTAATTTTGTTTTTATAGCATTGAAAGTAGACATAGATAATACACAATCAAATGGGCAAAGACATTTTCCAATAAAGCTTCAGTCGCAAGCATATAAAGTGGACTGGATATGACCTAAGGGCCTTAGGTTGCCAATCCTTGAATAGGTATAAAATCTTTTATTTGAATAGCACCCAGTTAAAAAATGTAATGAAAGAAAACAATCTCACTTATAATAAGGAGAGAAAGTAAGGTTTAGAAATGTATAAGATTTGTATGAAAAGATTTGAAAGTTCAATTGAAGTAAGACTATTGGAAGCCTAAGATTGCTGTTAGCCTTGAAGACTAAATATATAAATATATCTTTTCTCCTCAAGTTAATGTAGAAATTTAATATGACCCCTATAAAATAAACAATGTAATTATTTGTCATACGTTTAAATTTCATGTGAAATAAGAAAACAAGAATACTGAACGAATTACATTTATTAAACTATATTTTCATTTGGAAAATAAAGCACAGGCAGAATAAACAAAATAGTGAGTTCAGAATGAGATTTCCAAAATATGAAAATTTAGCATGTATTAAATGTGGCATTTCAGATCAAGTAATTAATGAAAAACAATGTTCGAGAACAACTGGAGTGAAAGTAGAAGTCATTAAAATAATCTGTTTAATAATTTTACATTGAGCAAGAAAGAAGCCAAAAACCTAGAAGCTCTAAAAAAATTGACAAATCTGTTTAAACAACCAAAATAGCTGTGTCAATGATGCTTCTGCTGCTGCTGATAGTTGCAGATTGCTTAATATGTGCTAGTTGTTATTCTAAAAATTTAAATGGATTAGCTGCTTAAATCCTTCCAAAGACAAAATACTAGCCCTACCGCAGAAAGTGGTTTTACAGATAGGGATCTGGCACAGAGAAGTCAGCTAGTAAATAGTGGAGGAATTTCATCTTCTTTATGGCAAAGTAGAACATACACAGTTATCAAAATACAAATAAAACATGCAAAAATATTAGCCAGCTACATGGAGAAGGGGTTATTTCACTGACATATGCTAAGTTATTTTATACTAATAATAAAAATCTACAAAACAACAAAAAATGGGCAGATGTAATAATGTACACTTCATAAAGAAAATAATGTACAACATATGAGCAGACATGTTAGAAGGTTCAAATTCTAAATAGAAGAATAAAAGAATAAAAAGTTGAGGTAAAGATTTTTATTATAGTAACATAGATCTGAAAGTTTGTAATTCATTGAGGTATGTGGTGAGAAAAAAATGAAAGAAAAGAATCATTTGAAGTGCAATTTGGGAGTATTTTACTTATCTTACACATACATTTATAAACATGATAAAAACACACTAAAACATGTAAAATGTTTGCCATTTCAGCATTACTAATTAATAGCTAAATCCTGAAATGCACCTAAGGGTTGTTTTAGTCATACTTTATTTTAAAAAATTATGATAGCTACAATTGCAATATTAGCTATTAAAACAAATAGAAATCCTGTCCTTACACGCAGATATTGAAGCGCATAAAAGATACTCTAAAAAAACATAAACAAATTGCAAATACAAATGTAAAAATTGTGTATATTACTCATTTAAGTAATTTTTTTTTTAAAAATATGGGTATATGCTAGGGATATTTCCAGAAGGTTCACAAGAAATTTATGATGGTTCCTGTAAGGAAAGAGGGCTATAAGTTTGTATATGCAACTGTGTGTGTTTAGGACATTTTTATCATGTTTTTTCCCCAATAAAATAACTTAAAATTATGTTAAATATCGTAGGTGAAAGGATAAATACAGATATACATAGTAAGAAAATAGATAAAGATATATAAAAATAGTAGTATAATTAACAATTACACGTGTGGATTTGTACAGTGAAAAAGGACATTTTGAAACAAAGAAATTGTTATAGAATATAGGTATACCTTTTGTGTATCTACAGAGATATACTATATATATGTGTGTATCTATATATACACACACAATAGATATACAATATAGATATACCTTTTGGCAATTTCTTTTCTGAAGAAGTAAATTTATGGAAAATCAAAACTTCTACTGATAAAGAGCAATTCTGAATAAATTTTAGAGATTATTTTTCTGAAGTTTTTATATCCTAATACATACATATGTATAATTTTTCACTCATTAAAAATGTGATGAATATAGGAATAATTTCTATTTATGACAATGCCATAAAACACTGTGCTCCTATTAATGAATCTGAGGACAATTATTTGCCTGCAAAAGATTTTATTATTTTTTCTAAAATAAATTGTAACCCAGTAGATTGTCATGGTGTACTCTCCCTTCACTTACTATTTTTCTTCTCTTGCCACCAGCTAGAAATGAAATATCATAAGCATACTTAACAAACATGAGATGAACATAGAATATTTTTCATTAAATAGAGGGTTAAATAATACTGCTTTGTCTTAAATTTATATTTAATTCTAGCTGTTTACACTTTAATAATATTTATAGCAATTACCACAGTTGGATTATATATAGACTTTGCATGAGGGAATGTGTAAAATAATTTAATAGCAAGAATTTAGTCTGATTATGTTTAGAAGTTGGTGGGAATATTTTTTCTGTTCTTTTTGGTTTGAGTAATGGCAAATTTAAGAGGAAAAGTTAACAATGAATAGAGGAAAAGATTCATTGTAGTAACTAAAATAAATGCAAGGGACATGATCTCATTCCCTATTAGCATGGACATCAATGCAAGTCATCACTGTAAAAACCAAAAGGTAAGGGAGAGACTCTTTCAGGCTAGTCATGAGTATAAAGAATAGAGGATATTTAGTAAATATTAATACATGTACTTCCTAGGGATGACAATGTGCATTTAATATATTCATCACTTTATATCACATTGTTTTGCAGAGATAAAGTACTTAATTATTCAAAAGGAAAAGGAGATGGTTTTTACTGTGAAAAAGCTTATTTAAGGATATAGATAATACATAATTATGGGGGAGCCAAGATGGCCGAATAGGAACAGCTCCGGTCTCCAGCTCCCAGCCTGAGCGACACAGAAGATGGGTGATTTCTGCATTTCTGCTTGAGGTACCAGTTTCATCTCACTAGGGAGTGCCAAACAGTGGGTACAGGACAGTTAGTGAAGAGCACTGTGCACGAGCCGAAGCAGGGCGAGGCATTGCCTCACTCGGGAAGTGCAATGGGTCAGGGAGTTCCCTTTCCTAGTCAAAGAAAGGGGTAACAGACGGCACCTGGAATATCAGGTGGGTCAGTCCCACCCTAATACTGCGCTTTTCCAACGGGCCTGGAAAACGGCACACTAGGAGACTGTGTCCCGCACCTGGCTCGGAGGGTCCTATGCCCAGGGAGTCTCGCTGATTGCTAGCACAGCAGTCTGAGATCAAGCTGCAAGGTGGCAGTGAGGCTGGGGGAGGGGCGGACGCCATTGCCCAGGCTTGCTTAGGTAAACAAAGCAGCCAGGAAGCTCGAACTGGGTGGAGCCCACCACAGCTCAAGGAGGCCTGCTGCCTCTGTAGGCTCCACCTCTGGAGGCAGGGCACAGACAAACAAAAAGTCAGCAGGAACCTCCACAGGCTTAAATGTCCCTGTCTGACTGAGAGCGTTGAAGAGAGTAGTGGTTCTCCCAGCACGCAGCTGGAGATCTGAGAACAGACAGACTGCCTCCTAAAGTGGGTCTCTCACCCCTGAGCAGCCTAACTGGGAGGCACCCCCCCAGTAGGGACAGACTGACACCTCACTTGGCTGGGTAATCCTCTGAGACAAAACTTCCAGAGGAACTATCAGACAGCTGAATTTGTGGTCTCACGAAAATCCGCTGTTCTGCAGCCACCGCTGCTGACACCCAGCCAAACAGGGTCTGGAGTGGACCTCTAGTAAACTCCAACAGACCTGCAGCTGAGGGTCCTGTCTGGTAGAAGGAAAACTAACAAACAGGAAGGACATCCACACCAAAAACCCATCTGTACATCACCATCATCAAAGACCAAAAGTAGATAAAACCACAAAGATGGGGAAAAAACAGAGCAGAAAAACTGGAAACTCTAAAAACCAGAGCACCTCTTCTCCTCCAAACGAACGCAGTTCCTCACCAGCAATGGAACAAAGCTGGATGGAGGATGACTTTGACGAGTTGAGAGAAGAAGACTTCAGACGATCAAACTACTCTGAGCTACGGGAGGAAATTCAAAACAATAGCAAAGAAGTTAAAAACTTTGAAAAAAATTAGAAGAATGGATAACTAGAATAACCAATGGAGAGAAGGGCTTAAAGGAGCTGATGGAACTGAAAGCCAAGTTTCGAGAACTACGCGAAGATTGCAGAAGCCTCAGTAGCAGATGCGATCAACTGGAAGAAAGGGTATCGCTGATGGAAGATGAAATGAATGAAATGAAGCGAGAAGGGAAGTTTAGAGAAAAAAGAATAAAAAGAAATGAACAAAGCCTCCAAGAAATTTGGGACTATGTGAAAAGACCAAACCTACGTCTGATTGGTATACCTGAAAATGATGGGGAGAATGGAACCAAGTTGGAAAACACTCTGCAAGATATTATCCAGGAGAACTTCCCCAATCTAGCAAGGCAGGCCAACATTCAGATTCAGGAAATACAGAGAACGCCACAAAGATACTCCTCGAGAAGGGCAACTCCAAGACACATAATTGTCAGATTCACCAAAGTTGAAATGAAGGAAAAAATGTTAAGGGCAGCCAGAGAGAAAGGTCAGGTTACCCACAAAGGGAAGCCCATCACACTAACAGCTGATCTCTCGGCAGAAACTGTACAAGCCAGAAGACAGTGGGGGCCGATATTCAACATTCTTAAATAAAAGAATTTTCAACCTAGAATTTCATATCCAGCCAAACTAAGCTTCATAAGTGAAGGAGAAATAAAATACTTTACAGACAAGCAAATGCTGAGTGATTTTGTCACCACCAGGCCTGCCTTAAAAGAGCTCCTGAAGGAAGCACTAAACATGGAAAGGAACAACCGGTACCAGCCACTGCAAAAACATGCCAAATTGTAAAGACCATCGAGGCTAGGAAGAAACTGTATCAACTAACGAGCAAAATAACCAACTAACATCGTAGTGACAGGATCAGGTTCACACATAACAATATTAACTTTAAATGTAAATGGGCTAAATGCTCCAATTAAAAGACACAGACTGGCAAAGTGGATAAGGAATCAGGACCCATCAGTGTGCTGTATTCAGGAAACCCATCTCACGTGCAGAGACACACATAGACTCAAAATAAAGGGATGGAGGAAGATCTATCAAGCAAATGGAAAACAAAAAAAGGCAGGGGTTGCAATCCTAGTCTCTGATAAAATACACTTTAAGTCAACAAGGATCAAAAGAGACAAAGAAGGCCATTACATAATGGTAAAGTGATCAATTCAACAAGAAGAGCTAACTATCCTAAATATACATGCACCCAACAGAGGAGCACCCAGATTCATAAAGCAAGTCCTGAGTGACCTACAAAGGGACTTAAACTCCCACACAATAATAATGGGAGATTTTAACACCCTACTGTCAACAACAGACAGATCAATGAGACAGAAAGTTAACAAGGATATCCAGGAATTGAACTCAGCTCTACACAAAGTGGACCTAATAGACATCTACAGAACTCTCCACCCCAAATCAACAGAATATACATTTTTTTCAGCACCACACCACACCTATTCCAAAATTGACCACATAGTTGGAAGTAAAGCTCTCCTCAGCAAATGTAAAAGAACAGAAATTATAACAAACTGTCTCTCAGACCACAGTGCAATCAAACTAGAACTCAGGATTAAGAAACTCACTCAAAACCGCTCAATTACATGGAAACTGAACAACCTGCTCCTGAATGACTATTGGGTACATAAGGAAATGAAGGCAGAAATAAAGATGTTCTTTGAAACCAACGAGAACAAAGACACAACATACCAGAATCTCTGGGACACGTTCAAAGCAGTGTGTAGAGGGAAATTTATAGCACTAAACGCCCACAAGAGAAAGCAGGAAAGATCCAAAATTGACACCCTAACATCACAATTAAAAGAACTAGAAAAGCAAGAGCAAACCCATTCAAAAGCTAGCAGAAGGCTAGAAATAACTAAAATCAGAGCAGAACTGAAGGAAATAGAGACACAAAAAACCCTTCAAAAAATTAATGAATCCAGGAGCTGGTTTTTTGAAACGATCAACAAAATTGATAGACTGCTAGCAGGACTAATAAAGAAGAAAAGAGAGAAGAATCAAATAGATGCAATAAAAAATGAAAAAGGGGATATCACCACCGATCCCACAGAAATACAATCTACCATCAGAGAATACTACAAACACCTCTATGCAAATAAACCAGAAAATCTAGAAGAAATGGATAAATTCCTCGACAAATACACCCTCCCAAGACTAAACCAGGAAGAAGTTGAATCTCTGAATAGACCAATAACAGGTTCTGAAATTGTGGCAATAATCAATAGCTTACCAACCAAAAAGAGTCCAGGACCTGATGGATTCACAGCCGAATTCTACCAGAGGTACAAGGAGGAACTGGTACCATTCCTTCTGAAACTATTCCAATCAATAGAAAAAGAGGGAATCCTCCCTAACACATTTTATGAGGCCAGCATCGTCCTGATACCAAAGCCTGGCAGAGACAGAACCAAAAAAGAGAATTTCAGACCAATATCCTTGATGAACATTGATGCAAAAATCCTCAATAAAATACTGGCAAACTGAATCCAGCAGCACATCAAAAAGCTTATCCACCATAATCAAGTGGGCTTCATCCCTGGGATGCAAGGCTGGTTCAACATACGCAAATCAATAAATGTAATCCAGCATATAAACAGAACCAAAGACAAAAACCACATGATTATCTCAATAGATGAAGAAAAGGCCTTTGACAAAACTCAACAAGGCTTCATGCTAAAAACTCTCAATAAATTAGGTATTGATGGGACGTATCTCAAAATAATAAGAGCTATCTACGACAAACCCACAGCCAATATCATACTGAATGGGCAAAAACTGGAAGCATTCCCTCTGAAAACTGGCACAAGACAGGGATGCCCTCTCTCACCGCTCCTATTCAACATAGTGCTGGAAGTTCTGGCCAGAGCAATCGGGCAGGAGAAGGGAATAAAGGGTATTCAATTAGGAAAAGAGGAAGTCAAATTGTCCCTGTTTGCAGATGACATGATTGTATATCTAGAAAACCCCATTGTCTCAGCCCCAAATCTCCTTAAGCTGATAAGCAACTTCAGCAAAGTCTCAGGATACAAAATCAATGTACAAAAATCACAAGCATTCTTGTACACCAATCACAGACAAACAGAGAGCCAAATCATGAGTGAACTCCCATTCACAATTACTTCAAAGAGAATAAAATACCTAGGAATCCAACTTACAAGGGATGTGAAGGACCTCTTCAAGGAGAACTACAAACCACTGCTCAATGAAATAAAAGAGGATACAAACAAATGGAAGAACATTCCATGCTCATGGGTTGGAAGAATCAATATCGTGAAAATGGCCATACTGCCCAAGGTAATTTATAGATTCAATGCCATCCCCATCAAGCTACCAATGACTTTCTTCACAGAATTGGAAAAAAACTACTTTAAAGTTCATATGGAACCAAAAAAGAGCCCGCATCGCCAAGTCAATCCTAAGCCAAAAGAACAAAGCTGGAGGCATCACGCTACCTGACTTCAAACTATACTACAAGGCTACAGTAACCAAAACAGCATGGTACTGGTACCACAACAGGGACATAGATCAATGGAACAGAACAGAGCCCTCAGAAATGATGCCGCATATCTACAACTATCTGATCTTTGACAAACCTGACAAAAATAAGCAATGGGGAAAGGATTCCCTATTTAATAAATGGTGCTGGGAAAACTGGCTAGCCATATGTAGAAAGCTGAAACTGGATCCCTTCCTTACACCTTATACAAAAATTAATTCAAGATGGATTAAAGACTTAAATGTTAGACCTAAAACCATTAAAATCTTACAAGAAAACCTAGGCAATACCATTCAGGACATAGACGTGGGCAAGGACTTCATGTCTAAAACACCAAAAGCAATGGCAACAAAAGCCAAAATTGACAAATGGGATCTAATTAAACTAAAGAGCTTCTGCACAGCAAAAGAAACTACCATCAGAGTGAAAAGGCAGCCTACAGAATGGGAGAAAATTTTTGCAACCTACTCATCTGACAAAGGGCTAATATCCAGAATCTACAATGAACTCAAACAAATTTACAAGAAAAAAACAACCCCATCAAAAAGTGGGCAGAGGACATGAACAGACACTTCTCAAAAGAAGACATTTATGCAGCCAAAAAACACATGAAAAAATGCTCATCGTCACTGGCCATCAGAGAAATGCAAATCAAAACCACAATGAGATACCATCTCACACCAGTTAGAATGGCCATCATTAAAAAGTCAGGAAACAACAGGTGCTGGAGAGGATGTGGAGAAATAGGAACACTTTTACACTGTTGGTGGGACTGTAAACTAGTTCAACCATTGTGGAAGTCAGTGTGGCGATTCCTCAGGGATCTAGAACTAGAAATACCACTTGACCCAGCCATCCCATTACTGGATATATACCCAAAGGACTATAAATCATGCTGCTATAAAGACACATGCACACGTATGTTTATTGCGGCACTATTCACAATAGCAAAGACTTGGAACCAACTCAAATGTCCAACAACGATAGACTGGATTAAGAAAATGTGGCACATATACACCATGGAATACTATGCAGCCATAAAAAATGATGAGTTCATGTCCTTTGTAGGGACATGGATGAAACTGGAAAACATCATTCTCAGTAAACTATCACAAGGACAGAAAACCAAACACCGCACGTTCTCACTCATAGGTGGGAATTGAACAATGAGAACACATGGACACAGGAAGGGGAACATCACACTCCAGGGACTGTTGTGGGGTTGGTGGAGGGGGGAGGGACAGCATCAGGAGATATACCTAATGCTAAATGACGAGTTAATGGGTGCAGGAAATCAACATGGCACATGTATACATATGTAACAAACCTGCACATTGTGCACATGTACCCTAAAACCTAAAGTATAATAAAAAAAAAAGAAAATACCAAGAAAAAAAATACATAATTACGTACTAACAAGCCAACACTTCAACAAATGTATACATACACGCAGTTTCAGCCCAATTACTGTGATAAAATTAATTTATCGAGTACAAAGTGGTAGATCCTTGATTAAAAATATCTCCCAAAACATAAATTAAGTCTTCATCATTAAAAACAAAAAAGTTATAGAGAATGTCAATTATAAAATGAATCAAACAGAACTATTTTTAACCATTAATCACTAAGGAACAAACGACACAAAGAAATAACATTTGTAGAAAAGGGAGGAAGTGATGTCTTACTTTTTGTTTGTCCTGGCCCCCTGCTCACTAAACATTATACTTAATTTCATGAGAAAATGAATACATGAAGAAGCACCTGTTATTTCCATGCATGTTTTGGAAAAGAAAATAAAGCTGTAATAATAGGGTACCCCCATGGAAAAAATTATCAACATTAGGTAAGTATGGTTATTGGCCCCTTTTTGCTAGTCTTTCATAAGCATAAATTCTTTCTAATCTGTAGGGAATTTAACTTTTCTTGGTATCAGTTACTAATCTCACATATTAATTAGAGGGTTCCTCCTAAGTTTCAATTCTAAGTCTTTTCCAGGTCTAACACTCTATGGTGCTCCTTATTATCCTTTGCTTGTGCTTACAAAGTCCATAAAGGTGTAACAGAAGAAAATAAATTTGAGGATCTATTGCAGAACATCATCAGAGGGTCATGAAAATGGAACCTAAAAGAAAGTTTATACTTCAGTTTTTCTTTGTTGTATTTCATCTCATATCTCTTCTAGGCTGTAGGAGATCAATCAGAGTGGTGGGGGAATCTATAGGGAACGGAGTAGGCCTTCTGAAAGGTCAGAAGACTCTGCAAAGCTTCAGGGGAGAATAGCTGAAGGCAGCTGTTTTCTAACCCTGAGGCAGAGGGCTAGGAGTATGTGCAAGAAAGTAAAGGGGAAGTTATCTTGATCAGGAAGTTATCTTATTTGAAGTTGTCTAGGAACTGACCTTTGAACATCCACGTGTGTGACGTTCCCTGAAAGGGGAACAATAAATGTTAATTACCTGCAGGTTGTGTATGCTCCAGGCTTTCAGCATTGTGCCTGCACTGAATCAAAGCAAGCAGCTCCAGCTTCTCAGGGCTGAACTTTGGCCACTAGAGCCAGGCAGTCCCCTAGCTGCTCTTACACTGCATACCTGTGTCTGAGTACTCATTTCATCCGTTGGTTGGCTAGGGTCTGTGGGACAGACTGGCACTAGGCATCACTCTCCTTTTGCTCTCTATGGTCCTCTCAGCCTTGCCTTTACTTAACCATCAGGATCTAGGTCCTTCAGATGGGTCTCAAGGCTCCCTAGGTACTAGGTTACACCACTAGCTATTTCTAGAAAGAAAACAGATTCTTATTCTTTATTACTGGAGGGATTTTAGATCCTTTAAATTTTTCAGAGAGGACAAAGCCACCTTTCTTTTTCTAATATTGTCAGCTATTCATAACATAACTGAAACGCATTATTTTATTTTTTTTTCTCTGCCTCTTTGTGATTTTTTCCTAAGGATACCACACCCTTTCAAGAATCAAGAAAAAGACAAAGGATAGAAGAGGTGAACTAGAAGGACAGTTTCACGATGCAACAGAGAATTTCATGGATGTCCCACCATATCTCTTGATTACTCACTATATTTTGAAAAGCTTCCTAATAGTACCAACAACATAAATCATGAAAACAACTGTCTCACAATATGCTTCTTCAAGAAGTTTGCAATCTAGTAAGAAGGATCTAGCATGATGTAGGTAAAAATAGTAAGGTAATTAAATACATTGTGTAACAAAATGAGGATAAAAGTATCTTGAGACTCTAAAGTTGATAAGATCACAATGGTTGTCATAAACATTCTTTGACTTATATGGGAACAATATTCCATATAAGTCCCACATATTTCCATATATTTCCCAGCTCCTCAACTAGATATCAGAAGTTTCTCAAGAGCAACAAACATCCCTTTTCTATTATCCTTCCTCACCACCTAGTACTGTCTCCCACATAAAAGATAGAGTGAATCTGTGTCGATCAATCAAAACATGCCACTGCAGTATACTGATTCCACTGTGAGATGGGGAAGGTCAATGGGATTTTTGCTCCTCACTTATTTTGTATTGAAAGGACATTCATGGCTCAGGTTCAAATTTCAAGCTACTGCTACCCAAATAGAGCCAAAATTAAAAGCTCAAAACCCCACATGACGAATAACTACTGACATGTACTTCATAAAATTGTATGTGTCTTAACAGAAATTTCTATCAGAAGCTAAATTAGACATACAAAATTCTATGAACACTGGATACATCATGTGTATGTGGAGCTAAGTGGTAAGGGAAGACAGATTATATATTTTTTTAGGATTCTCCTTGTACAATTAGAGAGCACTTGCATTTAACCTCTGATAAAGTCTAAACGGTTCCTTAAGATATGTTTTTTCCTACAGAAATATATTTTCTTTATTTATTTTTATTTTTATTTTTTTGAGACAGAGTCTTGCTCTGTCGCCCAGGCTGGAGTGCGGTGGCGCGATCTCAGCTCACTGCAACCTCCGCCTCCTGGGTTCACACTATTCTCCTGCCTCAGCCTTCCAAGTAGCTAGGACTACAGGTGCCCACCACCATGCCTGGCTAATTTTTTGTATTTTTAGTAGAGACAGGGTTTCACCGTGTTAGCCAGGATGGTCTCGATCTCCTGACCTCGTGATCCACCTGCCTTGGCCTCCCAAAGAGCTGGGATTACAGGCGTGAGCCACTGCACCTGGCCTCAGAAATATATTTTATTAATAGAACATTCCAAGATGTAACTTAATGAGTTAGGGCAAATGTTGACGAAAGGGAAAGTTTATACAGGTATGTGTTTACTAAAATTTTGAATAAAAATTAACTTAAATCAATTCAACAAATGTTTACTGCACGTCTACTATATAGAAAGTACTGAATTAGGTGATGGTTTTTAATTTTTTTTTTGGCAGGATCTCACTCTTTTGCCTAAGTTGGAGTGCAATGCTGCAATCTCAGCCCACTGCAGCCTTGACCTCCTGAGCTCAAGTGATCCTCCCACCTCAACCTACTGAGGAGCTGGGCACATGTCACCGCACCCAACTGATTTTTGTATTTTTGCAGAAATGGGATCTCTTGCCCAGGCTGGTCTCAAACTCCTGGGCTCAAGCTATCTACCTGCCTCAGCCTCCCCAAATGCTTGAATTACAGGCATGAGCCACTGCTCCCTGACAGATGTGCTTTTTAAAAAGAAGTAAACAAAATGTCAAGGCAATACCATAAATGTCAGTGGGAAAATTTTATTAATACTTAAAATTTAACTCTGTACTAGTAATATTGTTTTGCTATGGAATATGCTACAGGTTCCACCATGTCTTATTTATTAGTTTGTTGGGTTTTTTTAATTAAAGAGTAGAATGACATACACAACCTTTTATTGTTCTTTGCCATTTTTCTTTCTTACTATTTTGAAAATAATATCTTCAGACAATTTTTCATAAAAAATTTGATTATAAAAAGAAAAGGCAAACATATGTGGTAATACTTTTAGTGCACACCTCACAAATGTCAAAGCTTACTGAACTGCTCACAATTTTATTGTTGTTATTGAACCTTTTAGCAAACCACAAAAAAATTACCTCCTGATTCAAAATCTCTGTTCTTAGCAGAGGCCTAACATGGATACTATTTAAAATTTGTGGCTGCATAGTTTTAAATATTTGATGTTCAAGAATGTTTCCTGCTGACCAAATAACTCTTCCTCTCAGAAACATGGGAAGGAAAAATGGGAAAGATAAGCTGAGAAAAGCAAATTGTTCTTAAAATAAAACAGCTGGCTGAATTAAATGGAATCAATTACACTTTACATCTTACATTGAAATGCAGTGTTTAGCGAAGAGACAATAATATTATGATGATTTAATTTTAACATGAGATTCTCACAAAACATGTAAAGTGTACAAATATTACAATTATCAAGAAATACATGTTAAAATTTTAACCCTCTGGGTTGACATACTCTGTCACAGTGCAACTTTTCAGTGACAGTAGAGCTAGAAGAAAATGTGAAGGTTATCGTTTAATGCAGCAGTAATTAAGCAGGTAGATGTCTTAATTGTGGTGCGATTGGCCTACTTCTCCACAAGCTAAATATCTTTGCCCATCTGGACGCGGTCAATGACCGACTTTTCTCAATTCTACCAGTATTGTACACTAACTCACAAAAGTGAAAAGTAATCTAGTTATTATGAGAGGAAGTAATGCAGTTGAAATGATGTATGGTATTTAGCAATTAATCTTACTTAGATTTCTCATATATTATGAGTAAATATACTTTCCTATAAGCAATTTTATGTTGAGTCTCAAATTTAACCCCAATATATGACAGAAAAGCAAACCTAGTATGAACATATAAACATACATTTTCTTTTCGTTTTTACATCTTAACATTTTATTTTATTATTATTATTTTGAGATGGAGTCTCACTCTGCCACCCAGGATGGAGTGCAGTGGCATGATCTCGGCTCACTTCAACATCTGCCTCCCGGGTTCAAGCGATTCTCCTGCCTCAGTCTCCTGAGTAGCTGGGAATACAGGCACCTGCCACCACGTTAGGCTAATTTTTAGTAGAGATGGTGTTTCACCATGTTGGCCAGACTGGTCTCGAACTGCTGACCTCAAGTGATCCGCCTGCCTCAGCCTCCCAAAGTGCTGAGATTACAGGCATAAGCCACTGTGCCCAGCCTTAATTTAACATTTTAAACATGGTTTTGAATCTGCCTCCCCTTAGCGGATACTTTATGAAGATAACGTAAATTTACTGTTTCTTATGAAAATTTCAGAGAATGATCTTCAGCCTGAGTCTTAGGCAATGTTGTTTGCATCACCCTGATGTAAAATTGTTCAATATCAGATGTTTATGTTAACATTAAACTCAAAATGGATATCTCCCTTAGGCTATTCACTATTATCCATCCTCCATGGAATGTTCAATAGAATTTTTTTTTGGTTTTGTTTCATTCTTCTATATATTCATTCATAAATATACAGCTTTAATACACAAATTCACCAGAAAAATACTTACTACTTACCTATCCTGTGCTGAGTACTTTGTTGTTTAGGAGCAATAAACATGACTGCCTTGTAAATGGATAGTCAGAAACTTACAATCTTTAATAACTTGGATGTTTTGTCATCCTCTAAATATAAAACATAACTTAATATTCTGACCTAAGTTCTCAAATTTAAATAAATAATCGACAATGTAGTTTGTCTCAGTCAGATAGACTATGCTATTCTGCAATAACAAAAATTCCCCAATTTTCCAAAGATGATGATGATGAAGTTGATATTTTGCTTATGCTACATATCCATCATGGGTTACTGGGGAGGAATAGGAGAAGTGTTCTCTGTTCATGGTAGATATTCATGGAGACTAGCTAACATCTGGAACATTGCAGGTCATGAGCAAACTGGGGAAAGAGATGTATGGATGGCCACACATTAGCAATTAAACGAGCTGGCTCAGTAATAATAAACATGACTTCCTCTCACAAGGGAGCAGGTAAATCTGGTCACACAGTCCCATCCAACCATATAAAGACCTGACAGTACAGGCCTACTATATACATCAATGGGAGAAAAACTAGAAATATTTGTCAAATAGCACAAGAACCAGTAGTACTTGACAAATAGTCCCACTTAATGATCACTGAATATTTGGATCACCTCAGTTCTCTCATACAAAGTATATCTAATTGATGAAGTTGGCTACACTAAACAACTGATTTTCACTGTAGAACAAACAGCCTTATATTGGAGGTAGATGCCATGCAGGACTTCCATAACTGGAGACGAGAAATTAATGCCTGGCTTCACAGCTTCAAAGGCCAGCCTGGCTCTCTTGATGGGGGTTAATATAGCTTCTAACTTTAACTTGAAGCCAATGCTCATTTACCATCTGGAAAATCCTAGGGCCCGTAAGAACCATGCTAAAACTACTATGTGCTCTAAAAAAGGAACAACAGGCTGGGCACGGTGGCTCACGCTGTAATCCCAGCACTTTGGGAGGCCAAGGTGGGCGTGATCATCACCTGAGTTTGGGAGTTCGAGACCAGCCTGACCAACATGGAGAAACCCTGTCTCTACTAAAAATACAAAATTAGCTGGGCGTGGTGGCACATGCCTGTAGTCCCAGTTACTCAGGAGGCTGAGGCAGGAGAATCGCTTGAACCCAGGAGGCAGAGGTGGCGGTGAGCCGAGATCATGCCACTGCACTCCAGCCTGGGCAACAAGAGTGAAACTCCGCCTCAAATAAATAAATAAATAAATAAATAAATAAATAAATAAATAAAGCCTGGGTGACAGAACATCTGTTTACGGCATAGTTTATTGAATATTTTTAATCCCCTGTTGAGTTCTACTGTTCAGAAAAGGAGATTCCTTTGAAAATGTTACTGATCATTAACATTGGTCCTGGTCATCCAAGAGCTCTGATGATGCACAAGGAGAGTAATGTTTTCACATCTGCTAACACATCATTCATCAGTAGACCTTGGGTCAAGGATTCTTTTAGACTTTCGAGTCTTATTACTTAAGACTGTCAGTCTCTGCACTTCACCATTTTGCCCCAGATTATTCATTCAACTGGCATGAAGAGGGGTATGGCAACTGTGGGATTTGAACCATCATTTAACAAGATATGGGAAGTGAATAGCATTTGCTCACCATGACTTTAGTTTTAGTTTCACCTTCCAAATTAGACTTCTATACACTTCTTAAAGTTTTATTTAAGTTGTACTTTCATCAGTATACACAGTAGTAACAAAGCCCTTTCTAATAGTCGCTGTATTAGCTACCCTGTGGCTGTTAATGTTCAGGCTCCTGCAAGATCCTTTCAAATCCCTTTTTGTACCATTTACTTCCCTTTCCCTTCCAAGCACCAGTACTAATGTACAGCTCTTTAGTCCTCAAGCTGCTGAAGGGGCTTTTGCCCACAGGTGAAGAGATTTTAAAGCATCTGGGACATCTGGGAGTTGATATGCTCATCCCTCCCAGGGTGGCCTTTAATCAAGGACTGAACAGTGTAGGAGTATGAAAGTTCACTCCCTTGCCTGGTGTAAGGATAACTCAGACATAACTTACTGTCCAGAGTTCCCCAGGAGGATCGTGCTGAAGCTATCCTCTGAGGGGTGTTCACCTGAGATTTCACTCTTCCTTGGCGTCGGCTGTCTTCCCTTAGATAATTTTCTTGAATTAATTAAAGATACATCCTCATCTCAGAGCCTATGTCTAACTTAAGATACACCTATAGTAGAGACCTCACTGTCATGCCAAAATATTGCCGTCTGGTGGCAAGACTAAGAATATCAGAGTTCTTTGCATTCACTGCGTGACCTTTCTAATAAGAGCATTTTCCAAAGTGCGGCAAGTTTCAATCTTCAAAAAAACCACAGCTACTCACAGTGTAAGATGCCCGTGGGAGTGTGGCTCTGGGCCTGGAAAAATTAGAGCAGTCTTGATGCTGAGAGGAGGCGAGCAGATAAGAAGCATTCTGAACCTCACCGGCTCCCGTACTGACGTCAGCATTGGTGGATTAGTTTGTCGCCCCCTTTAGCCAATCGGATTGGTGTCTCTTTGCCACTTACCTACTTCCTTCTCCCACCGTCCGTCCTCGGGGGAGGCGTGCTCTCTTCCCTGAGCTTTTAGGGGTTGGCTTTTCCAGTTCCAGATCAGCTACGGCAAACATCGTTCGAGATGTCGCACCAAGAGGGCAGCACAGATGGCTTACCAGACTTAGTGACTGAAAGCCTGTTCAGCAGCCCAGAGGAGCAGTTTGGAGCAGCAGCGGCGATAGCGGCCTCCTCAGACGTTGAAATGGCGGCCGCAGAGCCATCGACTGGAGATGGTGGTGATACCAGGGATGGTGGTTTCCCGAACGATGCCAGCACAGAAAATCAAAACACAGACCCAGAAAGTTCAAGTGAAGAGGTCGAACTTGAAAGCATGGAGGACTTTGAGCATTTCCTCGTGAGTGGTGAAGGTTTATTTGATTACCCCTTAGTGGGAGAGGAGGAGGCAGAAAGAGAGGAGGAAGAAGAAGAGATGGAGGAGGAGGAAGGGGAGGAGGAAGAACAACAGCCTCGGGTGTGTCTACGATGCGGTGGCACCAACAATGATCAATGTTTGTTAGAGGAGGATAGGGCGTTAGAGGAATGGATTTCCTCAGAGACATCTGCCCTGCCCCGACCTCGCTGGCAAGTCCTTACTGCTCTTCGCCAGTGGCAGCTGGGTTCAAGTGCCCGCTTTGTATATGAGGCCTGTGGGGCAAGAGCCTTTGTGCAGCGTTTCCGTCCGCAGTGTCTTCTTGGAGGCCATGCCGGTTCTGTCAGTACTGTACACTTTAACCAGCGTGGCACCCGGCTGGCCAGTAGCGGTGATGACTTAAGGGTGATAGTGTGGGACTGGGTGCGGCAGAAGCCAGTACTGAACTTTGAGAGTGGTCACGGTATTAATGTCATCCAGGCTAAATTCTTTCCTAACTGTGGTGATTCCACCCTGGCCACGTGTGGCCATGATGGTCAGGTACGGGTAGCAGAACTAATTAATGCATCATATTGCGAGAATACTAAGCGTGTGGCCAAGCACAGGGGACCTGCCCACGAGTTGGCTCTGGAGCCTGACTCTCCTTATAGGTTCCTCACTTCAGGTGAAGATGCCGTTGTGTTCACCATTGACCTCAGACAAGACCGGCCAGCTTCAAAAGTTGTGGTAACAAGAGAAAAGGATAAGAAAGTGGGACTGTATACAATCTCTATGAATCCTGCCAATATTTACCAATTTGCAGTGGGTGGATATGATCAGTTTGTAAGGATTTATGACCAGAGGAGAATTGATGAGACAGAAAACAATGGAGTACTCAAGAAATTCACTCCTCATCATCTGGTTAATTGTGTTTTCCCAACAAACATCACCTGTGTTGTGTACAGCCACGATGGCACAGAGCTCCTGGCTAGCTACAATGATGAAGATATTTACCTCTTCAACTCTTCTCACAGTGATGGTGCTCAATATGTTAAGAGATATAAGGGGCACAGAAATAATGACACAGTCAAATGTGTTAATTTTTATGGCCCCAGGAGTGAGTTTGTCGTGAGTGGTAGTGATTGTGGGCACGTCTTCTTCTGGGAGAAATCATCCTGCCAGATCATCCAGTTCATGGAGGGGGACAGAGGAGATATAGTACACTGTCTTGAACCCCACCCTTACCTACCTGTGTTGGCGACCAGTGGCCTAGATCAGCATGTCAAGATCTGGACACCCACAGCTAACACTGCCACTGAGCTTGCTGGGTTAAAAGATGTGATTAAGAAGAACAAGCGGGAGCGAGATGAAGATAACTTGCACTATACAGACTCGTTTGACAACGACATGCTTCGGTTCTTCGTGCATCACCTGTTACAGAGAGCTCATCACCCCGGCTGGAGAGGTCATGGAGCTGAGTTCCCAGATGAAGAGTTGGATGAGTCTTCCAGCACCTCAGATACATCTGAGGAGGAGGGCCAAGATCAAGTGCAGTGCACGCCATCCTGAAGGCCTCATATCCAGTGCAGCTAGATGCCACCTAAGTACACCGGACTTTAAAATTCAGTTTGACTAATTTAGAATTGTCAATTGATTAATAGATTTGCTTTTTGTCTTTTGTTTTTCACAATATATGCTGAAAACCATCTCTTCCATCTCCTTCTGTACTTTCCTTTCTTCCTTCCACACATTCTTAGTCTCTCATTCCTTTCCTCTGCTTCTTTATGCGTGTTTTGTTACCCTTTATATGAGTGCATACGCAACTTATTTATGCCTCTTTTCCTTTGCTCCCTTATAATTGACCTCTAAAATTGCATAATTTTGTTGAGAAAAATTAATGGCCTTATTAGATGTATCTACTCATTTCAGACATTCTGAAAGCTATTAATTTTTTACTTTTTTCGTCTTTTACCAATTTATTTTGAAGATAAAGTTCTTCAATTGAGTTGAAAATTTCATAAACCTGTTTATTCTTTAGAGGTAAAATAAAGCAAACCATAGTTCTTTGAATACTGACACACACATACACACAGTCTCAGAAAAGGAAAAGAGAAGTAGTGTGTAGATTAATTCCTAACACTTGGCCACACACACACAGCTGCAAAAGTTGTGTTAACAAGAGAGAAGAATAAGAAAGTGGGACTGTATACAATCTCTGTGAATCCTGCCAATATTTACCAATTCACAATGGGTGGACATGATCAGTTTGTAAGGATTTATGACCAGAGGAGAATTGATGAGACAGAAAACAATGGAGTACTAAAGAAATTCACTCCTCATCTTCTGGTTAATTGTGATTTCCCAACAAACATCACCTGCATTGTGTACAGCCACGATGGCACAGAGCTCCTGGCCAGCTATGCACACACACATACACACACAGCCTTAGAAAAGGAAAACAAGAAGTAGTGTGTAGATGAATTCCTAACCAGGTAATTCATCTCCTCAGAGCAAATAACTTGGGATTATCCACATTTTCTGAATCAATATGTTAATATTGATTAATTTGAGCACACTGAAGCTGGTAAGAACTAAATTAAATTTAATCACATGACATTGTTTACTCTATGCATTAAATTTTCTTGAAGTTTTATGGTTGGGAACTCCCACAGGATTACATTCCAGGAAGTCCTCCTGGGACAAGCATCTCCTATAAGATACCAGCTAGGAATATAAAAATCTCTCATTTGAAAAAATATATTTTAATTAACTTTTAAGAATAAATTGCAATAAAAATTGTTTATACTTACACATAACCATTTGATACAGTTGGTAGAAAAATCCTATTTGACATCCATGCATTGCTTAAAATTTAGCTGTTTTATGAGTTTGTTTTAAAAATTGTTGCAATAAAAATTGTTTATACTTGCAAGTGATGTAGTTGGTAGAAAAATCCTATTTGACATCCATGCATTGCTTAAAATTTAGCTGTTTTATGAGTTTGTTTTAACAATTGTTGCAATAAAAATTGTTTATACTTAGAAGTGATGTAGTTGGTAGAAAAATCCTATTTGACATCCATGGATTGCTTAAAGTTCTCTCAGCTGTTCTATGAGTTTAAATTGTTTTAAAATTTGTCTTAAGCTTTACTTAATATAAATTTAAGTTACTAGATGTTCAATTACTGTTCAATAAAAATATTCATTTTTATTTTATATGTGTTTTTGTGTAAATGAATTCAGAAGATCACCTTTTCCCCAACATTGATGAACTATACCACACCATTTTTTTTTTTTTTTGAGATAGGGTCTCACTCTGCTGCCCAGGCTGGAGTGCAGTGGCACAATCTTGGCTCACAGCAACCTCTGCCTCCTGGTTTCAAGTGATTCTTCTGTCTTAGCCTCCTGAGTAGCTGGGACCACAGGTATGTGCCACCACAACAGGCTAATTTTTGTATTTTTGGTAGAGGCGGGGTTTCACCATGTTGGCCAGGTTGGTTTCGAACTCCTGACATCAGGTGATCCGCCCACCTCAGCCTCCCAAAGTACTGGGATTATAGGCATGAGCCAACGCATCTGGCCTATATCACATCATTCTTTGCAGACTTTTCTTGGGAAAGAAAGATGTAATGAAACATCTTGTGTCCTGACAATGGCTTTTCTTTGATAATACTTCGTGAAATGAGTATTATTTCAAGAGTTTTTGGGAAAATGTAGAGTAATTTGCATAATGAGATTAGAATTTAGAATGGAACATAAGGACTGAAGTTCCTACTCACTGAGATCCAAAGTTAGGGACAACTGCCTGGGGGTCTGGGAGCCTCAAGAAGCCCCTACCATGGTCTGCTGTCAGGAAAGGATCTTAAGAGTCCCAAAAGAGAATTTACAGGCCATAAGAAGAGAGTTGCGAACTAGAATTCCAAGTTTGGGGCACCCTGCATAACTTCATGGGACGCATACCAGCAATAATACTAACAAAACATTAAAAAAAACATCATTTGGTATTTCAAGTGACACTCGGTGTCAATGAGAGCAAAAGTGAAAGCAGATAAATTACACAGTTCTTTTTCCACCTGCTGTTTAGAAGGTCTGCCTCTGTGGGGATTTATACTCTGCTCACTTAGCTAAACTAAAACTTTACTCAGAGTTCCCTGAATAGTTCTGAGACTGCTTGTGCTACCAAGCACAGCAGTCTTACTTTGGTAAAAGATTTGGGAGGCAAAGGTAAAGTAGTAGCCACATTTGTTTTATGCTCAGAAAGGTGCTGCTGCAGCTCATGAATATTTTTGCTTATATCCTGGCTTACCTTGGTGTGAGGCAGCAGTTGGGCCCACAGTTGCTCCAGTTCTCTCTCATATCTTCCTTCTTCTTCACCAGCTCCATAAAAAAGAATGCCAACTTTTTTTTTTCAGGGCATTGATGTCATTGAAATTGGAGGTTTGGAGGCAGTGAAAGATCAACATGGATCCCAGTCAGTCCTTGTGAGCTCCAGATATTCCTCATGGATTCCATTTACCCTTGCTTCCTCTACTTTGCATCATCTCTTCTTCCTGACTTTCCTGCTGACTTCAGGTTTCAGCATCTGATGCAAAGACAAAAGCCTCGCTGAGACTAATTAACCAGTTTCCACAATTCAATAAGGCCTGGACCCTATTATAAGTCCCTTCTTACATGTGTATCACTCTGAGTGTTTGTTTCTCTGATTGAACCCTGACTGATGCAACCTCCCCCACATACTTTGGACTGAATAAATCCCCTGGTTACTTAGACTTGAACATTTGCCATCTGGAGCAATTATAGGTCCCTCAAGGGAGAAACTGAACTTGATACACACACACACACACACACACACACACACACACGCAATTCTTTTAGTTTTTTGCATGAAGAATTTTTTACTCGCCTTTGCATGACATTTTGACAAAGCTACACAGTTCTCCTTCCACTATATCTTTTAACTTTTTAGTTTTAAATAAGTTAATTTACAGAAAAATTACAAAAACAGTACAGAGAGTTCTCATATTCCTTTCACCCGGCTTCCTGTATCATTAACATCTTCTTAACAATAGTATAATTATCAAGACCAGGAAATTAACAATATTAACTATATTATAGAGCTAATTCAAAATTCTTCAATGTTCCCATTAATGTTTTTCTTCTTTTCCAGTATCCAATAATATATGTTAATTGTTAGATCTCCTTAGCCTCCTCTCATGTGTGACTTTTTCTTTACTCTTGTCTTTCATGACCTTGACAGTTTTGTAGTGTGCTGATCAGGCATTTGGTAAAATACATCCTATTTTGAGTTTTCCTGATGTTTTCTTATGATCACATTGAGGTTATTCATTTTTGGCAAGAATACCACAGAAGTACTGTCTACAGTTATTTTTGAGGTGTGTGTGTGTGTGTGTGTGCACGGGCGCGTGTGCACATGCGGGCACTTTGCTGTAACTGTTTTCTTCCCGTCTGACACTGAGTCCTGAAGCTAATGCCTCACATTTGAGGTTTTTCTTATGGCAGTACCCATTTTCTAGTAACCAATTTTGTGGCAGTCACAAAGGACTAGATTATGTTATGAAGACTACAACTGGCATATCTCAGTGCTCTAAAAACAAAGGTTTATTTTTTACTAATGCTAAATGTCAATCACAAGTTTGCAGAGGGGCTTTGCTCCTGGTGGCTTCTCAGATATTCAAGCTGATGAAGCATCCACCACTTTCGACATTTCTGGTCATCAACGCAGAGAGGAAAAAGAACTTTGGAGTATCTTACATCAGCAATTAAATGCTTCAGCCTTGAAGTGACACATCATGCTTCTCCTCTAAACTCATTGTTTCAGTCTAGTCACATGGCCCCCCTTGACTATGAAGCCACCAGGAAGAGCATTCCTACCATGCGCTTGGAAGCAGGAGACCAGAAATATTTGAAAAACAGCATCAATGATGACCACGTTTCTACTATGATGGTTTGTATATTTTAAAATTATTTTACAAAATCATTTTCTGACTGCATTTTATGCATAATAAAAATTTTGAAAAAAGCTAAAAACATAAAGGATAAACACCAAATTATTCCTAATTCAACCTTCTAAAGTTATGCATGAGTGTTTATGTTTCCTTGCATCTGCTTTTTCTGTGTGTGTGTGTGTGTGTGTGTGTGTAATCAGGACCACACCAGAAACAGAGCTATATACTGATAAATTTCACTTATTTCGAAAATCTTACCATTTCAGCACAAATTCTTTGAAATGACTGATTTATTAAATAACTAAATACTACTTCATTGCATATATGCAGACTTTTTTTACATTTTTCTTTTTAAGACAGTCAATTTTAAAATTCTCCTATTATAAAACTGTGATAATATAATCTATTAAGATACATTTATTCTGTTTTTCTACTTATTAGCATAGCATATAAAAACTGGATATAGTGTCATGAGATATTGAGGCTTATATATGGTAGTTGGTTTATTATTATTCCTGAATTATGCAATCGTGAATAAATAAAGTCCTTGCTATACCACACCTCATAGCACATAGTGTTCTTACCTGCAAAGCAATTTAATCTTAATTCCAGAACATCACCATCCCCACAGACGAATTTTAAACCACCTTTTAAATAATAAATGTTTTGGTGTTCATCTTCTTGGCTTTTCCAAGCACATTCTTATGTTATCTACCGATTCTTGTGGTTTTCTCTTATTTAAAACCTACACTATGGCAATCATGAGAATGAGCCTTTCAGAGGTCTAACTGCAGGGATAATAATTGACAGAGGTCCTCAGCTACTGCCTTCCATTGTGACATTGGCACAAATGCCATGCTTCTCATGAGCTGTTCCCAGCTAATGACAATGTGGCAGAAATGCTAAGACAAACCCATTCTGGAAAACACAGGGCTCTTCCGACAGCCCATTTTGGCTCAAGGACTGTTGAAATCGTCTTATAATTGTGCCACAGTTTAGTACATTTCCTGCCCAAATTTATCTCCTTTTCTCTCCTGCAAAGTGGTTAGACTTGCACCACAGTGTGATGACTCTTCCAGCTCCCTCAGGATTCCTCCCCATTTTTCCTTCACAGGCATTTTCTCCAATAAATTTCTTGCATGTTTAATCCCATCTTGGCATCTGCTTCTCAAAAGACAGGAGCTAACATATACATCATTTGGGGTTTGTTTCTATTCTCCTTACATTAGAAAAAGCATGCTATGTTCTTTACTTTCTTGTTTTAGATTTTAATGGCCAAGATTCTAGATATTTGCCATGAACCATGTGGTTGATCAGAGTAAAATGCACAGTATCATAAGGAAGAGATTAAGGAATAGCTTTCATTGGAGAAATTTACATGGCAAGAGTAGGAAGAGAAGGCCTGTATATTCTGATTTTTCCATCTTTCCACAAGGAGCCATGCCATGGTCAGTCACGTAGAGGGACACTTCCTGTTTCCTACTTTTCCTTATTAGAGGTCAATTGTGAGAACAAACTCATCACTGTGGGAACAAAATGTTGTGGTACTAGGATATCAAGGTTCTCTGGGAAAGCTAGCTGCTCTGCCTTTGGAAACACTGAAGTTCATGATAAGTGTGTAGCCCTGCTCTTAATAGTAGGAAGTCATCCATCCCTGGAGAAGCTGAGTAAAAGTATTCTCATTTAAATATACTTGTGATTGGACTATTATGAAACATGGTTGCATGGAGGTATGTGTATGTGTGTGTGCACATGTGCTCCTCTCTGTCTATTACCTTTGCCAATTACTGATAGCCTAATTGTACTCCATTCAAAAGCATATTGCTTGGCTTTCCATTATTTTATATAAGATAAAATAGTTTATTTAGCACGGAAATGATTATATCAGAAAAACAACACAACATCTTTACTTAGAGCTTTTTTGAGAATCTTGATACATTTTTCACTTTTTTTCATGTTAGTTAATTGGTTCAGATTTTGTATACTTATATCATTTTAGATAATTTTTATTTTCCATATATATTAATTTTTTTCAGATTGATGGAATGGACGTATTATGTCTCTATATTTCTAAACAGCACTGAAGTTTTTCTCTTTTATGCTTCAAATTATATTTATCAATGTTTTCTATCATTATTTAATTTGCCAAAATTTCATGCAAAAAACACTTTTAAAAAACAAGTATTCTGCACTTAATTTGCCAAAATTTCATGCATGAAATACTTTTAAAACTAGTATTCTATTTATTGTATTATAATTGACTATCCATAATATAGTTTATTAATTTGTTTCAAATTTTCTGATTTTTTGATAATTTTCTTGTTTTTTCTTTCTACAATTGCTATCTAATTAATTTAAATAATTTTTACAAGGAACGTATTCAAACCTATGAACCTTCTTTCAATGAATAGTACTTTGATCACATTTCTTATATTTTAATCAGTAATATTCTCACTATTTTCTGAATTGACCACGGTTATATTGGCCTTATGCTTTTCCAATTTACATATTTTAGATATTAAAAATAATGCATGCTTGTTTTAACAACTGAAGTAATACAAAGTTTATGAATAAATGTGGTATCTTCTCTATCCACAGATTACCAATGTTAATCAGTTTATTCAGTGTCCTTTTGCATCTTTTTTGTACTTCTATGGATATATTCAAAAGTATTCATAAATACATAGTTGCTTCCCTTCATCGAGGTGTTCACAAAAATGAGATCATTCTATACATATTACCTAATGATTTTTAAATTTTGTTTATTTTTACTTAGTAATATACTATATATTAGCCTTGCATGATAGCTCATTATTTTTAAAGAATCACTTGATTTTCCTTAGTATTGATGCTCTCTATTAAAGGATTTAGGCTCAGGCTGCAAATTATATTTCTCAATTATGTTCTGTTACCTTTTGTAACAGGGAGATTCTTTCTAGGTTCTTCAATTAGTTTCAGTTAATTTAACCTGAGGTATAGTGAAGTCTTTTTTGCTTGTTTTGCTTTGTTTTATCTTTGGCTCAACAGATACTATTTGGAAAAAATATGAAAGGAGGTATGTTGGTAGCCATATCCAGTTTTAAGTTAGGATTCTCTTTAACTTTTGTATCCATGTATAATTCTTTTTGACAAGTCTTGCTTCTCAATCCTCTTCATTTATGACAGTTTTTGCTTTTTCAAATTAAAGTTAAAGCTACAAAATCAAACTTCTCAGCAAGATACAGAAAGGCCTCCACTATATCTCCTCCTCGTCTCTCTCCAATCTCTTCAACAGCCACTTCCCATTTCCAAACAGACACTTATGCACTCCCCAATCACTTTCCACCCCTAAATTATTCCTGGCTCTCCTGGACCTCCTTATCTAAATCCATGTTTTTCTTTCTGCCTTGAATATCCTTTCTCCTTTTGTGTTTCTGATTGATTCTTGCACATCCTCAACAATCAGCTTAGGAATCACTTCTGTAAAGTTCACCCAACCCCTGTCCCTGTCCAATTCTGGGCTTGTTTCCTTTGCAACTGTCTATAATAGTACCTATCATCCTGTTGCTGCTGCATCTGACAGCCCCAAAAGTATTTACTAAATTTCCCTGACTCCTCACATTCTCATTATGCATCTCACCTTTGTTATCATGAAAAGCAAAAATCAGTAGCACATGTCACAAAATTTAGCATTTAAACATAAATGATAAAGCATATGAAAACATATTACATATTTCTATTTACAAATTAGATAGTATGAATATAGATATAGATAACAGATACTGATATAGACTTAAAGTCTTAGATATCTAAACACAGAAAGCAATGGTAATCACCCGTCAGAATCATTTGCAAGTGATTGGTGAACTGTAAATTTCTGTAGAAATGATAATTATTATCCCTTAGGTTTACTAATAGTCTCATTGTCTAGTGTTTTTAGGAATAAATCTTTAGTTAATAGGATCAGTCTAAATTCCAAAGCATAGCCTTGGAAGGTTTACTTTGTCTGCAATAAAAAAACTAAATTTCATTTTTTCCTTAAACATAATATTGGTGAACTTGTTATATTTTGTAATGAGTAGCTTGAGTCTAATAAAGGAAATTTTAAAATTTTAGTAGGTTAAATAGAAAAATAACATAAATGATTAAAAAAAGAAAATCAATGATTCAAACTATATCCATTTACATACTTGAATATAGTGAATAACATGAGTCTCGTTTGTCTCTGTTTTCTAGAACACAGATTGGTACATAGAAAACACTTAATAAATACTGGATGAAAAAATTTTGAACCAGGTTCTAAAGGAGAAAAAATTACAGAGTAAAATTATTTAAGTTAAAAATAAATCTATTCCCCCAATCATGATCAAGTACTTTGCTATGTGTTTACCTTGAGTTTGGATAAGTTTAATACATTATTAAATATGCATTTTATTTTACAGAAATCTTGCATCATAGATTAACTTGAGTAAGCACATTAATGATTTAATGTAAATGTAAAAGCACCAGTGGGCGGTGGAACAATTCATTTAACCAGCTAAGCCTCAGTTTCCTCCTTAATAAGATCAGGAATTTGGATGTGATATTTCTTTTGGCTCTGACATTCTAAATTTCTGTGATTCTACGTTTTACTTAAATAAAAACAAGTGCATTAGACAACCTGGGTTATATTGGTTATAAATGGGAAAACATACACTTAGTTCACAGTACCAACAGTACATGATAAAAATAATTTATTTGATTATGTCCTTTGTGGTTCATTTTTAATCTTACTTTCCAGAAAGCATGCATATTTTCTTGGCATTAATTTTATTTTTGTCTTGCAACTATAGAAGAAAAAAGTGCCAATTACTTTTGTAAAAGGTATAAAAATGAATTTGTGTAGGAGACTTGCAAGTTACAACAATGAGGGAATTTCTGTTTCTAAATTCAGTGTCTGTTATGGTTCCCAAAGGATTGGGAAGTGTTTTAAAACACTGTGAGAGTTCATCTTCATGACTAATTGCTATGAAGAATATTGTGCTCATATAGTATTAGTATTTATGATATAGAAAATTCAAATCGACGTTTGGGAGTAGCCATCTCATATTTTTTAATTGTAAAAGAAATTTAAATTTGCTGATGCGCAGTTTCTATGGGACTACTTTTCTGAGCTTTATCTCAAACGTTGAAAACCACTAGGGAATAGTATTATCTGCTCCTCACATAGTCAACAAATCTAGTGTTGGGCTAATTTCAAAAAGTTACACACACTAAAGAAAAAAATTCATAGAAAATTAAAGGGAAATAGGAAGACTTTTTTATTTTGATGAAAATAAAAAGTGCCTAATAATTTGAGATTTTATTTTTGCTCACCTATGCAGCACAAAAGATATCGGGGAGGGGGGTTGCTCTGTTTATTTAAAATGACATTTGGTAGGCACATAAACCTTATCAGGATGTATTTTAGTTAAATTCCTTAAAATAATTCACTTCTGGGAAAAAAGCAAGCAAGAAATTTCAGCCCCCAAAAGTAATTTTTTCACGGCAAATAACTGAAGCAAGGATTTAGAAGGAAGGTGCCATCTGAACTCAAGTTGTAGCACTGATAATTTCAAGCCCGAGGAAAACTGATTAGTGTTTGCTCATCTTGGAAGACAGGGAAGTTCTAGGTAACAGAGGGAGGAAAAAATATAGTTTAAAAATCTAAATGTCCATGCTTAAAAATAAATAACACAAATTACAAAAAGACAAAGAGGTTTGTTTTTATTATCATGCAATCATATGTTTTAAAGTCTGAATTGGAACTCCTTGAAGTAATAGAATTTACTTGAAATTCTAAGTGCCTCTACTGCTACAGAAAGTCCTAGTGTGTACACAGCCAGAGACAAAAGTCCTAGCTGAAAACTAGACTGAAAGTGGCTCTTTAGATTGTTGCATAACTTGACAAATGTGCTAAAACACAGAGCAACATGCCTACAAGGATATAGTAGTTCATTATTATGTATATTTTAACTAAGCATGGTAAATGAATGTTTTTTTCAGAAATTGTGAGAACTTTCTTCTAAAACATGGAAAATAGAACGTTAATGCAGGAAAGAAAACTCAGTGACATTTAATTACTCTCCACTTCTTACCTCCATTTTAAAGATTTGGAAACTGAAGCTTTGGAAGGATAAGTGACCAGATCAAATATTTCTTTTCGTCTACCACAGGGCTGGAATTTAATCTTACAATATTCGGCTCTTGCTTTTTCTCTCCTCACTGTACTGACTCCAACACTCAGCTTTCCTTTCTTCTCCTTATATATTTTATGTGATTTTTTTTCTCTTCATTGCTCACTGGGTAGCAAGATTAATTAACCAAGCATGCATGTCTGGTTTCCCAGACAATTCTCAGTTGGTATGATTGTATCCAGGATGTCAAGGTTTTACATAGTCCCATGAGTGTTGCGAGAGGAACAGGCAAAAGCCAGATGCCAGATGCCAGGACCTGCTCTTTTGTCTTCCTCCAGCCTGACATAGTCACTTTCTCTGGGATTCACCTTCTCTGGGATTCCCATACCTTGGAATCCATTTCTGCTTAGTATTCAAAACGATAAGAAAACTCAGGTTGAATTTCTCTCCTTGGGGATTACCTCCTGATGTTTTAATTGTTGACATCTTGGATTTGCCTTTTCATATGTGATAACTTCTTGCTATAACTTCAGTCATGTAACATTAGTGAATGAAGTATCCCCAACCAATGGCACTGTGGCCCAACTGTGCGGTCGGGGGGTCAGAAGATGGGGCTCTGGTCCTTCACCTGATTTCTAATCTATCACCATACATAGACCTAGGTTGACAGATGGTTCTGGAACATAGTTGTCAAGAGTTCAAACTCTGAGTTCAAAGTTAGCATGTTTTTAGAAAATAAAACATGTTAAGAGATTAACTTAAGTGTTAATTTTACGGGAATAACTTGAGTGTTCTGTGCCAGCTTCCTCATCAACCAAAAGAGATAATAAAAAAAAAACATAAATCTCACAATCATTGTGATGAAAAAAACCCAGCAATTTACGTGAACAGTTTAGCATGTGACAAAGAGCAGCATTTGATAAAACTTATCTATGATTATTATCATTATTGTGGTGGCTGTTTCAATATCCATACAATAATTGCTACCACTGTCTCCTCCCTCCTAGAAAGAGTTTACTGAAATCTGCTTGTACGAGCTACTAGATATATAAACTCTGGATCAGTTATTCACTTTTTCACAGGCTGGTAGTCCTCATCTGAAAAATGCAGATGTATATGATAATTGCTTTTAAAAATATAACACTGGCCGGGCTCTGTGGCTCACGCTTGTAATCCCAGCACTTTGGGAGGCTGAAGCGGGAGGATCACAAGGTCAGGAGATCGAGACCACTGTGAAACCCTATCTCTACTAAAAATACAAAAAAATTAGCCGGGCGTGGTGGTGGGCGCCTGTAGTCCCAGCTACTCGGAGAGGCTGAGGCAGGAGAATGGCGTGAACCCGGAAGGAAGAGCTTGCAGTGAGCCGAGATTGCGCCACTGCACTCCAGCCTGGGCGACAGAGCGAGACTCCGTCTCAAAAAAATAAAATAAAATAAAATAAAAATATAACACTATGTGACAGTTACTAAGAGAGTGTGTGCCTGTATTTTTCTGCCTGGTGGTGGTGTGGAGGTAAGCCTTATGGAAAAACGTGTGCAAAGCAGGAGCCAGAGAAGGGAATGGGAACTAACAGGGAATTCAGAATCCTGAAAAGTTCTTCAGTAAATAATTTAGTACTGGTCATAGTTGTGTATTTGGTAGTACTTTGGGAAGTTTTGTATATGTGACTTAGAAAATAAAGTGACCAAATGAAAATATAAGATATCTGTGTTACCCTGTTTAATGTAAAACAGCATCCATGGCAGTTTGCAGCTGCTTGTGGGTTTGGTACGTATTAAAAGCCCAAAGGTCTTTGGAAATTTGAATTCTCATAGCTAATAAAGAACACAAATTAAAATGATAATGTTGCAGTTTCAGTAGGCTGGGTTTTGGATTATTTTGTAATTACAATGTTATGGTTTTCTGTTACGAAAATAGCAACAATTCACTAGGCCAGTAAAGCCTAAAGTTGGTGGCTTGCTAATTATGGTGATCACATTGTTTGATTTGCCCCTGTGGTTGCATAAGAGTTTGAGTGTTTCTGAAGGAGAAACAGAAGAAAAAGAAAGCTTATTTAAATAATATTATCCAGAAGTGGAAGAAGGAGGAGAAGAAGGAGAAGGAGAAGGAGAAGGAGAGGAAGAGGAAGAAGGGGGCGGGGAGAAGGGGGAGAAGAGGGAGAAGGAAGAGAAGGAGGAGAAGGAGAAGAAAAGCCTTTCCTGTTGTTCAGGGCTGGTTTGTCTATGGTCTATAAAGGTTCTTTCCAGAAATACAGCTCACTTGGGAGATCTGAAATGACACCATCAGTGATTACACTTGTCTTATGTTTGTTTTTCAAAATACACATATTTCTCCAAAAAATAGTATATCAAGTTGCTTATATTGTGAGTCAGTTTCTTACTAATTGTTTTTTCTCCCAGAGCTAAAGAAGGGGCCAAGAGAGAGGAAGCAGAGAAGAAAGGAGGGTGTGGTAGATTATATTATTGCTCAGAAGTATTTACTTACTCTTGCCTCCTCCACTTACGAAGTGGAGTATATTGCCCCACCCTTTGATTTTTTGGGGTTTGTCTGTGTGACTTGCTTTGGCTAATAGAAGACAGTGAAGTGATGGTTTGCCTAGTTTGAGCCTTGGTCTACTAGGCCTTCTGTTTTCCTGTTTGCAGTCTTGTGCTTCTGCCATTGCCATGAGAATACCTCTGAGCTAGTCCGTCAAATCAACAAGGAGGAAGACAGATACATTGAGCAGAGCTGCTCCAGCCAAACTCAGCCTACGTGAGGTGATCGCAGCTTACGCACTGATGCATAAGAATTCAATGCATAGTGTTGTATGTAATCTAGATTTTGTATTTGTTATATAGTGTGTCATAGTGATAGATAACTGATACAGTGGGGCATGCTGAAAACCAGTTTTGCCTACCATCTCCAATTTTTCAAGTTCCTTTCTCCTTACGTTAGGCCTGGGGAAACTCAATGAAAGCAGTGTAGTATAGATATAACTCTGCTAAAGTCATTAAGCATTTTCCAGGCCCAAGTAAGACAGCCATGATTATGTTTCTTCTTGTGTTGCGGGAAGTCAGAAACCCCAAACGGAGGGACTGGCTGAAGCCACGGCAGAAGGACATAAATTGTGAAGATTTCATGGACATTTGTCACTTCCCCAGTCAATACTCTTATAATTTCCTATGCTTGTCTTTACTTTAATCTCTTAATCCCGTCATCTTTGTAAGCTGAGGATGTATGTTGCTTCAGGACCCTGTGATGATTGTGTTAACTGCACAAACTGTTCATAAAACATGTGTGTTTGAACAATATGAAATCTGAGCACCTTGAAAAAAGCACAGGATAACAGAGATGTTCAGGAAACAAGGGAGATAACCATTAGATCTGACTGCCTGGGAGCCGGGCAGGACAGAGTCATATTTCTCTTATTACTGAAAACGGGTAAGAGAAATATCACTGAATTCTTTCCCCAGTGAGGAATATTAATAATTAACAGCCCTGGGAAAAGCATGCACTCCCAGGGGGAAGCTTTAAAATGGCCGCTCTTGGAGTGTCTGCCTTACGCAGTTGCAGGTAGGGATGAAACACGCCCTGGTCTCCTGCAGCGCCCCCAGGCTTGCTAGGATTAGGAAATCCCAGCCTGGCAAATTCAAGTCAGACCAGTTCTCTGCTCTTGAACCCTGTTTCCTGTTAAGATGTTTATCAATGACAATGCGTGCACAGTGGAACATGAAACTTCATCAGCAATTCTAGTTTTGCCCTGGCCTTGTGACCTTGCCCTGCCCATTTGCCTTGTGATCTTTTATTGCCTTTGAAGCATGTGATCTCTGTGACCCACACCCTATTCATACACCCCTCCCTTTTGAAAATCGCTAATAAAAACTTGCTGGTTTTGCGGCTCAGGGGGCACCACGGAACCTGCCAAAATGTGATGTCACCCCCGGACACCCAGCTTCAAAATTTCTCTCTCTTGTACTCTTTCCCTTTATTTCTCAGACTGGCTGACACTTAGGGAAAATAGAAAAGAACCTACGTTGAAATATTGGAGGCCGGTTCCTCCAATACTCTTGAAGTATATCAAATTGCCTCCTTTAAGTTTGATGTTTTTTAGTTGCATCTATTGTTTTTATTCCACATCATTCCATGAAGAATCTCTTTAGACAAATGGTCAGTGAGGAAGTTTTACTCATCTCTTTTGCTCTAGTTTTCTTGAATCTTCTCATGGTGATTTATATAAGCTGACTCTCTCTCTAAGATTGTTTATTCAAATTCCAGATCCTTAGTCTTAATATTTTCTTCTTTCACTCAGTGTTACTTGTGATTTTGTACTGTGTGGAGGAAAATATAATTATTGGGACTTCAAAAAAGTACATGAGAAGGAAATAGAGTTAAGCACATTTATCCTTTTTTATCCTTTCAGACATGCTCTTTCACTAACCTGTGAAACTTAACAGAAAATTGGGCACAGGGTAACGGCATCTTGAAACTCTTTTATTCATGTGCACATGCATGAGTCAGGAAGTAAACACGAAGAACTGTAAGTTAAAGCGCTAACTTCCTTCTCTCTTTATCCAGGTGAATCCTGCCACAGTTTTGTAAAGGGGAGACCCTAGAATTTAGTTCCTTGATAAGCTATAAAGTTTTAGTATGTTGAGTGTGTTATCTGCAATAAAAAAATCTGACTTTCTAAATGTCCTCAGTGTTTCAGTAGGAAAAACAGAACTTGAACAAGACTTTTCTACACATCTCTGGTATTTGCATGGTTGATTTAAAAAGAAGACCACTTGTCAATTTTGGCTTTTGTTGCCATTGCTTTTGGTGTTTTAGACATGAAGTCCTTGCCCATGCCTATGTCCTGAACGGTATTGCCTAGGTTTTCTTCTAGGGTTTTTATGGCTTTAGGTCTAACATGTAAGTCTTTAATCCATCTTGAATTAATTTTTGTATAAGGTGTAAGGAAGGGATCCAGTTTCACTGTTGGTGGGACTGTAAACTAGTTAAACCAATGTGGAAGTCAGTGTGGCGATTCCTCAGGGATCTAGAACTAGAAATACCATTTGACCCAGCCATCCCATTACTGGGTATATACCCAAAGGATTATAAATCATGCTGCTATAAAGACACATGCACACGTATGTTTATTGCGGCACTATTCACAATAGCAAAGACTTGGAACCAACCCAAATGTCCATCAGTAATAGACTGGATTAAGAAAATGTGGCACATATACACCATGGAATACTATGCAGCCATAAAAAATGATGAGTTCATGTCCTTTGTAGGGACATAGATGAAGCTGGAAACTATCATTCTCAGCAAACTATCGCAAGGACAAAAAACCAAACACTGCATGTTCTCACTCATAGGTGAGAATTGAACAATGAGAACACACGGACACAGGAAGGGGAACATCACACACCTGGGACTGTTGTGGGGTGGGGGGAGGGGGGAGGGATAGCATTAGGAGATATACCTAATGCTAAATGACAAGTTAATGGGTGCAGGAAATCAACATGGCACATGTATACATATGTAACAAACCTGCACGTTGTGCACATGTACCCTAAAACTTAAAGTATAATAATAATAATAAAAAATAAAAAAATAAGAAGACCACATTTTTATTTTTCAAAACATAGTTTTCTCTCATTCAGGTCTCCTCCCTTTATAGTGTGATAACTTGACAATTCTGAATTACAGTATTTTTCCTTCCCTATTATTCACTATTAATAACATTAGAGAACCTTTATATTTTCTAAAAATTATTTTTTACTCCTACTTTTAATTTTGATCCATTCTTCACTTAATAGTGAAAGTGATATTTTAAAAATTAAAGCCACATTGTCTCATTTTTTCACTAAACTTTTCAATCATTTCCAATTGCACTTGGAAGAAAATTTAAAGTCTTAAACATAGTCCTATATTCTCTATTTCTTCTACTTATGTCAGCCTTCCTGTCTTTTATCATATGCTCTGAAAATCCCTTTTCTGAAAAAACTATTTTCCCATTGCAGGCTTTAGCCAGTCATCTGGCTAATTTTCTTCCAGGTATCAAGTTAAATATCACTTCTTCATAGGGCTCTTCCCAGATGTCTCTCTAATATAAATTGGGCTCACCCTATCCTTTCTGTACATGTCCTTCATGGTGTTTTCAAAATTCAGCATGATATATTTATTTGTGTGAGGTTTAATATCTGAATCTCTTCCACATCAAAAGCTACATGGTCTAGGAATTTTATTACTTTCTTAAAGACCCAATTCAAGGCAACATTTCTTATAGAGAAGCATCCTTTTGTGCTGGTCTTTGTTCCTCATATCAGTCTCTGTTCTTATTTCATCTCAACATTACTCAGATTAACCTTCTCCATTTTGCAAACCTTTACACTCTTGTATCAGCACTAAATTGTTCTGCTACTCTGGCCCTGATGATGCCTTCTTTGTTTTTTTTTTTTTTTTTTTTTTTTTTGAGGCGGAGTCTCACTCTGTCGCCCAGGCTGGAGTGCACTGGTACAGTCTTGGCTCTGCAACTTCTGTCTCCCGGGTTCAATCAATTCTCCTGCCTCAGCCTCCCAAGTAGCTGAGATTACAGGTGCTTGCCACCATGCCCAGCTAATTTTTGTATATTTAGTGGAGATAGGGTTTCACCATGTTGGCCAGTCTGGTCTCAAACTCCTGACCTCAGATGATCCACCCGCTTCAGCCTCCCAAATTGCTGCAATTACAGGCATGAGCCACCACACCTGGCCGATGATGCCTTCAATTTAGAGAAAATTCTGTGCTCCAAAGCTTAATATCTCACCTCAACCCCATCACCTCCATCATCCTTGCCCAGACAACCTCAGCAACTAGTGGGGTTTAAATGGGGAATTGAACATTCAACCTCTAGCCATCACTGTCCGGCCTCCTAATTATTTGTGAACAGCTGGATGGCATTCATCTCATCCTATCCTTTCCATGCCTAAAAATTATGAATTTTCCAGATAAAAATCAGAGGTGAATTAATAATAGACCAAGGCAGAGGGGGGTGAGAATCAACCTTTCCCTCTTCCTACTTGTAATAACAACATTTCTTTAGCAAAAAAAAGAAAAATGTATATGCTTCCAAGCTTGAAGTTTTATGGTTGTTTTTTCCTCATATCGCATCTATCATTAAAGGAAGAAAGGTGGAAAATATCTCTTCTACCCTGTAAAGGGATTTCTGGGGTTTGCTAATGACCCTATGGCCTCTACCTTTCCTACTCCACCCACAGTAATAAGATCATGACAATCACTTCTATCTGATCATGCCAGCAGGAGAAAGGAAACAATAATCTAATAAACTTCCAATTTCTTTCTATTGGTTCAACAAGTGAACCGAAATAATCCAACATTTCAGATTCCAGGGTGGCCCATGCATTTTTTTTTTGAGATGGAATCTCGCTCTGTTGCCCAGGCTGGAATGCAGTGGTGTGATCTTGTCTCACTGCAACCTCCGCTTCCCAGGTTCAAGCGATTCTTCTGCCCCAGACTCCTGAGTAGCTGGGACTACAGGCACGTGCCGCCACGCCTGGCTATTTTTCTTTTTTTTTAGTGGAGATGAGGTTTCACCATATTGGCCAGGCTGGTCTCCAACTCCTGATCTCGTGATCCATCCCCCCAGCCTCTCAAAGTGCTGGGATTACAGGCATGAGCCACCGCACCCTACTGGCCCATGCTTTTATAACCAGAGGCTGTGAACCTGCAACAAAAATATCTGACTTTCTAAACATGATCAATGTTTCTCCTTTAGTGTATGCATATTACTGTATGTTTGGTGTTGGGGAGGGAGGGAGAGGAAACAAAGAAGTAGAACACCCCACCTGAGTCAGTGAAAATGGAATTTTGTAGGGTTAGTTTATCATGATGCACAAAGGACTTCCTCTTCAGCAAACTAACACAGGAACAGAAAACCAAACACCGCATGTTCTCACTCATAAGTGGGAGTTGAACAATGAGAACACATGGACACAGGAAGGGTATCGGGGGAACTAGCCCCCAGTATTTCAAAGTAGGTTCTTTTCTATTTTCCATAAGTGTCAGCTGGCCTGAGAAATAAAGGGAAAGAGTACAAAGGAGAGAAATTTAAAAGCTGGGTGTCCAGGGGTGATGTCACGTGTCGGCAGGTTCCGTGATGCCCCCAAGCCGCGAAACCAGCAAGTTTTTATTAGCGATTTTCAAAAGGGAGGGGTGTGTGAATAGGGTGTGGGTCACAGAGATCACATGCTTCAAGGGCAATAAAATATCACAAGGCCAATGGGGGCAGGGCGAGATCACAGGACCAGGGAGAAATTAGAATTGCTGATGAAGTTTCATGACCCACTGGGCATGCATTTTCATTGATAACATCTTATCAGGAGACAGGGTTTGAGAGCAGACAACTGGTCTGACTAAAATTTACTAGCCAGGAATTTC
Source organism: Symphalangus syndactylus (assembly GCF_028878055.3). Taxonomy (NCBI): domain Eukaryota; kingdom Metazoa; phylum Chordata; class Mammalia; order Primates; family Hylobatidae; genus Symphalangus; species Symphalangus syndactylus. Next base: position 42,049,933 of record NC_072447.2, on the reverse strand, counting down.
CTAAACCTAATAAGCCTGGGGGCACTACAGGAGACCCGGGCTTATTTCATCCCTTATCTACAACCGTATAAGACAGACACTCCCAGAGTGGCCATTTTAGTGACCTCCCCCTGGGAATGCATTCTCTTTCTCAAGGCTGTTCCTTGCTGAGAAAAAGAATTCAGTGATATTTCTCCTATTTGCTTTTGTAAGAAGAGAAATATGACTCTGTTCTGTTGGGCCCCACAGGCAGTCAGGCCCAATGGTTATCTGCCTTGTTCCCTGAAAATTGCAGCCATCCTGTTCCTTTCGGATGCCCAGATTTCATATTGTTCAAACACACATGCCCTACAAACAATTTGTGCAGATAACACAATCATCACAGGATCCTGAGGCAACATACATCCTCAACTTATGAAGATGACAGGATTAAAAGATTAAAGTAAAGACAGGCATAGGAAATTATGACAGTATTGATTGGGGAAGTGATAAATGTCCATGAAATCTTCACAATTTACTTTCAGAGATTGCAGTAAAGACAGGTGTAAGAAATTATAAAAGTATTAATTTGGGGAACTAATAAATGTCCATGAAATCTTCACAATTTATGTTCTTCTGCCATGGCTTCAGCTGGTCTCTCCATTAGGGGTCTCTGACTTCCCGCAACAGAAGGGGAACATCACACACCGAGGTCTGTTGGGGGGCAGGGGTGGGGGAAAAGGGGAGGGAGAGCATTAGGACAAATACCTAATGCACACAGGGGTCCAAAACCTAGATGATGCATTGATAGGTGCAGCAAACCACCATGGCACATGTATACCTATGTAACAAACCTGCATGTTCAGCACAAGTATCCTAGAACTTCCTAAAGTTAAAAAAAAAAACAGCTAAATTTTTGAGTAGAGGTAACATAAATACCAAAAATCAGATAGGGGGCACTGAATACTGATATAAGACTTTTGGACTAAAAGAGTGATGGTATTACCCAAGAAAATATCTTATATATTAAAATAAAGTGTCAGTGGAGGGGATGCTGAGGAAAATTGACATTTAAAGACAAGCAAAGGAGAAGAAGGCTGAGAGGCAATTCCCCCTTTGTCTTTTGTGCTTCTGTATAACTTGAAAACACAGTCTCTGACTGATTTGTTCTAAATCATCTTTTCAAGGATCTTTGTACAGCAAACATCCTTGGAAGACAGAGATGTTTCTGGAGCAAAAGGCAGGCATGCTTACTACCCAGAATAAAACATTTGGGCTTCCTAAGCTCAGGACTCCTTTCATACTAATGCAACCCACTTTTTCTGTAGGCTTCACCTAGCCCTTTTCACATCACTCTGTGGGAAGCTAGGCTCAGGGAACCAACACAAATGATTGGCTACTGTTATTGCCATTGGTAATAAAGTCCTTTGACTATGACCTAGGACTCTTGTGTTTTCTGCCATCATCTATACCAAAATGCCAAAACTGAGACGGGGGGACTGAATACTGATATAAGACTTTTTAAAGATAATTTGTTAGCTTGAAGTAGGATAAAAATCTCAGACTCTTGACCATTCTTGGTAAGGTACTCATAGGAAAACTAATAAGCTAGATGAGTTGAATGGAAAACAAGAGAGAACTCTATAATATTAAGTATAATACATTGATAATAAAAGGAACATAAGAATATAGATAAATGAATTTCACTACTGTCATACTCCTACATTGTCAGCACCCAGATCAGGAAACAGAACATCACTAGAAACTCAGAAGCCTTCCTTGTGCTTTTCCCCTACACTTTGAGTAATTCGTCTCCTGACTTCTAATAGTGTGAATTAGTTTGTTTTGGTAAAAATGGAATCATATACGATGTACTTTGTGTTAGACTTCTTTTCCTTAACCTTTATTTTTTGAGTTTGATCTAAAATTGTTGAGTGTGGTTGAATATCAGTAACTCTATTTTGTTGGCAGCATCTCACTGGATGAATATATTATGATATATTTATTCTTTCTACTATTTATTGGTATTTTGATAATTTCCAGTTTTGAGCTAATGTAATAATGGGCATTTTGATAATTTCCAGTTTTGAGCTAATGTAATAATGCTTCTTTGAACATTTAAATATATATCATTTAATGAGCAAGTGCATGTATTTCTGTTGGGTTTACACATGGAAATGGAATTTCTGACCCAAAGGTAAGCATATGTTTGAATTTAACTGATACTGCCCATTAGTTTTCCAAAGTAAGTTGAATAGATTTACATTCCAACCAACAGTCAATGAGAGACATCTTTATTTTCTACGTTCATACCAACAGGTGGTATTGTATGTCTTTTTTTTTTCATTTCTGCCATGCTGGTAGGTTTATAGAATAGCCATTAACTTTTAAACATAATTATATGCAGATTCCTCTGAAATAAACAGAGGAGGATCTGACATTTATTGAACACATACTGTGTACTGGTCATCACCCTTAAGGTTAAAAATCAAAGACAAATAAAATACATAATAGCCTTCAAAAAGACTATAGTGTGAGGAGAAATGAGAAAATGCCAGGGAAGCTTTCTTAAAGGAAGTGATGTTTAAGCTGTAGTTTAAACAAGAAGACCTAGGCAGACAAAGTGGGGGCTGGACATAACACACCGAGCAAGCAGCATTTGCAAAAACATAAAAGCACAAGAAGTTATAGAAAACTTAGGGAAGGAAAAATTGTTCTTTATAAATGTGGTATAAAGGGTAGGTGAGGAGTAAATGCAAAGATTAGCTCATGTTTGTTCATATGCTACAGAATGCACTTGTGTTTTCATTTGTGTAAGTATGTGTGATAATATATGCATTATATAAATGCATGTAACATGTTTTTCTTGGTAAGTCAAGATTAAGTGTTATAAATTCAAGTTTGCAAGTATGATTGAATGTCTCTTACAATATAGGTGATATAAATCATTTAAGCTCTCTGCGTCTCAGGTTTCTTATCTGAAAAACAGAATATACTTACAGGCTTGTTGTATTGTAGAGATTATTTTTCGTATGGCCACACTAAGCACTCAGCACATTGAAGCTATTTTGTACACAGCAGGGAATTAACTGCAGTGAGGAACATTAAACACAAACCATAGATTTTACTCCCAATGAGATTATAAGCTCCCTCAGAACAGAAATCTTTAAAGGGCAAAAGGGGTAAGTACCCATTAACCTACTCATCTTTTAATACAATGACTGAAAATAGTAAAACTTTCTGGATCAAGAATTCCATTTCCCACAAGGTCATTAAGGAAAGCTTTGATTGTGAGCATTGACCTCAAATATTTAAACAACTAAATTCACCATGATGTGTATCCAGGACCCATTCCCCTTTAGGTTCAACTGCCATATATTTTATCTCTGATTACTGCACATTCAAATGTTAACTAACATCTTAAACTTGATTACTTCTTGCTAAGCAAAGCTTCCACAATTATCTTAACAAGCTATATCATTCAGGAAAACAACTTAAAATTACTACACTAGTTTAGTTTAAAAAATATTATGAGCAAATAAGGTAATAGAGACTACTGTAATGGCCAAAGGAAAATGAATACAGAGAACGTGTGAAAAACAAAACAAGTTAAGAAATTCATAGTCTATGCATCACTTTGCAAAGAGCTCGAAATTTTAGACTTGAAAAAAATAAACTGAACCTTGTTATTCACAAATTTAGGTGAGAAAACTTACAAGGACACTTTTTTTTTTTTACCAGATTGCTAATGCCCCTATTAACAAATAGAACTACTTTTTTTTTTTTTTTTTTTTGAGACAGAGTTTCACTCTTGTTGCCCAGGCTGGAGTGCAATGGCACGATCTCGGCTTACCACAAGCTCCGCCTCCTGGGTTCAAGGGATTCTCCTGCCTCAGCCTCCGGAGTAGCTGGGATTACAGACATATGCCACCAGGCCTGGCTAATTTTATATTTTTAGTAGAGACTAGTATTTTAGGGGTTTCTCCATGTTGGTCAGGCTGGTCTCGAACTCCCAACCTCAGGTGATCTGCCCGCCTCGGCCTCCCAAAGTGCTGGGATTACAGGCGTGAGCCACCATGCCTGGCCAGAACTACTGTTAATGTAACTTATATTGTAACATTCTGACATACAGTAATTTTATTTGGGTCAGAAGCCATAATTGGAGAAAAAAGGATTATTAAAAACAAATTCAACTTCAAAATGTTGAAGACTCACATTGATATGAAGAGGGAGAGGTCTAACAGAATAAACTGCAAATATTAATCAGGACTTTATAAAGAAACACAACCAATAATAATTGCATCTTATGGAAACTTTTGTTTTTGTTTTTAATTTAGTTTATGCCCAACACAGGACTTGATGCTAGGGATTTTCTTTTTTTTTAATTTAGAAAGTTTATTTTGCCAACGTTGAGTATGTGTGCCTGTGACACAGCCTTAGGAAGGCCTGAGACATGTGTCCAAGGTGATCAGGGCACAGCTTGGTTTCATATATTTTAGGGATACAGACATCAATCAATATATGTAAGACGTACATTGATTCCATCGGTAAAGGTGGGACACCTGGAAGCAGGGAAGGGGCTTCCAGGTCACAGGTAGTTGAGAGACAAACGGTTGTATTCTTTTGAGTTTCTGATTAGCCTTTCCAAAGGAGGCAATCTGATATGCATTTATCTCAGTGAGCAGAGGGATGACTTTGAATAGAATGGGAGGCAAGTTTCTTCTAAGCAATTCCCAGCTTGATTTTTCCCTTTAGCTTAGTGATTTGAGGGCCCCACGATTTATTGTCCTTTCACATTTCCCCCCTTTTGTTTTAAAAATCTTTTGGAGAAAGCATTTTAGAGGAAAATGAGTCTCTGGTCTCAGGCTTCTTCTGATCTCTCATGGCTAGGATGGTTTATTCTCAGATGGGTAGGACCTGAGTTATTAGGAAAGCTGATTTTTAGCAGGTTGTGAAGTCTCATGTCCTACAAAGAGAAAATAGGGGGAGGAAGGGAGAGCAACAACAACAAACAAAGGAACAATCCTGGAAAATCAATATAGGCCACGTTACTCTGAAGTCCATAATACATCAGTAGGAGGTATGAAAGTGGCTTATGTATGTAAATAGGTAGCTGTTATTTTCTTTTGAAGTTTAAGCTGTCTAGCTTCAGTTCATAGGGCTTAAAGAAAGCACAGCTTAGTTTTCAGTGCTTTCAAATTAGGAAAAATGTGGGGGAAAGGAGAAGAAAGAAGAAAAACATTGAAAACATTACATTATTTTGGAAACTTGTAGCCAGGAAAAATTAGAATTCAATCCAAACTGTAGAAAATAATAAAAATAAAAAAACATTAGGTAAGACATTAAGGAGTTGGTTAATGCTTCAAGAAAACATTGTTAATCTGACACAGGGGCCCATATGCTGGTCTTGCATCAGTGTGCCTTTGACATTAACAGTGAATTTATAGAGAAACTGAACTTTTTTCATTCTCAAAATGGGCCCTTACAATCTCAACTCTTCTTACAATGCCCACCTCTTCTGTGATAGTCCCTGGGGCCTTGAGCTGATTTTCAGAATAACCAGTAAGTAAGTTTTGTATCACTTTCAACAAGTTACTATGAAGAAATTCATGACAAAATGGTATGTGTAAGTTTTTTAATTTTATAAAGCCACTATATAGTGAAATAATTTTTAATAATATTTAAAAATCTAAACCTCATGAGATATTTAATTTGAAATTTTGGTGTGCTCGGACTTTGCTATAATTTATAATTTATTCAAGCTATTTTGACAAAATCTTTTAATGCCTGTAAAGATTTTGCTTTCGTATATGCTGCAGGCAAAAAATATCATACTGAGATTAAAATGCTAGATTTTTTTCATTTTCATATATTGGTATAAGTTTATTATACTGATTTTATGGCATTAATAAAACTTGTGTATCATTTGGATATTTGGACAGATAGACCTGGAATTTTCATAAACAGCTGCCAGGTATTCTTATATTTTTTATAAAATGTATTGGCTCCATAATTTCTTACTATATTATTCACTTCTTTTTTTTTTTTAGACAGAGTCTAGATCTGTCACCTAGGCTGGAGTGCAGTGCTGCGATCTCAGCTCACTGCAACTTCCTCCTCCCGGGTTCAAGAGATTCTCCTGCTTCAGCCTCCCTAGTAGCTGGGATTACAGGAACCCACCACTATACCTGGCTAATTTTTTTTTTTTTTGTATTTTTAGTAGAGATGGGGTTTCACTGTGTTGGCCAGGCTGGTCTCAAACTCCTGACCTCATGATCCACCCGCCTCAGCCTCCCAAAGTGCTGGGATTATAAGCATGAGCCACAGCGCCTGGCCCACTCATTTTTATTTAGAAGCAAGAGTGAACTGATAAAAATGAGTAGTTACCTAATTGTTAAATGACAGTATCCAAAATAGAATGGACTGAAAATATCACAAGATATAATGTAATAGGCTCACATTAGGTAGTCTCCAAGCAATGAACAGTTATTCACTTTGCCATCTCAGAAGAAGGGCAAGCACAAAAGGTGGTGAGTGAAAACTGTAAATATTTGCAATACTTCATGTACTAGATAAGTCATACCTAATTTCTTTGAGATTCAGAATAACAAAGCATAGCAATTTTAATATAATTGTCTATAATATAGAGATATTTGATACAATGATAATAAGTAACTTCCACTGAGAGAACTTAGTAAGAAAATAAAAGTGTTAATCAATGAAGGATAAAAATAAAATGTCAATTTCATTGGCAATATAGAGAACTAAATAACCTGGAAATTCCCCTGCTATAATAACCTAGGGAGACATGTTTCTTATCCTTAAGCTACTTATTATTTCAGCCACTATCTTCAACATTATTTTCAGTTACTTATCCTCAACAAAGGACACATGCTATTTCCACAGATAAAGCCTTGATGAACTCAGTACACCAAATTAAAAAGCACATGGGAAAATGATATATTATGAGCAAAATTTGGCAGACACACCCACAAAAGAAATGCTAAACACTGGAAAACTCTAGATAATAGAACAAGCAAATAGCAACATTTAAATACATATACTTGAATATTTTAAGACATAATTATATAAATCAAAAAGATAAGTAATGAATATTTTTGTTGCAATATTATTCACAAGACCCAAGGTAGAGAATTAACCTAAGGGTCCACCAACAAATGAATGGATAAAAAAAATGTGGTACATATACACAATAGAATACTATTTACATTTGCTACAACATGGATGAACTTGAAAGACATGATGTTAAGTGAAATAAGCCAAGCACAGAAAGACAAATACCACATGATCTCACTCATATGTGGAACCTAAAAAACAGGAACTTGTGGAAGCAGAGAGTAGAATGGTGGTTACCAGACACTTGGGAGGGAGGATATTGTGCAGATGTTGTTCAAAAGTTACAAAATTTCAGTTAAATAGGAGGAATAAATTCAAGAGATCCATTGTATCACATGGTAGTACATGGATTATAGTTAATAATAAGGTATTATATTCTTGAAAATTGCTAAGAGAGTAGATTTTAAGTGTTCTCACCACAAAAAAAAATATGTGAGGTAATGCATAAGTTTATTAGCTTGATTTAACCATTCTACAACTTATACATATATCAAAATATCATGCTGTATACCAGATATACAGTATTTATTTGTCAATATAAATAAACTTAAAAGGAAAAAGAAAAAAGAATATGATATTCTTTTAATAAGAAATAAATATTGAAAATAATGGCAACACACACACACACAATTACTTTTGCACCAACCTAATAGAAGATCTGGAAGTGAAAGAATAAACTAAAGTTCAGACAGAGTTAAAGAAAGTGTCAGTGCAATAGAAAATAGGTCTGAATTTCACATGAAGACATAAAGATATGGGAAATACCAAAAATATGTAAAGATATGTAGAGATACATCAGTTTCCCGAGGCTGCCATAATAAATTACCACAAACTAGGTGGCTTTAAAAAATCCCAGAAATTTATTCTCTCATAGTTCTAGAGATCAGAAGTCCAAAATCAAAGTGTCATTAGGGCCATGCTCCCTCCAAAGGCTCTAGGAAAGAGTACTTCTTTGCCTTTTCCAGCTTTTGGTGGCTTCAGGGATCCCTTGACTTGTGGCTGCATAACTACAATCTCTGTCTCCATTTTCACATAGCTTTTTCTTCCTCTCACTGTGTGTCTCTCCTATGTGGGTCTCTGATAAGGACCCTTGTCGTTGGATTTAGGGCACACCAGGATAATTCAGGATGATCTCATCTAGAGGTCCTTAATTACATCTGCAGAGAGCCTTTTTCCAAATAAGGTCATATTAACAGGATCTGCTGGTTAGGACATGGATATGTCTTTCGGGGGGCCACCATTCAACCCACAATAAGGGAATATAAAACAAAGTTCTAACATTATTTTTAGTATGCAAATTTTTATAAGTTAATATTTATTAGTTAATATAGCTTCAGCTATTTGTAAAGCAAAACTTCAGAAAATGTGGGAAATAGACAGAAATACCACAAAATAGAATGTTTTCACTTATATCCTTTAGTCCAAGACAAAGCAAGCATATAACACATTTGTAGAGAATTTATCTGGAATAGGGAGTCAGAGGATTTCTAGAATCATCGCAAAAGCTTACCCAACAATTTTGAGCTACAGAATATCCTTCCAAATGTTATTTGACACATGGACAAGTAGAAACATAAATAACTATTAGAGCAAAGAGAAAGCAATAAAATGTGTCACAGCTAGAAAATAACAAATAAAACATTGGCCATTGAAATCTGTGATATTTTGGCTAAACCAACTTATTTTTAATAGAAGTTACAAACAAAAAGAATTAAGAAAATGGGGGGAAGGAAATATATCAACTGGTAACAGCTAAGAATTATCCAGAATTGAAGAAAAACATGAATGTATAGATTCAATAAAAACAAGTCCTAAGAAATACACACCTCTAGATACCATTGTGTAAAACTTTAGAACTCCCTAAATAAAATAAGAGTATCTTAAAAGCAACCATGGAGCAATATATGTTAATTTCAAAACAATAAAAATTATATTGAAGAAAATTATTGAACATTATAAGCTAGAAGATATTGGAATAACACCTTTAGTCAATAAAGAAATGTTAATCTATATTCAGAAGTAGGATTAAAATATCATTTCAGACTAAGTTAGAGGGTTTATAACTGAGGAGTTCTTGTTTGCATATACACTAAAGGATGTACATATAAAACAAATAAATAAGGACAACAAAAATAACCGAAAGATGTTTTCCCATGTAAAACAAATGGCAGGCAGTGAAGTAGTAAACACATGTGTACATTTAATTAGGCATTCACTGTATGAAACAAAATAAATATAATGACTAAATTGGAGTTATAAAATCAATATGAAAATTTAAAAAACTTTATGTAGACATTTTTTCATAATTGTATCTTGAATGAAGAGAGATCTGACAGGAATCATTATTTTATAACAGAAAGTCTAAATTTTTCTTGGCTATGCTCACAAGTCTCTTAACTGATATTTCACTGTCCTACCTCTACTGGAATAGAGGCTAGTGTGCACAATTGCCAGCCATTTTCAGCCAGATTGCAAATACAGAAAAGGCAGAGCATTCTACCAACCTTGGACCTGTTAGGAAGGTAAAATGGTAGGATAATGGCAGAAAAATGCATTATGGAGATTGCTGATGAGTGATTAAAATGTTAAAGCATATATCTGAAAGTGGATATGGAAAGATGATAGTGGGAATCAGGTGCTTATGAGAGGTGCTGAGGAAGCAAATAGGTCAAGTAGGGCTCAATGAGGTCTAAGCATAAAACTAATGAAATTTATTATGGGTATAGTAGATATAGTGGGTATGTAAGTTAGGTAATAGAAGATTTAAATGTAAGATTTCAGTGCTACAGCACTGTGAGGAAATATTCCTCCATTGGAGTGGATAGTTGAAGTAATGATGAGTTGAAGGTTGCTGGAGAGAAGGAGATTCAGTACCTGAGAGCCTAAAGTTTTGATAGTTAGACATTGAAATCACCAATGATAATAGCAGGATCTGGGATAAAGTAGGCAAAAGTGAGGCAGGTGTTAAAGTATTTAATAAATAAGACAGATTTACTGAGATGATGGTAAATGGTATTATAACAGATGACATGATTGTCAGAGGGAAAGAGGCATTGCTTGGTATTTGGGGACGTCTATCCTGAAAGTAGTGGTGGAATACACTGTGTTCTCTGAAATACATGAGATAATGGAGCATAAGCAGTACACCATGAGGAGGTATTAGAGAATAGCTGGGATTTTGAAGTAGCCCAGATATAAGGCAGGAAAGTGGATGGCATATTCAGTGAAAGGAATGACAATTTAAAGGCATTTCTCCATAACGAAGGGCTCGGAGAAAAGTCCCTAGAGGTATAGACAAAGTGAAAAGGAGAACCAGGTGAGAAAAAGCATCATGGGCATACAAGTCTTAAGGCAGACAGATAAGAGGAGTGGCTAATATTTTGGGCTGTGACCAAGGATTGCAGGCATATAAAGCATGTTGGGGTTGGTTATTTGAGCAGGCATCCAAATTGTTATTCTCAGCAGCTCAGTGGTAGAAAGGGACCACAGCAGCCTCCAGGTCATGAGATCAGAGATTGCAGCTTCATCACATGAGAATTACTGAAAAAATTCCCCCAGGTTATGGTACAAAGTTCTCAGAGTATTTTAGTCTTTGGCAGTGATATAATCTTTTTTTCATCTTTTGTGAATACATCTTCACGGTATTTTAGAGGCAAATTGGGACATATTGCATCGGGACCTGTCTGCTGTATTAAGCTGAATTTCAATCTAGAAATTATCTAGCAGTCCTTTTCATAGGACTGGATCAATAGCTCGGAAATAGCAGTTCACCAAATCTTCTCCATACAAAAGCTGAAATCCAAAGAATTAAGTGTAGTTTGTCCTGGGGTGGTCCTGACAAAAACTCTTTTTCTAGAGTAACAATGGGTACGTTATTTATTATTATAGTAGTCCCTAGTATAAAACAAGATAGAAATAGAATATCACCTGGCTCATGCCTGTAAGCCTAGCACTTTGAGAGGCCAAGGCGGGAGGATCACTTGAGCACAGGAGTTCGGGACCAGCCTGGGCTACATAGTGAGACACTGTCTCTGTTAAAAAGAAGGAGAAGGAGAAGAAATAGAATGCCACTTTGTACAAAAATGGAGATTTGCTTTGCTAATTTTGGAAATAATTATTTTTAAAGAAGGGTTTAGATTGTTTGAAGACACCAGTGTTGTATTACTGTTCTTGTCACATGCATAAGTGTTTCATCTATAAATTTGGAAGCTAAAGGATGAGGCACTCACTGATGACAGTTCAGGAAGTTCAATCTGAAGAATCTACTGCTAAATAAAGCCAAGGGACCTTCAATATCTCAGAAGAGTGTCCCAAATAACTTATGCTGGCTCCAGTGTACCTACAACTTCCTCAGGCAGATTATAGTACAGAGAAGTAAACATTAAGGAGCATGATAGGAGCAGTAGTGTAGGAGCTTGGAATAGGTGGATAGAGAGCATACAATTAAGGACAGTGCTTCTTAGTGGACAATTCTAGAGAGAAAGTAGTAAGATCATACCTCTTGATTATCCTATTTCAGCGTCACAATGGCAAATAACCACAAAGATTATAAGATAAATAATTTATTAAAATGACCTTGGTGTATGGAGTACTATGCAGCCATAAAAAAGAATGCGTTCACGTCCTTTGCACAGACATGGATGAAGCCGGAAACCATCATTTTCAGCAAACTGACACAGGAACAGAAAACCAAACACTGCATGTTGTCACTGATAAGTGGGAGCTGAACAATGAGAACACATGGACACAGGGAGGGGAACATCACACATTGGGGCCTGTAGGGGAGTGGGGGGCAAGGGGAGGGAGATCATTAGGACAAATACCTAATGCATGCGGGGCTTAAAACCTAGATGACGGGTTGATAGGTGCAGCAAACCACCATGGCACATGTTTACCTGTGTAACAAAACTGCACATTCTGCACATGTATTCCAGAACTTAAAGTAAAATAATAATAAAAAAGTGACCTCAGTGTTAGAGGATGCCAACTTTGGTAGAGTTATCATCATCATGGTGAAACTTTCTTAAGCACTTAGATTAACCAGGCAGTTTTCTACGTATTTTTAAATTTGGTGCTTCCCTAAGGACCAATCTTCAATTAGACAAGGACCTTGTGCTAGAATGAAACTCAATGCACCGCTTCCTTCATTGAGAAAGTCTCACTGTGAAAAACAAAAGTTAGCTAGATTGGATACTGTGCTTAGTGATGTAGTTGGTTTACATTCTGGCATAAGCTCCTTGTAACATTGCAGCCTGTAGTAGTAGTTCATGGACAGACAGCCAGTATGTGAAGTTGGTGTAGCACAGTTTTACATGTATCATTTAATTTAATCCTCAAATCAATGTAGTGAGGAATAATTATTAACCCTATTTTATAAGGAATTGAGATCCAGGGAGTTAGTGTAATTCGCTCAAGTTTCTGCACTTAGAAAGTGCTGGTTGAAGATTTTCAATGCAAATTGACTCCCGTGTCCCCTTGTTTAATTATGGTGCTTTACTGATATTCAGGATATTAATGGGCTTTAGAAGCTTTTTCACAATAATTTTTAATGAAATATCACGTATATACAAACATATAAAATAGATAAAAGTGGATATGCTTGGTTTGATTTGAGAAAGCAGGGAATTTGACATCTTACCTACTAAGACTCCATAACAACCACTTGCCTTATCCTGTGTCTCTAAATACAGCTTGGAACACTCCAGACGAGATAGCCTGGAGAATGGCATCGCTATTAGAGCCAAAACGTTTTATTTTATTCATTTTATAACAGAACATGTATATATATAGTTATTACATGTATACATGTTGTTACATGTATATACACACATATATACATGTTGTTACATGTATATACACACATATATACATGTTGTTACTTGTATATACACACATATATACATGTTGTTACATGTATATACACACATATATACATGTTGTTACATGTATATACACACATATCTACATGTTGTTACATGTATATACACACATATATACATGTTGTTACATGTATATACACACATATATACATGTTGTTACATGTATATACACACATATATACATGTTGTTACATGTATATACACACATATATACATGTTGTTACATGTATATACACACATATCTACATGTTGTTACATGTATATACACACATATACATGTTGTTACATGTATATATACACATATACATGTTGTTACATGTATATACACACAATATACATGTTGTTACATGTATATACACACATATATACATGTTGTTACATGATATATATACACACACACACACATATATATATATATCAGAGTGCACAAAATACAATTCCATTTTGTGGATGAAAACTATAGAGAACAGAACAAAAGGAAATCCATATTTAAAAGTCTGGGGGAACATTGACAGAACCTACCCCAAATCCTGTCTGGGAATATCTTAACTCCTTGTGGCAATGGATCCTGTAAGTCGCTTTTTACCATGTCTTTATTGGCAGAAGGAATCACTGGGAAAGCTCAAATGTGATAGAAGAAGCATGATTCCTCAGTCTATTGCCTCTGGCTAAGTAGGCACCTGTTTATTCCATGTTTTAAATTTTTTTGGAGGGTGTTGAAGGTATATCAATATTTCTACCATTTTATTAAGAACACCATGTTAGGGTCAGTTGCCTCGGGTTTTTTTTAAGTGTAACTATGTTGTTTCTTTTACTGAAATGAGCTTTTCTTAAGGCCCAGAGGGATAAAGTTCAAATTGCAGCTGTGATTACCGATGCTCCTAAACTTAAGTTTGCATACACTTAAGGTTCTACATTGTATTAAAGCAATCATCAACAAATCTGTTAAGTTTGCATTTCTTCCAGGCAAAAGTTAAGAATAAAAGTTTAGAGTTAACAAAGAGACATTGCAGTGTGAACATGTTTTATATAAAAATAAACATATAAACCAAGTAAAATCTTTACATGTCATAACCTTGTTTTCAGTAAAATAATTTTATACCACATGTGTGACTATTCTTAATAAGTGATCAAGCAAAATAGCATATTGATGCTAATTATTTGGCTTATCCCCCTCAAAATATTTCTTACAGTATGCTTCCATTACTAAAACTTTAACTGAAAAAGCTATAATATCATTCAAATAAATATTCCTGATTATGTAGTTTGCCATCAAAAGAAAATGCATTATTAAATATCAGAGCATTTGCTAGCTCCAGTCACATTCTGCTGGATAGTAGTTACTGCCATTTGCCATTACATAATTTACACCCCACTCAGACCTAACTGCTTGTAGCTTCTAAAACAAACAAAACTATCTAAGTCTCGGTTGCTTGCTGACACTGTTCTTTTTCTCTGGGAACCACATTCTACTTCTAATAGAGTAATTAATACTGCCTGCTGTAACAAAACAAAACGAAAAAATCTCTCATAATCTTATTGTCTTAACACATGAAAATTTTCAGCATTTCATCAAATCTGCCATTTATTGTAAGATACATCATTTTGTGTAGAGTTAAGAAAAAAACAAATTATTCTAATTAAGCGATGGCACATTGCTTTCTTATCACCTTCATTTTAAGACATATCCTGATTACAAAAAAAGTGAAAATGTGTGTGGGGAGGGCCGGAAAGCACCTGAGACTCAGTACAATATTGCATTCTCTTTTTGCACTCTCTAGGAGGATCATAAGGCTGTAAAGAGCTCCACCAGGCTGTGTGTAATTAAGGCACCCAGGCTCTTTCCATCTTGAGGCTCAATTGTCTCTTGGGAACTCCTCAAACCTTTCCATAGGATCCCTTCCATCTGGATTGACAAGAAACCAGGAGAGAAAGAGGGAGGTGAAGGAAGAGAGGGGAGAGAGAGAAAGAGAGAGAGAGAACATAGAGGATAGCAGTGGTTGTTTCAAGAGCCAGCCATTTATTTTGGTTAGAATGTGTTGTCAAAAAAAGCTAAAACTGATTACAGAACAGTGAACAAGGGGAAATGATATAAACAGTACTTCACCATACAGTTAGATGTTATCAACAGTGGTGAGTTAATACTGTTAATTTTGAGACTAGCTATGGTTGGTATTTTTAGAATAATAGATTAAGAAAACAAAAGAATACTAATTTATTTTTCTAAGTGGGAGGAAGTTAAGAAAACATACAAATATTCAAATGAAAAATATATAACTTTAGATTTGCAAATGTTTTAAAATATATTTATTTCTCTGTAATTATAATGTTTGGATCTTTCAAATGATATGCCTCTGTAGAAAGGCAGGAATTGAAGATTTTAAACTATCTCTCATTTATATATCTAGCGAAGTTTGGGTACAAATCAAAATAAAAAGGCTGTATATATACATATTAATATATTTACTATATAAAATATGTGTGTGTGTATATATAAATATATATATATATATATATATATCACCAATGATCATTAGCATTATTGGGCCACACTATATGTCATGCACCACACTCAGCGATTTGCAGTAATATCACAATGGATGTTCACATCAAGCAGATAAATAGGTGCAATTAACATATTGTTTCATAAATGTGGAACCTGAGGCATTGGAATTTCATGCCAATATTATGCAATTATAAAGTTGTGGAGCCGAAACTGTTTGGCTCTAGGATCTGAGTTCTTACCCTCCACAATACTAGATTATTTCTGATAACATTGGAGCATCAATTATGTGATTCATATCTAGAGAAATAAAGTCTTGATAAATGTCATACCTCTTGTGTGTGGATGTAAGTAACTTTTTATAGCACATAATTAAGAATAGATTAGAAACACTTTATTTCTATTCCTGCCACAGATGTACAAACAGAATATAGCCATAAAAACCAGCAGACAAGCACTCTACAGAATAATTGTAGTTTTCCAAAATGTCAAGGTCAAAAAACACAAAGAAAGGCTGAGGAGCTGTTCCAGAATAAAGGATAAGGAGACTAAAGAGGCATGACAAGTAAATGAAAGCATGACGTTGATTGGATTCCAGACTTGGCATGAAGGGGATAGATAAAAAGGAGATTATTGGGAAAATTGACAGGAATAGAATAAGAGCTGAGGTTTAGATAGTGGTATTGTATCAATGTTAAATTTTCTGTACTGTGGTTACATAAAAAAATACACTTGTTCTTAAGAAATGGACACTGAATAATGTGTATATGTGTATATATATGTATGTACCTATACATATATATACACATACATATATGTACATACATATATACACATTTGTATTATGTATTATATATATAAAATGAGAATATTAAAGCAAATAGGGTAAAATGCAGATATAAACAATTGAGAAATGCAGTGATAGGAATAAGGGGATTTTCTTGCAACTTTTCTGTAAGTGTGAAATTATAACAAAATAAAACACTAAATTAATGGAACAGAAGAACATATGTTATCAATTATTTGATTCATAAACATTAAAATATAGATTAATAAACCATCAAACACTACAGCAGGCACTAAGGATCAAATGAAATTGAAAATAAGTATCTACATCAGGAATGTAATTATCTGAGAAGAAATGTTTGAAAGTAATGAAAACCTTCAGTTAAATAGAGAAATGGGATATATTAATTGTTTTTTAATGAAAAAAGTATCAAGAGAATAAAATAGTATTTTCCAACTAATAATATTATTAAAATATGTTGGCTTCATTCACAGAAAATATCCATTTTAACCATAATGTTTCCTTTCTTGTGGATTTCTGCTTTGGTAACATTTTTGAATAATTTTTTTATTATTAAAAAATAATGTTTTATTATTTAAAAATTTACATAATCGTTCTGAGTTGTGTTATTAGCTCCATTTTGTAGATGAGTAAACTGAGGCTCATAGTCATTAAATAATTTGCTCAAGGGCATACAGGTAGCATGCTTCTTGGATTTCACACCTGCATCGGCATAATTTTAATCCCATATTTTTTTCAACCATAGCCCTCTGGCACTTAGCACAAGGTCATTCCTTAAAATATATTAACTTAAAATAAGCAAGATCATTTTCAATGAAAAATGAAATGAGATTCCTCTGGATGGCAAAATGGATTTTGAGCTGTGCTTTTGTTATGAAATGCTACCCCTTTACAAATTAGAAGTTTGATCTTTAAACAATGGCTATTTTCAGTCTGTTTACTGGAGGAAATAAAAAGACTAAAAATGGAAAGAAAGAATACAAGGAATAAAGCTCTTATCCAATAATATCCTAGACATGAAGGTGGCTGATTAATTGAAAATTTTCACTTCTCACATAGTTGGTCTGATACTGAACAGCTTCAGACACAGTTGGCTTAAAACCAAATGATACCTTCGAGACCTTTTTCTACCCCCAAAGCAGCAATGCGCCTTAAGAAACTCTCCTTGGCAGGACTCTGAAAGCTGCTGCAGCGTTTTGTATGACAAAATATCTGACAGGAACTCCTCTCACTGGGACAACCATTAGGATCCCAGGAAATATGCCAATAGAATAAGCAACCCATCAGCCTAGAAAGATGTGCCTCCTTGGCTTTTTCATTCTATGTTACACATAATCATAAAATAAACGTGAGTCATTGATATCTGAAATACTTTTGAAGAACTACATAATTATTTACTTAACTATTTAGTAAAGACAATGCCTTGTGTTAAATAATAATTTAATACACTTATTGCTCCACAATAGTTATTTTCAAAAGTGCATTAGAATCACCTGGGAGGACTCTTTAAAAGCAGATTACTGGACTCCCTACTTTCAAATCTCTGGTTTAAGTTTTGAGTGAGGTTTGATAACTTACATTTCTAACAAGTTCCTAGAGGATGCTGCTGCTGGTGGTCTAGGGACCACCCTTTGAGAACCATTGGCCCAAAATACATGTAAAATTTTTAGATTTGTGAAGTAAGATTCTTCATTGATTTTCTATAATCACCTAAAATCTTTTGTATTCAATAAAATATAAATACACAAACATAACTATCTTTAAAAGACTAAATCTCCAGATTTGTTAACTAATCCTTGGGCCTAGATCTTCCCTATTCGATACAGTGGCTCTTAGGTACATGTGGCTATTTAAATTAATTAAAATTATGTAAAATAAAAAGTTCAGTTTCTCAGTCATACTAGCCACATTCAAGTGCTTAATAGCCACGTGTGGCTAGTGGCTACTAGATTGGACAGAGAAGAACATTTTATTCATCAAAGGAAGTTACTTTGGATAGTTAATAGAGTCTTCCTTTACTTTTGTAAGTAGCTTAAACCCAGGCTAGCCTTTTGCATCAGTAGAGCAGGCAGATCCATCTGTAGTGTGATTTCAGGCATTTGGCCTTCTTCACCATCCCCCTCCAGCTTGAAGCATTTGTGCATAAGCACACACATATGCGCACACACATATGCACACGCACACACACACACACCACACACACACACATTTTTTTTTTTTCTCATTCGGTAGTTAATATCTAAAAGCTAATATTTGTGGCTTCAATCCAGTTTAAAGACTTACTCACTGGGAAAGATTGCCTCCTACACATTCTAATCTGTGAGTTATACTCTATGAGTTGTAAGAGTTTCATAAAGTTTTCATTTGAGGGTACAAATAATAGAAAAAAAACATATTTTGATCCCTGGATGTTGCAAGGGGCTGACAGAAAACAGGAGAATATACCATTTATGAAGCCTGTAACAGCTTCAATTTAACTTCATTTTCTTCTAAATCAGCCTGGGTATTACTTTGCAACTTTTCTATGGTGCCAGTTGGGCTGTGAGGAGTGGAAAGCGGATGGCTATGAGTTCCTATAAGGAATGCTGTGTGCCCATGTCCCCACTCTACTACTCTTCTGTGGTACTGTGTGACATCTTTGGATCTCAGTGCCTTGTCGATAAAATAGAACCAATTGGAATGTTGTGAAGAGGACATGAAGAAAGTGTGCTTGAATATACTTAGTACACTGTCAAGACTTATGGAAATTATGTGTATTGCATTTCTCTAATGCTAAAAGTTGATCTTCTGGTTGGGAAAGAAAGCTGATAAACAGCTTCACAAGAGCGTATGGCAGTGCAACCCAAGAAATTCTCATCTTCTTCTCTGTGAAATAGACCTGTCAACTCAATGCTCTTCACAGAGCTGTGCAAAGATAAACAACAAAGTATTTCAGCCTTTTAAAGCTTTACATATTTTACTTAGAAGTATAAAATCAATGTGTTGAGTAGGGTTGTCAGATGACCCTCAATGTCATTCATCGGCCCTTGTGTGATCTTCTGCCCTTGAGTGTGAGTGGAACCCTTGAACATAATAAGGTATTTCTTCTATTATTATATTAGATTACACAGCAAAAGGAATTTCACAGATGTCATTAAGATCTCAAGTCACTTGATGGTAAAATAGGGAGATTATACTAGATGAGTCAGATCTAATCAGATGAACCCTTAAATGACACTAGGGGCACCAAAAATATAGTTAGAAGGAATGAATGAGACCAAATATTTGATAGCACAATAGGGTGACTATAGTCAATAATAATTAAATTGTATATTTTAAAAAATAACTAAAAGAGTATAATTGCATTGTTTGAAGCACAAAGGATATATGCTTGAAGGGATGGATACCCCGTTTTCTAATACGTAATTATCATATCTTGTATGCCTGTATCAAAACATTTCATGTATTCCATAAATATATAGTTACAATGTACCCACCAAAAAAATAAAATTAAAAAAATATAAAAAGGCACTGAGCTCTTCCTAATGCAAGAAATTTGAAATGTGAGGGAGAGTCTCTGTTGCTGACATTGAAGATGGAGGGGGCTACATGGCAAGGGTTGTGGAAGGTCTCTAGGAGCTGAGATTAGCCCCAGATGATAGCCGACAATGGAATGGGGACCTCAGTCCTACAACCACATAGAACTAAATTCTGCTAACAACCTGAATGAGCTTGGAAGAGGATCCCAAGCTCCAGGTGAGAATGTAACTGGTCAGCACCTTGAGCTCAGCTTTGTGAGATTCTGAACAGAGAACTCAGTCATGCTATGGCAAACTTCTGACCTATAGAAACTGTAAGCACATAAAGAGGTATTGTTTTAAGCTGCTAAATTTGTGGTAATTTGTTATAGAACAATAGAAAACTAACATTGTGGACAATCACTTGGTATTTTGAGAGAACACTGTTTGTAACATTTTTATATTTAAAGTAGTTGAAATAATAGAATGTTATTAATATTCAGTATAATTCAATTCCTCAGAATTCAGAGGAGTTAAGGGGAAGAGAGTATATAGTGAGTAGACAATAATTCCTGGGCTCTAAGTCAATAGGTCTGAGGATGTGGCCTGCAGATAAGGCTATCCAGGAACATCTTTCAGTGGTTCTTGGGAAAAAATTAAAGTCAAGACCACTTGGCCCACACAATGAATTTTATGAGATTCTATGGATATGCAGCATGAAAATCAGGTAATAGCCTTCCAAAACTGACTTAAAGAGAAAGGCAAATGTATAAATAAACTAATGCATTTGTGATTACCAATGTGTCAACAATATCCTAAGCTTTCTTACAATTCTTCAATTTTCCATTCAAATAACATACAATGTTCTGGAGGAGAGAGGGTGGAGAGAGCCATATTGAGAGGTGTCTATGTTCTGGAAAATCTAATATTCAAAAAAGGCCTTGACCAGGCTACTTGTCACCTTAGGCTACACATCCAATATTTTGATTCTATGTTATTATTATTTCTTAAATAATTACTATTATTTTAATTAAGGATAGCCAATTATCCTAATATCTATCTTTGGTATTCAACTCAGTTATCTGCAAAGTCAAGAAACAAAAGACTTTGCTTATTAAAAGCCATCCTGCCTTAACATTTGAGCCACAAAAATGATCAAAAAATTGAACATTTTCTACTTTTTCTCAGTTAACTGCAAATTTTCCTCTGACATTAATATTTGACTTCCAAATGTTTAATTATACTATTTCTCAACACCAATGAATCCATTTTTTAATAATTCTCCAATCTGATTCTATTAAAGCTGGTTCATTGATCTACCTTTGAGAATCAATCAGCAGCATCACTGATAATAAACACTAAGAGTGGCTGAGAAGTAGTTTGATCAGACCTGAGAAAGCTACCAAGTTTGCCTATGGAACCAATGTTGACGGTGAACTCCTGGTATAGGGATTTCTATATCTTGAAAATGATTTCATAGACTTACATAGGGGTGTTTCTGAAGATTGTTTCATGAACCACCCACATGAGAATCACCTAGACAGCTTGCTCAAATGCACATGTCTTGGCCTCACCTCCAGCCCACTCAATTATGATTTCTGGTTTTAGAGCCCAGATGTCTGTATTTTAAAGAATCTCCCTACAAGATTCTTATGAACATCCAAGTCAAACAAATAATAATAAATGGAGGATAAGAATTGGAGTTGTTTGGTTTCCTTACAAGGGAGTGCCTAGACCCTTTCAATCTCAGCATTCCTTCTCTTATGAGCTTCATAAGGCTTATTTTCCTGGACTCTGCTCTCAGTTTCAGTGACAAATCTTACCTCGATATTGAGTATATTTCTACCTTCTGTCAATAATATATTTCAATTAAGAGACTATTTCCAACTTCTCTCAAGTTTTGTAAATTTCTTCAATTTCTCTCAGCTTTATTCAGAATAGTAGATCACCTAAAAGGCTTTTGAATATGCTATCACTATTTTATCCCAGGTAAGTTGAGAAGCTAGGAAGTCTGTGCCTAAGGGCTTCGTGTTGTTATATTTTACAGCAGCAGAAGAAAAAATGGTAAAATTTTAAAAAGTGACTTTTAAGTACAAAGCAACTTTCATGAAAAGTTCTATTAAGTCAAATCATGAGATTACGTGATCAGCATGAAACTTCTGGGAATCTAAAGAGGGATAATTAACTTGTGTAACCATGGATAAAAAAGAGTCCCCCAAAACTCAAGAGGTGACTTTTCACCTATATTTTTCATATGAAAAAATATATATGAAAAATATAGTTGAAATACACACACACACATCCATGTATAAATCAACAAATTAAGTCTAGAGAATTTCTGTGACATAAGGCAGTGGAGTAGGGTAGAAAAATTTGGGGCTTTGGAGATGGATAGACCTAAAATTGAATTCTGATACTGCTACAGTGTTACATTCAAACCCTATGTGTCTCCATTTTGTCATCTGTAAAATTCACCTGCCCTTTATCATAGGGTTTCCAAATAAAACACAGGATGCTCAATAACATTTAAGTTGCAGTTAAACAATGATTTTTTTAAGAATTAGTATGTCCTATAGAATATTTTGGATATATTTACACCAAAAATTATTTATTCTTTATCTGAAAATAAAATTTAGCTGGGCATTCTGTACCTTACGAAGTTTCGTAACTCTGTCTTAGAGATAAAATTGCATACCTCTAAGGATTTTTGTAACAGTTAAATGAGCTGGCACATACAAAATGCATAAATGAATGCTTGGCAAATATTTGTCACTATTGTATACCATGCTACTATTTCTTTGCCTTAACTTCTGCCCCAGTGTGAGCACTCTGTATAGGTAGAAGCATTGATACAGAGAGCTTTACTGGCCTTCGAATTTTCCCATCTGATAAAACACAACTTTTATAGCTAAATTTCTATTAGTTTTCATAGCTTAGCTATGAGTAAATTAATAAGAAAATAATCACTTTTCTTTTTTATTATTATACTTTAGGTTTTAGGGTACATGTGCACAATGTGCAGGTTTGTTACATATGTATCCATGTGCCATGTTGCTTTGCTGCACCCATTAACTCGTCATTTAGCATTAGGTATCTCTCCTAATGCTGTCCCTCCCCCCTCCCCCCACCCCACAACAGTCCCCAGAGTGTGATGTTCCCCTTCCTGTGTCCATGAGTTCTCATTGTTCAATTCCCACCTATGAGTGAGAACATGCGGTGTTTGGTTTTTTGTCCTTGCGATAGTTTACTGAGAATTTAGAATAAGGACATTCCCATATTTTACCTTAAAAATTATCCAAACAGAAAAGGTGAACTAAACATTCTTTTATTTACTCTCTCGAACAGGTTAATAAATATATCTAATAATTACCAATGAAAAGTCCTTCTTATTAATATGAAATATCTAGGTTAGAAGTAGGGTATATTACAGAGAAAGTTAGTTCCTTTGGGTCTATCTTAACAATTTCTGAAAAACTTTATGCAATTGCATAAGGAGCTTTTCTCATAATGCAGAAATATTTCAGGAAACCAAAACAGTAAGCCAATTTCTGTATTACTTCTTCATAAACTAAAATGGTCTGAATTGTAGTTGTGATTTTGTTGACACGAGCTTCTGTATAGAAAGAAAACGTTTTTGTTTTTAAATTTCTTGTTAGATACTTATATAAATAAGTCCAGATTTACTTAGTGCAATGAAAATTGGAGATTTGTTTATTATCTTTCACATCAAATTGACGATTTGATTTTCAGATGGGCTCTATTCAGCAGGTCCAATTAATTTGAACTTCCCAGCACAGTTCAGCAAATACAGCTAAGTGATTTTCAGTTGTCCTCAGGCAATGATTAGAAGGATGATAATTTTTCTGGCCTTTTTAGATCAAATATCCCAATATTTGAGATTGAATATGTCTAATAGTAAATAGACATGTAGTACTACATACTAAAGTATCCTATACATGCTAAAGTATACATACTGTAGTACGTAGTATTACATACTGTAGTAAAAACTATTTAATATTCAACTCAGACAGAACAAAGGAAAATGAAACAGGCTGCCTCTGGTAACTTATAACTCATTGTGGAGATAAGTTTGTAATTGCTTATCTTTCTGGAGTTTTGAGAGTATTCTTTTATTCAAGTTCCATTTTGGTTTCTCAAATCTCAAGAGATTTTCACTTAACAATTATGTCAAATTTTGGTAGAGATACTGTATTATTGATCACTGGACTGTGTGGTCCCCAACTTTTTCCTTCTTCCAAAGTTCAGGGACTTTCTTGTAAGGGGGAGGAGAATTAATGTGAAACAGATGGCCTACTCTGCTAAAGGAAAAATGGTTCCCTCAACAATTGACCCTTTCAAATTGTAATGTGGAGAGTTGCAATTCATTTGTGATCTTTCTTTCTAATCCTATCTCTCCAACAGAAAAGACCATGTCTTCTAGTAGTAGCATAATTCCCACTGGGTCATATCCCTTGAAAATTTCCAAGCTTTTAGACAAAGATTGCCCTAGGTATGTGTCAGAGAATCACCTTGAAAAAGAACACAAACAAATAAGGTTTATTGTAAGCTTAATTGACTCTGTCAATTTGCCAGGCACTTTTCTAGGTACTCTACATATATTGGCTCTGTTTATATTCTCCACAAACCTGTGAGATGGACATCATTATCATCACTTAAAAGATAAGGTAGGCGGGGCATGGTGTCTCACGCCTGTAACCCCAGCACTTTGGGAGGCCAAGGCGGGTGGATCACGAGGTCAGGAGATCAAGACCATCCTGGCTAACACGGTGAAACCCCGTCTCTACTAAAAATACAAAAAATTAGCTAGGCGTGGTGGCACATGCCTGTACTCCCACCTACTCAGGAGGCTGAGGCAGGAGAATCACTTGAACCCGGGAGGCGGAGGTTGCAGTGAGCCAAGATTGCACCACTGCACTCCAGCCCGGGCGACAGAGAAACTCCATCTCGGAAAAAAAAAAAAAAAAGATAAGGTAATTGGACCATAGAAAACGTAAGTAGCAACTTAGTATCACACGAAAATGAACTAACTAGTGGAAACCAGATTTGAACCCAGGCAGTCTGATTTCAGAGCCTCTGCTCTTATTATTTTTATACCACATAACTGTAGAGAGATGGTTACTCCTTCTTCATAATTCAGCTTTCTCCAATCATGAAACTATTACTATTGAGTAGCACCCAAGTTAAATCTGGTATCAAAAATGTTAGCCTAAATTATTGTTTTCCTTATTGTCTGTCACATATCTTTAGTTTCTCAGCACATTCCGCCATTCAACAAATATTTATAGAGCATCCACTATATTTTGGGGATTACTTGAAACTTCAAGGTAAGGATGCAAATAAAATAGAGCTTGTGCCTTTAGGGAAATAACAGCCTATTAGGAGAAGTCAATTATTTAAAAAGTAAGGTCAGGGAGGTATCAGAGACACCATGTATAATATGTGCTGGGGAGCACAAACAAATAAGAAGTGTTTTCATTCTACCTGGGCCCCTAAGAAAGCCTTCCTTCAGATTTCCTCTTTAAAATTATATGGTGTTAAGGGCAACATTAACATAAAAATATTTTGATTGCGAACATCAGAGATCCACAGCAATCACACGCTGCCTTTACTAGTCATTACATCAAAAAATAAGCCATACAAACTATGATCTATTTATATAATTTTGATAATGCGGAGCATGTCCTACCAGTTCTCACTCATAGACTCTGCTGAGCAAACACATAAATATACATCTATGGTATTTAGTAATGCTCAGAATCTTCTTCATGTAGAGTATGACATCTTGATATCCTTCTGGTGCTCTGCCCGTCTACACTAGGAAAGAAATTTTCAAAAGTTATTTGAACTTATGGCCATTTCTCTGCCAATCCTCTCTGTAATGATGTCTTAGAATCTTCATAAGATGTTTAAAATTATACCATTTAAATGGACATGTTTTTACACCAGTCTAGGTACTACTAGAAATATAAATAAATAAGTAAGCCAGCATGTTTGTGTATGCAACTGTGTACATATATGTATAAATATGCATGTGGATGTGGTTTCTGAACTTTGGGAAACAGGGAAAAGTTTTATGTTGTTACTTGTGGCCATAAAATTACCTGAATTACCTGGTATTCCTATGCCTGATTTAAGATAATAGAGTAAGTTGGTACAGAAAAAGTATCAAACTCTGAATTATATTTATAGTATAATATATAATCCTTATTTCACAAGTATATTTTTATTTACAGGTGGTTTAATCTTTTCCTATTGAATCATCTTTACATAAGAGAAAGGTAGAAATAGTTATAATAAATCATCTAAAAAGCGATTGAATTTAGGGGCTATGGAAAATTTACCATAATTAATGAAGCTTATCATAGAGACTTCTGGTGCTTTCCCATATCCAGTTCTCTTTCCAGAACACAAGAGGTCTATGCATCCTTACTTATCTACAGTTATGTTGGGCTATAGTGAATTAAAATATTTTTGTCTTGAATCACTTCTAGTATGAAAGATTTAACTTTCAGAGTAAGACTCTAGTGCTTTTCTTTCCCTATTAACCAAGGAGACTGCATGTTCCAGATGGTACAGCAAGAAGATAACAGAGCTGTCATAAGCTTGGACTGCTATGTCATCACATGAAGTATTGCTGACCTGAAGAGTTGCCCAGGACTACAAGGAAATTTGCATACTGTGTTAAGCCACTGAGATTGGAGATTGTGTGTAATGTAATCCTGTTTAATACATATTTCAAGGGATATTATATAATTTTGCAATAACATGTTTTCAAATAGTCTTGGCCACTGGGGATTCTTCATTTATTTTGAATGTCTGGTAAGATTTAAAATGAAGCAACTAACAATTATGTTACAGATGTATCATTGATTACAATTCTGCAAAATGATTTCAAAGATTTTATGCCATTCGATCCTCAGTCTTTACACAAATTTAGTGAGACAACTGAGGCACAAAAATTTAAATGATTTTGTCAAAAGGCTCAGCAAGAGGTGGAGTACAGATGATTTTTCTTGCTTCAGTATTCCTTCCATTTTACTAGCATTAATAAATATAGTCTTATTTTTAT
The DNA here is from genome assembly GCF_028878055.3 of Symphalangus syndactylus. Taxonomy (NCBI): domain Eukaryota; kingdom Metazoa; phylum Chordata; class Mammalia; order Primates; family Hylobatidae; genus Symphalangus; species Symphalangus syndactylus. Next base: position 42,023,061 of record NC_072447.2, on the reverse strand, counting down.
ATGAAATAACCATATCATAGTAAATCTGATGACAGGTGGAAGAATGAAATATGGTTTGATACATTTGGGTCTTCAGTAATTCTTTAAATAATCCCATAACTGTTTTTCATGGTATTAATCTCTTATATTTAAATAATACAGAGATTGTTCTTATATCTTTGTTATGCATTCCACGTGGTTATTTGGTATGTCCACCAAAGCAGATGGTTGGAACCTCAAATAGTCCTTCTGGGAGAGTTTAATTAGGGAAAATGGGTTCTGATGATCATAAAACCTCAGCATCATAGCTATAGCAATGATGCCTATATTACATCAACTTGACTCTATAAGAGATTATCATTTTAAACAATGAAGCAGTGAGCAATTAATTATTTTCAGGAAAAATGGCTGTTACCTTTAACACTAACTAAGGGAAGAAGAAAAAGAAATTCCCCTTCCTATTCTTTTTTATCTGTACGGTTTTTGGTGGTTAAATTATAGATGGAGCATCATGGCATTTAATAAACACATTAAATGTATACACTAGCAAACGTGCTTCCTCTTCCTCCCCCAAAAAATGGCTATTACCTTTAACACTAACTAAGGGAAGAAGAAAAAGAAATTCCCCTTCCTATTCTTTTTTATCTGTACGGTTTTTGGTGGCTAAATTACAGATGGAGTATCATGGCATTTAATAAACACATTAAATGTATACACTAGCAAACGTGCTTCCTCTTCCTCCCATAATATATGCATACACACACTAATACACACTACACACACACAGGAAAATAGAGACTCAGCAAATGTCCATTTACCTTGCATTTCATATAGAGCAGAAAAATACTCGTATTTGTTTTTCTCCTTTCTAGTTTGCTTTTCTAAACAATTCAGGATATATGACAATGAGATGACACAGATATATTACTCTGTGGAGATACGCGCTTTCACGACATTGGCAAGTGGCTTGAGATTGATGACACAAAACTGCTCCAGCAGTTGATTTGGCATTGTATGCTCTTCTCCTCTAATGAAAGAAAGAGCTACACATGGATCATAATTATCAAGAACTATCTGTTACTGTCAGTGACAGAAGAAAATCATATTCAGTTTCACTGGGTGTATTAGATATTACTGCTAAAGATTAAATAAAGGTAATACATTGTAGATACAGAGGGAATACATTAAAAATTAGCTGAGATATTTATAAGATGCCACAATAGGAAGCAGAGTTTATGGCATTATCCAAGGTAATGATGTTTTGGCATTGAACGTGACTTACATATTCATGCAATGTAAAGGTTTTTCTGTTTCACAAGTTTCTTTTTATAGAAAAAGGAAACAAGCATGTAATCACTGGTATTAAGTGTATTACAGGAAGTAACTAAGCAGATGAAACCTTTCTGAACATTCTCCAGTGTTGCAAAAATATGCTTAACTCATGGCTATATCATTGGGTACATGACCTATTTTTTAAAAAATCTGAATATGAAGCACAAATACTTTAAAATATTTTCAGTGTTAAACGAAGCAAAAACAAATACTGAGTTTTTGGTAAGAAACAGAGATGTATGAAATGTTATCTAAGTTATATAAATTAGAATGACTTTACTATGTTCTTTAATATGTTTTTAAAAATCTCTTTAAATTCAATATTATTTAATTTTGAAATGGAAATGAGATACAGAAATACTATTTACATTACTGGATGTAAATTTTCAAGTATTCATAATAATGGAGGGGAACTTGGAAAATACTGGTCTCAATTAAATTTGGATTTAGAGTTGTAGTTACCTATTCACAACTCCAGCATGCAGCTAACTCTGTTTTTCTACTGAGTTGTTAAATTATATTAGCTATACCTATGCAAATATTAGAGGACTTGAGAGGATAATAACTTAACAATTTCCTGACTGAGGAGAAAGTGAGTGATCTTCTGTCACATTAATCAGTTGCTACAATTGATGACACTGAACAGAAAGAACAATCAGAATGAAGAGCTTCAGAATTCCCAATGGATGCAGTGTGGTTTCATTGCAGAAGCTGTTCTACTTTGCCTGTGTTTCTGCAGTGGTAGAACTTAGTCTCCCTAACCACTCTTGCACTTGTGTATTGACGTTATGCTCTGAAATCCACTTTCAGAGAATCTGTCGTTTATTAGGTTGTTTTTTGCTTGTTTATTTTGTTTATTTCACTAGTGTGATAATTAAGAGTATGTTTCTTATAAATCCAGCCAATAAGTTCATGCAAACTTGGTAGTTAGCTATAAAGACAGATGAGCCATCAATACATATCCTATAGAGAAATTCCAAAACAGAAGTAGAGTTGTCTGGTGTAATTAACTTGGAGTTGAACAGGGTATAATAATAATTATAATAAATGCTATTTTCTGGTTTGTTGTTTTTTTCACACCTTTTTCTAACTGGACAAAGTTTCTTTACATGTTTTTCTTTTTCTCTGTCATTTAGAAGGCAAAAAAACTTTTTAAAACTTCTACATTTGGATGACTAAAATGTTTGACATTATCAAGTGTTAGGGATATGGAGATATTAGAATGTTTACATTGCTTGTGATCATTTAAATTTGCACAGCTGTTTTGGAAAAAAATACCTAGCCGTAAGAACTTAAGCTAAACAGCAACTTCAGCAACCAATTTTACACCTGGACGTATACCCAACAGAAATAAGTGTTTACGAATGTGCAAGAAATGTACAGGAATGATTACGGAATTTGTATTCATAATAGCCGAAAGCTAGAAACAACTCAAATGTCCATCAAAAAATGAATGGGTAAATCGTGATATATTTATGCAATGGAATATTACACAATAATGAAAAAAGCAAGCTGTCATTACATGCAACAATGTGGCTTAGTCCCACAGACATGATGCTTAGAGAAAGAAGTCAGGCAAAAAAGAGTACACACCGTGTGATTCCATTTATATGAAGCTCAAAAAGGCAAAATTAATCTGTGGTAGTAGAGATCAGAATAGTGTATATCCTTGTAGGGGGAGGCTACTGGCCGTGTAGGGGCACAAGAGAGTTCTTCTGGGGCGCTGGAGTTGTTTCATAACTTGATCTGGATAGTGGTTACATATGTGAACAAATGTAAAAATCCACAGAAATTAAGATTTGTACATTTTAATGTATATCCTCAATTAAGAAAAATCTACTGGTGACTAGGTAAACTTCAAGAATTATTGAGTTCATACTTCTTTATTTGACAATGTTAAGAATTAAACTAGACCTTCTGGAATTGTCCATCCCTATATATGAAAATAAATTGGTACCTTTTCTCTAGATTTTGTTTGTACAGATTGGTGTCTTCATTTTAAACATTATTTTGGTTTCTGTTTTTCTTGTTGATTTAAGACTTATAGATGCTTTTTATTTCTCTTTGTGGCCACATTTTAAACAATTATTTAAAATTAAATTTTTGTTCAATGGTTTTAATTATTCCCATCAGTCTCCCTAGTTCTTGAGTTTTTTTGATTCATTTCCGAATACTCCTTCAAAGTTGAGGGATCTATTTTCTAATCCTTGTTCACATGACATTTCAGATGTAAATAAAACCTCTTCTTGGGATAGAACTTTTTTCATCCAAAATTGTACTTATTCTTTAATTTCTTGCTTTTAATTTAAAACAGGAGGAGACTGATAGCAGTAAGGCTTTCTTTCTTTAGAGGAAGAATTTTTAAAATTCTCTCTTTCTGCCTGTATGGTTGTAGATATTTTTATCATGTTATTGGAAATTATATATTTCAAGCCCGTATTTGGAGCTGTTTCCCTTTTCAACAACTTTGGAAATCAAGAACCTGGCTTTAGACCAAAGTTTTGTGTCTATATTCACATTAGAATTGGGTTTATTATCATATTTTATGGCATTTGTTTCAATTTTCTGGTTGCTTTATGTGATCACAAATTTTCTATATATTGGATTTTCCTTTCTTTATTTCACATTTGTCATTTTCTCTTTTTTTAACATTATGAACTGAGTATTTGTGTCTCTCCAAAATTTGTATGTTGAAATTCTAGCCCCCAATGTTATAATATTAGGAGGTGGAGCATTTGGGGGGTAATTAAGATTAGATCATAAGGACAAAGCCCTTAAGAATGGAATTAGTGGCCTTATAAGTCAGGAGAGACTGAGCCTGCTTCCCCTCTCTGCTTTCCACCATGTGAGTATATAATCAACAGACAGCAGTCTTCCACCTGAAGGAGGGCCTTCACCAGAACTTGACCCTGCTGACACCCTGATCTCAGACTTCCAGCCTCCAGAGCTGTGAGAAACACATTTCTGTTATTTATAAGCCACCTTATTTATGGTTATTTCAATATAGCTGCCCCAGGTGACTAAGACAATTTATATCCTCTTGACTTTTCCCTATTTATTTTTGAAGAGATTTTCAGATTTGTCCTCCATATTGTTGTTTCCAAAATTTTGGAATTATGATTTTTGCCCTTCCCCTTTCTTATGCAATTTAATTTTTATAATCAGAATTATATTGGCTTTACTTTCCTTATGAACTAGAGCTTCCTAATCTTTGCTTCTGCATGTTACCCAGTCTCCTTTCTGGATAACTCTGTTGTCTCACTATCTCATTGCCTAATCTTACTTCAGAAATCCACATCTTCTTGAATTTAGTTGAAATGACATAACAATTGATTACTCTATTTTTACATTTCTCAAATGTTTGTTTTCTTGGCTCTTCTTATGTTTTTATATTATAAAACTTAATGTGTAAACTCCATATGTCTTTAGATTCTGTTTATTTGAACAATGGAAATTATGAACAGGCCTGGTATTTGTTTTCCCAATGTCACGAACAAGGGCTACTTTCATCTTTCTGCTCTCTACCACGATTACAAGGCTCCCATCATTTACTAAGCTCTAGAGCTGCTTGGTAAACAGTTATCCATCAGCTATGAGGCAAAAAGGGGCAGTGAGGTCTGTAGGACATCTAATCAGGGAACATTTACATCACTCCCTCTTCTCTGTGTTTGATGAAGATGGCAAAGTATAGTGTGACTTGCTTGGGCTCCTTTCTACTGCTGTCCTTGTAATCAGGCTGGCTCTCCTCAAAATGGACTCAGCAACCCAGGTTGCTTCCACTTTGTGGTTTTACCATCTGCAACACATGACTTTCCAGTTTGCCACTGGTGGAAAAAAATAAGTGGAAGATTGCATAGAAGACTTTTAAAGCTCCTTGTTGGAAATGGCATGCATAATTTCTAACAACACTCCATTGTCCAGATGTAACCCCATAATAGAAACTTAACTGCAAGGAAGGTCAAGAAACTCACTCTTTCTATGCTCAGGAAAAGGAAATGCTGTTGTGAGCACATAATGTGTTCTCTGGCATGGTAGCGCTGATCCCACATACCCCAATTAAGCTATTGCTCTATGCCTCTGTTCTTCTTAAGAACAAAGATTTTTTAAAGTTTTATCTTTATTCTCTATTTCAACATCCTCAAATTCTTTTTTTCTCTTCAACATACAGCAATCCATTTTTCCACTCCACTAATTCATGCTGCTCTTATCAATGATCTGAAAGGTGACAAATAGAATGGTTGGATTTCTATCTTCCTCTTAGTTGTACTCCAACAACAGTCCACACAGTTGGCCACTTCCTACTTCCTGGTATTTCTTGATAAGTATCATTTGTGGTGTCCATGAAATATTAGTTCTTGTCTTCCATTTATTCTGCTGACTTCCATCTACTCTGCTGACTTCCATCACAGTTTGCTTTATAGCTCCTTTAACTCTTTCTCAAGTTTTTTCCTAGGCTCTCTATTTTTTACTCCTAAGGATAACATCTGGTTTCATGTCTTTAAAAATGTATCTTCAATATAAACCTTCTTTCCATCTCCACTGCTCTTCACTAAGAGAAGCTTATGTATTTTTTCTCACCTAGCCCAGTACAGTCGTTTCATAACTAGTCTTCTTGCTTCCTTCCTGTTAAAGTTTGTAACTCTTGTCTTCTTAAATCTATTCCTTTTCCAAATAGCCAGAGTTACTTAGAGATCAAATTACATCAGTCCCTGGTTTACAGTTTTACAAAGGCTAACTATAAGCCTGAACTCCTTAATATATATACACATTCTTGTAACACTAATATTTTACTTGCCCCTTTGACCTCATTGCATACCACTCACCACTTACTCTACTCTAGCCACTCTGGTTTTAGTGCTCTTCATTCTTACCTCAGGGCTTTTGCAGTTGTTCTTGATTCCACCAGGAACTATCTTCCCCACGTCTTCTCATGCATGGTAACTTCTTGTCATTTAGATCTTATTTCTAACATAACTATCTTAGTGTGATTGTTCTTAATCATCCAGTTAAAATATTCTATATCCCCTTCCTACTATCTTACTTTCAGTTTTCCTCAAAAGTAAATCTTGAGGCAAGGATTTGAGTGTAAGTAGTTTATTTAGGAGGTGACACCAAGAAACGAAAATTAAATAGTAGGGAAAATGAGATAGAGAAGTGATAAAAGCCTAAAAATATGTCTTAATTGGCAGGTTGCTGCTTTGAACAACTAGGAGAAAATCTTTCAGGGAAACTCTAAGAAACTGTGGAATACACCTTAGAAAGAGAAGGAGGCTGTGATATTCATATACTAACTCTCATCCCCCATTGGTTAAGGGTTGAGGTCAACTCTTCTTGCAATTCTGAGTTGTGCCTAGTCAAACATGTTCCTGTGATGCCAGAGACAACTATAGAAAATGAGGCAAAATATGCAGTACTTGATAATTCCAGAACTACAGTCTACCATAGCTGCAGGTGATCTCAGATGTAGGCCAAGGAGATACAGGGCATAACATCAATAGCATCTGTTACACATCCTTGTCCCTAAAACACACATGCATACCACAGGTCTACACAGCTTGTCACTTATTAGCACATTTCTATTTCTTCTCATTTATCATTATCGAAATCATCTTCTTTACATATTTGTTTGTTTATGTTTGTTCTTCCCACAAAGAATGTAAATTTTACAAAAACAAGTTTCTCATATTTTTTATTCACCATGACTTCCTTGAGGGCCTTGGACAGTGATTGAAATGCAAACAGCAGATATCTTTTAAATGAAGGAAAAAATAATATTCTTTGCAAATTTCTCACTGAAAGTACTGGGATCATTTTCTAGAACACTCTGAATTAAGGTCTACCTTCTCATATTCTTAGAAGTTTATGATTTTCCTTTTCTTATAAATGCAGGAACTGTGCTTTCTAAACCGTGACTGTCTTGCATTATGTACTGCTGGAGATGTCAGCATATTTTGAGCAGTTGATGATGCTTCTTCTAAAAAATGCCATCTGTCAGCTATATCAATCAGCAAGTGACAAGAGATATATAGAAAAATGTCTTTAAGCTCAAGTGACAGGAACATATAAGCAAGCATTACCAACTGCATACAGCTGTCCCAAGAAAGAACTAAATGTTGTACATAAGATGAATTGGAAAGAAAATGAGATGAAAAAGAGAGAGGAAAAAAATCATTAAAATAATAGGAGTGATACAACTTAAGTAGGTTCTGACATAACATAAAAGGGAGATACATTGAAGCAAAATTTGAAGGAGCATAAGGACATGAGTTTATAGAGAAAGTACATCAGGGAAAGGCATACATATCTCCTCAGAGGTGAGTAAGAGTGAATTGAAGATGAGTAAAGATCTTAACATTAATCGTGGAGAGAACAAACTGGGCTGTGGCTGGAGTGGAGATTAATGCTGTGAAATATTACTCATTCGCTAAGCTCTTTAGACACTAACATTTATGTCTGTAAGTGCTTACACCTGTGAAATGACTTCACTTGTTAGATAACTTTAGTGGGGAGATAATAGCTTTGAGTTCAGCATCTATAGCTTTTCCTCCCAAATCACTACGATGGTATTTTTATTTAGGATGAGTTGCTATGGTGATTCACGTCTTGAATGGTCCTAGAGGGTACTAGGATAATGCATGATTATATGGGATGGGTACAGTGAGTTAAACAAAAGCTATTTCTGAAGCAAAATTAGCTTATCACTTAAGTACAGATTCCCATTTTTGCAGATTACTCCTCAGCTTTGTTTCTTCCCTTTGTTTCCAGATCAATCTTTAATTCTGAATCTTCTGCCTTTATTTAAAGCATGAAAGTATTTGACACACAACTTCTTTAGAAAGAAGAGAAACTGGGGATGAATACCTTCAAGTCTTTTGTTGCAATATTTTAGAAATCATTCAAGGTGAATATTGTTGACAAAATGCCTAAAAGGAAGATGGGAACATTTTTAAAGGAAATTAACAAAATAATATTTTTGCTCATTTCTGTCCACATACATGTACATTCGTTTTGAGGCATGGAAATAAAAACATCTAAAGGGAAAGGAATTATTTTACTATATACTTTCTCAAGTCACTGATATCAATATCTGTTTATATATTATTTTCTCTTTACATGCATGTTAAGAATTGGTGTGCAGCATGTTCAAAGCATGTCATAATCAAGCAGAAAGGGCACTCAAATCTATTCTAGCATCTACCATATTACAGCCTTACATGGTGTGACATGTCTGCAGAGGGAAAGGAAAACTACTATAACCTGCATTCTTGCTTCCTGGACTCTTTTAATCCAAGAAATTCTCTGTTTGAGAGCAGATGAAAATGCAACTGAGATGTGAAGAGGGGGAATAAAATCATTTGCTGCTTTTCCAGAGAACAGCTACAGACTTGAATGGGGTAAGATATTTCAGTGGCCTTCAGGGTAGGAAGTCATTGATCTTGAATTGTTCATGTTAGAATTTCTCAGGCCACACATAGATTCTTATCACTGAGAATAGCATTAAATTAATAATAATAGAGGTTGATAATAAATGTATGAAGTGGTGGTGGTCTAGTGAAATTCAAACCCACAACTACAAAGGCTCTTCCAAGTGTTGGGACTGCAGCATTCAGACTGGTTTGGGGTCGTCATTCCCCAAAGTGAAAATCACAATAGAGTAATCTAATTTGGGAAGGTGAAGAGGAGTAGGCACAGTAGAAATTATACACAAGCAAGAAAATAAAGAAAATGAAAATAAAGGGCAGCAGTGGGATATAGGAAAAAAGAGAGAGAAGGAGAGTGGGTGGAAGGAAAAGAAGAACCAATATTCTTGGGATGATCACTAACTTTTGACTCTGTTAGGCATTTTATATAAAGCAATTTAAAGTTCTCCTTCAACTTTATACATAACACTCTAAAGTATCTAATTTTATTTATACATTCACTTGTCTATAATTGGACTTCTCTCCTAGTTAAGTGAACTCCATAAGGGAAAGAACTTTGTCTTTCTTATTCATCATTGTATCCCCTGAATCTAAAACTGAGTCTGACTCATGGAAGGTATCTATGGGATATTTGCTAATTAAACAATCAGACAAGGTAGGACCTTTTTTCTTTTTTCAGAAAAGTTAATAATTGAAGGCTGAGCTGATGGTGGGAGGAACAAAGAATTTTTCACCAAAAACTTTTTTCTTATCAAAGACTGTTTTCAGATGCCTGATGTCCACTGTCCAGTTCAGGGTTCTATTATCCCTGTAATGACAAGGTTCTTTTGTATCTAGGCTGTAGTTATATTTAATTCTACTATAAACTCTTACAATATTATTTCATTTTTTATGCCTCCCCCATATATTGAGAATTGAGAGAGCATCTGAAGGCAGAACTGTTCCTCCTTTTTTTTTTTTTTAACAAATAGTAGCCTCTTGGCTGTTGTGCCAATTAAAATTCCCCCAATAATACAATAATATTTGATAGTGCCTTTAATAAGTAACTTTTACATGTTGCCAGAGAAAAAGGTCCAAATTGAGTTATATTTAGAGAACTTCAATGGTTAGATTAAGAAGATAAATAAAATTTACATAAACATTTCATAAATAGGAAAATCATAATGACCTTATCTGAATAGCCATTTTATTTTTGTGTGGGTATAATTTGAATGAAATTGATGAAAATTCATTTGATCATGTTAGCTTTTTATTCATTACAAAAATTCCATTTAACCCTGAATTGTCAAAAGCAAAAAGCTTGCTTAAATTTTACACTTCAAGGGGTAATTCAGCCCTCTACTTTGTCACTTTAAACTAGGCTGCTTACACATATCAAATTAACTTGATGCTTTACAAACCTTTGTGTGTGCTGGATAAACTTGATCTATAACTGACAAATTACTTTATCATCTCCATATCGGTTTGTAACCTGCTTTGAACTCAATTCTAATTTTCACTTCCCTATTCCTAGTTATTGATTATTGCACATTGCCTATCAATAATTTTCCCTTTTAAGGCTGTGCTGTAATTGACACATATTTATCTAGTTATTTTCTTCTTTTATAGGACATTTTGACAGTTAATTCTGTAGCCTAAGCACCATTTTGTAAAGAAATTTTACTTAAATTGCTTATAGAATAATATCCTCCTAAAATTTGATTAATCAACCCCTTGTTTTTCTAATTAGTTATTACAGTGGTTCAAACTGCTTACTGGAATCATTCTATTCCTTTCTGTTTAAAATCTCTGTGCCATGTAGTGATCTTACAATTTTGTTTCTTTAACTCTGACAGTCAGCTCTGACTAATCTGTCTTTACAATGCATACCCACAATGCTGAACTATTTCTGTGCCTTCTGATCCAAGCTTTTCAGTCACTACTATCCTTTTCCTAGCTTAGAGAGACTGGAGGTAAGCCTGATATTTCAAATATAATACTACCTTCTTTCAATGGGACAGATCTAATAATGTTGTTATAAAGTACATTTTATGTTCTTTTTCATTTATATGCTCAGTTTGAAAGTATTTTGGCTTTTGTTTGATCCATTGTTGATACACTAAAACAAAATAAGCTATGCTTAATAAATTTGAAACTGTTACATGATACAGCGTGTCATTGTTAAAATTTAATAGTAACTGATGACAAATTATAAAATTGTTTTATTCTTTAAAATTTTTTTTGTTACACACAGCAGAGTTCATTCTTTATGGTATACAATTTTATGAGGTTTTACAAATACACGAAGTCTTGTATCTATGATCAAAGTCATGATACAGAACAGTTCCATCCACTCAAAAACTTTCATCACCCTTTTCTTTTGTAGTCAGTTCTTTCCCCCACCCCTAGTCCCTAGTAACCATTGAACTATTTTCCATTTCTATAGCTTTGCCTTTTCTTGAATGTCATAACAATGGTTATATGACATTTATATGTCACATAAATAGAGGCCTTTTGATCTGGTTTCTTTCAGTTGGCCAAATGCATTTGAGGTTTATCCATGTTGTTACTTGTATTAATAGTTTGTTTTTTCATCAGTGTTATTTGCTGAATAGTGTTCCACTGTAAAGATATACTATAGTTTGTTTATCCATTCACTGATTGCAGGACATTTGGGCTGTTTCCAGTGTGTGAATAAAGCTGCTATACACATTCACATAGAGGTATTTGTGGGAATACAAGTTTTCTCTTTTTTGGGGAAAAGTGGAATTTCTGGGTTACATGGTACATGTATGTTTACTTTTATAAGAAACTGAAAAACTGCTTCTGCTTTCCAAAGTGACTGTACTATTGTGCAGAGTATGTTCCAGTTGCTCTACATGCTTGCCAGCAACTGAACTTTTAGCCATTTTACTAAATATGTGTTAGTATTTCATTATGGTTTTAATTTGAATTTATCTAATGACTGTAGATGTTGAGCATCATATTATCTGCTTTTTGCTAGCCATATAACTTGTTTGACTAAGTGACAATGAAAAACTTTTGCCTATATTTTTATTGGGTTGTATATTTTCTCATTGATGAGTTCTGAAAGTGTTTATATATTCTGGGAACAGATATGTGATTGACAGATATGTGTTTGACAAATATTTTTTGTCCTGTCTGTGGCTTGTCTTTTCATTTTCTTGACAATGTGTTTTGCTTTCTCAGGTCTTCTACCAATCTGTGTGTTTGGGGCAAGGGATGGGGAGTCCAGGTTGGCCCAATAAGGTTAGGTTCTAAGAGTGGGCTTGCATTCTCCCTCTGTAACCCCCAGGGGCTCTACACTGTCTTGCCAGTCCGCATTTGTCCTTTACCAATTTGTCACCTGAACTCTTTTTAGATTTTGGGCTAGTTGGTTGACCTGTGACTGAAGCTCACTTATGGATCCAAATAAAATTGTAAACTTGTTGTTTGTTCAGCTTTTGCTGTTATGGTAAGGGTGAGGATTAAAGCTCTTTCTAGTTCTCTACTTCCCAAGTAGAAACTAGAAGTCCCTTGTTCTGTTTTTAATGTACATTTTCATTTACCAGTGTTGGGAGAATATAATTAAAAACAGAATCTCCTGCCAAGTCAAAAAACTTATCCACAAAGTTAGAAGTGAAAGAAAACAGTTTTATTATTATTAATTAAGCATAAAACCAGAATCTGATGCACATGATAGGCAATCTCTTTAGACTGTGAAGACGGAAAGAAAGCTCACCCTTTTATAGGTCCAAAGAGATGCAACCAATTATTCTCAAGATAAGTGATAACTAGTCCTTAAATAAGAAGACTTAACAGTATTCTTTGTCACACATAATTCATCTTAAATTCACCTAGTAATTGGATTGACCATTGCTGTTTCTAATTGTCTTTATCTTAAGGAAATGTGAATTTCTCAAATCTTTATGACAGAAGTTAGCTTTGTAATTTAGAACCAGGCCTGAGCCAAAGTTAGGTTTCTATCTTCCCATGGAAACTGGGAGATAGGAGTGCTATATTCCTTAATGATAACATATCAAAGAGATGGCTCTCGGGTCCTTGAAAAAACATTTTTCGATTTAAAATTGGCAAGAGGCATATTTAACTTTTGAAAAAATTTATGTACATTTCAAATAGGCAGAGAAAAAAGTTATAATTACAAGTTTTCTATAGTAAATGTGCTTTCAAAAAAGGGAGAAGAGAAAAGCCTGTTTCCCTGTTGGCATCAGGGAGAATTAATTTTTTCTTATTTTCAATGTGTACTTTCCCTTATACCAGCAAACATCAGGAACAGTCCATTTATACAATATATTTAAATGCTTTAGTTTACCTAAATTTCACAATGTTTCCATGAGGTAAGCCAGAAAGTAATTATTTCTATTGATCTGATTTAAGAGATGAGGAAATAAAACTCAGAAAAGCCAGTTGACTTGTCCAACTGAACACTTCTAAGAATAAAACCAAGGCCTCAAATCCAGCTTCTCTGGCGCCATCTCCAGACCTGATTGTCTAGGCTGCCGTCTCAAAAGCACTTATATTGATAATTGAGTTTATGTTTAGGGACTAAAAATTACATACATGTATACTTTGCAGTTCACAACAAACTTTTAGGATATATAATCTAGTTACATTGAATGTGTCAAAGATTGGTTCAATTGAAAAAATCATTACATTAAGAGCAAAAGGGCCAGCAGAGAGTCAATATTTATTGACACATTTATTATCATTATGTATCATCTAACCTTATTCTTTCCTTCAGTGAACATTTACAGAAAATCTGTTATGTACCACACATCACTCTAGGGGCTGGAAAAGCAGTACTATCCAAACTGATAAAGTACCTGCCCACAGGAAGCTTATATTCTAGTGGGTGGTAGACAGAATAAATTTTAAAAATATATAAAATGTCAGCCGTTGATATATACAACGCAGAAAGACAAAGCAAGGAAAGGGGAACGAAATGTGTTAGGAAGAGGATACAAAGCTTGCTTTGTTGTTGTTGTTTTTAGTTTTGCAGAGGCCTGAAGGAAGACAAAATTGTGCCATGATGATACTGGGGAAAGAGCATATAAATAGGAGAAGAGTAAGTAAAAGGTTCTGAGGCAGAACAATGTCTGTGTATTCAAGTAACAGTAAAGCCAATATGTGACTGGAGCTAAGTAGAGGAGGAAAGAGAGGTCATGGGGCTAGATAATTAAGGGCCTTGAAAGTGAAATCAGAAGCCTTTGAGTTTTGAAGATGAGTGATATGATCATTTTAAAAAGTTCACTCTGTTTCACAAGACACTGTAGTGGGACCAAGGCAGAAACAGAGAGACCAGGTAGGAGACCACTGCAATTCAGCTGAATTACTGGTACTAAGTAGGGAGAAACTTCCCTACTTTGTCTAATTTTTAAGTTTTGAAATTCCCTTTTTTTCAAAATTGTTTCAATTTTTTTTTACAGGAGTTACAGTTAATTAGATTTATGATACCATGTGAAGAGAACACGCTGACTTTGATACATCAGAAATGCATTTGTTTAGAAAACATTTCATTGATATTTCTTGTAGAAAATAACTTCGCATTAGCATAGGATAGGCTGAGACCGTGACAGCATGAGTCAGTAAGAACTCTCTGAGCTTTGTTTTTCAAATAAGAATTTACTGGATAGTTTACCAAGTAGACAATATGTGGGGTGAAAGAGTTCACACATTTGAATTTATTTTGTTATAACATTTGGGATTATTACTAAGAGAGATACATTGAGGTAAATTCCAATTTACTTAAGAACTGACAAAACTTGATTTAGGTTTGTCGTCTTCTCAGATATTACTGAAATATCTACCGGTCTACTAATAAACACTTGCAGAATATCTTCCATAAATTCAGGATCATTCTGCATGGTGTCTTTGTTTTTATCAAGTGACAATATAATGCACGATTCTTCAACTTTAGAATAGTCTTCAAATTCCTTTTTATGTTAAGTAAAAATCTATCCCAAGTCTTTTTAATTTTTTTATAACCTCACTAAGATCTGAAATGCAATTTCTCTGGTCTCTCTGTTAAGTTTGAAATGGGTAACTGTAAACTTTAGATGAAAAACAATATTTATAAATGTTTTTCCATTTTTAATGTTAGAATAAAAGAAAATAAGTAATGAGAGCTCTTTTTTCACCTTTAGATTTCTCATTACCCTCAAAGCATTCCACTGTTTTATGCTTCCTTAATTGAAAGCCTCATGAACATAAATGTTAGCACACTCATGTAAATTAATGTACTTCTTGTGTGGTACTTGTTTCTTAAGAAAAAACTTGCTTGCTATTGTTTATCTTATTTCACATTAATGGGTGCTTGAGAAGCAGCATCTGTTTTCCGTTTTTTTCTTTTCTTTACTAAACGTGTCTACCTTTTCATTCTCTTTAAATTTATCCTTATTATTTTTAATTATTATCATTTTTAAGAATCTAGATCCTAACCTCACCTTTTACATAGACTTAACAATAATAATGATTAAAATAAAGGTGTCATTGACTTCTCTAAGCCACAACATAAATAAGCCCAGTCTAAATTAAAAGCCATCATCTTCCAGGCGTCCATTTCTTTGACCTAATGCCTAGCTGCTTACCTTTCTCATGTAGGTATGCAAAATCAGTTTTCTTCATTTCCATACTCTTTCTAAGATCATAGAAATGTAAGTCCTTATTCTATAAATTCACTTATTTGACATATATGTACAGCATGTAGACCTATTAATATCAGAAAAGGCAAAGGAATATGCATTGTATCCTAAACTCAGATATAATTTAGAACTAGAATGAAGCTTCTAGATTATTTTTAGCAGTTCTTTTATTTGTAAGCAGAGCAAAGGCCTGAGAAGTTAAGTGGTACATTTCAGGATACACAACAAAGGACAAGTGCTGAGTTGGAGTGTTTTTATCATGACTGCTATTTGATGTTTCTGCTGCTATGCCACAATGATCTCACCTTAATAAGTAGTCATAGTAACAGTGAAACAATATTGGAAAAGTAGAATTAAGATTACGTTGACGATAATTATGTTATTAAGCACCTCCTTGAACACGCCATTCCTCTTTCTTTCATCCTTAATTACTAAAACAGAGTATAAAGCACTGAGATACAATTACTGTCTTATAGTAACTTATAAGGATGATGATGCTTATTATATAAATAAGTTCCATAAGTATATCTAATTATGAAGCATTTTTGTTTTATAAAAAATAAAGTGGCAAAGTTTTCTTTGATCTGAAAGAGAAGAAATCAAAGGAGGGTCAGGTAAAGTTTAATATGCCCTTTTATTATTTTTTAAGAAGAGTAAAAATTTTAAGTGGTGATTTCTATGTGAATTTTACAATGTAGAAAGTCATAAAGGCATGAGAGGTTCTAAGAAAGAATCAAGAAAAATAGTAATTCAACAATAAACCCTATTTATTGCGTTCTTAATATGTTCCAGATGTTTCCTGGTTCTGGGCGATAAAAGAAAATAAGACTAAGTTTTGTCTCTTAGGAACTTCAAAGTCCAATTGGAAGATGAATATTGAAATGAATAAATACTATTTAATAAACTAATTACTACAATATAAATAGAAAACATGATCCAGAGCACAAATGAGGAAGTGGTTTACTCAACATATTAATGTCAAAGAAGGCCCTGCCAGGAAGCGGTGACTAATATTGATGCCAAAAGGCCAGAGTTCTCTCGTGGAGATGTGTGGAGTGTTGTATCTTAGCAAGAGAAGTAGCAGTCTGTTTAGTGGTGCAGAAAATGGAGGCCTTGTTTGAGCAAGGGCCAACATGTTTTTTTATGAGTTCTGCTAACTAGTTTCAGGAGATGGGGATGTAGAATTAGACAGAGAACAGTACCTGAGAAATCTTGTACTATATATGTATCAAATGACTTTTTCATGAGAAGAGAAACATACACATGGATAAAGGAAACAACAATAAAAATGAGAAAACCTAGAATTATTTTGTTGAAAATTGTTGAATCAAAAACTCAGGATTATGGATATAATATATAGTGTAGTGAAAAGTATTGTTATAGCTTTAGGTAATACAGAAAGTGGTCCACAATTGCATCATTTACCTGACCCTTTTGAAAAGTAGTGGCATCACACTCCCCTCTACGTGTCCCTTTTCACTTGACATTTCCATTAAGAGCTTCAGTATTCTTCTTCCTAGACATCTAGGCTCTTTGCTGTCATCATGCCCATAACCTCATGACCTGAGGAGATCATGGGATTGTAAAGTAATTCCTTAGCAAATAACAGTGAAGCCTCTGATTTCAGAAAAAGAAGAATGTTCAAATCAACTAATTCAGAGGAGAAAATTGTTTGTTTAAAGGCAACAGAAATGGAATGGGAGGCTGAAGTTTGAGTTGACAAAAAATGAGGATGAAGAAGATGTAGTGATTTGTGTGAAAGGGACTAGAGACTAGGGCCTATACTAAGACCCTTAGAGCCGTATGTTAGATTAAATGTACAAAGTGATAGTAATTTCAAGCGAAGCTATTGGAACAAAGCATAATAAAGAATCCAAATTGACTGTGCCTTTTCATAAGCAAAGACTATGATTTAGTAGCATTTTCTTTGTAATGGGTACTCTATAGGAAATCTAAGATCAATGACGGATATAGATTTACTTGCATTAAACGTGCTGATTGTATGCTATTTTGAAAGGTTAAGAAAATATTTCAGGAGACTGATGCAATGAAAAGTGTTTGCTTGAATTCTTTTTTAACTTCAACTAGTTGAATTAAACCCTAAAGTGATTCTGTAAAATAATACTTGTAGCAAACATAGTGGCATCCCACCTGTATGTATCATCTTACCCTTACCATCTCTGTTCATGCCTGTGGACTTCAAAATTCACCCAGCTCCTGAATTTATACTTGTTTTGGCCCCAGGGGCTTGGTTTGTAGCTAGGCAGCAGGCCAGAAATGGTGATCAGTTATTAGCTCCCAAGAACACCCCTCAATCAATGATCGATGGAAGTCAGCATAAATATTCCCACTTTCTTGCCTCTCAAGTGGGATAACTATGAGATATGTGTCTTCATTAGAAATAAGCTTCATTCACTCACATTGGTAAATTGCTTAATAATCACCCTTTATTGGCCTACTTCCCTTTCCTTGCTCATTTGCCCAATTTTTTATTGCTATATCTTTAATCTCCAAATTAAATTATTTTCACTCAATCCTTATACTCAGGATCAGTTGGTTTCTAGTGGAATTCAAAGTAAGACTATATAATTTCCTTATAATGAGACATATCAAAGGAAGATTATACTACATTATTGAATTTCTATGGTAAACATGAGGAGACATGTTATATGTCAAATAGTGTAAAATACATAAGATAATAAAGACTATCCTAGGTCTATTAACCCAGAAACTAAGTGTCTACATGCAAATGATAAAGAACAAATAGAATATCTGTTGTTACGATGATTGCAAACTCTGAAAGCTTCTTTTTTATTTTCCATCTTTTACAAATTAATTTCTAGTTTTTTTTCTTTGTTTAAAGGATAAGAGTAAAGTCATTGCTCCTATCGGTTTTGTAGGTTACTGTAACTTCTTATCAAAGTTATGGCATTATCAAAATTGTGTGCACCATGACTTGAATATTTACATCTGAATCAGTTAGTATTTGCTGCATGATAAACCATCCCAAAACTCAGTGGCTTAAAACAAAAACCATTCATTTAGCTTGCAATTCTGCAGGGCATCAATTAAGGCTGGGATCAGCTGGTCACTTCTGATTTCAGCTGGGCTTCTCCCTAGGTTTGTGATCTGGCAGATTAGCTGTAGACTGGAGGGCTAATGGTGCCCTTGGCTGGGAGTACATGTCTCTACTCCACATCTTCCAGAAGGCTAGTTGAGGCCTGTCCTTGTAGCTGTGGCAGGGCTCTAACAGAAAGAGAACAGGCACAAAAGGCTTCTTTGAAGCCCAGGCTTGGAAGTAACACAATATCCCTTCTACCACATTTCATGGGTCAAAGCAAGTTAGGAGGCCAACACAGATTCTAGAGATGGGATACTAGGCCGCATTTACTAACGGGAGAAACACTGAAGTCACGTTCAAAGAGCATGCATTCAAGAAGGGGAAAAGAATTGGGTTTCTATTCATAATCTGTTTATACATTTTCAAATTAAAACTAAATGATGATCAATTTAAAACTGAGAAAAAGGAAGAAAAAATATACTTATGTGTTTTTAAAAATATTTCTATATTTTATAACAGTTATTTATTAGTTACAATATAATACAACATATTTGTCAAAAGGAAGCATAAATTTAGAATATTTTTCTATGGATACTTTTGGAATTACATAGGGAGGGCAGTGTTAGTCACAGTTAAGAAGAAACAAAGCCTTTGATGTAGAAGGTAATCTCACTTAACTACGTGTTATAAATGACCAATATGCCACCAACCAAATTTGTTAAGAAGAAAATGCCATTTAAAATAACGTCAAATATTTACTATGTGTCTGAGAGATTATTTTCTTTTAATATCTAAATGTTAACCCCTGGAAAGGAGGCAAATTGTGTGAAAATAGTGACAGGTCCTTAATTCTGGTGTAGCTCTGCATCATCTCCAATGACAAGTCCAATTGGCCTATTACAATAGAAAAAGAAACATTGATTTTATTCACGTAACTGATTATATCTCTTTTTTCTGTTAATGTCGATCACTGAAGTTTGCAGTTCTTCCAATTTCCCAAACATACTCATATATTCTAGACAAAGAATAAAGATCGGTTTAGCTTTGACATTCCTAAACTAGCCACCCTAAATCAAAAATCTACCACGAGGGTAAAAAAATGGAGGTGATAGGATGTTTGTAATAGTAATTTAAATTTTGCAATGTAGAGATGTTTCTGGCCTCTTCTTTAATTCTTGTTATGCCCCCAGATAAATTGGTAGATGTTGGAAAATAAATATTTAAGTCATAGAGAGTCTCCTGTAAAAATGAACACCACCCTCCCAAATACATACACATACACTAGTTTCACATAAAGATCACTCTGTTAGGCATTTTGTGGCATATTTATGGTCATTAAGTATTTTTCTAGTATGAAATGAACTTCCATATAGTAAAAGGGGTGGAAAATATAGTTGTTGGGCAGATAAGAAGTCATAATAATAGTAGATACCATTTATGGACCACTATACACAAAGGTCACAAAGCTGAGAAGTAGTAGAACAGAATAGAATACATTTTTTATTTAATCTGTGTTATCCAGAGTAATCAGAGATCTTAGATATTTTTTCTTTATTCTTAAGAATATAAAAAATTATATTGGAAGAATTAAATCTTGCAGTTTGTACAGAGATTTTTTACTTCTTTGATCATTAAGATATGACAAATTTTATGTATATTAAAATTATTATTTTTCAGATCTTAAATTTTGTAGAAAATACACGTATCTTTCCTCTTTGCACTTTTGCTTTTCCTATGCTTCAAACGTCCTCATTTCTCCCCTTTACCTTCTTACTTTAGAAAACAAACCAACACAAAATTCCCAGGATAGCCATTCTCATCAATTGGCAAAAACATGATTAGACATTAGTTTTGAAGATCTATAAGAGCATACAGGACAAAATAATCAATCACTAGATAAATGTCTGTATTTTTTACATCATTCATTATCTTTCTGTTTCTGCATATATGAACACACACATACATACATATATATAGAGAGAGGGATTTGCTTTATAACTTTGGACTTAATTCATATTATGATGAAAGTTTAGGTAACAAACCTGTTTTGTTGTATTATGTTTACTGAATGATTTTTTTAAAGTTTTCTATTACGCATTTAATTTAAAAGTGAATTGATTTCTGACATCTGTATATTGTTTAATTTGTCTCTTCTTGGGACTTACAACAAGAGAGACAAGTCAAGGAAGGAGATTTAGAATGAAGTTATGCAATTTGTTTCTGCCAAAGACAAAGAAAAGTACTTTATGCACATAGATGAGATTGTGTTTCTCTTTTTAATTGTATTTTCTTCTGGCAATGTAAAAATTCAGGAGCATCCTTTGTTCGTATGAAAGAGTAATGCAAAATCAACAACTTGAACTTGATCCTATCAAATTGCAGAATGCCACTTATGTATTGATAAGGAAAATAACAGTAAAATTACAATTTTCCCCAAATATCTTAGCATCTTAGAGCTTTTACAACTACAAAATAATTCATTTTCTATGAACCTATAGCAGAAATAGGAAATCTTTCTCTGCATACCTGCAGGTTTACTATCTAAATAACATCTTTTAGCAATTCTACAGATGATCTCATTTTGAGAAGTGACATGGGAGTTCAAACTGTAGGAACTGCAAGCATCCCAAATGATACATATAAGTGTGTGCTGAGTGGTTGAGTGAAAAGGGAAAGGGCACACTGTTTTTGAACATGACTACACCACTACCCACATTGTGACCCCTTTCACTGTAGTGTTTCTATTGGTCAATAGAAAAGCTATTGCTTTGGTAGTTTAAATTCACTAAATATATAAACATTTTAACAAACTATAAGTCAGGGAAGTCATCAGCATCTTTTGACATTATGATGACAAATGATTGGCTTGTTAATCATTTCTTACTGTAAAATACAGCAAGATATGACCATTAGAGGATTTTACTTTTCTGTTGGTTTGCCAGGACTACCGTGGGACTGAAAAATGAGTAAGAATTAGAACATGATATTATGTAACTGTGGAACATCAAATAATTTCCGTAGTAATATGTACGGAATGTACAATATTACAATATGTACGGAATGTACAATATTACAATATGTACGGAATGTACAATATTACATGTTACATATTGAATGTTGATATTGCCCCTCATTAAACCTAATGCATAAAATTCGTTAAGTCCATGGTTTCTTTGTTTCTTAAAACATAACAGATTCCCCACTCCTTGTAGGATACAAAGATTTCAAACTCCATGTTTGCCTTCATAAACGACTATGGATATATGGAAGGTGGTGTCTGCATCTCCTAAAATTCTACTACGTGTTTGTGGGCTCAGTTGTAAACATGAATGAAGGCAACTCTGAACTTGCTTGTAATCTATATAATCAGAACTTTTTTTATTATTATTATACTTTAGGTTTTAGGGTACATGTGCACAATGTGTAGGTTTGTTACATATGTATCCATGTGCCATGTTGTTTTGCTGCACCCATTAACTCGTCATTTAGCATTAGGTATGTCTCCTAATGCTGTCCCTCCCCCCACCCCACAACAGTCCCTGGAGTGTGATGTTCCCCTTCCTGTGTCCATGAGTTCTCACTGTTCAATTCCCACCTATGAGTGAGAACATGTGGTGTTTGGTTTTTTGTCCTTGTGATAGTTTACTGAGAATGATGTTTTCCAGTTTCATCCATGTCCCTACAAAGGACATGAACTCATCATTTTTTATGGCTGCATAGTATTCCATGGTGTATATGTGCCACATTTTCTTAATCCAGTCTATCGTTGTTGGACATTTGGGTTGGTTCCAACTCTTTGCTATTGTGAATAGTGCCGCAATAAACATACATGTGCATGTATCTTTATAGCAGCATGATTTATAGTCCTTTGGGTATACACCCAGTAATGGGATGGCTGGGTCAAATGGTATTTCTAGTTCTAGATCCCTGAGGAATCGCCACACTGACTTCCACAATGGTTGAACTAGTTTACAGTCCCACCAAGAGTGTAAAAGTGTTCCTATTTCTCCACATCCTCTCCAGCACCTGTTGTTTCCTGACTTTTTAATGATGGCCATTCTAACTGGTGTGAGACGGTATCTCACTGTGGTTTTGATTTGCATTTCTCTGATGGCCAGTGAATCAGAACTTTTTTGAGTCTATACCATTCCCTTGTGTTCTGCCCCACTCCAAGCCCCTCTAGCCATTTTTGCTAGTTAACTATTACTTAGTTTTGTTTTCTAAAATTCTCGATAGGAACAATCAAATCCACGGTTGTCTGTAACCAGATTGCTCCTGGAAATAATAAGTTTAGATTATTTTCTCCTCAAAATATGTCTGCAAAATAACTTATGTAGTAAATGTCATGCCGCTTTGTTCAAGTTATATCAAGCAAGAAGCCTCACCATTTTCATTCATACTCTGTAAATCATTACTGATTTCCACTGTATCCTGTTCCCAAAGACATGGTTCTGGTTATCTCTACATTGAAGTTCTTCTTGCAGATTTTCCTTCAGAGAGTCTCAGTTAATTCTTTTCCAGGAACAATCAAGTTCCATTCCCTTTGTTGCTTTAAAAGTATTTTTCTGGCCACAGTGACACAAGGATACATAACTTGGTAAAGAATTTTTCTGCTGCTGTCATAGCTCGTAGAAGATGCAATTTGAGTATATAGTGTTGGAAATTCAGAATTATTTATTTGTTTGTGGAAATAATCCAATATGGATTTGTGTGGGATTCATTTCCAAATCCAGTATTATATGGCTCACGATTACTTTGGAATGTCTTTATTTACCCTTTGTTCACAACTATTATTTTTTCCTTGAGGTCTTACATTTTGCCTAAATTCTTGCTACTTAAACTGTGGCCCACAGATCAGCACTATCATCATTGCCTGGAAGTTGTCAGAAATGTAGAACCTCAGACCTCACCCCAGAAACTGAACCAGAATCTGTATTTTTAAAAGACCCTCTCCTTGGATGATTCATAGGCACATTAACGTTTGAAAAGCACTGTTCAAAAATATTTCCTGAATTGAAAAAGAAAATTTCACTTGGTCATCCTAATTTGCAGATAATATACTCACTACTTTTCTCAGGCCTAGACCACCATGAGCAAACACATCTTTGCCTGTATGCTGACTGTTCAAGATGTCTCAAAATATACAGTTTATTTTTTCAGACACTAAATTGAAAAGGTACCATTTTCATGAAAATGCTTTTTCTACATTAACATGTGGCATTTTATTTTCTGAGTCAAGAGCTTCACTAATCAATACACCACACAATACCCACATTTGGCTATTTAGAGTTAAATTAACTAAAATCTAAATAAAATTTAAAAATATGTTCCTCAGTCACTCTGGTTGCATTTAAATACAGATTCTGTATTGGATAGTGCAGATATTGACCATTTACATAATCACAGAAAGTTTTTTTGGACAGCAATTGTCTAGAGGCTACTACATTCTAAGTTGGGCTTTGCGACTGTCGGTTGCAACTGCTTCCAGATCAGACTGGCAGCTTCAGTGAACCAGAATAACCAGTTGAAAGAGAAAAATCTAGTTAACTCAAGGGGTTATTCCCAGTGCACTTGGTCTATTTCTGAAATATCAAGCTATTTTATGCAACTTAGGAGTATAGGAGGAAAGGTAGTAGAAAATGCCCCATACTCACATTCCTCTACCATTATGAGTACTTCATGGCAAGAACATCCTACCGGAATGGGGACTTGGAATGAGAGCATAGACTCCAGTTCCCAATCAATCACTGAATGTTTGATACTGAGTAAGTCATTTGACCTGTCTAAGTATGTGTTTGCTCATCTGTACAATGAGGATACTGTGTTCAGTGGCCCTTAGGATTCCATCTGTTTCTGTAATTCTCAGTCTGTGTATTAGAAACCTCTAATTCTGCTACCTGAAATCAACCCATAATTATCATGAATATCATTTAATGAGGGATGTGTATTTACTCTGCATCAAACACAGGTGCTGGAGTTACAAATAATTTTTCACGAAGCATATTCTCTCAAATAAATCATTATATTGAGAGGAATTGTCTGAAAGTAAAGTCCCCTATACCTCAGGAGGATCCAGACTGAATCACTGAACTGAAGGAATGGTATGTTAAAACTTCTTTCTATTTTCATTGTTTATTATAAAACAAGTCTTGGAAGAATTTCTTATAAGGATTAGTAGTAGTATGCATATATATGAGTGAAATATTGTCAAAAACTTACTTATCAAGAAGTATATATACAAACATAGATCTCAGAAAGCACACAATTATTAGAAGTGCATGTTCATATGTTTTTAAAGTTTTAGAGTAGACAGTCATAGAAGTTTGTACAGTACTTGCCTGGAGGAGAGATAGACGGGAAAACAATAATAGTGTGAGAAAACCGCTTTAAAATGACTATAGGATTCAATAAGTGCACAAAAGAGAGCACATAACCCTGAGTGGGGGTCAGGGGCAGGACAGCTTCTTGGAAAATGTGGTTCTTGAATTGAATCATCAAAGTGCAAAGCAAACGTGATCCAGGCAGAACCAATAGCATGTATGAAGACACATATGAAATAACCATCATGAAAAATGTAGGAACTGCAACTGTTTTAATGTGGCTAGTAGCTACATTATGTCAGGAAGAGATAAGAGACAAGGACAGAGAGGAGGACATAAGCTATGAACATCAACCTATCTATACCTATATACATCTATATCTATCTATATATGGCCTTCCAGAATAAAGTTTCCAATTTAATAACAATTTCTCAAAGTATTTCAGCTATAACACTTTGGCCAAAATTAATTTTTCTTCAAATAGTTCTCTTCAAAATTGGGGTAAGGTTAACTTTTAAAAATAATCTGAGGCCGGGCGCAGTGGCTCACGCCTGTAATCCCAGCACTTTGGGAGGCCGAGACGGGCGGATCACGAGGTCAGGAAATCGAGACCATCCTGGCTAACACGGTGAAACCCCGTCTCTACTAAAAATACAAAAAATTAGCCGGGCGCGGTGGCAGGCGCCTGTAGTCCCAGCTACTCGGGAGGCTGAGGCAGGAGAATGGCGTGAACCCGGGAGGTGGAGCTTGCAGTGAGCCGAGGTCGCGCCACTGCACTCCAGCCTGGGCGACAGAGCCAGACTCCGTCTCAAAAAATAATAATAATAATAATAATTTGAATGATTGCCAAATCATTATAGAGGAAAAAAGGGAGCATTTTGATAATTTTGCAGGTTTCCATGTTTTATTAAACTAGCTTAAGCTTAGTGCAAACACTGAAGCACTTAAGTAAGACCTTTGAAAGTCTCTAAAAATTTTCCAAATGCTTTCAAAGATTTGACCTATTCTAAGCAGCAGACATTGTTTATCTTTCTAATCTCCAATGTTTAGCACTGTTCTTATTTTTATTGTCTTTTTATTACTTTTTTCAATCCTAATATTTAGAGAAACATAAACAACATGGGAATATGACTTTGATTTTTCGCAGGAGAAAAAGAAATTTTTTGTTTTTTGTTTTTTGGTTGAGACTGAGTCTTGCTCTGTCGCCCAGGCTGTAGTGCAGTGGAGCAATCTCGGCTCACTGCAAGCTCTGCCTCCCGGGTTCACGCCATTCTTCTGCCTCAGCCTCCCCAGCACCTGGGACTACAGGCACCCGCCACCACGCCTGGCTATTTTTTTTTTTTTTTGTATTTGTAGTAGAGACCGGGTTTCACCGTGTTAGCCAGCATGGTCTCGATTTCCTGACCTCGTGATCCGCCTGCCTCGGCCTCCCAAAGTGCTGGTATTACAGGCATAAGCCACCGTGCCTGGCCAAAAAATATTATTTTTCTAAAACACATGATGCTACTTATAGTCATGGAAATGGTTGAATGTTTATCAAACTGATAAATACCCCAATAAGTATACCAATAAAGTATAACAATTATCCAGCATAATTTTCTATATTAATCTAATTACTATAAATGTATTAATTTAACAATTACCTTTGATTAATTATACATGTTATTATTTTTTGCTAGAGTTATTTAATGAAGAAAAATAGGTTCATGCTTGTAATCCCAGAACTTTGGGAAGCCGAGGCGTGTGGATCACTTGAGAGGCCAGGAGTTTGAGACCAGCCTGGCCAACATGGTGAAACCCGTCTCTACTAAAAATACAAAACTTAGCCCGGTGTGGTGGTGCACACCTGTAGTCCCAGTTACTCCGGGGGCTGGGGTGGGAGGATCACTTCAGTCCAGGAGGTGGAGGTTGCAGTGAGCCCAGATTGTGCCACTGTACTCCAGCCTGGGTGACAGAGAGAGACCCTGTCAAAAAAAAAAAAAAAAAGAAAAAAAAAAGAAAAAAAAAGAAAAATAATGTGATAATCAAAGAGACTTCAAAATAGATTTATGTTTACATTATCTTATAGGAAATAAGTATTTTACTGGGAATACATTGCCTACCCACCTGAAATACTTGAGTTTATTCAAGGCATAAGGGCACTAGACAAATTAACTTTCTTCTGCCAGGCCATAAATAGTATAAGAAACACCATTACATTTTCATTTTTATATCTTTCATTGATTGCATACCTCTTGGCTTAGAAATGTAACTATAAAATACATAATAATAATAGGGTTAAGAATTAAGTTGCTCTAACCTTTTTTTGGCTGGCCAATAGCATCAATTCACTCCTAGGTTTGCATTGGAGAGGAATTATGGATATCCAAAAACCCTATTAGGAAAACAGCCACTATTTATCATTTCTAATTTTCAGGTAGATTAAAAATAATATTGATTAAATCTAAATATTCAGCATAATAATGAGATTCCATAAGTTTTACTTTAACATTAAGGAAGACATCTGTACTGTAGGCTACAAGTTAAAAAGTTATATCAAGTTGCATCTCAGTAGAAGACTCTTTTTAAAATCTTTTATCACCTTAATTGACCATGAAAAGCAAATATTTTTGTGATATTTTCAGTTAATAACATTTAAATTACAGTCAGCAAGGCAAAATTTCCTTTCAGAAATTAAAGAACAAGCACAACTTTACTACTTATACTACTGATTCCAGGAATGGCAAAACTCTGAAAATGCTGAAAAGGAAAAAATTCTTTATATTAATATTTTGTTTTTTATAGTATATTTCTTTGTTCTCCATCCTATACAATTATTTTGTAGTATCAAAGCATTTTCAGTAAGGAAACAGGAGAACAAGATGCTTTTTAAAAGACATTTTCACTCTCTGTTAACAATAGATGGATATTTGGGAATATAAAATTTTATCAAATTCACTTTTAAGTTGACTATACATGACTTAGAGGACAAGCTCTAGAGAGGAAGATTTCATCAACTGTGATATATTGACATCAACAATGTGAAAATTACAAATTAGCAATAAAATATTTTTAATTCACATAATATCTTAGGATATTGAAAACCTAAACTTATGTTTAATAGAAAACATTTATTACATACTATACATCAGTCATTTACTAAGCCATTACTTAAAATATCTTTTTTGCAGACTCTTGAAAAAATTATGTTACATCTTTTTAGCTATTAAACAAACTGAATTTCAGAAAAAACATGGTGCAGAACAATGAGCAAATAGATGGTAAAATATTTTGTGGATTTTAAAGCCAGAGTTTCTGAGCTCTGGTATACTCAAAGCCTCCTCTGTTTATTTGAATGGACATTCAAATTTTGACTTGTCTTCTTTCCCAAATGATTAAGTTGATTATAATTTGTGGATGCCATATACACATACCTATACAAGAAAATAAATTTCTCTATCAAAAATAATATATTGATCAAGGGAATAAAGTACTTGGATTAAATAAGAACAGCCAGGTTTAAAATCTGAGTGTCTGTTGACTTGCTATGTAGCCTTGAGAAAGGCCCTTTTCTTGCTCTGCATATCAGTTTCCTCATTTCTTCTGTATCCTTTAGTTCTTTGCTACAATAATACTGCAAAAACAACTGCTAAATCCCAACTGCTTACAACAATAAACGTACTTTTTTTTTTTTTTTCTCACTGACAGGTTTGCAGGTCAACCAGAGGAACTTTGCTTCAGACTGTGGGCTGGGTCTAGGCCTTATCCACATGTCTTTCATTGGAAAGGAACAGTTATTTTTGTGCACACATAGAAGGACAAGAGGCCAAGCCAAACCACACAAACACAGTTAAAGCTTCCACTCACATTATATTTGCTAACTATTGGTTAAGATGGTAAAGCTCAAAGTCAATGGAGCAAAGAAGAAAAATCTACCTATTGGATTAATAGACAATACCAACTTTCAGGGCAAAAGGAATGTGTGGAGAATTCTGTTTCAGGGAGAGAGTAAAAAGTGAGGAATGACAATTGAATCTACTCTATTCCTTTTCAGCCACTGGATAGGTAGCTGTGCTTTGATATATGAAACTATTTCAACAAACATCATTTCAAGGAGTTGCATATTTACATGTAGCTTTAGAAATGATGTGCATGTGCAAGAATCCTTTGGCGGAATTGTGTTATATTATTTACAGGCTAATAAAAAATTCACATTAGAAAAATATGCTTGCTTTTAGTGGATTAAATTTTAAATACATAATATGAGGCTCTGATAGCATTAATTATTCATTTCATCTACATTGTTGTTTTGCTTACATTATTTCAAGAAATAGAAATCTTATGGAAGCTCAGCAATTATATGAGTAGAAATGTGATTTTTAATTTAGTTTTACATATTTCCTTTGTTAAATAGGGCATGTAGTTTACCGGACATTGCATAAAACACAGCTCTCCCTATTGGTAACAAGTTGGCAGGCAATTTGGTTTTAATGCTGTCCAGAGATTTGCTTGTGCATTCTCATACATTTCAACTCTGATCTTCTAATGGTCATTTGTTGTGCTGTGATTACATGGATGAACTGCAAAGACATGATTTGACTAAATTGTCAACTTAAGTGCACAGTATCTGTACAAGGGAAAAATGCTGCAATTCAGAATAAAATAGGCTGGTGATTTACAATGAAGTTTGACACTTTAAAAATAATACAAACATACCACTTTAAAAATTCTGCCCATGAAAGTGTCTTAAGAGGTAATTCTCTTTGTGGTTGGCAATCACAACAGAATGGCAAAATTCAAGATGAGTTTGAAGATATAAATACATTTTTGCTCCTATGGTTAGTAATGGCAAAGCTAAAAGGTGTCCAGAAGTGACATCACATCTATGGGAACTGAGAGTCGAGTTTTGTGCAGCTTTTTTTTGTTTTTGGTATTTCTATTAACAGAAAAAAAAAAACCTGCCCATTATAGGCTTTTCCCAAGAATACTATAGTTCTTGGCTCAAAACACTATCACTTCCTTCAGTGCTTCCTTCCATGCAATAATAATCAAATACAAAATTTGACAGTTTAGATACAAGAGATTGAAGTCTGGAAAGGCCAAAGTCCAAGGTGAGTAAAAATCTCTTTCTTGGTATATAGGGCCTGCTACACTATCCCCTTTTTACTCATGCTTTATCTGGAATGTCAACAAAGGTTGCACACTTCTAAACACCTTGCTTTTCATATCTCAGTGTCCGGTTCTCATGTACATGACTTCACATACAAAACCTAACACCTGTGTTCCTCTGAAACTTGAGGGCACTTAATTTCACTATGGCTTTTATCCTTTTCTCATTATTAGCTAGCATTTAGTGAGAATTTTCTAGGCTAGTTACATGCTATACCTGTATCATGCCATCTCCACTCTCTAGTAATTAACTGTTCTCTGGTTCATTTTCTTCTGAAAATTGGAAATAATCATAGCACCCACCTTCTGGGGTTAAGGATTAAATAAAATGATGGATGCAAAGTGCTGCTATGGTTTGGATATTGTTTGTTTGTCCTCATCAAAACATGGAAAAATTTGATCCCCAATGTGGCAGTGATGAAAGTTGGGTCTTAGTGGGAGGTGTTTGAGTCTGACTTTGTTGTTTTTTCTGTTTTGGTTGACTTCCCACCATGTAAACTCTGCGCATGCTGGCTCCCCTTCTGCTTTCCTCCATGAGTTTAAACAGTCTGAGGCCTTCGCCAGATGTAGATGCCTAGTCTTAACATTTTCAACCACCAGAATCATGAGCTAAATAAACTACTCAGTATATAAACTACTCAGTCTCAGGTATTCTGTTATAGCAAAACAAAATGGACTAATACGAGTGCTTTTTAAAAAGTGCCCAGAATATAGTAAAAAACTAAAACAATATATTTCCACCCATCCACTCAACAAATATATCACAAATATCTGCAGCATGCCCATACATTGTTCTAGGCACTGGGAATTCAATTTTGAACAAGACAAATAAGAATCCTATTCTCATGGAGTTGATATTTCAGTGAGAAGGTACAAACAATAAACAGATAAAATAAACAAGAAAGGTACTAGTAATAAAACCATTTTATAAATGAGGAAATTGAATCTGAGAGAAAATAGGCAACTTGCCGAAGGTGGTAAAGCCAAAATTAGAACCTAGGATTATGGTACTTCAAAACACAGGCTTTAAACCTGCCATCGTCCCAATGCTTTTATGCTCATTATGATCCCTGAAACAGTTTCCCACTGCAGCCTTCCTCTTGTACCCTTTCTACTTCATACTCTAAAATCACTATAACGTATTTTTGCCTTTACTGAAATTTGATTCTCGTTTGAATTGATTAAACCATTATTACATTGGTTCTCAAACTTCACTGCATATTAGATTCACTTGGAAGTCTCTGATACAATACTCATGCTTGGGTTGCTGGCATAGATTCTGCTTTAATTATTCGGGCGTATGGACCAAGTGATTCCAATGTGCAGCCTTTTAGAATTATGGCTGTTTATACTTCTACTTTGCATGTATCTGAAAGGGTCATCATAGGGTCCCTTACTTTTGAACTTTACCTTCTTTTTTTTCCTGGGAAGCTTTCCTGTAGTCTTTGGAAATCCCTGTCATTAGGAATCATTCCTGCAATTCCTTTGATACAAGTAGATTTCTCTCTCTTCCAAATGATTGCTTGCAACTTTTTTCAAAGGTCCAAGTATTCAAAGTACTTTCAGTTACTTGATGATGGTGTCTGCTTCCCACTATATGGCCTTGTTGGATAGTCTCTCAATCCCTTCATTTTATTCCAATCTCTTTACTAGCCCAATCACAGCCACATTTCTGGGAAGTGTCTCTCCATTATGTCTACATTACTCATCTGCAAGTCATCTTCACTAGTTGCATTTCTATCCAGTCTGTGCCTTCACGTGTTACCAGAATATTGAATGCTCTACTCGGGATGTGAGCACAGTACAATTTTTAGTCTCATCTTGCCAATTTTATTCAGTGGTGTAATGTAATACTATTAATGAACAGGACTCAAAACAAACTCATCCTTTTTCTCATATCTAGTCCACTGAACACACTTGAACATTTCATGCTCCCAAAGATTTTAGGCTATTCCCAATGTAACCACCTAAATCTGGTGACTACAAATACTTTAAACTTGCTCAAACAGAAGTCAAGCACTGGTCCTCCATGTCTCATTACTGCAGAGTAGAGCTTTCTGAGTGTCCCTACGGAAGTCTCCTTTTAAAGAGGAAGGTGGTGAATCATAAATGTCCAAATAAATCTCTTCCCTACCCATTATTTGACTTATTTTTATAATGAAATGGAATGAAATGCAATCCACATTTAGAATGGAATACATCCTCAACAATTTTTCCTTCATTTCTTCACCTGAATCCATTAAGATCAATCTTAGCATCATTTTAACTGGCACAAAAAGACATCATGTGCCTTATGATGTGATGGAATGAAGTATTATTGCTCTAAAAATTGAACCTAAATCAAATTATCTTCTAGATTTAACTCAGAGCTTACAGGAAATACATGGCATAAATGAACAAGGTAAATGATTAAGAAAGCACAGAACTAAAAATATGTAAGGACACGTAGACTAGTTACTCCAGAAAATCAATGACAAAGGGAAGAAGTAGGAGTGGTGAGCTCTTATAAAATAAAAGAGACTTAAAGGACAAAAGAGCCAAACATGAGAGGCAGATGTTTGGAATCTAATTAAAAAGAAAAAAAAAACCTGGCCGGGCGCGGTAGCTCACACTTGTAATCCCAGCACTTTGGGAGGCCGAGGCGGGCGGATCACGAGGTCAGGAGATCGAGACCACGGTGAAACCCCGTCTCTACTAAAAATACAAAAAATTAGCCGGGCGTGGTGGCGGGCGCCTGTAGTCCCAGCTACTCAGAGAGGCTGAGGCAGGAGAATGGCGTGAACCCGGGAGGCAGAGCTTGCAGTGAGCCAAGATTGCGCCACTGCACTCCAGCCTGGGCGACAGAGCGAGACTCTGTCTCAAAAAAAAAACTAACTGCAAAAATCATCTTTGAGAGAATGAGTGAAATAACTAGAAATATTGTCTGGTTTTTACATGGCATTAAGAAATTCTATAAATTCTGACAGATACAAAAATAGCATAATTGTCATGTTAAAAATAAAAATATTTGGCCGGGCGCAGTGCCTCATGCCTGTAATCCCAGAACTTTGGGAGGCCGAGGCGGGCGGATCACGAGGTCAGGAGATTGAGACCATTCTGGCTAAGATGGTGAAACCCCATCTCTACTACAAACACACACACACACACACACACACACACAAATAGCCAGGCGTGGTGGCGGGCACCTATACTCCCAGCTACTCGGGAGGCTGAGGCAGGAGAATAGCGTGAACCCGGGAGGCGGAGCTTGCAGTGAGCCGAGATCGCGCCACTACACTCCAGCCTGGGCGACAGAGCGAGACTTGGTCTCAAAAATAAATAAATAAATAAATAAATAAATAAATAAATAAATAAAAATAAAAATATTTGTATCATTTATGCATGCACAATATTTGCATGTAAAGAGACAGTGTCTGAAATCTATTTAAATTTTTTCACCTCCTAAAATTTTGGAGAACAAAAAGTGCACAATTGTTGGTTTGGGGAGTAGATGTAATATATTAGTTTCTCTAATTTTGTGTATACTTAACATTTTCTGTAATGAACTTGTAATATCAAGTTTTGCTTTCTTAATTTGAGTTCCTTGTTATGTTGTTGAGTTTTGTTGATTCTCTCATATCTTCAGGGATCTGTACATTTAAAACTCCCCCCAGGTGAGTCTGCCCATTGGCTAGATGTAATTATCCATGCAAGTGATGATTCCCAGCTGGATGTTCAGCGGCAGTGCCTCAATAGCTCAGGTGTCATATTCATCTGAAATTAGACCTACTTAAATCTTTAGCATTGGAAACAGATGTCCGGATGTGTGGCTATGCAAATCACCCTACTTTTATTTTTGAGCAATTAGAAAAATGCGGCTATTTTGAGGTTATCCTGACACTGTTGTTTTTAACTTTTAATTGATACAGACAGTAAACAAATCATAAGTGTTATGATCTATCTGATTGTAGTTTTAATTTGCATGTCCACAACAATTAGTGATGTTGAGCATTTTTTCATACATTTGCTAGCCATTTGTATGTCTTCTTTTAAGAAATGTCTATTCAGACTCCCTGCTCATATTTTAATTGTTTTTTCCTTGCTATGGAGATGTTTTAGCTTCTTATATATTTTGGATATTTATCCCTTACTGGATGTACAGTTTGCAAATATTTTCTCCAAATTCAGGTATAGTCTTTGCACACTGTTAATTGTTTCTA
Organism: Symphalangus syndactylus; assembly: GCF_028878055.3. Lineage (NCBI taxonomy): Eukaryota > Metazoa > Chordata > Mammalia > Primates > Hylobatidae > Symphalangus > Symphalangus syndactylus. Next base: position 41,988,960 of record NC_072447.2, on the reverse strand, counting down.
TCGCTGTGCAGAAGCTTTTTAGTTTGATATAATCCCATTTATCTACTTTTGCTTTTGCTACCTGCACTTTTGAGGTCAAATCTAAGAAATCATTTATCCCTCACTGTACTGTCCATTTTTTTTCCTGTTTTCTTCTAGGAGTTTTACAGTTACTGTTTTTATAGCAACTTCTTTTAGTAAAATTTTCAATAGTTCCCTAAAAGAAATTAATCATGTTAGGCCGGGCGCGGTGGCTCACGCTTGTAATCCCAGCACTTTGGGAGGCCGAGGCAGGCGGATCACGAGGTCAGGAGATCGAGACCACAGTGAAACCCCGTCTCTACTAAAAAAAAAAAATATACAAAAAATTAGCCGGGCATGGTGGCAGGCGCCTGTAGACCCAGCTACTCGGAGAGGCTGAGGCAGGAGAACGGTGTGAACCCGGGAGGCGGAGCTTGCAGTGAGCCGAGATTGTGCCACTGCACTCCAGCCTGGGCGACAGAGCGAGACTCCGTCTCAAAAAAAAAAAAAGAAATTAATCATGTTGGTTATCTCAGGCTTGCAAAGATTGTTAAAGCCTAATCAGAATATGGCATCCTGTTTGCCTTTTGATTGTATGTGTTAGCATTACATCAAAGTCACCATATTTTAAAGAGGGTAGACTTTATTCATTTTCCTATGTGATAACAGGATGTCTTCTTGGAAATACAAGATATTGAAAGTCCAAGGTCCTAATCCATAATAGTGATTCTTACCAGGTAGTGTCTAGCAAATATGCCTCATTGCAGGTTTCACCTAAGATACTTGTTAAAAACTCAAGCTGTGGGCTCCTTTCCTGGAGATCCCTAAAGATTTTTATTCACTGGGTTCTGAGTGGGCCGCTTACTGTATTTTTAACAATCTCCCCAGATGATTCTTATGAAAACCTAGCTTTGAGAAGGATTGCTCTAAACTAATGTAATTCACTCTCGGTATGGGACATGCAGACATCGTTTTACTGTCACCAGTGAGCACTGCTCCTGGGAGGTGGCTTGTGCAGAAAGTGTACAAAATATCCAGCTGCAAAGACATAGCTAAAATAGTTATATCCCTGCCCAGGTTTGTTCAGCCTGACAGACTCAGATTGCAGTAGGTCTGAACTCCATACTATACTCACCCGGGAAACTAGAAAAATGCTAGTACACAAGACAAAACACCAGATGGATATTATTTCATTGCTACATAGTACGGCTCCCGTATTTTTATTTTTAAACCTCCTATGTGGTTCTAAAATAAAGCTAAATTTGAGAACCACTGATGTTGAGTTACAAAGTAATCAGTTGCAATTTTAGCTAATACCGTGCTTCTTAAAGAGCACGAGTTTAACAGCGATGTCACTGTCCCATGAGGTATAAAAGACAATAGCTCAAATTCCAATCCCACTCTTCCCCAAAGATTTGTGTTGCATGTTCATCTGTGTTGTATGGGATGAATAAGGTAGATTTGGACTTAACTTCTTGGTCACCTTTGACTAAATTTCCCCTTTGGTGACTTTTGTTCTGTATCCTCTGCATTATATATATTTTCCTTTTTATCCAGGCATTCAAATTAAATGTGGAATTCAGCCTCTTTCCCCACTCAGTAAAGCTTTATTAAATAAAAGTAGACTGGACTAAGAGGAGTTTAAATAGTTTGTTGCTTAATGACATACATACACGCACGCACGCACACACACACACTCACGCGGGCATGCACACACACACACACACATATTTAAAAATATTTACTGAATGGTCCTAAAACAGTCAGCTACTGTGCCACATTACATGAAGATTGCAACTCTTCTCTGATCTTGGGAGTAGAAAACAAAATATGGAAAACCAAATTTGGAGTTGCCCCATTGCTTTAAATATAATATAGATTAGCTCAAAACACCACTCTATGGTATGTAGAAAGTCCAAACATTTCTATAAAGCTTCTCAAGGCCAGTGTTATCATGTGTACTTCTGACCATAAACTGCATTTTCCCTTTAAATTGGTCCAGGTGATGATGATCTAAAGAGTCATTCATGCATTCCCTGTTCTGCACCATGCTAAGTTAGATATAGAACTCAGTTCATTTCATTCGTCAGCACAAAAAACCATTGGATAGCAAAATTTACTGAAATATGGGGCAGATGGGGGGATTTGCAGAGCTGCAATGTAAAAGTAAAACCAAATAATGGAATATCTGTTTAAAAGAAAAGTATTTCCATAATTTCTACAACTGAAGCTTAAACCTTCCAAGTTTTGTTGCGTATAGAATACTGCAAACATTGGCCTGGTGGTGAATAAGTTTACCCCAAATATACTTTATTTTATATATATATGCACATATATACATATATATATATAGTTAAAATTGCTATGTGGCAAATTTTGACTTAAATTTTAAAATTCAACATTTTCTAAAATGTATAGGTTTCAAAGACTAAAATGCCTTTTGTCTATTGAATATTTGTCTATTGAAGATTAAAGAATTGTGGACAAAGTTGAAATTGATGTGTATGAGCAGGATGAGGAAATAAGTTATTTGACATTCAATAATTTTTTTAAATGTAAAAAGGTTCATAAACAAAATTATGTACAAATTCCAAGATGGGACATTTACCAAAGGGGAACTCAGACGGCCAATAAACATACGAAAAGGTGTTAAAACACACAAGTTACTGAGGAAATGCAAATTAAACCCCAATAAAATGCAAATTATAAGCACAGTGAAATACTATTTCATATCAATTATGCTTAGAAAAAATTACTAAGTTTTATCAAAGACATGAAGAGCACAATTTAGTTGACATGAATTTCTCTTAAATTAAAACCCTTTAAAATTCTCCACTGGATTAATTCTGTGTCAATTTAAGAAACGCCACTGAATTCAATAAGCACTACACAATTTATATATTACATTGCATTGACCATGTAAGTATCTTGTTTCTTTGTTTTTTTTAATTGTTGACAGTCTTCCCCTTAAGTATGTAAACCTGCTCAATGAAGTCAAGAATCATATTCATCATATCCACTGGATCATAAATATATTCCTATCACTTAGCAGAGAGATCCACATGGTTTCTGCTCAATAATATTTTTGAATTGATAAATAAATATAATTTTTAACATTTAAAAAAATTCATTATCTTATGATAAATTGACAATTTATAATTGTTTATATTTATGTGGTACAAAGTGATGTTATGATGTGTGAATACAATGTGGTGTAATTGAATCAACTCAGTTAATATATACATCATTCCAAATATTTAATATTTCTTGCAGTAAGATCATGTGAAATGCACACTCTTAGCAATTTTGAAATGTACAATGCTCTATTATTAACCATATTCACCATGCTGTACAATAGAGCTCAAAAATAAACATATTTCTGCAGTGCAACTGAGATTTTATATCCTTTGACCACCATTACCCCTTCCTCCAGCCTCTATAACCACTATTTTATTCACTGCTTTTATGATTTTGATTGTTTTAAATTCTATATATAAGTGAGAACATTCAGTATTTGTCTTTCCATGTCTGGTTTATTTCATTTAGCATAATGTTCTACAGTTCCATCCGTGTTGTCACGAATGACAGAATTTCCTTCTTTTTAAAGGCTGAATAGTATTCCACTGCATATACACATTTTCTTTATCAATTCGTTTGGCAATGGACACTTAGTTGCTTCCATAACTTGGCTATTGTGAATAGTGCTGCAATGAACCTGGACGTGCAGACCCATCTCTTCCACAAACTGATTTCTAATCTTTTGAGTAAATAACCAGAAGTGAGATTACTGTATCACATGGTAATTCTATTTTTAGTTTTTTGAGGAACCTCCATACCATTTCTTATAATGACTACACTAATTTACATTCCCAACAACAGGGTATAAAAGTTCCCTTTTTGGGGCGAGGTGTGGGGACTCACGCCTGTAATCCCAGCACTTTGGGAGACCGAGGTGGGCGGATCACGAGGTCAAGAGATGGAGACCATCTTGGCCAACATGGAGAAACCCCATCTCTACTAAAAATACAAAAATTAGCTGGGCATGGTGGTGCGCGCCTATATTCCCAGCTACTTGGAAGGCTGAGACAGGAGAATCACTTGAACCCGGGAGGCTGAGGTTGCAGTGAGCTGAGATCATGCCCCTGCACTCCAGCCTGGTGACAGAGCAAGGCTGCATCTCCAAAAAAAAAAAAAAAAAAAAAAAAAAAGTTCCCTTTTCTCCATATCCTTACCAGCACCTTTTTGGCAATAACCATTTTGGAAGGTGTGAGGTGGTATCTGATAGTGGTTTTAATTTGCATTTCCACAATGATTAGTGATGTTGGGCATTTTTTTTTCATATATTTGCTGGCCATTTCTCTTGGGAAATGTCTATTCAGACTCCTTGCTCATATTTTAACTGTTTTTTCTTGCCATTGAGATGTTTTACCTCCATATGTATATTTTGGATATTTACTTCTTATTGGATGCATAGTTTGCAAATATTTTCTCCCAATTTATGGGTTGTCTTTGCACACTATTGTTTCTTTTGCTGTGTAGAAGCTTTTTAGTTTGATGTAATCCTGCTTGTCTATTTCTACTTTCGTTGCCTGCATTTTTGAGGTCAAATCTAAAAAATCATTTCCCGCACGACTCTCCTGTAGGTTTTCGCCAATGTTTTCTTTTTTTATTTTATTTTATTATTATTATACTTTAAGTTTTAGGGTACATGTGCACTACGTGCAGGTTTGTTACATATGTATACATGTGCCATGTTGATGTGCTGCACCCATTAACTTGTCATTTAGCATTAGGTATATCTCCTAATGCTATTCCTCCCCCCCCTACCCCACAACAGTCCCCAGTGTGTGATGTTCCCCTTCCTGTGTCCATGTGAACAATGAGAACACCAATGTTTTCTTTTAGGAGTTTTACAGTTACTGTTCTTATGTTTAAGTATTTAACTTGTTTTGAGTTGATTTTTGTATGTGTTTTGAGATAAGGGCCCAATTTCACTCTTCTGCTTGTACATATCTAGTTTTCCAAGCACCATTTCCTGACAAGACTATTCTTTTCCCATTGCATATTCTCGGCACTTTTGTCAAAAATCAATTGACTGTATATGCCTGGGTTTATTTCTGGGCTCTTCATTCTGTTCCATTAGTTGATGTGTCTGTTTTTCTTGCCAGTATCACGCTGCTTTAATTACTACAGCTTTAAAGTATAGTTTGAAAAGAAGTAGTGTGATACCTCCATCTTTGTTCTTTTTGCTCATGATTGCCCTGGATGTTTGTTCTTTTTTAGTGGTTCTATGTGAATTTTAAGGTTGTTTTTTTCATTTCTATAAAAAATGATATTGGAATTTTGATAGGGATTGCATTGAATCTGTAGGTTGCTTTGGGTAGTGTGGTCATTTTAACAATATTAATTCTTCCAACTTGCTAAAGTCCTGAATATAATTTGACATGAGTGTATTATTTGGGGAAAAAATGAGGCTATTGAGAGGCTGAGATGGGCAGATCATGAGGTCAGGAGATCAAGACCATCCTGGCTAACACGGTGAAACCCCGTCTCTACTAAAAATACAAAAAATTAGCCGGGCGTGGTGGTGGGTGCCTGTAGTCCCAGATACTCGGGAGGCTGAGGCAGGAGAATGGCATGAACCCGGGAGGCAGAGCTTGCAGTGAACTGAGATCGTGCCACTGCACTCCAGCCTGGGCAGCAGAGCCAGACTCCGTCTAAAAAAAAAAAAAAAAAGAGGAGGCTATGCTGAGGTCTGTATTAAAGCTAGTTGAGGAACTAGCATTACATTTCTGTTTCAACATGTACACCAGAATCGTTAAGCAAAAATGCAGCTCAATCAAATTCAGTTCAATTAATAAAATATTTTATTTTTGTCAACTTCATAACTTTTTAAACTATATTTGGAACCACATCCCTCATTCCAAATAATTCTTCTTGATCTTGTATAAGAAACCATCACCTTAAGGTCACCCAATAAAAATGTGTTTTATATTCAATGGCAGCGACAGCAACCCACCACAATATCTTGTTAGCCTCAGGAAGAGGTAAAAATCAAAAAGACTACATATATATAGTTCAACATGGATGAACTTTGAAGACATTATACTAAGTGAAATAAACCAGCCCAAAAAAGACAAACACAGTTGTCCTCTCAGTATCTGTGGGGGATTGGTTTCAGGATCCCCTGTGTTTATTAAAATCCACAGATGCTCAAATCCCTTATGGTGTAGTATTTGCACATAACCTACTCACATGCTCTTGTATACTTTAAATCATCTATAATACCTTATAATACCTAATATTTAAATGTTTTTTTTTTTTATTATACTTTAGGGTTTTAGGGTACATGTGCACAATGTGCAGGTTTGTTACATATGTATCCATGTGCCATGTTGATTTCCTGCACCCATTAATTCGTCATGTAGCATTAGGTGTATCTCCTAATGCTGTCCCTCCCCCCTCCCCCCACCCCACAACAGTCCCCGGAGCGTGATGTTCCCCTTCCTGTGTCCATGAGTTCTCATTGTTCAATTCCCACCTATGAGTGAGAACATGCGGTGTTTGGTTTTTTGTCCTTGCGATAGTTTACTGAGAATGATGTTTTCCAGTTTCATCCATGTCCCTACAAAGGACACGAACTCATCATTTTTTATGGCTGCATAGTATTCCATGGTGTATATGTGCCACATTTTCTTAATCCAGTCTATAGTTGTTGGACATTTGGGTTGGTTCCAACTCTTTGCTATTGTGAATAGTGCCGCAATAAACATACGTGTGCATGTGTCTTTATAGCAGCATGATTTATAGTCCTTTGGGTATATAGCCAGTAATGGGATGGCTGGGTCAAATGGTATTTCTAGTTCGAGATCCCTGAGGAATCGCCACACTGACTTCCACAATGGTTGAACTAGTTTACAGTCCCACCAACAGTGTAAAAGTGTTCCTATTTCTCCACATCCTCTCCAGCACCTGTTGTTTCCTGATTTTTTAATGATGGCCATTCTAACTGGTGTGAGATGGTATCTCACTGTGGTTTTGATTTGCATTTCTCTGATGGCCAGTGATGATGAGCATTTCTTCATGTGTTTTTTGGCTGCATAAATGTCTTCTTTTGAGAAGTGTCTGTTCATGTCCTCTGCCCACTTTTTGATGGGGTTGTTTGTTTTTTTCTTGTAAATTTGTTTGAGTTCATTGTAGATTCTGGATATTAGCCCTTTGTCAGATGAGTAGGTTGCAAAAATTTTCTCCCATTGTGTAGGTTGCCTGTTCACTCTGATGATAGTTTCTTTTGCTGTGCAGAAGCTCTTTAGTTTAATGAGATCCCATTCGTCGATTTTGGCTTTTGTTGCCATTGCTTTTGGTATTTTAGACATGAAGTCCTTGCCCACGCCTATGTCCTGAATGGTATTGCCTAGGTTTTCTTGTAGGATTTTAATGGTTTTAGGTCTAACACATAAGTCTTTAATCCATCTTGAATTAATTTTTGTATAAGGTGTAAGGAAGGGATCCAGTTGCAGCTTTCTACATATGGCTAGCCAGTTTTCCCAGCACCATTTATTAAATAGGGAATCCTTTCCCCATTTCTTGTTTTTCTCAGGTTTGTCAAAGATCAGATAGTTGTAGCTATGTGGCATCATTTCTGAGGGCTCTGTTCTGTTCCATTGATCTATGTCTCTGTTGTGGTACCAGTACCATGCTGTTTTGGTTACTGTAGCCTTGTAGTATAGTTTAAAGTCAGGTAGCGTGATGCCTCCAGCTTTGTTCTTTTGGCTTAGGATTGACTTGGCGATGCGGGCTCTTTTTTGGTTCCATATGAACTTTAAAGTAATTTTTTCCAATTCTGTGAAGAAAGTCATTGGTAGCTTGATGGGGATGGCATTGAATCTATATATTACCTTGGGCAGTATGGCCATTTTCACGATATTGATTCTTCCAACCCATGAGCATGGAATGTTCTTCCATTTGTTTGTATCCTCTTTTATTTCATTGAGCAGTGGTTTGTAGTTCTCCTTGAAGAGGTCCTTCACATCCCTGGTAAGTTGGATTCCTAGGTATTTTATTCTCTTTGAAGCAATTGTGAATTAAATGTTTGTTATACTGTATTGTTTAGGGTATTATCAAGAGGAAAAAAGTCTATATATGTTCAGTACAGATGCAACCATCGCTTTTTCTGAGTATTTTCAATCCATGGTGAGTTGAATCCACAGATGTGGAGTTCACAGATACAGAGGGCTGATTGTACTGTATAATTCCACTTGTATGAGGTACTCATGTAGTCAAATTCATAGAGACAAAAAAGTAGACTGGTTGTTGCCAAAGACTGGGAAGGGGAAGAAGAATTGGGAGTTTTTGTTAAATGTATACCCATTCATGCCCAGTTTCAGTTTTGCAAAAGGAAAAGAACTCTGGAGATTGGTTATACAACAAAGAACAAAGTGAATGCAATTAACAATACTGAGCTATATACTTAAGAATGGTTAATGTAGTAAATTTTGTGCTCTTTCTATTTTACCACAATTTTAAAAATTATTTAAAAATGCTCCATCATTACTGATTGAAATGAATTACAAGGTTGAGCATCCCTAATCTGAAAATCTGAAATCTGTAGCGCTTTAAAATCCAAAACTTTTTGAGCATCAACATGATGCCACAAGCGTAAAATTCCATACATAAATACTTAGCACAAACTTTGCAAAAAATTATTGAAAATATCGTATAAAATTATACTCAGGCTATGTGTATAAGTTGCATATCAAAAATAAATTTTGTATTTAGGCTTGGGTTTCATCCCCAAGACGTCTCATCGTGTATTTGCAAATATTCCAAAAGAAAAAAAATCCAAAATCTGAAACATTTCAAGTAAGAGATACTCAATTTGTATTGTTATGATAGTTGTAACTATTATATTATATATATATATCATTACTACCTATATATCATATATTATAAATGTATAAATTTCATAAAACACTAATAGTTACATTAAATATTTGTGCTGCTATCATTATAGCATTAAGGAAAAATCAAAATTAAGGACTAAGTAATTAATCTGAAAGTTTAGTTCGATGATACAATTAGCTTCTGCTTTCCTATGGCCTTTCTCTGATACTAGTGATTCTAAAAAATTCCGAGTGAAAAATTATCCAATGAAACAGTTCTGAAGACTATCGTCAATTAAATATTTAGTATCTTTCTAATTTTGTTTTATTTTAAAATTGGGATGATCTTTTTTTTTAAAGTGAAATGTTTATTATTTCTGAAGAATTTTAATTTGCAGAGTGATTACATTGCAGAGACAGCCTACTAATTCCCTGGTAAAAGGCTTGTTTGCACCAAAAGCCTCTGCCACCAGGAAGAAATGATATTATATATATATAGGAACCGTACAGAAAGCAGAAAAACAATCATAAGCCAATACTCAAACCTCAGTCTTAAAAGGTCCAACATTCTTAAAAGACAAAGCTGTTTTTAAAACTACATTGAAACTAGTACATTTTGAATGGTTTCTGCTCTAAGTGTGATGGTTATAGATGTGTATGTACATTTTTTCACATATGCCACTGCTGTTACCTGGGTCCTACTATATTTGCTCATATCTTCCTCCTTAGACAGAGGAATTTTGGTTAAACTTGGTATCGATGGAATTCTTAATTATATTTTTCCTAAATTTGAATAAAGAACTAAATATGTAAATAGAGAATCAAAAATATCTTGAAAATATAAATATTATAAAATCCACAATAATTTAAAGTGTGGGTTTATTTAATGAAAAAGTAAAATATAGACATCAGAATATATTTACCAATAAAATTCTACAACAGTAGTTCGCAACTGGGATCACTTTTGTCCCCAGGGGATATTTGGCAATGTCTGGAGACATTTTTGTTTGTCAGAATGGTGTATGAAATGGTGATAGAGGTTGCTACTGGTACCTAGTAGGCAGAGGCCAAGAACAATGCTGAATATGCTACAGTGTGCAGGACAGTATTGCCAGCAACAAATAATTATCCATCCCCAAATGTTAATAGTGTCAAAGTTCAGGAAGCTTGCTCTGGAGAAGCTTCCCATTACAATGAACAAAGGCCAACACATGTAATCCATAAAAAAGCTATTGTAACATAACTTGGAAACTGTCTCTGGAGACTATTGTGTGGCTTGTGAGCAGTTCAACCTTCTGTGGACTCGAAACAAAACATAATGTACAATCTCTTTGATTGGCCCAATCACAAGGATGTCCCACTTGTGATCCGCACCATTCATAACACAGTGGACCTATTAGAACAAATTATGATGAACCAGGTGTCTAGTCTACTGGGTCTTGCAAGGATGTCCTTCCAGTGCTGTACACAACAGCCACACTGCAGCATAGTTCAGTGTCCTGACTCAAACATTTAAAGGCTCTTGAGGATGGTGCCTCAAGGTAGTAGCCATCTCTGGAGATCCATGATGGCTATGTGGATATTTACAGGCATGCCACAAAGATCTATGAGTGTTCCCAGCAGAAGCCTAATTCCTCTGGCTTGGTCACTGTAGCCAACTTTATGAAAGCTGTGGATCAGATATTTTCATTTTCATACATCACCGCCATAAAAATTTCCTCAGTTCTCCCTGAGAACTATCCCAACAGTGTTCTGCAGATCAGGACTGGAAGCAGCAACGTTTCAAAAGGTATACAATAAGCACATGGCTCTATGAAAAATAAAGGGACTGCTGCATCCTACCATATCAGAGACCGTGGCTGTGTGTTCATGCTTGGTTTCCTGTCCCTTCTGCTCATGGAACTTACCAAGAACAATCTGTTTCTTTGTGTGCAAGTAGCATCAGCCAGAATGATATGCTGTATATCCTAAAAGAAGCAGTGAAGGGCTTTGAAAGGAAGAACTATGACTTTCTGTTTTAAAAGAGCTTGACGTCTTTTATCAAATGCATGGAATTATTGTAGCAAAATATACTGAACGGAAATCGATAATGTCATGTATTTTGAATGCTCCATTAAATAATGTGCTTTTAAAAGAAGAAGCAATTAAATATAGCTACCTCTCTATGACAACATGTACTTCTTTAGAGCATAGTTAATCCTGAGGCCATCTCCTAAATCTCAATCCCAAAGCATCCATTTGTTCACCCGAAAACTATATATTTAAACACTAACTAGTTTCTTTATCTTGGGAAAGTCAAGATCAGTTTTCTGGGCTTCAGTTTTATCATTTCTAAAACTGGAAAAAGGAAAGAAGCTGAAAATACTGGGATCCTATTATATAACATTTTTTCCACCTATATCACTCTAATTCGTATGGCAAATGATAATAATTCTTAAGTATATCTTATTACCCAGATTATAAATCCCAGAGACATTGGATTAACATTCTCTTATTTTTTTATTTCTTCAACATCTACCACAGTGCCTGGCAAAATATATGGTGAAGTCAACTAAACAACAACAAAATAATCTCACAATGAGTCTGCCAGCATATTCATGTGATTACAAAAAGCTAAGCAAATCAAAGGTTAATTTTTTCTTTTTTTTGAGACAGAGTCTTGTTCTGTCACCCAGGCTGGAGTGCAATGGTGCAATCTCGGTTCACTGCAGTCTCTGACCCCCAAGTTCCAGCGATTCCCCTGCCTCAGCCTCCTGGGTAGCTGGGATTACAGGCGCACGTCATCACGCCCAGCTAATTTTTGTATTTTTAGTAGAGACGGGTTTCGCCATGTTGGCCAGGATGGTCTCGAACTTCTGACCTCAGGCGATCCGCCCGCCTTGGCCTCGCAAAGTGCTGGAATTACAGGTGTGAGCCACCGCGCCTGGCTCAAAGGTTAATTTTCTAGAATAATAAAACATACACACACACACACACATATATCGGGGTATAGCAAATACTTAAATTTAAGATGACAGTGAGAAAATAAATAGAAATGAAATGAACAGTGGACCTTCCACCTTGGTCAGTCAGGTTTTGGTTTAAAAGTAGGCAGAACACGACACAGAGCTAGCCTGGATTGAGGACATATGACTACAAATGTCTTGTTTCTTCACTTCAGTGATCTACTTCTTTGGACCTTTTTCTCTAATATGATTTTCCATTCTTCACTCATTACTTTCTCAACTCTGGAAATATCTGTTGAATGTTGAAAATATTCAGTTGTTTACCCTTCACACACTGCACTGCATGCAATGGGTCCATTCACTGTCATGGTTTTACCCTGACCAGTAGGCTACACAGATCTCTCCTGGAGCTACACACTAAGTTCAGCTGTCTGCAGGCATTTTCATTGTAGCACATAAGAACACTGCACTAAACTTTCCTCAACCAAATTTTTTTCCTTCTAGATTATTTTACATCTTATTTAGTTATATTACCATCCACCCAATTATTCCAGCTAGATACCTGAGGCTTATCTTTTTTTCAGCTTTATGGACATATGAATGACAAATAAAAAATGTGTATGTTTAAGGTGTACAATTCTATGTTTTGCTACATAAATACATTGTTAAATAATCACCACTATCATATTGTCTGACAAAATTCAAAACTCATGTTTAAAAATTCTCAAAAATGTAGAAGCAGAAGAAAAATTATGTAGTACATTTGCCCATGATCAAGATTGCTTCAGAGATGACCAAAGAAAATATATTCCTAACAACCATGGAAATTTCTGGTCTCCAAACACTTCTCTGAAGATTCTATAGTCCAGAATCTGTTTATTTGACAAATCCAAGAAATTAAGCTTCACATACTAAAAAAAAAAAAAAAAAAAAAAAAAAAAAAAAAAAAAAAAAAAAAACCCAAAACAAAAACAAAAACCAAAAAAAGCAAAAAACAAAAAAATTGTCTCTGGATTTCTGCTGCACAATTTCCATCAAACTTCTTACTCAAGCCAGGTCTTACGTATCCCACTTATCCAGATTTCAAAGGACTGTTCTGATATCAAAACAGGACAGGAAATTCTGAAAATCAAAAATTCCCTAAGTATTGAAAGTTCTACTTTCAAAATTTGGTATCAACCTTTAGGAAAAAACCTTCATTAATGCTGTTTATTTTCAGTTTTTACTAATTAACATTTCCACAGTGAAGGAAAAAGTAGCAATGAAATCACCTCAAGTTAAGGAACATATTAGGGTATAAAATTTTTTAAGTTATGTAATAGTGAACTCTACCACACTTCATGATCTTATTGAGCATTCGGGTTTTTTTTTTTTTTTTTTCAGAACTGGAGGCAATCAGAAATTAGTCCACTCTTCTGATTTGAAATTAAATTGTTTTTACAAAAGTCAATAACTAAATCTTTTAGTTCTTTTCACTTCAGCATCGTGTCCCAATATTTATTATTTATTTGAAGAGATACATTCTCCTTTCCCTCTAACCAAAATAAAACTCTCTTGTACTCCAGAAATCGATTTTTATCTCAACACTCTAAATGAAGTGGTATTCTCTTACATAAAGCCACATCTATCACTTGTCATCCATCCATCTATCCCCCTATTAATTTAATTAAGATATGAGTATATATTCAACACTTGCTTCATTTCCGACAATAAATAGGAGACAGCAAACTTTTGGGGCAAAGGGCCAGATAGCAAATATTTTAGACTTCACTGGCCTTATAATCTTTGTCACAGCTATTCAACTCTGTTGTTGTAATATAAAATCAGACATAGATAATAGGCAAATAAATCGGAATGGCTATGTTCCAATAAGACTTTATTTACAAAAACGGGTGGTGGGCTGGATTTGGCCCTTGAGAGGTACTTTGTTGGGCCCTGCATAACAAGACAGACACTACATTGTGTATTGTAAGCAAATATAATCATAGGGATGTAAGTGATAATAGGAAAATATAAGAAAATATAAAAGCAAAGCTTTTGGAAGTTGGTTAAATAACCTAGCCATTTGGATATGGGCTGTTAAGGTAGTATATTCATATTTCATCCAGAATTACAGAGTAAGAGAGAATGAGAGCAAGAGTGAAAGCGAGAGAGTGAGATGGTTTTCTCTAAAAGTTAAAATATAACATATTATATAATTTATTAAGAACAGAACATTAAGCATTCAGTTTTTGTTTTAGAAACAATAACCTCAACATATACTACAGTATCCTGTAATAATGGAAACATTATTTAAGCAAAAGTAGGACTTTTCAGAAAGAGTAAAGAACTTAAACGAATAAGCAAAAAACAACCCCATTAAAAATTGGGCAGAGTTGGGAGACCGAGGTGGGCAGATCACGAGGTCAGGAGATCGAGACCATCCTGGCTAACACGGTGAAACCCTATCTCTACTAAAAAATACAAAAAATTAGCTGGGCGTGGTGGCGGGCGCCTGTAGTCCCAGCTACTAGGGAGGCTGAGGCAGAAGAATGGCGTGAACCCGGGAGGCGGAGCTTGCAGTGGGCAGAGATCATGCCACTGCATTTCAGCCTGGGCAAAAAAAAAAAAAAAAAAAAAAAAAAATGGGCAGAGGACTTGAAGAGACGCTTCTGGAAATAAGGCAACATACAAGTGGCCAACAAACATATGAAAAAATCCTCAACATCACTGATAATTAGAGAAATAAATCAAAACCACAATAAGACACTATTTCATACCAGTCAGAATAGCTATTATTAAAAAGTCAAAAAATAACAAATATTTACATGGATGCAAAGAAAAGGGAAAGCTAATACACCGTTGGCAGTAATGTAAATTAGTTCAACCTCTGTGGAAAACATATGCAGATTTCTCAAAGACTTAAAAATAAGACTACCATATGATGCAGCAATTCCACTACTGGGTATCTACCCAAAGGAAAACAAATCGTTCTACCAAAAAGACACCTGCATGCATATATTTATCAAAGGACAATAGCAAAGCCATGGAATCAACCTAAGTGTCCATCAACGGTAGGTTGGATAAAGAAAATGTGGCATATATACACCATGGAATACTATGCAGACATTAAAAAGAACAAAATAATATCTTTTGCAGCAACATGGATGGAACGGGAGGCCATTATCCTAAGAGAAGTAGCTCAGGAACAGAATACCAAATGCGTCAAGTATTCAATTATAAATGAGATCTAATCAATGGGTACACATAGACATAAAGATGGAAACAATAGACCATGGGGACTCCAAAAGTGGGGAAGGTGAGAAGGAGGCAAGGGTTGAAAAACTGCCTATCGGGCACTGTGTTCACCTTTTGAGTGAAAGGTTCACTAGAAGCCCAAACCCCAGCATTATGCAATATACTCATGTAATAAACTTGCACATGTACCCACTGAATCTATATTTTTTAAAAAGAAAGAAATACAACAATAAATCCTGTATAATTTAAATTGCCTTACAATTATTTTATCAAACCTCTGATTTCTTGAATGCAAATAATGTACCCAACATATAGTAGTCATCAATAATGGTTTCTTGTTTTGTTTTGTTTTGAGACGGAGTCTCACTCTGTCGCCCAGGCTGGAGTGCAGTGGAACGAACTTCACGCACTGCAAACTCCGCCTCCCCAGCTCAAGTGATTCTCCTGCCTCAGCCTCTGGAGTAGCTGGGATTACAGGCATGCACCAACACACCCTGATAATTTTTGTACTTTTACTAGAGACAGGGTTTCGCCGTGTTGGCCAGGCTGGTCTCAAACACCTGACCTCAAGTGATCCGCCTGCCTCGGCCTCCCAAAGTGCTGGGATTACAGGCGTGAGCCACTGTGCCTGGCCTAATGTTTTGAACTTACTAATGAATTAACTCTCTTTTTGCTTATCTTGAATAACCTTCAAATTTTTAATATCTACAATGCTAACAGAAATTTTAATAAATATTTTCATCATGTTTCATTTTTGAAAGTTTTTTCGAAAAATAAAAAAAGAAAGAATACTTGATATCTAAAATAGCTTGGGAGGCCAATATTTTCTGTATGACAAATAGATTGTCCCTAAATAATTTTCATAAGACTTTTCAGGAAAAAAATTTTGGTCAAAATCTTCTCATTTTATATTAAAATTAAATACACTAAATTTGAAATCCTGTTTTCAAAAAAGTTTGAGTAACTCCAAAATATTTACAGCCAAATTACATGGGATTATAAGATCTGATGCAGATTTGAACATTATATTACCATATTATGCCAACTGGTGAGACAAAAGAGTAAATGTAAAATATTATTTATTCTGTATATCACCATTTTTTTTTGAATCCTTATTATAAACAAATGTTGGCCGGCAGTAAACTATTTGAAAATGTAACCATGATGATGATAAACATTACATAGTGTTGAAGTTCCAAAGAGCAGCTTCTATGAGTGTGAAAATAAATAAGAAGCAGTCAGTTTAAGTTTACTAAATACCTGAAGAACCTCAGCTACGAAAATCATCCAATTCAAACTTAAAGGGTAAGGTAAGGTTTTAGGGATAAGGTTCAAACTGTCATTTTCCATTCTCTTTGTCTTTGTTAATATTTGCTAGCTACGCTTCTCAGGGTAAATCTTAGTCAATTTTTTTTTACTTTATTAAATACATTATATAGAGTGTCTAAGATATATTAGTCGTACAATACATTTTAGTTACATAGTCTCATTTTTTCTTATTATGTCTCATTTCTAGCTCTTGTTTTCATTATTATACTCTTTTTTTTTAATCCAGAAGTTGTTTCTTCCCATTATCAATGGAAATACATACCAACCCTACTGGCCAAATATTTTTAAATGTTCTTTAAAACGGATGTGGTACATTTAGATTATGTTACTTTTATCTATAAAATGTTTCATTTCAAAGTAAATGGGGGATGGAGTTTATCTTCATCTTGAAATTTAATTACATATATGTTATCACATAAAGCATATGGATAAAAATCCATGGTCATAGCTTACAAAATGCTCAATTGTGGATTGTTTTGAATACGTACATTGTTTTTAATAAACAGATTGCATTTTGGAAAATTTCTTAAAGAAACATCATGAGGAGTAAAAGGAATTTACCCGTCAGTTTCTCAAAGCCAAACAGTTTATTACACAGTGTCAATATGTTTTAAATAATTATTTAATATTTACTCTTGGTCAGGTGCTAGACTAGATGAAGTGGTTACCCTTGTCTGGATACCTGGGGTTCCTCATCTTGCACCAAGAAAATGTACGACATGGACACACATGAGTTTAGGAGCGGAGGTTTAACAGGTAAAAGAAAGAGAAAGAAAGAGAAAGGAAAACAGCCCTCTCTAGTGACAGAGAGGGGACTTCTGAGATGGCCTGTGGCAGATGTGCCCTATTTTATAGTCAGGTTTGAGGAGGTGGCGTTTGATTTACATAGGGCTCACAGATTGGGTCCATCAGGTATGAAGTTTACATAGTGCTCTGGGAAGGCTGGCTGCCTAACCCTAATCTTAATATGCAAATGAACTTTATCCTTGGCCAGCGCCATGTTGTCTGCTCCTTACTGTAAACCAGACTGACAAAGAGAAGGGACGTTAGAGCCACCATCTTGATCATGATTAGCATAACTGCCAGCATCTATGTCAGCAGCTCGTTTTACAGGCTGCTCTTTGTTAGAAAGGAAAATGATTTGGGGCTGCTTTTCATTAAAATAAAAGCTTTACTGAGGACTTTCATACCCTCACTATCTGCCTAAGTAATTTCTTCTTAACTCCTGTGTCATAGAGACACAGCAATGGAGAAGTCAGCTATGAGCATTTATGCACTGTGGAGTTCACAAACAACTAGGACAGGTCATTTAAAAATAAACAGTTATGCAAATATTTAAATAGTTGCAATTTTGAGCGATGCTTTAAAATACAGAGTGTTATGAACAAATGAAACTGGGAGATTTGCCTTATTCTGAAGAGAAGTTAGAACCCACACTGTTGGGTGTAAGGGAAGAGTAGCATATGCGGTTAAAATGAAAATATTATTTAGAGACAAGGAGATCCTGCATGTAAGCCCCATGCAAATTGTCTTTGAGATGACCAAATTGTCTATGAACTCACCACTTCCACCCTGTGAACTCCTGAAATTGAGACTTTGTCTTCAAATATGATTCACTATAGCATTGCTATGCACTGAGAAGTTGCTGTTAGAAAATGTGAAAATGAATCAATCTTCTTGTAACAATTCGGAGTTGGTAATTAGGTGCAATTGTCCTTACTACTTTCCACTCCTTCTTTTTTACATTCATCACTATTGAGTTTCTTGAAGTTGATAACCCCCACCCAAAAAAAGCACTAATTTAAGCCTCAGTTAGGGTGATAAAATGTGTAATTGTGTAATTTGCTTATAAAAGGGGAGTACAGGCCGGGCGCGGTGGCTCACGCTTGTAATCCCAGCACTTTGGGAGGCCGAGGCGGGCGGATCACGAGGTCAGGAGATCAAGACCACGGTGAAACCCCGTCTCCAATAAAAATACAAAAAATTAGCCGGGCGTGGTGGCGGGCGCCTGTAGTCCCAGCTACTTGGAGAGGCTGAGGCAGGAGAATGGCGTGAACCCGGGAGGCGGAGCTTGCAGTGAGCCGAGATTGCGCCATTGCACTCCAGCCTGGGCGATAGAGCGAGACTCCGTCTCAAAAAAAAAAAAAAAAAAAAAAAAAAAAAAAAAAAAAAAAAAAGGGGAGTACAAGATATTGCTCAATGGAATATTTCTTTTTCTGACTGAAATTCAAATCAGAAATTACTATTCTCTGCAGTTAAGGTTCAAAATGACATAGTTCACTGTGCGTTAACCAAGATGGCCCTAATGTTCCCTTCAGCTTGATTAAATATTAGACAGGTTTCTTCCTGACTACAGGCCCCCGTCCTTATTTTCTTAGATAAGTTCTTTAGAAAACTTTCAATTGTAAATTCCTTTCTCTGGTTCTTTGAGATGTAAATCTTTTACAAACTAGGGATATCTTCCTCAAGAACTTGTGAGCCATCCCTTTGAAATGTAATCATCCAGAAAGATAGAGCCTTGGTCTCCCAGACTCTGTGGGAGAGTAAGAACCTAACTTAGATAAGTGCCAATTAGCAAACACAGATAGCCTAATCATACAGACACACCTCCCCCATTCTATCTTACTTTTCTATTAGCTCTCTTTAGCATTTAAAATCCTCTTGCCTTTTGTTGAGTTCAACCTCCCTCTCCTATTGCAATAGTCTTGAATAAATTTTTCCTTCCCCGTTTAATTGGTCTGGTATAATTTTTCTTTTACAGTATAAAAGAAAAGCTGTTCCTCTTTAATGTTATGTAAAATAAGATCAGTTATTGCACCTATACCGGGGACCATAATCGACATTACACTAAACATATCAAAAGAGATGCTATGCTTTTTGTACAGAGAAATTACAACATAGACTTTATTATTAAAGTCCATTCTTGGAAAACCCAGCAAGGTCTACACAATCAGAGCTTTGAAAAAGGATATATACCCCAATGAAGATTTTGTGGAGTGGAACCATAGCAGCTTTTGACACTCAGAAGAGAAAACCAACTGCTTAACTATTATTGTAATTCATTGATTAAGAGGGAAATAGAACATTATGCATGCATATTAAATTGTATACAGTTTAAATTCTAGTTTGGCCTCAGTCATTCTCCAAGAAATTTTAAATTTGTTTTCTGTTATCTTGCTCAATTTCTCAACTCCTCTAGATATATTTTTGTGGGTGCATGAGCGATCATTATAAAAGTAGATAAGCTTTCTTACACCATCTCCCCCACACATATGAGATATCACTGTGTCAACAATATTTCAGTTTCATTTTGTTAATGTGTGGAGTCTCTGGATTAGCACTGTGCAACAGGACTTTTTGTAATGATGGAAATATTGAAATACAGTAATCCCTAGCCACATGTAGCTATTGAGCACTCAAAATCTGGCTAGTGTTACTAGGGAACTAAATTTTCAACTTTATTCGGCAACAATTTTAATTTAAATGTAATAACCGCAGGCCAGGTGAGGTGGCTTATGCCTGTAATCCCAGCACTTTGGGAGGCCGAGGCGGGCAGATCACCTGAGATCAGGAGTTCGAGACCAGTCTGACCAACACGGAGAAACCCCGTCTCTACTGAAAAAACAAAATCAGCCAGGCGTGGTGGCACATGCCTGTAATCCCAGCTACTCGGGAGGCTGAGGCAGCAGAATCGCTTGAGCCCGGGAGGCGGAGGTTGCAGTTAGCCGAGATTGCGCCATTGCACTCCAGCCTGGGCAACGAGAGTGAAACTCCATCTCAAAAATAAATAAATAAATAAATAAATAAAACCACAAGTGGGCTAGTGACTACTATACTAGACAATGCACTAGATACATATCATAGATCTTTCTCTTTGTCAGTAAGTTAGAACTTGCTAGAATGTTAACTATGCAAAGCTCTCTACAACATTATCATAGTAGAAAATGAGATACATCCCCATATAGATCAATGTTTCCCAGTATTAGCACTGTTGACTTTGGGGGTAGGATAATTCTTCAGGGTGTGTATGGGGGAAGCCTGTGCGTTAAAAAAATGCCTAGCTTAGCAGCATCCCTGGATTCTACCACTGAGATGACAGAAGCACCTATCATTCAGTTATGGTAACCAAAGATGTCTTCAGATATTACCAAATGTCCCCTGGGGCTTTAAGGAGCTTCCACTGGACCACTACCTTTATGTCTGATTATTCTTGGAAGAATTCTGGCCCTTCTTCAGGGACTCTTTCTCCAAAATTACCTGGCTCAGTTAAGGAAGCTCGTTGACATGTCCCCTGGGCCAGATATCTGAATATATGATGGTGTAGTCAGAGTTGGAAAGAAAATACTGCAGGAAAAAGGGAAGTGGAGAACTAATTCCATTACAGACATAAGAAAAGACTAAATTTTAAATTAGATACTTTGAGTTTTTACACTTTTGACTTTGCAAAATGACCTGGTCTGAATTTCCTAATGTGTTTGATTACTTGGAATTACCATCCATTTATAGAGTTTCTAATTTCATATTACTTTGGCACATTTAATTTAACAACTATTTAAACAGCCTTCTTAAATCTCACCCCTGTGAGACAAGAATAGAAATAAAAATCTCTTCTAAATCTGTCTAGGGTCAGCGTCACATTTACAACCTGAAGTGAAAGCAAATTAGCTCAGTACAAGTGAAGAAGGCATGTGTATGGGAGCAGCTAGGAGGGTGAGGAAGATATCATCTATGGGCATAGACCTGGATATAAAAATTCTAGAACAATCATATACAGCCTTAAAAAGAAGAGGCTCTCAACCCAGAATATGTGTGTTCTAGTCTGATCTGGCATGCTCAAGCTGTGTAGTCTTTGGCAATTATGCTCCCTTAGCATGAATTTTCTTATCTAATTGCATAAAGCAAACCCTATGCAGGTCCTTCATCTTTGATTTAGCATTGAGAATAAAATGAAATGTTGTGAGTGTTTGTAGCATTGTGAATACAACTAGATAATTATTTCTTTACAAGCTCACCGACGTAGTCTGGGCTGCAGTAACTTATAGTTATATTCATAATGAAGGCCTACGACAGTATAATAACTACCCATGCTTTCTTGTAGTACATACTACATTTTCATTTTCAGTAAGATATTTCTCACTTATCTGAAAATTTCAACTGCAGTCTACTAAATCAGAATTGATTACACGAACTACCATTTATCAGTGTGCTAGTGTCTTATTTTTATTTTTCATCTGAAATATATGATATCTTTGGTAGTTTTTAACACAACATTTTAAACATTTTTTTTTTTTTGGAAACAAATCAGCATGTGTTTACTAATGACTTAAACACACATCTCACTGTACTAATTCCCACAGAGTGCAGCAAATGCTTCTGTGGTTTGTTGGGACTCATCTTAGATATAGGGCTACATATGATAATAAGGAGAATATAATTCAATTAAACAATTATCAAATGCCCTTCATTTGCAG
The DNA here is from genome assembly GCF_028878055.3 of Symphalangus syndactylus. Taxonomy (NCBI): domain Eukaryota; kingdom Metazoa; phylum Chordata; class Mammalia; order Primates; family Hylobatidae; genus Symphalangus; species Symphalangus syndactylus. The sequence continues at coordinate 41,967,096 of NC_072447.2, read as the reverse complement.
GTGCTTGTTAAGAAAGCAGTATAAAACAGGCCACGATTATATTCAAAAGACATTTAATTCTGCAGATATTTATAAATACATTTTAGATTTGAAGTTAGTTGTTCCCCTATATCGAAAACAAAATATGAGAAAGGAAAATACACATAACTTAAGCTAAAAGAAGGTTTTGACTTGAGTTGAAGAATGTCATTTTGAAAATTGTGATGCTTTGAAATTAAAAACAAGAATGCATATTTTTGGAGATGGAAAAGGGTTTGTGAAAAAAATGTGATTAGTTTAAATAAAATCAAGAATTCAAGTTTTGGGGCAGTAGGCTAGGAATTGTGCATTATAAATGAAATTGTTACACAGTGGTAAAACATGATATTTGAAATAAAATACGTGTTTTGAACCTTGAAAAAGTGGGCTACTTTTAAGAAAATGTGGAAAATAAGTTTATAGCTATCATTTCAAAAATAGCACTATATTTTTCATTTATAAAATTGGTATCATATATAAAGGAGGGCCTATGGTATGAATGTTTCTGTTCCTCCAAAATGCAAGTTGAAACTTAATCCCCAATGCAACAGCATTAAGAGATGGAGCCTTTTAGGAGGTGATTAGGCCATGAGAGCTCCACCATCATGGAAGTGAGTAGCATCTGTATAATCGGGATTGAGGGAGAAAGTTTGTCTTTTTTGCCCTTCTGTCCCTTCTGCTATGTGAAGACAGCATTCATCCACTCCAGAGGATGCAGCAACAAGGAGCTACACTGGAAGCAGAAAGTAAGCCTTCACCAGACATCAAATCTGCTAGCACCTTGATCTTGAACTTCCCAGCTTTCAGAACTGTGAGAAATAAATTTCTGTTATTTACAAACTGCCTAGTCTGTGGCATTTGGTTTCTATGGATATTTTTTGAAATGACTGGAGAATAAGTGAGCAAAAGAGTTGACCTAATTATCTTCTCCATTTATTTGGATTTAAAAAGTTTGATTGCCTTGATTAAGTGTACTACTATGATGCACAAGTAGCTTGAGTCTGCTAATAAAATAAAAAAAGGATTTGCCACAGTTTAACATTTATTACTGTTACGTGAATTTAAAAATATTAACATATAAATATTTTGATAATGTGATAATTTAAATTAAATAAAGTACCGCTACAATGGAATACAATACCCAAATTCTAGGATTGATATAATTAAGAAAACTTTTACTTCATTGTTATTGGAAGACGCCAAATATTTGCATTAATAAATGCTGGTCAGCCTTGGAAAGTAATTTCATATGTTGGGAGGACAGTAACTGTAAGGTATGAAGTTACTTGAATTAATGCAGTTTTATAGAAAAGCTTTTCTTATAATGGCTAGAAGACTTCTTAAAGATGGGGAGGAAGTCAATCAACTGGGAGTTTGTGCTTTGCAATGAATAGAAATCTAAAATAAATCTGCACATTCTAACCAAACAAATGACAGAAAATCTCTTTTTTCCTGGTGTGGGTGGAGGACTAATTATAGGATAAATAACTAACTTTTACTGAATATCCACTTTATGTCAGAGACAATACAGATACATCATATGTATTGCTTTACTTAAAGGTTATGAAGCAAATGTGACCTGCTTCTGGCACTTGGAATTAAATTAAAACTTTATGTCCTCAAATGCTGATGTCAGCAAGAACCTAACTCTTGCTTCTTGAGTTGAATAGCCCTTCTCCCAATATAGAGTCTAGGTCTTCAACTTTTTTACTTCTTTGTTCATGGCACATATAACTTTATGCTTGGTGGCCTTTTGTGCCAATAGATATTCTCCATAAACATCGCAGAACATCATTGGGTTTCTAATAATATTTGACTTCCAATGGGATGTTGCCTTTTCCTCTTAGGTTGTTCATTGGCTCTTAAGCACATTTATTTGTCCACTCCCTAGTAAACAGGCTCTGTAACCAAGTAATATTGAGAGGAGCCTTTCTTGCTAGGCTAATATTTTCAAAAATTACAGGTATGTATATCTCCCAAGGTTACAGGTGCCTCCCTTTTCGTATTGGCATAATTGATAAGGGACATGTAAGAAGAAGGAGGAGAAGGTGAAGGTGAAGAAAAAGAAGACATAAAAATAAAGAGAAGAGAAAGAAGGAGAAGGTAGATTTCAAAGATGAATTGCTTTATAGAAGTATTTGGCAGATTTTTCTTAAATAAAGAATCTAATATGCTTTAAACTTAGTAGATCCATGCAAGGTGGAGCGAGTCTTCTCAGTTTCCAATATTCTTAAGGCTATGCATAAGGCTATACAGTGAAATACAGTGTTGTGACACATATTATTAGCCATACATCATTTTAGTGACAATAGGAATGGTATCGAGTAAATTCTTCTCAAAATAATTTTATTCCTATATCCCTAAAAATTTGCTATTTTTTGTTTGTGTGCTATTGATTTAAAAATAGATGGCGTGGCTGGGCACGGTCTCATGCCTGTAATCCCAGCACTTTGGAAGGCCGAGGTGGGTGGATCATTTGAGGTCAGGAGTTTGAGACCAGCATGGCCAACAAGGTAAAACTCTGCCTCTACTAAAAAACACAAAAATTAGTCAGGCATGGTGGCGCATGCCTGTAGTCCCAGCTACTCGGGCGGCTGAGGCAGGAGAATCGCTTGAACCCGGGAGGCGGAGGTTGCGGTGAGCCGAAATCACGCCACTGCACTCCAGTCTGGGCAACAGAGCGAGACTCCGTCTAAAAAAAAAAAAAAATAGATTGCATATGATGTACCAGAGAGAAACAAAAGGAATGAAATATTTTTTCTGTAATAATGGAAAAACACAGAGCCACATCACATATGTAGAGCAAGAATGAGGCACTATATGAAAATTTAGAAAACGAAAGACAAATATATCAGTAACAACCAGAAAAAAATCCGCCCTATCCATTTCTATTACAGAGAAATTACACATTTACACAAAAGTTAGAATGGCTGATACAAAGGTAAGGAGGCAAAAAATTTACAATTATTATCTCAGGTGTAGAAATTACAGAGACCACAATGGACAATTGGAAAATGTAAATTAACACAACTAGATACCACTTTATTCCTTTCTGAGGTTTTGGAAAAAAACTAGAGAGTGTGAAAGGCCTAGTATTGGTTAAGAAGATTTATAGATTGTTAATGAATACACACATCAATGCAATTACTTTAATCATCGAAATACTTTTTGGCAATGGCTGGCCATTGAAAATGTCTTAACCTGGCTACAGCAATTCCACTTACAGAGAAACTGTTTCTCATATGTAAAGGACATATGTATAAAGATGTTCATTGCCAATTTATTTCAAGAGTAAAAACTTTGAAACAATCTAAATGTCCAGAATAATAGAAGAAATTAATAAATGGTGGTGAATTCATACACTGAATACAGCTATTGGGAATGAATATCAGCATCAATAAATTCTTAAAATGTGATTGAAAAATTTAAAAGGCAAAATAATATATACAACATACTACCCATTGATACATGTCAAAACAATATCACATATTAAAATCAGTATGATGAGTCTTACAGCACCAGCGTAGATGGAGTAGCCCCATTCCTTCTGGGTCCCCCCTCTTAAAACCAAAACAAACTGTAAACATACAACAAGGAAGCATAGGACAACTCTGAATGGTGAAAAAAAGAAGGTGGACTTTTTAGGAACCTTGGGACTTGAGGACCGACACCGTGGTAAGTTCCCTGGGTTTCCTTATTGCCTCCCATATATCCAAGATGGGCTTTCTAGAAGCCTCCAACCCGGAACCACCAATAAGCACAGACAGAAAAATCTTCAAGAAAAGCCTGCACTGCTTAGCCAAAGGACTGGAAATGTGAGACCTAATGATAGAAAACATTTTTGGCAATACCAGCCCTACTCCATCTGAACACCAAAGAGAAAACTGTACATCTCCTTTTAGGGATTTCAGGGAGGCAGACATGGAAGAGATCTTCTACCCGCATCCTGCAGAAACAAGTGGTTGTGCTCTGATTCCCTCACTCAGAGGTGTTGGTGAGACTAAGCAGAGTTAAAATTATACCCATGCCTAGTGGAAGTGGGTAGAACTGCTGTGATTACCTGTCAGTGTAGTGTTGGTAGAACTGATCTTCCTTTGCCCACTAATTGGAAGAAAACAAATCTCCAATTTCCCTGTGCTGATGTATTAAGAGTGGGACCAAGCAAGGGGTTATTCCTATAATCCCCATTTGGTGGAAACAGATGGGAGTTTTATTCCCCTGCCAGGATAGTGTTAGCAGGGGCCAGTGGCAAGATGAACCTCCACCCCTATTTAACATGAAGACTGAACAGAGCAGTACAAGACAGGACTAGTCAGCACTCTACTTTCTCTCCATTCATGGTATCATGGGGGCTTAGTGAGGATATTTACCTCCACGTCTACCCAGTATCAGTGAGGCATAATGAGGCAGTGGGAAGCAGGATCACTTGACACTCTGCTCTCCATTATCCCCTTTCCCGGTATCAGCTGGAACTATCAGGGAGCTGAACTTCCACCCCACAGCAATGAAATGGTGTTACTCAGCCCTCTGCTTAGCCCCTCTCTTGGTGATGTAAAGCCCAGTTGAGAGATGAGCTTACATCTCCACTCAAAGGCAATAAGGGTGTGCAAATCAGTGCTCCCCTTTCACAAGGCAGGTGTTGGAAGCGCCAAAAGGAGAGTTGAATTTTCGCTCCACTCATCTGAAAAAGTTGTGTTAGTCAACATTCTGCATGAAAACAGCTCAATGGAATTTACCAAATTTAAAGAACAAAGGCAAAACTGACTTTTAGAAAGTGAACCAAGTCTCAGGGACACGTGGGACAATAACAAATGAGCAAACATTCATATCACCAAAATTCAAGAAGGAGAAGAAGAAAGACTGTGACAAAAAAGCTTTCAAATAAATAATGGCTGAAAATTTTTCATATTTGGCAAAAGATACGAACTTACAGACTCAAAAGCTCAGTAGGTCTCAATATAAACCCAAAGAAATCCATGCGAAGACATATCAAAACTAAACTTCTGAAACCTTTTCTTAATGCGTTTTAATAAAAGTTTAATTTGAAAATCTTTAAAGCAGACAAAAAGAAATGACATGTTACTTATAGGGAAATACTGCTTTGAATTACAGTGGATTTCTCATCTGAAATCATGGGGACCAGAAGGAAACGGCACAATATTTTTCAAACACTGAAACAGCTTTCAACCATGAATTCTACAACCAGAAAAAGTGTCTTTCAATAAGTAAAAGGGAAAATAAAGATATTATTAGATGAAAGAAAACTAAGAGAATTTGTTGCCAGCAAAACTACCCTTAAAAAATGTCTAAAGAAAATTCTAGGCTGGGCACGGTGGCTCACGCCTGTAATCCCAGCACTTTGGGAGGCCGAGGAGGGTGGATCTCCTTAGGTCAGAAGTTCGAGACCAGCCTGGCCAACACGGTGAAGTTTCCATCTCTATTAAAAAATACAAAAATTAGCCAGGCATGGTGGCGAGCACCTATAATCCCAGCTACTCGAGAGGCTGAGGCAGGAGAATTGCCAGAACCCGAGAGGCGGAGGTTGCAGTGAGCCAAGATCATGCCATTGCACTCCAGCCTGGGTCGACAACAGTGTGATTCTGTCTCAAAAAAAAAAAAAAAAAAAAGGGAAAATTCTAAAAGCAGGAAAAAAAATGACAACAGAAAAAGGCTTGGAATTTCAGAAAGAAAAAAACAACAGAATGGGTAAAAAAGGCATAGATGAAACTAACTTTTTTATCATTTCTTAAATAATCTTTGATTGTTGAAGCAAAAATTATAACACCATTCTATATGATCTTTAAGGTTTATAGTGGAAAGACTTAGCAGCGGCTCACGCCTGTAATCCCAGCACTTTGGGAGGCCAAGGCGGGTGGATCATGAGGTCAGGAGATCGAGACCATCCTGGCTAACACGGTGAAACCCCATCTGTACTAAAAATACAAAAAATTAGCCGGGCGTGGTGACAGGTGCCTGTAGTCCCAGCTACTCTTTCTATATCTGAAAGATATAGAACTGTACTAAAATGAGAGATATATATACACATTCGTAGCCATAAAACAGAACAGCTTGTAAAATACAATTTTATTACAAAACCGGCTGTAGATAATGATGCATCAACATCCTAAATATTATCAATCTAGTAAAATATACAGCTCGGGAGGCTAAGGCAGGAGAATGGCGTGAACCCGGGAGGCGGAGCTTGCAGTGAGCCAAGATCATGCCACTGCACTCCAGCCTGGGTGACAGAGCGAGACTCCATCTCAAAAAAAAAAAAAAAAAAAAAAAAAAGAAAAAGAAATTATACCTTAAAAGTGAGGGAAGTAAAGGGATATGAGTGATAAATTTGACTTAACAAAAATTTAAAACTTTGCTCTGTGAAAGATCTTGTTAAGAGGATAAAGAGACAAGCTATCCAACAAAGACTAGTATCTGGAATATGTAAAGAACTCTCAAAACTCAACAGCAAAAAAAAAAAAAAATGATCTGATCAGAAAAATGGACAAAAGACATGAAGAGAAATTTTAGACATTAGGGAAATACAAATTAAAACGACAATGCTACAGACCCATTAGAATGACTAAAATAAAAAGTCTTGATAATACCAAATGCTGGTGAGGATGTGGAGAAACTAGATCACTCATACATTGCTGGTGGAGATGTAAAATGGCACAGTCATCCTGGAAACAGTTTGAGAGTATTTTTTCTAAATAAAGCCAAATTAGCAATTACTATATAACCCAGCAATTACATTTTTAGAAATATATCCCGGAGAAATAAAAACATGTTCACACTCAAACCTGTAGACTGATATGTTGCTTATAGCAGCTTTATTTGTAATATCTCCAATAGGATCAACCCAGACATACCTCGATGGGTGAACGGTTAAACAAAGTGTGCTATATTCATACCATGAAATTACTATTCAGCAATAAAAAAGAATGAAGTATTGATATACAAAACAACTTAAATGAATCTTCAGATAATTATGCTGATTGACAAGAGCCAGTATCAAAAAGGTTAAAAACTATATGAATCTATTTATATAACATTCTTGAAATGACAAAATTATAGAAAGGGAGATGAGACTAATAGTTTGCAGGAAACAGGGAAAGGAGCATGGTTGTTATAAAGACAACATGAACATGAAGGATTCTTATGGTGATGGAATTGTTCCATATCTTTTTTTTTTTTTTTTTTTTTTTTTGAGATGAAGTCTTGCCCTGTTGCCCAGTCTGGGGTGCAGTGGCACGATCTCGGCTCACTGCAACCTCCGCCTCCCAGGTTCAAACAATTCTCCTGCCTCAGCCTCCTGAGTAGCTGGGATTACAGGCATGTGCCACTATGCCCAGCTATTTTTTGTATTTTTAGTAGAGATGGGGTTTCACCATGTTGGCCAGGCTGGTTTCGAACTCCTGACCTCGTGATTTTCCCGCCTCGGCCTCCCAAAGTTGTTCTGTATCTTGACTGTATTAATGTCAATATCCTGGTTGATAGGTAGCACTAATGTTTTACAAGATGTTTCCATTGGGGGAAACTGGGTAAAGGATACACAGAATCTCCCTGTACTGTTTCTCATGGTTGCTTGCAAACCTATAATTACCTTATAATAAAAATTTTAATGTAAAAACCAGCATAATTCATGGTTAAAATCCCAGGCTCTCGAGACAGACTACCTGGGTTCAAATTTTGACTCTACAAATTCAAATTCCTAGTAGTGTCATAATAGGCAAATTTATTTAGTCTCTCCATACCTTAATTTCCTCGTCTTTAAAATAAGAATACTAGAATTAACCTCATAAGGACTTATTTACCACAGCTTAAATAAATTAATGTTTGTAAAGTACATAGAACAGTGCTTCTTACAGATTTATACTCAATAAGTGTCAGCTATATTTACCATGATTATTATGGTTATACATGTTTATGCATATGAATGAATGGATATTAAAAATTGTTGAAAAGCTTTTATGGGATGGGTGCATATCAACTATAATATAAGAGCTACTTTTTGTGGTAGAAACTGGACTGACATGGAAGATAAAACTTTCTTTGTGCATATTTTATATAAAAAATTACACATATAAAGCAAATATGGCCAAGTACTCAGTAAAAAATACAGGTTTTATTTATTCTTTATCTTTTTTATATGATTATATAATTTACAAATTTAAGTTTTGTTCTTGAAACACAGTTAAATATATCTTATCTTTGATATAAATATTGTATATTATGTATGTATTTTAATTTATTTTATATTTTATATTTGTCTTAGGACATCATGTAATGCATAAAAAACACATTTTTTATAAGCTCATCGCATGATTAAGTCTTAAACATTTTCCAGAAATAAACTATTTTCATTGCATTCTCTTGATTTTCAGTTACTTTATAACACAGAGTATATTAAATCTAATTTTACTTTTTATTAATGACTGAAGAAACATTACTAAATAGATTTATTTTATGGCTATAAATTAATAGTATTCCCTGACCCTGAATTATTAAATTTTTCTGAGTTTAAATTACTTTCTGAATTATCCGAATTGTAATGATTTTTGACATAGTTGTTGAAATCTGATTTATCCATCTTTGTCAGTTGTCACCCTCAATTGAAGGCATCTCTCAGTTTTTTCTTTCATCTACACCTATAATATTTCCCTTATAGTAGCAAGATATTAAGGTTGAAAATAATAAGAAAATAAACAAACCAACAACCCTATTTAATATTTTAGACATTTTTCTGAATTAATGGCCTGACTGCACTTGCATATATCTTTTTTTCTTCTAGAAAAATGTTTCATAGGATTAGTTATTGCTATGGTCTCTGAATGTGTCCCCCAAAATTCATATGTTAAAATTTAATCACTTACATTATAGTATTAAAAGATGCCTTTGGGAGATGATTAAGTGATGATGGCTCCGCCCTCATGAATGAATTAGTGCTCTTATAAAACAGTCTTCAGAGAGCTGCCTGACTTTTATGTTCTTTCTGCCGTGTAAGTACACAGCATTTGTCCCCTCTGGAAGGCACAGCAACAAGGTGCTATCTCAGAAGCAAAGAGCAGCCCTTACCAGACACCAAATCTGTGGGCACCCTTGTTCTTGCACTTCCAGCCTCCAGAACTGTGAGAAATAAATTTCTGTTCTTTATAAATTACCTAGTCCCAGGTATTTTGTTATAGTAGCAGGAGTGGACTAAGACAGTTATGCTTATTCGCTCACCTTCTATACACTGATTTCACTAACTGCCATTTAAGTGAAATCAATAACTGTCTTCGTCAACCATGGTCAATATCATTAACATTTTTTGCAGACCTAAGTTAAATTCAGAGTACCATTTATTAAAATGATATTTTAGTTACTTAATGTGTATTTTTTCAATAATTGTATAACAACACAAGTAAACCTTAAATGAATGATAATCTACTCATGCTAGCCCATATATAATGTATTAATGTATTAGTAATATCATTGTCCTTTTTGATCCAATTCTTTCCTGTTGAAACAATATGTATAGGGTGTCTAGTTAAGACCAGGCATTTTTATAGGCACTAAATGTACAGAAATAATTCACATGATCCCTGAAATTCAGGTGGTTACCATTTTGGACATCAAGTCTCATAAGCATTGTTTATTTTAAACTGATAAACAAATGGGAAAATGCAATAATATTTATTGTTGAACTTAAAATGCTAAAATTATTATTACATATCTCATTTAAAAATAACATAAATTTTAGATAATATATTCTGATTATGTCAGAGTGCTGTTAAAAAAGGCAAAGTACAAAGAGGTAGAGAATAAAATAGTGGTTACTGGGGGCAATCATAAGGGGAGAGAATGGGGAGATGTAGGTTGGAGGACACAAAGTAGTAGATACATAGGATGAACACATCTAGAGATCTAATGTATAATATGAGGACCATAGACTATAGTTAATAATATTATATTGTATTTGGGATTTTTGCAAAAAGAGTATATTTTAGGCGCTCTTGCCACACAAAAAAATGGGAAACTATGTGAGGTGATGTATATGTTAATTTGCTTCACTACAGTAAGCATTTCACTATCTACATGTGTATCAAAACATCATGTGGCACACCTTAAATATGTACAGTAAAAGTTTAAAAAGACCATAAAAATAAATGTATTTAAGATCAAACCATGCATAATGTATTGCATTACTTATAAGAATCTCCCTATGTTGCCAGGCACGGTGGCTCACACCTGTAATCCCAGCACTTTGGGAGGCCGAGGCGGGCGGATCATCTGAGGTTGGGAGTTCGAGACCAGCCTGACCAACATGGAGAAACTCCTGTCTATACTAAAAATACAAAAAATTAGCCAGGCATGGTGGCGCATGCCTATAATCCCAGCTACTCTGGAGGCTGAGGCAGGAGAATTGCTTGAACCCGGGAGGCGGAGGTTGCAGTGAGTCGAGATCGTGCCATTGCAGCACAGCCTGGGCAACAAGAGTGAAACTCCATCTCGAAAGAAAAAAAAAAAAAGAATCTCCCTATGTTTAATAAGTAGTAAAAGAAAAGAAGATTTATAAATGCAACAGTTTATTAATGCAATCTGGTAAATCATGGTTGTTACAAGAAATATTTTTTATTTGCTTATGTTATTAAATGTTTCTTTCAGAAATGTAAATTGCTCACTTAATATATAAAATAACCCACTGGCTTTGTATTAATTTGATCTGCACTATCTTTATCTCTATTTCTATATAAATCTGTCTATCATCTCTCTCTCTCATATGTATATATACACATATATATATGTATACATAAAACTTCTGTTGTTCAGAAAACCTCAGTCTCCTAGGTCTGTCTGTTCCATTTGTAGACTTGCAAACTACAACTAAATAAAGCACGCAACCAGTAGATTTCTATTCAAAAACAATATGAAGCTTTGTTCTTTCACACATAGTAGTGGAAAAAAACACTGCTTAAGGTATTTTATTATGATAAAGTACGTGTTATGATAGAGGAATGTGAATAGTACTTTAGGTTAACAAAAGGAGAATAGTTAATCTGCCTTCCAGGAGTTATGGAAGTCTACTTGGAGGAAGTAATTTTTAAGTTATGTCTCAAAAGTTGATAATGAATTAGTCAGGAAAAAGACAGGGGGGTTCTAAAAAAGCAAACTCAGGAGAAATGACACATAGATATGAAGCTGCTGGTTATCAAGGTCTAAAGCAGTTCAGTATTTCTATTGCACAAAAATGAGTGCTGAAAAGTTGCAAGAAATAAAGCTGGACTGAAAAAAATAAAAAAGGTTTCTGATTACCTAAGACCTTTTACATCACGGCAAGTACTTTGCTTTTATCTTTTGAAGAAAAAAAAAAACCACTGAAGGTTTTTAAGTATAAAAGAAGCTGGGTTAATTTGAATTCCACATAAATCACTTTGAGAGTGGAATAGCAGGATGGATTTGCAAAACACCACACTGGAACAAGAGATCATTTTGAGGGCCACTGAAATAATTCAAGCTGGAGTTGATAATGACCAGAACAGTAGTGTTTAAAGATGAAAGGGTAGATTCCAGAAATATTTGGGCAATAATATTGACAGAACTTGGTGATTAGTAAAGAATAAGAGAAACAGAATAGTTCTATTGGATATCCTAGCCAAAACTTAGCAGCTACGAAACAACAATAAACATTTATTATCCCATACAGTTTCTGTAGGTCTGGATTCTACAGCAGCTTACCTGGGTGGCTCTGGCCTGAATCTTCTCACATGGTTGCAATCATGATGTCAGCTAGTGCTGCATGTCAGCTGGCTTGACTGGAGTTGGAGGATCTGCTTCCAAAATAACTAATTCACATAGCTGTTAGCAAGAGCTTCAGTTCCTTGCTGGTTACGGTGGGAGAACTAATTTCCTTGCCAATGAACAGCTCCATAGTGTTGCTTGAGTGTTGTTATGAAATGGCAGCTGGCTTTGCCTACAACCTGTGATTCAAGAAGGAAATGGTATAAGCTGGAATCCTTTTTACAATCTAGCCTCGAAATCATTTGTGCAATATCTTGCTGGTTATACAGGTGGGAGGTGACTACACACAGCATGAATACCATGAGGCAAGACTTTGCAGACACAATGGTCAGTAATGAACCCCACACTTTTTTCTTGGGTGTTTAGGTGGATTATGGTGACATCAACAAGATAATCAACAGAAGAGAGGCAGAGATATTGTGGTTGGTTGTTTGGTTTAGTGTCTCTGTGTGTGTGTTTCTGGAAAGTATAAGGTAATAAGTTAGATTTTTGAAATTATACAGCAAATGCCTAGTTATATGCTTAGGAAATGTAAGAATACATTTAGTGATGGAAAAATCAATTTGGGTACCATCAGCATTTAAATGGAACATAAAATCTTAAGGTTAGCTAAATACATCCAAGTAGAGCATAAAAATAAGATGTGAAAAAACAACATTGTTTTTAAAAATTGAGCATGAAAGGAATTAAGCAAAATGATTAGGGAGTAGAAACAAAAAAGAACACTGCAGAAATAAATGAAATAAATAATTTATGAAAAAGGGTAGTCAGCGGTGTCAAACAAAGCAGAAGTATCCAGTGAACTAAAATATACCCATTGGATTTGGCAATACATATGCTATTTATAATGTTGTCAGAGCAATTTCAAATTTGGGAATGTGGGGACAGAAAACAGATAATAGAGCGTTAGGTACAGGTAAATCAAATAAAACTGTGCATAATTATGTATAAGTTATGTTCCAGTCTGGAATCAGAAATCCTTCAGAATACTTAAGACAAAAGAAATTTAATATTGGAAATTGATTATGTAGGCGAAGGAATTGCCGAAAAACCAAACAGGAAATGATGAGGGAAATCAGAGATTAGCCATCTCAAAAGCTACTACAACACCTTTGTTGAAGAGATAAAGAGGTTGGGGTTACTAAAGCCCAGTAACCAGGATCTCCTGGAGGAATTTTGAATCATTTCTTATAGGAACTGGAGCCATAGAGAAGCAGTTAGTGTTGAACATGCCTCACTGGCAGATTGTGAAAAATGCCCTTTCTTCTCCCTTAATTCTCCTTTCTTCTGACAGTGTCTCCAATTGGCAAACTATAGTTAAAACCAGCTGACTCGGGAATCTAGGAGAAATACTTCTCCTGGGGTCAGCCCCCATGTGACACAAAATGGGAAAAGGAGAGAAATATATATGAGAACAAACAGAGGAGCAACTAACAAAACTTTGTTTTTAACTAGCCAACCTTGTAAAGACAAACTGAATTGGAAGCCCCATGTGAGAAACTTAGCAGAACTTTAATGCATAATGAAAAATAAATTTCACTGAAAATATTTCAAAGACCAAGGCCTATGCTCTAGGTAAAATACCTATAAATTGAAGAGCTTTTATCTCAGCACATTCAATGTAGAAAGATTTAGCCTGACTTGAAATAATTGGGCTTGATATTATCTCTCATAATAATGGAAAGCATTAAGAATTCCCTGCACAGAATACATTCATGAAAGATTTAGAACTCATTTTATTTCTAATTAAATATTGCCTTTCTTTTTGATTCAGTGAACTTTTCATTTTTTAAAGATACAGAACTGTAATAAAATGAGATATATATACACATTCATAGCCATAAAACAGAACAGCTTGTAAAATACAATTTTATCACATAACCTGCTGTAGATAATGATCCATCAACATCTTAAATATTATCAATCTAGTAAAATATACAGCAGTGTACAATTGTAGTGGTCATTGTTGAAGGTCTCATAACATGCATTCTCCTCTACCTAAATCCTGACAGAATCTTGATTTAGATCAAACATTTAATAATCTCATGCACTTCAGGAGAATCTGATCTCATAAGTCTCAGTGACATGAGCCTGACTGGCTTATGCTAATTAGTACATAGGGGATACTGGACAAAAGTGGACAAGTGACATAAATGGATAATCAGGAGAGGAAATGGTCTTTTGGAGTACTGGAATGCAAGGGTTCTCTCTTGCCCTTTGCAAATTGGCACATGCTTTTGTGGGGGCCAGAACTGCCTCAGCCATCTTGCTACCAGACTAAACATGGAGAAAGAGCATGGGTAAAGTCAAGATAATTTCAAGTAAATGAGCATAAGTTATTCGCTTAAACCAAACCTGAAGCCTGACGTATATAATTTTATTGTCAGTTATGTGGAAAAAAAGTGATTTAATATTTAGGTCAGTTCAGTTTGAGTTGTGTTTTCTTTCACTGGCTGTGGAAGACACCTTAAATCTATGTATAAAATGTGTGTGTGTGTGTGTGTGTGTATTAGTTCCTAAACTTACATCTACATTTCATTTTTTTTTTTTGAGACAGACTCTTGCTCTGTCACCCAGGCTAGAGTACAGTGGCACAATCTCAGCTCACTGTAAACTCTCTCTCCTGGGTTCAAGCGATTCTTCTGTCTGAGCCTCCCAAGTAGCTGGGATAACAGGTGTGTGCCAATACTCTTGGCTAATTGTTTTTTGTATTTTTAGTAGAGACAGGGTTTCACCATGTTGGCCAGGCTGGTCATGAACTCCTGACCTCAAGTGATCCACCCGCCTCGGCCTCCCAAAGTGCTGGGAATACAGGCATGAGCCACCGTGCCCAGCCTATTTTATTTTTAATTGATGAATAATATACATATTTATGGGTACACTCTGATGTTTTGATATATGTATATATATAATTATATATATTTATATATATAATTCAATTCAATATAATTATATATTTAATTGTAAAATTAAATCAAGATAATTAATATATCTATCACCTCACCTATTTCTCATTTTTTGTGGTGAGAACAACTAAAATCTACTCTTTTAGCAATTTTGAATTATACAATACATTCTTATTAACTATAGTCACCATGCTGTGCAATGTATCACTAAACTCTTTTTGTAAATATAATGAAAGGTGCTGGCCCTTTTCTAAGTAGGAAAAATATATAATACATCAATACACACAACAACTTGTATACAATATTAGATTCTCAGACTGAGTAATGTCAATAGGGTATCATTTATTCCATACCAAGATACAGTTTAAGAGAAAAATCACTAGAGTTAATGAACATCATTCAAAAAATTTGAAATAGGTGAAACAGATATCCCTGTTCTTCAGTGAGGGAAAATCTATCATCAAGTTCTTGGTTTGAAACATTGGCTTGGAGAGATGAAATGTTAGTTCAGAGATGATGACTATAAGCTCATTCATTCCAGTATCCCTGAACATGTGACTTGTATACGTTTTGTAACTGATTTTAATGCTGGATTTGTTTTAATTTTGCATATTCAATGTTAGAACTTTTCAAAGATACATTGTATATATTAATATATGATTTATGTAAAAGAGTCTATACTTAAATACCCTGAAGGAGGGGAGAATTAATTTGCATTCGTCACACCTAAGACAAATAGTTTTGAGTTACTTTTGGAAATACTGTATCATACATTTGTTCAAGTTTCTGATAATAAAACTGCACATGGATACAGACACTAAGGCCAGATTAACAAAATGAAAGACACATAATCGAATTGTGAGCATGCTGCAAACTTAGTTTGACATCTACAATAAAAATTAGGAGAATTTGATAAATTTTGTCTTTGATATCCAATAAATGTTTGTTTTATAGGTGAATGCACTGATTGTTATAGACAGAACTCCTTTTGTAAGGTGACCAGCAATGAAAATTAGCATATATATTCAGACCACACTGGACATTTTTTATTGCCCAAACTCTTCTTCTAAGTCTTTGAATCCCCCATAATGTTTTCATATATAATTTTATACCAGCACGGTGTTATACTATTTTGAGGAAGAAAACCAAACCTTTTGGCTTTGTAATCTATAATAAGGAGTTAAAATGTATTAAGGAAACAAAAGCTTTTCTTGTGATAAAGAATTGTCTGCTGCTTCTCTGGTGTTGTTATGTAACCAGAACACGAATAATAAAAACGTTAATAAATCTGACTAATTTATTTATAGTGCATTAACAACTGGACAATTGGAGGGAAACACATAAATCGGGAAAAGTGTCCTCTAGCTATTTTCTTTATAGACTAGCATTCCTTTTTTTTTTTTTAATCGAAGAAATTTTATTGCTCAGAACCTTCGCTCCCTGGGCAATGGCAAGAGCTTCGGAGACCAGCCCTTGGGGACAGAGTCAGAGGCACTGGGTGGAAAAAAGAGCGAGCGTGTGGTACATTTGGTCTACTGTCCTGTGTGGGTATGGCAGAGGGAGGGGGGACTCTAGATGGCCCTGCATCTAGGGCCTTCTAGGAACCCAGATATACCTCCTTGGGCAAGGTTCACATACCAAAGCAAAGCAGATGAGGCCAGCCTGACTTGGGGTGAGGGCTCAGTGCCTCTTAGCCTTGCCCTAGGGTTCTTGGGCCTTCCGGAAACTGAGCCACATAAGGCCCACGTTGATGGCATAGGTGGTGATGCAAACGATGCAGAAATCATAAAGCACGAAGAACAGAATTTAGGCCAGGTAGACAGAACCAGCGAGAGACAGCAAGGAGCTCAGCAGCCGTAGGACAGAGGCCCAGCGCGTCCGCAGGCAACCTAACAACAGCTGTAGTGTGTAGAAGATGCAAGGGAATATGTTATTGGATTGATTGAGGATGCTGTCCTGTCCCAGCACGTGCTCCACCAGCCCGAAGCCCCTGCCCTACCTGGAGAAGACGCGCGGACAGCTAATGGCGGTGCCCACGTCGCAGAGAGCGCGGTAATCCGGGTCCCGGACGCGCGCCGCCTTCACGTGCAGCGCGCGTAGAGCGGCAGCACTAAGTCAGCCAGGCAGAGCGCGAGCCGCACCCAGCCAGGGTTTCCCCAAGTACTCCCCATATCTCCAGGTCCCGCCCGAGGTGCCCGCGGAGAAAACCAGCCACGGAGCGGGGGCGGGGGGGGCCTAGCATTCCTTTTCTTATGATTAACAAATTTGTACATGAATGAGAAGAACAGTTAAAATGTTGAGAGCTCTAAAGTATTCTTATTCAATGCTGAAGTTTAGGTTTTTGGCATTAGACTGCCTACTTATAGGGAATTTTTAAATGGAGAAGGAATAATTTTAGCTATTCCTGGGAAAAGCTGTCAGTATTTTTTAATCGACAAATTAAAATTGTAAATATTTATGATATATAAAATAATGTTTGGATATATGTATACATTGTAAAGTGACTAATTAACATAATCATCACTCACATATTTATCATATATTGTGGTTAGAACATTTGAAATCTACTGTGGTAGCGATTTTTAAGTATATAATACTTTGTCATAATAGATCTCCTGAATTTATTCCTCCCATGTAACTGAAATTTTGTATCCTTTGACCAACATCTCCCCAATACTCGCCTCATCCTTAGCCTTGGGTAACCACCATTCTACTTGCTACAGCTGAGTTTAACCTTTTTAGATTCCACATATAAGTGAGATTATGTGGTATTTGTCGTTCTGTGCCTGCCTTATTTCGCTTAGCATAAAGTCCTCCAGGTTCATCCACATTGTCACAAATGACATGAATTCCTATTTGTTAAGGATGAATAGCATCCCATTGTGTATATGTACCACATTTTCTATATCCATTCGTTTTGATGAACACTTAGGTTGAATCTCTGTCTTGGTTATTGTGAATACTGCTGCAATGAACATGGAAGTGCAGATTTCCCTTCAACATACAGATTTCGGTTACTTTGGATATATACCCAGAATTGGAATTACTAGTCATATGGTAGGTGTATGTTTAGTTTTTTGAGGAAACTTCATACTGTTTTCCATAATGGCTGTGCTAATTTACCTCCACACCAACAGTGTAAAGGGTTCCTTTCCTTCACATCCTCACCAACACTTGTTACCTCTTGTCTTTTTTAAAATAATAACTATTCTAACAGATGTGAGGTGATATCTCACTGTAGTTTTAATTTGCATTTCTCTGATGATTAGTAATGTTGAACGTTTTTTCATATAACTGTTGGTCATTCTCATGTATTCTTTTAAGAAATGTTTTTCCAGGATATTTGCTCATTTTTAAGTGGGTTTTAAAAAGAGCCCAAATAACCAATGCAATCTTGAACAAAAAGAATAAAGCTGAAGGCATCACATTACTGCAATCTAATCAAACACTTCACAATCTACTGCAAAGTTATAAAAATCAAAACAGCACAATACTGGCACAAAAACAGACATATAGACCAATGTAATAGAGAGCCCAGAAATAAATTCATGCATTTACAGGGAATTGATCTTCAGGAAAAGTGTCAAGAACACACAACTGGGAAAAGGCAGTCTCTTCAATAAATGATGTTGGGAAAACTGGATAACCATATGCAGAAGAATGAATATATACTCATATCTTGAACCTCATACACCATAGTCAACTAAAAATGGATAAAAACTTAAACATAAGACCTGAAACAGGAAGGCAGAAAAACTACTAGAAAATAGAATGTAGAGAAAAAGCTTTTTGACATTGGTCTTGGCAAAGATCATTTTGGACACAACCCCAAAAGCACAGTCAACAAAAGCATAATTAGACAGATGGGGTTGCATCAAACTAGAAAGCTTATGCACAGCAAAGGAAATAATCAGCAGAGTGAATAGACAACTTACAAAATGGGAGAAAATATTTATGAACCATACATCTTAAAGAGGCTAATATCTGGAACACATAGGGAACTCAAACACCTCAATAGCAAGATGTCAGTATTTTTTAGCACGTAGATACATTTAAGGGTGAACATGTGCTTTAAAGAGGGACACATCAAGTTTTGCTGTACATCTTAAATTCCTATAGTATGCTTTGCTTGTTTATTATACAGTTAACCCTTGAACAATATGGGGGTTAGGGGCACCAAACCCCCATGCAGTAAAAAAATCTGAGCATAACTTTTGATTCCCCCAAAACTTAACTGCTAATAGCCTACTGTTGACCAGAAGCCTTACTGGTAATGCAGTCAACTAACACATATTTTATATGTTATGTGTATTATATACCATATTCTTACAATGAAATAAGCTAGAGAAAATAAAATGTTATTAAGAAAATTGTAAAGAAAATAAATATATTTACTATTCATTAAGTGAAGTGGATCATCACAAAGGTCTTCATACTCATCTTCTTCATTTTGAGTAGGCTGAGGAGAAAAATGGAAAAGGAACGGTTGGTCTTGCTGTTTCATGGGTGGCAGAGGCAGAAGAACATCCATGTATAAGTAGATCCACGCAGTTCAAACCCAAGTTGTCTAAGGGTCAACTGTACAGAAAAACATATACATAAATGGTCTATTAAATAATAGAGCAAGTTATGTCTAATTATTAACAAAATCCAAGACATGATGATAAATCTAAAAGCATCAATTTCTAAATTTCCATGTTATATGAAAAAAATTCTTACTTGTAAAAAGGGGTTAAATATTAGACGAGAGTTTAAGTCAGTGATTTTATTCTTGGGGGAATCACTGTGGAATACTAAGAAGACGTGTTTTGAAAGAGCTTAGTATCTGTGCTTCCATGAACTTCCATTTTTCATAGATTTGAGCTATCACTATTATTTTACCATCTGATACTTTTTTGACATTCATGCGGCAAATATTTCAAATGGGACATTATGTCTTAAAAGGATAGATCCTCCTCTCTTCTTTTCACAGTAATCACAACTTGGCCTTTGATCTGACTTGAGATTCTTCATCTTCTCTACAAAACAGTGGGAGGAGGCTTCTTCTGTTGGAACTAAGTAGGGCAAGATGCCATGTGGCAGTAATAACTGCTTCCATCTCTCCTAATGTGGAGTCTTTAGATACCAACTACTTGATAAAGACAGACGTATAATACATTTTCTGGATTTTATCTCCATTTTTTTCTGAGAGTTAGCATATAATTTTTCTTGAAAAATTTCATGTCAGTGAACAGGAACAGAATATTTACAGAAAAATTTCAAAGAGTTTTTTTGTAAAGATGCACCCCTAGTGATGAAGTGTTTGTGCCAAGAATGATAAGGGTAGCTTCCCTATTGTTCACACAGCAGGTTGTCATCTTTTTCTTCTTAATAGGGAAAGGCCTTATCCTTAGCAATGCTGCATGAGTTGTTCAGTTACTTGGCAACAATAATAAAAAAGACACAAGCAGTAAAGGGCTCATCATCAATATCATGACAAATAGTAGTGCCTCAGCTGGTTTTAATGGCCATATGGAGGCATTAAATTTCTTGTTTTCAAGTATTAAATCCATTGCATATGATCAGATTAAGCCCTGGTATGTGCAAACATTTGAAACATTTCAGCTGTTGTATTTGAACTAGTATATAGAAAAAAGTGAGTAAGTATAAGGCACTTGTCTGAATAAGCAAAGCACCCCACAATGAAGAAGACAGACATAGATTTTTTCCCATTTAAATACCAAGATACATATTTCAGGCACATTCTTACAATCATGGCCAGCTAATATTATGAAGCAATATACTGTATTATGATAATGCCTGTTGTTAAGGAATTAATAAATAAAAATATTTTCTTAAGAAATACTGCCATCAATAAGCAAAGAGTTAAAACCAATTAGAATGTGGGGGAAATCCAATATGGCATCCAAACACTAACAAAGGAAAATACCTGTAATAAAAGTGAAAAACAACCATACTGAATGCAGGAGGGAAAAGAACTAACCTAAAAAACTTTGGAAAATGGGAAGTTGACTGAATACTGTAAGAATATAGACAAAAAGAATTGTGCACAAATGCTGTTATCTAGTCAGTAAATGTGTTTCTTATGGGGGTATTGGGGTAAGACACCCTGAAACGAATTTGTGTGTACTAGATTTGAACAAGTAAGTAAATATGTAGTGGATAATAAAAACTGGGCGCCTTACTACTGTAGAAGGCAATTACAAATAAAGAAAGGGAAAAGACTAAAATGATCCCTATGATGTTGAATTGGAATCTGAGGTGTCAGTATGAACTCATTATACATATACATACACAGGTATATAAAAATAGATAATGTGTGCACATAGGCTAATATACAAATATTTCCTAGTCCTGTCTGCTGAGAGGCCTAGAAATAATAATGCTCCTGTAGTAATTAGCATACCTGGTGCCCAGACGTTGGTTTCTAAGCACCATGCCTCTATAAAAGAATCAGGGATCCTTGGAAAGGTGGTTTGTTCCAGGGCAGGGGTATAGGAAATCAAAATCCAACTCTTTCCCTCCCTCCCAGTTGCCCTTTGATCAAAACCACCCCTATTTTCATTCCTTTAACCCCTATCAAAATATAGCCCTCCCTTAATTTTCCAAATTATACTGAAATTAACCTAGTTAAAATGCTCCTCAAATGGACTCCTCAACCCAAGGCAAAAAGTGCCAACACAATGGCCTCTGGGCATCCCACCTCCCTTGAGCGTATCACCCTTATTTCTCAGAAACTGGCTGGAGATGAAATACATAGAACACCTAGTTTTTGCACTGGGACAATAGCACAGGGCATGTTCCATCTCTGCACTAGGTGGAGAACTGCTAAAAGCCAAAAGCCAAAATCTAAAGGCAGTTCTCCATTCCAGACTGTCCCTTAACTCTGAGACACACCACCAAGGATTCCTGCCCCTCTCACCACTTCCGTACCTCCTCTGATCCGCCACCCAGCTTAAAATTATCTCCCCTTGAGGGACTTGAGATTTTCCAAAGTCCCAAATTGCCTTGCCTCAGGGCATTTACACTTGACTACTCTCCTCTGGACCTCCCCTTTTCCAGCCCCCTCCACCATACATTTTTTTCACTTGTCTTTTATGTCTTACACGGTATCTCACCATCTTCCTTAGAGGATAGCTGCTACTGACTCTCAAATTTTAAGGACAGTGGCTTGGACTTCTTTTTCTTTTCTTTTTTTTTTTTTTTTTTTGAGACGGAGTCTCACTCTGTCACCCAGGCTGGAGTGCAGTGGTGCGATCTCGGCTCACTGCAAGCTCCGCCTCCTGGGTTCACGCCATTCTCCTGCCTCAGCCTCCCGAGTAACTGGGACTACAGGCGCCCGCCACCACACTTGGCTAATTTTTTTGTATTTTTAGTGGAGACGGGGTTTCACCGTGTTAGCCAGGATGGTCTCGAACTCCTGACCTCATGATCCGCCTGCCTCAGCCTCCCAAAGTGCTAGGATTACAGGCGGACTTCTTTTTCTTACAATCCCTGGTACTGCCATGGAGCTTAATGTTTGAGGAATAAAATGCTGGTGAACAAGAGGTCAAATTTATTAACTCTTTAATGCTTTCTACATTCTTGAATAAGCAAAGCAAATTCAGGCATTTAACTTTTATTTTACAGAACAACAGAATAGAAGAAACCAGGAAATACAAGAGTTTACCGTCTTTTACTTTTTTCTCTATTTCTTAATCTTAACTATTTTACTGCTGATTATTTCACATTTCTAAGGAAATGTCTATTTCAGTGTCATGTTTTCTTGTTCCAGATCACTAAATAAGATGAAAGGTTTCTCAATTTGTTTTAACAGATTAAAAAAAGCCTCTTAACTCTTAAAGTGTCATAAACAACATTAAATATGTAACCAATATTATTCATACAGCTAGATTCTAAAGCTAATTAACCTTTTTATAAAATAACATTTGAAAACTTTCAACGAAAACAAAAGATAAGTGTACAAGTTACTCATGTAGAACAGGAATACAGACATAATATGTACTATGTTCCCTCTAACACCGCCAGGGTCCCCCACTACTTAAAAGATTGAGTGTTCTCTTCAAAGTGAGGAAAGTGCTTCAGACTTCTCTAGGGGTGAAGCTGCTGGAATTGACCCTGGAACGTGCACTGGCCCTGGCACACTAGTAGGAAGCATAGCTGCAAATCTGCCTCGGACTCTCTCTTCTTCGTCTCGCAAAGCTTCTTCATACAAAGATGGAAAGGAACTGGGGACAGTATCATGGATCTTGGCCAAAAACTCAAGGACTCTCTTACTGGTTTCTGCATGGGCTCTGGGACCCCACAGAAATTCATACCGCACAGGATCACTGTTGAGTACCTGCCGGCGCTCCAGGTATCTTTCCTTTATGAAATTTTGGATGATGAGCTTCTTGGGCTGCCCATAGAAATAGTGGTTCTTTCTGGCATCTATCCCTATTACATTAAGCACCTGCAAGATATCTTCCTCAGTGGCACAGTTGCCCTTCATAAAGATCACACACAGGATAGTCATCAGGAGGCCAGTCTTGGGCATGATCTCCTCACCACTCAGCCTTGCATCACAGGTGCGATTCAATTTGCTGATAAGGGCATCGTAGTGCCTGGTTGGATGGACTTCCTTCACATCAATGCCAAAGGCCAGCACCATGAGCTCAGAGGCTTGCTTGAGGATCTCATGGAAGTGCGCCTTGTCCTTTTTGATGACATGCTTTAGCATGTTATGATTTGTTATGGGCTCCTTCATGTTGTACTTGCGCAGCAGGAACTGCACCAACAACATTGCCTTCTGGTCTAGAGGGGTTGTGCTCAAAAGATCACTGGTGGGTGGTGCCTGGGAGGTGCTTGGTTTTTCCTCATCTTGGCCCTTGGCACCTTCGTCAAATTTTGTGCCTGAAACACTTACAGAAGTACTAGTAGTGGATGGGGCTCTCTGAGGGCCCAGAGATTTGCTACTTGGCCCAGCACCAGGGGAGCTCTGGAGATTAACACCATAAAGAGGAGAGGAGGAAGTGGAGGGCCTTTCTTCCCCGGCTGCAGTGGCCTGAGCACCGCAGATATCCTGGGTCTCACTTCGAGCCTGGCGGCGTTTGTCACGGGTACGCAGCTTACTTTTCTGACCCCGAGGCATGATTACTCTGGGCAGGAAGTACAGGCAAGAGAGCATGTAATTCATGCACCTGGAAGAGGGAGAATTAGATGGTGTGTACACCTTCAGCAGGGAGAGACCACGTTGGTTTTAACCAAAACCACCTCTACAGGCTCCTACTAGGGCCTGCCAGAGCCAATAACAAGAAAAGGATTCTATGGGACTGCGCCTCTATCCTAGATTATTAGGATTTTCAGCCCCACCCCCATTAGACCAAGGCTCCCACCTCCCTAAGATCCCCGGTGGCAAAGAAGTGGCTCTTCAGCTTGAAAGCCCTGCCTGGGGCCTCCCAGGGTAAACTGCAGGGGTCTGACATCTGTGTGACCACCCTCTGTTGTGAGGTTGAGATTTCCTGCACTGGGATTTCTCCCTTTGCTTACCGGAATCCACCAGCTTCAGATCAAAGTCTTCACTTCCTGAGACTCCAAAGCAGAAATGAGAGTGCGTTGGCCCTAACAGCCATGCCTGGAGCCACTTAGCTTGGAGGGGTGGGGTCGGGTGGAGTGGATTCCGGTTCTGAGTCCTTCCTCAGGCCCAGGGGAGATTTGCAACTTGGCCCAGCACCAGGAGAGCTCTGGAGATTAACACCATAAAGAGGAGGGGAAGAAGTGGAGGGCCTTTCTTCCTCCAAATCACCTCTCTCCTCTGAAGAGCCTAGGCTGGCTTCCTCAGACTATGGGTCTCATCTTCCTGAGACCCTTGAGGTGGAAATCAGAGGGTATCTCATGCTGATAGCTCTGCCCTGGGCCTCCCAGGAGTGAAAGCAGGGCTGGGGCTCAGCACTAGCTGGGCTCCGTGCCTCTGGGGTAGGTTGCCCTATCAGATTTCCACCCTGGGTGTTGGGGGAGGGGAGGAGTAGGGAGTTCTGGCTTTTTCATTAAAGGCTTTGTGGGAAATACCTACTCCCTGAAAGTTCTGGGTAGTTTCCATACTGAAAACCTTGAGAATGGGTCAAAGTCCCAGGCTAGATACATATGGGGAAGCTGCACCACAAAACAGCATCCCAGTTTTGGGTGGTTATTAAGCAGAGCTTCTAGAATCATGCTGTTTCAGCCAACCCAAACTTTTGTGCTGTCGTGATATTACCATATGGTACTGATACACAGGGTCTGAGGTGCCATCTCAGATTGTATTATTCAGTGAAGCAGTATAAATTCATTGTCTCAAGGCACATTGGGAAGAAGCAAGGTCCAAATTTCAAAATCTTTCCTCCAACTAATTCTGTCATCTGCTTCTATTTCCGGCTACGGACCCTGTTTCCACTTGAGGGCATGCCCCCACCTGTTTCCCACACATAAGTAATGGTTCAACCCAGACTTCTTGTCCTTCAGGAATTTCTCATTTTTGCTTCTTTGCTGTTGTTGATACTGTTCTCTCATTCTTTCTATAGTTTCTACAGAGTTGATTTTGGAAAATACTAGCCAAATTCTGGTTGCCATCTTGAATGCTACATGTAAGGTAGTGCATGGGTTTGCTCAGGTTGCCATGACAAAATAACATAGACTGTGTGGCTTAAACAACATTTTTTTTTTTTTTTTTTTACCTAGAAATTTATTTACCTCCAGGTTCTGGAGGTTAGAAGTCCAAGATTAAGGTGTCCTCATGGTTGGTTTCTGCTGTGGATTCTCTTCTTGGATAGCAGACAGCTGTCTTCTTGCTGTGTCCTCACATGGATTCTTCTCTATATTCTTGCAAAAAGAGAACTTTTGTTTCTCTGCCGTTTCTTAAAAACCAGTCTTTTTGGATTAAGGCCCCACCCTTGTGACCTCATTTAAACTTAATTATCTCCCTAAAGGTCCTATTTCCAAATAATGTCACATTGGGCATTAGGGCTTCAACTTATGAATTTGGAGGAGGATACAATTCAGTCCACAGCTGGCAGTAAATCTGTAAATAATTTAAGGAGGATTGGCATCTTTATAATATTCTTTTCACTATAAGTAAACACAGGGCACTGATCTATTTATTTGGGATTTTTATAGTTGCCTCCAAAAAGACTGTGTGCATTTTTGTTAGGTTTCTTTTTAGGCAAATTTGGATATTTGCTGCTATTATGGTTGAGATATTTTCTATTATTTGCTCTTATTACTTATTGATTTTGTATGTCAAGGCTCCTGAGTTTGCCATAGTGATATATACAATAGCCTTCTGAAGTCTGTTATTTGTTGAGTATTTTGTGCACTGGTTCCTGTGGATTTTCTAATTAGAAGAGCTTATTGTCACCATTTATTATCTCTGTCCTTTCAATATTCATACCTTTTATTTTAATATTTTTATTGCTCTGGTTATGTATTTCAGTTCACTTTAAAACAGTAGAGATGCTACCATACATTCGTGTCTTGGTCCTCATTTTAATGGGGATGCTTTTAACATTTCACCTTTCTGTAACTTTTTTGTAGATTTTAGGAAATGGAAATCCTATTCTAATGTTATTTTGCTTTTTTTTTATACCATGAATCAGTGTTAAATATTTTTTTCCAAAGGCTTTTTCTGTACCCCAGGAAATGATCAAATGCCATTCTCCTCTAATCTATCAATGTAGATAAATCCCAATCAACCATTTTTTTTCTAATGTTCTATCATTTTTGCATTTCTTGGATACAGCCTATTCACTCTTACATTAAATATGTTATGAATTTATTTAGGATAGATGCCTCTGTGTGAGTGAAACTGGCTCATGTGATCTATTCTTGGGGTGTCCTTATTTGTATTCAATAAAACTATACACCAAACAAAAGAACATGAAACAAAACAACAAAAGCAATGATTATATGCTAAAAATGTTTAAATCCATGTTAGACTTTAGATTAGTTAATATATTATACCAATGTCATTTTTTGCATTTTCATAATTGGACTATTATTACGTAAGTTGGTATGGTCAGAGGAAGGTGGGAGAAAGGTGCATAGTAACTCTCTGTACTGTGGTTGCAATTTCCACTAGTGTAAAATAATATCAAAATAAAGGGTTTAAGGATTTCTGGTTTTAGCACCAACATACAAAGGGCTTGGGAGTTATCTTTTTTATCTTTACAACAAGAAATAGCTGGAAAAATTGAAAACCAATGACTTTCCTTGGACCCAACAGAGAACTGAGGTCAAAGAAGTCACAGAGCAACTTGCTACCCTGAAATCTGAAGAGACAGGCACATTCAAATAATTACAGTTATTTGCTTACCTGGAGGAGAAGCTACTGAAAGCCATAACAGTGGAACCAATTAGTTCATTAGTAATATTGACAAATTGCTATAGACTGAATGCAGACTAGTGTGAGATTGCAAAAAAAACACCTAGGGGTTGCTATCACAGAAGGGACCACACTAATGCAGCCTTTCCCTCCAGGAACTCCACCAGGTTCTCACAGTGAGGACCTGAGAGAAATCCCCTGGTGGTTCTGGCAGGGGGAAGGAGAAGAATAACCGTTATATAATCTTTCCAGGTCCTTCCATATTACAGAGGTCTATTCTCCAGACTAACACAGAAACCTTATCCCACCTAAGGGAATTAATTTCCACCCCACTATCACTCCTTTCAGCCTTCCTGTCTTATGTAATAAAAAAAAAACATAGTCAACATGTGATGAGGATAAAAAAAAATAGATTGGTAATGATGCAACCCGGTAAGGAAGCAAAGGGCTGGAGTGGGTGGGTGGGGTGTTAATACTCTTGGAGGAGGGACAGAAATATTTGTGATCATTCCCCCTAAAAGCAGGATTACTAAAATACTAAGATTTAATTTTTAAAAAAATTATAGAACACTTTCTTTTTCCCACATCCTACCACCACAGAAACAAGCCTCTAGTATAGTAACAGTGGATTACAGCTGAAAGATCTGCAAAACACAGCTGCTCTCTGAGGACAAATACAAAGAGAAACCCAAAAGCAAAGAGAGGATAAAAAAAATCAAAGACACTAGAGGAATGTGAAGCCTCTAGTACCTATACTATAGCAAACATTAAACACAAGCCAACTCCTAACCATGTTAATATCAATCATCACATTAAAAGCATATGTTCCCTGGTAACTAACACTGACGTATGTCTGGCTTTCAACAAAAAATTATAAAGCATACCAAAAAGCAAGAAAGAAAACAATCTAAAGAGACAAAGCAGGTATCAGAACCAGACTTAAACATGATACAGATGTTTAAATTATCAAACAAGAAAACTTAAATAGGTATGATTAGAATTTTAAGGGCTCTAATTGAAGAAACAGATGGCATGCAAGACCAAACGGGGATTATGTTGGCAGAGAGATGGAGACTATAGGAAAGAATCAAAACTAAATGCTAGCAATCAAAAACACAGTAAGAGAAATGCAGAATGCTATTGACAGGCTTATTAGTTAACATGACACAGCTGAAGAAATAATTACTAAACTTGAAAATAGGTTAGTAAAAACCTCACCAAATGAAACAGAAAGGGGAATAAAAAGAATTAAAAATTAACAGGATATCCAAGAACCATGGGATAATATAAAAAGGTATAAATACAGGTAATTAGAATGTCAGAAGGAAAATAAAGAACGGGGCAGAAAAAAAATACTTGTCATGATAGTGTCGAAGGATTTTCTATCACTAGTGACAGACAACAAGGCATAGATGACCCAGTCAGCTCAGCGAACACCAAGCAAGATAAAGAGCAACTCTAACAGATTATACCTAGGATATCATATT
This sequence comes from Symphalangus syndactylus, assembly GCF_028878055.3. Lineage (NCBI taxonomy): Eukaryota > Metazoa > Chordata > Mammalia > Primates > Hylobatidae > Symphalangus > Symphalangus syndactylus. Next base: position 41,938,570 of record NC_072447.2, on the reverse strand, counting down.
TTAACTGCAGAAAACAAAGACAGAAAAAATTATGAAGAAAGTGGACTGGAATTACTTTCCTAAAGAAAAGAAAGACTAAAATTATAGCAAAATTCTCATCAGAAACCAGGCAAGCAAGAATAGAATAACATGAAATCCTTAAAGTGTTAAAAGAAATAAAAGTTCAAGCCAAGAATTCTATATCTAACATAATTATCTTTCAAAGGAGAAGAAAAAGTAAAGACTTTCTCAGACAGACAAAAACTGGAGCAATTCATTGCCAGCATACCTGCTCTGCAAGATGTTAACTTCATCATGCAGAAGGAACTGATATAGGTCAGAAATGTGGATGAACATAAATGAGCATCAGAGAAGGAATAAATAGGGGCAAAATGAAATATTTATTTTTTGTCATTCTTAACTTTAAAAATTATTTCTTTAAAGCATTAATAGTAACAATGTATGGGTTGATTACAGCATATGGATAAGTGAAATGAATGAGAACAGTGTTACAAGGGATGGAAGGAGAAATTGGAAACATACTGTTATAAGGAAGGTATACTACATGTTAAACAGTGTAGTGTTATTTGAACATGGGCTTAAATTATTTAAAAACGTATATCGTAAACCCTAGGAAAACCACTGAAAAAGTTTTAAGTATGAAGTATTTATCAGGAGAAGAGATTAAATAAAATCATATAAAATGCTCAAGTATAACCAGACAATGCAAAAAAAAAAAAAAAAAGGGCAGATAGAAAAAAAATGCAACAGATAGAAAACAGTTATAAAAGAACAGATTTTAAGGCTGGGTGTGGTGGCTCATGCCTGTAATCCTAACACTTTGGAAGGCTGAGGCAGGCATATCACTTGACCTCAGGAGTTTGAGACCAGCCTGGGCAACATGGTGAAACTCCATCTCTACAAAAAATAGAAAAATTAGCCGGGAGTGGTAGTTTGCACCTGTAGTCCCAGCTACTTGGGGGGCTGAGGCAGGAGAATCGCTTGAGTCCAGGAAGCAGAGGTTGAAGTGGGCCAAGATCACGTCACTGCACTCCAGCCTTGGCGACAGAATGAGACCCTTTTAATACAACTATATTAATAATCGCTTTAAATGTGAATGCTCTAAACACAGTAGCTAAAAGGAAAAATTTGTCAGATTGGATACAAAAATATAAAAGATTCAACCATATGCTGTTGATAAATCTACTTTGTATATTAACACTCAGGTTAAAAGAAAAGGGGTAAGGGATTTTTAGGGCAGTGAAAATATTCTGTATGATACTTTAATGGTGGATACATGACAATATGCATTTGTCAGAACTTGTAGGACTGTACAACACAAATAATGGATCCTAATGTAAATTATGGACTTTAGTTAATAATAATCTATCAATATTCATTAATTAATTGTATCAAATGTGCCACACTAATGCAAGATGTCAATAACAGGAAAAACCGTGTGTGACAGGGGAAGCGGTAAATAAATGGAAATGATATTTCTGGCTCAGTTTTTCTGTAAACCTAAAACTGCTCTAAATGTAAAATGTATCAGTTTTTAAAAAGCAAAGAAAATCCACATGTATGGTGGGCAAATAACCAGCTTACAGTATTTGAACTAAACTTGTACTATAATTGAACTAAAACGTATTGGATTCACTAATTCCTTGTCTTATTTTTAGCACAGAGTCCCCGTACAATGGTTATTGCCCACAACGTAACAGCTCCAGATCATCTGCCATACCTACCTTGTCCAACATTCAAGGGTTACCTGAGAACACCGAAGATCGGGCCAACAATTTAGAGGTGATGACTAGTGACATCTATTTAATGTTCCACAATGCTGTCTCGTTCAAGAAAGTGTCCAATGACCTCCTCACTTCAAAAAAGGGTCACCTGCAGAAAAGGAAGCAGTTTTGAGATGATGTGATAGATTACGTTGTTAACAACATACCTCTCAACTGGCTGGTAGGTTCCCTTTATTCTCAGCTGACTGAGTCTCAGAATGCTCAAGACCAAGGTGCAGGGAAGAAAATGACAAGCCAGGAAATATATCAAGCTGAACATAAAACACAGCAAACTTGTCCCGTTAGCCAATGCATGGTACAGCCAGCCAGATGACTTTCTTTGATGTTGAAATTAACCTGCTAGGCAAATATGGTAGGTAGCTAGAAATGGGTCTTTAATTGTAGTCATTTCCAGCTGCATAAAAATCTTTAACGTTTTTTGATTAAGCAGTTAAGTTCTGTTGCTTATCTGGCTGTCAAGAAAAGAATGACAGACTTGTCAGAGTCTAGTCAGAACTCACTTATGACATTTATGATTTTATTCTGTGATCATTGTGTTGCTACTGTTATTGTACGACTATAATAAGTAGAAAAACATGGCCGGGCGTGATGGCTCACGCCTGTAATCCCAGCACTTTGGGAGGCCGAGGCAGGTGGATCATGAGGTCAGGAGATCAAGACCATTCTGGCTAACACGGTGAAACCCCGTCTCTACTAAAAATACAAAAAAAAAAAAAAAAAATTAGCCTGGGATGGTGGTGGGCGCCTGTAGTCCCAGCTACTCGGGAGGCTGAGGCAGGAGAATGGCCTGAACCCCGGAGGCGGAGCTTGCAGTGAGCCGAGATTGCGCCACTGCACTCCAGCTTGGGGGACAGAGCCAGAGTCCATCTCAAAAAAAAAAAAAAAGAAAAAAGAAAAAGGAGGCCGGGAGCGGTGGCTCACATCTGTAATCCCAGCACTTTGGGAGGCCGAGGTGGGCGGATCACAAGGTCAGGAGATCGAGACCATCCTGGCTAACACGGTGAAACCCTGTCTCTACTAAAAATACACAAAATTAGCCGGGCGTGGTGGCAGGCGCCTGTAGTCCCAGCTACTCGGGAGGCTGAGGCAGGAGAATGGCGTGAACCCGGGAGGCAGAGCTTGCAGTGAGCTGAGATCGCGCCACTACCCTCTAGCCTGGGCGACAGAGCAAGACTCCGTCTCAAAAAAAAAAAAACAAAGCAAAACAAAAAAAACAAAAAAAGAAAAACATTCATATAGGCTATGGTGTGAACTGATGTCTGTTCCAGCGTTATTCATGGTTTGTCTTGTAATGCATGCTTGTAAAACTTGATTTTAGCTTTTAAAAAAAATTCTCATGTAGGAATGCTACTTTGAAATTCAATAAAATATATTTTACAGTAAGTCAGTTTAAAAAAAGTAAAGGGATGGAGACAGATATACCATAACAACACTAATCAAATAAAAGCTAAAATAGCTACACAAATTTTAGACAAAACAGATTTCAAAACAAGGGAAATTATCAGGGACAAAGAGGGAAATTATGTAATGATAAAGGGGTCTATTCCCCAAAAGGACACACCAACTCTAAATGTGTATACATCTAACAGAGCATCAAAATACATGGAGCAAAAATTGATTGAAGTAAAAAGATATAGTATTATAGTACATTTAATACATTTTCAATAATTTATAGACGGCAGACAGAAAATCAGCAAGGATATAGATGACATGAAGAGTACTAATAACCAACTTGACTTAACTGACATGATAGAGTATTCCAACCAACAGCAGCAGAATACACATTATTCTCAAGCTCACCTGTGACATCCACCAAGTAGACCACATTCTAGGCCATAAAACACACAGTAACAATTTTTTTTTTAAATACAAATTGCATAAAGTGTGTTCTCAGATAACAGTATAATTATATCAGAAATCAATAACAGAAAGATAGCTGGAAAGTTCCCAAATATTTGTAAATTAAACAACGCACTTCTCTACAACCCAAAGGTCAAAAAAGTTTCAAAAGAAATTTAAAAATATTTTGAACTAAATAAAAATGAAAATCCAAATAACCAAATCTTGTGGATTGCTGCTAAAGTAGTTTTTCTAGAGAAATTTAGACGATCAAATTCATGTATCAGAAATGAAGAGATATCTAAAGTATGCCGGGCGCGGTGGCTCACGCCTGTAATCCCAGCACTTTGGGAGGCCGAGGCGGGCGGATCACAAGGTCAGGAGATCGAGACCACGGTGAAACCCCGACTCTACTAAAAATGCAAAAAATCAGCCGGGCGTGGTGGCGGGCGCCTGTAGTCCCAGCTACTCCGGAGGCTGAGGTAGGAGAATGGCATGAACCCGGGAGGTGGAGCTTGCAGTGAGCCGAGATTGCGCCACTGCACTCCGGCCTGGGCGACAGAGCGAGACTCCATCTCAAAAAAAAAAAAAAAGATATCTAAAGTAAATAACCTAAGCTTCTACCATAGGAAACCATAAAAAGAGGAGCAAATGAAAAATAAATAGAAGAAAGTGGATATTTTTTAAAAGAAGCAGAAGTAAAAGAAAAATACAGAGCAGGAATAAAACAAGAAAACAATAGAGAAAAGCAATAACATCATCAAAATAACCAAACAAATTATTGGCCTCTAGCCAGGATGATCAAGAAAGAGAGAGAAGATATAAACTACCAATATTAGGAATAAAAGGGGGTCATCACAACTCACAACTATCTTATAAACATTGAAAAAATAATAATGGAATACTACAAACAACTCTGCTTACATATTTGATAACTTAGATGAAATGGGTCAATCCCTTGAAAGATACAAACTACCCAAATTCACATGAGTTGAAATAAATAACCTGAACAGTATTGTATCTATTAAAGATATTTAATCAGTAGTTTAAAACTTTCTTTAAAAAGAATCACCAGGCACAGATAGTTTTCTTGGATGAATTCGACCAAACATTTAAGGAAGAGAAAATACCAATAATCCACAATATCTTCTAGTAAATAGAAGAGACAAAATTCTCAATTCTTTTTATGAGGCTATCATCACTCTAATACCAAAGCCAAATAAATACATTACTAGAAAAATAACAACGGTCCAATATCACTCATGAATATAAAAAATATCTTTCATAAAATATTAGCAAATAGAATATAGAAATATGTAAAAAGAATGAAACACATCATGACCAAGAAGGGCTCATTCCCAGAATGCAAGACTGAGTCCATATTTGTAAATCAATCAATGTAATTCATATTAACAGATTGAATATAAAATAAATGTAATTACATCAATACATGCAAAACAATAATTTGAAAAATTTAATACCAATTTATACTTAACACATTTAAGAATTAATAATAGAAGGGAACTCCCTTAATTTGATAAAGGATATATAAGAGAACTTATCACTAACACCATACCTAATGATGAGAAAATGAGTATTTTCCACCTAAGTTTGGGAATGAGACGAAGTTGATTTTTCATTATTCTTATTCAATATAATAATAGAAGCCCTGTTTAGTACAAGACAAGCAAAATAAGCAAATAAAAATTATATATATACAGGAGAAGGATAAATAAAAATTGTCTTTTTTGCAGAGGAAATGATTGTCTATGGGGAAAACCCAAGGAATCTAAAAAAACCCTTTCTGAAACAAGTAATTATAATCACTTTGCCATTTATCAACAATAAAGAATTGGAGGCCGGGCGCGGTGGCTCACGCTTGTAATCCCAGCACTTTGGGAGGCCGAGGCAGGCGGATCATGAGGTCAGGAGATCGAGACCATGGTGAAACCCCGTCTCTACTAAAAAATAGAAAAAATTAGCCGGGCGTGGTGGCGGGCGCCTGTAGTCCCAGCTACTCGGAGAGGCTGAGGCAGGAGAATGGCGTGAACCCGGGAGGGGGAGCTTGCAGTGAGCCGAGATTGCGCCACTGCACTCCAGCCTGGGCGACAGAGCGAGACTCCGTCTCAAAAAAAAAAAAAAAAAAAAAAAAAAAAAAAAAAAAAAAAAAAGAATTGGAATCAGAAATTAAAAAGCAAAAATATTTACAATCACACAGAAATACTTAGGTATAAGTCTATTAAGATATGTACGGAATCAATATGCAGAAAACTACAAAACACTGATCAAGGGAGATTTAGATAAATGGAGCAGTATTTTCTGTTCCTGGAATGGAAGACTCACTATTGTTAAGATGTTAATTCTTTCTAACTTGATTTATACACTCAGTGCAATTCCAATAAAAATCCCAGCAAGTTTTTTGTAGACAGCAACATACTGACTCTGACATGGTATAACAAAGATCTTAGAATAGCCAATGCAATACTGACTAAGAACAAAGTTTGAAGACTCATACTATGTGATTTAAAGCCTTAATATAAAGCTATAGTAATCAAGACAGTATAGTGTTACTGAAAGAAAGAACAAATAGAATGGAGAATAGGATGCCCAGAAACAGGCTCACACAAATACAGCAAACTGATTTTTCACAAAGGTGCAAAGGCAAATAAATGGAAAATGATCATTTTGTTCTCAGCAAACAGTGCTAGAACAGTTGGATATTCATATGGAAAAAAATTAACTTAGACACTAAACTGAGACCTTACACAAAAAATTAACTCAAAATGGATTATAGTCCTAAAACAAAATGCAAAACTATAAAACTTCTAGAAGAAAACATAAGAGAAAATCTATATGAGTTTGGGTTTTGGAATGAGTTTTATTAATATATACAATACCAAAAGCATAATTAATAAAAGAAAAAAACACTGATAAGTTGGACTTTATTAACGTTAAAAAGTTTTGCTCCGTGAAAGACACTGTTAAGGGAATAAAAAGGCAATACTGGAAGAAAATATTTGCAAATCACATAACCGATAAATGATTGGTATCCAGAATGCGTAAAGAACTCTAAAACTTCAAAAATAATAAAACAAGCAACCAGTAGTGGATTGAATGGTGACTTCAAATAGATACATCTATCTCCTAACTCCTGGGTGAATGTGACCTTCTTTGGAAAGTTTGCAACTGTAATTAGGTTAAGGATCTCAAGAAGACATTGTTTTTGATTTAGGTTGAACCATAAATCCAATGACAAGTGTCATAGAAGAAAGATCAAGGGAGATTTGAAACACAGACACACAGAAGGGAAGGCTGTATGAAGATAAAGACAGATGGAAGTTTATAAGCCAGGAATGTGAAGAATTGCTGGGTAGCCATCAGAAGGTAGGAGAAAGTCATTAAATGGATTCTTTCTGAGAGCCTCCAGAAAGAATAAACATTTCTGACACCTTGATTTCAGACTTCTGGCCTCTGTATCTGTGGGAGAATAGATTTATTTTGTTGTAAGTCACTCAGTTTGTTATAGTTGTCCTAGGATACTGATACACAACCTTATTTTTTAAATAGGTAAAATATATGAAAATATATTTCACAAAAGAAGATTTTTCTGTGGCAAACAGGCATATGAAAGGATGCACAACATAATTTTTCATTAAGGAAATACAAACTAAGACAATTATTTACTAGTAGACACATATTAGCAGGGCTAAAATATCAATTACTTTTGAGGATGCAACTAGATCTTTCACACAATGATGGTAGGGATGCAAAATGGTACAGCCACTTTGGAAACAGTTTGGCAACTTCTTATAAAGTTAAACATAGTCTTACATGGTCCAGCTGACCAAACATGTGAAAACCTAACGTCAACACAAATAATTGCACAAAAATGCTTATATCAGCATTATTCATAATTAGCAGAACCCAAGATGTCCTTAATAGGTGAATGAATAAACTGTGGTGCATGCACACAACGGAATACCATTCAGCAATAAATAGCAATCAACTATAAATCCATACAATAACATAGATGAATCTTTAATGTATATTGGTAAGTGAAATGAGCCAATCTGAAAATATTACATGTTGTAAGCTTTATGTGACATTCTAGGAAAGACACAACTACAGAGACAATAACAGATTCAGTAGCTTTCAGGGGATTGTGGGGAGTGGTTGAACAGATGAAGTACAGTGAATTTTTTATGATAGTGAAACTATTCTGTATGATACTGTAATGATGGATATGAGACGGATTGCATTTTTCAAAGCCCATGGAACATTATAATACAAAGAGTGAACATTGATGTATACAAACAAAAATCAATTAAAAAGTCTGAGTATCTGAGCGTGGAATGCAGACTGCAACAAAAGAATTGTATTAAAAATGTGTAAAATGATGTCACTGAAAATAATAGGGAAAAAGAAGTGCTGACCTAAGTAACTTTGGAAATGAGTGGAGACTGTAAGACTAAAGAAAAAAAAGGAACTGTACAAAGACATTAAACTTGTTTCTCACAAGGCCAACAATCTGAAATCAATATTCTAGGACTATATAAATAATTATGTATACAGATGCTGGACAGTGGGAGCCAATTTTGTTATGGAGGTAAGTAGAGGGGATGGCTAAAATGAATTATGTGATACTAGAATAGAGCTAGAAACATCAGTAAGAGTAATGTTCAGCTTAATATAGGTACAGATGGATAAATATTGAAATAACTATAGATCTATGTTCATATACATTTAGTATACAGAATTTTTCCAATATCTAGCTGCTAAGAAGGCTTAGAAGTAAGACTGTAGCACCAATGAAACATTTTGATCTAATAAAGTAACCTAATACTGGATTATAACTTGGAGTATAAGATAAATATCCACAAGTTCATACTGATATAAATAAATGATTGAATGAATAAGTAAATCAAGGAGAATATGCAATTTTTTTTTTAAGATGGAGTCTTGCTCTGTTGTCAGGCTGGAGTGCAGTGGTGCGATCTTGGCTCACTGCAACCTCCACCTCCTGGGTTCAAGTGATTCTCCTGTCTCAGCCTCCCGAGTAGCTGGGACTACAGGTGTGTGCCACCATGCCCAACTGGTTTTTGTATTTTTAATAGAGACAGGGTTTCACCATGTTGGCCAGGATGGTCTTGATCTCTTTTCCTCGTGATCCACCCCCCTCAGCATCCCAAAGTGCTGGGATTACAGGTGTGAGCCACCGCGCCTCGCAAGTCTTTTCTAAAGAAGAATTCCACACCAACGTGGTACTGCACGTTGTGCACATGTAACCTAAAACTTAAAGTATAATAATAATAAAAATAAATAAATTGCAAATCAACAGACCATCATGGGAAAAAGGAATGCAGACTTGAAGTACTGGAGGAAAAGATCCAGCTATTCAATATTTTTAGGTCTTTTGCCTGATTTCGATTTGCAATGCCTGTATCTGGACTCCACATTTGATAAATTCCAATGTTTGCTCTTTAACATAGTTTATTTACAACCCCAATTTAAATGATCTAATTAAAACCTTCAAAAAAAAAAAGAATTCCAAATAATTTGTGTGGATAGTCCATCCTCGATGACAATAGGGTTAAGTGAATACTGAGTGTAAGGGAACTCTGTCTTATCTTGGCAACTTTTCTCTAAATATAAAACAATTTTAATTTTATTTTAAAGAAAGGGTTTAAACATCGCATGAATATTGCAACTTGTGGCACATTTAACTAGTGGTCACCAGTGCCCAGTTCTCCCACTCAGCCCCCTCTGCTTGGGGGCCTCCCACGGCTGACAGCAGGGACAGAGTTCTGTGGAGTTGGCTGTTCTGATGTGGGAAGTTCCTTCGGACCTCACTCAGAATCCTTACCTTAACGTGTGGCAGAGCCTCGACGCCTCCATCTGCTGACTCTCAGCTCCCAGAGTCCTCACTGAGGGAATTCAGAAGGTGCTAAATCAAATGATCCCTGTCTGGGATCTAACACGGCTGAAATCAGGGGTTGGACTCTGTGGGAGTCCCTCCAATCTGTGGTGGGTGGTTCCCTCAAACTTCACTCAGAGTACTTATCTTGCCTAGAACAGGGCCTGAACTCGACCCCGGATGCCTCCTCACGCATATCAAAGCCTTCACTGCCCTGAGGTGTCAGAGGCAAGGTGGAAGAAAAGAGAAACTACTTCCTGTGTCCCCTGCTTAGTGCCTCCCAGGGCTGATGGAAGGGTGGTGCTCTAAGCTGACCCCCTCTGTTCTAGACAAGGACGTACCTGCAGTACTCAGGTTTTGAAAGAACTGGCCGGGCGCGGTGGCTCACGCCTGTAATCCCAGCACTTTGGGAGGCCGAGGCGGGCGGATCACGAGGTCAGGAGATCGAGACCATCCTGGCTAACACACTGAAACCCCGTCTCTACTAAAAATACAAAAAATTAGCCGGGCTAGGTGGCGGGCGCCTGTAGTCCCAGCTACTCGAGGGGCTGAGGCAGGAGAAATGGCGTGAACCTGCAGTGAGCCGAGATCGCGCCATTGCACTCCAGCCTGGGCGACAGCGAGACTCTGTCTCAAAAAAAAAAAAAAAAAAGAAAGAAGTACTGGACAGTGCTGTGCTCTCTCTGCTGAATTGAATCAGCCAGCCTTAGACAAAGGCTAACTCCCTGTCTTTCTAATCATTGCCATCTCCCAACCCCCAATTGCAACAGGGTTTAATTAAGGGGCCCCTGTACCTAACAATCATGCCTGGAGCTGCTGAGGTTGACCCCAGGGGTGCAGGGATGGGGGGGTTGTGGGGGGCCTGTGGGCAGGGCAGTATGTTCCAGTGTTAAGTGGTTCCCGCAGACCTTCCTCAAGGTCCTCATATTTATTTCTGCTGAGGCTTGGAATTCTTCCCTTTGCTGACCTGAAGCCGATACCCTGGCCCAGTGCTTTCACTTCTCAGTAAAAGGTAATGAAATTTACTACAGATCTTTTGAAAATGTTAAGAATGCCTGGTACAGATGTTTTTTACATTTTAATTCAATCAACTCCACAGAACTCTACCCCTGCTGTCAGCCGTGGGAGGCCCTCAAGCAGAGGGGGCTGAGTGGGAGAACTGGGCACTGGTGAACACACATATCACCATCACCCCCAGTCAATTTTGATAATCAACTGCATCATCTGCAGTAATTCCCCACCCATCCTGCAAGATGTTTATGCCTGGGGCCAGCCTCCTACCCTAGGCAGTATCTGGCGGCAACACAGACCACTTAACAGAGCCACAGGACATTTGCCCTGTGGCAGCAAATAACTCGGGAAGCAAGGGAGACAGTCAGAGGTAGGGAGAGCATCGAGATCTTTTTCTCAAGACATATCCACATTGAAACCTTTATTTGCAGAGTCACTGAGGTACTTAGCCTCAGGGAATTCCCCCTCCAATTTTCCACTGCTTGCAGCTACACACCCTCTCCCATTATTCTGATACTCCCTGGCCTATTTCAACTGTCATCATTTAGCGTCTTTCCCATAAACATAGCACCAACCTCAGTGGTGAAAGGGTACTGTGTACAAGAGAAGAAATGCCCTTCTCCAGCAGGAAGCTAGGCAGCTCACAGCTGCAGTACAATGGCAAAGAAGTACAGCCCACTAGAATAGTGAAAAGCTCTCCCAGTTTCCATCAAGAACGTTATTCAGTGACGCTGGGGAGCTAGCTATACTTTGCCTGACAGTGAGTAGGGGAGATTCTAAGTTAGGGTAAGGTATCAGGCATGCCTGTGGTGATTTTCTACAATAGATCTTCCCACTCAGATCACTCTACAACTTCAGATGGGTAAAAATGATTCAGAAATTTGTCAAGCTGCTCTCGTGAGTTGTTCAGGACCCTCCAAGATTCCACACCTTTTCTTTTTCTGATTCATTCTCAACGAAATGGTGAACTCTGCATACAGATCCTTGACTGTCAGTCTGCCCTAGGCTCCCTGAGCTTGGTTTAGCATGTGGTCTCTCTCATGGACTCTGGAAATTATTCTGTCTCCCTCCTGATGTTTCTCACTAACTGAAAGTGCCCTCTCTGGACATTTCCTGGGACTTAGTCATTCTGACCAAAGCCGTGCTTTTCAAAGTAAAAGGAAATTTTCATTGACATTTCAGAATTTTAAAGCTTGCCCAGAGGTATCTTGGTACAGAAGACATCACTGCAGAAACCCTGCTTTGTAAAGATAGGGGGTTGAATTAATTTTGGATTACCATAATTAGAAAACACGGAAATACAAAATAACAGTGAGAATGTATTTTCACCCAAAAGAATGAATAAATTTAAAATTGATCAAGTAAAATTCCTGTGAGAGTATAAGATATTCACATACATTAATACGTGAGAATATAAATTGGTATAGCATTATCAGAATGGAATTTCAGCAATATTCATAAAAGCTTACAATCATCACACTATTTCCACTTTAATTCAATTCTCAGTTTTCCATGTCTTTCCTACAAGAAAACACCCAAATTTGCCCAATAATTTATGTTCAGTGATGTTGATATCAATTTTATTAGTCATAGCAAAAAATGGAAAACAACTTACATGTCCATCAGGAGGAGAATTTTTAAATCAATTATGACACATACACATTTTAGAATTCTAGGAAGTAGTTAAAAGAATGAGACATATCTATAGGTGTTCTCACAGAATGATTCAGCATTTGTTTCATTAAGTGACAAGTGCAAGAGGCAAAAGAATATGTACATCTTTGTCCAGGTATATTAAAAACATACAATGTATTTTGTCTAGTATATCTATTTAAGGAAAAGCCTAAAATATATTTTAAAGTAATATGCACAAGAATTTGAATTGTGGTTATTTCTGAAGGGAATTGAATTTTGTAGGAATGCAGTAAGGAAAGGGGTTGTGATTTAGCCATATTGTCAGATTTTTTTTTTGCATCATGAATGTATGCACTATTATTTTTGTAATTAAAATGTTTCAATAAGACAAAATAGAAATAGTACCTGTGTATTGTTCATATACGGTAACTGCAAGAGGATTTAATGGAAGAAGCCTAAAATCTGAAAGGCTTAGCACAACAAAAGCTTTTGTCTCATGCACTTAAAATCTGATGTGGGTTAACAGAGGGACTCCACTGTTAGGCAACCCAAGGATCCAGGCTGTTTTCCTTGTAGTTTCGCCAATGCACTGCAATGTAACAGCACTGTTTCTTTTTATACTTCAGTTGCAAGGGTAGTCAAATAACTCTTCCTAACTATAAGAGAACTGGGAATGCAGTCTCCTCCTCCCAGGAAGGACAACACTTGCAAACTTTCCATAAACAGTTACATAGTGGGTGATCAGCGAGGTGTAACTTTCACAATTTGTCTAAAAGTCTTCTTCATTCATGGAGAAGTTTCAGAGAAGGCCAAAATTGCCTTGCAACTGGCTAAGTTTTTCTAGTGCCTACTATGTAATAGATGTTTTCATGTATTACACTATTATGCTAACTTTCTTTTTTTTTTTCTTTTCTTTCTTTCTTTTTCTTTTTCTTTTTCTTTTTTTTTTTTTTTGAGACAGTCTTGCTCTGTTGCCCAGGCTGGAGTTCAGTGCCATGATCTCGGCTCACTGCAACCTCTGCCTCCCAGATTCGAGCGATTCTCTTGTCTCGGCCTCCCAAGTAGCTGGGATTACAGGCATGCAGCACCACACCCAGCTAATTTTTGTATTTTTAGTAGAGGCAGGGTTTCTCCATGTTGGCCAGGCTGGTCTCAAACTCCTGACCTCAGGTGATCCGCCCGCCTTGGCTTCCCAAAGTGCTGGGATTACAGGCACGAGCCACCGTGCCCCGCCACAATTACGCTAACTTTCTAAAGGACTCTTTAAGAATTACCAACAACTATGGTTTACCCTTCTTTACTCAGTAGCACTGTTCTCCACTTACCTTTACAATAGTCTCAGTATACTGAGCATTTCTTTCTTCCTTTCACTACATGATCAAAATCATAATTTCGGAGTGTCTTCTATCTATCACTTGATGAATATGCCTGAACACTTATACAGGTGTCTTTACACACAATGAAATACCAGGATTTTCCCTTGGGGCAGATGCAGACAAGAGTTAGCTGAAACATGGAGATTATTTTTACATTTCTCATAAACTCTAGAAGGCTAGGGAAACATTTTCTACAGTGTTGGTAGACTGAATAATTGCTACAAAAGTATATACATGCACTTATCCCTGAAAACCATGTGTACGTTATGCTGCGTGGCAAAGGCATTTTGCAGATCTATTAAGATTATTAAACCACTTTTTATTTTATTTTATTTTTTAACTTTTATTTTAAGTTCAGGGATACAAGTGCAGATTCGTTACATAGGTAAACTTGTGTCATGGGGGTTTGTTGTACAGATTATCTCATCACCCAGGTATTAAGTCTAGTACCCATTAATTATTTTTCCTGATCCTCTCCCTCCTCCCATCCTCCACTCTCCAAAGGCTCCAGTGTGTATTGTTCTCCTCTATGTGTCCATGTGTTCTCATCATTTAGCTCCCACTTGTAAGTGAGAACATGTGGCATTTGGTTTTGTTCCTGTGTTACTTTGCTAAGGATAATGACCTCCAACTCCACCTATGTCCCTGCAAAGGACATGAACTCATTCTTTTTCATGGCTGCATAGAATACTATGGTATACATGGTGCACAGAATACCATGGTGTATATGTACCACATTTTCTTTATCCAGTCTATCATTGATGGGCATTTAAGTTGATTCCATGTCTTTATTATTGTGAATAGTGCTTCAATGAACATACACGTGCATGTGTCTTTATAATAGAATGATTTATATTCCTTTAGGAAACCACTATTAAATTAGGTAGATTATATTGAATTATCAAGGTGGGCTCAATCTAATGACATGGGCTCTTACACACAGAGGATGTTCTCCGGATAGAAGTAGAAAAGAGATACAGCAGAGGAGGAAGTTAGAAAGATTGCAAGTATAATAAGGATTCAATCTGCAATTGCTGACACAAGATAAATGCAAAGAATAGAGAAAGGTCTCAAGAAATTATGGTTGCCATAGACGAATGCAGTCAGAAAGTCGGGCCTTTGTCTTACAAGTGCAGAAAATTGAAATCTGCCAAGAACCTGAATGAGTTCTAAAGGGGATTCATCTCAGAACCTTGCAATAAGAGTACAGGCTCTGAGAGTTTGGTATGGGCCTTGTGAAACCCAGAGCAGAGAAATCAGCAGAGCCAACCTGGATTTCTCACCCAGAGATGTGACATAATAAATGTGTGTTGTTGTAAAATGCTAGATTTGCAGTAATTTGTTACTGCGTTGAGAGAAATCTACCACAACTTCCTGGAAGGACTACAGGGTTTGTTAGAGTCCAGTCTTTTTAGATGGTTGCTAGACAGTGACTTCCTTGATCCTTCCTCATTTACCACTTATATGGGAGGTTTTGGTTTTTGGCCACTTAGTTAAGCTCATTCATCAGTACCCAGTATCAAATAGGTCACCAGATTAAATTCTCCTGTCTTCCTCATCCAATTTTCTGTCTAAAATCTTTAGCTTCAGAGTTATATGCCAAGAACCAGCAGATTCTGTTTCAAATCTGACTCAACTCACAAGCAAATTTGGAAAAAAGTTTGGTTGGAGTGGAAGCACCCAGAACAGATAAGCAGGTACGTAATGTTCACTGCTTAAGTAAACAATTACACGGAAGGAGCTGTTGTTATCAGAGAAGTTGCAAGCTGAGTGATGTGGCAAACAGAGGACATCTGCAGGGAGTTGGAATGCTCTAAGTCAGGAGAAAGGAAGGAAAGTTATTCTGGACTTCCTTTCCCGTAGCCAGCAGGGTGCAGCCTTCATGGAAGGAAGCAGGGAAGAGCAGGACAGCAGGTAAGGATCCAGATTTGGGCACAAGGACTCACAGGGGCTGACTCAAGGAAAGAGCCATGTAATTTGGGAAGTGCTGGATCTGGTCCCATGTGCCAGCACCTGGGCAAAATCAGCTCCCAAAGAACCCTGGAGCAAGGGGTGGATGGACCCTATGAAATGAGGCCCACAGGCAGTCTCCAAATGGTGTTCAATGCTCGTTTTCTCCATTATTTATTACATCTGGATTTAGTACATTGGCCCCAGATTCCTTCTTTTCATTGCCCAGAGACATAGCGCAGTAGTGAGAAGAGAAATGAATTAAGAGACACAAGTCAGCTTAGTCAAGGAGGAGAGGGAACAATGTGGACTCTAGAAGAATTCAGAATAGGGGTCTAGTCCCAGTATTATCACTTACAAGTTAGGGAAACTCGGGAAAACTGCAGAGTTCTATGAGCCTCAAATTCTTCATCTGTGAAGTTGGTCTGATAAACAGTCCTCTTGCTCCCTGGCTCATGTATTTCGCTTCTCAGTATACTGTACTGTAAAGTAGGAATGTTGGAATGTATCTAACTTATGCAAGGCATCTGGCACACTACCTTATATTGAGTTTTAATAAATTACAGTTATTATTATGTTTATATTGACCCAAAACCTACCAGTTTTCCCTCTTTTTGTTTGCTTTGTTTTATCCAGGAATTGTCAGATAATTTGCAGCCCACTAGCATATAGCACAATAAATCAGCCAAAATGTTGCTTAGCAGGTTAAGCTAAGTTACACGCTATACAACTTTTTTGAGGATATGTTATTTGTTGTTGGTATGGGGGAGTCTTATCCAGTTTGATGCAACTCAGAGCTCCTAGAAATTGTGTCAAGGTCTACCTCAGTCCCTCCCTTCCAACTGCCCTTCGCTCCAAACCACATGTATTTGCAATTATTTCACCCCATAAAAATCTAGTTTTAGTTTATAGTTTACCAAATTATATACAAGATAACCTAGTTGAAATGCCCATTTAATGGATGGGCTGTGCCTCTCCCAAATCACTGCAGATTGCCAGCACAGTGGCTTCTGAGCTTCTTATATGAGTATCACCATTATTCCTGAGACTCTCCCTTGTGGTAATAGGTGTAAATCACATTTTCGTGCACCTTGTTAAATCATCTTTTTGTGCATTGTGTTCACCCACACTGAGATAAGAGCACAGGACATCTTCCATTTGTGCACTAGGTGGAGATTTCTCTCTGGTTTATTTGTGACCTAAAGGTGACTACGAAAAGCAATTTTCCATTCCAGCCTTCTCAAGTCTGAGACACACCATGTGAGGTGTTAGCCTCTGCCCACCACTCCCAGAGGCTCATCTGACCCACAACTCAGCTTAATTTAAGATTATGTCACATTGAAGGACTTGCAGTTTCCCAATCCCAACCCTTTGCCACAGGGCATTTAGACTCAGCTGCTCATCTGAAACCCCAAAGTCCTCATACCTTCTTTTGACTTGTCCTTTTGGTTAGATTATCTCACTGCTATGGATGGAATGATTGTGTCCCCCCAAAATTCACATGTTGAACCCTAAATCCCCAATGTGATGGTATTTGGAGGTGGGGCCTTGGGGAGGTAATTAGGCTATGAGGGTAGGGCCTTCATGAATGAGTGCTCTTATAAGGGGATGAAGAGACCACAGCTTTCTCTACCATGTAAGGATACAAGGAGAAGATTGTTAAGCATTGAGAGAGACTTTACTGAGAACCTGACCTGGAAACTCGATCTCAGACTTCCAACTACCAGAACTATGAGTAATAAATGTTTGATCTTTAAGCCACCCAATCTATAATTTGCGATAGCAATCTGCACTAAGCCATTCACCATCTTCCTTTCATGTTAGCTACTCCAAGGCTTTTCATTTCTATGGGTATAGATGATTCTTGTTTATCTTAGCACTGCAAGTACTAACACAAGCCATCCAGAGTAGACGCTCAATTATTATCTGGGGAAAAAAATAAACCCCTGAGAAGGAGGTCTAATTTATTATGATTTAATTTCTCCTACATTCTTGGATAAACTAAGTATTTCCAAGTATGTATATACAAATGGATTTTACAAAAAAAAAAAAAACAGACTAAAAGTGATAAATGAAACCAACAATTTACAGTCTTTTATTTTTTCTCCACTTTTGATCCCAACTATTACAATTCTATGTCCTTTCACATTTCCGAAAAAAAAAAATACCAAATTTACTGCCATAATATCTTGTTTCAAACAACTAAAATGGAATGTTCCTAATTTGTTTCACAAAATAATAAAACTCTTACATTCACAGCAATGTTTAAGTAATGCCATTCATAAACTTAGTTTCTAAAGTTACTCAAACCTTCTGATAAAAGGAACAATATTTTGAAAAAACTATCCAGGAACTTATTACAGAACAAGAAAACAAACATGTTATACACTGTGTTGCCTCCAATCCCACCCTGACCTTCCACAGCTTAGAATGTGGACTTTTCCTTTCAACCACAAAGCGAAAAATGCTTTGAGTTCTACTAGGGGTGGGAGAATCTACTAAATATGGCCTTAGAACGTGCATTGGCCACAACCCTAATGCGAGCCCTTGCTGCAAGTCTGACTTGAGCCCTTTCTTCCTCGTCTCTCAAAGCCTCTTCATACAAGGTTGGGAAGGCACTGGGGACAGTATAGTGGATCTTCGCTAAAAACTCTAGTACTTTCATCCTGGTGGTTTCTACATGAGCTCGTGGACCCCATAGAAATTGATAGCGTGGAGGATCACTGTCGGGCACTTGCTGATACTGCAGGTAATTTTCTCTCACAAAATCTTGGGTGATGATCTTCTTGGGTTCCCCAAAAATGAAGTGCCTCCTCCCCTCATATAACCCCATCACATTTAATACCTGCCAGATTTGTTCCTCAGTGGCACAATTACCATTTGTGAAGATCACACCCAGGATAGTCATCAGCAGGCCAGTCCTGGGCACACGTCTGTCATCACTCAACTTTGCATCATAGGTTGGTACCAGTTTGTTGATGAGGAAATAGACGTGCCTATCTGGATCCATTTCCTTCAGGTCAAGTCCAAAGACCATCTCCAGGTGATATGAAACTTTCCCCAGGATCTCACTGAAGTATCTCCTGGGAATTTGGACTATATCTCTCAGCATAGCTGCCTTTATAATAAGCTCTTTCATTTGATACTTGTACAGAAGATAATGCACCAAAATAAACACCTTCTCATCTAGAGGGCTTCTGGTCATGTGCTCATTGGCAGCCGGGGCCTGTGAGGATCTTGGCCTTTCCTCCGTTTGGTTGTTGGTGCTTTCATTAGACCTTACATATGAAACAGCTGCAGCAGTAGTGGTGGTGGATGTGGCTCTCTGAGGCCCGTGGAGATTGCTGGCTGTCTTGGCAGCAATTGAGCTCTGGATGGTACTCCTGAAATGAGCAGAGGAAGAGGAGGAACATTCTCTTCCCACTCTTGCAGTGGCTTGAGCACCCATCAGAGGCTCTGGCTCTTCTCGAGCCTGACGGCGTTTCTCACGTGCATGAAGCTTACTCTTTTGCCCCCGAGGCATGATGACTTAAGACACGGTAGTAGACAGTTAGACAGGTGAGTTCTGTGACCTAGAGGAAAGAGGATGAGATGGTTGGGTCACTTCAACTGGGAGACACCTCCGTGACTTTATTGAAGGCCACCTCAGCAGTTTTCCTTGAAGTCACTGCTCTAGGAATCCCATAATGCTCCTATTCCCTGATCTGCTTGTTCCCTAAGAACCTGTGGAATTAACTAAGGTATGACTTAGGTTGTCACTACTTGCCAGATATGCCTAGGACTTACTGGGATTTAGAGAAGTGGCTCTGTTCTGGGGCAGGAGGTCTTTCTCTCAGTTCACATTAAGGATCATTATCTCACTTCTGTTATGACCTGGGGTCCCTCTGATGTACTGCTTTGATGCTGACCCCTCACTTCAAAGCCCTCATCTCTCTGTGATCCCAAAAGGTGAATTCAGGGAAACCTCATCTGACCACACCTGCCTGGAGACACAGAGACAGATGAAAGCACAGGCCAAGTTCTGTGGGACTGTCTATCCTGGGGTAATTAGTGTTCTCAGTCCTCACTTAGTGAGCTCACCTTTGCTTTCGCTAAGGCCTGGGACTCCTCCCTCTGCTGACCTTAGAGTGATCTCCTCTGGGTGAAGCCTTCACATCCTTGAAAGCCCTAATGAGAATATTTGGCATACCACAGCCTAATATATCTGCTCCAGGTTCACTCAGGTTTGAAGGTCTGGATAGGGCTCTGTGACCCCCTACTGTTCCGGGGTGGGTAGTCCTCTCAGTCCTTACTCAGTGTCCACACACAGACTTCCAGAAGACCATGGGCCTCCTCCCTCTAATGCCACAAAGCTGCCCCTCTCAGCCTAAAGACCTCATCTCCCTGATCACCCTGCCACCCAGCCCCCGACAAGTACAACATGAGGGAGTGCTTTGCGCAAAGCCTCCCTGGGCTGACAGCAGGGGTGCGGCTTTGTGAAGCTCCTTTTGTTAGGGGTGGGTGGTTCTCTGAGACCTCACTCAATATTCTCACTTTAACCCCTAACAGGGTCTGGGAATCATCCTGCTACTGACTTGACATCACTCTGCTCCCATTCCAAGGCATTCACTTCCCTGAGACACCAGAGGCAGAAGTCAGGGTTCCTTGCATCAATGCACCTTCATTCACCTTAGCTTTTCAGGACTGAGAGTACGGCGAGGGCTCTGTGAGGCCCCTCTGTTCGGGGGTTTGGGGGTCCACTCAGACCTCACTCAGGGTCTTCCCTTTCACTCCTATTAGAGGCTGGGAACTCTCCCTCTGCTTGTCTGAAGCCCGCACCCTGGTCCAATACCCTCACCGGCTCAGTCTCCTCGGGGGGCATTTAGAAGGTACTCAGAGGTCGCTACTTCCCACGATCCCTGTCTTTGTTCTATCGGAGCTGAAAGCAGGGGAATAACTCTCTGGGAGCCCCTCTAGTCTGGGGTGGGTGGTCCCCTCACACCTAACTCCGGGTCTTTACCTTAATTCTAGGCAGGGCTCAAAGCTCCTCCCTCGACTGAAGTGAGTGATGCTACCCGCCCTCACCCCAACACTTCCCTCAAACACCACAGGCGAAAATCCGAGTGCCTCAGGTCCTTCCGCCCCCATCTGGGGCCTCTCCAAGGTTGACCGCAAGGGCGGGACTTTGCGAGGCCCCTCTGTTCTGAAAACGGGGAGGACGAGGGGGACTCCCTTTACTCCTGTTCTTTCAGGGTCTTTGCCTTTACTCCTGTTAGGGCCTGGGAACTCTCCCTCTGCTGGTCTGAAGCCCACACTCTAGTCCAATACCCTCACTCGCCCAGTCTCCTCAGTCCAATACCTTCACCCGCCCAGTCTCCAGGGACTATTTAAAAGGGATTCGGGGGTCGCTACATCAGAGATTCCTGTCTGGGTTCTATGGGAGCTGAAAGCAGGGACGGAATTCTTTCGAGCCCCTTTAGTCTGGAGTGGGTGGCCCCCACACCTAACTCAGGGTCCTTACTTAATTTCAGGCAGGATCTGGAACTCCTCCCTCAGGCGACTGGACACCAGCGCTCTCAGATGCTTTCACTTCCTGCGACCCCACGGCTGGATATCAGGGTGCAAACACTTCCGGGAAAGATTGTTTGGGGGTTACTGGGGCTGGCACTGGGGCGAGGCGCTGTGGGGTTGATAGCTGTGCTGGGTTGCGCGATTCCCTTAGAACTCACATAGGGGCTTTTTAGTGACTCCCGGCCAGGTCGCCTTCTGGTTACCAAGTTAACCAGCCTTAAACCAGCATCCTACTCACATCACTCTCGTTTCCAGAAGGCGAAGGGAAGGGGTTCCTGAGCCTCACAGCCATGCCAGTGCCTCCCAGAACTGACAGCAGAAGCCAGCCACTGTGCTGCCAGTCTGTTTTCAGTGGGCGGTTTCCTCAGAAATATACACAGAATCCTCACCTTTACTTCTATTAGGTCTAGGATTCCTCCTTCTGCTGGCCTGAGTCTGACACAGTGGTCCACAGTTTTCACTTCATAGTTTTAGATTTTTACTACATTTGCTACAGATCAGGGACTTTTTTCTTTGTTTTTTTTTTTGCTTGTTTTGAGACGGAGTCTCGCTCTGTCACCCAGGCTGGGTGCAGTGGCGTGATCTCAGCTCACCGCAACCTCCTCCTCCAGGGTTCAAGCGATTCTCCCGCCTCAGCCTCCCGAGTAGCTGGGATTACAGGCACGCGCCACCACGCCTGGCTAATTTTTGTATTTTTGTAGATAATGGAGTTTCACCATGTTGGCCTGGCCAATCTGGAACTCCTGACCTCAGGTGATCCGCCCACCTCGGCTTCCCAAGGTGCTGGGATTACAGGTGTGAGCCACCCCACCATGCTTGACCCAGGTGATGACATTTTGAGAGTGGCTAGTGCAGAAACTATTTTTTTGTTTGTTTTCAATTTATTCAGATTGGAGTAATTACAATAATAAAGAGATATCTTTGTGTCTCACATATACCTGTCACCCCCAGTCAATTTAACACCATTTACACTGCTTCTCCATTCACCCTGGAAACGTTTGCATAGCAAATCAGCCCCCTACACTTGGTATCTGGTGGGAAAAGGCCACCAAACACAGCTGAAGGATATACTTCTTCTGGTGTAAAAAGAAGGCAGGAAAAGTGAGAGGCAATCTGAGCTAGGGATAACATGTGGATCCTTTTTCAAGACATGTCCACATTCAACCTTTTACTTATAGAGTCAGTGAGGTAGTTCGTCTCAGAGAACTCCCCCTCCAGTTTTTTTCCTTGCAGTGACACACTCTGTGCCACTAATTATTGGTACTACTTGCCCTGTTTTAACTGTCTAATCGCCAATCCCACCCACTTGTACAGCTTCCCACCCACTTGTAGCAGGGTTGAGAGCTGTCTTGATGACTGATAAGAAAGATTGTATCTTCCCTTACAAGATACAATCTTTCTTATTCTCACTGGAAAGGGTGCACTGAACCACCAGAGTAGTGAAGAGAGCTTTCCCAGAATCAATTAGCATCATCACTGGGTGATGCAGGGGAGTGAGTCATACCCTGCCTGAGAAGTGGGAAGGGGAAAGTCCTTTGGGCCTTTCATCCAATAGATCTGCCTACTCAGATCACCCTACAATTTCATGCGGGTAATGATTCAGAGATTGCCAAGCCTATTCATAAAAGTTGTCCAACACACCACCAGTTTCCTCACCTTCACCCCTTCTGGTCTCATTACTATCCCATGCTGAACTCTGGATATAGATCCCTGACCACTCCCTACCCTGAGTTCTCTGGACTTGGTTTAGCTTGTGATCTCCCTCATGGGTTCTGGAAATTGTTCTAGTCCCCGGTTTTCTTGATGTTCTTCACTAACTGAGGTTTTTTTGTCAGGGCACATTTTCTAGACCCTGGTCATACTGACCAAGTTCTTTCGTCTCAAAGTGAAGACAAATGTTTTCTTGACATATGAGAATTTTAAAGCAAATGCCCAGAGAAATCTTAGTTCTCAAGACATCACTACTGATGACTCACTTTGTATGGATGAGGGATTAAGTTCATTTTCTGTTCAACCTACTTAGAAAATGGAAATTAAAATAGAAATAGCAGTGAAACAATACAATTTGGCTAAACATTTCCCCCAAATTTAAAATTCATCAAATAAAACACCCGTGAGAGTATACAACATTTTTGGAATGAAAGTTTAGTAATATTCAAAAAATTGACAATCATCACATTTTTACCATTTTAACTGAATTTATACTTTTCTACATCTTTCCTGTAATAAAACATCTACATTTACCCAAGAAGTCATGTTCAGTAATGTTTATTTCAATCTTATTAGTCATAGCAATAAATGGAAAACACTTTATGCATCCATCAGTAGAAGAATTGTTAAATTAATTATGATACATATGTCCCTTGAAATTCTTGGTAGTAGTTTAAACAGTGAGGTGGATCTATATGTGCTCTCATGGAAAGTTCCTGCATCCATTTTACTTAGTGACAAATGCAACAGGTACAACAAAATGTACATCAGTATATATATATATGTTAAAAGTTCACAATATATTTTCCTACCACATGTATATAAGAAAAAAGCCTAGAATATACATAAAAATAAGAGACTCAAGGTTTTTAATGGTGGTTACTTCTGGTAGGGAATAAATTTTGGAGGAACAGAGTAAGGAAGCAGAATTGTGATTTATCCATAGTGTTAGAACTTTCTTAAGCAGCAAGAATATTTGTGTAATTAATATATTTGAGTAAAACTAACAACAAAAATAGTAACTGTGCAATATTCTGATAGTCATTACTAGTGGATGTAATGGAAGAAGCCTGAAATCCTAAAGTCTTAGCACAGCGAAAGTTTATTTTTCACGCACATAAAATCTGATGTGAGTTAACAGGGGGTCTTCGCTGTCAGAGGACCCAGGGATCCAGGCTACTTCCATCATGTGGCACCACATCTCATCAGGAGAGCTCCATGTTTGCTGCTGAATAGACCAGAAAGCATAGAACTGACATACTGACTCTCAAATGCCTTGGCCTGAAAATGACAAGCATAGCTTCTGTTTATATTTCAGTGGCCCTTTCTAACAACAAATGGACTGGGGAATATAGTCTCCCCATGTGCCCAGGAAGGACAGCAAAACAAGTGGATGGAAACTTGCCTCTCCCACAATCTATTACCTATTAGGTGCTCAATAAAAAGCAAATATGAAACTTTGTTTTGACAACAATATCTATTCTTGAAAAAGTTTCTGAGAAGTCCAAAATTGCCTTGCAATTTGGGAAATTTTTCTAGCGTGTACTATGTGACAGTTGTTTTCAAATATAGGATCACACCAATTTTCTAAAGAGCCATGAAAATCTCAGCAAGGATGATCCTTTGTCTCTCATCACAAAATAGTACCTTTCTCTACTGACCTTTGCAATAATCTCAAAATATGGAGGATGTTATTCTTCCTTTTAGTGCGTGGTCTACATAATACCTTGGGAGTCTCTGCTACCACCTGATTAACACACCTAAACACTTGTGCAGTGTGTCTTTACACAAACTGAAAAGTAGGATTTTCCCCTGGGGCAGATAGAAACAAAAGTCAGGAGAATTATGGTGAATTATTTTCTTCTTTTCTTATCAAAGCACTACCAAAGATGTTGTCTACATCAATAGTAGGCTGAATAATTGCTCCACAAAGATGCTTATACCCTTATCCTTGAAAAATGAATATGCTTTGTTATATGACCAAAGGCACTATGCAGAAGCATTAAGGTTATGTAACTGAACTTAAAATAAAAATATTACACTAGGTTATTCAGGAAAGTCCGATATCATGACATGAGAATTTACAGGCAGAGAACTTTCTCTGGCTGGAGGCAGAAGAGAGATGCAGCAGACGGGAAGTTAGAGAGATTACAAGTGTGAGAAGAATTCAACCTTCAAGTGTTGACTCAAAATGTATGAGCCCACATTCAAGGACTGGAAAGAGGCCTGCCAGCTCCAGCTGATGGTCAGCTAGGAAATAGGACCTCAGTCTTATTACCACAAATAACTGGATTCTGTCAACAACCTGAATGAGTTCAGAAGGAGAATCTTCTGAGTCTCATAAGAAGACTGCCAGCTGAAAGCTTGATTTGAGCCTTGTGAAAATGTGAGTACAGAATCTAGCAGAACCATTCCATCCTTCACACGTACAGAAATGTAGACAATAAACCCTACAAAGGTAATAAATGTGTGCTGTTGTAAACCACTACATTTGTGGTAATGTGTTACCATAGAAAACTACTACAACTTTCTGGAAAGACTACAGAATTTGTAAGAATTCACTCTCTTCAGATGGTTGCTACACAGTTATTTCCTTGGTCTTTCCTCATTTAACACCTGGGAGGGAAGCTCTGAGTTTTGGCGCTTAGTTGAGCTCATTCATCAGTGTATAGATTCAGTAGCAACATTCAAAAAGTCACCAGATTAAAACCTCTTCTTTTTCTAATCTCACCTGCTTTCTAAAACCTCTTCTCTACTTCAGGATTATATCTCTGCTTCAGGATAAAGTATCAGTTGATTCTACCCCAAATCAGACTCTCCTCACCAGCAGATTTGAAAGCACTTTGAGTGTGGTGGAGGCACCCAGAGATGAAGAGGTGTCTAAGATTCACTATTTGAAGTGAACAATTACACAGAATGGGCTGTTGCTGTTAGGGGGAATCCAAGGTGAGGGGTGGGGCTTCTAGGGAGTTGGAAGCTTCTATGTCCAGCAGAAGGCAGGCAAATCTGGGCTGTCTATTCCTCTGGGAGCAAATGCAGGCTCCAGAGAAGGACATAGTAAAGCTAGCCAGCAGGTCAGTTCCAGTTTGGACAGGAGGGCACAGTAGGAAGACCCAGAGGAAGGGCACGGTAGTGTGGGAAAGTGCTGGACTGAACCCATTTGAAGGGACCAGGGCAGAGTCAGCTCCGGAAGAATCAGGGCTAAAGGTGGGAGGACTGCAGGCCAATGAACCCCACAGACAGTCCCAGATTGTGTCTCATTCTCATTCCACCTTCCTTTTTAGAGCCGGCTTTTAGTGCTTTGGCCACAGGGTCTTTCTTTTCTTTGTCTGAGAGACATTGTGGAGTAGCAAGAAGCGAAATGAATTAATAGACCTAAGATCTGCCTCAGGCTGAGAGGACTGGAACAGTGTGGGCTGTAGAGGAATTCAGACCAGGAGGTCTCATCTCAGCCTTGTCACTTATATGTGAACTCGAAAATTCTATGAGCCTCAAGTTCTTTGTGAAGTGGGCTTGAAGAAGTCATTTTGTTCTTTGGCTAGTGTATACCTTGTGAAGTCTGACTTTTACAATGTAAGTTATTTGTGTAGGGCAGCTGGCACAGTGTTAGTGTGTACTGGGTTTTTGATAACTAACAGTTGTTTCTATTATATTTTAGATTGCTAACACTCCCAACCTTCCCCTCTTGGAAATTTTTACTTTATTTTTCACCCTGGAGATGTTAAGAGAATATGCAGCCCTCTGAGACATGGAAAACCAAATCAATCAAAATGCTTCTTACCGAGAGGAAGTTACTTACTTGATAAGAATCTTTTTGAGGATATACATTTTTTATATTGTGTGTTGGGAGAATCTTCCCCAGCCAGATGCAGCTCAGCTAGATGTTCCTAGAAAATGTGTCAAGGACTCGACCAGGCGCGGTGGCTCACGCTTGTAATCCCAGCACTTTGGGAGGCCGAGGCGGGCGGATCACGAGGTCAGGAGATCGAGACCACGGTGAAACCCCATCTCTACTAAAAATACAAAAAATTAGCCGGGCGTGGTGGCGGGCGCCTGTAGTCCCAGCTACTCGGAGAGGCTGAAGCAGAATGGTGTGAACCCGGGAGGCGGAGCTTGCAGTGAGCCGAGATTGCGCCACTGCACTCCAGCCTGGGTGACAGAGCGAGACTCCGTCTCAAAAAAAAAAAAAAAAAAAAATGTGTCAAGGACTTCCTCATTCACTCCCATCAAAACACCTATCCCTTGCTTTGAGTTTGCCAAATTACACTCAAGATAATCTAGTTTAAATACCCTATTAATGGAATGGACTCTGCCGTGATATGAATGTGTCTCCCAAAAAGGCAATCCAACAGTACTGTGAGGTAGGACCTGATGAGAAGTAATTAGGCTGTGAGAGATATGCCCTTATAAATGGATTAATACCTTTATCACAAGAGTGGGTTTGTTTCAAAAAGTGTTTGGTCCCCTTTTCTCTTGCTTTCCCTTTCTCACTGCCTCACTTTCTGCCATGGGATGGCCCAGCAAGACATCCCACCCTTGATGCCACCAAACACCTTGATCTTGGACTTCCCAGCCTCCACTACTGTGAAAAAAATTCTTTTCCTTAAAAGTAATCCAGTCTCTGGCATTCCATTATAGCAACACAAAATAAAATAACACAGGCTCTGTCTTTCCCAGGCCAGAGCAAAGAGGGTCAGTAAAGTGGCTTCTGAGCATCCCATGTTAGGACAGTATTACCCTTATTTCTCAGAAACTTGCTGGAGATGATGTGCACAGAACACGTGGTTTGTAGTCTGTGATCAACTGCACTGGAGTTAGGAGAGCACAGGAAACCTTTCATTCCTGCCCCAGGTGAAGATTTCTTTCTGTTTTATCCATGAGCCTAAGCAACTGCTGGAACTACCTGTCCATTCCAGACCTTAGTGTTTCAGCCCTGGACATGTCTTCAGAGAGGATGGCCACTGCTCACCACTCTCAGAGCCTCATCTGACCAACAAAGCACAGTGGCTCACACCTGTAATTCCAGCACTTAGGGAGGCTGAGGCAGGCAGATTGCTTGAGTCCAGGAGTTGGAGAACAGCCTGGGCCACAAGGCAAAACCCTATCTCTACTAAAAGTATAAAAAATTAACCAGGCACGATGGCGTGCACCTGTAGTCTCAGCTACTCAGGAGGCTGAGGTAGGAGAATCACCTGAGCCCAGGATGTTGCGGCTGCAGCGAGTTGTGATCCCACCACTGCACTTCAGCCTGGGTGACAAGAGTGAGGAAAAAAAAAAAAACCCACAACTGATTCACACTGAAAGACTTTCAATTTCCCAAACCTCCAATCCCATTTGCCTTAAGGCATTTACATTTGATGCTCTCATCTAGATAACCCTCTTCCTACATTCTCACTTTCTTTGACTTGTCCTTTAGGACTTAGTGGGTATCTCACCATATTCCTTATGTAATATCTACTCCTAGATTTTAAAACCCAATGAGCACAGGTAGATCTTCCTTATCCTGACATCCTAGCACAAGGCCTTCCAAAGAGCAGATGCTCAATTAATGTTTGAGGAACAAATGAGCCAATGGGCAAAAGGTCTAATTTATTACAACATAATTAATTATATATTCTTGAATAATGTAAGCATATCCTGGCATATATCTTTTAATTTTACGTAACAACAGAATAAAAGTCAATAGGGAATGTAATAATTAGCCATCTTTTACTATTTTCTCTATTTTTTTTTTTTTTGAGATGGAGTCTCGCTCTGTCGCCCAGGCTGGAATGCAGTGGTGCGATCTGGGCTCACTGCAAGCTCCGCCTCCTGGGTTTACACCATTCTCCTGCCTCAGCCTCCTGAGCAGCTGGGACTACAGGAGCCTGCCACCATGCCCGGCTAATTTTTTGTATTTTTAGTAGAGACGGGGTTTCACTGTGTTAGCTAAGATGGTCTTGATCTCCTGACCTCGTGATCCGCCTGCCTCCCAAAGTGCAAGGATTACAGGTGTGAGCTACCGCACTCGGCCCTCTTTGCTCTATTTCTTGATCCCATTTATTACACTCCTAAATTATTTCACATTGAATTAGGAAATGCCTAATTTACTACCATGCTATCGTGTTTCGATCACTAAATAAATGGAGAGTTTCCCAATTAGACTTACAAAGCAATAAATCGCTTACTCTTAATCTTACATACAGAAAAATTTGAGCAATGTCATTCATAAACTTAGATACTGAAGCTACTTTAACCACTTATTAAAGGAACAACATCTTCAAAAAATTCCAAGCCACCACATAGAACTTTAACACAAACATGTTATTCACTGTGTTGTCTCCAGTTCCACCCTCACCTCCCACAGCTCAGAATGTGGATTTCTTTTCAAACACAAAGTGAAGAATCTCCCTCAGACTTTACTGCAGTTGGGAGGAGTTGCTGGACTTAACCTTGGAACGTGCACTGGCCATGGCACTAATGCGAGCCTTGGCTGCAACTCTGGCTCTGGCTCTCTCTTCCTCATCTTGTAAAGCCTCTGTATACCAGGTTGAGAATTCACTGGGAGTTGTATTATTTACCTTGGCCAAAAACTCAAGAACTTTCATCTTGCTGGTTTCAGCATGGGCTCTTGGGCCCCATAGGAATTGATAGCGTGGAGGATCACTGTTGGGCACTTGCTGGTACTCCAGGTAATTTTCTTTCACCAAATCTTTGGTAAGGAGCTTCCTGGGCTCCCCAAACATGAAGTGCTCAATTCCGTCATATAACCCCATCATGTTAAACACTTTCCAGACTTCCTCCTCAGCGACACAATTGCCGTTTGTGAAGATAACACCCAGGACAGTCATCAGCAGGCCAGTCTTGGGCACGCCTGTTTCATCACTCAGCTTTGCATCACAGCCTAGATTTAGTTTGTTGACAAGGACATAGATGTGCTTATTAGGCTCCACTTCCTTCAGGTCAAGACCAAAGATCAGCTCCAGGTGCTCAGAAGCTCTCCTCAGGGTTACAGGGAACTGGCTCTTGGACATTTGGGTTACATTTCTCAGCATATCTGCCTTTGTAATGGGCTCTTTCATTTGGTATTTGTACAGCAAGTAATGCACCAACATAATTACTTTCTCACCTACAAGCCCTCTGGGAAAGCTATCAGTGGCTGCTGGATCTTGTGTGCATCTTGGCCTTTCTTCCATTTGGTCGTTGACTCCTTCGGGATTTCCTGTGTGTGAAGCAGCTGTAGCAGATGTGCTGGTGGATTGGGCTTCCCAAAGTCCGTGGGGATTGTTGGATGTCCCATCAAGTGAACTCTGGGAAACATCCTTCAAACAAGCAGAGGCGGAGGGGGGATATTCTTCCTCCTCTTCTAAAATGGTCAGAGCATCTATCAAATCTTCCAGCCCTCCTCGGGCCTGACGGCGTTTTTCCCTGGCACGGAGTTTACTCTTCTGACCTCGAGGCATGATGACTCTGTTTAGGTGCAGCAGCCAAAAGGGCAGGTGCAGGTCTCTCCGTGACCTGGAGAAGAGAAGATGAAATGGGGTGTGCCCATTCAGCAGACAGATACAACTTTAGCTTTATTGAAGGCCACCTCTTAAAGTTTTCTTGGTGCATTACTCAAGGAAAAACAAGGCCCCTATTCTTTGATTTGCCTGCCCCCTGAGTATTCTGTGAAATAACTAGGGTGTGTTTTAGGTTGCCACTTGCCAGATCTGCCTGGGGCTTACTGGGTGATGACAGCCAGGCCTGGCAGGTCCAGGCTTTGTGGAGGCCCCTTTGTTCTTGGGTAGGGACTCTTTTCTTAGTTCATATTCAGAACTGTCCTCTTGATTTCTGGCAGGTTCTGGGATCCCTCTACTCTACTGACCCCTCATTTCAGTCCCCTCATTTCCCTACTACCCTGGTAGAGAAACTGAAAGAGAAACTCATCTGACCACACCTGCCTGAGGATATCCAGGATGACTACAATAGAAAAGCTCTGAGGGACTGTCTATATTCTGGGATCCTTAGCGTTCTCATTCTTCACTCAGGGTTTTCACTTTGGCTTCTGCTAGGCCCTGGGACTTCACCCTGTGATGGCCTGAGACCTATCCCCTCAGAGCGAGGCCCTCACATCTCTGAGTTACAAAAGGAGAAAGTGAGAGAGACCTCAGCCTAACATATCTACCCCACAGTCCCTCAGGGTTGACAGCATAGATGGGACTCTGTGCTGTCCCCTTTTGATCTGGGGTGGATGGCTCCCTCAGAACTCAGGATTCTTTTTACTCTCCTTAGGGCTTGGGACTCCTCCTCTGCTGACCAGAGGCTGACACTCTGGTCCAACGCCCTCCCCTCCCTGAGTTCTCACCAGAATTCAGAAGGTGCTTCATCAGGCCCTGTCCTGGACCTGTCATGAATCCATGGGGCCCATCTTTTGGAGTGGAAGTCCCCCTCAAACTTCACTCAAGATCCTTGTATTCCCTTTTGGTAAGGCCTCAAAATAGCTCTTCTGACAACCTAAACCTCTTCACTTCTTTGAGAAAGCAGTAATGGAATTCAGAAGGTGTCACAATAGCCACTCCAACCTGGGGCCTCCCTGGGCTGACAGCAGGGGCAGACTCTGTTATGAACCCCTCTCTTTTGTGGTGGGTGGTTCCTTCTGACCTCACTCAGTTTCCTCACCTTTACTTCTGTTAGGGCCTGGGACTCTTATCTGCTGGCCTGAGGCCGTAACCTTGGTCCAATGCTGTCTTCTCCTTGAATTTCCAAAGAGGGAATTCAGAGGGTGCTATATAAGAGGTTTTTTTTTTGCCCAAGGTTGGCTACCACTAACAGCAAGGGCATGGCTATTACCCTTACACCTCACAAAGGGTCTTTATCTTACCTCCTAGCAGGGCCTGGAACTCCTCCCTCTGCTGATTTAACACCTCCCTCTGGCACCAGTTTTTTAACTTCCCTAAAACTCCAGAGATGGAACTCAGAGACTGTTATATCTGGCCACTCCATTCATGGGCTTCTCAGGCCTGAAAACAGGAGCCTGGATGCTGTGGGGCCCTTCTGATCTGGTGTGGATAGTTGCTTCAAATATTAGGGTCTTCACCATCACTGTTGAAAGGTCTGGAATCCTGCTTTCTACTGGTCTGATGCCAAAGCGTGGTTCAATGCTGTCACCTCCCAGGATCCTGGGAATTCAAAGGGCACTACATCAGAGGATCCCTGTCCAGGGCCTCCCAGAGCTTACACAGGGCTGGGATTCTGTTGGCCCTTCTCTCTTCTGGTGTAACGAGTGTCCTCAGATCTCACTTAAGGTCTTTAACTTAACTCCTGACAGGACCTGGAAATCTCTGGAACTCATCTTTTCTGCTGATTTGAGGCTACCCTGCTCAGACTAATGCCTTCATTCTTCTGAGAAGTTAGAGTCAGAAGTTGGGGAAGCCAATTCTAGCCACCCCCATATGGGACCTAGTGCTGAGGGCAGGGGTGCAGCTCTTAGAAGTAAGGGGGTGGCTTGTGTTTTGTGGGAGTGGGGAATTCTGACAGAAGTTGCATAGAGGTCTTTCATTGACTCTGGGGGGCCTGGACGACTCCTCCTCCTGATCTGAGTCACTCAGCTTTAAAACAAAGCCTTCGTCCCCAACCACTTCACCCCACAGTCCCATATCCCTGGACTACAGAGGGTGAAGTGAGGAGGCTTCTGGGCTGAGCAGTCTGTTATGGAGTGGGTGACTCTTTCAAAACTTCCTCAGGGTCTTCATTTATTTCTTTTAGAGACTGGGACTCCTCCCTCTGTGGATCTAAGAATGACACCCGGTCCAATGCCCCTACCTCACAGTGAGAAGTGATGTAAATTTTACTACAGATCATGTGATAACTTTGCAAATGGCTAGTGCAGAATCCCCCTTTATAAAAATTTTCAGTTGATTCGAATCAAGTCAGGATTATAACAGTAATGAAGACAGAGATTTGGACTCCACCTATACTTGTTACCTGCAGTCAATTCAATAAGGAACTGCAGCATCTACAATGGTTCTCCATCTACTCTGGAAATACTTGCCTTGAAAACCAGCACCCTACTACAGGGTTTGGTGGCAACAAAGGCCACCAGACACAGCAACAAAAAATCATCCCTCCGTTCTGCAAAGAAGTCAGTGATATTAGGAAGTATTCGGAGTTGGGGATAACATCTGGATCCTTTTTTAAAGACATATGCACGCTCAGCCTTTTAGTTACAGTCAGTGAGGTAGTTAGTCTCAGGAAATCCCTCCTCCAACTCCCTCCTCCTTGAATCTACACTATGCCACTACTTATTGGTACTACTTGCCCTGTTTTAACTGTCATTAATCAGCAATCACGTCTATTTGCACAGCTTCAACCTCAGTGGTAGGAGGGCCACATACTCAAGGGGGGCCACATATACAAGGGCCACATACATTCTTTCTTATAGGCATCAAGACAGCTCTCAACCCTGCTACACTGGAAAGGGTGCACTGAACGACCACAGTAGTGAAGAGATGTAGCTCTCCCAGAATCAATTAATATCGTAACTGGGTGATGCAGGGGAGCAAGCCACACTCTGCCTGAGAAGTGGGAAGGGAAGACTCTAGCAGATCATGCCTCTGGACAGCTCAGCCTACAACTTCATGCTGGTAATGATGATTCAGAAATTGCCAAGGCTATTCAGAAAAGTTGTCCAAGACACCACCAGTTTCCTCATCTTTACTCCTTCTTGTCCCATTGCTACCCCATGCTGAACTCTGGATACAGATCCCAGACTACCCCGTGCCCTGAGTTCTCTGGACTTTGTTTAGCTTATGCTCTCTCTCGTGGATTCTGGAAATTGTTCTAGTGCCCAGTTTTCCTGATGTCCTTCACTAATTGAGGTTTTCTTGTTAAGGCACATTTCCTGGAACCTTGTCATTCCGAGTAAATCCTTTCTTCTCAAAGTAAAGAGAAATGTGTTATTGAAATATCAAAATTCTAAGGCATATTGTGCAGCAATATGTAAACAGTTATCAATGTATATTTAAAACTCACAGTAACCAGGCACAGTGGCTCCCAACTGTACTCCTAGCTACTTGAAAGGCTGAGGTGGGAGGATTGCTTGAGCTCAGGAGTTCTAGGCTGTACTGAGTTATGATCACATCACTGCACTCCAGTCTGGGCAACAGAGCGAGGCACCGTCTCTAAAAAAAAATAAATAAGTAAATAAAAATTAAGAAGAAAAAGGAGCAAACAAAAACAAAAAAACCTTCACAGTGTATTTTTGTTGCACATGTATATAAGAAAAAGCCTATAATACATTTAAAAATACTACATGCAGGATTTAAAAAATGTGGTTACATATGAGGAGGTATTGAATTTTGGAGGGACATAGTAAGGAAGTGAAATTTTGATTTATCTGTATTAGAATTTTTGGCAATAAGAATACATGCACTATTTTCTTGGTAATTAAAATATTTAAATAATAATAACAATGGAATTAGTAGTTGTGTATTGTACAGATAAAATATGTATGAGATGTAATGGCAAAAGGCTGAAATCTGAATGGCTTAACACACTAAAAGTTTATCTCTTATGCAAATAAATTTTGACATTAATTAATAGGGAATTTTTGCTGTCAGGTGTCCCAGGGATCCATGCTGCTTCTATACTGTGGCTCCATATCTCAGCATGGAAGAGAAAGCATGGAGGTGGCAGACTGGCTCTCAAACACTTTGATCTGAAAGGGAAAAGCATGCTACTGTTCATATTTCAGTGTCAAGGGGGGTAGTCACATGACCTTTCCAAACTACAAGTGGACTGGCAATGTAGTCTCCATATGAACCAAGGATGGAAAGCAAGACACAAAGTGGATGAGCACTTGCAGTCTGTCCAATTAACTATTACAACAGTAAAAGCTCAATAAAAGCTACTACTATAAATTTGTTATGACAACACCCTTCTTAAGTCTTGGAGGAGTTTCTGAGAATATCAAATATCTTTGCTAAACAACAACATTTCCTAGAGTCTATATATGACAGGTAATTTCAAATCCAGAATCACACTAATTTTCAAAACGATCCTGTAAATCTCAGCAAGGAGGGTTCACCCCGCTGCACTCAATAACACCTTTCTGCACTGACCTTTTCAATGACCTCTATAATCTCAAGAGACTGAAAAATTTCTTCCTTCTTTTGATGTATTGTTAAAAACATAACTTGTGAGTCCTGCTACCCACCACCTGATGAACATGTACACCTGAGCACATGTACAGGTGCCCTTAGGCGCAATGAAAAACCAGGATTTTCCCTTGGGGCAGATATAGACAAGAATCAGGAGAATGATAGCGAATTATGGTTTTTCTTTTCTTATCAAAGCTGGCATGTCTGCCAGAGAGACATATTCTACCTCTGTGGTAGACTGAATAATTGCTCCACGAAGATTCACATATCCTCATTCCTGAAACCCATGAATATGTTATGTTACATGGCCAAAGGCACTTTGCAAATATAATTAAAATTATGAAACTGACCTGAAAATAGGGAGATTACACTGGATTGCCTACATGGGCCAAATCTAATTATATGAGCCCTTAACAAGCAGAGAAGTTTCTTCATCTGGAGGCAGAAGAGATATGCAGCAGAGAGAGAAGTTAGAGAAATTCCAAGCATGAGACAGGTTCAATGTCCCAAGTCTGACTCAAAAGTAGAGGCCCACATGCAAAGACCAGAGACAGGCCTGGAGAAAATATAGCAGCTCCAACTGATAGCCTGAAAGGAGACTTACTCCTCACTCTTCTTACAACCACAAAGAACTGGGTTCCTCATATAATGACCTGAATAAGCCTGAAATGGGATTCTTCACAGTGTGTGCCAATAAGAAGCCAGGCTTTGACAGCTTGATTTGGGCCTATGTAACCCTGAGCAAAGAAACCAGCAGAACCAACCCATACTTCTCACCTACAGAAGGGTGATATAATCCATATGTTATTTTAAGTGTCTTACTGCATGGCATTTGTTATGTCAGCATAGAAATCTACTATATGCTCCCAGTACACCAGGATTTTTAGGAATCCAATTTCTGGACATGGACAGTTATTTCCTAGGTCCTTCCTTATCCACCACTTGAGACAGAGGCTTTGATATTTTTACCATTCAGTTAAGCTCACTTACTAGTGTATGGATTCAGTGCTAGTCTCAAATAAGTCACCAGATTACATTCTCCTCTCTTTCTAACTTCATCTGCTTTCTACACCTCCTCTCTAACTTCAGACTTATCTTTCAAGGTTAGATTCTGTTCCAAGTCTGGCCTGACTCACAGGCAGACTTGGAAAAAACCTTGAGTGTGGTGGAATTACCCAGAGCAGATGAGCAGGTATGTAGTGTTCACTGCCAAAGTAAACAATTACATGGAAGGGGCTGTTATCAGAGAAGTTCCAAGTGAGCGATGTGACAAAACAGAGGACATCTGCAGGGAGTTGGAATGCTCTAAGTCAGGAGAAAGGAAGGAAAATTATTCTGGGCTTCCTTTCTCATAGGGAGCAGGGTGCAGCCTTCATGGAAGGAAGCAGGGAAGAGCTGGACAGCAGGTAAGGATCCAGATTTGGGCAGAAGGACTCACAGGGGCTGACTCAAGGAAAGAACAGTGTAATTTGGGAAGTGCTGGGTCTGGTCCCAAGTGCCAGCACCCGGGCAAAATCAGCTCCCAAAGAACCCTGGAGCTAGGGGTGGATGGACCCTACGAAAATGAGGCCCACGGGCAGTCCCCAAATGGAGTTCAATTCTCATTTTCTCCATTATTTATTACATCTGGATTTGGTACACTGGCCCCAGGTTCCTTCTTTTTATTGCCTAGAGACACGGTGCAGTAGTGAGAAGGGAAATGAATTAAAAGACAGACATCTGCTTCATGCAGGAAGGAGTGGAACAGTGTGGGTTCTAAACAAATTCAGACTATGGTTCTAATTTTGACACTTATGAACCATGTGAAGTCAGGAAAATTGCAAAGCTCTATGAGGCTCAGGCTTTTTGTGAAGTGACCTTGATAAGCCTTGCCTTGTAGGATTTCTGGGTTGTATGTAATGTATGAAAACTCTGGGCACAGTGCCTATTATTTATTGCATTTTTAATAACTAGCGTTTTTCACTATTATTAGTTTGACCCCAGGCCCTCACAAATATCAATAAATGTATGACTTATTATCACTTATAATCTTGGATTCTTAAGCTACTTTAAACTTCTATTAAAAGGAACAACGTTTAAATATCCAAGTTGCCCAGAACACGTTATGTACTGTGTTATAACGAGAAACAGCCAACCCTCCACTAGTGAAACACTGACTGTCCTCTTCAAAAACACAGTAAAGCATTTTCCTCAGCCTTCACTTGGAGGAGGAAAGGCTGCTGGACATGGCCTTGGAATGCGCACTGCCATGGCGGCAGTACGGGCCCTGGCTGCAATTCTGGTTTGGGATCTCTCTTCCACATCTTTCAAAGCCTCTTCATAATGGGATGGGAAGGCACTGGGGACTGTACCATGGATCTTGGCCAAAAACTCTAGGACTTTCATCTTGCTGGTTTCAGCATAGGCTCATGGATGCCACAGGAATTCATAGCTTGGAGGACTGCTGTTGGGCACTTCCCGATACTCCAGGTACTGCTCTTGCACTAAATCTTTGGTGAGGAGGTTCCTGGGCTCTCCACAGATGACGTGCTCCTGTCCCTCGTATACCCCCATCATATTTAGCATCTTCCAGACTTCCTCCTAAGGGGCACAACTCCCCTGCCTGAAGATCGCACTCAGGACGGTCATCAGCAGGCCAGTTTTAGGCAAACTTCTGTTAGGATTCATTCTTGTGTCATGGCCTAATTCTAGTTTGTTGACAAGGACATAGATGCTTTTGTTGGGATCCACTTCTTTCACCTCAAGGTCAAAGACCAACTCCACGTGATCAGAAGCTCTCCTTAGGATCTCAGGGAAGTGGCTCTTGTACGTCTGGATTACATTTTTCAGCATATCTGCCTTTGTAACGGGCTCTTGCATTTGATACTTGTACAGCAGGTAATGCATCAACATAGCAATCTTCTTATCCATAGGGCCTCTGGGCCACTGCCCAGTGGTTGCCTGGGCCTGTGAGGCATTTGACCTTTCCTCAACTTGGCTGTCGATGCCTTCATTAGATGCTGTGCATGAAACAGCTGCAGCAGTGGTGATGGCTAGAGCTATCCCAGGCTCTTGCTCATTGCTGGGTGTTTCGACAGCAGATGACCTCTCAGGACTATCTTTGAAATGAGGAGATGAAGTGAGAGACTCTCCTTCCTCTGCTGCAGTGACTTGAGCACCTTCCACATCCTTGGGCTCTTCTCGAGCTTGGCGGCATTTCTCACGGGCACGGGGCTTACTTTTCTGACCCTGAGGCATGATGACTCTGCTCAGAGACTAGTAGTGTGAGACAGATGGCAGGTGATGAAGTTACTTCAAGGAAAGATGGTGTGATCCTCCAGCAGGAAGACATCACCTTGACTTTATGGAAGTTGCTTCTGTAGGTTTCTTTGAGAACACTGTTCAAGGATCCTGAGGCTACTCTTCTCTGAAGGGCCTCTCCCCTGAGGAATCAGTGGAAGTAACTAGACTGTACCTTTGCTGACGCCTGCCAGTCTTACTTGCATCTTACTGGGACTGATACAGTGACTGGCAGGTCCAGACTATATGGAGCTTCCTTTTTTTCTGGGGTAGATGATGTTTCTTTCAATTCACATTCAGGGCCATCACCTTGACTTCTGGCAGGACCTGTTATCTCACTGCTTAACTGTTTTGATGCTGACTCCCTCATTCCAAAGCGCTCATATCCTTGACTCCCCAGACGAGGAATTGAGGGGGAATCTCATGTGACCACATTTGCAGGAGGACATTGTGAAATGGCAGCAATGCAGAGATCGGTGAGACCCTCTTTATCTTGAGGTAGTTTTCGGTCCTCACTCAGTCCTTACTTTTGCTTCTTGGAGGGTCTGATTGCCCTCCTTTTGCTTACCCGAAACCTATCCCCTCCAAGCAAGGCCTTCACATTCCTGACATTCCTGATAAAGATATTAGGGAGGCCTCAGATATATCTTCCCCAGGGACCCCTATCAGGAATGACAGCACTCTTAGGGCTCTATGAATCCTCTTTTTCTTCTGGAAATTCAGGTTCCTCCTAATGACTCCTCACCTTGACAGCCTCATACCTTCCCCTCTGAGGACTTGAGGCCTATACCAATCAGAGAAAGGCCCTCTTCCACCTGATATCCCAGAGTATGCAGTTGGAGGGAGGGGGTGGGGTGCGTTCAGAATGACAAATCTGCCCAGGGCTTCCCAAGGCTGACCACAGAGGCAGTGCCTAGCCCCACTGGTCCTCACTTTGACTTCCATAAGGACCTGAGTCACCTTCCTCTAATGACCTGCCACTGACTGCCCTGTCAAATCTATGTCCTCATCACCCTGTGACCACTAAGGATAAATTGAGGGATACGTTAGCCTGAGAGTCATGCTGAAAGGCTACCAAGGCTCATAGTAGTGATACTCTGTTGGGTCCCCTTTGTTCTGGGGAAGAAAGTCCCTTCAGTCTTTGCTCCGGGTTCTAAACTAAACTCCTGGTTACCCCCAAAGACTCCTCCCACCTCTGACCTGAATGCGCTAGCCTTAGTTTGTACCCTTCCCCATGACCACTGCCAGAATATGAAGCGAGGGGTCACCTGGGCCTTACAGCCACGCCAGGGACCTCCCAGGACTTACAGGAAGGGCAGGATTCTGTAAGGCCACCATCTTTATGGGAAGCTAGTTTCCACACAGGGGCATTTCATTAACATGTGGCAGAGCATAGTGTGTCCGGAATTGGTGGGTTCTTGGTCTCACTGACTTCAAGAATGAAGCCGCAGACCCTCGCGGTAAGTGCTACAGTTCTTAAAGGTGGCGTGTCTGGAGTTTGTTCCCTCTGATGTTCGGATGTGTTCAGAGTTTCTTCCTTCTGGTGGGTTCGTGGTCTCGCTGGCTCAGCAGTGAAGCTGCAGACCTTCCCGGTGAGTGTTACAGTTCATAAAGGCAGTGTGGACACAAAGAGGCAGCAGCAGCAAGATTTACCGCAAAGAGCGAAAGAACAAAGCTTCCACACTGTGGAAGGGGACCCCAGCAGGTTGCTACTGCTGGCTCGGGCAGCCTGCTTTTATTCTGTTATCTGGCCCCACCCACATCCTGCTGATTGGTCCATTTTACAGAGCCCAGTGGTCTGTTCTGAGAGGGCGCTGATTGGTGCGTTTACAATCCCTGAGCTAGACACAAAGCTTCTCCACGTCCCCACTAGATTAGCTAGATACAGAGTGTGGACACAAAGGTTCTCGAAGTTCCCACCAGAGTAGCTGGATACAGAGTGTCGATTGGTGCATGCACGAACCCTGAGCTAGACACAGGGTGCTGATTGGTGTGTTTACAAACCTTGAGCTAGATAGAGTGCCAATTGGTGTATTTACAATCCCCTAGCTAGACATAAAGGTTCTCCAAGTCCCCACCAATCAGGAGCCCAGCTGGCTTCACCCAGTGGATCCCAAACCGGGGCGCGGTTGGAGCTGCCTGACAGTCCTGCGCCGTGCGCCTGCACTCCTCAGCCCTTGGGTGGTCGATGGGAGCGGGCGCCCTAGAGCAGGGGGCGGTGCTAGTAGGGGAAGCTCTGCCGCACCGGAGCCCACGGGGGGTGAGGGGGGGAGGCTCAAGAATGGCAGGCTGCAGGTCCTGAGCCCTGCCCCACCGGAAGGCAGCTAAGGCCCGGCGAGAAATTGAGCACAGCAGCTGCTGGCCCAGGTGCTAAGCCCCTCACTGCCCGGGCCAGCGGGGCCTGCTGGCCGCTCTGAATGTGGGGCCTGCCAAGCCCACGCGCTGGGAACTAGTGCTGGCCCGCAAGCGCCACGCGCAGCCCCGGTTCCCGCCTGCGCCTCTCCCTCCACACCTCCCCGCAAGCTGAGAGAGCCGGCTCCGCCCTTGGCTAGCCCAGAAAGGGGCTCCCAAAGTGCAGCGGGGTGCTGAAGGGCTCCTCAAGTGCCACCAAAGTGGGAGCCCAGGCAGAGGAGGTGCCAAGAGCGAGCGAGGGCTGTGAGGGCTGCCAGCATGCTGTCACCTCTCAATAGGACTCCTTCCCCTGCTGCCCGAGGCAAACACTGTGGTCCAATACCCTCACCTCCTTGAGAGGTTAAAGGTGGAAATTCCAGCTACCCCTACATAGGATCAGCCAGGCCTGAGAGCAGAGGCTGGGCTCTGTGGGGACCGGTCTGCTATGGCAGAAAGGGAGTTTTATGGAACTCACCCTTTATTGACTCCTGGAGGGTTCTAAGACCCTAATCTCAGGTGGCTTGATGCCAACACCTTAGTCCAATGCCATCACTTCCCTGACTCTCCAGAAGAATAATGCAGAGTGCGATACCTAAGAGGATCCCTGACCAGGGCTTTTTCGGCTTAAGGCCGAGGCCGGACGGCATGGCGTTCTTTCTTTTGCAGTAGGGGTTCCCCTCAAACGTTATTCAGTGTCTTTGCCTTACCTCCTGGCAGGGCCTGGATGCCTTCCTCTGCTGACCAGATACCAACCGCCTCACTGCAAGGCCTCACCTCCCACGGACAGCAGAAGCGGAAGTGTGCGTGACATCCGGGCATCCTGCCCACGGACCTAAGGGCTGCCAGCAAGGGCGGCGTGGCATGACTTTCTGTAGCGCCCCCTTTGTTATGGAGTAGTAGTAATATTAAGTCCTCCTCTCGGAAGTAGATCCATGTTTTCCCTCCTAATTCATTGATTAAAGGCTCCTTAGGGAAATAATAACCCTTTATTGACTCCTGGAGGGTTCTAAGACCCCAATCTCTGGTGGCTTGATGCCAACACCTTAGCCCAATGCTATCACTTCCCTGACTCTCCAGAGGAATAATGCAGAGTGCGATACCTAAGAGGATCCCCGCCCAAGGCTTTTGCGGCTTAAGGCCGAGGCCGGACGGCATGGCGTTCTTTCTTTTGTGGTAGTGGGTCCCCTCAAATGCTATTTAATGCCTTACCTCCTGGCGGGGCCTGGATGCCTTTCTCTGCTGACCAGATACCAATCGCCTCACTGCAAGGCCTCACCTTCCACGGACGGCAGAAGCGGAAGTGTACGTGACATCCGGGCATCCTGGCCACGGCCCGAAGGGCTGCCAGCAAGGGCGGCGTGGCGTGACTTTCTGTGGCGCCCTGTTTGTTATGGAGTAGTAGTAAAGTTCTCTCGGAAGTAGATCTATATTTTGGCTCCTTGTTCATTGATTACAGGCTCCTTAGAGAAACAATCACCGAACAATAAGCTCTGGACAGTTTCGCAACATAAACCGTTACGGATAATGGGTTTGCGTTCCAGGCTTGAGAGGAGAAGAGAGGCTGCAGCACAAAGGTAGGGTGCCCAAGACAGATTCTGAGATGTCGAAGCAAGTGCATTATGACTATGGAGTCTCTTCACTGGCGAAATGTAGACATTGGGAACTTTCTGTTCTAAAAGATCTACTTTTTATAGAGAAGCCATAGATGTACACAATTTTGTGAAACCCAGATCTCTTGACTTTATCTAACATTGCATTGTATTGTGCAGTGAAATTCATTTTAATTATGATCTCATTTGTTCCACCAAATATATTATATGCATGTTCTATTACTACTGCTTTGTGAGGCAAGGCTTTTGATTTTGCTACAGTGATTTATATACCACTTTTCAGAAGTCATTTATTCATTTGGATCGGGTGTGGTCTTTTCCTTTGGATTTTCTAAAATGATGATCACATTTTCACCAAATAATTTATATTTCTATTAAATATTTCCAAGTTACATTTGTTTTTATAGTCTTATCCTCTTGCCATGTATTCAGCATACATTTATGTCTGGTTCCTTGCTTTAATGAGAATGCGTCCAACGTTTAGCATTTCACATTTAAGTTTGTTTGCCATAGGTTTTAGGAAATGAAATTTATCTTCTGATGTTAGTTTGTGGAA
Organism: Symphalangus syndactylus; assembly: GCF_028878055.3. Lineage (NCBI taxonomy): Eukaryota > Metazoa > Chordata > Mammalia > Primates > Hylobatidae > Symphalangus > Symphalangus syndactylus. The sequence continues at coordinate 41,895,846 of NC_072447.2, read as the reverse complement.
TGTTATCAAGCATTTGTGTTGAATTTTTTTTGAAAAATTTTTCTGTACCTCAGTACATGATCGAATGCCCATTTAAAAAAATCTAATGGCCGAGCACAGCTACTCGGGAGGCTGACACATTACAATTGCTGGAGCCCAAGAGATCGACACCAGTCGGCAACATAGTGGGAGTCGGTCGCTATAAAAAATTAAAAAAAAAAATTAGACGGACACGGTGGCACGCACCTGTAGTCCCAGCCACTCTGGAGGCTGAGGCCCAAGGATCTTTTGAGTCCAAGCAGGTCGAGGTTGCTCCAGTCTGGGCGCCAGAGCAAGACCTATCTCGAATAATAATAATAATAATAATAATCTAATCTGTTAGTGTGAGAATATTTTAGGCAATTTTTTTCTAATGTTGTATTATCTTTACATTTCATGGATACGGACTTTTTTTCCATTGAATTAACTGCAATATTGGACCTGCTATGTGTTTATTGAGGATCTTCGCCTCTGTGTGGGTGAACTTGGCTCAGCTGTTCCCCTCCCCGCACCCAGGGTATCATCAGCTGTTTTTTTTGTTTGTTTGTTTGTTTTTTGTTTTTTTAATCAAAGAAAGCTAGCCTGGGAAAATGAGTTGAACATCATAAGATGGTGGTTATTTTTGTGTTTACATAAGATGGTCAGTTTTTCACTGCTTATTTGGTAGAACTGGTCCCAAAATGCCTGGTCCCAAAACATTTGAGGGTGGCTGGAGCTTTGATCAGTTTCATTTTGCGTTTCGCAGTTACAGATTTTTATTTCTATTTGGATTAATTGGGCCATTCATATTTTCCTAAATAATGGTCTGTTTTCGTTTGGGGTTTCAAATTTAATGATTATATATATTCTTTTTATTGTAGAAATTCTCAAATATATTCTACTGTAGAGAGAATATACCTGGAACTCAGAATCAACACATGGCCAACCTGGCTTCGTCTATACTCACACATAACACCATGTCTGCCAGTGGAATAATGTGAAACAAATCCTAGACATCACATCATTTCATCTTTAAATATTTCAGTATGTGTTTTTAAAGACAGAAATATCAACCAATAACACTACCCCACCTTATAAAATTAACTCCTTCATGTAATTAACTGTCCAGTTATTTTCACATTTACCCACTGACATCATTTAAGTGTGTTTTTTCTTGAACCTGGGTCCAAATAAATCTAATCATTATCATTGCACTTTATGACCATTAATTTATACATTCTTCCCCCCAACACACATACATTACTTCTTTATCCCTGCAATCTTTGTTTTTACAAAAAAACAGATCTTATGCTCTGTTCAGTTTCACATGGTCTGGATTTTGCTTTGTGCAACATTAATGTCATTCTTTTCTGTATTTCTTTCAATTGGTAGAGGTTTTATCATATTAAAATTTAATTTTTATTCTCTCTCTTGTTTTATTTGGAAAGATCACTTTACAGGTGATGTGAACTTTCATTACGAGGAAGTAACTTCCATTATGAGGGAGACGGAATATTTGTCTCCCTTTTTGTTGATGTTGGCAGTCTTTGAAAATTAGTATATTTATCCATTAATTAATTAGGGGTTGCAAAATGTTAATTTTTCTAATTCTGCCATTCCTTCTGATTTCATTAGATGAAATATATCTTTATGTAGAAATCATCCCTTGTCTATCATTTGTTAATGATATTTACGGTGTTCTCTTATGGTATTCAAGTTCCTTCTGCACCTATATTTTGAACAATATTTTAAAACTACTATCACTTAGTTTTCTTTTGTAATTGAAGATGTCTATAAAATTGTCTCCTATATAAATCTTTTAAAAGAATAGGCTTTTGTTAGTTGGCTCCACTGTCTTAATTAATCATTCCTGCATTTATCTTAGTTATTTCCTATGTTTTATTTCTTTGGGTTAAATATGGTTTTATTTCTCTCGCTTCTTGAAGTTTTGCATGTTTAAAATATTTCTGTTTTTTTTCTAATCAATTTATTTAAGGCTGTAAATATTCCTTTGTGTACCATCTGATTTGTTTCCCACAACTAATGCTATAGAGTTTTATGTGCAGTGCTTGATTATTTTACAAGCTGAATGTATCTCTGTATTCCTTATGCTCTTAGAATTTTTTGAATATGTGTGTGCAAATGCTAGTGAGTGCAAAAATTATTTTGGGGAAGGATGTGAAGAAGAGAGACATAGTTATTTAGAGGAGGTTTCAGTCTCCCAGGGATGTTTTGTTTTGGTTACATACAATATAAAAGACTTGAACACATTTTACTGCTAGTGACTCAGTTAAGGCTTTCCTATGAATGAAATGGTCTCACAGTAGAAAAATCAATCAATATAATTAGCCAAGTATAACTGTTAAAAATTATCCAGGAAAACAGAAATTACTTTAAATACATAGGTCAGGTTGAATATGATGCACAAAATTTGTTTCTCAAGTGATGGAGAAGCCAAACAGGGGAGAGGCGGGCAAGCCAATATTTGGCAGCTTAAGAAATTTTCTTCAGTCTCTAGGATAGAAACAAATAAAGGAGATAATGTTAATGGAGCCTTGGAGTTGGGGTCAATAGGATCTGGAACTAAGGTGGATAAGTATGATGAGGGTGAGAGCCATGGAGAAGATGTAAACCTTGAAAGCAGTTGAAGGCACCTGATGCAGAGAGAGAAAATAAAAAATTAACTCTAGCTGCTTCTGTCCGCCTGTACTGTACTAACCTCCTGCTGGTGCCTTCTGTTGCCTGAACCATGATGGCAGCCAAATGTTTGAGAACATAGGAATTGCAGCCTACAATCATCTCCTGAACACTGGAGAACAGAGCAAGGAAAGAGAGAGAAATGGATCTGAGGCCAATCAGGTCAAGGACTGGCATATTGCCTTGACATATTGTGAGAAAAATCATATCTAAATTGATACAGAAAAGTATTTTGTAAAAATCAGCATTAATTCATGATAAGAGATGTTATCAAAGTAGATAAAGGATATCTACCAAAATCTATAGCAAATATTCTACTTAGTAGAAAAACATTGGCTACTGGAAAATAGATAAGAATAGCTGCTATCGCTATTTTTATTCCACATTATAATAGGGGTTCCTGCCAATGCAGTAATGGGAAACAGATGAAATAAAAGGATTGGAAAATAAGATGATTTAGATGTCAGTTCTCAAATTATCTTTAATCAAAATCCCAGAAGGATTTTTGTAGAAGTTAATACACTGACTGTAAAATTAATATGGACATGTAATTGACCAAGAATAGCCAAAACGACTTTGCAAAACAAGAGCAAAATAAGAGGGCTAATACTACCCAATCTCAAGACTTACTATAAAATTAAAGTAATCATGACAGTGTGGCATTTTTGTAAAGACAGGCAAATAGATCAGCGAAACAGAATAGAAATACCAACAATAGACTTCAGCATATATAAGCAGCTGATTGACAGCCACGGTGCAAAGGCAATTCAGTGAAGAAGGGATAATCCTTTCAACATAGGATGATGGAACAGTTGGAAATACACACACACACAACACAACACAAAACAAAGCAAACAAAACAAAAACTTTCAATCCACTCCTTTCACCATATAGAAAATTAACTAAAAATAGATCACCAACTTAAATGTAAAATCCAGAACTATAAAACTACTAGGAAGGAAACATAAGATAAAACCTTTGTGATCTTTGGCTGGGCAAATATTTCTTAGGCACAACTCCAAAAATACAATCCATAAAATAACAAATTGATTAATTTGACTTTACCAAAATTGAAAACATATTTTCTTTAAAAGGCACTGCTAAGAGAATGAAAAGACAATCTATAGAATGGGATAAAATTTTTGTAAAGCATATATGTGAGAAAGGAGTTGTAATCCAGCACTTAAAATAATTCTCAAAACTCAGTAAGAAAATAAACAACCTGATATAAATGGGCAAAAGGCTTGAACAGACAGTTCAAGAAAGGACAGTTATAAATGTCAAAGAAGCACATAAAATGCTCAACATCATTAGGCATTAGTGAAATAAAAATTAAAACCCCAGTAAGATACTATTACACACCTATTAGAATATGTACAATTAAAATGACTGACTGTACTAAGTATTGCCAAAGACGTGAAGGAACTCTCACACCTTGCTGGTGGAAATGTAAATTGGACATCCACTTTGGAAAACAGTTTGGCAGTTACTCAAGAATTTAGACATACACATGCAATATGACCTAATTATTATACTCCCAGGAAATAAGGGCATATGTCTGTGCAAAGATGTGTATACAAAAGTTCATGGAAGCTTTATTTGTAATAGTGAAAAACTGGAAATAACTCAGATGTCCATCAATAGGTGACTAGATAAACTGTATTATACACAATAAAATATTATTCAGCAATAAATTGAACTATTGATACATGCTATAACATGGATATATTTCTCAATAATTATTCTGAGTGTTAGCCAGACAAAATAGTACATATTATGTTATTCCGTTTTTATAAAATTGTAGGAGATGAAAACTAATGCATAGTGACAGAAAGATAGTTGCCTGTGGACAGAGAGGAGTGCAAAAGAGCTTACAAAGGAACATGAGAAAAGTTTTGGGGGTGATGGTGATTGACATATTCATTGTCTTGAATGTTATGGTGGTTAAATGGAGGCATAGATATGTCAAAACTTATCAAATTGTATGTGCTTTATTGTATTCCAATTGCATCTTTAAAAAGCCATTACAAATTCTGGAACAAGCAAATCTAATATACAGTTGAAATCAAAACTGTAGAAGAGGGGTGATGTGGAGGTGTTTTATTGTGATTAGCTTGGAAAGACATGATTGATCTTTATGATGCACTAAAATTTTACCCTATATTTTGATTGGGGATGGGTTACACACATGTATGCATATGTACATTTAGGTTCTGGCATATGTCCTATTAATACTATTTCATAATAATAATAATACACACATTGTATCAGAATAGAACCACAAGGATCTTTGAGGAAAACAAATATCCAATAAGCTTTATATGGGTTATGCTTAATTAGGCATTTTATTTAATTTGTTAATAAGCATAGGTCAAATATTACTTAATTATTTTTAGCTTTGTAGATGCCCAATATTTGGGTAATTTCATTAGATTTTCAATTTCATATAACCGTGATAGTATTGTATATTACTCAACTGATTTTTGAAATCTCAGACATTTTAAGACTCACTTTATTGCTTAGTCTATAATTGATTCCTCATATTTTTGGTCATAATTAACCAAATTCCAAATTTCACAATAACAAAAATAACAAGGTGAAGGTGCTTTGTAATTAATTCTAATTAAGTTCTAGGTGAGTAACTTTTTGAAGCCAGAACTATTATAAGACAATCATATAGGTGGCGTAACCATGTAATGTTACTAATAAACATCCATTAATACCACAATGGGGCCAGGAGCGGTGGCTCACGCCTGTAATCCCAGCACTTTGGGAGACCAAGGCGAGTGGATCACGAGGTCAGGAGTTCAAGACTAGCCTGGCCAAGATAGTGAAACCCTGTCTCTACTGAAAATACAAAAATTAGCTGGATGTGGTGGTGGGTGGGTAGGAAAATTCCAGCTCACTGGAATCTTCAACTGCTGGATTCAAGTGATCATCCTGCCTCAGCCTACTGAGTAGCTAGGATGACAGTTGTGTGCCACCATACCCAGCTAATTTTTTTTAAAAAAAGTTTTTGTAGAGATGAGGTGTTGCTATGTTGCCCAGGCTTTTCTGGAATGCCTGGTCTCAAGGGATTCTCCTGCCTCAGCCTCCTAAAGTGGTAGGATTACAAGCACGAGCCAGTATACTGGGTCTAGAATTTACTTTTATCGTGATTTCTTAACCTCAGTGAGCTTGGTGTTCTGTTAAAATGCAGTACTATAAGCAGACATGTTAAAATAATTGTAAATTCAGTTTGATAAATAACTGATGTCAAAACTGTATTCCTTGTTTTACTTCTACTCCTCATTGTATTACATGTATCAAATTTTAATGGGCTATTTTAAGCCAGTTGGCTTGAAGTTTGAACTGGTAATACACATTAAGTTTATCATAAAGCAAAACAGGAGAAAAATGAAAAAAAGATTAAATGTTATCTATGTTTGTATCTTCTAAAGTCTATTAATAGGTTTTCGTTTACAAAAACAAAAAAAATTAATAGGTTTTCGTTACAAAAAAAAAGACTTTACATCTTCTAAAGTCTATTAATAGGTTTTCCTACAAAGGACATGGATGAAGCTGGAAACCATCATTCTCAGCAAACTATTGCAAATTTTCAAGGCTGTTCTCTACACAAATTTCCTCGAAAAGATAGCCTAGAACGAAGGGCAACTAGTGTCTCGCAAGACATGCAGAAATGCAAGTGACCCATAGAGAATTGTCTCTTAACAGTGGCATATTTAATAGTGTGGCTGACATTCTCCTTCTTTCACCTAAACTTTTGGTAATATAAATGGATTTACTTGGAGTGGGGGAACACCTTTACAAAGATGATTGTCTCACCTAATTCTTTTTCTAAACATCCATATGAATATCATGTTTGGGAGAAAAGAAACAGTAGGACATCAGTTAAAATTCACATAAAGAAATTGGTTTGAATTGTTATATGTTTAAGTGACAAGTTGCAAAATGCATTTACTATTGTAAAGCTTATTTCAGATGAGTTTCTTCAACAGAAAGTTATAGCTTAAGCAAATTGTAATAAGGTCCCTTCTTTTTCCATTTTATATATAAAATAAAATATTTTGTGAAAATATGGGTCACTAAATGAAATGAAGGTATAAAGGACAGATAGGTGAATATAACAGAAGCCGTAGGGTTGGGAAAACTTCCTTCATCTTACATTTTACATACAATTATCATTAGTGTGTGACAGGTAGATGTTCTTAATTCTTCTTACCTCAAGGTTCTAAAATTTTCAATGGCACAATAGTAAGCATTCATTCTCCTCCATAATGAAAGATATTGCATGGTCTCTAATATTCTATGAAAAAGTAATCAATGAGGTGTCATGATACATGACTCCTTACCAGTTTTCTAATGGGAGTAACTTCTGGTTACAGGGAGATGAGGCATTAAATACAAAATTTGATGTAAAGATTTAAAGATTTACAATTTAACATTCTAAGCACTGTGATAACCTCCTTACAAAAAAAAATCTGAGTGATCATCATTACTTAGAATTCAAAAGAAAATTTCTCTATTTGTATTTTTGAACCCACTAGTGACTTTAACAGATAAAATTCCTTGTTATGGAGGTTGAGGGGTTGCTTCTGGAGCAAATAGTCATCAGATCAACTCAAATCACAGATACACACAAAACTGCTAAAAATCTTCTGGTTATTATGTCACTTATCAGAATGTGTTGAAGCTATGTTTCAAAACCAAATATAGTAACATTAAAACTGCCTATAAAATTGTCCACAACATATCAGCTCTGCTTCTAAAAATTCAAAAGGGTATAAAAATAAACACTGAGTATACCATGTTAGGTTGAAGATCCTTTATGATTACTTTTTATTTCTTGCTACAAGTTTGTAAACATGCCAATAATTACAGCACTAAATGAAAAAAAAATCTTCCTTATGAACTGACCATGATCAAACAAATATAAAAGTCTACATTTTTAAAATATCAAATCAAATTTCTTTTTAGCATTGACATAAAAACAAGCAGTGACTAGAGTTGCATCAATCCTTCCCAACTGTCTCAAAAAATATGTGAACCATTACAATAAAAACAGTTCACCAGCTGTTTATGTAAAAATTATTTGATGAAAAACAAGCATGGCCATATGGTGCACTAGCTCTGCTGTGGGAGCATGAAGAATAATTTTGTAGGCTGTAGTACATAATAGTCATGCTAAGTAGGGTGTCAACTATTGCAGGCACATTACATTAATAGTTAATCTGTCCTTTTATCCTCTAAGTACTTACATTTCTTAATACCTTGTATTTGGAAACAAGTTAACAACTCACTGATTAAGAATTAAAATTTTGGAGTTCGTGACCAGCCCGACCAACTTGGTGAAACCCTGTCTCTACTAAAAACACAAAAATTAGCCAGGCGTTTTGGCGAATGCCTATAATCCCAGCTACTTAGGAGGCTGAAGCAGGAGAATCGCTTGAACCCGGGAAGCTGAGGTTGCAGTGAGCTGAGATTGAGCCATTGCACTGCAGCCTGGGTGACAGAGCAAAACTCCGTCTCAAAAAAAAACCAATAAAAATAAAATTAAAAATAAAATAAAATAAAATTTTGGAAATGACAAAATATTTGATGTGGTGTCGACATACATAGTATTCATTTGTTAATTAAATATATTGTTTAAATCATACATTAATTGAATGATATGAATGTGATAGGGCAGCTGGTTCTCATTTCTAATGAGAAGTTCCAAAAATATGAAGGTACTACACTGATTTAGAAAAAAAAAAAACAAAACCTAGTTAGAAGAGGTACTTCATGTAAGAGCCAAATTAACGTACATACTTGCATTCCTAGAGTGTTAAGAATTGTACCTTACTCACCTGTATATATCTATTGCTGTGTCTTGCACATAGTAAACATGAAATAAATATTTGCTGAATAGAATCCTTTTTTTTTTTTTTTTTTTTTGAGACAGAGTCTCGCTCTGTCTCCCAGGCTGGAGTGCAGTGGCGCGATCTCGGCTCACTGCAAGCTCCGCCTCCCGGGTTCCCGCCATTCTCCTGCCTCAGCCTCTCTGAGTAGCTGGGACTACAGGCGCCCGCAACCACGCCCGGCTAATTTTTCTTTTGTATTTTTAGTAGAGACGGGGTTTCACCGTGGTCTCGATTTGCTGACCTCGTATTCCACCCGCCTCGGCCTCCCAAAGTGCTGGGATTACAAGCGTGAGCCACCGCGCCCGGCCTAGAATCCTTTCAGAAAAATGAGTTATAAATGCCACCGGCAGACCCTTGAGCCTCATAAGTTTATTTTGAAATTCTGGAATACATCTGAGAACAACCCTTATCCATTACTTACACCGCACACGTGAGTATTTATTAGGTTATGAAATTCCACTATTTAACTCTCATATCAATATTTCCTTCTTTAGTTGTTTACATATTGAGAGCTAGAGTCAACTGAAAAAGAAAAAAAAAAAACTGAAGAGCCCAGCTCTCATTCAGCAAATCAGAGTACTGACTTAAGATCCTTTAAAAGAGGATGGAAACCAAAATGGAAAAGGAAAAAATGAGGCTAGAATCCAGTCACTCACATTTGTATGCTTTGGTCGATACCCTGACAAAAAGTTCATTGACATGTGGCACTGTCATTAATAATTTCAAAATGTCAGTTGAGTGTCATGGTGACATTAATAACTGAGAAAGAAACCACAGCAGAGATAGTTCTGTAAGAAAAATGTTGCAGATGTGCCATCTATTTCTAAAATGCTTATTCTCTATGGTTTTCATGGTTCATTTGATACATGAATATCTAGTTTAAACTCATGGTCGATGTGATTTTTTCACTTATACCAATTCCAAGCCAAATGTATTAATTTTTAATTTCAGAAAATTGGAGCGCCACATTAAAGAATTTCAGATTGGTAGTTATATCCTTGTTTACAAGTGGCAAACAAAACTAGTGTGTAGGTGATTATGTCTCAAGACTTATGGTAAGAATGCTACAAACTCTGGTATGAATACATACCTAGTATTAGTTCATGGAATATAACAGTCATAATAAGGATGTATTAGGAAAATCACTTGAAAGAACATTTTAGGGAACAAAGTAATTAAGTTGATAGAGACACAGATAGGGAGCTCTCAAGGCTTAATATTTGAACGATGGGTCAAATACTGGAATCACAGAAGTATCAGTACTTTAGTAAATGACAGTAGCAATGGAGCAAAGCTCACAAGATTAGAAGAGACTGTAAGATATAAAATTATTATCTATGATATTAATGTTTAAGGAAGATTAAACTTTTTTAGTTTAGTCTGTTTTATATATTACAAAAACCCTATCAAAAAGACAGTTTTCCTGGAGTGCACATCTTTTTATTGATTTTTACTATGGTATGTGATTAGAGTGATTTTTATCACTTTACAATATGTTTTTATAAAACAAGAAAGCCTGCTGTTTATTTGTTGACTATGAGAAATAATATCTTTAGTAAAATGTTAGATATATATTTAAGATTTCAAGGGTACACAGAAAAGTTGAGAAGGCAACGGTTTGAATGTTAAAATATATACTCACCCAGAATGGAACAATATGGGTAGTGTGAGGTAATGGGTGATATTATATGGTGAAGTACAATTCTAATTAGTGAAATAAAAGTCATCTGGTATTAAGAAATAAAAATACATTTGAGGTAGTGGTTGAGATTTCTTGATTTATGAATATATATTTTTAAATATTCATTATATGCTATTCAGATATTTATACTCAGATGTTTATTTTTAAAAGTAAGGAATTGTTCAAAGAAGAAATAAAAATTATCATAATTTCCCAACAAGAGATAGCCAATATATGTATTTTAAAATTTATTAACAATATTTTAAATTTTCTGTAGTATTAGTTGCAGATACTTTCCCATATATGTTTTTATATATGGAATTTTTATTTATGTTTATATTTATTATTATTATTATTTGAGATGGAGTCTCACTCTGTCACCCAGGCTGTAGTGCAATGGTGCAATCTCGGCTCACTGCAACCTCTGCCTCCCGGGTTCAAGCAATTCTCCTACCTCAGCTTCCCGAGTAGGTCGGGTTACAGGTGCCTGCCACCACGCCTGGCTAATTTTTGTATTTTTAGTAGATCTTTTTTTTTTTTTCTTTTTAGAGATGAGGTGTTGCATTGTTGCCACGGCTGGCCTGGAACTACTGGGCCCAAGCAATCTTCCTGCCTCAGCCTCCTGCGTAGCTGGGACTACAGGTGCGCCACTGCACTCTGCTTTCATTTTATATGATTTCTGTATTTGAGGTCATAAAGGTTGTTCTTTCTTCCAAATGTTCTTTACTATTATTTCAAGACATTTTTAACCTTTAAATTTAGAATACATTTACCAGGAAAAAATCATAAACTGGTGGTCTGCAGGCTGGATTTGGCCTGGAATTTTTTTTTTATTTACACAGTGAAGTTTTTGTGGTTGTTGTCATTAGTTTGCCTTAGTTTGTTAATGTGTGTGCTTATACACTTATTACTCAAGTATAATGTACATAGGAACAGAAATGTGAACAAATCACAAATATACAGCTTAATGAATTTTCATAAACTGAACACTCTCATGTAACCATCATCCAGATCAGGAAAAAGAACCACATCACAGTACTGTAAAAAAAAAAAAAATGTGCAGACATGCCATCTACTTATAAAACTCAGGACCCCCCCCACACCTCCTTCCAGTTGCTACTCCTTCCCAAAGATAACTACTATCCAACTTCTTAAAGTTCTAAAAGATAAATATGCCAGTTTTAAAACCTTATGTAAATTGAAAAGATGGAAGTTACTGCGTTTCATGTGATTATTGGCCGTTTTGATATCCTCTTTTGTGGAGTTGTTAATCAAGTCTTTTGTTCATTATTTCTATAGGGTAGTCTCCCTTTTACTTATTGCTTTGTAAGAGTTATCTATGTATTTTGGAAATAAGAACTTTGTTGGAAGTTTATAGTCAATCTATCTCCACTTATGCCAATCTTAATATATTCTAATTGATCAGTTTTTACCATTTTTGATTATTTTTTGTCCTGGTTAAAAAATTGTTGCCAATTCCATGGTTATGAAGATGTTCTATGAAGACACTATATTGTTTTACCTTTCACAGCTAGATAGGGAACTCATCTGGAAGTCTTTTTTTATTATGCTAATTAGAAGTCAAGGTTAATTTTTTCCTCATAAATATCTAGTTGATCCAGGACTATTTACAAAAAAGTTCTTTCCCTACTGCATTCCAATTTTCATAAATCAAGTGACTGTACATGTAGGTATATTTCAAAACTCTCTAGCCTTTTCCATTGGCCTACTTATCTCTTCTTCTGCAAATATTGTATTGTCTTAATTACTGTAGTTTGGTATGTAAAATAGTATCTGGTAATTAGTGACAATTCATAGCCATTTATTTTTTTCTTTTGAAACCTTATGTCTCAACTTATGGTATATAACTATTTTTGCTTCATTGAACTGGCTGGAACAGCTTTTAAAATGATAAATAGAAGTGATAACAGTATTATTAACATGCATATTTGTCTTGTTTCTGATCTAAGAAAGAAAACTTTCAATGATGTCTCTGGTAATTTAGATGTTCTTCATTAAATTCAAGGCATTTTATTCCTTTTCTATATCAATAGCTTTTATCAGTAATGAGTACTAAATTTTGCAAATACATTTTCATCATTGATATATATGATTTTCTTCTTTTGTTCCTGTTCAGTTTATGAATTAAAATGTTTGATATTTTTAACGTTAAATAAATCTTGTATTCCTGCAATAAAACCCTCTGGTCAGGATGTATTATCTTTTTATTTATCTTTTAATCTATATTTAAATTTTATTCATCTTTATTTATTTACATCCGCTTCGTCATGATGTATTATTTTCCTTGCTTTTTTATTATTTAATTTTTTTATTTATCACTAGATTTTAATTTGCTGATAATTTGTTTAGACTTGTTGTATCTGTGCTTATGAAAGGAATTAATTTTAATATTTTTCATAATGTTTTTTCAGGATTTGATGTTATAGTTATACTGCTATTATAAAATGAGATGGGATATGTTTCCTCTTTTCCTGCTCTTTAGAAGTACTTTTGTGTAATATTGGTTTTGTTGTTCCAAAGCCATCTAATTCTGGAGTGTGCTTTGAGGGAATTTAAGTTATGGATTCTGTTTCAGAATTGTAAACAATGAAATTGTAAATTCATTATTACACATCTTTTCTATTTCTTTTTTCATCAATTTTAGTTAGATGTGCTTTTCTAGGAATTTGGCTTAATTTTTCAAGTTTTCCATGATATTGTTGTTGATGCTATCATATAGTATTTTCTATGTGTGTTGGATTTGTAGTGATACTTCTTTTTCATTCTGACAGTGGCTTTTTCAGGGTTTATTTTTCTTGATCATTCTTGCAAAGAGTTTATCTATTGAATTTATCCTTTTAGAGAACTAACTTTTAGTTTGGTGATACTAAGTTATGGATTTGAACTCTATTTCATCAATTTTTGCTCTTATTATAACATTTTGCTTTATTTTCTTTGGGTTTATTTTTCTTTTGCTATTTTCTTTTCTTTTCTTTTTTGTCTCTTTTTTCTTTTTCTTTTTCTTTTTCTTTTTTTTTTTTTTTTGAGATGGAGTCTCGCTCTGTTGCCCAGGCTGGAGTGCAGTGGCTGTGATCTCAGCTCACTGCAACCTCAGTCTCCCGGGTTCAAGTGTTTCTCCTGCCTCAGCCTCCTGAATAGCTGGGATTACAGGTGTGTGCCACCACGCCTGGCTAACTTGTATTTTTAGTAGAGACAGGGTTTCACCATGTTGATCAGGCTGGTCTCAAACTCCTGACCTCGTGATCAGTCTGCCTCGGCCTCCCAAAGTGCTGGGATTACAGGCGTGAGCCACCGCGCCTGGCCTGCTATTTTCTTAATATAGGTGTTATTTTATTGTTAGTTCATCAGTTTTTACCCTTTCTTACTCTCTAACATATGGCTTTTAAACTGTAAACTTTCCTCTAAATATATGTTGAACCTTATACTCTAAATGTTATGGCGTATTTTATTTTTCAGTCATTTCAAAATACATTCTATTTTCTGTTTTTTTTCTTCTTTTCTCTGTGGTTTATTTAAAGTGCATTTATCAATCTCCTAAGTTCCTAAGTTAGGGAGATTTTTAGGTATTTATTATTGATATTTACATTTAATTACATTGTGATTAGTGACTATAATTTGTAATTTTCAATTCTTTCAAATTATCTTAATGTTATTTTATGGCCCAGAATATACTAGATTATTTAAAGTATTTCCCGTCTGTCTGAAAAAAAAATGTGTGTTGTGCATTTTTTGGACAAAGTGTTTTGTATATATAGTTCACATCAAATTTGTTAAAACTATTAAAATATTCTCTATTTTGTGTTTTATTTGATCTGCTTGATCTACCAATTCAGGTAGGTATATTAAAATCTATTATTATTGTTATTATTATTATTTTCTGAGACGGAGTCTCACTCTGTCACCCAGGCTGGAGTGCAGTGGAGTGATCTTGGCTCACTGCAGCCTCCACCTCCTGCGTTCAAGTGATTCTCCTGCCTCAGCCTCCTGAGTAGTTGAGATTACAGGCTCCCGCCACCATGCCCAGCTAATTTTTGTTTTTTTAGTAGAGGTGAGGTTTTACCACGTTGCCAGGCTGGTCTCATACTCCTAACCTCTGGTGATCCACCCTCCTCGGCCTCACAAAGTGCTAGGATTACAGGCGTGAGCCACCGCCCCCTGTGTCATTATTATTTTAAATTTTTCTATGTCTACTTGTAATTTCGTCAATTTTTGCCTGTGTATGTAGAGTCCATTTTATTTGAGGTATAATAACTTAGAATAGTTATGGCCTTCCAGAGAATTGCATTTTTGATCATTCAGAAGTAATTTCTATAAATCTTATTATTGCTTTTTGGCTTTAATATGTATTTTTTCTGTTATTAAGATAACTATACTAGATTTGTTTTGATTAGTGATTACATGATAAAACTTTTCCTATACTTTGTCAACCTTTTCGTATCTTTTTATTTCACATAATTCTTTTGTAAATAGCACATAGTTGATTTTAAAAATCAAGTCTGAATTGTTTTCTTTATTTTGGCAGAGTCATTCTATTTCCTTCATTAGGTAATGTGTTCAGTTTACAAATACTATTTATTATTTGCATTCTTATTGTCCCACTTGTTTTAGGAGTCCCTTTTTCTGCTTCCTTGCATTATTTTGAATTGCACATTTTTATTATTCCTTGCCCCTCTATGATGCTTTTAGTTTTATATTCTTTAATTCCTCTATTCATTTTTCTCTAGAAATTACAACATGCATGATAAAATTACCAAAATCTTTTATTTGTTGATTATTTTACTGTTCTCAGAAAACACTGGAAATGTAGACTCTTCATTACAATTACTTCCTTTGTTGATTTACATACTATTATTTTTGTGGATTTTAATTGGTTAGGAATGTATTTTTTTTTTTTTTTTTTTGGTCAGTCTATGTCTTTATTTCACATCCATTATTGAAGGATACTTTTGTGAGAAATAATTTGTGTTGGCAGTCATTTTAACACATTGAAGTTATAGTCCTTCAGCTTCTGGATTTTATTGTTGTTGTTGCAAAGGCAGCTGTCCTTTTGACTGTTGATGCTTTAAATGTGATCCCTTCATTAGCTATTTTTAAGATGTCTTTTGTATTTCGTGTTGGTTTTTTGCAGGTATATTATAATATGCCTATGTCTGATTTTCTTTTGTTTATCTTTCATGCAATTTGTTGTGATTCTTGAATATGTGGATTGATATTTTCCATTAGTTTTGGAAAATTTGTAGCCCTTTTTTTGTTTCAATTTTTTTCTTTCCTTATAAACTTCAATTAAATGTGTTGTAGAATTTTTCGTTTTGTTCTCTGTTTCTGTCTTTTTTCTGTATTTTCTCCACTCTTTTGTCTTCATGATTCATTCTGGGTAGTTTCTTCTGACCCGTCTTTCCAAATCATAAATGTTTCAGCTGTATTAAATATGCTGTAAGGCCGGGCGCGGTGTAATCCCAGCACTTTGGGAGGCCGAGGCGGGCGGATCACGAGGTCAGGAGATCGAGACCACGGTGGAACCCCGTCTCTACTAAAAATACAAAAAAATTAGCCGGGCCTGGTGGCGGGCGCCTGTAGTCCCAGCTACTCGGAGAGGCTGAGGCAGGAGAATGGCGTGAACCCGGGAGGAGGAGCTTGCAGTGAGCCGAGATTGCGCCACTGCACTCCAGCCTGGGCGACAGAGCGAGACTCCATCTCAAAAAATAAATAAATAAATAAATAAATATGCTGTAAAATCCACCTTCCATGTTCTTTTTTTTTTTTTTTGAGACGGAGTCTCGCTCTGTCACCCAGGCTGGAGTGCAGTGGCGCGATCTCGGCTCACTGCAAGCTGCGCCTCCCGGGTTCCCGCCATTCTCCTGCCTCAGCCTCTCTGAGTAGCTGGGACTACAGGCGCCCGCCACCACTCCCGGCTAATTTTTTTGTATTTTTAGTAGAGACGGGGTTTCACCATGGTCTCGATTTGCTGACCTCGTATTCCACCCGCCTCGGCCTCCCAAAGTGCTGGGATTACAAGCGTGAGCCACCGCGCCCGGCCCTTCCATGTTCTTAATTTTCGTCATTGTATCTTTCAGTTCTATGATTTCTGGTTGGTTCTTTTAAAAATTGTATTGTCAGTTTTTACACTTTCTTATTTCTTCGTAAATATTTTAAGTTTAGTACTTACCTCCATGATCATAGTTAGCATAACTATGTCTGTTAATTATAATATCTATGTTCATTGTGAGTCTGTTTCAATTATCTTGTCCCCTCATGTGCTAGGTTATGATTATGTATTGATCATTTCTGTACACATTTTTAGATATTTTATTGTGTTCTGAATATGAATTTGATGCCTAGATTCAGGTATTTGCCCTAAAGCCTCTAGGGAGAATTTTTTTTCTGTCTAGTGTTTGGAGGCACTAGCAATGTATTATCACCATAATCCAATTTCAGGGTTTGAGATTTTCTAGAGACCAAATGACCTGAAACTGAGCTTCAGCTCATGCGAAGGCTTGTTTCCTTCTGTTTCACACTTACTCCTATATGCAGGTTTGCAGGAACTATTTTAAATAAAGTATACCTTACAAGACTGCTCTCCATCTTGTTAGGACCTGGAATTCATCTTTTAATCACCTGCCCTTCGAACCTATCACAGGCATCACTTGGCCCCTCAATAACCTGTGAAAACTGGCATCAAATACTGCAAGTACTGCTTTCACTTCTGTGGATTTCTGTCTTCCCCAAGATATTGTCTCTTCACTTCCTCATCATTTTGCTACTTTCTGATTATATATTTTTCTTGTCCATATTTTCAGTTATGTTTATTGGGGTGGAGGTTCTCAACTATGTAATCCATCATTTCAGTAAACTTTATTGGGCTTTTCTCAGTCATCATTTTATACTATTGATACACAAGGGTTGGGAATGAATGTATGTTCCACCTCCGGTAAGGTTTCCTCTGCCTCTAAATTTGTTAGGGCAAAGACTATGTGTGAAACTTTCTCTAGAAAATACAAAAATTGGTACATATTTAGCAACGGTTATATATAGAATATGCAAGAAAACTTTTTGTCACTTTCTGTTAGCCTTTAAATTCTGTTTTCTGTTTTTAGGCTTGAAAAGATACATTATTGTCACACTAATTCTCTTTAATGTAAATCTTGAAATATGTAAAAAAAATTAAGCACAAAGCTTAAACACATTTGGCTGCTGGCAGGATGGATGATTCTCCTTGTTTGCCTCTAGAAAACCATACTGGAACAAACTGCAATAAAAAAATACTGATATACTGGGCATCTTGAACCATGCATGCATTTCTCATCTGGGCATTTAATCACTTTATTTAACAACTTTTGATAGTAGCTATCATGTGAGGGTATAGAACATACAGGTCCTGTTTTCAAAGATGCCAGAGTCTCATGGTAGCAATTGTTCAGTAAAGAGATACGTGTAAAAGAGTGTAGTGAGTTACCTGGTAGGGGCATTGACAATCAGTTCTCAGAGTCCTGATGATAAAAGAGTCAATTGACAACAGCACAGCTTTGAGAAACTGATGTATCTTTCCGCTTATCCTAGCTAAGGATGTGCCTAAAAGCTTATTCCAAAGCCAATCCCTCTTTATCCCCTCTCTTCTGCTTTCCAAGGGAGAATGGCATCATTTCTAGGCTTTCTTTACTACTGCATGCCACATTCACAAGTAGAATACTAAAAATATTTAAATAAAAATCATGAGCAAAAATAGCTTATAAAATGTGGAAAAAGAGAGGACAGAAGTAAAAGTAATCAAACACATTGTTTTTGAAAAATTATCAAAGAAAAAACAATGCCTTAAGGAAATACAGCAATTTTTTTCTTTGGTGACTACAATCTTTAAGGTAAATTTTAAATACTTTTCTGAAATATTTCAGATCTTATTTCCTTTTATGCATTAATTTACTGGCAATTGTAATTGTAGATATTGAGTTTATTACCATACATAATATCATGAATTTCAAATTCCTTCAAAAATGAACCTTCAAATAAAAGTGAGTTTTTTGAAATAAACTAGCTCATGGCATCACTTCAACTCAGAGACTTATAAAGTGTGTGGTAAGAATTATTTTGATTACTTTTAATTAACTTTGGGCCTATGCAAGTTAGATATATTAACAAAAGGATTTGATTATTTTAAAAAAGATAAAGGGCCACCATTTGGAGGAAAGTACAGATTCAAAACAAATCTTCTTCAGTAAATAAAGGGATATGAAACCAAATTATTTGGACTCTACACTGCAATAGAAAACAAAAGAAAAGTAATAAAATGAATTAACTTAGATCAATGCTGATACTCCAGTTAGCCATGTATTCTTACATATTAATTTCTTTCCATTATTCCAAAAGTGTTAGCAAATGAATCTCATTTTAAAATATATTTGCATATGTTAATTTCAGTCTGTCTTCCAAAAATATGAAAATTTGCCTTTAAAAATTAACATGACTAATCTAAGAAAAGTATGTTAAAAATGTAGGTTCATATATTAAATAGTACAAAGACAATATGGTTGAGGATTACTTCTTTTTCATCATATAACACTTCTGTGTTTACTTATATACCCTGATGACTTTTGATGAAAATACAGTTTTAAAGTAGGAAAGCTTTTCTAATACTCATGCTCATGGCCTCATAAAATTTCCTTTTGGTACCACTGATTATATAATATTTATCAAATGTAGATAGAATTAAGTTCATTGATTTCATGAGCATGTGAGGAAATTCACTTTGTACATCTGTGCTGAGAATTAACATATACAAATCAATATATACGAACTGTTGTATCTCTCTTTTGATAATGTTATTTCATTTAGTAGATATTAAAGTCCTTTTTAAATTGGATGATGGAGTTATTAGATAAAGGGAGGAGCAGAAAGAAATGTTAATATCTTTGTTTCAACCTACATTTTAATTTTTTTATAATTATGACTTTTGGATGATATGTGCCTTGTCACCTATGTGTCTGATTATTAAGTAACAATTTTAATTAAAAATATATGTATCAGTCAGGGGCCAGGCATTAAAAGGTAATTTAAGCTATGGAGTTCAATAGAAGGAATTTAAATTGGGAATATTAATGTCGAAAATTGTTAGAAGAACTGAAAGGGCAAAAAGAGGACCATGAGGCAATCTGGCTGTCAGCACTGAAGGAAACAGGCCCTAGTGCTAGAGAGGCAAGGATGCGAGGTGCTGTTACCAGGTGATGTTACCAGGTAGTGAACAGAAGTAAGGGCCTTCTGGTAGGAGCCAGAACTTAAGAAGGGGGAGGGCCTCTGGAAGCTAGAACCACATGGGAGAAGCAGCCATAGCCAAGAAGGCCATCTGAAGCAGTGAGAGGTGGGAGAAATACCTTAGATTCTCCTCTCCATTCATCCTCAAATATCCTGCCAGTAGCTTTCAGTGGCAGAACTCAGTCAGAAGCTAATTGGTAAGTAATTGGTAAACTAATCAGTAAGGGATATGTACTTGTAGGGCTCAGTCACCCAATACACACAGTAGAGCAGGAGGAAAGAAGGACATGGCTCTAAGTGCATGCTGGCCAACAAACAGAGCAGTATATTCAAAATAGTCAGTAGAAAAGAAAAAAATAGCATTATGTAATATTTATATAACGTTATTTATAATATAACGTAATTTCAAATTTAGAGAAGACTGGAAGAAATCAGACTAAAAAATGACAAACTTTAAATAATTGCATGGGTTTGAGGTAGTAGGAAAAGATTTTTAAATAAAAAATTTAAACAGTGTACCAAAAGGCCCTTGATAAAAAGAAATGTTGGCCGGGCGCAGTGGCTCAAGCCTGTAATCCCAGCACTTTGGGAGGCCGAGGCGGGCGGATCACGAGGTCAGGAGATCGAGACCATCCTGGCTAACACAGTGAAACCCCATCTCTACTAAAAATACAAAAAATTAGCCGGACGTGTTGGCAGGCGCCTGTAGTCCCAGCTACTCGGGAGGCTGAGGCAGGAGAACGGCATGAACCCGGGAGGCGGAGCTTGCAGTGAGCCGAGATCGCGCCATTGCACTCCCGCCTGGGAGACAGAGCAAGACTCCGTCTCAAAAAAAAAAAAAAAAGAAATGTTAACCTCTTCTGAAAAATTAATAAATATAAATATAAGGATTCTTGCTTAATGTGATAAAGAATACCTTTGTAACAGCTACATTGTGAAGCATTGAATTTACATTTAATTCTGAAATTAGACAACGTTGATATAGCTATTGTATTTCTTGGTATTGCTCTGGCCTATGGAACAGTGTGGCAAAACAAAATGAGATATAGTTATGTGAAGGTAGTGAAGAAAATTACCATTATTTCCAAATAATATTATATGCTCAGAAACTTACATGAAAAAATATTTCAACTTAAAGTGCATTTGATTACTAAGAACAAAAAATAAATAACAGTTGCTAATAAAACTTTTATGTATTATCACAATTAATGTGGTGGCTGGGAGCGGTGGCTTAGGCCTGTAATCCCAGCATTTTGGGAGGCCAAGGCCGGTGGATCACTTGAGGTCAGGAGTTTGAGACCAGCCTGGCCAACATGGTGAAACCCTGTCTCTACTAAAAAAAAAATACAAAAATCAGCCAGGCGTGTCTGTAGCCCAGCTACTAGGGAGGCTGAGGCAGGAGAATCTCTTGAACCCGGGAGGCGGAGGTTACATTGAGCTGAGTTTGCACCACTGCACTCCAGCCTGGGTGACAGAGTGAGACTCTGTCTCAAAAAAAAGAAAATTAATGTGGTAATATAATGAAAAAAAAACCCTCCATTTATAACAATAACAAAAAGTAAGTACCTAACTACCTATAATACGTTGGAATAGTCATAAAAAAAGAAAGTAAATTTCATGGAAAATTTTACACAACTTTAGATGAGACCTAAAATGTTAAGTAAATAGAGACTTATGTCAGGTTTTTGGATTAGAAATCTTATTTTAAGTATCAGAATTCCTCTTAAGTTAATGGGTTGGTTTATTACAAGTTTATTCACATTCTCACTGGGATATTTTGGAGGGATAGTATTGAAAATGATGCCAATTCCTATTTGGAAAATAAGTTAATGATTGAAGCCAAAAATATTTTGAGAAGGAGAAGTATGAAATTTTAAAATGTAATATCTATTTTCAATTCCACATGACAGGCTGAGCAACTGTGACTATCACCCCTGGCTTCCCATATCCACTTAAAATTGCAGACAGCATATCGGTGTGTGTGTGTGCATATGCAAACAAAAGAACCTAATAAAATTGTCAATTAAGAACATTTTATATATGTAGATAAGAGAGTTATTGGTAGATAGAAAGTTGATGGGTTCGGATTGAAAGGAAATTTAGAAGTGCCAAAAGTGAAGCAAATACCGGAGGTAAGTAGATTTTCTCAAGGAAACCCTGGGGAAAACAAAGCTGAGAGTGCACAAATATCAAAGCCAGACTAAGCAGTAGGTCAATCATCAAGATAATTGTTGTAAGAAATTTTATTGAGAATAACTGGATGTTTGTGCCCCCGTGTCTCCAGCTTATCAACAGAACAGCTGGTTGTAGTGAATTTTGTACTCAAAATAAAGCCCAAGAAATTCCTCTGGATAAAATAGTCTGTTCTAGGGCGAGGTTACTAGTAAGGGGATTGTAGCTTGAGAAGGAAGCCAAGCTTAAGTTGGGACAATCCTCAAGAGATTAAAAAGCAAACAATGTTGAACAAAAATAAAGAGAAATATATTGGATATGTTTCTTTCCAGAGTAAAACTCCTTGGTTTGGCAATTATTAAGACTTTGAGCCCACCTTCTTGCCTTCTCACCATTCACACAAAGGTCAATACCTGTCCCAGAGTGTAACTTGTTTACTTACATAGAATCTGTGGTCAGGCTTAATTACAGAAAAGTCTTGTTGGAGAAACACACCCATGACCATTGTGGAATCCAGCATGGTATGCTGTACTTCATTTGTAAATATTAATAGACCAACACATATGATAAGACATTTGAGGAAAACACAGAGTGTGAAGAAGGGGGACAAAGAAGAACAAACAGAATAATATAATTAACATGAAAACATTCAGAGGAAAAATAATTCAAGGAGAAAATAAATTAAGCCCGACTGAGATCATGAGAGAAAATTGTGATGAATATTGTTTCCATGAAACAAGAGTGATTATCCATGCAAACAGAAGAAGATACAACAATTAGAATACGTTTTTTGAAATGTAAAATTCAGTAAACTGACTAGATTACAAATGTACATAAGTTATGGCTGAATTGCAGATCTAGACAGTATCCCAGCATAATCAATACAAAATCAAGACAAAATATGAGACTTGGTGTAGAGATTCAGGTAATTCCAGAAGGAAGAGGAACTAATGAACTAAAAATGTCTCTGAACTATAGAAACATGTAAACTTTCAGATTTAAAGGATTCATTTACTGCCTATCAGGATAAATAAAATAAGTCCACGCTTAGCAAATTTCATCACCAAGGTCAAAATAAAAATCCAAAACGTTTCATAGAGGGAAAAAAAGTTTGTTTACAAAGAAAGGAAAATTTCAGGGAGGTAACTAGCATTCTCATAAAAATATAAACTCTTCAAAGAGAATGATACAATAGCTTTATATTTCTATGAAAAATAACATTTTAAAACTACAAGTATATACTCAGTTATATCATTAATAAGTCAAGAGTGTCAAATAAATATACTTTCAGACACTTAAGAGCAGAGAAACCTAATGCCTATGAAAAGTTGCCCAAAACATATTCCAACACAACAAAAAAGGTGGCAACATGTAATATGAGAATAATTGGTATCATAGTATGGCCTAGAAAATAAAGAATGCTGAAGTTCACTTCAAAGAAAATCTATTATATGTTTAGAGTATTTTGTCGCTTTCAGCAGGAAATAATGATTCAAAGTCTAGTGAATTGTACTACTTAATTCTATGACAGACATGATTTGGCTAACTGAATAGAAAGTGCTGTTTGTTGCTTTTCATAGTTTAATGTCAGCATATAGAGGAAATCTTTAAAAATTACAGATAGAGAAAAGAGTATAAATATTACAAATGTCACACCATACATATATGATGAACAGAAACGGAAAGTATGGGAAAGGGTGGTATACAGAAGCATGTTAATTCTGATTTCTTCTTCGAATAGCAGAGTTATGTTCTAGAGGTGAGATCAAGAAATGCAAGTTTAAGTACATTGTTTAAATTTTACAAACCAATCACCAGAAAAACTGAAAAGAATAAATGCAATACATTCCTCTCTTTTCCCAGAGAAGAGACAATAAAAACTGTATCTTTTATCTTTGGCAAATAAAACTATTTACAAAGATATAATCATAATTATCATAAGAACTAAGCTCAAAAACCATTTTCTGTGAGTAACTCTAAATTGTGTGTGTGAGAATGTGAGTGATGCAGGAAAGAAGAGGGTGTGACTTTTTTGCTTTAGTTTCTTCTGTAATATTTTATTTTTCTTAAAATTTACATGCATTATCTTCATAATGAAACATCATTTCATACGGTTTGAACTTTCTAATAATGTATCAACAAATTATTTTAATTGAAAGTGTTACCAGTCTGAGGATGAAAAAAGAAACTGTTAAAAAAAAAAAAAAAAGGAAAAGGGCCTGATATAAAATCTAAAATTTCTGTAAGGAAAGGAAGTATTTGTTAACTAAACATTGCTATACTATTTAGAAAAGTAATAAATACAGAGCCATTTCTCATGAATCATATGTGCATATTTATATTTTTATGTGCGGAAATGTTTTTATTTTTCTGTGGTATATTTTGCTTTATCATGCATTAGCATAATTATAAGGGCAGATGAAAATTATTTAAAGATTTTGGTCACCTGTAATTCTTATCTTGTGATGACCTTTTTTAATGAAAATAATGATTTCTAAATTTTATTCAATCTAAAACAAAGTCAGAATGTGTAGGCCATACATAGGAGAGAAGGCATCCCCCCGATACCCCAATAACTTATGGAAAAATAAAATAAAATAAAAGAACAGCTGTGGAGATAGGAAAGACTCCTGTAGGTATTTCTTAAAATATTCAAATAAAGTGGAAACTTCTTTTGTATTTGTTTTTTCAGCTTCATTGAAGTGTGATGGACAAATACAAATTTTCTGTGCATGAAGACAATGTTAGGTGACAGAAGGTATATATTGTCAAATTTCATTTTTTTTAAATACCACAAACAAAAATATACAGCAAATATTAAAATAGAGAGCAAATTATGTAAAATATATTTTATCAAAGTTACTAAAGGATGCTGTCATTAAGGAACACTTTATAAAGCAGCGGAAACCAACTTTCATATAAATAATTTATGAGTTTAAATTTGTAAAAAAAAAATATGGATAGTCAGTAAATATATAAAAAAATTAAGTCTCAGTAGTGCCCACACAGTTTTAAAATACCATCTAGGATCATCAGATCAGCAAATGTTGAAGTTATAAACACATTTTTGGAAATGAGCATTTTTTTCATTTCTTGTAGGGGTATGTATAATCATAACCTTTCTGAAAACCCATTTGCAATAAATGTTTAACAGCATTAACAAGGCTATTGCTCATCAGTATAGCAAGCATTTATCATCAGTCCTGTGAAATACAAAGAAATACAGTCAAAGACGTGCAAAATGGCCATTATATTATGCTTTATATAATAGCAAAACAATGGCAAAATAAACTTCTCCAAGTAGTGAAAGAAAAATGTATAAATACGTTAAAAAAAAACTATTTTCTAAAAAAAAAAAATCTGAAGCAAGGACTAAGTTGCTTACATTTCAATTAGGATGTGCCAGCTCAGTGCTGTGATGATGAGGACAAGAGGGAAATGAGTTAAGATCCAAAGCAGTGTCAAACAGTGTATCGCTATATTTGCTACTGCTTCAGACAAGCCACTAAGAGAGTTCACTGTGACAGAACAGATCACTCAGGAAGTATATTCACTTAGCATCTGAGACTTCTCTGGAAGGGTAGCCAGTCCTGAGAGTAGTCCACAGGAGAGAGAAAACAGGGGTACTTGTCGGCCCTTCTCTCTATTGTTTCTTATTTTCTATTGGCCAAAGGCGATCTTGGGATAGCTAATCCCCCAATACCGATTTGGTGATCACTCTGGAAGCCAGATTCTGCCCTTAACAACAAACTATACTGTTCCATCCGAGTCCAAACAGGGATGACATGATCTGGAATGGCTTGGCCACCAGCCAAAAAAGTGAAAAATTAAAATAGTCAAGGAAATATAAAAAGGCATACAAGGTTGGCATACCAATAAAATATAGTTGAATAATTATCATAGAACCTTTATAATCAACTTTTCTAAAAACGAAGAATGGCACAGAAATCTTTATGAAATTATGTCAAATTTTCAAAAAGCAGCAATGTTTGCTATGAACCCAAGATCGCGAGATAGATATGCGGGTAGATAGATAGGCTGATGGTTAAATTGATAATCTAGAAATAAGTTTATTACCAATGTGTTGCTTTTTGTGTAAGGTATTTTTGCTTTAGGTTCATTTTTTCCAAATAGTGACTGTGATATTCTAAAATTTCACCATGATTTTGTATTAATTTTATAATTCCAGTAAACAATAACCATTAGCACACATGAAAAAACTACAGCTGAAGTTGTTACAATGGGATCTAGTTTTACTAAATTTTAATAAGCTATTCTTCAATATACATATAAAACTTCAAGAAACTTCAAACACATGAATGTAAACTCCATGGGGATGCATAAAATATGGAGTTTAAAAAATTAGTTGATGTAACAGATGTTCCTTTTCCATCCTGTCAGATAAAAGTACCATTATACCATTTTTAGGAATAATTTTTTTAGTAAAGTTCACTAAACAAATAAGCTACATTGGTTTGGCATACTAATGGAAAAAATTAAAAAATTATTTCACATTTATGGTCCCAAGAATCCTTAGACACTTAAAATAAAATTATCAGTTGTAGTTCAGCCTTTATTAAAATAATCTCTGGTACTTTGAATCTAGAATATGTTAGGGGATTGGAGAAAATTCAAAGGCATTTTTTTTCTCATAGTTTTTTTTTTTATTATACTTTAGGTTTTAGGGTACATGTGCACAATGTGCAGGTTTGTTACAGATGTATCCATGTGCCATGTTGGTTTCCTGCACCCATTAACTCGTCATTTAGCATTAGGTATATCTCCTAATGCTGTCCCTCCCCCCTCCCCCAACCCCACAACAGTCCCCAGAGTGTGATGTTCCCCTTCCTGTGTCCATGAGTTCTCATTGTTCAACTCCCACCTATGAGTGAGAACATGCAGCGTTTGGTTTTTTGTCCTGGTGATAGTTTACTGAGACTGATGTTTTCCAGTTTCATCCATGTCCCTACAAAAGACATGAACTCATCATTTTTTATGGCTGCATAGTATTCCATGGTGTATATATGCCACATTTTCTTAATCCAGTCTATCATTGTTGGACATTTGGGTTGGTTCCAAGTCTTTGCTATTGTGAATAGTGCCGCAGTAAACATACGTGTGCATGTGTCTTTATAGCAGCATGATTTATAGTCCTTTGGGTATATAGCCAGTAAAGGGATGGCTGGGTCAAATGGTATTTCTAGTTCGAGATCCCTGAGGAATCGCCACACTGACTTCCACAATGGTTGAACTAGTTTACAGTCCCACCAACAGTGTAAAAGTGTTGCTATTTCTCCACATCCTCTCCAGCACCTGTTGTTTCCTGATTTTTTAATGATGGCCATTCTAACTGGTGTGAGATGGTATCTCACTGTGGTTTTGATTTGCATTTCTCTGATGGCCAGTGATGATGAGCATTTCTTAAACAGCATGGTAATGGTACCACAACAGAGACATAGATCAATGGAACAGAACAGAGCCCTCAGAAATGATGCCGCATATCTACAACTATCTGATCTTTGACGAACCTGAGAAAAACAAGAAATGGGGAAAGGATTCCCTATTTAATAAATGGTGCTGGGAAAACTGGCTAGCCATATGTAGAAAGCTGAAACTGGATCCCTTCCTTACACCTTATACAAAAATTAATTCAAGATGGATTAAAGACTTAAATGTTAGACCTAAAACCATTAAAATCCTACAAGAAAACCTAGGCAATACCATTCAGGACATAGGCGTGGGCAAGGACTTCATGTCTGAAACACCAAAAGCAATGGCAACAAAAGCCAAAATTGACAAATGGGATCTAATTAAACTAAAGAGCTTCTGCACAGCAAAAGAAACTACCATCAGAGTGAACAGGCAACCTACAGAATGGGAGAAAATTTTTGCAACCTACACATCTGACAAAGGGCTAATATCCAGAATCTACAATGAACTCAAACAAAGTTACGAGAAAAAAACAAACAACCCCATCAAAAAGTGGGCAAAGAACATGAACAGACACTTCTCAAAAGAAGACATTTATGCAGCCAAAAAACACATGAAGAAATGCTCAAAGGCGTTTAATAAAGGGGATATCATGGTAACAATTTACTTTTGGATGATGGATGGAAAAGGAGGCGTAAGCATTTTAGCCTTTCCGTATTTTAACCAAATCTATATTCTTCCATCTTTTTTGATCAGATTTACACAAAACCACCAAAACGAATGTTTTCAAATAAAACAAAAGCCAGCCTTCTGTCTAAATACTTTTGGAATTAGATGGTGAGAAAATCTTACAAATGTCAATAAAATCTTCTAAAGCCCAGTTATAGATATTGTTTTAGTTGTGCTTTCCTTTCTATTACTTTGTTTGTTTTCTGAAATGTTCACCAGCACGCTGTGAGCCCTAAGTAATGCTCCTGTAGCAAAAGAAAAAAAATGAATGGATAAAAAAAGAGGGATCATAATCATAATAGCAGATATTTAATGAACATCTTATAATTGCCAGCTATAATTCTCAGTGCTTCACACACATTATTAACTCATTTAATATTGACAAAACCTATGAGGTATATGAGGTGAATATTATTATTGTCATTCCCACTTTACAGATGGGAAACAGGCAGAGAGAGGTCAAACAGGCAGATCCAGGATTTGAACTAAAGAAGACTGGCTGCGAAGGCTGTGCTGTAAACCATTATAGCACATGCTACCTCTCATGGTCACTTAGGTACTTGCTGAAAAAAACAAATTATGCATTACATAGAAAATAATCTGCCACAAAGAATCTCTTTGGCTTCTCTTTGGTGCAGACGCCTAATTATAGCTGACCAAGAATATGTTTATGGTACAGATATCTACAGAGCTGAGATCTTACATCTGCTTTCCTGGTCCTTCTTTCTCTAAAGCACTTGCCAGCCCATGAAAAAGAAGCAAAGTAATCATGCTGATTTGTCTAATTGCTGTTTTATTTCTTAGTACACTTCCCATGAGTAATGACTACTAAATATTATAATCCTTTAGTCTATTGATTTTACCATTCCAAGGTTTAATTCCAGGAAGTATGACATTGAAGTAGGCAAATTTAGCAATAACATATTTATAGTTTATACAAATTATGAGTTTTCAATTTATTATTAATTTCAGAGAAAGAAAAATTGTAATTTGTTTTCTTAAAGTCATATATTTTACCACCAATAACATGCAAGCCATTAAGAAAGTATGTAACTTTCATTTTTGCAACAAATAAATTTATAAGTTACTAAATTATAACTTTATCAATGGTTAAGCTTCAGAAATGAATGTTTGGTTATTCCTCTTAATTTAAATATGGGGAGAGGAAAATATAATAAAATTCAAATGAATTGATAGAAGTAAAACAGTACTTCCAGACTGGTATGGCACTCACATCTTCAATATAAGGCTGACTGTACACCCAAAAAAACACCTAAAAATTAGGGAAGATCCAATAATGAGCTATTGAAAGAAAAACTCTATTGTTTAAACAGAAGGAAGTAAACTCAAAAAATATGTGGCCTTGACATGCTCTTTGGTTACATGTATAAATGAATGTAGAAGGAAGTACAGGACTAATAATATATTTTCCTTTAAGAGGTATAGGAAGTCTTGTGATTGCTTACTCAGCTTTCTAACT
Source organism: Symphalangus syndactylus (assembly GCF_028878055.3). Taxonomy (NCBI): domain Eukaryota; kingdom Metazoa; phylum Chordata; class Mammalia; order Primates; family Hylobatidae; genus Symphalangus; species Symphalangus syndactylus. The sequence continues at coordinate 41,866,493 of NC_072447.2, read as the reverse complement.
TTTAAAATGAAACGAAATACATGTAGATAAAAATAACCCAAGATCTATCTCAAAGAACTCAAAATAAAGTAAATCAGTGAATGGTGTTTGTACTCCTTAAATTAAGATTAATAATGATAACACTGGCAAAGGCAAACATTGGACTTGTCAAATTAAAAGATGAACTTCCTGAAGAATCAAACATGACATCTTGGTGTACCAGGACGGGAAAAAAATACTACAGCTAGAGAATATTTCATTCTTTCATTCTATAATTAAGAATATTGAATATTATTGAGCATCCATTATTGTGGTACTATTTCATGGTAAAAAGTACAGTACATTAATGATTGCCTTGTTGGATATTTAGATTTTTGCCAATTTTTCTTTTATTGAGATAGGATAAATATCTTTAAACATCCCATAGTTCTGATGATTTATTCAGGATACAGCACAAGAGGTTTACTGGGATAATTTTTATAGGTGATGTAAAAGTAATTTCCATTGACCCGTTAGAGGAATAAGTTGTGACATAAGTTATCATTTTTTGAACACAACTCAACCATGAAAAAAAGTGTTATCTAGTATTTTGGTTATCACTCCACTTGAGTTATGTAACTTGGAAACCCTTACATAGTTGAATTTGCAATTTCCATTTGAAACATCTTCACAAACATTTTTCTATGACACCAACACTGACTTCACTAACTCAAAAAGTGATTTTTTTAAATATGTTTTTAAAAAGTTTTTTATTACATTTTTTACAGGACATGACTTGTCAAGAATGAGATGAAAGTCAGGAAAAATTGCCTGTTTGCTTGATTGATATATAGATCATGGGACAGTGCAAGCTAAAAACATGTTTGGGGCCAAATGTATGTAATATAAACTGCTAATCCTAAGAATAATATTATACATTTTATTTATATTTCCTTCTGTTTTTCTTAAATTTAGGATGCAAATATGACCTGGTTATACATCAGTATGTATGCCTTAAAAGTAAGCTGTCAGTCCTAAAAGTAGTTATCCTGTGCACTGTTTACTAAAATATGACATGCTGATTAAAAGAAACAAAGCTAAGCAACAAAAACAAAGAACAATTCTCAATGGCCCAGCACACGTACTGAGAATAAAATCCAAAGCTCATATCCAGGCCTACAACACTATACAAGGCCTCATGCTCTGGCTCCTGGACCCCTCTCCAAGCTCATCTCCTGTCACTCTTCCCAGTACCACTACCTTTATCACCATCCCTCTATCACTTGTTCCCTCTATCAGGAACCTTCTTGTAGATTTTCACATGGTTCAGCCTCTTAAATTTTTCAGAGCTCTTGATAAAGGGCTTCCCTAACTATCCCCATCATTCCATAAGGCTTCAACTGCCTTGTTTTAGTTTTACAACATTTACCTGTACCTGTCATTATATTATGTGTGTGCTTCTTTGTCATTTTCTTCTTCCAATGAAATCTAAGCTTCATTAGGACAGAGGCTGTTTTCTTAACCACTCGCTTCTGTTATATAGACACTGTTTGTCACAAAGTAGGTTCTCAGTGAATATATATCCAAGGAGTAATATAACATATGATCTGCTTGGAGTCAAGAGAGACTAGGTAAAATATTTATATTTTCCATGTGAACTCAGCTTTGTGAAGTGGAGAAAGAAGTCAGCAAATTATTGCATAGATTAATGTATATAATCAAGTGATAAAATTTTAAAAATCAATTGTGTGTTTTGTATAGTAATTATTTCATGAAAAGCTATTATTAAATCAATGTCATGGCATTATAATCATGACATATTTTATATGTTGAGCACATTGTTAGGTTATTTATTAAATTTTAACTATTTTCCTAATAAGTATCTGCTACTTTCTTCACCATTCTCTCCCTATAGATATTCCATTAAAATGCCTCAATTCATTGTTTCAGGAGAGGGCTCAGAAAGCAGAAAAGAGGCTTTAAGTCTCTTATGGATTTAGACACATAAAAGATAAAGTTCTTACACAGAGAATGTGTTGAACATCGACAAAATGGAAGAAAAATCGGCCGGGCGTGGTGGCTCATGCCTGTAATCCCAGCACTTTGGGAGGCCGAGGTGGGCAGATCACGAGGTCAGGAGCTCGAGACCATCCTGGCTAACACAGTGAAACCCCGATTCTACTAAAAAGACAAAAAATTAGCCGGGCGTGGTGGCGGGCGCCTGTAGTCCCAGCTACTCAGGAGGCTGAGGCAGGAGAATGGCGTGAACCTGGGAGGCGGAGCTTGCAGTGAGCCGAGATTGCGCCACTGCACTCCAGCCTGGGCGAGGGAGCGAGACTCCGTCTCAAAAAAAAAAAAAAAAAGGAAGAAAAATCACAATGAGCAGCGTTTCTTCATTGTCTTAATTTTCTTTACACAAAAATATGTGGGAAGAAGACAATAAGTAGAGTGATATTCAAAATATAGACTAACTGATGTTGGTCTTCTGTTGACCTACCAGGCACATCTGTTGGTTGTATACAATCTGTGTTAGCTATTTTGAAGGTAGCCTGCTAGACAAGAGTCTACATGTTAGAGTGTCTCTGAGAAAAGGGCAATCACTGGGAAAGGAGAAAGTCCGCAGGGAAAAGAATGGCTCCACAAAGGGCCTAGACACCCTGAATCTTCAGTAACCTAACCAATAACTGTCTGTTGTAACGTTTTAGCAACTTTAAGTACCCAGGAACTTTGACCAAACCTCCAGGAAAGAGGATAAAGCCCCAGTTGACTGAGAACAAGTTTCCACTTATCCAGGAGAATGGGGATCTTAAATTAAACTTGTAAAAGAAAAAAATAAAATAATTGTATTTTGTGCTCAGCTATACTCTACACTGGCTATCCACATTACATATACACAGTGGCAGATCTGCTGCAAGAGTAATGAAGCTTAAGCTTCAAGGCCTCCCCTTTGCACCTGTTTCTAGTAATTCTCAGAATTGTGGTGTGTGTGGGAACCAGTTTGCACAAAAAGCATTTCTCTACAAGCATTTCAGACCTCAGACAAAATGAATCTGAATTAAGTCTCCAGCCATTTTTTATGATTTTCCTTATACACACACACACACACACACACACACACACACTTCCTAACCTAATTATAAATGTATAATTTTGTAATTTCTTATTTTTTAGTAAGGTCCTAAAATTGTATAAGTTTTAGATTCCACCTAACCTGGACCCACCCTTGTATATACATAGAACTTTTGAAGGATAGCCACCAGGTTGATAAGTGTATTGACTTTGGAGAAGTAATTGTGACAGACCAAGGAGGGACAGGTTTTTCAAATTTTACCTCATATGCTTTCACAGTTTTTGACTGCATCGTGTTTTATATCTCTCCTTTTAAATTCCCTGATAAAGAGAAACAAGATTCTCATTTCTTCAAAATAACTTAGCTTCCAATAAAAACTGCCAAAACAAACCAAAACAAATGAAATAAAGTGTTTGAATATGTCAATGAGAGAAACTGATGCCACAACTTCCTCATTTTATTTAGAGTCAAATTTTTATAAAGGTTGTTATTATTTTTAGCTTTATTATTGTATAATTTATATATAAATTATGTTTATTATTCACAAAATTTTATGAATTATGTCAATTCAGTGGGTTTTTAAGTGAATTATAGACTCATACAATCAGTATCACAATCCAGAAACACTCTTATCATCCCCCCAAAATTTCCTTGAGCCAGTGTGCACTCAATAAATTACTATTTTTAAAAATTTGTTTTTATTTAAGAGCTGTTGTCTTCACTTCTCCTTATTTAACTCCTTTTGACTTCTGCTGCTTCACTCATTGAAGCGTTCCTTGCCATGATCAGTAATAACTTCTATTGTTATTGTTAAAATTAGTGGATTTTTTCAGCTTTTATCTTACTTGATCTTTCAGGTATTCTTGTATTGTTGGGAATTCTTTGCTTTATAAAATACTCTTAGATTTTGTGGCAGTAAGTCATCCAATATCTATTGTTTCTTTCCTTTCTCCTTGCTAATAGAAACTGTAGGTTAGATGTTACCAAGTGTGGAGCTCAAGTATATAAATTACAAAGAACCCTTGCATTTGGCGGGGTGATGTAAGAAATTGACTAACCATTTCTGGGAAAGATTTTGATTTCCTGATATAGATGCCACCTCTTCTTGCTTCCCTCACTTTCTTCTTCCTTTCTGGAACAAAATAGCTTATGGAAGTTTTATAGATCATCTCCCACCACCATCATAAGAATGGCTGAGCATAAAACTAGAAGCTCCTTGGGATACTGGGGTCATCACGTAGCCTTTTAACAGTGGTGAAGTGCTTATCTACGGACTTGTTGAAATGAGAGAAAATAAACTTGCATGGTGTGAATCCCCTGATATTTCAAAATTATCTTACTAACATCTGATTGCACTCACTAACTAAAACAGCTTAGATGGCTGTTTTCATTTTGAACCTATGGGTAATACTGCCACCTGGAAGAGTCTTTATAGAGAAAAACCAGGGATATTATCTGATGACTCTATTTCTGAGAATATCCCGTCATGTGAATTCTCTTCTACTGAAAGAATGCAGTTTCAACATTTGGTTGTCCATGTCTAGTAGTTAAATATATGTGAGACTATGGATTTTAAGAACTACAATTTTGTACATAAGAACAGACTGGTGTGCTAAGTCGGTAAACAACTTTGTTTAGAAAATCAAAGTTACCATTTGCACATTAGCATTATAGCCCTGGGGGGAAATATCGTTTGGCTATCCAAGATACCAAGATGAAGTTCTTTTTAGAATGATTCTCTCTCTCTCTCTTCCCTCCCCCATTAATAAGCCCAAAAGAGCATATATGGGGATGACTAAAAGACGACCAACACTCATTTTTCCCACTTTGCGATATGGATTCTTTTCACTGTTTTAAATCCAGTGAAACAATATATTTTGGCTATTATAAACATACAGACAGAAACAAAAGGATAAAGAGAGTATCATAAGAAAATTTCAAAATAGGATTTTCATGTTTATGTAGTATATACTGTGTGAGGAAACCAGCATGCCTTAAGTTGTCGATGGGAGTTAAAACTGAAACAAATGCATATGAGGACATCTTATACAGGAAAAAAAAAACCCTTAATCTTTTATATATCATTTAGCCCAGCAATGCTATTTCTGTGTATTTATCCTAAAATAATTCTGCAGAAGCCTATTTGGAGCAGAGCTTGGTATTAAAGTTAAGATCTTGCTTAGCTATCATTCTTGTGCACCAGCCAGGCAGTGAATGAAGCAGGATGGGGGAAGAGCACTCCCTTTCCTTAAAACATAACAGATCTCTGTTTTCCACAATTAAAAGTTTTTATGAAACTTTTTATTTTGATGAAAGCCCTTAGCTACATCCTGTATTTTTCTCTATACCTACTGCAAAGTGGTTTGTTTGTGACCTAGTTTGATAATTAAGGTCAGGGACAAATTGCTTCCTATATTCTGTGTACAGTCATTATTAGAATGGCATGCCATACTAATTTTCCTAGGAAAATGTTTAAGATGTCAAATTTAATAAATCTGAAATCCTGTTTTTATTAACAATATGGGAAAATCCACTACCTATAATTAAAGCCAGAGGGAATATTTGAATTGAAAATTATATATTTTTATTGATCATAAAATCACTCAAGGAAATACTTAAGTACTTATATATCTTACAAACATTTTTTCAAGTATTTAAAAATATTCATGTTTTGTGAACAAGACCTCTGAAAGTGATTCATTTTATTATCTTCACTTTTTTTTTTACCAAGAAGCCAAGTAAGAAAATGTTTCAGTGCAGCATGATCAGGGACTTTCTTTTTGCCCCGTGTAATGAAAGTATGTATGGACATTTATTCCAGAAAACCATTACTTATCAACACCAACCAACTTCCTTCCACCTGATCTGAGATTCTTCAGGGAAGTCTTATCAGCCACAAAAACAGAGGATGTAGCCTTCCCAAAGCTATAGGACTTAGCAGGTTTTAGAACTACTGAACTGTATGACCCTCTGGGATTTTCAATTCTTTTTCATTGTCTTCTCTCTATTCAGATATCTTCTTGGGGTCTTTATATAAAGGTGATGCCTCAGGGTGAATTGCCAGAAGCTCAGCACCTCACTCTTTCATTTTGGCTATCTAATCTAGGAGATCAAAATCCCCTAGAACTTCCTAAGCCTGGGATGTCCAGCCTAAATATAATTTGTTCTTGAGCACACTGAAGCCAAATGATTTGCACAGTGAAGGTTAACCCATTTTTCTCTGCCCAGCTTCCACCGTGCTTCCCCACTCAACAGTAATAGGGAAAGTTTATGCCTATCTTTTACTGGCCATGACCATCACATCCCTTAGATTTGTAAATATGTTCTTCCTCTTTTTAAAAATGACCGCAATAGGAAAACAGTTATAAATAGGTTTTCTGTAAAATTTTAAAAATAATAAATCAAGTGCTCAAAAATCATTTGCATATCTCAGTGTGTTTTGATGAAAGGATAATGGAATTTCAAAGTATCCTAATACGCACCTGGGGAGGGCAGTGTCAAGACGTATGCAAAATTTCACAATTTAATGTGGTAAGGTGCTAATATGAAACTTCTAAAAATCCCAAAAGGAGAAAGGAATGTGAATGGTTATGGCATAAAAGATAAAAAGTCTTCTGCCTCTCGTGCGAATTAGTCTATTTAATAGAAGAAAAGACTTGCAATGATGGTACAGCAAACTATTGAAGTTTTATAATATGGGTCTAAAGGTTACTAATAAAATGCTATGGATAAGAAAATATGTATAACATTACAAAAGAAAACTACATTTCTACTGGAAAATATGTGGAATGACTGGTGAAACAGAGTCAGTAAAAGAATACTGAAATACATACGACAAACTGAATCATATGTGCAAGGAAGACTGCTACAAAGTGTGGAAATTAATCCAAGGATGTTCCTTGATTAGAGAGGATTGACAGGGAAGAGTAGAAAACCTTGCATAAAACAGTAAGGTGATTATTTGGCATAGTGTAGTAGAAGCTGAGTATTGAATACATGTTCTTCCTTGTTGAGACCTCATCCTCCAACTTGAGCTAGGGAATGATGAAACAGAAGTATTTGCTCCCTTATGATTTCAGGTATTTTGTTGTTGTTTTTAAAAAGAACAGCGCCTTCCCATAAGAATATTTACCTTCATACTCCACCCTGTTCCATAACCTATCACTGCTCTAGAAGCAGGGTATGATAACCAGGTATCTTATAGAGAGACAGAAGATTAATTCAAGATCCTAAAATAACAAAATATTGAGAAGGATAGTGGAAACGATAAGAAAAGTAAGAGGAGATAATTAGAGGTTTCAAAAATACATCCAACAGAAATTTCAGAAAGAGGAATATGTCAGCAATAATAAAATAGCATCTGATCAAAGTGAAGAAAGTCATGATTCCTTAGTTGGAAAGGACCCATTCTATATATGAGCCCTGTTTACCTCCATTCTATCAATGAGAACTGTGAAATAATGTGGAAAAGTACACCTAGGAAGTTCTTATGGCCTAGGTCTGGGAATGGAGTATATGTTTCCACTTACATCTCTACTGTCACATGGTCATACATCACTGAAAGGGAGGCTATGAAATAAAGATGAGCTCTGTGTTCAGAAAAAAAGAGAAAATTTAGTTTTGGTAAACCATTGGCAGTTCCTCCCATATTCTATATTTCAGACTACTAAATATCCGTTTGGACTCTTCTGTTTTAATAGGAGGAATACTTTTGCCCATTTGTTTCTGTGTCCCTTGGCTCTAACCTCAGGAAGATCTTGCAAGTCCATTATCCTACTTGGCCAAATCTGAAATGGATGTTGGGGCACTGGGGATTACACCAATAACCATACACCTTACACATCTGCTGAATAATTATACTTAAAATATTTACCATACCAAGTCCTTAGTCGCTTTATTTACATATTTTTTGCTTGCTTGTTTACAGCTTCTTTACCACCATCCCATCAGTGATTGAAAAATATTAGATAATGATATAAAAGGATAATCAGAATATCTTTGCAGTGGATAAATGCCTAATATGATCCTGTGGTAGACAGCCTCTGAGACAGCCCTAAATGATACCCTCCTCCTGGCATTCATGCCTTTGAATGTGAGTAACGTTTAGTGACTCACTTCTAGTGAATAGAACGTGGCAGAGGTGATGACTTGAGAGACTAGGTTACAAAAAGACTGCAGCATCCATATTTTGCCCTCTTCCACTCACCTGTTTGCTCTGAGGGAAGTCAGCTGCCATGTTGTGAGCTGCCCTATGGGGTAGCCTACTTAACAAGAAACTATTGTCTTTAGCTGTCAGCTAGTAAGGACCAAAGGCCTGCCAACACCCACATGAGTGACCTTGGAAGCAGTTCCTTCCCCACTTGAGCCTTGAGATGACTGCAGCCCTGGCTGACACCTTAATGGCAGCCTCATGAGATACTCTGAGTTAGATAACTCAGTTAAGCCATATGAAGATTCTTGACTCAAAGAAAATGTAAAATTAAGATTCAAATGTTTGTTGTTTTAGGCAACCAAATTTTGGGTTAATGTGTTATGCAGCTATTGATAACTAACTCAGACCCTCTTTGAGTAAAATTTTATAAAATAGATGTGCTCTTATATCCTTAAATTATGTTTCATGAAAAGATTCAAGAAGTTGTCAACACTGCTTATCTTCAACAACAGAGAATTCATAATTGGGGAATTAATTTTACTTTACACTTTATATTGTTCTCCACTTTTTGGATATTTTACCATGAAAGTGGATTACTTTTTAATCATCATATAAAATAACTAGTTAAAAGTAACCTTTGTTTTAATGAGGAAATAATAACTAACATCACATGCTTTTTAGAAAAAAATTAGGACACTATATATTAAAACCTATGGAGTGTGCTCTAAATCACACTCAGAGGAAATTTTATAGAGCTGAACGGATTTGAAATAAAAAAGAAAAATTAAATATAAAGAACACAGTTTTCTGTTTAAGAAGAAACAAAAGAAATAAAACTTGGATGAATTGAAATAAAGCATTAATAAATATAACTGCAGAAATTAATGTGGTAGAAAAGAAACTGTCTGAAAAAAAAACCACACAAACCAGTAATCTTGACCAGTAAAACCAAAATCTGCTGCTGCAAAAATACTGATAAGATATATAAAATATTGACACATACAAACAAGAAAAAAGAGATAAGGCACAAATTTACACCAAGAATGAAAAAACTCCAATGATTACAGATTAGAAGTATTCCCATTAACATTAAGAACCAACAAGGATGTGTGCCAACACTGCTACCATTTGACAGTGCTTAGGAAATCCCAGTAAAAATAGGAAGCAATAAAGGAGAAATAATAGTATAAATATTGCAAGAGAATAAATAAAAGGGTAACTGATTAGAGATGATATGATAGCACATATAGACAATTTGAGACCACACAGTTAATAAATGATTAGAACTAATAGAGTTTAACAATGACCATTTACAGAAAGCTCACATGTGATTCCTACACTTAAGAACAATTCCTTATTGTCTTTGCTCTTTAACTGTCTCTAAAATAGCAATTGCCCTGACGTGGTTTCTGATTCCAGGGGACAATTCCAGCCTTTAACGATGATCCTATTAGACCCATTCTGTCCTTTAACAGATACCTGCACTCACTTAGACATCGAGGGAACTATTTTGCTGAACTTTTTCTTTATATATCACTCTGCACTATATTGGAATGGTCATTTTCTTATGTCAGGGCATGTAATACTCATTACAGAGATTTCTTAGGTTGTACTCCACTATGTTTGAGAGCCAGTGTTAATCTTACTGTGTTTCTAAGAGTACTAGAGCACTGCTATCTACTATGGTACTCTGCGGAAGGCTTCTTTCCTGATGACTCTGGGAAGGGCCTGGATTTGTGTATCGCTGGAGTTGTGAGCACTGTCTCAGTGTACATGTGTATGCATAATTAACAGAGCTCTTTAAGCATTTTGGTGGGAATTTCCAATTCCATATTGAATTCTAAAGGAAGCTGATTTGATATGCACATGGATACCATATAGTGTCTGTTACCTAAATCAGACAGACACACCTCGCCTGTCTCCAGTGAAGTTTTAATGCACTTAAAATCAATTTCTAAGCCACATCTGTATTTCAAATAAAATGTCCTTAAGGTGATGGCCAAGGCAAATTATTTGTTTTGTTTTGTTTTTAGAGACAGGTTCTTATGCTGTCGCCGAGGCTGGAGTGCAGTAGTGCAATCTTGGCTCACTGCAGCCTCGACCTCCTGGGCTCAAGCAATCCTCCCATCTCAGCCTCCTGAGTAGCTGGGACCACAGGCACACACCACCACTGCTGGTTTATTTTGGTATTTTTTTTTTGTAGAGATAGGGGTCTTGCTATGTTGCCCAGGCTGATCTTCAACTCCTGAGCTCAAGCGACCCACCTGCCTTGGCCTCCCAAAGTACTGGGATTACAGATGAGAGCCACCACGCCCGGCCTGGCAAATTCTTTTAGTTACAATTTTATTTTGAAAATTATGAATTCCGAACAGAGCCCTCAGAAATGATGCCGCATAGCTACAACTATCTGATCTTTGACAAACCTGACAAAAACAAGAAATGGGGAAAGGATTCCCTATTTAATAAATGGTGCTGGGAAAACTGGCTAGCCATATGTAGAAAGCTGAAACTGGATCCCTTCCTTACACCTTATACAAAAATTAATTCAAGATGGATTAAAGACTTATATGTTAGACCTAAAACCATTAAAATCCTACAAGAAAACCTAGGCAATACCACTCAGGACATAGGCGTGGGCAAGGACTTCATGTCTAAAACACCAATAGCAGTGGCAACAAAAGCCAAAATCGACGAATGGGATCTCATTAAACTAAAGAGCTTCTGCACAGCAAAAGAAACTATCATCAGAGTGAACAGGCAACCTACAGAATGGGAGAAAATTTTTGCAACCTACTCATCTGACAAAGGGCTAATATCCAGAATCTACAATGAACTCAAACAAATTTACAAGAAAAAAACAAACAACCCCATCAAAAAGTGGGCAGAGGACATGAACAGACACTTCTCAAAAGAAGACATTTATGCAGCCAAAAAACACATGAAGAAATGCTCATCATCACTGGCCATCAGAGAAATGCAAATCAAAACCACAGTGAGATACCATCTCACACCAGTTAGAATGGCCATCATTAAAAAATCAGGAAACAACAGGTGCTGGAGAGGATGTGGAGAAATAGGAACACTTTTACACTGTTGGTGGGACTGTAAACTAGTTCAACCATTGTGGAAGTCAGTGTGGCGATTCCTCAGGGATCTCGAACTAGAAATACCATTTGACCCAGCCATCTCATTACTGGGTATATACCCAAAGGACTATAAATCATGCTGCTATAAAGACACATGCACACGTATGTTTATTGCGGCACTATTCACAATAGCAAAGAGTTGGAACCAACCCAAATGTCCAACAACGATAGACTGGATTAAGAAAATGTGGCACATATACACCATGGAATACTATGCAGCCATAAAAAATGATGAGTTCATGTCCTTTGTAGGGACATGGATGAAACTGGAAAACATCATTCTCAGTAAACTATCGCAAGGACAAAAAACCAAACACCGCATGTTCTCACTCATAGGTGGGAATTGAACAATGAGAACTCATGGACACAGGAAGGGGAACATCACACTCCAGGGACTGTTGTGGGGTGGGGGGATGGAGGAGGGACAGCATTAGGAGATACACCTAATGCTAAATGACGAATTAATGGGTGCAGGAAATCAACATGGCACATGGATACATATGTAACAAACCTGCACATTGTGCACATGTACCCTAAAACCCTAAAGTATAATAAAAAAAAAAAGAGAAATTAAACATTGGTTCACCCTAGAAAAGTTATCAGTAAAACTCACTATACGAACAGATGCTAATAGTTTTATAAATTCACAATTAAGCAAAACTTAGCAAAAGAGGCACAGAAGGAAATATCCATAACTTAATTTCACGTATCTACTAGAAGGCCACAGCACACTTAAATGTAATATAGTCTAGTCTTCCCTTATGTATCAACTGCTATTCTGGACAGTATTTTAAAGCCCCTTAGGCCAATAACGTATGTAAAGAAAAACAATCACCAAAAGAAACTAAAAATAATTGAAAGAAAAGATGAAGTTGTCACTATTTGCAAATATTTTTACCTAGACAATCTGCAGCAAAATAAAGCTAATGAAAGACGTCGAAAATCCTTAGTCATCTTCCAATGATGGAGTGAGTTGGAGGGTCGGGGTGGTTCCTGGCTAGTGTGACTGAAGCAAAAGTTATTGGGTAGGTGTTCAAAGAAGCTTTTTTTTTTTTTTTTAAAGACTCTCCTGGCATGCTCATTTCAGCCTTTTGCTGCTGCTTCTTCCTTCTTGTATGAATGCATTCACGAGGCCTGAAAAAACCTGCCATCTTCTGACGATGAGACAATAAGCTTGAGGATGAATGCCTGCAAACTCTAAAGATGGTAAATTTCTACTTCACATTCCATGTTAAAAATTCCAGATGGATTAAATATGCAAATTAAAAAAAAAGAAAAGAAAATTATGAATTCCTTGAAAATATATTTTCCTAGGAAGTCCATTTTCCCACTTTCTAAGAAAATTATGTCCAATTTTATCCTCTTTTCAAAACTTTTTTTCAAGAAAATTCTCTCCCCCACAAAAGTCTAAGCCAATGGTCCTACCTCATATTTTACTGGACAGAAAGTCAAAGCAATAACATCAGTCTCCTAACACCCATCTTCCCACCACCAAACCTGTCGACTCACTTGACTGAATTTACTTTGTCTGGCTTGATCCTAGGAAAGGCCATTATTCCACTAGCTTCTAGATCATATATCCTTCTCAAGAGCTGGAATCCCGGAGTTTTCCACTCCTTCCTACATCATTGATATCTCTCTCACATTTAGATATTTACTACCAACAATTGTTTTTCTAATATACTTCATCTTAAAACTTCCCTAATTCTACATGTTGTTCTAGCTGTAACTCCATTTTTCTTTTCTTCTACATAGCAAAACTTCTTGAAAGATTTGCCTACACTCACCGTTTTTACTTCCTCTCCTATATACCCTTCAACCAACTCAAATCTGACATTCACTCCACTTCTATGCTAAAGATATTGACAACATTTTACAAACTGCAAAAATACATATGTTTTATGGTAAATGATCAGTGTTTTTAAAAAAAGCAGTGATGCGTGAATATTTTCTAAGTCCTTATTTACTACGTACCTTACAATTTTCTTTGATGATAAGTGTCCCTTTAAGGAAATTTCTTTTAGGAATTTACTAAACATTGTCCTTTAAAAATTTAATCTTTATTTCAATTTACAGCTTTTATTTGACTTTTATTAGAAGCAGCTTGCCAGAAGCACATCATTGAACAAAACAGTCAGAGTGATAAAAGAAAGAACATTTTCAAAAGGTCACAAATAATGAAAATTACTCAGCATGAATCACGAAATAAGTAGATATTTCAAGAACCAAAGGAACTGAATTATTTCTACTCATAAGATAAACATTACTAGAATCATGATAGCTACTATGGTTAGGGAGTTTTTCCATAGATATTTTTTGTATGTAATAATTTCTTACTATTTTGAAATAATTTTAGATTTCCAAAGATTGTTCTCACATATCCCTCACCCAGTTTCCTCTAATCTTTATATCTTACGTTACCATTGTATATTTGTTAAAACTAAGAAACCACCACCAGTTCATTACCATTAACTAAACTACAGACTTTATTCAGAGTTTACCACTTTGTCTACTAATGCCCTTTCTGTATTCCAGGATCCCATCCAGGCTACCACGTTGCATTTAGCCATCATGTCTCTTTAGACTCCTCTGATCTGTGATAGTTTTTCAGCCTTTCCTTGTTTCTAGTAACCTTAAAAGTCTTAAGGATTACTAGCCAGGTATTTGTAGAATGTTCTTCAATTTGGAGTTGTTTTGTACTTTCCTCATGGCTAGGCTAATGTTATGGTTTTTGCAGAAGAATAATCATAGAGGTTAATGTCCTAATCATTGTATTATATTGGAGGCATATGATATCAACGTGACTTATCACTGGTCATGTGAACCTCTATCACTTCGTTAAGTGGTGTTCATCACATTTCTTTACATAAAATGACTACTATTTCCTCTTTTTATACTCAGTGCTTTAGATGCAGCACACTAAATTCAGCCCACATTAAAACGGGCAGGGGAATCAAACTCCGTCTCCTGAAGAAGGGAGTATCTACTGTTATTTCAAATTATTCTGTAGGGAGACTTGTCCCTTCTCCCTTATTTATTTATTTATTTATTTATTATCAGTACGGACTCATGAATATTTTATACTTTGGGTTGTAGTCTAATGCCACATTATTTGGGATTTTTTGGTCAAATTATTACAGCTTTGGCCATCGAGAACCCTTTCAGTTGGTTTATGTGTCCTTTTGATATACTCTCATCCTTTTATTTTATGAGAACTTTCCGGCTCTCTATCACTATAAGATGCTCCAAGTTCCTCTTGTATATTCACTGCCCCAGCTTTAAAATCAGCCATTTCTCTGAGGACTCCTGGTTCTTTTTATTGAAGAATGGAGCTAGAAATCAAGATCTGGGTTCTGGGTGTGATCATTGCTGCTGAAGTGTCACTGCTCCCAGAGCCTCTCAGTAGAGAGAGCAAGAAAATATATGTATGTACTCTAACCCATGTATATACACATTTCTATAATTATTTCTGCATCTGTCCATCTCTCTCTCTATATATAATATATAATCTATAATATATATTACATATATGCCAGATATATATATGAAATGGGAGGAGATGTATATTATATAGACAGATGATATATATATAATATATAATATATAATATATAATATAAACATATTATATATTACTTATTACATACTATATATAACATAGTGTATAAAATATATTATATAATATATTATATATATTATATACTAGATATACTATAGTATATAAATATATTATATAATATATTATATAGTATATGTAATATATAGTATATAAATATATTATATAATATATTATATATTATGTGTAATATATAGTATATAATATATTGTATACTATATATAGTATACAATATATTATATATAATATATTATATAATATATATTATATATTATATAATATATATTATATAATATATAATATATATATTATTATATAATATATAATATTATATTATATATTATATAATATAAAAATATATTAATATATATTAATATATTAATATATATTATATATATTAATATATATAATATATATAATTATATATATAATATATAATATATAAATATATTATATAATATATTACTATATATAATATAGAAATATATTATATAATATATTTATATATATACATATATACATATATATACATATATACATATATACACATATATACATATATACATATATACATATATATACATATATCATCTTACATATACATACATCATCATACACACATATATATACATATACCATCTATCTATATATACATACACTAGGGCAAGAACCCCGGGATACAGAAAGCTCTCTGTCCTCTTGATAAGGCAGAGGGTCTAATTGAGCTGATTAATACAAACCACCTGCAGATAGCAAAGCTGAAAGTGCACAGTGTACACACACCCACTGGTGCTTCGGGAGCTGTAAAACCTCAACCCTAGATGCCGTTGTGGGGCCAGAGCCCAAAAACACTCCCTACAACCTGCCCTTCTACATGCTTCCCCTAGGGGGTTGAGCGGTGGGACGCCAAAGAAGCAAGCCACACCCCTGTCACATACCCAGCGAGGGGATAAGGAAAATCTCCTCCCATTTCATATATAAAGCTAATTGTGAGTTCATAGTGATATCTCTAACTCTAATCTGGTACTACAGAGTTCATTTCACCTTTATTCCTTGATCACCTGTAATTTCCCTCTCTGACAGTGAGAATCCTGGTTCTCAACATGCATCATCAATTTACTTATTTATTCAACCCCAGACATACATGCACGTTGAGAACTAGTAACCACAACCCCAGTGAAAAATAAATTCAGCAACTAGAGTTCAGTTTCTATGTACCATTCCTTTTGTCTTTAGCTTTCAGTTTCCTTCAAAACTCCATTCAGCAAAGTTATTTATGCCAGCTTCTCTTCCCCCACCTGCTTCGGTGAGGTTATGTCAAACACTGTAATAAAGGCAGATTTAGTTGTCATAGTCTATATTCCATCCTGAGATCCCCTGATATCCTGCTGAATTTTTTTTACTATGCATACATTAAAATGTACTCTTTTTTTTGACATACAGTTCTATAAGTTTTGACAAGTGCATTGAATCATGTATCCACTCAGTATTTTCAGTAACATACAGATCAGTTCCATCATCCTAAAATTCTACAGATTTTTGTTGAAGGGGGGCTACTATGAGAAAACACTTGGAACAAAATCTGTTTTCCTTTAAATGCTTGGTTTTATGTGATGATGTTAAGGTCAGTTTATTTCCAGATTTCCAAAAACATGTTTAAAACTTTTACAAATATCCTTACTCACCAATAGTTCCTAATTGCAAATTTTTAAAAAATATTTATAGGTGTGACTGTTAATTATCAATTATGTCTTTTTTTAAATTGTGTTATTTCATTTTTATTCAAAGATAATCTAGTTTTACACATGTGAAAAAATCTACTGTAAAGTGTTAAGGGTTACCTTTGAGTGATGAGATTATAGCTGATTTTGCTTGTGTGTGCATGTGTATGTGTGTGTGTGTGTGTGTGTGTGTGTGGTGTCTTTTCTATGCAAGTATAGGGTGGGGGCTGAAAGCTCAGATTCTGGAGTGCGAATATGTACTTGGCTTTGTCACTTGTGTAACCTCTGTGAGTTATTTACTTATTTATGTATTTGTTTATTTTTATTTATTTTATTTATTTTATATTATTATACTTTAAGTTCTAGGGTACATGTACAAACAGTGCAGGTTTGTTACACATGTATACATGTACCATGTTGGTGTGCTGCACCCATTAACTCGTTAACTCGTCATTTACATTAGGTATATCTCCTAATGCTATCTCTCCCCCTCCCCCACCCCATGACAGGCCCTGGTGTGTGATGTTCCCCTTCCGGTGTCCAAGTGTTCTCATTGTTCAGTTCTCATCTATGAGTGAGAACTTGTGGTGTTTGGTTTTTTGTCCTTGTGATAATTTGCTGAGAATGATGGTTTCCAGCTTCATCCATGTCCCTACAAAGGACATGAACTCATCATTTTTTATGGCTGCATAGTATTCAATGGTGTATATGTGCCACATTTTCTTAATCCAGTCTATCATTGATGGACATTTGGGTTGGTTCCAAGTCTTTGCTATTGTGAATAGTACCACAATAAACATACGTGTGCATGTGTCTTTATAGCAGCATGATTTATAATCCTTTGGGTATATACCCAGTAATGGGATGGCTGGGTCAAATGGTATTTCTAGTTCTAGATCCCTGAGGAATCACCACACTGACTTCCACAATGGTTGAACTAGTTTACAGTCCCACCAACAGTGTAAAAGTGTTCCTATTTCTCCACATCCTCTCCAGCACCTGTTGTATCCTGACTCTTGAATGATGGCCATTCTAACTGGTGTGAGATGGTATCTCATTGTGATAAAGGCAGATATAGTTGTCATAGTCTACATTGGATTTGCATTTCTCTGATAGCTAGTGAAGATGAGCATTTTTTCATGTGTCTGTTGGCTGCATAAATGTCTTCTTTTGAGAAGTGTCTGTTCATATCCTTCACCCACTTTGCGATGGGGTTGTTTGTTTTTTTCTTGTAAATTTGTTTGAGTTCTTTGTAGATTCTGGATATTAGCCCTTTGTCGGATGAGTAGTTTGCAAAAATTTTCTCCCATTATGTAGGTTGCCTGTTCACTCTGATGGTATCTTCTTTTGCTGTGCAGAAGCTCTTTAGTTTAATTAGGTCCCATTTGTCAATTTTGACTTTTGTTGCCATTGCTTTTGGTGTTTTAGACTTGAAGTCCTTGCTTATGCCTATGTCCTGAATGGTATTGCCTAGGTTTTCTTCTAGGGTTTTTATGGTTTTAGGTCTAACATTTAAGTCTTTAATCCATCTTGAATTAATTTTTGTATAAGGTGTAAGGAAGGGATCCAGTTTCAGCTTTGTACATATGGCTAGCCAGTTTTCCCAGCACCATTTATTAAATAGGGAATCCTTTCCCCATTTCTTATTTTTGTCAGGTTTGTGAAAGATCAGATGGTTGTGGATGTGTGGTATTATTTCTGAGGGCTCTGTTCTGTTCCATTGGTCTATATCTGCTTTTGTACCAGTACCATGCTGTTTTGGTTACTGTAGCCTTGTAGTATAGTTTGAAGTCAGGTAGCATGATGCTTCCAGCTTTGTTCTTTTGGCTTAAGATTGACTTGGCAATGTGGGCTCTTTTTTTGGTTCCATATGAACCTTAAAGTAGTTTTTTCCAATTCTGTGAAGAAAGTCATTGGTAGCTTGATGGGGATGGCATTGAATCTGTACATTACCTTGGGCAGTATGGCCATTTTCATGATATTGATTCTTCCTATCCATGAGCATAGAATGTTCTTCCATTTGTTTGTGTTCTCTTTTATTTCGTTGAGCAGTGGTTTGTAGTTCTCCTTGAAGAGGTCCTTCACATCCCTTGTAAGTTGGACTCCTAGGTATTTTATTCTCTTTGAAGCAATTATGAATGGGAGTTCACTCATGATTTGGCTCTCTGTCTGTTATTGGTGTGTAAGAATGCTTGTGATTTTTGCACATTGATTTTCTATCCTGACACTTTGCGGAAGTTGCTTACCAGCTTAAGGAGATTTTGGGCTGAGACGATGGGGTTTTCTAAATATACAATCATGTCATCTGCAAACAGGGACAATTTGACTTCCTCTTTTCCTAGTTGAATACCCTTTATTTCTTTCTCCTACCTAATTGCCCTGGCCAGAACTTCCAACACTATGTTAAATAGGAGTGGTGAGAGAGGGCATCCCTGTCTTGTGCCCGTTTTCGAAGGGAATGCTTCCAGTTTTTGCCTATTCAGTATAATATTGGCTGTAGGTGTGTCATAAATAGCTCTTATTATTTTGAGGTACGTCCCATCAATACCTAATTTATTGAGAGTTTTTAGCATGAAAGGCTGTCGAATATTGTCAAAGGCCTTTTCTCCATCTATTGAGATAACCATGTGGTTTTTTTCTTTGGTTCTGTTTATATGCTGGATTATGTTTATTGATTTGCATATGTTGAACCAGCCTTGCATCCCAGGGATGAAGCCCACTTGATCATGGTAGATAAGCTCTTTGATGTGCTGGTGGATTCGATTTGCCAGTATTTTATTGTGGATTTCTGCATCGATGTTCATCAGGGATATTGGTCTAAAATTCTCTTTTTTTGTTGTGTCTCTGCCAGGCTTTGGTATCAGGATGATGCTGGCCTCATAAAATGAGTTAGGGAGGATTCCCTCTTTTTCTATTGATTGGAATAGTTTCAGAAGGAATGGTACCACCTCCTCTTTGTACCTCTGGTAGAATTCAGCTGTGAATCTGTCTGGTCCTGGACTTTTTTTGGTTGGTAGGCTATTAATTATTGCCTCAATTTCAGAGCCTGTTATTGGTCTATTCAGGGATTCAACTTCTTCCTGGTTTAGTCTTGGGAGGGTATATATGTCCAGAAATGTATCCATTTCTTCTAGATTTTCTAGTTTATTTGCATAGAGGTGTTTATAGTATTCTCTGATGGCAGTTTGTATTTCTGTGGGAGCGGTGGTGATATCCCCTTTATCATTTTTTATTGCGTCTATTTGATTCTTCTCTCTTTTCTTCTTTATTAGTCTTGCTAGCGGTCTACCAATTTTGTTGATCTTTTCAAAAAACCATCTCCTGGATTCATTGATTTTTTGCGTCTCTATTTCCTTCAGTTCTGCTCTGATCTTAGTTATTTCTTGCCTTCTGCTAGCTTTTGAATGTGTTTGCTGTTGCTTCTCTAGTTCTTTTAATTGTGATGTTAGGGTGTCAATTTTAGATCCTTCCTGCTTTCTCTTGTGGGCATTTAGTGCTATAAATTTTCCTCTACACACTGCTTTAAATGTGTCCCAGAGTCTGGTATGTTGTGTCTTTGTTCTCATTGGTTTCAAAGAAGATCTTTATTTCTGCCTTCATTTCGTTATGTACCCAGTAGTCATTCAGGAGCAGGTTGTTCAGTTTCCATGTAGTTGAGTGGTTTTGAGTGAGTTTCTTAATCCTGAGTTCTAGTTTGATTGCACTGTGGTCTGAGAGACAGTTTGCTATAATTTCTGTTCTTTTACTTTTGCTGAGGAGTGCTTTACTTCCAACTAGGTGGACAATTTTGGAATAAGTTCGATGTGGTGCTTAGAAGAATGTATATTCTGTTGATTTGGGGTGGAGTGTTCTGTAGATGTCTATTAGGTCTGCTTGGTGCAGAGCTGAATTCAATTCCTGGGTATCCTTGTTAACTTTCTGTCTTGTTGATGTGTCTAATGTTGACAGTGGAGTGTTAAAATCTCCCATTATTATTGTGTGGGAGTGTAGGTCTCTTTGAAGGTCTCTAAGGGTGCTTTATGGATCTGGGTGCTCCTGTATTGGGTGCATATATATTTAGGATAGTTAGCTCTTCTTGTTGAATTGATCCCTTTACCACAATGTAATGGCCTTTTTTGTCTCTTTTGATCTTTGTTGGTTTAAAGTCTGTTTTATCAGAGACTAGGATTACAACCCCTCCCTTTTTTTTTGTTTCCCATTTGCTTGGTAGATCTTCCTCCATCCCTTTATTTTGAGCCTATGTGTGTCTCTGCACGTGAGATGGGTCTCCTGAATACAGCACACTGATGGGTCTTGACTCTTTATCCAGTTTGCCAGTCTGTGTCTTTTAATTGGAGCATTTAGCCCATTTACATTAAAGTTAATATTGATATGTGTGAATTTGATCTTGTCATTATGATGTTAGCTGGTTATTTTGCTCGTTAGTTGCTGCAGTTTATTCCTAGCATTGATGGTCTTTACAATTAGGCATGCTTTTGCAGTGGCTGGTACTGGTTGTTCCTTTCCATGTTTAGTGCTTCCTTCGGGAGCTCTTGTAGGGCAGTCCTGGTGGTGACAAAATCTCTCCGCATTTGCTTGTCTGTAAAGGATTTTATTTCTCCCTCACTTGTGAAGCTTAGTTTGGCTGGATATGAAATTCTGGGTTGAAAATTCTTTTCTTTAAGAATGTTGAATATTGGTCCCCACTCTCTTCTGGCTTGTAGAGTCTCTGCCGAGAAATCTGCTGTTAGTCTTATGGGCTTCCCTTTGTGGGTAACCCGATCTTTCTCTCTGGCTGCCCTTAACATTTTTTCCTTCATTTCAACTTTGGTGAATCTGACAATTATGTGTCTTGGAGTTGCTCTTCTCGAGGAGTATCTTTGTGGCCTTCTCTGTATTTCCTGAACTTGAGTGTTGGCCTGCCTTGCTAGATTGGGGAAGTTCTCCTGGATAATATCCTGCAGAGTGTTTTCCAACTTGGTTCCATTCTCCCCGTCACTTTCAGGTGCACCAATCAGATGTAGATTTGGTCTTTTCACATAGTCTCATATTTCTTGGAGGCTTTGTTCATTTCTTTTTACTCTTTTTTCCCTAAACTTCTCTTCTTGCTTCATTTCATTCATTTAATCTTCAATCACTGATACGCTTTATTCCAGTTGACCGAATTGGCTACTGAAGCTTTTGCATTCATCACATAGTTCTTGTGCCATGGTTTTCAGCTCCATCAGGTCATTTAAGGACTTCTCTACACTGGTTATTCTAGTTGGCCATTCGTCTAATCTTTTTTCAAGGTTTTTAGCTTCTTTGCGATGGGTTCAAACTTCCTCCTTTAGCTTGGAGAGGTTTGATCATCTGAAGACCTCTTCTCTCAACTCATCAATGTCATTCTCCATCCAGCTTTGTTCCACTGCTAGCGAGGAGCTGCGTTCCTTTATAGGGGGAGAGGCGCTCTGATTTTTAGAATTTTCAGCTTTTCTGCTCTGTTTTTTCACCATCTTTGTGGTTTTATCTACCTTTGGTCTTTGATGATGGTGATGTACAGATGGGGTTTTGGTGTGGGTGTCCTTTCTGTTTGTTAGTTTTCCTTCTAACAGTCAGGACCCTCAGCTGCAGGTCTGTTGGAGTTTGCTGGAGGTCCACTCCAGATGCTGTTTTCCTGGATATCAGCAGCAGAGGCTGCAGAACAGCGAATATTGCTGAACAGCAAATGTTGCTGCCTGATTGCTCCTCTGGAAGCTTCATCTCAAAGGGGTACCCAGCTTTGTGAGGTGTCAGTCTGTCCCTACTGGGGTTGCCTCCCAGTTAGGCTACTTGGAGGTCAGGGACCCACTTAAGGAGGCAGTCTATCCTTTCTCAGATCTCAAACTCCATGCTGTGAAAACCACTACTCTCTTCAAAGCTGTCAGACAGGGACATTTAAGTCTGCAGAGGTTTCTGCTGCGTTTTGTTCGGCTATCCCCTGCCTCCAGAGGTGGAGTCTACAGAGGCAGGCAGGCCTCCTTGAGCTGTGGTGGGCTCCACCCAGTTCAAGCTTCTTGGCTGCTTTGTTTATCTACTCAAGCCTCAGCAGTGGCGGGCGCCCCTCTCCCAGCCTCGCTGCAGACTGCTGTGCTAGCAATGAGTGAGGCTCCGTGGGGGTGGGACCCTCCTAACCATGCACAGGATATAATCTCCTGGTGTGCCGTTTGCTAAGACCATTGGAAAAGCACAGTATTAGGGTGGGAGTGACCCAATTTTCCAGGTGCCGTCTGTCACAGCTTCCCTTGGCTAGGAAAGGGAATTCCCTGACCCCTTGCACTTCCCGGGTGAGGTGATGCCTTGCCCTGCTTCGGCTCATGCTCGGTGGGCTGCACCCACTGTCGTGCACTCACTGTCTGACAAGCCCCAGTGAGATGAACCCAGAACCTCAGTTGGAAATGCAGAAATCACCCGTCTTCTGTGTCACTCACGCTGGGAGCTATAGACTGGAGCCGTTCCTATTCGGCCATCTTGGAACGCTGTTTCCAATTATAAGTCTTAACAGAGTAACACTGAATGCCCAAATACTGTGTCTTACTTGGCAACTGTCACTACAAAAAAGAGGAGCTTGTGTACAGGATGCAAGCTCTTAATGGTTACCTATCATGAATCTCAGTCCCTCACAGTGTTTGTCATACCACTATCTAGCAAAGAAATATATATTCAGTGTTCCATTAAGACATGAGATCTAAATTTGAAAATTCAACCCTCTCATTTTACTGTTGAGATTAAGATTGAGAAAATTTAAGATAGTGAAGTTCCTAGAAGTCAATCACAGGATGGCTAAGATTCAGTCTATTGTGAATTTATTGCATTATGCTTTTGGCTCACAACATGGTAAAATAAGCACTGCTGACAGTCACTGTTGGACTTTGACAAATCTTCAAAATTTTTTGGCCTACCATTTAGCAATTATGCTCCATTATATATTTTTTTTCATCTCTATTCTTTTCCACACCTGTCCCCTTAAGAAATGGCTGCCTGAAGATTTCTTTTTAAAAGTATAGTTTGGCATCTCTCACAACTTTATGCCGATAAATCCTGTGCATAATTAGGAGACAATTATAATATTTCATAAAGGTCATGAAGACCTACACAGAACTGTCCTATAGACAACTCACATTGGATGAAAATAATTGGTGTTGAAAAATTAAAGCTAAAGTGGCAGCTTCGCCTGCTTATTGAACTGATGGAATTGTTAGTTTTGCCCAGTATCTCATAGCTGTCTGGTGGTTGTATTCTATTGCTTTCTTCTATGTGCTAATAGGAAACATATGTGCATAAATTAAAACCATAGCAATTATTTCATTTTCTAGAACCTAAAAAGCATATCTCAGAGATATTGCACGTTCAGTTCCACACCACTGCAATAAAGTGAATATCATAATTAAGTGAGTCACACCATTTTTTGTTTCCCAGTTCATATGCAAGTTATGTTTATACTATACTGTAGTCTACTAACTGGGCAATAGCATTATGTCTTAAAAATAATGTACATACCTTAATTAACAGTATTTATTAATAAAAATGCTAATGATCATCTGAGCCCTCAGAAAGTCATAATCTTTTTGGTGGTGGATGGTCTTGCTTTGATGTTGATGACTGCTGACTGATCAGGATGGTGGTTGCTGAAGATGGGAGTGGCTGTGGCAATTTCTCAAAATAAGACAACAATGAAGTTTGCCACATGAATTGAATCTTCGTTTCCCAGAATATAGTGCTTTCAAAAAATATGATGCTGTTTGATAGTATTTTACCCACAGTAGAACTTCTTTCAAAATAGGCGTCAATCTTAAACCCTGGCACTGCTTTATATGCTAAGTTTATGGAGTATTCTGGATCCTTTATGGTCATTACAACAATGTTCACAACGTCTTCACCAGGAGTAGATTCTGCCTCAAGAAACCACTTTCTTTGCTCATCCTTAAGAAATAATTCCCCATCTATTCAATTTTTGTCAAGAGCCTGCAAAAATATAGTCACATACACAGGACCCACAATTAATTCTAGTTATCTTGCTATTTCCACTACATCTGCAGTGACTTCCTCTACTGAACTGTAGAACTCCTCATAGTCATCCATGAAGGCTGGAATCATCTTCTTCTAAACTCCTGTTAATGTTGCTATTTTGACCACCTTCCATGAATCATGAATGTTCTTAATGGCGTCTGGAGTGGCAAATCCTTTCCAGAATAACTTCAACTTACTTTGCTCAGATCCATCAGAGAAATCTCTATCTATGGCACCTATAGCCTTATGAGGCTTATGTCTTAAATAACAAGACTTGAAAGTTGAAATGCCTCCTTGATATAGGGGCTGCAGAATGGATGTTGTGTTAGTAAGCATGAAAACGTTAATCTCCTTGCACATCCCTATCAGAGCTCCTGAGTGACCAGGTACATTGTCAATTATCAGTTTTATTTTGAAAGGAATCTTTTTTTCCTGAACAGGAGGTCTCAACAGTGAGATAAAATTCTCAACAGTGAATAAACCATGCTGTAAACAGGTGTGCTGTCATCCAGGCTTTGTCATTCCATTAACAGACCACAGGCAGAGTAGATTTATCATAATTATTAAGGGGCCTAGGAATTTTGGAATAGTAAATAAGCATTAGCTTTAACTTAAAGTCACTAGTTGCCTCACCCTTTAATAACAGATACAGCCTGTCCTTTGAAGCTTTGAGGCCAGGCATTGACTTCTATTATCTGTCTATGGAAGTCCTAGATGGCATCTTTTAACAATACAAGGCTATTTTGTTTACACTGAAATCTGTTTAGGATAGTCACTTCCATCAAGAGTTGATATGGTTTGGGCCGGGCGTGGTGGCTCACGCTTGTAATCCCAGCACTTTGGGAGGCCGAGGCGGGCGGATCACGAGGTCAGGAGATCGAGACCATGGTGAAACCCCGTCTCTACTAAAAATACAAAAAATTAGCCGGGCGTGGTGGCGGGCGCCTGTAGTCCCAGCTACTCAGAGAGGCTGAGGCAGGAGAATGGCGTGAACCCGGGAGGCGGAGATTGCAGTGAGCCGAGATCGCGCCACTGCACTCCAGCCTGGGTGACAGAGCGAGACTCCGTCTCAAAAAAAAAAAAAAAAGAAAAAAAAAAGAGTTGATATGGTTTGGATGTTTCTCCCCTACAAATCTGATGTTGAAATGGAATCCTCAGTGTTGGAGGTGAGGCTTGCAGGGGGGTATTTGGGTCGTGAAGGAAGATCCTTCATGAATGATGGCTTAGTGACATCCCACTGGAGATGAGCGAGTTTGCACTGTGAGTTCACATGATATCTGGTTGTTTAAACATGTGTGGCACCTCTCCCCTCTGTCTCTTGCTCCTGCTCTTGTCATGTGACATGCCTGCTCCCACTTTACCTTCTTCCATGAGTAAAAGTTTCCTGAGGCCTCGCCATAAGCCCAGCAGATGCTGGCATCATGCTTGTACAGCCTATAGACTAATGAGCCAATTAAACGTCCTTTCTTTATAAATTATCCAGCCTCAGGTATTTCCCTATAGTGACATAATGGACTAACACAGAAAATTGTACTGAGGGCATTGGTGGCTTATGCCTGTAATCCCAGCACTTTGGGAAGCTGAGGCGAGCAGATCAAGAGTTCGAGACCAGCCTGGGCAACATGGTGAAACCCCATCTCTACTAAAAATACAAAAATTAGCTGGGCATGTGGCACATGCCCATAATCCCAGCTACTTGGGAGACTGAAGCAGGAAAATCGCTTGAACCTGGGAGGTGGAGGTTGCAGTGAGCCGAGACTGCACCACTGCACTCCAGCCTGGGCAACAGAGTGAGAGAAGAAAGAAAGACAGAAAGAAAGGGAAGGGAAGGGAAGGGAAGGGAGGAGAGGGGAGGGGAGGGGAGGGGAGAAGGGAGGGAGGGAGGGAAAGGAGGGAAAGAAAAAGAAAGAAAGAGAAAGAAAGAAAGAAAGAAAGAAAGAAAGAAAGAAAGAAAGAAAGAAAGAAAGAGAAAGAAAGAAAATTGTACTGAGAAATGGGACATTGCTACAAAGATACCTGAAAATGTGGAAGTGGTTTTGGAACTGGGTAATGGGCAGAGGTTGGAAGAGTTTAGAGGGCTCAGAAGAAGGCAGGAAGATGAGGGAAAGTTTGGAACTTGTTAAAGACTGTGGTTGTGACCAAAATGCTGATAGAATTATGGACAGTGAAGGCCACGCTGGTGAGGTCTCAGTTGGGAATGTGGAAGTTATTGAGAACTGCAGTAAAGGTAAATCCTGTTACACCCTAGCAGAGAACTTGGCTGCATTATGGTCATGTCCTAGAGATCTGTGGAAGTTTGAACTTAAGAGCAATGACTTACTGTATCTGGCAAAAGAAATTTCTAAGCAGCAAAGTGTTCAAGAAGCCTGTTAGAAGACTGGTTGCTTCTAAAAAGCTAAATCAGATGTAGGAGCAAAGGAATGACTTAACACTGGAACTTGTATTTAAAAGGGAAGCAGAGCATAAAAGTTAGGAAAACTCACAGCCTGGACCTGTTGTAGAGAAAGAATCCAGGCAGGCTGCAGAACAACCACTTCCTAGACAAAGTAGCATGACTAAAAGGCAGCCAAGTACTAATATCCAAGACAATGGGAAAAAGGCCTTGAAGGCATTTCAGAAGTTTTTAAGACAATCTCTCTCATCACAGGCCCAGGGTCCTAGGAGGAAAGAATTGTTTCAGGTACCAGTCCCAGTGTGTTACTGCCCTACTTAGCCTCAGGAAACTGCTTCTCACATCTTGGCTGCTCTGGCTCCAGCCTTGGCTCAAAGGGGCTCAGGCACAGCTCAGGCCACAACTCTGGATGGTGCAAGCCATAAGCCTTGGCAGTGTCTATGTGGTGTCAAGTCGGTGCATGGAATGCAAGAGTGAAGGAGGTTTGGAAGCTTTCCCATAGATTTCAGAGGATGTATGAGGAAGCCTAGGTGCCCAGGAAGAAGCCTTCCACAGAGGCAGAACCCTCACAGGGAGACTCTACTAGGAAAGTGCAGAAAGGAAATGTGGGTTGGAGTCCCCACAAAGAGTTCTCCCCACCAGTGCACTGCCTAGTGAAGCTGTGAAAAGGGGGCTGCTGCCCTCCAGACTCCAGAATGGCATAGCCATGGGCAGCTTGCATCCTGAGCCTGGAAAAGTTACAGGTACTCAACTCCAACCCGTGATAGCAGTCACAGGGTCTGCAACCTGCAAAGCCACAGGGATAGGGCTGCCCAAGGCCTTAGGAATCCAACCCTTGCCCCAGTATGCCCTGGATATGGGACATGGAGTCAAGGAGATTATTTTGGAGCTTTAAGATTTAATGCCGACCCTGCTGGGTTTCAGATTTGCATGGCGCCTATAGCCTTTTTCTTTTGGCCAGTTTCTTGCTTTCAGAATGGTAGTGTTTATCCAATGCCTGTACCACCATTGTATCTTGTGAATAGATAACTTGTTTTGATTTTATAGGCTCATAGGTGGAAGATGAGTCTCAGATGAAACTAAAGACTGTGAACTTGATGCTGGAATGAGTTAAGACTTTTGGAGACTATTGGCAGGGCGTAATGGCGTTTTTCAATGTGAGAAGAACATGAGACCTGGGGGGCAAGAGGTGGAATTACATGATTTTAAGATTTATCTCCTCTAGCTCTTATTTTGAAATGCAATCCTCAGTGTTGGAGGTGGGGCCTGGTGGGTGGTGTTTGGATCATGGGGGAAGATCACTCATGAATGGTTTAGCACCATCCGCTTGGTGATGAGTGAGTTTTCACTCTGAGTTCACATGAGATCTGGTTGTTCTGGTTGTTTAAAAGTATGTTCCCCCCACCCCTGCCACCTTGTTCTCCGTTTCGCCATGTGATGTGCCTTCTCTGGCTTCACCTTCTGACGCTAGTAAAAGCTCCATGAGGCCTCACCAGGAGCTGAGCAGATGCCAGTGCCATGCTCTTACAGCCTGCAGAGCCATGAGCTAATAAAACCTTTCTTCACAAATTACCCATCCTCACATACTTCTTTATAGCAATGCAACATACAAACACAATGGTTTTAGCTATATTTTCTGGATAACTTGCTGCAGCACTTGTTGCTTTACCTTGAACTTTTATGTTATGGAGATACCTTCTTTCCTTACACATAATGAACCAACCTCTGCTAGCTTCACAGTTTTCTTCTGCAGCTTGCTTACCTCTCTCAGCCTTCATAGAACTGAAGAAAGTTAAGGCCTGCCTGACTCTGGATTAGGTTTTGGCTTAAGAGAATGTTGTGGTCGGTTTGATCTATGCAGATCACTCAAACTTTCTGCATATCAGCAATAAGGCTGTTTCAGTTTCTTATCATTTATGTGCTCACTGGAGTAGTACTTTTAATTTCCTTCAGAAACTTTTCCTTTTCATTTACAACTTAGTCAACTATTTGGCACAAGATGCCTAGCTTTTGACCTATCTCAGGTTTTTTGATGCTTTCCTCACTAAGCTTAATCATTTCTAGCTTTTGATTTAAAGTGAGAAACGTGTGACTCTTCCTTTCACTTGAACACTTAGAGGCCATTGTTGGGTTATTGACTGGCCTAATTTCCATATTCTTGTGTCTTAGGGAAAAGGGAGGCCATAATAGAGGGAGACAGACACAGGAATGGCTGATCAATGGGGCACTGAGAACACACAGAACATTGATTGAATAAGTTCATCATGTTATAATGGGCACAGTTCATGGTATGCCAAAACAATTACTATGGTGACATCAAATATCACCAATCACATCTTGCCTGTAATCCCAGTTGCTCAGGAGGATCACTTGAGGCCAGGAGTTCCAGACCAGCCTGGGCAACACAGCGAGACCCCACCTCTAACAAAATTTTGTAAAAAAATAGGCTAGCCAGGTGTAGTGGTTCAGGCATGTAGTCCCTCCTACCTGGGAGGCTGGGGTGGGAGGATCCCTTGAACCCAGGAGGCTGCAGTGAGCTATGATTGCACTACTGCGCTCCAGCCTGGGTAACAGAACCAGACTGTCTAAGAAAAAAAAGAAAAGATCATCAATTACAAATCACCATAACAGATAAAATTATAAGGAACATTTGAAGTATGGCAAGAATTACCAAAATGTGGCAGAGGCATGAAGTGACCACATGCTGTTGGAAAAATGGTGCTGATAGACTTGCTTATTGCAGAGTTGCCAAAAAACTTCAATTTGTAAACAAAACAAAACAAAAGCAATATCTGCAAAGCACAATAAAGTGAATTGCAATAAAACAAAGTATGCCTATACTACGTCAGATTCATTGAGAGAGACAGAGACAGGGAGAGAGAGAGACAGAGACAGGGAGAGAGAGAGAGTGAGGGAGAGAGGAAGCCAAGGAAGATGACCAAGAGGAAGTTGCCCCCCCCGCCAGGACTAGGATGAGGTGTAGAGGCTATGTCCCCCATCTCCAGGGCTGGGCTGAGGCCTGAGCGCTCCTGCAGCAAAGCCAGCCTTGCCAAATAATGTCTCTATGAGACCAGAGGACTTTCTTCCAGGCACGTTTGGATTTGGGGTGGATTTTAGTTTTGTTTCTCTCCTCTCTTCTATTTTAGTGGTGTTTTATCTTTGTTATTTTTATTTTATTTTTTGAGATGGAGTCTTGCTCTGGAGTCGCCCAGGCTGGAGCGCAGTGGTGCCATCTTGGCTCACTGCAACCTCTGCCGCCCGGGTTCAAGCGATTCTCTCCTGCCTAAGCCTCCCAAGTAGCTGGGATTACAGGGGCGTGCCACCACGCCCAGCTAATTTTTTGTGTGTTTTTAGTAGAGACGGGGTTTCCAGCATCTTGGCCAGGCTGGTCTTGAACTCCTCATCTCATGATCCACCCATCTTGACCTCCCAAAGTGATGGGATTACAGGCATGAGCCACTGCTCCCGGCCAATGGTGTTTTATCTTTGATTCACTTTTAGCCCTCACCCCTGGTTGTCATCTTTCTTGATCAACATCTTTTCCCGATTCTGTCCCCTTCTCTCCCCAGATCTCTTAGCTACCCTCCAACCCAGGGAGCAGCAGTGTAGACAGGAAGCCACAGGCCTGAGACTCCATCTACTCTCCTTCCTAGAACCTGGAGCAGGCCAGGAGAAGGAGGTGGTGTTCTCCAGCTCCCCAGCACTGAGGAAGAATGGGGTTCTTACCATGTCACCCTTCCCTTTCTCTCCTGCTCCCAGGACTGGGCCACTTCTGAGTCAGCGGGTCTCAGCTCAGCTCACACTGAGAATATAAGAATGTGTGTGTGTGTGTGTGTGTGTGTGTGTGTGTGTATCAACTTCAACTTCTCCCTTTAGGGACCTATAATTCCTCCAGATGGCAAATGTCCAAGTTGAAGTAACCAGGGGATTTATTCAGTCCAAAGTATGTGGGGGAGGTTGCATCAGTCAGGGTTCAATCAGAGAAATAAACACTCTGATTGAACAAATATAAGATGATACACAGATGGGGGTGATACACACATAAGAAGGGACTTATAATAGGGTCTAGGCCTTATTGAATTGTGGAAGCCGGTTAATCAGTCTCAGCGAGGCTTTTGTCTTTGCATCATACGCTGGAACCTGAAGTCAGCAGGGAAGTCAGGAAGAAGAGATGTTGCAAAGTAGAGGAAGCAAGGGTAAATGGAATCCATGAGGAATATCCGGAGCTCTCAAGGACTGACTGGGACCCATGTTGATCTTCCACTGCCTCTAAACCTCCAATTTCAATGACATGAATGTCCTGCCAAAAAAAAGTGGGCATTCTTTTTTATGGAGCTGGTGAAGAAGAAGGAAGATATGAGGAAGAACTGGAGCAACTGTGGGCCCAGCTGCTGCCCCACACCAAGGCAAGCCAGGATATAAGCAAAAATATTCATGAGCTGCGGCAGCACCTTTCTGAGCATAAAACAAATGTGGCTACTACTTTACCTTTGCCTCCCAAATCTTTTACCAAATGCCTCTGGTAGCACAAGCAATCTCAGAACCATTCAGGAAACTCTGAGTAAAGTTTTAGTTTAGCTAAGTGAGCAGAATATAAATCCCCCAGAGGCAGACCTTCTAAACAGCAGTTGGGAAAAGAACTGCATAATTTATCTGCTTTCACTTTTGCTCACACTGACACTGTCGCTTGAAATCCCAAATGATTTTTTAAAAATATTTTGTTAATATTATTGCTGGTATGTATCCCATGAAGTTATACAGGGTGCCCCAAACTTGGAATTCTAGTTTATAACACTCTTCTTATGGCCCATAAATTCTCTTTTGGGACTCTTAAGATCCTTTCCTGACAGCAGACCTTGGTAGGGGCTTCTTGAGGCTCCCAGACCCCTGGGCAGTTGTCCCTAACTTTGGATCTCAGTGAGCAGGAACTTCAGTCATCATGTTCCTTTCTAAATTCTAATCTCATTATGCAAATTACTCTACATTTTCCCCAAAACACAGAGATAATACTCATTTTGAGAAGTATTATCAAAGAAAAGCCATTGTCAGGACACAGGATGTTTCATTACATCCTTCTTTCCTAAAAGTCTGCAAAGAATGGTGTGGTATAGTTCCTGGGTGTTAGGGGAAAGGTGATCTCCTGAATTCATTCACACAAATAACACATAAAATAAAGACGAATATTTTTATTGAGCAGTAATTGGACATCCAGTACCCTTATTTAACTTATATTAAATGAGGCATAAAACAATTTTTAAAGCAATTTAAACAGCAGAGAGAATTTTAGCAATGTGAGGATGTCAAATAGGATTTTTCTACCAATTACACCAAATGGTTATGTGTAAGTATAAACAATCTTTATTGCAACTTGTTCTTAAAAGTTAATTAAAATGTATTTTAAAATATGAGAGATTTTTATATCAGTAGCTGGCATTTATAGGAACTGGCTGTCCCAGGAGGACTTCCTGGAAGGTAACCCTGTGGGAGTTCCCAACCTTAAAACGTCAAGAAAACTTAATGCACAGAGTAAACAATGTCATGTGGTCAAATTTAATTTAGTTCTTAAAAGCTACAGTGTACTCAAATTTTTCAAAATTATTAATATATGGATTCAGAAAATGTAGGCAATCTCATGTTATTTATTCTAAAGGGATGAATTATCTGGTTAGGAATTAATCTACACACTACCTCTCCTCTTCTCCTTTTCTGAGACTGTGTGTGTGCGGCCAAGTGTCAGTATCGACAGAACAAAACTATAGTTTGTCTTATTTTACTTCTAAAGAAGAAACACATTTCTGAAATTTTCAGGTCAACTGAAGAACTTGATCTTCAGAAAAAATTGTTAAAGATGAAATAAAGTAAAAAGGTAGCTGTTTTCAGACTGTCAGATTTGAGTAGATTCATCTAATAAGGGTATCAATTTTTTCAGCAAAATTCAGAAAATTTAGAGGTCAACTACAAGGGAACAAAGGAAAAGAGGCATAAATAAGTCGCGTATGAACTCATGTAAGAATAAGGGGTAACAAAAGAGGCGTAAAGAAACCAAGAGGAAAGGAATGAGAGAAAGAATGTGTGGAAGAAAGAAAGGAAAGTAGAGAGGAAGGAATGGAAGAAATGGTTTTCAGCATATTTTGTGGAAAATAGAAGGCAAAAAGCAAATCTATTAATCTATTGACAATTCTAAATTAGTCAAACTGAATTTTAAAGTCCAGTGTACTTAGGTGGCATCTAGCTGGACTGGGTATGAGGCCTTCAGGATGGCGTGCACTGCACTCACTCTTGGCCCTCCTCCTCGGATGTCTCTGAAGTGCTGGAAGACTCATCCGATTCTTCATCTGGAAATTCGGCTTCACCACTTCTCCAGTCCTGGTGACGACCTCTCTGTGTCAGGTGACGCATGAGGAACCAAAGCATGTACTGGTCAAACAGACTGCCATGGTGCAAGCTATCTTCATCTCGTTCCCATTTGTTCTTCTTAATCACCTTCTTTAACCCAGTAAGCTCAGTGGCAGCTTTAGCTGTGGGTGTCCAGATCTTGACATCATGATCTAGGCCACTGGACACCAACACAGGTAGGTAAGGGTGGGGTTCAAGACAGTTTATTGTACCTTCTCTGTTCCCCTTTAAGAACTGGATGATCTGGCAGGATGATTTCTCCCAGAAGAAGATGTGCCCGCAATCACTACCGCTCACTACAAACTCACTCCTGGGGCCATAGAAATTAACACCTTTGACTGTGGTATTATTTCTGTGCCCCTTAAATCTTTTACTGTATTGAGCACCATCACTGTGAGAGGAGTTGAAGAGGTAAATATCTTCATCATTGTAGCTGGCTAACAGCTCTGTGCCATCGTGGCTGTACACAACACAGGTGATGTTTGTTGGGAAAACACAATTAACCAGATGATGAGGAGTGAATTTCTTGAGTACTCCATTGTTTTCTTTCTTATCAATTCTCCTCTGGTCATAAATCCTTACAAACTGATCTTGTCCGCCCACTGCAAATTGGTAGGTATTGGCGGGATTCACAGTAATTGTATACAGTCCCACTTTCTTATCCTTTTCTCTTGTTACCACAACTTTTGAAGCTGGCCGGTCTTGTCTAAGGTCAATGGTGAAGACAACAGCATCTTCACCTGAAGTGAGGAACCTATAAGGAGAGTCAGGCTCCAGAGCCAACTTGTGGGCAGGTCCCCTGTGCTGGGCCACACACTTAGTATTCTTGAAATATGATGCATTAATTAGTTCTGCTACCCGTACCTGCCCATCACGGGCACACATGGCCAGAGTGGAATCATCACAGTTAGGAAGGAACTTGGCCTGGAAGACATTATTTGTGTGACCACTTTCAAAGTTCAGTACTGGCCTCTGCTGCACCCAGTCCCACACTATCACCTTTAGGTCATCACCACTACTGGCCAGCCGGGTGCCACGCTGGTTAAAGTGTACAGTATTGACACAACCGACATGGTCTGCAAGACGATATTGCAGGCGGAAACGCTGCACAAAGGCTCTTGCCCCACAGGCCTCATATACAAAGCGGGGACGTGAACCCAGCTGCCGCTGGTGAAGAGCAGTAACGACCTGCCAGCGAGGTCGGGGCAGGGCAGATGTCTCTGAGGAAACCCACTCCTCCAGCGCCCGATCCTCCTCTAACAAACACTGATCATGGTTGCCGCCACTGCATTGTGGACCCGCCCGAGGCTGTTCTTCTTCCTCCTCCTCCTCCTCCTCCTCCTCTCCCTCCTCCTGTATCTCCTCTTCCTCCTCCCTTTCTGTCTCCTCCTCTCCCACTAAAGGGTAATGGAATAAACTTTCACCACTCATGAGGAAATTCTCAAAGTCCTCCATGCCCTCAAATTCGATGTCTTCACTTGCACTTTCTCGGTCTGAGCTTCGATTTTCTGTGCTGGCATCGTTGGGGAATCCACCATCCCTGGTATCACTGCCGTCTACGGTCACCGTCACACTCAGCTCTGAGGTCGCTATGTCAATGTCTGAGGAGGCCTCCGTCGCCACCACCGCTCCAGGCTGCTCCTCTGGGCTGCTGAACAGGCTTTCAGTCCCTAAGTCTGGTAAGCCATCTGTGCTGCCCTCTTGGTGGGACATCGTGAACGATGTTTGCTGTAGCAGCAAAGGCCAGGTCCCTAAAAGCTCTAGGAAGAAAGTTGGCCTGCGGTTAGGACTGATGGTAGTGAAGGAAGTAAGCACGTGGCAATCAAACACCAATCTGATTGGCTAAAGGAGACAATGAACTAGTCTGCCAAGGCAGTTGCCAGTATGGGATCCCATGAGGTTCATAAAGCTTCTTACCTGCTCGCCTCCTCGCAGCATCCAGATTGCTCTAGTTTTTCCAGGCCCAGAGCCCCACCCCGACAGGCATCTTACACTGTGAGTAGCTGCGGGTTTTTGAAGATTGAAACTTGCTGCACCTTGTTAAATGTTCTTATTAGAGAACCAGGAGCAAAAGTGATCCTCCTTAAGCAAAATAGTTTTTAGAAGCCTCCCAGTGTTTTGCTTGAAGGTAATGTACTCTATAAAATGAAGATGTAGGCAAGAACAGTGAAAAGTTAGCTAAGCGTCCCATAGCTAGTGACTTTTTGACATACAAGAAATATCTTAAATCGAACAGCTTGAGGGAAACCTAGAGTGCTCTAACTAGTAGAATCGATATAGGGTTGCCAGATAAAATACGGTATGCATAGCTAATTGCATTTCAGATAAAGGACGAATACTTTTTTTTAGTATGAGTAGATCTCCAATGTTAAGTTAGATATATTGCCACTAAAATTTTAGTTATTATTTATCTGAAATTCAAATTTAACATGGTGTCCTCTATTTTTATTTGTTAAATCTGCCAGGCTCCTTTAGTGAGAGGAATTTAGACCCTCAGTGTAATGGAGGCTGAAATCAACTGATCAATTGAAAGTGGACATTGAAATGAGTAATTGCTTCACCTATTTGAGATAGAAGTAGTACTTCATTTTTTTCTTATTCCACCAGAGTTCCTATATATTTATTTAGAGTTAATTCAATTTAAGATACTTAGGGAACACCAACACAATTTTATGAAGAAAGGAAATTATGTGATGTCCTAGAACTGTAAAATCTTTTACATATCACCCAAAATATGTCAGAGGCTTCTGTGGGGCCTCTAAGGAACAGAAAACAGCTCTACATAGACAGTTAATTGGCATTACTGTGTTAATTTAATAGTTTCTCTGAATGAATTATCTAAGGTGATGTCAGCATATTTTCAAAGGGCTACAGTAAACTGCTAACTAAATGCCAGAATGAGGAAAACAAAGTTTCCTTCAGAGTAATTGCAAGGTAAATGCAAAATTGATTAAAAATAGAAGTATACAGTCTTCTAAAGAAAATGGATGGTTCCAAGGCCAGTAGTAACAGAAAGATATGTAAAACAGTATTCATAGCAACTTGTAAAGTGTAGCACAGCAAACTGAAAACCACTGAAAAGCCCATCAAGAATAACATGGATAAATAATGGAATAATGTACAGAAGTGAGAATGACTAGACTAGAATTGAATACATGAGCATGGATGAATCTTTAACACAATGATGAGTGAAAACACAATTAACAAGGATAGTCAATAATTTCAATTTTTTGCAAGTCTATATTGTTTTCATATAAAATAACATCATTTAAAAAGGCAAGGAAGTAATTGATTCACAACTCAGGATAATGATTAAATTTCAAAAAGAGAAGAAGGTTGAAATCTGAGAAAGATGTAACTTCAAAAATTCTTGGCAATATTTATATCTTATCCTGAGTATAGGTGTCCAGTTATTCTTTTTATTATTTATTGCTAGGCATATACATTTTATGTGTATGAGATATTGCATAGTAATTCTTTAAAAGAATTCATGTTCATAAACAAGGGGTCTTGCTCAGCCATGGAACACAAAAACAGGAAACCTAGAGCATCAAACCCTAACATACCCATAAAAGAATTGTCCAGGAAAGGAAGTGTCTTAGTCCATTTTGCTTTGCTGTAAAGGAATAGCTGAGGCTGGGTAAGTTAAAAAGAAAAGTGGTTTACTTGGTTAAAAGGTCAGCAGTCTGTACAAGAGGCAGGCACCAAGTTCTGCTTTTAGTGAGGAACTCAAAAAGCTTTAATCATGGCAGAAGGAGAAGGGGAGCGGGAGTGTCATGTGGTAGGAGAGGGAGCAGGAAAAGAGAAGGTGCAAAACTCTTTTTAACAACCACATCTTGTGAGAACTAATAGAGTGAGAAATTACTCATTGCCTGGAGAGAAGGCACCAAGCCATTTATGAAGGATCTATCCCCATGATCCAAGCACCTCCCACCTGGCCCCACTTTCAACACTGGGCATCAGTTTTTTTTATAGCTTGTAATTGTGCTTTTCTTCAACTTAGTTCATTAAAATATATTTATTTTAAACATCCTATAAATAAAGTGACCACCAACTAATGTGGGATATAGGTCACCCCTCAGCATGATATTTGTTTTAAGCAGTGTTTCTTATAGGAATTTTATTGATTGTACAGTAGTTACAATAATGTCAGATATAATGATGTATACAATTTAAACGAGATAGGCCTGTTAAGAATTTACATAATATAAAAATACACATATTAAAAGTTAGCCAAATGGACAGATGCATGTAACAGGGAGAGCAGGTAACAGGAACCCCTTTAATTATCATTCAAGGGCCCAGATTGCAGGAATCTTATTTTCCCCTCCATTACAGTAAACAGTGTTCATTAACAGATACAGGTCTTCCAGATACATCTAAACACACAGGAGTAAGTTGTGAATTGCTGCGTGTACAGTCTAAAGTGGTGTAATTGTGATCTTCCTGTGATACTCCCGAGAAAAAGTAAATAGTGAACCCCATGCAAGTGGTAGGAAGCGTTGGTCTTTTATCATAGGTTGGACTTGAAGATGTTTAACTCCTGACATTAATATTTGCAAACAGGCCAGGCATGGTGGCTCACGTCTATAATCCCAGCACTTTGGGAGGCTGAGGTGGGCATATCATTTGAGGTCAGGAATTTGAGACCAGCCTGGACAACGTGGTGAAACCCCATCTCTACTAAAATACAAAAAATTAGCCGGGTATGGTGGCACACATCTGTAATTCCAGCTACTTGGGAGGCTGAGGTGGGAGGATCACTTGAGCCTGGGAGATGGAGGTTGCAGTGAGCTGAGATCACACCACTGCACTCCACCCTGGGCGACAGAGTGAGACCCTGTCTCAAAAAAAATAAATAAATAAAAATTTTTAAAATAAATAAATAAATAATAAAAGCCAGGCATGGTGGCTCATGCCTGTAATCCCAGGACTTTGGGAGGCTGAGGTAGGTGGATCACTTGCAGTTGGAGTTTGAGACCAGCCTGGCCAACCTGGCAAAACCCCCTCTTTACTAAAAATACAAAAATTAGCTGGTCGTGGTGGCGTGAATGTGGTCCCAGCTACTCGGGAGGCTGAGGCACAAAAATCGCTTGAACCCAGGAGGCAGAGGTTGCAGTGAGCTGAGGTCGCGCCACTGCACTCCAGACTGGGTGATGGAGTGAGACTGTCTCAAAGAACAAACAAATAAAATATGTGTAAACAGCACATGTCCCCTTTTGCTATGTTTTCTCCAAAACTGGCATGGACTTAGGGTGGGAGAATTCTGATGGTCATTTGACCTAACAGTGAACTACTGAACTACTGTTTAAAATGTGAGAACCTTTCAAAAAAATTAGCCGGGTGTGATAGCATGTGCCGTAGTCCCAGCTACAGCTACTCGGTAGGCTGAGACAAGCGAATCCCATCCCTTGGGCCTGGGAGATCGAGGCTGCAGTGAGCTGTATTTGTGCCACTGCACTCCAGCCTGGGTCATGGAGTAAGACCCTATCTCAAAAAATAAAATAAAATGAAATAAAAAATAAAAGTGTGAGAACCTTTTAATACTATTTAGTTACACACTTTAAAAAATGGGGATCATCCATAGCTATAAGCCAAAAGGAAGAAGGGAGTGCATCTTAATTTTTATGCTTTTAGTTTTACTGTTCTATGGTTTCTATGGCTGTCCTAAAGAATGACACTGGTACACTGCTGGTTTCTTTACCAACGCAGACACTAGTTTGAGCGCTTAGATCAGACAAAACCCGAAATAGAAGAAATGCCACTCTTTTTCTCTGGGATCTTCTAAGAAACTAGACTAAAATTATGAATTATTAAAGTTTCCTATTGAGTGGTGGTGTTTTTACGTATGTAAATATCCAGAGAACAAATCAAATAGCTGTCTAACACTTGTAAGAGCATAAGACTTTTGGCATACTTCTGATAGGAATCAGGAACCTTGAGCAGCAGTTCACAGTCAGAGTTGTTTTCTTTTTCTTTCTGTTTTTTTTTTGTTTTTGTTTTTTGTTTTTTTTTGAGATGGAGTCTTGCTTTGTTGCCCAGGCTGGAGTGCAGTGGTGTGATCTCGGCTCACTGCAACTTCTGCCTCCCGGGTTCAAGTGATTCTCCTGCCTCAGTCTCCCGAGTAGCTGGGATTAGAGGCGTGTGCCACCACACCTGGCTAATTTTTCTATTTTTAGTAGAGACGGGGTTTCACCATATTGGCCAGGCTGGTCTCAAACTCCTGACCTCAGGTGATCCGTACACCTCGGCCTCCCAAAGTGCTGGGATTATAGGTGTGAGCCACCATGCCTGGCTAGAGTTGTTTTCCTACACACCCCATTTACCCTGCGCTTGTGCCAACTACTATGGCATATGCATTTTGAGGGATTATGCTTCACAACGTATGCTTAAAGATCCTCTTAGAGAGATTTCTCTAGTTGAGTAAAAACCCCTCTAAAAAAGATGGCAGGTTCTGTGAACCTAAAGAGAAGACTCAGTGTCTCTCTGAATACCTTTAAATTACTGCTAGAATTGGAAGTTCCTATTTGGGGGAAAACAATATTAAAATAACTCGATGGTCTATTTTATTGGTAACTTAGAATACAAAATATTTTATTTTAAAAATTCTAAAATTTGAAAGCAAGCTAGCCTAGGTTAAATAATATAGTTTCTAGACCTGAATGTGTTCATTTGGAGCTCAGTTTTTCTGTTTAAATACAAGAACAACTTCCTAACTTCCTAGGTGGAAACACTATGTTTTGATGATCTGTGATTAGATAAACTGATCCATCTCAGTTGGTAACACTCCTTTTTTTCTTTGATAATGGTGTAAACTTCTAGAATAAATGCATTTTTATCTAGTTTTACAGTGACAATTTCATTCCAAAATCTACTGGGAGGCATATACCGTATATAGGAAGCCATCTTCATCCTTCTCACTCCTCATACACCTCTGAAATCAGCGAGGTGACGCTCATCATTCTGTGCCCAGTCACCAACAGGAAGAAGGCTTGATTAGCTAACACAAGGAACTTTGTTTTATCCAGAACAGGCAGCTGCTCCTCACTCTTGTATCCTATTATCACTGGGATTCTGGTTGGATGCTGCTCTCCTATAAGTGAGACATCTACTCTTTGTCTTAAGGTGCAGGCTGCTTGAAGGTCTTCTAAGGCATGGTGCTGGGGCATGGGGGTGGGGGCAGGGGCGGGCTAGGCTGAGGAGGCAGGCTGCAGAGACCCTGAGGGTCTGGTGGCTCTGGGGAGGGGAGGAGAGGGAGAGCGGCAGTGGCTCTGACTCTGTTGGTGATCAAATTTTAACAGAAGATTTGAGGGGACAAATATCCAAATTATATCAGGAAATCTTAATTGGCTTTGGATATGTCTTGACCTGTTGCAAAGAACAGTTCCAGTGTTAGAGGATGAATCAGGTTACTTTAACCTGATGCTATTTTATCAATCTGCTTTTCATATTTGCTTATTAGGCAAATTTGGACTATAAATTGGCTTTTCATTTAAGTTTTTGATTAAGTTTGGCTTTACATATCATCAATTCATTTTATATATTTCCATTCTCATTCATTAATCCACTGTGCCTTTATTTAGGACTTCTATGTGCCATGTACTAGTCTAGGTACTGATAATACGGTGGTGAATAAAAGTGGCATTCCCTTCACTCATGGAGTATGTAGTATAGTGGATGAAAGAGAAAACAGACAAATTAATATATAGATAGACCAGATGAAGCAGTAATGAATATTATGGAGGCAATTAAAGCTGTGTAAGTGTATATAGAATACGGGTTGTTATTTTAGATAATGCATTCAGGAAGGACTTCTTATTGGGGTGACATTTAAGTAGAGGGCGAATGAAAAGAGAAATAGATCCTTAAGTACCTAGGGTAAGAACATTCCTTATAAAGTGATATTGAGTGCAAATTATCTGAAGTAGGATCACAATGTGAGTGTTTGTGGAACTTCAAGGAGGTTGTGATTGAAGCAGTACAAGCAAGCTTTAGGGAGAGTGACAGGGAATGAGATTGGAAGAAGCCATGGCCAACTAAACAGAAACTTGTTGACCATTATAAGGAATTAGAGTGCTTTATTTTATTCTAAGTGTGCTGGAAAACCTTTGGGAGCTTGCCAGCAGGGGAATGCATTGTGTGAGTTACTTTTT
Organism: Symphalangus syndactylus; assembly: GCF_028878055.3. NCBI lineage: Eukaryota > Metazoa > Chordata > Mammalia > Primates > Hylobatidae > Symphalangus > Symphalangus syndactylus. The sequence continues at coordinate 41,824,883 of NC_072447.2, read as the reverse complement.
AAAAGGATGACACCAGCTATTGTGTGGAGAATAGCATGGGAGGAGAAGAGAGAGCAGATGTACTAAACTGTTGCTCTAATCCAGGTGAGAAATTGGCTTAAACTAGTGTTGGAATGGTGGAGGTGGAGAAAATTACTTAAGTTTGGAATATATTTTGAAGTGGAAAAGGCAGCATTTGCTGATGAGTTGAATATGGGTGTGAGGTGAATTAGGCTATTGGCAAGAAACACATACCAGTTGGGTAATTGGAAGCAGTTCAACAAGTGGGCTCCTTACAAAAGTGAGAGCAGGCTAAATCACAAGGTAAGCATACGGACATCATTGCTATTACGAACAGGAAGACATTATACCCCTAAGCCAAAAGGTATAGAAGGCAGAGAGAAGTTATCAAAAACCTGAGATGAAAAGGGGAGTGTGGAGAGTCTGGCGTGACATTAGCCATCTCTCTGTGAACCCACAGAGAGGCAGCCAGGGAAATAAATTCCCCAGATTTATTCTCCTTTCTGTGCTCTCCTGCTGGTGCTTCCCACTCAACCACATTAAGAAGGGAGGAGAAGGAATCCGGATGTGTAAATGTAAGCTATCCAGCCTCTGGTGGACAGATAGGAATCAATGGTAACTCCTAAGCATTTGACAGGAATAATGGGTTAATGGTGGTGACATTTACTACAGTGAGGATTAGGGATGAGGATGGGGAATCAAGCGTTCTGTTTTATTTACATCAAGTGTAAAAATGTCCGTGAAACATTGGGAAAACAGAAGCACTGAGTTGGCAATAGGATCCACATGTCTGGAGTTTACAGGAAAGATTATACATATAGATATAAATTTAGAAGTCATTAGCCACTGGGAGTAAAGGAGATCACCTAGGGAGTGAATATAGTGAGAAAGCAAAGATCTGAGAACTAGGCATTGGAAAACTCCAACATTTATTTTAGGAAGAAAGGAGAAAACAACCATATGGAGCAGAAGGAGCAGCCAGTTGTGTAGAAGAACAATATGAGAATATGAAGAAAGTGTAGAAATTATTTTACAAAGTTGGGTGTGATTTACAGTGCCAAATATTGCCAAGAGGTTAAGATAAAGCCTTGGAAGTGACCACTGAATTTGGTAAGAGGGAGGTAACCAGTGACTTACTGTAACTCTTTTGTAAGACTTATGAGAAAAAAGCTTGGCCAGGAATGTTTGGGGAGAGAAAGCAGAGGGAAGAAGTGATGATGGTGAGCAAGGAGAGATAACTCTTATAAAGAGTTTTGCTGCAAAGAGAAGAGAATTAGAGTGACAACAAAGGGAAATGGGGTCAATAGATTTTTTTTTAAAAATCAGGTTTATCACAGGATGTCATATACTAATGATAATGATTCAGTAGTGAGGGGGAAGTTGTAATGCAGGGGGGACAGGAGAAGTTTCTGAGTCTTAAATAGGGGAGAGAAAACAGAATTCAACGCACAGGTGGTGGGGTTGTAGCAGGAGAGATGAAATATTTGGCATGGAGGCAGGCAGGTTGTTAGATCTGGTGGTGAAAGAATATGCATATTATCTTCTAACTGTTTCAGTTCCTGAAGTGAATAAAGAAGCAAGGAAATCAACTATGAATGAAGAGGAATAAATCTGTGCTGGAGCTTTGAGACAGAAGAAGGTTTGGAACTGCCAACTCAGAGAATGAGAGAATTAGTACAATAGAGAAATGGAGATTTGTTGCCTGGAAGCAGATCAGGCCACTTGTAGTTTCATGACACAAACATAAAGTGAGACAGCATTGCTATTTGTTTTTCTTTTTCAGATACTTGAGGACAGGAATGGAGTAGGCAGATAACCTGGATTGAAGTAAATTCCAAATTATTTTTCTAGTTGAGGATGACAGAGAGTTGGGGGTGGGGGACAAAGGAGCTTAGATTTTACATAGTGAAATTTTATAATAACAAGCCATGAAATTTAACTATATTAAAAAGGGAATTAAGGACATGAGGAAGAAGATGGAAATGGCAAATATGATAGGGTTAGCAGATTGGAGGTCCTAGGGAAGTCAAAGTTTGCTCTGATCAGCAAATGTGTTCAACTAGGCCTGCAAGTACATATGAAGCTTAGGAGGACAGGATGATTCAGAGCACTATCATGTGTACTCAAGCTATTAAGGCAAAACAATTTGATTAAAAGAGTAAAGTAGTTCACTCTAAGATATGACTCGATTTTCTTAGAAGCTATTTCCTTAATCTAAGGGGAACTTCCTATTCTGGGGAAGATGTTTTTTAGACAAAACCTTCCAGTGCCACTTGAATATCCCAGGACATTACCATAACTACTCTTGGAGACCAGTAGTATGGCAGCCTGATTCTGAAAATATCAATCAAAGAAAAAGATGGGTTATTAATATGATTGCCTTGGTGGGTTTAAGGATTTAAAAGACAATCATTTCTAAAATGCTATATCACCTTCCTTATGTAGTGGGCTTGTCGTGTTTTCTGCCCTCATGGAAGTAACATCCCAGTGGGAGAGATAAATTTGCAAACCAGTAGTGATTTTGAAGTGAAATGCATACTAAGATTAGTAGAATTTTTTTGTGTGAAGATTTCATAAGGTGTTAGCAAAACTTACATTTAAATGTGCTTCCTAGATTTTAGAAACACTTATTCAAATTTCTGGGAAGCCCATTAACTTCAGACTGTCATTTGGAAACAAAAGAGGGCAAAAAAAAAAAAGATTCTCTATATTCTAGAACAATTTCTATTAAAAACAAAATAGCCAAATGTATGCTAATTGAATTATTAATAGAGGGTCCTGTGAAAGTGCAGTGACAGGGGATACTGTTTTGGGGTAGACATAGTGTTTAGATTGGCTTCCAGGAAAGATATTTGAGCATAACATTGAAAGCAAGAACAACAGAGCAGCACATAGCCACCTAACGTGAATTTTCTTCTGGGCCTTTATGTATGCATGCCCATGCTCCTCTGGCTCAGACTCACTTTGTTTCAGTCCCTGTTCTGCCTGGTATACAACAAGGTGGGAAGCAGGTGGAGGTTGACACATGGTCTGTGACAGGAGGGAGGAAACAGCATGACATATTTTGGAAAATGCAAAGTCTTAGTATGGTTGGAACACAGAGTAAGTGTAAGCAACAATACAAGACAAGGCCAGCTCACAACTTGGCGTGTTTTAATGCAGCATTTCTCAAACGTTTTGGTCTCAGAGTGCCTTTACACTCTTTAAAAGTTATTGAGAATCCCAAAGGGCTTGCGTGTGTATGAATTACATCCATTTATATTTGCCGTACTAGAAGTTAAAGCTGAGAAACTTTTAAATATTTATTGATTTATTTAAAACAATAATCAACCCAATACATGTTAACACAAATAATATATTTTATGAAAGATTTTTTCCCAACAAACCAAATTTAGTAAGGAAATTGGCATTGTTTTACAATTTTGCATATTTTTATTGTCTGGTTTAATAGAAGACATCTGGATTCTCATATCTGCTTCTTCATGCAATCTGCTGCAATATCACATTTTATGCAGTGTCTGGAAAATTCTACTGTACATTTGTGAGGGAATGAGACTGGAAAAACATAATTTAGGCTTACCATAAAATAATTTTGACCCTGCAGACCCACTAAAAAGGTCTCAGAGACCACCCTCAAGTTCCCCAATCACACTTTGAGAACTGCTGCTTTCTTATAAAGGCATATTGAGACGTTGAATTTTAACTAATGCACAGATAATTTAGGCAAGGGATTACCTGATAGGATTTGCATTTTATAATTATTGCTTTCAGGGTGGGAAATAAATTGGAGACAGGCAAGGCAAGATGATTGGAAATTAATTAAATTTGAACAATTTCTCACATTCCATCTGAAATAAATATTTTTACAAACTTTTATAAAATGCTGGTAATACTTTGTATGTGTCTAGTTTACTTTGCTGAAGAGAAAGTTACTTGAAAGCAGGTATTGCTTTTGATTCATCCATATGACTATTGCTTTTGGTAATGTGTACAGAGTAGGCACCAAGTAAAGATTTGTTGAAAATAAATGAAAGAACCAACTAAGTGGCTATCAGAATAGTGCAGATAAAAGATGATATAGTCTCGACCTTAATGGCAGTGGCAAAACAGAGGAGTAAGTTCAAGAGATGTACTGAATTCATTGTTGACTGCCAGGAAGTGTCATTACCTACTTGATAGATAAGGGCTATGAAGGAAAGAGAAGGTACACCACCATGTCGGCCATCTGTCTGCTTCATGTGGCCCTGATTCAGGAAGTAGTGAAGGGACAGAATGGGGTGGAGTATGAAGGGGTGACTTTTGGTTTCATTTTGAATATGAATTCCAGATGCCTATAGGACTTGAGCCACCCGTATCACCTGAAGCTATTTTAAAGTTACAGAAGTGTCTTATCTAATGAATCCAAGATCATAGTGTATTCTAATATTTGTTTTCAATGCTTTAATATTTTGTACTTGTTTTTAGTACTTTTGATGTTTTAGTGCTTATTTTTAATGTCTTAATATTTTAAATATTTAATAAGAATTCTTGGATTTTGCTGGCCTAAATTTCCAATTCTATTAGTGGGTGCCAATTTACTGTCAAACACATGGGATTAATTTGGCTGCTACACAGTGGATGCTATTTTGCTTTCTGATTCACTGTAATATACTTCTAGATTCCATCCAGAGTTTGGGAAGCTGAATTCTTCCTACAACTGTGTGAAGGAATCTGCAGACCCCATTCTTAATATGCATGTATGGTAGAAAGTAGAAGACGCAGCATTTGACTTATTTACAGAAACTGATCGAGTCTCCTGTCACCATCCTCCCACTTTGCAAGTCCTAATTAAAGTTGATGACACATTTAAAAGTACAAATATCAGCAAGTATGGATTTTAGTAGTTCACAATTTATTAGATAGACAACATGTGATTGAAAATAAAGAAGCATTATGCAAAGAGTTCAGAAGGTAGCAAAACAAACTGGCTTTATGTTTCCAAGAGAGTAGCCCCAAAAGACAGAAAGGAAGCCTTTAAACAGTAAAATAATTTAGTTCTCATATCCTTTATTGCTGCTTATCTTTTCATCTGGTTGGAGTTGCTGTTTTATCTAGTACTTCACTGCTTAGCACCATCCTGTCTTTATATTTTGATTCCAATCTACTCTGCAAGCCTAATTGTTGCCCTGTCCCAGGAGAATGTGAATCATTTTAAAGTTAGAAAGAGAAGCATCTGCATAGATAGAAAATAATTGTAATTTCATTATAATTACTCTATTTGTTTTTCTCTTAATTATGCTGAAAATGTATCAATATCTCCAAAAAATGAATGATTACCACTTGTCATAAATGTGGATGGAGCCCCCAACTCTAATCACTTTCATCACTTCAAATTAAAACTATAGTGTTTATGAAAGTTTGAACTCTTGATATAATTTCTATTGGTTGCATAATTTAGTGCATTACAGAAATTATACCATTTAAGAAAAATAAGATATACTTTGAAAAGTATATTGTGTTTGCTTTTCACCAGTTATTAATTGTGTGTTTCATAAAGCACATATTGAACACATAAAACTGGACACTCATGAATTTCATTAGAGATATTTATATAATTTAAATGGAATACAGGACATTATTTCTAAGACTGTGTAAGGATACTCATGGTAATGTGTGAAATACAGATATAAAACTAAAACACACAAAAGTTTCTGGTGTCACCTAACAGAATTTTTATGCTCCCCAATAGAAAATTAGGCAGATTAGTTTAAAAAGTAACCAAAGGTACATTTATCAAACATGTTATTATTATTATTATTGAGAATGGTGCCACAATTTCTTTCTCCTCTCATTTACACGCTGAAAGGAATTTCTGCTCTTCTCTGTTTTTGGAAATTCTGTCTTTATTCCTAATGTGATACTTCAGACTTTGAAATATGGTGGGCCACATTTTACTCTTGGACAGAGTCATGGTTCACATGTTACAGACCCTCTTGCTCTCTCATTTGCCTCAATGCTCAGGCATGAAGAGCACTCCTGGGTTTTTTGTTAACGTGCTTGGACAGTGCCCAGGATCTAGCAGGAATGCTGGCTCTCCTTCTTACAGGTACTCTCTTTCACTGCTGATTCTGTGTGTTAGTTGGACCAGGCATCTGCAAACAGGGATATTTTACTTCTTTCTTTCTGGTTTAGATGAGTTTAATTTCTTTTTCTTGCCTGATTGCCCTTGCTCGTGCTTTCAGTACTAGGTTGAATAGAAATGCCAAGGGTGGTCATCTTTTCCTTGTATGGGATCTTAGAGAGAAAGCTTTCAGTTTTCCCCCTTGATTATTATGTTAACTGTGGGCTCTTCATAAATTAGTTTTATTGTGTTGAGAAAATCTCCTTCTATACCTATTTTGTTGGGATTTTTTAATCAAAAAAAGGATGCTTAACTTTGTCAAATGCTTTATCTGCATCTATTGAGATGATCATGTGGTTTTTATCTTTTATTCTGTTAATGTTGTATATCACATTGACTGACATAGACAAATGGAACAGAATAGAAAGCTTAGAAGTAAATCCAACCACACATGATCAACTAATTTTTGATAAGGGCACCAAGAACACACAATAGGGAAAGGATAGTTTCTTCAATTCATGGTGTTGGGAAAGCTGGATATCCACATGCAAAATAATGAAATTGAACCCTTATCTTATACTGTACACAAAAATCAAATGGAAATGGATTAAAGGCCTAAATATAAGAAATGAAATTGAAATTTCTAGAAAAAAATACATAGGGGGAAAACTCCTTGACATTGGCCTTGGCAATGATTTTTTTGTGGCATATCATACCACAAGCTCAAGCAACAAAAGCAAATATAAAAAGTGGGTTATATCAAACTAAAAAGCATCTGTATAGTAAAGGAAACAACAAAATGGAAACACAGCTTATGGATTAAGGGAAAATATTAGCAAACCATATATTTGATAAGAGCTAATATCCAAAATATATAAGGAACTCACTCTAATCAATAGCAATAATAAAAATAATACCCAATTAAAATATGGCCAAAGGACATGAATATACATTTTTTCCAAACATAACTAAATATGGTCAACAAATATATCAAAAGTGCTCAATATCATTAATCACCACAGAAATGCAAATCAAAACCACAGTGAGATATCACCTCACACCTGTTAGGATGGATATTATCAAAAAGACAAGAGATAGCAAGCATTGTTGAGGGTATGGATAAAAGGGAACCCATGGCCGGGCGCGGTGGCTCACACCAGTAATCCCAGCACTTTGGGAGGCTGAGGCGGGTGGATCATGAGATCAGGAGATCGAGACCATCCTGGCTAACACGGTGAAACCCAGTCTCTACTAAAAATACAAAAAATTAGCCAGGCATGGTGGCACGCACCTGTAGTCCCAGCTACTCAGGAGGCTGAGGCAGGAGAATCGCTTGAACCCGGGAGGTGGAGGTTTTAGTGAGCCGAGATTGCACCACTACACTCCAGGCTGGGCAACAGAGCGAGACTCCTTCTCAAAAAAATTTTTTTAAAAAAGGGAACCTTGCACACTGTTGGTAGGAATGTAAATTGGTATAGTCCTTATGGCAAATAGTATGGAGATTCCTCAAAAGATTAAAACTAAAACTATCATGTGACCCAGCAATCCCTTTTCTGGTTATATACATAAAGGAAGTGAAATCAGCAACTTATGGAGATATTACTGCAGCATTTTTCATAGTATCCAAGATATGGAAATAATCTAAGTGTCTGTTGATGGATGAATGCTTAAAGAAATTTTGATAGAGTGTATATATGTGTGTATATATATATATATACGTATACACATACTTTCTGCTATGTGAGGACATGATTACAAAGAGGAAGCTAATCAGCTGGCACCTTGACACACACACACACACACACACACAGGAAAATTATTAAGCCTTAGAAAAGGAGATCCTGTCATTTGCAGCAACATGGATGAACCTGGAGGACATTATGCTAAGTGAAATAAGCCAAGGACAGAAAGAAGAATATTGCATAATCTCGTGGATATGTAGAATCTAAAAAAAGCGGAATACATAGAAACAGAGTAGGATGGTAGCTACTAGGGTCGGTGGGAGAAGGAAATGGGGAAATGCTGGTCAAAGGGTACAAAATTGCAGTTACGTAAGAATTCTAGAGATTTTACGTACAGCATGAAGACTATAGTTGGTAACATTGCATTATTTACTGGAAATTTGCTAAGTCAGCAGATTTCTGGTGCTCTTATCACAAATAAGGGTAACTATGTAAGGAGACACATATGTTAATTTTCTTAACTGTAGTAGCAGTTTCACTATGTGTATGTAGATCAAAACATCATGTTATACAGCTTAAATATATACAATAAAAACAACAACAACAACAACAACACAGGACCCAGGACCAGGGTTTGAATCATGCATGGTCTTGCCCGTTTCCAGTTGTATCATCTTGGGCAATCTGTATAACATTTCTATGTTTCTGTCTCACTGTATGTAAGTGATATCAATTATACCAATTACTTCAGAGAGAATTGTGGAATAAATAAATTAATATAAACTGATTAAATTATTTAATTAACATTAAATAAATTAATAGTTTTGAAATGCTTAAAACATTTCATGGTACATAGTGAGTACTATGTAAAGGTTAGCTGCCATTATTAGTGTCAGCCTGTTATGTACTGTGTATTTGTGTCTTCGTAAAATTCATATGTTGAATCCCTATGCACTAATGGGATGCTGGAGCTTTTGGGAGGTGATTCGAGTTAGATGAGGTCATGAGGATGGAGCCCTTATTTGGTAATGCATTTATTAAAAAAGAAGGAGACCAAGGATATTTCTCTCTCTCTTTCTGCCATATGAGGATATAATCAGGAAGAGGGCCTTCACCAGGAATCTAATCAGCTGTCACCTTGATTTCAGACTTCCTAACCTCTAGGCCTGTGAGAAGTAAATGTCTGGGTTTTGTGTTTGTTTACTTTTTGTTTTTGTTTTTGAAACAGAGTCTTTCTCTGTTGCCCAGGTTGGAATGCAGTGGTGCAATCTCGGCTCACTGCAACCTCTGCGTCTCCAGGTTTGTGCCTCAGCCACCTGAATAGCTGGGATTGCTGGCACGTGCCACCACGCCTAGCTAATTTTTGTATTTTTTTTTTTTTTTTTAAGTAGAGACAGGGTTTCAGCATGTTAGCAAGGCTGTTCTCGAACTCAGGAGTTACACCTCAGGAGTCACACCTCAGGAGTCTTGACCTCAAGTGATCTACCCGCCTCGGTCTCCCAATGTACTGGGCCTACAGGTGTACCATGCCCAGCCTAAATGTCTGTTGTTTACGTCACCCAGCCCACAGTATTTTTATTACAGCAGCACAAACTGGCTAAGACACAGCCAGAGCAAGTTCTGTGGTCACAAAGTTCAAGATACCGTACTTGATTCTAAATATTTCAACATTTGTGTCAAAGGCTTGAACAGTGATATTAAAGGTCTGTGATACAAAATTGGGAGCTATATCTCTGATGCTAGGCTAAAGTCAATGAAATGAAATATGTTCAGGTCCCCCAAAACAAAGGTTTATATGCCAAATATTTGCCAGCATTGTGATATATTTATTTTAAATATATGAGGGCCATGTTGTGATCTGTTTCACAGCTTGCATTGCAAATACAGCTAAACAAACTTTAGTAGTTTTTTTTTGTTTGTTTGTTTTTTCAAAAATAAAATATGTGGCTGTGCGCAGCTGTAATCCTAGCACTTTGGGAGGCCAAGGTGGGTGGATCACCTGAGGTCAGGAGTTGGAGACCAGCCGGGCCAACATGGAGAAACTCCGTCTCTACTAAAAATACAAAAATTAGCCAGGTGTGGTGGCGGGCACCTGTAATCCCAGCTACTCGGGAGGCTGAGGCAGAAGAATCGCTTTAAACCGGGGGACAGAGGTTGCAGTGAGCTGAGATTGCACCACTGCACTCCAGCCTAGGCGAAAGAGTGAAATTCTGTCTCAAAAAACAAAATAAATATGTGATTCAGTTATATAAGATGAATAAGTTCTAGAGGTCTGCTGTACAACATTATCTGTGGTTAACAATACTGTATTGTGTACTTAAAATTTAAGGGTAGATCTCATGTTAAATGCTTTTACTACAATATATAAATAAGCAAGCAAACAAACAAATAAATAATATTAAATAATATATGTGATTTCAAATATCATAGGACCAAATTAGCAGAAAATCCAATATCTTTTCTCCTCTCACCACCTTTACCTCCAATTTGTTGAAAACTTAGGACTTATAGAGAACTAAATATCTGCAGGTGTCATGGGAAGGGTGGGTCATTCCAACTTCTAAACCCACACGAGGATTATGTAATAAGTTCCTTAATGTTTTGTCTTATCATTGCTACAAAAAGACATTTTTGACAGCCAGTCCTATAACATTATGAATTCCACCAGTAAGAACCTTTGAGGGAGACTGATCCATTCCTGCAGTGCTTATCTCAACCATGAAGCCTCTTACTTTGGGTACCCATGGATACATTTCTTAGGACTCAGTATTTTTCATCTCGTATTCAGCTAGGAGTACAGCATCAAAATTGATTTAGGACTGCAATGGACTGAATGCTTGTCTTTTCCTAAATTAATATGTTGAAATTCTAACCTCCAAGGTGATGGTATTAGGAGGTAGCTGCTTTAGGTGGTGATTAGATTGTAAGAGTAGAGCCTTCATGAATGGGACTAGTGCCCTTTTAAAAGAAACTCCAGAGAGCTAACTTTTCCCTTCCACGATGTGAGAACCGAGGTAGAAAGTACCATCTATGAACCAAAAGCAGGCCTTACCAGACACTGAATCTACCTGCACCTTGACCTTGGGCTTCCCAGCCTCCAAACAGTGATAAATAAATTTCTATTGTTTATAAACCACCAATTTTACGGTATTTTGTTACAGCAGGCCAAATGGACTAAGATGGGATGGCAATAGGAAAAAGAAATTTAAAGATCAGTTATTTGCTGCCGTACGGCTGGGGTCAACAGAGAGGACTGAGTGCAAACGAGCATGAAGGAACTTTTGTGCAGATGATGGAAATATTCTATTTATATCATAATTGCCTTAATAAGTATATGACCGAATACATTTCTTAAAATTCATCAAACCATACAATTAAAATGAGTGGATTGTATTGAATACAAATTATACCTCAGTATAGCTACTTCCCCCGTCTTCTTCATTCCCACATCCTAAAGAACTGAAGACTCCTCACTTTCATTTTGCTAAACATGAAGTGTCTTATAGTACTCTCTCTCTCTCTCTCCAGGGAGCTTTATATTCCACCTATTTTTTAATCTTATGTTTTAAGTTAAATTTAATAAATTATTCTTTCAATGGTTATTTCAAATATTTTCTTGTTTTACTTCTTTTTACATATGTGGAGGGATGTCCTTTCCTCTTTAAAACATCCACTTGAGAAGATATTTAATGAATCCTTACTAAATGTCAGGCAGTTTTATAGGCACTATGGATACAAGAGTGAGGAAGACAAATAAAAACCATGTCCTGATATATTAATATTAGATGATATGCTAAGTAGAAAAGTAAAGCAGAAGATAAGGATAGGAATGACTGGATGGGGTTATGTTTGTTGCAATTTTTTAAAGTCTGGACAAAAAAGACATCACAGAGAATGTACTGACTGAACAGAATTTAAGAAGAAAAAGGAAGGCACATGGAGATACAGCTATGTATCTATATCTAATAGTCCATGCAGAGAAAGTAGCAAACATGACTTTTCTGAGAAGAGAGGATGTCTGGAGTGATTGAAGAATAGCACAGGGGCCAGAATGGCTGGAGCAGACTCCAAAAAGGGAAGTGTAGAAGACATGAGGCCTGACAGGTAGCAGGAGGCCAGATTATTTACAGCCATATGACTCACTTGAAAGGGTTAAGGCTTTCCCTTAAATAGGATGGTGAGATGTCTTGCTAAGAAAACTGACTTTGGAACAAAGGTTTGTGTGTGAGTCATTTATTGGAGGAAATGTGCTCAGAAAGCAGCAGTGGGGTCCAAAGGAGATTCTAAGCAGGGAAAAGAGGAAAGCAAAAAAAAAAAAAAAAAAAGACATTGAATTGGCCATTGCTACAAGTGACTAGTGGTTCTATCCATGGGATCATGTAAAAAAATTGTATTAAATGTGCCCCAGGAACATTCACACAGGGGGTAAAAGGGAGGAGTTTTTATCCTTGAGATTCCATAATTTTGTTGAACCTCCCTAAGATGCATTAACTCATCTGCAGTTCTGTGTTGCATATTTACTGTAGCACTCCATACCCAAATTTAGTAGGTAAGCCCAAAGCAGGAGGTGTGAGACATGCAAAGTAAGGTTGAAATGTAATGTTCTCAGGATATTACCCCATGAAGTTGGTCAGAACCCAGGTAGAACTAGTCATTACAATTGTATTTCTATAGAAAAGATACAACTGGAATGTGAAATTTATAATAATGGTGCATTTGCAATAGCATCAAAAGATGCCAAATGCCTAGAAATAAATATAATTAAACATATCCAAAATCTCGTCACAGAAAACTATAACTGAAGGAAACGGTGCAAAAAGAGATTAAAAATACAGAAGTAAATGAAGTTATATACATGTTCTTAGATTGGAAGACTCATTATGAAAAGATGCCAATTTTCCCAAAATTGATTCTTAAATTCAATACAATCTAAATAAAATTTTTAGCATGGTGTTTATATGTGTATTTTGGGGCTAGGAAAGGAATTTGAAAAATTATAAGTGATTCTAAAATTTTAAAAGAATACAAGTACAGATAAAATATATTTGAAGAAAAAACTTGAAGAATTTATATTTGTAGATGTCAAGATTATGATTAAGATAGTGTGCTGTTGATACAGAGACAAACAAATAGATCAATGAAATAAAACAGAGTCCAGAAGCATGCCCACACACATAAGGGCATTCAAATGATTAAAAAATGGGCATAAATGAGTCATAGAAGAATATCTTCATGAGCTTTGGGAAGAGGAAACATTTCCCAAAAGATAACGCGAAAGATTGACATGTTGGACTATTTTAAAAGGAGGAACTTCTGTTCATCAAATGATACCATTTAAGATTTTTAAAACCAGTATATTTGCAACCCATATAGACAAATGAGACAAATAGATTAATGAAAAAAGTTGGAAGACCCAAGTGAGAAAAGGGACAATAAATTTTTAGTATCCTCTATAAAAATATAAAAATAGTTTATGATCCTATGGAAAGATGCTCAACCTCTTTATTAACCAGGAAAATTCAAACTAAAACCACAATGATATGTCCACTAGAAAACTACAATTTAAAAGACTGAAAACATCCAATATTGTTGGTAAAGAGCTTTCATTTACTTCTTATTAGGGTGTATGATGAAAAGAACTATTTTGGAATATTGCTTGGCAGTATCTATTAAACTTGCAGATATGCAGATCCCCTGATCCAACAATACCACTATTCAGTATATACCCAACAGAAAAGCACACATATGCGCATGAAAAAACATAAGAAAGAATGTTCATACAATCATTATTCATGATATCCTCAACTTGGAAACAACCAAAATGTCATGCAAGAATGAAATGGATAAGTGAGTTGTCTGTACATACAAGGACACGCTATACAGCAATGAAACAAGGACTGCTACTGCACAAAACATTATGGATAAACCTCATAAATACATAGAGCAAAAGAAGCCAGATAAAAAGGAACTCAATTATGTGATTGCATTTGTAAAGTGTTCCAAAACAGGAAAATAATCGTTGTTGGAAGGCAGGACAGTCATTACCTTCTCAGAGAGGGGAGGGAGTATGCTGGGGCCTCTGGAGCAACAGTAATATGTTATTTCTTAGTCTGAGTGCTTTATGTGGGTGGGTTTACTCTGTAATAACTAATGCTCTACACATATGATTTGCTTAGCTTTGTATATATAATACATAATATTTAAAAGCTTATAAAATTGTTGTACCTACCTTAATGTGTTCCTAAAAATAAATGAGACAATACATGTCTCATGACTGGCACATAGTAGGTGCATAGTTGATGTTAGCTAATGGCATAAAGAAAGGAACTACATAATCTTTGGTTTTAAGTAGAACTGTAAATTAGTCTAGAGAAAGAAAGAGTTGTTAAGAACTGATCTCCCAAATCCCATTCAGATTACGAGGTTATGAGAACTGAGACGGGGGAAAATAATCACTTTGCCACTGAGAATATTTATTATGGGGGAAAGGACTAGAGAGAAATGCCCTGAAGGGCACTGAAACCTGAATAATAAGTGGCAGTTTTTGGTCTACATTGTGATATAAGTTATCAAGCTTGTGTTAGACCAAGTAGGGTACGCAAGCAAGAGAGTATAGCTATATAGATTTAGATAATACCAAACCATTAAGATAGGTTGCTAACTCATTTCTCTTGTTCTTTTCAAAGACAGCTACATTATTCTCAGAAAATAAATTGAAAGAACATTTGTATTTGCAGTGTTTTATTTTTTAACAGCGGTTCTGATTTATATTTATAGATATATTTATTTCATATATTTATCTTATATATTTACACTTAAAAGATGAGCAACCGATTTCTTGTTCTGAGTATTTTCATAACATACTTTGAATTATTCTGATAAACTTATGTTTTAGCTTCAAATATTATTTATTTATAATAATTTTAATTTGCAAGTTATATTATTCTACTTGTAACACTATCCTCTTATATGTGTTCAATTACATTTAAAATGCAATTTATAATATTTATCTTTACAATTTTTAACCATGTGTATTATTGGACCCATCTAGATCTTTATAAAACATAATATATTTATATTTTAACTCTGAAAATAAAGACTTAAAATATAAATATATTATGTTGTTAAAATGCCATCATCTATATTCAGCAGATCAAATTTATTATCTGTCATTATCACAAATAAATCTTTTTAGGGCAGATAAAAACAAAATTCTCCAATTCTAGCTATTATTAACTCTCAATGCAGCCTCCATTTGGGGATTGCTGAGCTAAGAGTCTATCTTAATACTTAAATAGTATTTGCAGTATTTTTGAAGGGAAATGCATTCCTTGGGCATTTTGCATGTCCTTGAAAATGAGATTAGTATTTGATTTTTGTTTTCCTAAATACGACCAATGTAACCGTCGCTGGGGATGAATCTTACAGAGCTGCATGCTGAAAGATTCAGCTAAAAATTCTGACTTGGCTTATACAGTTTTCTCTTGTGGATGGAGTCTTTCTGTCTTGCAATTAGAATGTACCACAACTTACTATCGTGTCTCTTATTTTTAGAAAAAGAATTTATAAATATGGAATTGCCAACATGAAATCTGGATGCAATATTTGATATGAGACTCATAACAATATTATATTTTATTTATTTTCCGTAATAATTATTTAGAGTCAAATATGGTTAAATATTCAAGCTGTTAGTCCGTTTTCTCAGAAACAGAATATATACACTTACTTACAGTAATGTCATATAGGTAGTTCTTTTTGGTTAAAATATGACCTTTTTCCCTCTCACTTTAAAGTATATGTGAGATGGCTGAATTAGAAATAAAAATATACCTAGAATATACAAACAGACTGTATTTAGTTAAAAACCTGGCAACAATCTATCAAATTGTTAATAAATGTGAATATAAATCTGTTACTTGGAGAATTGATTCTGTAGCTGTGGAGAATTGAATGTGCTTACATCTTTTGTATTTTAAAAAAAGAATTGACAAAATAGATTTTTATAACATGCTTTTCTGTTGCCTGATAAATTTAATATGTTCCACTAAAGTTAGTGTACAGGTAACCCAGTACAGTAGTGACTTCTGGAGTAAAAAGGTTTTTTCCCCTTGTTCTTCCTAGCAGAAAGTTAAAGAATTTTTATATTCCAAACAGTTACAAACTCAGTTTTCCAGTAGTTTATCCCAGTCTTCAATGATGTATGAAATAAACAAGGGATACTGTTCCCCCACAAAGAGGTGGAGACAATAATTAACGTTTGTTAATTACTGTTTGTTGTCTTATAGTTGAGAAATATATAAAGCCTCTTACATCAAATGTATCCAGTAAATCTTATTTTTCTTCATATGTAACCGCATCATCTAAAACCAAGTAGAAACATAAATTTAATCTACTACTTAAAATAATACTTCAAAATAGAGAGCAGGGCCATATTCCTATGATTATTTTTTAAGAGTTAATTTTTTGAGTAGATAATATATTTATTCAAAATCACATAAGATGCATGTTTGGAAGTCTTGTTGCTATCCACCCTCTTAACCCATTCTACTGCACTGTGTACTGATAAATATTTTTATTGCATTTTTTCTTATCCTCCTAGTGTTTAATGCAAATATATGCAAATATGAAAATATATTCACTAGCTTCATTTCTTAGGAAAAAAAAGGTAGCACACCAAACAAGACAATATTTTATCTTGTTTTTTTACTCTAAAATATTATTGGAGATCACTGTATCTTGGTACATAAACGCTATACTCATTCTTCTTACCGATGCATAATATTCTATTATGTAGATACAGCTCTAGTTATTTCATAAATTTCCCATTGATATACACATGGTTTATTTACAGTTGTTTACTATTACAGCGTCTCAATGAGTAATCCTGTTCATATATCATTTAGAATGCATGAGCATTTTTGCAGGACAAATACCTGGAAGAGGAGATCTGTGGTCAAAGGGCAATTGCATTTGTATTTTGGTAAATAATGGCAGATTGTCCTGGATAGGATTTGCACCATTTTCCACTCTTAGCACTAACGTATGAGAATGCTGTTTTCCCACAGTCTCAACAGCCATGCTTTGTTAAAAATTTGGAATATGATAGGTAAGGAAAAGCTTCTCTGTAGAGTGTGTTTGCATTTTTTAATTTATAAAAAACTCAGAATCATTTTCTATTTTAAAATTCAGTTTGTATTTGTTTTTCTAAGAATTATCAGTTCATTTCTTTGCCCATTTTTCTGTTGTATTGTTGGTCTTACTATTCTTGATTTCTAGTTTTTTTTTCTATTCATTAAGCAGGTTAGTCTTTTGTCTGTGGTACAAATCATAAAGATGTTTCACAGCTTTTCATTTGTCTTTTGACTTTGCTTTTGATTTAAAAAATAATTTAGAAACATTTATTACTCTTTTCATTTAGGCCTTCTGGATTTTGATTTTTGGTTATTTATAAATTTTGTAATTTATAAATTAGCTTTGGGGGAATGGACATCTTTATATTGTTCAGTCTTCCTAGATAAAACATGGTATAGTTTTCCATACAAGTATAATTCTTGCATCCTTCAGAAAACCTATAGTTTTATTTCAGGTTTGTTTCTCTATATATTTTCCTGTTCTGTTGCCATTGTAAACGAATAAAATCCTTTTAACGATTTTTAATGGATTTTGCTTGTGCAGATGTCTATTGATTTCTGAATACTAATTTTATAACCCAATAACTTATTTTTTTTCTAGTAGCTTTTCAGATCATTCTACTGGGGTTACCGTTATGCTTTCTTATTATCTGTTTTATGAAATACTTTTACCTCCTTGTTTTACATTGTTATATCTCTAATTTCTTTCCCATATTAATCTCATTAGCTAATGCACCTTATAAAATGTTAAGTAGCAGTTGTGATAGTGAGCATTTTGTTATCCTCCTGCTTTTATCTGGAACACAAGCAGTATATTATAATAAACATGTGCTTTAAGATTATACACATGCACACATACACACACACACAGACAATCCTCAACTTACAATGGTTCAACTTGTGAATTTTTGACTTCATGATGTTGTGAAAGTGATACACATTCAGTAGAAACCACATGTCCAATTTTGAATTTTGACTAATTAAAAATTCAAAATTTGAAGTATGCTTTCTACTGAATGTGAATTATACATTCTTAATTATAAAATAATATTTGCATTAGAGGGTTTTGCCCAATTTTAGACTAATGTAAGAGCTTCGAGCACGTTTAATATAGACTAGGCTAACCTATGATCTTCAATAGGTTCGGTTTATTAAATGCATTTTCAATCTACAATATTTTCAACTTATGATGGGCTTATCAGAACGTAACCGCATTGTAAGTTGAGATTCATCTGTACATAAATCATTTTAATGAAGTATCTGTTGAATTCTACTTTATCAAGGTATTTTTATTTTGTTTTCTTTTAAAAAAGGACAGATTTGAATCCAGTAAAAATGTCTTTTCAACATTGTTAGAGATCAATCATATTAATTTGCATTAAATTGCATAAATGAGATGCCTCAATGAGAGATAAATGAAAATGTTCTGTGGTTTTCCTTTTTGTGCATTTTTCAGGTTATGGATAAAATGTCATTCATACTTGATGAAAATAATTTTAATATATTTCAGCTTTTTATGTACTCATGAATAGGTGGATTACCATCAGAATGATCTGTTCTTTATGGATTTGGTAGGATTTCATGTGAAACCATCTGAGCTTGGTGTTATTCACAGGGAGGAGGGCATTATTTTATTTACAAATTTCTCCAATTATCTAGGGAAATTATCTGTTTCAAATTTCTCTTCTGGTAATTATTCTTCTGTTGTATTTTTCTAGAAAATTATCCATTTAATTTAGATTTTTTACATAGGGCTGCATAAAATAGTTTGTGAGTGATTTTTTTAAATTATGAGTTACTTGATTGCCTCCTATTATTTCTTATTTTGTGTTTTAATGCTTTCTTTTTTCTTTCCTGTGTGAGCTAATCTACTTTATTATTTTAAACAATCTTATGTTTTCTTATTTTGCAGATTTGTTTTCTAACTAATTTCTCTTGTCCATCAATTCATTTTCAATCTTTGTTTTATTCCATAGATTAGAATTAGGTTTGCTTTGTGTTTCAATCCTAAACTAAAAAATTATTAGGTGAATTATGTCCATCTGTATTTATTTAAATACTTTAGTATTTTGTAGTTCTTCAATATTTAGGGCTTTAAAAATCCTTTAAATATATATATATATTTATATGACATCCTTAGTCTTTTCTTTGTTTAAACATTATGTATCAGTACCTTATTATGAGCAACAGTGAAATTAATTAGCTTTTAACTTTTCCTTCTTTTTGTTCTCAGGCACCCACTTTCTTAAATTGGATTAGCTTTAAAGTATTTGCTGCCATTATATTCAACATTATACTGGAAGTATCAGATAGTGCAAAAGGATAGATGGAATGAATGGATAAATAAATAAAAGGCCTACAATTTGATTGAAAAATAAAAAAGCAAAGCCATCTTGATTTGCAGATAATCTAATTATGTATGTGGAAAACCCTTTAAAATCTACAAGATAGTTATTACGATTAATAATCACATTTTTCAAGCTTACAATTTATAAGACCAATACAAATACAAAGACCGATGCAATATAAATAAATTAATTGTATTTCTATAAAATACAAATATTTAAGAAATAAAATTTAAAACTCAAATTTTAATAATGTAAAAAATAAACTATTTATAAATGCATTTAATAAAATATATGTAAGGTCTGAACACCAAATTACAAAACATTGGTAACATTAACTTAAAGAACACACACATAAATACGTATAGTTTTCATAAATTAGAAGACTAAAGTTTTTTGAAATGTCAGTTCTTCTCAAATTGATCTATAGATTTAACGGAGTCTTAGTCAAATTGATAGGTTGATTATAATAAATATATGAAAATAAAAATAATCTACAATAGCTGAAATAGCTTTGAAAAAGAATAACTTTGGGGAACTTTCACTATCTGATTCAAGACTCACTATAACGATAAAATAATTAATGCAGTGTAGTATTGGTGTAATAGACATTATCTAAATGAAACAAAGTCAAGATTCCAAAAACAGACCCACATATATATGGTGAAGTGGTTTTTGACATAAGTATTAAGGTATTCCAATAGGGGAAAGATACATTTTTAAATAAATATTACTGGAACAATCGGATATCTGTATGGTTAAAAAAAAACCTTGACTCAAAATCATATATACAATTTAGCTTAAATGAATTATAGATCTATATGTAAGATAAAGATACAAAACCACTTGAAGAAAACATAGGAAAAAAATCTTTGTCATATTGACTTTGACAAAGTTTCTTAAGCAGGACATAAAAAAAGCATAATCCATAAAAAGAAAAAAAAAGACAAATAGACTTTTGTTCTTTTACAGACATGGTTTAGGAAACAAAATTGATTGCCATACACTGAATGGAAGAAAATATTTGTAAATCATAAATTTAACAAAGGCCATGTATCCAAAAAATATAAAGAACAAATTTAATTCACTATCAAGAAAATAACATTTTTGACCTGGCACAGTGGCTCACGCCTATTATCCCAGCACTTTGGGAGGCTGAAGTGTGCGGATCACTTGAGGTCAGAAGTTTGAGACCAGCCTGAGCAACATGTCAAAACCCCACCTCTACTAAAAATGCAAAAATTAGCCAGGCGTGGCAGCAAGCACCTGTAGTCCCAGCTACTCAGGAAGCTGAGGCAGGAGAATCGCTTGAACCCAGGAGGCAGAGGTTTCAGTGAGCCAAGATCGCACTGCACTCCAGCCTGGGTGACAGCAAGACTCCGTCTCAAAAAA
The DNA here is from genome assembly GCF_028878055.3 of Symphalangus syndactylus. Taxonomy (NCBI): domain Eukaryota; kingdom Metazoa; phylum Chordata; class Mammalia; order Primates; family Hylobatidae; genus Symphalangus; species Symphalangus syndactylus. Next base: position 41,804,230 of record NC_072447.2, on the reverse strand, counting down.
AAAAAATTAATGGGTAAACGATTTTAAGAGGTACTTAACAAAAGTACCTCTTAAAATACACTTTCTTTATATATGTTTTATATTTTAACATATTTTCTTTAACAAAACAAAATAGATCTATGGCCAATTATCATAAGAAAAAGTGTTCTATGTCATTAACCATGAGGAAATTAAAATTAAAACCACAATGATATATTCACTAGAATTGCTAAAATCTAAGAAATGGAAAATAGTAGGTTTGGACAAAGATATGAAGCAACTGCGTTTCTCATACAGTGCTGGTGGGGATGCAAAATGTTGCAGCCATTTTGAAAAAAAATTGCCAATTAAATATCACTGTTATATGCACTTTTCATGACCCAGAAGTCCCACTCCTAGATATTTGCCCAAGATAAATTAAAAATAGGTCTACAGAAAGACTTCGTACTAGTCAAAATTCTTCAGAAAAACAAGCAATAGGATATATGTGTGTGTGTATGCGTGCCTGTTTTATGTATACATGTATACATACATACACACACATACATATGTAATAAGGAATTGGCTGAGAAGCACCAAGACCTGCAGTTAGCAAGTTAGAGACCCAGAAGAGCCAATGGTGTTGTATTAGATTGAGTCTGAAGTCCCAAGAACCAGGAGAACCAAGATTTTAAATTCCATTTGGAAAGCCAGCAGGCTTGAGACCCAAGAATAACCAATGTTTCAGTCATGGTTTGAAAGCCAGAAAAGAGTAATGTTGCAGCTCAAGTAGTTAAGCAGGCAGTGTTCCCTCTTGTTCTCAGAAAGGTTGGCTTTTTTTTTTTTTTCTACTTAGGCCTTCAGTTGATTGGATCAGGGCTCCCCCAACATTAGGGAGGGCAGTCTGCTTTACTCAGTCTACCAATTCAAATGTTAATCTCATCCAGAAACACTCTCACAGACACACTCAGAATAATGTTCGACCAAGTAACTGGGCAGCCTGTGGCCAAGTCAAGTTGACACATAAAATTAACCATAATAGGCTTATACACAAACTAGAAGCAGGGGAAGTGTCCTAAAAGTGGTGATTGAATAAACAAATTGTGGTATATTTATACTATGGAACAAAACGACCAAAATATTGATATACACAAAAACATGAAAGAATCTCAAAAACATGATGCTGTGTTAGAAAATAAAACGTGAAAGACTGCATAGTACAAGATTCCATTTATATGAAATTCTAGAAAAGGCAAAACTATAGTGACAAAAAGCTGATCAGTGGTTACCTGGGGTGGAGGATGAGAGGAGGAAATCTAATTCAAAGAGTCACTATGGAATTTTTGGATCTATATCATGTTTGTGGGAGTATTAGAAAGGATGGCTAATGCATGCTGGGCTTAATACCTAGGTGATGGGTTTATAGATGCAGTAAACCACTATGACATACCTTTACCTATGTAACAAACATTCACATCCTGCACATGTCCCCCAGAACTAAAAATGAAAAAAGAATAAATGTAATCCTAAAGCAAAATAAAATATTTGGATATCAAAGCTTTACAGCTCAGAAATACATATAGCCTCAGTTTCCCCTGTTTTTAAAATTGAATGACACATTTCCTATGGGAGCTGATGGTAAGGCTTGGAAAGCCAGTGATATAGAGACAGTGACACATTAAACTCTTATAAAAGTGAAGATTTTATAAATATGAGCAAGTTGTAAACATATAAAGAAAAGGTTGTTTGCTTTATTTCTGATTATTGTTGTGTCATTTTATGACAAGATTTCTTTTTGTGCTTTTCAATTGCTTTGTATTTTTCATGACTTATAACAGTTAATGGGAAAATGTATCTGAAACAAACTAATATTCAAGTACTTTTATTAGATACACTATTATTTGTAATGCCTTCACAGTTTTACATTTTAGTTAGATTCTTCCTGTGCCTAAATCATTCTCTGTTAATGACTTAGGCACTGGAGGCACATTAAAGCTTTTTAACCACTAAGCAATCACAGGTCTTTTAGGAAATTGCTGCCGCCATGCATAATTTGCTACCCATGCCACTCACCTGTGTCAGTAGCAATTAGAGATTTCCCCACTGATTCCACACTGTCCTGAAAGAGTTAATGGACCTCTGCAACAGTGCAGCTTCCTAACAGGATAAAATAAATTGTTTCAGTGCAAGTCTAATCAGATTTCTTAATAAAGATAATAAATGAAGCAAGTCATTGGATTTTAGTTTGTCCAATACTGATGAAGGGAGAACATAACAAATTTAAGGTTATGCAATGTGTAGTTCAAACATATTTGACAATAATAATGTTAAAAGCTCTGAGATAGAAAAGCAAAAATATTTATATCCATTCTGAAGAAAGGACTATCATTAATTTAGCATTAGTCATCTCTGAAAGTCTGATGTACTTGTAGTTAAAGTTATTGAGGCAGAAATGACCTGGGAGCATGAATACTTACTTTTTATTATGACATAGCTTGATGCAGTGATACCCCCAAGGTCTTTTCCTGGACCACTTTCTTTTGCATCAATAACTTCCCCTCATGCATTATTTATTTAGTTTTTATTTAACTGACACTTATTGTGCTAGGTACTGTTCTACGTTTTTGACAAATATTAAAACATTACTCCTTATAATGACCCTATGAAGTGGGTATTACTGATTTCTATTTTACAGATGAGAAAGCAGAGATCCTGAGGTATAAGTAACTTTCTCAAACTTGTAAGCCTGGATCCTGAATCTGTTCTCTTAACCATTGAGTTAAAGTGCCATGACGGTTTATTAGTTTTTCCAAATTCCACCACAGATTTCAAGAATAGATCTAGTCTCAGTTACTTTTTATTTATTTATTTTTTGAGACGGAGTCTCACTCTGTTGCCCAGGTTGGAGTGCAGTGGTGCGATCTCAGCTCACTGCAAGCTCCGCCTCCCGGGTTCACGCCATTCTCCTGCCTCAGCCTCCTGCCACCAGCCCAGCTAATTTTTTGTATTTTTAGTAGAGATGGGGTTTCACTGTGTTAGCCAGGATGGTCTCGATCTCTTGACCTTGTGATCTGCCCAGCTCGGCCTCCCAAAGTGCTGGGATTACAGGCGTGAGCCACTGTGCCCGGCTTACTCTTAGTTACCTTTGACTCCCATTTCCACTCAAATATTATTTTCCCTACAAATTATTGTACACTATATCTTGTGAAGGGAAAAATATGAGTGCCATGGTAAAACCATTTTAAGTCCCCAACACACAGGTGAGAAGCTATTTTCTGAAAATTATGTCTGAACCCAGAACTACTTGCCTTTAACTAAAAAAAAAAAAAAAAAAAACAAATAAAAAAATCCATGTGGTTTCTACTTTAAACATGTTTTATAAGGTGGCTGCAGGGTTCTTATTCAAAAGACTGAGGCAATATGGCCTCAAACCTGATAGAATCCAGGGCACTGACATTTGCGATTACTTCAAATTTTGGAAGACTAGGGAAAATGGGGAGGCTAGAAACACCTGTCAATACATTCAATCTCAGAAAACATTATTTTCTCAAATATCTGTATGCTTGTTGCTATTACTTTTGCAATCACTGTAGTTTACAGCACCTTCTGTAATGTAATGTTGGCTGCTATAGAAGTACTCCACCAAAATAGAATACCTTCTAAATCTTAGTGGTGTTAAAATGTAGTCATTTTATACAATGGGAATAAACATTTCTCTACTAAACTAAGTATATTTAGAGAAAAGTTTTTGAAGTTAAAAAATGGCTGGGAAAGAAATTGCTAAGAACATTTCTTTGCCTTATTATGATACACAAACAGGAAAAAGATGTTTTAGGTGCGCTTTTAGAACAGTCTCAAGTAAAAAAAAAACAACCCACAATGAATTACCATACATTTAGAATCTGGTTTGGTAAAATTAAAGGTTAACAATAATTCTAACCCCTTGATTTCTTAGACTGCTCTATCATTTTAGGTGTTTAATGAATGAGAAGCAGAATTAGTGTTATTTGAGAAACCATTAAAAATCATTTTGCATTTTCCTCTCTTTTTTCTATTATAAAATGATTCTGTTACTGTAAGCAGAGCATGGAATAGGGGTAGGCAAAGCTGAAGATGTTTATCAGGGATAGATAGGATAATTAAGATCAAGTGGATGATTTAACATTTCCTAACATGGAAAAATAGAAGAAATCTAAAGGAGAGTTGTATATGCCTCTACAACCACCATCTACCATTCTACCTATATGAGGGTCATACTTCACCCTAAATTACATTAAAATGGATGAACTTTCTTTTTTGATCAAATGATAATCTCTATACTTGTATATTGGATTCTCTCAAGGCTTGCCTACTCAATAATTTAATTTCTGATATTACCCTCTTTTCTCTTAATATCAGTGGTGAGCAAACTAAGGCCCACAACGCAACCCGGCCTTTCATCTGTTAGTAAATCAAGTTTCATTGGAACACAGCCATGCCCATTAATTTACATGTTACCTATGGTTGCAGTTATGGCAGAGATCATATGGCTGACAAAGTTTATAATATTTAATATCTGTCCCTTTAGAGAAAATGTTTGCCAACTGATGTCCTACATCTTCTGTTTTCTTTTCCCTTGGTTAGATAATTTCTGCCCGCAAATAAACAATGTATAGTGTTACTTCTAACATTGATACCTTTTTTACTCCAATTTTATCCTTCAATTACTGCCCCATTACTCTGTTCCCCTTTACAGAAAATCTCCTCAAAAGGTCTGTGTATGTCCTAGGTATTTCTGCCTCTTATTACCTATTTTTTTCTTGAATCTCCTGAAGAGTTTCTTTCAACTACTTCATACACACTGCTCTTTTAAGGTAATCAATAACGTGCATTAATCCAATTTTACCAACCAATTTTCAGTCCTCATCTTATTTCATTCATTAGTAACATTTGGCATTATTCTAATCCAATTTTCTTGAAGCATTTATTTGATTATCCTCATACCTTCCAAGTCCATTATTTTATTCTCAGTCTTTTTTCTTTGTTTCTTCTTATTTTCCTGGCTCCTAAAGCTGTGAAATATCTCATTTCAGTCCTCAGACTTTGTTCTTCTTTATATAAAATTATTCTCTTCCAGCATAATTCACTTAGATGCCATACATTCTATACACTTGTGATTGCCAAAATTCTCTTTCCAACTCAGACCTCTTCCTCAAATTCTGTACACCGGTCTGCCTCAGCATATCTACTTGGATCATAAATAGGGATTTCACTGTTAATTAATTCAAGACAGACTCCTTACACATATTTTCTGATGGGTCCACTTTACTGAGGCTCATGCCTTTGCTCAATCCCAAGTAAATACAATCTATCTCTATAGAGACAGACAATTATCTATTTTAAAGCTTCCACTAGTGGTTTCTGCTTCCATTTTGGAGGAGTAAGCGCCTAACATATTGATCCTCCCACAAATATGAGCTATAAACATTAGACAAAAATAAACAAATAAACCCAAATACCTAGGGTTCTAGAAGCTGTACAAATACAAACATTTTTAGAAGGGACCAAGTGACCAGTACTGTGTGAATACCCTGTATTTTTACAGTTTTACCTGAGAGTAGCTGCAGTCACAGAAGCATGGAAGTGGCTAAAACTCTAATGGTAAACTAGAAATGTTTCTGGTAGTCAAGTGAACACAGAACCCTGGAAGGAAAATAATCAAAGAAGAGAAACCCTAAATTTTGTGTTTAAACTCACTTCAACCTGTGAAACATGCATATGTAGGGAAAACTGGAAACAGCTTTCAACAACTGAAATTTGAGCCACTGTACCCCGTCAGTTAGGATATTTTGCAGTTTGGGTCTAACTGTTTTAACTACTTACTGGAAGAGAAACAAATCAGTACTCTTTAGAGCAATATAACATAATTCAGAGTGCCTACAACATGAAATTCCTAGTGGCCATGATACAATTTGAAATTATCTGACATACAAAGAACCAGGAAACTTAGACCCCACTTCAAAGGAAAAGACAGTCAACAGATGCCAATTCTGAGATGACGCAAATGACAGAAATATGTTAATTGAGTTAAATACTCCAAAATAAAATAACGCCAAAATCTGGTTCTTGGAAAATATCAACAAAATTCACAACTCCTAGCTATACTAATAATAAAAAATGATAGAAAGAAAATTCCAATATCTCGAAGGAAATAATGAATATTACTGCAGATCCTGTATCTATTAAAAGGATAATAAAGGAACATCATGTACAACTTTATGCAAACAAATTCTAAAACCTAGATGAACAGACAAATCCCTTGAAAGATTCAAGCTACCAAAACTCACTCAAGAAGAAATAAATAACCTGAATAGTGCTAGATATATTAAATAAATTGAATTCATAGTTAGCTAACTTCCCCCCAAAACCCTCCATGTTTCTGGTGGCTTCTTTGTTGAAATCTAGAGAACATTTGAGAAATTATATCAACCTCAAACTCCTTCAGAAAATTCAATGGAGGGAACACTTTTCAACTCATTTTATGAGGCCAGCATTACTCTAATACTAAAATCACAAAATGATATTATAAGAAAACTGCAGATCAATATTCCTTTTTAATTATTTTCTTTATTTTTTATTCATTTAAATCAATTTTATTGTGCATATTTGAGGCTTAGAACATGATGTTATGGGATATAAATAGTAAAGTGGTTGCTATAGTGAAGCAAATTAGCATATCCATCATCTCACATAGTTACTTTTGTGTGACAAGAGGAATATATATATACACATATAAGCACTTTTAAACTGAAGAACAAAGTCAAATATATATATATATATACACACACATACACACACACACACACACACACGCACACACGTATAGATGTTGGAAAATTATTCACCCATAAAAAAGAAGAAAATTCTGCTATTTGCCCCAACAGAGAAAGACCTGAAAGACATTATATTAAGTGAAATGAGCCAGACACAGAAAGAAAAATATTGCATGGTCTCACTTATATGTTGCATGGTCCAAATATTACTGAATCTAAGTCCACCATATATAAAATAATAATACACTCTAAGGAGGGTTTATCTACAGAATTCCAGTTTTGTTTAATACTGAAGTAATCAGTTAATGTAATTAGCAAACCATATTAAGAGAACAAATGGAAAAATAATTTTGTCTTTTTAAATTATTTTCAATTTTTAATTTTTGTGGGTACATAGTAGGTGTATATTTTGTCATTTTACGATGCAGAAAAATCATTTTACAAAATCAAATAGTCATTCATGATAAAAATATTCATCAAACTAGTAACAGAAGACAACTTCCTCAATTAGATAATGGGCATCTACAAACAATGAAAATCCTATAGCTAACATCATACTTAATGGTGAAAGAGTAAATCTTTTCTTCTAAGGTCAGAAACAAGACAATGTCCCCTTTCAACACTTCTCTTAAACTTTGTGTTGGAGGCCCTAGCCACAGCAATGAAGGAAGGAAAAAAATGAAAGTGATAAAAATGTTAAAGGAAGAAGTAAAACTATATACACATGCAGATGAAACAATTGTTAAAATAGGAGAATGCTGGGGAATCTGCATATAACTTCTAGAAAAAATAAGTGACTTTATCATGGTCAGAGACTAGATTAATATACAAAAATGAATAAAATACTGGCTTGTATTTACAATAGTACCTCAAATCATCAAGTACTTATGATTAAATTTAACAAAAGACACGAAAGACAGAAGAATTGAGACTAGAGAACACTGACAAACAGATTAGAGAATATTTAAATAAATTAAGAAAAATACTCAATTCTGGATTGGATGACTAAAATATATAATATACAAGTTACACCCAAATTTATCTATATATTCAACACAAAATCAACCAAAATTTCAGAAGTTTTAAAAATTTATAGAAATTGGAAAGTTGATTTTAGGATGTATATGGGAATTGAAAAGACCAAGAATGCCTGCCCAAAGCACTTTTAAACTGAGGAACAAAGTCAAAGGACTTACACTACTTGATTTGAAGAGTTACTCTAATGGTGCATTATGACATTGGGCTACAGGATAGGCGCATAGTCAATGAAACAGTACAATGTACAGAAAATGGATAGAAAGTCAATGGGAAAAGAATCTTCAACTACGCTTGAACAACTGAACATCTATGTGGAAAAAAACTGAGCATAGGCCCTTAATGCAAACCATATACAAAAATAATTCAAAATACATTTCATAGAAATGTGAAAGCTAAAAATAAAAAAATCCTAGAAAAAGTAGGGCAAATTATTTGCAAAGATTTATTAGATAGGACACACAAAAAGCATAATCATAAAACAAAAAAAAATAATTGGGCATTTCCCACATTTAATCTTTTGCTTTTTGAAAGACATTGTTGAAAAAAAAAGAACATGCCAGCCACAGAAACAGTCCATGAACATGCCAGCCACAGAAACAGTCCACAGACAAGGACTGGTGAGGAGACAAGATTTTGGCCTCCATGATCTTTAACCCCTTTAGCCCATGGTGTTACTTCTGTGATTTTTATGTTACATGGCAAAAGAGACTTTGTAGATGGAATTAAGATTTGCTAATTAGCTGACAATAGAATTGAGTGGTTATTCTAGATTATCCAAGTAGGCCTAACATAATCACATAAGCATTTAAGCGTGGAAAGGGAAGGAAGAAAAGTCAGTCAGAGAGATACAGTGTGAGAAGAACCCCATCACTGTTGCTAATATTTTATTGTTTGTGGTGTAGTTTAAAATCAACTGGTTCCTCGCCTTATTTTTCATATAGACCTTGAATCAATCAACTGTAAAGAGGTTCAATTTTTTTATCTCTCGCTATGCACTAATCAAAAAAATAAATTGATATAATGTTATAAAAAAAGTGTTACAACAAAATGTAAGGAAAATACAAACACAAATGAAAGTCTTTAAGGTCCAGTGAACAGAAATAGCCCAGAATAGAGTGGAAAGGTACCAACTTAAGAAGCAGGTGGAACTGGCCAGGCGTGGTGGCTCACGCCTGTAATCCCAGCACTTTGGGAGGCCGAGGCAGGCGGATCACCTGAGGTCGGGAGTTCAAGACCAGCCTGACCAACATGGAGAAATTCCGTCTCTACTAAAAAAATACCAAATTAGCCGGGTGTGGTGGTGCATGCCTGTAATCCCAGCTACTCGGGAGGCTGAGGCAGGAGAATTGCTTGAGCCTGGGAGGCTGAGGTTGTGGTGAGCTGAGATCACGCCATTGCACTACTCCAGCCTGGGCAACAAGAGCAAAACTCTGTAAAAAAAAAAAAAAAAAAAAAAAAAAAAAAAAGCAGGTGGAACTAGAACTATGAGAAACTCAACTGGGCTAGTGAAGAAAAGAAAATGAAACACTAGAGGCATTTTCCAGTAATGGAAGAGTAAATGGGTAGTAGAAAGAAATGCTACTTGAGATTGGGAATATTAAGTAGCAGAGATAGCAGTGTTTTGAGGAGAAGGGGAAGATACTGGTCCTCAATAGATTGGTAGGGGTTTAACCTGAAAAATCTTCTGTAGCAATGCCTTTGGCATCTACTAAAGATCAGTCTATGTAGACTGAAACAAATGGGTAGACAATAGTACAAATATTCCTTGAAACATCCTTGAAAGAAGATTGCATATATGTAAGCAATTATAAACCAGATACAGTAGATATAGCTAAGATAATACAAGATTGAAAATGCCACCTTATGAGAGTTGAGTGTAGCACTATGTGACAGAAAGGCGAAACTCCCATCCAAGAACTAACCAGGCATGACTCTGCTTAGCTTCTGATATCAGACACATTCAGGGTGGTATGGGTATAGATGTCAATGGTGGACTGGATAAAGACAATGTGGTATATATACACCATAGAATACTATGCAGCCATTAAGAAGAATGAAATCATGTCCTTTGCAGCAAGATAGATGCAGCTGGAGGCCATTATCCTAAGCAAATTAATGCAGGAAACAATACTGCATGTTCTCATTTATAAGTGAGAGCTAAACACTGAGCACATATGGACATAAAGATGGGAACAATAGACACTGGTAACTATTAGAGGGGGAAGGGAGGCAAGGGTTGAAAAACTAACTATTGGGTACTATGCTCAGTGCATGAGTGAGGGGAATCAATTGTACCCTAAACCTCAGCATCACTCAATATATCCAGGTAAAAAACCTTCACATGTACACCACAAAACTAAAAAGTTGAACATTTTAAATAAAGTAAAATAAAATAAGAAATGTGAAACTCACAGAGAAAACACATACTAAAAGATTTTAAAATTGGTGGATAGGAAAGAAAAGCACCTCAAATAAGATGCCATTTTTATTTACCTTAACTTCCGTAATCACTAAATTCTACTTTGTCAAAAAAGCCACAGTGTTTCAAATAACACTGTCAGTAACTAATGTATCTATAGTTTTATTTTCCCTCCAGATATTATAACCCCCTAGTGCAAATGTTAACATATTATGGGAACACAAAGCCCAATTTAATCCTAAACTCATAGACCACAGATTCCAAGCAACAGTAATAGGCTGATTAGCATCCTAGTGAAATGAAAGCCAAGATGATTTCCATATATGCTCCTTTCCCTAGATATTACCGAGTCTTCATTCTGGGTTGCAACACTCGGTTCTGGTTTACAGAACTGTAATTTAGCTTCAAATTACTTTTTTGGTATTTTTCCATCATTATATTTGAAATTTTTCAAACATATAGAAATGCCGTATCCATATAATCGCCACCTAAACGTTATGATTGTTAAGATTTTGCTGTTTGCCTCATCACATATCTGTGCCTCTAGCCATCTACCCATTTATCCAATTATCAATCCATAATATCTTTGATCAATTTCAAAGTCAGTTTCAGATATCAGGAAACTGCATCCCTAAAAACTACAATATGCACATTATTTATTTTTAAACAGGATGATTGAGATATTAACATTCAATAAAAATCATCCATTGAAATTATACAAATCAATGGTTCTCAGTATAGTCACAGAGTTGTGCAGCCATCACCACAATCTAATTTTAGGACATTTTCCCCACCCCAGAAAGAAACCCCATGCTCATTGGTAGTCACTTCCCATTTCCCCCCATTCACCTAGCCTTAGGCAACCACTTTCTGGCTCTACACACTTGCCTATTCTAAACATTTTATGTAAATGGAATCACACAATATGTGTTCTTCCGTGACTGGCTTATTTCATTAGCATAATGTTTTCAAGGTCCATTCATATTGTAGCATGTATCAGTACTTCATTCCCTATTTTTGCTGAATAGCATTCTATTTTATGATATACCACATCTTATTTATCCATTCATCAGTTGATGGATATTTGGGTTGTTTCCACATTTTGGATATTATGAGTAATGTTGCTATAAACATTCGTGTACAGGTTTTTGTGTTGGCATATGTTTCCATTTTTCTTGGATACATAAATAAGAGTGGAATTGCTGGGTCATATGGAACTCTATGTTTAACTTTTTGAGGAACTGCCAAACTGTTTTCCAAAGCAGCTGTACCACTTCACAAACCCATCAGCAATGTATGAGGGTTCCAATTTCTCCACGTCCTTGCCAACACTTTTCATTGTGCCTTTTTAAATTTATAGCCATCCTAGTGGGTGTGAAGTAGCATCTCATTGTAGTTTGACTTGCATTTCCTTAATGACTAATGATGTTGAGCATCTTTTCATGTGTCTATTGCCTATTTATATATCTTCTATTGAGAAATGTCTATTTAATTCCCTTTCCCAGTTTTTAGTTGGTCTGTCTTTAGAGGAAGAATCCATAATATTAAAATAGCCATACTGCCCCAAACAATTTACAGATTCAGTGCTATTCCTATCAAACTACCAATGAAATTCTTCACAAAATTAGAAAAAAAAAACTATTTTAAAATTCCTACGGAATCAAAAAAGGAGCCCAAATAGCCCAGGCAATACTATGCCAAAAATAATAATAATAATAATAATAATAATAATAATAATAATAATAAAGAAACTGGAGGCATCACGTTATCCAACTTCAAACTATAGTACTGGGATACAGTAACCAAAACAGCACAGCACTGGTACAAAAAACAGGCAAATAGACCAATGGAAAAGAATAGAGAACCAAGAAATAAGGCTGCACACCTACAAGCATCTGGTCTTTGACAAAGCTGACAAAAACAAGCAATAGGGAAAGAAGGGTCACCTATTCAATAAATGGTGCTGGGATAGCTGGCTAGCCATATACAGAAGATTGAATCTGAACCCCTTCCTTATACCACATACAAAAAATCAACTCAAGAAGGATTAGAGACTTAAAATGTAAAACCTAAATCTATGAAAACTCTGGAAAATAACCTAGGTAATACCATTCTGGACATAGAAACTAGCAAATATTTCATGACAAAGATGCCAAAAACAATTGCAACAAAAACAACAATTGACAAATAGAATCTAATTAAACAAAAGGGCTTCTGCACAGCAAAATAAACTATCAAAAGAATAAACAGGCAACCTACAGACTGGGAGATAATATTTGCAAACTATGCATTTGATAAAAGTCAACTATCCAGCATCTATAAGGGACTTAAGTAAATTTACAAGAAAAAACAACCCCATTAAAAAGTGGGCAAAGGACATGAACACACTTTTCAAAAGAAGACATTCATGCAACCACCAAGCATAAAAAAAGCTCAGCATCTCTGATCATTAAAGAAATGTAAATCAAAACCACAATAAGATACAAGTTTGCATTAGGTAGGACAGCTATAATGAAAAAGAATGACAATAGTAAGTGTTTACAGGGATGTGCAAAAACTGAAACCTTCATATTTTGCTTGTGGAAATGTAAAATGGTCCAGTCACTTTGGAAAACAGTTCTTCAAAAAGCTAGTTGTGGAGTTACCATATGATCCTGTAATTTTACTCCTAGTTATATACCTAAGAAATGAAACATATTTCTATACAAAAACTTGTATAGAAATGTTTATTGCAGCACTAGTCACAATATCAAAGACATGGTATCAACCTGAATGCCCATAAATGGTAGACTGGATAAAGAAAATTGGTATATATACACCATGGAATAGTATGCAGCCTTAAAAAGAATGAGATCATGTCCTTTACAGGAACATGGAGGGAGCTGGAGGCCATTTTCTTTTGAAAACTAGTACAAGAACCAAAAAACAAATATTGCATTTATAAATGGAAGCTAAAATGATGAGAACACATGAACACTAGGAGGGAAAGAAGAGACACTAGGGCCTATTTGAGGATGGAGGGGAAGAGGAGGGAGATGATCAGAAAAAATTCTTATTGGGTACCATGCTTATTACCTGGGTGAAAATCTGTACACCAAATCTTTGTGACATGCAGTTTCCCTATATAACAAACATGCATATCTACCCCTGAATCTGAAATAAAAAAATTAAAAAATTCATATGTCTTAATTTTTGAAATTTATTTTATTGCATATATTTAAGGTGTTTAACATGATGTGTTGCTATACACATACATAATGAAATCATTACTACAAACTAACAAATTAACACATTCATCATCTTCCATAGTCACTTTTTTTTAGGTAAGAGCACCTAAAATCTACTTTCTTAGAAAATTTTCAGTATACAATAAAATACTCTTAACTATAATCCTTATGCTGTACATTAAATCTCTAGACTTATTTATCCTACGTAAAGGAGTGTACGCTTAGACATGCTTCTTCCCATTTCCTCCCCCTCTTCATACCTGGGAATCACAATTCTACTCTAATTCTATTTATTTGACCGTTTAACAAAATTCCACATTTAGATGAGATAATACAGTATGTTTCTTTCTGTGTATGGCATATTTTATTTAGCATAATATTCTCCAGGCTCACTCATATTGTCACAAATGGTAGTATCTCCTTTATGAGGCTGAATAATATTCTATTGTATATATATATATATATATATATACTGCAGCACTATTCACAATAACCAAGATATGGTAATAGCCTAAGTGTCCATCAATTGATGATGTGTATCTTGATTTATATATATATATTATATATACACACGTATATATATATAATATATATATACACACGTATATATATATACGTGTATATATATATATACACGTATATATATACATACATACATATATATATACACACACACAATGTGTTATCTTTACATTATGGAGTCATAAGAGTTCTTTATGTATGCTGATCCAAGTCCCTTATCACTATATGATTTGCTAATATTTTTTCTCATTGTGCGAATTTTCTTTTCACTTCCTTTATGGTGATCTTTGGGTGCAAATATTTTTAATTTTGATGAATTTCAATTTATTTTTCCTTTATTGCTTAGATATATACTTTTGGTGTCATATCTAAGAAAATATTGCCTATTTTTCTAAATACAATACAAATAAATACAAAGATTTATTCCTATGTTTTCTTTTAAGGCTGTTATTGTTTTAACTGTTACATTTATGTGTATGATGCATTTTGAGTTATTTTCGTGTGTGTGCATGGTGTGAGTTCAGGGTCCAACTTCATTCTTTTGCATGTGGATATCCAGTTGTCCCAGCACCATTTGTTGAAAATAACATTATTTCTCTATTGAATTGTCATGGTGCTTTTTTCAAAAATCAACTGACCATGATTGATTTTTATTATTATTATTATTATTATTATACTTTTAAGTTTTAGGGTACATGTGCACAATGTGCAGGTTTGTTACATATGTATCCATGTGCCATGTTGTTTTGCTGCACCCATTAACTCGTCATTTAGCATTAGGTATATCTCCTAATGCTGTCCCTCCCCCATTCCCCCACCCCACAACAGTCCCCGGAGTGTGATGTTCCCCTTCCTGTGTCCATGTGTTCTCATTGTTCAATTCCCACCTATGAATGAGAACATGTGGTGTTTGGTTTTTTGTCCTTGCGATAATTTACTGAGAATGATGGTTTCCAGTTTCATCCATGTCCCTACAAAGGACACGAACTCATCATTTTTTATGGCTGCATAGTATTCCATGGTGTATATATGCCACAATTTCTTAATCCAGTCTATCGTTGTTGGACATTTGGGTTGGTTCCAAGTCTTTGCTATTGTGAATAGTGCCGCAGTAAACATACATGTGCATATGTCTTTATAGCAGCATGATTTATAGTCCTTTGGGTATATACCCAGTAATGGGATGGCTGGGTCAAATGGTATTTCTAGTTCTAGATCCCTGAGGAATCGCCACACTGACTTCCACAATGGTTGAACTAGTTTACAGTCCCACCAACAGTGTAAAAGTGTTCCTGTTTCTCCACATCCTCTCCAGCACCTGTTGTTTCCCGACTTTTTAATGATCGCCATTCTAACTGGTGTGAGATGGTATCTCATTGTGGTTTTGATTTGCATTTCTCTGATGGCCAGTGATGATGAGCATTTTTTCATGTGTTTTTTGGCTGCATAAATGTCTTCTTTTGAGAAGTGTCTGTTCATGTCCTTTGCCCACTTTTTGATGGGGTTGTTTGTTTTTTTCTTGTAAATTTGTTTGAGTTCATTGTAGATTCTGGATATTAGCCCTTTGTCAGATGAGTAGGTTGCGAAAATTTTCTCCCATTTTGTAGGTTGCCTGTTGAGTCTGATGGTAGTTTCTTTTGCTGTGCAGAAGCTCTTTAGTTTAATTAGATCCCATTTGTCAATTTTGGCTTTTGTTGCCATTGCTTTTGGTGTTTTAGATATGAAGTCCTTGCCCATGCCTATGTCCTGAATGGTATTGGCTAGGTTTTCTTCTAGGGTTTTTATGGTTTTAGGTCTAACATGTAAGTCTTTAATCCATCTTGAATTAATTTTTGTACAAGGTGTAAGGAAGGGATCCAGTTTCAGCTTTCTACATATGGCTAGCCAGTTTTCCCAGCACCATTTATTAAATAGGGAATCCTTTTAAAAAATCAATTGACCAATTCAAAAATAAATTGACCATAAAGTAAGGGTTTATTTCTGAGCTCTCAATTCTATTCAATTAATCATCATGTCTAACCTTATGCCAGAACTTTACTGTCTTGGGTACTTTAGCATTATAGTAAGCTTTGAAATTGGGAAATAATGTCCTTTGTCTTTGTTCATCTTTATCAAGATTGTTTGGGGTATTCTGAGTCCCTTATAGTTCCATATAAATTTAGGATGGGCTTGCCAATATCTGCAAAAATGCCAGCTGCGATTTTGATAGAGATTGTAGATTAATTGGTAAATATTGCTATCTTAAGAATATTAAATCTTTCAGTCTGTCAACATGGGATGTGTTTTCATTTATTTAAATATTCTTTCATTTCTGTCAAACTGTTTTTGCAGTATTCTATGTACAATTCTTGTACTTCTTTTGTTAAATTTATTCCTAAGAATTATATGATTTTGATTTATTGTAAATGTAATTGTTTTCTTAATTATATTTTCAGATTGTTCATTGTTATTATATAAGAATACAATTGATATTTGTGTATTGGTTTTGTATCCTTCAAGCTTGCTGAACTTGTCTATTAGTTCCTATAGTTTTCGAGTGGATTCCTTAGGTTTCCTGTACACAAGATCAGGTCATCTGACAATAGAGAGAGTTTTACTTCCTTTTTAATATGAATTATTTTTATTTATTTTTCTTGCCTAATTTCCCTGGCTAGAACTTCCAATACAGCGTTTAAGTGGCAAGAGCAGACATTCTTGTCTTGTTCCTTATCTTAGGGAGAAAACATTTAGCTTTTGACTATTAAATGTGATGTTAGTTATGGATTTTTATTAGATGCTTTTTATTAATTTGAAGCAGTTATCTTTTATTACTAGCTTGTTAAGATGCTTTATCATGAAATGTCGTTGAATTTTGTGAAATGTTTATTCTGTATCTTTTAAGATGATTATGTGTTTTTTGCCATTTTTACTTATTAATATGATATATTAAATCAATTGCTTCTTAGATGATAAACCAAACTTGCATTCTTGGGACAAAACTTATTCAGTGATGATGTGAAGTTATTTTTGTATGCTCTATATTCAGTTGTCTAGTTTTTTTTTGAGGATTTTGGATCTATATTCATAAGGAATATGGTTTGTAGGGTATTTTTGTTGGTATCTTTGTCTGGTATTTGTATCAGGGTAATACTGGACTCAAAGAATGATTTGGGACCTGCTCTATCTTCTATTTTTTTTTCAAAGAATTTGTGAGGGAATTGGTATTAATCTTCTTTCATTGTTTGGTAGAATTTACAGTGGAGCCACTGGACCTGGGAATGTTTTGTGTATTAGTGGCAGAGGAGTTAATTACTAATTCAATCTCTTTACTTTTTATGTCTACTCAGATTTTCTATTTCTACTTGAGTCAGTTTCAGTCATTTATTGAAAGCTATTTCATCAAAGTCATCTAATTTGTGGCATGCAGTTATTCACATTATTTTCTTAAAATTATTTTCTCATATCTAAGGTCAGTAGTAGTATATTCTCTTTCATTCCAGGTATTTACAGAAGAAAAGTCTTCTCTTTTCTTGATAAATGTGGCTAAAAGTTTGTCAGTTTCTTTTTATCATTTCAAAGCACCAACTTTTGGTTTCATTGATTTTCTTTGCTTTTTTTTCTCTAATCTCCGCTTCATTTATGTTCACTCCAATCTTTATTATTTTGAGTCTTTTGCTTCATTTGGATTTAGTTTGCTCTTATTTCTCTAGTTTCTCAATGTGGAAGTTTATGTTACCGATTTGAGAGTTTCTTCTTATTTAATAAAGGCACTGCAGCTATAAATTAAGCACTACTTATAGCTTTTCTTTGAACACAAGTTTTGGTATGTTTTTCCTTTTTTTACCTAAAAGCATTTTCTAATTTTCCTTGTAATTTGTCCTTTAACTTATTGGTTATTTAGAAGTATATTGCTTAATTTCCACATGTTTATTGATTTCTCATATTTCCTTCTGTAATTTATATCTAATTTAATTTTTTTAGTAAGATATCATATATTTTATTAATTTCAGTCCTTTCACGTTTATTGAGGCTTGTTTTATAGATTGGCATATGTTTTATCCTTCAGTGTATGCTTGAGAAGAATGTATCCTGCTTTTGTTGGGTGGAGTGTTCTCCAGATGTCTGTTAGGTCTAGTCACTTTACAGTATTGCTAAAGTCTTATATATTCCTGTTCTTCTAACTTGTTCTATCCACTATCACACTGTTTGGATTACTTTTCTCTCTAAAATTTGTAGCACTGGATACAATGCCATGGTAATCTTCCCTGTTCCTTTACTTTAATCCATTGTTTCTTTGGACTCTTTAAAAATTAAAGCACATTAGGATCCTGGTGTTGAATTAATAAAAACTCTGCCCTGAATTATACTCATTCCAGTAAGAAACACCCCATAATGAAGCTTCCAAATGAATTTTAGTTTGGTACTATCATGAAGAAGCCTCCTGAATGAGGTTTTTGCAGGATGAGAAATTGGGAATATAAATTATGGATTTTAATTTATTTTAAATTCTTCCTCATGAGAGGAAGGTGATTTTATTCGTGGGGTTTATTCAGGACTTTAACTTACAAGGAAGTTTAATCTGTGGACTCTAATTTCTTCCCAAGAATTTTATATGGGAGTGACGTGATTTTTATTGAAGTTTAGAGTGGCTTTATATTGGCGTTTTATTATTAGAGTGTTTTAATAGTGTCATTTTATTCTGTTGCAGAACGTTTGGCAATATGGCTAGAAATAATGTGCAGTGAAAAAAGAAAAATAGTGAGTGAATGTTGGTCTTGGCTACAAAGTAGAGTTAGAACATAATAAACGTAATATTCAATTCCACTTCAGGGGTTTCAGGTGGTAAAATTCGTATTTCCCAGTAATTCCCCTGGAAGGATAACCAAAGAAGCAGTGACTGCTATCCAAGAAATAGTCTCATAAAAGTGAGAAAAGAAAGGTCCTCAGAGATAATCAATCAATTCTAATAGGAGAATGCAAAACTGTTGCTTGACTGTAAGCCAATGGTTTTCCCCAATGGTAAATAAAGCAAAGAGAAAAAAAAAATATTAAGGGGAAAGTTTCTTCCCCACTCCTTATATATCCTTTCCCCTCCTGTGAGAATGGATTTTTTTTTTTCCTTAACGCTTATGACCCATTTCCAGATGTGTTAATACTCCTCAACACATAAAATGCTTTAATTTTCGTTCCTCCTTTTTCAGTTTGTTTCATCTATCCTGTCAAAGTTACAGCACTCAGGAGAACTGGTCCGTTCTCCAACTTGGGAGTGAAAGGCAAAGATTTAGATACATTGGTCTGAAGGCACAATCTTTCATTGGATGGGTTGATCCAAGGTTTAGACTAGGGGCCAGCAAACTATCAGTCCATTTTGACTCTTATGGTAGGCTACATGCTCCAGCTTAGATTTTATCAGTATAAAATAAATATAGGTAATATTTTGGCCCCGTGTTCCCTTTTCTTTTCTTTTCTTTTTTGGACAATCTGTCACCCAGGCTGGAGTGCAGTGATGCAATCATAGCTCATCTCGATGTCGAACTCCTAGGCTCAAGCCATCCTTCTCCCTCAGCCTCCCAAGTAGCTAGGACTACAGGTGCACATCACCATGCCTAGCTATTTTTTGTTTTGTTTTTATTTTTGTAGAGATGGAATATCCCTATGTTGCCCAGGCTGGTCTCCATCTCCTGGCCTCAAGCAATCCTTCTACCTTGGCCTCCCAAACAGTGGGATTGCAGGTGTAAGTCATACACCCTGCCTATATTTTGGCCCTTATCTGCTTAACCTTTTCATTTATTTCCCAGTGGTCTCAAAACCTGAGCATGGAAGCAGGTGCGATTTAATGGATTACCTTAACACTTCAGAAACTCACTACTTTGATGCTACCACTTGGCTTGAGACATCATCGTCTCTGGCCTGGGTAATTGCAATAACCTTACAATCAGTTGTTCTCTATCCACATTTGCTCCTCTATAGACCCACTTTTTGCTATGTAAACCAAGTCATGTCATTCTGTCAATGCTCAAAATTTTACAGAGATTTATCTTTCTTAGTGTGATAGTCATATTCCTTAAAAATGCCTATAAGGCCTTTCCTCTCTCCTAAGTCATCTCTTACTTTTCCCTCCCTTGCTGACTGTATTATGCCCACTTTAATATCATTGTTATACGTTGAATGAGACAACAACATTTCTGTCTAAGGCATTTGCCCTTTCTGTGCTGTCTTCCTGGAGCATTACTTTTCTGCAAATATCCACGTGGTCCCTCACATCCATGAATTCTTTTCTTTTTTTTTTTTTTCAGGTTTTTTTTTTTTTTAATTATACTTTAGGTTTTAGGGTACATGTGCACAATGTGCAGGTTTGTTACATATGTATCCATGTGCCACGTTGATTTCCTGCACCCATTAACTCGTCATTTAGGATTAGGTATGATGTTCCCCTTCCTGTGTCCATGAGTTCTCATTGTTCAATTCCCACCTATGAGTGAGAACATGCGGTGTTTGGTTTTTTGTCCTTGCGATAGTTTACTGAGAATGATGTTTTCCAGTTTCATCCATGTCCCTACAAAGGATATGAACTCATCCTTTTTTATGGCTGCATAGTATTCCATGGTGTATATGTGCCACATTTTCTTAATCCAGTCTATCGTTGTTGGACATTTGGGTTGGTTCCAACTCTTTGCTATTGTGAATAGTGCTGCAATAAACATACGTGTGCATGTGTCTTTATAGCAGCATGATTTATAGTCCTTTGGGTATATACCCAGTAATGGGATGGCTGGGTCAAATGGTATTTCTAGTTCGAGATCCCTGAGGAATCGCCACACTGACTTCCACAATGGTTGAACTAGTTTACAGTCCCACCAACAGTGTAAAAGTGTTCCTATTTCTCCACATCCTCTCCAGCACCTGTTGTTTCCTGATTTTTTAATGATGGCCATTCTAACTGGTGTGAGATGGTATCTCACTGTGGTTTTGATTTGCATTTCTCTGATGGCCAGTGATGATGAGCATTTCTTCATGTGTTTTTTGGCTGCATAAATGTCTTCTTTTGAGAAGTGTCTGTTCATGTCCTTTGCCCACTTTTTGATGGGGTTGTTTGTTTTTTTCTTGTAAATATGTTTGAGAATCCAACTTACAAGGGATGTAAAGGACCTCTTCAAGGAGAACTACAAACCACTGCTCAATGAAATAAAAGAGGATACAAACAAATGGAAGAACATTCCATGCTCATGGATTGGAAGAATCAATATCGTGAAAATGGCCATACTGCCCAAGGTAATTTATAGATTCAATGCCATCCCCATCAAGCTACCAATGACTTTCTTCACAGAATTGGAAAAAACTACTTTAAAGTTCATATGGAACCAAAAAAGAGCCCGCATCGCCAAGTCAATCCTAAGCCAAAAGAACAAAGCTGGAGGCATCACCCTACCTGACTTCAAACTATACTACAAGGCTACAGTAACCAAAACAGCATGGTACTGGTACCACAACAGAGACATAGATCAATGGAACAGAACAGAGCCCTCAGAAATGATGCCGCATATCTACAACTATCTGATCTTTGACAAACCTGACAAAAACAAGAAATGGGGAAAGGATTCCCTATTTAATAAATGGTGCTGGGAAAACTGGCTAGCCATATGTAGAAAGCTGAAACTGGATCCCTTCCTTACACCTTATACAAAAATTAATTCAAGATGGATTGAAGACTTAAATGTTAGACCTAAAACCATTAAAATCCTACAAGAAAACCTAGGCAATACCATTCAGGACATAGGTGTGGGCAAAGACTTCATGTCTAAAACACCAAAAGCAATGGCAACAAAAGCCAAAATTGACAAATGGGATCTAATTAAACTAAAGAGCTTCTGCACAGCAAAAGAAACTACCATCAGAGTGAACAGGCAACCTACAGAATGGGAGAAAATTTTTGCAACCTACTCATCTGACATGAATTCTTTTCTAAATTATCCCCTTAACATGGGAGGCTTTTATAAAGACACTATAGAGTATAACACCTTTTTCCATCCCAAGCACTATCGTTACACTGAATCACATTTTTTCAAAACAGTTCTTGCTTTGCTTATTAGCTATTTATTTATTTGTTTTCTGCCAATTTTTGTTATAATATAATCATCATGGCTTTTTTGTTTGGTACTTTTGGCCTAGTCCCCAGACCGCAGCCTGAGATTCCATAACTCCTCAACAAATATTTGGACAATGAAAACCCTTTTGATAGATACTGTGCTGAGAAAAAGGTTTTAATTAGAAAAGGGACATTTAAAATACTCAAAAGAATAAATGTAGAATATTTTGCATAGTGTCTGCCCCATAGTAGTAGCAGATTCTCAGAAAGTGTTAGTTCCAACTTTCTCTGTATCAATTCAATTGTTTCATACATTTGAGAGTTTGAGTTTTCCTAGACATAAAGCAGAAAGAAGTCATTTTTTTTTAAAAAAGGTCAGACTGTGTACAGTTAAGATTCATTCAGCAGCAAGTGACCAAATATGCAAATAATAGTGGCTTAACTACTACAAACATATTTTTTAAGAAAAAGTTTAAAGTTAATAGTCTATGATCAGTCCAAGGCTCAAGGGCCCAAGTCATTATCTCTGTAAATCTCTTGGTGAAATGGTAGCAACATGACCAGAGCAAATCTAACATCTTCACACTGAAATGTCTCAAACTGGAAAGAAAGCAGTTGTTAAAAAAATCAAGACCCTCTCATGTGTCCTCTCCATTTGTATGGAGGAGATTCAGTCCTACAAGTTCCCTGGTAGCCAAACCCCCATATGCCAAAGGCAAGAGACATTGGTGTCTTGGCCCAGTAGGCTCAGGAAGTGACTATCTGATATTTTTGGCCTCTATGCTGGGAGACAAA
Organism: Symphalangus syndactylus; assembly: GCF_028878055.3. NCBI lineage: Eukaryota > Metazoa > Chordata > Mammalia > Primates > Hylobatidae > Symphalangus > Symphalangus syndactylus. The sequence goes on along the minus strand of NC_072447.2, from coordinate 41,781,394 downwards.
TCTAGACAGAAAAGGGATGCAACAGTTGTTGCATCACCAAACAATAGTGCCTTCCAAATTAATAACGTATATAAATAAAACAAAACCTTTCTTTGCATTTTATGCCTCAATATTAAAGAAAATTTATCAAATAAGGAAAAAAATCAAGATAAGCATCATATAAACATTTTCTTGAATTTAAATCATTATGAATAGAATTCCTTTTTTCCCATCATACACACTGGGAAAAATGTATCCTGCATAAATGACAAGGAAACTGTAAGGATAAAATCAAATAGTTAATAAAAAAATTTTAAATTCATAAAAATTCAACTATAAGGTTTTTTTTAGCTCTTTTGCTCCTGAATGCCAAGAGTTCTTATATATACATATACTTATGACAATTGTATGATTCTTATATATTTGTGCTAATATCATTGTTCTTTCATTCTTTTTCTTTCTCTCTTTCTTCTTCCCTTTCCTTCATTTACTTTGTTTCCTTAATTGTATTAAAAACAATATTCTCCTTCATTGCCTAGTAGGTAGCCTGATTATAAAGAGGTATTCATTGACTAATTAGACAATGATTCATTCTAGCCTACAAAGTAGCTAGCTTACCTAGAGACAGTCTATTTTCAAAATTTGAAGAGTCTCTTTGCTAGACATTAAACATTAAGGGAAATAGCTAATATTTAATTGTGTTAGTAAAAAATAATGAAAAGAGTAGAATAATTGACAAACTAGGTAAAATTTATCTATTTTGTTGGGTTTCTGTTGAATTGCTTTGTAGAGTTCCTGAAAAATGTTACAATCCTCCAACTCTGCACATTTTAATATATAAATTTAACGGAACACAAAGAACACTTACTGAAAGGTGTACAGAGTATGTGTGTTTCTAATTTTATCACACATTATTGGACATCATTCTCATTTCCTCAATCCCTAAAGCTATTAGGAAACATAAACAACTTTATGTAAAGGCTATACATATCCAGGCATCTGGTTTGAGTGAGAGGATTATATGAATATTGAAAAATACTATAAAATAGAAATATTGAATTGACATAAGTAGATTTGCTTTAAGATTTAATAACTTAACTGTAGCACATTTTTATCACCTCTATAAAGTTCTTTCTAAGCCTTTCCCTGTCAATCATACTGGTGAAAATCTATGACCTCTGTTTACTTTGTGGAAAATTTTTGCCTGAAAAGAAGTACCCTTCTGCTTTTACCCAAGTACCAAGGGTTAGGTCAGGTTAAAAGAATATTGTATACACTTTTCAAAGAAAATATGTTAAAACTCTTCATGGCACATGCAGTAGTGCCCTCTTCAGCCCCTTCTGACCTGATAAAATGATAATGCCACATTGAGCTTCCCAATTTAGTTGTATAAATAACCTTTTGGGGATATTATTCTACAATAAAAAAATCTGCTGCTTTAAAGGACACAAGGTTTTCCAACTTCCCTCTAAGTGTCTTCACTGCCATTGTGTTTTTTGTCTAGGCTGCCCTATGGAGTCTATTTAAAGAGAGATTCAAGAATCAAACCCACTGACAGTCTTTCAGAAGGATTTGCTATTGCACTTGACAGGAAGAGGCTTGTCAATCATTTGAAGACCTTTTGCTTGAAAAACTAATATTTTGGAGGAAAAGTAAAGCAAATCTTGAGGGCCATTTACTCACAATTTGTTCATGTTTATATGCCTTAAATTATTCCTTCTGCTAAAGGAGTATCTGTATACAGACTTTGGAAAACTATGACTATTTATTAAATAGCAAATATGAGGACTAGGTATCATAAAATTATGGAATTAAAACAAAGTGAATTGTGGAGGTATCAAATCTAAACGCTCATTTCTTTCATTTTATTAAAAACATAGCTGAACAGGTGTCTCATATTGTTCAAGAAACCACAGTCAGGCTTGGCTGTATTCTTTCTAGCATGCCATCCAATGCCTTCCATTTCAATTTTCTTCTTTCTTTCTTTCTTTCTTTCTTTCTTTCTTTCTTTCTTTCTTTCTTTCTTTCTTTCTTTCTTCTTTCTTTTTTTCTTTCTCTCTCTTTCTTTCTTTCTGTCTTTCTCTTTCTTTCTTTCTTTCTCTCTCTCTTTCTTTCTCTTTCCTTTCTTTTTTTTTTTTTTTTCTGACAGAGTCTAACTCTGTCCCTCAGGCTGGAGTGCAATGGCACGATCTCGGCTCATTGCAACCTCTGCCTCCAAGTTTCAAGCGATTATCCTGCCTCAGCCTCCCGAGTAGCTGGTATTACAGGTCGTGCCACCAAACCTGGCTAATTTTTGTATTTTCTTTAAGTACAGATGGGGTTTCGCTATGTTGGCCAGGCTGGTCTCAAACTCCTGATTTCAAGTGATCTGTCTGCCTCGGCTTCCCAAAAGTGCTGGGATTACAGATATGAGCCACCACGCCTAGCCCCATTTAAATTTTTGATAGTAATATTAACCTACTTATATTGAAGTATAAAAATTTACATTTACATGTGAATTCAAATGTAAATGTTAAAATGTAATATTTGAAATCTGAAAAATAGTTCCTGGTACACTACTGAAGATAAACTGGAGAGATTCTATTATAAATTCATATCCATAGGCATTAAAATATCTATATTAATCAGGACACACGTGTTGGTTAATTTCTTAATCATAGAGAAGGTTATTATATTTATAATGGTTATTCAGTATGATACTATTTTATGCCAGGCACTATGCTAGCCTATAAACGTTTTATTTTGAGAAGTAGGTATTGTTATACACATATTTTCGATGAGGACATTGAGAATAAAAAAGGTAAAGGAATTGTCAAAGATATCTATGTAATGAGTGACAGAGGACTGATTTCCATTTCAAATCTGCCTGATCTCAAATTCCAAGCTCTTAGCCATTTTGATAACTCCAAAATACCATTCTGCAGCCCATTCCAATAGTGTATAAGAACTTATTTCATTACTGGTTTAATTTTAAACTTGTTCATATACTTTTGTTTTCTATTGGCAAGTAAAGCTGCTCTGCATAAATTCTTATATATTGCCATAAACGCAACTTGCAAAAATAATAGTAACCTTCATAAAAGGTCACCTTTAGCCTTGTCTTAACAGAATGCAGAATGGTATAGCAAGGAAGAATCTTATACTTTATGAAGTAAACATCCAGTAATTTTCATAAGTGGAAACTGAGGCCTATTACTGTGAAGGGCCATGAGGCCAATTAAGTTTTAGGAGGGTGCGAGCTCACACAGAGGGCCAGATCTGAAAACCAAATCTCCAAACTGTTCTGTCTGCTCTGTGTGCTGCACAAACTGATGTGGTTGAGGTAGGAAAGAAGAAAGAAAAGAGCAATTTAAAACCCATTATGTAAGCAGAATTCAACTCTATGAGGTGGTTCTTCTTGAATAAAAATATCCTACAGTGTAGTTGGAGTGTTATTATACAAGGCGTATTTACATTTCAAGTGCAGTCATGTTTCTGTTGTCATTATAGTGAGAGACAAGACTGGCATGCAATGCTTAAAACCTCATAGATGTGTGACAAGAATAATGTATATGACTATCTCCAATCTAATTCATATCCTTGGATACCTGCAAGTTTTCTATGAATATTATTTTAAAATTCAAGTTTGTTTTCCCTTATTAATAGAATTACCAATGCACAAAAAAGAAAAATATGATCTTAAGTCTTTAATTAGGTAGACAAAAAGAGAATCTTTTCAAATAATTGAACTTTCAATGTTAACTTGGCAGTAGTTATTAGTTGATACGTTTTAAAGAAGCAATAGTAACATCATCTTTCACATATGCATTAATACTAAACTGCATACTTGATAAGAAACATTGCTCATCTAAGACTTAATTACCTACCAAAAAGATCAGTTTGATAGAAATGTTAATATTTTTAAAGTTTTCAAATAAATATAAGCATGGTAAAATGGAGATAAAGATAAAAATAGAGGAAATTATTATTTTAAAAATAATTTCCATTTCTATGTTAGATTCAAAGAGTACATGTGCATGTTTGTTACAAGTGAATATTGCGTGATGCTGAGGTTTGAGGTATGGATGATACTGTCACCCAGGTAGTGAGCATAGTACTCAGTAAGTGGTTTTTCAGCCCTTTCCTCCTCCCTGCCTTCCCCATCTAGTGGTCTCCAGTGTCTATTGCTCCCATCTTTATGTCCATGTGTGCTCAATGTTTCGCTTCCACTTATAGTTGAGAACATGCAGTATTTGGTTTTCTGTTCCTACATTAATTAGTTTGGGATAATGGCCTCCAGCTGCACCCATTTTGCTGCTAAGGACATGATTTCATTCTTTTTTGTGGCTACATAGTATTCCATGGTGTATATGTACCACATTTTCTTTATCCAATCCACCATTGATGGGCATCTAGGTTGATTCCATATCTTTGCTATTGTGAATAGTGCTGTGATGAACATATGAGTGTATGTATTTTTGGTAGTTTGATTTATCCTCCTTTGGCTATATACCCAGTAATGGATTTCTGGGTTGAATGGTAGTTCTGTTTTGAGTTATTTGAGAAATATCCAAACTGCTTTCCACAGTGGTTGAACTAATTTACATTCTCATCATCAGTGTATAAACGTTCCTTTTTCTCTACAGTCTTGTCAGTATCTGTTACTTTTTAACTTTTTAATAATAGCTACTCTGACAGATGTGAGATAATATGTCATTGTGGTTTTGATTTGGATTTCTCAGATTATTAATGACCCCATTAAAAAATGAGCAAAGGACATACATAAACATATCTGAAAAAGGAAATTATTAAAAATATGATAAAATTATAGAACAAGTTTCTATATGTACAGGAACATAATAAATGAAGGAAAATGCTTATTTTAAAATTAAACCATTTAACTAGGGTAAAATAGGAGGGGATAGAAGTTATATATCAGGTGAGAAAACCTGAATCATTCTAATGTGGACTAGTAAAAGTATAAATTAATAATTTATGAAGAGCTTGCTTTTCTTTTTTTCAATAATATTTAATTTTTAGTTAACTCAGAAACTCATAGACATGCACTAGTGGCTACATTTTATAAATTTCCTGATTTAGAGAGCTAAGTTTCTGTTTTTTGTTAATGAGCTCCACAGTTTTACTGATGAAACAAAGCATGTGGGAGTTTAATGTCCATTAATTTTAAGCAGCTTCAAAAATATCCTTTCAAATATCCATGTGTGCTCAGTATTTTTAAGAGATAGAGTCACTTACTGTTAGAATATTCTACTAAAATGATACAGGCTTTTCCTGGCTCATAATATAATTCACACGCGAATTAATCAGTGATGTGGTTAAAATAATTGTTTTATACACTGGCACATATATTGCATAACAAAATATTGAAGTCTCTTTCTTTTATATTATCCTAGAACTCTGCAGAGACTCAGGCAAGCTTTCTCAGTTTCAGCACTATTAACATTTGGGGCCATATAGCTCTGCTGATGGGGGACTATCCAGTGCACTGTAGGATGTTTAGCAGACTTCCTGGCCTCTACCGACTAAATGGTAGTAGAACTCCTTCTCCCTATATTATGATAATCAAGAGTGTCTCCAGAAACTTTCCAGTTGTCCCCTGGGTGACATAGTCACCATGGTTGAAAACTACTAGGTTAAGGATATAAAATACCTCACCAAAGTAGATAAACAATTTTCTCTAAGTCTCTGATTCTTCACTGCTTAGAGTCATGAAACCTTTGAGAATCAAACTAACTCTTTCAGAAAAATTCCACAGAGAAGCAACATTGCGCTTATTACATCTTGGTGATAAGGACCTTTTAAACCCATCCATGCTCTTTTGTTTAAAAGTCTTCTCTAGATAATATTTATGAATAGATTTGAATGAAAATAAAGAATAAATTGTGAAGATTAGAGAAAACACATTGTTTAGGCACTTAATACATTAAACTCTTTTACAAAACCCATTGGGACACCAAAAATTCTTTTCAACTGCCAATCTTATCATATCCTGCATGTCTGTAAGTGAGTAAATCCTGTCTGTCTCACGATACTATGAAAAGTGCATGTCAGGCTATTACTTTTCCCTTGACATTCATATTAAGTTAATATTTAGCTTTAAGTATATATCTCCAAGAAGCCAGAAATCTGAATGTAACACCTTCAATGACAAGCAATTTTGTAGTAAACGTAGGTAGGTCCATACACAAAGTGAAAAGGAGAGCTATGTTATTTGGAAGATATTTGGAAGATGCCAGTCACTCTTTGAAATAAACTATACCTCTTTCCCCCCAGAATAATATTCTACATCACTACTCTTATGTTCCTAGCTGCTTAAAAATATATTCAACCATATCAAATATATTGACTGTATGTTCAACAGAAGCACGATATGATCTACCTCTTCCAAATGGAACTAGCGTTTTTCGAAACTCAAATCTAAATCCTTCTTCTTATTTCTACTAATGACATCTTCCTATTTTCAATCTCCTAGGCTTCAAATCTGAAAAGAGAATTCTACTACCTGTTTCTCACTAGGCACCACCTATCCTCATTCAGGCTGTCCACATAATAAGATGGGTTTTAAATTCTAACAATCTTAGTGTGAATTCAATCTCTGTCACTTGCTGGTATGCAATTTTTGGCCAATTATGGACACAGCATTCTGAGGCATCCCTTGTTTATAAAATAGAAATAATAGTACATATATCATAAGCTAATTCTGATGATTTTCATTACATGAAAATCTTTGGATATTCCATCACCAATATCTTCATAATAACATCCACACTTTTAATGAAAATAGGACAGAGAAACAGAAATAGATGTTTCAATGAAAATTAGCTGTAATAATTAATTTTTTGGTACTTCTCTTACATACAACCACATCTTTCCATCAAATAACCAATAGTCTAGCAGCGGCACACATAAAATTATTTAGGTGGAATTTTAAAACTGTGTTTTATTTCTTAATGAATTGCAATTATGTCTATTTTTTATCATCTTGACATGGATTTAAATTTGCTCTATAAATGCTTAGGAAACAGCATTATCTCTCATCTATATTTCTCTTAAAACAACTTTTCAGAAATAAGTGAGACAAAAAACCCACATCTATTTAACATAAAAAATAATTTATAGTATAAAATCAGCTATTTTATGAAGAGTTATAACCTTATTCGATTCATATGTTAATGAATTGCTGCAATTTGATTTAGATCTTAAATGTGATATTTTGTTAGCTTTTTTCCTCAATATATTAAATGTCATTCTGATAGAACGATAAATGTGCATGTATCTAAAGAAGTTTCAGGTAAATGTGCAGAGAAATACAGAAAAATTGCTTGGCACAGGGAAATGTGTTTTCGTCCTTCATTTCAAAAAATGCTTATTTCAGTGGTATTTGATGACACATGGGAATATTAATAGACATGAGCCTTTATGCTGTCAATTTGTAGTTCTCATCTCAGTCAAGAGAAGCTTCAAATTATTTCTAATTTAGGGATATTAGTTGTTCTAAAAAATGACTTTTTGTGTCAATTCAATTGAGTTGTAAATAGTTTATACCAGAGTGACTACTAAATGTGTAGGTACAAAAGAAAAAAAGAGCAAAACTCAGTTTGGTATGCCATAGCCAGTGAAGGGCACGGTAGAAACAATGAGAAAAGAGAGGAGGGAAAGGCCAGATTAGAGGATTTGTAAGCCATTATAACGATCTGGCATTTTATTGTGCTTATAGTAAAAGGCTATTTTTTTTCTCCTTTTAGTGGTGAACAATTTGATGTTCAGCAAGATCACCTTAAAAAGATCTGGTGGTCAGACCTTGGTGAGCAAGAGTGCCAAACTCTGGTAAGATAGCGCCAGAGAAATGAAAAATTGTATCTCTTTCTACACTTTGAAATGTATTTGTCTGAGAAAAAATTAAGAGCCATAGTCAAGACATGCATTCTGTAGATCATCACATGCTCTTTAATTCCCCGTACTTTTTTTAGCCAGCCTAATTTACACATTTTTGTTATTGAAATGACCAAGGATGGCATTTGAAGTTGCAACCCAAATAAATATTCAAACTAGCAAAGACTATACTACTGCTCATTAATTGCATGCATCCAAGTTCTTGACCTCCTCTAGTTTATCTTTTTTTATTATTTAAAAAATAATGTATGTGGTAAAAAAAGTAAAAATGTACCAAATTTACACCACAGAAAGTCATAATTTAACAATATTAATATCTTAAGATTATTTTCTGTCGTGATTTAGTCTCTCCGTCTTTCTTCAGAAGTATCCCCTACTGACAGACAGTGTCTTATGTATCCTCCAAAAAAGTCTCTTGAATATATGCTTCTATAATTATATGGAATATATATATTTTCTTTATTTTCTTTACTTTTAACATGAATCGGACTATACTAGCCTAATTCTATTTCTTTATTTTTACTGAGCAATATATACTTTTGTTCCTATTTTCTTATTTTTCTTTATGGCACTTAATCACTACATTGCATTATATGACATTTATTATGTGTTTGTTTTTCTGGTTAATGTCTGCTTCTCTCACTACATTTTGAAATCCATAAAGGCAGGAATATTGTCTTGTTCATGGCTGCATCAATAATGCTTGGAAAGTAGTATGAACTCATATATTTGCTGAATGTATGAATGAATGAATCATTTATATTGTCTGCTGTCAGCCTGTATCCTATTCTTCCTAATGGCTACATGGCATTCCATTGGACAAGTAACAGCAATTTATACAACCATCTTTCGATTGCTAGTTATAAAGACTATAATGTGGCAGTGTATTCTTGTACGTATATCTTATGGTGGGCTGGGCGCGGTGGCTCACGCCTGTAATCCCAGCACATTGGGAGGCTGAGGCGGGTGGATCACCTGAGGTCAGGAGTTCGAGACCAGCCTGACCAACATGATGAAACCCGTCTCTACTAAAAATACAAAAAATTAGCTGGGTGTGGTGGTGTGCACCTGTAGTCCCAGCTACTTGGGAGGCTGTGGCAGGAGAATCACTTGAACCTGGGAGGCGGAGGTTGGCAGTGAGCCAAGATCACACCACTGCACTCCAGCCTGAGTGACTGAGCGAGACTCTGTCTCAAAAAATCAATCAATCAATCAAACAATCTTGTGGTGTATATGTGAGTACATTTGTTATATATGTATTTTGTGTACATTCATTCAATAAAACCCTAAAGGAAAATTGATAAATCAAGGCATATGTGCTTTCAAATTTTGCAGATATGGCCAAATTGTACTGATAAATGGGGGAATGATTTAGAATCATAGCAAAACACTTTTCCCATATACTTTTGAATCATCAGTCTGGGGCCTCTGATGCCAGGAATAAACTGAACACATTAGGGAAAACATTAACAAGATATTTCATCTTTTGGAGATTTGAGTTTCTTATCTAGAAAGTGGAGTGATAGTAAAACCTACCTTGAGTGTGATTTCAAAAAGAGGAACTTATTTTTGGATTTAAAAAAATAGCAAATGAAAACCGAAAAAAAAAAAGACCTCCATGTAGTTACTCATCAAATATACTTAGATATTAATAATTTAGTCACAATTTTCTCATTGTCATCATTAGAGACTGTACATTTTCTCTCACGGGGAAAGTATACTTCTAACATTTTAAAGTTTTCTAACTGGACTTTTACACCAAATATGGCTCACAAGAGATAGTTCTAGAATATCCTTTTTTTGTTATTGTTAGACAACATGTTTTAGAAGAAAAAACAGTAGGCAATAATAATAATACAATAAAAAAGCTACTATTTTTTGAATAATTATCATAGATAGTCATCATATTAAATGTTTTGCAAATATTTATTTGATACTCATAGTTGTCCTTTTGGGTTGTACATTATTATTTCCATTATATGAATACAAAATAAAGCAATGCAGAAATGCTTTAAATAGCTTATCCAAGGCCACAGACCTAGCCTTCAAGTTAAGAACTGTGAGCTCAAGTCCTACATTTGCCCTTGACTTGCTTAGGTGAATTAAGCAATTTAATTTCTGTGTTCATATTTTGTGGTCTCAAAAATGAAGAGGAGAGATTGGATGATCATATACATTCCTTTGCAATTCTAATATTTATAAATGTGATTGCTGTAAAAAAAAAGATGCTAAACTTCATCATCAGGAGCCCATTCTATTTTTTATCAATTAGATAATTAACCAGTTTTTCATATGTGACTGAAATCTTTCTCTATTTTATCTAAGCCTATTTATTTTTATCTGATACTCTACATACAGAACAGTTTTCCACTCAAAAACAATAATTAATTCACTCTTTTTATTCTATTTTTTGAAGAGGCAAAAACTTTATTTAGCCATTTAATACAACCAGATTTCTCCCTTTCAGTATTTAAAAAAATTATTTGGCATACAATTAAATTTCTTCATATTTTTAATTAAAATATAGACTCAAATTAAACCTAAAACTCTAATAACAGTTTCAGCTAGGGAACTAAAGACGGATACCTTTGTAAAGACAGAAGGATCTCTTATTCTTTTCAGAGACAGGGTCTCTCTGTCACCCAGGCTAGAGTGTAGCACCTCCTGGGTTCAAGCGATCCTCCTGCCTCAGCTCCCAAGTAGCTGCAACTACACACATGCACGACCAGGACCAACTATTTTTTTAAATTTTTTTGTAGAGGGGATCTTACTATGTTTCCCAGGCTGGTCTTGAACTACTGGCTTCAAGTGATCCTCCCACCTCAGCCTCCCAAAGTGTCGAGTTTACAGGCGTGAGCCACTGCCCAGCCCTGATTTCTTAATGCCTTAGTATCATTGTATTTTTAACACTTCCCAGATTCATGTGGATTTTATTATTATAGTGCTGATATAGTTTAAGGATGACTCTTAGTTGCCTTTTGCTATTTAAAAAGAATTTCAGTACTTGCAACTAGTTATTGATATTAGTTTCTCTTGCTGCCTTATTTTGAAATTTTGAATATCTGTTTGTATTTTTTCTCATTCAACTTTATTCACTGAACAGGTTTTCCCCCCTAATTGCTCAAGTACATTTTATTCTAAAAATAACAATGTGATCCAGAACTTTGATAAATATATTTTACTTCATTTATACAGTCATTTTCCCTCTGTGCAAAGATTTTATTTTATTTTTGTGGACACATAATAATTGATACATATTTATAGGCTACTCAAGAGATTTTGTTATATGCATAGACTGTGTAATGATCAAGTCAGGGTATTTGGGGGTGTCTATCACCTACAACAGGAGTCCTCAATCTCTGGGTCATGTACTGGTACCTGTCCGTGGCCTGTTAGGAACCAGGCCACACAGCAGGAGGTGAGTGGCCAGGGAGCATTACTGCCTGAGCTCCGCCTTTTGTCAGATCAGTGGCAGCATTAGATTCTCATAGGAGCACGAACCTATTGTGAACTGCACACGCAAAGGATGTAGGTTGTGTGCTCCTTATGAGAATTTAATGCTTGATGATCAGAGATGGAAGAGTTTCATCTTGAAACCACCCCTCAACCCAGTCTGTAGAAAAATTGTCTTCTACCAAACCGTTCTCTGGTGCCAAAAATGTTGAGGACCACTGACCCAGAGCATTTATCATCTCCATCTGTTGGGAACATTTGAAGACTTTTCTTCTAGACATGTGGAAAAATACAATACATTGTCATTAACTATAGGACCTCTACTCTGCTTTTGAACACTAGAATATATTCCTTTTATTTAAGTGTACATTTATGGCCATTAACTAACCTATCTTCATCCCCTACCCCTTCCCAGCCTCTGGTAACCACCATTCTATTCTCTATCTTCATGAGATACACTTTTTTTTTAGCTCCTACATATGAGTGAGAATGTGCAATGTTTGTCTTTTTTGCCTGGATTATTTTACTTAATATAATGACCTCCAGTTCCATGTTGCTGCAAATGAAAGGATTTTATTTTTTTATAGTCAAATAGGATTCTGTTGTCTATATATATCACATTTTCTTCATCCATTCATCTATTTATGGACACAGGTTGATTTCATATCTTGTCTGTTGTGAATAGTGCTGCAATAAACATGAGTATGCAAATATCTCTTTGATGTACTGATTTCCTTTCTTTTGGATATATAACTAGTAGTGGAATTTCTGGATCATATGATACATCTATTTTAATTGTTTGAGGAACCACCATACTGTTTTTCATGATGGCTTTACTACACTGCATTCCCACCCGCAGTGTACTAAAGTTTCCCTGTGTCTGCATCCTCACCAGCATCTATTTTGTTTTTGTCTTGTTTTTGTCTTTTTGATACTAGCCATTCTAACTGAGGTGAGATTATATCTCATTGTGGTTTCGGTTTGCATTTCCGCGATGATTACTAGTGTTGAGCATTTTTATATGTTTGTTGTACGTTTATATGTCTTCTTTTGAAAACTGTCTATTCAGATCTTCTGCCCATTTTGAAATCAGATTATTTGATTTTTTTTTGCTATTGAGTTATTTGAGTTCCTTATATATTCTTGGTATTAATCCATTGTCAGATGGATAGTTTGAAAATATTTTCTCCCATCCTGTAGGTTGTCTTTTCACTCTGCTGATTGTTTCCTTTGCTCTGTAGAAGGTTTTTAGCTTTCTGTAATCTAATTTGTCTATTTTTGCTTTTGTTGCCTATGCTTTTGAGGTCTTACACAAAAATATATTTGCCCAGACTAATGTCCTGAAGTGTTACACCAATGTTTTCTTCTAATACTTTCAAAGTTTCATGTCTTACATTTAAGTTTTTAATCCATTTAGAGTTTATTTTTGGTGTGTAGTGAGCGATAGGGATCTAGTTTTATTCCTCTGACTACGAATATCTAGTTTTCCCAGAACCATCTATGAAAGAGGCTATCTTTCCCCAATGTATGCTCTTGGTATCTTTATCAAAAATAAGTTGGTTGTAAATGCATGAATTTAAGCAGTTATTGATACAGCAATTGAATGAAATTGTCTTATGGTACAAATTCTTGTCACCCACAAATTATTTCTTTACCACAAATTGTTATTAAACTATTGACAGATATTCTCTAAGGGCCTGCCCCTAGTGTTCTCCTTTCTTAAGAATGATAGAGGCAATATCAAACTTCTTTATCTTGTCACTTAAATTTTTCCCACCTCAATTATTTTTTACGTATTTCTTTCAGATAGAATTGGAAAACAAAAACTCTTCTTGATTTATTCATGAAGTATCAATGTCAAAGCAAGAAGTTTCTTTATAATACTCTAAATTGGAGGGGATATACCATGGAGTCTAAGCTTAGTGCACAATGCCGATGAGAGGATATCACATCCTGTTCTTAAACTGATTGGTTACAGTGATTCCCAAGAATATTGACCAAAAGTGTCTCATCATAAACAGAATGTGAAAGTAAACATGAGTTGACATTCTAAGAAGGAAAAATGTAAAGATAGCTATAAGAGATTAATGGAGGAAAGTCACAATGTTTGTAATTGAGCTGGCCTACAAAAGATCAGTAATATCATGAGTGAGTAAGCATTGGGTCACTAAAATGCTAAAAACAAGTCTGCAGAATCATATGTAAGAGCTCATATCTATGTAGATGGATAGCTTGGACTTGATGGCCTATACAATTGTATATATTTAGTTCACATCAAAGATGCCCTACCATGTAGAACATTATATTAAGTGGAGTCATATGAAATTGATTTTTAGCCATTTTTTACATACATTCATGATACATGGTTCCATCTACTGTAATAGTATTCACCGTACATTCTGAATGCCCTAAATACAGCATATTTATGGTTCTGATATTCATTAGGGAAGTTGTATATGCTATCAGTCTCTGGACTAGTCTCAACCTCTTTTTTATCATCCACCTGTATATTTTACCTATTTGTGCCACTATGAAGCCTACTTTCACTGGGCATAAGCCAGTCTTTTCAATTTAAGCCTGCAACAATTTATTGAGTTTTAATACATGTAAAATTCTGCTTTAGTCTTTTCTGATGAAAATAGATGCTGGGATAGGACCTATAAGTGTCTAATGTATCTCAGATGATGAGATCCTGTGATTCTGATGCTCCGAAAATGGCCCTCCTTCCCATACTGCTTCCCCTTTGTTTCCTAATGACACAGCTGTGCAAATCCTACCTGTGGTCATGTTTGGTATCACTTCTTCTCTTTTGGTTCCAGACATCGTTAGCTCTTTGAGGGTAGAGATAATGGCACTGTCTTCTTTGGATACCTCTCACTACTTCACTTGGTATTCAATGCAAGGTATTCAATGAAAAAAGGTATTCAATGAAAAAAGGTATTCAATGAAAAAAGGTATTCAATGAAAGGTCATGCAGTTAATGCAAAGAATGCTGATATTCTTAGTCTTGCTACTAGGCGGCGATATTTTGACATGACAGTGAGGTCTCTACTACAGGTGTATCCTAAGTTAGACATAGGCTTGAGATGAGGATGTATGTTTGATTAATTTAAGAAAATGATCCAAGTCGAGGTAGTGGAAGCCAAGGAACAGTGCAGTCTCAGGTGAACACCCCTCAGAGGATAGCTTCAGCACGATCCTCCTGGGGAACTCTGGACAGTAAATTATGTCTGAGTTATCCTTACACCAGGCAAGGGAGTGAACTTCCATACTCCTACACTGTTCAGTCCTTGATTAAAGGCCACCCTGGGAGGGATGAGCATATCAACTCCCAGATGTCCCAGATGCTTTAAAATCTCTTAACCTGTGGGCAAATCCCCTTCATCAGCTTGAGAACTAAAGAGCTGTGCATTAGTACTGATGCTTGGAAGGGCAAGGGAAGTAAATGGTACAAAAAGAGATTTGAAAGGATCTTGCAGGAGCATGAACATTAGCAGCCACAAGGTAGCTAATACAGCGACTATCAGAAAGGGCTTTGTTACTACTGTGTATGCTGATGAAAGTACAACTTAAATAAAGCTTTAAGAAGTGTATAGAAGCCTAATTTGGAAGGTGAAACTAAAACTAAAGTCATGGTGAGCAAATGCTGTTCACTTCCCATATCTTGTTAAATGATGGTTCAAATCCCACAGCCACCATACCCCTCTTCATGCCACTTGAATGAATAATATGGAGCAGAATGGTGAAGAGCAGAGATTGACAGTGGGAAGGGCATTTGAAGCTCTCAACAGTGACCACTGGCAAATCAGCGCAGATAAAGCCAATTATTTTTCCTTTTGTTTCATGTCATGAAAAGAAAGATTTGCCAGTATGAAATTGAAATTTAGATTAGGAATGCTCAAAGCTAGGAGGACAAAACTTTATAGAAGTACTCAATGTTCAGCTACTAATTAGACCTTTTGAAGATATTAGCTTCAAAGAAGCCTAGTATGTGTTTATAGTGATCTCTGGGCAAACTGTTACATGTTTATGTGAAGTGTGGCTGGGTATCATTGTAATAGTTGCCAGCTACTGCTTGTTTGTGAGGACTAAAGTTTTAAAGGATTATTCAAATGGAGCAGTGACCCAACTCAGAACCTCCTATTCAATATCTTGTGGCTCTAACAGGAACTATTAAATATGTCAGAAAGACAAAGAGTCAATATAAAGCACATAAAACTTTACAGGATTTTTTTTCTTGAGAAATAGTCTTCTTCCTTTAAATAAAGGACTCTAAGAAGACTCTTGGCAGCTTAAACAACATATAAAGATACTCATTTTGCCAACATCGTGAACTTGCATTGACTTGAATCACAATGACCCATAATCTTTTGTCATATAGAAATTTAATCTCTATTAATCTACAACTATAAACAATATAATTCCATTATATAAATGAATTTTATTGACAAATGTAAGGTGTTTACTCATTAAATAGACAGAAGAGTTTTATCAAGAAGGTCTAAACCAGATAAAATAAAGTAAAAGGCAATAATCTGTCATTATTGGATACTCTTTAAAACAAATTACTGTATTTTGCTTTCTCATATATCGTTTACAACATTTGTGTTTTCCTTCCCTAATTTCATAAGAAATTCCTACATTCAGAGACCATTCTTAAAATTCCTTTACTAAATATATCATCAACTTGACCTTAAAAAAACTATTTTAAGTGTATGGAGAGTCTCAAGTAAAATTAAAACCAGCTGGGCATGGTAGTTCATGCCTGTAATCACAACACTTTGGGAGGACGAGGCAGGAGGATCACTGGATGTCAGAAATTTGAGACCAGCCTGAGCAATATAGCAAGCCCCTGTCTCTACAAAAAATGAAATAAATTAGTTTGGCACGGTGGTGCATGCCGGTAGTCCCAGCTACTTGGGAGGCTGAGGTGGGAGGATTGTTCAAGCCCAGGGCTACAAGGCTGCAGTGAGCTATGATCACACTACTGCACTCCAGACTGGGTGACAGAGTGAGACCTTGTCTCAAAAAACAACAACAAAAATTAAAACCAAGAAACGCGACTCCATTTTATTTTGATATTCTATGGCCACAAATAACTCTCTGAATTTCTGCAATATGTTAGTCATATAATAAAATTAATTTTTGTAGCATAAAAATAGGCTCTGGGAATTTTGGATTAGAAAATATGTAGTATCTGAGCAATCATAGTTTAGATCACTTATAATAAGAAATCTGGGGTCCAGAAAGATTCAGAGAGTAAATGCTTAAAATGTTGACTATTTCTGAAAATTATTTTAATAGCAAATTGTTCATAGAATTGATATATTACTTCAGCTACGACAATATAATTTTAATCCAATCACATAAGGTAAATATAGAGCTCTTAAGTAAAATGTATTACTACTGACTGATACATTTTATGTAACGAAATATTGTACAATAAATAATTGACCTGATTGAAATAGATGTACTGTATATTTTTGTTGCTTTAGTTTGTTTTAGTTAGTGAGATATCATTTTAGAGTGGACTTCCCAAAGGACATGAATTACATTTAGGGCGGTGCAGCCCTAATGACCTGGTTACTTTGTCACCCATTCAAGAGAAGAGACCTAATATCTCACCATCTAGAGATACAATATTACATCAGACCTATTCCCTGTCTCTACTTCTACTTACTGTTTCTACTTTTGCCACCACTTTACCCTCTTTCTACACTTACCTTTATTGTACAGTCTATAATGACTCTGCTTACTTAACATGTGGGGTGTGTGTGTGTGTGTGTGTGTGTGTGTATTTAATTTCTGCCTTTGCTATAAACTGCTGTGTCAAGCCCAAACTTATACAGAAGACTTGATTGCTTCTTTTATTCACTGCTGAGTAAAAGCCTTCTCCATTAGCCCAGCTCAAAGGCATGAGCCAACCTATAGATATCTACCTCTAAAACAGTACTCCACCTTTGTTCAGTAATCGTTGGCCAGAGAACCTCTTGATTTTTCTCTAGCATTATCTTCAGTTCAAGCTTCAGCAAAGTTATCCCTGAATGACTTCATCTCCCCAGAGTGTTCTACTAAGTGAACAAGAATGCAGATTTAACCTTCTGGATCCAGCTATCCAATCACCTAAAACTGACTAAATCAAGTTTCTTTTCATAGACAAAGAGTTTTCAAACATATCAAGATCTCAAATGTATCTCCACTTGTTTGGTAATGCTTGAAATTCCTTTATTACAGGACACAGCTTTTCACTTAACAACTGAAAGTATTAAAGTGCCAATTCTTGGCTGAGGTAATGCAAGAAGGTCAATTAGTCAGTTGTTCAACTATGGTAAAGGCTTGAGTTTTGATACTTTCCAGTTTCAGAGAAAAATTAGACACTGGCATTGGATGGGCAAACAAAAAAAATACAGAAAGCGACACATAACCTGTGAAGTACAGAAAAAAAATGTAGAAAGGGAAGGCCAAGCCTCAGTGAATACAATTTTCAGTACTTAAGATATTTTTAAAAATTATTATTCTTTATTTCTAACTTTGTGCAAAAGGACAGAAGTGATTTACAGAGTGTTTTTATTGGTTTTTCTCATACACATTCATACTCACGCTTACTTTAACAATGCTATTATGATCCTGCATGACTGCCAATAGTGGTTGACATGTTTTATGAAGTCTTTTTTTTCTAACTCAACTACATTGTAGAACGGTTTTATTACCTTGGGACTTGCAGGGCAGGAGCAAACTTTCACAATCCTGCCATACAGATATGACAACTCTTAGGCTCTGTGCTACTATTTAGTTCATAGGGACCCTGACAAACTCACATTCTTATAGGTCATTCTGATGAACCTCTAAAGTGATGACTTTTTGCAATAGGATCTAGGAAGAAAGAAGTAAATGGCACCCTAAATGTTTGACTGTGGTACCAGGGATGGATAGAGAGACAGTTTTTTATTACCCCAGGAATTTTTTTCTGGACTCTTGTTGATCTGATACAAAATAAAGGATATATTTACACATCTTGATTTCCTTACCCACTTAACATTCTTGGGGGACCCTGTGAGATATTTGAGAAATGTACCATTTAATGTTGTTCTAGCTAGATCTATTTGCTGGATAAAGCAAAAGCCTGTTCATTTTAGTGGGGCTCAGAGCAAAGAAAGCTTCTCTAGCTGGTCTAAGGTACAGGACAAATAACTTTGCCAACTGATCCTTATAAAACAGCATATGCTGTGGTGCTTGAAGTGTCAGAGGCAGATGGCAATGTGCAATGAAGCCTACTGTAAACCTTGAAAGAAGAATAGTGGATGAGGACCCAAGACTTCTGTAGCAAAGTCAGGCCTGCTTTACCAAGTTTATTTTCTTTTTGAGAAGGAGCTCTGGATCAGCTCACAAAGGCTGAATATTTGGCCCGGGGAACAATGGGGATATCTGACCCCAGCTGCTTGTCATGAACTGGATACAATCTATTACTCTTAGCCATAAAATCTGGTATACTCAGAAGCTCTTAAATATCAAGTGAAAACAGCACTGAGCCCAAGCAGGTTCTAAAGGCATTAGTAATTTGCATAGGCAGATAGCTCATACATCCAGAGTGCCTTACTCCTGCCAAATTACTTCCCCTTCTTCAAACCACATCTGTGGCTTGATGGGTAATTTCCTATGACAAATTAAATAGGAAAAAAAAAAAGCTCAAACTGGAATTACAGAGAGTTTTGCCTTACAGCAAAAATGAACTACCATAGCATTACAGTACCAAGGAGGACCCCTCAAGATAAATGAGAAATAGAATCCTTCCACCAAGAGGGATTCAAGTAGCAATGAAACACTATTGATCTTTGGCTCCTGGAAATATTTGCTCCCTTTAACTTATCTGACATTATTCTCTTTTCTCTTTTTGTCTTCCTCTCACGTTTCTAGACATCCCATCCCTGTCCTTTCTGAAGACCAGTACTCCTCCGCATAGCCATTATTGAGTTCATCAGCTTTAGTTCTAAACTCTCTTTTCCTTTCATCATACATTTCCATCCACATACATTCAAACTAGGCAATTTTACATGACTTCACTTGTCATAAACACAATGATGACACTTTCATTTACATCTTTAGCCTAGGACTCTGAGCTCCAGTTCTACATACATTTTTCATTATGGAAAAATACATGTAACATAAAATTTACCATTTTAACCACTTTGAAGCATATAGTTCAGTGGCAGTAAGCACATTTACATTGTTGTGCAACCATCAGCAACATCCATCTCCAGCACTTTAAAAAAATCTTCCCAAACTGAAACTCCATACCCATGAAATAATGCCCTTCCAGCCCCTGGCAACCACCATCCTACCTTCTGCCTCTACAAATTTGCCTGTTCTAGGTTCTTCAGATAAGTGGAATCATACAATATTTTCTCTTTAGTGTCTAGCTTATTTCACAAAGCACAATGTTTTTAAGGTTCTTCCATGATGTTTCCATGTTATAGCAAGTATCAGAATCTTATTCCTTTTTAAGGATGGATAATATTCGATTCTATATATACCACATTTTGTTTATCCATTTATCTGTTGATAGACATTTTTGTTGTTTCCACCTTTTGGCTACTGTGAATAATGCTGCTGTGAGCATTAAAAGTATACAATTGTATGTTTGAGTCCCTGCTTTCAATTCCTTTGGGTATATACTCAGAAGTGAAATTTCTGGATCATATGGTAATTCTATGTTTAAGTTTTTGAGGAACTTCCATATCATATACTTTTGATATATTTACATTCCCTTTATATTTGAATGTGACATAGACACTTCAAAATAAAATAAAACATTTTGTCTTTCCTCCAAAACATAGTCTTTCATTAGTGTTCTCTTGGAGAATGGCACTGCCAACCAGGCACAGAAGCAAACCAGAAAATAAGAAGTCACTCTTGATATAACCCTCTTTCTCAACTTTCATATCATCATCTTGTCAGTTTTAACTCTGAAATATTTTTGAATGTATTTATTTCCATCTCTATAATCATTTGTCTAGAAATAAATCTCATTATAGTTCATCTGATTATTTTAACAACCTCCTAACAGATTTATCTACATCCACTCTTACCTCCTTATTAGCACCGCTCCACAGTATGGTCAGAAAGTTCACATGTGATATGATTTTCTTCAATTAAGAAAACACATCTGCAACAGCAGCAACGGTTAGACTCAGTGTCTCATTAAGGTTATGGTAATCTACTGTTCTTCAAGTCCAATAAATATGCTGTTACCCACCTGCTAAAAATGTTCGATAGTTTAATAATGCTAGGATAAAGAGCACGATTCTTAATCTGGCCTGCAAGGTCCTGCATGATCTGGCCTCCACTTTTTCCACTTTTCCTACTTTTCCTAAGCTTTATTTCTCACAAACCCCTGCCTGATTTTCTGATCTCCCATCATACTAAACTTCCTTGGGTTTTTAATTAATAGTTTCCTACTTGGAACAGGGCCATAGTGAACAATATTCTCTCCAACTGGGAAACTATCCTCCATTCTTCATCACCACATGGAAGCTATCCTTTACTTCTAAGATCAGGTGAAACTCCTCTCACAGGCTCTCAATACATTTCTCTTTTTCTTAGCTTATCATAGAGACATTTCTACATTTTATTTGTTTGGGGTTTTGATTAAAATATATTTTTCCTATTAGAAAATAATTCTCAGGAGTGCATCAACCACGTGTACTTTTTCAAACCTTTATATGTCTAACAGTAGAATAGTTCCTGGCACAGAGTGAACATACAGTGTTTGTGGGATGAAGGAATGAATCTGTTTATGTCTCTGTGTTGCTCACCAGAACTCAACTGCCTTTATCTGAGAAGAGCCAGCCACTGACTTATTCACCTTGTTATCTCCATTATCTGGCATATTTAGGGCTGAACTGAACACCATAATTTCAATTTCAACAGGGTCTTTCGAATTAGCCATGACATACCCTTGTCAACAGTTAGGTTTCTGCTCCTCTCATAACAAGGAAAATCCTGCAAACTACATTCCTTTTCCTTTGTAGAGTAGTTGGCTCTCTCTTCTTTTTCCTAGAGGAAGAAGGCAGCATTTTGTTTAGGCAAAAAAGTAAGATAAGCAAAGAAAAGTCTGGAGAGAGCTGGTAAAGAGAGCTAGTCTAGGCAAACTTGTCCCAGGGGGATGCAAACTACTTCTAGTTGCCTCAATTTGTTGAAATAGAGAAAAATGCATGCACAAAATCAATACATGAATACTGAATGCCAAGAGCTACAATAATTTTCTCCAGTTAAGAGAACACATCTGCAACAGCAGCAACAGTTAGAGTCATTGCCTCATTAAGGTTATGGTAATCTACTGCTCTTCTTCAAGTCCCATAAACATTCTGTGCTGACCAAACTGCTGACAATGACCACTCCTACTTATCTGGACTCTTTCTTGGTGGTTCCAACCTCTGCTTTTCCTCCAGGGATGTCTTATTCACTGTTTTGGCAAACATGAGGTTCAAAGGATTCTATTTGAAATTTCCTAAGGTAACACAGTTCCATTGTTAAGATTCTAATATTGTATAAGTAGACATACATTTATTCATTCATACGTATATACGTACACAAATACTTACATATACTTCCGTAAATTCATGTTGAAACTTCCTTTAAAATTTCAGCACTTTAAATTGCTATTCAAGACTATAGTGACATATGTGTCTTCAAAAATTAGTGTTAATCAATGCCTTTTACAATTGTACCTGAAATATTTGGATTTCCCTGCCTCAGCACCTAGTAACTCAGGTGAGTAAGTATAAGTTACTGTGAGAAGCCTACAAAGAGATACAGAGTACTCAATTGTGGTATTACGGGGAGACTTTAGTGGAATTGAAGGGACTGATTGCTCCGGGCTTGGGAAGTGAGTCAAGATTAGAAATGGGGTGATAAACTGTGACGCTCTTTCATGTAGGCTTAAGGCAGGACTAAAATTTTGTTTTCTTTTGCTCTACATTTAATTATGCAAATTAACCCAAAACTTAAGGTACTTTAAGCATAGCCAGAGATCTTTGCAAGTCACAGCATCCCGTGACAGCGGATTACTCTGCTTTCTGTGCTACCTGCTGTGATAACTATGTCCACTTTGTTTCTGGTGGTTTACTGTGCTCTATAAACTTATGATCCCATGAAGCTCAGGAAGACGGTCAAACTGCATTTCATCCTACCAGCATTCCTGGCCTAAAGCCAATAAAGCACTCTTTAAATCTTTATGTGTTGTCATCACCTATGTCTTTCTCAAGGCCTTGGTGAGGCAAGACTCTTTGGGTTTGAGAGTGGCTATGTGAGTCACACAGCATTCTTATTCTTAAAGAATTTAACTATCTTCTATACTATGTCAATATGATTTAAAGTGCTTAACATAATGACATCCAAGTTTGCACTAGTCAACTAGAAAACCATTAAAGTTTCAGCCGGCTAACCAACTAGCACATTGAATACATATCTTCTACTAAATTGATACATGTAAAATAATCAGTCTGGTTTAGAAACACATTACACCTTCCTTTGTCTGACATTTTCACAATCTGTTTTCATGATTATTTGCCAAAAATTTTATAATGTTTTTTAGCAAACTCCCTCAAATAGTTTTGCTTGAATGCTTTTTTTAACTATTTTTGCTCCATACTTCAGTATCTCTCCCCACCAGGTCATGTTCAATTTGGATGTTGACTCCCAGTCAAGCAACCATTGTGACAAAAAGGGACATGTTATCTTCCTCAACCAAGAGATGGGGGACAGTTTATGGAGGCAGAGGTGATATAATGGAATGTTAGAGAGTGTTTTGGATATTCCAATTCTTCTGTGTCTTCTAAATCTAACCATTACATTTACTAAAATATTACTCTTTTTCATATCAAGATTCCAGATTTCACATTTTTAGAGTTTGACTTCAAATGATTAAAAAAAATTACTTGGAACAAGAAAGAATCACATGGAATATTCATAAAAGCAATTCCATTTTCATCCTCTTCGGTACCTATGAGTGAGTGTAGTTCACTTTCCATTGGGTGTTAAAAAGGGCAGGTCCCTTGATTTCTCAGCTTACTCTTAAAAAGCAGAAAGTCCTATGTTCACACTAAGTCACAAATAAAGCCTCAATTCTGAATTGAGAGCACGCGGTCCAAAATACTGTTCAATCCTTTCATCTCAATTTGTAGATAAATCTTCTTTGACCTTTCTACAACTGCGGCCTGCTGCAAGTGGAAACCTGTAATTTGAAAAAGGGAGTATGGGTGGCATCATTTTCTCTCCCTGCCTAACATTTCTACTCCACCTTCAGATTCCTGAACCCCTGCCAATGTCAAAGCATTGGGAGAGATGAACAGTAAGGGAAATAGGAAAGTTCTCTCTTGATTGACATTATTGTACAATGGCTTCATGCTCTCTGAACATGAACATGAGAAAGTCAGTGTGCACATCTTTATAGGTTTTTCAGAGGTACTAACTACTGCTGGGCTGTCTATCTCTCCTTGGCAGAGGTGATGCATTCTATTTCTCCAGCTTCTATTCAACCTTTAGGCCCTAGTTTTCTAGTATTTTGCTTTTTCTAATTTTGTCTAAGCAGAAAAAGCCCACATAATTAATATTATTGACTAATGAATTTTATTTTTACTAGAAATAGGCAGGGGGGCACAATAAGTAAAATAATACCATCTATCAGTATTTATTTTGGAAATATAATAAGTTACACTCATACACACTTTCACACTTTCTTTAATCTCTTAATAATGACAGGTCTGTATTCCAGTTTTACAGAAAATTAAACTGTTAAACTGAGACATAAGAAAGTTAACTTGCCAAATGTCACGCAACATAATAAGTGGAAAGTATGTCTGACATAAACATCCATGCTTTTAACTACTATGTTATTCTAATTCACTAAACCAATAATTAATTTGATTCTGATAATCATCCACATTTGGAAAAGTTTGGAAATTTGTGAGTTGTGATGGGTGATTAAAGGGTGATTAACCCCATGAATATATACATGTACTATATACCCATAAAATAAAAAAGAAATAAAAGTGATTAAACACCCCAGGTGTAAGCTGCCTGGTCTGGTATTTCAAATCTTCTACTTTCTAGCTGTGCAAACTTGGACAAGATGCTTAAACTCTGTGCCGCAGCTATCTTATCCATAAAACATTGATACATATACACTATTGTATTTTATGAAGGGTTGTTATGAAGAATAAATGAATTAATACATGTGAAGTACTCAGAAAAGTGCTTGACATATACATGTAGTATGTGTGTTTGTGTGTGTGTGTATATATATATACAACCACATATATATACACACATATGTATATTATATATGCATATATGTGCACGTATACATATATATGTATATATAAGGTAGCTCAAAAAGTGTTCTACATATAGAAGGATTCAGTAGAGGTTACAAATTATTATTATTATTATCCTTACTAATATTATACCTAACCCCAAATCTTTTATTTTTTTTTTTTGAGATGGAATCTCACTCTGTCACCCAGGCCGGAGTGCAGTGGCAATATCTTGGCTCACGGTAACCTCCTCCTCCTGGGTTCAAACGATTCTTGTGCCTCAGCCTCCTGAGTAGCTGGGATTACAGGCACCTGCCACCATGCCCCGCTAATTTTTGTATTTTTAGTAGAGATGGGGTTTCGCCATGTTGGCCAAGCTGGTCTTGAACTCCTGACCTCAAGTGATCTGCCCGCCTCAGCCTCCCAAAGTGCTGGGTTTATAGGGGTTAGCCACTGTGTTTGGCCCCCAGATCTTGTCTAAAATTCAAGTTGATATTTGGATTCGTTGGAAGTTTTCAGAAAATAAAGTATAATAATATAAATTTAACATAAGTATTTAAAAATACTTCCTAGCCAGCTTGCTTTAGGAGTAGTGTGTGCATATTACTGTGTGTGAGTGTGTGTTTGTGTGTGTGTATGTGTGTGGTGGGGTTGGGATGATAAAGTTACCCAAAACTTCTTCAGGGCTTGTGGGGGACTCTGATAGGCCTCAACTGTGCATTTAAGTGAAGATGTCCTAAGGAGAAATTTCATCTTTCTTCAATCTAAAGTAGTATGGCAGCAGTTGCTAGCTTCGTAACTAATTCAGATAATGTGCAGACATTTTTTTCTTATCACTCCAACTGGAAATTCAAATTTGACACATGAAAAGGCAATGTGAGAGATTTTGAGCAAATAACTATGAATTACACTTTATCTGAAATTGAGGGATTTTATTTATCAAATATAAAGGTTTGCCCTGTAGTTGTCTTGGCCACAAGTCTTCAGACTGCATTAGTCAGAAATAACTTTTTGCCAATCTCGTTTATTCCTGCTATAGGTGAAGGCCATTTTCTCAAAGTGATTAACTGGCAGTAGTACTCAATCCATTTATCCTTCTTAGGCTTTCCTATTGTAATGCATTGCAATACTCGCCTCTCTCTGTGAAGCCACAAAGAGGCAATGGCTGTGAAAACTTGAAGGTGGAGTTTCTTAAAATGAAAGTCCAAGACCTAATGAAATTGTTCCAACATTATGTTGGGAGTGTGTAGGAAAACGTAGTGTTCTTCATCTTCTTGGCAAATGTCGTATTTTAACTGATGGCAAGCCAGGGAAAATGATGCGAATGTCACTGAATAATTAATTAGTATAGCCAAAGGAATGTTTAAAAACGATTACCCAAATGGCCCAGGCCCTGTTCTTGGCATTACCTCAGTCCCTTGACTACCTTTAGATAAGCTGATCTGTACAAACTGTAGCACTCATGGAACATTTCCATCCTAATAATATTGACAGATTATTTTACAGTAAATATATTTGCTTAGAAGCAAACACTGTTTGAAATGGAATCTTTATATATGTGAAAATTGCTTTGATATATTTCAGCATGCTTCTCTCTAGTTTGTCAGTTTCTAACATTGTATACAGAATTTTGTTTTCCCTTAGGAAGGTATTTTCATTCTGAAGATTTTCGTCCTATATTAAGATAGGCTGTTTATGAGCTTAATTAAAACCACTTTTAGTATAGCCTGTAAATTTCAATACTTCATACTGGGTTCACTGTTTTAAAAATTGACATGCTTTGAGATTTCATTGAACTCAATTCATGACTTATTTTGAAAATGATGCTCCCTAATTATATTAATACTACTGAGTAATTGTGTATTTCAGTTAGAATTATTTTAGTTGAAAGTGACAGAAAACACAGACAAAATTATATTTAGCAAATGGGAATGCACAGTCCAAGAAGCTGTGAAGACCAGGTATGGCTTCTGAAGATCTCAAAAATATCTCTGGGTCTTGGATCTCTTCTGTCTCTTGGTTCTCCTTCCTCTGGATTGACATCATTGAAAGTAGGTTTTTATCTGACTGAGGATGGAAAACTATTATCAAAAGAAAGTGGAATCGATGCTGGACAGATAAAAATGTTCACTATAATATTTAGAAATTGATTCTTTTTGTGTATTCAAGAGCGCCTTCCCCTTTAAGGATGCGAATTTGGAATATGGCAGAGAAGAGAGTCCTAAGCTTTAAAGCACATTAGAAATTGCTGGTAAAACATTCTTACTAATGTCACAGGAAATATTACTTAATAATACTTAAGGATTTAGTAAATTAAATGAGAAGTATATAGCAGTATTTGAGGTAGAATAAAGATGAATTTGGTGAAAAAATAAAAGTTATCAGAAAAACCAGAAGGTTTATTTTTTAACAGTTACCAGACTGTATGTAGCAAGGTACTCAGTAGCAACCAACTACTGGTAGAATTTACCCTGTTATTGTGGTAGGCACAAATTAGTATGACCACCCGGATTATAGATTGTTAAGCGGCCATGCCTGTGATTATGGTAACATAGCAGAATCCTCTGTATTTTGGACAAAACATAACCCACATTGGGTAATCTCAGAACCTCATACCACCCCCTCCTCAGTGTGTTTGACCTAAAGAACGGACACAGGACCTGTTATAGTCCATTTGTGTTGCTATAAAGGAATGCCTAATGTTGAGTAATTAATAAAGAAGAGATTTACTTGGCTCACAGTTCTGCAGCCTATACAAGAAGCATGGCACCAGTATCTGTTTCTGATGAAGGCCTAAGACTGCTTCCACTTATGGCAGAAAGGGAAGGGAAGTGATGTCAGAGTGATGAGAGAGGAAGGAGAAGAGAGACAGGGGGAGGTCAGGCTCTTTCCAATAACCAGTTCTTGCGGGAATTGAGTGAGAACTCACTCACTCCTAGGAGGACAACACCAACCCATTCATGAAGGATCACTTCTCATAACCCAAACACCTCCCTCAGGTGCCCCCTCCAATGCTGGGGGATCAGATTTCAACATAAGAGTTGTTGGGGCCGAGCAAACTATGTCTAAACCATAGCAAGACCCAAGCTGGGTTATGTAGATTCTTTCCTTGATATTCTTTAAACGGTGCTGAAAGAGCTAAACCAATTCTATCAGCACCCCTCACAACACTAAAAGGATGTAAGCTCAAAAGAGCCTGCAGCAACAACCCACTTCTTGGGAAGATATTGTTTTGAGAGCATAATTTGGCACTTGAAGACAAGCAGAGATGAGAGATAGAGGGGAATGCCCCATAGCATTTTGCTTACTAATTCCGGTGCTCTTTCAGGCCAGCTCCAACTCACCCTCTCCAGATAGTCCAGCCAGTAAGCAGGACTTTAGCATAATTGAGTTCAGCTGTAAGCTTGTTACTTGAAATCGGGGCCCTGACTGAACCAATCTCTTAGAAATAAATGAAAACATCAGGGAATATTTTAAGAAGCACTAAACAAACAAACAAAAATAAAACCAAACAAAACTCAGGAAGTATGGTAGTCACAAACTAAAAAAAAAAAAACACTATAAAACAAAGATTATCTAATTGAGACTAGAGAAATTTGTTTCTTACTTTCTTTTTAGAAATATTGGGTAGGTTATAGAACTAGAAATACCATTTGACCCAGCCATCCCATTACTGGTATATACCCAAAGGATTATAAATCATGCTGCTATAAAGACACATGCACATGTATGTTTAGTGCGGCACTATTCACAATAGCAAAGACTTGGAGCCAACCCAAATGTCTATCAATGATAGACTGGATTAAGAAAATGTGGCACGTATACACCATGGAATACTATGCAGCCATAAAAAAGGATGAGTTCATGTCCTTTGAAGGGACATGGATGAAGCTGGAAACCATCATTGGGACATGGATGAAGCTGGAAACCATCATTCTGAGCAAACTATCACAAGGACAGAAAACCAAACAACACATGTTCTCACTCATAGGTGGGGATTGAATAATGAGAACACTTGGACACAGAATGGGGAACGTTACACACAGGGGCCTGTCATGGAGTGGGGGGAAGGGGGAGGGATAGCATTAGGAGATATACCTAACGTAAATGACAAGTTAATGGGTGCAGCACACTAACATGGCGCATGTATACATATGTAACAAACCTGCACATTGTGCACATGTACCCTAGAACTTAAAGTATAATAAAAATAAATAAATAAATAAGAAATATTGAGTAAGTTATTTAGACTAACCAAAACTGGGTAAGTAAATAATCTTTCTCTGAGGAAAAAATATAATGGTAGAGCTCTGTGAATGAAGCTTGTCTTAGAAAGAGATTCTAACAGTCAGTGATAGTTTTGGGGATTGGAAAGGCCAAGACCAGGGATACTTTTCAACAGAAAGCTCCATAATATTAAAAAGCAATAATTGTTTTCTATTATTAATTTGTTAAGCATATGATCATTTTCCCTTTATTGTTTGACAATACCCACTTTTTATGATGGAGTGAGGCAACACGAATATTATTATTTTAAAAGATAGGCATTTCTCCTATGATCTTGTTTTGTAAAATTGGGAAATATAGACTATTCTGTGTTATGCTCACATCCTGTTGGGCCCTCTTTACTGTCTGTGTGCATGTCTTTCCAGTGAGCTCTTCACTCCTATCAGCCAGTACCTATGTCTGTCTGAAAAATCCCCTCTGGCCATAGAATTCTTTTTTTTTTTTTTTTTTTTTTTTGAGACAGAGTCTCACTCTGTGTCAACCAGGCTGGAGTGCAGTGGCATGAGCCCGGCTCACTGCAACCTCCACCTCCCGCATTCAAGTGATTCTCCTGCTGGGATTACAGGCGCCCACCACCACGCCTGGCTAATTTTTGTATTTTCAGTAGAGACGGGGTTTCACCATGTTGGCCAGGCTGGTCTCGAACTCCCGACCTCTGGTGATCCGCCTGCCTCGGCCTCCCACAGTGCTGGGATTATGGGCGTGAGCCACCACACCTGGCCAGAATTGCTTTTTCTGAGTAGAGAAAACTAGAAATGCCTGGTAATTTACAATCTCCAAGGCATAGTCCTTACCTAACTGACGGCTGGTCAACTGTTTGCAGGGGTATAAATATTCCAGTCCCTTTTTCCTCTGTTTGAGACAACTCTAAGTGTGAGCCACACTGTGTCCAGAAAATGGTAACTTTAAGACTAAGTGTTACCCTCTGTAGGACTTCGCTTGACATGCTTCTTTCTGGCATTTTGTTTTCCTCTTTCCTATTTCTTTCCCATTCACCTACCATCTTTTTTCATTGTTCGTTTGCTTGTTTGATTTCCCTTACAAAGACTACCTGATAAGCCACTTTCATACAAATCCTCATCTTTGAGTCTGTTTTTGAAAAACCACACTGAGTAGAGGATGCATCTTATATGCTGACAAATATGTTAGCTGGCAGGATGTATGTAGGATTAAGTCTTATTTCATTTTTTTCTCATTTCTATAGGCTATTTGTCTCTGGTAGAGATACTTTTTCCCCATGCCCAGCAATCTTGTGATTTGCATATTGATAAAAATGTAGTGATGGGTTACGTGGAAAGGGACTTTCCTTGCTTGGGAAGAAGCCTTACTGACTGGAACTACATCTTTATCTTGAAAGCCTTCAGAACCATAGCCATCACATTAAGAAGGAGCACTCTAGACTGATAACATATGCCTTGCAAATCTATTCTTTATTAGTGAAAGAGCATCATGGTTTCTACCAATTCAGTTTGTAAACTTGAGATCTAATTCATGCTATAGAAGTCTGTATCTTTTATATGTAAAATAACAAAATAGCAATATTTGAAGTGAAATGTGATAAATTAATCAGTATGGTAATGATTATTCAAGAAAAGAATTACTGGGCATTATCTTTCATAACATAAAATGCTCACAGAAGAATAAAGATGATTTGCTTTCTATTTTTAAGTATCCTGATAAGCAGTTATTCTCTTTTTCAATCTTCCTTATTATTTAGTATTTTTAAACAAAGCCATAACTCCAAATAACTGCTTACTAACAACATATTTGAGTCGGCCAGAATTTGATTTGCTCAAGCTGACCTTGACTTTTGTGGCTTCTAGTTTGTCTTTGTTCTCTCACAGTTACACATAAGCGATCTAGTACTGTGTCCTTCTCTGCCTGAATCTCCTTGATACTATAAAACAGACCTCTAAAACCACAGTTTGACTTATTTTTCCCAAAATAAATCTTACTTTTAGCTTTATTTTTGCTTAGTACATTTCTTTATTTATTTGGGGGTTATTAAAAAGATGGTTTGCATATTTCCTTATTGAACTTCCTGTGCAACCTAACCTCGTTGTAGCTTAACAGACAAGAAAAGATGTGTTTCTACTTATTCTTAATAATCAAAGGATTAAAAACAAAATAAAGAACCAACCAATCACTCACAGAATGAAAACCAGTAAGTCAATATCTGTATCTGTCAGGTGAAACCTGCAACATTTTTTATGGGTTACCTTGTATCGTTCCTTTAACACCGCCCCCCACCCCACTCCTTCCTCTACTCTCCCTCCCCACACACACATCATGAACTTTTTAATTGTAAAGGCTTACTATTCCAAGTGTGGTTCTTGAACCAGCAGTATCTGAAAGTATCATTAGGAAGCTGGTTCAAAGTTCAAAATCTTTGGTCCCTACCTAGATATACTAAATCAGAATCTGCATTTCAACAAGTTTCTTCCATTGATTCATACGTACATTAAAGTTTGAAAAGCACTAGTCTAAAGGACAGGGTCTAGTCTTCATTGTGGAAACAAATGAGCCCCTTTAATCTCTTCTGTGAATAATATGTTACAATGAAAGGAAATAGCATTGGACTTGTATTCATTTTAAAATGACATTAAAGCGTAAATATGCCATAGAGATAAAAGATGGTACATGATGAAAACAATTCTGTTACAAATTGTCCAGGGTTTTTGCCTTACATCACAGAAGCATAGAAAACAAAATTATCTTTTAAACCAGAATTCAAAAAAATTATAATCTTTCAATTGCTTATGTAGCACATTCTACAAAATAATATTGAAAAACAAATATGCTGTGTTACAGGCAGGTTTTTCTGAGTTAGAACGATCTAAATTATTCAGCCTATCTTGACACTTTTACACCATAGAATATTTTCCATCCAGGCTAAAATATTATATCTGTTACTTGGATAGATCTGACCTAAAATCATGTAAGCTGTTTACTTTTAAGGTTAAATAGTTCTTTCTTATACTATAATATAAAGTAGTAAGTGTCTCTTATAGCAACCACATGTATTCAAATATAATATTGGCCTTTCCAGAAGAAACATTTGTGAAATAAACCTCCCAATTGTCTCTGAGGTTCCTTATTAAATAAAAACTGTATTTGCTTTATTGTCTAAAATGTTAGAGGCTTTGCAGAGGTTGCATACAATTTAAGAAAAGACTGGTTTCTTATTTTTACTGCAAACTTGAATAAGTAAGTAATATTGTAAACCTACACAATTTTAATATTTGCTTTAAGAGGAAATTAAAGTCAGAACACAAAAAATATAATTATTGATGAAAGAAGCTATCACTCATTTTTATTACTATTTAATTATTTGGAAAACATGACACATGAGCTTTTATTTCTCAATAGTACATATACAGGTATATGTCAGATATATTGCAGGTTAGGATCCAGACGACTACAATAAAGCAAATATCACAATAAAGCAAGTCACATAGACTTTTTGGCTTTCCAGTGCATATAAAAGTTATGTTTACACTACACTGTAGGCCATTAAGTGTGCAGTAGCATTATGTCTAAAAAATGTACATATCTTAATTAAAGATAACGTATTGCTAAATAAATGCTAATGATCATCTGAGCCCTCAGAGAGTCATGATCTTTTTGCTGGTGGAGGGTCTTGCCTTGATACTGATGACTACTGACTAATTAGGGTAGTAGTTCCTGAAGGTTGGGTGGCTATGGTAATTTCTTAAAATAAGACAAGAAAGAAGTTTGCCATGTTGATTGACTCTTCATTTTACAAAAGATTTCTCTGTAGCATGTGATGCTGTTTGATAGCATTTTATCCACTGTAGAACTTCTTTCAAAATTGGAGCCAATACTCTCAATCCTTGGCACTACTTTAACAGCTAAATTTATGTCATATTCTAAAGTCTTTGCTATCATTTCAACAATGTTTAGCCATCTTCCAGGAATAGATTCCGTCTCAAGAAATCACTTTCTTTGCTCATCCATAATAAGTAATTCTTCATCCATTAAACTTTTATGATGAAATTGCAGCAATTCAGTCACGTCTTTGGGCTCCACTTCTAATTCGTGTTCTTTCTATTTTCACCACATCTGTAGTGACTTCCTCCAATGAAATCTTAAACCCCACAAAGTCATCTATCAAGTTTAGAATCAATTTCTTTTAAATTTTTTGGTAATATTGATATTTTTAAATCCTCCCATGACTTATGAATACTTTTAATGACATCTAGAATGGCGAATCCTTTCCAGAATGATTTCAGTTTGCTTTGCCCAGATTTATCAGAGTAATAATTATCTATGGAAGCTATAGCATTATAAAATATAAAAGTAATAAGAATTGAAAGTCAAAATTACCCCTTGATCTATAGGCTGCAGAATGGGTGTTGTTAGCAGGTATGAGAACAATATTAATCTTTTTGTATATTTCCATCACAGCTCTCGGGTAACCAGGTGCATTGTCAATGAGCAGTAATGTTTTGAAAGAAATCTTGTTTTCTGAGTAGCAGTCTCAACGGTGGGCTTAAAATATTTAGCAAACCATTCTGTAAATAGATGTTCTATCATGCAGGCTTTTTTTTTCTATGTATAGGGCACAAGCAGAGTAAATTTAGCAAAATTCTTATAGGCTCTAAGATCTTAGGAATGGTAAATGAATTCTGGCTTTAACTTAAAGTCACCAACTGCCTTAGCCCCTAACAAGAAAATCAGTATGTTCTTTGAAGCTTTGAAGCCAAGCATTGACTTATTCTCTCTGGCTATCAATGTCTTAGATGGCCTCTTCTTCCAATAGAAGGCTGTTTAATTTACATTAAAAATTTTTTGTTGGGTGTAGCCACCTTCAGCAATTATTTTAGCTAGATCTTCTGGATAACTTGCTGCAGCTTCTCCATCAACACTTGTTACTTCACGTTGCACCTTTTATGTTATGGAGATGGCTTCGTTCCTTGAACCTCATGAAATAACCTCTGTTAGCTTCCAACTTTTCTTCTTCAAGTTCATCACCTCTCTCAACCTTCACAGAATTGAAGAGTGTTAAAGCCTTGGTCTGTATTAGGCTTTGGCTTAAGGGAATGTTGCGGCTGGTTTGATCTTTCCAGACCATTCAAACTTTCTCCATATCAGCACTGAGGTTTTTTCCCCTTTCTTATCATTGATATGTTGACTAGAGTAGCAGTTTTAATTTCCTTCAATACCTTTTCCCTTGCATTTACAACTTGTCTAACTATTTGGCAAAAGAGGCCTAGGTTTTGGCCTATCTCAGCTTTTTTTTTTTTTTTTTATTATACTTTAGGGTTTTAGGGTACATGTGCACAATGTGCAGGTTTCTTACATATGTATCCATGTGCCATGTTGATTTCCTGCACCCATTAACTCGTCATTTAGCATTAGGTGTATCTCCTAATGCTGTCCCTCCCCCCTCCCCCCACCCCACAACAGTCCCCGGAGTGTGATGTTCCCCTTCCTGTGTCCATGAGTTCCCATTGTTCAATTCCCACCTATGAGTGAGAACATGCGGTGTTTGGTTTTTTGTCCTTGCGATAGTTTACTGAGAATGATGTTTTCCAGTTTCATCCATGTCCCTACAAAGGACACGAACTCATCATTTTTTATGGCTGCATAGTATTCCATGGTGTATATGTGCCACATTTTCTTAATCCAGTCTATTGTTGTTGGACATTTGGGTTGGTTCCAACTCTTTGCAATTGTGAATAGTGCCGCAATAAACATACGTGTGCATGTGTCTTTATAGCAGCATGATTTATAGTCCTTTGGGTATATACCCAGTAATGGGATGGCTGGGTCAAATGGTATTTCTAGTTCTAGATCCCTGAGGAATCACCACACTGACTTCCACAATGGTTGAACTAGTTTACAGTCCCACCAACAGTGTAAAAGTGTTCCTATTTCTCCACATCCTCTCCAGCACCTGTTGTTTCCTGATTTTTTAATGATGGCCATTCTAACTGGTGTGAGATGGTATCTCACTGTGGTTTTGATTTGCATTTCTCTGATGGCCAGTGATGATGAGCATTTCTTCATGTGTTTTTTGGCTGCATAAATGTCTTCTTTTGAGAAGTGTCTGTTCATGTCCTTTGCCCACTTTTTGATTTAATAAATGGTGCTGGGAAAACTGGCTAGCCATATGTAGAAAGCTGAAACTGGATCCCTTCCTTACACCTTATACAAAAATTAATTCAAGATGGATTAAAGACTTATATGTTAGACCTAAAACCATTAAAATCCTACAAGAAAACCTAGGCAATACCATTCAGGACATAGGCGTGGGCAAGGACTTCACGTCTAAAACACCAAAAGCAATGGCAACAAAAGCCAAAATTGACAAATGGGATCTCATTAAACTAAAGAGCTTCTGCACAGCAAAAGATACTACCATCAGAGTGAACAGGCAACCTACAGAATGGGAGAACATTTTTGCAACCTACTCATCTGACAAAGGGCTAATATCCAGAATCTACAATGAACTCAAACAAATTTACTATCTCAGCTTTTGAAATGCCTTCCTCATTAAGTTTGGTCATTTCTAGCTTATGACTTAAAATGAGAGACATGTGATTCTTCCTTTCACTTGAACACTTAGAGGCTATTGTAGGGTTATCAATTAGCCTAATTTCACCCAGGCATGGTGGCTCACACCTGTAATCCCAGCACTTTGGGAGGCCGAGGCGAGTGGATCACCTGAGGTCAGGGGTTTGAGAACAGTCTGACCAATATGGTGAAACGCCATCTCTACTAAAAAAAAAAAAAAAAAAAAAAAATACAAAAATTAGCCAGGTTTGGTGGCACACACCTGTAGTTCCAGCTATTCAGGAGGCTGAGACAAGAGAATTGCTTGAATCTGGGAGGTGCAGATTGCAGTGAGCCAAGATCAAGCTACTGCACTCCAGCCTGGGTGACAGAGCAAGACTTCATCTCAAAAAATAAAATAAAATAAAATAAGATAAAATAAAATAAAATAAAATAAGCCTGATTTCAACATTGTTGTGTCTCGGAGTAGGAAGGCCCAAGGAGAGCGGGAGATAGGGGGAATAGCTGTCGGTGGATAGCTATAGCTTAGAGCAGTCAGAACACACACACATTTATCTATTAAGTTTGCTGTCTTATATTGTTGTGTGTGGCACTCCAAAGCAATTACAATAGTAACATCTAATATCACTGATAGCAGATCACCACAACAGATACAATAAAAATGAAAAAGTTTAAAGTATTGTGAGAATTGCCAAAATGTGACACAGAGACACAAATTGAGTCCATGCTGTTGGAAAATGGCACCTACTTACTTGCTCAATGCAGAATTGCCATCATTCTTCAGTTTGTAAAAAATATAAAAAAAAAAAAAACTCTCACAAAATCTGCCAAGTGCAATAAAGCAAAGCACTATAAAATGAGTTATGTCTGTATACAGAGAATCCTTCCCTTTAATGAGTTTTGGTTGCTGTTATATTTTCTTTAATTGCATTACTTTCACTCTATGGGATACCATTGTGAACTGCTGGTAGATTGCCACTGTCTGTTATAATTTATTTTATTCTGTGTCTTGAAGCTCAGGTGACCAAGATTATTTTCATGTGCCATTTGCTAATATTACTTTAACAAATATTGCAATACCTATTATATGAAGAATGTAAGTTTGACAATAGGAATGCAATAGGAAATAAAATATCTCTACCCACAACTCATATTCTAATTGGAGATGAAGGTCAAGTAAAAATATAATTATTTTTGTATATTATAAACCTTGAATCATCATAGGAAAATATGAAAGGTACACTGAACTTCTGTGCATCAGATCAATTTTTTATTGCTTTATTCTCTGCAACGCAATGTTAGGAATAATCTCCTAACACTCTTATATGGGTCATCTGGATTATAAATTTACATGGCTGTTTTGTAAGATATTTGGCCACTTCACAAGTGTTTTGAAATGAGTGTTAAATCATTTATTTTGAAACAATAGTTCCACACTTAGGAATTTCTATAAATAACAATTAGACGTGTGCACGAAGAGATATGTAAAAGAATATTCACTCCAGTATTGTTTGTGATAAAGAGAAAATGCCACAGCTACATAATGCTATGCTACCATTAAGATGATGTTGTAGAACATATTTAATGGCATTGAAAGGTATAAATAATACATTAAATGATAAATTTACAAAAGAAAGGGGATAATGTTATCTCTCTTTTGAAAGAAAATATATGTGTATGGATGTGTCTAGAAGATTTCAAACAACATATGTATCAAAATACCTCTAGATGGTAATATTGAGAAAAAAATGGAAAAAAAATCCCTATTTTCTTTTATATGTGTGCATATATGTTCTTCCTAAAAATAAATAGACTAATTTTTATGATTTGATACTTCACAGAAGACATTTCGTTTCATATTTATCCCTATGGATAACTTCTAAAATTATTTATAGATCATCTCCTGCACAGAGGCAAATCTTTACAGACATAATATCTATATTTCTCTATCTCTTGCTCTTCTTTCTTCACTTGCTACACTTCTCCCCTGATCCTATCATCCCAAAAATGGATTATAATATTTATCCCTAAGTGTCCTAAATATTTCATTAAAGTATTTTGAAATTGCCAAAATTTGAAAATATTTATTGATTCTATTTCTAGTATATTTAAAACATTCCCACATCTGGTCTCATTGCATTTTATTTTCCCAAATTGTCTTAGCTAAAAAAACACTAAGTTTATTTCAATGTAAGAAAAACTGAGTCTCATATAAGTTTCCAGACGTCCCAGGAAGTGGTTATTTACTCAAAATCTTCACAGTATTTTTGTGACTCTCTTGCCACAGCATGAGTGAAATATTTCTCACTGATATTTTCCTCTATCATGTGAGAAAGGCATATTACTGTTTCTCTATATGCAGGACATATATTTTTCAATGTCAAGTTGGGTAGTTAATGAAACTTGTTCATTCCATTTTCCTAAAAGCTAAGCACTTATAAATATTTTTCATGATTCTCATTATGATTTACTGTATCTAAATATTCTTTTTAATTCCAGTAATAATATAGACTTAGATAACATTAAGTTAACAAGCATATATTAATCCCCTACTACTACAAGATAGCATAATATCAGGAACATTGGGGAAACAAATAAATATGAAAAAAAGAAAACACTGGATTAGAGCTCTGAGAGGTCTTCAAGGTGGCTGACTAGAAGCAACCAACACTCATCTCCTCTACAAAGAAGTACCACAACAATAGATCGATAACCACAAGTCAAATGGAAGGTCTAGCGGAGAACACTGGAATTCACCAAGAAAGTGATAGAGACCCTCTGAGGCACAGAAATGCAAGATGGCAGCACAGAGAAGGGAAGCAGCCAACCAGGATTAGCTCAAAGCCAACAAACTCCTCATTTTGGGGAAAGCTTAAACTGCAGATCTCCAGCAATCCACATTTCTACCACAGATGCCTGCAATACTAACTAGAGGGGAGCCCCTCAGCAGTCACAAGCCCTGAGCCTATTATAGAGAGCTGCCTGGAGTCCACATGACTGCATTATCCCAGACAGGGAATTCACACTGGGTCTGACTCACACCCCAGAACCCAGGCTGCAGCAGCACAGTGCCATTTTGAGAGCAAAGCCACCACCAGGTGACATCATGCTCTGGGCCAAATAGCCCCTGCATTTCCACATGGCTAGGTCCACACTGACATCTTCCTACACCCACCCAGAGGGCAACAGTATAGCAAAACCAGCTGGAATCAGTAATACTGTTGTGTCCCCAGCATCTGAACCTATGCTGTTTACTATACCCCAGGAAGGAGAATGTTTGGCACATCAGAGAGGGGCTGCCCTCAGGATATAGGGAACTAAAGTACATGCTCCCCAGAACCTGAGACTTGCCTGCCTGGGGCAGCAGCCACTGACACTGACCGGGCCCAGTCCAGCAACAGAACCACCCTACATCTGTGCACTGCCCGGAAGGCCAAAGACTGGCCCACCCAAGGCCCAATCCCTCCATCACCAGTGCCACGTGCACTAACCAGTGGCCTGAGGACTGCACATGTTACACGCCCATCCCCAGAAAAATCACTCCACAGCCTCCACAGGAAAACCACACCCTGAGCCACTGAAGAATTCACAGTAACCAATGGTAATTACAACTGAAGAAATCATACAGAGACTACACTACTTCAGGCACTAGAACCCAGAGCCAAAGCACCCTACCCAACTGACGCTACAGACAAATCTCCAAAAAAAAAAAAACAAAACCTCCTTCTCTATAAGCTGCTCAATAAAATTAGAAGAAGCAACTGTTAAACCAGATACACAGATAGCAACATAGGGATAAGCTGGGCATAGTGGCTCACACCTGTAATCTCAGCACTTTGGGAGGCCGAGACAGGTGGATCACCTGAGGTCAGGAGTTCGTGACCAGCCTGGCCAACATGATGAAACCCCAACTCTACTAAAAATACAAAAAGTTAGCCAGGCGTGATGGTTGGTGCCTGTAATCCCAGCTACTCGGGAGGCTGAAGCAGGAGAATCACTTGAACCCGGGAGGCAGAGATTGCAGTGAGCTGAGATCGCACCGTTGCACTTCAGCCTGGGCAACAAGAGTGAAACTCCGTCTCAAAACAAACAAACAAATAACATAGGGACACAAGAAACATAAAAAAGTAAGGACACATGCCAACTCCAGAGAAAGACAATAACTCTCCAGTAACAGATCTTAAAGAAAAGGAAATATATTAAATGACTGAAAAGAAATCCAATGTTATGATTTTTTAAAACTCAGTGAGATATGAGAACACAGAGAGATAATACAAAGAAATCAGAAAAACAATTCATGATCTAAATGAGAAATTCAACAAAGAGATAGATACTAAAAAGAACCAAATAGAAATCTTGAAACTGAAGAATTCAGTGAATGAAATTTTAAAAAAATGGAGAATTTTAACAATAGACTAAATCAAGCAGTAAATGTTCTGACCTTGAAGAAAGGTTTTTTGAAATAACCCAGTTAGACAAAAGAGGAAAAAAAATGAAGAGAGCTCATGTGACATATAAGATATAATTAAGTGAAAAAACAGAGGGTCTTTCCCTCCCAAATATCACACTTCAAAGGGTTGTGATTGGCAGCAAGACATAAGCAAGTTTCCCTCTCTCATATATGTGAAAATCCATTCTATAGGAGGATGGAGATAGGAGGTAATATGTGCATGTACATGAACATGTGTGTGAATTCTCCTGTCAGGTTGTAGGTAAAAGCATAGTTTTTGTCTCAGATAATGACCCCTACCCCCTAGCTCAGCAAGATGATTTGTAATTGAGCTTTAGAGAGAGAGGGGCTTTAGGCTAAAAGACAAGGATGATCCTTTGATTTGCACAGTGAATACATGAGTTTCATGTAATTGAGGTCTTCAGCTAGAGCAGTG
The DNA here is from genome assembly GCF_028878055.3 of Symphalangus syndactylus. Lineage (NCBI taxonomy): Eukaryota > Metazoa > Chordata > Mammalia > Primates > Hylobatidae > Symphalangus > Symphalangus syndactylus. Next base: position 41,741,043 of record NC_072447.2, on the reverse strand, counting down.
CCCTTTAGGTACTCTGAGAAGCTACAACATCAGGAACAGGAGATAACAACATAGGGTTCAGTATTAGCACAGCCATCTGGGAGAAAGTTCATTCTCTTGCACTGTTGCAGGCTATAAGCATTAGTGAAAGGACTTCAGGTGGAGAAATGGAAGAGGGCCTCTCAGGGGTACATTTGAGACTCTCACTGGGGATATTCAAACATATATCAGAGAGATCTAGGGGAAAGGAGTTGGAAGTTCAGCCTCAGCAGGTGGGGGGGGAGAATTATTAAAAACTGTGTTAATAATAGGATTACATTTTAATCCATCAGTTAATGACAGTTGGGGAAACTTGGTTAGAATTAAATGCTTTCATTTCTTTCTCTAAATACTTTTGTAATATAGGTAGATTTTATCCCCATTTTTACAGGTAAAAACCAAATAAAACTGGCCTCTGTAGCATAAAATAACTTGACCAAGGTCATTCTGACTGTTACAAACCCAGTGCTGTTGTTCTGTTTGGTTATAGTGGTGTAAAAGCTCATAATACTGCATTCCTTAAAAATAATTATTGAGCATTTATTACATACGATGCTCTTTCCTCAACAGAACAAACACACTCAGCCATGCTCAGTTTCCTAGCATCCCGTTTGCATTTAGCAAGATTCTGAAATGCTTTTGGTGTGAGATAGGGGAAGTGGACCAAGTGTGGGATTCAGTACAATTTTTAATCTTAAAAAACATAACAGTGTCTATCTAAGAAAAGGCTTATACATTTTTTCAGATAAGCTACAAATAGACATTCATTTTGATATTTTAGTATTTCAATTTCTATGGCTACTAATCTTATCCCCAAATTAAACCTGTCTGTTCTCTGTGTATGGCTTAACCCTGGGGAAGAAGCTTGTGACATGAAGATTAAATTGATATCAGTGCCTATCATATTTAATTTTGCCCTGTTGTTTTCATGTGTAGTATAGAATATTATGCTCTTTTAACAATTTGTGCTATTTACTAAGGCACACTTTAAACAATGAGGAACAATATGAAAATAATTTAGAATTAGCACTAGTCCTGTGGTACACACTTACTTTTCGGATTCAAGTAAACCTCTTCCGGTTTCTGAAAACAAATGTTGCAGAAAAAAGAAAATATGCAAAACTATGAAGCCAACACAAACATACACATATTCTAAGACCACATTGCTATGATTGCCAAGAAGGCAATAAAAAATGCACTGATAGGGGTCTGCTTATAGTTCTACTGCCACTGGAACAATTAACTTTGTTCATTAAAGTTCTCTGTCATTATTACAGCCATTTGTGGCTTTTGATTAATGGTATTTGATGTTACAAAACTACATCTGTGTGGTGCATATATTTAATAAAATAGAATCAGTTATAATTTTTATATGTAATGTTTGTTGTCAAAGAAGAGGGTCTTCCTTGTTCTGAGGAATAATTATTGATCACAAAAGAACTATAAATGGAAATTTAATTCATTAATTGGCCTATGGTTCTTCCCTGCTGAGGACATTATCCTTATTCTGTCTCATGTATAAATGAATTTTAAGGATGAGACGGCTTAGAAATGAATAGTATTATTTCAGCAGAACTTTTGTTATGCTCTGTCCTTACTCATTATCATTATAATTATGACTGAAAATTATATCCCATATCTTTATAATCTCTTTACTAAATATAAAAATATTCTTTTAAACCAGGTAGACTAGAGTATTTGAGAAAAATTGCTTAGTATTTAAAATCTCTTTAGGTGTCAATCATTGTTTTACCCCTTGCTGGTAGGGTGATACTAGACAAGTTACTTAACCTCTCTGTGCCTCAATTTCTTGGTTGTAAAATAATGGTAACAATAATACATGGAGATGCTCCAAAGATCAAATGAAATGATGACTGTAACATGCTAACAAAGGAGCATAGGCCATAGTGTGGATAGTAGTTTACATTATCGGTTTCAATTTTTCACCTCTCCTTTCGGCATGTATATTCGTCAGGATTCTCTAGAGGGACAGAACTAATAGGATATATTAGTTTATTAAGTTAATAAAGGGGAGGTTATTAAGTATTAACTCACATGATCACATGGTCCCACAGTAGGCTCTCTGCAAGCTGAGGAGCAAGGAGAGCCAGTCTGAGTCCCAAAACTGAAGAACTCTCTCTTTTCACATTTTTCTGTCTGCTTGTATTCTAGCCAGGCAAGTAGCTGATTAGATGGTGCCCACCCAAATTAAGGGTGGGTCTGCCTTTCCCAGCCCACTGACTCAAATGTCAGTCTCCTTTGGCAACACCCTCACAGACACACCCAGGGTCAACACTTTGTATCCTTCAATCCAATCAAGTTGGCACTCAGTATTAACCATCACATCATGTAACTTTTCAGTTCCTCCCACTAAAGGGATAATGTATATCTTCATTCCCCTTGGCTTTGACCCATAGAATAAACAGAAAGTTAGTGTTCTGGATCTTAGCCTAAGCCTTGAAGTTTCGTATGTTTCACTTACACATTTATGCCTCTGCTAATTCTAAGAAAAGAATATCATTTTGTTAATACAGCTAATGGAAAAGAGTTACTCCAGCCAACCCATTACCTGCAGTGAGAAATAGGGCCACCCTAGCTCCCACAGACTGAAAAAGAAATAAATTGAACCTACCTCCAGATTAGGCAGCACCCATGAAGCCCAAAACACATGAATAATAATAGTTTATTGTTTTAAGCCACATGGAGGTAGTTTTTTTTATGCAGCAAAAATTGACAGATACAGTGTACAATCAATTAGATTAGCTATTGTTGTGGTTATCATTTACTATTGTTTGAAAGGGAAGCCCAATAAAAATAAATAAAGCAAAGCAGTATGATCATTAGTAAGGTACAGAACTCTGTTTTCTAAACATGAGGTTTTTAAAGAAATAATGTTTTATCTACTCTTGTTTGTTTTCGGATACCGCTGTTGGCAGACAGCACCTTCTTCAGGAAAAGGAAATGTAAATGCTTGGGAGAGTTTTGTCCAATCTGCTACTTCTCCAGGGAAAATAGAATCCTATAATAAACAATCTTGTGATCACAGATGTATAAATGTAATGGCGATGCTACAAATACATCACACATGCAAACTTCAAATACATATCTCCCTCCTACATATTCTTCCACAAATATTCTGCTGCATCTCTCAGAAGGAATTGCAAGCATTTCATCTGGAAGCCTCAGTGTATAGCTCTCCCCAGTGAAACCTAGGCAAAAAAACCCATTAGAGCTGTAACAAAGGGTAGGGTCAGGAAACAGAGGTTTTTTATAAAAAATTAAAGGGCAAAGGGAGAAGAAAAATGAAGGCAGAGGTACTTAACTATTTGAACTCACAAATTTGAAGTTTTAAAAGCATATAAAAATAGATGCCCTTCAGCTGAATGTGGTGCCCAACTTGGGTTTCTCCTTCTAGGGTGGGTACTGCTTAAGTATTTAGTTAGCATGTAAGCTGGAGTAGTTAGTGAGTTTTGGTATCAAAGACTATATGATAAAACTGGCTTAAAATACAAATAAAAGATTTACTATAATCCTGTGCCATTGTGACTAAATTCTCCAAGAAATGTGGAACAATCTTATCATAAGAGATGAAATAATAATAATAATAGTTTAAAAATCAGTCCACCTTTAAGTTGAATTGTGTATTCCAGAGGAAATTGCAGTTTGTTTCTATATATTGCTTTGCCCTTCAGCTCAGCTGTTGGCCCTGCATTAATATTCAGGCAGCATCAGTGCCAGTCTTGGTGATTCACTGAGGTATTATGAATATGCAAATGAGCAAGAGCTTTTTATGTCGATGGTTTGTCTTTCTTACATGTTTGAAGAAATAATTGGAACCAATCAGCTACTGATAACTTGCACGTAGATGACTATTGCTTTGGAAGCTAAAACCATTTAATAATTTGTCTTATTCCAGCCCAAAGGTTTGATTTTAATCAATCTCTTCAAACAGTACTCTTAGTATCTCTTAAACTGACTAAGAGGTTAAAGTGTCATATTATTTTAACTTTCTGGATTATAGTGACAGTATTTTGGAGTAAGCACTGTACAAAGAGTTTAATATGTATACTTTTTTACTTGTACTTTTAATTTTTCCCTAGGTCTTTATCCATTTTCCTTGAGTATTTAAAAACCAGAGGAGTTTGTGGAGTATTCTAGGTAGATGAACTCTAGAGCTTCCGAAATGTGGAGATAGAATAGATAGATAGGAGAGAGAAAAAATAGTATGTAGGCTGGACCTTATCTACCTGCCTAGTTTCTCATATTCATCAATAATTAATGCTTGATTTTAAAATTACATTAATGTTATGTTAATGACATATATTAATAAGAAAGAATAAACCTTAACAAGATGTGTAATTCATTTTAGATAGAAAAATAATAACATTTATGAAGAAAAATCAAAGTATAAGTAAATGAACTAGGTGAATTTTAATATAAATCTTGTTAACATATTATATCTTGATAGAGACTTGTCATGCAGTTTAACAATTTTAAACTTTTTTCTGTAGCAGTATGACACACTGAAAAAAGTCACAATACAATGTAGAATATTTCTATTATTGTGCCCTGCAAGTGACTAAAACATTTGTGGTTATTTTCTTTTGATGTTCTAGCACTGTTTCCGTGAAGAAATAACTTTCTAATTGCCACAGCTTTTTGATGGTCTATAGAGAACTTATTTATGACTGTGAAACAACCTGCATTCTGCTAACATGTAGTCATTTTCATTTAATGAAGAAATTATTTCAGATATAGGAAATACTTTTGAAAATAAGATTATATAGTTATTTGATTCCTCTCTATCTACAAAAATGAGTTACATGTTTTATATTAAAAGGCAAATACCAGGTAGTTCATGTTAGGTTATGTTCTGGTTTTTGTTGTTGTTGCTGCTGTTTTTTGTTTTTTAATCTTTGTTTGAAACAACAAAGGTTTAATTATTGCACATGCTACGTGTATCACACGTTCTTAGAGGAGCTCTATTCGTTATAATGTTGAGGGCCCTAGGCTGACAGAGGTTCCCAATTGGCACATACTCCCCTACTTATCATGCCAGAGGGGAGCAGCTCTGGAGGTTCTTGAACCAGCAATTCAATGCCCAAACCCTAAAGTGACACATATCATTTCTGACTACAATTAATTAATTGAAATGGTCACATAGTCACAACCAGCTTTAAGGGATGGAGAAGAAAATATATTCCCAAGTGCCTGGAAGGAGAGGGGAAATGGAATATTTATGCACATTAATAATTTCAGTCCCATGACACTGCATTTGTATATTTGTCCCATGATTTGCAATTTCCAAGTCATTTGGACATTGACCAAATGATTTGCTAATGTCATATTTCTAATTAAAGGAAGAAAAAAACATAATCCTCTCAGGAATATTCACTAACTGGCAGAAAATGAGACATTAAAATCTTCCTGGAAAAATATGTTGTATGTATGTGTGTGTGTGTGTGTGTGTGTGTCTATACGTATCTGTGTGTTATCACTGCATGCCCCATGATTGACTAAAAGTTCTATATATGTATATATTCTTTATTTGGAGCTGGATTGAGTTGAGGCTAGATATATGGGTACTCAGTAGGATAGTTTATTAAAAGAGGACCTTAAAATTTAATGAAAATATAAAGTATTGGAGAAAAACATATTTTCCAGAACCACTTTTTGGAAGAATGTTAAATACAATTACAGGGCTTATTTTATTTGGGGAAGCTACTTGGGGTGTGACTACTGTAATGAATTTTTAAAAAATAACCATAGGTGATCACTACATAATTTACTAAGAACGTGGAACCAATGAACTAGATCTAGCTGCTATCAGCCAGTGGGGCATGGTAATTTAGAGCCAGGGATTTTTGACAAGCAGATTTGCCTTTTTTCTGACCTATGCCCACGTAACAGTCAACTTGCCCTAAAAATAAAAACTGAACAAATATTAAAAGAGTAGTGGTTTGTATCAGTCAAATTGTTTATCCTGTGGCTGAGGTATTATATTGCCCATTAATCTCCAGAATACAACTTTGCTGATTTGACTCTCTAAATAGCAACTACCTCCTTCCTCACCATTCCACGCAGTGCATCCCATCAAATAACATACAGCTGGTCCCAGACAAAAGAACAACATTGTTAAGTCAATGATATCGTGAATTAATGCATTAGGCCGATATAAGAAAATATAGCTACATAAAAAGCAAAATGCGGTGAATATAAATGGTCTTACTCTCTAGCCATTTATCCCTCTCTTATTTTCCATTTCATAGGGACTGAATTCCTAGTAATCATAATTGAACATTTTTATGATGGTTGTAATTTGCCTAAAAAATAGTTCAGTATGGATAGTTTGTGTATTTTAACCAGGAATTCCCATTCCAGGGACAGTCACATATCACTTTTTCATTGAGGATACCCTCCTCCACTCCAGAGGCAATGATCGCAAACACATTAGCTATCTTTGTCTTTGGTCATATCCAGATGTTTTAGCAATTACCATATTTCATATCAGAAGTGAGTTTTCATTGATTGAATTAGTGGCTACCTTATTAATTAGCATGACATATTAGAAATAGTTTTTCTTTGGTAAAATTAAAAGCTTTCATCTTGTATGAATTGTCTAAATTAGTGTAAAGACACTCCTCAATCTCATATAAACAGGACATAAAAATCCAGCAAAGTTAGCAGCTTCTACCCTTAGAGTTTGTGCCAAAGACTGGGTCTGCAAACTTTTCTGTATCAAGTCTGTGCTTTAGAGGATTTTTGTTGCCTGATGCTGTTAAGAGTAACTGAGTCCTACTTCTGGGATGCTGTTCGGTGTTTAGTCAATCTTTCTTGTAAGCTGAGAGGGTCAAAGCTCCTGAAATAACAGACAGCTGGGACTTCATCAAGCTTATAGAACAAGCTGTATGAACCATGTTTTCCTCTTTGCTAATAAACACCTCTATTATAATAGAGCTTATTCTAGGACTTGACTTCATACAAACCTGGTTGCAATGTTTGAGGGAAGTAGCTAGCTTTTATTCATATAGAAGATTCAGTTGACTACTGTTATTTGTTAAAAGTAAACGAAGAAAATGAAACCCCTAAGAATTCTGCATGTTCAATTTTTCTTAGGTTCATGCCCAGCGTACTTAAATATAAATTAATATTAATATTAACCTCAATATTAATTAATAGTATCTCCATTTTTACTACTTGACATAGAGTAGTAAAAGTTGACTTCACTTATTAGAGTGGTCTTTAAAAAATATGTTGTTGTAGTTTACATTAACTAAATAACTCCAATTGCTAATCACTATCTTCATCTCAGAACATGAGCTTCCATGAAAAAAAGGAAATCAGCAAGTTATACTAGAAGATCACATTAATATAGATCATTAGATTATCTGCCAGGTGTGATGGCTCACGCCAGTAATCCCAGCACTTTGGGAGGCCGAGGCGGGCGGATCATGAAGTCAGGAGATTGAGACCATCCTGGCTAACACGGTGAAACCTCGTTTCTACTAAAAATACAAAAAGTTAGCTGGGCATGGTGGCAGGCTCCTTTAGTCCCAAGCTACTCTGGAGGCTGAGGCAGGAGAATGGCGAGAACCTGGGAGGTGGAGCTTGCAGTGAGCCGAGCTCCTGCTACTGCACTCCAGCCTGGCGACAGAGCAAGACTCCGTCTCAAAAAAAAAAAAAAAAAAAAAAAAAGATTATCTACTTTTTCATTTTTATTATTTAAAACAAATGTATCATCTGAAAGATCATTTTACGTGCAAGAAGCCATTGAATTAAGGTTTTAATAAAGGACATACGCAAAAAATGAATAAAGTTTGTAAAAATAATGAAAAATCACAAATTCTTAGATACCTGTATAAAATAAAGACCACTTCCATAACTCATTCTATGAAGCCAACATCACCCTGATACCGAAACCTGGAGGAGACACAATGAAAAAGGAAAACTACAGGCCAATAGCCCTGATGAACATAGAAACAAAAATCCTCAATGAAATACTAGGAAAATGAATCCAGCAACACATCAAAAGGTTAATTCACCATGATGAAGTAGGCTTCATTTCTGATATGCAAGTTTGGTTCGACATATGCAAATTAGTAAATGCGATTTACCACATACACAGGATTAAAAACAAAAATCATATGATCATCCCAATAGATGTGGTAAAAGCTTTTGATAAACTCCAATATCCCTTCACAATAAACACCATCAATAAATTAGGCACTGAAGGAACATACCTCAAAATAATGTGAGTCATCTATGTCAAACCCACAGCCAACATCATACTGCATGGGAAAAACTGGAAGCATCCCCCTTGAGAACTGGAATAAGACAAGGATGCCCACTCTCACCACTCATATTCAACATAATACTAGAAATCCTTGACAGAACAATCAGTCAAGAGAAATAAATAAAAGGCATCAAGATAGAAAAAGAAGAAGTTAAACTATATCTCTTCATGGAAAATATGATTCTATACCTGGAAAACAGTAAAGACTTCACCAAAAGGCGCTTGGAACTGACAAACGTAAAATTTCAGGATACAAAATGAATGCATGAAAATCAGTAGCACTTCTATACATCAATAACATTCAAGCTGAGAGCTAAATCAATAATGCAACCAATTTATGATAGATGCAAAAGATAAAATAAAATACCTAGGAATACATCTAACCAAGGAGGTAAAGGATCTCTACAAGGAGAAATGCAAAACACTGCTAAAATTAATCATAGATGACACAGTCAAATGGAAAAACGTTCCATGCTCATGAATTAGAAGAATCAATATCATTTTAATGGCCATAAGGCTCAAAGCAATTTACAGATTCAATGTTGTTCCTATTAAACTGCCAATATCATTTTTCACAGAACTAGAATAAAAACTATTCTAAAATTCATATGGAACCCTAAAAGAGACCTAATAGCCAAAACAATCCTAAGGAAAATGAACAGAGCTGGAGGCATCACATTACCTGACTTCAAACTATACTACAAAACAACGGTAATCAAAACAGCATTGTCCTGGTACAAAAACAGACACATAGACCAATGGAACAGAATGGAGAACCCAGAAATAAAGCTGCACCCCTACAGCCATTCAATCTTCAACAAAGTCAGTAACAAATAAGCCCATGGGGAAAGTGCTCTCTACTCCATAAATGGTGCTGAGATAGCTGGCATATGCAGAAGAATGAAACTGGACCCCACCTTTTGCCATATGAAACAATTAACTCAAGATGGATTAAAGATTTAAATATAAGACCTCAAACTATAAGAATCCTGAAAGAAAAATTGAGAAACACCATTCTAGACATCAGCCTTGGGAAAGAATTTGTGACTAAGTCTTCAAAAGCAATTGCAAACAAAAACAAAAATTGACAAATAGGACCTAATTTAACCGAGGAGCTTCTTCACAGCAAAATAAATTATCAACAGAGTAAACAGAAAACCTACACAATGAGAGAAGATATTTACATACTGTGCATCTGACAAATGTCTAATGTTAAGAATACATTAGGAACTTAACGTAACAAACAAAAACCAAACAACCCCATTAAAACATGGGCAAAGGACAGACACTTCTCAAAAGAAAACATACATGTGGCCAACAAGCATATGAAAAAATGCCCAACATCACTAACCACCAGAGAAGTGCAAATCAAAACCATAGTAAGATATCTTGTCACACCAGTCAGAATGGCTATTAGTAAAAAGTCAAAAAACAACAGATTCTGGTGAGGCTGCAGAGAAAAGGAAACATTTACATACTGTTGATGGGAATGTAAATTAGTTCAGCCACGGTGGAAAGTAGTTTGGAGATTTCTCAAAGAACTTAAAACAGAACTACCATTTGACTCATCAATCCCATTACACGGTATGTATCCAAAAGAAACTAAATCAGTCCTCCAAAAAGACACATGCACTCGTATGTTCATTGCAGCACTATTCACAATAACAAAGACATGGAATCAGCTTAGGTGCCCAACACTTTTGGAATGGATTGGATAAAGAAAATGTGGTACATCTACACTATGGAACACTATGCAGCCACAAAAAAAGAATAAAATCATGCCCTTTGCAGCAACATGGATGCAGCTGGAGGCTGTAATCTTTAGCAAATTAACACAGGAACCAAAAATCAAATATCACATATTCTCACTTATAAGTGGCAGCTAAACATTGGGTACTCATGGACACAAAGACAGCAACAATAGACACTGGGGACTACCAGAGGAGTAAAGAAGTGGGGGACAAAGGTTGAAAAAATAACTATTAGGTACTATGTTCTGTACCTGGTTGATGGGATCCATTGCACCCCAAACCTCAGAATCAAACAATATACCCAGGTAACAAACCTGCCAATGTAACCCCTAAATCAGAAAGTTGAAATGATTAAAAAAGAAATAATATTTGCCAGCGCACCAAGTTTAAAAAGCAAGGTACAGAGACAAACCATTTCGCTCAGAATTATTCCTCAACTAGTCCAAAGACCGACTTAATAATTTACTGTCTCAGTAAATTAACTTTTTCCCAAAGAACCTATGCATCTCTTGTGTGCCAGGGATGGTGGTGCACACAGGGGATACTGAGATTAAAATATTTATTAATATTTAAGTTGAATAAGCATTATATATACATACATATATATAGTTGTATATAGTTATTGTTGTTGTTTCCTCTGTTTTGAAGTTGTTTGATTAATTTACCAGTCACCCTTTTATGACTGCTTCAGAAAAGAGCATATCTAGGGTAAGGAAAAAAATAATGCAGGATATGAGTGTCTGAAAGCTGCTTTTATCCAGGGTGAAGGTTAGGGAATTGTTAATCTTCTTGAAGAATCTGACAAATAGAAACACAGTATATGTTTGTATCATAAGCATTCACTTTTTAAAAAGTTTCAATTAGCTGAGCCATAATATTAATGGAATATTTAAAAATGACTTCCTTTACTAAGAGTTATCTTATTAGGGTTGTTTTTATAGGATGCTAGGATTATTTTTGTATGCTAATTCTAGTTAGAGTTCTTTTGCAAATAATTTAGATAACTTCTTCCTATAGTATTTTGCAGGTTTCTGTTTTATTTATATCTATTTTATTCAAATCAGAAGTTTTTGGAGGAAGACACAAAGCATTTTTGTACTTCCTATATATGTGACGCTGTGATTGGCTCAAAATATGTGATCAATACATATTTTCTAGGAATAAATGGATATCTAGAAATGACTACTTTCCAGATACTAAAATAAAGAGTGACCCTTTTAAATTTTATTTACAGAATACTAAAAAATAAATCATGTTATTTGTATCTAAAAAGAGAGGAGACGCAAGTCTTATAGAATGTGGTTATATTATTTGAATAATGAATTATTACTTGGCATAATATGCCAACGAATTGATCTCATTCTGCAGAAATGTTACTTATGAGTTTTTCTTCTTATTTTCTTAAAATTTTGAATAATAAAAATATATTACAGTGCATAAGTACTAGCAGATGCTGCATAAATCCTTATTCATAAATATTTAGATCTTGATTTGACGAGAAAAATATAAGATTGCAATGTATGTCACAGTCTTTCCGTGTAAGTGTATAACTGTATTCTTCAGTTGTTGCTAGTACAGACATGATGTCTTTAAAAGTCTTTTATTATAGCAATGCATTTCCCCAAGGAGGAGTATTTATAAATATATGAATCAAGGTGATGCATTTGGCTGGTATTATTTTCTTGTCTTCCTGGATTTGTTTTCATGACTTACAAAACATTTTACAACAAAATGAACCAACAGGAATAGCCATATTGAAGTAGACAAATAATTCAGTTATTCTGGAAACTATTACATGAATGTGGAGACCTTTTTGTTATTTTTGTTTTTATAACCAGAGAAATACATACCTGAAACAAAATTATTACTCCAAGTGATTAGCCTGTCTCCCAAATAATCTAAAATTAAAGCTTATCCTTTCAGAATTCTTCAGACTATGGTCACCTGTAAGAAATTTTCCATCCAAACCTAAACATATCAGCTTCATACCAGCTTAATCATGAATCTGTCTTTATGACATTGGAAATATTTATTTAAAATCTTTTTATCATTTTCAGTTCAGAATAATTTGATCAATTTAGATGAATTAAACAATTAATCTGAAGATCTAAAAGTTTTGAGCAATTTGATAGTCTATGATCTATCTGATTTCTTTTAACCTTTCAATTGGATGAAACTTTTGTCCCTGATTTTGTTTCTTTTGCCCAACATTTCAATGGTTTTATTTTTTGAATCATTTTGGTCTGAAATAATAATAGTATGTCAAGTTCTCATCATTCTTTGTAGCTACATATTCTGTCCTCATCCCTGCTGATGCATGACTGAGTAGTGGAATAATTGAAAGCTCTCAAGTTAAAAGAATTGACAAAATGACCTAGCAACTAATTGGTGAATCTTGGAAGCGGATGCCTGTTTCGCAGTTTGATTCTAATCAAGTTTCTTTGCCTTAAAACATCAGTTTCTGAAGGTCCATGAGGGCAGGGGCTTCATCTATTTTGTTCACAACTATACACTCAAGACTCAATCACTCACTAACTTAGAATAGACGTTTAATAAATACTATTGAAGGAATGAATGAAAGGAATTGTAGCAATTAGTTACTTCAATCAGTGAATTAATGAATTGATGCTTACATTTTGTAGTTAGATTTTAAAACCATCTTAAAAGTGTTTATGTCATAATGACTCAAAGCCTTTGGAGTTAGAAAGACTAGGCTATGTGGTCTCATATAACTTATTTAGCATCTAGTTCCTCTCTCTCTCTCGTCAGTATCTCTCTCTCTCTCTCTATCTCTCTCTCTCTCTCCTCTCTCTCTCTCCTCTCTCGACAGTATCTCTCTGTTGCCCAGGCTGGAGTGCAGTAGCAAGATAATAGTTCACTGAAGCCTCAAACTTTTAGGCTCAAGTGATCCTCCCACCTCAGCCAACTCTTAGGCTCAAGTGATCCTCTCACCTCAGCCTCCCAAGTACCTGGGACTGCGGGTGCCCACCACCGCTATGCCTGGCTTTTTTTTTTTTTTTCTTGGAGAAGAGTTCTCCCTGTGTTGCCTAAACTTGTCTCAATCTCCTGGCCTCAAGTGATCCTCCCGCCTTGGCCTCCCAAAGTGCTGGGACTATAGGCGTGAGCCACCACACCCGGATAATTTTTGTCATGTGTAAAGGAAAATACTAATTGTGTTATGAGGATTAAATGGGATAAGAAATATGTAATGATTATGTCAATCACATAGTTATCACTCAATTCATGGTAGCTATTATATTTATTATGGACAGAAATTTAATTTGGGAATTCACTCTCAGAAGCTGGTATTAGAGCAAGTCATTTTATAGAAACTTCATCCTACTGTTAAAAAGTGTTGGAAATTGAAGCGCAAAGCATTTGGTAAGGACTATGAAAAGACATAAAAATGTGAGAAAAGAAAAAACAGGAGCTGGCAGCCATTTTAATTTTTAAAAGTCTGACACTGCTATGTCAAAGTTAGGATCTTGGCATGGCATGCTTGTAGGATTTCTGAAATGAAATGATTATCTGGCGTTACCATGTATACTTTCATTTCTAATATCCTAAAATTATTTTATTAAGAAAATACTAATGACAATTCTATACATGCCAATGAAGAAGATAACTTTGGCAATTATCAAAAATAGTAAAAGCAAAATAACTTATTTAGCCCTAAAATAACATAATAATTGTGTTAAATGCTAATATCTGAAGAGATTTAAATATTCAGTGCTGTCTAACATAACTCTCTGTGATGATGGAAAAAGTGCATATCTGTGCTATCCAATACAGTAGCCACGAGCCACATGTGCCTATTCAGTACAGTAAAATGCTAAACTTATCTTCAAATTTTACTTAATTTTAATTACGTTAAATGTAAACAGCCATTTGTAGATAGTGGCTACCGTATTCAACAACACAGATCTAGATATATGCCCCATGTTCACTTTCCTTTTTGGCAAAACCATAAACATAGGATCAAGTTTTGTCAATTACAGAGCTTTCATATTCTGAGGCTAATAAACTTAAAATAAAATATACATACTTTTCCACATAAATTCTACTATAATTCCACTATTATTGGATTCATAAGGCCTTTTTCTTTCATTTAAGTAAATGTCATTAATTGAGTAAATTAATATGGACTGGGATAAAAATATGTGCAGTTTGGTATTTAGTTTCAGTTTCTATAAGGGGAAAAATATGAGAAAAGTTTTACTGAGAACTGGGGATTTTTTTCTTCAAAGAAAAAACACTTCTTCCTTAATTATCCTACTAATCTCTCTCGTCACTTCTATTATTCTCCCCACTCTGAGGAAATAAACAATTTTTATGGTACAGAATGACAAACTATATAGTGTACATATTAATTTATTTTTAGTAAATGCCACTGAGATTTAATCAATTACTGTGTTGGCTTTATTATTTTATTTAGGAAAGGTAAATATACACACACACACACACAAACACAGAGTACAATATCATGGTTTTTATGTTTTATGTCTTTAGTCATAGTCCCATATTCTCATTTTGCCTTAAGATTTTATCTTCCATAACAGGATTTCTTTTTCTTTTCTTTTTTTTTTTTAACAGACAGAGTCTTGCTCTGTCACTCAGGCTGGAGTGCAGTGGTGCAATCCTGGCTCATTGCAGCCTGGACCAACTGGCCTCAAGGGATTCTCTCCCTTCAGCCTCCCAAAGGGTTGGGATTACAGTGTGAGCCACCATGCCTGGCCAGAAAATATTTTTAAGGGAATATTTTACAAAATATATTGAGTCCCAAAATGTCCAGAGATCTGAAATGAGGTTACTTAGGTCTCATATCTAAAAGCAAGAGTCCTGGAAAACAAATAGGAATCATCCAATATTCCTAATTCTCTTACCTCACCCTGAAAGCATTCCTACAGTTCTTGATCAGGGGTAAAAAACAGGTTTCAAATTATTTCCATGTTAGTAAGAGCAATTGACAATGACTGCTTCGAGAGTTATATTGGTCCAGAGACTGCAGCTTCATCCTCAAATTTTCATGGAGACATTTGCCATTTTGGTCTGTACCATGTTGGTCAAGGAAAGTGGTTCTGAACTGGCTGCAGATTAAAATCATATGGGACATTTTAAATAAATATCATTGCCCAAGCTCTACTCCAAACCAATCCAGTCAGAGTTCCTGGGGCTGGGGCCCAGACATCAGTATGTTTTAAACCTTTCCAGGTGATGTTAATATTAATACACAGCTAGGTTCAAGAAACTTGGTTCCAATTTGAGCCAATATACAGTACTAACTCACTTGCCAGCCAGTAAATCTAACTTTCATTCTATCTTCTGGGACAAAGGTGTATGAAATAATAAAATAGCTCTAATAGAATCATTTGATTTGCAAGTTCTGAACAATTCCATTTTACATAAATCCTACTTCGGCTTATTATACCACACAGTTATGCTTTGTCCACCTTGGTCTACCTGTGTATCAGTAACTGCCCCGAACACCTGAGACTTGTAACATCAGTACTGTGCCCAATCAACTGAAAAAGACAGATTGTGAAAATTGTAAGAAAACTATATTCATCGTGCAATTCTAAATTCTTCTTTTAAGATGTTTTCATATTTTTGTTCATGATGTACATTTCCTGATAACTGTATGCAATTCCAAAAAGTAAAGCAGATATATACATATATATATATATAAATAATACATATATATATGTGTGTTTGCTTAACTAGGAAATATTACTACCGACCTTTGAAATCAGTTCTCCTAAAATAAAAATCATGCCTCTATTCTCTTTTCTCCCTGCCTCTATTCTTTCACAGAGGTATCATAATCCTGAATTTAGTGCTTATAATAATATTTTTTCATTTTCTTTTTCCCATATTCACATATCCCTAAACAACATAGAATATTATTTTGTATATTTTTATGTTGTAATTCCCAAATGTGATAATAATGTTTGGAATGTTCCCATTTTTATTTCTCTAAACATCTTATACATACTTATTTTATAATCTTTATCTGCTAATTTCAATATCTAAGTTTCTTGGTCATTAAAAAGTATCCTTTTTTCCTCCCTAATTTTTGCTTATGGTACTTTTATTCTTCTGCTGCTGTGTAACTTTGGATCCTGAACTTTAATTCAGGGAATCTTGATATGAAGTCAGCCTGTGAATCCTTTTTTGCCATTACCTTCTTCTAGAAAGGCAGTGTATTTACCTCTGTCATGTGGCCCAAGTTGCAACCAATTCAGAATGTCTTTAAGTGAGTTTTGTGGTATAGAATTTTATGGACTATGTGGGTAGCAAAAATAGGAACTCATATCATAAGCCAGGGCAGGAATGAAGTTATGAAATCTCATTGTTAACTTTAGAAAAAATTCTTCCCTGAACCCAAGTCTAGAAAGACAATTTTCCTTGTCATTGGCCTCTGACAGGAGGTTTGTTTTTGTCCAATTCATCTTTTTTATAGGAAGTGTAGATTTTGCCTTTGTATGGGGTCTTTCCTGTTCCATCTTTGCCTGTTCCCTGTTCCACTCCTTTCTGAGAACTAAGGACTTATCTCCTTCTCCATTCCCAGATGTAAAGGTGCCAGTCTCTTGGATACTAAGAAAGAAAAAGAATTTTTCTAATTTTTTATTATTTTATGTTTTTAGGTTTTGTGGTACATGTGGAGGATGTGCAGGTTTGTTACATAGGTAAATGTGTGCCATGGTGGTTTGCTGCACCTATCAACCCATCACCTAGGTATTAAGCGCAGCATGCATTAGTTCTTTTCCCTAATGCTCTCCCCACCTCCACTCTCCCCCGACAAGTGCCAGTGTGTGTTGTTCCCCTCCCTGTGTCCATGTGTTCTCATTGTTCAGCTCCCACTTATTAGTGAGAACATGCAATGTTTGGTTTTCTGTTCCTGCATTAGTTTGCTGAAGATAGTGGCTTCCAGCTTCATCCATGTCCCTGCAAAGGACATGATTTCATTCCTTTTTATGGCTGCATAGTATTCCATAGTGTATATGTAGCACATTTTCTTTATCCAGTCTTTCACTGATGGGCATTTAGGTTGATTCCATGTCTTTACTATTGGTGCTGCAATGAACATACATGTGCATGTATCTTTATAATAGAACGATTTATATTCCTTTGGGTATATAACCAGTAATGGAATTGCTGGGTAAAATGGTACTTCTGGTTCTAAGTCTTTGAAGAGTCGCCACACTGTCTTCCACAATTGTTGAACTAATTTACATTCCCACCAATAGCATAAAAGCATTCCTATTTCTCCGCAACCTCGCCAGCGTTTGTTGTTTCTTGACTTTTTAATAATTGCCATTCTGACTGGCATGAGATGGTATCTCATTGTGGTTTTGATTTGCATTTCTCTAATGATCAGTTATGTTGAGCTTTTTTTCATATGTTGGCTGCATGTATGTCTTTTTTTTGAGAAGTAGCCTGTTCATATTCTTTTCCCACTTTTTAATGCAGCCGTTGGTTTTTTCCTTGTAAATTTGCTTAAGTTCCTTATAGATCCTGGATATTAAACCTTTTTCAGATGGATAGATTGCAAAAATTTTCTCCTGTCTGTAAGTTGCCTATTCACTCTGACGATCCTTTCCTTTGCTGTGCAGAAGCTCTTTAATTAGGTCCCATTTGTCAATTTTTGCTTTTGTTGCAATTGCTTTTGGTGATTTCATCATAAAATCTTTGCCCATGCCCATGTTTTGCATGGTATCGCCTAGATTTTCTTCTAGGGTTTTTATAATTTTGAGTTTTACATTTAAGTCTTTAATTCATCTTGGGTTAATTTTTGCATAAAGTGTAAAGAAGGGATCCAGTTTCAATTTTCTGCATATGTCTAGCCAGTTCTCCCAGCACTATTTATTGAATAGGGAATCATTCCCCCATTGCTTGTTTTTGTCAAGTTTGTCAAAGATCAGATAGTTGTAAGTGTGTGGGCTTATTTCTGGATTCTCTATTCTGTTCTATTGATCTATGTGTTTGTTTTTGTACCAGTACCATCCTGATTTGGTTACTATAGCTTTGTAATATAGTTTGAAGTTGGGTGGCATCATGCCTCCAGCTTTGTTCTTTTTGTTTAGGATTGTCATGGCTATACGAGCTCTTTTTTGGTTCCATATTAATTAAAACTTTTTTTTCTAATTCTGTGAAGAATATCAATGGTAGCTTAATGGGAATAGCATTAAGTCTATAAATTTCTTTGGGCAGTATGGTGATTTTCATGATATTGATTCTTCCTATGCAACAGCATGGAATGTTTTTCCATCTGCTTGTGCCCTCTCTAATTTCCTTGAGGCATGGTTTGTAGTTCGCCTTGAAGAGGTCCTTCACTTCCTTTGTTAGCTGCATTCCTAGGTGTTTTATTCTCTGTGGCAATTGTGATGGGAGTTCATTCATGATTTGGCTCTCTGCTTGCCTGTTGTTGGTGTGTAGGAATACTTGTGATTTCTGCACATTGATTTTGTATCCTGAGATTTTGCTGAAGTTGCTCATCAGCTTAAGAAGCTTTTGGGCTGAGTCAGGGATTTTGTAGATATAGGATCATGTCATCTGCAAACAAAGACAATTTGTTTTCCTCTCGTCCTTTATTTGAATACCCTTTATGTATTTCTTCTGAGTGATTGCCTTGGCCAGAACTTCCAACACTATGTTGAATAAGATTGGTGAGAGAGGGCATCTTTGTCTTGTGCCAGTTTTCAAGGGGAATGCTTCCAGCTTTTGTCCATTCAGTATATTGGCTGTGGGTTTGTCATAAACGGCTTTTATTATTTTGAGGTATGGTCCTTCAATACCTGGCTTATTGAGAGTTTTTATCATGAGGATGCTGAATTTTATTGAAGGCCTTTTCTGCGTCTATTGAGATAATCATGTGGTTTTCGTCTTTAGTTCTGTTTATGTAATGAATTATGTTTATTGATTTCCGTATGTTGCACCAGCCTTGCATACTGGGAATAAAGCTGATTTGATCATGGTGGATAAGCTTTTTGATGTGCTGCTGGATTCAGTTCGCCAATATTTTATTGAGGATTTTTCCATCAATGTTCATCAGAGATATTGTCCTGAAGTTTTCTTTTTCTGTTATATCTGTGCCAGGTTTTGGTATCAGGATGATGCTGGCCTCATAAAATGAGTTAGGGGCCGGGTGCAGTGGCTCATGCCTGTAATCCCAGCACTTTAGGAGGCTGAGGCGGGCAAATCACGAGGTCAGGAGATCATGGCCATCCTGGCCAACATGGTGAAGCCCCATCTCTACTAAAAACAATACAAAAATTAGTTGGACATGGTGGCACATGCCTGTAATCCCAGCCATTTGGGAGGCTGAGGCAGGAGAATCGCTTGAACCCGGGAGGCGGAGGTTGCAGTGAGCCGAGATTGCGCCACTACACTCCAGCCTGGCGACAGAGCAAGACTCCATCTCAAAAACAACAGCAACAAAAAAAAGAGTTAGGGATGAGTCCCTTCTTTTCAATTGTTTGGACCAGCTCCTCTTTGTACCTCTGGTAAAATCAGCTGCCCTAAATAGCAGTACTTTCAGTTTTATCAGTTGGTTTCCAGCCTCCTCTTCATAGATCTATGGCTCCTGTGGCTTCCCCTTAGCTTCCTGAAAGCTGAGCTATGTAATTAAATACCTGTTGGTCATATTTATCCAGCATATCTCGGTGATTTGTAACAAGAGGTTTTTTCAGAGGAGTTAGCCTGATTTATCACTGTAAACAGATGTGCCCTATTATTACTGAGGGTCTTGATGATGAAGCTTCTGGTAATGAAGTGTATCATCCACCTTTTCATCTATTCATTCACTTGACATATAGTAATTGAATATCTCCTCTGTGTCTTTCCTCTGTACTCTGGGGATAAAGTGGTCATCGAAAACTGTTGCTACTGTCAAGGAGCTTACATTCTAGTGAAAGAGACAAGCAACAAATTAAATGTGTATGTGTGTATATATGTATATGTGTGGTACACAAATACATGCTATACACTATACACACATATACATGAACATACAATATTTTCAAGTAACTGTCAGTTCTCAGAAAAGTAAATCAGGGTCATGGGTTAGAATGTGGCAGGTGATATTTTAGACACGGTCGTCTCCTCAGAGGAGGAGACATTGATCAGATAGAAAAATAGTGAGTGAGCTAAGTAGATGGAGATGGGTAAGATGAATGCTTCTGGCAGAAGCAATATTAAGTGCAAAGACTTCATGATAGGGATTGGGATATTTTTATCAGGTTAAAGAAAAACTCTGGAGAATATAGATCCTTTTATAGGAAATACAGTTTTGGAACACTATATTAGCATGTTAGTCACCAAGTAGGTAGAGATGTCCTGATTATTTCACTCATAGTCCAATTGATTCTTCAGCCAAAAAAAAATCAAATACATATTAGGTATTGTATGAGACATGAAAGCTAAACATCAGTAACATGATATGTTCATAGTTTAATTGGGAAGAAGGCAAAGGACAACAGTGTGGAAAGTCACAACATAATCTCAAGAGATACTTTAATTACTATTATCCTATAATTTTCAGGAAAATAATGTTGGACATTATGTTTTACTCTTTTGAATTTATTAATAATTTTTAAGAGCTTTAAAATTGTAACTATATTATATGTGTATGTAAGCATTAATATTGGATGTATTTTTATCAAACTGCTGGAATTTACCAAAAATTACTGGGATTCTTTTATCAGTCTCTCTTGGTTTCTGACCACTACGACATCAACACAGATTACCTTTAACTTTTTTCTCAAAACAAGAGTACAAAAAAAGAATAGCTCTTTTACAAACAAACATACATAGACATTTTGCAAAAGAAGACATACAAATAGCCAACAGGTATATAAGAAGGTGCTCACCTTCACTAATCATCAGGGAAATGCAAATCAAAGCTGCAATGGGTTATCACCTTACACATGTTAGGATAACTATTATCAAAAAGTCAAAAGATAACAACTATTGGCTAGGGTGTTGAGAGAAGGAAACCCTTGTGAATTGTTAGTGGAATGCAAATTGGTACAGCATTTGGGAAAACAGTGTGGAGATTCTTCAAAAAATTAAAAATCAAACTACCATATGATCCAGCAATCTCACTACTAGTTGTATATCGGTAAGGAATAAAATGAGTATCTTGAAGAGATATCGACAGCATTCTGTTAAAATGTAACAGAAGCACAGTAAAGGTGTCTACATGTACATAGCAAAATATCATATTAAAAGGTAAAATGGTGAAGACATCTCTTGACTTAAAAACCAACAATATGGTAGAGTTAATAAATGATGGCATGGTTTTAGTAACGCTGTGATGCTTGTCATATCACCTGCAACATCCAAGTTGTACATCACCTTTATTGAGAATATATGTTCTTTTCAAAATGATTACATGGTTCTAATAGTGTATCAATTATATTTGGAAAATAACTGAAAGCTTATTCTGCATATCTTATTATTAAAAATAAAAAGTTATACTCATTTTAGGGGATATAAATGTACATTTTACCAAAGGGTGAAGAAACCTGGGGAAAGCCCAGCAGTGTCCTTGAGTTGAAGAGATAGACATGGAAATATAGGAAGATGAAGGTATCTGGAGTTTTGATGGGAGGGTAGAAAAGAGAGAATTGCAGTGAAAGAAAACTCTGAAGATCTGCAGAGTCCCATCTCCCTGAGTCTTCATCTGTGTTCTTATCAGAACATACATGTGAGAAAGCTGCCTGAGGTCTAGGAAAGAATTATCTGAAAGAAGCAAGTGGAAAAATCTCCAGGGCTCAATGGGAGCCAGAAAAAAATTGCTGTTTTCATAAGCCAGATTAGAAATACACTATAATACATGAGATATAGGGTGGACTTGTCAGAAGGATGTTGGCTCAGTTGAGAGGCAAAATTAGATCTAGACTAAAGGCTTATGTGGTCCTGCATAAGAAAGTCAAAAACAAGTTTAAAAGGATCAAACCTCGGAGAAAAAACTGGAGAAAACTTTGTTAAGATGTACCCTTATCAGGCCGGGCACGGTGGCTCACGCTTGTTATCCCGACACTTTGGGAGGCCGAGGCGGGCGGATCACGAGGTCAGGAGATTGAGACCATCCTAGCTAACACGGTGAAACCCCTTCTCTACTAAAAAAAAAATACAAAAAATTATCCCAGCATGGTGGCAGGCACCTGTAGTCCCAGCTACTCTGGAGGCTGAGGCAGGAGAACGGCATGAATCCGGGAGGCAGAGCTTGCAGTGAGCCGAGACTGTGCTACTGCACTCCAGCCTGGGCGACAGAATGAGACTCCATCTCAAAAAAAAAAAAAAAAAAAAATACCCTTATCAAACTGCTTGAAACTAGTGATCAAGAGAAAAATTTAAAAGTGGCCAGAGGGAGGGCAAACACACGTTATGCAGAGTAAAACAAAGATAGAAATATAGCATACTTGGCCGGGCGTGGTGGCTCATGCCTGCAGTCCCAGCGCTTTGGGAGGCCGAGGTGGGTGGACCACCTGAGGTCAGGAGTTTGAGACCAGCCTGGCCAACATGGTGAAACCTCGTCTCTACTAAAAATACAAAAGTTAGCTGGATATGGTGGCACGCACCTGGAATCCCAGCTATTCGGGAGGCTGAGGCAGGAAAACTGCTTGAACCCAGGAGGTGGAGGTTGCATTGAGCTGAGATCATGCCATTGCACTCCAGCCTGGGCTACAAGAGCAAAATTCCATCTCAAAAAAAAAGAAAAGGAAAGAAAAGAAAAGAAAAGAAATATAGCAGGCTTTTTGTTGGGAACAGTTCAAATAAGAAGACAGTGGAGCAATATCTTTAAATTACTGAAAAAAAGCTATCAGCCTTAGAGTTTATAATCAGCAAAAAAGTTCAAAAATAAAAGTGAAATAAAAGCTTATTCCAATATACAAGAAGTGAAAGAATTCATCACCAGTAGATGTGCAATTTTAAATGAAATCCTTTAGGTAGAAGGAAATGTTAACAGATAAAAATCTGCATCCACACAAAGGAGTGAAGAAACCAGAAATGGTAAGTATGTGAGTAAATATAAAATGATGTTTCTTTATATTCTGGAGTACTTTAAAAGATAATCAAATCTTCAAATAAAAATAATAAAAAGATTGTGTTATCTATAACAGCTATGGAAATAAACTATATGACAATAGCACAAAGGCAGGGAAAATGGAAATAAATTGTACTATTTTCAAGTCCTTCTGTAAATGAAGTAATATAATATTAATTGAAGGCAGACTGTTATAAGTCATCTCTACTAGAAACCCTAAAGCAAAATTTCATCAAACAAGATGTACATAAATGTATATGAACATCATTAGTCGTCAGAGAAATTCAAATTAAAACGATAATAAAATACTCCTACACATTTTTTTGTAAAATACCACTACATATTAAAATGGCTAAAATAAAAACAAAACTGAAAATATGAAGGGCAGACAAAGATTTAGAGTAACTGGATCTCTCATACATTGCCATGAAAATGTGAAATGATAGAACCAATTTGGAAAATAGTTTAGCAGTTTTTTATAAAGTTAAACATATACTTGCCACATGACCCAGAAATCCCACTATTAGGATTTACCTAAGTGAAATGATTATATTCTTGAATATTTATAGCAGCTGTATTCATAAGTGCCAAAATTGGGAAATGATGACAATATCCTTCAACTGATGAATGGCTAAACTAGTGTAGTATATCCATACAGTGAAATGCTGCTCAGCAATACAAATGAATAAAATACTTATTCATACACATAAACATGGATAAATGCCAAATGTATGTTAGTAAGTGAAAGAAGCCAGACTCCCAAATCTACACACTGTATGGATTCATTTATATAACACTCTGGAAGAGGTAAAAGTACAGCGACAGAAAATTGATGAGAGGTTGCCAAGTGCTGGGGTTGGGAGAGGTAATGAATCAAAAAAAATTTAATGACAACAAGTGTTCTCATTGTTCAATTCCCACCTATGAGTGAGAACATGCGGTGTTTGGTTTTTTGTCCTTGCGATAGTTTGCTGAGAATGATGGTTTCCAGCTTCATCCATGTCCCTACAAAGGACATGAACTCATCGGTGGGGGGGAGGGGGGAGGGATAGCATTAGGAGATATATCTAATGTAAATGACCAGTTAATGGGTGCAGCACACCAACATGGCACATGTATACATATGTAACAAACCTGCACGTTGTGCACATGTACCCTAAAACTTAAAGTATAATAAAAAATAAAATTAAATAAATAAAATTTTAAAAAGTGATAAACAGTACAATGCCTGAAACATCTGAAAAAATCAGATGACACAGTGTTCAATGAAAGCCAGATATAAAATAATATGTATTATGATTAAAAATAAGAAAAGTTATATGAAAAATGCCAGCACAGTCGACATCCAAGTGGCAGCTATAACAGAGCCTGTGGATATTACTTCTCTCTTACTTTTAGCCTGAGTTAATTTCATAATTAAAAAATGTAAATTGAAAAAAATTAATAACAACAACAAAACAAGCCCAAGAGTCCCAATCTTGAACCCACACTTGCTTGATACCAAAGCTACTATGTAACCTGTAATTATATATATATATATATATATATATATATATATATATATATAGTTGTAGATACTTAGTAGGTGTATATATTTATGGAGTACATGAGATATTTTGGTACAGGCATGCAATGATGCAATGTGAAATAAGCACATCATGGGGAATGGGGTATTCATTCCCTTAACCATTTATCCTTTGAGTTACAAACAATCCAATTACACCCATTAAGTGTTTTAAAATGTATAATTAAGTTATTATTAACTATAGTCGCCCTGTTGTGCTATCAAATAGGTCTCATTCATTCTTTCTACTTTTTGGACCCATTAACAATCCTTACCTCCCTACCAGCCCCTCACTACTCTTCCCAGCCTCTAGTAATCATCCTTCTACTCTCTATGTCCATGAGCTCAGTTATTTTGATGTTTAGATCCCACAAATAAGTGACAACATGCAATGTTTGTCTTTCTGTGCCTGGCTTATTTCACTTAACATGATCTTCAGTTCCATCCATATTGTTGAAATGACTGGATGTCATTATTTTTATGGCTGAATAGTACTCCATTGTACTTATGTAATTAACAGAGATCCTGTGATGATATAAGTTCAACACTAATTAAGGAGAGGGAAGTATGAGAGTAATTATTTGGGTAACTCATATTCTAAAAACAGAGTTTTTGTTTTACTTACTTGGTTCTCCTATAGTGCTACTCAGACCACCATTAGCAGCACCTGGGAACTTGTTAAAGTTGTGCATTCTCAGGCTCCATCCCCAGATCTATTGAATCAGAAACTCTTTGGGTGGGGGTGGATTCAATAATCGGTGTTTTAGCGAGTCCTCCAGATGATTCTGATGTGCACTAAAGTTTGAGACCTACAGATCTACATTAATGCATTAGTCCTCATTATTTAAAACAATAAATGCAAATGATTGGGCTGCTCTTGACTGTTCATCTGTAAAGCTACTTGTGAATTGAAAACTGAAATCTCTCATTTCTCCCTGCCCCTCCACAATACATTGTTTATACCTTTATTAAACACACATTTCCTTCACCTTGTATTATATTTCATTCCTGACATGTCTATAACCTTCACTAAAACACCAGTTCCATGGGGCATGGATTCTCATATTTCAAGATTTATAAAGCTCATAGCCAGCATAATCTGAGTAAGGGCAAATCCAGCTGGCCATGAAGGTTAAAATGATTGGGAAGTGTCGGTTTCCAAGGTACATAAAGTTCCAGGCTTGATTCAAGTAAATCAATTACATTTCATAGTCATCATCTTTCCACAATCACCAAAATGAGTGTGGGAGTGTGGCAGCCATGAAAATGTTGCTCTCAGATCTTCTGCTATGGGGAGCATAATTGATCAGTGACTCCAGCTGTTGAGCTCTGAGTCCATTACCATACTTTTCACAGGCTCTTCCTAGCCAATGACGGTATGTACCAGGGTACTAAAGCAGGGATATTCCAGCAAGATACAAGACTTCCCTAGTGAGCAACTTTGGCTGAAGGATTCCTCATCAGCCTTGCTAATAATTTCCTTAAATTACCGTGCAATCTAAGACTTTCCCTACCTAACATTCCTTCCTTCCATCTCTCCTTCATGGTGTTGAAATTGTATTGTGGTCTGATAGCTCCCTCCTCCTTTCCTTCATATCCATTTTTCCCAATAAATCTTGCTTTGTTTAATCCTGTCTTAGTGTCTACTTCTCTGAGAATCTGAGCTAACTTTGAGAGGATCGTGTCTGGTTTGAATTCCATTAATAGTTGTTCTTCCCTAAGCAATTGTATTGTTTTTAATGTATGGGGAATATTACCTGGATAAACGACTACTTCTTCTTTGCAGGTTGGCTGCTAGAAAGTTGAGAACAAAAGTATGACTCTGTGTTATGAGCCAGTTATTGCTTTTCTTTAAATTTTGAGCCCCCTTTATTCATAAATGATTTTATTTCATTTTTAATTTAATTTTACTGATTTTTGTAAGCTGCATTAAATAATTTCTGAATGAAGCCCGAGTAAAGATAATCCAAACAATACTCAAATTTGAAGAAGCTGCCATGTTCATCCAGTTTTATGGGCTATGTACTCCATGGCTTGAGCTGGATGCTCAAATTGAATGATGCCATCTGAAGTTGTGTCCTGGTCCTGGTTGGCACATGCCCAAAGGTGGAAAGAACATCCTAATGGAAAACCCACATAGTGACATGTGGAAATTCAGTCAAGCAGACAATCTGATTGGGTAAGAGTATATATTTGGGGAGTGGTAACCATACTAGAAAATTAAAAGTTAGAAACCCACTTATCAAAGTTAAGCTAGTGTGATCTGGAGATCCCTGAAACAGGAATGCCACAATGGAGAAAATTTCAGAAGCCCTGAGTACTGGTGGTAGGAACTCCATAGGACATAACAGATAAACCTGAAACAAACTGGCTTAAACCAAAAGGTTAATTTAATAAGCCATGTAATCAGATTGTTCAGGAGGAGATAGGCTTTAGATGAAGCTCTACATATGACTCAAACAATGTTACTGGGACTTTGAGAATGTACAGATGTCATTTTTGGCTGCTCAGAAAGTGAAGTGGCTTTCTAATTTTGGAGAACCTTTAAACTAAGATTCTCAGTAGGTGATAGTGCATCTCCCAGTGACAGGTGCTTAAAGGTAAAATCTGTCCTCTTCTCATCTCCTGGTGGCTGGAGCATGGAAATCAACACTCAGATATTATCATCAAGGATTCTCTTTTTTAGCCTAGTGACCCAAAGGAAAATGATTTTATGATTTGCTTTTCTGCATCTAGCTATGGTGCCTGTGTGTCATGGAGGAGATTGTGGACAGTGGCAGCAGATACATTTGTAAATAAGATTTTTTTTCTGCAACATTACTCAACTCCTTAGTTCCTTCTCATTTCCTGGGCCTGATTCTCTGGTTCTCCCCTCAACTCTTTGAGCTACTAGTAATATTCTTCCAATAAAATTCTGTTTAATTTGCCAGAATTAAATAGAGATGCATTCAGGTTTGAGATGCATTCAGACCACCTGATATACCTGGCTCTCTATCTAGTTTTCAGTCTCTTTTCCTCAATATTAGAACCAATGCAACAGCCATTACATCCTGGGGATACACACTTCCTTGTTCAGGTTTAGCACAAAACATGTCTGATTTTCTAGGGAGTTACATAAATGAATGAATAAACACAGTTTTTAATTCTTTATATCTTTGGATCAATTTGAAGTCAGGTACTGATAGCTAAATGTTAGTGATTGATTTAAAATGCAATTGTAGTAGATTTTAGGTTATAATGAAATGGGTTTAATAATAAATTGTTATTATAAAATAAATGCTTTAGAACTCAGAGGAATATGTTGATTCTAAACATGAGGATTGGATCATGAACACAGATAAAATGTAAGGCCCAAGTGCCTAAAGGAATTTATTTCAGCACTAGGGTTTTCATGCAACACAGCTCTTAAAAAAATAAAATATGTCCAACACTATGAGCTTTTATTGACATTAATAGAAATTTCTGGCCAGGTGCGGTGGCTCACACCTGTAATCCCAGCACTTTGGGAGGCCAAGGTTGGCGGGCGGATCACCTGAGGTCAGGACTTCAAGGCCAGCCTGGCCAACATGGTGAAACCCTGTCTCTACTAAAAATACAAAAAATTAGCTGGGCGTGGTGGCAGGCGCCTGTAATCCCAGCTACTTGGGAGGCTGAGGCAGGAGAATCACTTGAACCCGGGAGGTGAAGGTTGCAGCAAGCTGAGATCGCGCCAGTGCACTCCAGCCTGGGTAACAAGAGCAAAACTCCATCACACACTCACACACACACACACACACACACACACACACACAAAAGTAAAAGGAAATTGCTTTCGTACATTAGGTGTTAACTATTGCCCAAAAATATTAAAATAATACTACTTCAAAAAAGTGTCACTTTCAATTTGAATTATTGATAATTGAAGCATTTTCTTTTTCTTGTAAGTGTTAAACCTGGAAGTAGAATGGCTAGTGGGAGCAAATGTTGAATTGGCCGGAAGAAAGCTGTTTGTTATATTCTTGAATACTTTTATGACAATGAAAAAAATTACTTGACTCTTTTGTGTCTGGGCCTCCTCAAATCTTAATAGCATTTTATTTAGTAAGGTTGGTTTTGAGGAAAACATTAAATTGAGTACAGTGAATGCTACTGCTCCTGGGACTGATGCATGATTACTATCAACACAGCTATTTAGGTATGATACTTTAAAATCATCATGAAATTCCATGGGCGGGTATTAGAAACTACTCATTATAAATGTTGATAGTTTCATTGAGAAGATATTTCAGCTTAGTCAGTCACTCCAAATAATATTTATTTTGCCCTATTGAATATTAAACACTGTACTAGGTCCAGCAGTTGACTAAGTAAAAGTATCTCCACTCAGTCAACTCATGGTATGGTCACAAGGTAAAAATAATTAAAAATCGATGTTAAACAGCAATGATAAAAATTATGTAATA
Organism: Symphalangus syndactylus; assembly: GCF_028878055.3. Classification (NCBI taxonomy): domain Eukaryota; kingdom Metazoa; phylum Chordata; class Mammalia; order Primates; family Hylobatidae; genus Symphalangus; species Symphalangus syndactylus. The sequence continues at coordinate 41,711,924 of NC_072447.2, read as the reverse complement.
ACTCTGCTTAAGGGACTAGAGTGATAATAAAAATAACAATGTCAATATATCTATTATGCTACTCATAAGAGCTGACATTTACTGCATGCTTACCATGAAACAGGTATTATTCTAAGAGCTCTCTTTCTGTCTCTCTCTCTCTCTCTATATATATATAAATGTGTGTGTGTGTGTGTGTGTGTATATACATGGTTTGTGTATCCCTTATCTGAAATGCCTGAGACCAGAAGTGTTTCAAATTTCAGATTTTTGGAATATTTAGGTATACATGATGAGATATCTTGGGGATGGGACCCTATTCCAAATATAAAATTCATTTATGTTTAGTATACACCTTATACACATAGCCTGAAGGTAATTTTATGCAATATTTTGAAATAATTTCGTGCATGAAACAAAGTTTTCACTGCATTTTCACTGTGATCCATCATCTAAGGTCAGGTGTAGAATTTTCTACTTGTGATGTCATGTTAGTACTCAAAAAGTTTCAGATTTTGAAACATTTCAGGTTTCAGATTTTTGGATTAAGGGTGCTCAGTGTCTATCATTGAATTATCACAACAATCCTATGAAGATGTTGCTATTTTCTTTACAGTTAGGAAACCAAGACACTGAGAGGTTAAGTAACTTTCCTGAGGTTATGCAACTAGTAAGAGGCAAAATAAACCAACTCCAACAACCTGGTTTCAGAGTCTGAGCCCATAACCGCAAGGCTATATTGCCACTCTGAGGAATCAGAGATGCCTTTGCAAAGGAGGTAACACATGAACTGAATCTGGAAGTATATTTAGGATTGAGCCAGGCAGATGCAGGTGAAAGACATTTCAGGGAGAGGGAGTAGCATGCGTATGGGTAGATAGAACAGGTTATATCCAGACTACTTACAAGTAATTTACTATGTCTGTAGCCCAAGTAACATTTGAAGAAACCAGAGGTGGGGAGACAAGTTAGGACATTATAACTCTAATCCAGTTAAAAGATAATGAAGGACCAGACTATGTTAGTGCTACCATATAATATGTGGAATGGAACACATATTATGTGCTAAATTCTGTAGAAAATACAAAACTGAATGGGACATAAACTTGTCCTCGAACAGTTGATATTCATTTGGATATAGAGATGGGATATAGTCGATTCATCAAATTTTGATGGAAATACTAGCTCTGACAAGGTTGTCAAACAGCCTCTCCAATAAAACAAGAGGGAAAATTGACCTTCACCAGCAGAAAGAGAGAAAAATATGCTAATTTTAACATTGATAAGTGTAGGATCATTTTAAGGATAAAACATGATTTCCATGACTACACAATCAGAAATAACCAGCTTTGAAGCAGTTGCCAGAAAAAATTTCCAAGATTTATTATGGACTCAAAGTTAAATTTGTCAGCAATATAATTCTTTTAAGAAACGAGGGATGAAAATGGGATATATACACTGAAGCAGAGGCTCTAAAAACAGCAAGTTTTCTTCCCACAGCTGTTAGCAGTGGTCAGATATTATGAGAATATTATGTCTGCCCTGGGGCTTTGAAATTGATATCGGCAATTTGGAAAGGGTACAGAACGTGGTAAAGGGCTTAGGAAATAGGTGCACTGAGCAAGGGTTAAAGTTAGCTCAGAAGCTACACTGACCCCTGCAAACGTGCCAAGAACAGCCTCACATCTAGAAAAGACACAGGCTCTATTGGCTTAGATTCTAAAAGTTTCAACTAGTTTGACTGGAAATTGCTTTGAATATGCATTCTTCTTTTATGCTGTAAAATTTCCTGGAAAATTAAATACAGCATGCATTTAAATGAAGTGCCGTAAGTATTAAAATTAAAGATGGAAGGGCTTGGGCATCAAGAAAATTATAATTTTTCTCTAATATCATTATCTCAGCCCAGTTGAACACATCTAGGATTTTATATCACTATTAAAATACTTTGAAACAAATTAACATTTACTAAAGAAGCTTTATGACCTTTCATTTAGAAAATTCTGACTTTGCAATTTTCATGTTACACTAACAATCAAGTATGTTTACTCACAGAAGTTTAACTCATTAAAACCATTCTATACATACATATGCATATGTATACATATACACTTTTACATCATAGATATATGGACTTCATTAACAAACACTGGCTAATGTTTTCAATATACTTTTATAAAGTGTTTATTGTATGTTAGGACCCCTTCAAGGTGTTTGGGATATATCAGTGAAAAAAATAGGCAAAATTTACTGCCTTCCTGGAGTTGACATTCTACTAAGATAGGATAGACACTGAAAAATACATACAGTAAATAAATAAATGATCTAGCATGTTTTAACTGATGATTGCTGTAGTAAAAAAAAGAAACCAAATAGAGCAGAGTTAGGGAAATCAGGAGAGCTGGGCGTGCTGAGAACAAGGTACGATATTAAATACAGTGGTCAGGAGTAGGCATCTTTGGGGAGGTGGGACTTGAGCAAAGACACAAAGGATAGAAAAAAGACAGACATAAGGGAAGTACACAAAACTCTTCTGTAAGGATGTTCTAGGCAGAGGAAACAGCTAGTGCAAATACCCTCAGGCAAGACACAAGTGCAAAGACCCTAAAATGCCTCATGTTTGTGAGCAACAGCCAATGTGCCTGGGACAGAGTGAACAAGGAATAGACAAAAGATGAAATCAGAGAATTAGGGAACGCAAACCATGTAGGGTCTTGCAGGCCATGGTAAACCTTGACCTGTTCTGAATAAAATGGAACTGCTGGAGGGTTTTGAGCAGAGACATGATGTGATTTCTGTTTTAAATGGACCATACTGGGGAGAGACATCAGCAAAATGGCAGAATAGGACTTTCCTGCACTTGTTTCTGCAAAAAAACTTCCATTTGAACAATTATTCATGCATAAAAATACCTTTACAAGAGATTGGGAAACCAAGGAAGAGATTACAGCACCTGGGTATAGCACATACATTTTTAAAAGACACAATTAAGAAGAGTAGGGAGGGCAATTTGACATTACCCACTTCATCCTTCCCTCAACCCCCAGCAGCACAACATGGAGGGAGAAACTTTCTGCTTAAGGGAAGAAGAGGGAAGTGAGCACTTTGCTGTGAGGTCCAATACTGGACGTGCCCCCATTAAAACCCAGTACGGGGCAGGCCCCTATGACCCCAGACTCCAGGCTTTACCTGAGATTGAGCTTCCCAAGGTCTGTCACAGGAACCAGCTAGGATCCTGCAGCCCCAGGCATCAGATGAGCTGCACTACCACCAGGCTGACACCAGTAGCCTCAGGCTCAGTATACCAAAATCTATGGGACAGAGAAAAAGTGGTTCTGAGAGGGCAGTGTATACCAATAATTGCTTACATTAAAAATGAAGAAATAGTTTACTATGAATTTAAAGGGTACATGAATATTTGGAAATTTGACTATAACCACTGTAGGAATAAGTCAGCTATTCTGATTAGTAGGAAGGAGTCACATTCTCAGTGCTACAAACTTGTCCTACTTTAAGTTATTCATTGTGGGAAGAAGATACCTTTCTTCTAAGGTTGAATAATACATATAGTCTGTGCTGCCTAAAAATGTGTCCACTGGCCACATTTGGCTATTTAAATTTAAATGAAAATTAAGTAAAACCAAATAAAAATAAAAATTTAGTTCCACAATCAAAATAGCCATATTTCACTTGCTTTATAGCCACACGTGGCTAATGACTATGCATTAGATGGAACAGATAGAGAATAATAACATTTTAATTCACTTTATTTCTTTCTCTTTCCTAAATTGCTCTGGTTGGGACTTCCAGTACTATGTTGAATAGAAATGGTGAAAGTTGGCATCCGTGTCTTCTTCCTGATTTTAGAGGAAAAGCTTACAACTTTCCACCATTAAGTATAATGTTAGATTTCAGCTTGTCATCTATGACCTTTATTATGTTGAAGTACATTCCTTCTATACCTAGTTTGTTGATCAGTTTTATCATGAAATAATGTTGAATTATTTCCAGTGCTTTTTCTACTCCTATTAAAAAGATCATGTGATTTTTAGTATTAATTTCATTAACGTTGGGTATTACATTCATTGATCTGCATATATTGAACCATCCTTGTAACCCCAAGGATGATGCAATAGATGAATGTTTGTTTCCTCCACTCCCCAAATTTCATATGTTGGAAACTAATCCCCAATTTCATGGTATTTGAAAGAGTGGTGTTTGGGATGTGATTAGGTTATGAGAATGGAGCTCTCATGAATGTGATTAGTGCCCTTATAAAGAGACACCAGAGACCTCTCTTGCTCTTTCTGCCAAGTGGCGAGGCAGCAATAAGATGGCCATCTCTAAATTGGGAAAAACGGCCTCACCAGACATAGAATCTGCTGGTGCCTTGAGCTTGGACTTCCTAGCTCCCAGAACTGTAAGAAATTAATTTCTATTTTTTTATAAGCCAGTCAACCTATGGTATTTTGTTACAGCAATTTGAATGGGCTATGATGAATAAACCCCACTTGATCATGGTGCATAATATTTTTAATGTACTACTGAATTTTGTTTGCTAGTATTTTTTGAGGATTTTTGAATATATTCATCAAGGATATTAGCCTTTAATTTTCTCTTCTTGTAATATCTTTGTCTGGCTTTGGTATTATGTAATGATGGTATCATAAAATATGTTTGGCAGTCTCCCCCTCTCTTCAGCACTTTTGAAGTGTTTGACAAGAACCGGCATTAATTCTTCTTGAAATGTTTGGTATAATTCACTAGTAAAGCCATCTGGTCAGGGGCTTTTCTTTTTCGGAGGCTTTTGATTATTGATTCAACCTCCTTACTCATTATTATTCTGTAAAGATTTTTATGTCTTCATAATTCAGTCATGGCAGGTTGTATGTACATAGAAATTTGCCCATAATCCTAATAATAAAGAAGTAAAATTATTTCTCTTTTCAGATGTTATGATCCTATATACAGAAAACCTAGACTCCACAGAAGAATATTAGAACTAGTTTTTAAATTCAGTAAATTTGCAGACTACAAAATCAACAGAGAAAAATCAGCTTTTTACACACTAACAATGAACTGTCCAAAAAGGATATTAAGAAAACTGTCCCTTTTACAATAGCATAAAAGAAAATAAAATACTTAGGAGTAAACTTAACAGAGGAGGTGAAAGACTTATGCACTGAAAACTACAAAAGACTGATAAAAAAAATTTACAGGAAATAAGTAAATGGGAATATATCCCATTTTAATGGATTGGAATAATTGATGTTAAAATATCCATACTACCCAGTGGCCTACAGAGTCAGTGCTATCCCTGTCAAAATTCCAATGGCATTTTTTATAGACATAGGAAAACAATCCTAAAATTCATATGGAGTGATAAAAGACACAGAATAACTAAAATAATCTTGAGAAAGAACAAAGCAGGAAGCATAATACGTCCTGATTTCAAAATATATTATAAAGCTACAGTAATCAAAACAGTTTTGTACTGTCATAAAAACAGACATACAGACCAATGGAACAGAATAAAAAGCCCAGAAATAATCCAATGCATATAGTCAAATGATCTTTGACAAGGGTGGCAATAATGCACAATGGGGAAAGGATAGTCTTTTCAACAAACAGTGTTGTGGAAACTGGATATTGATGTGAAACAGAAAAGAAAGAGAGAGAGAGAAAAGGAAGGAAGGAAGGGAGAAAGAGAGAAAGAAAGAAAAAAGAAAGAGAGAAAGAAAGAAAGGGAGAGAGAGAAAGAAAGAAAGAAAAAGAGAGAGAGAAAGAAATTTAACCTCTACTTTAAACCATACACTAAAATCAGCTTAAAAAGAAATACTGAAATGTAAGGGCTGAAAATGCAAAACTCCTAGAAGAAAACAGAAGAAGAGCTGCTATACATTTGTCATGGCAGTAAATTATTGGCTATGACACCCAAAGCACAGGCAACAAAAGGAAAAATAGACAAGTGGGCCCACATCAATCTAAAAAGCTTCTGCACAGAAACAATCAACAGAATGAAAAGTCTACAGAATGGGAAAAAATTTGTCAACTGTATATCTGACAAGGGATTAATAATATCCAAAATATATAAGAAACTCATACAATTCAACTGCAACAACAACAAACAACCCAATTTAAAAAATGGGCTAAAGTCCTGAAAATATATTTCTCCAAAAAAGACATACAGATGGCCAACAGGCATATGAGAAGGTAATCAACATCATTAATCATTAGGGAAATGCAAATCAAAGCTACAATGAGATCTATCACTTCACACATAATAGGATAGCTACTATCAAAAAGACTCACACCTGTAATCCCAGCATTTTGGGAGGCCGAGGCGGGCGGATCAAGAGGTCAGGATATCGAGACCATCCTGGCTAACATGGTGAAACCCCGTTTCTACTAAAAATACAAAAAATTAGCCGGGCGTGGTGGCGGGCGCCTGTAGTCCCAGCTACTCGGGAGGCTGAGGCAGGAGAACGGCGTGAACCCAGGAGGCGGAGCTTGCAGTGAGCCGAGATCGTGCCACTGCACTCCAGCCTGGGCGATAGAGTGAGACTCCATCTCAAAAAAAAAAAAAAAAAAAAAAAAAAGACAAGAGCCAACAAGTGTTGGCAAGGGTGAGGAGAAAACAGAACCATTATACACTGTTGGTGGGAGTGGATATTGATACAGTCATAATGGAGAAAAGTATGGAGGTTCCTCAAAATTAAAAAATAGAACTATCACATGATCCAGCAATCTCACTTATGTGTATATACACAAAGGAAATAAAATCAGTATCTCTAAGAGATGTCTGCATTCCCATGTTCATTGCAGCATTATTTAAAATAGTCCATGTATGGAAAAAAACCCAAGTGGGCATCAACTCATGAATGGATAAAGATAATGTGGTTTACATATCTAGTGGAATATTATTCAGCTTTTAAAAAAAGAAAATCCTTTCATTTGCTAGATCATGTAGGAACTGAAAGGACAATATGCTAAGTGAAGTAAGCCAGCCATAGGACAAATACTGCATGATTTCACTTATATGAGGTATCTATAATAGTCAAATTCATGGAAGGAAAAGTATACAATAGTGATTGGCAGGGTTGGAAAGTGGGGGAAATTGAGAGTTGTTCAATGGGTATAAAGTACGTTATGCTAGATGAATAAGTTCTAGAGATCTGCTGTACAACATGGTGCCTATAGTTAACAATATGGTATTTTGTACTTCAAAATTTAAGAGAGTAGATCTCATGATGTTATGTATTCTTTTTTTTTTTTTTTTTTTTTTTTTTTTTTTAGATGGAGTCTCACTCTGTCACCAGACTAGAGTGCAGTGGCACGATCTCAGCTCACTGAAACCTCCGATTCCCTGGTTCAGGTGATTCTCCTGCCTCAGCCTCCCGAGTAGCTGGGATTACAGGCACGTGCCACCACGCCCAGCTAATTTTTGTATTTTTGGTAGAGACAGGGTTTCACCATGTTGTCCAGGAGGGTCTCGATCTCCTGACCTCATGATCCACCTGGCTTAGCCTCCCAAAGTGATGGGATTATAGGCGTGAGACACCATGCCTGGCCCATTTTATGTATTCTTAACACACACACACACACACGCACACACACACACACAACAATCAACCAATGAAACACACACAAAGGGATGCAACAAAACTTTGGGAGGTGTTGAATATGTCTATTACCTTGACTGTGGTGATGGGATCATGGGTGTTTGCATATGTCCAAACTCATCACATTTTACATATTATAAATGTGCCATCATTTGCATATCAATTATACTTCAGTAAAGCTGTTTTAAAAAGAAAAAAAAAGGAATATTTCACCATGCCAGAAAATTCTGTTGGATAGCACTGGCTGGGTACTTTTAATGAACATAATATATTAAACATTTGCTGGATGTGCCTAATATTCCTCTTTCTAGATTTTATAGGCTTGGATAATTATAGAAAAATAATGAGAGAGAAAACACAAGCTTCGTACTACTTATGTATTCTAATGAAATACCAGCCTGCATTTTTCCCATTTCTTTTGCATTTGTCTTTCACAGCATTTTTTTTTTTTTTTGGTCTTAACATTTCTTGGTGCTATTTTTTTCCACCACCTAGAATTAGAAATCAATTCTTTTGTTTCAAATGTGAATTCCCTCTCCCCTAATTATAAGCTGCTACTTTATATAACAAAAGAATTGATTTCTGAAAGCTCTAATCAGACATTAGCAAAACTAACAATTGGAATTATCATTCAAATTTATGTCCCTTATAAGCTTTAATGGCCAAGACTAAGATACAGACTTAATTTTAGACTCTTATTCACATTTATCTACTTTTTGCCTTTATATCAATCCTATATGATAGTAGGAATCTTTCTTTGCCTCCTATATTTCAGCTTGCTTTCTCATCCTTTGTGTGCAGTGTTACTTATTTAGACTTCTTGATAACTGAAACAAGTATGTATTTATTCATGTTACATGGTGACTTATCTTCATGAGAAACAAATAAAAATATTACATATCAAATTAATTATTCTAACATGAGTCTGTTTAGATACTTTAGGTAATTTTTACTCATCATCATCTTTTGGGGCTGGGATAATTTGATGTGACCTGGAAAACTAGCTTTGTGGTCTGATCATTTTCCTCTTTACTTTGAGATCCACCTCCTCTTCCTTTCACGTGCTATGCCCTAAACTACAGATCACAGAAGGATGACTCCTGCAAACTACATTCCCAGATTCCTCTCAAATTGCTTCTTTTGGGCTCACCTAACAGGGAGGCACTGGCTGGAGATTGGAGGTGAGAAGCCAGGGTAAGCCTTTGTCTTGGCTTCTGGAGGTAGCTCTGTCAGTGTGTATAGCAACTCTGTGGTTGCAGAGCCCACAAGGCAGCACCTTCCTCTGAGGTCCCAGCTCCCATCTTGCAGCTCCTTCTATGATTCTAGTAGCTCCTGTCAGATGAGCACTTCTTCATGTCTCCAAATTCCCCTTGGTAGCTACTCCTGCTGCTCCCTCAAAAAGCCCTTCTTTTAAGTTTTCAGCTCCTGTGAAGGGAACTCAGATCTTGGGCTCTGGTAACATCAGCTCCTTCTTTTTTATTATCTATTTATTTATTTATTTATTTTTCGAGTTATTATTTTTTTTAACTTTTATTTTAGGTTCAGGGGTACATGCACACGATTGTTACATAGGCAAATTGTGTATCACAGGGGTTTGGCATACAGATTATTTTGCCACCCTGGTAATAAGCATAGTACCTGATAGGCAGTTTTTTGGTCCTCACCCTCCTCCCACCCTCCACTCACAAATAGGCTCAGATGTCTATTGTTCCTTTTTTGTGTTCATGTGTACTCAGTGCTTCCCACTTGTAAGTACGAACATGTGGTATTTGGTTTTCTCTTCCGGGGTTAGTTTACTTAGGATAATAGCCTCCAGCTGCACCCACGTTGCTGCAAAAAACATGATCTCATTCTTTTTATGGCTGCATAGTATTCCATGGTGTATACGTACCACATTTTCTTTATCCAGTCCACTGTTAATGGGCATTTAGGTTGATTCTGTGTTTTTGCTATTGTAAACAGTGCTGCAATGAACTAACATGTGTATGTCTCTATGATAGAACAATTTATATTCCTTTGGGTACATACTCAATAATCAGATAGCTGGGTCAAATGGTAGTTCTGTTTTAAGTTCTTTGATAAATTCCCAAACCGCTTTCCACAGTGGCTGAATTTATTTACATTCCCACCAGCAGTGGTGGGAATAATGGAATAAGTGTTCCATTTTCTCTACAACCTCACCAGCATCTATTTTTTGACTTTTTAATAATAGCCATTCTGACTGGTGTGAGATGGTATCTCATTGCGGTTTTGATTTGCATTTCTCCAAAGATTAATGATGTTGGGCACTTTTTCATATGCTTGTTGGCCACCTGAATGCCTTCTTTTGAAAAGTATCTGTTCATGTCATTTGCCCACTTTTTAATGGGGTTTTCTGTTTTTTGCTTGTTTGTTTAAATTCTTTATAGATTCTGGATATTAGACCTTTGACGCACAGTTTGCAAATTTTTTCTCTCATTCTGTAGGTTGTCTGCTCTGTTGATAGTTTCTTTTACTGTGCAGCAGCCCTTTAGTTTAATTAGATTCCATTTGCCAATTTTTCTTTTTGTCACAATTGCTTTTGGCATCTTTACCAGAAATCTTTGCCAGGGCCTATATCCAGAATGGTATTTCCTAGGTTATCTTCCGGGGTTTTTTAATTTTAGGTTTTACATTTAAGCCTTTAATCCATCTTGAGTTTTTTGTATGTGGTGCAAGGAAGGGATCAATTTCAATTTTCTGCATATAACTAGCCAGTTATCCCAACACCATTTACTGAGTAGGGAACTCTTTCCCCATTGCTTGTTTTTGTCAAGTTTGTCAAAGATCAGATGTTTGTACGTGTCCAGATTTATTTCTGGATTCTCTATTCTATTCTACTGGTCTGTGTGTCTGTTTTTGTACCAGTAACATGCTGTTTTGGTTATTGTAGCCTTGTAGTATAGTTTGAATTTGGGTAATGTGATGCCTCTGGTTTTCTTCATTTTTCTTAGGACTGCTATTAAGACTCTTTTTTGATTCCATATGAGTTTTAGAATAGTTTTTTTTTTCTAATTCTGAGAAGAATGTTCTTGGTAGTGATAGCAATAGCATTTACTCAGTAAATTGCTTTGAGTGGTATGGCCATTTTAAAACATTCTTCCTTCCTATCCATGAGCATGGAATGTTCCTTCTATTGACTCTCCAGCCCTAGTAATGGAAGCAGCTTCTTGCATTTGATAACCTCTGGGCTATCTCCCCTCACCCTGTTATTCTGTGAGGTCTTCTAACAATTTGGTACTGCCTTCCCATATGAAACTCCCTTTGTTGAAGTACTTGACATGAGTTATCTTTTCCTGACTCTACTGTGACTGATAATCCCTGATATTAGTAGGGTATCTAAAAGTTGCGGGTAGGCACAATAATAATTGGTCTTAGAGTCAGAAGAACTATGTCTAAACTCTGACAATTCTAATTCCTTAGTATGTAACTAGAGAAAATACATGTACTCTGAGCTTCAATATCTTCACCTGTAAATCTTAGAAAATAATTCCAATTCCATTGGTTGATCATGCATATTGAATGAGATAACAAGTAAATGCACATAGAAAATACCTAGTAGGAGGTACTTGATGAACATTAAGAAGTTTGTGAAAGTGTTTTCTTCCTTCATTTTAGGAAGCAATTTCAATGTTGTAGCTTTAGTACTTGGACCTTTATCTAATTGGCAGACCTCAAACAAAATTAGTGTGAAAGGAAATCTAATTCTTTCCATTCGTACGTGTTTAAATCTGCATTGCTATTTTCTTGGAGGTTGTGTGAGGTGTATCTTGCTGTTTTAAAAAATGGTGTCTAATTCATCATGAAATAAATCATACTCGGGCTGCTATGCAATCTTTTTCTTTTAAATATAAATGTATTTGGTTTTCTTTGCCAGTATTGATTTTTTTTTGTAGGCAGTAAGTAGAAAGTTGTAACACAAAACTTTCCCAAATTTTTTTACCCTTTTCATTTATATTTAAAACCTTGTTGTCATAAATATTTTTCATTGAAAAACCCTCAAAAACTTCTCTTTTAGGATTTCGATTTGTAATATATATATTAAAAATGAAACAGGTATATTTACTAGAAGCGTTCCAGTTTTTTTACATTTATGTAGTATTTCCAGTATGACTTTTTAGATTTACAGTAAATTAATACAGCCTTTTCCACCTTCTCTGCATTCATACTTCCTCTCCAGTATGGATCATGTTTCCTAACAACAAGCAGTCTTTTACAGTAAACTATATATTCTAGGATTCTTCAGTTTTTTTTTTCCCCTGAAGGGCAGTGAGAGAAATCTATTCTCAGTTCTATTAAACTCTCTCTTCTTACTGTGACCAAGCCAGCCCTTTCTGGTAGCCCAAAAGTAAGTGCTGTGAAATGTAGACTATATTATGATCAAAAAGTTTCCAGCAGTGAGCTCAGTTTACAGCCACCAGTCATTGAGGTCTGTCTCTTGTCACCAGCAAATACATTTATAACTTCCTTGTTCTAAGCAAAAGTGTTTCCTTATAATTAGAGCAATTCCAAGTATTACAGAATTATGTTTTAACCAACTACTTTGCATTTTAATTAAATTTCATGGTGGACTACAATATACATGGGGGAAATGCACAAAGTAGAAACGTACAGTACAGCCCTTTCTCATACAGTGAACTTCTGCTTGATGACCCTCAAGCTTAAGAAATAAAGTCATCAACCTAAATAACTCCCATACACCCTGTCAAAATCACTATTTCTCTCTGCCAAAGATAACCTGAATTCTATGGTAGTTATTTCCTTCTTTTCTTTGTGGTTTTATTTCCTCAGTACATATTATTAAACATTATTATTTAAGTGTACCTGATTTTTTAATGTTACCTGAATGGAATAATCTAGAAGTATCTAGGTTGTTCTAGTCAGCATTACGTTAGTGGGAAATATGAACGTAGCACTAATTCACTTATGTTAATGTTTCCTAGCATTTCATTGTTTGACTTTCTACAATTTATCAATTTTACTTTTAAATGAGTTTGAGATTATTGCCAATTTGAGATATTACATGTAATGATGCTAATGATGTTCGTTTTTTATTTTTTTATTTTTTATTTTATTTTATTTCATTTTTTTTTGGAGATGGAGTCTCACTCAGTCCCCCAGGCTGGAGTGCAGTGGCGCGATCTCGGCTCACTGCAAGCTCTGCCTCCTGAGTTCACGCCATTCTCCTGCCTCAGCCTCCCGAGTAGCTGGGACTACAGGTGCCCGCCACTACGCCCGACTAATTTTTTTGTATTTTTAGTAGAGACGGGGTTTCACCGTGTTAGCCAGGATGGTCTCGATCTCCTGACCGCGTGATCCGCCTGTCTCGGCCTCCCAAATGATGTTCTTACACATTCTGCTTGGTGCACAAGTGCTTACACTCTGTTGAATAGAGATGTAAAATAGAGATGTGACCGGTTTCTTCCACTTAGTATTATGTCTTCAGGATTCATCCATGTTGTAGCATATGACAAAATTTCCTTCTGTTGTAAGGTTGAATATACTATTGTATGTATATATCACATATTGCTTACCTATTCATTCATCCACGGACACTTTATTTGCTTCCATATTTTAGCTGTTGTTAATAATGCTGCTATGAGCATGAGTACATAAATAGCTCTTTGCAGCCCTGTTTTTAATTATTTGGGGTATATATCTAGAAATGGAATTGCTGGACCATACAGTAATTTTATTTTTGACTTTTGAAGGAACACCAGTTTTCCACAGCAATTATACCATTTTACATGTAAAAGTAGAATTTCTGAGTAACAGGTGATGTACGTCTTCAAATTTGGTAGATAATACCAAATTTTATTTCAAAATACTTTAAACATATATTCTTACTAACATCTTTTTTTTTTTTTTTTGAGATAAAGTCTTACTCTATCACCCAGGCTGGATTGCATGGTGCAACCTCGGCTCACTGCAGCCTTGACCTCTCAGGCTCAAGCGATCCTCCCACCTCAGCCTCCTGAGTAGCTGGGACTACAGGCATCTGACACCCCATCTGGCTAATTTTGTTTATTTTTTGTAGAAACAGGATCTCACTATGTTGCCCAGGCTTGTCTCAAACTTCTGGATGGAAGCTATCCTCCTGTCTCAGCCTCCCAAAGTGCTGGGATTACAGATGTGAGCCACGGTGCCTGCCCCCAGCATCTTAATAGAACTCCTATTGCACACATCCTAGCCTACACCTGGTATCTTATACACGCTGTATGGGTGTGGGGGTGTATGTTTGTGTTTCTTAAATTTTAGTGACATCTTACTATAATTTTAATCTGCATTTTGTTGATTACTAATGATTTGAGCATATTTTATGTATGGCTATAGGCCACTTTTTTCCTTTACTGTGGTGGGCGGGCAGGAGGAGTTTACAGTGTTGGTTCAATTTTTTTTCCTGTTTTCTATTACGTTATCAGGATTTTGCTTGCTTATTATTTTTTCCTATTTTTGTTATGTTAAAATACACATAATATAAAATTTACTATCTTAACAAAAAATTATTTTCCTTCTCCAATTTATTGGTATAGACAAAGTAACCATTTTAAGTGCAGAGCTAAGTAATATTAAATACCTTAATAACACTGTGCAACCATCATCACCATCAATCTCCACAACTCTTTTCATCTTGTAAAACTGAAACTCTATAGCATTCCACTCTCCACACATTAAAAAATATCTCCCCATTCTCCCCTCTCTCCAGCCTCTGGCAACCACCATTCTACTTTTTGTCTCTATGATTGTGATTACTTTAAATATCTCATATAAGTAGAATAGTACAGTATAAGTATTTTTGTGACTGGTTTCTTCCACTTAGTATCATGTCTTCAAGATTCATCCATGTTGTAGCATATGACAAAATTTCCTTCCGTTGTAAGGTTGAATATACTATTGTATGTATATATCACATATTGCTTATCTATTCATTCATCCACGGGCACTTTATTTGCTTCCATATTTTAGCTGTTGTTAATAATGCTACTATGAGCATGAGTACATAAATAGCTCTTTGCAGCCCTGTTTTTAATTATTTGGGGTATATATCCAGAAATGGAATTGCTGGACCATACAGAAATTTTATTTTTGACTTTTGAAGGAACACCAGTTTTCCACAGCAATTATACCATTTTACATTATCACCAAAAATGTACAAGTGTTACAATTTCTCCACAGCCTTGCCAATACTTGATATTTCTTCTTCTTGTTGTTTTATAGTAGCTACCCTGATGAGTATGAAGTATTACATCACTGTAGTTTTAATTTGCATTTTCCTAATGATTTGTGATGTTGGGCATTGTTTTGTATGCTTCCGGCCATTTGTATATTTTCTTTGGAGAAATATTTGTTCATCCCTTTGCACATTTTCTTCACATTATCTTTCATCAGATATACGGTTTGAAAATATTTTCTCCCATTCTTTGGGGTGCCTTTTTACTCTGTTGATGTTGTTTGTTGATATACTAAATTTTTAAATTTCCACAGTTTAATTTGTCTATTTATTATTTTGTTAGCTGTCCTTTGGATATTATATTTTTGGGGTGCATCCTCTGGCTATATTTTTGAAAGTGGTACTACCGAATCAAAGTTCAAAGGCATTTTTTAGATTTTGTCAAATTTTTCACCATAATTACACTATTGTACTATTCTGTAGTCCCATTAGCAAGATATGAGAGTGTCTGTTCTCTACAGTCTTGCCAACAGAGGGTGATATTGAGCTCTCAAATTTTTGTCAATGTATATATGAGAAATTTTGTCAATTAGCTTGAATTTACATTCTCCTCATTATAAGTGAAATTTAGCATCGTTTAATAAGTTTAATAATTTTTGTATCTCTTTAAAATTGTTTTAAAATTCGAAATTTTTCATGTCTTTTTGCCAATTTTTTCATAAGTTTATTTAGGTTGTTAAACTTCATCTTTTAGATTATTTATTAAGATATTAATCCTTTATTTGTAGCATGTATTGCAAATATTTTAGTCTTTTTTTTACTTTACCTGTATTTCTTTTTCTTATCATGCAGTTTTTAAAATTTTAAGCAGTAGAAGTTATCCTTTCTTTTATTGCACCTGGACTTTGAGTCATAGTTAAGACAGTTGGTTTTTCAGGAATTTGAATAGGCTACTAGTCAACTATTTCCTCAAACATTTTTATTGGAAGCAACTGCCATTTTGTAGATAACGTAGTGATCAGCTGACAGATCTCATTAGCATGAAGCAGCATCTAGACCTGAATTACACTAGCTTCTTTGAATTTCCCTTTAGTTTTCCTGACTTCTGTGCCAACTTGTGCTGGAGTGTCAGGTCTGCTTATGCTCCAGCATCAGATGTGGAGGGAGAACCTTTAAAAGACTGTTTACCCAGTTCCCACAAATGGGAAACCCAGATCCCTGTAACAAATCTCTCTCTCTCTCTCTCACCTATCTATCTATTATTTGTCTGATCTATTTGTGTGCTTTTCTGGATGAGGTCTCACTTATAAAGAAACGGTTTCTATTGGTAAATTATTTTGGGGAAAAGCTGAAAGGCTTATCACTGTTTGGAGATTTACAGTAGCTGTTGTATTAAAATCTCTAGGATAACCTGGAATAAATAAATCTTACGCTATATTCATCAAAACATTGTCACACTTTCTTGACTTACTAACAAAACCACTTACCTAAAATTGTTTCATATCTCATAGAGCTAGTTTTCCAAATAAAATTTTTGTGGAATGTAGGTAGATGGATAGGTAGGTAAGTAGATAGATAGATGATAGATAGATAGATAGATAGATAGATAGAGATATAGATATAGATAATATCCTGAAGCTGTATCTTAATCCAGAAGAGATGGGCTTAATTATAAAAAAATTGAAACATAGAGGCCATATGTTTTGCATAGTCTTTGTTATTAAAAAAAAAAACTAAGCCTTTTCCCAAAGCTTTACTACTTTTGGTCTATGATCAATAAAGCTTAAAATCCAATCACTGTTAATTTGCCTCTCACTTTTCCACTAGTATTAACAGAACTTACAATAAATAGGAGGACTGAGTTCTGAACACGTATTCAAGTTGATCAACTCACATACACAACCAGCCAAGAGGGCACATGGGGGTTGAAATCAATTTCAAGCTCCTCTAAATGTCATTTGCTTCACGGGGCAGAGCTACATCTGCCTGGAGTAAGGAACATCTTTTGTAATTAGTACAAAGGCTCCATCTGCACTCCAAGATGAATGACAATGGGGATGTGCATACCTGGAGAAGTGTTTATGTCTAATCTGAACAAAGGTGCCATAGCTACTTGTGTCTAATGCACCTAAAAAGTCTATGAACGTTTTCTCATTTTCATTTTGTCAAGAAGAAAATTGTGTTTTGAAGAGGATAAGTAATCTATTTATAATCCCAAGCTAGTAACCTGAGTCCAATCCCCATTTTTTTCTTTTCCACTGTAATAGACTATCTTTTTACCCGTGTGTTACCCCCATGCAGCATTTCTTCATGTGTTATGTTGTCTAATTATTCTAACTGCCTGCTTTCTCGTGCATTCTCTTAAAAATCTAGATTATGATTCCACTGTGACAAATGGGAAATGAATGTTTTTCATCTACTGTATATTGTTCAAATGTTTACTATATGTATGTCATTTTGAAGTTAATTCTGTAATTTTATTTTGCAAATTCATTTTGCATATTTTCTTGAGTTTTCTCTAAGCTCCTGTGTTTTTCTAGCAGCTTTATAACTCTCTACAACCAGTCATGGAATAGAAAAATATACCTAAGCATCCTCTATGAAGTTTCAAAGCCATATGATATGATAACATAGAATGCTTCCATATGTTAAAACCATAATAACAGAAGTTGCACACTAAAAATTGTTTTATTTTTGAAGTAGTGCCCATTTATATTCCACATTATTGAAGTAACCTTATACTTTCAATAAACATCTCTAGACATAATTATTTAGTTCCTCTGTCCTGTAAAGGGTGGCGATCACTTTATTTATTGTCTAAATCATAAAAGGCAGTGATTTTTTAAAAATTCCCTAAATAAAAAACATCTAATAAGTGAGCAGTTAACAGATGCACTGACTAATCACTAGGTAGCTGATAACTGGATATTTTGGGAATAAGTAAATATCAGTGGATCATTTGTAATAAAAAATAGAAACTTATAAAAAGGGATAACAATAATTAAAGAGGTAAGATAATGGAAGATTCTTTTTCAACATGTTTTCATTTTCTTAAATATGTTGTGATCCTAAATAAGCAAATTAGGGAACCAGGTTGATTACTATGTAAAAATCCCTGAATCATATGATTCATTTCATAGCTTTTAAGACTCCATGAAGGATAATGTTTAAGACATGTTAGGCAGAACACCAAGTGGTATAGATTTAAAACAGGGTCTATTGGGAGAAAACTTACAAGCAGAGAAGTGATAGAGCACATAAATTTCCCTCAGCTCTACCTATCCCACAGTGAAAGCTGAGCACAGCTCTGCACACAACACAATGTACTAGATAGGAGGAACCTTCCTCCCAAACCTCTAAGTATCTATATATTTATAACGAAGGTCAGGGCAAATCTATGTAACTAAGTAACAGAGGAACTCCTTCGTCAGGGAGATGGGCTTCTTAGAAATGAAGAGTTCATGAAGCCCCATAACTGGTAGCAGCTTGTTATTTTGATGAGTTAACTCAGACTTGGACCATTCTTCTAATCTATTAAAGGAGGGAGTGATATTAACCCAAGAACCTTCCAGATTTGTTGCTTTTTATGTATTTAATCAGTCTAGCTTGAAACCTCAGTAGGGTAGTTCCATGGCTTACAAATAGAATGGTGTATTCAAAATGCAATGTGTAACTTTTTCCACAAAGAGAATGTATTTTCCCTCTTGGGAAAATCCATTTTGTATGGTTTTGATATGGCTAACCTTGCCCCCAATATTTTCTTCCTCTACTTTCTAGGCAACAAGAATTGAGCCAGTGATTGCTGCAAGATCCTGTGTTCAATCCGTGTTCCCTAGGACAATTACCCCGAGAGATATCACGGACAAAGATCCTCTCTCTGATGGGGATGTTAATCTGTAGACTATGGGTCTAGGGCAGCAATTCCTTCCGCCTTAAGAGAGAATCAACGTAATACGATAAGTAGTGGCAAGAGTTGGAGGGAGAAAGAAAAACTAATGACATTGTTTAAGCTTTATGTTTAGTTATGACTGAACCCAAGTCCACATTCTTTTGTATATATAAATAAATTCCCCTATCAGCTTAAATTAATTTCAATTAAATTGCTCTTTTTTTAATATAACTGGAGTAATAATTTTTTAAAATCTGCTACTACCATTTTTGCTATCAGAATTAATTATTCCAATTCTCAGAGAGTATGAGACTTATATTTCCAATTTTTAGGTAATTGATTTTTTTATTATAATAACATTATGACTGATGGTCGATATTTTGGAAGTCAAAAAACTTAGTGTACTTTCTAAGAGAGGATTATTCACTATTGGAAAGGCCAAAAAGAGCACTGTATCACAACACCTGAGGAAAGCATAAAAAAAAAAACTGAGAGAATACCATATATATATATATACAATGATAGTAGAAATAACAGCAATAGTATCATTAGCCACAAAATAATCTAGAAATTTCATATGTATTTTTTTATTTGAAGAATATGATATAAAGCAAGGATTCAACCATTTATGTCCCTAAGAGGGGAAAAAAAGAGTATTGACAAGGTATTCGGTTTAGTTTCACAAAATATTCTAGCTGAAAAAAATTTAAATGTCTTAGTTATATTGCTATTCTCTACTCCATAAATCTAATATATCTTCCATCTATCTGTCTTATTATCCTCTCTATTTTTTAAATAAAAAATATTAAAAAACACTGCCATACATGTGAAATATGAAGGAAAAAGAAAGGTTTCTAGTGCCATTCATTTTATTATTTATTTCTGAAGTTCATAAACTTTAAGAGGTTTTAATGACATTGTAGATCTTTGAATATTGCCGACTTAAGTGATTAGGAACTTAGTATTTTAATATTGTCCTCTGATCTATGTTTCACTGATTCTGTTCAGAGTTAATTAGAAAAAGCTTAAAATTGATAATGAACAAAGTTTTATTTTTATTAGAATTATGCTGAAGAGTTAGCATATAATGCAGACTTCTTAAATTGCAAAGTCTTGGTGAACAGTGAATCTATTTCCAGGCCACTTTTTCAAGTTAGAAAATATAGATAGATAGATAGATAGATAGATAGATAGATAGATAGATAGATAGATGATAGATAGATAGATAGAATCTACTATTATTTTTGTGCATTTAATCATAATGCTAAAAAAATTCAAAAATATTTATGGCTTCTGACGCAGCAAAAATTTGAAGATATAAGAATATAGTCATTTCTTCTTTAGTATTTCATGTTTTAAAATTTATTGATTATAATTGTAAATGTGTTTATAAAATTATATTGATTCATTATGTTCAAATGTGTTCTAAACTTTAAACATGCTCATTCAAAAGAAGTTTGACTTTTTTAGTTATAAGGCAAACAAGAATCAGAAGTCTTTTTCAAAAAAACTGCAATGACTACAATAGGGATGAGTTGGATATCTGTTTGGCCTCTCATGTCCAGCATTCATTTATTCCTTTTTAGAGTAACAGCACTTCAATTCCCTTTGGGCAAGGGGCATGTCTTCCTTTTCTTTCACACATCTTTCCCCACCACTGAAACCTCTAGCATCATTGGATCTAGCAAACAACATGACCCAAAAATGCAGAGATGCTTACATTATAACTTAGACTTGCTACAGAACACTTCTTTGCTCCGGGCCTAACTCAAAGCTAGCAGCCTTCTGTATCATTGTGTATATGGGCTAAAGCAGTGTCTCGGGGCATGGAACGTTTCCTATAGAATCTGAACTTATTCCAAAATTGACCACATAATTGGAAGTAAAGCACTCCTCAGCAAATGTAAAAGAATGGAAATCACAACAAACTGTCTCTCAGACCACAGTGCAATCAAATTAGACCTCGGGATTAAGAAACTCACTCAAAACCGCTAAACTACATGGAAACTGAACAACCTGCTCCTGAATGACTACTGGGTACATAACGAAATGAAGGCAGAAATAAAGATGTTCTTTGAAACCAATGAGAACAAAGACACAACATACCGGACTCTGGGACACATTTAAAGCAGGGTGTAGAGGGAAATTTATAGCACTAAATGCCCACAAGAGAAAGCAGGAAAGATCTAAAATCCACACCCTAACATCACAATTAAAAGAACTAGAAAAGCAAGAGCAAACACATTCAAAAGCTAGCAGAAGGCTAGAAATAACTAAGATCAGAGCAGAACTGAAGGAGATAGAGACACAAAAAAACCCTTCAAAAAATCAATGAATCCAGGAGCTGGTATTTTGAAAAGATCAACAAAATTGATAGACCGCTAGCGAGACTAATAAAGAAGACAAGAGAGAAGAATCAAATAGATACAATAAAAAATGATAAAGTGGATATCACCACCGATCCCACAGAAATACAAACTACCATCAGAGAATACTTTAAACACCTCTATGCAAATAAACTAGAAAATCTAGAAGAAATGGATAAATTCCTGGACACATACACCCTCCCAAGACTAAACCAGGAAGAAGGTGAATCCTTGAATAGACCAATAACAGGCTCTGAAATTGAGGCAATAATTAAGAATCTACCAACCAAAAAAAGTTCAGGACCAGACAGATTCACAGCCGAATTCTACCAGAGGTACAAAGAGGAGCTGGTACCATTCCTTCTGAAACTATTCCAATCAATAGAAAAAGAGAGAATCCTCCCTAACTCATTTAATGAGGCCAGCATCATCCTGATACCAAAGCCTGGCAGAGACACAACAAAAAAAGAGAATTTTAGACCTATATCCCTGATGAACATCGATGCAGAAATCCACAATAAAATACTGGCAAATCGAATCTACCAGCACATCAAAGAGCTTATCTACCATGATCAAGTGGGCTTCATCCCTGGGATGCAAGGTTGGTTCAACATATGCAAATCAATAAACATAATCCAGCATATAAACAGAACCAAAGAAAAAAACCACATGGTTATCTCAATAGATGGAGAAAAGGCCTTTGACAATATTCGACAGCCTTTCATGCTAAAAACTCTCAATAAATTAGGTATTGATGGGACGTACATCAAAATAATAAGAGCTATTTATGACACACCCACAGCCAATATCATACCGAATAGGCAAAAACTGGAAGCATTCCCTTTGAAAACGGGCACAAGACAGGGATGCCCTCTCTCACCACTCCTATTCAACATAGTGTTGGAAGTTCTGGCCAGGGCAATCAGGCAAGAGAAAGAAATAAAGGGTATTCAATTAGGAAAAGAGGAAGTCAAATTGTCCCTGTTTGCAGATGACATGATTGTATATCTAGAAAAACCCCATCGTCTCAACCCAAAATCTCCTTAAGCTGATAAGCAACTTCAGCAAAGTCTCAGGATACAAAATCAATGTGCAAAAATGACAAGCATTCATATACACCAATAACAGACAAACAGAGAGCCAAATCATGAGTGAACTCCCATTCACAATTGCTACAAAGAGAATAAAATACCTAGGAATCCAACTTACAAGGGATGTGAAGGACCTCTTCAAGGAGAACTAAAAACCACTGCTCAACGAAATAAAAGAGGACACAAACAAATGGAAACACATTTCATGCTCATGGATAGGAAGAATCAATATTGTGAAAATGGCCATACTGCCCAAGGTAATTTATAGACTCAATGCCATCCTCATCAAGCTACCAATGACTTCCTTGACCAAATTGGAAAAAACTACTTTAAAGTTCATGTGGAACCAAAAAAGAGCTCGCATTGCCAAGGCAATCCTCAGCAAAAACAACAAAGCTGGAGGCATCACACTACCTGACTTCAAACTATACTCCAAGACTGCAGTATCCCAAACAGCATGGTACTGGCAACCAAAACAGAGATGTAGACCAATGGAACACAATAGAGGCCTCAGAAATAACACCACACACATCTACAACCATCTGATCTTTGACAAACCTGACAAAAACAAGCAATGGGGAAAGGATTCCCTATTTAATAAATGGTGCTTGGAAAACTGGCTAGCCATATGTACAAAGCTGAAACTGGATCCCTTCCTTACACCTTATACAAAAATGAATTCAAGATGGAATAAAGACTTACATGTTAGACCTAAAACCATAAAAACCCTAGAAGAAAACCTAGGCAATAGCTTTCAGGACATAGGCATGGGCAAGGACTTCATGACTAAAACACGAAAAGCAATGGCAACAAAAGCCAAAATAGGCAAATGGGATCTAATTAAACTAAAGATCTTCTGCACAGCAAAAGAAACTACCATCATGGTAAACAGGCAACCTACAGAATGGGAGAACATTTTCTCAATCTACCCATCTGACAAAGGGCTAATATCCAGAATCTACAAAGAGCTCAAACAAATTTACAAGAAAAAATCAAATAACCCCATCAAAAAGTGGGCAAAGGATATGAACAGACACATCTCAAAAGAAGACATTTATGCAGCCAACAGACACATGAAAACATGCTCATCATCACTGGTCATCAGAGAAATGCAAATCAAAACCACAATGAGATACCATCTCACACCAGTTAGAATGGCCATCATTAAAAAGTCAGGAAACAACAGGTGCTGGAGAGGATATGGAGAAATAGGAACGCTTTTACACTGTTGATGGGGGTGTAAACTAGTTCAACCATTGTGGAAGACAGTGTGGCGATTCCTCAAGGATCTAGAACTAGAAATACCATTTGACCCAGTGATCCCATTACTGGCTGTATACCCAAAGGATTATAAATCATGCTACTATAAAGACACATGCACACATATGTTTATTGCAGCACTATTCACAATAGCAAAGACTTGGAACCAACCCAAATGTCCATCAATGATAGACTGGATTAAGAAAATGTGGCACATATACACCATGGAATACTATGCAGCCATAAAAAAGGATGAGTTCATGTCCTTTGTAGGGACATTGATGAAGCTGGAAACCATCATTCTGAGCAAACTATCACAAGGACAGATAACCAAACACCGCATGTTCTCACTCACAGGTGAGAACTGAACAATGAGAACACTTGGACACATGGCAGGGAACATCACACACTGGGGCCTGTCATGGGGTGGGGGGATGGGGGAAGGATAGCATGAGGAAAAATACCTAATGTAAATGACGAGTTAATGGGTGTAGCAAACCAGCATGGCACATGTAAACATATGTAACAAACTTGCACGTTGTGGACATGTACCCCAGAACTTAAAGTATTTATATATATATAAAAAGAATCTGAAGAAGTTTGCCAGGCTTGGCACTTTCTTCTTCATGATAAGAGACCCACGATGTAATGATTCCTCTTTTATTTTGAAAGGTATATTCTAACACTCAGATCCATAAAAATCGCTTAGATATGGCAGTCCTGTGAATATTCCTCAGATTTATATCCCATCTCTGTAGTGTACCTGTACTATCATCTCCATTGTGATAGATACCTCTTGATCGTCCCACCTGATCAACACAATATCATTGAATCAATGTTCAGACAGTCCAGAGCTCTTCAGATACATTATAATAGAGAACAGTACAGTTAACATAGCCCTGAGGCTAAAGTGTTAATGAATTCATTTGTCTGTTCCACAGGAATTCAAATCGTTACTGATGTTTTTTTCTGATTAAAAAAGAAAGAACACCTTTTCCAAATCAGTGATCTCACACCATGTACTAGAGGCCGTATTAATCTACTCTAACAATGATACCATGTCCAGCACAGCACCTGCAATCATGGTTAGTACTTGTTGAAGTGTGCCATAGTCTACAGTTATTCCCTTGGATCCATCCAATTTCTGCAGCAGCCAGGTTCGTGAATTATAAATACAGTGGGGACCACGATCCTTGTAGCTTTAGATCCTTAGGGGTAGCCTTACTTTCTAGCATTCTTTCCAGATGCGTTAGTGCTTTTGATGTACTCTCTTGGCCAGAGAGGAGACAGTTTCAGAAGCTTCTATTTGGTTTTCCTTACTCTGATAGCACTTTCCTCAAAAATGTTCTAAATTCACACTATCAAAATATGGACAAATTCCATTAAATAAAAAATATCATTGCCAATGAATTAATTGCAGCACTGTACATTGTGGATTTTTGTCAAATACTCTAAGCATCATGATGTTTCCTTTGTTAAAATAAGTACTTATTATATATATAATTTGAAAAACATCACACACACACACACACACACACACGTGCACACACAGACACACATATACATATATCCAGTCCTGAACTGGAGAATAAGCCCATTATAACACTTGCTATGACACCAAACTTACCCAAAGGGTATTAGGCACTTATTAATGTAGTTTCGAATCCCACATTTAGGCATATGGGTGTAGGTTCTTAGGTGTTTTATTCAAGTATTTCGTCTTAAGAGTAGATACTTATTGTAGGTATGATTTTTCTCCTATTTGATCATTCCAGAACACCTGGAATAATCTCATGAAGCCTAAAGGCATTCAATGAATAGTTTTTGATGGTAGGCATTATTTGAAACAGTTGAATATCTGGTCTATGCTATCCACCCAAACACTTTAATATATATGGCTTAACAATATTGCAAGCCTGATTTCATTTTAATGGTGCATTATCTGGGTGATTGTGATTTATTGTGACAGAGTGTAAATTCAACTATTGAGTCTTTAACAATAAATAACGAAGAGGTTTGTAATAGAGAAAATAAAGCATTATGTTGATAGAGGGAGAATTGAAATGGTGACAAAATACAGCAATCTACTATCAGACAACATAATTAAAGTTTAGCTGTGGGGTGCCAGAATTCTATTATTTTAAGGTGATTTGGGTGTGTGAGTGTGTAAGCTAGAAACAGTTATTCTCTACTGGAAAACAGTATTTTGATTTCTTATTATAAAATAATAACTATATACATTTTCTATAAGAGCATCAGACATATGTAATAAACTTTAGCACTAAAACCAAGAGGCATTTGGCAGGGAATCCAGTGACCTGAGAATGGGAACACTGATGATGACCTGTAAAGAATTTGAGGGGCCTGCCAAGAGACGCTTCTGGAAAACTGGCTTTTGCTTCACCTAAATGTGCCCTGGACACACAGGAATTATTGTGGTTTGTTTTATACCAGCTGTTTTATATCTAGCTAATAGGTTGAAATGTAGCCAGAATTTTCAGAATAGACCATTGTCATCAGGGACCTGGAGGATATAAGTGCTGTGAGAATAATAATGTTAATTCCAGTGGTGTCTTCCACAGCTTTACCTCCTATCAGGGACTTCGGGAGACCTGGAAAGTCAAATCTTTTCCCAGGATTGTTTACTATTCTGTACTTTTGGTAAGCTTGTATCTTTTCTCTATTAAAGAAAGTTATACCCCATAACATCTTTTTCACACCATCCTGACAGCTTCAGTGCAATATTTAACTTCTATTAATTTTTACTTTCTTCATCTGTAAAATAGAGATAAGGCCCTTGTGAAGAAGATGGGAGGCTTTGCCCACAGTTCCTGATACATGGTAGAAGCATAATACATGTTAAGTCTCCAGTATCATTTGTTCTTCGGATAAACAACCAAATAGAGGCATAATTATAACTTTTGGGATGTCAGCTAAGTTTAAGAGAGTCCCTTTTCTCTATGAAGTATTGCCTCAACCCCTCTATCTAGTTGTGTGAGTGGCTGAAACTATGGTATCAGTACGCAATGTCATTCTATGTACTATTGATTGGATCAGTGTTGGACACCAGGCCTGAGCTGAGTTAATCAGATTCTCTCTCCTAGGAAAGTGAAATTGCCATGTAGTTTGGCTCTGTGAAAGGCTGGAAGAGAGGGACTTATAAATCTTAGCCAGAGAAGGAAACTTCTTCTGTCTTATTTGCAAAACATCACAGAGAAAAAAAAAGATGTTCAGGATAATAAGACTGAAGAAGATAGAGACGCAGAAAAAAATGGAATAGAAGAGGATCAACTACATGCCTATAACTTTCCTAATTATTGGTTCTGGTCTTCCCTTACATGCAGACTCCCTTTGAATTTTAGGAGAAACTGCAGTATCCATTCTGTAAATATGCATTGTTGCTTAAGTTAGCTGGAGTTATCCTCCATTATGTGTATTCAAAAGAAATTTAACTAAAGCAAAAAGTGAAATGATGCTCAAATTACTTCTCTTTTATTTTATTTTATTACCATATAACATCAAAGTCTACATGATCAGTATGTAAAGGACTTAAATAAAACATTTTAGTAACATTCCCTATTTAATTGGTTATTTTTTATATCTAAGTAAATGACAATTTTTAAAACATTTTCAGCAGTGAAAACTGTTTAATTTTGAGACCAAAATAAAGTCTTTTACTTGAAATCTAAATAAAAGTAAATTAGAATTGCTTTAAAAATATGTTAGCACTCTTGTTATTATAGAACAAGAGAAATATAACTTTATATATTTACCTAACAGAGAAGCATAACAAAGGTTTAAATTAAATCATTATCTCTAACATATACCATATAAACACTGTCATCTTTTCCTTTAGAAGCAAAGAACTATGTCATAACTTCTTAGTCATATTATTACATATTAACTATGTCATAACTTCTTAGTCAATTTAGAAAGCTAAATTATTCTTCAATTTCTAACACTTTTTTCCAAGTTGTAGTCAATTTCATAATCCATTATCCTGATATAGCTACTGGAGTATTTAAATGGTGGCTAACACAAAACAAGAGAAGAGGGAAACAGAAACTAAAAGTAATGAAGTTAAAGAAATAAAGAAGGCCGGGCGCGGTGGCTCATGCCTGTAATCCCAGCACTTTGGGAGGCCGAGGCGGGCGGATCACGAGGTCAGGAGATCGAGACCATCCTGGCTAACACGGTGAAACCCCGTCTCTACTAAAAATACAAAAAATTAGCCGGGCGAGGTGGCGGGCGCCTGTAGTCCCAGCTACGCGGGAGGCTGAGGCAGGAGAATGGAGTGAACCCCAGGGGGCGGAGCCTGCAGTGAGCTGAGATTTCGCCACTGCACTCCAGCCTGGGTGAAAGAGCAAGACTCCGTCTCAAAGAAATAGGTCTTGGAAAAATCACCGAAAATAATGCAGTGAAGGAAGTACTGGAATAAAGTTTCAAAAGAAAATTAAATTCAGTGTAGCAAAGAAAATCATGGTTATTTGTGAAAATATGTGCAGAAGATACTGTCCACTGAGTTAAAAACCATGGTTTGCATGCAGCAAGAGTGCTGAATCTTGCATCTGTGTCATGGTAGGTTAGTATTCAAAGTGAAAATGCCACGAAACACAGTTGGAGATTAAATAATTCTCTGTTAAATAGCCATAGATCTTGTTTAAGAGACTCAGCCCATCTTAGAAGACTCTATGAAAAATAATGACAACCACTGAGACTACTGAAGCTCTGTTCTCGAAAATATAAGAGCAAATCTCAGAGGAAATTGGATATCCTATACAGGAAAGGATTCAAGAAATAGCTATTTGAAAATAAGTCATACTTCATTATTTCTGGTATCATTTGGTAATGCAGGCTCCACAAAACAGAATTATTGAAGTTTGCTTTTATCCAAGAAATAAGAACCAAACCCACATTATTTATTTTCCATTCTGATGAATGGTGTTCTGAAATGTCTAATTCTTCCTCTGTACCTTCATAAACAGCATAGTAAGCAAAATAGTATTTTGTTATAATTTATAAACATTATCAGTTGTATTGATTTTACATGGCTGTGTTTTTTAAGTTCCTAATCTTGTTTTTACTATATTTCTAGCCTCCTTCCTAGATTTAACATTGTCAACTGTCACATTTTTTGTACATGTATTCCTGCTGCTGAAAGTTTCTTTACTCTAATTTGATGTTTCTAATATATTTATAGTTTGGGGAATAAGAAAACCAAACTATTGTAACTGGATTTTGGGTAGGATATGAATACAGGTACCTTCTTTTCCACCCAAGAAGTTTTCTAGAGTTAAAGTGCATTAAAACAAGCAAACGGGCTGTATTTTGACTGTTCAGAGCAAAATTTTAAATTTAACTTCTCTATCACAGATTGACTAGGTAAAGTTTACCAAAAAAATCAGTCACCAGAAGTGTGATGTACTCATGTAGGAAATAATTAACCAAAATTTAAGGAAGAAAGTGACACCAAACATTTGAACTCAGAAAAATATACTACTAGGAATTGGCCAGGCACGGTGGCTCACGCCTGTAATCCCAGCACTTTGGGAGACCAAGGCAGGCCTAGGCAGGCAGATCGCCTGAGGTCAGGAGTTCGAGACCAGCCTGACCAACATGGTGAAACCCCGTCTCTACTAAAAATACAAAAATTAGCTGGGCGTGGTGGCGTGCACCTGTAATCCCAGCTACTCAGGAGGCTGTGGCAGGAGAATCACTTCAACCTGGGAAATGGAGATTGCAGTGAGCCAAGATTGCACCACTGTACTCCAGCCTGGGCGACAGAGTGAGACTCTGTCTCAAAAGAATATATATATATATATTTATATATATATATATATATATATATATTTAAATATATATATATATATATATATCTAGGAATTAAAAACAATGTACAGTTCTTATCTGTGAACTTCTTAAGGTCCACCTTCCACACCATAGTAATGCATGTAATGCACATGACTTCATTAAGTTTTTAAGACAATCAGTACTTGTGTGGCTCTTCCCCCCACAAAAAAAGTGCACTGTCTCTTTGTGACTTTGTTTATATCAAGCCCACACCCACTTTTCTTCATCTATTCAGCAGACTCTTTCCCTCAAGGAAGTGGTACCAAATTAAGTCAGTCTGTGCTCATCAATGTTAATTCTACCAAATCAGGAAAAGGATTGGAAAATGCACCTAACCCCAGACCCCTGGGACTGTCCAGTTTCAAGAGGTTAAGATAGAAAAGTCTCATTCTCTGTACTTCAGTCTCCTCTTGCATTTCGCTGCTTGTTTTTCTCATAGCACTACACTCTATTTTATTCTTCATTTCTGATTAGCTCCACTGACAGCAAGAAGTCAGGTATGTCACTCTTTTTTGAAATGAAGTACAAGATTATTCAGTAAGTCTTCATTGTAAAAAGCACTTGCAAAAACCTAGTCCACTAGAAGCCTTTTCTAATGCCTGTGGCAAACATCTTAATGCAGTACTTACTATTATCTGAATAGATGAGAGCAGCACTTTCACTATTTTGGTAGATGGACAAAGATGAATTTAACCCACATATTTTATCTTCAGTGAAGCACATCTTCCCATAAAAAGGGATGTGCTTCAATGTTGCCAAAGTCTGCAGGACTCCAAATCTCCAAATCCCCAAATATTAGTACAATATATAATATTATATATACATATGACTTAAGAAAAGTAATTTTCAAGTTCACAAAGATATTCACAAAAGTTTCTTCAATTTAGTGCCTTCACATACTTAGAGCTGAAAATTTTCATTTAAGCCCAAACATTCTTCTCTATCAGTTACACAATATTATTGCATATTGATTGTATCATTCAAAACATAATAGTTCAAAGTTCTTTGAAAGAGTAGGATGGTAAGAGTGACTAACGAAATCTTGGCTCACTTTGGTGATTATATATCTTTATGTGCAGTGAGGTTTTGCATATTACATCCAACTTCCAGATGACAGCTTCCCGAATATATCCCAGATATATAACACAGGTCCAACCTCAGAGCCATCTGACTCTAGACACCTTGAACCCATGTGTATCTCTACTCTAAAATTTCTGAAAGGAAGCTATGTAGGAGTTTCAAAAAATATTTCACAAATAAAATACCCTAGAAATACTGATTTGGCATCATTCCTTCTTCCTAAAATTTTACACTCATTTAGTTGCTAAGAAAAATATATCTTTACCTTTGTAGCTACTCAACATTCTCCACTGAATTTGTTCACCATCAGACTGCCTCTTACTTCTTCCTCCATTATCCACTGTCTTACAGAAGCATGTCTTGAACTTTTACCTCTGCTTACCAGCCATGTAATATGCTGGAATGTATACTTGTAGAGGGAAGCAAAGGGAGGTCTCTACTTTGACTTCAACAGTTTCCCATAATATTCATGGAAAAGTTGGTGAATGGAATTCTACACTTTGTCACACCAGTTAGAGACAAAGATTTTTGTTAAGTGATTTTTCTTGTGTTTTCCAAATTATATCATATATATAACATTCTTCATTCATTCATTCATAAGATGTTTACAGAGTTTCTGCAACGTCCATACCTCCATACTAGTCACTAGAGAAAATGAATATAATAAAGTGGAAGATGTAATGTGTGGCCTGCATCCTTCATGAATGTATGGCTGAGTTTGAAGCGACAATAACAGCTTTCTTAGGTAAGAATAATTGATATGATATGAGATCTGGAAATGGCCTACTACCATAGTTTACACTTAGAAAATCTTCTCCTTGGCTGGTACTTTAATGCCCTAAAGTATGTAATTTATTATTGTGCATTGAATTTCATCTCCAAATGTAGTAAAAAGGAACAGTTCACTATTCATGGCAAGTAAAGATATGAGGTAATGCTTTAGCTACCTTAAGAAAGATCAGGCCCCCAAAATCCTGTGTCTTCATAGCTGATGTTATTAAGACAGTGTGAAAAGCTGAAGGTAGAAAAAAACCTGTTGCCTGTATGTGAATGCAAAAGGCTGTTATGTTGCTTGTGTCTCTGGTGGAAGGATTCAGTAAAAGTGTACTGCTGCTGTCAAATATGAGATATCAGAGAGTGTCATAAAACATCATTGTGTAGTTATTAAAATTATTTTAATCAATTAGTGGAAAATTGAGGAAGAGTATTATTCTATAGCCTTGTGAAAAGATATGAGTGCCAATAGCTACTCAGTTGTTTTAAGTGCTACTGTGTGAAAAAATTTTCAAGATAAATCTCTCAACATGTCAATAAGTATAAAAATACATTACAAATGGTTACAGAGTGCCTTTAAATTGCTATAGCTTTTAAAGCTATCTAACCTTCCAAGTCTCCAGCTGATAACAACACACATTTCACATTCAGTTGAAACAAAATAAAAATGTGCACCTATGGCTATCAGTGTTGACTGAAATATAGTTGAAATACTTCTGTTCCAGCACACCATGCTTCAGAAATATGCTTTATATATGTTGTAGGATTGTTATATCAGTTCTTGTTTTATTATTTTTGCTTCTAGCTCTATGAAAACTTCTTAGCTAAATCTCCACTAAATGATATACAACTGTAGTCCCTTTGCTTGAATTAAAATCTCAAATGTATTTAGTGCGATTTTACATTTTGAACTTTATAATGCAGGCCATGAATAATTCACTTTGGTTGAATAAGTGGAGAATAAAGGTGAATAAGTGAATAACTAAAATGATGCTTTTAAAATAGGGTCCCCGGGCACTTAAAATTCTTAAGCCGTTTTGTAGGCCAAAAATATAGTGTACAAAGGGTACTCTAAGGTTTCAACGATTGTGATAAAGATCTCAAAAATGAGCACAGAAGCTTAAAGTAGAACAGTTAAACAGAAAGCAATCACTCCAATAGAAAATATATGAAATAATACATGTACGGTAATAAAAATGTCCAAATATGCTGATGATAACATAAAAAGTTAAAACAAAAAGACTGCATTTCTGTTAAAGACAGTAGGAAGGCTGCTGTCCAGGGACCTATAGAGAGTTCCAAATATCACAAAGCAAAACAAACATTTCTTAGAGGACATGTAATTGTCTCTGTCACTTGTAATTTTGTCATTATAAAGAATACTTTATAAAATGTAATTATGTTTTCAAAAATATAGCTGTTTTAAATTATTTTGCACATTAGCAAATGAAAGGATTGTGTTGTCTTTTATTTTAATAGACAATACTGAATTTATTGGTAGAAAAGCATTTTTCAAATCATAAGAAAATAATTTTAATTTTTACATTTCCTTATACTCATGTTTTTTAGAGAAAAGAGTTCAAATTATTTGCACTTTGAATGCAATTATATTTTTTAATCTTTTAGATCACAGTGTAACACAAACTATGTGAATTTCAGTCATAACAACACAACTAGCAATTTTTCTAACATAAAAAGGGCAAAATTAGATGAGTAATAAAGACATAATTTATAAATTGTATATCTATTACATAAAATATGATTATTTCATGCAACCCTTTTTTTTAGGAGTTATGATCAATTTGTTGAGACTTTCTTAGGACAATAAAACATGTCTTGTCTTGCTGACAATAAGGGTCTGATAAAATAAAGGTACACAGAGAAATAAGATGATGAATTTTGATGCCAGAAATTTCTATGAGACTTAGAATCATATTAGGTGTTACAAATATATTTTCAAAGCTGTTTCTTTAATTTTAAGATTAGAAAATTTAAAGAACAAGTTTTTCACAAGCTTTCATTCTTAACCAAAGAGCTTTCAACACTACTAAAAACAAAAGTTCAGCCAGGCGCGGTGGCTCACTCCTATAATCCCAGCACTTTGGGAGGCTGAGGTGGGTGGATCTCCTGAGGTCGGGAGTTCAAGACCAGCCCGACCAACATGGAGAAACCCCGTCTCTACTAAAAATACAAAATTAGCTGGGCCTGGTGGTGCATGCCTGTAATACCAGCTACTCGGGAGGCTGACGCAGGAGAATTGCTTGAACCCGGGAGACTTGCGCCATTGCACCCAAACCTGGGCAACAAGAGCAAAACTCTGTCTCAGAAAGAAAGAAAAAAGAAACCAGACCTACATATCTTTTTCTCTTCTGGTATCTATCTGGTCATAAGCAACTCCCCAGGAATCCATAAGTATTATTTGAAAGTGAGGTAGCAAAACAGCAGGAAGAAACATTAGAAAAAATAAATTTCTCCCTTCCTGAACTGCAGTTTCTTTGCTGGTGCCTTCCTTTAGCTAAACCCTACCAGAATACACAGGACTTGGTACCCCAGGAGATGAAGTCTACAGGCATCCCCTTGGCAGAGAAGGATGGGGATTTGTTGCAAGTATAGAAGGGGAAGAGCAAATAACCATCACAAATTGAATATGTTAAACTGGGTCCTGGGTCTTACAATGACTCAAATTGTTTTTTTTGTTGTTGTTTTTTTTGAGACTGAGTCTCACTCTGTCACCCAGGCTGGAGTGCAGTGGCACGGTCTCTGCTCACTACAACCTCTGCCTCCCAGGTACAAGTGATTCTCCTGCCTCAGCCTCCCGAGTAGCTGGGATTACAGGCATGTGTCACCATGTTCGGCTAACTTTTGTATTTTTACTAGAGACAGGGTTTTGCCATGTTGGCCAGGCTAGTCTTAAACTCCTAACCCCAAGCAATCGACCCGCCTCGGCCTCCCAAAGTGCTGGGATTACAGGTGTGAGCCACCACGCCCAGCCTAATAGCTCAATTCTTAATTCTGCATCAATACAAAATTAGAGAGGGCATATTTACCTGGGTAATAT
This sequence comes from Symphalangus syndactylus, assembly GCF_028878055.3. NCBI lineage: Eukaryota > Metazoa > Chordata > Mammalia > Primates > Hylobatidae > Symphalangus > Symphalangus syndactylus. The sequence goes on along the minus strand of NC_072447.2, from coordinate 41,677,766 downwards.
TTAAATAATATCGTTCTTACCTATGTGGTTCACATAATATTTCCCTTTTTTCAAAGATTACTGGCCTGTATGAGTGAGGGTGGGAATTTGATAGTAAGGGCAACTGGAGAAAGAAAGATGATTTCACTGTGTTCAATCAATTTTTGCCAAAGACTCTTGGAAAAATATAAGCAAGTACCACGTTAAAATTTCCAGAGCCCAGCCTGGGCAATGTGGTGAAACCCCGTCCCTACAAAAAATAAAAAAAATTAGCCAGGTGTTGTGGTGCACACTTGTAGTCCCAGCTATCTGGGAGACTGAGGTGGGAGGATCGCTTGAGCCAGGAAGTCCAGGCTGCAGTGAGCTATGATCACGTCACTGCTTTCTGGCCTGGGTGACAGATGGAGACCTTGTCTCAAAGAAAAAAAAATTCCAGAGCACTCTAACATGGGATGGCTGACTCATTATATTTCACAAAGAACAATGAACTTTCCATGATTAATTTTCTCCAGTGAGATGACATATTCCTTCACTATTTAATTAACCACCTAGTTAATATAATCAGAGCTTTTGATTTCCATGCACCCTAGAAGCAATTCTTAGAGCACCACAGCTTTAGCTAATGACAGATTGCTTCGTATAATTCTCACAAAGCTAAATCAACTTGTTGGTTGTTATACAGGATAGTCTGAACAAATACAACTCTGTACTCTTTTCCTTTAGTGACCATTCATTTTTGTCTTATACTTTCTGGAAAGTTTCTTTATGTCATAAACTCTTTCTTTGAAGATAAAATTTTCGGAACACGCTCCTGAGATGCTTTAAATTTATTTTCAGTGCCTTGATCTGATATCTATAGTGTGACATTTTTGTTTCACGCAAATTAAATAAACCTCTCATGCTACAATTTATGAAATACTGAGATGGCCATATGTTTATTATAAAACTCAAAGTTTGAGACGTCTTTCTTTTGGTCACTATACCCTTGACAAATGAGTAAAAGTCACTTTCTAAAAAGAAGGACATATAGATCATTTTATCTAATATTGTACATTTTAACATTTTAATCCAACACATTCTTCAGCCTTCAATCAGTGTCTTCTTGTCAATTTATTTTGTTTTACTGTATTTAACTGTTTTATTCTGATACACACACACATCGACACAATGATGTACAAATCAATGATTCATCATAAAGTCAACAGTCTGTAACCACTTGACCTAGATAAAAAAATGTAACACTGCAGCACCATAAAAGTTTCTCTTGTGCCACCTTCTGGTTACAACCATCCTTCCTTATAAAAATAACCACTCTCATGTCATTTAGAGTAATCATTCATTTGCTTTTTTGCATAGTTGTACCAAATAAGCGACCAATCTTAAATACTTAGGTTTAAACTTGGATTTTTCTTTTCGTAAAGATGTTATTATAAGGGATCTTTAGTTTGACATTATATTCCTGAGAAGTATCTATGTTATTGCACACAACATGTTTTATCAATTTTCATTGTTTATAGTTTCATTTGTAACAATGTATAATAATGAATTGTTTCATATGACTCTTGATTTGAAATTTGGATTAACTATGGTTTGGATTTTATAAATAATGTTAAGACCATTCTTTTACATGTCTCAGTGCACAGGGCGGGGGCAAATTTAAGTATTGAGCAGTCCAGTTAATTGTGTATACTATTCTATGAAATTTAAAACCTGTTTATAATGTAACCACCACCACCATCTGGATGCAGAACATCTCCATCACCTCCCAAAATTCTCTCATGCTATTACTTTATAGTTATACTACTAATTCAATTTTTTTTCATGATGTAAAAATACCTAACAGGAGATCTACCCTCTTAACAAATTTTTAGGGGCACAATACAGTATTTTTAACTCTAAGCACTAGATTGTATGGCAGATCTCTAGAATTTATTCATCTTTCATAACTTAAACCGTACACCATTTGAACAGCTCCTCATTTCTCCCTCCTCCTAACCACTGGCAACCACCATTCTACTCTCTGCTTCTATGAGTTTGACTCCTCCAGATAGATACCTCATATAAGTGGAATCACATAGTATTTGTCTTTCTCTGTCCATCTTATTTCGCTTAACGTAGTATTCTCCAGATTCATCAATATTGTCACAAATGACAGGATTTCCTTCTTTTTAAAGGATGAATACTATTTTATTCTGTATATATACCACATTTTCTTTATCCATTCATCCATTGACAGAAATTTCCGTTGTTTCCGCATCTTGGGTATTGTGAATAGTTCTGCGATGTACATGGGAATGCAAATATCTCTTTGAGATCTTAACCTCAATTCTTTTGGATAAACACCCAGAAGTGAAATTTCTGGATCATATATATATATTTTTTTGAGAAACTTTCATATCGTTTTCCATAGTGGCTGCACCGTTTTACATTCCTTCCAACAGTAGACAAGTGTTTCCTTTCTCCACATCCTTACCAACACTTATCTTTCATTTTTCTGATAATCATCAGCAAATCAGGAATTATTAATAATTACCAAGGTAGTTATGTTGTTGCAGGACAAATCAGAGACGGGAGAGACCGAGCAGAGTTCAGGAGAACCTTTAATTATTAAGGTGATCACTGGCTCAGTCGGACTAGCGTCCAGAAAGTCTGAGCCCGGAACAAAGGGATCAATCACCTTTTAAGCAGTTTGTGGCAGGGGTTAGGTGCTGCAGGAAGCATACTTGCAGAAGCGAGAACAAAGGCAGTTAATTACTCTTTTACATTTGTTACAGCATATGTCTTACAACCTTGGGAATACATGCTTTTGTAGCAATTGCTTATCAACCTTGTGACTTTACAGCCTGGCTAGGGAGGGAAGCAAGAACTCACTGTGCCTCAAGGAATATAAAACGATGGAACACAGATAAGCCTCTCTGGGCATAGAGGAGGGATAAGCAGCTAATGTTCTCTCTTAACCCGCCCCACCCCCGCGGGGCAGGGGGTGGGGGTTATATTACATTCTACCTTCAAGAAAAAGAATAAATTTTTCGACCATTATACTTATAAAATTCATTAATTCCCCCTTCAATGTATCAGTCTCAAATTGACTTTTTTATGATCGAAGTTTGCTGTTTTAGAAGGAAATATTTTTTCAGCCAAAGTATATTGTTGTTTTCAGCCATTTCCACCTTCTCTAATTCCTACATCCTTCAAATTTTCCAATTCATTTACTCCTCCATAGGGAGAATTTTTTTTTTAGTATACCTTGTACAATTTTTGCAGTCATTGATAGTATAATTAATAATTTATATGAAAATAAGATTTATAATTTGAAGACAATATTTGAAGGTTTGTTTTTAGAATCAAATACATACCCTTAAATCCCAGATTTGAGAAAGAGCCACATAAACTTGCCATAATGCATGAGCACTATAAAATAATGTCAGAGGAGAGAATACTACTTTCTGACCTTCACACAAATTCTCCTTATGCACCACTGCTAGAGGGCCGAGAGCCCTTTAAACTTTCTGACCTACTTAGCGTGGCTGTAAATGTCATTCTTATTCATAGCAACATTTAATGCTTTCCTGGGTTTCGCTAAACTATTTACCACAGTGATATATTGCAGAATTGAATTCCACAGCTTGATGGTGTACGGTATAAAGAATTGTATTGTTCATCAGTCTAAAATGGAATGCGATTCATTCTCATTGAGAGTCAGCTTGTTTCCATGGTATGAAAATGGGAGGAGAAAACACCTTATGTTTTCAGTAAAACATTCATTACTTTTATAACTGTTTTCCTTTTCGTAGTTTACTTCTCTCCATTACTAAGTAAATCACACTATAATGCCTCCCAGACATAATTTTTATATTTATTTTGGCCTTTTTACCCAGCTTTAACATTTGGCCTGATTTTAATCTGTCACATTTTACATAATATTCCTTATAAATTGACTACTGAGTGAAACAGTGAAACCGATGCTCAAAAGAAATCTACAAGCACCACAAGGAAAAGTCATCAGCAATATACAGTTAAGAATAAATCAGAATTGAAAATTCAGAATTTTTAAGTTCTGTTCATGTGAATGCTCCATGTTATTTTTCCCTTCCTATATCTGCTAAAAAGTTAGAAGGAATTTCTTCCACCAGTTTAAATACATTGTAAAATGTATCTGATTTTAAACAAATATTTATATATAATCATCATTGTAATAAGCTCTTAGATAATATTTCTTTTACATATGTGAAAGTCAATACAAACATTTCATGTTAACTCTAAATCCAAATGGCCTTCAGTGAGTGTTCTTTGCAAAGACATTTAGACTTAGCACTTATGCTCACAAAAATGTTCCAAGAGCACTTTTCTAATAATAACAGGAAACGAATACAATTATTTTCGCTGCCAAAAAAATTGTTGGTGATAAGATTATTTGTGCATTGATTTTAGAACCAATGGTATAAGAAAATCTTAAAATATTTCCTATATATAATGCCACCGAAAACAATGTTTAAAAAGGATTAAAAATAAGAGACATATCCCAATTGATAAATAATGTCCATAATAATATTGATACTCAAAAAATTAACTTGAATATTTAATTTTTGTACACAAGTTTAGATGGTAATGACAGTTCATTACTAATGAATATAATTGTTTTTATGGGATTCTTCTCATGTATTAGTTCAGACCTTCTTAATTTAATCTTTCTTATCAGAGATAATTCTATGACTGCTAAATCTAGAAGGCTGCTAGGTGAACTTTTCATAGCAAATATACTGCTTTTCACCCATTATACAACGTAATTGCTAAAACAGATCAAATGTGTGTATATTAATAATCATATCAAGATCTCTAACCCCTCTAGACTACAATGATACAGTAATTTAACAAGAATTGCTTTGTTCTTCTACAAGCCTGTCAGATCTAGGTTTTAATTATCTTCTCACCACCTCTAGGCCTTTTCATATTCAGACGATATGTAAATTAATGTAGTCTTTCATTTTGAAAGAGTTAAGGGATACGAATTTCTCTAGAATATTTCTCTCTTACCTGTCTTAACCATACATCTGCCTTCCTGTATTCATAATGAAAATACAGAATCCTAATTCTGGAGAGTAAAATCAGTAGGAAAATAAATCCTGCTCTCAACAAAATAAACATTATTAAACCTTAAAATCTTCAAAGTATAATGGAAGAAAAATTAGTTTACAAATTAACCTTTTCACAAATTTCAAAAAACCCCACAATATTATGTCTTCATTCAAATGATTTCTGTGTTCAAGAACCTTTTTGTTTGTTTGTTTGTTTTTGTTTTGTTTTGTTTTGTTTTTTTGAGATGGAGTCTCGCTGTTGCCCAGGCTGGAGTGCCATGGCACGATCTCGGCTCCCTGCAACCTCTGCTTCCTGGGTTCAATGATCCTCCTGCCTCAACCTCCCGAGTAGCTGGGACTACAGGCACGCACCAACATGCCCGGCTAATTTTTGTTTTGTTTGTTTGTTTGTTTGTTTCAGTAGAGATGGTGTTTCACCATGTTGGCCAGGCTGGTCTCGAACTCCTTACCTTAGGTGTTCCACCCGCCTCAGCCTCCCAACATGCTGGGATTACAGGCACGAGCCACCGCACTCGGCCTCAAGAAACATTTTTAAAGCAGTGTTCTAAACTTGAGGCTACAACCCTGAACTAAAAAGACAAAGCCCCTGTTTTTGTCTGATTACATCTTACATGCTAAGAAAGGGAAGCATAATAAATTATGAAACACATGAATATATATATATAATAAAGAAAATGAAATGGAGTTATGACAGGAAATTAATGAGCAAATCTAAGGAAATCAGGGCTGCTCTTACATGAAAGTTGAGCAGAAATCTGTAGCAATGCAGTGAAACATAGGTATCTCTGGGGAGAACATTCAAGATGGTCAGGGCTAATTCCAAAATTTAGAGTCTGACTAAAATGATGGAATTACCATTAACTGAGATGAGAATGACTAGAGAAGAGGACTGGCAAAAATCAAGTTTGGATTTGGGCATGCTCCTTTTTTTAAAATGTCTATTAGACTTCTAGAGGGAAATAAAAAATAGAAAGAATCCAGCATTCTAATGAGAGACCTACATTGCATTGTAACTTTGCCAGTCATCAACATGTAGATGGTATTTGAAGCCAGGAAGCTTGATGTGATCAATGAGGGACTGAGTAAATATGGAGAAAAGAGGCCTGAAAACTGAGTCCTGGAGCTTTCTGATTGTTGGAATCAAGAATAGGAGGAGAATAGAGAAATAGAGCCTAAGAAAGAGCATTCATGTGATCAGAGGAAAACCAAGAGAAAGTGTTGTCCTGGAAGCCAAGTGAAGAAAAATTTTAAACTAAGAGAGAGTGAAAAATTGCATCATATGCTGTTAACTGTCAAATAAATACATAGTAAACTATATATATTTTAAGTACATATAAGTAAATTATAATAATATTGCATGGTACATCATTTTAGTCATAATTGTAAGTATAGGTTGCTTTGTATTTTACTTTGAAATTGACCTAAATATTTAAATTTAAAATGCTTGCTCTGTTATTGATGTTACCATATTACAACTTTGGAGAACGTGACCAAATGAAACTACAATTAAATTATAGGTTTTATACACAAGACAAAGTAAATATGACTATTTAGAAATTTTTTTAGCAAATATTAACAGTAACTGGTACTTAGATTATCCTCATTTTCTCTTAAGGAAATTTTTGAATATCTCAAAGAGTTAACATATACATTTGATAATTTTCTACCAAAAATGATTTATTTGATTTAGAAAGGTATTTACGGACAGTATGCACTGAAGAATATGCTAAATTGTTAGCCATTTTAATCTAATTAGCTGTGAGAGTCTATATGTATATATATATATATATATATTCTCAGTATTCTTTCAAGATTGAGTAAAGAACATATTAAAATTTAAAAATAAGCTACAAAATGACTGATACCATTTGTCATGTCTTATCTATATGAATTTTATTTTCTTAAAATCATTTAGCCAAAATAAAACTCAGAAAAATGCTGAATTATGGAGCTAGAATGGTAAGCTGACTGCAATTGTTATCCTTTATGCCAATTTTGTAAGTTATGTTTATCAGAATAACCCTATATTTTATTGCCTGACTTTGTAAAAAAAGTTATAGGTGTGTACTTATACGTTAATACTAAAAATATATCAGTTTTAAACATGGTAGATACACATGAGGTTTCATTACAATAACATAAGTTTGAAACTACTTTCTTTTCTTTCTACTTCCCTTCTGACCTTTGACAAATCTATGCACTTATATTTTGACATTTCAAGTGACTTTATTATAAAAATTTTTAAGGTATTTCTTATGTGCAGTAATGTCTGCATCTAGCTAAACACCCAACAAATAACAGTCTTTCAAGCTTTTTTAATGAATAAATGGTAGCACCATTTTGCACATTTTGTTACCTTTAGCAATTAGTCAGTATTAAACCATTAACATTAGTGATGGTGCCCAGGGTTCTGACTTCTAGCATCTGAGGTCCCTTGCCTCAGAACTCTGCACCCAAGTGGGATACGTGCCGCTCTCTCCATTCTGCACAGCACCTTGGCCCTGAGGCAGCCTGCCTGTACCTCGCATCACCCAGGGTCCCTGGAGCAAGCATCTGTTTTCTGTAGTCCTTCTCTACATAGGGCTGGACAAGAAATAGGCCTATGAAGTCCTCGGGATTCCCTGATTCTAGAATCCAACACTGAGGACGCTGCTCCATGCAAAAGGCAAGGATGAGGCTGTCTCACCAAGACAGCCACCCTAACAGCCCCTGGTCTTCCATCAAAACCAGCACACTCCACAACAGGCAAAAGGTGGAAGCAACCCAGCTGTCTGAATAGATAAACAAAATGTGATCCAATAAACACAGGGAATATTATTCTGCCTTGAAAATGGAAGACATTCTGACACATGCTATGACATGCATGAAGCTTGAGGACATTATGCTAAGTGAAGTAAGCAAGTCACAAAGGGACAGACACTATATGAGTCCACTTACAGGAAGCACCTAGAATAGTCAAATTCATAAAGTCAGAGAGAAGAATGGTTGTTGCCAAGGGTAGGAGGAAGGGCAATGGGAGTTGTGTGACGGGTACAGATGATGAAAGATGAAAAGAGTTCTGGAAGTGGATGGTGGTGATGGTTGCACAACACTGTGAGTGTAGTTAATGCCACTGAACTGTGCACTTAAAAATGGTTGAGATGGCCGGGCACGGTGGCTCATGCCTGTCATTCCAGCACTCTGGGAGGCCAAGGCGGGTGGATCACCCGAAGTCAGGAGTTTGAGACCAGCCTGGCCAATATGATGAAACCCCGTCTCTACTAAAAATACAAAAATTAGCTGGGCATGGTAGCAGGCACCTGTAATCCCAGCTACTTGAGAGGCTGAGGTAGGAGAATCGCTTGAACCTGGGAAGTGGAGGTTGCAGTGAGCCAAGACTGTGCCACTGCACCCCAGCCTGGGCAATAGAGTGAAACTCTGTCTCAAAAAAAAAAAAAAAAAAACAGATTGAGATGGTTAATTTCATGTTATGTGTGTATTTTACCACAATTAAAAAACAATGCCCTCTGGCCAGGTGCAATGGCTCACACCTGTAATCCCAGCACTTTGGGAGGCTGAGGCGGGCAGATCACGAGGTCAGGAGATCGAGACCATCGTGGCCAACATGGTGAAACCCTGTCTCTACTAAAATACAAAAAAAATTATCCTGGCGTGGTGACATGCCCCTGTATTCCCAGCTACTGAGGAGGCTGAGGCAGGGGAATCGCTTGAACCTGGGAGGCGGAGGTTGCAGTGAGCCGAGATCATGCCATTGCACTCCAGCCTGGGCAACGAGCGAAACTCCGTCTCAAAATAAATAAATAAATAAACAAACAAAAAAAACCAACAAAACAAAAACAAACAAACAAAAAACAATGCTCTCCTGCACACCTACCTCCTGGGGAGAACGGCAGGGCCAGCACCCTTGACAGGAACGTGCCCCAGCTCCATGCCTCTGGATGTGGTGCGGCAACACATGCAGTTCCCCAGGGGGATGTGAGAGGAGGCTGTGTGAGGATGCCAGATGGTAGAGCTGAGGCCCAGGTACTATGATGAGGCAAGAGGAGGGGGCCCCACAGCTCATCCTGCCCCATGCACCTCACTCAGTCATGGACAGGGCCAGGCAGCAGCAGGCGCTACTCCTCCTCCCCATCTGCCTCGCCCTCGCCTTCTCCCTCACCAAGGTGGTCAGCAGCCACTGGTGTGAGGGGACCCGGCGGGTGGTGAAGCCTCTGTGCCAGGACCAGCCAGGAGGGCAGCACTGCGTTCACTTCAAACGGGACAACAGCAGCGATAGCAGGATGGACAACGACAGCCAGGCTGTGCTGTACATTTGGGAGCATTTTCCTGTAGTTAGTATTAGTGTGTCTGCATAGTGAAAGTTAGGATTTAAGCTATGTTGATTGAAATTTTCTTCCCACTTAAACTATTGTCTTTTTTTTTATATTGTTCTTTGTACTTTACTGTATGTTACAAAATTTGTTTGTTTTTTTTTTGAGACGGAGTCTCGCTCTGTCGCCCAGGCTGGAGTGCAGTGGCGCAATCTCCGCTCACTGCAAGCTCCGCCTCCCGGGTTCACACCATTCTCCTGCCTCAGCCTCTCCGAGTAGCTGGGACTACAGGCGCCCACCACCACGCCCGGCTAATTTTTTGTATTTTTAGTAGAGACGGGGTTTCACCGTGGTCTCGATCTCCTGACCTCGTGATCCGCCCGCCTCGGCCTCCCAAAGTGCTGGGATTACAAGCGTGAGCCACCGCGCCCGGCACAAAATTTCTTAATAAAAGTGTTTAAACTTAAAAACAAAACAAAACAAAACAACAACAAAAAAACTATTGTCTTCTTAAAGACAGGGAACATGTTAACATTTCAGTCAGACATAGTTAAAAAGACTAATCTAAACAAGAACAAGACATTTTCAACATCACTGTGGTATCATACAGTTTCTTAACTTCTCTGAGCCTTTGTTTATTGTTTTTTACCTGTATGCAGAGAAATATAATGTATGCTCTGCTTTCCAGATATAGATATTGTAATGATAAAATAAAATAATACATATAAAAGAACTTTGCTACCTATAAGACACCATGAAAGAAAGATGTTTGTTTATTACTACGCTTTCAATAGATAGCAGTTTCTAACAAGATAAAAAGGAGAATGGGGAGAGAGAAGGGAAGAGGGAGAGAGAGGTAGAGGGAAAGGGGAGAAGCAACAACTTACTGCCTTCTTTTTATAAGTGTAGAGAGCATCATAATTCTGTAAACCACTGTTCTAAGCCAGTCTCCTCAATGGGGTAAAAGAGGATGATCAGGGAACTGAAAATGTGGGAGGTTTTGGTTATCATAGTATCTCGAAAGTGTTATTGCATTTATGGGATTGGGTAGCTGCTATGCTAAACTTTCTATAGCCTGCTGGATACTAACACACACACAAATTATCCTACCCGAATGTTATTGGCAAATAGCTAAACCTAGCAAACATTTTTTGAAAAACTTTTCTTTTCCTATTTGAATTAAATAAGTTGAATCACACACCAGTACATGTATTTTTAAATTCAGGATGAAAAGAAAAACCCAACATTTATGATATACCAAATATAGTCCCACTGGTATGCTTATAAGATAAAGTATTTTATAAAATGTAACATAACCTATCAAATTATATATAAACTATATATAATGTAAAGGCTTTTATAAACATTTAACATAATTGTATTATGGTGCTGGCAAAGTGTGGTGAGTCATACCTGTAATCCCAGCTCTTTGGAGGGCTGAGGTAGGAGGATAGCTTGAGACCAGGAGTTCGAGACTAGCCTTGGCAACAGAGCAAGACCGTTTCAATTTTAAAAATATGAATTTATGATGGTGCTATGTAGGTCTAACATTATAAGATGAATTATCTGTATTCCATCTTAATCTCTGAGATAGTGTAGGAATATTTTCATATCAATGTATTAGAAAGTTCTGGTGAGAATATACCTTACTAGAAGTGCAGCATTGTGTTTAAAAAGAGAAAAACAAGTAAGATTTCTCATATTGTGCTCCAGGCAACTGTAAAATTTTCTGTAATATTAAGAAACAAGACTATTTCCACTCAGTATTATTTAAGGTAACTTTCAATCACAGAGGGATGAACCCAGTTGTCTTCATACCAGAAAGATCTCTGCAATTAAAAATTAACCCCACTCCCAAAATCATTGATGAAATCAAAATATTGATTACATACCATAGAATCGAGTCATTCGCCTTCCTTTGCATTCGAACAGTGCAAGATGTCTTCTAAATAACCTTGTGGGGAGGATGTTCAGCTTTTGTGACTCTACAGAACAAAACTATCTCTCATGCTTATTGCCGTTTACATGAGTCTTTCCCACGCTGCAAGCAAGTAAAGTATCCAAATGCACCATTTTATCAAGCACTCCATGGTCCACAGGCAGGATATTTTGAAAGTTTGTGGCTAAAGTTGTGGCTCTCTAGTTCCATCCTAATCTAATTTTGATAATAGGACCTTACAGTTTCTAGTACTTGTAGGAAAAAAACCTAAATTAATTCATTTTCTTCTTGGATTCCAGTAATTGTTTAGGATTTGTCTTCTACCAGTTGCTTTTGAGAAAGATATTGATTTCTGGGTTTCTTTAACTGATCATTGCTTTCAAGAAAAGCACTGCTCATGTCCATGCAGTTCACGCCTATTTTTACAGTGATTCAGTCTGGAAAGTGAAGAGGCAGAATATAAATATTAAAGAAATATTAGTAATGGTAAATATGGTAATATCATCAGTTCAGGAGCAACTTTGCTTAGTTTGTCCCTTATGTGCTCTACAGGTTCAATTTAATTGAAAGGGGGAAATGAGTAAGAATCAAAGTTTTGAATTTACACATATGGTTTATTCTTTTAATATATGACATTTTGATTAAAATACTTCCGTTTCTCTCAAATCCAACATTACTTAGAGCCAAGTTTAGTTTTTTGGAAAACTTGCAAAATCAATCTCCTTCCTTCCTTTTTTATGTGCAAATCACGGGAAGATAAAATTCAAATAAAATGTTTCTAGACATAGTGACTTGATAATTTCTTCTTTCTGTTTGGTAAATTGATCTTTCATGTTTCCCCACAGGATATAAAATTTCCAGAAAAAGATATAAGATGGTATAACTACAAAGCTATGAAGCTGATTAAACATGGTATGTAGCAAATAAATTTAATTAATTCAAAATAATATTCATTTCACCATATCCAAGGCTGGGCCTACATGGTAAGTGCTTGCTACATTTATTCTCCAAATTGTTTCTTGCAGTGCAGTTGCCTTATTTACTCCTTTCCTTCCCTTATCCACAAAACATAGTTTCTCTGTGGATAGCACATTCATGGCCCGATAAACAGCTTTCTAATACAATATATAACCTCTCTGTAAACATTTTCTTAAGCCCATGACCACTCTATAACATTGTAAGTTCTCCAGCTGATAAATGGGAAGCTGCTTAGTACATTCAAGGCATAGTTAAGGAACCAACCATAATCTTTGGTCTGAGAATTGCATTCTCTATCATGCATCAACCACTAAATGAGTGACACTAAGAACTTGTCCTGATTGAGGTAATTTCTCTCATTTCCAAAATGTGGGTGATTAGCCATTGTCTTTCCAATGCTTACAAGTAATCTGGGTATACACTTTTAAAAATAAGAATTTTCTAGGAATCTCAATTTTGATATTCAAAATACAGATAAAATGTGTGATGTGTTTTATATTACTTATGTTATTTCTATAAGTTATTTCAATAAACTCATTCTCGGTGTGTGTAAATGAGAATAACAGGTTATATTGCCTTAGAAGCTGGTTGGTGGGGAGGAATGAGTTCAATGAACTCCTCTTCCCCATCTCCACTTACTTCCACAAATCATAGTTTATATACATTGGTGTGTAAGTTGCTCTTTCAGGTAGTTTAAAATAGTACTTCTCATAATGCCTTTTCTACTGGTCTCACACCAGTCAGAATGGCTACTGTTAAACAGTAAAAAAAACAACATATGCTGGTGAGGCTGCAGACAAAAGGGAAGGTTTATACATTGTTGATAGGAATGTAAATTAGTTCAGCCACTGTGGAAAACAGTTTGGAGATTCCTCAAAGAGCTTAAAACAGAACTACCATTCAATCAAGCAATCTCATTACTGGGTACATACCCAAAAGAAAATAAATTGTTCTACCTGCACCCTATGTTCATTGCATCACTATTCACAGTAACAAAGACATGGAAGGAACCTAGATGTCCATCAACAGTAGATTTAATAAAGTGGTACATACACACCATGAAATACTATGCAGCCATAAAAAAGATAGAAATCATGTCCTTTGCAGCAACATGAATGCAGCTGGAGACCATTATCCTAAGTGAATTAATGCAGCAACAGAAAACCAAATGCCGTACCTTCTCACTTATAAGTGGGAGCTAAACATTGAGTACTAGTGGACATAAAGATGGTGAAAATAGATACTAGGGACTACTAGAGGGTGGGGTGGGAGGGAGCAAGGGTTGAAAAACTAATTATTGAGGACTATATTCGCTCTCTGGGTGACGGGATCATTTGTATTTCAAACCTCAGCATCATGCAATATACCCATGTAACAAACCTGCACATATACCCCCTGAATCTAAAATAAACTTTGAAATTATATATATATATATATATATATACACACTAAATGGAAGTACTGAAGTCACTTCAGTAATAGAATAGTTTGGCTTTCCCAAATTCCCCCAGAGCACATAATGCACTGCTGACTAGTTATATGATTGAGGGCCCTAAGGACATGCTGGATGAATGGGGAGAGGGGTAGACCCCATATTTTCAAGATTTATCCCCTGCCCTTAGTACCACATTGTGTGGGTAGGAATTTCAAACTACTTCTTATTTTAACCTGTGATTTTGACCACAGTGAAAAAGCAGTACATATACTAAAGTCCCTTTGGGGAAGTCAGTTTGTCAACCCACTAACTAGCCTCTTGGTATATATTCCTTCATATATTACTTCAATTTTGGATCCCTGAGTGTTAGTTTTCCAAGAATATTGTGCATCCTAATAAAATAAAAATATTCTAAGTTATTTGCATGTTCCTTTATGTCTACATTTTAACTATAACATCTCAATGTGTATTCCATAATGTATAAATGAACTGAACTGAATGTATAAAAGAGAAAAATACCAAGAGATACAAAATATTTAAGGTGAAGATATTTTGAAAACCACCCCAGGGGCCTCCTAATTCTTTCTTCAAAAGCCAAACCAAACATTCTCTTTTATGATTTTATCTTTATTGTTGCTACGTTACAACCCATAGTATCTTGCATTTCACCTCTTATATTCTCTCTAAAATAAAATCAATGAACACAGTAAAAAGGAACTTCTTGTATGGTTCCTCTGTTGACACTTTTCTAAGGATTTTGCAAGTAGGTACTACATATTTCTTTAAATATAACTATGTATTTTAATATAAGGAAAGCATATGAACAGGTTACTATTAAAAATCTTTCATAGATATTTAAATAACATAATTTTCAATTTTTTTTTCTGTTGGTAAGACATTTAAAAAAGCTTAATTCAGGGTTTTATGGTGTGGTGATAGTGATAAGTACATGTTTTTATTTATGTGATTTAATTATGTTTTGGAAAAGATAAAGTTGAAAATAAAAAAAAAATCTTGAAACACAGGCCATTAAGAACATGGAAATCAAATGGTATTTCCAAAAGCTCAAGAAATATTTAATGGCAAGTTTGAATGTCATGTCCAGGAAAGAGCAATTAAAACAGGACAGGCCATCATCATGTTAAGGTTAAATTGTCTAAAAACAAACTCCCCATGATCTGCAGAAATATATTCTATTCCTGGTTGCTAAAACCAGGAATTTAAACCATCTAAAATTTGATAATTTTTTCAACTCTCCTTTTTAGCACCAAGATCAAAGGTAAAAAGTGAGAATAAAACCACAAATAATACTAATACACTCCTCACCTTCAAAGAACAGACAGTATAACAGACATACAATTTAACAAGCAATTTCAGTAAAGCACGTTAATTATGAAAGGATACAGCAGGATAATAAAGTGAGCCAGGATGTGAGAATGGGTGGCATGTCAGAAAAGCTATCCTGGAGGAATTGCTATCCAGTAGATAATAGAGGAGTGAATAAACCATACCATTATGTTGGTGCAAAAGTAATTGCATTTTTTGCATTAAAAGTAATGGCAGAAACCACAACCACATTTGCATCAACCTAATACTATGAACAATCTTATTACTACCTTTTGGTGACTAGACAAATACTGATGTTGGGTTTTTGTAAAACTGAACATATATATACCTATGACCCAGTTGCAGTATGCATATGTTCAACTTTAGTACATACTACCTAACAGATCTAAACACGTTTGTCCCAAATTACACTCTTTCCAGCAATACATAACAGTGTCATTTGTTCTACAACCTTGTCACTACTTGGAGTGGGGGGGTGAAATAAGATAAAAGGAGGGTGGACTCTGTTAGCAGTGGAGTTTGGAGCTGAATAGAGTGTTCCAGGCTGAGGGACAGCACATGCAAAGGCCTGTGGAAAGGGGAAAATGAGGTTTATTTGAGCAATCGAAGATACCCTGATGGTGTGTGTTAGTAGATGAGCACTGATAGAAAATAAGATTAAATAATAAGTAAGCACGAGATCATAAGAGGCATTTCATGTCATATGAAGAGATGTAAAACATTTTATATTGGCTTTATGTTGGTTTCCTTAAAGGTAACAGGAAGCCAATAAAGGGTTTTCTTACTGAGAGTTCACTAAAGGGGTGAAGATGGGAAGTGGGAAGGTAAGAACCACAAGGACCATTTAAATTGGAACAGTGATAAACACAGGTGAGAGTGATAATGAGATCCTGCACCAGAGTACTGGTAATTGGGGATTTGGTAGCTATATAACAAGCAAAATAAATAGAATCTACTAGATTTGGCAGAGAAGGAGTTTGAGTATTGTTCATGTTGAGTTTCATGTGCTTCTGTGATACTTAAACAGAAATATCCCTTCTATAGAGGTAAAACATGACAGGGCTTGAGGCCCAGGAAAGAGTTCTGCACTTGTGATTTTGACTTGTGAGGCATCAAAATTTAGATGGTGGTGGAAACCATGGGAGTTAATGTAGATGCTGATGGAGTGTGAGTGAGAAGAAAAGGGAATCTAGAACAATCTGGGAAACACTACCAATACAGAATCAGTAGAGAATAAGAATGGGGAACCCACAGAAGACACGGATGTACCTGCAGTGGTGTAGCAGACACTTCAGAGGCGAGCTGTCTTGGATTCCAAGGAACAAAACTGATTTCACAAGGGTGATATGATGGACAATATTAAGACTGAGACTACAAGTAAGATTAGGACTAAAATAAAGCCATAAAACTCCGTGAAATTAAGATTATGGGGGGCTATTATGAGAGCAGTTTCATAGAAGAGGAAATAGTAAGAGCTAGATTTGGCATGAAGGAGACACGAGGAAGAGGAAACAATAAAAGTAAACCAGGGTTTGCCAAATGCTCGTCTATATATTTTTTAGCTCACCTCAAATAAGTGAAAAAAATGTATATTGTTTTTCATAAAGTTCACCAGGGTTCTCAACCTCAATACTATCACCATTTTACACTGGAATAATTATGTACTGTAGGAGGCTGTCTTGTGCACTGTAATAAGTTTATCACTATCCTTGACCTCTATCCATTAGATATTAGTAGCACGTTCTGCTCAGTGTGAGAAACAAAAATGTCTTCAGATATTGCCAAATGCTCCTTGAGGAACAAAATCATTCCTCATTAAGAACCACTCAGCTAAAGTGATTCCATTTATAGAACGGTACCATTTTTAAGTTAATTCTTTTTATGAAATGACAATAGCATATTGGACATGTGTGGGTCTGTGCACATGTGAATGCCTGTGTATTTAACTTCCTTACATAGAATAATCTTTCAAATGAAGTTGGTGTCTGAGTTTTCTTTTTGAACATTTACTGCTTATATAAAACTCAAAATTCTAAAGATTACTAGTGCAGTGCAAACAGTGTATTTCAAAACTTTAGTAATAAGAGTTATTTTGAGTAGGAATTGGAGAGGCATATGAGATAGTGGGTTTTTTTTTTAAATATGGGATTATTGAGCATATTCAGATGCTATTTGGAGGAATCAAGCAATATGTAGAGATTGAAGTTATTGAATATGAGAGGCACATCAAAGAGAGCAGAATATCCCTGAATCTGTGAAAGGCTGAATAATAATGGGATTCAATAGTCAGGCAGAAGTATTCAACTTAGGAGGAGGAAATGGTGTGTGCATATGTGTGTGTGTGTGTATAAACAGACTTGATTTTCTGTTTGGTGAAATGAAGTTGAAATGTAGGCTACTCAAAGGTTCTATTGTCTTCATGAAGTAGCAAATAGTATCTTTTGCTGATAACAAGGCAGAAGATGAGAAAGTTGTGGTTTTAAATGATTGCTGCGAATACATGAAGAATGAGTTAGTCAGAAAAAATGTAGTAAAATTACCAAGCAATTTAAAGTTGGTAATCATAAATCTGTAATGAAGCCAACTTACAATGTTGGATGCTTTTTCAAGGATACTCAGCTGCTATAGTGCAAGCACAGAGAATGTAGATCACTGAGTTCCTAGAGGTTTGGGGTCTTTACAGATCCATACTTAACATACAGGGACAAAATATTTAAAAATGTTACTGGCTACATGGAAAGAATTTTAATATATACACAACTTAAAGAGCCAGACATTATTTAGAGCAGCAGTCCTCAACCATTTTGGCACCAGGGATCGGTTTCATGGAAGACAATTTTTCCATGGACCAGAGCAAGGTGGTGGGGGGGTTGGGAAGGCATTACATTCTCATAAGGAGCGTGCAACCCAGATCCCTCATATGCACAGTTCACAATAGGGTTTGTGCTCCAATGAGAATCTAACCCTAATCTAACAAGAGGTGGAGTTCAGGCAGTAAAGTTTGCTCACCTACCGCTCACCTCCTGCTGTGCAGGTGCAGCCTGGTTCCTAACAGACCATGCAAGAGTAACAGTCCATGGCCCGGGGCTTGGGGATCCCAGATTCAGAGGGCCAGGCACACAATTTGAAAGCAAGACTTCATTTCCTAGCTTTTCCCACTGAGAAGGCCCAAAAAGAGGGTAAAGAAACAACAGCTTAAAATTGTCTAGATCTTGGTTTCTAAACACCATCCCACAACAAAAGGAACCAGGTATCCTTGGGAAAGCAAGTGATTCTAGGGCTGAAATAGGAAAAATACAAGATGAGTCTTGAAAATCTTGTGACATTATGAAGTAACAAAATGAACAAAAGGGAACGGGGGATTGTTGAAAGAACATAGTAGCCAACCTTAAAAAGATCCTAACTGAATCTGCCAAAGACAGAACCATTTGTGCACACACACAAAAATGATAGCACTGGATTTTAACCTACAGGAGAAAATGAATACCCAGAAGTCTATCTGGATATAAATAAATCACCAAGTAAATAAATAAATAGGGAAGAAGGCATAGAAAGAAAAAGAGAAATAGAAAATTCACTTTTAAGCACACATCACAGTAATAATTGCTACAGATGAGATCCAATAATGAATACTAAAAATAGTAAGTGAAGTTTGATGAGAAACAGAATTTGCATAGACTCAAAATATCTCCACAAAAAATAGTTACTAACTACAGAGAGATCTTAACTTTACAGTGGAGAAACCTGGCAAAAACTACCTTAACCAAATGATCATGGTTAACATAACCATGTTGATATCATGGTTATGTAATTTTTTTAAAATATGGGATTACTGAGCACAATTGGGATGCTACTTGGAGGAATCAAACGATACTTAGAGATTGAAGTTACTGAGGGTGAGAGGCACATCAAAGAGAGCAGAATATCCCTGACTCTGTGAAAGGGTGAAAAATAATGGGATTCAAAACTCAGGCAGAAATATTCATAAGAAGTATTCATAAGAAATGTTGATATAACGAGCCCCACTGATGTGATGCACTTCTGAGGCACAATATCATGTCTGTGGTATTCTTGCCAAAATTGCATAACTTCATTCAAATCATGAAAAAACATCTGAGAAACCCAAACTAAGGGACAGCTATAAAAGAACTAACCAGTATGTATCATTAGTACCGAGATTATAAAAAACAAGGAAAGACTGAAGAACTGCCAGACATTGGAGGAGACGAAGAGACACAACTAAATAAAATATGGGATAGTACATTAGATCCTGAAAAAGAAAAGGGGCCATTAGTGGAAAAACTGGTGAAATTTGAATACTATGTATAGTTCAGTGAATAGTATTGTGCCAATATTAGTTTACTGATTTTGGTCATTATTATGTAAAATGTTAACTTTAGGAAAAGCTAGATGAGAGATATTTGGTAACTGTACTAATTTTTGCAAGTATTCTGTAAGCATGAAATTAGATAAGAATTAACAATTCAAAAATATAATTGATTCTTCATGGTAGGAAAGGAAGCAGAGACAGTCATTGCCTGAAACATAGTGACCTCAATAAACAATTTTGGAATGAATGAATAAATAAAATAATGAAAGAAAATTACCTAAATCCTAGAGTACTACTTCAAGTGAACAACTACATCTTTTAAAATTAGACCAGTGACTCAAAATAAAATAAAACCACGTTTTTCCCAATAATTTATTTCAGAACAGAAAATCTAAGTCAAATATTAAATTTAAAAGTGTATTAAATCCGGCCAGGCACAGCGGCTCACGCCTGTAATCCCTGCACTTTGGGAGGCCAAGGTGGGCGGATCACTTGAGGTCAGGAGTTCGAGACCAGCATAGCCAACATGGTGAAACCCCATCTCTACCACAAAATACAAAAATTAGCCGGGCATGGTGGCCAGTGCCTGTAGTCGCAGCTACTCCTGAGGTTGAGGTAGGAGAATCACTTGAACCCGGGAGGTGGGGGCTGCAGTGAGCCAAGATCACGCCACTGCACTCCAGCCTGGGCGACAGAGACCCTGTCTCAAAAAAAAAAAAATTGTATTAAATCCAAGCTGCTAGAACAAGAAAACTAATAGAACAAATGGAACAGCAGCTTTTACTTTGGAGAAAGGCAGTACCATTTTATCACGGAGGCCTCAACAAACGAAAATACCCAGAATCAACTAAGAGAGGAAGCAGTGATATTTAATTCCCAAGTAAAGATATATTAGAAAAAGTCACTTTAATACTTGTATTTACACAACACATGGAAACAGAGATATTAAGATCCAAAAATCACTGCTAGTGCTAACCTAATATACCCAGCAGAGAGGAAAGTAAAACTGAGAATTTTGACATCTATGTATTTTGTTAGCACTGTGAGAAGCAAGAAAATGAAAACAATAAAAAACATGAAGAGTACTTCTAGGTTCCCAAGTTAATGCTGCTGATGGACGTCTGAAATTATGGTTGTATAGAACTGAGTTGCCCAATATGTTTGCTAAAAGCCCTATAAGGTCACTGAACATTTGAAATGTGGCTAGTCACTGAATCATGTTGTAAGTATAAAATACATACCATATTTGAAGACTTACTATGAAAAAAAGAATGCAAAATATTTTATGAATTTTTATATTGATTACGCATTGGAACCATAATATTCTGGATATATTGTGTTGATAAAAAAATTAATTTCACTAATGGTTTTACTTTCTAAAATGTGACTACTAGTAAATTTAAAACTATTTCCATGGTTCACATTTTATTTATGCCTGTATTATATTTATATTGGTTATATTGGATAGCATTGGTATAGAAAATGAAAGAGAGCTAGGTAGGAAAACAGTATTTTTAACAGCATTAAAGGGTTCTATCAGTAAAACTCTAACATTTCTTTTTAATATTTATTCTAACATTTATATTTCCTTTTAAATTTCCACTGAAACCACCTTTTCACCTCAGAACTGAAGTGTTCATCGATTATGTATTAAGCCCTTAATTCCAAGACATGATGTTCTAGAAGAACATGTTAAAGCTGTTGCTAATGTATCTGATTATGTACCCTGGCAGTCCTTCAGGGCACGAGATAATCTGGCCCCTAGGGATTGACAGACTTTATATGGCACTTTTTTTGTCTTTTTCAGTGTCCAGCACAGAATTATGTTTGAATGTCTCTTAAAAGATTCCATCACTTCTACTAGACTCACCCAGTTTCTGGGGGCTCTGGGACAAAAGGAGCTGAAGGGGGAAATAGCTTTACTCTTCTCTCTGTTTAAATCTCATCTTCCTTACTGCTCTCAATCCAAATGAGACAAAAAACATACCCATCTCATTGCCTGTCTTTTTCCCCATTGAAACCAGAGCACAGATAGTCCTGATTAACCAACCCTCTCTTGCTCCTTTCACTTGACACGACTTAGCCCTTCTGTGACAAGGGCCTTGTAAGGAAAAGACATTTAAATCTAACAAGCCATAATTAATACATCTCACTTGAGTCCTAGATTAGTCATTAGCAAACTCTTTGCTCTCACGACCCCTGTACTCTGGTCAAAATTACTAAAGTCCCAAAAAAGCTTTTATTAATGTGGATTATAACAAACTATAGTTAGCATATTAGAAATTAAAAGTGAGTGATTTTAAAAAATATTTAAGTATCAATTCATTTAAAACGATATTTACAAACCCATTTAATATATTCATAATATATTTTATAAGAAATATTAACTATATTATTTAATAATATAATAATTATATCATCGTTAAAATAACTATATTAAAAGAAAAATTAGTGAGAAGAGGGCACTGCTTTATATTTTTAAAAATCTCTACATCTGGCTTTGTAGAAAACAGCTGGAACTTCACATTTGCTTCTGCATTTAAGCTGGCGCAATGTATAGCTTTAGCTGATGTATATGAATAAAATATAGCCTCACAGATAGAAAATCTGAAAAGGGAGGAGTACTTTAGGTATTCAGTCTGTTTTGGTATATATGTGTGTGTGTGTGTTTGTGTGTGTGTGCGCGCGTGTGTGTGTGTTTCTCTGAAACTACATCCAAATAGGCAAATAGCAGTTTCTTTTTTATTTTATTTTAAGTTCTGGGGTACACATGCAGGACATGCAGGTTTGTTACACAGGTAAACATGTGCCATGGTGGTTTGCAGCACCTATCAACCCATCACCTAGGTATTAAGCCTCACATGCATTAGCTATTTATCCTGATACTCTCCCTCCCTGTACACCCCCAACAGGTGCCAGTGTTTGTTGTTTCCTTCCCTGTGTTAATGTGTTCTCATTATTCAGCTACCACTTACAGGTGAAAACATGCAGTGCTTGGTTTTCTGTCCCTGTATTCATCTGCTGAGGATAATGGCTTCCAGCTCCATTCATGTCTTTATAAAGGACATTATCTTGTTCCTTTTTATGGCTGCATAGTATTCCATGGTGTATATGTATCACATTTTCTTTATCCAGTCTGTCATTGATGAGCATTTGGGTTGATTTCATGTCTTTGCTATTGTGAATAGTGCTGCAATGAACATACATGTACACATATCTTTATAATAGAATGATTTGTATTCTTTGGGGTATTATACCTAGTAATGGGATTGCTTTGTCAAATGATATTTCTGGCTCTAGGTCATTGAGGAATCGCCACTGTCTTCCACAATGATTGAACTAATTTACATTCCCACCAACAGTGTAAAAGTGTTCCTATTTCCCCACAGCCTCACCAGCATCTGCTGTTTTTTTGACATTTTAATAACTGCCATTCTGACTGGTGTGAGGTGGTATCTCATTGTGGTTTTGATTTGCATTTCTCAAATTATCAGTGATGTTGAGCTTTTTTTCATACGTTTGTTGGTCACATAAAGGTCTTCTTTTGAGAAGCGTCTGTTCATTCCTCTTGCCCACTTTTTAATGGAGTTGTTTTTTTCTTGTCAATTTGTTTAAGTTCCTTGTGAATTCTAGATATTAGACTTTTGTCAGATGGATAGATTGCAAAAATTTTCTCCCTTTCTGTAGGTTGCCTGTTCACTCTGATGATAATTTCTCTTGCTGTGTAGAAGCTCTTTAGGTTAATTAGATCCCATGTGTCAATTTTGGCTTTTCTTGCAATTGCTTTTGATATTTTCTTCATGAAATATTTGCCCATGCTTATAAATGGTATTGCCTAGATTTTCTTCTAGGGTTTTTATAGTTTTGGGTTTTACGTGTAAGTCTTAAATCCATCTTGGGTTAATTTTTTATAAGGTATAAGGAAGGGTTCCAGTTTCAATTTTCTGCATATGGCTAGCCAGTTCTTCCAGCACCATTTATTAAATAGGGAATCCTTTCTCCATTATTTGTTTTTGTCAGGTTTATCAGAAATCAGATTGTTGTAGATGTGCAGTCTTATATCTGAGATCCTTATTCTGTTCAATTAGTCTATGTGCCTGATTTTGTACCAGTACCATGCTGTTTTGGTTACTGTAGCCTTGTAGTATAGCTTGAAGTTGGGTAGCTTGGTGCCTCCAGTTTTGTTCTGTTTTCTTAGGATTGTCTTAGCTATACAGGCTCTGTTGTGGTTCCATATTAATATTAAAATAGTTGTTTTTTGTAATTCTCTGAAGAATGTCAATGGTAGTTTAATGGGAGTAGCACTGAATCTATAAATTACTTTGGGCAGTGTGGCCATTTTCACGATGTTGATTCTTCCTATCCATGAGCATGGAATGTTTTTCCATTTACTTGAGTCCTCTCTGATTCCCTTGAGCAGCGGTTTGTAGTTCTCCTTGAAGAGGTCCTTCGCTTCCCTTGTTGCTGTATTCCTAGGTATTTTATTATCTTTGTAACAATTGTGAAGAGGAGTTCATTCATGTTTGCCTCTTGGCTTGTATATTGTTGGTACGTAGGAATGCTTGTGATTTTTGCACACTGATTTTGTATCCTGAGACTTTGCTGAAGTTGCTTATCACCTTAAGAAGCTTTTGGCCTAAGACAATAGGGTTTTCTAGATTAGGATCATGTCATCTAAAAGCAGAGACAGTTTGACTTCCTCTCTTCTTATTTGAATGCCTTTTCTCTAATTTATGAAGTTATTAATTACCTTCCTCAATTCCTATTTTATGTCTTTAATATTTACATATAAATCTTGCTTTTAATGTTTTTATTATATTATGTAGTAATCCTAACATTTGCAAGTTAGCATTTTGTCTCCACATTTTCCAGGGGAAGGAAGAAGGCAGAGCCAATATGTTCTTCTATTTGGTCCCTCTGTCAGACACAACTCAGTAAATTTTTCTTTGATTTAGGAAAGATTTACAGAAGGTTCACTGTGACCCTGCTATGGGCTGGCCATACCAAGAGACATAGCTGCTTTGTACCATCATATTTGAGTCATCCAACTAACTCCCTCACTAGGCTTTTCTAATTGTAATTGACTTCCTTGGGAGTTTTTCCACAGGGAGGATATGTGCTGGTCTGGCTGACCTGACTCTCCAGTTAGCCTGACATTTGTATTTCTCATTGCAAATTAATAGATCAGTATTCAGGGTTTACCCTGAAATATCCTGGGAGTTGCATAGCATGGACCAACATCCCTAAGTCTGATCAACACTAAAGCAGTTTCTAAATGGAGATCATGATAAATGCATTAAGAAATTTCCACTGGGTGAGAGCCTTCTAGCAGCCAGTTTTCTCTGTTAATATGCTTATATGTCACAATGTCATTTGTCAGTTTTCACAGAGCTCTGACATAATATTCAAATAGTTGAGATATAGTAGATAGTTTGAGTTCAATGTTATGTAGAAAAATCACTATTTCCTCATAATGGACAGTTTATTTCTTTATATAAAGCCATTTTGAATAAGCTTAATGTATTTTTAATATAACCAGGAAGCCAACCTAATTGCTATTTCCCCAGAAATTACTTTTTATAACTCACTATCAATGCAGTAAGGTTTTTAAAAGTTTTTTTCTTTCTATATTTTTGCACTGGCTTATTTGAGGTAAATTTTAAAATTTTGTGTTGAAAAATAAACCTACAGTAATTATTTTTGCTGAGACAAAATATAGCCAGGTTTTCCAGATGTGGAGGATAATCCAGGGGTTAAATAAAATGAGGTAATGTTTTCCTTTTTAAACCACCACCACTAAAGACTTAGTATTAATACCGCATAGCACTTTTCAGTGCACAAATACTTATAATAAATATTGTACCACATTTCTCTTAATATAGCCAGATGTATGAGTAGAACAAACGTTATTTCCAATCTAGAGGTAAGTGAAGATAGGTCCAAATGGTTCCATGACTTGCCCAAGTTCACATAGCTGGTAAGACTCAAGTTGAACTGTGTCTTTAACCCTGCATATCCAATTTCTCTGTACCTTCTACTATTGGTACCTGGAATTACTAGTAGCAATACATTAGACAAATTGAATACATTATATATTTTTGAAGGAAAAAGTCACAGATGAACAATTCAAATGCATTTTAAAATTGCAGCTGCATTGTATTGAACTAAATTAATGGGTAATCAAATTACTACACATACTTTGACTTATTAATGAAGATGTATTAGGTGCATTGTCAATAGAACACTTATTTTTTTCTTGTTGCTGTGCTTGTGGCAATTTTGTGCACTGTTTCACCCAGATCTTTCAGAGTTTGTTCCAACAAATTCAAGATGCTTTGCTGTTTCATCAGAATGGATATATTAAGGTACAATCCAGTGTGTTGAATACATAAAGCATGCAACTTTCCAAACATTACTAGCTGTTGGTAATGTTACAGGTCCCACTCACCACCACCACCATAATTCAGATAAATTCCTTTATACGTGAATCCCATGAAAACAGGAAAAAACAAAGCACGATACATATATAATGGCATGTACTATATTACCAAATGCATTTCTGACTGGAATTTCTGCTTTGACAAGCTTCGATGGAAACCAAATCTCCCATTACAATGTTTTATGACTCATGAGTGGTAGAACTTCCCAAAGACTAGCTCCTGGCTTCGTATATTTCAAATCTTGCTTCTCTTCCCATATCCACAAGCCTTCAATGCTAAGTTCTTTAGAGCTCATTTATATCACAGTAATGATATGGGAGTGCTGGGAAGGGAAGAGTGTGGTCCCTTTAAATGATATGGGGGTGGACAGGGAAGTGCTGGGTAGAGGAAGGCATAGTCCCTGGTTAGGACTCCACCTCCACTGACCTAGGTGAGGATAGGCACTCCTGCTTTTGAGCCCAAATGTTGCATTTTCCAAGACCACTCTGGCCCTCCACACCCCCATCCTGGGCCTGTAAAAACCCAAGACCCTAGCAGGCAGACACATAGGGGGCCAGACATCGAGATGAGCACATCAGCAGAAGAAGACACAAATGGCTGGAAGATGAGAGGACATCGAGGGAGCACGTCGGTGGAAGAGCACAACAACAGATGCTGCATGGCAGCAGGCCATCAACCAGAGGGACGAGGCCAAGTTTGGCCTGGCTGGAGCAGTCGGAGGAGAGCCAGGGCCGCCGAGTGCCCCAGCTCCAGGGGAAAACCATATCTCTTTTGGCTCCCCCATCGCCTGAGAGCTACTTCCACTCAATAAAACTTTGCACTCTTTCTCCAAGCCCACGTGTGATCCGATTCTTCTGGCATAGCAAGGCAAAAACCCAGGATACAGAAAGCCCTCTGTCCTTGCTACAAGGTAGAGGGTCTAACTGAGCTGCTTAACACAAGCCGCCTATAGGCAAACTAAGAGCACCCTGTAACACACACCCATTGGGGCTTCAGGAGCGGTAAACATTCACCTTAGACATTGCCGTGAGGTCGGAGCCTCACAGCCTGCCCATCTATATGCTCCCCTAGAAGTCTGAGCAGCAGGGCACTGAAAAAGCGAGCCAGACCCCCATCGCACACCTGTGAGAGGGACAAGGGAAATTTTCCCATTTCAGTAAGACCTCTGGTCCTGCATATACCTGTCACAACACTAAATCAGAACAGTGGACTATAGAAGTTTTCTTGGAAGCCATTGCTACATAGGATGGCTAGAAATAACTTTTCTTGGACATGACTAAAAACCACAAACATGTATCACAGTAAACTCAAAGTAAATGTTTTCCAATTTACCTTCACCTTAGCCATATCTCAAAAGTTTCTTTGGCCACACCAGTGGCACCTGACAGAAGGAAAATGTAACAGAAGACATGTCACACTGGAAAGAAACAGTGAACTGCATAAAATAACCTTAATTTGCAAACCGTATAAAACACATGGTCATGTGAACACATTGCTGTAAGCTCTCATGGGCCTCGGAAAAGTGAGGCAAGTTCAGGACCTTAAAGTTGGAGCTTTAGATTCAGGGAGATTTTGCTGCTGCCACATGCCCATATTTGCTCTTCCTGTGCTGTTGATATGTAACATGACCATGAGTAGATTTTTCAAAATCTACCTCATATTCTCTCTTGAACTAAAAGGTTCTTTATACCAACCTATTGGCTCCACAGGAAGCCCACCAAAGCCAGGCATGGTGGCTCATGTGTGTAATTCCAGCTACTCAGGAGGCTGAGACAAAAAAAATCACTTGAGGCTAGGAGTTCAAGATCAGCCTGGGCAACACAGGGAGACCTTGTCACTATAAAAATTTTAAAAATTAGCCTGGCATGGTGGCATGCACTTGTAGTCTCAGCTACTCAGGAGGCTGAGTCAGGAAGATTACTTAAACTCAGTAATTTGAGACCAGCCTAGACAATTTAGTGAGACCATAGCTATAAAAAAAGAAAAAAGAGAGAGAGAGAAAGAAGTGCATAGTCTCCAATAACTACGTCAGACAACGTTTAGCATACATACCCTTAGGTGACCCAAGCTTCGAATAGCCCTCCCAGGCTAAGAATATCTTAGCCCTTTCTGATTCCTGAAATGCAGTGATTGTGGTCCTTTCCAAATGTGTTTCCCTCACTCCAATGCATCTCCTACATGCTGTATTTTAAAAGTTCAAGGGTTGGTGAAAATCTGTTCCCCTAGTTTAGGAAAGCCTAAAGATTGCTTCATTTTCAAACATCCTCTATCTTCTGTCACCAATGACTTAACTGAACTGCTCTTGATGACTTTTTGGTTACTAGATCTGCAGACCCTGAGCACACATTTCCATAATCCTAGCCATATATTTATTCATCCAGGGCCTAAAGATTGGCTTCAAATGTGTTCCTCAGCGAGGGCAACATTGCTGTCATTCTACCAGAAATACTCTCTGAGTAGCCAGAGGCCAGCTTAAGAGAGTGGATTAAAACACTGAGAAATTCAGGCCGGGCGCGGTGGCTCATGCCTGTAATCCCAGCACTTTGAGAGGCCAAAGCGGGCGGATCACGAGGTCAGGAGATCGAGACCACGGTGAAACTCCGTCTCTACTAAAAATACAAAAATTAGCGGGGCGTGGTGGCTGAGGCAGGAGAATGGCGTGAACCCGGGAGGCGGAGCTTGCTGGGAGCCGAGATCGCGCCACTGCACTCCAGCCTGGGCGACTGAGCGAGACTCCATCTCAAAAAAAAAAAAAAAAAAAAAAACCACTGAGAAATTCACATCAACTGTCCCCTATCACCGTCACTCTACCTGCTGATGTTTGTGTACGTCTCTCTCCGTGTGTGTGTGTGTGTGTGTGTGTGTGTGACAGAGAGAGAGAGAGAGAGATTTCTTAAATACCTGTTCTTTTAACACCTTAAGAAATGGGCAAAGAGTACAGATATCAACCCTGTTTGGGGTAATTAAGTGAAAATAATCTTGTGCTGGTGACTTGTGATGCTGAAAGTGTGTTGGTAGCTATATTTACACACTTCTAAAATTTTTTTTTAAAGTTGGGTCCATAGGAACCAAATCTTTTGCTTTCCTGATCTTAGACAAGTAAACCAATAGGAAATAAGACCCTACTTCTGATGTAGTAACACAGGGAAAGATTGATCCCAATAGAGGAAGACCATTCTAGAAGAACTTAGTCTTTTTCATTGATTAGAAATAACACAGTATGTAACCTGCTTATTCAGATCATGCTTTGAGACTCACAAAATTTTTCAGAAAATGTAACCAAAGTAGAAGGTCTAAGTAGACAAGCCATGGAGAAAGAAGAGAAGGGTTACTACCAATGACATGTCACCGGACTCTTAATAAAGTCCTGTGTCTGTGTCTCAGTACCCTGAGAATTATGAATCAGTATTCATTGATGCATAAGAATGGGCCAAGAAATACTGGGCTATACTCCATTTCTGCCCTTTTCCCTCCTGCACATGTCCAACAACCTTCTCCATCACAACACTTTAGTTTTATTCTTATAAGAAAACTAAATCAGGAATCATTCTTTCACATGAAGACATGAAACATAAGACTTACCTTTTTACTAAAAACAGATTGTGGTAGAACTTATATTTATCCTATGATGATGGAAAAATTGCATTTTAACTCCACACGGTCTTTATAGCATGGTGTGGTCATACTTCTCACATGGAAGCAAAGGGCTTCACAACAAAAATAGCAGAAACTGCCATAAAGAGACGAAATTGCCCTGTTAAGCATTTTGGTCTTTCCCAGTGTCCCTGGCTGAGCTAACTATGGTGGACAAGAAGCCTGGAAAATACTTGGAAAAATTATTGGAAAAATACTTAGAATTGCTTGACTGTATGATAACAATCAGACCCTCTACATTAACCCCAGAAGCTATAGCCACAGCCACAAACAATTAACCAGAGTACTCAAGGACACTTACAGGTTAAAGGAATATTGAGGAGCATACAGAAAAAGTAGTAATGTGAAAGAAAAGGGGATTGTGTTTCCTTCTTCTAGTTATTGATGGCTACAAAAATAATTACACAACTAGTGACTTACTAAAATAATTTATTATCTCTTACAATATTATAGGTCAAGAAGTTGGGCAGGGCTTGGTGAGACAATGTATATATGTATATATATATATATATATGCTAGAGTGGTGATCCTTAGACAAAATAGATTTGAAGTCTAACACTGTCTCTAGAGGAAAAAAAGGTCATTATATAATGAAGCAAGGGTCAATTCAGTAGGGACATATAACAATTATAAATATATACCTACCCAACATCAGAGCACCCAAAATATAAATATTGACACATCGCAAATAATAAATTGACAGCAACAAAATAATAGTAGGTGACTTTAATAACCCACTTACAATAAGGGATAGAACATCCAGACAGAAAATCAATAAAGAAACAGCTGACTGGAGCAACATTATAGAGCAAATGGAACCAACAGATATACACAAAACTTTCCACCTAACAGCGAAATAATACACATTTTTCTCAAGTGCACCTGGAACATTCTCCAAGAACCTGTTAGGTCACAAAACAAATCTTAACAGATTTAAGAAGATCAAAAGTCATTCCAAGTATCATCTCGGACCACGGTGGAGTGAGACTAAATTAAATTAACTAAATTAACAGTAAGAAAAGTGGATATTCACAAATATGTGGAAACTAAACAACACACTCTTGAACAACCATTGGGTCAAAGAGAAAATCAAAATGGAATTTGAAAAGTACCTTGAGAAAAACAAAGTGAGGGGGAGGGACAGCATTAGGAGATATACCTAATGCTAAATGACGAGTTAATGGGTGCAGCAAAACAACATGGCACATGGATACATATGTAACAAACCTGCACATTGTGCACATGTACCCTAAAACCTAAAGTATAATAATAAAAAATAAATAAATAAAGTAGTATATTTCACTAATTATTCTCTGAGCAACAACACCCAATTCCATTTAAGACATAAGATAATCTTTTCAAATTTTGGAAAGAGTATGGCAATATAGGTGATAAGATCTGAATCATGCCTAACAAAGAGTTAAGTAATAATTGGCGGCCATAATTTAAGTAAATATTTAAGATATTGATATATGATAATAATGTGGCCAAAAAAAGCATCCAAGAGCAGATTTCATGAAACAGAAAAGCATACTTCAAGATGTTTTTTAATGTCACCTGTGTAAATTATCTCAAAATTAAAAGAATCCATGAATGCAATGATATAAAGTACAAGCTAATTAACTTAGACATACTCTAGCTTAAAATTAATTTATCATACCTTAAAGTTCAACAAAATTGCACAAAGTCATCCTTCAAAGAAGGATGTTTATCTCCATGAGATTTAGAAATAATTAAGAGGAGCTATTAGTTTATTGTTGAATAGAGCCTAAAAATGGCAAATATGTCTGACTGTCCATTCTGAATGTCCTGTGAGATTATCACTTATAAAATATGACTTCATATTAAAATATGTTACTTGAAATATTATTGTATTAGGATATTTTTATGTACGCTAGAGGAAATTTGAATCTACTGTCTATGTGTTTAGAAATTAATCTAATCTATTTAGAAAATGAAATAAAATATAAATACAAAAAAAAAAAAGAAAACACAATATACCAAAACCCATGGGATTCAGCAAAAACAGCACTAAAAGGGAAGTTTATAGCAATAAATGCCTACCTTATAAAAGCAGAAAGATCTCAAATAAACAACCTAACTTTATACCTCAAGGAACTAAAAAAAGAAAAACAATCCAAGTCCAAAGTTAGCAGAAAAAGGAAATAATAAAGAGTAGAGAAGAAATAAAATTGAGACTATTAAAAAATAGAAAAAATAAAGAGTTGGTTTTTCAAAAGATAAATAAAATCAACAAATCCTTGGCTGTACTAACTAAGAAAAAAGAGATAAGGTTCAAATAATTAAAATCAGAAGTGCAAAAGGAGACATTACCATGTATGTCTCAAAACTCAAAAAGGATTTTAAGGGTCTATTATGAATAATTATATGCCAACAACTAGATAACCTAGAAGAAATGGAAATATTCCTAAAACATATAGCTTACTAAAACTGAATCAAGATGAAATAGGAAATCTGAACAGAACAATAACAAATAAGGTGATTGAATCACGAATCAGAAATCTCACAGCATAGAAAAGCCCCGTGAGAAAGGAGAAAGTAAGGAAACAGTTAGGCAGATAGTTAGAGCAAGGTCCTTGGTAGAATTCTTTCTAACAAAAGAGCAGCCTGAAGACTCAAGCTGCAAGCACAGATAAGAAGGCAAGGTCCAACATAAAACATCTTTGTCTGTTGTAACCAACAAGTTTCACATACACACAGTGGGCTCCAGTGGGTACATTCCTTTCCTTTTTGGGGCATACTCAGATAAGAGAACTTACACAGGGTGGGGGGGTTGGCTAAGACATGCTCGCAGCTGTGCAGATAAGAGGAGTTGTACAGAACTAAACATATCTGCAATAGAAAATTCCATCTCCTAACACATGCGCAGTAAGGGAAACAGAGTTACTGAGAATGGTAACTCATGCTAAGGGTCCACATATACACTAGAGGCATGGGGTGGAGCTGTCAGAAATCCACACCTTATACAAATTAAGACACCCAGCCCTAACCTGTCCTTTTATGCCTTAGGCAAAGAGATCACCCAGCCCCACCAAGTCCCTCATAAAAACCTCTGCAGTCAACTCTGAAATGGCAACTCTCTCAGGCCCCCTCTCCCCAGTTTCTCAAAAAGCTAATCATGGAGTTACCATATGATCTTGTAATTTTACTCCTAGTTATATACCTAAGAAATGAAACATATTTCTACACAAAAACTTGTATTGAAATGTTCATAGCAACATGATTCATAGTAACCAAAAGTAGAATCAACCTAAATGCCCATCAACTAATGAATGGATGAATAAAATGTGCTGTATCAATATAATTGAATATTATTCAAGAATAAAAATATATGAAGTACTGAAACATACTACCACATGTATGAACCTTAAAAATGCGCTAAACGAAAGAATCCAGTCACAACCCCCCCAAGCATATTGTATTATTTTATGTCCAGAACAGATATATTCATAGAGATAGAAAGTTAATTAGTGTTTTTTTTAGGGTACAGAGTAGGGGTGACTACTAATGGGTATGGGTTTCTTTCAAGGGGAACAAAAATACTATAAAGTTAGATCATGGTGATGGTAGCACAACACTGTGAATATGAACTAAAAAACACTGAATGTAGACTTTGAATTGGTCAATTATATATAACATAAGAATTATATCTCAAAAAAGCTGTTAAAAGATTAAACCCACCCTGATCCTGGAATGGGGTGAGGATCCCTCATTTAAAAATAAGATAATGGGATTGGGTGGCTATAGCTAAATGTGATTGATGTGGTACAATAACAAACAGCTGAGAGCAAGTAAAGAATTAAAAGCCAGGTGTGAAAGTCAGCTGACCTTTTTGAGATTAGAGAAAGAAGCAAGAAATGGCTAGCACATAGACTTGGAAAGACACACAAACTCGAAAGATAAGAGGGAACCTCTACAAAGATTCAGGGCCAGTCATGCCCTTAAAATTGTAGGAGTCCACTAGTCCCGTGCTGGGACATTCCCTCCAAAGTAAAGGACAAGTTGGTCTTTTCAAGTCCTAAAAGCAGCATATTTCACACTTTGGAATACTATTCCCACCCAATTATTTTGTGACATAAAAGGCTGCCAGCTTTGAACAGAACTCAGAGGATAAAAGGGCTCTGCAACAGTTCCATACTGTAGTGCAAGCAGTCTTACTGCTTAGGCCATAAGATTTGGCAGACACTGTCATGTTGAAAACATCAACAGGGGGAAAAGGTGCTGTATGGAAATTGTGGCAAGCCCTAGTAGAATAATCACAATACCGGCTCCTAGAGGTCTGGAACAAGGCCATGCCATCAGCAGCAAATTATATTCGTTTAGAAAAACAACTTCTAGTGTGTTACTGGCCCCTGATAGAAATGGAACTATTTCCCATAGAACACTAAGTGACCATGAATTAGAGACTGTGAACGTCATCAAATCTGATTGAGTAAACCCAGAAAACAAACCTCATGTGGAACGGCAGTGGTGCATCCAGGATAGAGCATGAATAGGAGTAGTAGCCACAAGTAAGCTGCATAGTAGCTATCACTGTTACATCAGTATCACTCCCTCAGCTCAAAGCTATGACTACATGGGAGAATTCTACATTACCAGCTGAAGGAAGAGAAAAAAAAGCCACCAAAGATTTGTTTACTCATGGATTGGCTTAGTATGTGGGTGCAAGTTGATAAGTGGATTCTAGTGGAATTATAGACTCACACATAATGACCTTGACAGATAGGGGTAAAGAAAAATCCTCCCAGTGAACAGAGGTTAAGGCAGTTCACCTTGTCATCTTTTTTTTTTTTTTTTTTTTGAGACGGATATCTCACTCTGTTGCCCAGGCTGGAGTGCAGTGACATGATCTTGGCTCATTGCAAGCTCTCCCTCTCGGGTTCATGCCATTCTCCTGCCTCAGCCTCCCGAGTAGCTGGGACTACAGGCGCCCGCCACCACGCCTGGCTAAGTTTTTGTATTTTTAGTAGAGATGGGGTTTCACCGTGTTAGCCAGGATGGTCTCGATCTCCTGACCTCGTGATCTGCCCACCTCGGCCTCCCAAAGTGCTGGGATTACAGGCATGAGCCATGGCGCACAGCTGTCATCTTTTTTTTAATGTGGAAAGAGAAGTTGCACAAGTTTAAAGTATATACACACTCATGGACAGTGGCAAATAGACTGGCTGATGATCAGAGACCTGGAAGGAGAAAGATTGGAAGATTGACAAAAATAAGTTGTTAGGTAGAGATGTGTGGATGGACACACAGAATGGGCATAAAGTATGAATTGGAGCTTTTTGTATCACATGTTAACAGCGAACAGAAATCATCCTCCATGGCAGAGGCATTAAACGGCAAAGTAGACAGCAACCTACCTGACTAGTTGAGGTCAGCCAGCCACTGTCATCAGCCATCCCAGTCCTAGAACTATGGCCACATGAACGATGTAGCCACAGTAGCAGAGGTGGAGGCTATGAATTTGCCCAACAGCATGGACACCCACAGATCAAGACTGTCATTGCTACTGCAGCCAATTATTGTTCAACATGGCAGCAGAAGCAACAACAACAAACAGGTTATTAGCCTTGATATGTTCTCATACCTCACAGACCACAACTAACTTGTTGGTGACAAGTTGACTACAGTGGGCCCCTTCTAACCTGGAAAGGCCAGTGGCTTGTTTACATAGGAACAGACACTTATTTTGGATATGGGTTTGCCTTTACTGCCTAAAGGGTCCTCAACTAGCAATCATTGTTCAAGGGTTTATACAGTGTTTGACCCCCTGGTGTGTAGCTTCACATAACATAGAGGCAGACTGACCATCTCTTTACAGCAAAGGTCATGTGGGATTGGGCCTGTATTAGTCGCTTTTCGCAAGGCTATAAAGAACTATCCATGACAGGGTAATTTATAAAGATAAGATGTTTAATTAACTAGCAGTTCTATGGGCTGTACAGGAGGCATGGCTGGGGGAGGCCTCAGGAAACTTAAAATCATGGCAGAAGCTAAAGGGGAATCTGGCACGTCCTACATGGCCACAGGAGAGACCCATGATCTAATCACCTCATACCAGGTCCCTCCCTCGACACGTGGGGATTACAATTTGAGATGAGATTTGGGTGGGGACACAGAGCCAAACCATATCAGGCCCTTGATCTACTGGCCATATTACATATTTTATGATCCAGAATCTGCAAGTGTAATAAAGTGTTGGAACACAGCCTGATGAAAGCATAGCTGAAGCACCAGCTCAGAAGCAATACTCCATCCCCCAGCATATTTTATATGCCCCAAATTAACAACCTTTATATGATATTGTGTTCCCAGTAGACAAACTATCTGTAAACTAAGAAGTAGAATCAGGAGTTGTCAAACACTTATCATTATTCCCAATGACCACTGGAGGCTGTTATGCTGTCCACTCCTGCAACTCTACGCTCTGCTTGGTTAGACACCTTTTTTTCCCAAAAGAGGGCACGATTTCCCCAGGGATAAAGCAAGAGTGGCATTGAATTATAAAGTACAATTTCATACAAAAGGAGCCACTGCCTTGGCAGAAGAACCTGACCCTGATCCTGAGGAGGAAGTAAGGCTGCTTCTACAATGGTAGCATTAGAAGAATGTATATGAATTCCAGGTGATCCACTTGAGTACTTCTTGGTACCCCCTTGTGCAATTGTGACTGTAAAGAGGCAGTTTTTACAGTCTGTTGTGGCCACCCTTTTATAGGAAGCGCAGAGTGACCAGGCACTCAAGGGTCTCAGAGTGAGGATCTGGGTCATGCCAGTGCGTAAACCACTAAGCCCAACATATATGGTAGTTGATGGTGGGGTTATTTAAGATGAAAGTGGAGGAGGGAGATGAACAGCAGTTGTGGTCCAGAGTCCCAGTGTAGCAGCAGAGACTCTAGTTTGTCTCACTAACCTCCTTCATCTAAGTTCATCTTAGAGATGGCCACTGGAATTTTCTAGGAGCTGTTTCCCAAATGTGCATAGAGAAGTATATCTATGTGGAATAAAGTGTGAACTCTGATAGACATGGAAAT
This sequence comes from Symphalangus syndactylus, assembly GCF_028878055.3. Lineage (NCBI taxonomy): Eukaryota > Metazoa > Chordata > Mammalia > Primates > Hylobatidae > Symphalangus > Symphalangus syndactylus. The sequence continues at coordinate 41,641,207 of NC_072447.2, read as the reverse complement.
GCAATACCCAGATCCACTTATAAGGAAGGGCTTGCTGCTCAGCCTTGGGGAGTGTTGGCAAGCAGCCTCCATGTGGAAGCCCATACAGGGTTGCCCTCAGCTACATAGAACTTTTTCGTCAGGTCACGTCCTTCCCAGAAGAGCCCATATCTCTCACTGAGCAAAGCGGGAATATGAAGGCACAACCTCTACAGCCCAACAACATGAGATACTCTGAAAAGCATTACCCCAGAGCTTCCAGCATCACAATTCAATTTCTTCCTCTCATCTTCACTAATAAGCATCTTGTTTCCAAACTCTTTCTCAGCAACTACTCTTATAGAATCTAACCTGGGTCAATAAATTTAATAGCTATTTTTACTCGGATTGATGTGTTTACGGTAGTAATGCTTACCATTGTATTCCTTTCATTTGGTGAGACAGTCTCCTAGAATACGAAAATGACACTTTTTGACTAAATTAACCTTTAAAATTTAAATAATTAGCATATTACCAAGCTAAACATTTCGGTTTTCACATTTGTATTGTCTTTGTGGTGTCAAAAAGGACTACACTAAAAGTTGTTGGATCAGATCCTGAAAACAAGATTATCTAATGAAAAGTATCTGTAGTATTTTGACCATTCAAACTGATAGAAGTAGTTTTGGCACAAAAGAATTTACATTGGAGCTTTTTGTCTGTTTCAATTATTTTCTACTCCTTTTACCTGAATACCTAGAAATATTTCTAAATCACTTGCACAATTCAAACAGAACAAATTACATTTCAGTTTGTGGAAACTACTTTTATATTTTTTTTCTATACTACTGATGAGGATACTTGAAAATATTTCAAAGCCATTTACTATGTGAAAAATAACACCAAGTTAATATATTTAGGTGTTATTTAGGCCTGAGTACTTTGAAAGATAAAATAAAGTTAATGTTGGTGTTTAAATTCTCCCTGTTCCTATTCTCACCAATATTTACCAAGCATTCCCTTTAAAGGATGCATTTGGCAGATGAAAAGCACAGATGACCTGTCCCACAGCACATTCCTAACAGCTGCATCTGGAGCTGATGTTATTTTCCTGGCTGCATTAGCATTCAGCTGTGTGATAAATATCAACTGCTTGGGATTGCTGAGGTTTATACACTTGCTTGGGTGATTTTGCACTTCTAGTCTTCGACTCTTTATCATGTTCTTATGGCACTTCAGTCAGAATTCTTCCTCTAAGTAAAATTTTATGAGAAGGGGATGTTTCATCACATCACAGCTTGCATTTTCAACTTTTCTGCATGAGTGAGAATGATAATTTGGAAATAATCCACAAACAACTAGACCATTTTTCAGCATCAGGAATGGTGGTGGCATAAGAACCAAACACTTTTGTCAATAATCAGATAGTAAGTTTGCAAAGTCAATCATTTAACACTATTATAATATAAAAAATGGCTTGCGTTTATATTGCACATTACACTTAATGAAATGCTGGTACATACATCATATAAATTGATCCTCAGAAATAACATGTGAGCTTTTGGGGTAGTCTTTAGTATCTCCGTTTTATAGAAGGAGGTACTGGGGCCCAGAGAAACTGATTTAATTAGGGACAGTTTAATATAAATAATTATTAAGCTATAATAAAAGAGTGATTTATAAGATGTAAGAGAACTCTATATGGTAACCTAGGGCTGGGAGAGAGTACCCAATGAGCAACAAACTTGGAAGGGAACCACTTTCCCAAGGCTAGCATGCAGACTTCCTTGAAGAAGGTGAAGTTTCAGCTCACTGAATGGCAGAAAAGTACATTTGTCTTTCCGGGCCAGAGCCCGGTCAATAGTCACTGATCAAGTAGGAAGCCAACCACCAGGGTATAGGCAAACCACATCTGGTGGGTGGGTTCATGGGTGTTCAGAGAAAGTGGGGGTGTCAGTGCTGAAGGGAGATTCAAGCACGTGATGCTAGTGTTTTAAGGGCCAAGGAAGGTGATCACCAGGCAGGGCTAGAGCTGTGAAGTCACGTAGGGACTGCACACTGTAGCGTGTGGCTGCGGTAGAACATCACTGGATGCTCCCAAACTCACACCTCGCACCAACAGCACAGCAGCTGGAATCAATAGAAGCCTCTTCCTCCTGCAATGTCACTACAGCGACCTCTAGTGAGAAAGTTTAACATTGTATTCACTGTAAAGGAGAAATCCTTACAGGAATTCTATCCATTATTGCAGAGTAGGTATTAAAGGATAAATCTGGAACTGAGATGGAATAAATAACAATCACAGAAACCTATCAGGAGCTCAGTGTTGGTCTCTTAAGCTGTCAGGTTTGATATTTGACAACAACAGTAGCTAAATGATGCATGTTGAATGAGACCCATGCATTGCCTTGATCCCAATCAACATGTCTACTTTTTTCATAAGCCCATTGTGCCAACATTTGAAAAGGCCAATGTCAGAACCTGAATGAGTGGATGATTTTATGGTAGATGTTCTCTCTTAGGGGTTGACATGCAAAGCAAAGATATTCACATTTTGTGCCCACTCACACATCAATCTGCATGCCTCTATACCAAATGTCTCTGTCTACATCTTCTAGCCTTTTTTTCTGTTGGGCCTCTGATCAACAAACCAAGTTATTCACAATTGCCATGAGTCCATATATTTTTTCTCAGGACACTTCTCTTTTATTCAAAGTGAATGCCAAGTTACAGCATTTCAGCCATTACCTGTCAGGTAGATTTTTTCCTTACTGCAATCTTTCAAGGTTACCCCTGCGTTAAGATGCATGTAGCACAGTCCATTTTCAGCTTGTATGCATCTACAAACTGGGATTGGCTGATTCATTCTCTATCAGGTGTTCATATGGGATCCTCTGTGTGGCCATAGATATAAACAGAAAGAAAGTTTCTGGTGCAACCATGGTGTGTGATTCAGAGGTCTGGCACAACTGAATGTGTAGTTTTCTTGTGCCCTCTGTTCTGGTGCATGTCTGATCTTTGGTGTATTACTTCCTTCTTGATTAATTGCAAAATAACCCACCTGACTGTAAGATTTTGCAGGTCTGACAGAATCCTTCTCATGATTGGCAGCCGTAATCTCGTGGTAAGAAATTTGATGACTAAAAGTCAGATGCTCCCTCTCTAACCCAGCAACACATAACACACAAGGAGCTGTTTTTCAAATGAGGCATGATTTTATGATGCAGACTGCATGGCTTTCCTCCAAAATTAAAGGGCTCTAAATTGTGATTCTCTTATTGGAGCTTGCTATAGAATCCATACCATATCTTTTTTCACAACAGATACTTCTAGTACAATAGGGTTTGTTGAATTGTATAGCATGACCGCTTGTACAATGGTTTCGGCCTGCTGCAAAGCCCTTTCTTGACCTGATCCTCACTTAAAGCTGCCAGCCTTCCTTGTCACTTAGTAAATGAATCAGAACAGTCACAAATGACCTTGGGGTAGCAAATGTACCAGGGTTGGAAAATCAACCTTTTCTGAAGCTCTGTTTATGGTATAATTAAGTCTTGGACATAATCCTCAGTTTTTTCTGTCCCTAGGCTACAGGAGATGAGAATCTTTATGTGCTGTAAGGGAGACCCTCTGGTTTTCACAACTCACTTTATATAGGTAATTGATCACCTTCATCCTTTCTTTCAGTTTTTTAATGCAAGGGTCAACAAACATTTTCTGTGAGGCGCCGGAGAGTAAATACTTCAGGATCTGAGAGCTACATATGGTCTCTATTTGAATTTTTTCTTCTTTTAAAACCTTTTAAAATGTAAAAACATTCTTAGCTCGAGGGCTGTAACTTCCTCTAGTGTAACAATGGCCCCTAGCAATAGCCATCTGACTCCAATGTCCTTATAATGACTATTTCCCTTGAAAACCTTAAATGCCAGAGGCATTGCATCCACTAGCGCATTCTGTTCAACCAATATTTCATTGTAGTTTTTCCACGAGTGAAAGTTTTAACAGTTTTTCTAAGCCTCATAGTAACCACAAAGCAAAAACCTATAAAAGATAAACTAAAAATAAATAGCATGGAATTCAATCGTACTACCAAAGAAGTCACTTAATCACAAAGAAAGACAGAAAGGAAAAAAGGAAGAAAGTATAATGGCTGTAGTAAACCCTTACCTATCAATAACCTTGAATGTAAATGGATTGAATTCTCTAAACAAAAAACATTGAGTCAAGAAATTCACTTCACTTATAAAGACAGGCATAGACTTTATGTGAAGGAATGGAAAAAATATTCCTTGCAAATGGAAACCAATAAAAAGCAGGATTAGCTATACTGATATCAGATAAACACTAAGTCGTCAAGAAGATTAAAAAAAAAAAAGACAAAGAAGGTCATTATATAATGAAAAAGGAATCAATACAGCAAGGGGATATAGCAATTGTAAACACATATGCACCCAACACCGGAGCCCAGAAATATATAAAGCAAATATTTGTAGACCTAAAGAGAGATCACTTGCAATACAGTAATAGTAGGTGACTTCAACAACCCACTGTAAACAATGAACAGATCATCTTGATAGAGAATCAGCAAGAAAACATCAGAGTTGAACTGAACTCTAAACCAAATGGACCTAGCAGACATTTAAAGAATATTCCATCCAATAGCCATAGAATACACATTCATCTCAATAGCACATGGTCATATATACAGGAAATTCTAAAGACTCTACCAGAAAACTGTTGGAACTAATAAATGAATTCAGTAAAGTTGCAGGACATAAAATCAACATACAAAAATCTGTAGCATTTTTATACACCAATGGTGAACTAAAAAAGAAAACAATAAATCAATCCCATTTACAATAACTACAAAAGTAAAATAAAATAAAATACCCAGGAATAAGTTTAACCAAAGAATTGAAAGATTTCTAAAAGGAAAACCATAAAATACTGATGAAAGACACAAATGAATGGAAATATATTTATGTGCATGGATTGGAAGAATTAATATTATTAAAACATCTATACTACCCAAAGCAATCCATGGACTAAATGCATTCTCAATCAAAATACCAATGACATTGTCACAGAAATAGAATTAAAATTTATATGGCCTTGAATAGCCAAAGCAATCCTGAGCAAAGAGAAAAAGCTGGCAGCATTATGCTACCTGACTATATTGGCGTAAAAACAGATGTATAGACCAATGGAATAAAATAGAGAGACCAGAAATAAATCCATGTATCTAGAGCCAACTGATTTTTGACAAAGGCACCAAGAGAACACATTGGGGAAAAGATAGTTTCTTCAATAAATGGTGCTTGGAAAACTGGACATTCATATGCAGAAAAATGAAACTAGGCCATTATTTCTCACATATATGAAAATCACCTCAAAATGGATTAAAGACTTAAATGTAAGACCCAAAACTATAAAACTACTAGAAGATAACATAGGGGAAATGCTATATAAATTTGTCTGAGCAAGGATTTTTTTTATAAGACTACAAAAACACAGGCAACAAACGCAAAAATAGACAAATGAGATTACATCAAACTAAAAACATTCTGTACGAAAAAGGAAACAATCAACAGAGTAAAGAGACAACCTACAGAATGGGAAAAATATTTGCAAATTATGCGTTTAACAAGGAGTTAATATTTAGAATATATTGGGAATTCAACTCAGTAGCAAAAAACAAACAAACAAATAATATGATCAGAAAACAAATAGCCAGTAACTATGTGATAAAATGCTCAACATCACTAATCGTCAGGGAAATGCAAATCAAAAGCAAAATGAGATACCACTGCACCCCAGTTAGAATATCTAGCATCAAAAAGAAAAAAAAAAATACAACAAACACTGGCAAAGATGCAGAGAAAGGGAAACTCTTAAACACTATTGGTAGGGATATAAATTAGTATAGCCATCATAGAAAACAATATGGAGATTTCTCCAAAAATTTAAAATATGACTACCATATGATCCAACAATTAAACTATTGGGTATATATCCAAAAGAACTGAAATCAGTATGTCAAAGAGATACCTGCATTCCCATTTTTATTGCAGCACTGTTCGCAATAGCCAAGAGATGGAATCAACCTAAGTGTCCATCAATGGATGGATGGATAAAGAAAATACGGTGTATATACATAATGGAATACTATTTGATATAAAAAAAAGTAATGAAATCCTTTCTTCTGTGGCAACATGGATGACTTTAGAGAACATAATGTTAAGTGAAATAACCCAGGTACAGAAAGACACATAAAAGCATACCTCAGAGATATTTGGGGTTCAGTTACAGACCATTGCAACAAAGTAAATATTTAAATAAAGTGAATAACATTTTTTCGTATCTCAGTGCATATAAAAGTTATGGTTTCACTTTACTGTATTCTATTAAGTTTAAAATAGCATTTTGTCTAAAAAAATACATACTTTAATTAAAATGCTTTATTGCTAAAAATGATAATGATCTTCTCAGCCTTTGGTGAATCATAATCTTTTGCTGGTGGAAGGTCTTGCCTCGATATTGATGGCTGCTTAGTGATCAGCGTGGTGGTTGCTGAAGGTTGGGGTCGCTTTGGCAATTTCTTAAAATAAAATAAAATTTGCCACATTGATTGACTCTTCCTTTCATTTGAACAGTTACAGGTCATTGTAGAGTGATTAATATGCCTAATTTCAATATTGTTGTGCCTCAGGAAACAGGAATGCCCAAGCAGAGGAAGAGAGATAGGGGAACAGCCAGTCAGTGGAAGAGTTAGGACACACACATTTATTAAGTTCATTGTCTTATATGGGTGTGGTTTGTGGCACCACAAAACAATTCCGATAGTAACATCAAAGACCAATGATCACAGATCACCATAAAAGATATAATAATAAGCTTGAAATATTTCAAGAATTACCAAAATGTGACACAGAGACACGAAGTGAGCACATAATATTGGAAAAATGGCTCCAATAGGCTTGTTCAATGCAGAGTTGCCCCAAACCCTTAATTGTGTAAAAAAAAAAAAACACAGTATCTGCGAAGCACAATAAAATATTGTATGCCTGTGCCACATTATCTCACTCATACATGGAATCTAAGAAAGTTAATCTCATAGAAGTAGAGAATATAATAGTAGTTACCAGAAGATGGGAAGGGGAGACAGGAGGGAAGATGGAGAGAGGTTGGTCAATGAATACAAAGGTGCGGTTGGATAGGAAGAATAAGTATTAGTGTTCTATTACATGGTAGGGTAACTATAGTTAATAACAATATATTATATATTTCAAGATAGCTACAAAAGAGGGTCTTGAAAGCTATCACCAAAAAGAAATGGTAAAGGTTTGAGGTGATAGGCTGGGTGTAGTGGCTCACATCTATAATCCCAACACTTTGGAGGCTGAGGTGAGATGATTGCTTGATGCCAGGAGTTTGAGACCACCCTGTCTCTACAAAAACAAATTTACAAACAAGGTTTGAGGTGATGGACAATGCTAACTACTCTGATTTAATCATTATACAAAGTATACATGTATTGAAACATCACATACACCCCATAACATTCACTATTATGTGTCAATTATTAACATAATTTAAAAGTAATAAAAAGTTTTAACAATTGTACTTCAACCAACAAGAGACTATCAGGCCTTCGTTTATTACAAGCTACTTATTGCCTGCCAACTGGCTGACAAATGATCCATTTCTAAAATCCCACTTTAGAGTTGCTTTCTAGGACCATTCCTGACACTAATTATCATAGAATGAGTAGAAAACAGATTCTGTCACTCTAAGATTTGTGAGGAATAAGGGCATCAGCATTGGAGAGAAAGGGAAATTGAACTGCAATAAAGTTGCAACAGAAGCATCAGCCAATGTAGTGGAGAGCTCTGGAGCTGAGATGGACCTTCAATCTAGAGGGCAAGTGCTTTATATCCCAGTTAATGGATGTGGGCTGCCCCATGGGAGGACTCATGACCTTGGGTGAGGCAGCTTTCTTTGGCTAAGGGTACCTTCTGGAGAGGCACTTGGATGTCTCTGTAATGCTTAGGTCCCCTGGGAGAATGAGTGCTTTGGTTCTAAAGGGAGAATTTGAGCGATTTATGACAGTAGCCATTACAATCATTTATCTGTAGATCGGTGGGAAGAAGCTGTCTGAATGGTGCAATATGTACGTATAACCCCTTTTACTAAGATATATTAATGAGTCTTTCATTACTCTCCTCAGTGATATTTTCTCATTCATTCTCTTATTCATTAAGGTTGTCATTAAATCTATAGCCTGGATATGGAATGCATTCGACTTTAATAATAATACTAATAATTATCAAGCCAAATATGTTTTGTCCTGGCAATCTCTATATTTTATAAAAAACTTTCACTCACATTTCCTTATTTAAAGTTTACTTCCTAGAGAAAGCTTAGTACAGCTATCATAGTACTATAGACTATTATTTTCAACTGACTGGTATGAATGGCAGTTAGTTAAAAATCATTATGAAAATACTTTCAATGTACTCGTGATCAATAATTTTATTTCACAAACTGAAAAAGCAACCACTGCATGTGTCTTATGCATTGGAAGTGTCCTAGTTCATCTACTTTTCAGATTATGGAAAAATAAAATTTTTAAGAGTGATTTATTTCAGAATTAAAATAGAATAAAATAGAGGGATATTTCTCTTACATACTAATTCATACAATTGCCACTAAGTAATGCTACCTCCTACTGATTCTACAATAAAAATACTTACCTGTGTTCATTCCTAGAACTACTTCTACAGTTACCCAGAGAATTAAGAACACTTTCTACACTGCAAATGTGGAGCTACAGCCTTCTGTTTTGCTTCTGTTCTGGGTCTCTTTTGGTGTACGGACATATATAGTGTAGAAAGAAATAAAATTTCAGGACATTCCAAATTTATTACGCTAAAGGGAAAAATTAAGCCCCGAAAGCTGACTGATGTAACAGGACTGTTTTTCTTCTCTGGGGCATGACCATAGCTTCCTGACATTTGTGTTGAGATGTTATTCATTAACTAGACTCCCTATTCTTTATTCAACCTAGATGAAATGACATGGAGATAGAGATTCTTGTGATTGTTATCTCTTTACAGCAGAATGTTAAACAACCCCCTTAGAGTATAATCAATAATAGCCAATCAAACCTTATATCTGTATGTTGACCTTTGTATGGAAAATGTTGTAACACTGTTCAGTACCTCTGTTTTGCTTACATAAATGATCCTCACTTTTCCCCACACCTCGTGTACCGATCACCATTCTTTGGTGTAGCTCTGCTCCAGGACCTGATGGCCACCCTCACACTTTGCACTTGAATAAACTCTTTTAACTGGATCCTGAACCTTTTGATTATTTTAGATTGACAATAGTATAGCTATTTATCTCTTCTATTTGTACAATAACTCTTCTTTGGCTAAAATCTTTAATGCCTCCACACCATTTTGAAGAAAGAGTCCAGACATCTAAGCATACTTCTTATTAAAAATGACCCTTTTTAGTTAGGGGATATTTTTCAGTTTTAGCTTCTCAAAAAACTCTTTATTCCAATCATTGGTAGACCCCGAATATTTACTAACTCCTTTAGACCGCTACACAACTTATTGCTTCTCTTTGGAATGACTTCTGATATCTGAAAAATTCATACATATATTCAATAATCAGCTTCATTATTACGTCCTTTATGAAGTCTGTCAATTCTCCCTTACTCCCTACTCACCACTGTTCCCATGGCATCTCCATTAGTCCATTCTCACACTGCTATAAAGACATACCTGAGACTGGATTATTTATAAAGAAAAGTGGTATAATTGAATCACAGCTCCACTGGCTGTACAGGAGGCATGGCTGGGGAGGCCTCAGGAAGCTTATAATCATGGTGTAAGGTGAAGAAGAAGCAGGCACATCTTCATATGGCAACAGGAGAGAGAGAGAGAGAGAGCAAATGGGGAAGTTCCACACAACTTTAAACCAAAAGATCTTGCTATGTTTTGGTTCTGTGTCCCCACCCAAATCTCATCTCGAATTGTAATCCCCACATGTCAAGAGAGGGAAGATACTGGATTATGGGGACCACTTCCCCCATGTTGTTCTCCCGATTTTGAGTGAATTCTCATGAGATCTGATGGTTTTATAAATGGTGGTTTTTCCTGCACTCTCACATGTTCTCTGCATCACCTGCTGCCATGTAAGAGGGGCTTGCTTCCTCTTCTGCCATGATTGTAAGTTTCCCGAGGCCTCTCCAGCCATGCAGAACTGTGAGTCAATTAAAACTATTTTCTTTATAAATCAGTCTTGGGAAGTTCTTTATAGCAGTGTGAAAATGGACTAATGCAGTAAATTGGTACTGGTGGGGTACTGCAGTAAAGATACCCAAAATTGTGGAAGTGACTTTGGAATTGGGTAGCAGGAAGAGGTTGGAACAGTTTGGAGGGCTCAGAAGAAGACAGGAAGATGCAGGAAAGTTTGGAACTTCTGAGACACTTATTGAATGGTTTTGACCAAAATGCTGATAGTGTTATGGACAATGAAGTCCTGGCTGAGGTGGTCTCAAATGGAGATGAGGAACTCATTGGGAACTGGAGCAAAGGTGACTCTTGCTGTGTTTTAGCAAAGAGACTGGTGACTTTTGCCCCTGCCCTAGAGAACTGTGGAACTTTGAACTTGAGAGAGATTATTTGAAACTGCAACTTATGTTTAAAAGGGAAGCACAGCATAAAAGTTTGGAAAATTTGCAGCCTGACAATATGATAGAAAAGAAAAACCCACTTTCTGGGGAGAAATTCAAGCCTGCTGCAGAAATTTTCATAAGTAAAGATAAACCAAATGTTAATCACTAAGACAATGGGGAAAATGTCTCCAGGGAATGTCAGAGATATTGGTTATAGCCCCTCCCATCACAGGCACAGAGGCCTAAGAGGAAAAATGGTTTTATGGGCTGAGCTCAGGGCCTTCCTGCTCTGTGTAGCCTCAGGGCATGGTGCCCTGTGTCTCAGCCACTTCAGCTCCAGTCGTGACTAAAAGGGATCAAGGTACAGCTCAGGCCATTGCTTCAGAGGGTGACAGCCCCAAGCCTTGGCAGCTTCCACATGGTGTTGGGCCTGTGGGTGCACAAAAGTCAAGAATCGAGGTTCGGGAACCTATGCTTAGATTTTACAGTATGTATGGAAATGCCTGGATGTCCTGATAGAAGTCTGCTGGAGGAGCAGGCCCCTCATGGAGAACTTCTGCTGGGACAGTATAAAAGGGAAATGTAGGGTTAGAGCCCCCACATAGAGTCCCCACTGCAGCACTGCCTAGTGAAGTTGTGAGAAGAGGGACACTGTTCTCCAGACCCCAGAGTGGTAGATCCACTGACAGCTTGCACCATGTGCCTGGAAAAGCCACAGACACTCAACGCCAGCCCATATAAGCAGCTGGGATGGGGGCTGTACCCTGCAAAGCCACAGGAGCAGAGCTGCCCAAGACCGTGCATGCCCACCTCTTGCATCTACATTAACTGGATGTGAGACATGAAGTCAAAGGAGATCATTTTGGAGCTTTAAGATGTAACGATTGCCCTGCCGGATTTTGGTCTTACATGGGGCTTGTATCCCCTTCGTTTTGGCCAATTATCCCATTTGGAATGGGTGTATTTACCAGAATGCCTGTACCCACACTGTATCTATGAAGTAACTAACTTCCTTTTGATTTTATAGGCTCATAGGCAGAAGGGACTTGCCTTCTCTCAGATGAGACTTTTAACTGTGGACTTTTGAGTTAATGCTGAAATGAGTTAAGAATTTGAGGGACTGTTGAGAAGGCATGATTGGTTTTGAAATTTGAAAAGGCATGAGATTTGGGAGGGGCAAGAGGCAGAAAGATATGGTTTGGTTCTGTGTTCCCACCCAAGTCTGATCGTTTTATAAATGGTAGTTTTTTCTGCACTGTCACGTGCTCTCTCTCTCTCCTGCTCCCATAAAAGATGTGCTTGCTTCTCCTTCCACCATGATTGTAAGTCTCCTGAGTCTTCCCTAGCCATGTGGAACTGGGAGTCAATGAAACCTCTTTCCTTTATAAATTACCCAGTCTCTGGAATTTCTTTATAGCAGTGTCAAAACAGACTAATACAGATCTAATGATAACTTACTCACTATCACAAGAACTTACCCCCTATGATGAGAACAGCAAGGGGGAAATCCGCTCCCATGATCTAATCACCTCCCACCAGGTTCCTCCCCTAGCATAGGGAATTACAATTCAACATAAGATTTGGGTGGGGACCCAAAGCAATACCATATCAGCATCTAAAAAACATTTCTGTCATAGCATTCCTCATGACTTTTTGTAAACTTGGCTGTCTCTTCTACTAATTTCTAGTCTTTGAACACAGGGTATAGCCTATTCTTTTGTTGTCAAGATTGCCTTTAATGATAAGTGCGCACAGCCAATTGGCTTCCATTATTATTTGCTGGAAGAATGGTTTTGGCTAACTGAAGCCATCACACCTGAAGACACTAGGTTATATTCCCTCTTCCAGCAGCTCTAGCCAATGACTTGCTGATAAAGGGATATGATGACTAGAACCATCCTCATCCCCAGTCTGTACACTGGAAAACCTCTGTGTTTTAGTTCATGCGCCTTAGCTACTCATGGAATCAAGCCGAAGCTAAATGTCTCCTGAAGCCATGTTTTTTCCAGCTTCTTCATCCCATCTATCCCACTTCCATCTCTCCCTTTTATTCATATTGTGCTGAGACAGAGATTTTAAACAGCTAAAATTTTTAAACTCTAGGCCTAATATAATGCTGTTAAGGCATAGGACATTCAAGAAATGTTGGCTTAGTGAAAGGAACTGAGTAATTAAATTGAATCTGTCTAATTACTTGTGTGTTTACTGCTTCATTGTCATGATGCCTGGCTTCTCTCTCTGATTTCCTTGTCCTGGGAAAATAGTGATATCTCAGTGGGCTCCTAATAAATACTCAGTTTCAGTTGATGTTTTCTTATCAATCTTTGAGCCACATTTGTGCTTCACAGGTTTTGAGTTAATAATCTTCTTAACTCTTTTTCTATCAATTAGGCTAAAGCTATCTGGATTATATGACCAACATGAAATCACATATAAGGGATCATCTTTTAGAAAATGCAGAAGAGTAATGAAACCATTATATTGGAAATGGTTTTACATCAAAAATTAAAATTGGTTATCTTAAGGTTTTACCCACTCCAAAAATAGGTTTTATTGAGTTCATACAGTGTTTAAAGATGTTTTGACCTAGTTACCAACATTTAAAAATTCAAACTTCAAGATGTTAAGTCACACATAAATTGAAATATCTAATATTATTTACTCTTCTATGGTGAAGGGCAAACTTTCCTTTTGCCCTCTGAAGGTTCACTAATAAATTAACTGACTAAAATAAAATTAACAGAAAAGGCATACAAATGTATTAATGTGCCGCAGAGTCATACAAAATATAAGAACTCAAAGAAATGGCCAGATAGTTGCTTTTCTATCATCTTGAAGTTACAGAAAGAATGGAGGCTTGGTTCCTGGCAAAAAAGTTTATGGTGGCAAAAGAGGTTATAGAAGGGAGAGAAGAGGAGGCCTGACTAGCAAAGGTGGTCTTGTGATGTAGAGGCAACCTCACAGGTAGCAGCTCTCAGAGATACTAAATGATAAAAATTACTTTCAGACTTTTAAAAGTGCCAGACTCTCACTTAATTTTTCATAGATCAGTAAAAAAGGGGGACCGTAGAGAAAACCTGGCTGTATCAATGCAGATTTTCTCTACAGATACAAATCTCTCTCACAAAAGACAGCTTTGTAGAGCTACTTCTGTTTTCAGGCCCTCTGAATAGCCATCTCAAATTATGTCAAAGAAGTATATTGTTGGGAGTCAGAAAACAATACCCCAAAATGAAGGCCTCAGAAGTAACCTCGGAAGTTTTTTCTCTGACCATCTCCTGCCCTCCTCTCTCAGTCCCATTCTCCACAGAGGCTAGCCATAGAAACTAGAATCCCTGTTCTTCAAGGCGGGTCATAGACACCAGAGCTCCTTTTCCCCAAAGCCAGTCATAAAACCTAAAAATACTATTCTAACTTTCCCTCTGCCTTTCTGTGTTGAACCTGGCCATAAAGAAATTATCTGACCTACCTTGTTTGACTTTAGGTTGTAAGACTCCCATTCCAAAGAGTGTCCCTCTCATACCCAGAAGGATAAAATACAGGCTCAGAGAGGCCAACAATAATCCAGACAGGCCATTTTCTTCACGGAATTAGAAAAAAAACTGTTCTAAAATTCATATGGAATCAAAAAAGTCTCTGAATAGCAGTCCTAAGTAAAATGAAGAAAACAAAGCCTCATGCTATCCAACTTCAAACTATACTACAAGGCTACAGTAACCAAAACAGCATAGTATTCATACAAAAACAGACATGTAGACCAATGGAATAGAATAGAGAACCCAGAAATAAAGCTGCACACCTACAGCCATGTGATCTTCAACAAAGTAGACAAAAATAAGCAATGGGGAAAGGACTTCTTACTCGATAAATGGTGCTGGGATAGCTGGCTAGCCTTATGTAGACTGAAATTTGACCCCTTCCTTTCACCATATACAAAAATCAACTCAAGATGAATCAAATATTTAAATGTAAGATCACAAACTATAAGAATCCTAGAAGAAAACCTAAGAAACACAATTCTAGACATTGGCCTTGGCAAAGAATTTATGACTAAGTCCTCAAAAGCAACTGCAGCAAATACAAAAATTGACAAGTGGTATCTAATTAAACTAAAAAGCTTCTACACAGCAAAAGAAACTATCAGCAGAGTAAACAGAAGACATACAGAATAGGAGAAAATATTTACAAACCGTGCATCCAACAAAGGTCTAGTATCCAGAATCTATAAGGAATTTAGACAAATGAACCAAGTGAAAAACAAATAGTAGGTAAAGGACATGAACAGACACTTCTTAAAAGAAGATATACCTGCGGCTAACAAACATATGAAAAATGTTCAACATACTAATCATCAGAGAAACACAAATCAAAACCACAATGAGATACCATCTCATACCAGTGAGAATGGCTATTATTAAAAAGTCAAAAAACAAAATGTGCTGGTGAGGCTGCAGAGAAAAGGGAAGGCTTATACATTGTTTGTGGGAATATAAATTAGTTCAGCCACTATATAAAGCAGTTTGGAGATTTCTCAAAGAACTTAAAACAGAACTACCATTTGACCCAGTAATCCTATTACTGGGTGTATATCCAAAGGAAAATAAATCATTCTAACAAAAAGGCACATGTACTCATTCATTCGTTGCATCACTATTCACAGTAGCAAAGGCATAGAATCAGCCTAGATGCTCATCAATAGTAGATTAGATAAAGAAAATCTGGTACATATGTACTATGGCATACTATGCAACCATAAAAAGAGAATGAAATCATGTCTTTTGGAGCAACATGGATGTAGCTGGAGGCCGTTATCCTAAGTGAATTAATGCAGGAACAGAAAACAAAATACCACTTGTTCTCATTTGTAAGTCAGAAGTAAGCACTGGATACACACATGGACATAAAGATGAGAACAACAGATATTGGGGACTACTAGACAGGGGAGAGAAGGAGGGAGGCAGGGACTGTAAAACAACCTATTTGGTACTATGCTCACTTCTTGGGTAACAGGATCCTTTGTACACCAAACCTCAGCATTATACAATTCACTCATGTAACAATCCTGCATATGTACCCCCTATATCTAAAATAAAAGTAGAAATTATAAAAATAAAATAAAATTTTGGCTGGGCACGGTGGCTCATGCCTGTAATCTCAGCACTTTGAGAGGCCGAGGCTGGTGGATCACCTGAGGTAGGAAGTTCAAGACCAGCCTGACCAACATGGAGAAATCCCGTCTCTACTAAAAATACAAAATTAGTCAGGCATGGTGGCGCATGCCTGTAATCCCAGCTACTCAAGAGGCTGAGGCAGGAGAATCGCCTGAACTCGGGAGGTGGAGGTTGCCATGAGCCGAGATAGCACCACTGCACTCCAGCCTGGGCAACAAGAGCGAAACTCCATCTAAAATAAATAAATAAATAAAATTAAAAATTAAAAATTAAAATTTATTTCAGTGCAAAAAATATATATAGACAGGCCTTGCTGGGTTTCCCAACTCAGTCTGTTAGCATTTGATCATACTCTTTTTGTCAGGTCATATTTCTACATGGCTGTCTGTGCTTTGTTGAAACCAAACATAAAAATTGACAATTTCCCCTGTGCCTTTGGGTCTTCATTCTGAATGGTCCCATGTATACTAAACAAACTTGTATGCCATTTCTCCAAATAATCTGCCTTTTGTGAGTTGATTTTTCAGTGAAGCTTCAGAGGGCCAAGAGGAACCTGCAGCCCTTGGCCCCTACAATATTTTGGGATGGAATATTTTGGTTTCCTTCACTCTGATGACAACAATGGATAGGTGTTCCCTGGTTCACCATAGTCCTGGATATTCTTTATTGTCTTACATCCAATCTGTTTCTTCGTGTGTGTATTGCTTTTCTAAATTGTTGTTATTTTCAATTAACATATAATAATTGTACATATTATGGGGTACTTAATGTGTGATATTAATATTTCAGTACATGTACACAATGTGTAATGATCAAATCAAGGTAATTAGTATATCCATCACCTCAAACATTTATCATTTCATTTGTGTTGAGAACATTCAAAATCCACTCTTCCAGCAATTTGAAAATATGCAACAAATTTTTACTAGAGTCATCCTATAGTGATATAGAACACTAGAACTTATTCCTCCTATCTAATTGTACTTATATATCCATTAACCAGCCTCTGGCTTTTCCCTTCACCCCACACCCTTCTTAGCCTCTAGTAACCACTATTCCTACTATCTACTTCTATGAGATCAGTGTTTTTAGCTTCTACATAAGTGAGAACTTGCAGTATTTATCGTTCTGTGCATGCCTTATTTCACTTAATATAATGTCCTCCGAGCTCATCCATGTTTTTTTTTTAAGGGACTTGCTTGGCTGCTTCTGCATTAGAACCTTTAAGATATACTGGGAGCATATGGACAGGGGTCATATTCCATCTATTTCCAAATCTCTAGCAATTAGTGCAGTATCTGCCAAAATCTGTAAATGTTTGTTAAATTCACTGTTTAGAGGGAAGGAAAAATGTCTTTTGGAAAATAATGTACTTTTCAACTCAAAGTAAGAGAAGCCTATAAAATATCCCAACTGCAGCAGAAAACTAGGGAGCAGTAAAAAGGATGGCACAATTGAGAGTTGTAACAGACAAGAGGTTTGTGGCTTCCAGTGTCAGTGTCAGTTCTGGTATCACACAAACAAGTGCAACAGCGATTAGGAAGGGAAGTAGTAACAGTGATTGACCTAGTAGTACAGCTGATTAATTCTGTATCCAGGAAGAGAGATTTTAAGGACTGAAATGAAAGCAACTGCAAGCAGAAGGACACTGACAAATGACCACAATTAACATTTCTGATAGCCTAAAGCAACTAACACAGCATGATAAAATGTGGAACACAGAAGGTACAACAGGTGAGAGCTACAGGCTTCAATACAGGATTGAGACCTCAATCTAGATAAAGGCTCTACATACAGTGCCTTCTGGATGTTGGCAACACCAACATCCCTTAACAAAGAAGAATTTGTTTAAACTTTACACCGGATATATATCACATAATTTTCTGCACTTAACTAAGATTAACTTTACTAGCTAACTGTCTGTGTGCATACACACAGACACAAAATGTAGATTTTCTAAAAAAAATTTTGATGATTTAATTTTCAAATAAATTTTGGAAAGATTGCCTTCAAGCACTGTTTGAAAGATATAGTTTAAAAAGATGAAACCAAATGTATGTAGTATTCAATATTCAGGTGTTAAATAAGATAGGTTAGGAAGTACATCACAGACAAAAAGGCACCATACTATTAGTCCATTGGGTGTCTCTCCCTCTAGTTTTTGCCTTGTATTTTATTTTCTCTCTGCTTGTACTGAATTATTTTCCTTTTATCTAATCATCTTCTGCCACAGGCCAATCAATGTTTTCAAGGTCAATCAAGGTCAATCAAGCCAAAACCAAGTTGCCTGTTTAGTTTTCTATTAATTTTTGAAGCTCTTCTTTCCCGCCAGAAAACCCCATAAATTTCTTAATCACACTCATGCAAAAACATTTTTTATATAAATCAAATATATTTTCAATTTAAGAGGAAGTTCATCACTATAAATAACAGGTATGGGTAGTATAAAAGTCAGTGCTGGCGGGGCATGGTGGCTTATGCCTGTAATCCTAGTACTTTGGGAGGCCAAGGCAGGAGGATAATTTGAGCCCAGGAGTTCAAGACTAGCCTGGGCAACAAAGCAAGACTTTATCTAAAAAAACGAAACAAAACAAAACAAAACAAAACAAAAGTCAGTGCAGTTTGCTCAGTATTGGTACACTTTCAGGTACACATTAGGATTACATTTCCCTGACACTGCTTAAGTTCGGCATAGATTTGTGCATTTATTTGACCAGTAAAATGTGAAATGTAAATGAAATATGTCTCTTCTTTGGCAGATTTAAGGGACAATAAGTGATTTTCAAAAGTCTCTTCTCTCTGTCAAGTCTATCATGGAAGAAGTTGTTGAGAAAGTGCTTTTATCAGCCTGGGTCCCGGAGTGTTTAAATATGAGCAAAGCCTTTAGTTCCGTGTCATATAGCACGAGTAAAAAATAAATTTTGGGGCCTGGCATGGTGGCTCAAGCCTGTAATCCCAGCACTTTGGGAGGCTGAGGCAGGCGGATCACGAGGTCAGGAGTTTGAGACCAGCCTGGCCAACATGGTGAAACCCCGTCTCTACTAAAAATATAAAAATTAGCCGGGCATGGTGGTGCATGCTTGTAATCCCAATGACTCAGGAGGCTGAGGCAGGAGAATCACTTGAACCTGGGAGGCGGAGGTTGCAGTGAGCCAAGTTCATGCCACTGCACTCCAGCCTGGGCAACAAAGCAAGACTCTGTCTCAATAAATAAATAAATAAATAAATAAAACTAAATTTTTGTTGTCTTAAGCTACTAATGCTTGGGGTTTGTTTGTTACAATAGCACAATCTACATAATCTAGCCCATTCTTACTGATATGACTAATTAAATTGCAAAGAGTTGTGGTAGTAAAACTCCACTGTGGTATACAAGTAATTAAAAATAATATTTGATAGCTCAGAATTTCTAGATGACAAACATGTAAACTAGAGGGAAATTTGCATACAAATAATATTGGGCCAGATGACCCAGGAAAGTGAATTTCAAACTGTTCCAGGGTGATCTTTAAGGGTTTCTCTGAATCTCTTCAGAGATCA
The DNA here is from genome assembly GCF_028878055.3 of Symphalangus syndactylus. Taxonomy (NCBI): domain Eukaryota; kingdom Metazoa; phylum Chordata; class Mammalia; order Primates; family Hylobatidae; genus Symphalangus; species Symphalangus syndactylus. The sequence goes on along the minus strand of NC_072447.2, from coordinate 41,621,851 downwards.
CCTGAAGGGACTGGGGAGGAGGAGGGTTATTTGTAGACCCTGATCACACAGAACATCTGTTTCTGGGATTATCTGAGATAGTTTGTTCAAAAATAGGGTTTCCAAGTATTATTATATTTGAGCAAAGGATCATACGGTGAAATAATATTGGGAAAAACATTCTTTTGAGGATAATGGATAACATAAAATCCTGTTGGTAATACATATCAATTTCTCACCAGTTGCTAAATATGCCAAGCTTATCCATACCTCAGCATCTTTGCATGAGTTGAAACATATTTCCTCTCCTCACCAATCTCTGCCTTACATATTCCTTTGCAATCTTTAATATGCAGAAAAAATTCTGCCTTCTCTGTAAAACCAGCCCAGATGCATGTGTGGAAATACATGTGCACACACACTAGAACATATGCCACTTTTTAAAATCCCCTATCATGTTCCTTCGTCAGTGCATTTACCAGATTATGGTGTAATCAGTTTGTAAATCTCTCCCCTTTGCCAGATTATGAATGTCTTGCAAAGAGTCTAGAAAGATGTAAGTAGTTTGAAATGGCTAAAATTATATTTAAACAATAAGACATAATTTAGCTTCTCAATTCATTTTGCTCTATTGTTTTAAGCAAATTGTCAAACTTTAACTAGAATTTCCAACTCTTTACCATATTCTGTCATTAAATATTTAACATAAAATCCTCATAGGCTGTACAATTAGATGCTATGTAAATGATTTACTACCACACTTTTATAGTTGATTTTTTTCTATTTCTGTGCTTAAACTATAATTAACAAAGGAAATAAACAATCTGAAATAACATAAAGTGAAGACTTTATTCTTTATGATTTCATATGTGCCCTACCCTTTCCTACCAACAGAAAGACTTCTAACCAATCCTCTATTCACTTTTGTTTTGACTTTTACATGTTGTTGCTCTTACTGTAAATTCATTTTTTATATGTTCAGTAAAAACGCAATTTTTAAAATACGCCAACTATACAAACTGTCACATTGATTCCATTTACAGAACACCTCTACCTGTCAATAAAAATGTTTACAGTTTGCAAACAGCAATTTAAAAAACTCTTATTTTGGGAGAGGGTAAGAGAAATAATCATAAGTTTGATATGTGTTTGTCAAATGAGAAAGGAAATAAACAGTTTTGGTTTTTATTCCCAAGTACTTATATGGAAAGAAAAGGCATGGGGGTTCCCTCAAAGTGATAGATGCAGGTGGCAGATAAGGTGGAGGGTCCCCAGATAATCTCTGACCCGCCTGTGCACTAGGAGAATGGGGTGGAGCCATGGGAAGTTCATGCCTTGTGCAGGGGGCTTGAGATGGGCCTCTTTGGTTCATGTATGGTGGCCTGCAATTCAGTCTGTGAGATGGGAGCCCACTGGCAGGTTCCCCTCTCACCTTGCTGAGAGTTTTTTTTTTTTTCTATTTTTCCTTTTTGCGCAATCAATTCTGTTCTACTCACTCTTCAATGTGTCCACACGCCTAGTCTTTCCTGATAGTGTGATAAGAACCCAGTTTTAGCTGAACTAAGGAGTAAAGTTCTGCAACAAAAGTTTTATTTTCATTTCAAAATATAACAACTAAAAATAAGGTGGCCTATACTATATCCTCCTTAGAGGTGATTCTGTAAGTGGTGGGTTTTTTTTATATTCTATTATTTCCATAAAGAACTAAGAAGTATTAAAAAGCTGTATTTTAACTCTTAGTTTCAAACAGTAACTAACCATTCCAAAAGAAGAACACTAGAAACCTAGTTCACCTTATAAATAGTCCTGGCCAAGGGCCAAGCTTGAAGTACATTGGTCAGAGTAGAGAGTTTAAAAATATAGTTAATTAATTTATTGGCTCATTTATTTATTAATTAGTTGGGTTTCATTCCTCAGTAGAAATAGAATGTTAAACGAATAAGAATTTAGAAGGTGATAAGTACATTTTTATAGAAGGTAATATTCTATCTGGGATGCCATATTTATGGAGGTAGTATTTTTATAGCATAAAACCAATGACAAAGATGAGTTTTGGTAGGAATGTTTAAATGATGATGATATTGGAGATCAGTAATTATATATGTCCCTCAGAACAGAATGCAAATTTTTCCCAGTAACAAATTGCAATGACAAAATTCTACAATTCAAAATACTACATCTTTTTTGTTCTTTATATTAATGAATAATATGTAACTGTGTTTTTATTTCATTATTTCAATATATATTTGTGGACTCCTACTACGCCTCAGGTATGGTAAATATTGGAAACTTAAAGATCAATAAGTCTCTTTTACTTGCGTGAGCTCAGTAAAGAAAGATAAATAAATATCTGAAATTTGATGTTATTTGCTTTATAGTAAATACATGCACCAAGTCCAATGGTATCTCAGCAGAACATAGAACAGTATAGCACTCTGGAACCATGAAGTTATTCAGGATGGCTCCGAAGAATATGATGAAGGGGAGGGGTGAGAGTAGGACAAAGAAGCAAAAGGTACCTTTAGGTAAGCAGAGGCAAGGCTGTAAGTAGCTATGAAGCCTTGCCAAGGTGTTAGAGGTTTTCCTATAGCCAGTAGTGGGCTACTGAAGAATCTTAATCAGGGAAATGGTATGACACGATCAGAACTGCTTTTTAAAGCCATCACTCTGGTGACAGTGGCAGTAAATGGTAACAGTAAATGTCATAATTATGATGGCGATGTGATAAGAGATGATTTAATTTTTCTTTTTTACCCCGGAGTTCTCAGATTTTTGACACTGAATCTGTTACTTGGTAATATAAATAGATGTGTTCTTTAAGTGAAAAAGATGACTTACATCTAATTGTCTACTTTTTCCAACAGAAAGCAAGCATAATCAAGACTGAGCATAAATACATATAATTATGATTTGCCAATTAAAAATATTAACAAAAAAAGACTGAGCTACATACATCTTGTTCACTGCTCTGGTCCCAGTGCCAAATACATAGAAAATAAATATTTGTTGAATGAATGAATGTTAGTTTAAAGACTAGAGAGTTTAAAGTATTTTCCGCATAGAATTTGGTGAATACAACTTAGGATGCTACTGTGTTTTTTACTGCAGTGACTGATGCAATCAATAAGTACAGGAACACAAAAGAAGCAATTGGGTTTCAAAAGAAAAATAATATGTACAGCTTTGAACATTTCAGTATAAACTCCCTATGGAAAATTGAGATGAAAGCATCCAGTAAGAAATTGGTTAAAAGAGTAGGGAGCACAGGGAAAAATCTGGACTTGAAATATAAATTTGGGAATCCTTAACTCCCAAGGTGGTAGTGTAAGCCACAGAACTAGATGTTATTAGTTAGGGAATGTGTAGACCAAAAAGACCAGAAACCCTAGGGAAAATCAGTGTCTTCAAAATCGCCTGAAGAAGTGCTTCTAATATCACAGAATTCAGTATCATCAAATTCAAGAAATACGGTTTTTCAAGAGAAGAACTGGTGAACAATGTCAAATGTGAAAGAGAAGTCAAGTAAAACAAAGGCAGAAGATAAAACTTTGAACTTGGAATCATTTTGTCATATAATTCAGGCTTAGAGCAAAAAGAATGTGTTACCCAAACCACCTTTACCTGGACTTCCCAAATGTTAAATTCGGTGAATAACAACTACTTTGTTATTCTCTACTTATTTGTAAGTATGTATGCATGCACATATATATGTATCTATCTACATATTTTTGAACTATCTGGGACTTTTGAGAATAAGTTGCAGTTATGATGCTTCTAAATACTTACAATGTGTTTTCATAAAAACAAGAACATTCTCTTACATAAACAAAGTACAATTATCAAAGTCGAGATATTGACATCAATGCAAAAACACTTTTTTTTTTTGAGACAGGGTCTCTCTGTCGCCCAGGCTGAAGCACAGTGGTGTGATCACGGCTCACTGCAACCTCCACTTCCAGGGCTCAAGCGATCCTCCTGTCTCAGCCTCCCCAGGAGCTGGGACTACAGGCCTGTGCCACCACACCTGGCTAATTTTTGTGGGTTTTTTGTAAAGAAGGGTTTTCGCCATGTTGCCCAGGGTAGTATTGAACTTCTGAGCTCAAGTGATCCACCTGCCTCGGTCTCCCAGAGTGCTGGGATTACAGGCCTGAGCCACCACGCCCAGCCTGTGAACACTCTTTATTCAAATTTTGCCAATTATTCCTTAACATCCATTATAAAAAATAAAATTCGGTCCAGTATGCAATTCAGAATTACAATTTGAACTTAATTGTTCTGTCTCACGTATTTCCTTTAATCTGGAAGAGTTTCTCAAGCTTTAAGTCTGTTGATATTTTTGAAGAGTATAAACTATTTTATACCATGTCAATCAGTTCGGGTTTTTTGTCTTGTTTAGATTGACCTTGTGCATTTTTGTCAAGAATACACCAGATATGATATATCACTCTCAGTGTATCATAGCATAAAGTACATAATGCATATTTGACTCACTAATGATAAGGTTAACATCAATTATTTGGTGAAAGTGATATGTGCCTGGCTTCTTTATTATAAGGTGGATATTTTGTAATTAATAAATATCTTAATACTATGTAAATGCATTTCCCCATTTTTACTAATCTTTTTTAATTTTAAAAATGTTTTCACTAATTTTTTTGTAGAGATGTGGTATCCCATGCTGGAGTGCAGTAGCACGACCATACATAGCTCACTGCAGCCTTGAACTCCCAGGCTCAAGTGATCCTCCTGCCCCAGGCTCCCGAGTAGCTGAGATTAAAGGCATACGCCACCTGGCTTGACTAACTTTCTTTCTTTTCTTTTCCTTTCTTCTTTCTTTCTTTCTTTCTTTCTTTCTTTCTTTCTTTCTTTCTTTCTTTCTTTCTTTCTTTCTTTCTTTCCTTCCTTCCTTCCTTCCTTCCTTCCTTCTTTCTTCCTTCCCTTTCTTTCTTTCTTTTTAACTTTCTTTGAAACAGAGCCTCACTCTATTACTCAGGCTGGAGAGCAGTGGTTCAATCTCGGCTCACAGCAACCTCTGCTTCCCAGGTTCAAGTGATTCTCATGCCTCAGCCTCCCAAGTACCTAGGATTACAGGCAGGTGCCACCACGCCCAGCTAATTTTTTGTATTTTTAGTAGAGATGGGGTTTCGCCATGCTGCCCAGGCTGTTCTCGAACACCTGACCTCAAGTGATCCTCCTGCCTCAGCCCCCCAAAGTGCTGGGATTATAGGTGTGAGCCACCAAGCCCAGGCCCTGGCTTTGCTAATTAAAAATAAATAAATATATATATATTTCTATAAATTTATATAAATATATATATATTTATATAAATATATATATATATAAATATATATATATAAAGATGGGTCTCACTATGTTGTCTAGGCTGGTCTGGAACTCCTGGGCTCAAGCAATCCTCCTGCCTGAGCCTCCCCAGTGGCTGGGATTACTGGTGCAAGCCACTGCACCTGGCTTCTTCATTGATTTTGGTATCTGTTGATAATTCCTAAAAGAAACAAGTGCTGCTACGATAGCTGCCAAATAGTGATTTTCTACTTCCATCATCTCTTACATTTATAACAAAGAACTTTGCTTTCTCAGTCATTTATTCATTTACTCTTCCATTAATAGGACTCATGGATTATTTTTCTCTATGGTTTATAATTCACTGCTATCACCATTTATTTGGATTCTAAAATTGTCTCAGATTTGGCTAGTGGAAGCCCTTTCAGATTGGTGCCTGTGTCCTTTTGATATGTTCCTTTCAATTCTCTGAGCATTTATTTACTTTATGGCACAGCGGGATGCTCCAGGCTCATCTTATACTTTCCCAGGTCCAGCCCTGCAATCTGCCATTTATCTAAGGAGCTCTTATTCCTTTTAGTAAAGAATAGTATTTAGAAACCAAGATATGACTGTAGGTGCACTCATTGCTACTACCCTGGGTGTGCTTATTGCCCCACTAGAGCAGTCATTGCTCTAGACTCAGTCAGTGAAAATTATTAGGAAATATATATATATATATATATATATATATATATATATATATATATCGATATCTACCCATCCCTCTATCTGTATTAAAATCATGTATTTATAATTTAACTTTCAATTCTTTGATCAGGTTAGCAATATAACATCTCATGATAATGTTAGAGCTGAGCAAGGTTCAAAGCTTTTTAGCTAGTGGCTCATCCTTTGTGATTAGAATTCCTTTTTGATATATGGTGCCTAAAGACATCTAGGTACACAATGCCTATTGTCTATCCCTAGCATATATCCCTGAATGTATGAACTGTAACTTGAAAATAAGCCTCCCATTATGGCTTGTACACTTTTTATGGCCTTAAGGACCAGAAGCTATTCTCAAACACATAGATGGAAAACAGATGTAGCCCCTCAAATACTGGATTGTTTATCCTTGCCTTTTGTTTATATCCCTTTGATTAAGGCAATGTTACTGTGGGTATAATGTTCTCTATTTCTCAGACAGTTTTTGGCACCAGGAAATCAAGGAAATACACTTATTTACAGATTATTTTGTATAAACTATTCAAAGTTTCTAGTGCTTTTATATTTCCAGTTTTTATTGTTGGTGTATTAAAAGAACATTTTCTATATGGCCATATTTTAATGGGATTAGTTCAACACATGTGTTTTGATATGGTTTGGCTTTGTGTCTGCACCCAAATCTCACCTTGAATTGTAAGAATCCCCATGTGTCATAGGAGGGACCCAAGGAGGGTAATTGAATCAGTGGGGTGGGATTTTCCCAGGCTGTTCTCATGATAGTGAATAAGTCTCACGAGATCTGATGGTTTCATAAAGGGAAGTTCCCCTGCACATGCCCGCTTGCCTGCTGCCATGTAAGACATGACCTTGCTCCTCATTCGCCTTCTGAATGATTGTGAGGCCTCCCCAGCTATGTAGAACTGGGAGTCAATTAAACCTCTTTCCTTTATAAATTACCCAGTCTTGGGTATGTCTTTATTAGCAGTGTGAGAACAGACTAATACATGTTCATTCTTACACACTTTCAGAATCAGCCACTACATGTCAGGTTATGCTACAGTAACAAAAACTCCACAAATCTTTGTGATTTAGCATAAGAAATTTTAGTTCTTGCTTACGATACATGGCCAATACTGGTCATCAGGGGAGAAATGGGAAGTCTGCATTCACTAAGCAAACCAGACTTCAAGACTCTCCCTCTCATCCTAAGCTTTCATTATCACCTCTGCAGGGAGGAGAAAATGTCTAGAATGATAGACTATTTCTTGTCTTCTGCCCAGGGGTAGCATATATCACTTTCACCTACTTTTCATTTGCAAAGCAAATAATATGACCGTACCTCAATTCAATGAGTGACTGTAATTCTACAATGTACCTGTAAGGCAGAGAGCAGGAAATATTTGAACTGCTCGGGTGACTGCCACAATCCACATTCTGGACCAAACATCAATTTGTCTCCATCCTGTGGGCAAAGTGGATTTACTCTTTCCTTGAGGAACAACACAAGAGTTTTTTCAAGTCCAGTAAAACTTAAATACAATTACCTCTGGTTGAAGATCAGTAATCTCCACTACACCAGATGATGTGCAGTAGCTCACATCAAATCCTGCTTGCTCCTCTTGATTTGAAACTTATGACCAAAGGTAGGATTATCTGCTCTACACTCAACCAATATATACTTGTGGAACAGGGACAAGATATATACAATAAGTTCTCCTGTATAGAAAATAGAAGAATGGCAGGGGGTTGGGGGGAGTATACAGCAATCATTTATCCATTTTAGTTCTATGATCTTGCTGGGATGATCTTGCAAGGGACTTCTGTACATTGGGTAGATAACGTTTTATTTTTGCTGAACTCCAGTTCTGCTCCTTAGGATATTGTCCTTCCCAGCAATTTGTTCTTCCCCTGTGGCCCTTCCTTTTCTGTTATTCACTTTGTTCACACCTACATTGGGCATCTAAGAATATGTTCTCTTTGTCCAGTTATTTTCAAGCTGCTTTCTTTTCATACAAAATTGGAGAACCAAATGTGATTTTGTCTGTTAGTCTCTTTTATTCCAGGCTCTTCCCAAAAACAATCAGCAAGCTTCTATTTAATTTCACTAAGCTGTGTGTGCCAATGGTCACACCCATTTTTTGCTTAACAAAATTCTTCCGTTTGTTATTGTTCCTTGATTTTTAGACTCTGTCCCTATACCCATGAACTTAATTCTGTGTACCATGAGACTACAATGTTATTCTCTTTTTCCCAAGATATTTTGTTTAGCTGAAGGGAGTTTCTTTGTATCACAGTCTTTATTGTGAGGTTCAGATACTTACTTTGATATAATTTGAACAATTCATATATTTCAACAATTTGTGTGATGACCAATTCTTGATTTAATCCTTCATGCAATTCACTTCTGAGTTTTAATCAGCCCTTTGTTGCTCAAAGTATTGCTTAAAAATATCTATTACTGTTTGGTTTTGAGAATCACTTGACTTTTCAACCCTACATGTCCTTAAATTCAAGGATTTTCTATACTTTTTTCATTCTTGCTTGCAAATCATCTGATTATTTTTTGTGCTTACCAATTTCTTGTAACATCTTGTAAACATAACCAACAGCAACCAACACTCATTACTAACGTTTTATTCTTTCTTTTCTTTCCTTGGGGCTGTAAGTTCATTAGGTACCTGATCTAATTTTTATGTTATTGCAGTTGAGAGTTTTGCCAAATATTATACTGATGCATATTATCAATCAGCTTCCTTTTTTCTTTCAGTAATAATTTCTTAGCCCTTCACTGTCTTGTATGTAGGCTATTTTAGGGGTTTTGCTTTAGGAGAGCCATACTCTTTGGAGTAGTTCAGTGCCATCCAGGATGGGCAAGATTATACTGCAATAACAATAATCCCTGCTACTGGAAGAAAATAAAGTTTATTTCTTACATATGATATATATCAAATGTAAATTGACAGGGGGTCTTGGCTCTTGGCTTATTGTAACTAAACAGGGACCTGAGATGACAGAGGTACCATCTACTTTTATGATCACTTTAGCAAGGGAAAGATAATGCGGCCTATAATTCCCTAGCCCTTCAAGCTTTCACACTGAAGTGTCACATGTCACTGTTATATTTCATTCACCACAACAAGTCACGTAATCATAGGGCAGGAAAGTGAACCTACTATAGGATCAGAAATTGGGTAATAGGATACAATTGCACTAGCGATTACAAAAGCACTAGTTGTTATAGCACTTTCTTCCACTAGTGAATTCAGTTGTAAAACTCAAATTCTTGCATATACATTGACACAATCCTGCATAGTATTATACCTAACTGAATGATGCTCAGTTTATTTAAAGGTGATGAGAGGTTAAATGTAGTCACTAGGTTGATCAAAATAAAGCAATGCAGTTCAAAAACTGGAAAAACAAAGAGTGTTGTTAAAAGATCCAAGTGTCATTTCCTGAAAAATAAAGAATAACACTTGTTTATTACTGGGGTGCTAACTTATTATTGCTAAGATATAAGATATTTTTCACTTCAGTTTTATATTCAATTTTATTGGCATTAAAGTTATAAACATTAAACTTGTACATATACATAAACATATATGTGTATCTATCTATCTATCTATATATATATACACACACACATAACCACACACATATATGTATATATACACATACAGATATATGTAAAACAGAACTTTATAAGGATCCTTGAGAGGAAGAATGTTGTTGAAATTAGTGTTTTTAGAAATCAAAATACTATGATGTTTAATACTATCTTCTTGTGTGAGAAACATACATTCTGGTATACACAAGAGCATAGTAAACAGAGAACACACTAAGGTAAATAATAAAGATGAGCAATGGTCTCAATAATTTCTCAACCAATACACTGTTTCTTGTAGTCAATTACATTTCCATTCTTCATTTTTTAATCAGAAGGAGCAAGTGACTCCTTGAACCACAAACGTTTAATGATTCCAAGCACTAGACCTGGCACAGTGGCTTATGCCTGTAATCCCAGCACTTTGGGAGGCCAGGATGGGCTGATCACCTGAGGTCAGGAGTTTGAGAGCAGCCTGACCAACATGGTGAAAACCTCTCAATACTAAAAATACAAAAATTAGCCACACATGGTGGTGGGCACCTGTAATCCTGGCTACTTGGGAGGCTGAGACAAGAGAATTGCTTGAACCCAGGAGGCAGAGGTTGCAGTGAGCTGAGATCGTGCCACTGCACTCAAGGCTGGGTGACATAAGCGAAAAAAAAAAATCCGGCACAACAAAGAAAGAGACTTTTAGACCAATATCTCTGATGAACATCGATGCAAAAATCCTCAATAAAATACTGGCAAACCGAATCCAGCAGCACATCAAAAAAGTTATCCACCATGATCAAATGGGCTTCATCCCTGGGATGCAAGGGTGGTGGTTCAACCTATGCAAATCAATAAACGTAATCCAGCATATAAACAGAACCAAAGACAAAAACCACATGACTATCTCAATAGATGCAGAAAAGGCCTTCAATAAAATTCAACAGCCCTTCATGCTAAAAACTCTCAATAAATTAGGTATTGATGGGACGTATCTCGAAATAATAAGAGCTATTTATGACAGACCCACAGCCAATATCATACTGAATGGGCAAAAACTGGAAGCATTCCCTTTGAAAATGGGCACAAGAGAGGGATGCCCTCTCTCACCACTCCTATTCAACATAGTGTTGGAAGTTCTGGCCAGGGAAATCAGGCAGGAGAAAGAAATAAAGGGTATTCAATTAGGAAAAGAGGAAGTCAAATTGTCCCTGTTTGCAGATGACATGATTGTATATTTAGAAAACCCCATAGTCTTAGCCCAAAATCTCCTTAAGCAGATAAGCAACTTCAGCAAAGTCTCAGGATACAAAATCAATGTGCAAAAATCACAAGCATTCTTATACACCAATAACAGACAAACAGAGATCCAAATCATGAGTGAACTCCCATTCACAATTGCTTCAAAGAGAATAAAATACCTAGGAATCCAACTTACAAGGGATGTGAAGGACCTCTTCAAGGAGGACTACAAACCACTGCTCAACGAAATAAAAGAGGACACAAACAAATGGAAGAACATTCCATGCTCAGGGATAGGAAGAATCAATATTGTGAAAATGGCCATACTGCCCAAGGTAATTTATAGATTCAATGCCATCCCCATTAAGCTACCAATGACTTTCTTCACAGAATTGGAAAACCACTTTAAAGTTCATATGGAACCAAAAAAAGAGCCTGCCTTGCCAAGACAATCCTAAGGCAAAAGAAGAAAGCTGGAGGCATCACGCTACCTGACTTTAAACTATACTACATGGCTACAGTAACCAAAACAGCATGGTACTGGTACCAAAACAGAGACATAGACCAATGGAACAGAACAGAGCCCTCAGAAATAATGCCACATATCTACAACCATCTGATCTTTGACAAAAACAAGAAATGGGGAAAGGATTCCCTATTTAATAAATGGTGCTGGGAAAACTGGCTAGCCATATGTAGAAAGCTGAAACTGGATCCCTTCCTTACATCTTATGCAAAAATTAATTCAAGATGGATTAAAGAGTTAAATTTTAGACCTGAAACCATAAAAACCCTAGAAGAAAACCTAGGCAATACCATTCAGGACATAGGCATGGGCAAGGACTTCATGTCTAAAGCACCAAAAGCGACGGCAACACAAGCCAAAATTGACAAATGGGATCTAATTAAACTAAAGAGCTTCTGCACAGCAAATGAAACTACCATCAGAGTGAAAAGGCAACCTACGGAATGGGAAAAAAAATTTGCGTCTACCCATCTGACAAAGGGCTAATATCCAGAATCTGAAATAAACAAATTTACAAGAAAAAAAACAAACACCCCCATCAAAAAGTGGGCTAATGATATGAACAGACACTTCTCAAAAGAAAACTTTTATGCAGCCAACAAACACAGGAAAAAATGTTCATCATTACTGGCCATCAGAGAAATGCAAATCAAAACTACAATGAGATACCATCTCACACCAGTTAGAATGGCAATCATTCAAAAGTCAGGAAACAACAGGTGCTGGAGAGGATGTGGAGAATAGGAACACTTTTACACTGTTTTTTTTTTTTTTTTTTTTTTTGAGACGGAGTCTCACTCTGTTGCCCAGGCTGGAGTGCAGTGGCGCGATCTCGGCTCACTGCAAGCTCTGGCTCCCGGGTTCACGCCATTCTCCTGCCTCAGCCTCCCAAGTAGCTGGGACTACAGGCGCCCGCCAACATGCCCGGCTAATTTTTTGTATTTTTAGTAGAGATGGGGTTTCACCGTGTTAGCCAGGATGGTCTCGATCTCCTGACCTCGTGATCCGCCCGCCTCGGCCTCCCAAAGTGCTGGGATTACAGGCTTGAGCCACCGCGCCCGGCCAACACTGTTGATGGGACTGTAAACTAGTTCAACCATTGTGGAAGACAGTGTGGTGATTCCTCATGGATCTAGAACTAGAACTACTATTTGACCCAGCCATCACATTACTGGGTATATACCGAAATGATTATAAATCTTGCTGTTATAAAGACACATGCACACGTATGTTTATTGCAGCACTATTCACAATAGCAAAGACTTGGAACCAACCCAAATGTCCATCAATGACAGACTGGATTAAGAAAATGTGGCACATATGCACCATGGAATACTATGCAGCCATAAAAAAGGATGAGTTCATGTCCTTTGTAGGGACATGAATGAAGCTGGAAACCATCATTCTCAGCAAACTATGGCAAGGACAAATAACCAAACACTGCATGTTCTCACTCATAGGTGGGAACTGAACAATGAGAACACTTGGACACAGGAAGGGGAACATCACACACCAGGCCCTGTTGTGGGGTGGGGGGAGCGGGGAGAGATAGGATTAGGAGATATACCTAATGTAAATGACGAGTTAATGGGTGCACCACACCAACATGGCACATGTATACATATGTAAAAATCCTGCATGTTGTGCACATGTACCCTAGAACTTAAAGTGTAAAAACAAATTCCAAGCATTATAACATTTAACCATCAAATGTTAAATATATCTATGATGGGAAATTATATTGCTTTAGTTATTGTAGACTCTAGATACTAAGGACTTATCACACAAAATTGATCTTTTTCAATATTCTTTAAACAAATCATTAGCCTTTGGATAATTAACCCATTGCTACACACACACACACACACACACACACACAGTCAGTAGACAGAAAGCTAGCTAGATAGCTAGATGATTGACAGAGATATATTACACATTTATATATTGTATATTAATTTGTAAATATAATTTAGATCGTCTTAAAGGCTGTCTTGTCCAGCAACATTTATTAAGATTTAAAAGCACAGGATCTGGAAACAAACTGCCTAAGTTCAATTCTGATGCCATTAAGTCTTAGCTGTGTTGTTATCCTTCTGTGGTTGAATTTCCTTATCTGTATACTTTGTATCATAACATCCTTCATTTCTCTTTCTTAAGGAGCAATTAGAAAAATAATGATTTCACAGGAAGCATTCAAGATCTGTTTGCTAATATCATTATTATTTATGCAAAACCTACAGGCAGTTTATGCCTACTTTTCTCTGAAATTTTCTTAAAATAAAGGATGTCTTTAGTATATTCAGTGAAAATACACTGAAAAGCCTTGTTCTTCTATGCTTTTCACTTGTTAAGGTCGATGAGTACATGAATGGTCTAGTAAGTGCAAACATCAGTCATGAGTCTGCTGCTTATTTCATCATTGTTCATGAGTACAGGTTAAGCTTATCTACTTGCTTCATGTCAATGGATTCTACTAAAAGAAGAAATGAAATGAAAAATGCTACAGACTACTCAGACATTTGGGCACTAAGAAGAAGGGAATTCTGTCATGTACTACAACATGGATGACATGTTTCGAGGACATTACGCTAAGTGAAATAAACCAGTCACAGAAGCACAAATGATGTATGATTTGTCAAATTCATAGAAACAGAGTAGAATAATGGTCTCCAGGGTCTGGTAATGGGGGAAATGCGGAATTGCTTTTTGATGGCTATTAAACTCCAGTTTATTTAAAATGAAGAAGTTCTAGAATTTTGCTGCACAACATTTGCCTATAGTTAACAGTACTGTAATGTACACTTAGAAATTGTTAAGAGTGTAAATCTCATGTTATGTGGTTTTCTTTCCACAATTAAAAAAAATGTAACAATAACAGAAAGAGCAATAAAGTATGACAAAACGAAATAAGAGGAAAAACAAAACACATGCACATACATACACATACATGTACACATACAAAAGTACACACTGGGGGCTGGGCGCGGTGGCTTACGCCTGTAATCCTAGCACTTTGGGAGGCCGAGGCAGGTGGATCACTTGAGGTCAGGAGTTTGAGACCAGCCTGACCAACATGGAGAAAACCCGCCTCTACTAAAGATACAAAATTAGCTGGGCCTGGTGGCTCATGCCTGTAATCCCAGCTACTCAGGAGGCTGAGGCAGGAGAATCACTTGAACCCAGGAGGCGGAGGTTGTGGTGAGCCGAGATCGCGCCACTGCGCTCCAGCCTGGGCAACAAGAGCAAAACTCCGTCTCAAAAAAAAAAAAAAAAAAAAAATACACACTGAGTTCCAAACACTAATGCTTCTGAAATATTTATTAGGTGAAGAGAAGCATTATTTGGCAAATTTGCATAAAATATTTCCCAAACATATGTCCCCCTTTCAGCAAAACATGTCTACAAAGAGATTTCCTGAAATCTATTATCTTGCATGTATCAGTAGCAACATTAATCCATTTAATTTACAAAAAAGGCAAATATGATGCTTAGTATATATATATATATATATATACCTTTTTCGTTCTAATAAATATAGACGCATTTTCTAATTCTAAAGTTTTACTCTTTTTAGAGGTTTTTGTGAAAAATAGCAAAAGTATGTGTAGCTATGAACGTCACAAATAAGACATTAGTTTTTCATTTCCTATATTGTAATTGTATAAATTGACAAAAAATCAATTTATATATAAATATTTTCATGGTGTATACTGTGAATATATTTATAAAACTCCACAAAACATCAATCTTTAAATAATGAAACCACATATTCCAATATTTCACAGCGTTCTCCATAGTTTTCTGTGCAACTGTTGAAGTGTTCCTTCTTTTATCTTCTGTTGAAATGCTTTATGGAGATTAAAGCTTAACTTCAGAACTTCAGAGTAAGCAGCAGAGAATGAAATAGCTTGGAAGAGGCAGAGATGTGCAAAATCATAAGCTGTTTCTAAAGATGTATGGCAAAGCACAGGATTGAAAATTGAAGTTGGATGTGGCAACTTAACAGACACAGAAGAGTTTTTCTTTATACAGTACATCCAAATTTCTTTTAGAAGATGTTTTTTGAAAGAATTCTGGTGACGGAAAAATTATTTGAAACTTGGAAATAAGGCAAAAATATGGACAGCAAGTCTACTCGATGTCACATGGTGGTAATGGCCATCTGAAGATTATGTAAAGAAATGTATTTAATTTGTATTAAATCTTAATTGAATTCATGTGTCTATATAAGAACAAATGAGTTTAATAAAGTTTACAATTATCGTTTTTATAACTTAATAATTTCATAAAACACTTGAATGTACCTGTTGGAAACTTATACTTACACTGCCAACTGTTACAGGATATTGTGAAAATATTCATATGGAAATAAACTGTTTTCCCCTGACAAATCCAATATATTCTTAGAAATGCACATATCTGCCTGAAAGTTCTCATATTTTGAGAACAAAATCTGACTGGATTAAATTCACATTCTCTCCAGAAATTTCTGGGAAGAAAATGGCCTACAATTCTTGACACCTTTATTTCTGAATTTAGATAGATAACAATAGAGACATATTATTCAGCTATTGACACGATTTCTTAACATCTAACTTTATCAGGGCAAGAGGTATTTCTTTATTATTTAACAGATAGGATATTGTTATATACAGCCTATCATACAATTACAAGGTCAGAAATGGACCTTTATATTTTATTAATATTTTGGACATTTTTTATTTGAAGATAGGAGACATTATTCATTCTGTCAACTTAAAAGGCATAACACAGCAGTATTAACTGAAAATAGAAGATATTTGACGAAAGATAAGAGTTAAAACGATTCTTACCTTAATTTAGGCATTTATGAAACTTTCAAAATGCACTAATATTATTTGACAGAAATCATTTAGTTCTGTACTTGCCATTGATTACATTAATGTTCTCTACAGCTTTTTAAATCTCTCAATGTAATTCTAAATATAAACCTGCTAAATAATGAATATTGGGGTTTAATATTCATGACGTTAATCTTCTCCCAAAATTAAACCTTGAAATCAAGTTGTCTCTTTTAAAAAATATTATTAGGAAGTTAAAATTTGACTAAATTAAATAAATTGATTTTTTAAGGCAAAATAATGGTCAATTTGATTGAAGTTTTACATTAAACATTTGTTTTGTTGTATTGATAGAATTTTCCAAGTGAATATAATACATAAAATAGAGAAATAGTAACTAAATGGGAAGAATGGTATATTTTAAAAACCAAATTTTACATAAACATTGGAATTTTATCTTTCATCTAATTTATCAATATTTTAATATACCCTACATTTGACAATTTGGTTTTACCAATTTAATATTTCAAAAAAGTAAATAATTAAAATATCATAAGAAAAAATTTATTCACACATCCTTTTTCATTATTTTTTGAAATTTATAGATGACATGATAATTGTTCGTATTTATCTTTAAAAAAATCAGATTAAAAGCCTCAAATTGGTTTCATCTCTGGCTTGGGCTAATTCTGAACTTAATGCCTGAAGTTGCTTCTTAACACGCGCATTTTTCTGTGTTTCTGTTACACGTTCTTCCTCGCTTCTATGGTTCATTACCCCTTCATTTGATAATTCAGCAATAGCCTCAGCATTATTCTCATCATGTTCATCATGTTCGTTTTCTGTCGGAGGAATGACTGGTGGTGGAGGTGGAGAGGGAGTAGACATCACAGTTTTTAACTCTTCTTTGGTCTTTTCCAAGTCTTCCTGGGTTGCAAAAGCTTTGTGTTGCCACTCAGTAGCTTCCTCTTCCTTTTTCTTCTTGGCTTCTTCTAGAAGTGCAATCTTGGCAGTGAACTCAGCAAGTGCTGCTAGCTGCTCCTGATTCTTCATCTGGTCGGCAGCTTGTTTTGCTATGGCAGACTTCGCCTCTTCAGCAGCTCGATGCTCCTTTTCAAGCCGCTCTGCTTCTTCTTTTGCTCGTTTTCATTCTTGATACAGTTCTAGAGCTTTTTGAGTCTGTTCTTCTAGTTATTTCTGGGCTTTAATTGTCCATTCTTCAATTTGTCTTAGACGTTCCATTAGCTCTTCCTTTTCACGTTCTATTCTTTCCTTTTCCTTTTCTGCTATTTCTCTTTTCTTCTTTCCATTCTCTAATTGTGCACTTTCCAACTGCTTCTGATGTTTCCCCTCCCTAGCCTGAGACTTCATCTGTTGTACTTCAATAGTATCAGGCTTCCTTCTTCACATGTATACTTCATGGTTTCCCATACATAAGGCCAAAATTCCCTTATGGATTCTCAGACGAGGTGCATGAAAAACAAAATCAGGTGCCTTTTTGTCTATTGGCTTTATAACAATTTTTTTATCATTAAATGAAATACTTCTGATTTCACTCCAGGGAAAACCAATTTTAGATGTCAACTTGTCATCATGCTCATAAATATTCAGACTCAAAGCATCAACACCTAGCCACAATTCAGTTCCCTCTTTATTTTTATTCTTATATTTATTTTATTATTATTATTATTATTTTTTTGAGATGGAGTCTCGCTCTTGTCGCCCAGGCTGGAGTGCAGTGGCGCAATCTCGGCTCACTGCAAGTTCCGCCTCCCAGGTTCATGCCATTCTCCTACCTCAGCCTCCTGAGTAGCTGGGACTACAGGCGCCCGCCACCATGCCCGGCTAATTTTTTGTACTTTTGGTAGAGACAGGGTTTCACTGTGGTCTCGATCTCCTGACCTCGTGATCCACCTGCCTCGGCCTCCCAAAGGGCTGGGATTACAGGCTTGGGCCACCGCGCCCAGCCTAGATGGCTTCTTAAACTTGCAAGAAGAGTCTCTGGGTTATTTCTTGAATTAATTCCTCAGACACATCTTCAGGAAAGAATTTAACTCTAAACTTGAACTGTAAAGGATTCACTTTTTTAACATCTTGCTGTTAAAAAATAAAAACCTTTTTATTTAGTTTAAGGCATGTAGGATAACCTTTGCTGTCTACATACTGCAGCCCAAAAAAACCAGACCTCACGCAAACCAACTGTTTTCACCACCTGGTCAAAAAGTTGTTTGCCAGTTGTATTGGGCACAAAATGATGTTCTTCATGCTGAGAATGTTACAGCAGGCCGTGATAAGTACAAGACTCTGCAACAGATTCAACAAGGCAATACAAACCTGCATATCGATGAGTTTGAAGCAATGTGAGAGCTGTTATTTTGCATATATGTTCTACATAAGCTGAGCCACCAACAGAGAAAAGCAGGCCTTTGCGGATATGATGGAATGCATCCCACCTCGCCAAAGCACTTATACCAGTTTGACTGTGCTAGCTAAAAGACAAATTTAAGGGGAACTCTTCAACATTAAGGCAGTATGATATCATGCTTGGATTTCTTTTTCTTTTGGTCCAGGGAATGGAGAATGGTGTTCCATTGCCTCCTTTCATATTCTTTCTTTTTTTTTTTCTGTTGAAGATTAACACTAATTAGCATGTCTGACAAATGCGTATGTGTGGTTTCAGTTCTATGTACATTTTAAACGATAATGGTGAACATTTTAATAGATTTCCCTTGCCTCTTCCATATTTAACCTGCATATATTTCCACATTCTCTCTCACTCACATTTTCTCAGTGTGCCTTCTCATATCTGCCATGCCCATAGCCATAATTCCACCATCATACAGATCAGGCAGTGTTTAAAATGATTGTAGGCAGCACAGTAGACAGTCTCGGATCGTTATGTAGAATATGGCTATGAATCATGAAAGAGATTAGAACATTTAATAATGTATGTACAGCTGGTGGTTAGTTTTTTTAATCCAAATTTAATTACCTAATTGGATATTTGACATTTGGTTATCTAATCGCAGTCATCTTTAACAGCTACATTGATTGGTGTATTATCTCCTGTAATCCTTTGATGGCTTTTTTTGCCTACCATTTCACAGAGATTTGGACAGCAGTAGTAGTTCCCTAGGAGAGTTTATTGATGAAACAGTCTTTGCAAGATTTTAAAAGTCTTGTTCTTTTATAGACTGATTTAGAAAAACAGATTATTAATAAAAGAAAGTATACATTTGTTGGTAACTGATTTTAATTATTTTTTAAAACCTGGACCTTTCTGGAAGGGCAGCATATAAAAATGTCAGTCCTGAGGAGGAGACAATAATACTACCTCACTACTACACCTGCGATGACTTGTTGTTCAAACACAATGGAGTGTGTAAGCTATATGTTTTATGATTCATAATGATAGTCTCAATCATCGAGAAATACTTTTGAAATTTCATTTTCTCTCAGAATATCTTAAAGTGCTAAATGTTTAACTGCCTTTTTATTGAGCCAAACTGTGGGATTCTGATTTGTATTAAAATTGTAAGCTCCTCAATGGTATACTATTATCCTGGAGTGGTGTCGTATGGCTGAGGAAGAGTGAGAGAGAGAATAAGATAGAGAGAGTATGTGTGTGTGTGTGTGTCTGTGTGTGTGTGCGCGCGTGTGAGAGAGAGAGATGCTAACCTTGTAGCATATGAAGAATGTCTTTACCTTGATACGATAGTTACATCATCATTTTAGTATATTTGGTTTCTAGATCACTGTGCTTATTTTTTTCCAATATCTAATTAAAAATACTTAAATTTGGTTTGTTAATTCTGTTTTAGAAATCATAATTTTAGTTTATATTAATTTCAATTATATCTTACTGAAGAAATCTTTCCAGTTAGGAGGCTCTAATATTCACATGTTCTTATACTTTGTTTACTGTAAAACAGCTAAATTTGGAGATAACATAAAGCCTTGTTTACTCTGTGTGGTTCAGCTGCTTTCCATTTGGTATTACACACTCAAATTTACATTTATCTATTAAAATTGCCATTTTATTAAACATTTTCATGCACAGTAGATTCAAGTTGTGTCTGAAAATAACTCTTGTACTTTTTTGATTTTGCTGACTTTAAAAGGATTAATCTGGGCAGACATTATGAAAAAGAAAGGTTGCATTTAATATATTTTTTTAACTTTGTAGGACAAAACGTAGCTGGTTAACATTGAAGTGACTTTTGTACCATGGTTGTGCACATGCTTCAGAATCCTAGGGAAGAGAATGTTCCTACTTGCAGTACATCAAAGGAATGAATGGTGGACCCTTACTATTCATGTTTTGAAACATAAATGTTCACTTTAAAGCAACTGCCATAATAAATAAAAACCTGAACTTTCATTGTATTTCCTCATTTTGAATTATGTGCACTACCATAGCTTGAAAAATTATCCGATATATTTTGCTGTTTATGATCTATTTGTAGATTAGGATTAAAATGGATTTAATCCATTTTTAAGGCTGTGTGAATTTTTCTAAACAAGAACCATTTGCAGTATGGATTTTCTTTTGTTTGTTTGTTTGTGTGTTTCTTTGAGACTGAGTTTCACTTTTGTTGCCCAGGCTGGAGTGCAATGGCACGATCTCAGCTCACTGCAACCTCCGCCTCCCGGGTTCAGGTGATTCTCCTGCCTCAGCTTCCCAAGTAGCTGGGATTACAGGCATGCACCACCACACCTGGCTAACTGCAATATGGATTTTCAAAGAGATTAAACCAATTATAACTTATCATTAGCAGTCTCGAGCACATGTTCATATAGTCAATGTAAAAATACACTAATGAGTATTTGGTAAATCCCAGTAGGCTTTTACCATTAGCATAATTTTGTGTTGTACAACTAAGTTACAATTACATCTCTAATTTTGGATAATATTCATTGGTTAACAATAAAGTGACAAAAGCTCATGCCAAAAAAGCCTCAAATTAATTGTAAATATTTATGGTGTACAGTATGATGCTTCAATGCATGTATATATTATATAACAATCAAATCAGGGAAATTACTATATCCATGACTTTAAACATAAATTTTTTGTGGTGACAACATTCAAAGTCTTCTATCTTGAAATATATGCTATATTATTATTTGCTGTAGTCACCTTACTGTGTAATAGAACACCAGAATATTCTTCCTGTCAAACTGTAACATTGTACCCATTGACCAACCTCTTCCATTCCCCCTCTCCTTTCTACCCTCCTCAGCCTCTAGTAACCACTATTGTACTCTCTCAATCTATAAAATCAGCCTTTTTAGATTCCACATATGAGTGAGATCATGTGGTATTTGTCTTTTTGTGACTGGTTTATTTCACTTCACATAATGTCCTCCAATGTTCATTTGTGTTGCCACAAATAACAGGATTTCATTCTGTTATTTATTTATTTATTTATTTTTGTTTGTTTGTTTTTTTGAGATGGAGTCTCGCTGTCGCCCAGGCTGGAGTGCAGTGGCACGATCTTGGCTCACTGCAGGCTCAGCCCCCCGGGGTTCATGCCATTCTCCTGCCTCAGCCTCCCGAGTAGCTGGGAATACAGGCGCCCGCCACCACGACCGGCTAATTTTTTTGTATTTTTAGTAGAGACTGTGTTTCACTGTGTTAGCCAGGATGGTCTCGATCTCCTGACCTCATGATCCGCCCGCCTTGGCCTCCCAAAGTGTTGGGATTACAGGCGTGAGCCACCGTGTCCGGCCTAGGATTTCATTCTGTTTTATGGCTGAGTAGCATTCCATTGTGTGTGTGTGTGTGTGTGTGTGTGTATGACAAATCAGGGAAATTACCATATACATACATATGTACACATATATGTGCACACATACATATGTGTACATATACATATATGTGTACACATATATATGTATATGTACATATATATGTATATGTACATATACACATTTTCTTTATCTACTTATCTATAGATGGGCATTTATATATTGGCTATTGTGAATAGTGCTGCAACAAGCATGGGAATGAAGATATCTCTTCAACATACTGATTTCATTCCTTTTGGATATATAGCCAGTAGTGGGATTCCTGGATCATATGGCAATTCTATTTTTAATTCTTTGAGGAACTTCCATCACCAATGGTGTTTCAGAGTTCTCCTTTCTCAATGGCCTCACCAGCATTTGTTTTTTGTGTGTGTGTTTTAAATAATAATCATTTTGACTGGGGTAAAGTAATATATCAATGTGGTGAATTTTCCTTATGCTTAGTGATGTTGAGAATTTTTTCATGTATCTGTTGGAAATTTGAATGTATTATTTTGAAAAATGTCTATGCAGGGCTTTGTTCTTTTTTTTTTGAGACTGAGTCTTGCTCTGTCACCAGGCTGTAGTGCAGTGGTGTGATCTCAGCTCACTGCAACCTCCACATTCCAGGTTCAAGCGATTCTCCTGCCTCAGCCTCCCAAGTAGCTGGAACTACAGGCACACGCCACCACGCCCAGCTAATTTTTGTATTTTTAGTAGAGACAGGGTTTCACCATGTTGGCTGGGATGGTCTTGATCTCTTGACCTCATGATCCACCCACCTCGGCCTCCCAAAGTGCTGGGATTACAGGTGTGTGAGCCACCGCGCCCACCCTGACTCATTTTTTAATAAGATTATTTAGTTTTATACTATTGAGTTGTTTGCGTTCCTTATATATTCTAGATATTAACCAGATACATAGTTTACAAATACTTTCTCCCATTCTGTAGGTTGCCTCCTCACTCTGTTGATAGTTTCCATTGCTCTGAAGATGCTTTTTAGTTTGATGTAATCCCATTTGTCTATTTTTGCATTAGGTGCCTGTGCTTTTGAGGTCTTATACAAAATATCCTTGCCCAGCCCAATTTCATGAAGAGTTTCCTCTACGTTTTCTTTTAGTAGTTTCATAGTTTTGGTTTTACATTTAAGTATTTAATCCAATTTGAGTTGATTTTCTGTATGGTGAGATATAGGGGTCTAGTTTCATTCTTCTGCATGTGGATATACAGTTGTCCCAGCATCATTTCTTGAAGAGACTGTCTTTTCCTCCACGTCTGTTATTGGCATTTTTGTCAAAAACAAGTTGGCTGTAAATGCATTAATTTATTTCCAGGTTGTCCTCTCTGTTTTATTGGTCTGTGTGTCTGTTTTTATGCCAGTACTGATCTGTTTTGTTTACTGTAGCTTAGTATATTTTTAAGTCAGGTAGTGTGATGTCTCCAGCTTTATTTTTTTTTGCTCAAGATTGTTTTGGCTGTCTGAGGTCTTTTGCATTTACACATGAATTTTAAGATTTTTTTTTGCCGTTGCTGTGAAGAAGGTTTTTTTTTTTTTTTTTTTTTTTTTTTTTTTTTACAGAGTCTCACTCTGTTGCCCAGGCTGGAGTGCAGTGGCATTATCTCGGCTCACTGCAACTTCCGCCTGCCAGGTTCAAGCAATTCTCCTGCCTCAGCCTCCCAAGTAGCTGGAATTGCAGGTGCCCACAACCACACCCATCTAATTTTTGTATTTTTAGTAGAGACAGGGTTTTACCATGTTGGCCAGGCTGGTCTCGAACTCCTGACCTCAGGCGGTCCACCGGCCTCGGCCCCCCAAAGTGCTGGGATTACAGGCATGAGCTGTCATTGGTATCTTGATAACGATTATATTGAATCTGTAGATTGCTTTGGGTAATGTGAACATGTTAATAATATTAATTCTTCCAATCCATGAACACGGGATATCTTTTTATTTATTTGTGTTCTCATCATTTCCTTTATTTTCTGTGGCAGTATCTCACTCTGTCACCTATGGTGTAGTGCAGTGGCATGATCACAGCTCACTGCAGCCTCAACTTCCAGGGCTGAATCAATCCTCCCACCTCAGCCTCTTGAGTAGCTGGAACTACAGGCATGCACCACTATGTCCAGCTAATTTTTTTTTTTTATTTTTTATGTTTTTGTGGAAGCAGAGTCTCATTATGATGCCCAGGCTGGTCTCAAACTCCTGGACTCAAGCAATCCTCCACCTCAGCCTCACAAAGAGTTAGGATTCAATTTCTTTCATCAATGTTTTAAAGATTTCATTGTAAATATCTTTCAGCTCCTTGGTTAAGTTTATTTCTAGAGGTTTTTTTTTTTTGTAGCTATTGTAAATGGAATTGCTTTCCTGATTTCTTTCTCAGATAGTTCACTACTGGCATAGAGAAAAGCTACCACTTTTTAACCACTCTTGTCTTCACTTCACAGTTGGCAAATAGTTTTTACATTCATTGTCTCCATTTTTATCTACATAAGTTGCCTACTAGATAGTTTGGACAGGTAAAATTATCGCCACTTTTACATTTTGGATAAATAATCTCAGGCACAAAATATATAAATGACTTTCCTCAAGGTTGCTATGCAATCAAGTGGCGGAGCCGGAAGTTATTCTCCAGTTCAGATCTTGAATAGAAGGCCCTGGAACACATAGTTTATGTTTAGAAATAGTTTGTTATCATAACACATTACCTTCTTTAAAGCACTGATAATTTAACTTTCTTCTAATTTATTAGAGCATGCAGTTTTTCTATTTTTTCAATTTAGTAAAATATTTCATAAGTGATAACTAAGATTTTATATGGAGCCAAACTGTTCTGTTCCTCTAATGCTTGGAAATATGAAATATGAACAGCTGTTTGAATGTACACATGAAAAATTTCAATCTGTGTATAAGGGAAAATTCTAGTGATTCCAAGGATGAGATAATTAAATCAATTTACCTTTGCAAAGGGAAACTGCTCTGGGAATTATTTAAGGTGGTTAAATTGCATAGCTTTCCCTCCACAAGCTGTCAACACTAAAGAGATTAAGACTTCATTTGCAAGCTTTATTTTTAATGCAAAATGACAGTAATTGACATTTTAAAACTGTATGGTACAGTACTCTACATGACACAAGCAGAAACTTGTACAGCTTTGGAGCCTAGCTCTTGTACATATTTGCTCCACTTGTCTATTACAAGATCTGGGGTTTTTTAGTAGTTGAATCTTTTAAATATTATCTTCTCTATTAGAATGCAAAAACACTGCTTGTGATGATACTAAGGAAAATCAACTTAAGGACACAGAGTACACATTACTTTTGACTCCTGATCTTCCTTTAAAACTGAAAGAGCTGGTACTCTCAAAGTATAATATTCTATGAACCACTTGCCCATTTGCATAATTTGCTTTTCAGTGCAAAGTATTAGGCCCTGACCCAGATTATCTCAAAGTGAATTGTCAGCAAGCCAATAAAATATTGAGCAGATGGATGTCATTTTTTAAAATTAGGCTTGCTTTGACAATAATCATTCTTGATGTTGTATGATAATAAGAATCAGCAGGAAGAATTCATCAAGCATTTCCTTATGTAGACAGGTATAATATAGCTTACATAGAAACCAAAAGATGACTGACAAAAAGCAGAAAAACTCTTCCTAATTTCAAAAAAGAAATTTGGGTATATATATATACATATAGTAATACAGCTCCTTGAAGTCCAAGAAGACAATGTATTTCTCTTTGCTAAGCATATTACAGAATCTTTCCTTTTTATTCTATATGTGAGTCTGGGAAGTTTTCATGTCCATTCCCAGTTTCTATGGATTGTAGTTTTGAAGGCATAAAAAGATAATCGTATTTTATAAAGAACAATCTGCCTCTTCAATTAATGCCCCATGCTAAATTTGAAATTTACATCCTACACACCACTCTGGTTACAAAATAATTAATTTGATTCAGATGTTTAATTAAGCATGACAGGGAGGCTTTAGTTTTAAGTTAAGAGAGAAAAAAAATGAAAGAGCTGCCTTGGAAAAGCCTAGAGCATATTTTGCAGAGCATCTTGGAACAAACAGTTTTAACTGAAAGACTTAGCCTATTCCTTTGATGACTTCATTAACAAGTCAAAATATTCAGACTCATGAGGCCTATGAGAGAGAATACTCTAGTAGCTAGATGTAGGACACATAGAATTTGGGCTTTTTGATCAAATTGTAATAAATATATTTAATTAAGTAGGCTTTGCATGGGGAATTAAAAGAAAGAAAAGAAAAGTGCCTCTTATTTATTTTTTGAACCAATGTTTCCTCATTCTATGTTAACGGAAAGGATCTTTTATTTACAGATATTATTATGACTTCCATAAATAGTAAATACATCCATTATACACATATTCACTTTCTTTTCGCTCTATTTTATTGTACAAACTCTTTTTATTGATGTTCAAAACGGTAATTAAAGCCAAGTCTTCGTGTTTTCCCCTTTACTAACACTTACATTTTGTTGCAAGCAAAAGAACAAAAGAGTAAATCTTATCATGGTGATTTATTTGATTCTCAATTTTAGTGACATTTACATCTGTACCCACATAGAATGGGAAGAAATAAGTGAACATTCACATAAATGGCATAAATGCAAAGTTGAATTTTTAAAAATGCTATGTTCATTAGACAACCTGCAATTGTTTTTGTATTCTTTAAATTTTCATTTACAACAATATTTCCTGTAGAATTATGGTCACTATTTATAAGTCCCAAAATGTCAAATTGGCTGACGAATGTTCTCATATCTCAGATTTACAACAATAGCTATGCTCAAAGTTGAAAGAGGTTTTTAAACAGGCAGCAGTTTTATACAAATACTTACAAATAACTCATGGATACAAAGTCAGGTGCTGAACTTTGTTTAATAATATTCAACTGAGGGAAAGGAGGGAAATCCATGGTAGTCACAGAGGTACATGGCATGATGTTGAAATCTCAGCTCCGGGGAAGATGTTTCAAATCCCAGAGTTTCTGATTTTCTCACACGCTCTATTTCTCCTCTCCAGCCCTCCTAAAGGCCAGTGAAACGCTACCACTGTTACTAGTGACAGAATGTTGTATCTATCACCTAATATCTGATAGAAAAAAACCACTTGAACTATTGTTCTATTGACACAGTATTCCTGGTATAGTAGTAGGTCGTGTGACCATTCTCTATCTATCTTCAAAAATGTCTTAGGATTTGAATCTAGTCCAATCTTACTTGCAACGTTAATTCAAGGAATTATGGGTGTGTGTTGGATTCTATTAAGTCCTTCTGAGTACTGGGAACTAGACTAAGCACCTACATTGCATTGTCAAAGTGGTTTATCAAGTGATGAGTAATTAGTATAGATGAGATGCAACTGCACCAGAAAATAGATACTAATTTTGTACTCTGAAGGAGCTATGTGATTAGCAAGGTATAAAAGTCGAAGAGACTTCAGAGCCACTGAGTTTCTGGAACTGAAGTGGTCTGTGCCAATCCAATCTCATCTAGTATGAGACTTAGCCTGTTCCTTTGATGACTTCATTAACAAGTCAAAATATTCAGACCCATGAGGCCTATGACACACATGTTCTAAGGATGGAGTGACCGGGGCATGGGAATTTGTGCTTATGAATCATAAAATGATGATTATGTTGTTGCTGTGCATGCTGTGTTGCTGTCTGTCCTGTATTCCTTCTTCAAATTAATAAACTTGATGTTGGGTAAAGTCTAACATGTCTCATGAGTTTGTCAATCTGGACTTAGCGCACTCTCTCTGGTTAATCAGAGTGGACACTGTATACATCTATTTCATTGAGCTTCTACTTCATATTAAAAGTGTATCTTTGGCTCTCCCATTTGATTCTAGTTTTTCCTGCTTCTCATGTTATTCTTTTGCTTCAATTCGAAAGCCCCTGCTCCTTCTCCCATCCCTTAAACTTGTAAATTTAGCACTGCAGTGAATGGATCAAAACCGTTAAGACTTATACACATCTGGATTTGCATCCTAGCTTTGCAACTCAAGGGCAGTTTTAGGTAGTGAAAATTAGTTAACCTTTGGAGTTTCAATTTCTTATTGGTATACTAGGTCCTATATATCTCATAATTTTATTCAAATTGTATAACACATCTAAAGTTATTTTGAATGTATAAATGGCTTAATGAATGAGAACAAACTAGTAAATATGCTTACATGAACTTATATGTTGTAAAAATTAAGAATAACTGCCATCTATCTTTGTATCTTACAGTACCTGAGGTGGAGGAGCCCTGTATCTATTAAGGACATATACTGAGCCATATATTTACATAGATTATATTATACAAACTGTCAGTATAGGCACTATATTCATTTTATATAGGAAAATTATAAGCTTTGAATTTTTTAATAATCTGAACTTTATTAAATACAATTGCTAGGAATTGAGGAAAATTTATCAATTTTATCAAGAGCATGTGTCAATATAATCATATTTAATTTTCAAAGCAACTCTGTAATTATGGTTATTATCCCACTTCACAGATGAAAGAAGTGGATATTTAGAAGAATTATTAGCATGTAATGGAGCAAGTATTAAAATCCAAGTGTGTATGAGTCTAAAGTCTATAATCTTTTAATTAATAATGCTGCTACTAATGAATTCAGTGACTAGAACATAATATGGAAATAATATATATTTGATGAATGACTACATAGCACTTTTATAGTTTGCACTTTAGGAGTAATATGATTTTATTCTCATTCTCTAGTGGGGGGTGCCACTTCAATCAACCTGTGGATGACACAAAAACATCTGACTGATATTCCAATCACTTTATATTAACATTATTTATTTAGAGAGTTTTCAGCACCTTGAACCCCTAAAATAAAATTCAGAATGTCCTGTGTTTGTCTAAGACCAGGTATAACAAAGGAAAAATATTCTGATTTTACATGTAAGATTTTTAAGTGCTTCTTTTAGATAGAGATGAAACTGTTATTTTAGTGAATTATATTTAAAACACTGCTACAACATTGATTATAATACCTTGAAAAATATAAGAATTCAAATATTTCAGGTAAAATAGGATAGTAGACAATTACATTACAGAAAAGTGTGGGAGGACAGAAAGCAGAATTTCTTTGATTGACATAGAAAAACTTTGAATGATGTAAAATCCAAAGATAGATGTTTAAAAAAGATTGTATAAGACAAAGGGAAAAAAATGCTATTTGTCATAGGATGAATTGTGTCCCCCCGAAAGATATATGAAGTCCTAACCCTAAGCACCTTGGAATGTGACATTACTTGGAAATAGAGTTTTTGCTGATGTAATCAAGTTAAGATAAGGTAATTAGGGTCAGCCTTAATCCAATATAACAAGTGTACTTATAAGAAAAGGAAGAATCGCTTGAACCCGGGGGGCGGAGGTTGCAGTAAGCCAAGATTGCGCCACTGCACTCCAGCTTGGTGATAGAGTGAGACTCCTTCTCAAAATAAATAAATAAATACATAAATACATAAATAAAAAGAAAAGGGAAATTTGGACACACATGCACACAGAAGAATGCCAACTGAAGACAGATACATGAGAGAAGGCAGCCATGTGAAGATGAGGTAGAGACTGGAGTTATGCTGCTACAGTGAAGAAAGGCCTAGGGCTACCAGAAGTTGAAAGAGGAAAGGAGGAATTCTGACCCAGAGGCTTCAGATAGAGTGTGGCCTTGCAACCATCTGATTTCGAACTTCTGGCCTCCGGAATTTAAAGACGATAAATTTATCTTGTTTTAAGTCACCACGTTTGTGAGGCTTTCTTACAGCCACCCTAAAAACTAACACAATACTTAAAAAATCTTCTTTGTAAAGAAAAATATCTCTACACTTATCTTTTCATGGACCAGGGTGTACAAAGTTATTTTGGAGTGGAGAGTTGTGAAACTCTCAATTTGCACTCTGTAAATATCTTAACATGGGTATGTTCTCATTTTTGACAAAGATTTGAAGTGAGAATGAAAATTTTTTCACTGATTTATAAATGTGTGATAACATGATTTTTCTTTGTCTTCAATGATAAATATTTTTTTCTCATTGCTCTGTTTATTCGAATATTGATCTACTAAGAGCAAAGAAAGGTTATGCTAATCTATATATTCCTCTGAATTACCAAGGTTATTTCGGGCCTTAGCCTCAGTTATTTGATGATTCTTTTAAATTCACATTTCATTTTGATGTGTGGTCCTGACCACAGCATATGACCAGAACACAGTGGTTTAAATAGCAAGAATAACTTATTTGTGTAAGTTACTTGTTGCTGTGTGACAAATTATCCCAAACTTTAATGGCTTAAACCAACAACATGCATTGTCTCACAATTACTGTGAGTCAAGAATCCAAACATGACTTAACTGGATCCTCTGGCTTTAGGCTGCTCTCAAAGCTGTAGTCATCTACAGACTCAACTGGGAAGGATCTGCTTCTTACTGTATGTGTGTGGTTGTGGCAGGATTCAGTTCTTTGTGGGCTATGGGATTGAAATTCCTCATGAGCTGTTGGCCCAATTTTTTCCTTGTTTCCCTGACATGTGGATCTGTCTTTAGAGCATCTCATAACATGGCCACTTGCTTTATCATCAAAAAGGCAAGAGAGAATAACAGCAAAAAATAGAGTTCCAGCAAGATGGAAGGAACAGTCTTTTGTAACCTAATCGACTAGTGAGAACCCTTCACTTTTGTCATATTCTATTCATTAGGAGAAAGTCACTAGGTCCAACCCATATTCAAGGAAAGGAGATTGCACAGGGATATGAGTACCAGGAAACAAGGATCACTGGGAGCCAAACCTACCATACTATTGTGTGATCAAATGATAAATATGCCTAATATGATTAAATGATGATATACCTATGTACTGAAATAAAAGATAAATAATAATAAATAGCTTTTCATAAACTGATATCAGTAAGTAGGTATAATTTTCTTATAGAATACTTTTTAATAAGTAATAAAGGAATTACATAAATTGCAATGAAAAAGTGAAAGAGACTGAATAAGAATTGCAGGTTGGAATTCTGGCAAATCACATATCAATGCCAAGTATTTAGCCATGAGTTTTATATATCCTGTATTGGATGAGAGCAAAAGCTTTTAAGTCATACATCTATGGGTTCGTATCTAGGGTCAACCACCACTTACTAGTTGTTTTTTCATCTGTAAAGTGAGGGTCCTAATTCCTGCACATCAGATATTTAAATCTGACCTCACATATAAGGTACTTAGCCTGCTTAAATAATTTCGTGAATAGTATTATTTTAAGATGATCATTTGCTCTATAATAAAAGACTTGGGAGAATGGAGTTATTTAAACAGAAGAGGTGTTTTCATATCAGTGAAAATAACTATTAATGTCAGGAGTAACACTGGGCAGTGGTAGAAGCCTCATTTATGTCAAACAAAGATGCTAAAAATCATTATACAGGTAAAAGTTCTTCCAGAAACTGAAACAAAATGGAGCTTAAGGTAAGGACAGGAAACAAATTTGGGGAGTTGACAGTTCCTTCAGGTGTAAAGAGATAGAATTGTGAAATGTTGTAGTGATCCTGACAATGATGTCTTTCTACCTAGGGACTGGTTTTATTGATGTTCAAATACAAGACAGTTTGTGGCTTATTTCATCCTAAATATTCACCTTGAAATCAAGTAGATTGTTTGCCACCATGAGTCAGTCCAATTTTTCATTCCTCCCATATCCACTCCATGAGTGGTTTCTTTCAATGGTAAGAAGTGGAACATTGGGGATGCGATAAAAATTTGGAGTGATGAGATAGTGCCAGAAAAGGACTTCTATCCATTTCCCTTCAAATGTTTCCCTTATTTGGTTTTCCATGGACTGATTGGCCCATGGACATAAGACTCTTTGAAAGAACAATAAGTACACACGTCCTAATATTTGCCAGGCATATTCATAAACAACACGTGTACCATATTACCTATGACTTTATGAGTCAGTGAGCATATCATTTGTATAGAAGCGAAATCTGAATATGAGAGGAGTTAGGAGATATGCCTAAAATCACAGAATTTGTCATTAACAAATATTGGGATTAAAAATAATTTTTCTTGCTCCAAAGAATGTGAGTTTCCACTACAATCCTTGTACTTATAAAATGCTAGCAGTAGGGTCAGATTTGATTGATTTAAGAGATAACCAAATCATTTAGGTTAAAACAATTTTATTCACTTAGCGTTAATTTGCATTTGATTTATATGTGTTTCCATGTTGCAATTTTTTCCACCCAACACAATGTAATTAATATCACACACTGATTTTTGCAACTTGCATGGCAAAGCCAGAAAATTCAAATTTATAAGCACCATCAATCACCAGGTTGATGTTTCCTTATGGACAATACAATAAAGAAGAGAATGTCATCATATTCTTTTTAATTTCTGAATATGTTAAAACGCTAAAGAAAATAAATTACATTTTCTCTTTTTTATATGTCTAGTGTGTTCTTTTAGTAAAACCATGAATAAGGAGTCTATACATGTATTTAATCTTATAAAATGGCAAGGTAGATAACCCACAAGCACATAGTTACTGGAGCTAAATAGATAAGCTAAAGAGAACTAGAATAGCTAAAACAAGTTTGAGAAAAGACGTAGCTTAGAGGACTCATACTACCTGATTTTAAGACTTGCTATATAAATATAGTATGATACTGAGAGAGAGAGACACATAGATCAAGGGAAAAAAACAGAGAACAAAAAAGTAGACCCACACCATTATGTCCAATTGATATATTTTTTGCAAAAGTGAAAATGCAATTCAATGGAGGAAGGATAATCTTTTCAACAAATGGTGTATGACATGCCTAGGCAAAAAAAGAACCTCAACCTAAACCTCAGACCTTATACAAAAATTAATTCAAAATGCATCACAGACGTAAATGCACAATGTAAAACTATAAAACATTTAGAACAGAACATCAGAAAAAATTGTATGACCTAGGGTTAGGCAACGAGTTCTTAGACATGACACCAAAAGCACAATCAATAAAAGCAAAAAAAAAAAATGGATACATTGGGCATCACCAAATTAAATTTTTTGGCCCTGCATATATCCTGTTAGTAAGATTAAAAGAGAAGCCTCAGACAGGGAAAAAATTGGAAAATCATATTTCTGACTAGGACTATTTAAAAAAAATATAAGGAACTCTCTGAACTCAACAGTAAGAAAATGAAAAATCTAACAAGAAAATAAGCAAAGGCTTGAACAGACACTCCACCAAAGAAAATGTTAGACATGGACTTAACTGACTAATGAAACAGAAGACGAGGATTTCTATAAAATATTTGTTTTACTGATGTGGGCAGCCTCTTCTTTCTCCTCTTTCTTCATATTCCTGCTCAGAAAATGTATGCAATGTTTGGAAGTACAGTATCCACCTTGAAATCAGAAAGACAAAACTCACTTGATTAGGATGGTGGACCAAGAAGACAAAAGGAAACTGATACATTGATGATATCAAGTTATTGTTTCCCCTATATTTCCGAGTTATTTCCCCTATATTTAGAGTTAAATTTCCTCTATTTCCCTTGAATATCTTTCCCAAAACTATAGAAAATAAATACACTGGCAATGTGAGTTTTCTTTGTTGTTTGAGACCATTCAATTCTGCTATAGGGGACAAGAAAACAAATGGAATAGATGAAACTTATACGAAGTTTTAAGCATACATTTTAAGTTAAGCAAGTAGCTTATGAAATTAGGTGAAGATCACAGGATTTGTTAAGAATCAATAAATAGGCCGGGCGCGGTGGCTCACGCTTGTAATCCCAGCACTTTGGGAGGCCGAGGCGGGCGGATCACAAGGTCAGGAGATCGAGACCACGGTGAAACCCCGTCTCTACTAAAAATACAAAAAAAAATAAAATAAAATAGCCGGGCGTGGTGGCGGGCGCCTGTAGTCCCAGCTACTCGGAGAGGCTGAGGCAGGAGAATGGCGTGAACCCGGGAGGCGGAGCTTGCAGTGAGCCCAGATTGCACCACTGCACTCCAGCCTGGGCGACAGAGCAAGACTCCACCTCAAAAAAAAAAAAAAAAAAAAAAAAAACATGGATTAACAAAGGATTCAACAATTGCAAAATTAGGTTTCTACAGAAGAAAAGTGAAACTTAGGTCCACCCAAACATAGTAGGTGATGGTTTATAGAAGAATTATATGTAATAGTCAAAAGTTGTAAACAACTGGAATGCCTTAAACCAGTGAATAGACAAACAAAAGTTGGTGTGCCCATACAATGGAGTATGCATCCACATTAAGGATAAACAATGTTGTGATAAAGGCTACAGGGATGATGATCTTCAAAACCATCATGATAAGTGAAAGAAGCATGAAACAAATGATCATACATTGTATGGTTCTGTTTAGAAGAACTGTCCAGAAAGACAAAGCAATTGAGAGAGAAAATGGATTTGTGGTTTGCTGGGCTGTAGGTGAGAACAGAGTGCCTGGAAACAGGCCCAAGGTTTCCCTTTGTTATAGTGGTATTTTTGAAAATCAGATTTTGGCAATGGTTGTACAACTCCACATACTACAGAAATATGTTGAATTTTTCACTTAATATGGATGATTTTTTGCTATGTAAATTATATTTCAATAAAGTTGAAATTTTAATTCCATTTCTCTATACCAGCAATGCTAAATCATTAGAAAACATTATCACTGTTAATGACATGAAAAAGAAGAGAAGTATTTGGTAGAAAGTCGATATCAGAAAAGCAAGATTTGCACAATGAAAGGTAAAAAAAAAACAACACTGGAAGTAACTAGAGATAATCTAAGTGCATGGAATAACATTCCATGTTCATGGATTTGAAGAGTGTTTTATTAGAAGTCAGTACTCCTCAAAGAGATTTGCAGTTTCAAAATCATCATTCTCAAAATGCCCGCCACAGTGTTTTACAGAAACCGACAAGCTAAACGTTGGACAGAAATGCAGAGTAGGCAAAATGGCTAAAATAATTTTAAAAGGAAAAACAATGTTAGAAGAACATTCCAGATTTCAAAACATACTACAAGACTACATTCATTTACAGAGCATGGTACTGGCAGTAATTTAGACATATAGCTCAAGAGAACAGAATTGAGACTGCTGAAATAAAAGCCATGTTACCAAAGAAATTCAATGAGGGATTGGTAGTCTTTTACAAACCAAAAGAATGCCCCACTTGAATATCCACATGCAGAAAGATAAATATGGACAGTTCACACTGACAAAACATTAATTCAAAATAGATCATAAACACAAATGGAAGAAAATATCTGTACAATATTCAAGAAAATCACCGAGTAAACGACTTGGAATAAAACAAAAAAGTACAAATCAAAAGTTAAATGCAAAACATTTTTTAACTAAACAAAGTACAAATCAAAAGTTAAAACATACTTCAGCAAAATTAAAAACTTCTGAACTATAACAGTTTACACAAAGGAAGTTCAAAGATAAGAAATTCAGGGGAAAAAACATCTGCAAAGCACATAACAGGTAATAAACGTGAGTCCAAGCTATATGAAGATTATTTTCATAGCTCATGAAGGTAATCTTTATATAGTCTGGATTTATTTACGGCCTGTGTTCACTTCTAAGTGAGATAAACAATGAATACACATGATCATACAGAGAGGAACAGCAGACATTAGAGACTTCAAATGGTGGGAGGGTGGAAGTTGCTTGAGGGATGAAATACCAACTATTGTATGAAATGTCTAGTATTTGTGTGATGGATACACTAAAAACTAAAAGCCTGGCCGGGCGCAGTGGCTCACACCTGTAATCCCAGCACTTTGGGAAGTTGAGGAGGGCAGATCACAAGGTCAGGAGATCGAGACCAGCCTGGCCAACATGGTGAAACCCCGTCTCAACTAAAAATACAAAAGTTAGCCAGGCGTGGTGGCCAGCACCTGTAGTCCCAACTACTCGGGAGGCTGACGCAGGAGAATCACTTGAACCCAGGAGGCGGAGGTTGCAGTGAGCCGAGATCACACCACTGCACTCCTGCCTGGGCGACAGAGCAAGACTCCGTCTCAAAAAAAAAAAAAAACAACAAAAAAACAAAAAACAAACAAAAAACCCTAAAATCCCAGGTTTCACCACTATGCAATATATCCATGTAACACAACTACACTTGTACCCCTACATCCATTGAATTATTTTTTTTTAAGCCAAATTATGGTCAGAAACACCCCACCTCAACAAAAGATTACTTTCAATTGAGTAAGTGGAACACAACCAAATTTTATAAACCGGCAAAATTTGAAGAGACATTTCATAAAAGCACAAAGATAAATGACAAAGAAGCACACGAAATGTCCAGTCATTATTAATACCAAATGCAAAATAAGGCCAAGCACAGTGGCCTCCCCAAGGTGGGAGGATTGCTTGAGCCCAGGAGTTTGAGACCAGCCTGGGCAACATAGTGAGACCCCCTCTCTACAAAAAATTTAAAAATTGGCTGGATGTGGTGGTGCACACCTGTAGTCCTAGCTACTCAGGAGGCTGAGGTGGGAGGATGGCTTGAGATCAGGGATTGAGGGGACAATGAACTATGATTGTGCCACTGCAATCCAGCCTGAGGAATAGAGGGAGACCCTGTCTCAAAAAAATAATAATAACAATGCAAAATAAAATGAAACGAATATAACATTTTTGCTCTGAAGAGCTGCTGTAATAAAAAACACAAGACATAAGTGTGGACAAAATGTGGAGTCACAGTAGCCCTTCCACACTGGTGAGGGGAATGTAAAATTTTACAGCTGCTTCAGAAAATAGTTTGGCAATTTCAAATGATTTCAGACAAGATACAGGAAAAGCAGGATTAGTAAACTACATAAA
Source organism: Symphalangus syndactylus (assembly GCF_028878055.3). NCBI lineage: Eukaryota > Metazoa > Chordata > Mammalia > Primates > Hylobatidae > Symphalangus > Symphalangus syndactylus. The sequence continues at coordinate 41,585,002 of NC_072447.2, read as the reverse complement.
AGACATGAAAACTTCACCCAAATAACATGGACATGAAGATCATGGGAGCATTATTCATAGCATCAAATAAATGAAAAGAAACAAATGACATTTAACTGGAAATTATATATATATATTTTAAAAGATGACATCAATAGAGTAGAATATAATTCTTGGAATGCAAATTCATGTTCATGGATTAAAAAGTTTAATATTGTTAAAATGTCAATGGAATTGAGTAGCTCTACAGATTCAAAACTATAACTATTAAAACTCTACTTAAGGTTGGGCACAGTGGCTCACGCCTGTAAGCCCAGCACTTTGGGAGGCCGAGGCGGGCAGATCACAAGGTCAGGAGATGGAGACCATCCTGGGTAACATGGTGAAACCCCGTCTCTACTAAAACTACAAAAAAATTAGCCGGGCATGGTGGTGGGCACCTGTAGTCCCAGCTACTCGGGAGGCTGAGGCAGGAGAATGGGGTGAACCCAGGAGACAGAGCTTACAGTGAGCCAAGATCACGCCACTGCACTCCAGCCTGGGTGACAGAGTGAGACTCTGTCTCAAAACAAACAAACGAACAAAAATCTATTTGAATTTTTTGAAGAAATTGACAATATAATGTTAAAATTAATATGGCAATGCAATGGTCCCAGAAGTGCCTAAAGAATCTTCAAAAAGGGTGGGACACAGTGGCTCATGCCACTAAAACTAAAAACACAGGCTTTTCATTTTTAGTGTATCCATCACACAAATCTCAACACTTTGGGAGGCCAAGGTGGGAGGATCACTTGAAGACCAGCCTGGGCAACATAGCTAGACCTTATCTCTACTAAAAAAAAAAAAAAAAAAAAAAATTAGTGGGGCGTGGTGGCGAGTGTCTGTAGTCCCAGCTACTGAGGAGGTAGGCAAGAGGATAGCTTGAACCTGGGAGATGGTGGCTGCAGTGAGCTGTGATCATGCCACTGCACTCCAGCTTGGGCGACAGACTGAGACCCTGTATTCAAAAACGAAAACAAAAAAACTTGAAAAACACCAAGTGGGAGGACAAATATGTGTGTACATATTTATTCCCCGACATTGCAAAGGCTGCTTAAACACAGTATGAAAGCACACTTAAAAAAAAAAAAAAAGAGGTAATTTTGGCTTCACCAAACTTTTTTAAAAAGCCTTTGTGTTTTAAAAGCATACATCAAGAAAGTGCAATGGTAATTTACAATATAGATACAACATTTACAAATCATATGTCAAATAAATGGCTTGTCTCCAGAACATGAAAATAACTCTTTTGCCTCAGGAAGAGCACAGATAACTCAATTAAATATAGGCAAAATAATTTAGTAGACATTTTGCTCAAGAAGACACACAAATGGGAAATAAGAATATGAAGGAATTTTCAACACCATTTTTTAGGAGGGGAAATGCAAGGTAAAATGCCATGGAGGTAACAGATAATACACACTAGAATGGTAATAATAAAGCACTAAAATAGTCAGTATTGTTGATGATATAGAGAAACTGGAACCCTCACACATTGCTAATGGAAATATGTTACAACAACTTTGGAAAATTGTTTGCCTGATTCATAAAATATTAAACAAATATTTAGGACAGGATTTAAAAATTGAAAAACTTTAATTTCTATCCAAGTTAAAGACTTGTACCTGAAGTTTTATAGCAGCTTTATTCATAATAGCCAAGTCCAGAAAAGGCAAATCACTAGAGTTGGAAAGTAGCATGAAACTACCAGAAAAACATTGAGGTAAGTGACTCAAGTCACTCAAAAATAAAAATTACATGAAATGCCTAGAGAAGGAAAATATACAAAGGGTTACTGGTTGGCTAAGGCTGTGAGTGTGAAGAAGTGACTGGAAACAGGTTCAAGTTTCTCTTTGCTATGGTAGTATTGTTAAAAATTAGATTTTTGAGATGATTTAAAACTTTGTATATTTGTTAAAATTTTACACTTAAAAACAGTGAATCTTATGCTACATAAATTACATATCAATAAAATTGCTAAAAATCAATTCCATTTCTCTATATCAAAAACGTAAAATCAAGGCCGGGTGCAGTGGCTCACACCTGTAATCCTAGCATTTTGGGAGGCCGAGGTGGGCGGATCACTTCAGGTCAGGAGTTCAAGACCTGCCTGGCCTACATGGTGAAACCCCATCTCTACTAAAAATACAAAAATTTAGCCAGGTGTAGTGGCGCCTACCTGTAATCCCAGCTTCTCGGGAGGCTGAGGCAGGAAAATCACTTGAACTCGGGAGGCAGAGGTTGCAGTGAGCCAAGATCATGCCACTGCACTCCAGCCTGGGGTGACAGAGCAAGACTCCATCTCAAAAACAAAACAAAACAAAACAAAACAAAACAAAAAGTAAAATCAGAAATAGAAATTGAGAAGACATTGTCCTTGTCAATTGCAAGGATAAGAAGAGAATAACTGGTGTAAAATTAATATAAGTATAGCAAAATGAGTACACTGTAAACTTCAAAATGTTACTGGAGGAAACTAATGGTTATCTAAATAACTGGAGAGACATTCTATGTTCATGGATTCGAAGAGTCACTATTGTTTAGATAGCAATAATCCTAATAGAACTAAAGATTCAACCCTACTGTTACAAAATACCAGTTGGCTATTTTGCAAAATTTGACATGTTGCTAGTAAACTTATGGCAATATAAAGGGCACAGAATAACCAAAACAATCCTGAAGACTAGAATGAATTTAGAGAACTCACTCTAACCAATTATAAAATTTAGTATAATTGTACAGTTATCTAGGTAATATAAAACTGACCTTAGGATAGATATATGGATTAATGGAATAAAATTGAGAGTCACAGCCTGTGGAAAATATTTGCTAATCATATAGTAGATAAGATAATTGAGTCCAGAATATATAAAAACCTTTCAACAATAAAGGAAAATCACAAATAACCCAATTAAATATGGGCAAAAGGCTAGAACAGACATTCGAGAAGATATACAATGGACAAAAAGAACATGAAAAGGCCACAATGGCTATGTTCAAAAATTAGATTTGTGTGATGACCTCAAAACTTCATTAATTTATAAAACATCATTGAACTGTACATTTAAAATTGGATAATTTATGGTATGTAAATTATACCTCAATAAAATTGAAAAATGATTACATTTTTGTATACTAGCGATGAAGAAACTTAAAATGAAATTGAGAAAACACTGAAGCTTAGTATTAGAAATCTCTTTGTTATGAAACACATTCATATCTGCTACTTTCTTTTTTTTTTTATTTATTTATTTATTTATTTTTTTAATTATACTTTAGGGTTTTAGGGTACATGTGCACAATGTGCAGGTTTGTTACATATGTATCCATGTGCCATGTTGATTTCCTGCACCCATTAACTCGTCATTTAGCATTAGGTGTATCTCCTAATGCTGTCCCTCCCCCCTCCCCCCACCCCACAACAGTCCCCGGAGCGTGATGTTCCCCTTCCTGTGTCCATGAGTTCTCATTGTTCAATTCCCACCTATGAGTGAGAACATGAGGTGTTTGGTTTTTTGTCCTTGCGATAGTTTACTGAGAATGATGTTTTCCAGTTTCATCCATGTCCCTACAAAGGACACGAACTCATCATTTTTTATGGCTGCATAGTATTCCATGGTGTATATGTGCCACATTTGCTTAATCCAGTCTATCGTTGTTGGACATTTGGGTTGGTTCCAACTCTTTGCTATTGTGAATAGTGCCGCAATAAACATACGTGTGCATGTGTCTTTATAGCAGCATGATTTATAGTCCTTTGGGTATATACCCAGTAATGGGATGGCTGGGTCAAATGGTATTTCTAGTTCTAGATCCCTGAGGAATCGCCACACTGACTTCCACAATGGTTGAACTAGTTTACAGTCCCACCAACAGTGTAAAAGTGTTCCTATTTCTCCACATCCTCTCCAGCACCTGTTGTTTCCTGATTTTTTAATGATGGCCATTCTAACAGGCAATACCATTCAGCACATATCTGCTACTTTCATTTCAAATATTGAAATCCTATTTTTGACTCTATGTATCCTTCTTTTATTTATTGTTTAAAAAAATCTGGCTGGGTGCAGTGGCTCATGCCTGTAATCTTAGCACTTTGAGAGGCCGAGGCGGGCAGGTCACCTGAGGTCAGAGGTTTGAGACTAGCCTGGCCAACATGGTGAAACCCCCTCTCTACTAAAAATACAAAAATTAGCCGGGCATGGTGGCTCATGACTATAATCCCAGATACTCAGGAGGCTGAGGCAGGAGAATTGCTTGAACCTGGGAGGTGGAGGTTGCAGTGAGCCGAGATGGTGCCACTGCACTCCAGCCTGGGCGACAGAGTGAGACTCTGTCTCAAAAAAAAAAAAAAAATCTAGAGTGGAACATAATACAACATTATAACGGTCTAGATTTTTGCTAAAGAATTTCTACCACTACAAAAGAAAAAAAAAAGAAAAAAGAATTCCTGCTCAATTGAATGAAGATAATGGAGGGTTTATACTACTGTCAACATATTCATTTTACTAGACTGCATTATTTTTAAAAACCTTGTAATATTTCCTAATTGGCCACATATCCCTTTGTGACTTCAAATATTAAAATATGAGATAATGCTTAATACATGCAGTTCTGATTAGCAGTAACAATTAATTTAGGATTTTTTTGTGTCATATAATTATGATTTAACATTGCCTAAAATTATTCGTGTAGAAAAATTAAGCTAACTTAAGGATGACCAGAAGATTAATCTTTAAAATGGTTTATTGATTCAATCTATTTTATCAACTTGTTCATTTGTATTTTCAATCATACTATAGAATAATGAAACATTTTGAAGTATTTTTACTATATTATTTGGATCCCAGATGATGATAGAACCACTAAAGGTATGTGTAATACAGAAGGATACTTAACTTCAACCCTAATTAATTTTTATATCAACTACCTAAGAATGAAAGGACTTAGCTAAAGGAACCTCTCCCATAATTTGCCTTTTCAGTGGTTATGTTTTCTTCACCATCCCTTCTTCATTGTAGCTCACCAGTACCCAAGGGCCATAATGTAAATTTTACTAAAATATGTAGAACTTTTGTTTGCAACAACATGCATGCAAACAATTCAAAGCATTCAAATATTAGCACGAGAGTTTTACTCAGCAAAGCTTTTTATGTAGCTTTACTTTTCCAGTTCTAATCCCAAGATTGAGAATACCTATGTCTATGTCATCTAGTGAAAATCAAACACACAATATACTATATCATAAAAGCCTTGGTAATTAACGAAATTATGTGTGATCATTTCCATTGCAGGTTCTACACAATAATTTCAATTATTTTCTCATTATGAAAATCCTAAGTGTTCATGACTTAAAACCCTTCAAATATAAACTCCCTCTCTAGTCAAATTAGGTTATATCTCCATTTCAGTTCTCTTTGTAAAGACATAACTCAAACTCCTACTGATATCCTTCTTACAGTTGGATTCTTTTTCAATGTTTTTACATTAATACCTTTCTAAACATTTTGCCTTTGTTCATACTTTCTCTCCCCTGCCACCTTGTATGAGTTTCCTCTCTTCTTTCTCCTTCAATACAAGTTCACTACACGTTAAGATTTCTTAGAATTGCTTTTATATATAATGCACACACTGTATGTCTGTGTGCCTAATATAAAAATATTTCTTGCACAAGAGGGAATCATCTAAAACATACACATAATTTGAAAATAATGTTTTATGAAAATAAAATATAACTTACACAGTATTCTCACCATATTTAATTAGGTACTCATTGTTTCCAAATAAGACTGATTTGATTCTAATTATTAATATCTATAAAGAATACAAGAGATATTTTATTTAGCAATTTGGAAATATTAGTCTTTAGCCATCAACTTAGGGATGAGGAATTCCTAATTTCAGGGGTCAAATTTTCTAATCTTTTCAAATTAATACTATAAAAATTTTACAACTTTTATTTTATTATTATTATTTAATCAGCTTTCTCAGGTTGAAAGATTTTACAACTTTTAAATATAAAAGGATTTGTGAATCACTGGAGAAGGATTTGAATTTAATCTGAAAACCACCATGAGAACAAAAATAATTTTTAAATGTTTGAATTTTATTGAATACTAGTTCAGGCATTGTCAAGAGATGTGTATACACTATACAAATGCCTTCCTATATCTATCAGCATTTTTGCTTTTTTGCTGTAACTGATAGACAAGTAATGTTTAATAATCCTCCAACTCTATTTGAAATCGCTAATGCTTGGTGATCTGCAGTGCTAAGATACTCAAATCCTTTAATACCATTATCAAAAAACAATTATTTATTTATTTATTTATTTATTTATTTATTTATTTTTTGAGACGGAGTCTTGCTCTTTCGCCCAGGCTGGAGTGCAGTGGCGCAATCTCGGCTCACTGCAAGCTCTGCCTCCCGGGTTCACGCCATTCTCCTGCCTCAGCCTCTCCGAGTAGCTGGGACTACAGGCGCCCGCCACCACGCCCGGCTAATTTTTTGTATTTTTTTAGTAGAGACGGGGTTTCACCGTGGTCTCGATCTCCTGACCTCGTGATCCGCCCGCCTCGGCCTCCCAAAGTGCTGGGATTACAAGCGTGAGCCACCGCGCCCGGCCAACAATTTTTAAAAGAATGCACCTAGATGCCAACAATATGCCTATACTCTTGAAATAACATCTAGAAATGCCAAACATCAGAAAGATCTGCTTGAATTTCCCTATACGTTCATTTAAAGTCTAACATATTCTCAGTAATGTTTCTTATTCTGGAGTATTCAACAACAGAGCTTCTAAATCCACGAAGGCCACAGATCCTTTCCTTCACAACCATTTTCCTGCTTGACTTAGGTCTATCCATCTGAAGCAGAAATACACTGTTTCGTGGAGGTTGTCTAAAAAGATGACATCTCAAAACTTAAAAGTGGTGTATAAATGGGAAGGAAGTAAGGAAACCTTTATTGTTTGTAGCTAGCCACACCTTCCACTTAGACACCCAAACCATGACTGTGCACAATAACATTCCCTGTCAAGCTTTAAACCTAAGTAAACAAAGCCCAACTGGACAAAAGTAAAGTGGAAAGAAAGCTATTCAAATATTGATAAAGTTTAATTTTTCAACTAAATTTCATAATTTGATGTACTATAATTTAACACCAAAGTACCTCTTAGTTTTGTTAAAGTTTTTTGCTATTTAAGCCATTCAGTTAATCTTTTCTTCCCCATCACAAATTACACAGTATTTTACAAAAATGTAAACTACTTTTATTCATTTACTACTTGAAAAATTACCTTTTCATTATATCTTGTATTCATAAATTGTGAACATTCCAGGCCCATGTACATGTTTTTCTTTGTAACAGGACATTATTATCTTGTCTTATGCATAGAGATGGTTGGGCAGTTTACTGTCTTCTGTTTGAGGTTGAAGTTGAACACTATCTTTTATTGATATGATTTTGCATTTGTCATCCATAAATTTTTACCAAATTTGATATGTTAAAGTGTTATAAAATGTTTAGGGTAAAACAAGTAAAGATGTTCGGGTAAATGCAATGTCGTTTTAAATGCTCTCTACAAAAGCAATTGCCAGCTTATAGATGACAGCTATTTGTGGTTTTACGGTACCACTGAATAAATGAAGACACAAATATAATGAAAATACACAAAAAAAAACACACAAGAAAACACAAAACAATACAATTTTGAATTACTCTTTCAGGCATGGGGGCTTGCTTGGAACATAAATGAGAAGCTATTGTAAATATGGAGTGGTAATCTCAAAATAACAGATTATCTTATCTTCACAGATATTGCTTTTGACATAAAGAAAAGAGAAAAGAGTTTAGAATGTTAATGAGGTGAAAATGACATGTGAATTTATCTAATAACTTGCAGTCAAAGGAAGTGATGCTCTACATTTTCAAGTTCTAACGTTCCAAAAAAACCAAAAATAAGATTTTTCTAAAATAACTTGTAGTATTTTTTGTAAAGGAGCATTCTCAAAGTACCAAGTACAACATAGTCAAAGATCAGATTTTCCTTTCTGGTATTGTGGAAGTTGTTGAATATCTCTAGTGACTTGATTCAGATGGATGTCCACATTTTCATTCCCTATACTTTGACAATATTACAATGTCATAATTTAAAGGTGAGTTTTGAAGGAAGAATAAGGATAAGAGGAAATTATGTCAAGAACTTTAAAAGAGCTCTTTCTTAAATGAGCTTTAATGAGCTCATTTCCATGGAATCTAATGGAGGTCATATTTTCTGAGCACTTAAGTTTGGAATTAGCATTTGACTCGTTGAATTACCTCTAAAATGTAAAAAATATTTGATGTTCTCTTCTCTGTCATACCAAAATTTTAATATAGGACCACATTTACCACCACAACCTAAAAGATTTGTTACATTTCTAAATTCATTCAATTTGCAATATGATTAAAAAGTTTAGTCTGGGAGGGGAAAAATTTGGTATCATTTAGAAAGGCATAACTCAGTTTAAATTTCCTAAACATTATGAAGCATCTAGTAAACGTGAAGGAATGTGGGAAATAAAAACACTAAGGTGAATAATAGAAACTTATAGACAACTAAGTTTTCAAAACTAACTTATTTTAAAGATTTTAGAACGGAAATGCTTATCTTACCAAGAAAGCACATTCATCTAAACAAGATCACAAATGACACATCTATAATATGTCCAAATCAACTCTTTGCTAGTTTATCACCCAACTGAGCAAAATTAAAATAAATCTAGTTCAGGTTATTATGAATTATAAATCCAGTTCAGGTTATTATGAATTATAAATCCAATCCAGTCATCCTAACACATAGACTTTCCCATTATTGTTCTGAAGACATTCAAATTCAATAGATCCAAAATGAACTTTTTATCCTTTTCCCAAATTCATTCTTTCTCTAGTTTTTCTAGCTCAGTGAATGAATAATAATTCACCTTTTTGACAAAGACCAATCATTTATGTCACCTTCCGTTACCTGACCTATCCCTTATCCAAAGCATCACTAAGTCATTTGAATAGCTTTAAAATTTTACCCAACATTGCCCAAACTAGCATCACTTTTTTATTACAATAGCCTTTTGGCCATTATACCAGCATCTACTTATACTTCTTTCTAGCTCATTCTCCACATGTTAAAAATGTTTAAATACATATTTAAAAATACACACATCTGAACATTGCTCAAAATCTATGAAAGGCTTCCTATTGTTCTTATGATAAAGACGAAAATTCTTTAATTTAATTAATTAATTAATTTATTTTTTTGAGACAGAATCTTGCTCTGTTGCCCAGGCTGGAGTGCAATGGTGTAATCTCAGCTCACTGCAACCTCCGTCCCCTAGGTTCAAGTGATCCTCCTGCCTCAGCCTCCTGAGTAGCTGGGATTACAGGTGTCCACCACCACACCTGGCTAATTTGTGTATTTTTAATAGAGACGGGGTTTTACCATGTTGGCCAGGCTGATCTCGAACTCCTGACCTCAGGTGATCCACCCTCCTTGGCCTCCTAAAGTGCTGGGATTACAGGTGTGAGCCACTGCACCCGGCCAATACCAAAATTCTTAACATGGACTAAAGCCCTGTAAAATTTGGCATATTATGTACTTCTTCTCATTCCATTCTCCAAATTGCTCTCCAAACTTCAACAACATCAACCTTGAAGTTTTGGAAAATCACAAGCACATATTCTTCCTGAAATATTCTCTTGTTTGTTTAACCACATTTTGACTTAGTTAATACATATTCATATTTCAGACTTCAGCTCAAATCTAATATCTTCAAGAAAAGCCTTCCTGACACATCCCTTCCCTAACCAGTTCGAGTGGCCTGGTGTATCAGTTAGGGTCCAGTAGGTCAATAGAAGGAATGTAATACAGAAGGCAAGTTATGAAGGTGTTAGATGGGCTGAAAGAATAAATAAAAGATTAAACACTCATGGATTTGCACCTGCAGAAATTTGCCACCATGACTAGACCTAGAATAAAGTCTAGGGAAGTAACAGTGTTACCAGATGTCAGGAATTGAGGCCACCAAAGGGATATCTGAACCACAAAGGTAGTAGCTGCCCAGTCAAAGCTAAAGCCCAGGAGGAGACAGAGCCACCACCAAGAGACCCAACTGAAGCAGAGAGAAAATTATCCTGGCCTGTCCCTGCCTCAGACTCTCCAATTTTCTGTCCATGCCTTCCATTAGGTAAGCTCATAAAGTAGCCAGATAGCAAAGGAGCATGCATGATGTTGTTTGCAGGATCAACCTTTGTCATGTAAACCAGAACAAGGAAGGAGAGAGAATGGATTTGAGAGCAAACAGGCAAATAACTGGCACACCCACTTATATGCTTCCAAGCATTCTCTAATTTTCTCAGAACTCTTCCTGATTAATATCCATTTTCTTACTAAAGTATAAGCTCCTTAGGAGAGGAATCATAAATGTCTTTTTAGTGTTGTACCTCTAATGTCTTGCATGGTCCTCAATAAATGTGTTGAATAAATATATTTAAAAATCATTTAATCAATCAACTAACTGTTGTTATAGTCAAAACAATGGTTTAGCCACTAAAACACAGTTAATGTGGTGATGTGTTCCAGGTACTCTTAACATGTTTGGAGACCATGAGCTTTGTTTAGTGTCACATGAAAAGTCATGAACTCTTTGACCAGAAAAATGCACATAAGCACAAAACATTTTACATTGATTTTTTGGCTCACAGGCCATCCAGAGATTTCTTGTACTTCTAATCCAGAAACAACGTGACCCTCTCTAAATGGGTGTGGAATTGTTTGGGTGTATTTTTGTTTTCACAAGGTCTGAGACCCACTGCTGTCGTTTAGTGAAAGGGGACTGGATAATGTAAACTTCTTGCAGAGAAATGTTCTCCTATCCAAAATGCTAACCATGAATCCAGGAACCTCAGATTAAAATTATGCTGCAGAGGAAAATTACTTGTCCATCAAATTCAAAATTATGTTTCCTCTTTGGCGACAAAGAAATTCACCACGAATACCACTTACTTTTAAATTGGCTACTGGAATTATACACAAGTTCCATATTTATAAGTGTTTATGTAACAAATTTCACTGAGCTTTGATAAATTTACACATAATGGAAATGTAAACACAGAAAATGCATATAGTAGTGAAGATTTGTTTAGGACTTTGTTAGTTACCTATTTCTCCATAGCAAATTACCTCAAATCTTAGTGCCTTAAAACAATACACAATTAATTGCTCAAAGTGCCTGTGGATCAGGAATCCGGGTGCAGCTTATATCTATCTGCTGGCTCAAGGACCACTAGGCTAAGACAAAGGTGCCAGGGATAAATGTGACTTCATGTGAAAACTCTACTAGAGGAGGATCTGCCATCATGCTTACTTACATTATTGGACTCAGGATGCAGTTCCTCAGGAGAACTGTTTGACTGAGGGCCTGTTTCTTGTTGGCTGTTGGCCAGAGGCTACCTTCAATTTCCGGCCACATAGACCTCTATATGGCATCTTGATTCATCAGAACAAGCAGGAGAGAAAAGCCAGAGAGTGCCAGAAAGAGAGAGTGAAACAGAGAAACAGAGAGAGAGAGAGAAAGACAAAAGTCACAATCTTTTACAGCTTCACCTTGAAAGTGACATCCCCTCACTTTTGTCATATTCTATTCTTTAATCACTAGGTTAAGCCCATACACAAATAAAGGGGATTATACAAAGGCATAAATACCAGGAGAAAGGATCACTGGGAGCCATTATAGAAGGCTCTTATCACAGTGATGAGATGACAGTAGCAAAAGGAAATAACTGCTTGAAAAAAATGTAAAAGTTGTCTAATTTTGGTTATCTTTTAGATGCTAAACAATCAATGCTTTTATTCCTAACTTTTTAAATATTGAATTTCCTCTTCATCAGAAAACAAAAAATGTAAAATATCACTTAGGATTTCTTTCCACTTTGGCTCTAGTAATTCCTAAGTTCTCTGTATCTTGGCATTCTTCTCATGGCACATTTAAAAAGAGGGGATTATGTTTAACATTTTATGATAAAATAAACTTGAATGAGTTATTACAGAATAGTTTGACTATTTTACCCCTGGGAGTGATAATACAATTTCACTTTTGAGAAGACCTTTACAACTCATTAGCTTATGAATTATGTATCTTTCACACAAAGAAAGCAAATGTAATCCAGACTCTTTATGGGTGAGACATTCTTTATTTCTCTTAAACCTAACTAGAGATGCCTTCAGATATTTCATTATCCTTAAACAATTAAATAGCTCTAGTGAAAGTCAACTTTCTCTTCTTAACAGGCAAATTAAAAAGCACCTTTTATGCATAAATCTACTCTGCAGCTTGTATATGCTTTAAAAACAAGAGGGTTACATTTACATTTTAAAAATAATCTTTAATCATTTGCATCCTACATAATTAGAACCGCTGCTGTTCAAACTGAAGGTGAGTGTTAATACTTTATTTTAGTATGCAATTTCTGCCTTACCTGGAGGTATAGAGTTAACAATATTTTAAGCTCTGCATAAAACTGGGAGAGAAACCGCTGTCTTGGATATCAAGCCTAAAAATATCCATCCCCAAAATAACAGAATGACATAGCAGAATTGGACACATGAGACTAACGATTCATTGAGAATCATAGTTGGGAGTGAACTCAATTAAATCAATGGGGTCATGGCAACCAGACCACATATCCCTACTTGATGAGCTAACAATCGATATTCTAGGCATTTTCATTCTAAAAAGAACGGAAAGATAGAGTAGAGAAGGCTTACTTGAAGTTTAAGATGAAGAACAATTTTTAGGCTTGTTAGTTGTCTTTGAATGACTGTCCCCTGTCATTTTGCATTACTTACAAAAAGCCCATGGGGTTTCCTCCTCCCTCTCTATACACTGTATCATCCCCTAAAATACAGTAGATGCAGGGTTTGATGGTAAAATGGGTTTGGAGAAGTTCTAGAGTAAGGGTTTAAAAGAGCATCGTGTTAGCAGTAGAGGACTGGGCAAATGCCTGCACAGAAAGAAGTCAAAATAAAGTCCAAGTAAGGCAGCTAAAGAGAAACACACAAACACTGAAAATAAGCCTATTATCCATTTTGCCTACAATCATTCTTGTTCAGACAAGGAAATCAAATTCCAGACCTGTCTAGGTCAGTCACCATGCTATTTTAATTCTACTTAATGAAAGCAGGAGGTGGTGTAGTATACATCTATTCCTTTCAGGAAAAGAAAGGCAGGAGATCTGGGGAAACAAGTTCAGCTTTTGTTCATCATTATTTCTAGGAATTGAAAGGTAATGAGAGAACACAAAATCTATCATCCTTCTTTCAATGAGTTACCTACTTTCAACTTGTCCTAGGAAGTAACACTGTATGCAGTAGAAGAAAGACAGGTGCAACAATTCTCAATTTGGCCATCCACAACTTATAAAACACAGTTTTTATCTGTTCATATACTGGTAAAGATTTTCCAGAATTAAACAGAGACAAATCTAAAAAGGAAGAAAAACAATGCTGCAAGAAAGAAAGTAGCACAGATGGTAAAATTAATGTGACTTGCCAATTTTGCAGTGGTTCTTTCTTATTGGGCACTGATAACTCTCTTTTTAGCCTTGAGAGTTACCTTAAGCTTTTCTGGTGAAACAGCTCCATGGCATGAAAATATTCAGTCCATCATTTCTAAAGTCCTTCCAAATGCTCTCAGCAGATCATCATTAAGTCACATTCACATAGAGTGAAAAGATTAAATAATCATTGTACCCTACCACACCTCTATTATTATGATATTCTGTATGTGTACCTCAATCTCAATTCATCCAAACTAAATTAGTCTTTCCCCCTAAATATGCCCTTTTTTATAATTGAAAGGCATCAGCATTTACCAAGTTGGTAATTTATTTGTATTGTGTGTCTACTTGCCCTGCTCACCCTCTTTCTAATCAATCAGGAAGTTCTGTTAATTAAAATCTTTATATATTTCTTGAATTTATCAACTTCTTATCCTTACTGCTAACATTGCAGTTCAGATCACAACCATTTCCCACTAAGATTTCTGTAACTTTTTTTTATTAAGACTCTGGCTTGTTTTCCTTCTCTATTCACCACACAGTGCCCATAGGATACTGCCATACTCATTTTTTCAAGTAGTCTCGGTTACATAATTTTTATGATCTAGTACCTGCTTTTCTTTCCTCTCTAGTTGCAATCCCTTCTCCTCTTGTCCCCTTTATACCCGCCTCCCCACCCCACACACATCTGTAATACTAATTATTATACTTCAAGTCACAACTTAATTATTATTTTCTCTGGGAAGGCTTCCCTGATATGTTTAGGTTGTCCCATGTGCTCCTATAATGTGCTTAATTGTCTCCCTTCCCAGGCATAAGATTTGAGAGGGACAGAGGGTAGGCATTCATCTTTGCATTCACCAATGAGTCACCAGCAAATTTACTGGCTCATAGGAAGTAGTCAACAAATACTCACTGGATCCTTGAAATAACTTCATTTAACTTTCATAAATATCAGTTCCAGCTTTAAATGTCTAATCATTGACAATGTGTTGGTTTGCATTTAAACACTACTGCAATTAATTTCATTAGTTGAGCATGAAATCCATTTTCTGATACTTTCAGTACTTGTATGGCAAAATTTAGATGCAAAAATATTTTAAATTTTATTTTCCAAGTATGGCTTCAAAAAAGAAGTCTTATTATTATTGCAGCCACATCACAAAGGAAACTGAGGTAAAAGCGGAGTTAGGTGACCTGTTCAAGCGACACTCTAATAATCCAAAACAAATCCAGGACTAAACCTCTGAGTATTACAAGCCCAATATGATTGCTTGCTGCTGATCTGTGCTCTTTAACCTTCATGGGGGAAGAATGTACTTTGCAAAACTGTTAGACCCTTGAAAATGAATGTGACTTTTGTTTATAAGAAACATGTAAATATCTTCAAATATAAATTGGCTCTAGTCTGGCAACAACTAGCAAAACTATAAAATTTTGAAAAGTGAATTAGTAACTAAAAAAATTATATGTGATTTGGGAAACTTAACTTTGGTGATCAAAATGTCCTTGCAGGAAATTTCCCAACTCAAAGTAGAGTAATTACCTCTAAGGGAAGTGAGTGACAAAATCCTAGTGTCCTCACCAATTTAAAGTCATTTTGCTTAAATAGTAACTCATGAAAAAATCGACTCTGGCCCCAAGCTATAAGTGAAATCAAGTGACTTGACCTATTTTCACAAGAAAACCAATTAAAATCAGACACTGAGAAGTGGCAAGATCACCTGGAGTGCCATGATTTCTTGAGGAGGATTCCTATTACACAACACTCACTGTCTTGCTCTAAAAGGAATCTTAGAGGAGCCCCTCTTCCAAAGCCTCCAAGGCCCAGAGCAATTCAGGTTCCCTTTTTTTGAGGTCCTCCTTTACCGCCTTCACTTCATATAGTGACTGGGCCAGAGAAGTAGGTAGGGGTCATTCGTGTCTTTTGTGTCACTGCCTCAGGACTCTAACCAGTGCAGAAACACATCCCAGACTTGATAAATGTGCATTTAATACCTGACCATTGAGCCAATAAGAACAAAAAGCCTATAATTTCTTGGACCCATTTGCCTTTAAAAGGAGTATAATATGTTAAAGAACATTTTTTGTTGCTATTCAGGTGTAAGATTTTAACATGAACCAACATGTTTAAATAATAACTTCACCAGTAACCATTGTGTTTTATACCTGTTACCTCTTCTAATCCCATAACAACTAAATGAAGTAGGTAATAGTTCCACTTTAAAGATGTAGAATTGAGGCCAAGACATAGTAAGAATATTGTTCATGTCACATTACTAGTGCCTGATACAGCCTGAGTTTCAACTCAAGGTATCTATTTTTGTGTTTGGGCTCATAACCACCAAGCTTGCATCCTCTCACAGACACAGATAAGGACAGAAATGTGGATCTGGATATGTATGCGTATGTGGGTGGGATAAAAATATGGATGCAAATGTAGATATAGATGAATATAACTATATGCCACTATATCTATATTTATCTTTTGAATATAAAATAAATAGTAAATACATATCATTGCACTTTTTTCAATGTACTTTTTAATTTTCATTTCCTTGTAAGCTTTCTTCTTTCGGTCCCTTGTTTCACTAACTAGGTTTCTTCCTTTCTTTCTTTGAACTATTTTCTGCGTGGGGATAATTGCTTCTTGTACAATGAGCAACTGACACTTCCCTGAAATAACTGAAAATACCCGAGGGACACATTTATAGTCAGAGGTTTTAGGTGTTAAAATACCCTCGGGACTCCAATTGAGCCTGAACATTAGAGCCCTAGGGAATGGATATGCCTTATCATTTTTTTTTTTGGTTTCCTTTGCTACTTATTCTTAATAAATAGCAAAGACTCCCATAAGTATACACCCAGAGCAACCTCAAGAATATTGCAAAAAATGCATATTCTTCCTCTCTTATTTCCATTGTTGAATTAAAGTGAAAAGCAGGCTAATATTGCTGAAGGCAACAGAAGTACACATGACATTGATATTGGATAATTAGCAATGTATAATTTTAGAATAATGGGGGATATCTGTAAAGATATTTAGAATTACTGTATATTCGAATATTTCTCTTTTAGATATGCAACTAGAGTTAGTTGTTGTGAAGATAAAAAAATGCAACCCCAAAAAGGTAGATTAATAGTCAGTTACCAAAGAAATTATAAACACCATGGTAAGGTCAGACATGTTTGGCCTGGAAAGACGGCCACTTAACTTCAGATGAAAGAAAGCAATTTAGCATATATGTGAGCTCTCATTTTCTGACCCTGCCGTTGAAAAGAGAATAGGAAGAAAGTAAAACAGGAAGGTTTATTTAAGAGAAAAGGCAAAAAAAAAAAAAAAAGAATCTCACTGATGTAAGTTGAAGGATATTAGAAAATGCCATCTGTGGAAGTTGTTACATTTTCATACCCAGAGGTCTTTAAAATTAAAGCAAAAAGAATAACTGTTCAGGATAATAAAATCAGTTTAGGCAATCCAGTTATAGCTGTGGACGGCATTTGCTTATATGTGTGAAAGCAAGAACAAAGTTATCAATTAGATAATATCAAATGAAAAAATTTAGAAATGGTTTTTCATATACAAAATGTTTAGAAATGGTTCTTCCTATGCATTAGAAGTGATACTGTGTGAGTGAATAAACTGACATGCTCCATAATGTGATTATCACAAAGAATAACCCTATTAATGAATGCAACGAACAAAGTGCTATGAAAACTATGTCTACAAAGACTTCTTATGAGTTCAGAGTGGGAAAAATCTGGAAAGAAAAAAATGCATTTGGAAAGAAAAAGTGTTGCAAAAAGTGAAAGGGTGAAGATAGTACGAAGGTAAATTAACGTAGCACACAGTTGTAAAACTAGTGTTTCAAATAAAGCTTATCACAGTCAGAGGCATGAGAAAAAAAGGAGAATAAAATTTAAAGTTAGTTCACCTCTATTTAAAGCAAATATAATAACTAAAATGCCCATTAATGATAGACTGGATAAAGAAAATGTGGTACATATACATAATGGAATACTATACAGTCATAAAAAGGAATGAGATCATGTCCTTTTCAGGGACATAGATGAAACTAGAAGCCATCATCCTCAGCAAACTAACGCAGAAACAGAAAACCAAACACCTCATGTTCTCACTCATAAGTGGAAGCTGAACAATGAGAAAACATGGATACAGGGAGGGGAACATCACACACTGGGGCCTGTCAGTGGGGGAAAGTGTAGGGAGAGCATCAGGACAAATAGCTAATGCATGTGGGGTTTAATACCTAGGTGACGGGTTGATAGGTGCAGCAAACCACCATGGCACATGTTTACCTATGTAACAAACCTACAAGTTCTGCACATGTATCCCGGAACTTAAAGTAAAATTTAAAAGAAAAGAATATTTATACTTTGAGGGTAAATACTTTAAGAGAGATAGATAATGAAGTAGAAGCACTTTATATCTAATTGTCCTCTATGTGTACTATTAAGAAGAAAAAGAGGGGGATGGGGGATAAGAAGAGATATATGGAGACATATATTGCCTGTCCAAATGCTTAAGAGTCTAATTTGATGATTTTATAACGTAGACATAAAATGTGGCTTCTGTACCTATTTAAAGAGAAGGGAAAGAGAATGGTGATGTGTCTTGCAGCAAAGAGCTTACATACACAGGTTCTTGAGTCTGATTACCAGGGTTCAAATCAAAGCTCAGAATATTTACTCCCTGTGGAAATTCAGACAAGTTTGTTAACCTCCTTATCCTCATCCAGAAATAAGCTTAGGAAAGAACCTGAAAAAAAGCAGGTTAATGAAATCAGATACCAAATTGATAGATTTTAATAATATGAGGAGGAATTGATTCTTTTTATCATGAAATATTTCCACTATAACAGAAAGAGTGATTTTTACACATTCTTTGATGCATTCATTCATAATAGTCACTGAACACCTATTCTCTTCTAGATAATGCAATGCAGAAAAAAATAATATGGGCCAAGACCTATCTTTGTCTTTTTTGGGCTGGGGGAGTGGGATGAGAGCAGAATAAGACAATAAAAGTAACTAAATGATGTGTTAATTCTAGATTGAGAAAGTTCTGTTGAGAAACTGAAATAGCGTAATGTTAGAGTATGAAGAGAAGTGGTTGCTGCCTCAGATTTTGTGGGCAAAGAATTTTTTGAGAGACTGCTTTTTTAAATGGAATGTGAACGATGAGGAAGGAGATATGAAAATATAGGGGCATGGAGGTCTGGTCAGCAACCCTTAGAAGGGAAAAAGATATGCAAGAAGGACAGTGAGCTGGAACAAGATGCGGGAAGAAAGGTGAGATGGGGTGAGGCGGTGGGGCCTGGTAGAATGCTAAAGAGTGTAGATTTATAGAAAGTACTATGCAAGCTCTGGGTGCTGTGAGAACGGACTGCAGGAAAACAAAAGGGAATTGCTAAAACAACAAATTCACTTCTTAATTATTTTTCTGGAGAAGGGCCTGATGATAAATGTCATATGTTGTATTACTGTAAATATGAAGAAATCCCGATTAATAGAAATCTTGAACCACAAAAATTCAAATAAGCTGGTTTTACTATATCAGACATGAAAAGAAGACCATACAATTTGTCTTTTGAGAACTACTATTTGCATTTTAAAAACTCAGTAGATGATAAGAACTGAAAATTATTTCTAGTAGTCATTCTCAACCAACTGTGATTTTGCCTCCTTCACCCAGGGCATATTTGGCCCTGACTGAAGATATTTTTGGTTGTCACAAGCAGGGAATGTGGTGTTAATGACATCGAATGGGTAAACCACAACTACCCTGCTCTACCTACTCTCAGTAATCAACCAACCAACAAGCCCACAAATACAGGCATTTTTAAGGCATAAAATCTTCATTAAAGTTCACTTTATAAGGTCACATTTTATGATAAATATAATGCTTAAGAGGCATCTAAAACATAGGGAACCAATGCAGTTATTGTACTTAAAAGGTCATGCAATATGTATGAGTACTAAGAATTTTTATCTTTGTTTTACATGCTAATGCATGTACCACCTATATGGCCCTGAAAGAGCCAATCTATCAAGAGGAATCCTGAGTGGTTAACTAGTCCTAAATTTAAAATAGAGTCAAGTGGCCATTTGCTCACTATAGACCCCACACATACTCTCTGAATTCCCAGAAAACCCACATGTCTGTTTAACTTTGGAACTTTCATAGCTGAGTGTTTATGTTCATATGGCCTGAACCTACCAATAGTATATGGCCTGCATCAACGGATCAAACTCAGCAGCATTGACCAATTAGAGCTCAGTAGGGATCAATCAATCAGAACTAAGCAAGTTGGAATCCTTTATTTGCATAAAGGTCCTGAATAGGAACCCGGGTGCGAACTTTCTCTATGAAAGCCAAATCCCCCCTTTGTTTTCTACAATGCAATTTCATTTTACATTGAAGGCTGTATCTCCCTGGTTTGCAAGTTTTTCTTTGGAATAAACTCTCTTTCCCCTAAATTCTCTTTTAGAGAACATTTGTTCTCACCTACATATTTGATAAACCCCTTATATTAGAAGTTTTAAAATTATAATTTTAATTAACTGTAAACAAATGTTTGATTTTTTTTCTGAATGATTTTAATGTGTAATTCAAAAATACATTCTTACACTATGTCAGCCCTCCTGCTTAAGAAAGTGATAGCAGATCAGGCCAGGCACGGTGGCTCACACCTGTAATCCCAGCACTTTGGGAGGCCGAGGAGGGCGGATCACCTGAGGTGAGGAGTTCGAGACCAGCGTGGCCAACATGGAGAAACCCAGTCTCTACTAAAAATAAAAAATTAGCCAGGCGGGGTGGCAGATGCCTCTAATCCCAACTACTTGGGAGACTGAGTCAGGAGAATTGCTTGAATTCGGGAGGTGGAGGTTGCAGTAAGCCAAGCCATTGCACTCCAGCCTGGGCAAGAATGAAAACTCCGTCTCAAAAAAAAAAAAAAAAAAAAAAAAAAGATAAAATGATAGCAGATCAGCAAGCGGTAACAAAACACAAAAGGTTGTTTTTCAGGAAGAATGAACTAGATCTTCACACAAGTAGTAACGTGTCCAATATCAAGACTAGCCAAAGTGTTTAAGATTTCCCCTATTTATCACGAAATTTTTGTTTCTGTTTCTGACTCAATTCAATTTTCTCATCAGATATCAAATATATTCAAGGCACCCCTTTAAATGTTAATTGAATTAAGGCAAAAATGTTAAGACGAAATAGACTGCTCCTTATAAAATGAAAATATATACTGTATGACATAAATATATCTTATACTATACTGAAGAAATGAAGATGATTCTATCTCTAGGCAAAAATTGAGTATTTTTAACCTCAAATTATGCTCATTACCAGTACTTATACAACATGGCTATAGGATAATTAGTAAGCAGAGAGCTAATGTTATTCTTGATGATCAAGGTAGGAAGAGGAAGTAACATAGTCTATTCAAATAGAGAAGAAAAGATCTATGAATTACAGAATTCAAAACTGGAAATGAGTCTGGAAGTAACTATTTGAACAGAATTAAAAAGAGAGAACATGGCACTGAAAGTCAGTGCCTAAAATTTACATGAGGTTAAAAGAACATTTTCCCCTTTTTCTTTCCTCTGCTTAATTCATGAAGTGTGAGCAGATTTTGCAGCTTCCAAGGAAGCCATGCGCACAACTAGTACTGAGAATGTACTAATGCTAACAGAAACTGCCTATGGATTCAAGAAAATACTTGCATGATTCTCACCTCTGAGACACTTGGAAGACAATAGCCAGTACTGCTGCAGTGCACACATAACAGGATGATGTTTTCACTTGAGAATAAAAGAAGATTTTAAGTGTCCACACATTGTAATACTCTCTGTATAGAGTAATCATACATCTCTCTTTGCCCAGGGAAGTTCTTGGTTGTACTTGTCCAAGCTTATGAAAGAATACAGCATTGTTCCCAATTCTTCATTCTTCCCTCTACCCACGCCCTTTGTTATATAAGTTTGCTATGATCTCCCTGTCTAGGTGGAATATACTTTTACATCTCTTGATTCTGGTCTTGTCCATGAACTTGATTTGGTCATACAGAAGTTTGAAATGGGTTGAACGTTTTAATACTAGAAAATAAGGGTTCTTTCAACACTTGAGAGTGGATGGAAAAGCTGCAGTTTCTACCTGAGATTTCTTTCAGGGTTGGGGAGGAAATATTTGACAAAACGTAGAGGAAAACATCCAGCTTATTCAATACACTAGTTTTCATGCAACTAAAAGGAGAGTATTGTTTCCTAGGTTACCATCAATAGAAAGAAAACTATAGAAAAAGGTGGAATTTAGGTATCAGAAGAAATGACATATGTATTTTGTAAATTAAAAATATCTCCTGATAAGACTATCTAGCTATTCCATAAGAGGACTGAACATAAAGTTCAAATTCACTGTTTCATCCCCAGTGCCTGGTATAGGGCCTGGCCGTAGGGGTTTCTCAATGACTATCTGTGGAATAAATAAATGGATTATTGGAAATCATCCTATACATAATGTTTATTTATTCATGCATTTATACTGTAAATAATTACTGAGAAACTATGTGTACCCTGCCTATGGTAGATGCTAGGGACACAGCAGTGTGCAAAATAAGGAAATTACCGCCTTCATGCAGTTGATAGTCTGGTTTCAGAAAACAGAATAAATGAAGTTCAAAATGATCACATGATACTAAGAACTATGGAGAAAATATACATCGAAGAAAAGTGATGGGTGAGTTGGAATAGGAGGCCCCTGGAATTTTAAAGAGGTGGTTAGGGAAGGTGTCACTAGAAAAACAAGAACATTTAAATAATTTTTTAAGAAAATGAGCGTGTTAGTCACATAGATAATGAGAAATAGAGTGTTCTAGGTAGAAAGAAGGACCGATACAAAGTTCCTGAGGCAAGTGTGCCCAATGTACTTCAGACACAGCAAGATAGCTAGTGTGGCTGAGGCAGAATAAGGAAGAAAGAGACTACTAGGTGAAGAGCTCAAGTAGATCAAGGGCGCCAGATCTTATTGGGATAGATAGACTATAGTTAGAATGTTGGCTTTTGTTCTAAGGTAAAAACATTAATTTTTAGCGAAGAAGTGGGGGAGTGTGACTTCTGTTTTAAAAGAATCATTTGTAGCTATTGTGTTGAAAATACACTAGTGTAGGGAAAAGGTGAATGCTAAGAGAAGAGACTATTAAAAAATTGCAAACTAGAGATGATGGTGGATTTGACACTGGTAGTAATAATGATAACAAACGTGATGAGAAGTGGCAGGATTCTGAACACGTTTTGAAAGTCAGACAGACAGTATATATTAGAAGACTGAATGTGGGGAGAAAGAAAAAGGGAAAAGTCAAGAATTACTTCATATTTTTTACCTGAGCCACAGGAAAGATGGAGTTGACACTGCTTGCCTTGTGTTTCAGATATTCCCATAAGAGATGCCATAAAAGGCAACATTCCATAGAGTAAGTTAGCTAGAAAACTTGTAGTAAACATGTAGTGTATTTTACACTAATTATTTTGAAGTTGAAAATTTTAGATGAGATATATTTGAATAACCATATTTTAATGCCATTTCATAAAATCAAAAATCACTTGGTTTTTCCCACTATGAAATGCTCTCTCCTCTTATAGATAGAATATTTAGACATCAAAATGTTTCATATATAGTCATGTGTCACTTAATGACAGGGATATGTTCTTAGAAATGCATCTTTAGGCAATTTTGTCATTGTGTGAACGCCATAGAGCATACTTACACAAACCTAAATGCTATAGCCTACTACACATATAGGCTATATGGTATAGCTTTTTGCTCCTAGGCTACACATCTGCACACCATGTCACTGTACTGAATACTATAGGCGGTTACAACACAATGGTAAAATGTATGTATCTAAACATATCTAAACATAGGTAAGGTAATGTATTGGGCTGCAGTGTTATGACAGCTGGGTGACAGGAATTTTTAAGTTCCACTATAATCTTATGGGACCAATGTCATATATGCGGTCCATTGTTGACCTAAATGTCTTTATATGGCTCGTGACTGTATAAACATTTCGTATGAGTTTACTGTACCTAAAATTCAGAAATGTGTGACTCATTCCTTTTTTTGTTTTCTAAAGAACTCTGGAAATATAAAAATTAAACCCATCGCTTCTCGGCCTTTTGGCTAAGATCACGTGTAAAAATTAAACCCTAGTGGTCTTAAGATGTGGATGAATTACAAGATCCTTTTGTAAAAGTATTTATTTTCAGAACAGAGTCATGAAGAACTAAATCTTACTACCCTATGGTCATAGGGAGGAAATGTGAGGGGGCAAGCATGCAAAACAAGAGAGGAATTCTTAATCTTAAGACTCAATCTACACATTTTTATTTTGAACTGGCCTCAAATATTTTTCTTCACATAATAAAATGAAGAAACACCAAATAACAGTAATAGTTGGAATAAAAACTACATTGTTGTAAACATCTGCTATAAAAATTTATGTACTGTCGGAGAGAGAGCACTGCATATTGGGAAGAGCAAAGTGCAGAGTTGGAACTATAAAAGAACTGGTTTCAAGTTCTGGCATCATCACTTACGACAGGGGTTTGAACCAAATGTTTAACTCAGTTTTGGAGTTTGAAGGTTTTTCCTCTCTAATAAGGTAGTAATAATATTTTTCTTAGGTCACTTTTTATGAGGACTAAATGAAAAAGTAAATAATGTATATTTAAAGGATTTACACAGCTCCTAGAATATTTTATTCTTATTACTTTGCTCCCTGTAAGACAACTATAAAAATAAAAAAAAAAGTTAACTGATGAAGAAAACAGGACATTGCTCTACTTATTGCACCAAATAAAGACACGAACTGAAAGAAACTACTGCAGAAATAGCACTAAGAAATGTGAATATGAGACTTTCAGATTGTAGAGACTTTAGTTAACCTAATTAAGATAAAGGAACCTTAGTTGGCCTAAGGGAAACTCCCAGTGACGAAATTTTGAGGACACAGAGATTTGTGCTGAATACCTCTCAGAGAATGGAACTTGAAGGCATATTCAAGGGATTGACAGTATTATAATTGATTCTGATAGAGACTTCAATATAAACACAGCAGAGAAAAAAAATTAGACCATTAGCATACATGTCAGTATTATTATTGTGTATTTGCACATACTGTCGTGTTGAAAGAAGATTTGTTTAGTACATATATCATTCTCATATGTCATTTATTAATTTTATGTTTAAATATTATTTATAATTTGTAAATGCTTCTAAACAAGCAGTCTCCTGGCATTGATTTAAATTTTCCCATGAAATAATTGTCATTTTGTATTCAATTCCCCAAGTGCCTCAGCTGTACTGCATAAGTAATATTCTTGAACTATAATCTACTGTAGGCCACATTGCGAAAGAGGTGTGTGGAAATTTTTCTTTTCTACTTGAGAATTGTCACACATCTCCAGTGCTATGTAAAATGAAGTGATTGCTACAAATAGGACTCTTCAAGTCCAAATGTGCTTGATGTGCCCCAATTCTTAGCTTTCCCTTGCAATAACAGGGTTAATGTTTTGGAAAAATATATTTTAAAAGAAAACTGCAAAACTTGCTGCTACATCAAAAATCAACTTGGCTACTATTAAAATTATATTTAACAGAGTTGCCATATCCAAGCTTCTATTTTTCAGTTGGCTATACACAGATGTGGATCTAAAGGAGGAAGTGCGTGACTTCCATCTTGTCTTGATAATTTTATGTTGATTACAAATTATATAGATGGAAGAAATGTGAAATAAAGTGTAATGAAGGCCAAGAAAAGAAGGGGATAGCATAGTTCAATGGCTGAGAAAACCAATTTTGGAAGCAGAAAGACATGTTGAACACAGAGTTCCTCAACTTATTAGTGTGTGACCTTTGGCAATTTATAGTTTATTTCCTGATCCTAAAAAGATTACTAATACTCCTATATCATTGGATCGTTATGTAAACTAAGTCAGAAAGTAGCTCCAACATTCTTGTCAGTGTCTTGAACATAATAAGCATTCAAGTATTATTAGACTTGATCAATTATGTTATTACCTTTCTTCATAATAATAAGTAATCCAGTATTATTAGTTGTTGTGGTTATTATCATTATTAAGAAAAGAAAATAATTGATCTGTGATGGACAATACTCACTCTTGGCTAATTTCAACTCACAGTTTTCCTATGGCCCAGGCCTTACCTACGAATGACGAGTGTCCTTATGGAGTGGGAAAATTTGGGGAAATGTTTTCCCCATTGTGCTAGAAGATAGAGCTTTAGGATGAGCTAAACAGACCAGAGGAGTTAACCAACTCCTTCTTAAAGCAACCCTCCCCAAAGGATGCCTAAGTGAATGATACAGATTCATGCCAAGCCTTATTGGGAAGATTGAATACCATTTCTCTGATTTTTGCTAATGGTCTATAGGCCACTTGCTCCTGCTTCTCTTTGGGACCAGCCTTGTCTTGACACAGAATGTGAAATGGGAACTTTGTCAGGACACAGGTGATTAAAGTTTCTTTTATCAAAGTTCCTAAGTTTCCATTCCCAAATACCTGATGAGTGAAAATGTTTCAGAGAAAAAAACCCTTTATAGAAAAATCATATTCTAATTTCTAGGCTTCCATTTGTAAGCTGGGTGGCAGCTCTTTTTTAACAAGTATAGTAATGGTTACATAGGCACATTCTTTTGGGGCATAATTCTGGGGAAACCACAAGATTCCTGCCAGAACGACGCTTTTCTAGACAATGGAGACCAGTCCAAGTGACTCGCTTTTTTTTTTTTTTTTTTTTGAGACTAAGTCCTACTCTTGTTGCCCAGGCTGGAGTGTAATGGTGCGATCTCGGCTCATTGCATCCTCTGCCTCCCAGGTTCAAACCATTCTCCTGCCTCAGCCTCTCGAGTGGCTGGGATTATGGGCATCCGCCACCACGCCCAGCTAATTTTTGTATTTTTAGTAGAAACAGGGTTTTACCTCTTTATCCAGGCTGCTCTCAACCTCCTGACCTCATGTGATCCACCCGCCTCGGCATCCCGAAATGCTGTGCTGGGATTACAGGTGTGAGCGCACCGTGCCCGGCCTGAGACTCGCTTTTTAAGAGACAGTAGGGGATGGGGGGTTGGGGGACAATGGAGAGAAGATTCAGTGTGCTTAAGGTGGGAGAAAGTGAGAGGTAACATGGCCTCCGAGAGGGGGAACAGGAAGGAACCCTGCCGCCATCTGGCCTCTCCAGAGCCTTGGCTCCGCCCCTCTAGCCACTACTGATTGGCAGTCTTCTATCAGGAGTGCCATCTCGGCCACCATCGTTGTCAAAATAACAGCGGCTTCCATGCTGTACCGGAAGCAGTGCCGTGGAGACCAGACCTGACGGCGCGAGGCTAGAGGACGCCATGGCAGGCCTGAGGTACAGTGTAAAAGTCTTTGTCCTGAACGAAGGCGAGGAATGGAACAATCTAGGCACCGGTCAGGTCTCATCCACCTACGACGAGCAGTTCCAGGGCATGTCGCTGCTCGTTCGGTCAGATTCAGATGGGTCAGTCATCCTGCGGTCACGGATACCTCCAGACAGGCCCTATGGGAAATATCAAGAGACACTAATTGTTTGGTATGAAGCTGAGAACCAGGGTTTGGTGCTAAATTTCCAGGACCCAGCCGGCTGCCAGGATATTTGGAAAGAAATTTGCCAAGTTCAAGGTAAGGATACGTCTATCCAAACCACAGGGAACATTTCAGATGAATCAGAAGAAGACTCTAATGAAATGTCAGTAATTAGTAATACGGTTGTGCTGCCTGACTGTGAACTCAATACACTTGATCAAATTGCTGACATAGTTACCTCGGTTCTCTCCTCACCTATTACGGATAGGGAAAGATTGGCTGAGATCTTGAAAAATGAGGCTTATATTCCAAAACTACTGCAACTGTTCCACACTTGTGAAAACCTAGAGAATACTGAAGGTTTATACCATCTGCATGAAATTATCAAGGGAATTTTATCCCTCAACGAGGCATGTCTGTTTGAGATAATGTTTTCTGACGAGTGTATCATGGATGTGGTGGGATGCCTTGAGTATGACCCTGCTTTGGATCAGCCAAAAAGGCATAGGGACTTCTTGACCAACGATGCAAAGTTCAAGGAAGTTATACCAATAACTAACTCTGAACTTAGGCAAAAAATACATCAGACATACAGATTACAGTACATTTATGACATTCTTTTGCCTGTGCCTTCCATATTTGAAGATAATTTTCTTTCTACACTTACAACTTTTATTTTCTCCAACAAGGCTGAGATAGTAAACATGCTGCAGAAAGATCACAAATTTTTGTATGAAGCTTTTGCACAGTTAAAGGATGAGACTACACATGATGATAGACGGTGTGAATTACTATTTTTTTTCAAGGAATTATGTTCATTTTCTCAGGCATTACAGCCTCAAAGCAGGGATGCACTATTTGAAACGTTGACACAGTTGGGAATTCTTCCTGTTCTTAAAATCGTAATGATCAGGGATGATTTGCAAGTAAGGTCAGCTGCTGCAGTTATATGTGCTTATCTAGTGGAGTACAGTCCATCTACGATCCGAGAATTTATAATTTCAGAAGCTCAGGTGTGCAAAGATAGTGACCTTTTCATTAATGTAATAATTAAACAAATGATCTGTGATACTGATCCTGAGTTAGGAGGTGCTGTTCATTTGATGGTAATTCTCCATACTCTACTTGATCCACGCAACATGCTGACAACACCTGAGAAAAGTGAAAGAAGTGAATTTCTAGATTTCTTCTACAAACATTGCATGCATAAATTTACAGCACCACTTTTGGCCGCCACCTCAGAACACAACTGTGAGGAGGATGATATAGCTGGATATGACAAAAGCAAAAATTGCCCCAATGATAATCAAACAGCACAACTGCTTGCTTTGATATTAGAGCTACTTACATTTTGTATACAACATCATACATACTACATAAGAAACTATATCTTGAACAAAGACTTGCTAAGAAAGGCCTTAATATTGACAAATTCAAAGCATACTCACCTGATTTTGTGTGCTCTTCGCTTTATGAGAAGGATGATTGGCCTTAATGATGAAGCTTATAATAATTACATCATCAAGGGAAATCTTTTTGAGCCAGTTGTAAATGCTCTTCTAGATAACGGAACTCGGTACAATATGCTGAATTCAGCTATTCTTGAGCTATTTGAATACATAAGAGTGGAAAATATCAAGTCTCTTGTTTCACATATAGTTGAAAAGTTTTATAACACACTTGAATCGATTGAATATGTTCAGACATTCAAAGGATTGAAGATTAAATATGAAAAAGAGAGAGACAGACAAAGTCAAATACAAAATAATTTACATTCTGTACTGCAAAATATGGTAGTTTTCAGAGGTACCATAGAAGAAATTGAGCTGCAAGAAGAAATATGTTTTATGGAAGATGCAGAAGAAGTAGTTATGCCACCACTGGAAGATTACGATGAATTTATGGAGACCAGAGGAACCCAAGAAGGAGAAGCAGTTATGCCACCACTGGAAGATGACGATGAATTTATGGAGACCAAAAGAACCCAAGAAGGAGAAGCAGTTATGCCACCACTGGAAGATGATGATGAATTTATGGAGACTAAAAGAACCCAAGAACATGAAGACAAGGTAGACTCTCCCAAAAGAACATCTTCTGGTGACTTCAAATTCTC
This sequence comes from Symphalangus syndactylus, assembly GCF_028878055.3. Taxonomy (NCBI): domain Eukaryota; kingdom Metazoa; phylum Chordata; class Mammalia; order Primates; family Hylobatidae; genus Symphalangus; species Symphalangus syndactylus. The sequence goes on along the minus strand of NC_072447.2, from coordinate 41,555,631 downwards.
TTCATCTTATTCTGCTTGTGCTGCTATTGGAACAGGTAGCCCAAGTGGTAGCAGTGTGGTTCGTTTAGTGGATCATCCAGACGATGAAGAAGAAAAAGAAGAAGATAAAGAAGATGAAACATCCCACAAGAAGAAACCTCGTCTTAGCTCCTAAAATCTATATGGGGCACCCTCAACATGTGGCTCAACAAAAATTCTATAAACGTCCATGAGCTAAAAAGACTGATTCCACAAGCTTTTTCACGTGAACTTATAATGATAAATCACAGATATGACGAGTTAAGAGGGTTTAATTCTGTAAAAACAAAATTTCTCATAATCTTAAAAAAAATAGTAACCAGAACCTGGGTGATAAACTTTTTAGCAAGAAAGTCTTAAATTGTGGCAAGATTTGGGGGAGGAAACCATCTTTGGGAAGGAAAGTCTTAGTTTGGAATGGGGAAGAACCAGGTCGATAATGTTAATGTAGTTTTGTTCTAGAGGTAGATATTAGAAACAATAACAGTTCAGGTGGAAAGCCTACAGCATTACTTGTATAATGGTTCTAGCCATGGTATTCTTTCCTTCAGTTACCTTTTTAACACAAAAGTTTATGTTTATATGAAAAACAAAGTTAACTATAAAAAATGTTAGTCTCTTCAGACATTTCTGTAAAGATATAACAAAATTTCAGCTTATAAGTAATTGGAAGGAAGTAGCTTTCAGAGTGTACTTTCGTTCATTAAAAAAGCAAGCTGGATTTACAATGTGCAGTTATTTGTTTTTATTAAAACAATAGAAATGTATTCTCTCACTGTTCTGGAGGCTGGAAGTCCAAAATCAAGGTGTCAGCAAGGCCATGACCCCTCTGAGACACTGTATAGCATCCTTCCTTGCCTTTTCCTAGCTTCCTTCCGTGGGTGGCCATGGATTCTTGGAGTTGATTGGCTTGTAGCTGTATTAGTCTAAACTTTGCCTGTGTGGTCACATGGCATTCTTCTTGTGTCTATGTGGTTGTTTATATAACTTTTTTTTTTTTTTGAGTTGGAGTCTCACTCTGTCACCGAGGCTAGAGTGCAGTGGTGTAATCTCGGCTCACTGCAACCTCTAGCTTCCAGGTTCAAGTGATTCTCCTGCCTCAGCCTCCCACATAGCTGGAACCACAGGCATGCACCACTATGCCAAGCTAATGTTTGTGTTTTTTTGTGGAGACAGGGTTTCGCCATGTTGGCCTGGCTGGTTTCGAACTCCTGACCTCAAGTGATCCACCCGCCTAGGCCTCCCAAAGTGCTGGGATTACAGGCATGAACCACCGTGCCCAGCCTATTATAACTATTGTAGATAACAGATGGCAAACATCAGTCCAGTAGTATTTGCAAAATTTTCTCTAGGATCTTGGGAGTGAGTATAACAGAGTGCATTCTACTTCCTAGATATGTGACTGATAACTTTGAAGTCATTTCCTGATTCCTTAATGAAGTTTGTCCTTCTTCCCAAAGCAGCAAGGAAGTTTTAAATTGTAATTTATAGAGACTAACATACACAAAAAAATTGTGCTGAATGAAGCAGTATTTAATATCTAGAAACCATTTTGGACCATGAAGAAGTTATCTGAGTGTTAAAATCACTACACAGTACATAAAGTTTTTTCTATAAACGGGTGTAACATGAAAGGTGCTTTACTAAAGAGTGTATGCAAATATATTTCTAAAAATAAGTTGTAGTAAAGAATTAATAGATTTTATTTTTAGAGGAGCAATTTAACTGTGTCTGTTTTTCCCGGAATCACTTAAACTGAAAAGCAGTTTCTCCCATTTTGAAGATTTAGAATTAATATTAATTTGGGCTATTGTTTGAATGAGATGAGCTGTCTGTTTAGATAGAAAATGTAGTTTTCCATAAAACAGACATTTATTTTATATTTTAAAATACTACTGTACTTTTTTTTTACCGTTTGGTGATATTTATACTGAAATATAAAATTCAGGAATTAAGTATGACCCTGTAATTTCAAGAATAAAAGAGGCCATATTAAGTTTACTGTTGTTCCAATAGGAGACACAGCTTATGCAAAGCTAAAAGATTCTTCGGTTAAAGCTACAAAGGGAATATATTCCTAAAATGACAAACAATAATTGTATCAGATATAAAGTCTACTAAAGTCCATGACCTCTGGAGATATACATTGCAGAGAACATGATACAGTGGGGAAACTGCATTTTCACACTTCTCAAGCCATGCTAGTTAATTTAAATATTGTAATAGGATTATTCATGTTGTAATTATATGTCAGAAAAGGTAGTGTTAGAAGAGCATTTCATGTTTTCTATCTGGCTAGACTATCAAGGGGATGGTTGTCCCCAGTACACACATAGACAGAGTTTCGTTTTGAGAAAATATATACTTAAATCTTTATTATGGTGGAAGTAGCGCTGGTTCCTTAATAAAGCAGCTAAGTACAACCAGACAAAGAAGAAAATTTCTGTGTTTTTTGTTTGTTTGTCTTTGAGACAGAGTCTTGCTCTTTTGCCCAGGCTAGAGTGCAGTGGCATGATCATAGTTCACTGCAACCTCAAACTCCTGGGCTCAAGTGATTCTCTCGCCTCAGCCTCCTGAGTACCTGGGACTACAGGCATGTGCCACTGTGCTTATGTAATTTTTAAATTTTTTTGTAGAGATAGGGTCTTAATATGTTGCCCAGCTGGTCCTCAAATTCCTGGCCTCAAGTGATCCTCCCACCTCAGGAAAATTTCTGTTTTGATGTTATTTCTGTTTATTCTTCTCCTATCAGCTAGTTTTAATGTGCCATTTAAAAAATCGACACTGTAGGGGGAAAAAAGAGAATATTTGCATTTTTTGCTGTCTTTTTCCCAGTGAGTTTGTAAGGAAAGATGAAGGAGGACATAAATATAATGGGATGGAAAAATAAATAAAATGTTTTTGAAAAAAGGAGAAGAAAAGAAAGAGAAAAGGACAGGCATTCTATGGAGCTGTGTAACCTCTATGAGCCCTTGTCTAGTCTTAGCTACTTAATGTTAAGGAAACCAGCGTGACAAGCAAAAAGGTGCATAAGCAAATTGGCCATTAGATGGCATAACCTACTATTAAGGGAACATTTAAGAGGGCAAGAAAATGCAGAAGAGCAATCCTTACTGTCTACACAGTGAATGAAAAATTAACCAAAATGTTCAGTCTCTCTAGCCATGGTGAGTGAGAAGATACCATGTCAAGAAAGTTTAATTTCATCTTTAAATTTTCTAGAAGTAACTTCAAAAGGAACTTTTAGTAGGTTATTGATGATATGAAAAGAAGAAACATTTTGAAACTGGTCCTGTATTTACCATAAAATCCAGCTGAGCATTTTTGAAGAGGTGTCCTGGACTCATCAAGGTTTTATCTTTGAACACATGACTTCTAGTAACTTTAATGGCTTAGTGACTTTCTAAACAACAAAAAGGGAGAGGGTGATATAAAAGATAAAGCAAAAGCCTCATGTTCAGACAGCCCTTGATGATAATGCAAGCCCTGATGCTTACCAGTTCTGTGACCTTAGACAATTTACTTATCTTCTCCTCCAGCTACAATTTCTCCATCTTGTTTTAAAAATTAGAAACTATACGTACATTACCTGGAACATGTTTAGCACTCAAGAAATAGCTTTTAAAAATCATTAGCAGCCACAGCAGTAGTATAATTATTTCTAAGAAGATGAGGGATAAAGCCAGCTATAACCACTTATATCACAAGTTATGCCTAGAAATTAATAATCTTATATTCTGAATGAAATTGACAGCAACATAACAAATTAAAAATTAGAGTCAGTCCTGGTTGGAGGATAAGTCTATGTGTATGTATTGTGCCCTGCTGAGACACAACTGAAATAAAAACATAAATGTAGAAAGAAAAATAAACTCTCATATAGCAATGAAGACACTTGGGTAGAGTGAGGTCTGGCATGTTAACCAAGGAATGGGTGCTAGATGACAGGAGTGAAGAGTGAAATCGAAATTAGAGGAGTAGGAGCAGAAGTGGGGAGAGAATTGAAGATTTGTAAAAGTGACAGGAGTCACTAAGCCTTATTCCCTCCATGCTTCATCCCAGCAAGCAGAGCAGTCAACTAGAATGTATACCTAGATACCAGACCAAATGTCCTTTCCCTAAAGCAAATGAAATAACAAAGCTGAGGGCCCTGATATGGATGTTGCCTCAGAGTTAGGCCCTTTTCTTTAAGGTGTTGGAAGGTCAAAAATGCTGAAAGTTTACCACCCTTAAAGAACAAGTCACAGTGTTTTCAGGAAAGAGGCACATTAATTCCTGGCTCTTACCCAAGAAGTACAGTCTGAGAGTATAAATGGTGCCCTTTAAAAGAAAGTTTTTACAATTGGTAGGGTGGCCCTGTCCAAGTGGTACCTACATCAGTTAGGAAAGCAAGTTGAGAATGCTAGCAGCTAAACCTTAAGGTTCCCAGTTCAGTTAAAATAATTGAGGCTAGTCCTTGTTTGGGAGATTTGCTAAAGTGCAGTCAACCCAATATGCTTGTTTGTCCATGCTTAGCTTGGGGGCATGACATTAGTCTATTCCAAGGAATGACTGAGACTGAAGGTGAGGTTGACATCAATGCATGCACGTGTGTGTGTGTGTGTGTGTGCAGGAGCTGGGATCATCTCCTGTTGCTTCTGACAGACCTCTCTATAAGGTAAAGGGGAAAGGTGCTTAGACTTACCTGGTTGCAAGTGGCCAGCCCAGCAGTCAGTTAAATTGAAGGTCCTTGCAACTGTTTGGGAAAGCTGCACCAGAATGTTTTCCTTGGGGAGGAAGGCTCCTGAGGCAGTCCTGATAAACGAAGATCATTAATGCCCTTCCTTCTCCTGTACAACCCCAAGTACTAGGTTGTTGCTCTTCCTCTATCTCCACAATACCTGATTCTCCCATTCCAGGAACTATAACTTTGGTCTTTTTTTCAATCATATCCTACACTCACCCAAACCTTTCATCTAGAAGGATCAGGTGCAAGAGGGACAAGGCTCTTTTTATAAAAGGTAAATAGAATTAAGTTTGAATCTCATAGGTCCCATTTTTGCTACGTTGCTCCCCACAGGTATACAAATAAGGTTGGCCTGGGAAAAGAAATGTGCTCATGTCCAGGAATGGTCAGGACAGAATTCCAAATTTTCAAAATAAGTCTATATAATTTCCCACACCTTCAATACTAAACCATAGCCAGTAGATAGCTAAAAGAAAGTGATCTCTTTCTGGGGACAGCCACATTCAATGAGCAAGTTGTCTTACTCCTACCTAGAGTTTCTTAAATTTACCAGTATTGTTATTTTGTCCTAGATAATTAGTTGTGGGGACTGTCCTATGCATTGTAGGATATTTAGCAGCATCTATGACCTCTACTCACTAGATGCTAGCAGCACAGGCTCAGTAGTGACAACCAAAAATGTATCTAGAAGATGTTAAATATTTCTTGAGAGGGCAAAAATCATCCTCGATTGTGAACCACTGATTAAAAATGTGTGGAGCTCTACTTAAGGGCTTCTCTTACTATGTGGGTGTTGGGTCCAATTCCACTAGCCTGAGTCAACTTACCTCTTTTCCCTCTACTTGCAAGGGCCAAGTATACACAAAGGCCAGGTTCATAATGCACTGTTATTAAAAGAAAATGAAACTTGCTTAGGAATATAGAGATCCTGATCCTGCCTTTCATTAAAAGAGTGACTGAGACATATTATTCGACACCTGTGATTATCAGCTTTCTTATTAGTAAAGTATGGCAAATAACACTGTTATGGCTAAATTGTGTCCTGATAAAATTCATTTGTTGAAGGCTTAACCCCTTATACCTCAGAATGTGACTGTTTGTGGAGGTAGAGCATTTAAAGAGGTAATTGAGATAAGATGAGGTCATATGTGTAGGCCGTAGTCCAATATGACTGATAGAAGAAGAGGAAATTAGGACACAGACACATAGAAGGGAAGGGACATACGAAGACACATGGAGGAGGTGGCCATCAACAAGCCAAGGAGAGAGGCCTCAGAAGAAAGCAACTCTGATGACACCTTGATCTTGGACTTCCATCCTTCAGAATGGTGAGAAAATAAATTTCTGTTGTTTAAGCTACCAGTGTGTGATAATTTGTTATGGCAGCCCTAGCAAACTAATAAAAACACCTGGTAGGAAGAAGTTAAGAGTATATGTCCTATGAATACCGCATAATAATTATGATAAAGTGTTCACAAATGAGATACGACAATAGCCATTCTTTATTGAGCATGCATTGTATGTCAAGCACATTGTCCTAGGTGATTTTCCTACATTATTACTAATTTCATAATAAACGTGCAAGGTAGATATGGTGGCCATGAGAATGTGCCTTTTAGAGAGGAAGTATAATTGACTAAGGACCCTAAGCACTGTGCTCTGAAATCATTGCCCTATTTCCTCCCAAATCATGCTTCCTAGAGGCCGCTCCCGTCCAGTGATTAGCATGGCAGGAGTACTACAGCAGGCACATTCCTAGGAGTTGAAGGGCTTCTCTGACTGGATGTTTTAGATTGAGGGCTTTCTGAAGTTCTTCCTGAACTCCTTTTAGACTACACAGTGATCTAGGGTATTTCCATCATAGCTTCATTCCTTCCTCTTGGAGTCAGAATGCATCCTGACCTGATGACTCTCTCAGCCTCCTCCACCTCGCTCCCTATTGCCTCTCACTGTTATCCTCCCTGACAAAGTCCTTGTATGCTAAATCCTCACATGATGATTGTTTCCCAGAAAACCTTGATTAACACAACATATAGTATGACAAGCAGAGGCACAAAGAAGTGTGTGCCCAGAAATACATAACTACTACTAGCGGGACTATTCAGATATAAGTTTGTCTGACTACATAGACTGAGTTCTTTCCCCAGCATATATTGTGTCTCAAAATCTATAGTGAAAGTACATCAAATGTTTGAAGCATTATATGCACCTACCATATGTATTTGTTAATAATAAGGTAGCAATATGAAATCAACATAAGGTCTATGAACAATCTAAGCATATAAATAGTAAGTGTCCCTCTTTCTGCTTTACTTATGCTTCCAAAGGTCATGTTAAGCTAACACTGCTTGAATTCCCCTTCACAAAAACAGTACTCTGCAAACTATTTTCAGTACACTACAAAGAGGTAGCTGGTGAAATTTTAAGCCTCTGAAGCCAACATAGGTAAAGTAGCTAACTTTCATTACACCCCAAGCATTGTGCTAAGTACCTTATATGTATGGTGGGATACTTCAATAATAACAATGGAAGTACATTTCACCATTTCTCTTCATATATCCCTCATGCTAGAGTTTAGTTGCTAATTTGAGAAAAATGCTGGGAATAGGGGTTTACTTAATTTACCGAGACTAAGTTTCAGCCCCATTGAAGAATGGTGGTGTGAAATAGAAATTATGTCCAATTTTATAAAACTTAAAATTAAATATCTTGCACGACTGAGTATCCTAGCCACTAGACATGCATCAATTCATGTTTCTAACTTTCTATTGAATTGACGGTTTGCTTTCTTTTTGCTCTTTATTGCTTTGGAAGTTATTCTTCCTATTCTAATCTAGTAGTTAGTTACCTTTAAATTGTAACATGTACACTTCATCTTACATGGACTAAATTTAATTAATAAGTCTATTCTTCTCTTGGATAATAAAGAAAAATATTTTATATTCATCATTCCTCTACAGTATTGCATATGATTGCTGTTTTAATATATCTGACATGTTTAGCTATTGTATTAGTCCATTCTAATGCTGCTATAAAGAACTGCCCAAGACTGGGTAATTTATAAAGGAAAGCGGTTTAATTGATTGACAGTTCTGCAGGGCAGAGGAGGTCTCAGGAAACTTACAATCATGGTAGAAGGGGAAGCAAACACATCCTTCGACACATGGTGGCAGGAAGAAGCAGTGCTGAGCAAAGGGGGAAAAGCCCCTTATAAAACCATTAGATCTTGTGAGAACTCACTATAACGAAAACAGCATGGGGTAACCGCCCCCAAGATTCAATTACCTCCCACTGGGTTCCTCCCATGACATGTGGGGGGGATTATGGGAACTACAATTCAAGATTAGATTTGGGTGGGGACACAGCCAAATCATATCAACTTTTTTTAAAAACAAACAAACAAAACAAAACAAACAAACAAAAACAGAGTCTCGCTCTGTCACCCAGGCTGGAGTGCAGTGGTGTGATCTCGGCTCACTGCAACCTCCACCTCCCGGGTTCAAGCAATTCTCATGCCTCAGCCTCCGGAGTAGCTGGGATTACAGGCGTGTGCCACCATACCTGGCTAATTTTTGTATTTTTAGTAGAGACGGGGTTTTACCATGTTGGCCAGGCTGGTCTCAAACTCCTGACTTCGAGTGATCCACCCTCCTTGGCTTCCCAAAGTGCTGGGATTATGGGCGTGAGCCACTGCGCCTGACCCATATCAGCTGTTTTCAATGGAAGGGTTTTAGTATCCAAACTGTTGGAATCAGAAACAAACCAAATTTGAGATACATTATTTCCTGCCCTACTGCAATGACTAAATTGAGCAATTATGTGGGTACTATTTAGAGAAAACTGCAGAAAACTACTTCTGTTGGACAGTTACTAAGGCAACTGTCTGGAAAAGAAAGACATATGAATGGGCTGAGGAGCCTGTAAAGCTATTCAATAATATTGAAATGTTTCTGCCATACACATTTTCAAAGATACTCTACAAAATCCAAAGACTGTTTTGATCTATCACATTTGACAGTGGAGAACATACAGTATTTTGGTGTATTTCCAAAGATTGTGAAATATAAAGAATTGCAGATTTATTTCATTCCTTAAATAAAATATCCTGTGAAAAGCTATTCATATTTTTTTCTCAGTTTTGAGGATTACTCCTTAAAAGTAATTAAATTTTGTATAATTTCTATTGATACTAAATATTATGATGTTTAAATGTATAATAGATTGCATATTATGCAAGAAATCACACTATGATAGAGTTTAGAAAATACATCAGCTTCCTTTTGATAAATACATTTTTTTAATTGGTTTTATATATCTTCACTAATATTTTATACATAGGGGAAAAGTGTACGAGACACGGATTTGGAATGGCTTTGTGTCATTACTGACGGATTTTCTACCTATTAGGCTTTTAGATCATTCATATAACCTGTTTGAGTCTCAGTGTACTTATCTGTAAGACAATACTAATGCTACAAATAAGAATGTAGATAAAATTACAGAATGTTAAAATAACACTGGGAGGTTGATTAATATTATCTACTTAGTTAATCTGACATTGTAACAGTTTCTTTTTTATACTTAACGACTAGTGCAGTTTCATTTTTATTTCTCACATAAAATATTATATTAGGCTATATGGAGATATAACCCCATATTGGTACCCTGAAATTAGATTGTAAACAATGATTTATAGTAACTTCTATTTTTATTATTGCAAAGTATTCAACTCAGATGTAAAAGAATTGGCACATTTTTCTTTGCTTTTTTTCTTCCTGTCTCTCTTTGGAAATTATATGATGATACTTTAGATATAAATATAACCTTCTTATAAAATACCTACTGATCGGCCGTGGCAGCTCACGCCTGTAATCCCAGCACTTTGGGAGGCTGAGGCAGGTGGATCGCCTGAGGTCAGGAGTTTGAGACCAGCCTGGCCAACATAGTGAAACCCCTTCTCTACTAAAAATACACAAAATTAGCTGGGCATGGTGGCAGGAACCTATAATCCCAGCTGCTAAGGAGGCTGAGGCAGGAGAATCACTTGAACCCGGGAGGCAGAGGTTGCAGTGAGTGGAGATCGTGCCATTGCAGTCCAGCCTGGGCGACAAGAGTGAAATTCCAGCTCAAAAATAAATAAATAAACAATAAATGAAAAATAAAATACCTATTAATAAGATTAAAGTCTCCATTTAGCATTTCTGAAATCTAAGAAGTATCATCCCTAAATTTTGCTTAGCATCCATCCGTATCAGTTTGATGTACATGACTTTGGTGTTCCATGGATTTATATAAATGTACCCATAGCAAATTCATAATATAGCCATATTAGTAAATATTTACTTTTTGTCTTATCCATTCTCCCTCATCTTCCTTGAGAAGTATTCTAAATTTCTAATAGGAAATTCAATTCCCAATTCTTAGCAAAGCAGTTTGCCTCTGTGACAGGCTGAAAAATATATTCCCTAAAAAAATGGATATATATATCCATATTTATATATATATGGAGATTATATATATCTCCATATTTTATATCCATATAGATATCCTAATCCCTGGAGCCTGTGAATGTTTCTTGAAATGTCAAAGTCTTTGTAGGTGTGATTAAATTAAGAATCTTGAGAAGAGAATATTATCCTGGATTATGTGGATGGGCCCTTTATGAAATCACATGTATCCTTATAAGATGAAGTCAGAAGTAGATTTGATACACACTCAAGGGAGAAGATAATGTGAAGATGGAGCAAACAGAGATTTGAAATTCTAGCCTTGAAGACTGAAATGTTGCAGCCACAGCCAAGGACTGCCAGCAGCCACAAAAACCTGAAAGAGGCAAGAAACAGATTGCTCCCTGGGGCCTCTGGAGGGAGTGTGGCCCTATCGACATCTTGATTTCCACCCAGTGATACTGACTATTGGACTTTTGGTCTATAGAAATCCAAAAAGAATTTTTTGCTATTGTTTTATACCATCCAGTTTGTGGTGATTTGTAACAGCATCCACAGAAAACTAATACATGATGTAACAATTAAAAATACAAATTAAGCCGGGCGTGGTGGCTCATGCCTATAATCCCAGCACTTTGGGAGGCTGAGGCAGGTGGATCATAAGGTCAGGAGTTTGAGACCAGCCTGACCAACATGGTGAAACCCCGTCTCTAATGAAAATACAAAAATTAGCTGGGCATGATGGTGCACACCGGTAATCCCAGCTACTCAGGAGGCTGAGGCAGGAGAACTGCTTGAACCCAGGAGGCGAAGGTTGCAGTGAGCCGAGATCATGCCACTGAACTCCAGCCTGGGCAACAGAGTGAGACTCTGTCTCAAAAAAAAAAAAAAAAGTACAAATTAAAGTAATGAGACGTTATTCTGCACTTATGGGTAAAGATTTAAAATCTTGATGAAATATGGTGATGGAATAAAAGTTGGGTACTTTTATACTATTCTACTGCAATTTCTAAGTATGCATAGAAATAAACACTTAACCTTTGATTCATATATTATCTTCTTGGAATTTTTCCTACTAACATATTAAAAAATTTTGAAGAGACAAATGTACATTGATATTTATTGCAGTGTTGTTTAGAGTAGCAAAATCTGGAAGCAATTCAAGTGTCCATTGGCTGGTAACCAGAATTACACATTACAGCATAGTACATAAATATGAAACATCATTTTCCCTCAGTTTCAGCTAAGGTTCCACTATTGGAAAACAAAATGTAACAATATTTGCTAAAGTGAGGCACCAGTCCATTTATGCATATCATATAAACAAGTTATATGGCAGTGTGTGGTGGCTCACACCTATAGTCACAGAACTTTGGGAGGCTGAGGCAGGAGGATCACTTGCAACCAGGAGTTCAAGATCAGCCTGAGCAACATTGGGCGACCCCACCTCTACAAAAAGATAAAAAAGGGAAAACAAAACATAATAACGTCAGAGGCATTTGAACCAGAGTGACTCCATCTTGAATAGGGGCTGGGTAAAATAAGGCTGAGACCCACTGGGCTGCATTCCCAGGAGGTTAGGCATTCTCAGTCCCAGGATGAGATACAAGGTCAGCGCAAGATACAAGTCACAAAGACCTTGCTGATAGATAAAGCAGGATGTGGAAAAGAAGCCAGTCAAAACCTAACAAAAACAAGATGGCAACAAAAATGACCTCTGGTGGTTCTTAGTGCTCATTATATGCAAATTTATAATGCATGCTAAAAGACACTCCCACCAGACCAACAGAGCCATGAAATTTTACAAATGCCATGGCAATGTCAGGAAGTTATGCTACATGGTCTAAAAAGGGGAGGAACCCTCAGTTCTGGGAATTGCCCAACCATTTCCTGGGAAACTCATGAATAATCCACCCCTTATTTAGCATATAATCAAGAAATAACTATAAGTATACTCAGTGAAGCAGCCCATGCTGCTTCTCTGCCTATGGAGTAACCATTCTTTATTCCTTTACTTTCCTAATAAACTTGTTTCCACTTTACTGTATGGACTCACCCCAAATTCTTTCTTGCATGAGGTCCAACAACCCTCTCTTGAGGTGTGAATCAGGACCTTCTTCTGGTAACAGTAATATTTGCTAAAGCAACAGTCCATTTCTGCACATCATATGAACAAGTTATATGGCCAGGCACAGTGGCTCACTTTTATAATCCCAACCCTATGGAAGGCTGAAGTAGAAGGATCAGTTGAGGCCAAGAGTTCAAGACCACCCTGGGAAATATACCAAGACCCTGTCTGTACAAAAAAAAATATATATTAAATTAGCTGGACACAGTGGAAAGCACCTGTAGTCCTAGCTACTCCAGAGGCTGAGGTGGAAGGATGACTTGGGCCCAAGAAGTTGAGGCTGAGGTGAGCCATGATTGTGCCACTGCACTCCAGTCTGGGTGACAGCAAGACACTGTATCTGAAAAAAAAAAGTTATGAAGAAAATTTATGTGAACCTGAGCCTACACCTGAGACTATCAATGAGATTTAAATTGAAGTTAGGTGGCCAAGTGCTGTGGCTCACACCTGTAATCCCAGCACTTTTGGAGGCTGAGGCCAGTGGATCACTTGAGGTCAGGAGTTTGATACCAGGCTGGCCAATATGGTGAAACCCCATCGCTACTAAAAATACAAAAATTAGGCTGGCATAGTGGCATGCTCCTGTAATCGCAGCTACTCGGGAGGCTGAGGCTGGAGAATCATTAACCTGGAGGTGGAGGTTGCAGTGAGTTGAAATTGCGCCACTGCACTTTAGCCTGGGAGACAGAGCATGTCTCTGTCTCAAGTTAAAAAAAAAAAATGAAGTTAGGCAAAGGAAAAATTTATTTGCAGATGTTTGCAGTAGTACTCTGGTACCTTCCTCTTATCTCATGGTTACACATACCTCTTGAAAGGGGGTAGGGACAATGGTGCTTTTCATTGCTAGTCTAATGAGAGGTGCTTTGAGAAAACTAGTCGGAGATTTTGAAATGTGCTCCTTGGAGTTTAGGGGACAGAGTGTTCCAGTGTTTGACTCTGTAGGTGACAAGGGAAAACTTGCCCTTTACCGTCTGAGGTTTCCTCAGACAAAAGGCAGATTAATAAGAAAAATGGCAAACTTATTAATGTGCACAGGGGAGAATCACAGAGTGATTATCTCAACCCTCAATGAGATACAGAAGCTTATATAGTCTTTTTTCAGAGGGGAGAGGGAAGATGGGGAATATAGGTGTTTTTGAGGGCTAATAAATGATTCCTAGGGAGAATGAATAGAGCAGGAAAGAGAGATTAACTTGAAAATGAGTCTCTTTGGAAATTGAATGAGAATGAGAGACAGACATTATCTTGTGAAAGGGTCCATTCAGGTGTGGTTACAGTCTTCAGTTTTCTTTTCTACAATAGATAATAACAGGCAGGGAAATTAAAAACAAATGTGCTTCTTTGTGGGTCCATAAGATCTTTATATAGACAGGAGAAAAATCTCTCCTAGTGTTTGTTGATCACTAAGGGTCTTTAATTCAAAAAATACTCATTGTATCAGGAAACTGTATTTTGGGGTGAAGTATTTTGGTTTCTTTCAACTCTTACATGAGAATTTTTAAAAGGCTGTGGAATTATCCAGAGAGAAACAGGGTCATATTACAAACAAACTGCACTTCCACCTACAGAATGGTATGTTGATATTGATGGCGGCAGGAGATAGCCAAATGACTAGGCAGAGAGGGAAAGATCTTTGGAGGACCTCTAGCCTGCCCAGGTGATTGCGTACAGGCTGCTTGCCAAAACATGCCCACAGTGAAAAATTCTGTCCTTTAACACATGTGCGGTAAGGAAAATAAATCAATGTGGAGAGGCTCAGAGTAAGGGCCTACATGTGCACTGGGAGAATGGGGTGGAACCACCAGAAATTTGCACCTTATGCAGGGGAGGAGCCTGGCCTCTTCATCTCATGTGTGGTGGCCTGGTATTCAATCTGTGAGATGGGAGCTGGTTGGCAGGACCCCTCTCTTTGCTGAGAGCTCCACTTTTGCTTATAAATTCCATCCTCCTCACCCTTCAATGTATCCATGTGCCTGATTTTTCCTGGTTGTGAGACAAGAACCCAGATTTAGCTGAACTAAGGAGCAAAAAATCTTGCATCATTTTTGTGGCCTGTATGGGGACATGAGGAAGGGTGAGTAAGATGCAAACCAAAAATCTCTTTCACTTTCATTTCTGGGCCTTCTCATCCTTAGACCTTTTCTGAAGGCAGTGGAAACTGCCCCTCACACCCTGTCACTCTCGGGGGTCAGTAATGTCAGCCTCAGTCCAACCCAGTCTTTTCTATGGCATTTCCTTCTTTTTTGGGGACTGTAATAGCACCCATCTTTTCTTTTACAACATTGGGGGCATTCCATCCCGACCCCAACAGCTGCAGGCATGTGCTACATGGGACGGGTGGGTGAGCAGTGGCTCCCCTCTCCCCGTCCCTCCCCACTAGGACACATGGCCGTGTCTGCTGCATGTATGTGCAGCCTACAATGGCCACGCATGGCAGGACTGAGCCACAGCTGCTGCCTGGGCCCCAGGGCAGTCTTGGGGACCAGAGGCCTCATGCGGCTGGCTAGCCAGCGTTTCCTGCTCACCATCCCCTCCTGCCAGGTGGCCATGGAATATTTCCTCCCCTAGTTGAGCCAGGAAGGAGGAAGCAGGAATTAAAAGTTTCTCTCCCTGTTGGAAAAATCCATTGGCATAAGAATAAGGTTCTTCCCCCAGGCATCTTCTCTGCCCTATACTTAAATGCTTTTTTTTTTCTTTTCTCCACCCTGTCAGGAGTTAACTTTTTTTTTTTTTTTGAGACGGAGTTTTTGCTCTTGTTGCCCAGGCTGGAGTGCAATGGCGCCATCTCAGCTCACCGCAAGCTCCGTCTCCCGGGTTCAAGTGATTCTTCTGCCTCGGCCTCCCAAGTAGCTGGCTTTACAGGCATGCACCACCACACCTGGCTTGTTTTTTGTATTTTTAGTAGAGATGGGGTTTCACCATGTTGGTCAGGTTGGTCTCGAACTCCCGACAAGGTGATCTGCCCATCTCGGCCTCTCAAAGTGCTGGGATTACAGGCGTGAGCCACCGCGACAGGCCAGGAGTTAACTTTTATGCAAGAAGTTTTTTTTTGTTTTTTGTTTTTTTTCCTTTTTGAAGGTGTCTTGTTAGGCCAACTCATAGGACACCCTTTTTCCCTCCCTTGTTTGAGAAGGACACAATTCCACAGCTTCACCTTAGCATTTGGCTTATGATAAGGAGGCTACAGCCAGTCTGGTGAGGGGTACCTGGGACTTGATGAGTCCATGCACCTCCCTGAGGCAGTTCTTTTATTCCCAAACTCAATTCCAAGTTTCAGGTTGAAGCCTTAGGATAGAAAACTGGATCTGAGGAATCCAGAGGCAGATGACAACGGAAATTAAAAGGCATGGCAAGGGTGAGCATGACTAATTCCTGCCGATTAAGCGAAGACTTCTGTTTTATGGATAGAGGTGATGCTAGTATCCATGGCATAAATGAGATCTAGGGAACTCAAAGGCTACTGAGAGCAGGTGGAAAGGCAGCTGTGGGAGGCAAGCCACCCAGGTGCCGAGGCAAGAGACCGAGGGCACGAGCTGTTCCAGTAAAATAAAATATATAAAATAAGAATTGTTATACTAGATATAGATCTTAGATATGATTATATATGAATATCATTAATCATTAGTTTGTAGCAATTACTCTTTATTCCAATATTATAACAATCCTTGCTCTACAATCATAACCTAGGAAAAACCAGGCCATACAGAGATAAGAGCTGAGGGGACATAGAAGTCACCAGAAGACAAGAGTGCAAGCCTTCTGTTATACCCGGACAGGGCCACCAGAGGGCTCCTTGGTCTAGCGGTAACGCCAGCATCTGGGAAGAAACCCGTTGCCAAGTGGACCATGGTCTAGCGGTAGCATCAGTGTCAAGGAAAAACACCTGCTACTTAGCAGACTGGGAAAGGGAGTCTCCCTTTCCCCGGGGGAGTTTAGAGAAGACTCTACTCCTCCACCTCTTGTGGAGAGCCTGACTGATGTCAGGTCTGCCCGCAGTTATCCAGAGGCGTAACCATCTCCCCGTGATGCTGTGCTTCAGTGGTCACGCTCCTAGTCCACCTTCATATTCCATCCTGTACACCTGGCTCTGCCTTTTAGATAGTAGTAGCAAATTAGTAAAAGTACTAAAAGCCTCTGATAAGCAGAAATAATGGTGTAAGCTGTCTCTCTTTCTCTCCTCTCTCTCTCTGCCTCGGCTGCCAGGCAGGGAAGGGCCCTCTGTCCAGTGGACATGTGACCCACGTGACCTTACCTATCATTGGAGATGGCTCACACTCCTTACCCTGCCCCTTTGTTTTGTATCCAATAAATATCAGCGCAGCCTGGCATTCGGGGCCACTACTGGTCTCTGCGTCTTGGTGGTAGTGGTCCCCCGGGCTCAGCTGTCTTTTCTTTTATCTGTCTTGTGTCTTTATTTCTACACTCCCTCGTCTCCACACATGGGGAGAAAACCCACCGACCTTGTGGGGCTGGACCCTACAGGCAGCTTCTGGGTAAGAGTGGAGAATCTCACCCCCTAGGCCCCCTGTTAACATGGGTGAATGTCACATTGGCACTCATGGGCAGCATCCTGTCAAGGTTCCAGGACTTGGGGATAAAAGGATGGAAGAAGGAAAGAGGACGTTTTTTCTTTCTGTTGCTCACATACCCCAGGTATTCACTAGGAAGAGGAAGGAACCAGGGACCTTGCTCTCCTCTTTCCAGAAGTTGCCATTCATCTTCAGTCTGTACCCCTTTCTAATACATCCTGAACCCCTGGGACTCTTTTGAAAATGCTTTTTTTTTTCCTTTTTTCTCCTCTATCCTCTCTTCACAGATGGGGAATCGTGTCTCTGTGCTACAGGACATTCCCCTCAGATGCCTCCTCCAAACCAGGAAAAGTTAATTTCCCAAACCTTAAACCGATTGGCTTAGAATTGAGCTCAGGGGAAGGGAACCCAGAAGCCTGACATGCTGACAAAAGGATAAAAGTTTTTTTACCTGTCAGATTTTGGCCTCTCTCTCTCTGTACAAACTGGTAAAATGAATGATAAGGATCACTGTTTATATTCTCTGTAAAGTTTTGACTAATGAGATAGAATTTATAAAGTTGGCCTTAGGCTGTAGCCAATTCAATGTCCTTTGCATGTCTGTCTGTATGGTTCTGTCAGAAAGATGGGTACCTTGGAATGGCATATGGGCCTGGGACCTCATAAGCCCACTGATGAAGTCAGCCCAGCAAGTTGGCCAGTAATAAACTTTGCTGCCGGCCTCCATCTTGTTTTATGTCCTTGGAAGTGTGTCCTGTAACCACATGGCAGAACTTGGTTTTAGTTTCTGCCATTTGACAGTGGTGGCCTGGGTTCAATCCTGGCATGGAAATGAGTACTTTTGAGTTGATATCTATGTGACATTTGCTATTTGCTGATTCTCTTCCCCTCCATGAACAACTTCTAACTTCTTTTCTTAAATTTTCCTTTCTCTGAGTTACCTTTAAAGGTTCTAGATTTTACAAAAACTGCTTACCACCTCTTTGAAAATACCTCATACATTTGTGGTTAAGTCATAACCGTAATTGAGGCCTGTTGGTTTCACCTGTGAGGTTACTTTTGGTAAAGTTCCAACTCCAGAAAAATTGGCCACTTGGCATGGCTAAAGTCATGCAATAAGGGATTTAGAAGGATTTTCTTAAAGAGCCCTCAGATTGGCCAGGCACGGTGGCTCACGCCTGTAACCCTAGCACTTTGGGAGGCTGAGGCGGGTGGATCACCTGAAGTCAGGTGAAAAATTCCGTCCCTTAACACATGCACAGCAAGAGAAATAAATCAACGTAGAGTGGCTCAGACTAAGGGCCTGCGTGCGCACTGGGGGAATGAGGGTGAAACCATCAGGAATTTGCGCCTTATGCAGGGGAGGAGCCTGGCCTTTTCAGCTCATGTGTGGTGGCCTGGTATTCAGCTTGTGAGGTGGGAGCTGGTTGGTGGGACCCCTCTCTTTAGTGAGAGCTCCACTTTCACTTAATAATTCTGTCCTCCTCACCCTTCAATGTGTCCATGTGCCTAATTTTTCCTGGTTGTGACAAGAACCCAGATTTAGCTGAACTAAGGAGCAAAAAATCCTGCATAAATATGGGCTCAGAGAGATAGAAAATAGCTTGAAGCCATCTTAACAGGGACTTGGCCCAAAATAGCTACCTGAAAGAGAGATGGAGCTCCAGTCTGGAGAGTCTGTTGGGTGACCTAACAGACCCCAAGGAACATAGGAGCCATCACACACATCATGTGAATGAATTTCTCAGAAATTCTTAAAATCACCCACTGAGAAAACAAGCTATCTTTGAACAACTGCCAAACCCAGAGATTGCTGGCTGAATAAGTCTGTACTCTCAACCACTCCTCCTGGAATTGTCAGAAACTATTACTAGTTAAGAAAAGAAGTGTTTGTGGGAGACAGACAGAGAGAGAAGAGGGAGACATGGAGTGGGCTGCGGGGGTGGGGAGGCTCCAGTTCTCTCTTCAGGTTTCCCACCTTAAAAAGAATCAAGCTGGATTACAAAAGCACTTTGGAGGTTCATCTCTGGGAGTTCACTGGTCTGAACAATTTATTATTCAAATTAGATAGGTATATTGTCTAAGAAAATTATTACTATTACTATCTGAAAATAACTAGAAAAAGTTATAAATATTATCCAAGTGAAAAAGAGCGAGGAACCCTCAACAATAGCCAAAGAAGTTAGAGTCACAAGATGTTTAGTTTCCTGTAGAAACTTTAGATAACATCTTAACATATGTCCCTGAGTTGTTTTTTTTTTTTTTTTTTTTTTTTTTTGATTTGGAATTTTCTTTTTTTTTTTTTTTTTTTTTTTTTTATTATACTTTAGGGTTTTAGGGTACATGTGCACAATGTGCAGGTTTGTTACATATGTATCCATGTGCCATGTTGATTTCCTGCACCCATTAACTCGTCATTTAGCATTAGGTGTATCTCCTAATGCTGTCCCTCCCCCCTCCCCCCACCCCACAACAGTCCCCGGAGCGTGATGTTCCCCTTCCTGTGTCCATGAGTTCTCATTGTTCAATTCCCACCTATGAGTGAGAACATGCGGTGTTTGGTTTTTTGTCCTTGTGATAGTTTACTGAGAATGATGTTTTCCAGTTTCATCCATGTCCCTACAAAGGACACGAACTCATCATTTTTTATGGCTGCATAGTATTCCATGGTGTATATGTGCCACATTTTCTTAATCCAGTCTATCGTTGCTGGACATTTGGGTTGGTTCCAACTCTTTGCTATTGTGAATAGTGCCGCAATAAACATACGTGTGCATGTGTCTTTATAGCAGCATGATTTATAGTCCTTCGGGTATATACCCAGTAATGGGATGGCTGGGTCAAATGGTATTTCTAGTTCTAGATCCCTGAGGAATCGCCACACTGACTTCCACAATGGTTGAACTAGTTTACAGTCCCACCAACAGTGTAAAAGTGTTCCTATTTCTCCACATCCTCTCCAGCACCTGTTGTTTCCTGATTTTTTAATGATGGCCATTCTAACTGGTGTGAGATGGTATCTCACTGTGGTTTTGATTTGCATTTCTCTGATGGCCAGTGATGAGGAGCATTTCTTCATGTGTTTTTTGGCTGCATAAATGTCTTCTTTTGAGAAGTGTCTGTTCATGTCCTCTGCCCACTTTTTGATGGGGTTGTTTGTTTTTTTCTTGTAAATTTGTTTGAGTTCATTGTAGATTCTGGATATTAGCCCTTTGTCAGATGAGTAGGTTGCAAAAATTTTCTCCCATTGTGTAGGTTGCCTGTTCACTCTGATGATAGTTTCTTTTGCTGTGCAGAAGCTCTTTAGTTTAATGAGATCCCATTTGTCGATTTTGGCTTTTGTTGCCATTGCTTTTGGTGTTTTAGACAT
Organism: Symphalangus syndactylus; assembly: GCF_028878055.3. Lineage (NCBI taxonomy): Eukaryota > Metazoa > Chordata > Mammalia > Primates > Hylobatidae > Symphalangus > Symphalangus syndactylus. The sequence continues at coordinate 41,535,413 of NC_072447.2, read as the reverse complement.
GAAGTCCTTGCCCACGCCTATGTCCTGAATGGTATTGCCTAGGTTTTCTTGTAGGATTTTAATGGTTTTAGGTCTAACATTTAAGTCTTTAATCCATCTTGAATTAATTTTTGTATAAGGTGTAAGGAAGGGATCCAGTTTCAGCTTTCTACATATGGCTAGCCAGTTTTCCCAGCACCATTTATTAAATAGGGAATCCTTTCCCCATTTCTTGTTTTTGTCAGGTTTGTCAAAGATCAGATAGTTGTAGCTATGCGGCATCATTTCTGAGGGCTCTGTTCTGTTCCATTGATCTATGTCTCTGTTGTGGTACCAGTACCATGCTGTTTTGGTTACTGTAGCCTTGTAGTATAGTTGTTTTTCAGAAACCCAGACCTCAACCAAAGGGATTTACCGGCATGAAGACCTCAAATAAGGGGGAACTGAGGACTGCACTCTGACCTCCGTTCTTTCTTCTGAATTTCTTCCTGAGGAACCTGGAGGAAGTCACACCCATGAGCCAGAGTGAACATTCTTTTCCATTGTCCCCAAATATTGACTTGAAAGCCTCCATGTCAAGATATCCAGTCTTTTTAGGCCAAACCAATGTATAACCTCTGTGTTTTGATTTACGATTTTGCCTGTAACTCCTGCTTTTCTGAAGTTTTCCCCTGCCTTTAAAAACCCTTGCTTGCAGGTCATTGAGGAGCTCAGATTTTAATTGTGGGCTGCCCTATTCTCCTTGCTTGTTGCCTTGTAAATAAGTGCCTTCCTTTCTCCCACTGAAAACTTCAGTGTAGATGTTTGGCCTTGCTGCCCCAGGCAAGCAAACCCCAGTTTGTCTTGGTAACACAAGACAGAGAAGAGAATTCATAAAGTAGGTATGAAGACACCTTGGTAATGCTTGTACCATATTAACTTGTACCCTGAGCCTATTCAACAAGACTGTTAAACAAATTACAGAATAAAATTGATATAAACATGTAGACCGAGGAAAATATCTCAAAGATATATTTTTAAGTAACAAAAATGTAAAATAGATGCAGAAGAACGTGAATAGTAATATCCCATATATGCATTTTTATAGAAAGTCTTATTTTTTCTCTAAAAGAAGATAGAGAGGTTTGCAATGAGGATAATGACAAAGAAGAAGATAAAAAGGGGGAAACTTTTCTACCCTCGGCTCCTACAAAGTTGGAGCTTGCATTCTGTTTACACAACACAGGGTTTACTGCTTCTGCTTTAAGTACCAGGCCAATAAAAATAAAATTTGATCAAGCCCTCCGTAGATTGAATACTAGGCACCGTTCCCTCTAATCTTATTCAGTGATTCTTTACCAGCCTTGGGTAGTGTGTTCTTACATGAATCTGCTGACCAGTAATTAGCAGAATACTTGAGGGAGACCCTCTGCTGATCTCCAAGGTTCTTTCTCTGTGCAGCTCTCTTGTCTCCGATATGTTTTTTGAAGAACGATAACCGTGTTGGTCTTTCTAGATTGTCATCTCCATTCCAGAGAGCCTCCAAAGCCGTGCCATGCCTGGATTCTCCCTCCACATGGTATGCTGTGGCCAGGAAAGTCTCTCCAGGGAATAAACTCTGGAAATCCTAGATTTCCCCTTGTTTGTTTCCAGTCTCTCAGGAATCACTGTTCTTTGTTTCCTGATGTCTGTGTCTTCCAACTATTGTCTGTTTTTGGTTGTTTCACATGAGAGGATGAATCCAGTCCCTCTTATTCCACTCAAGTGACTCTGAAGTTTTAAAAATGAAACTAGCAGGCACATATATTCAATAAAATTCCAAACAAAATGCAAAAAAAAAGTCAAATCAAACATATGTCTTCCTTCTCATCCAGGAGGCTTTTGAAATGACTAAAAAATGGTACATCTCCAAAAGACTGACTCTCTTGTCTTCACCTAGTAGATGCCTTCTTAGATCTCAGCTAACTCTGTCAAGATTTATTTCCCTTATTTCTCACTTTCAAGACTCTGTATACCCACACTTCATACCGTATGCCTAAGGCACAACTTTATTTTTTATTTAAGTGACTGTTTGGTTTATATCAATTTTACTTCTTAGACTGTAAGTGCTATGAGAATAGATGCCTGGGCTTTTCATTATTCTTCTTCTTATTATTATTATTATTTACTTCCCACTCTCTTACTAGTGCCTTTTGTTATAGTGTTAGAGAATAAAGAACTGTGACTCCTAGGTATTTGAATTTCAGTAAGATAAAAAATAGATACGGTGACATTGATGGAGAAATTTGAACAGAGGAAAGATTGTCTCAGGAAAAACCATCAAATCTATTTGCTAACTGCTTCCCTATAAGAATTTTTCAGCATGATGCAAAGTTATTGTGAGGAATATAATTTCTGATATCCTGTAAAAATTATTATTTAAGATTAAACCATAGCATCACTTTTTCAGTAATGGCAAATAAAACTTGAATATCATAATGAGTTTATACTCATCATCATTCACTGAAACAGTATAACAACAAGATCTTTACATTAAGAGATGCTACATTTTTCTGTTTACTTCTCGAATATTGTCCTAATCTATTTTATATTTGAACATATTTTGTTGATTTCTGCTAGTAGAAAATTACCAAAAACTTAGAAATAAGAAAAATTGATCATTGCATGTTTTCCTTTTTCATACTGAAGTAATGTCTAAAAGATTCAACTTGGATTATTTCTTTAGGAAATTATACTTTGTTTGTTTTACTATTTATTATTTATTAGGGCCTTGGCTCTGTGAAGTTGCATGTTAACTTATAAATGGTATTCATAGAGATACGTGATTTCTTTCAGGTAGAAAAAATAATCCTAAAATATTTTTTTTTCCAGCAAGACATTAAACAGCTTTGCCTCAAACTTAGCAAATGTATTTCATCATGACTTTCTTAAACTGACAACATAACAACCATTTGAATTTTCCTTTGAACCAGCTTTACTACCTGTGGTTTTCCTCATTATTTCCCACATTATTGAGTTAAATAAATATTTGACATGTGTTCACTTTATAACTTTAATTTTTGAAAGTTATTCTTGCATAACACCCTATCCTATGTATGAAAAACAAAATACTGGATGTATATGGACTGAAATTTGAACATGCATTTTATGCATGTGGCCACAAAGATTTAAGGGGTAAAAATTTGTTCTGTGGATTTATTTTTGTTACAATGATGGTTCATCTAGAACTGATAAATACAATATTGTACATTATAAGTTTTTATAATTGTTAAAAAGTAAAGTTTTCTGAAAATTATACTTTCTAATGAAATAAAATGTGATAAAATTACCCTTGTTATTATCTGACAGCTAACATTACTTTTTGTTAATGGGTGTTAGAAAATATTAAACATTTTACAACATGAAATAAGAATTGATTGTAAAGGGAATAAATATTTCATAATATGAGTCAATAAAATAGGTTTTAACTACATTATTGAAAGCTTATACTAAATCTGAAAGAAACCACATAAAACTTTTATTCTTAAATTTTATCCAGTATGTCCTGGAAGTTTTCCGCTTGAAATCTTCCAGTTCCATATGATAGTGTAGCTATTAGGATCACTAACCAATATTGCTTTGGAAGGTGATTTTTCTTGTGGCTAATGACTCACTCTTAGGGATGAATATTGAGAAAAGCTGAAAAGAGTTGTTCATGTTTATGTATGTGGAAAAACGGCATTTTAGACATTCATGATTTCTTACTAAATCTTTACTCTTCTCTCATAGGACTCTCATTCAAAAGAGATGTGTTAATTAACAACAGTCTGATGGAGAAGAGACAGTCATTAAATAAAAATTATCATTACTTATACCATCTTATTTTTCCACATATCTGAAATCAGAATGTTACCAAAACACCAGGGGTTGAGTCTAGGTCCTGTTGCTCAGAGTCTGAGGTAATCCCAGATCTCTGTAACGAAGACGGATACTTGTTTATGATATACATGTTTAGTATTGCAATTTTATTAATGACAAACTATTTATAAATAGATTTCCAGTGTCTAAAGGACAGGAAGTTGGTCAAATACTAAGATTTAGAGTTAATCTATAGCCAGCTTTCAAATGGTAATGTAAATTTTATGGAAAATATGCAGAGTCTATATGAATAGACTAGTTTATGAGTCTATTCAGAGTCTTTATGAATAGACTAGAATAGTTTATTCATATGATATAGTTTATTCATATGATATAGTTTATTCATAAACTATAATCTCTTCTGAAGCATACATGGGAGCTTTGCATAAATGGAAACTATTTTCTTATATGGGAAGATTCAATATTGATTATCAATTTCTCCCATATTAATCTATAAATTCATTACAATTATAACAGGTTTACTTTTATTAATTAAAATAATTGAAAAATGTTATAGAAAAATTAAGATAGAAGAATTTCCAGGGGAAAATTACATAATAGAAATGAAGAGAGAATTTCTCCCCAGATATTAAACTACTAGTAACAGTTACAAAGGAATAGCATATTCCTTTGTAACTGTTGTCTCAGGAATAGACAGGAATAGATTGGAATACATTAATATACGACAATTAAGTTTTTACAGCAATTTTTATAGCAATATAGAAAACATGGATTTCTGTCATTGTCTCTCAAATATGATAAAGTATGAATCAGTATTCACTTGCTTACAGGAGTTTGAGAAACACTGTATTAAGAACTAAATGCTACAATTTTAGATTTCCTGGGTGATGTGTGACCTCATAGAGAAAGATAAACAAGAGCCCTGAAATCAATAGATAACATTTGACTCTAACATGGTCAATCTCAGACTGTTTAATAAATGGTGCTAGGAAAACCTGTTTGGTATATAGAGAAAAATAAAACCTGATCCCTGCTTTATCAAAAATAAAATGTTGACTTCCAGATGGTTTAGAATGCTACCTGTGAAAGACAAGAATAAGGTAAGTAGAAAACAATTTAAAAATATATATGTGTTACCTAAGGTTGGGAGAGAACTTCTTAAATAACGCTCAAAAGCATCAGTCAAGAGGACCAGAAAGGGACTGCTTTGATTGCATCATAATAAGGTTTTTTTTTCCTGATAACGGACCCCCAAAATAAATTTAACAGACAATAAAAGATGAGGAAAAGATACTTACAACACCTAAAACCAATAAAAATATAAACAGAGAATATAAATAGTTTAGCAAAGAGGATACCCAAGACGTGGATACATATATGAAGAGATCATCAAATTCATTGGTCATTTTAAAATGCAGTGAAAATAACAAGTACAAGTATGTAATACTTTACATTGGGAAGTAAGAAGAAGTAGCAAATTGCAAGAATTGGTGCAGATGTGAGAAATAGGAGCCCTTGTGTCCTACCATTGGGTATATTGAGTATTGCAAATCTGGATATAAATCTGTCAATAATTAATTTAAGGTTGAATGTATTCTATGATGTAGCACTACTACTGGGCACATATCTGGAAAAAATCCAAATGCCCACCAACAGGTGAATGGATAAATAAATTGTGATATATCCACAAAACGGAAAGATATTATGTTACATGCTGTATTCAGTTCTTAGGGCTGCTGTAACAACAAAGTACCACAAACTGGAAAACTTAAAAAACAGAAACTTACCGTCTCAGAGTTCTGGAGGCTAGAAGTCTGAAATCAAGGTGTTGATAGGGTAATGCTGCCCCAGAAACCTGCCAGGGAGAATCCTTTCTCAACTCAACTTTTTCCTGTGTGTGTTTTCACATAGTGTTCTCTCTGTGCATGTCTGTGTCTGTGTCTAAATTGTCCCTTTTTATAAGGACACCAGTTATATGGGATTAAGTCCCACTTTGCAGCTGCAGCACTTCAATCTCAACCTCTGCCATCACATGGTATCTTTCTCTCCTGTGTGTCTTTGTGTCTCTTTTCTTTTTCTTATAAGGACTCTAGTCATCATGTATTAAGGTTCAAGCCCCCTCCAGTATGACCTCATCTTAAATAATTACATCTGTGTATTAGTTTGTTCTTGCATTGCTATAAAGAAATATCTGAGACTGGGACATTTATAAAGAAAAGAGGTTTAATTGGCTCACAGTTCCAGGAAGCATGATGCTGGCATCTGTTCAGCTTCTGGGGAGGCCTCAGGAAAACTTACAGTCATGGAAGAAGGCAAAGGGGTAGCAGCACTTCACATGGCTGGAGAAGGAGCAAGAGAGAAGAGGGAGATGCGGTACACTTTTAAACAATCAAATTTCGTGAGAACTCACTGACTATACAGTAACCATGGGGGGATGGTGCTAAACCATTCATGAGAACTATGACCCCATGATTGAATCACCTCCCACCAGGCCCCACCTCCGACACTGGGAATTACAATTCACCATGAGATTTGATGGGGACACAAATCCAACCCATATAAATCTGCAGCAACCCTATTACAAATAAGGTCACATTCTGAGATATGGGGATGAGGACTTCAATGTATCATTTTGGAGGATAAAATTCAACTCACAGGACATACTAAAACATAAATGAATCTCGAAACAATCATTCTAAGTGAAATCTGACAACGAAGGGTATATATTATATAATTCTACTTATACAAAATTCTGGAAAATTCAAATTAATATTTAATGGTGTAAAGCAATTTAATGGTTGCTTAGAAATAGGGTGGCTTTAAGAATTCAAAGGAGGGATTATAAAGGGCCATGATAAAACTTTTGGGGATGATTATATGTAATTACCTTGATGGTCTCATGAGTGGGTATATATTTTAAATTTTATTAAATTGTACCAATTAAATCTATGCAGTTTATTTAATGACAATTATACCTCATTATTGTTCTTAAAAATAAGTGCAAGTTTTTAATGTTCCTAAAAAGTTTGAAGTATTATGCATTTCAAGATTCTAAGTTTTATGTAAGCTATGAAACGGTCATATAAAAGGAAGAGGTATGATGATGTATTAACTCACTGTTTACATATATATATATATTTATTTTATTTTATTTTATTTTATTTTGCCCAGGTAGACAAACTTGCTGGAGGGATAGTATGTATTATTTTATCAATAACTCTAAGTACCGTATAATTTTTTATTAATATTGTAATGGTCTACAATATAAATGCTTGGACCAAAGATATTCCTAACATATGTTCCCAGAAAAATTTTAAACCAACTCTACCCTCATTAAATTCAAATGAATGCCAGGCACTTTAATTGATTTTGCCTTTCAAAGAACAAAGCAGGTTTTACTATGTGAATATTAATGGTGGTCCTGGTTTAGAAATTAATTATTTCTGCACTCCTCCTTTTGTGTATGCATATTCCATCACAGTATTAGTGCAACAGTCAGGTGACAAGCTGTCTATTGTGCAACCTTTTAACCATCATGGCGGCAAAGGGATCCACTTATATTACAAAGCCAGAGAATGTTAACTTCTGTTGTTTTAACGCAGGGCATTATTTGGCAGTAAGTTTGCTCTTGACATTTCTTTTTATCCACCCACAAGGACTCAAGAGAAATGGAGAAAAGGAGTTTCTCCAAATCTATCCCCATCCTCTTATGTTTTCTCCCTATTCTCTGGTTACTTTGCTCCTTCCTCGATTTTTTTTCTTCTCCCATTATATTGAGACTCCATTCTCATTTAAAAGCAATATTTCTCCTGATATGGTAAAATTACAATAAAATGATGCATCACAAAACTTTACATTTTTAGTTTTTTTGTTTGTTCTTTTTAAAAATTATTTTTTTATTTTTGTAGAGAATTTTTATTATTTTTTAAGTTTTTTTTATTATTTGAAAGATTATATGGCAAGGTAGTATCAAATGATTAAACTGACAGCTTTAAAAAAACACCTATCATTGGCCCCTTTTCCATGATCCAGATAAAACTGTTTACTCTTATTTCAGCTTTCAGAGTTTATGTTCATACATGACATTTGTTACAGATAAACTCTATAAATGGTAAGTTTGCATTTATAATAATATTGCACTTATAATAATGGGAATAAAATGTGTAATTTTAGAACACATTTAATAACATGTTTTACAAATAAAAAATCCTTAATCACAAGCTAGGTTAGAGCTTAATATTTCATGTGAAAAATTATCGTTTTTTGATGTCAAAAACATCTAGCAATTTATAAAATAATCTAGTAATTTAGAAAAAGAGGAAAATTGTTCATTTAAGCTGATATTTTTCTTAACAACTTTTTATTTGGTAAGATGATACAGCCTTTATTCCTCATGAATCAAGACTAAAATATCAAAATAAATAAAAATTTCAAGAATAAAATATCTACTGAGCTTACGGTTATCTTTGTCAAGTACAGTATATCTTATAACATCGTTCATATTTAAAATGTCTTATATAAAGAATCCAATTTTCATTCTTTAGGATTCCCTTGAATAGGTGTTAGTTTTTTTTTAAGAGTAATTGATTTTTTTAAAAAAGTTAACATTAAGTAGTTTGGCTGATGAATCTTTACAGATAGCACGTTATATTTTATTTTAGAAGCCTTTTAGCTTTCTTCTATTTTCCTGGAGCATCAAGGAGTAGTTATTGAGCTAGTTGTTTTTCCACTTTCTCCATAGCTATATTTCAGTCCGACTTGCATGAGGCTTCATTCTTTACCAATTTTTGCTTCCTTTTAAATTGATGCTTTATGGCCAACTTATTTTGTGGGCACTTCCCATGATGAAAACATACATAGTAAATTGTTATTGCAGAGACTTATATTGTGATTAAAATGGTGAAAGATCAATGTATGCATGCTTAAATGTCACCTCTGAAAAAGGTGACATTCTTATTCTAGCATCCCTCTTCATAGGCTAGTCAGAATTATTTACTCCCTCCACTGAGCCCAAGTTTGTTCTTACTATGCGTTTAATGTCTTTCATTTTTTAAAAATTAGTTTTATATATGCATGCCTTTCCTGTAGATACCAAGCTTCTTACAGACTAGGTCTAGATTTTACTAATATTTATATGCCTAACAGATAGGAGATCATTAATAAATACGTATTGAGTTAATACAGAAATACCCCCTTGGTCTCCATACATACATATCCATTAATGACACCCTTTGATTGTTATAAATATATATTATTTTAATGCATATATTTTTTCTCCTTTCATGGAGTTTCAGTCAGGAGTTGGGAAGGTACATGTCCTGTGTCTGACAGTGAACATGTTTTCACAAAATATATTAATAAAATAGAATTTTGCAAGGTAAATATTTTTTCTAGATTTATATTCAAAATACATGAAGGCCAGACATGGTGGCTCACGTCTGTAATCTCTGCACTTGGGATCTCAGCACTTTGTGAGGCCAAGGTGGGAGGATCACTTGAGCCCAGGAGTTTGAGATCAGCCTGGGCAAGATGGCAAGACCCTGGCTCTACAAAAATTAAAAACAAAATTAGCTGTATGTGGTGGCATACATCTATGGTCCCAGCTACACAGGAGGCTGAGGCAGGAGGATTGCTTGAGCCCAGGAGGTTGAGGCTGCAGTGAGCTGTGATCATGCTACTGCACTCCAGCCTGGGAGACAGTATGAGACCCTGTCTCAAAAAATAAAATAAAATATATGGAACAGGGAAAGAAATGTATGTATAGAGAAAATATAAGTAAATATGACAAATGGCTTCATAAGTAGTCTACTTTTAATTATTGCTAACTTGGATATGTCATTTCAGAGAATAAAATATATGGTATATATCTTTGCAGATGCAAAGCTCATTCATGATACATGTAATTTTTTTCTTTTTTGTTTTTTTCGAGACAGGGTCTCACTCTGTTGCCTAGGCTGGAGTGCAGTGGTGAAATCATGGCGCACTGCAGCCTAGACCTCCCGCACCCAAGAGATCCTCCCACCTAAGCCTTCTGAGTGGTTGTGACTACAGATGCACGTTACCATGCCCAGCTAATTTTTTTTTTTGAGACAACTTTTCATCATATTGCCCAGGCTGGTCTCAAACTCCTGCTCCTGAACTCAAGCAATCCACCCACCTCAGCCTCCCAAAGTGCTGTTCTGGGATTACAGGGATGAGCCACCTCACCCAGCCTTCATGATACATGTAATCTACTGAAAGTAGTGTTTGTGTTTTCATGTGTGTGCATATAGTTTTATTTATGAATACAAATCATGGAATTTGCAATTTTCCAGTAACAATGAATTACAGAAATTAATCATGCTGTGTTATGGCAGTTATAGTGTAATTTTGAATTACACACCCTGTTGCTTCATCATGTGCTTGAATAAAGAATATGACTATAGTCATATAGATATGCATTATTTTCTTATCCACTCCCAGAAGATAAGTATAATGTTATCATTTTACACATATATAACATTATATACTGCTTTTCTATAATCTCTTTTACCACACAAACTTCCTTACCCAGTGTTGTTTAAAATGGTGAAGAGTCATTTGAACCTTTGGATATTTAGGAAAATACAGTGGTCATTTCATTCTCTTGTCCTAACCTCACTACAGGATACAGGGAGTCAAAGCTGTTCTTACGTCCTCTCCACAATTCCTTTCCCAGACACACCCTAATTTCCTTCTCACCCAGAATAGAAATAAAGACTTTTAGAATGTATTGGGATTGATGTTTAGAGCTCCCGTAGACTGGTGGACTTGTTTTCATTCTTCTCTTTTATTCTTTCTTTTTAGTACTTTTTATTTTTAAATCCTAAAAAAATTTTTTTTAAGAAACATTATGCTTGTATGTAGGGAAATTGATTTGAAATGCCCGGGGAGGCTGGATATAAAACACATCAGGGGGGTTTTGGTGGTGGTGTTAAAGAGAGGTCTTGCTATGTCCCAGGCTGGTCTTGAACTCCCAGGCTCAAGCAATCCTCCGGCCTCCCAAGCAGCTGGGACTACAGGCACACCACTGCACCCACCTAAAACAATTCAGTTTTGTAGCAAATGAAGGAAATGACTAAATGATTTCTAAGTCAGCCTGGAGCAGAGTACCCACCTAAGAGGTGTGCCAAAGGAAAAATCCATATCAAAACCAATTTTTCTGTTGTCAAATGATGATTAAATTATAATGTTAATTCAGGGCAACCTGTAATATCACTTTTTGTTTGTTGTTTATAGGAAGAAAGGGAACCGTCATTTAATGATCATCTATTATGAAACATGATCTGTGCATTAGAAGTGTTGTGTGGCACTAATGTGTGGACTAATTTATGAAACATTTCCAGAAAATGAATAGCTCTGGCATGTGGGTGGCCACTGGCTCTTTGTGACATACCTGGCTGCTGCATTACCCCCACCCCACCCCTTTTAGTCCACTTGGCCAGGATCCCCATGATTGGTGGCCAAGTTTGTCCTTTGCCCTTCACTCTAAGAACTAAAGGGTAGGCTTGTGACATATGCCGCTTAAGGCGACTTCGGGGCTCAGGTTAGTAATGGACCTGCTTGGTGACACACTTTCCCCTGTGCACACTACTGAACTCTAGAAATTCCTTAATATTTGAGAACTTCCTATAAGAATGAATAACCTGGACAATGAGTAGCTGAATTGAATGTCAAAACATTTTACAAGCATTCAGACTGGGATAAGGGTAAAGCTGAGTGCATTTATTGTCCATTGATTCAGTGTCACTGTATCGAAATAATGATGTTTTTTATTGGAGGCTCCTTTTATTTCCTACTACTCCTAACTTCATATTCAACTCACTGAAAATTTTAACTGGAGTATTTTGAAGTAGATTTATGTTACTTTATATCCTTTCTGTCTTTTTCTTAAAAAATTACATCAACATGGCTAGAACGAACCTCCCTGCTTCTGTGGACATTGCATACAAAAATGTGAGATTTCTTATCACACACAACCCAACCAATACCTACTTTAATAGATTCTTAAAGGAACTTAAGCAGAATGGAGTTACCACCATAGTAAGAGTATGAGAAGCAACTTACAACATTGCTCTTTTGGAGAAGGAAAGCATCCAGGTTCCGGACTGGCCTTTTGATGATGGTACAGCACCATCCAGCCGGATAATTGATAACTGGTTAAAACTTATGAAAAATAAATTTCGTGAAGATCCTGGTTGTTGTATTGCAATTCACTGTGTTGTAGGTTTTGGGCGAGCTCCGGTTCCTAGTTGCCCTAGCTTTAATTGAAGGTGGAATGACATATGAAGTTGTAGTACAGTTTATCAGATAAAAGTGACATGGAGCTTTTAACAGCAAACAACTTTTGTATTTGGAGAAATATTGTCTTAAAATATGCTTGCACCTCAGAAATCCCAGAAATAACTGTTTCCTTCAGTAAAGGGTCAGGGGGCTTCCTAATGCTATGGCCTTGAGAGTGAAACTTGAGATGGAACCTTATTCATTTTATACATTAGCTAATACAGAGGCTTGGTGAATACTAAGTCTAATGAAGCTTATATAAGAACCTTGAAAAGCAGTTTTAGAAGCTCCCAAGCCTGTCAGATTTGGAACCTCTGTATTTGATGTTATTTTGACACTTAATAAAAATTTCTAGCTCTTCAATATTTAAAAGGTGTTCTTCATTTGTATCAATTGTATCTTATCAAGATATAAAACATTTAAAGAAGTGAGGTGCCAAAATGCCCAGAAGAATACTCATATACTTTTAGTCTCATAGAGACCTTAGGGATACATTCCTTCAGTCATTTAAACTTTGAAGGGAGGACCCATATGGCCATCTGCTCACTTTGTGTGTATATTTTGCACATTCAAATTGATATATAGAAGTGTTTGTACAACCATTGATTTTGCTGCATTTCTACAATGTCTTAGGTGATTAATTTGTTCCTATAAATTTCATTTTTGTTCTGTTATAAAAATTTCCATCCTGAAAAATCACACTTATCTCTGGTTGATAGTTCAATCTACATTGCACAGACTCACCTGTCTTTAAAGTCTCCAGACGAAAAAGAGTTGTGGTTAATTTGAAGTTTGCACTTTGGGGTGCAACTTACAGAGAGGGGCTGAGAAAATAATGGGAGGGTACTACTAAATATTTCTAGTAAAATATTTTCTTTGTCACATATAGCAACTATTTTAGTAAATGTTTTCAATTTAGTAAGTATTTTTAAAAGGTGAAATACTTTGTTATTGTAGCTACAAATCTTATAATATTCTAGGAATCCTGTAATGTTTTATTCTTCTATACCTATTAGAAGTTGTTTACCAAGTATTACTTGTATTGGAACTGAATTAACTTGTATTCATTTATTTAATGTAATAGGGAGAAGAGTAAAAAATTAATATCACACAGAGTTTGTTTCAAATAAATATCAATATTCATAATAATTCTCTTTAAAGTGATATCACATCATGTTGCTACCAATATCAGTAGGACAGCCAATGAAATATTCTACAATGAATATTTTTGTAAAAAAAGGAAGTCTCATTTTACTAGTTGAAATATTATTTGTGTATTGAATAGTTTCTAAACCCTAAACCAAAAGAAAAGCCTCAGAACCTCAAGGGAGGATACAATCATGTACTGACCTTCACATGGTAACATCTTATAAAGCATTAATACAACTTAGTGAAACTGCAAGTACAGCAATAAGTATAAACAACCTCAGGAGCACAAAGGTGGAACTTAGCAATCACTCCTTATGGTAAAAAGAGTAATCAGACAATATTTACAGAAAAGGACAATACCAAGAAAGGATAGTGTAGTATGTAAAAATATCGATCCTATTGTTCGTTTTCCTTTGATAGAAATATTATTCTACCCTCTTAGCAGGGTATCACAGTGGTTGAAGTGTATTTTCCTGCTTTATGAATTTGTCCTTGGCCATGTGTTTTGCTTTAGCCAATGGAATATTAGTTGACGTGATGGAAGCAAAGTTTTGAAATGTTCTAACAAAGTTTGGCTTGTCTTTCTTGACATTCCTGATCTGCGTGAGAAAAAATACCCTAGGTATCTGCTGTGCCTGTAGTTGGAGTTGCAGAATCAAACATGTGAAGCCTAATTAAACTTGGCCTATTACCTAGAACCAACTCCAATTGAGCTACAAGCTACTAGCTAAGCCAATCCTAGATGAGTCAAAGCCTACATCACTGAGAAATTGACACTTTTTGCTAGGAAGCACTATTGCAGCAATAGCTAAGTAGTACAGTTAGCCTTTCAACAACTTGAATAAGATTGTGAAATGCAGAAATAATAATTTATGAACATTCTGAAAATCCCAGGTTAGATTAATTTATTGCACTTTATTATTCCTAAAATTTAAAGTATGAAATGATTTAGTATACTTTAATACAAACTTTACATTTATTTGAATGTATTTGAAATTGTTTTCTAAAGGTCAAAGGTCATGTCTCAGTTTTCATTGTATGTCAACACTTCACACAGTGCCTGATATAAAGTAATGGCTTGAACTTCATTGAAATAAACTAATCTGGACACTCTAAAACAATAATCTATAATTGAGCTTGAATTTAAATTGATCATTGAACTTAATCCAGTATAAAGTCTCTGAACTTAAAGATTTAATATTTTTTGGTCCATGCTATAGTCAGCAGGCTTTTGTTTAGTTTTGTTTTAATGTCAGGACCAAAATGCTTGCCAAACTATAGTGTCTGAACTGAAGTTGTATTACTATTCCTCAAAATCAGAACACACTATGATAAATTAGTCTACCAGCATATAGTTAAAAAAGAGCTAAACATAGGATTTCCTGGTGCGTTTTTCTTCAACTTTTTTCTTCTTTTTCAACCAGAATGTAGAGTGACATTGTTTCCACCTAGTATAGGTTCCATATTTAATGACAAACTAAAAACTGCTCATATGTTTTTCTTTTTGTAGGCAAGTAAGCAATGTAAAGCAACGTAAAAGTAAAAATTATTCCCAATTGATTCTAATAGTGGTAAAGTATAAATATATTCATAAATGCTATTTTTGTCACCTAAATTAACACCAAGACTACAAATTGCCGGGCGCGGTGGCTCACGCTTGTAATCCCAGCACTTTGGGAGGCCGAGGCGGGCGGATCACGAGGTCAGGAGATCGAGACCACAGTGAAACCCCGTCTCTACTAAAAATACAAAAAAATTAGCCGGGCTTAGTGGCGGGCGCCTGTAGTCCCAGCTACTCGGAGAGGCTGAGGCAGGAGAATGGCGTGAATCCGGGAGGCGGAGCTTGCAGTGAGCCGAGATTGCGCCACTGCACTCCAGCCTGGGCGACAGAGCGAGACTCCGCCTCAAAAAAAAAAAAAAAAAAAGACTACAAATTGACACCAATGCAATAAACAACTGGACAAAATGGAGATTGTAAGATTTTATTGTATATACATTCTTGCTATGATAGTGTTAGCTGTCTTATTGCAAATTTTTCATAATCTATTTTAACAATAAAAAATATGAATAATTCATTGGAAATAATGCCTAGATTTCAAATTAATTCTGCTTGAAACACCCATATACTATAATTGCACATTTGATATATCTTAAGACTTTAAAAAATCAATTATTTTCTCCTTTCCTTATCTATCTTGGATTCCTGTAGACACTAAATTTGTTTGGTCTTTTTCTGATATCCTAAACTGATATTTCCTTCTGAATACAAATATTCAAGTTTCCAGAATTAAATATCAACTTGTTTCAGCTGTGCTATTCTTCCAAAATGTTTAATTGGAAGGTTATGTTGAAAATCAAATTTCAAGGGCAGGTAAGAACTCTTTCTGAATTTAATAAGAAGGTATACAAGTAAACCAAAATCACTGATGCGTTACGTCATCCAGAAATACATATGGAAGTATCTAAGAAAACATATATTTTTAATATATTTGGCTTGGTGTTCATGTTTGTGTGTATTTGTGAGTTTGAGTTGGAGCTTGTGTTACGTAGGGAAGTTAAAAACAGTAATTTCAACTACATTTTATCAAAGTATCTTCTCTTTTGGTAGATCTATCAAAATTGCAGTAAATTTGCTCCATTCAGAGTCTATTTTATATGATACAATGATGCAACAATGGAGAAGGAGAAGGAGAAGTGGAGTAGTGAGGAATTCTGGAGTTATATATTCTTTTTCTGATATTTTATTATTTTAGAACAATAATTGTGTTGAATTAAACTTAAGTTTAATTTCTTCAAAGTTGTTTTTGAAAATTTGTAAACCCTTCTGATTGAGTCATTAGCAGTTATTTTATCCTGATATAATTCCATTACGTACAAGATTATTTACAAGTATAAGTAACTTTGGGACAGATAACTCTCCCTTTCTCTCTCTCTCTCTCTCACACACACACACACACACGACTTCCTTAAAATATTTTTGCCAATTCATAACACATCATAATGATCTATTGTTAGACAGCTTTATTGCAGTGCTTTACATGTATATAATACGCTGTAGCACAAAGTCAGGTTCAATGTTATATCTTTTTTGTTTTTTAACTATACAGTTCCCTATTTATAATACATGAGCTGCAGAGCTAGCATCACTTTAAGGAACATAAACTTTCCTACTTCTTTGGCAAGTTTAAATGCTGTGATCAAAGCCAGCAACTATTCTTCCTTATTAAAATGTATAAAGGCCCTATTTGTTTCCATGTAGGTGCTTACTAAATTAATCTTGGTTTTATTTAGTGCCAAAATATGAATATGTTAGTGTCTCTCCATATTGGTACCTTATACAATTGAAGGACTAGGTATAGTTCTTCCTGAGGAAAAGTGAAATGTAATTTTGGTAGAACTATCAATTTAGGAAATTAAGTCAGGTATAAAACTAATGTAAGTTTGTGTTTGGTGCAGTTTGCTTTATTGGAAACATGGAGGAAATGATTAATTGAGCGAAAGTAATGGTTGTACCATGCAATATCACTTGCCTAATATTACAACTACCAAATACCTTAACAGAAGGACAAAATATAAGCAACATCACTGTGAAATTCTTTAATGCTTTATGGTCTGACTTTTGCATAAATTAGGACAAACCTATTTATAAAGGATAGGTCAGTCTGCCTCCATATATATACTGAATTCTATGTTTGTCTTCTGGATTAAGTATCAGAAAGCCCTTCTAATCAAAGTGTAAATTAACATAAGTCCCTAAGAAGCCATCATTTTACATACAAATAGTTGAATTGATGTGCACTCCCCTCTTCAGGGTCTCAGTTTTTTTCAGTTTTTAATTTTTAATTTTTTGAGGTACATAGTAGGTATATATATTTACAGGGTATATGAGATGTTTCGATATGGGTATGCAAGGTGTAATAATTACATCATGTAAAATAAGTGTCCATCCCCTCAGGCATTTATCCTTTATGTTACAAGCAATCCAAATATATTATTTTAGCTATTTTAAAATGTATGATTAAATTATTATTGACTATAGTCACCCTGCTGTGCCACCAAATACTAGGCCTTATTTATTCCTTCTATATTTTTGTACCCGTTAACCATCCTCATCTCCCCTCAACCCCCTTCAATACCCTTCCCAGCCTCTAATAACCATCCTTCTACTCTCTACATCCCTGAGTTCAATTGATTTGAGTTTCAGATCCCACAAATAAGTGATAACATGTAAAGTTTGCCTTTCTATGGCTGGCTTATTTCACTTAATATAATGACTGCCAGTTCCATCCATGTTGTTGCAAATGATAAGATCTCATTCTTTTTTATGGCTGAATAATACTTCATTGTGTGTATATATACACATTTTCTTTATCCATTCATTTGTTGATGAACATTTAGGTTACCTCCAAAACTTTGCTATTGCGAATAGTGCTGCAGCAAACATGGGCATGCAGATATCTCTTCAATTCACTGATGCCCTTTCTTTGAGTATATACCCAGCAGTAGGATTGCTGGATCTTATGATAGCTCTATTTTTAGTTTATTGAGAAACCTCCAATCTGTTCTCCATAGTGATTTTATTAATTTACATTCCCACCAACAATGTACCACAGTTCCCTTTTCTCCACATCCTCACCAGCATTTCTTATTGCTTGTCTTTTGGTGACAAGCTATTTTAATCGGGGCAAAATGGTATCTCATTATAGTTTTTGGTTTGCATTTTTCTGATCAGTGATGTTGAGCACATTTTCATATGCCTGTTTGCCATTTGTGTGTCTTCTTTTGAGAAATGTCTATTCAAATCTTTTGCCCATTTTTTTGATTGAATTATTAGATTTTTTCCTAAAGAGTTGTTTGGGCTACTTATATATTCTAGCTATTAATCACTTTTCAGATGGGTAGTTCCCAAATATTATCTTCCGTTCCCATGTTTTTTGGTTTGAAGTTGCCATGAAGCTTGCAAATACTATTTTATAATCCATTATTTTAAGCTGATGACAACACCGTCTGCATAAACAACAACAAAATTAAAAAAAAACACCAAAACTCTGTACCTTAATTTTGTGCCACTACTTCTTAACTTTTTCCTACTTCTATTTATGTCTTTTTTTGTTTTTTGTTTTTTGTTTTGCTTTGTTTTTGAGACAGAGTCTCACTCTGTCACCCAGGCTAGAATGCAGTGGTGCAGTCTCGGCTCACTGCAACCTCCAGCTCCAGGGTTCAAGCGATTCTCCTACCTCAGCCTCTGGGGTAGCTAGGACTACAGGCACATGCCACCAAGCCCAGCTAATTTTTGTATTTTTTTGTAGAAACGTGGTTTCACCATGTTGGCCAGGCTAGTCTCAAACTCCTGACATCAGGTGACCAGCCTGCCTTGGCCTTCCAAAGTCCTGGGATTGCAGGCATGAGCTGCTGCACCCGGCCACTTCTACTGATATCTTATTGTACTGTCTTGGTCTTGAAAAGTCATAGTTATTATTTTTTAATGGTTGATCATTTAGCCTTTCTACTTAGGGTAAGCATAGTTTACACAGAACAGTTACAGTGTTACAGCATTCTGTGTTTTTCTGTGTACTTACTATTACCAATGAGTTTTGTGCCTTCACAGATAATTTTTTATTGCTCTTTAATATCCTTTTCTTTCTAATTGAAAAAACCCCATTATCATTTCTTGTAGGACAGGTCTGATGTTCATGAAATCCCTCAGCTTTTGTTTGTCTGCGAAAGCATTTATTTCTCCTTCATGTTTGAAGGATGTTTTTGCCAGATACACTATTTTGGAGTAAAAGTTGTTTTCCTTCAGCATTTTAAATATGTCATGCCACTCTCTCCTGGCCTGTAAGGTTTCCACTGAAAATTCTGCTATGAGATGTATTGGAGCTCCACTACAACTGTATATTATTTGTTTATTTTCTCTTAGTATTTTTAAGATCCTTTCCTTATCCTTGACCTTTAGGAGTTTGATTATTAAATGTCTTAAGGTAGTCTTCTTTGGTTAAATTTGCTTGGTTTTCTATAAGCTTCTTGTACTTGCATACTGATATGTTTCTCTAAGTTTGGGAAGTTCTCTGTTATTATCCCTTTGAATCATTTTTCTACCCCCTATCTCTTTATCTACCTCCTCTTTAAGGCCAATAACACTTAGATTTGCCTGTTTGAGACTATTTTCTAGATCTTGTAGGCACGTTTCATTCTTTCTTAGTCTTTCTTCTTTTGTCTTCTCTGTGTGTTTTTAAATAGCCTCTTTTCAAGCTCACAAATTCTTTCTTCTGCTTGATCAATTTTGTTATTAAAGGACTCCGATGAATTCTTCAGTATGCCAATTTTCAGCTCCAGAATTTCTGCTTGATTTTTAAAAATTATTTCAGTTACTTTATTAAATTCATCTGATAGAATTTTGAATTCCTTCTCTGTTATCTTTAATTTATCTGGATTTCCTTAACGCAGCTATTTTGAATTCTCTTTATGAAAGGTCACATATCTCTGTTTCTCCAGGATTTGTCTCTGGTGCCTTATTTCATTCATTTGGTGAGGTCATTTTATCCTGGATGATCTTGATGCTTATAGATGTTTGTCTGTGTCTGGACATTGAAGAGTTAGGTATTTATTGTAGTTTTTGCAGTCTGGGCTTGTCTGTACCCATTCGCCTTGGGAAGGCTTTCCAGGTATTCAAAAGGTCTTGGGCACCTCAGCCCAGTAACGCTGTGGTTCTTGCAGATTCAGAGGTACTGCCAGAATGGTTTTGGGCAAAATCTGGGAGAATTCTCTGGATTACCAGGAAGACAGTCTTGTTCTCTTCCCTTACTTTCTCATAAACACACAGAGTCTCTCTTTCTGTTCCGAGCCACCTGGAGCTGGGACGAAATGACACAAGCAGCTTTGTGGCCACTTGACTTTGCTAGGTCAGGCCTGAAGCCAGCACAGCACTGGGTGTAGCCCAAGGCTTACTGTAACCACTCCCTGGTGTCACCTATGTTCACTCAAGGCCCTGGGACTCAGCAGGTGGAAAAGCCAGCCAGGCCTAAGTCTTTCCCTTCAGGGCAGCAAGTTCTCCAGGCCCTGGGAACCAGGGACTAGAGTCAAAAACCTTAGAAGTCTACCTGGTGTTCTGTTGTACTGAGACTGAGCTGGAACTTAAACCATGAGACACAGTCCTTCCCACTCTTCCCTCCCCTTTCCAAGAGCAGAGGAGCCTCACCCCTTGGCCACCACTATCACAGGCCCACAGGGAATTTTGCCACACTATCACTGGCTGATGTTCCCTTAAGGCCCAAGGAGTCTTCAGTCAGCTTGTGGTGAATGCTGCCTGGCCTGGGACTCACACTTCAGGGCAGTGGGTTCCCCTCTGGCCCAGGACAGGTGCAGAAATGCTATCCAAGAGTCAAATCCTGGAATCAGGGACCCTAAGAGCCCACATGGTGCTCTACTTCCCTGTGTCTGTGTTGGTACCTGAAGCCATCAAGTCTTAGAGGCTCACTCAAGGCCTTTGACGTAGTACCTGGGTATCACTGCTGGTTATACAGGGCCTAAGGGCTCTTAAATTAGCAGGTGATGAATGCTGCCAGGACTGGGTCCTTTCCTTCATGGCAGCAGGCTCCCTCATAGTCCAAGGTGTGTCTAGAAATGTCATCCAGGAGATAGGGCCTGGAAAGGTGACCTTGTAACTCTGACAAGTGCCCTATCCTACTGTAGCTGAGCTGGTATCCAAGCTGCAAAACAATGTCTTTCCCAGTCTTCCCTCTCCTATTCTCAAGTGGAAGGAAGGAATCTCTTTTGGAACCATGAGCTGTGCAGCCTGGAGTTAGGGGAGGGGTGATGCCAGCACTCCCTTAGCCACTGCAGCTGGTGTCTCAGTAGGTTGCATTTCCCCACCCCACACCCACCATCCAATCAACTAGCTCTGGGCCCATTCAGCACTAGGATTTACCTAGGAGTTGCAGTCCTTGTGCCTAGCTTGCCTTTCAAGTTTATTTAGAGTCACAGAGCACTTAACTTGTGGTGGGATGCTTACAGGAGCTCATGTTCTGACTGCTGGGACTGGCAATTCCCCTCTGGTTACGGCTAGTTTAAATGCTCCCTCCCTGGGTGAGCAACAGCTGAGTTTGGTCCGGTTTTGCTTTCTGCTGTAACAGAACAGCACTGAGTTCAATGCCTCACAACTGCTGTGCTGTCCTTCTCTCCAGTGCACAGAAACACTCTCCATGCCACATTGCTGCTACTGGGGAATGGGAGAGGGGTGGTGTTGGTGATTTCAGACTGTTTTTCCTACCTCTTCAGTGCCTCTTTCAGTGATATGAAGTTAAAGCCAAGTACTGTGAGTGCTCAGCTGATTTTTGGTTCTCATGAAGTTACTTTTTTTATATAGATAATTGTTAAATTGGTGTCCTTGCAGGGAGGGATGAACAATGGACCTTTCTATTCTGCCATCTTGCTCTGCCCTCTCTTTGGGGGGGTCTCAGTTTCTTTAAGAATTATTTTTTCTTATAGATTTATTGACATGTAATTCACATGTTATACAACTCACCCACTCAATTAGTATAATTTACTGGTTTGCTGTACAGTCACAGACTTGTACAACCATCACCACAATAAACTTTACAACATTTTTATCACCTCAAAAAGAAAGCCTATTCTTTAGTGATCATCTCCTCCCCCATTCTTCTCACTCCCAGTCCTAAACAACCAGTTTCTATCTATATATTTTTGCCTATCCTGGATTTTTAATATAAATGGAATGATATAATATGTGGGTTTTTTGCGACTGGCTTTTATCGCTTAGCCTAATGTTTTCAAGGTTTATCTGTTTATCTGTTGTAGCATGCATCATTTTTATGGCCAAATATTATTCCATTATAGGAACATTCCACATTTTGTCTGTCTGTCCACAGTTGATGTACATTGGGTTGTTTTAATATTTTTGCTATTATGAACAAAAATTCTTGCACATATTTTTGTGAGGGCATGTATTTTCATTTCTTTTGGGTATAAACCTAGAAGTGAAATTGCTGGGTCAAATGTTTAACTTTTTCAGGAACTGCCAGACCATTTTCCAAAGTGGGTACACCATTTTGAATTACAAGCTGCAGTGAATGAGGATTTCAGTTTATCTACATCCTTCTAACCCTTGTTATTATGTGACATTTTTTGTTATAGCCATCCTGCTAGATGTTAAGTGGTTTCTCACTGATGTTTTGATATATATTTCCCTAATGACTATTGATGCTGAGCATCTTTTCATGCTATTATTGGCCATTTGTACATCTTTTGTGAAGAAATATCTATTCAAATCCTTTGCCCTTTTTGATTTGGGTAACTTATCTTTTTTTTTTACTACTGAGTCTTAATTTTTTTATGTATATCTTAGGTACAAGTTAGTTATTAGATATACAATTTCCAAATATTCCCTTCTATCCTCTAGGTTGTCTTTTCAAAGTTCATAATATCCTTTGATGCACAAATATTTTACTTCTGATGAAGTTTAATTTGTCTCTTATTTTTGATGCTTCTGTTTTGGTATATCTAAGAATCAATTCCCTGATCCAAGGTTGCAAAGATTACTCGTGTTTTTTTCTTGTGGGTTTTATAGTTTTAGCTTTTACATTTAGGCTCTTGAGTAATTTTAAATTAATTGTATCTAATATGAGGTGAGAGTCTAACATCATTGTTTTGTATGTTGCTAGTCAGTTGTCCCAGAACTATTTGTCAAAAAGTCTATACTTTCTCCATGTTAACATACCTGTTGGAAAATATTTGTCATTAACATATTTTAATTTTGTTAACGTGTAGTAGGTTGACTATTGTTATTCTAAAATACATTAACAAATGAATATTACACAATTACTTGGTTTTAATTTTAAGATCAATAATAAATTATAGATATAATCTACATAAATAAAATACCTTGTAGGTACCTAATAATGTTTGACTGTAAAAAATTACTGAGAATAAAGTGGTTAAGAACTTCTAGTTTTGAAAAAGGAGGTAAATTAAGAAAAAAAGAAAAAAATTTAAAAAGAACTGCTGGTTTGGGTTATGGCAAAGGCAACAGAGTTCTGCAACCAGCAGCTGTAGCAGTGACTTTCAACTTATGGCAGAGGAAGTATGATTTGAGAACTGACAGATGTTAGTTGAAGTTTCCCTATTGGACAGAAAGCTTCTTAATTCTGCATGTCTGGACTTGTCAGGGTCTAAAGCCTCCTTGGTGGCCCATTTCTGCTTTGTAGGTTTGAATTTCAGTCTGTTTCGTATTTTTAGGCTTTGCCAATTATTCAATAATACATTTAATGCTGTGTGATTAATCTGTTTCCTCTTAAAATAGCTAGAGTAGATTCTATCATCTGACAGAGAACTAGAAACAACGTAAAAGCAACACCAAATTTCAAAAAGAACCATAGAGATTCTAAAACCAAACAAAACTGGAAGAACATTACAGAGACCAAAAATAAAAATAAAAAAGTACAGGAGAAGGTAAAATAAATAGGATACAGTAAGAAATTGCAACATTATTTTAATTGGAGTCCCAAAGGAGAAAAAAATAAATATTAGACCAAAAGAACTATTTGATTAATCAATGGCAGACAACTTCAAAAATCAATTTTTTACTTTTTATTTTTGAAAACAGACTTTTTAAATATATAGAGTAAGCGTCTTGCTATGTTGCCCAGGCTGGTCTTGAACCTGCTGGGCTCAAGCAATCCTCCTGCCTCAGCCTACCAAAGTGCTAGGATTACAGGTGTGAGCCACTGAGGTGGGTGTAAAACTCAATTTTGAAAATGGATAAGGAATCCCTACAAAGTCCAAAGAATATAGATACATAGAAAGGAACATCAATTAAACAGAAACTTATTTCAAAAACCAATTTTTTTATTTTTAAAAATAGATTAATTTTTTAAATATATAGAGTAAGGATCTTGCTTTGTTGTCTTGGCTGGTCTTGAACTGCCGGGCTCAAGCAATCCGCCTGCCTCGGCCTACCAAAGTGCTAGGATTATAGGTGTGAGTCACTGAGCTGGGCCTAAAAATCAGTCCTAAAAATTGATAAGGAATCCCTACAAAGTCCAAAAAGTATACATACATAGAAAGGAACATCAATTAGTCAGAAACTTATTTTAACAGAAACAATGGAAATCTGAACACAGTGGAATGATACAGTCAATGTCCCCTATGTTTTTTGACAACAATGTTAGCTAGATTTTTTTTAATTTTAGCCATTAAAAAAGGTGTTTAAAAGTATTCTCCACTATGATTTTAATTAGCATTTTCCCAAATAATAAGGATGTTTAGAATCCTTATACATTCATTGGCTTTTTAGGACTCTTGTGTGAAGTGCTTTTCTCACTCCTTGTCCATCTTAAATATTAGGTTTCCTTGTTATTTGTTTATTGAGGAAAAATTGCAAGTCTTCCCAAGCACACAATGAAAATTTATAAAACATGGCCTGCCATACGATCATGAAGCAAATCTCAGCAAATCTCAAGGAAATGAAAACATATACAGCTGTTTATCTTTATCAGTATACAATTACCTTAGAAACCAATATAAAAGGTAACTAAGCTCCTCGTCATGCTTGAAATAATACCAATTTAACATTACGTGGAGAGGCAAGGCGCGATGGCTCACGCCTGTAATCCCAGCACTTTCAGAGGCCGAGGTGGGCCGATCACCTGAGTCAAGAGTTTGGGACAAGCCTGGCCAACAGGGCGAAACCCCATCTCTACTAAAAATACAAAAATCAGCTGGGCATGGTAGTGCATGCCTATAGTCCAGGCTACTCCGGAGGCTGAGGCAGGAGAATCACTTGAACCCGGGAGGTAGAGGTTGAGGTGAGCTGAGACTGCACCATTGCACTCCAGCCTGAGTGACAGAGTGAGACTCCATCTCAAAGTAAATAAATAAATAAATAAATAAATAAAATTACCTGGAGGTCAAAAACAACATTATAAAGCATATTAGCAGCTCAATGATAATACATCATACTTACAATAAAGATGATTATAAAAATTATAATGAAAATAGAACATTGCAAAACATACTAAACCTGAAACACGAGAAGAAAGGAAATAATATGCAGTAGGAGATACTCAATAAAACCAAAATTGGGTGATCATCTTAGAGAGCTACTCAGAAAAGTAAAGAAATAAGACAGAATACCTACAAGCAGACAGGAGTATCCTTTCAAATCCAGGATATCTCAGGAAAGATAATGAGATGATACTATGAATAACTCTGTAATAATGAATTGGGAAATTTAGATGAACTTGGCAGATTCCAAAAAAGATACCCAAACTGGCTGAATAGTTCTCTATTAAATAAATTGAAACAATGTATTTCCCTAAGAAAACCTGAAGCAGAATTGACTTCATAGGAGAATTATAACAAACATTTGAGAAAAATATAAAACTAAGAGTTTACACAAACTCTACCAGGAAACAGAAATAGTTGGAACGATCTCCACTACTAGGAGAAATAATGCTTTTCTGTAAGCAAAGGACATTCTTTCTTATGACTGTCCCAGCTCATATAATCAGGGCTGGGTTTACCTCCATTTTTCTTGAAGTATTGCTTTATTATCAGTCTATTCTACAAGCATGGCTTTGAAAATATTCTTCATTACCTTGTAGCAGCCCAAGGAGAGATAAATAAGGAATACATCAGAGAAATAAGAGAACGTTAAACTCTGTTTATGCTCTTCCTTAGCCCTTTTTCATTCCAGTCTGATTTTTTTTTATTAGCTGGATTTGCTATTGAGGGCATTTGTGCCATAGCTTTAAAGAGTGTACATACATTCTGGTAATGGCAGGACAATACATATACATTGAAATATACACTGATTTATTTTACACTCCCTAGTAAAAGTCAGCCAACAAAATTTTGAGACCATCTATAATTTACATAACTCCTTAAGTCTGTTTTGCTTTGAATATTCTTACAGAAGAGCTAGAAAAAATAAAATAACCTAATAATTAAGATGTGTATCACCAGGACTCCTATTGTAAGATGTAATGGAAGTGTTTTGTCCTGTTTTTAAGCCATTGCGATTTAAGAAGTAAAATTTAATAATCAACGTAAAAATGATTTTCACAGTTTTCTAAGGAAGTAGTTGGAGCTAATAAGGGACTAACATGAAAAAATAGCTTGCTGTTTGTCACAACAACCACTGATAAAAACAGTGGGCTCTTCAAATACCTGCTGTTATTAATCCCACAAGTGCTGACAATCAAATCGTTATATTGATGAATGGTCATTGTTAATGAAAATGAAGACTACACAGTAACTTCAACAAGGGAACTATTCATCTAATAGAAAAAAATGACTTCAATGTAATCAACGAACATCAGGGTTTAGGTAGGAGTTGGGGAATAGAGGCTCGTTTATAACAGTTATTTCACTTCTCAGGTCCCAGATGACGTTCCAGAGTTTTGTGTACTGTGACCCTCCAAGGATGAAAACAAAAACAAGAAAATAAGGATTAGGAAGCTAACTCTATATATGTCTATGAAAATAGTATATACAAATATATATTTTTAAAATTGTACAGGATAAATTAATTTTGGAAAATGGTTTGAGTTTGGATTCATTTCACAATCAGAAGAATGGAATCTTTTAAAGAAGCTATATAGAGAGTCATTCTATTATGTGATGTATAAAATTAGGAAATTTGATATTTCAGTTGATGTTGACAATAAAGAGTATAAAAGCAATTCTTCTCTAAGGACTTGCATAAGTGATATTGAATCATTCACAGATTTGATCATTTTGTGATTCAATAAACCGGCTTTATTTTTGTTAGTGTGTTAATATAGACATCTGTTTTTCATGATTAAGATTCCACTGTCATTTATTTTGAAATAATGGTTTATGCATATTGTATATCAGGAGACCACAGGTTTTTGCTTTATTCTCAGTGTTATATTATTGTATTGATTCACATAAGCAAATTTTACAGAGGGGGAAATCATATATGGAATCAAGCTATGCAGTACCACTATTAATTATGTGTTCCAAATTGCTCTATATTTCACTTGTTTTTATTTGACTGTGTCATTGTATGGCTGACAACTTTATACTTTTTTTTTTAATTGACACATAATTTTACATATTATGGGGCATAATGTGATGTTTTTATACCTGTATACATTATGTGATGATCAAATCAAGGTAATTAGCATATCTATCACCTTGAACATTTATTATTTAATTGTGGTGGGAACATTTGAAATCCTTTCTTCTAGCTATTTGAGATATATGCTTCCTTGGTTTTGAAGGTTAGTTCAAACTGTAGTGAATATGCCCAAAGTAACAATGACTTGTTAAGAATCATAATACACTTAATTTATAGTAAAGAATGCATTTTATTGCTAGAGTCCTTGATCACACAGAATTAATTGAAATTTCATATTGAGCAAGTGAATTTTAGGTTGAAATCCATGAATACTGCTACTAGGAAATTACTATAACATAGTAGGTGCTTAATAAATATTAAATGTGTGAATCAATTGCACAAAGTAAAACACTATCAGTGATTATGCCAGTTGCAATTGATAAAAATATATTTCATATGGTATAATAGTTAATTCATAGCTGTCAAATAGCCATCCATGAATATGTATAACTTAATATTTAAAATTGCAATTTTATAAATAATTAAGAATTGGTGTCCTATTTTCACATTAAAATATACTTCTTGGAAAAAATTACTAATCATTTAATACTTTCCCAAAGTAATTGGCTATCCAAGAGTTTTAAAATGTAAACTTCAACTGCTTGACATTCAAGACCATACAGAAACCACGTCGTAACTTCAGATTGAAAGGTTCATGAGGATTTTGAAGAAAGAAATAATATATCACTTAATGTATAATTTGCAGGAGGTATGATGTTGTAAAGGTAGAAGGTTGCTTGATTAAGCACTCATTCCATGCTAAAAAGGGAGTTATTTTATTTCATGCTGAGTAGAGCTGGCAATGGGTCAGCTTCTGGCAACTCAAGTGAGACTTCAAACCTATTACAAGTTCACTTTTGGATCTCAGCTCTGAGATACATCCCAGAGCACCATTCATAAACTGGAATAACTCCAAGTAAAAATAACCCATTATGTCACAGAGCCTGATCATGCAACTTGCTTAGGAACAAACCCTAACATCTTTTTATGAGCTCAAATAAGGGTATTTTATACCATCCTGCAGTATGAAAATTTCAATGCTATTTTTCCAGGAGGCATCTATACATTTCCCATTGCAAGAAACAGGCCTTGGTTAGTATCATGCTTAGATCTGTGATGATTCTTCCGTATAAAATGCAATTTTATACTGGCTCTTCCATTTTGATCCATACTGATCATTTACGAATGAAAATTTCTGGGGATTGAAATAAAATAATGGCTTTATCACTTCACAAGTGAAATTATGGTCATAGCAGGAGGTGGGAGTTCTAAAGATAATTCATACGTAAATATTTCTTGCATAACTACTGTGTTCAGGCATTCTTTTAGATATTGATTTTAGTATTCTTTTAATTAAAAAAATATGTCCTGGCACAGTGGAGCATCCCTGTAATCCCAACATTTTGGGAGGCTGAGGCAGGAGAATTGCTTGGGGCCAGGATTTTGAGATCAGCCTAGGCAACATAGGGAGACTCGATCAAAAAACTATAAAAAAATTAGCTTGTAGTTGCAGTCCAGAGCCCAGGAGTTTGAGGCTGCAGTGAGCTATGATAGTGCCACTGCATTCTAGCCTGGGTGACAGAGCGAGACCCTGTCTTGTTGTGTCTCTCTCTCTCTCTTTATATATATGTATATAGATAGATAGATATAGATAGATACACACACACACAAACACACACATATATCTATATATGTATTTGAAAATCATTATGTGCCAGGGATTATTGTAGGAGCAATGAGTAAGTTAAGCTAAAATGCTGCCTTAACAGAGAAAAGGTTAAGTGGCAGAAGAGAAACTATTTAAAAAAGCAACATTTGATAAATGTTGTGACAGAGAGGTAGGGATATTTCAGGAGCACTTAACAAGAATACTCAACTTGATCTGGAGGGGAAAGGGAAGGCTTTTCATAATAAAATGATATAGACACTAAAATTGAAAGATGTATAGGATACTGTTCAAGGCAAACAAAATCACAATTTGAAGAATAAGAAGAAAGACTTGGCATAGTGAATTCAAGTATTTATAAAATTTCTGATCGTATATAAAGATGTGAGAACAAACTTTACGAAAAGTACATGAATATTACATTCTGTGTATTTACTTTATTTATATACCGTATGTATGAGGAACACTGCTTATCTGCTAGTTTGGGATTGCCATAGCTTAGTATGTGCTATTTGCTGATACAAGAAAAAATACATTTTCTCATTTGTATTACTAGATGAAGTAATGGCCAATTAAATAATTATATATATGTATACACATATGTATATATGTATTTATTTATCAAGTTAAAATATCAGTATTAAACAGTTAGAACTTTTTGCCCCTTTGGCCATATTCTTCTTCAGTAAAATACATGATTTATTATTTTATAGTCAGATTATACAGTTAAAATCTTATAATAAAGGTTATAATTAATATTTGCAGATATTTCCAGTCTCTTTTGCTCCCCAGAGATTATTAAGGAAACTTGGAAGATAACTTAAAAGAAATCTAGAAGCATAGCTGTTCCCTAAATTTATAAAATAAGTGTGCATTTATTCATACTTTTAATAAATAGCCTAAGTCTCAAGTAGTGTGGGATCAAATGGATTTAACTCCTACTCCCCTTCCTTTTTTCTTTTTTCAAGAGTATGTTCAATCCTTCATTAGATATGGTAACATTAAATTTAAAATAACAAAATGTAACCAATTATTTTTCAGATTATTATAAATTAGGTAGATGCACCAAGGTAATAGTATAACATAGTATAGCTGAACAAGATAGACGACATAGTGCATTTTATTAGCCAGTATATAAACAGGGTTTGCTGAATATTCTTTCCTATTGAAAGCTTAAAACTGTCTCAAAGAGAATAGATTTCCAGTGCAATAGTGGCTTGTACGTCGATAATTTATGCAAGACCTAAATTACGTAATGCTTTTATCTAGGCAATAATATATGCACCTTTTCTAAAGAAACCATTATATCATATGGTATTAGCACTTTATATGACTTACAAATATAATTTTAAAGAGTATATACATCAGTCAAAGCCTCTTCATGAAGGCACAATGATTTTAATAAAAGGTTGTTCTTCCAGTCTGTTGCTTACTTGCTTGTTTTTGTAGCTAGAGTTGGTTCTCCTGCTCCTGACCGTAGCCAAACTTTACACATCATCTTCTTCCAACATGAGGCTATGGCAAATTTTCTTGCATGGTAAAATCAAGGGTGATCCCATTGTCTCAGCATGTGAAAATTAATATGACATAATATTTTTATTGGAGTGGCATATATTTATTCAATAAATTTTCAATTCAAATATTTTTCGTTGTATTTTAACTTCAAATTGTTATTCTTGCTACAAATAGGATTAGACAAAGATTATTGTCTCTTAATTACTTGATCTAAGCATAATACATCTTAATACTTGTAGAAGTGTTTTTAATAAGCTATTTGTAATTCCAAAGATTAAAGGAAATTTTGACCCATAATTAAGGAGTGTCTCTTTTTTCATTTAGATCTCTAAAGTCTTAAGTCTTTAAATCTTAAGTACTGTCTATAAGTCAGTGAACTAAAGGGTCAACATTCTTTTTTTGGGGGTGGGGGCGGAGTCTCACTCTGCTGTCACCCAAGCTGGAGTGTAGTGGCATGATCTCAGCTCACTGCAACCTCCGCCTCCTTGGTCCAAGCAATTCTCCTGCCTCAGCCTCCCTAGTAGCTGAGATTACAGTCACCCACCACCACGCCTGGCTAATTTTTGCATTTTTAGTAGAGATGGGGTTTCACCATATTGGCCAGGCTGGTCTTGAACTCCTGACCTTGTGGTCTGCCCGCCTCGGCCTCCCAAAGTGCTGGGATTACAGGCATGAGCCACCGCACCCGGCCAATGGTAAAAATTCTAAGACATGGGCTCCCAGTTGAAAGGGTTGCTTTATTTTCACTGACTGTGGAAAAGAAAGACCTAGTTCCATTTCCACACTCTCAGGCTTATGTCAAAGAATACATTTTTTAACATTTTATTTAATAATTTGGTCAAGAACAGTAGACAACAGACAATAAGAGTTCATTAATTTGTTTTCATTTATTCAATTACTGAGTGCATACTTATTATTTGTGTAGTATACCAAAAGTCATTTTTTTTTAGAACAGGAATAAAGTCTGTGTCCTCTATGAGCTCTGGGTGTAGTATCATTGCAAACTGATTCTTAACAAAATCATTATTTTTTCCACAGTGAAGCCTGCATTTATGTAGAGATCAACAAATTTTAGTCTAGTGTCTAGCTTGTTTTCT
This sequence comes from Symphalangus syndactylus, assembly GCF_028878055.3. Classification (NCBI taxonomy): domain Eukaryota; kingdom Metazoa; phylum Chordata; class Mammalia; order Primates; family Hylobatidae; genus Symphalangus; species Symphalangus syndactylus. The sequence continues at coordinate 41,503,708 of NC_072447.2, read as the reverse complement.
GTAACCAATATTTGAATCACAGTTTGGACTTTATTATTCGTTCCTTAAATAATTAAAATTTATCAGTCCTGTTGTGTGCTCTGTATTATTGGAATACAGAGAAGAAAAACTTGTCACTACCTTTCATAAATGTTCAGAAAGTACAAAAATATTCAGAAATATCTAACTCCATACACATATGTACACATACTCATATGCACACATATATGTATATAGTAAATTCTCCTATGATAAACGTGTAACAGTAGGATAGGAACCCACCGATTTGGCTGTTAAATCAGAAGTTTCAGGAAAAGTGCCAAGAAGAGAGAAAATTTTGGTTTTAAATCATAAAGTGTTTAGCAATTATCCAGCTGGAAATGTGGTTGAGGACATTCCGATTAAGGATAATTTTATGTAGAGACCTAAAAAATCAGAGAACTTTAACATCTTGTAGTATTGCTAGAAAGAAGAGTGCTTCAGCCATGTGGTGGAAGATAAGGGTGCAGATGTAAGGAAAGGCAGATCATGAGAAACTTTGTGTGACATATCAAGAGATTTCTTTTGAAGAGTTTTAAGAGCGACGGGGGCCAGGGCGCGGTGACTCACGCCTGTAATCTCAGCACTTTGCGAGGCTGAAGTAGGTGGATCACTTGAGACCAGGAGTTCGAGACCAGCCTGGACAACATAGCAAAAACCCATCTCTACTAAAAATACAAAAAAAAAAAAAAAATTAACTGGGCGTGGTGATGTGCGCCTGTAGTACCAGCTACTCGGGAGGCTGAGGCAGGAGAATCACTTGAACTCAGGAGGCGGAGGTTGCAGTGAGCCAAGATCGTGCCACTGCACCGCAGCCTGGGGGATAGAGTGAGACTGTCTCAAAAAAAAAAAAAAGAAAAAAAGAGGGGTAAAAATGCTTTTTATTATGAAGTAGATGATGATTGGTAAGTGGCAACACTGGTGACAGCATGGTTAGAAAAAGCTTTATCATAATTTGGGAAAGTTATGAGGGCTTCAATAACTCAAAGGGGATACCAAGATGTGGATAGTTCTGAAAAGTATAAAAGAGTATGGTGTGACGGAATTTTGTAACTGTTATCCTCAATTCCCCTGCCTGTATCTGCCACATCCCACTTACTCTATACCTGCACCCAATAGCTAAACATGTCTGGTAAAAAGACTCAGGGATGACTAATCTCCAACTAAATATTTCAGAAAAACCTTACATGGACTCTAGGCTACTAAGAAATCCTACTTTATTTCTTAAATCAAGTCACTGATCTATTGTCCACGACTATGAGACAATGATTTCTTATTTAATGTAGCAGAGTGTAGTGGTGCCCTGCTGCATATCCCCTAGGTCCACCTGAGTTCACCAGTCGCAGTGGAAGACAGATTCTAGCATGCTGAAAGCGTTCCCCTTCTAGTGCTTGTATATCACTTCTCTGCTCAAGGCTTTCTCCAACACCATGGGGGCTTGCTCTGTCATAAGGAGGTACAAACTGGACACACGGGGAAGTTAATAAACTTCACTAGGAGCAAGGGATCCTGAATCAATGTGAGATGACAATTGGTGGATGGGTGCCTCAGCATTTGTATCCTCTGGTGGGATGATTTTGAGGTGGGTTCCATATGGTCTCTCAGAGGTTCTGCAGTGAGGGTACTGAGCTCATTCCAGTAGCCCAAAGTTGTCACTTCCCATTAATGTACCCTTTGTTAGTAGTAGTATGTTAATTTGAAGAGGCTCCAAAGAATAATACCTGCCATAGGCCTACATGTGTAAAAGCCCAGTCAAAATAGCCCTACTAATAGAATTCATACAAAAGAAATAAAGCAAAGTATATGTTTATTTAAAAAATATTTAAATTTACTGGCGAAAATATTGTAACCACTGACTGAGTTCTATGAGATGGAAGGCATAACAACATATATTTGTAACTCTTCCCACTTTCTCCCTTGTGCTTCTTGGTATCAAATCCCAAATACACTACCTGCAACCAAGTCCTTTTTTCAGAATCTTCTTTTAAGGAAACCAACAGAGCTGTATTGTCATTCTTCATGCCTCAAACATCCTCCCTTACCAAGAACTAACTGGTTTTCTCATTCCAGCTTCACAAAAAAGAAGTTATCAAAATAATACCTTCAGTACTATACATATGTACTAACCTACATGCTTTTGAAACCAAGTACTCTTTTTTTTCTACTATGAGGGATGAATTCTCCCCTCTTAACACCAGCTCTTCCATTTAACCAGTCAAACTCATTCTCCATCATCTGCTTAAGGACTTTGCTCTTGCAATTATCTCCTACTTTTCCATAAACTGATAATGGTATGATTTATTTGTAATTCTCATAATCATTCCAATTAAAACATTTGAGGTATTTTTCATTTAGAGGGCAAAAAAGAAATCCTTCCTTGAGTTTGCATTCTTTTTAGTTAAGTGCTTCTATCTTCTTCTCCGCTTAATAGAAACCTTCTCCAGAATGTTGTCTGTGCTTTCTCTCTTCGCTTCCTCACTTCCATGCACTCTAGAATACACTCCTATTAGACGTAGATTCTCACTATGCAACTGAAATTACCTTTATTAAAGGTACCTAATGACTTATACATTAGCAGTATCAACAGAGAATTTTAAATCTTCATCGCATTCAGTAACATCTGACTTAATCATTCTTTTTTTCTTCTTCATAGCACTAATGTTTAATATTTTATTGGTAAATATTTATTTGTTTTCTCTTCTTGCACTAGAAGGTAAGCTCCATGAGGGCAAAACTATGTGGTTTTTAATTTTTCACTTCATCCCTAGTGCTTGGGACAGAGTCTGGAATCATTATTGAATAAATTGTTGAACAAATGAGTAAATCTATACAATGTGAATGGTGTACAAAGCTATACGATTTCTAACTTTAGTTACTTCATGATATTGAAAAAACCCACCTTGTCATCTTAGATTGTCATTAAAATCAGATGTAGGAAAATAATGCTTCCCTAATCCTTAATCAAACTAAAGTTCTTTAAATATTCAACAAAATACCAGATATTTTACAGAATCTAAAACTCAAAAAGGAAAAGTCATTTTTTAAAACTTTTAAATAATATTTGATTTTCCTGATACAGGAGACATTAATTTGAAAGCTAATGTGCATTAATAGCTAATTGAAAACTGATAAAGGGGAGCATAACATTAAGGACAATTTATCATCATCATCATTATCATCATCCTTTTTAGTTCAAGCTGGAAAGAGTAACTTGTATCACAGGCCAACATATATAAAAGCCCAATTACAAAAAGCTGATTAATAGCATTTCTACAAGAGAAATAAAGCAAAATATGTTTATTTTAGAAATGTATTTAAATTTACTTTCTGAACTACTTTAGCAACTGATTGATTTCTATAAGATTCAAGGAATAGTGGCATAGATTTATTTGCTAGGCTCCTAAAATAACTACTCAACAAGTATGAACTTTTTTAAAGTTAGCGAAAAGGATAAACTGTTAACTTATATGGAATGTTCATAATCTGAAGTAAGAAGGCATTTGGAAGTCCGCCAAAGTCCCTAGCTATAATTTGAAGAAAACCAAGAGGCAAGAAAGCAAATGCATCTCTTATCAAGTCTTGACAAAATTTGTCTCCTAATTTTCATTTTTCTCAATCAGCTGCTAACGGCATTCATTTTCATCTACTTGATTAGATGCTGTAGTGACTGATTACTGGATTTAACAGTTCTTTTTAATGAAACATTGTTATTTGCTTTACTATGATTACCTTAAAATACCATATTTCACCCATTATTTTTTCTTCCCTTGCCCAGATTGTTAGTTTCTTTATTTATTTCCAACTTCTCCTCCATATACTCCAGCTCCAACCTCCAAACCCTTGATTTCTGCCAAATCATTCTGGTTGCCAGAACAATCACATTCAGTATTCCCTTGCCACTTACTTAAGCTTATGTCAAGTCCAGCTTGGGCCATAAAACGTTCCATTAATTTCTAGGAAGTAATAACAAATAGCTACCTTTCTTAAAGCAGTTCATAAGCCTTGCTACTCCTTAATATATTTTGAATTTAAAAAATGGTGAAAAGTTATGTTATTTTTTCTTCATACCAAGATTTTTCTATTAATATATATTATATATTATTATATATATTATTATTATATATTATATTATTATATATAATATATATTAATACATTATATAATATAATCTATAGAATACTAATAATGGTTCACAGCTTTTACAGTATTAGTGGGTTCTATAGGGTCCTGTAATGTGGATAGGATTGGTATCATTTCCTTTTTCAGGAGAAGAAAATACAGGACTTGAGAGTATAGAACAAAAGCCATTTATTTACTAATAATAAGTCCTTCCAGATAACTGTTTCTAAGTGATGATTTTCTGTGAATCATTGAAATGATTATTATTTTGATACAAGAAGGCTTTCTATTATATGTTATTACTGTTTTTAATTGTTATACATAGTTTCTTTTTTAAAAATTGTCATCTAAATAATGTTAAACATCTACATATTGATGGCATTTTCTTTCAAATTATAAAAATTATATACTGAATAAATTTGAGTCTTATTGTGAATTTTTTTTTTTTTTTGAGACAGAGTTTTGCTCTTGTTGCCCTGGCTGGAGTGCAGTGGCACGATCTCGGCTCACTATAATCTCCACCTCCCAGGTTCAAGCAATTCTCCTGCCTCAGCCTCCAGAGTAGCTGGGATTAGGGGCATGTGCCACCACGCCTGGCTAATTTTGTATTTTTAGTAGAGACGGAGTTTCTCCATGTTGGTCAGGCTGGTCTCGAACTCCCGACCTCTGGTGATCTGCCCGCCTTGGCCTCCCAAAGTGCTGGGATTACAGGCATGAGCCACTGCGCCCGGCCCTTATTGTGAATTTTATATTCCATGGCTTTGCGGTCTCCAGTGAAAATTCAAATATAATACCTATGCCTTCTTTCTGAATTGAACTCTGTGACTGACATTTGTACAGTAAATATCATTTTATGCAATATGCGAAGGACAGTTAGCTGTAGAATGAAAAATTCTACATAGTCTTTAAAATAATAGAAATACATTTAAGTAATGACTTATAGGGATTAACACTCATTTATAGATTGTCTTTCTTCCCACAGTCAAATTTGATTCTCATAGCAATGCTGCTTGGTGGGTAAGAAAATATCAAAGTTTTAAACATGAATGACTGAGGTTCTGAAAGGTTAGGTAACTTGCCTAAGGTCACAGAGTAGGCATGGAAATATGAAAAATGAAAACCAAATTTCTCACCCATAGACCCAGTGTTCTTTCTGTCACATAACTAACTTTGACTTTTTGGAAGAGATTTCTATGTTAGTTAATTCCATATCTCTAGCTTTTTCAATGAGTTATGTAGACCCAGATAAGACAGACGTCTTGCCTTTTCTCTCTCCCAACCTCTCCATATATTAACGTTAATCATTTGAAAGCTTGTTTTTTAATTCTGCATATTATTTCTTAATGTTTATCAGGTTTTTGTGTGAACTTTTATATATCATATATTTTTCTTGTCTCAGTCATCTTATATCTCATGTCAATCCTTTCTCTTGCAGTTTCCCTTCTTCATCATCATTCTCCTCCTTTTCTCTTTCTTCTCCTTCCTCTTCCTCTATACATCATAATACTCTCTATTATTGGAATCAGAGTTAATCTTTGGTTGCTACCTGATTCATAAACTGTGAATCTTTTTCTCTTAGTAAATCTATTAAGCCTGAATTGTTCTTAAAACTAGTTTTGATTTGCTTAGGAGAAAATATTATTATATCTAAAAAAGACACCTGTAACATTTTGCTTTAATAAATAAAAGTTTTCATCAAAGCATAGAAAGTAGACAAAAAAGTACATAAAATGGTTACAGTTGATTAACTTTTACAAAATAAAAACACACATGCAGCTAGCATGCAAAAGAAATTTAACATCATTAGAAATTATGGGATTTGAATTTGATCAGCTTGAATCAGTGACTCTAAAATATGTTGAATCTATAATCCATAAAAGTCTCATACCATTCCAGTTGTTTATGTATTCATTAATACCTCTCAACAATTTTATATAGATTGCTGTGTACAGATCTTGCACATCTTTTATTAAACATATACTTTGAAATTTGATGTTTTTTGATGCCATTTTGAAGGGTATATTTTTTAGCTATGTAATTTTAAAAATTGCTTGTGATATCTAGAATTACACTTGATGTTCTTCTTGAGCTTATATCCAGTAGTCATCTTGCTAAATTAAGTAATTAATTCTAATATACTAGCTATAGATTTCTTTTAGATAGTATAAATAAAGAATCTTGCAATCTGTAAATAATAGCAGTGTCTTTGTTGCGTTGTTTTTCTTGCATTATTGCTCTGGCTAGGGCCTCCATAAAATGTTGAGTAAAACTGGTGATAATAGAAATCTTTGTCTTGTTCCTGATCTCAAGGGGACAAGTTTTCAATATTTCACCACTAGTTGTGATATTTACTTCAGTTTTCTGAGTTTTTAAAAAAATTATAAATATGCAGTAAATTTTTTCCAGTGGCATTTCTGCATATTTTGGGATAATCATGCGATATAATCCCTCTGTTCTGTTAACTTTATTTGATTTACAAATGATATAAAACATGAATTTATTCTTGGATGAAACACAATTTGTTCCTGGGTATTACAGTAAATGTATCTCGGATTCAGTTTGTTAGGCATACTTTTTTCTTCTTATTTTGCATTTGGTGATTAAAGACAAACCTTTAATTTTCTTTTCCTATAACATCTTGTCAGTTTCGTATAAAGTTCGTGCGAATCTCATTAAACATTTGGGAATATTTTTACCATTTCTATTTTCTAGAGAATTTTGTACAAGATTGGTGTTGTTTCTTTCTCAATTGTATGAAAAGGTTCACAAGTTCCTGTACTAAGGTATAAAATTCATTTACAGGAAGGTTTCTTATTACAGACACAATTTATTTAATACATATATTGCTATCCAGATTTCCTAAGTTTTCTTGTGTTTTCCTTTAAATTTTGTCATTTTCTCTCATTTCAAATTTATTGGATACAATTGCTTGTAATTTTATGTCTATGTTTCTAGAATGTGTAATGATGACCGTTTTACTCCTTGTAAGAGTACTGTGTGCCTCCTCTTTTTGTCTATATCAATCTTGCTAGGTGTTTATCAATTTTACTAACAATTTTAAAGGAGGCAACTTTTGGTTTTGTTGATACTCTCTTTGTATTTTTAAAAAATCATTAGATTTTGATTTTAATGATTTTTTTGAATTTCTTCGTTTTACATTATCATTTTTCCACATTCTTGTGATGAATAATCAGAGCCTACAGTTTTCCAGAATTTTCTGCTTTGCATTTAATGGAGTAACTTTAGATGCGTGTTGAGGTGCATCTCACACATTTGAGAACAGATGTTAAAAAGTATAATTGAGAAACAATAAACTGCTCAACTTTAAAATGTGCAATGTGATACAATTTTTCATATGCATATATTCATGAAATTATCAACACAGTCAATACAATGAACATAACTGTTACTTGCCAAAATTTTACTATGAAATTGTGTAATCACCCCTCCTGACTCTTTTTAAATTCAGTTTCATTATTAATATACTTTGTTTTAAAGTTGATCATCTTTTCATTTTTTTTCCTATTTTTCCTATCTCTTTTGTTTTTCCCTTTCTCTGTTTGTACTTACTTCTGTGTTTATTGAATGTTTCTTATTATTCCATTTAAATTCCTCTTTTGGATTTTTATCTGTGGCACTTTGAAAATACATCCACATATTCTTTGACACAACTTCCTTCAAAGGATTGCGTTTATGGCCCCTACCTGGATTTTGGACCAAGCTTAGTGATGCTTTTGTAACCAATACACTGAGACAGTTGCGATACTACATAAATTCCCAGGCTGAAATTCCAACCAACTGACATTACTATCTTTCACCAGCAGAGGGAGCCACCCTGGCCCTGCATCCCAGTGGTCTTCTGGCATTCCAGCTGTTCTCAGTTTCCATCGCACGCCACTTCCCTCAGCCTGTAGAACTTCCGGCAGCAACTGCAATTAGGGGTAGTCCAGTGCCAAATTGTCGCAGGTGGGCTTATGTGGACACGTCTTATTTTATTCCCAGTTTGGAAAGGAAAATGTTGCTACATTTAGAATTCTATTGACTTTTTTTTTTTTTTTTTTTTTTTGTCTTTCAGCCTTGAAAATATTCTGCTTCGTTATTTCGGGCACTCCACGGATTCTGTTGCGAAGGCAGCCATCTTTAGTTCGTCTTTCCTAGAGAGGTAATGTATCTTTAATTCTTACGGGATTATGGAATTTTGAATTCATCTTTCCTAGAGAGGTAATATATCTTTAATTCTTTTTTTCTTTTTCTTTTTTTTTTTTTTTTTTTTGAGACGGAGTCTGGCTCTGTCGCCCAGGCTGGAGTGCAGTGGCGCGATCTCGGCTCACTGGAAGCTCCGCCTCCCGGGTTCACACCTTTCTCCTGCCTCAGCCTCCCGAGTAGCTGGGACTACCGGCGCCCGCCACCACACCCGGCTAATTTTTTGTATTTTTAGTAGAGACGGGGTTTCACCGTGTTAGCCAGGATGGTCTCGATCTACTGATGCCGTGATCCACCCGCCTCAGCCTCCCAAAGTGCTGGGATTACAGGCCTGAGCCACCACGCCTGGTTCTTTAATTCTTATGGAATTATGGAATTTTGATTTTGTGCTCTACACTAATGTACTGTATATTTTATATAGATGCCTAATATGTAGCTTACTAATAAAATACATTAAAGTTTCAATATCTATTTTGAGTAGCAATTCAGTCCAAATTTTTCTATATGTGTAAATAAAAAGGATAATTTATCTGATTGATAACAATAAAGCAAAGCAAAAGACAAAAAGATACACATGAAAAATAACAAAAGCCAAACTTTTATTTCTCATTAAAACATATTAAAATATCTGTATAGATTAACTATATACATGTTAAAACAATTTAACACACTCACAAGCAAAGTATCTAAATTAATTGTTGTTGTAATTGTTGATGTGATACTACTGTTGAACAGGATGAGAAATTGTATGATAACAAACTCTTAATAAAAAATAAAGAAATGACACTTGTGTTACCTACCGAAAATATTTTATGTCTACTGTAATTATAAAATGGACAATAACATTCTTTGGAAAACATGTTCTATTGGTGAAATGATTTACATAAGGTGCATATCAGAACTAATTCAGGAACAAGGAATATATAGGATGTAGGTGAAAGTAACAAGAGTTTATTTATGCATATATATTTACATATACATGATATGTAATAACTTTGGTATTATATGTATGAAGTGGTATGCTTTTTAACAAATAGTGTTATTAAAATGCATATATGATAAACAATAGTAACCATTTTTTGGCAATTATAATCGTTAATACTAAGAGGAAATTAATCAATAAAATATCATTTTTATATCCATTGATACCAGATTTTGAAGGGAGTATAAAATAGTACTATTTTGGAAATTAATTTATTTTTTAACAGTATTTTAATTTGTCTACTCTTTTCCACAGCAATTGCCTTTCTATGATTATATCTGACAGGACTTGTCAGTGTGCATGTAAGTATGGATACAAAAAGGCAGAACAGCTATTTTTAATAGAGTAAACTGTTCATATAATAAATGCTATGCAGATTTTATACTCAGGTAGATCTTTGATGATTACAGAATATATCTCCAAGACATATTGCTAATAAAACAGCAAGCAAATTATAATTTATTCATATGTTTTCACAGTTACATAAATGTATCATTCATGTAAATATATATTGATATGTATATTTGTTAAATTACACACTTCACTGTTAATCATGATTACTTCTGTGAAAAGATACATATCTGCATTTTTTTCAGAATTTTACACTGAGAGGACATCTTATTTGTAACTAATAAGGGAAAAAAAAACCAGTCACACGACAGCATATTATTACTAATGATTATTTTGGAGGACCTATTTTTGTTTTTAATATATTATAGTACATGTAAGTAGTTATGCTTAAAGCCATAATTAAAACAAAGTTATAAAGGAAAGAAGTAATGAAAAAAGTAAATAAAATTTTTGTGGAGAAATAATTTAATTTAGTTGTGAACCATTTATAAGAAACAGACCTCTAATTAGTGAAATCATTAAACTAAAGGCCATAAGAAAAATTGTAAAAAAAAAAAAAAAAAAGATCTTTTATTGTTCCACTAGGAGTAAATGTCCAGTGTAAGCTAGAGTTTATTTAATATTCATGGGTCCCTGTTGCTATGCTATTAGAAAAAATGACAACAATAAGGTTAAAATCCTCTCAATTTTGATCAACAGTGTATGAGAAAATACTTTAAAACTGTAACCTTGTTATGTAGAGTTTTCATGCCATTTCTCATAAAGTGTATAAACTGTTTCGTGAGAATTGCTATTCTCAGAAGAATGTGTTGAGCTTTAACTATATGGAATCCAGCAATCATGCTAAATGCTGTTATTAATTCTAATGTATTACCTGTAGACTGCTTTTAGCTACTCTGGTACGTAAACATAAAATCTATAAATAAGGATGGGTTTATTTCTTCCTTTCCAATCATCATGCTTTTTTTTTAACATTTCCCTGCATTATTACCCAGGTTATGAACTCCATGAAAAGCTGAATAGAAACGGTAATAGTAGGCATTCATATCTCAATTCTCGATCTCAGGATGAAGTTTTCATTATTACATCACTAATGATGATATTTCCCATAGTTTTCTGAGTCATTTTTTAATAATCATAACTGGATGGTAAATTTGCCAAATGGTTTCTCTATATTTGTTGTGACAGTGACGTGATTTTGGTCCTTTGTGTTGTTAAGGAGATTATATTTCAATATGTTAAACCAATAATAATTCAAAATTGCGTTAAGCTCAGTTTGTTCACGGGGTATTATAATTGAAAGTGTCTTTGGATTCCATTTGTCAAACATAATGATTTTTTTGTCTCATTTTGTCAGGATCCATATCAACCATTGACTGTCCTTTATTATAATATCTTCATCAGTTTAGTGTAACGTTTATAGGGATTTCATTCAACATTTTGTGGAAAGTATTTATTCTGTGAAAGAGATTGTGCGTGATTAGTATTATTTTTTTTCTGAAATTTATGGAAAGGTTCACAAAACCAGGCATTAAACTGTGGTTTTCATTATGAACTAATGTTAATTAATACATATAGGATAAATGAGATTTTCCTTAATTTCTTGCTTTTTAAAGCTGTATTTTTCTGGAATTTTGTCATTTTTTATAACTTCAAATATTATATAAGCATCTTCAAATCTGTAATGATGATTCACACTGTACCTTCCTGGAACTGATAATATGTGTCTTCCTTTTTTTTCCTTGATCAATCTTCTCAAGATTTATAAATTTTTTAACCTTTACAAAAGAAAAAACTAAAAACAAAGCAACGTTTGGATTTGTTGATCTTTTTTCTTGAATGTTGTTAACTGATCCTAATTTTATTCTTCTATCTCAAGTATTCTTTTGGATTAAATCAAATATTTTGTTCCCAAATTGTGAAGTGGTCTACCAGATTTTAAGTTACCGAGATTTCCCTTTTTGCTTTTAATGCTATAATGTTTAGACACATTTTGGTGCATTCCACACTTTTTTTTTTTTTTTTTTTTTGGAGGCAAAGTACTCTGTCGCCCAGGCTAGAATGTAGCAATGCAATTAAAGCTCACTGCAGCCTCAAACTCCTGGGCTCATAGAATTACAGGCATGTGCCACCATGCCCAACTAATTTGCTAAAATTTTGTAGAGATGGGGTCTCCCTATATTGCCCAGGCTGGTCTCGAACTCCTGGTCTCAAGCAATCCTCCCACCTCAGCCTCCCAAAGTGCTGGGGTTACAGGTGTGAACCACTGCACCCAGTTCTGGGTGATTTTATCTTCCTCCATGGAGCATTTTATTTTGCTTTTGGGAGGCAGTTAGGTATTGAGTCTTTTGAAGCTGGGTCTCAGATTTGTGAGTAGTTTTGTATTTCAGGGTCGTATTGACAGAGTATAGCCTCTTAAGGATGTCAAATTCATCGCTGTTGTTTATCACATCCTTTCTGCCACGGTGGGCCATAAACCCAATTTGTGTCCCTTGGGCTGGTGATTCTGCTGGAAATCCTGATCAGCTGCTTAGCTTTTCAGCCGCAACTTTGTTGTATTTTAGTTTCTCAGTCATCTCCTTTGAATCACCAAAAAGCTTGTGGAGAAAACGGTACCAAAGTTGGGTCTCACACGTGGGCCTCTCTTCTGAGATTCAGTCGCTTCAAATGCTTGTTTCTTTGGGCTTGTGATACCTACAAACAATATGTTTAATATCTTCCAGCTCTCCTAGTTTTTCTCAGCAGAATGGTTGAGCTAAACTGACTGCATTACCATGGAAGCAGAGATCTCTACATATACTCTTTTTTTGGAATATGTTTTAGTTTTAATTGTTTTCATTGTATAGCCAGTTGATCCTTTTTGTTGTTGCTGTTTTCATTGTTTTTTGAGATGCAGTCTTGCTCTGTCACCCAGGGTGGAGTGCAGTGGCACAATCTCGGCTCACAGCAACCTCCATCTTCCGGATTCAAGCAATTCTCCTACCTCAGCCTCCCGAGTAGCTGGGATTACAGGCACACGCCACCATGCCCGGCTAATTTTTTTTTGTATTTTAGTAAAGACAGGGTTTCACTGTGTTCCCCAGGCTGGTCGCAAACTCCTGAGCTCAGGCAATCTGCCCACCTCGGCCTCCCAAAGTGCTGGGATTACAGGAGTGAGCCACTGTGCCCAGCCAATCCATTCTTTATGTCAGTAAGATTAAAACGTCTTTTAAGGCAGAAAATCCTCCTGTAGAGTATATCTTTTCTCTCATAATTTGATCAGTATCCTACAATTTACTTATTCTATTGGTTGTCTAAATGATCTGGTTTCTTACATGTGCTAGGTATGTAAATACAGGTACATTATTGAGGTAAAGCCTAATGGAAAACAGACAAGTAAATATGGAGTATATTACAGAAGATACATTTTGTAGTAATTATGTTTCAGTAATGGCTAGAATATTATCTATACCTATTTGTATTGTGTTTGCTGGTTACCCTAGGGATTAGCATAGGAATCTTTTACTTATCTTGATCTACTTACAGTTAAGATCGTGCCAATTTATGTATATGAAGCTTCACAATAGGATGAATCTATTTATTCTCCCTTACTTTTTGCTCTTTTGTTTAATATTTTATTTAAATATTTTTTAAAAAACAAGTTGATTACATATAATTTATTTTTGCCCATTTTCTTCAATTACTTTTATATGCGTATTTGTAATCATGTATCAAATGTGTGTATTTATTTACAACTAAATCCAATGTATATACATTAATGTTTGTATATTTATTTATTTAGATTTTTTTTAGTGATACAGTGCTAGGTATAATCTATTTATTTTTTAATAGATTCAGAGCATATATGTGCAGATTTGTTACATGGATATATTGCATAGTGGTGGGGTTTATGCTTGTAGTGTGCCTGTCACTTGAATAGGGAACATTGTATCCAATAGGCAGTTTTTCAACCCATACTCCCCCCTCCACCCTCCCCACTTTTGGAGTCCCCAGTGTCCTTATTTTCCCCTCTGTATGTGTATGTGTACCCATTGTTTAGCTCCCATTTACAAGTGAGAAGACACTTGGGTTGATTCCATTACTTTGCTATTGTGAAGAGTGCCACAATAAACGTACACATGTACGTGTCTTTTTGCTATAACAGTTCCTTTTCCTTTGGGTAGATAGTGAAGTTGCTGGGTCACATGGTAGTTCTATTTTTAGTTCTTTGAGAGATCTCCATAGTGTTTTCCATAGAGGTTGTACAAATTTACATTTCCACCAGCAGTGTATAAGCGTTCCCTTTTCTCTGCATCCTTGCCAACATCTATTGTTTTTTCGCCTTTTAATAATAGCCATTCTGACTGCTGTGTGATGGTATTTCATTGTGGTTTTAATTTGCATTTCTCTGATGATTAGGGATGTTGAGCATTTTTTACATGTTTTTTGGTTGCTTGTATGTCTTCTTTTGAGAAATGTCTGCTCCTGTCATATGCCCACTTTTTAATGGCCTTATTTGCTTTTTCTTTTCTTATTGAGTTGTTTGAGTGCCTTGTAGATTCTAGATATTAGTCTTCTGTCAGATGCATACTTTACAAATATTTTCTCCCATTCTTTAGGTTGTCTGTTTATTATTTCTTTTGCTGTGGCAAGGCTTTTTAGTTTAATTAAGTCCCATTTTTCTATTTTTGTTTGTGTTGCATTTGCTTTTATGTTCCTAGCCATAAATTCTTTGCATAGGCCAATGTCCTCAAGAGTTTTTCCTAGGTTTTCTTCTAGGATTTTTATAGTTTCAAGTTTTAATTAAATATATTGTTTATTCACAGTGCACAGAACTTAAACTTTCAGATTTGATACATTTTGGAAATTATGTCTTTTACATTTAAAATGCTATTTATAATTTTTACATAAAGGAATCAGCTTTTTAAAAAGAAATCATAGAAAAAAGTAGTATTTTGTATTTATCTATATATTTTCCCTACCTAGTGCTCTTCTTTCCATTCTGTAGTTTTCTACTAAGGTGTTTTTTCCCTTCAGGTTTTTTCTCCCTCCTGCAGCATGATGTATTATTGCTTGGACAGGGACAAATTGAAGGCTTTTTTTATGCGCCTCTGTCTTATTTCACTCTGAGCTGGGAAGGATAATTTTGGTAGATCAAGAATTCTTTTTTATTTCAGAATTAGAAAGTTACTTCTCCATTTTCTTCATTCATCCAAAGATTATTTTGAAAAGGCAGCCATCATTTAAATCATCATTCTTGGTACTTAATACACTTTCTTTTTCAGAAGTTTTGGGGGCATATAATTATATACTTCACTAATATTCTTTATATTTGACAGATGTTCAATCTATATGAGATATAATAAATGTTATAATGTTTACTAATGTAATACTTGAAAAGTTTTATAGCTATTTTAATAATAATAGAGTTACACTATAATGTAGCTGTAAATTTTACCAGTCCAAATTTTTCCATTTATATAAGATAAAATAATTTATGGATTGACAGTAGCAACAAAGCAAAGAAAAAGAAAAACAAAATAAGTCTCATGAAAAAAATGTGGCAAAAGCCAAAATAACCAACTTTTATTTCTAATTAAAATATACACAAATATCTGCACTCATTATATATAAATTAAAATGTTATGCACTTTCCCATGCAAAATATCAAAACTGTTTTATTTCAGTCATTAATTTGATGCAAATTTTGACATACATGAGAAATTGTATGAGAACAGATATCATTCATGTTAAACAATAATGAAGTGATACATTTTACTTATAACAAAATATTTGATGTCTGTAGTAGTTATAACATGCAATAACATTCAAGTTTGGTAGATATGTTACATATCTAAGATGATTTATATTAATGTAATACATATTGGAATATTTATTCTTAATATTATTCATAATAGGCTATATGTGCATGTGTGTGTATTTGTGACTATAACAAGAATAAATGTATACAATAGGCTTCATGTATAATATTTTGGTATTTCAAATGGTTATGAAATAATAGACTAACAAATGGAATGGTAAAATACATCAAACAATTTTGGAAATAAGTGAAGACTGTCCAAATGAGAACAAGAAAAAGCTATTTATTCAGAGCTTGCTATAACAAGGGAGCCAGCCACTATCTCTTGTATTTGGTAGAGACTCAAAGGCAAGCAGGGAAGTCGAGAAGCTTCCCTTATGGGAATATTAAAGCTTATGGTGGAAAAAAGGGAAGGCTTCAGGTATGGGCCAATCCGAAGTTGTTGGCATGGGAAAGCTGGTGGCATGCTAACTAGAAGTGTGAACATACTAAATGACTGGTAGGGGAACATTTTGGGGTTCTTCTGATTGGTCCTAAGTTAGAAGCAGGGGCAAAATTTAGGGATGTTGACAGTTATTGACCAGGTCCTCACTGTTTGGGGCCTATTGCTGCAGACTTTGTATTTTGGCTTCACAGGCTGATTGCCGCAGAGGCTGTGCAATCCTAGATGTCTGATTCAGTTATGTTAAATATGATTAATAATTAGTATGTTAAATATGAAATTATTCTTTTTATCTTGATGCCAAATTTTTGAGGTAGGAAAAAGTGATACTAGGTTTTTGGAAAGTAAATTGGCATTTTAAAGCAAATTTTAAAATTTCCCTGCCCTTAAAAACAGTAATTTACTTTCTACGACTATAGTCTACAAAGATGCATAAAAATTTGGTTAAAAATGACAAAAAGTTGATTTTTAAGTAAATTATATTCTGTTTATACTATGACTATTGTGTAGCTTTATAACCAATCAGGTAGTTCATTATATACTTGCAGAAGATATATCCAAGTTGTATTATTGATGAAAAAAGAAAGTAAATTTTAATTTATTTCACATTCCTACCATGTGTATAAATACATCAGGTGTGTTAATATTTATATGCATATCTGCTCATACACACACTTCACTGCCAATCATGAAGTGTGAAAGGCCAATATCTGCATTTTTGGAATTTTTTTCCTTTCCAATCTTTATGCCTTTTTTTTTCCCTTTTTCTTTTTCTTTTCTTTCTTTCTTTTTTCTTTTTTTTTTTGGCACTATTGTCCTAGCTATGACCTCCAGGAAATGTTGAGTAGATCTGGTGATAGTAGGCATTCTTACCTCTTTTCTTATTTCAGGGGAGGGTTTTTAGTAATTCATCAATAGGTATGACACTTGCTGCAGTTTCGTGAGTTTTGGAAAGTCATAAATGAATAATAAATTGCATAAAAAGATTTCGCTATTGTGATAGCGACATGATCTTACTCCTTTGTCTGCCAAAATGACTTGATTTTGTGATGATAAGGCAACAAAAATTCTTTCTTGGATGAAACACATTTTGTTCACAGGGTATTATGGTTGAAGTATCTTTGTTCTGTTTGGAAAACATAAGTTTTACATTTTATTTATTTATTCACTGTTTGCATTTTGTCATGAGGCATAAAAACCTTTTATATGGCTGGGTGTGATGGGTCACATCTGTAATCCCAAAACTAAACAATTAGCAGGATGTCGTGGCATGTGCCTGTAGTCCCAGCTACTTGGGAGGCTGAGGTGAGAGGATCACTTGAGCCCAGCAGTTCAAGGTTACAGTGAGCTATGATGGCTCCACTGTGCTCCAGCCTGGGTGACAGAGAGAGACCATGTCTCAAAAACAAAAAACAAACAGAAAACAACAACAACAAAACCTTTTGATATTCTTTATGCATAATTTTCTTATCAGTTCAGTATAAACTTTATAGGGGTCTCATAATACATTTGGGAGTGTTTTGACAGTTATTTTCCTACAGAAGAGGTTGTGTAAGATTGGTTGTATCTTTCTCAGTTACATGGAAAAGATCAGGAATTTAGGCACCAGGACCAATATAGATGCGTTTTATTTAATAAACAAAGAATTACGAAGACTTCCCAATTTATCTGTTTGTTAAGTGGTGTTTTTTTGTGTGATATAATAATTTCTATTTTATTGGCATGAATTTGATTATAATATAATATATGTGTCTCCAGGATTCATGGCGAGAATCCTTTTATATTCCTGTTGGGGTGGTGATGATGGTGGTGGTGGTGGTGGCAGTGGTGGTGGTGGTGGTATTCTTTGATTTTGATCACTCTTGACAGGATTTATCATTTTTTTCTTTAAAAAAAAACCCTTTTAGTATTGTCTACCACTTTATATTTAATATTTCTTTGGTTTGATTAAATAATAATTTTTATTTTTATTTCAAGTTTTGGTTTGTATCCCTGCTTTACTTTCCAGTTCTGTGAAGTGTATTACCAGATCTTAAATTGTCAGGATTTCCTCTTTTGCGTGAATGGCATGGGTTTTATTTTATGCCCATGTTTTCACGCATCCACACAATTTCTAGTAATTTCAGTTAAGTTTAATTGATTTAAAATAAACTGAACCACTTTAGCATTATGTTTTGAGATATGTATATATTTACGAAACCATCACCACAATGAAGATAATGTTCATTCCCCCTCACCAAGTGTCTTGTTTGCCACTGTATCTCTCCTTTCTATTCCTGCCCAAGCTCTTCCACCATTCATATGCTCTGAACATTTTTGCACAAGTCTTTGTATCAACATATATGTTGGATTTTTGTTGGTTTGTCTTTGTTTTCAGTAAAAATCAAGGAAAGGAATGGCTGGAGCACTTGAGAGTTGTATATTTAATTTTTTTAGGTCATGCCAAAGCATCTTGCAATGTGATTGTACTGTTTTCCATCCTATTAGCAGTGTGAGTTGCAGTTGCTCTACATCCTTGTTATGGTTAGTAATTTTAATTGTAGCCTTCTTTTGGGGGAGGAGGGGACAGGGTATTAATTTAATATTTTTGTCAATAAAATAAAATAATTATGGAAATGATCTATCCAAGCAGTGGGGCTTTTCTGTCATAATTTATTGTACCCTAATTAAATTTTGTCATTGATAACCTGTGTTTCCCTAGTTCCCAACATGTGCCAGGTGTGGATTACAGTATATGGTAGAAATATATTATTGAAGTATAGCCTAATGAAAAACAAGCAAGCAAATGTGGAATATGTTATTGACAATGTGTTTTTTTGGTAATTTGTTATGCAGCAATAGTAACCAGAATGTTTTTTATATCACTTTGTATTATGTTCAGTCATTGCTGAAGGGGCTGGCATATGAATCCTTTACTTATCTTGGTTGAGTTCTAGTTAGGATCATATCACTTTGTATAAATATAACTTCACAACAGTACAATTACATTTATTCCCCTTTTCCTTTGTTCTCCTTTTATCATATATTTCATGTAAATGTTTTATTAAAAACTGAATAATTATACTTTACACTTGCCTCATAATTTTGGTAAAGGAGTTAAAACACATTAAGGGCACAGATCTTAACCTTACGGTTTAATGAATTTTGCACGTATTTTCCATCTTCAATTCTGCTTACTATTTTTAAGTGTCATTTGTCTTTTAATGAAATAATAGAAAATATTGTTTATAATATTTTTCAAGTATTTCTCTTAAGTCTTCTTCACTCCTTCATGAAGTTCCCAGTTTCTATCAGGTTATCTATTCTCTTTGTTCAGAAGAACTTCTTGTTGCATTATGCATATTACTGTTTGGCCAGAAACAAATTGTCTGAGGTTTGTTTATGTGATTGTATCTTATTTCACTCACAATTTGAGAGTATGATTTTACTGGATGTAGAATTCTGGCTTGACTATTTCCTCTTTAAGCATTGGAAAGGTGCTGGTGTGATTGTTCTGCTTCACCACGGCTTCTGTTGAGCAAGCAGCCGTCACTGAAATCATCCTGCTTAGGAATGTATGTATCTTTATTCCTTTAAAGTTTTCAGTTGGTATACATTTGTTCACTGATATTTTCTATACTTCATATAGTTATCAAATATACAGTTTACTAATATCATTTAAAACTTCAATAGCTATTTCATCAATCCAAATTTTCTCATTTAAATTAAAAGATAACTCATTCTATTGATAAAAGCAACAAGACAAAGCAAAATAAGCTCACATGAAAAACAAAAAGCCAAAATATCAATATTTTTCTTGTATTACCTATAGCAAAATATTTTATGTATGCTGTACTTAACTAATATGCAATATAATTATTCGTTGATAATTTTACAGGTGAGGTGATTTTTATGCCATATATTTATACAGAATCAATCAAGTAACAAGAAATATACAGAACGTAAGTGAAAGCAACAAGAGTTTATGCATATGTGTATGCTTAATATATAACCATTTTGGTATTCAAGTAATTATGAAATGATAGTCTTGTTAACAAATGGAATCAGTAAAATGCACCAAGGATATATACAAAAATAATCATGAATTGGCAATTAGTATATTAATTTATGCTAAATGCTTAGTGGAAAATAAATAACATATTCTTTCTTATATTAATACAAGTTGTGGAATAGTATAAAATGGTCCTGGGTATTTGAAATTAATTTGGTATATTTTAACAATATTTTAAATTTGTCTACTTTTTTATACAATAATTGCCTTTCTATAACAATATCTGACAGAGCTTCTTAAACGTGTGCATAAAAGTATGGACACAAAAAGGCAAAACAAATAGTTTCTAAATAACATACACTGTATTAATATGATGAATACTATGTAGCTTTTGTAGTCAGTCGGGTAAATCTTGTATACTTGCAGAAGATATCACAAAGACATATTCCAAATATAAAAGGAACCAAATTGTACTTTATTTCACTTGCATGCACAAGTATATAAATATTTTACATGTGTAAATGCTTTGTATACAAGTTTTCATTTACACACCTTACTGCTAATCATGGTTATTTCTGTGAAGCAATATGCAATTGCAGTTTTTTTCTTTTTTTCTTTTTCTTTTCTTTTTCTTTCTTCTTCTTTTTTTTTTTTTTTTTTTTTTTTTGAGACAGAGTCTCACTCTGTTGCTCAGGCTGGAGTGCAGTGGCATGATCTCAGCTCACTGTAACTTCTGCCTCCCAGGTTCAAGTGATTCTCCTGCCTCAGCCTCTTGAGTAGCTAGGATTAGAGGCATGTGTCACCATGCCCAGCTAATGTTTGTATTTTTAATAGAGATGCTGTTTCGCCATGTTGGCCAGTCTGGTCTCCAACTCCTGACCTCAGGTGATCTGCCCACTTTGGCCTCCCAAAGTGCTGGGATTACAGGCGTGAGCCACCACGCCCGGCCATGCAATTGCATTTAAAAAAAAATGTATACTGGGCACATGAAAAATTGATAATTAATAAAGGAAAAATCAAAGAGTGAGATGAAGGCATATCACTAATGGTATTCTTGAAAGATGTACTTTGCTTTTTTTTTTCCCCCTTTGGTAAGGCAGTACAGAACAGGTAAGAAGTTACATTTAAATCCAGAAACAGAAAAGAGAAAGAAAAGAAATAAGAAAATATATAATTTATGTTGAGAAAGTAATTTAATATAGTAGTGAAACATTTATAAATACCTGACCTTTAATTAGTCAGTGAAATCATTATCCTAGAGGCCATAAGTAAAATAGTCACAATGAATATTTTTTGTGTTCCACTAGGATTTAATATCAGCTTTATTGTGAAGTTAATCATGTAGTCAGATGCCTTTGTTACCATGATACCAGAAAAAAGGACAACAAAGTTTAGGATTATAATGACTTTTGAATTTTAGCTTGTAAGTATCTAAAAACAAATCTTTAAAATAATACGTGTGTTATTAGGGTTTGTGTTCTGTTCTTATGATGTGTATAAAAAATTTAGTAAGAATTACTATTCTCAGACCTAGCACAGTGGCTCACGCATGTAATCCCAGCACTCTGGGAGGCTGAGGCGAGTGGATCACTTGAGGTCAGGAGTTCAAGACCATCCTGGCCAACATGGCAAAACCCCATCTCTATTAAAAATACAAAAATTAGCCAGGTGTGGTGGCGCACACCTGTAGTCCCAGCTACTCAGTAGGCTGAGGCATGAGAATTGCTTGAACCCAGGAGGTGGAGGTTGCAGTGAGCTGAGATGGTGCCACTGCACTCTAGCCTGAGTGACAGAGCGAGACTACATCCCAAAATAATAATAATAATAAATTAACTTTTTTTTAAAAAATTACTATTCTCAGAAAAAAAATGTCTTTGGGCTTAACTGTGGAATTCAGTTGTCTTGCAGAATTCACTAACTGGAGGTCATTATGTTAAGAGAGATAAACCAAGCACAGAAAGATAAATTTCGCATGTTCTCAGTTATTTGTGGCAACTAACGATTAAAACAATTGAACTCATGAACATAGTGAGTAGAATGATGGTTACAAGAGACTGGGAAGGGTAATAGAATGTTGAGAGGGGAAGGGAGAATAGTAAATAATAGTTTAATTGTACACTTTTAACTAAAAGAGTATAATTTGATTGTAACACAAAGGATAAATGCTTGAAGTTATGGATACCCCATTTTCCCTGATGTGATTATTACATTTTGTATGCCTGTATCAAAACATCTCATGGACCTCATAAATATGTATACCTACTGTGTACCCACAGAAATTAAAAATTAACAAAAAAATCTCTATTACTTATAGACTGCTTCTCAATAACCTGAAAACGTAATCATTTGATCTGTGAATAAAGGAGGTTTTATTTTGTTTCTTTCAATCTTTATGCATATTTTTTCTTGCATTTAATGTTCTGGCTATGACCCACCTAAAATGTTGAATAGAGCTTGTTATAGTAGGCATTCTTATCTCTTTTATGATCTCAAGGAGATGTTGTAAATATTTCACCACTAATTATGATATTTACTAAGGTTTTCTGAGTTTTTTAAAAAATCATACTTAAATGGTAAATTTTGTCATGTGGTTTCTTTGTATATATTATGGTGCTTACATAATCATGTCCTCTGCTTTGTTAAAGTATTTTTATTCCAATACAACAAGCCAAAAATAATTCATGTTTTAATTCTACCCAGTTTTAGGCTTATCTACTTGAAATATCTTTGGTTTCTCTTTGTCAGACATATGTTGTTGTTGCTGTTCTTTCTAGGTGTGGCCAGTGTGTTTTCCTGAGGGATATAAATCTCTGTTTTTCTATTTTTTTTTTTTTTTGAGACAGAGTCTCACCCTGTCACCCAGGCTGGAGTGCAGTGGTGTGATCTTGGCTCACTGCAACCTCCGCCTGCTGGGTTCAAGCGCTTCTCATGCCTCAGCCTCCCAAGTAGCTGGGATTACAGGCGTGTGCCACCACACCCAGCTGATTTTTATATCTTTAGTAGAGACAGGCTTTCTCCATGTTAGCCAGGCGGGTCTTGAACTCCTGACCTGAGGTGATCTGCCCATCTTGGCCTCCCAAAGTGCTCAGATTACAAGCATGAGCCACTGCACCCGGCCTCTGGTTTTATTTTCTTATAATGGTCTTGTCATTGTAGTATAAAGCTTATAAGGGTCACATGAAACATTTTGGAAAGTATTTTTACTAATTCTATTATGTGGAAGAACTTATAAAAGATTGGTGCTATTTCATTTTCATTCTATGGAAAGTTCATTACTTTAGGAATCAGCATAGAATATATTTATAAATACAGTTTTCAGTGCAGAGACAATTTTTAGGCGACATGAGGCAATTGAGATTTCTTGTTTTCTTGTCAAGCTCTGTTTTTCTTGGCACTTTTTTATTTTGTGTAATACCAAATTTATTAGCATAATTTTCCTATATAATTATGTCTGTTTCCAGGATATGGAGTGAGAATTTCCTTTACATTGCTGATATTGATTATTTTGACTTTTTTCTTTAATCCCTTGCCAGGGTTTATACATTTTTTAACCCTTTATGAAAATAAAAATTTTTAGACATGTTGGTTTTCTTTTTGTAATTAAATCTCACTGATCTTATATTATTTTATTCCTTTTTGCATCTTTTTAGAATTCCCATCTGTTTTCTTACATTACCCACCTGTCTTTCCATTAGAGTCCTTAGCATATTAATCACAATTATTTTAAATTTCCAGTCTGAAAATTCCAAAGTATCTGCCATACCTTAATCTCTTTTTGCTGCTTTTGATACTCTGTCTCTTCAAACTGATTTTTATTTTAATTTTTTACTTTCAGTATGCCTTGTAATTTTTTGTTCAAAATGAGTCTTAATGTACTGTATATTAATAGAGGGAACTGAGGTACATAGGCCTTTAGTTTAAGGTTTTTTGTTAATCTGGCAAAGTGTTATACTGTGTTTACTCTTTGCTGTTGTCACAAGATCCTTGGGGTATTGATTTGCCAGCCGGAAACCTCTGTGGCCAGTGATGCCTTTGCCCAAGGATTGCTCGGGCCTGCTGGGCCCACTCGGCCTGGCAGGCTGCACTTGGCTCACGCTACTCTCCTGGATCGCATGCCTGCCAAGGGCGAGTGGAGTGGAGAGGAGAATGTGAGCATGCGACCATGGGATCAGGCCACTGTGCAAAGCCAGGGGTGCTGGTTGTGGCCGGACGGGTTGCTCCAGGCGCCAGCATGGGCAGCCGCTCCGGCGAGGCCACGGCTGGACCAGGCATACTGCAAGCAGCTTCCACAGCTGGCACTGGGGAATGCTGTGGCACCTGGAAGCTTGAAGATGCCAGGAACTGCAGAGCCCCAGAGAGGATGTCACAGCCCTGGCTCGGGGAGCTCCTAGGTCTGGGCTCCCCAAAGGGCTGCAGCTCTTCTCTCCTTTTCTCTTATCTCCTTTTTGTAACCCTCAGTGTGGTGAGCAAGAGGCGTGTTTCAGTCCCGTTAGTATTATAGCCCTTTTAGCACCGCCATTGGGTAGGTCTCAAGTCGTTGTCCTGCATCCAGAAATAATTAGGTACATCAACAAGTGTCAGTTGAGCAAGGCGAAGAGGAGCTTTATTGAGTGACAGAGCAGCTCAGGAGACCCGCATTGGGTCGATCCTCTCCATAGGCAGGGTATCCTGATGAGTGTTCAGCTCCAGCAGAGAAGAGACCCTGCAGTGGGTAGCTCCTCTCCACAGCTGGTAGTCCTGTCGTCTCCTCAGCTATCAACACACAGGAAACCCTGGTGTGGGTAGCCCCTCTCTTCACTCAGATTGTCCCATCATCTCCTCTGCTCTGGCTGAGTCCAGGGCTTTTATGGAGCCTCAGATGGGAGGAAGTGGATACAAGTTGGTCTGTGGGCGACCATGGGTGGGCCCAGAAAAAGCACCACAAGTTCCCACTCCAGTCTTCAGGCTTCAAGCTTTCCCCAGCTTGAAGGGGGGGCTTCACCAGGGACCTGCCCCTTTCTGTCCTGGAGTCTGTCTGCCTCCCGCCTACCTCCTGTCGCTGTTCATGGTGCCCAGGCTGTTTATGCCAAAGGGTGCTTGCAGGCCAGCACTGAGCTGCCCTCAGCTCCCCCTTGGCCTCCCTCCCGTGCTTGTTGGCACCCAAAGTCCAGAGTCAGCACTGCCCTGAGCGTGTACACACCTGGCCGGTTGCAACAGTGCCTGGGCTCGGCCTCAACTTTGCTCGGATACCAGAGCAGTCACTGGGAGTGGGGAGAGGCCAGGCAGTGGAAGCAGGCACTTCTAAACCTGCAGGGACAGCACGGGCTTCCCAGGCTCCCAAGAATGCAGAGATGCCTGGGTCCAGAGCCACAGCTTGGGTGGCTGCAGCTGCATCTGGGAGGGTGGGGCTCCTGCCTGTCCCAAGAGCACAGGGATGCCCGGGTCTGCAGCTGCGGTTTGGGTGGCTGCCGCTGCACCTGGGTGGACAGGGCTCCTGCCTGCTCTCAGCTCCCACCAACTCTGTGGAGTGTGCATCCCCAGCCATGCGTCCCCCACTGCAGTGGGCATCATGGCAGCAGCCACTCCAGATGGGCCACCACTGCCATCACTGTCATTGTAGGTGCCATAGGCCAAAATTTCCTTTGTGTCCTTGTTTTAGTCTCCCTTGTTGTCTTCGAGTTTCCCTAGGGACATCTTAAATATGCTATAAGATTTGCAGTTTTTTACATTGTAATACTCTTTGTACTGAATCCAGCAATGGGCTTCTCCTGAGCTTTTGCTCCAGTAAACTATGATTCTCTGTATTTACCTGTCTGTCCAGTATTTAAGGCCATGTTTCACCCTGTGACATCAATTATCTGATGGATTAAAGAGAGTTGTTGATTTTCAGTTCAGCATTTTTCTTATTGTGAGGATGAGAGTGACAACTATAAGTCTTTATTATTTCATTTCTATAAAGTTTTGGTATTAAATTACTGTTCTCTATATAATATCTTGAGATGTATTATCAGATCATAAATTGCCAAGTGTTCCATTTTGCATTTATTGATATTAATGTCCCTTTAGGACATACATTGATTTATCTTACACTTTGTAACAGATTCATTGGAATAAAATTGAATTAAAAATCTATTTTCAACTTTAAACAATATAACTTCTTATGTATATATATATATGAAATATGTATATATCATATACATGCATACAAATATTTGTGAAACCTTTACCAAAAACAAGATAATGTACATAGCCATTTCTTTACTCATTTCCTTGTGCAAATTTATATTTTCCCCTCTTTTTTTCTTCCCCCAAGTCCTCCTCTTTTTTCATAATGTGGACAATACATTCAAGTCTTTATATGGATGTATATTTTAGTTTTTCTTGTGTAAACATCAATGAGTGATATGGCTGGATCACCTGATAAGTGTATCCTTCAGTTATTTTAAAAAATATCAAGGCGTTATGCATCTTTATTGACTGTTTTATGCCCTGCTAGCAGCGTGTGAGAGTTGCATTTGTCCTATATCCTTGCCAAAACTTGTTTTAGTCATTATTTAACATTGTAGTCCTTCTGATAGATGTGTGGTGGTATCTCAGTGTCACTCTAAATTGCATGGGTGTAATCAAGTTATAGTTCTTTCTATCCCAGACAGCCTCAGCAAATGGAAAAACTAAATCACAGGCCTGAAGTTAATCCTTTCCTTCCCATTCATATTTTGCATCTGTGATGGTTTATGATTGAAAGCATTAATTTGTGTGTGAAATACTAGAGAAGTAATTGGAGACTCTGAATGATTTTTTCTTCCCTCTTGGAGTATTTTCTTTTACTTCTATAAGGCAGTTAGGGTGGTGGCATGAGTGAGGCAAGGGATTGGGATGAAGATCATCTCATCAAAATCAGAGATTGAGTCTTTTAAAGCTGGATCTCATGTGTTAGGAGGATTGTTCTATTTCTGGTTTATATAACACTTAGGGCATAGCTCCTCAGTGATGTCAAATGAAACTTTGAGGTATTTCCCAAGGTTTCCTTTCCACGATGGATCCTGAGCTGCAATGTGCATTCCCTAGGCTGGAAAAGCTGCTGGAAGCCCTTGTCAGTTGCTTAGCTTCTCAGCTACAACGTCTTACTTTGCATCTTGGGTTCCCAATTTTCTCTTTTGAGGTGGGATTCTATGAGGGGGTGAACGGGGGATCAATTTTAGTGATATCTTCAAAGAGAAGTTTGTTATAGTTTTACATCTTTCTTAGTTTATTTTTCTTCAGCATAGTGTTTGGGCTGAAATGTCTGGTTTGCCATTACTGGATGTTTTCACAAACACTGTGTTTTAAAAATTTGTTTTAATTTGCATGTGTGTAGTTTTTTTTTTTTTTTTTTTGAGATGGAGTCTCACTCTGTCGCCCAGGCTGGAGTGCAGTGGCACTATCTGGCCTCACTGCAAGCTCTGCCTCCCAGGTTCACGCCATTGTCCTCATTCTGCTACCTCAGCCTCCCAAGTAGCTGGGACTACAGGCGCTCACCACCACGCCCAGCTAATTTTAGTATTTTTAGTAGAGATGGGGTTTCACCGTGTTAGCCAGGATGGTCTCGATCTCCTGACCTCATGATCTGCCCACCTCGGCCTCTCAAAGTGCTGGGATTACAGGCATGAGCCACCGCACCCAGCCAATTTGCATGTGTTTTGTCTGGTATCCATTGAACCCAAATTGTCTAGTAAAAAGTTACAAACTTTCTTTATTGTGATAACTCTACCTTTACTTGCGGTGTAGGAAAGGATACAGAGACATCCCATGCACCCTTACCCAGTTCCAGTCAGTTTTGCCATCTGGCAATACTATAGTACAATATCTCAACCAAGATATTAACATTGATCCAGCCAAGATAAAGTACATCTCAGTCATTGGAAGGATCCTTTGTGTTGCACTTTATAAGCACGCCCACGTCCCACCACTGCAGCCCCTACCTCCCTCCCATTCCTGATTTCCAGCAGTCAATAATCTGTTCTTCATCAGAGATTACGTGCGTGCATGTGTACGTGTGTGTGCACGCGTGTGTGTGCGTGAATGATTCAAGAATGTTGTATGAGGCTGGAGGTGGTGGCTCACGCCTGTAATCCTAAACTTTGGGAGGCCAAGGTGGGCAGAATACATGAGATCAGGAGTTCAAGACCAGCCTGGCCAACATGGTGAAATCCCATCTCTACTAAAAATACAAAAATTAGCTGGGCATGGTGGCACGTGCCTGGAGTTGCAGGTACTTGGGAGGCTGAGGCACAAGAATCTCTTAAATCTGGGAGACAGAGGTTACAGTGAACCAAGATTACACCATTGCACTCCAGCCTGGGCGACACAGCGAGATGGTCTCAAAAAAAAAAAAAAAAAAAAAAAAAGAATGTTGTATAATGGAATAGTGTTGTAATTGCTATTTGGGTTGCTTTTATCCCTGGAGATTTATCCAGGTAGTTTTTATCCACGTTGTTGCATTTACCATTAGTTTGTTCCTTTTTCTTGCTAAGCAGCACTTTATGGTGTGAGTGAACCGCATCTAGTTTAATCATTTTACACTTTTATGGACTTCTAGTTATTTCTGTGCTTTGGTTAATAAATAAATATAATAAAGATAAATCTGCATTTGTGTACAAGTTTCCATGCAAACAAAAGTTTTCATTTCTCTGGGATAAATGCCCAAGAGTGCAACTGCTATATAATATGATATTTGCCAGTTTAATTTTTTTAACCTTCCTGTTTTCTATAGTGATGCAGCATTTTACATTCACACATGCTATGTATGAGTGACCTATTTTGCATACATTTTTGCCAGCATTTGGTGATGTCACTATTTATGTTTATTCTGATAACTCTGATATATGTGTAATGATAGCTCATTGTGGTTTTCATTTGCATTTATCTGATGGCTATGATGTTGAACATCTTTTCGTTTTCATTTGCCATCTGTATATCCTCTTTAGTGAGGTTTCTGTTTATGTCTTTTTCTCATTTTCAAATTGGATTGTTTATTTTATACTGTCAAATTTTGAGAATCTTTATGTATTCTAGGTACTAGTCTTTTTTGGATATGTGGCTTAAAAATATTTTCTCCCAGTCTGCAGTTTGTCTTTTCATTCTCTTAACACAGCATAAAAAGTTGAATAACATTTTTTCTATTTTTTATTTTTAAGGGGCCAATTTCTCAGTCTTTCCCTTCATGGATCATGCTTTTAGTGTCAAGTCTATGGACGCTTTACTATGTGCTGGATTCCAAAGATTTCTTCCTCTTATTTAAAAAAATATGTTTTACATTTAAATATTAGATCCACTATGAGTTAATTTCTGCGTAAGTTATGAGGTTTATACTTTTGTCTCTGGATATACAATTTCTCTAGTACTATTTTGAAAATTTTTTTTCTCCATAAACTTGCCTTTGCAGCTTTATCAAAAATTAGTTGTCCTTACTGTGGTACTATTATGAGTTTTCTTTCTGTTCCATTGATCTATGTGTCTGTCCATCCACCAGTATCACATTTTCTTGATTAGTGTAGCTATACAAGATGTTTTGAAATGGGATACTGTGATTTCCTTCAACTTTATTTGTAATTTTCAAAATTGTTTCATCATCCTTGTTTGAAATGCTTGTTCCCTAGTGCGGTAAAGAAATAGCACTTGAACATAAATTTAATTTACTCAGCAAGGCCATTTTTACTTCCTGCAGAAAGGATACACTCACCAGCAGTTTTGCCATTAGAGTACACCGAACAAAGGAGACAGGGTCATTTATAACCTGACGCGTCCACCCTACTACTGTGTCCGGTTTCCATTGGCTGGAACGGGACCTCACATTCTGTATTTGTCCTGATTGGCTAGCAACTTAGAACTTTTTAAAAGAGGCAAAGGCAGAGGAGAACAAAGGAAGGAGGAAGTAATTTGTGGAATGCTGAGAAAGGTAAAAACACCTTCAAATAAGGAAGAGGAACAGGCTATGACCTAATGCTTGCTTGGACCAGTATAAGCATGCCAGGGCAAATATTTAGGCTAAATTGTGGGAGCTAAGAACGTAAAGTACATTAATTTCTTTATCATGGCTAGCAGATATTTAAGAATGTTAGCACAGGTCTTTGAATAAATTTTGCTTCTAAGAGAAGTTACTATATATTAAGTCTTTGCAGAGGAACCTCTACTTTACTTTCTACAATCCTGTTTTCTTTTTCTTTCCATATCTATTAGAACCATCCTGCCTGTTTCTAAAACAAAATATTATAATTTTGTTAAGAATGTTTTAAAACTGTATATCAATTTGGGGAGAATTGAAATCCCACTGTGTTTAGTCTTCCCATCCATTAACACAGTATGTCCCTTCATCTTTTAGATCTACTTTGATTTTTTATTTTATTTTATTTTATTTATTTATTTATTTATTTAGAGATGGAGTCTTGCTCTGTCTCCCAGGCTGGAGTACAGTGGCACAATCTCGGCTCACTACAACCTCCACCTCCTGGATTCAAGTGATTCTCCTGCCTTAGCCTCCCAAGTAGCTGGGATTACAGGCGCCCGCCACCATGCCTGGCTAATTTTTGTATTTTTAGTAGAGATGGGGTTTCACCATGTTGTCCAGGCTGGTCTCTAACTCCTGACCACAAGTGATCCACCAGCCTTGGCCTCCCAAAGTGTTGGGATTACAGGCATGAGCCAGCACTCCCAGCTCTACTTTGATTTTTTAAAAATCAGCGTGATGAAGTTTTCAGAACAGAAGGCCTGTACATGTTTCATCTGATTTACACCAAATTATTCCATTCTTAGCAATTGTAAATTTTATTGTATTTTTAATATCAGTGTTTATATGATCATTACTAGTATATGGAAAACAATTGATTTTGTATGTCTTATATCCTGCACCCTTGATGAACTCAGTCATTATGTCTAGGAGTTTTTTTGTAGATTTCTTGGGATTTTTTTATGTAGACATCATGTCATCTTCAAATAGAGCCAATTTTATATATGCCTTTTATATGAATTTTTTTCTTTTACTGCTGTAGCTTACCTTCCAGCACTATGTTGAGTAAGAGAAGAGGAAGTAGAGACATACTGTTCATGTTCCTGAACGTAGAGGGAAAGCATTCAGTTTTTCTATTAAATTATTTTTGAATGTAATCACCCTGTTGTGGTAGCAAATACTAGGTCTCATTTATTCTTTCTATTTTTTTTGTACCCATTCAAAATTAAGTAGAATGTTAACCATAGATTTGGTCTAGATGCTTTATAAAGTCTGAAGAGTTTTCTTCTATTCCTATTTTTATGAGTATTTTATTAAAAATTATGAATGGATGTTGAATTTTGTTCATTGTTTTCCTTCATTAATTGATACAATCTTTTGATTTTTTCCTTTGGCTTATCATTATGGTAGATTACATTGATTGACTTTGAAATGTGGAACCAACCTGATATCTCTAGAATTAATCTCACTTGGTCAAAGTGTATAATATTTTTTATATGGGTGAATTATGTTTGCTAATATTCTGTTAAGGATTTTATGTCTCCGTTCAATGGAAATTTGTCTGTAGTTTTCTCTTTTGTACTATTTTGGCTGATTTTGTTATCAAAGGAATAATAGTTTAATAAAATGAATTGGGAAGTGTTTTATCTTTTTCTGTTTGCTCACTTTTTATTTCTGTTTTCTATTTTAAATTTTGAAATGTTGCATTAGTTTTTTTTTTTTGATGGAGTTTTGCTCTTGTTCCCCAGGCTGGAGTGCGTGGCATGATCTTGGCTCACTGCAACCTCCGCCTCCTGGGTTCAAGTGATTCTCCTCCTTCAGCCTCCCGAGTAGCTGGAAACATAGGCATGTTCCACTGGTGTTAGCCACCAGGTGTTGGCTAATTTTAGTATTTTTGGTAGAGACAGGGTTTCACCCATGTTGGCCAGGCTGGTCTTGAACTCCTGACATCAAATGATCCACCTGCCTCTGTCTCCCAAAGTGCTGGGATTATAGGTGTGAGCCACCCTGCCTGGCCGCATTAGCATTTTTATCTATTTCAATGTATATTGTGATTTTCTTTGATAGTTCCTCTTTGACTCATGGGTTATTTAAGGTACGTTGTTTTGTTTACAAATATTTGAAGATTTTCTTTTCTCTTTTTGTTACGGATTTCCAGCTTGATCATATTGTAATGGAAAAACAAACTCTCTGTGCTTTCAATTCTTTTAAGTTTGTTGGCCTTTGTTTTCTGCCGCAGGGTATGGTCTGTTTACCAAAACCAAGTTTTATGGACACTTGATAATTATAAATGTTCTCCTGCTATTGAGAGGAGTGTTCTATTAATGTCAATTAGGACTTGTTGATGGTATTATTGATGGTATTGTTGAGATCTTGGTATCCTGGTTGATGGGATTGTTGAAATCTTTTATATTATTGCTGAATCTGCCTAGTTTTTCTATAAATTGTTGTGAAAAGGCAGTTAAAATCTCCAGTTATAATGATAGAGTCTTCTATTTCCCCCTTTTGGTGTATCAGTTTGGCTTCATAAATTTTGCAAATAGATGGGTTGGTACATACCCATTTAGGATTGCTGCGTCTTATTATTGGATTGAACACTGTGCCATTATATAATGTCCCTCTTTTTATCAGAGAATTTTCTTTGCTGTGAGTTGTACTTTATCTGATATTGATATAGCAATTTTTGCTTTCTTTTGATTTTTGTCATAATATGTATTTTCCCATCCTTTTACTTTCAATCTGCCCATTTTATTATATTTGAAGTGTTTGTTGTAGACAGCAAATAGTCAGGTTTTTTCATCCACTATGTCAATGTCTGTGTTTTAATTGGCGTTACCTTTTAACCATTTACATATATGTTATTATCTATATAATAGGGCTTCAGTCTGCCATTTAATATTTTTTTGTTTGTTCTCTCTTTTTTTGTCTCTCTGTTTTCCCTTTTCTGACTTCGAGTGGTGATAAAAGTCCTTTTAGTCAGCTTGGGCTTTCATAACAAAATGCCAGAGCCTGGGTGACTTAAATAACAGAAATTCATTTCTGGAAGCTGGGAAGCAAAAATCTGGTTATCATTATGACTGAGTTCTGTTAAGGGCTTTCTTCCTGGTTTGCAGATCTTGCTGCCAGAGAGAAAGAGAAGGAGAGGAAGGAGAGGGAGAAGGAAAAGGGGTGTGGGGGCACATGGAGGGAGGGAAGGACAGAGAGAGAGAGAGAAAGAGAAAGAGAACAAACTCTCTGGTGTCTCTTCTTATAAGCGTACTAGTTCCATCATGAGGGCCCCACCCTAATGACCTCATCTAAGCTAATTATTTCCCAAAGGCTCCAAATACTATCATACTGGAGGTTAGGACTTCAAAATATGAATTGCATATATGTTCTTATTTTTAAAACAGATTATTGGAAAAGTATAAAATGTTAATGACTTTTTGGAAAACAATTCTGTATCTTTTAGTAAATTTATAAATCTACCTATAATTTTACACCATAATTCACCTTCCAGAATTGTGTCTGAAACAGCTATTCACACATATGTATTAAATTTAGTTCATTGTAATCATTGATCTCTGTCAGGCTTCTTCTGACACCACCCCAGTAAGGAGGGAAGAGGTACTTCATCACTTCCCAGGGGGATGGAAGTCAAGGCTCCCCACATTTTATCTATCTACAGATCCATTAACTCAGTGCTAAAGAGAGTGTGCCTTACCATCTGTTGAGGATAAAAGTCCCAGCTGTCTATTGAAACATCTCTGACAACATTAGGGGCACTTTGGGGTGACTCCTTACAGCCTGGGAAAGATGGAAATCTAGATTCTCAATTGGCTTTTGCTGTCATGGTGAGGATAATGATTGGCTGTAGTCCTGTGTCTGTTGTGAAAGTTTTCTGTATCATCAGCCTGTCTCTCTTCTAGCACTTTATCTAAAGAAAGCAAGCTTTTGTTGAGGCTTTTTTTTTTTCGTCAACACTTTTTGGCATTTCTGGATTGGGAGGTTCTCTAGCTACAGATCTGGGATTTATAAGGCAAAATCAAAACAAAACAAAACAAAACAAAACAAAACAAAACAAAACAGAAAACCAAACACAGAGAAAACACTGTGTTGTTTACTGGGTCCTGAGGTGCTTAACCGGTCTCTCATCTTCACCTTTCAGAACCTTCATATGTTTGTTTTATATGTAACATCAAGATTTTTAGTTATACTAAAAAGTTTAGTTATATTAAGAAATAAATAGGAATGATATGTCTACTCCATCTTCTCAGACACTGACATCCATCATAATTTTTAGAGAATGATCTTCATAATCAGCGTATTTATTTTTGCCATAATTTGTTTCATTTCTTTCAATCTAATTATTTCATTCATCCTATAAATGTTTGTTCAGTTCCAAACATGGGCCAGGTGTGGATTATGTGCTGCATTTACATTATTGAGAGAGAGCCTAGTGGGAAAACAGATAATTACATATGAAGTATATAATTGCAGATAAATATTGTGGTAATTTGTTTTGCAGTAATAGTAACTAGAATATTACTGTATATTTTTGTGTTATTTTTAGTACTTTCTCAAGCAATCAGTGTTTGAATACTTTTCATCTTCTACTTAGACTTATATAGCATTGCTTCCTGTAACACACAATCCTATTCTGCTTTGATAAAATATATTTTAAATGCAAAATTATTTATGTAAACATAATGCATATCAGAATCAATTAGGAAACATGCAATATGTAGAACATAAGTGAATGGAAGAAGGGCTCATTTATCAATCTATATCTATATACCTATCTATCATGTGTATATGTAAATATGTATATAGGCTTAATGTATAGTACTGTATAATAATTTTGATAATGAAGTAATTATGAAATTATGGAGTACCTAAAGATGGAATTAATAATTTCTATCAAAGGATATACAAAAAATTTAAATGGGCAATTACCTACTAAGTAGGCTTTCTACTTAGTGTACCTTTTGTTTTACTGTGTGATGATTCCATTTATATAATATTCTGGTAAAGGCAAATCTATTAAGAACAGAGATCAGATCATTGATGAGTTGAGGGTAAGTAGAGGCATTGACCAAAACATTGCATGGAGGAAGTTTTTGGGGGTGATGAAACACTCGTATATCAACTGTGCTGTGATTACACAACTGTTTGCGTTTGTCAAACTATATAATACACTAAAAAGGGGGAATTTTACTGTATATAAACTGAGCCTTAAGAAGGAATGTACACTGTATTTTAGTTTATTTGCTGTATTTATTGCAAAATATTTTATTTAAAAAAATTTTAAGTTTCAATAGCTTTTGAGGTACAAGTAGTTTTTGGTTAAATGGATGAATTATATACTGGTGAATTCTGAGATTTTAGTGCACCTATCACCCAAGTAGTGTATGTTGTACCCAATATGTGGGTTTTTTTAATCCCACACTCCTCTCCCACCCTTCCGTTTCTGAGTCTCCAAAGTCCATCGCATTACTTTGTATGCCTTTGTACACTCATATCTTAGCTCCCACTTATAAGTGAGAACATACGGTATTTGGTTTTCTACTCCTGAGTTACTTCACTTAGAAAAATGGCTTCCAGCTCCATCCACGTTTCTGCAAAAGACATTATTTCATTCCTTTTTATGGCTGAGTAGTATTCTGTCGTGTATGTATACTACATTTTGTTCGTTCACTGATTCATCAGTGGGCACTTAGATTGGTACCCTCTCCTTGCAATTGTGAATGGTGCTGCAATAAACATACATGTGTATGTGTCTTTTTTACATAATGACTTCCTTTCCTTTGGGTAGATACCCAGTAGTGGGATTGCTGGATCAAATGGTAGGTCTACTTATAGTTCTTTAAGGAATCTCCATACTGTTTTCCATAGAGGTTGTACTAATTTACATTCCCACCAGCAGTGTTTGTAAGCATTGCCCTATCAC
This sequence comes from Symphalangus syndactylus, assembly GCF_028878055.3. Taxonomy (NCBI): domain Eukaryota; kingdom Metazoa; phylum Chordata; class Mammalia; order Primates; family Hylobatidae; genus Symphalangus; species Symphalangus syndactylus. The sequence continues at coordinate 41,467,909 of NC_072447.2, read as the reverse complement.
CACATCCACACCAACATCTATTGTTTTCTGAATTTTTAATAATGGCCATTCTTGCAGGAGTAACTTGGTATCTCGTGGTGGTTTTAATTTGTACTTCCCTGATGATTAGTGATACTGAGCATTTTTTCATATGTTTGTTGGCCATTTGTATATCTTCTTTAGAGAAATGTATATTCATGTTCTTTGCCCACTTTTTTATGGGATTATTTGTTTTTTTTTTCTTGCTGATTTCTTTGAGTTCATTGTAGACTCTGGATACTAGTCCTTTGTTGGATGTATGGTTTGTAAATATTTTCTCCCATTCTGTGGGTTGTCTGTTTACCCAGAACATGATGATGATGATGATGATGATGATTATCATTATTATTGCTGTACAGAAGCCTTTTAGTTTAATCAAGTCTCATTTGTTTAGTTTTGTTTTTGTTGCATTTGCTGTTGGGGTTTTAGTCATGAATTCTTTGCGTAGGCCAGTGTACACAAGAGTTTTTCCAAGGTTATCTTCTAGAATTTTTATGATTTCAAGTCTTAGATTTAAGTCTTTGATTCATCTTGAGTTAATTTTTGTATACAGTGAGAGATAGGGATCCATTTTAATTCTTCTGCATGTGGCTTGCCAATTTTCCCAGCACTATTTATGGAATAGGGTATCGTTTCCCCAATTTATGTTTTTTGTATGCTTTGTCAAAGATAATTTGTTAGTAAGTGTTTGGCATTTCTGGGTTTTCTATTTTGTTCTATTGGTCTCTGTGTCTACTTTTATACCAGTACCATGCTGTTTTGGTAACTGTAGCCTTTGTGTAAATTATTTGGATAACCAGATACTTTCTTATTTTTAAACCAGATTATTGAAAAAGTATAAAATTTTAATGGCTTTTTGGAAAACAATTTTGTATCTTTTAGTAAATTTATAAAGTTACCTATAATTTTACACCATAATTAACCTTCTAGAACTGTGTCTGATACAGCTACTCACACATATGTATTAAATTATGGGCACAAAAAAGTCAAAAAAGCAATTTTTCATTTTTTTATTAATTTTACGTTGTTTATACTGTACTATGAAGCTTTTAAAGCCAATTAGATATATGTTAAATATTTACAAAATACATCCTCAAGGTATATTGTCAATGATAAGAAATAAAATTGTAATTTATATACAGATATGTATACTGTTAGGTAAATACATTATTCATGTAAATATAAATCTATGTTTACGTCTGCTTATATACATCCTTCACTGCTACTTTACAATTACTTCTGAAAAGAATTATGTATCACCATTTTAGAAACTTTTACACTACACATATGCCCTATGTATATAAAATAAAGCGTATAAATAAAAAAAGACATTATGATGACATATTCCTAAACTTTGAAGTCCCATACTTTGCTTTTTTATGTTAAAGTCATATAGAATGACATAAGAAGTAAAGCAAAAGTTAGATGCAATATTTAGGAAAGAGTTACGAAGAAAAAACAGTAAGACAAATATAATCAGGTTATGGGCCAGTCGCAGTGGCTCACGTCTGTAATTTCAGCACTTTGGGAGGCCGAAGTGGGTGGATCACCTGTAGTCAGGAGTTCGACACCAGCCTGGCCAACATGGGGAAACCCTGTCTCTACTAAAAATATAAAAATTAGCTGGGTGTGGTGGTGAGCGCCTCTAATCCCAGCTACTTGGGAGGCTGAGGTAGGAGAATCTCTTGAATCTGGGAGGTGGAGGTTGCAGGAAGCTGAGATCATGCCATTGCACTCCAGCTTGAGCGATAAGGGCGAAACTTCATCCCTAAATAAATAAATAAGCAGTAGTGACACAAAAATTACTGAATTGAACTGTGAAGTTGAACTCCTAGTGTGTGAGATTACTACACAAGGAGGACTTTTTGTAAATTGGTAACAAAGAATCATCTTGTTATTGTATTCTACTAGAATTAAACGTCAAGTGTATAGTAAGGTTTCTTTCATATTTCGAGGTCTCTGTTCTCTATTACCATGATAGTACTACGAAACAGATGACAGTATTAAGGATTAAAATTATCTCGTTTTATCTGATCAGTATATGAAAAATCTGTAAAAGTATGACTTTGTAATGTAAGGATTTTCTGCCATTTCTTTTGCATAAAAAGTTTGGCAACAATTCCTGTTCTTAGAAAAAATTTGTTAATATTTAACCATACGGAATCCCACAGTCTTGCTCAACTTACTGTTTAATTCCAATGTATTATCACAGGGAAAGGTTTTTAATATTTCACCACTAAGTATATTTGCTACAGTTCTTGAGTTTTTTAGTGATTGGATGGTAAAATTTGTCATATTGTTTCTCTCTAATGTGATAGGGACATGATTTTGCCCTTTGTTTTGTTATAGTGGTTTGATACCAAAATGTTTATCCCATTAGAGTATGATTATGGAATATTACAGTTGAAGTACTTTTGGGTTCTGTTTGTCACACATGAGTTGTGTTTTGGCAAGTGGGGATGGGGGAGCCAGGGATTTGATGAGGGATATACGTACATCATTGATTTTCCTCTCTTCTGTTTTCCATATCATTTTGATGTAAAGTTTATAGGCATCTCACAAAGCATTTTGGGATAATGTTTTTATTGTTTCTATTACATGGAAAGGCTTGTGAAAAGTTGGTTTTATTTCTTCTGCCATTATATGAAAAAACTCACTACTTCAGGCACCAGTGCAAGGGATCCACTCATAGGAAGATATTTCACAATTTATTTACAGGATATAGGACAATTGAGGTTCTCTAACCATAAGGATGGTTACCAGAGGATGGAAAACTCTGTGTGTCCATGAGTTCAATTATTTTGATTTTTAGATGCCACAAATAGTGAGAAAATGTGATGTTTGTCATTCTGTGCCTGGCTTATTTCATCTAACGTAATGGTCTCCAGTTCCATCCATGTTGTTGCAAATGACAAGATCTCATTCTTTTTTATGGCTGAGTAGTACTCCATTGTGTGTATGTACCACATTTTCTTTATTCGTCTGTTGATGGACACTTAGGTTGCTTCCAAATCCTGGCTATTGTGAACAGTGCTGCAACAAACATGGGAGTGCAGATATCGCTTCGATATTCTGATTTTCTTCCTTTGGGTAGACACCCAGCAATGGGATGGCTGGATTATATTGTAGCTCAATTTTTAGTTTCTTGAAGAACCTCCAAACTACTATCCATAGTTTTATTAATTTTTTTAAGCTGCGTTTTCCTTGGATTTTTTTCTTTCTGTGTAATATCAAAGTTCTTAGCATAAAGTTGTTTTTATACATGTATCACTAGGATATGACATGAGGATTTCCTTCACATTGTTGATAATTAATGTCTTCTGCTACTTTTTCATTCCGCTTCACCTCCTTAGTCTTAGTAGGGGTTTGTGTTACTCTTTTCCAAAAAAAAATGGGTTTAAAATTTTCATTCCTCTTTGTGTATTTTAGAACATATCACAGATCATTTTATTGTTTCATTTCTGTTACAGGTTTCACATTGACTTATTAACATTTTTTCCCAATATTTTGAGATAGATTTTCTGATCACAAATTTCAGGGTTTCTTATTTTGCATTTATTGCTGCAAATATCCCTTTAGTCATGCATATTGTATCTCACACTTTTAATAGCTTCACTGATATATAATGATTTTAAGTAAACTTTACAACTTTAAATTGAGCAATGTAAGTTTTGACATATTTATTTGTAAAAACATCACCAGAAGTGATATAAGGTACATATGCTTCCCTCTACTCAAGTTTTCTTGTACAATTTTGTATTTCCCCCTCCAGTTTCTACTCAATACTTCCTCTTTTCCCATGATGTGTACATTATTGTACAAGTGTTTGTATGAACACATCTTTTTATTTTTCTTGGATGAGCATAAAGGAATGGTACAGCTGGATCACATGATATGTGTACCTTTAAATTAAATCAGAATATGTCATATGTTTTGGAAAGTGATTGTATTGTTTTACATCCTACCAGCAGTCACAGATGCTCTCCATCTTTGCCCTCACTTATACTGGTCATTATTTTTTATTGTAGCTCTTTTGATAGGTGCTTAGTGGTATCTCCCTCTTTATCTAAATTAGTGTAATAAAATCATAGTTTTTCCTTTCCCAATGCATGCGTAGTAAATGGAAAAATAATAAATCACGATGGAGAGGGACAGTTTAAGGTGACACTTTGGAGCCTAGTGAGGGTCTGGGTTCACCAGTGGGCCTCTGCTGGTGTGGATGAGGATGGCGTTTGTCTGGCATAGAGCAGTTATTGTCTTTCTATGAGTTTTATCATTTTTTGTCTGTACCTTTTCTAGTCCTTTATCTAGAGAGAGCAGACTTTTGTTGGAGGTGTTATGTTCTTTACTTTTTGGTGTTTTCTGCTCGCTGGATTTTTCTGTATTAGATATTGGATGCATGAGGCAGAAAGAAAATAAAACAAACAAAAGAAAACGTGGAAATTCCACCGTGTTGTTTCCTGGTTTCTAAGATAGCTATTCAGTTTTCCTTATTTTTTTCACCTTTCAGAGTCTTCCTATGTTCACTTTATTTGTAATGTCCAGGAATTTTTGTTACACTTAGGTAGATAAATAGGGAAAAATCTCCAACATTTTGGAAGCAGACATCATTTTCTTTTTTTACCGAATGATCTTTTAAACAAGCAGTGGATTTTTTTTTGTAGCCATCATTTGCTTAATTTCTTTCAATGTAGTTATTGCATTCATTCTGCAAAGATTTCTTCAACTTCAAAGTGCCAAGTATGGATGATATGCTCTACTTACATTGTTGAGGGAACGACTTGTGGAAAAATAGACAAGTATATATACAGTATATTATAGAAAGTAAGTTTTGTGATAATTTGTTATAGTAACTAGAGTATTAGCTGTGTATTTTTGTGTTATGTTAGTAGTTGTTCAAAGGATTGATACTTAAATTCTTTACTCTCATCATCTCCATAGGCATAGATAGTATCATTTCCTAGAAATGTAACCTCACTACAATTATATTTATTCCCCCTTTCCTTTGTCATCTTGTTATATAGTTCAGATCAATAATATTATTTATCACTTTTGTTTTAAAGAGCCAGCTATTTATCAAATAAATAATTCAAAATATTAGTCTTTTATATTAATGCACATGTTTCTTCTATCTAGTGTTCTTCACATCTTGTATATCTGTAGTTCTTCGTTTCCATCAGGTGTCATTTCCATTTGGTCTGAAGAACTTCCTTGCTATTAGTGGAGTTGCATCAACCGAAAATGTCCTACCTTCCAGTACCTCAGACTGTGGTGTCATTTGGAAATAGCATCCTTGCATATGTGGTCAAGTTGAGGTTATGTCATTAGAGTGGGCCCTAGTCCAATATGACTGGTCCTTATAAAAAGGGGAAATTTGGACATGCATAGAGACATGCATAGAGGGAAGTCTGTGTGAAGACACACACAGTGGGGTTGCCATATGAAGATGGAGGATTGGGGTGATCCATCTAAAAGGGAAAGAATGCCAAAGATTGCCAGCAAATCATTGGAACCTATGAAGAGGCAAGGAAGAATTCCCCTACAGATTTCAAAGAGAGAATGGCCCTGCTGACACCTTGATTTCAGATTTCTAGCTTCCAGAACTGCGAGATGATAAATGTCTGTTTTTTCAAAGCCACCTAGTTTGTGATACTTTATTATAGAAACCTTAGGAAACAAATACATTCCTTTAACATTACCTAAAGTTTGGCTACTGAGAAATTTTCTCAGATTTGATTATCTGGATGTGATTTATTTCACTCACAGTTTGGAAGAATAACTTTGTTGGATATAGAATTATGGTTTTAAGCATTGGTAAAATGATGCTCCTTTTTATTTGCTTCCCTGTGGATTCTGTGGAGAAGACAGCCAGTATTTAAATAATCATTCCCAGGTAGGTCATGTATCTATATTTCCTTGAAGTTATGGGTGGATACACATTTGTTCAATTCATGCAAATATTTTACATTTGACAGGTCACGGTGGCTCATACCTGTAATCCCAGTGCTTTGGGAGGCAGAGGTGGGAGTAATACTGAGAAGGGATCATTGTATTTTGCAATATAAGGACATGAGATTTGGGAGGAGCCGGAGCAGAATGATATAATTTGAATATTGTCCTTACCCAAATCTCATGTTGAAATGTAATCCTTAAAGTTGCAGATGGGGCCTGATGGAAGGTGATTGGATCATGGGGTGGATTTCTCATGAACAGTTTAATAGCATCCCCTTGGTACTGTCTTCATGGTAGTGAGTGAGTTCTCACAAGATCTGGTCAGTTAAGAGTGTGTGGTACCTCCTGCCCCACACTCTCTTGCTCCTGCTTTCGCCATGTGACATGCCTGCTCCCCCTTCACCTTCTGACTTGATTATAAGCTTCCTGAGGCCTTTCTAGAAGCAGATGCTGTTATGCTTCCTGTACAGCCTATGGAATCACGAGCCAGTTAAACCTCTTTTGTTTATAAAGTACCCAGTCTTGGCCGGGCACGGTGGCTCATGCCTGTAATCTCAGCACTTTGGGAGGCCGAGGTGGGCAGATCACGAGGTCAGGAGATTGAGACCATCTTGGCCAACATGGTGAAACCCCGTCTATACTAAAAATACAAAAATTAACTGGGAGTGGTGGCACATGCCTGTATTCCCAGCTACTCGGGAGGCTGAGGCAGGAGAATAACTTGAACCAGGGAGTCGGAGGTTGCAGTGAGCTGAGATCGCGCCACCGCACTCCAGCCTGGAGACAGAGCGAGACTCCATCTCAAAATAATAATAGTAATTTAAAAATTACCCAGTCTCAGGTATTTTCTTTATAACAATGCAAGAACAGCCTAACACACCTGGAGAGGTCCTTTATAAGTATTTTATATCTACCTAATTGGTTGGTTGTAAAAGCTACATAGTATTCATAGTATGAATGCAGGATAATTTATCAAATAATATTTAAGTTGGTGCAAAGCTATTACCTTTGCACCAACCTAAATAGCTGTTTTGACATTTTTTTTGTGCCCATACGCTAATGCATGTGTGTAAGTAGCTATGTCAGATACAGTCCTAGATGGCAAATCACTGTGTAAAACTGTAGGTAAATTCACAACTCTGTCAAAAAACAACAAATTACTTTCCACATACTCATTACCACTTTATGCCCCTATGATACCCCAGTATCAAGATTTAAAACGAGTAGTTTGTTACTTAAATTACTTACACAAGGTATTAAGCAACCCTAGGATAGTATGCCGTCATATATTTATTTTTCATATATTCTTTGATATGTATTAATTCTGTTACATAGTCTGTTGTTTCATAGTAATTACAATTATGAACCAAAATTATACATTGACCATATATACATACATATACATATATGTGCATAACTTTTTATTGCTTTCAATTATGTTCTATACATTGCATGGTACCAGATAGATTCTTATGCATACTATATGTCTTATATAAATCATTTTGCTATAAAATAAATTGTATTTATTAGAAGTATGGTAGATATAAAATATTTTGTTATAGTTAATACAAGTGTCATTTCATTACTCTTTACCAAGAGATTTTGGCTCTTCTCATACACTATCACATTCAGATCACTATTAGCATCAGATTAAAAGTAATAATTTTAGAAGTTTTTGATATTTTTCTTATAAAAGTGCTGAAATTATTTTAATTTGTATATAAGCAGTAGAGATGTATTTATACATTTTAATAAGAAACAATAGGTTTTTTTGGTTATGGTATTTATCACACAGCATATTTCTGCTTTCTTTTATTTCCTATTGTTGATCAAGTTAAAGTTTTTATATAAATGGAATCATTTTCATTTACAACATAGCTACTGAAGATTTGAAATATTTCGTTAGCAAACTATATATATATAATATCTCTATTAAATACAAAGTTTTTACACAATTTTTTTTGGAGATGAGGTTTCACTGTCGCTCAGGCTGGAGTTGGGTAGCACAATCTAACTTCAGTGCACTGTCTAACTCCTGGATTCAAAGGATCCTCCTGCCTCAGCCTCTTGAGTAGTGGGGACTACAGGTGTACACCAGTGCACCTGGCTAATTTAATTTATTTTTTTTTGTAGAGACAGCATCTCACTATGTTTTCCAGACTGATCTTATTGTATTGACAGTAGCAACAAAACAGTGCAAAAGCCCAAAGAAGCTCACATGAAAAATTACAAAAGTAAGAATTAAAAGCACATATTCTAATTAAGATACATACAATATATCTGTGTTGATCATATACAAATTAAAATAATTTAAGCACATACATAAGCAAATATAAAAATGATTTTTAGCTGCTGATCTATTGCTTATGTCAACATGAATAAAGAATGCATGAATAAAGAGCAAAAGTCTTGTTAAAAAATGAAATGACACCTTATTACCTATAGCATAAGAATTTATATCTGCTGTAATTATATAATATTTAAGAATCCTACTTTGGATAAACATTTTGAGTTCATATTAGAATCATTTCAATAATAGGGAAAATACAGAATGTAGATAAAAGCAACAATTTCATGCGTATAAATAACTTTCATATATAATATTGATGTTCAAATAATTATGGCTCTTTATCAAATTATTAAATGGAGACACTGAAAATAAACTAAACTCTAGACGATGAGATAATTAAACTGGGTATCATAAATAGCACTGTAACAATGAATGCTTAATTGTTCCACTAGGATTAAATGTCAAGTGTATTGGAAATTTTATCTGTGATACAGGGCCCTCTGTTACCATGATTTAAGGAAAAAATGACAACAGAAATAGGGTAATAATGTCTCTTGTTTTATCTCCTAAGTGTATAGAGAAAGCCTTAAATATTATCTTGTCCTGTAGGAATCCATCTCTTATGATGTGTATAAAAAGTTTAGTAACAATTGCTATACTCAGAAAATGTGTTTACATTTATCTGGATGGAATGCAATAATCTTGGTAAACTAATTTAATTCTAATATATTACCTTTAGATTGCTTTCTCATAGTCTGTATGTGTAAACATGCTGTATGTGAATAATGACAGCTTTGTTTTATCATTTTCAATTTTTATGCCTTCCCCCCCCTTCTTGCATTATTGCCCCAGCTGTGACCTTCCTAAAATATTGAATAGAACTGATGATGGTAGACATTCTTATGTCTTTTCGAATCTCAGGGGGATACTTTAAGTATTTCACTACAAGAGTATGATATTTAGTGTATTAAAAATTTTAAATTAATACTGTCTGGTAAATTTTTTCATATTTTTCTCTGTGTTTGCTCATGAGGTTAATTTTAATTTTTTAATTTTTTTTATTTTTGTTGGTACATAGTAGGTGTATATGTTTGTGAGGTATATGAGATGTTTTGATACAGGCATGCAATGTGAAATAATCACATCATGGAGAATGGGGTATCCATCCCCTCAGCATTTATCCTTTGAGTTACAAGCAATCCAATTGCACTGTTTAAGTTATTTTAAAATATACAATTAAGCTATTATTGACTATAGTCACCCTGTTGTGTGATCAAATAGTAGGTCTTATCCATGCTTTCTATTGTTTTTATTTGTACCCATTAACCATCCCCACTTCCCCACAACCCTCCCACTACCCTTCCCAGCCTCTGGTAACCATCCTTCTACACTTTATATCCATGAGTTCAATTGTTTTTATTTTTCAATACCTCTACTATGTACCCACAAAAATTAGAAACTGAAATTTAAAATTAAAAAAATGAGCTATCAAGCCATGGAAAGACGTGGAAGAAATGCATATTACTAAGTGATAGATGCTTATCTGAAAAGGCTGTATACTGCATGGTTCACACTATATGATATTCTAGAAAAGGCAAAACTTTGGAGACAGTAGACAGATCAATGTGTGCCAAGAGTTGGGGGGAATGATGGGGCGAATAGGCAGAAAAAAAGAGAATATTTAAGGTGGTGAAACTACTTTGTGTCATTCTGTAGTAGTAGATACATGTCATTATGCATTTGCCAGCACCCACAAAATGTACAACACAAAGAATGAACTCCAATGTAAACTATAGACTTTGGGTGATAATGATGTATCAGTGTAGGTTCATCAGTCATAATAAATGTGCTACTGCAGTGGGAAGTATCGATGATGGGAGAGTTTATGCATATATGGGGACAGGGATATATGAAACCTCTATGTACTTTGCACTCTATTTTGCTGTGAACCTAAAATTTCTCTAAAACTAAAGTTTATTAGTATAAAGGAACATGCCGGGCATGATGTTTCATGCCTGTAATCCCGGCACTTTGGGAGGCCGAGGTGGGAGGATCGCTTGAGCCCAGAAGTTCAAGATTAACCTGGGCAGCATAGTAAGATGCCTCCTCTACAAAAAATTGAAAGACTAGCCAGGCATGGTGGCCTGTGCAGGAGGATTGCTTGAGCCCAGGGGATTAAGGCTGTAGTGAGCCATGATTGTGCCACTGAGCTCCAACCTGGATGACAGAGTGAGACCCTGTTTCAAGGAAAAAAAAAGAACAGTACAAATTTTTGCATATGTGTTTGGCATGTGTGCATGTGTATATATATACATCTATATATATTTGTTGTTGTTAAGCCATCATCAAGGGCATGATAATGTACATATCCCTCCAGTCAAGTTTTGTGGTGCATGTTTGTATTTCTTCCCTCCTGATTTTGGTTAATGCCTCTCCCTGTTTCATGATGTGTATACTCCTGTGCAAGTCTTTGTATAAACATTCTTTTTTCTTGTATAAATATCAAGGTTTGTGAATATCTGGATCACCAGTTAGGTGTTTCTTTTAAAATAATTTTAGAATATGTCAAAGCAGTTTACATTTTGGCTGTACCTTTTTACATTTTATCACCGTATATGAGAGTCTCAGTTGCTCAACATCCTCGCCAGCACTTGTTATGGTGATTATTTTTAACCACAGCTCTTCAAATAGGTGTACAGTGGTGTCTTACTATCTATTTATATTGTATGGGTTACTAAGTCATAATTCTTTCTTTCTCAAACATCCCCAGTAAATGGAAACAATGGATTATCATTGAGGGTGGATTGGTGTCACTCATTATAACCTGCAGGGGTGTTGGGGGGTGGAAGTCTAGGTTCTCTACTGGGCTTTTGCTGATGTGGGTGAGGATAGGTTTTGGCTAGAGTAGAGTGGCTACTGTGTAAAAATTTCTGTCTTTTTATTGTTTCTTTTTTAATCCTTTGTCTAAAGAAAGCAGGCTTTTTGAAGGTGTTTTGTTTTTGCACCCTTTGGTGTTTTCAGGTTGCTGAATTTATCTTCTCTATGTCTGGGATGTCTGAGGCAAACACAAAACTAACAAAAATAGCTGGGTAATCACCACTAGGTTGTTCCATGGGTCCTGAGGTCCCTTCCCAGCCTGCCTTCTTCTCTTCACCTTTCAGAGTCTTGTATTTGTTTTACATATAACATTCAGGGTTTTCAGTTGTACCTACTGGGGAAAAAAAAGGTAAAGTCTGTCTACTGCACCTTTTTGGAAGTATGTATACAAGAATTGTAGCCAAATGATTTTCACAAGCAGCGAATCTTTTTAAGCCATAATTTGCTTAATTTATTTTGACATAATTATATCACTCATCCCATAAATGTTTCTTCCATTCCCAACATGTGCCTGATGTGGACCCTGTGCTGCAGTTTTATTACTGAGGTTTAGCCTAGTGGAAAAAACAGACAAATGTGTATGGAGATTATTATAGAAAATAAGTTTTGTATTAACTATGTTATGCACTTTTAGTGTAAATAGGATATTTCCTATATGTTTTAGTGTTTTATTTAGTGGTTGTTGAAGGGATTGTTATTTGAATTATTTACTTGCCATGCTCTGCATAGAATATATATAGGATCACTTCCATTAAATGTAACCTCAGAACATTATCATTCTTTTATTCCCCCTTTCTTTCATCTTCTTATTTTATAGTTTACGTATCAAATACCATTTGTAATTTTGCTTTAAAGAGTGAGTTGTCTTCCAAAGAAATGATAGAAAATTCAGTCATATACGTGCATTTAGCCACATTATTTCCCTATCCAGTAGTCTTTGTTTCTTTCTGTAGTTCTGTTTCCATCAAGTGTCATTTCCTTTTTGCCTGAAGAAATTCTTTTAGTACTACTTGTGTTCCAGGTTGGTCAGAGACCAATTGTCCGAGGCTTGTTTATATGAATGTATCTTGTTTATATGAATTTAACTCTCAGTTTAAAAGGATAATTATGCTGGATATAGATTTCTGGGTTGATTGTTTCATCTTTTCATTCAGCATTGGAAAGGTGCTGCTTCATTTTTTTTTTTTTTGGTTCTCCATGTATTCTGTTGAGAAGGTAGCCAACATTCAGTCATTGTTTCCGGGTGGGTAATAATGTATATTTATTTCTTTGAAATTTTTGGTGGATAGATATTTTTCAATTCATTAAAATGTTTTATATTTTATGTCAATGTCAAACATAGTTTATTAATAATTTTTAAAAATTTAATGACTTTTGTCAATGAAAATTATTCAATATATGTTTCCATATATGTTTAAAAAAGGATGATTTTTGTTGATAATAACAAAAATCAGAAGCAAAAAACCGGCATTAAGTGTAGCCCAAATCTATCTTTTATTTCCTATTAAAATATATGAAAATCTCTGGACAGATAATATACAAATTAAAAGAATTTAAGCATACTCACAAACAAAAGTAAAAACATTTGTTAATATAATTGCTGATTTAAAGCTAATGTTTACTTGGATGAGAGTATGAAAATAGCTAAAATCTCTTGGTAAAAATAACGAAGTGACACTGTATTAACTATCACAAAATATTTTATTTTATATCTACTGTTCTTATACAGTATTTTGCTTTGGCAAAGTATTTTTATGTCAAAATGATTTATATGTCATACCTATCAGAATCAAATTGCTACCAGGCGATATATATAACATAAGTGAAAGTATTAATAGTTTATACACACATATACATATAAATATGTATATGTATGTACCTATACGTGTGTGTTAATGTAAACTAATGATAGTATTCAGATTATCTTGAAGTATTGGACTGTTGAGAAAATGGAATTATCAACATGCATTAAAGGATATACAAATATAAATATATTTTTCTTGAATTAGCATTAAAGAATGAAATAGCTGCATTACATGCTTCATACATTTTAGTTTATTTTGGAATATGTCAAAATATTTTGCAATGTGATTATACTGTTTTCCATAATACCAGCAGTAAATGAGAGTCACAGTAGCTCTACATCCTTGCATGCACTTGGTATGGTTAGTATAGTCTTTTTAACCATAGCTCTTCTAATAGGTGTGCAGTTGTATTTCATTGTTGCTCTGAATTGTATGGTTCTGAGTTCTTTTTTTGAAGACATCCCCAGTAAATGGAGAATATAGATCACAGGCTTGAAGCTCTTTCTGTACCATTCAAATTTTGCAAATATGATTTTTTATTGTTTGCGAAAATTTGTGTATGATTACTGTAAAATAATTGGAAGCTCTAGGTGATTTTATCTTCCTCCAGGGAACATTTTATTTTGCTTCCAACCGGCCATTAAGATGGGGGCAGTTCATCTCATTGCAATAAAGATTTGAGTCTTTTTGAAACTAGGTGTTTGGTTTTGTGAGTAGTTTTCTATTTCTTATTCATAAGGGCACTTAGGACATAGCTCCTCAAGTCTACATCTAATGAAGCCTTGTATTTCCATATCCTCTCCTCCTTGGGGGGGGGGAGACTGGAATTCTCTTTGTGTCCCATGGGCTGGTGAGTCTGCTGGAAATATCACTCATTCGCCTAGTTTCTCGGCTACACCTTTCTGCTTAGAAACTTAATTTCAAACTTCTCATTTGAGGAGGGATATCATGTGGGGAAAAAAGTACCAAATTTGCTTCTCATCCCTTTTGCTATTCTTTTACTTGAGATCTTGTCTCTTCAATGTTTGCTTATTTGGGTTTTTGATAACTTAAAATGATGTCTTTTATATTTTCCATCTTTCAGAGTTTTTCTTGGTAGAGTGTTTGGGCTGAAACATCTGGTCTGACATTGCTAAAAGGAAGTATCTCCAAAAACACTATTTCTTAAATATATTTTACTTTGTATGTGTTTTGCTTGCTATATTGAATTAAGCCAATCTGTAAATTAAGGAGATAAACAATTTTAATTAAACTTCCTATTTGGGATAATTGTACATTCACTTTCAAATAAAAGAAATAATATAGAGATATACCATGTACCCTTTACCTATTTCCAGTCAATATTAACATCTTGCAAAAGTATAGTACAATATCTACATCAGGATATTCACATTGATACAGTTAAGATATAGCACATTTCTATCACCACAAAGATACCCTTTGTTGCACTTAAAGGCACACCTTCATCCCTGAATTCTGGCAACCACAAATATGTTCTTCATTGCTATACATTTTCATTTCTAGACTATTATATAAATATAATCATACTGTATGTGACGATTGGAATTGTCTTTTCTCAGAATACATAATTCTCTAGCGATTTATCCAGGTTGTTAGATCAGTACTTCCTTTTCCTTTCTGAGTAGTATTTCATGGTACAGATGTACCACAGTTTGTTTAACCATTCACTCTTTGAAGATTATTTTCTTATTGCTAGTTTCCAGAGGAGACTAATAAATCTGCCATCAACATTTGTGTACAGGTTTCCATGTGAACATAATCTTTATTTTTCTGGGGTAAATATCCAAGAATACAATTGGTGTATTCAAGTTTCTCCCTTGGCCTCTCTTTACTAAGGAGTGGAGAATGCTCCTCGTTACTGCTGGGCAAGGTTGGGAGTTCTGACGCTCCGTTAGGCCTCCACTAATTTCTCCCTGATAGGAGAAAGAGGAATGTCAAGTTACAGTTCCTTTTGTGTACTGCAGTGACACTCATGCAGAGTGGTTTCCTTACCATGAGTTGCAATGGAAGTCATTAATCTCTACTAGATCTCCTCTGAGACCACTCTAACAAGGAGGGGAAGGTTACCGTATTACTTCACTTCCCAGACAGTGGAAGTCCATTCTCCCCAAATGTTATCTATTGACACTGTCGTGCGGGAGTCCTCGTTATTGCCCAGCAGGCATAAAAGTCCTAGCTCACTACTTGGTTTTCTCTGACCTACATTATGGGGTAAGCAGTTAGGGGTGACTAGTTACAGCATAATAAGTGTGGGAGCATAGGCCCCCCACATGGTCTTTGCTGGCATGAGTAAAAATAGGATCTCCTTATTGTCTGTCATACTGGCTGAAGTAGGATGCTTATTTTCTTGAAGTTTTCTGTTTTATTTTAAGCTGTCCCTTTCCTTTTCTTTTGACTAGAGAGATTAGGCTTATTGGAGAAAAGGGAGGAATTTTTTGTAGGCACCTTTTTTGTTTAAAGGTTGCCAGGTATGTCAGCTTTATTCTGGGACATATGAGGCAAAACCAAACAAACCGAAACACAGCGACAAAATTAAAAACAAAAGCAGAGAAATCACCATCCTATTGTTTCTTGGGTCCTGAGGCCTCTAGCCAGTCTTCCTTCCTGTCTCCACCATTCAGAGTTTTGTAATGTTTGTTTTATGTATAACATCCAAGGTTTCTAGTTATACTTAGAGGGCAAAATAGAGAAAAAAAATTATGTCTACTCCATCTTCTTGAGGCATCTTGAAGCAGATGGCCAACAATGCTTTTAGTCAAGTGACCTTCAAAAATAGTGCACTTTTTTTTGCCATTAGTTGCTTAATTTATTTCAAGCTAATTATTTCATTCATCCCATAAACGTTTTTAAATTCCCAACATATGTGCCAGATGTGGACCATGTACCGAATTACATTATTGAAGGAGAGCCTAATGGGAAAATAGACTAGTAAATATGAAATGTATAATGGAAGATAACTCTAGTGGTAATTTGCTACCCAGTAATATAACTAGAATATTACCCATATCTTTTTGTGCTATTTTTTGAACTCTTTACTTTTCATGTTCTACTTGCAATTATATAGCATCACTGCCTGTAATATCCATACTCTTCTGCTTTGGCAAAATATGTTTTACATACAAATGATTTATATGAAGATAATACATATCAGAATCAATTAGGTACCATGCAGTATATATTAATAGAACATAAGTGTTTACATACTATTATCTGTCAATAATTACTTGAATACCAAAGTTATTAAACATTAAGCCCATAATTTTTGCAATCATGTAATTATAAGTAAATAATTAACACATGGAATTAGTAATATCCATCAAAGAGTATACAAAAAATAAATATAAATGCCTTACACTTAATGTATGCTTTACACATAATGTAAATGTGTAATGCAGTTATAATAAGTAGAATATTATTTGTACTTTTTTGTGTTATGTTTGGTGCTTGTTCAAGGAATCTGTATTTGAATTTTTTACTTTCATGGTCTACTTAGATTTAAATATATTTATTTCCTATAAATATAATCTTACAACAGGACATTTCTATTTATTCCCTTTTCCTTTGTGTTCTTGTTGTATTGTTTGCGTCTAAAATATCATTTATTACATTGCTTTAAACAATCAATAGTCTTTCAAAGAAATAATAGAAAATATTAGTCTTTTCTAATTAGGCACATATTATCCTGTGCTCTTTTTTCCTTCCTATAGTTCTTAGTTTCTATCACATGTAATTTCCCTTCAACCTGAAGAACATCCTTTGGTATTGCTTGTGTTACAGATTGGCCAGTGACACATTCTCTTAGGTTTGGTTATATGTCTTAGTCACTCTCAGTTTGAAAAGATAATTTCACTGGATATAGAATATGGATTGAAAGTGCTATCATCTTTTCCTTTGTCATTGGAGGGATTCTGTTCCATTTTCTTTACTTTTCCATGGATTTTGTGGAGAAGACAGCCATCATTTAAATCATTGTTCCCAGTGAGATAATATACACTTATTTCATTGAATATTTTAGTGGCTATACATTTGTTAAATTCACTAATATACTTTATATTTCAAACACGCCCAATATATAGTTTATTAGTAAATATTTCAAAAACTTAACCAGCTATTTTAACAATGAAAATTATTCTGTTTATAAGAAAATAGTTTATTTAATCAGCAAGAGAAAAAAAAGCAAAAAAATATGCATGCAAAGCACCAAAAACACCATTATTATTAAAATATCTAAAAATATCTTTACAGGTATATACAGATTAAGATAATTTAAGCACATTCAGAGGCAAAATATGAAAAAAGTTTGTTGTTACAATTTCTGATCTGACCTGGATGTGATAGTATATGAAAGGAGCCATAATCTCCTGACTAAAAAATAATAATAATGAAAAAATTAGCTGGGCATGTTGGTGCACACTTGCAGCCCAGCTACTTGGGAGGCTGAGGCAGGAGAATTGCTTGAACCCAGGAGTTCAAGGCGGCAGTCAGCTATAATGGCAGCTTTGCACCCTGGCCTGGGTGGCAAAGTGAGACCCTGTCTCTAGAAAAAAATTATTTAAAAAAGAATATTGATGTGACAGTTGTATTAACTATCACAAATATTTTATATCTAACGTACTTATAAAATATACAGTATTTTTCTGCCTTGACAAATATATTTTATATGGAAAAATAAATACAGTAAAATATCACAAAGGAATATGTAATATATAGAATATAAATTAACATGAATTTATGTATATATGTGTGTATAATATGTATGCGGTTATAAATTAGCCTCTCTCTCTCTCTATATATATATATATATGATTCCATATATATATGAAATAGACTTCTATTTCTTAAAGTCTATCATTTCATAATGATTTGAACACGAAATTATTTGAATAGTTTTATATATATATATAATATATATAGAATTAGTAGTTTGTATCCAAGATATAAGGACAATACATATAAATGGGTCACTAGTATATTAAATATGCTTAATAATTTATGTAAAAATTTTAATTAATGAGATAACCCTTTTATCTTGTTAGCAGATTACTGAAAGAGTACAACATGGTAGAGTTTGCAGAAAGTTTTCTTTTTTAGTTAGATCATAAACTTACCTATGGTTTAGATAGTAATTTTCCTTTACTGTATCTCACAAAAGTTACACATGTGCATTAAAATATGGTCCAAAAAGGCCAAAAAATGCCACTGAATTGCTTACTTTCAAGTGATTAATTTTATTATATAATTTCACCTCATTTTTTAAAAAACTAAAAGGACAAAAAAGGCAAAACCCAATTTTTTGTTTTTGTTGTTTTTAAAAGCTTTTAATTTCTGGCAATTCTTTATAACACAGCAATTGTCACATTTTCTTTTTAGATATTATTTTTTATCATGATATTTATGAAGAGATAATTGGATTCAGTAGCAATCATGGAAATGTAAAAACAACCATAGCAGATATTTTTCCAAATATACAAATATTATAGTGAATAATAATGTCCAACCTTTACAAAAATTGTGAAGGAAAAACTACCCTCAGACATAAGAGGTGGGTTTCTAATTTTGCAACATTTCTGTGAACAATTTGGCAGCAACCATCAAATTAAAAATGTGTTCATAAACCTACAAGAGGACTATATAAAAATTCTGAAAATTATTCAGGATATATATTTCAAGGAAAATTTAAGTATAATAACAAAATGAATGATTCCATGATGTAATAACTATCTACCTATCTGTTTAAATTTACATATAAAAATAATCTAGGAGGATACACATTATTTGGCTAATAACGATTACCTGCTGATAAGTGAGAGTGGGGAATGAAAGGCCAGAAATTATCTGAAATCAGAAAGAAACAAAAATACATACCTTTTTGGGGTAGACAGAAAAACAGCTCTCCAAAGATGTCCACGTGAAAATCCTCTGACTCTGCGAATATATTATTTTACACAGCAAACGGAATTTGGCAGCTGTGATTTAACTGAAGATCATGAGATGGAAAGATTATTATCTGTGTGCATCTAATATAATCACAAAGGACCTTATAATGTGAAAGAGGAGGATAGGAGAGTCAGGGTCAGCGATGATGTGAATACAGAAGCAGAGGTCACAATGATGTGAGAAAGACACATCTGGCTTTGAAGATAGAGGGGCGATGTGCCAAGGAATGCAGGAAGCCTCTAAAAGCTGAAAAAAGCAAGAAGTAGATTCTTTCCTGCTGCCTCCAGAAGGAACAAACCCCTGGAGACACCTTGATTTTTGCCCCATAATACCCTTTTTAACCTTTTGACTCATAGAAATATAAGATAATAAATTTGCTTTGTTGTAAGCCACTAAGTTTGTGGTAAGCAGTAAGGCAAAACCCAATTTTTAAACAAATTATTCTGTGTTTGTAGTATTAATACTATGCACTATACAATTATTTAAAATATTAAATATATATCTACAAGACAAATTGCTAATAGAAAGCAAATTCTAATTTACTTACAGGCATGTGTACAAATGTTTAAATATATGATTCATTTAAATACATATGTATTTTTATATACACACTATAGTGCTAATCATAATTGCTTTCAGAAAGCATATGCATTGGCATTTTCTGAAAATTTTACACTGAGCACATCATATGCAATTGTATGCCATAAAATGTATAAGTAACAAATAGTCACGTGATGACTTATTACTAATAATAGTTTGAAAGATCTACACTGATTTTATTTCAAAGTAGTACACAATAGGATACGAAATTAGTGGGGTGTTTTTTGTTTTTTGCTTTTCAAGACAAGGTTTCTCTGTCACCCAGGCTGGAGTGCGGTGCTGACATCATAGCCCACTACAGCCTCGAACTCCTGGGCTGAAGCTATTTTCCCACCTCACCCTTCCGAGTAGATAGTACAGGCATGCACCACCACAACTGTTTTGTTTTTGGTGGTGGTGGTTTTTTTGTTTGTTTTTTTGTAGAGATAGTGTCTTGCTATGTTGCCCAGGCTAGTCTTGAACTCCTGGCCTCAAGTGGTCTTCCCATGTTGGCCTCCCAAACCTCTCACAGGCATGAGTCACCAGGCCTGTCCAGAAGTTAGTCTCATACACAAATTTAGAAAAGAGTTGAAAAGAAAAACATATGCTGAGAAATAATACAAGAAAAGATATGTGGAGAAAAAAATAAATTGGGAATCACTGAAAATTGGCTGAACCTGTAGTGAGTCAGTGAGCTCATTAAACAATTGGCCATAGGTAAAATTGTCACACATAATGCTTTTTATTGTTCCACTTAGATTAAGTATCAAATGTATTGCAAATTGTGTCTGATATACTGGGGAGCCTCTGTTAATAAGATACCAGAGCCTCTGTTACCATGTTATCAGAAAAAATGATGACAGTAATCAGGATTATACTAACTTTAAAGTTTTATCTGATAAGTATATAGAAAAAATATGGCCTTATTTTGTAAGGTATTCATGCCATTTCTTATATTGTGTATAAAAGTCTAGTAAGAATTAATATTCTTAGAACATTATGTTTAACTGAATGGAATCCAACAAATCTGCTAAATTATCTAAGAAATTCTAATGTTATTACCTACAGGTTCCTTTTAGCTTATAAACATCATCATGCTCTTTGTGAATAAAGTTGATTTCACTTCTCCCTTACAAATTTTTATGTATATTGCATTTCTGTCCTATTGTAAGATTATATTTACAGGAAATGACCTCTATAAAATGTTGAATAGAACTGGTGATGGTGAGTATTCTTTTCTCATTCCTGATCTCAGGGAGAAGGTTCTCAGTATTTCAACACTAATCATAATATTCTCCAGTTCTTCAGGTTATTTTTTAAATAATAGGTGACTGGTAAAATTTGTCAAATGGTTTCTCTATATTGATATGACACAATTATGTTCCTTTTTGTTAAAACTGTTTGGTATCTAAGTGTTAAATCTACAATAACTCAGTTTTTTATTAAACCCAAATTGTTCAGGTCGCATGAACACTGCTGTAAGATACATCATGTCTGATGTATTTTAGTATTTCGTTTGTCAGAAATGAATTTGTTTTTTTTTCCAGAGGTTTTGTAAACAATGATAAATGTAAAGAAATCACAGTAATTTTTGTTGTTACTGTTTACTGCAAGAGATATAAAGCGAAGCTTATCTTCTCTTATAGTGTGCTTTATAGTTTTGTGTAAAGTTTACATAGATCTCATAAAACATTTTGGGGTGTGTCTTTGCCCTTTCTATCCTGAGGAAGATCTTGTGTGAAATTGATTTTATGTCTTTCTTCGTTGTATGGAAAAGTTCATGGCTTAGGGAACCAGGAAATGGAAATTATTTTTAGGAAGGATTTTCACTAGGCAAAATTTCATTGATTGATACTGGACTATTTCTATTTCTTAAGGGTTTTGATCTTATATGTGTTTAACTCTGAATTTCACCATTTTGTGTAATTTCAAATATATTGAAATGAATCTGCTTATGTATTATGTGTACATTTCCAGGTTTCGTAATAATTATCCTGTCTACATTCTGCGTATTGGTAATGTGAGCCTTCTTTGCTTCATGACCAGTCTTGCCACGAGTGTATCTTCATTTATTTATGTATTTCACCATTTTATAAAAATGAAAACCAACTTTTTTTTTTTTTTTTTGGAGACAGAGTCTCACTCTGTCACCCAGGCTGGAGTGCAGTGGCGTGATCTCGGCTCACTACAACCTCTGCTTCCCGGGTTCAAGCAATTCTCCTACCTCAACCTCCCGAGTAGCTGGGACTACAGGCGCCCACCACCACGCCTGGCTAATTTTTGTATTTTTGGTAGAGACGGGGTTTCACCATATTAGCCAGGCTGGTCTCAAACTCCTGACCTCGTGATCCTCCCGCCTTGGCCTCCCAAAGTGCTGGGATTACAGGTGTGAGCCACTGCACCCGGTTGAAAACCAACTTTTCAATGTGCAGATCTTCTCTTTGTAATTTTGTTCAGAATTTCTTCTCTTATTTTTGTGTTACTGTTTCATTTGTATTATTTTCTATACTAAATTACCACTTGTTTTTCATTTCTTTAAGGCTGATTATCAGATCTTAAATTTTCCACGTTTCTTCTTCTGCATTAAGTGCTGTATAATTTCCTTTAGACATATATTTTGGTACATTCTACACACAGTTTGTGACAGTTTCATGAAGACATATTTGACCTAAAATAATCTGGACATCATTTAAATTAACAATATAAGTGTTAAAATGGGCATATACTTGTGAAACAATATCCACAATCAAGAAAATGTGAACATCTCCCACATCCAGTATTCCTTCAGCATCCTTATATTTCTCCCTTCTTAGTCCTGCTCAAGCCCCAACCCCTTTCCCGTGAGTTAAAAATTCCTACACGTGTCTTTGTATGGACATGTAATTTTATTTTGCTTGGATATGCTTCAAGGAATGGAATGGCTGTAGCATATGATTGGTGCATCTTTAAATTATTTTAGAAAATGTCAAAGTGTTTTGCTGTATGATCACACTTTGGTACACCCGACCAGCAGTATGTGAGACTTGCAGTTGCTGTACATCCTTGCCAGCACTCGCAATGGTCAATATTATTTTTTATTGTATAAATTTAAGGTGTACAACATCATGGTTGGTATTTTTAACTGTACCTCTTCTGAGTGTATAATGATATCTCACTGTCACTCCAAATTACATGGGTGTAACTAAGTCATTGTTCTTTCTTTCCCAGGCATACCAATAAATGGAGAAAATGGATTGCAGGCCTGATGCTAATCCTTTAATTCCCATTTATATCTTGCATGTGTGATTGTTTTGTATTGCAATCTGAATTATCTGTATAAATACTATGGAAATAATTGGAGGCCAGCAGTTATATATAATACTTTTGCTTTTGAGAGCCTGTTAACATGGAAACAGTTTACCTCATAGCGATCAGGAATTGAGAACCTGGGTCTCAGATTTTGTCAGGAATGTTCTCTTTCTGACACACATAGACATTTAGGTCATAGCCCCTCAGGGATGACAAATGAACCACTGTGTTTTTCAGAACCTCTTCTCATTGGTGCACCCTCAGGTCCAAGTGTGTCTCCTGGGATGGTGAAACTGCTGAAAGCTCTCACCAGCTGCTTAGCTTCTCAGCTTCAACTTATTGCTTAGTATCTCGGCTTCTCAGTCACCTTTGAATTAGCAAAACTGTCGAGCATAAAAGGGGTACCAAATTTGAGTATCCCCAGCTGGAATTATCTTCTAATTCAGACCCTGTCTCTTTAAATACTTATTTTCTTGCATTTATGGTGCTTTCTAACACATGTTTTTGAAGCTTCCCTTTCCCAGTTTTTCTCAGCATGGTTGGGCTGTAAGATCTGTACAACCACTATTTCATAAAATATGTTTATAATTTGTAGTCGTTGTTTTTTTCCTGTAGCTAATTACCCATATACCCATATATATAGGGGTAATTATATATAATATATAATTATATATCTATATGTAAACATCTTATATATAAATAGACATATATAAAATCTATATTTCATATAAAGATGTTGAAGGAATCTTGGATGTGTGAGCTAGATGTTCACATGTTCTTTTTTTTTTTTTTTTTGGAGACAGAGTCTTTCTTTGTCGCCCAGGCTGGAGTGCAGTGGTGTGATCTTGGCTCACTGCAACCTCCGCCTCCTGGGTTCAAGCTATTCCCCTGCCTCAGCCTCCTGAGTAGCTGGGATTACAGGTGCGTGCCACCACGCTCGGCTATTTTTTTTGTATTTTTAGTAGAGACAGGGTTTCACCATGTTGGCCAGTCTGGTCTTGAACTCCTGACCTCAGGCAATCCGCCCACCTCAGCTTCCCAAAGTGCCGGGATTACAGGCGTGAGCCACCAAGCCCGGCCCACATTTTCTTCATTGTCTATATTGCTTCACAAGTGTACGCACATGTATATATATTATATATATAAGTACATATATATGGTGTATATATATATTTTTATCGTGTGTGTGTGTGTATATATATATATGTTAATTTATTCTAGGGCAAATAATTGTCCCAAGGAGAGTATCATTTTTCATTTCATTCTACTTCATTTAAATATTTCATTATTTACTCCATAAATATTTCTTCAGTTCACAACATGTGCCTGGTATAGACCATATGATGTTAGTGCTTCACTGACGTACAACCTAGTGAAAAAAATATGAGCAAATAAGGAGTATTCATTAAAGATAAACTTGGGGATAATTTTCTATGTAGCCACAGTACTAGAAGGAACTTACACCTTCTTGTTTCATATTTAACTCTTGCTCCAAGAATTGGCATATGATTCTTTATATTATTTTGGTCTACTTTGAATTATGATAATACCACCCCATGTAAATATAGCCTCACAACACTACATTTTGACTAATCCCCTTTCATTTATGCTATGTCATATATTTCACATATACAATACTATTTACCATTTTTGCTTCATAGAGTCGGATACATTGCAAAAGTAAAGAATAGTTGTCTTTTTCCCTCTCCAGTGTGCCTCTTTCCTTCCTGTAGTTCTTAATTTCCATGAGGTGTCATTTTCTTTCATCCTGAAGATCTTGCAGTATTACTTATATTTCAGGTCATCCAGCAACAAAGTGTCTCAGATTTGATTGTGTGAATGTGTCTTATTTCAGTCTCAGTTTGGAAGGATAATTTTGCTAGATGATTTTGAGTTGACAGTTTTATTATGTTTTTCCTTCGACATTGGAAAAATGTGGCCACATTTTCTCTAGTCTCCATGGATTCTGTTGAGAAGGAAGCCATTATTAGTGTGTTCCTGCATTTCTATAAAGATACACCTGAGACTGGGTAATTTATAAGGAAAAGGGGTTTAATTGGCCCACGGTTCCACGGGCTGTACAGGAAGCAGGGTGGCATCTGCTTCTGGGGAGGCCTCAGGGAGCTTTGACTCATGGTAGAAGGCAAAGCAAGAACAGGAGTCTTACGTGGCAGGAGTAGGATCGAGAGAGAGGGGAGGTGCCACACACTGGTAAACAACCAGATCTCTTCAGAACTTAGTCACTATACAGTACCAGAGGGGATGGTACTAAACCGTTCATGAGAACTCTGCCCACATGTTCCAATCACCGCCCACCAGGCTCCGCCTCCAAACTGGGGATTGCAGTTGAACATGAGATTTGGGTGGGAACACAGATCCAAACCATACCAGAAGCCATCATTCCCAGGTACGAAATTTAAGTCATCATTCCCAGGTAGGAAATGTATCTGAATTCCTCTCGAAATTTTAATTTATTAAAAATGTTTGTGTCTCAGTAGTTTAAATGCGAGTACCCATGCGCACATCTATTTCTACTTAACATGGTTTGATTTCAGTGGTCTTGGATCTGCAGTTTGGCTTTATTTAACAAAACAAAGGAATATTTGGTCACTTTTCCTCAAAACATATATATTTTTTTCTGCTTCATTCCTGTACCTCTTCAACTTGCACTCTACATAAACATATGTTAAATGACCAGATATTTTTTCTACTCTAGCTAGGCCAGAACCCCACAGTCTTTGAACACTGCAAGACCTCTGGTATTTTTGTTCTTCATTTAACCTCACATTCATGCCCTGCTGGGCCTTGATGAGTCTTGTGCACGTGTGCAGCCTAGCCCTTTAACAAGGACTTATTTCGAACTCCCACATTGACTTCTGTTCTTGTTCTGTGCATAGCTCCCCCATCTTCAGTGCCCTACCAGGTAAATCACAGCTGCGTTAACAGCCCCCAAATTTCCATCTCTGTCTCATCAGTGCAGTTACACCGTCATGCTCTGCTTGGTTTCAAACTCCCTGCCACAGGAGAATTTTCCCCACCCATAGGGCCTGGGCAAACATGAGGCTCTCACCCTGACAATACCTTATGTCTGTGAGAAACTCTCATACACTGTGGGAAGAGAAATTGGAGTCAGGACTCTGGCAAAGTTTTGGCAGGTTCTATTAAGCTGAATATGGACATTCAGTATGACACAATAATTCTCTCTGTCATATAATCATCCTACAAATTAACATATGCCAAAAGGCATATAGAAACACTAATTCCTAATAGCCCAAACTGGACACAACCTAGAAATTAAATCACCATCTCTAAAAACGGGTAAAATACGGTATATCACACAATGTAATACCATGCAGCAATGAATATGAACAAACTTCTGTATACAACTTAGATAAATCTCATGGCCATATCGTTGAGCAAAGAAATTCACACATACAAAAATAGTATTGTCTGGAGCTATTTATATGAGTTTCCAAAACAGGTGTGTTGTTACAAAGAGTTGTGTTTTGAAATTAGACTCACATGAATGGTAGCTCTTACACCACATTTTATTTGTAATTTAAGTAATAGAGGCAAACATCCAGTCAAAATATAAAACATTATGTTTTTTGGAGGTCATGAAAGCATCAGAAACAGCCCCTCCTTGTGCTATTTTTCTTCCACATCAGGATGTGATTTTGTTTTACAATAAAAGATGAGTTGTGTTGAGTAATGTTTCTGAAAATATTATTTTAAAAAGGGAGTCATTTAATTTTTTGGCTCATCCCATTTTACACTATTACACAGTCTCCATTAATTACACTATATTTTATTCTTCAGCCAGTGAATCTGTATAGATCCATAACTTCCAGGGTTGTTTATAATAAACAACCTAGACAGACAAAGTACATCCTGGTAAAATAGTAATATCTATTAGCAGGTTTACAAAGAATTGTTATGTCAGCACCTTTACTAGAAAGTCATTAACTTTTTCAGGCATTCCTGTTAGAGAATAGTTACAAGCCTGCTCTTATTCCTTTCCTTCACAGCAGGAAAAGTCAATTTAAGTTGTTAGGAGTCAGAGCTGTGGTTAACTATAAAGAAAAGGAAAGACATAATGATGGGAGATATCAAAAAGGATTTATTTCTTTTATTCTTCTAGAAATCTGACTGTTTCATTCTCCACCCGAGTGTTATTTATACAGCTATGTTCTTTTTGGCTAACTATGTGGATCTGGTCAGTTGGTAGTTTTTCACTTTTCTCCATTTGTATTATGCTTTGAAGGGTAAATAAAGACGACATATAGTTACAATAAATATAACCTAAAAAAATCAAGGGAATGATCAACACCAAAATTTTGGGATGTGTGTGTGTGTGTGTATGTGTGTGTATGTGTGTGTGTTTGCGTATGTGTTTCTAGGAGGAAGCAGAGTGATATAATTGGGAAAGTGCATACACGTGTCCCCAAGGCCTTGGTCATATTATATTTCTGGTGGAAATATATTTGTTTTTTTCATTAATATTTATATTTCAAATATATAACAAACATATATTTCTAATAAAATAATTCAAAAACTTCAAAGTGTAGTTTTCAATTAAAATTATTTCCTCTATGTAAGGCAAAGGATACTTCATTTGAATGACAATAGAAGGAAAGCCAAGTAAAAGGAATGAGTTAGAATAAAATAATAGTCAAAAATATTCCAATTAAAATTATTATTTTATTATTCCAATTTAAAAAATCTTAAGCTGGGCACGGTGGCATGCACCTGTCATCCCAACTACTTGGGAAGCTGAGGCAGAAGGATCACTTGAGCCTTGGAGTTCAAGGCAGCAGTGACCTCAAATGCACTCATGGATAACCAATACACTCCAGCCTGGGTGACATAGGCAGAGTTCATCTCTAAAAAAATTAAATTGAATTAAAATTAAAATACTACAGTAACCAAAAAGATCTGAATTGTATACAAATTAAAATGATTTAAGCATATTCCTAATGAAAATTTCAAAATGGTTTGTTCTGATACTTGGCGATTTGAACCTAATGTTGACCTAGATGAGAAATTACATGAGAACTGGCAAGATCTATTAATATAAAATAATAAGATGAAAGCTGTGTTACCTATAGCAAACTATTTTATTTTTATGGTAGTTATACAATATACAGTAACATCTGCTTTTAGAAAACATTTTCTATCTACAATAATTTATATAGCTTTATTTCTTAAAGAACATTTAAAAATATATATATTTATATATCTGGTCATAGATTTTTGTAAAGAGTATGAAATGATACTAGATCTTCGAAACTTTATTTAAAATTCCTTAGAAGAGTTTTAAGTTACATATCCTTTACAGAGTACTTCCACTTTTAGGACTGGACAGATACTCAGAGAAGGGCATAAAGGTGTAGGTACAAAAAAGGGAATAGAGAAATTGTCAAATAACTTATGATATGACCATACTATGATTACTGTTCGGCTGTTGCAGTCAGTCCATTATGCCTATATTTATTTACAGAAAACATCTCCAAGACATATTGCTAAAGAAAAAAAAGCACATTGTGATTTCATTTCAATTAGTCATGTGCACAAATATATACATGTATTGCACATATTAACATATATTTATGTCCATATACTACCTTTACTGCTAATCGTGTTTACACCTGAGAATGAAATATGTATCTGCACTTTTTCAAAACTTTACAGTGAGCACACTCTGTATTTTCAACTACTTAAAGAAAAATTGTAGAAATATCTACATGACGGCCTATGACTAATGATTGTTTTGGATATCTGCTCTTTGCTTTTTGTTCTTATTTTTAAAATCATACAGAACAGGATGAAAAGTTATACTTGAAGAAAGGATAATTATAAAACAGAAAGAAAAGACACAGTATAAGCACAATATAAGCAAGTTATGTGGAGATAATTTATTTGTGAACCACTTTAAAAAGCTGACCTCTATTTAGTCAGTGAAATTATTATACAAGGGGTCATAAGTAAAATTGCTACAAGGAATGACCTTTTATTGTTCAACTATAGTTAAATGTAACGTGTATTATGAAGTTTGTCTTATATTAAGTGCACCTGTTCCCATATTAGAAAAATTGACAATAATAATCAGTGTTGTAGTGACTCGTTTCATATATGTATATGAATGCCCTTACAAATATAATTTTATCCTGTAGATTTGTTATGCCCTTTCTCATGATGTGTATAAAAACCTTATGAAGGATTGCCATTTTCAGAAAAATGTGTATGTTAATTAACTAGATTTAGTCATTTCACAATACATATTTCAAAACATGATGTTGTACATGGTAAATACATCCAATTTTGTCTTTCAATTAAAAACATGAAGTAGGCCAGGCACGGTGTTTCACGCCTGTAATCCCAGGACTTTGCGAGACTGAGGCGGGCAGATCGCCTGAGGTTAGGAGTTCAAGACCAGCCTGGCCAACATGGTGAAACCCTGTATCTACTAAAAATACAAAAATTAGCCAGATGTGCTGGTGCATGCCTGTAGTCTCAGCTACTCGGGAGGCTGAGGCAGGAGCATCGCTTGAACCCAGGAGACGGGGGTTGCAGTGAGCCAAGATCATGCCACTGCACTCCAGCCTGGACGACAGAGAGTGACTCCGTCTCAAACAAACAAACAAAAAAAATAAGAAACCATGAAGTAATAGAAAAGAAAATAGAAAAATGCATTTACGTTTAACTGTGTAACAGGACCATCATCAATGGCAGAGAACCACTTAAGTACCATCAAAATTAGTGAAAGGTGTATATTCATTGATTGACATATTGCTAAAGAAAAAAAAGCACTTTGTAATTGCATATATTGAAAATGAAGCATATAGTTTATAAGAAAAAACACCTTCCAGAAGCAATTTCTTAAAGTACAATGTTCAATTTGTGTGATTACATCTCAGAGAAATCATAATAATATCTGTGATATGGACGAGATTAGAGCCCAGTTATAGCGTATAATTCAAGTTTGAGGAAATGATTCTGATAATTTTGAATGTGTTTGCCTCCCATTTAAAAAGATTCACACTTGTTGATAAATGGTATCTTGAATATGGAAATAGAATAGTGCAATGCTCAGGACTAGGTTATAGAAGGATGATTCTTCGGTTCGATTCTGCTATTCTCCTTATAAACTTGGGAAAATCTCTTTGCTTCTATGACCTTAGTGTCTCTTTTCCAAACATGCAAAGTAAAACCAAAGTACATCCATTCCTTTTACCACATATAGGGCAAAATCCTGCACATAATTTCCAGTATTCCATAAAAATGCTAACATTTAAATGTGCAGTGAAATATACACCCCACCTTCTGTATAAGCATGCCATTTTGAAGTCCTCATAAAAATGATAATTCTCCCTGTGGTTTAAAAGATTCATTCTTGAGGCCAGGTGCAGTGGCTCACGCCTGTAATCCCAGCACTTTGGGAGGCAGAGGTGAGTGGATCACGAGGTCAAGAGATTGAGACCATCCTAGCCAATGTGGTGAAACCCCGTCTCTACTAAAAATACAAAAATTAGCTGGGCGTGGTGACACACACCTGTAGTCCCAGCTACTCGAGAGGCTGAGGCAGGAGAATCACTTGAACCCGGGAGGCAGAGGTTGCAGTGAGGCAAGATCATGCCACTCACTCCAGCCTGATGACAGAGCGAGACTCCGTCTCAGAAAAAAAAAATAAAAACATTCATTCTTGAATAATAGAGTGTACAAAAATTCAGTGGATGATCTCAGATATTAAAATACAAAGTGTAGCTGTCACAAATCATCAACCTGTCTTTAATTTCCTGATAGAGTATCAACACCAAGGTACTGTATAATTCATGCACCAACTCTAGTGGCAGGAAATCACAATGTTCCAAATTGCCCTAATCTTTCACCAATAGGTCTTTTTTGATTCTATCTGACTGAAATCGAACTATTCTCTCCATTAGTCCAATTTTTAAATTTAATGATTTATAGAATATGCTGAATTACTGCTGGGATTTGACTTGGGTTCGTGTTGAATGAGATTGCATATGCTTCAAAGTGGGAAGAATTGATCACTTTAAAAAAACTACATCTTCCATTTAATAAACATTGTTCATTCAATTGTTAATATCTCGATTTAATTCTTCTGAATAATTTTCTATAGTTTGGTATGTAAATATATTGCTCAGCTTTCATTAAAATTTTACCTAAGATTTTGATAATCTTGGTGTTATTGTAAATGGTATCTTTAATTAATTTAATCTTCTAGTTGTTGCAGGAATTTGGAAATACAGTTACAGTTTATTTTTATATTAACCATATATCCAGTAATTGCTAAATTAATTCTAACATATAATATATACACTGATGTTAGTCTAGAAATATAAACATTTGGTATGTGAATAATGGCAGTTAATTTCTTCCTTTCCCATCCATATGTCCTTTTTTTCTTTTTCTTGTATTATTGCGTACATAAATGTTGAATAGAACTGGTGATAGTAGGAATCTTTTTCTCATTCCGGATCTCAAGGAAAGATTTGAATATTTCAACACTGATTATGATATTAGCTACAATTTTATGATTTTTTTCTAATATTCAGTGGGTGATGTTAGTTTTTGCACTTATAATAATCACAATATTATTATATATTTCTATGTTTTAGTGAACTTTTGTGATTTCAAAGTGTTAATGCAACAAGAATTCACTCTGGGATAAAGCCTAATTTATTTATAGTGTATCAGATTTAATGTAACTTTGGATTCAGTTTGTTAAACTTTTTTTTTCATTTGTTCATGAGATACGTGTGTGTGTGTATATATATGTATATATATAACCTTTTCATGTGATATCTTTGTCAGTTTGGTGTAAAGTTTATACAGAACTCTTTGCTTGTTTGTTTGTTTGTTTTTGAGACGGAGTCTCCCTCTGTCGCCCAGCTGGAGTGCACTGGTGCAATCTCGGCTCACTTCAACCTCCGCCTCCCGTGTTCAAGCAATTCTCCTGCCTCAGTCTCCTGAGTAGCTGGTACTACAGGTGTTCACCACCACACTCGGCTAATTTTTGTACTTTTAGTAGAGACAGGGTTTCACCATATTGATCAGGCTGGTCTCAAACTCCTGACCTCAGGTGATCCCCTCACCTCGACCTCCCAGAGTGCTGGGATTACAGGTGTGAGCCACCGCACCTGGCCCAGAACTCTTAAATCATTTAGAAGAGTTGCCTACTGCTTTTATTTTCTGCTACTTTTGTATAAGATTGATGTCATTTATTTCTCAGTTGTAGGGGGAAATTCACCAATTCGATCACCAGAGCATAGGACTCACTTATAGGGAATTTTTTATTATAGATGTAATTTACTTAATAAGACTATGCAAATTTTCTCAGTTTTATTTTTCATTAAGTTGAGTTTAATCAGAGTTCTACATTTTACATAATTTCAAATTTATTAACATATAATCACTTATATTTTGTCTCTGTTTCCAGATTCTGTAATGATGACATATGTAAATATTGTGTTTCTTCCATTCCTGATGAATAGATCCTTTAATGATAATGAAATGTTCTTCTTTATTTCTAGTTACTTTCCTTTCCTGGACGTCTGCTTTGTTTGGCATTAATGTACACATTCCTGTTTTCTTATGCTTAATTTTGCATTGCACATTATTTTTTATACTATTACTTTCAACCTTACTGTGTCTTTCAGTTTAAATTGCGTCTCATATAAACAGCAAATAATTGAGATTTGCTTCTTTTCTAGTCTCAAAATCTATGCATTTTAGTTGGAATGTTTAAGCTTTTAAAAATTAATGTTTTTATTAATATAGTTTGATTTCAACTTGACAATTTTGCCATTTATTTTCTATTTTTTCCATCTCTTTTTATTTCTCTTTCTCCTTTCATGCCTACGTTTGTGTTTATTTAATATTTTTAATTCAATTTAATTTCCTCCTTTAAATTTTTGTTTATTGCAAATTATAAACATGCCCACACATTTTTTACACCCTCTGCCTTCAAGAGATAGCGTTTATGGCCACACACGGATTCTGGACCAAGCTTAGTGACCCTTTCATAACCAACCTAACGCAGCAGTTGTGATACTATAGGTAAATTGCTAGGCTAAAATTCCAGCCGACTGCCATTAGCAACTGCTACCAGCAGAGGGCGCCACCTTAGCCCTCGAGCCTTGTTCTCTTCTCGAATTTTCTTCCTTCTCAATTTTCATCTCGTGAGCGTAGCAACATGAATTATAGCTTGTCAAGCAATACATTTTCTCAGGTTTGTTTATGTGGCTAATCAGTTTGTAAAGATAATTTTGCTGGATATAGAATCTGGGTTAATAGTTTTAATTTTTCTTTCAACGT
This sequence comes from Symphalangus syndactylus, assembly GCF_028878055.3. Lineage (NCBI taxonomy): Eukaryota > Metazoa > Chordata > Mammalia > Primates > Hylobatidae > Symphalangus > Symphalangus syndactylus. Next base: position 41,434,801 of record NC_072447.2, on the reverse strand, counting down.
TGAGAAGATTCTGCTCCATTTTTTCTGATTCTTTATGGATTCTGTTCAGAAGGAAGCCGAATTTTAAGTCATCGTTCTAGGATAGGTAATATATCTTTATTTCTCAGAAGTTTTCAGTTGGTATGCATGTGTTCACTTCATTGATTTTTTTTTTTTGTATTTCATATAGATATCTAATATGTAGGTTAATAATAAAATATTTTTAAAAGTCCAGTGCTTATATGGTCAATCTAAATCTTCCATTTCTGTAAATAAAAACATAATTTATTTGATTGACAGTAACAGCAAAAGCAAAAGAAAATCTCTCATGGGATAAATGTCTAATTTTTATTAAAATGTATACATATCTATGAATTATATATAAAATAATATAATTTAAACACATCCCAAGAAAAATATAAAAATCATTTTTATAATTGCTCATTTGTTGTTAATGTTGGCATGCATGAGAAAATGTGTGAGAAGAAATTAAAACTATAAAGAATAATGAAGTGACATTTGTACGATCTATAGCAAAATTATTGCTTTGGTAAATTATATTGCATATCTGGAATGATTTATGTAAATATTATAGGAGTTGATTCAGTAACTGGCAATATATGGAACATATGTGAAAGTAAACAGTATATACACAGGTTTAATATATAAAATTTTTAGTATATTAAATATAAATTATAAACTAACAAATGAAATAGTAAAATTCATTTTACATAAAGTAAGCATATATTTTCATTAATGCTATTAACTATGCATAATAATTAATGCAAATTAAATAAAAAATTATCCTTTATCTTGATACCAGATTATTGAGGGAGTATAATATAGTACTGGGTTTTTGGAAATTAATTTAGCATTAACAAAGTAGTTTTTCACCTACTTTCTAAAAAAAAATTTGCCTTTTAGGACTGTATCCAGTACAGCCACTGACAAGCATAAATGTATGGTTACAAAATTGGCAAAAGAGCTACTTTTCAATAAATTATATTGTTTTCATTCTGTGGATATTATGTAGCTATGCAACCAGTCTAATAGATCTTATATACTTCCAGATGATATTTCCACAGTATATTGCTGGTAAAAAGTAAAGCAAATTATAATTTCACATGTGTGCATATGTATATACATATATTATGTAAATGCCAATTTATGTGAATATCTGTTCTTAGACACGCTTTGCTGATATCATGGTTACTTCTGAGAGGATATATTCATGTGCATTTTTTGAAAATTTTACACCAAGCATAAGGCAAATTTTTAAATAGCGAAAGGAAATTAAAGAAGTAGTCACATAGTGGCATGTGATTGTTTTCTAAACAACAGTAGTTGTTATTTTTTTTCCTGTTTTTTACTTTTAAGGTAATATACAAACAGTTAAGAAATCATGCTAAAAGATAGAACTAGAAAACAGAGGAAAAGAATAAGAAAAAATATATAAACAAATTTTGTAGAGAAAATACTTGCGACTCACATTAAAGAAGCTAATCTCTATTTAGTCAATGAGATCATTAGACTAAGGACCATAGGAAAAATTACACGAAGAATGCCCTTTTCATTGTTTCCTTTGGATTAAATGTGAAGTTTGTTATAAAGTTTGGTTTGTATTTGGGAGTCTCTGTATCAGAAAAAAGTAGCAATATTCAGGATTATAATGACTGCTAAATATATAAAAAGCCTTAAAAATATAACCTTGTCCAGTGGGGGTTTTGTGTCATTTCTTATGACGTGTATGAACGGTTTATTAAGAATTGCTCTTCTTGTATCCTGAGACTTTGCTGAAGTTGCTAATCAGCTTAAGGAGATTTTGGGCTGAGACAATGGGGTTTTCTAGATATACAATCATGTCATCTGCAAACAGGGACAATTTGACTTCCTCTTTTCCTAATTGAATACCCTTTATTTCCTTCTCCTGCCTGATTGCTCTGGCCAGAACTTCCAGCACTATGTTGAATAGGAGCGGTGAGAGAGGGCATCCTTGTCTTGTGCCAGTTTTCAGAGGGAACGCTTCCAGTTTTTGCCCATTCAGTATGATACTGGCTGTGGGTTTGTCATAGATAGCTCTTATTATTTTGAGATACGTCCCATCAATACCTAATTTATTGAGAGTTTTTAGCATGAAGGGTTGTTGAATTTTGTCAAAGGCCTTTTCTGCAACTATTGAGATAATCATTTGGTTTTTGTCTTTGGTTCTGTTTATATGCTGGATTACATTTATTGATTTGCGTATGTTGAACCAACCTTGCATCCCAGGGATGAAGCCCACTTGATTATGGTGGATAAGCTTTTTGATGTGCTGCTGGATTCGGTTTGCCAGTATTTTATTGAGGATTTTTGCATCAATGTTCATCAAGGATATTGGTCTGAAATTCTCTTTTTTGGTTAAGTCTCTGTCAGGCTTTGGTATCAAGACCATGCTGGCTTCATAAAATGTGTTAGGGAGGATTCCCTCTTTTTCTGTTGATTGGAATAGTTTCAGAAGGAATGGTACCAGTTCCTCCTTGTACCTCTGGTCGTGGGCAAGGACTTCATGTCTAAAACACCAAAAGCAATGGCAACAAAAGCCAAAATTGACAAATGGGATCTAATTAAACTAAAGAGCTTCTGCACAGCAAAAGAAACTACCATCAGAGTGAACAGGCAACCTACAGAATGGGAGAAAATTTTTGCAACCTACTCGTCTGACAAAGGGCTAATATCCAGAATCTACAATGAACTCAAACAAATTTACAAGAAAAAAACAACCCCATCAAAAAGTGGGCAAAGGACATGAACAGACACTTCTCAAAAGAAGACATTTATGCAGCCAAAAAACACATGAAGAAATGCTCATCATCACTGGCCATCAGAGAAATGCAAATCAAAACCACAGTGAGATACTATCTCACACCAGTTAGAATGGCCATCATTAAAAAATCAGGAAACAATGGGTGCTGGAGAGGATGTGGAGAAATAGGAATACTTTTACACTGTTGGTGGGACTGTAAACTAGTTCAACCATTGTGGAAGTCAGTGTGGTGATTCCTCAGGGATCTCGAACTGGAAATACCATTTGACCCGGCCATCCCATTACTGGGTATATACCCAAAGGAGTATAAATCATGCTGCTATAAAGACACATGCACACGTATGTTTATTGCGGCACTATTCACAATAGCAAAGAGTTGGAACCAACCCAAATGTTCAACAACGATAGACTGGATTAAGAAAATGTGGCACATATATACCATGGAATACTATGCAGCCATAAAAAATGATGAGTTCATGTCCTTTGTAGGGACATGGATGAAACTGGAAACCATCATTCTCAGTAAACTATCGCAAGGACAAAAAACCAAACACCTCATGTTCTCACTCATAGGTGGGAATTGAACAATGAGAACTCATGGACACAGGAAGGGGAACATCACACTCCGGGGACTGTTGTGGGGTTGGGGGAGGGGGGAGGGATAGCATTAGGAGATATACCTAATGCTAAATGACGAGTTAATGGGTGCAGGAAATCAACATGGCACATGGATACATATGTAACAAACCTGCACATTGTGCATCTGTACCCTAAAACCTAAAGTATAATAATAAAAAATAAAAAAATAAAAAAAAGAATGTAAAAAAAAAACAAAAGAATTGCTCTTCTTAGGAAAAAAAGTGTTTGTTTAAATGTATGTTACCTATCAATCTTGAAATATTTACTTATTAGTTGTAATACGTTGCTTACAGATTGCTTTTAGATACTCTGGAAGCATAATTATGCAGTCTGTATATAGACATGGGATACAGTTCATGGTTTTCAATATTTATGGCTTTTTCTTTTTTTTGTATTATTGCCCTGAACCAAATTTTCCCTAAAATGCTGAATAGAATTGGTGATAGTAGACATCCTTGTCTCTTTTTTCACCTGAAGGAGAAGTTCTTCAGTTTTTCACCACTGATTATATATGCTGCAGTTTTTATTTTTTATTTTTTTTAAATCTCTTAAGTGGCTAATTATATGAAATGGCTTTTCTGTAATTGCTGTGTAGCGACATAATTTCATTTCTTTGTCAAGATTGTTTGATTTGAAAACAAAGCAACAAGAATCCATTCTTGTGTTAAAGCCAATTTGTTCAAGGTTAATTATAATTGAAGTATCTTTAGAGTCTGTTTGTCAAATATAAAATGTTACTTTTATTTAGTTTTTTGTGTTTGTCCTTAGGCATACAAACCTTTGGTTTTCCTTTTATATAATGTCCTTATTAGTTTGGTATCAAGTTTATAGAGGTCTTATAAAGCATTTTGGGCAGAGTTTTTACTGTTTATCTCCTGTGTAAAGTGGTTGTCCAATATTGGTGTTATTTAATTCTCAATTATATGAGAAAGATCAGGAATTTAGGCAACAACAAATAATTTATTTGTTGGAAGGTTTTTCTTATAAAGATCCAGCTTTTGATTAGATACAGAATAGTTGAGATTTCCTGGTTTAACTATTTTGCTATATTTTTGGTTCTCTCATTTCATGAATTTCAAGTTTATTGGCATAAATTTGCTTATAACATAATGTATGTATCTCCAGTATCCTAGGGATGGTTCCGTCTACGTTCCTGCTATTGATAATATATGTCTTTTTTAAATTCCTTTGATCAGTCTTGCCAGGGACTTATTACATTTTTTCCTTTCAAACAACAACAAAATTCTTCAATTGCTATTTAATTTTTTTAGATTTCATTAACTGATGTTAATTTTAATTTTTCATGTTTAAATTTTGATTTTATTTTCTGATTTATTTTTTAATTTCATGCAGTGTATTCTCAAATCTTCAATATTCAGGATTTTATCTTTGGCATTCATGCTCTAAATTTTCCTTTAGTCACATATTTTGACATGTAGTACACAGTTTTTAACAGCTTAGATGAAGTATAATTGATTTCAAATAAACTACACTATATATATTTGTGTGTGTGTGTGTGTGTGTGTGTGTGTGAGAGAGAGAGAGAGAGAGAGGAGCCATCTCTACACTTAAGATTATGGACGTATTTATCCTTCTCTCCAGCTTTCCTTGTGCACTTTTGGATTTCCCCCTCCTAATTTTGCCTGAGCTCTCCCCACTTTCCCATACCGTGGACATTCTTTATTGCTAGTAACTTCAACTTTGATTTTAGATAGGAGGTACATGTGCAGGTTTGCTACATGGGAATATTGTGTGATGCTGAGGCTTAGAGTACAGATCTCATCACATAGGTAGCGACCATAGTACTGAGTAGATATTTTTTAAACACACCCCCTCTTTCTCCCTCCACCTGCTAGTAGTCTTCAGTGTCTGTTGTTCCCATATTGATGTCCGTGTGTGCTCAACTACACACACACAAACACACACGAATGTATATTAAATTGTGCAGTTCATCTGAAATCAATTATACCTCAATTAAGCTGTTAACAAACTATGTGCTATGTACCAAAACATGTATCTAAAGGAAAATTTAGAGCATTAATGTCAAAGATAAAATCCTGAAAATTTAAGATTTGAGAATACACTTTTTTGAAATTATAAAATAAATAAGTTAAAATCAAAATCAAATGTTTAGCTCCCACTGACACATGAGAACATACAGTATTTGATTTTCTGTTCCTGTGTTTATTCACTTGGAATTATGGCCTCCAATTCTATCATGTTGCTGCAAATAATATTATTTCATTATATTTTATGTCTGCATAGTGTTTTATGGTGGACCTGTACCACATTTTCTTTATCCAATCTACCATTGATGGGCACCTGGGTTGATTCCATGTCTTTGCTATTGTGAACGGTGCAGCGATGAAAATGTGAGTGCATGTCTTTTTTGGTGGAATGATTTATTTTCCTTTGAGTATATACCCCATAATAGGAATACTGGGTTGAATAGTAGCTCTATTTTCAGTTCTTTGAGAAATCTTCAGACTGCTTTCCACAATGGCTGGACTAATTTACATTCCCACCAACAGTGTAAAAGTGTTTTCTTATCTCCACAGCCTGGCCAGCATCTGTTGTTTTTTTGACTTTTTAATAATAGACATTCTGACTTGTGTGATACATTATCTCATTGTGGTTTTTATTTGCATTTCTCTGATAATTAGTGATGTTGAGCAATTTTTCATGTGTTTGTTGGCTGTCATATGTCTTCTTTTGAGAAGTATCTCTTCATGTCTTTGCCCATTTTTTAATGTGGTTATTTGTTTTTTGCTTGTTGATTTGTTTAAATTCCCTATAGATTCTGGATATTAGACCTTTGTTGGATGCATAGTTTATGAATATCTTCTCTCATTCTGTAGGTTACCTGCTTTGTTGATAGTTTCTTTTGCTGTGCAGAAGCTTTTTGGTTTAATTAGGTTTCACTTGTCTATTTTGGCTTTTACCACAATTGCTTTTGGGGACTTAGCCAAAAATTCTTTGCCAAGGCTGATGTCGAGAAGAGTATTTCCTTGGTTGTCTTCCAGGATTTTTATAGTTTGAGGTCTTACATTTAAATCTTCAATCCATTTTGAGTTAATTTTTGTATGTAATGAAACGTAGAGGTCCCGCTTCCATCTTCTGCATATGGCCAGCCACTTATTCCAGCACCATTTATTGAATGCCCATTGCTTCATTGCTTGTTTTTGTTGGACTTGTCAAAGATCAGACGGTTGTAGGTGTATGGCTTACATTTCTGAGTTTTCTGTTCTATTCCATTGGTCTGGTGTCTGTTTGTGTACCAGTACCAAGCTGTTTTGGTTACCTTAGCTTTATAGTATAGATCCAAAAAAGAGCCCCAAGAGTCAAAGCAATTCTAACCAAAAGGAAAAAAGCCAGAATCATCACACTACCCAACTTAAAACTATACTATGGACATTCTTGTATGAGTCTTTTTGTGAATGTATAATTTCATTTTTCTTGGAAAAAGTTTAAGGAGTGGAATCGCTGTATCATGTGAGAAGTGTACTTCAAAGTTGTTTTAGAATAAATCAATATGTTTTGCAACATAATTATACCGTTTTACATCCTACCAATATTACGAGAGTCACAGTTGCTTTACATACTTGCCAGCACTTGTTTTAGTCAGTATATTTAATTGTAGCTCTTCTAATAGGTGTGCAGTGATACCTCACTGTTGCTCTAAATTGTATGATATACACAAGTCATCAATCTTTCCTTGCTATTTATTCCCAGTAAGTGGAGAAAATGGATTACAAGCCTGTTGTTAATCTTTTCTTTCCCATATATGCTTTTGCCTATATGGTTATTTTTATTGTATGCTGGATTTTCTGTATGAAATACCATAGACATAATTGGAAGTTTTGAAAAATTTTTCCTTTTTAGTGAGCATTTGCTTTTGCTTCTAAGAGACAGTTAGCATGTGGGCAGCTGTCAGCAATCAGGGATATTCCTTTTGAAGCTGCATCTCAGGTTTTGTGAGATGTTTTCTATTTCTGGCTCATATCAGCATTTAGGGCATAGCCTCTCAGGGATTCCACATGAACCCCTGGGTTGTCTTCCTGTTTCTTTCTCCTTGGTGCACTGTCAGTTTTGTTCTGTGTCCCCTGAGTTTTTGAGACTACTAAAATACCTGCTCAGCTGCATAGTGTCTAAACTACAGCTTTGTGGTTAGTATCTTGGCTTCTCAATCACCTCCTTTGAGTTAGCATATATTTTGAGGGGAAAAGTGTTACCAAATTTGGGTTTCATCCCTTGGGCTTCTCTTTTGAGAACTCGTCTCATCAAGTGGTTGCTTCCTTGCGTTAGTAGTGCTTTTGAAGAATGTCTTTAATATCTTCCAGCTTTCCTAGTTCTTCTCAGCGGAATGGTTTATCTAATAGAGCTTCTCAGTCATTCCTGAAAACCGCTCCATATATTCTCCTTTTTGAAATAAGTTTAATTGTTTTTCCTTTTATGCCTAATTAACCCAATCTTTATATCAATAAGATTAAAATTTTTCTTAAAAGACAAATAATTTTCTGAAGAGTTTATCTTTTCTGTCTCTCTCTCTCTTTTTGTTTTTTTGAGACAGAATCTCGCTCTGTTGCCCAGGCTGGAGTGCAGTGACACGATCTTGGCTCACTGCAACCTCCCTGTCCTGGGTTCAAGCGATTCTCCTGTCTTTATTTGCTTAATGTTAGATTTTTTTCATTGATTGCCTAAGTGTTTCTCCAGTTCCCAACATGTGCCAGATGTGGATTTCATGGTAGAGGTACATTATTGAGGCACAGCCCAGTGGAAAACAAACAAGTCAATATGTAATATATTATAGAATATAAATTTTGTGGTAATTTTAAAAGCTATGTTAATAACCAAAATGTTACCTATTCCTTTTTTTGTTATTTATTTACTTATTTTTTGAGACGGAGTCTCACTCTGTCTGCAGGCTGGGGTGCAGTGGCGCGATCTCGGCTCACTGCAACCTCCACCTCCTGGGTTCAAGTGATTCTCCTGACTCAGCCTTCCGAGTAGCGGGGACTACAGGCGCGCACCACCACACCCAGCCAATTTTTGTATTTTTTGTAGAGACGGGGTTTCACCACGTTGGCCAGAATGGTCTCAATTACTTGACCTCGTGATCCACCTGCCTTGGCCTCCCAAAGTGCTGGGATTACAGGTGTGAGCCACTGCGCCCCACCAGAAAGTATCAATTTATGTAAATGCAACCTAACAGCAGAAAAACTTTTATCCCTGCCTTTCCCTTGTGGCCTTTTTGTCACATTTTATTTAAACATTTTATTGAAAACTTGATAATTACTTTTTTCTTTCATTTTATTGAATGAGGCAATTCAGTGAAATGCACAGATTTTAAGCTAACATTGTATTTTTAAATTTTGTAAACATAGTTTCCTTTTGTTTTTAAAACATATTTATGATAGCTGTTTTGAAGCCTGTCTGCTACTCCAACATTTTGGTCTCTGCAAAGGCAGTTTCTGTTATTTGTCTTGTGTCCTATATATTTGTCACACTTTCCTCTTTTTTTCCATGTCTCATAGTTTTGGAATTTTTATTTTGTTGTTAAGTACTGGACATATTAGGTAATATAATATATTAAATCTTGAGATTTATTCCTCATCTGGTTTATTGTTGTTGTTTGTTTTGTTGCTTATTTGTTGACAAGACTGGGCTAATTTTGTGAAGTCCATCTTCACTGTTGTGTGCAGCTTCTGATATCCTTGCTTAGATTTTTCCTCATGTTTTCATCTTTTAGCCCGTCTTGTCAGCATTCTTCGTGAAAGGTTGTACTTAAGCCTCTGAACAAAAAGATGTTCCTCCCTTACCTTTGGATCTGTTTGTGGCTTAGAAACTGTTTTTATGACTCTGGGTTTAAAATTGTTATCTTGTTTCTCAGCATTGGAAAGATGCTGTACCATTTTTCCAGTTCTCCGTGGATTCTGTTGAGAAGGCAGCCATCATTTAAACCATTGTTCATGGATTGATATTCTACATTTATTTTTTGAAGTTTTTGATGGATATATGTTCATTCATTTATTAATATTATTTATATTTCATATAAATGTCAAATATATGGTTTACTAATAAAATATTTCAAAAACTTCAATAGTTTGTATATCAATTAAGTTATTTCATTTAGGCAAATAAAAAGAATTTATTTGGCTGACACTAGCAATAAAGCAAAGCAAAATAAAAAATATATAGCTGGTATGAGAAACAACAAAAGCCAAAAAGCCAAAAATTTAGTTCATATTTAAAACATACAGATATCTGCACATATTTTCCAAGAATTAAAAAATAAGTACATTCCCAAGTAAAATGGTTTGTTATTATTGCTAATCTGATATTACTTGTGACTTAAATGAGAAATTTAATGAGAAACATCAATCTCTTGATAAAAAATGATGAAGTGATAATTGTGTTGCTTATTGCAAAATATTTTTAGTCTAGAGCTATTATATAACATATGATAACATTATGTTTTGAGAAAATATACTCTATATGAGAAGTGATTTATATAAATATAGTAAATATCAATTTATCAGTAACAAGCAATATATAGAACATAAAATAATAAGTGGAGATACTTGATACTTCCACAGCCTTAATATATGGTAATTTTGCATTTAGTATAATTGTAATGGTATTTTAACAAATGAACTTTGCATTGCACCTAAGTATATACACAAAGTGTAAATTAGCAATTACTCTATTAAATATGCTTAATACTTAGTGCAAGTTAAATACTAGCAAGTCACTATATCTTAATATGAGGTTATTGGAGGGGTATAAACTTGAACTGGCAGGATGTAAACCTTTGATTTCCTGATAAATTTGGTGTAAAGTTTATAAGGGTCTCCTAGAACATTTGGAAGAATGCTTTTCTGTTCCATGGAAGAGGTTGTGCAAGATTGGTGTTGTTTCTTTCTTATTATATGGAAATGATCAGGAATTCAGGCACTAGGATGTGGAATTAATTGGTAGGAAGGATTTTCGTTATAGATACAATTTATTTAATAATCATGGGACTATTGAGAATTCCTAGGCTTTAGATTTGTATCATTTTATAAAATTTAAAATTTATAGCATAATTTTGTTTATAATATTATGTATTTGTCTACGGGAACTGTAGTGATGTTTCTGTCTACATTTCTGATACTGTAACGTGTGTATTTTATTTTTCTTGATAAGTTTTGCAAGAGATTTGTCAATTTTTTATTCTATTTAAAATAAAAACTTTGAGATTCGTCAATATTTCCTTTAAAATTATTAAAATTTTATTAACTTATCTCGATTTTATTGGTTCATGTCTTCAATTATTTTTAGTAATTAATAACTGTTTTTTCAATTTCTTGAAGTGGACTATGAGATCTTAAATTTTCAGCATTTCTGTTTGTACAATTAATGCTATAAATTTTCCTTTAGACAGTTATTTTGGTCCATCTCATGCATGCTTTATTGAGGTATAATTGACTTAAACTGTGCAACTTTAAAATAAACAGTATACATTTTGGGATATGTATATATTTGTGAAACAGTTACCATCATTAAGATAATGTAAATATCCATTCCACCCACCTTTTCAAGTTTTCTTGTGCATATATGTATCCCCTTTCTACTGATCCTGCCTCAACATTCCTCCTTTTCCCATGCTATGCACATTCTTGTGCAAGTCTTTTTATGGACATATACTTTCATTTTTTGGATAAACTTCAAGGAATGGATGACTAGGTCACATGATGAGTGTATTTCTGAGCTATTTTACAATATGACAAACTGGTTTGCAACATTGTACCATTTTACACATTACCAGCTGTATGAATGTTGCAATTGCTCTACATTCTTTGTAGCACTTGTTAAGTTCAGAATGTTTAACTGTAGCCCTCCTAGTAGGTATGCAATAGTAATCTCATTGTCACATTACAATGCATGAGTATAACCAAGTCATAGTTCTTTCTGTCCCAGGCATCCACAGTAAATGGAGAAAACAAATCAAAGGCCGGATGCTAATCCTTTTCATTCATCCTTTTGCATGTTTACTTACTTTTTATTGTATGCTGGATTTTCTGTATGAAATACTATATAGTTTGATATTTGGTATCAAATCTAATAACTCCTCGCCTAGCCCAATGTCCTGAATGTTTTTATTCTATTTCTTTCCTGAAGGTTTTTAAGTAGTTTTTATAAAAATAATTATATCTATGATATATTTTGAGTTGCTTTTTGTAAGAGGTGTGAAGTTTAGAGGTTTAATTTGTGTCCTATGGCTATCCAATTGCTATAGCATAATTTTTGAAAATAAACAATTATTTCTCAATTGAATTGCTTTTGCAGCTTTTTTTTTTTTTTTTTTTTTTTTTTTTGACAGAGCCTTGCTCTGTCTTCCAGGCTGGAGTGCAGTGGCACGATCTGGGCTCACTGCAACCTCTGCCTCCTGGGTTCAAGCGATTCTCCTGCCTCAGCCTCCCGAGCAGCTGGTACTATAGGTGCATGCCACCAAGCCCAGCTAATTTTTTGTATTTTTAGTAGAGATGGGATTTCACCGTGTTAGTCAGGATGGTCTCGATCTCCTGACCTCCTGATCTGCCCACCTCGCCTCCCAAAGTGCTGGGATTACAGGCGTGAGCCACCGTGCCCGGCCTGCTTTGGCAGCTTTATCTAAAATCAGTTGACCATACTGTATGGGGCTATTTCTGCATTCTTTTTCTTTCATTCATCTATGCGTCCATCTCACTATGAATACCACACTGTCTCTATTACTATAGCTATATAATACTTCTTGAAAGTGAGTGGTGTGAGTTCTCCAACATCTTTTACTATTTCAAAATTTTGTTATATCAATTTTAGAACAATATTCTCAATAACTACAATAAACATTATTGGAATTTACTTACTTAGGAATTGTGTTAAACCTGTATTTTTCTTTTGTGAGAATTTAAATTTACTCTGTTGAACAGTCCAATTCACATGCACAGTATGTCTCTCTGTTTAGATATTCTCTGATTTCTCTCATCAATGTTGTGTAATTTTTAGCGTACAATGCCTATACATGTTTTGTTATATTTATTTCTAAGTATTTTATTTATGAAGCAATTATAAATTCTATTTTTTATTTCAGTGTCCACATGTCTATTATTAGTGTATAGAAACATAATTGATTTCATGTTTATTTTGTATCACATAACCTTGCCAATGTCACTTTTTTTTTAAAAGACAGGGTCTTGCACTGTTGCCCAGGGTGGAGAGCAGTGGCGCAATCATAGCTCATTGTAATCTCCAATTTCTGGGCTCAAGTGATCTTCCCCTCTGAGCCTCCCAAGTAGCTGGGGCTGCAGGCTTCTACCACCACAATTGGCTAATCTTTTAATTTATTTTTTGTAGAGACACGGTCTTGCTATGTTGCCCAGGATAGTCTTGAACTCCTGGCCTCAGGCGGTCCTTCTGCCTCGGCCTCCCTAAGCTTTGGGAATATAGGCAGGACTTGCCACATCCAGCCAATTACTTCTTATTTCTAAGTATTTTTTGGAGATTTTTTTGGGATTGTCTATGTAGACTTTAGGTCATCTGCAAATAGAGATAGTTTTCTTTCTTCCTTTTAGGTTTATATGCCTTCTATTGCTTTCTTTCCTTGGATCACCAGCAAGCACTATTTTGAATGAAAGTGGTGAAAGTAAACTACTTGCCTTATTCATGAATTTAATAGGAAAACATTCAGTTTTTCACCTGTATGTATAATGTATGCTATAAATTTTTGGCAGATGCTTTTTATCAAACTTAGGAAGTTCTTCTCTATTTTTCTCTTTCTGTAAGTTGTTATCATGAATGGGTATTGGATTTGGTTAATTGATTTTGCTTCAATTGCTATGTTCATGTCATTTTCATTCTTTAGCATGCTAATATGGTAGATTACATTGATTGCTTTTTAAAATTTTTATTGTATATTTTTTAACCTGTATGACTTGACGTTTTGATATACATATACATAGTGAAAGGATTGCTATAAACAAATTTACATATCCATCACCTTCCATGGTTAGCTTTTTTGTGTGTGTATGCCTTATATCCCTGGAATTAAACCAACTTGTAAACCTTTTATGTATCACTGAGTTCTATTTGCTGGTATCATGTTAAAATTTTGTGTCTGTAGGTTTATGTTTTTTGTTGTGGTACTTCTTTGTCTAATTTTGATATAATGGTATTACTAACTTCATAAAGTAAATTGAAAAGTTTTTCCTCTTTAATATGCTGTTTTTCTGTTTCTGTTTTCTGTCTTAAATGTTGATATGTTGTATTTTCTTTTTCGTTTATTTCAGTGACTTAAAAAAAATTCTTGATGGTATCTATTTGACCCATGGATTATTTCCAAGTGTATCATTTTTGTTTGCAAACTTTTAGAGATTTTGCTGTTATGCTTTTGTTACTAATTTCCATTTGATTCCATTGTGGTCAGAGAATACACTCTTATGATTTTAGATTTTTTAAATTTGTTGAGATTTATTTTTTTCACCATGATATGGTCTATCTTGGTGTATATTCCATGGACACAGGAAGATAATTTGTACTCTACTATTGTTGGGTGCAGTATTCTATAACTGACAGTTAAATCTTGTTGGTTGATGGTGTTATTTTCTTTAAAATCTTTGCTGACTCTGTGTAGTTGTTCTATCAATTGTTAAGAGAGGGAGGTTGAAGTCTCCAGCTACTGTAGATTAATCTATTTCTCCTTTCAATTGCATCAGCTTTGTTTTCATATTTTGTAGCTCCGTTTGTTGGGTGCATGCATATTTAAGATTACTATATCTTGTTTTGGATTGACCATTTGTTATTATATAACGTCCATTTTATTTCTTAAGTTTTCTTTGCTCTGAATTTTGCTTTATCTATGTTTATATTGTGATTCCTGATTTCTCTTCATTATTTTTGGTATGATATATTTTCCCCATCCTTTTTTTCGTTTTATTTTTATACATTTTATATATATTTTATTGATATATAATGAATGCACATGTTTTGGGGGTACATGTGATAATTTAATACATTGATATAATTTGAAAAGATGAAATCAGTGCGTTTGGGATATCAGTCACCTCAAATATATGTCTTTTCTTTATGCTTCATCCTTTACTTTTAATCTGCCTATGTCGTTATATTTAAAATGCAATTGTTGTAGACAGAAAAATAGTTAAGTCACTTTTTTGTGAATTCATTCAGCCAATATCAGTATTTTAGTTGGTATATATAGGGTATTTTCATTTAATATTATCTGTATGTTAGCACTTAAGTGTGCCATTAATTTTTTATTCTGTTTGTTCTCTCTGATTTTGTTTCTCAGTATTCTCTTTTCTGTCTGTCTGTGGGTATTTAATTTTTTTAATTCAATTTTTATTTATCTGTAGTGTATTTGAATGTACATTTACTATCCCATTAAAACCTAATCATCCTTACCCGGCTCAATGCCAGTATCACATCCCACAACAGTCTTTAAGGGGATTAAAGCCTGTTATCACTTGCCTGCTACAGCATGGGCTTCTAAAGCCTACAAACTCTCCTTACAATTCCCCCATCTTACCTGTCCAAAACCTGGACATGTCTTACAGGCTGGTTCAGGATCTGCATCTTATCAACCAAATTGTTTTGCCTATCCACACCCTGTGGTGCCCAACCCATACGCTCTTTTGTTCTCAATAGCTCCCTCCACAACTCAGTATTCCATTCTTGATCTTAAAGACGCTTTTTTCACTATTCCCCTGCATCCCTCATCCCAGCTCCTCTTTGCTTTTACCTGAACTGACCCTGACACCCATCAGTCCCAGCAACTTACCTGGGCTGTACTGACCCAAGGCTTCCGGGACAGCCCTCATTACTTCAGCCAAGCCCTTTCTCATGATTTACTCTCTTTCCACCCCTCTGCTTCCCACCTTATTCAATACATTGATGACCTTTTACTTTGTAGTCCTTCCTTTGAGTCTTCTCAACAAGATACCCCTCCTGCTCCTTCAACATTTATTCTCCAAAGGATATCGGGTATCCCCCTCCAAAGCTCAAATTTCTTCCCCAGTCCTTACCTACCTTGGCATAATTCTTCATGAAAACATGCTGGCTCTCCCTGCTGATCGTGTCCAGCTGATCTCTCAAACCCCAACCCCGTCTACAAAACAACAACTCCTTTCCTTCCTGGGCATGGTTGGATACTTTCGCCTTTGGATACCTGGTTTTGCCATCCTAACAAAACCATTATATAAATTCACAAAGGGAAACCTAGCTGACCCCATAGATCCTAAATCCTTTCCCCACTCCTCTTGCCATTCCTTGAAGACAGCGCTAGAGACTGCTCCCACACTAGCTCTCCCTGACTCATCCCAATCCTTTTCATTACACACAGCTGAAGTGCAGGGCTATGCAGTCGGAATTCTTACACAAGGACTGGGACTGTGCCCTGTAGTCTTTTTGTCCAAACAACTTGACCTTACTATTTTAGGCTGGCCATTACATCTACATGCGGTGGCTGCTGCTGCTTTAGTACTTTTAGAGGCCCTTTAATATCACAAACTGTGCTCAACTCACTCTCTACAGTTCTCATAACTTCCAAAATCTATTTTCTTCCTCACACCTGACGCATATAGTTTCTGCTCCCTGGCTCCTTCAGCTATACTCACTCTTTGTTGACTCTCCCACAATTACCATTGTTCCTGGCCCAGACTTCAATCCGGCCTCTCACAGTATTCCAGATACCACAGGTTACCCCATGACTGTATCCCTCTGGTCCACCTGACATTCACTCGATTTCCCCATATTTCCTTCTTTCCTGTTCCTCACCCTGATCACACTTGGTTTATTGATGGAAGTTCCTCCAGGCCTAATTGCCATTCACCAGCAAAGGCGGGCCATGCTATAGTATCTTCCACATCTATCATTGAGGCTACCACACTGCCCCCCTCCACTACCTCTCAGCAAGCCAAACTCATTGCCTTAACTTGGGCCGTCACTGTCTTGCAAAAGGACTACACGTCACTATTTATACTGACTCTAAATATGTCTTCCATATCCTGCACTGCCATGCTGTTATATGGGCCGAAAGAGGTTTCCTCACTAGGCAAGGGTCCTCCATCATCAATGCCTCTTTAATAAAAACTCTTACCAAGGCCGCTTTACTTCCAAATGAAGCTGGAGTCATTCACTGCAAGGGCCATCAAAAGGCATCAGATCCCATCGCTCAAGGCAACAATTATGCTGATAAGACAGCTAAACAAGCAGCTAGGGTTCTAACTTCTGTCCCTCATGGCCAGTTTTTCTCCTCATCGGTCACTCCCACCCACTCTCCCACTGAAACTTGAACCTATCAGTCTCTTCCCACACAAGGAAGATAGTTCTTGGACCAAGGAAAATATCTCCTTCCAACCTCACAGGCCCATTCTATTTTGTCATCATTTCATAACCTCTTCCATGCAGATTACAAGCTGCTAGCCCACCTCTTAGAACCTCTCATTTCCTTTCCATCATGGAAATCTACCCTCAAGGAAATCACTTCTCAGTGTTCCATCTGCTATTCTACTACTCCTCAGGGATTGTTCAGGCCCCCTCCCTTCCCTACACAGCAAGCTCGGAGATTTGCCCTTGCCCAGGACTGGCAAATTGACTTTACTCACATGCCCCAAGTCAGGAAACTAAAATACCTCCGGGACTGGGTAGACACTTTCACTGGATGGGTAGAGGCCTTTCTCACAGGGTCTGAGAAGGCCACCACGGTCATTTCTTCCCTTCTGTCAGACGTAATTCCTCGGTTTGGCCTTCCCACCTCTATACAGTCTGATAACGGACCGGCCTTTATTAGTCAAATCACCCAAGCAGTTTCTCAGGCTCTTGGTATTCAGTGGGACCTTCATACCCCTTACCATCCTCAATCTTCAGGAAAGGTAGAACGGACTAATGGTCTTTTAAAGACACACCTCGCCAAGCTCAGCCTCCAACTTAAAAAGGACTGGACAGTACTTTTACCTCTTGCCCTTCTCAGAATTAAAGCCTGTCCTCAAGATGCTACAGGGTACAGTCCATTTGAACTTTTATATGGATGCACTTTCTTGGTCAGCCCCAACCTCGTCCCAGACACCAACCCTCTAGGTGACTATCTTTCAGTCTTCCAGCAGGCTAGACAGGAAATTCGCCAGGCTGCTAATCTTCTCTTGCCTACTCCAAATTCCCAGCCATATGAAGACACCCTAGCTGGACGATCAGTTCTTATTAGAATCTGACCCCTCAAACTCTACAGCCTCGATGGGCTGGACCCTACTTGGTCATCTGTAGTACTCCAACTGTCGTCTGCCTGCAGGACCCTCCCCATTGGGTTCACTGTTCTAGAATAAAGCTGTGTCCGTTGGACAGCCAACCTGATCTCTCCTCCTCCTCCTGGAAGTCGCAAGTACTCTCCCCTATTTCCCTTAAATTCACTCACATTTCTGAAGAACAGTAATAACCCTTAGGAGCCTAATACATTCCTTTATTCTATTAGGTCTATTCATCCTTACCCTACTCTACGCAGTCACCACCACTACTCTGACTGTGCCCCAAAAACTTGTCATCCCTACTATCTTCTGTCTAGTCATACTCTGATTCACCATTCTCAACTACTCATAAATGCCCTACTCTTGTTTACACTGCTGGTTTACACTGTTTCTCCAAGCCATCACAGCTGATATCTCCTGGTGCTGTCCCCAAACCGCCACTCTTGACTCCCTCTTGGAGTGGATAGATGATCTTTGCTGGCAGGGCACCCTCCAGTACTTTCACCCTGATGAAGTTTTATTGTTTACTTTTATACTCACTGTCATTCTCATTCCCATTCTTATGCCACCCTCTACCTCTCCCCAGCTATCTCCCACCACACACTATCAATCTCACTCACTCTCTTCTAGCTGTTTCTAATCCCTCCTTAGCAAACAATTGCTGGCTTTGCATTTCCCTTTCTTCCTGCACCTACACAGCTGTCCTTGCCTTACATACAGACTGGGCAACATCTGTCTCCCTACACCTCCGAACTTCCTTTAACAGCCCTCACCTTTACCCTCCTGAAGAACTTCTTTACTTTCTGGACAGGTCCAGCAAGATCTCCCCAGACATTTCACATCAGCAAGCTGCCGCCCTTCTACGCACTTACTTAAAAAACCTTTCTCCTTATATCAACTCTACTCCCCCCATATTTGGACCCCTCACAACACGAACTACTACTATTCCTGTGGCCACTCCTTTATGTATCTCTCGACAAAGACCCACTGGAATTCTGCTGGGTAACCTTTCACCTTCTCAACGTTCCTTCACTCTTCATCTCCAAAGCTCAACTACACACATCACTGAAACAATTGGGGCCTTCCAGCTCCATATTACAGATAAGCCCTCTATCAATACTGGCAAACTTAAAAACATCAGCAGTTATTATTATTATTGCTCAGGAAGACACTTACCCTGTATTTCACTCCATCCTTGGCTACCTTCCCCTTGCTCGTCAGACTCTCCTCCCAGGCCTCTTCTTGTTTGCTTATACCCAGCCCTGTAAATAATAGTGAAAGTTTGCCGTAGACACTCGACGTTTTCTCATACACTATGAAAATTGAACCTCCCCCTCTACGCAGTTACCCCATCAGTCCCCATTACAACCTCTGATGGCTGCCGCCCTACCTGGATCCCTAGGAGTCTGGGTACAAGACACCTCTTTTAGTACTCCTTCTCATCTTTTTACTTTGTATTTCCAGTTTTGCCTTGAACAAGGTCTCTTCTTCCACTGTGGATCCTCTACCTACATGTGTCTACCTGCTAATTAGACAGGCACATGCACACTAGTTTACCTTACTCCTAAAATTCAATTTGCAAATGAGACCGAGGAGCTTCCTGTTCTCCTCATGACACCGACACGACAAAAAAGGGTTGTTCCACTAAATTCCCTTGCTTGTCGGTTTAGGACTTTCTGCCTCCACTATTGCTCTTGGAACTGGAATAGCAGGCATTTCAACCTCTGTCACGACCTTCCATAGCTTCTCTAATGCCTTATCTGCTAGCATTGCAGACATATCACAAACTCTATCAGTCCTTCAGGCCCAGGTTAACTCTTTAACTGCAGTTGTCCTCCAAAACCGCCGAGGCCTTGACTTACTCACTGCTGAGAAAGGAGGACTTTGTACATTTTTAAATGAAGGGTGTTGCTTTTACCTAAATCAATCTGGCCTGGTGTATGACAACATAAAAAAACTCAAGGATAGAGCCCAAAAACTCGCCAACCAAGCAAGTAATTATGCTGAACCCCCTTGGGCACTCTCTAATTGGACGTCCTGGGTCCTCCCAATTCTTAGTCTCCTGGTACCTGTTTTTCTCCTTCTCTTATTTGGGCCTTGTGTCTTCCATTTGGTTTCTCAGTTCATACAAAACCGCATTCAGACCATCACCAATCATTCTATATGACAAATGCTACTTTTAATAACCCCACAGTACCATCCTCTGCCCCAAGATCTCCCCACAGCCTAAACTCCTATTCCATGTAACTCATTATAAAATTTTCTTTAATGTGTCCATGTAGCCCCTAATCCTGCTTGATGCAGCCCTGAGAAACATCGCCCATTGTCCTCCCATACCACCCTCCCAAAAAAAAAATTTGCCGCCCCAACACTTCACCACTATTTTGTTGTATTTTATTTATTAATATAAGAAGGCAGAAATGTCAGGCCTCTGAGCCCAAACCTGCACGTATACATCTAGATGGCCTGAGGCAACCAAAAAGTACAAAAGAAGGGAAACAGCCAGCTCCTGTCTTAACTGATTGACCAACCTTACAACATTCCATTATGACTTGTTCCTGCCCTGTCCCAATTGATCAGTCGACCTCGTGACATTCTTCTTCTGGACAATGAGTCTTCTGATCTCCCCACCATGCACCTTGTGACCCCCACCCCTGCCTGCAAGAGAAAAACCCACTTTAACTATAACTTTCCACTGCTTACCCCAGTCCTATAAAACTGCCCCATCCCTAACTCCCTTCGCTGACTCCTTTCTCTGACTCAGCCCACTTGCACCCAGGTGAATAAACAGCCTTGTTGCTCACACAGAGCCTCTTGGTGGTCTCTTCACATGGACGTGCTAGACAACTATAATATAATTATTATTTAGTTATTTACTTAAACATTTTACCGTTTCTTTTATTGGCGGCGATGAACACAAAGGAAAATTCAACCCATAACGGTACTCTTTGCAACCCCTTTGTTTTCACCACCTTCACCACCTGCTGGTCAATGGCCAAAACTGGTCTACATTCATGTACTTACCAGCACTGAGAAGAAAGAGCAGTCTATAAGGTCAGTGTAAAGAGGATTCATATTTTCCTCGCAGGTCAGAAGGAACAACATGGGCAAGAATCTGAATCCTTTCTGCACCAAAAGTGCAGCACTCCTGAGGAACTGAAGGTTGAGTGAACAGGGAGCAAAAGTGCAGAAAGGATTCAGATTCTGCACTTTTTGGCGACCTCATCGCTAATGCCTGCTTCAGGCGTCCCAGCTTGATGGTAATGATGGTGCCAGGAGTAAACTACATTGTATTGTTCTTTCCCAGATTCACTCACTCTGTATTGAAAGATTTCAATGCCAGTTTGACAATAGGAACAACTCACCATGGAGTCATGTACTTCACCAGACCTATGAAGAATGGCCGATCTGGCATTTCACAGTAGTGCTGCTTTTGGTAAATTTATGGCACTGAAGAGGTTCAGGAATCTGCTTGACCATTTCTAAAATAACCTCAAAATGATTGTTTCATTTGGTCCTGATAATGTCTCAAGAATGTAACCAAGGCATGAATGAGAGAAGTAAAAAGTTAGGGCCAAATACTAAATCACAGCACATGTGCAATTACTGATGGGTCTGTCACGGCAGACACATTTCTTGAAAAAAACCTCAGGGTGAGCAAAACCAACTTCTCTATAATTCAGTGTAAACAAGGTTGGTAACCTTTCCAGTCTGCCCACATTGCCTGCCAGTGGTCCTGGACAGTTACCCGGAATGCCTCTTCAGAAAACCATGGGATTGCTGTTCCAGCAAATTGTGGTGAATGGATACAGCAATCTCAGGGCTGATTATCCTGGTATAAGAATGCTTTAAAAACTCCTCTGGGTTGCCCTCTTGTATGATGCTTCTTTTGATTTCAGTGAACGTGCTGTGCAGGGATTTCATGCAGATACAGAGCTTCCTCTCGGGAGTGCTGTGTAAGCGCAGACTGTTCCTTACAGGAGGCAAGACCCTCATCCCTCGCAGGGTTTCGAAATGGGCACTGAAAGGTTGCTCTGTGCCTGGCCTTAGAAACTCACTCCCTGTCCACTCAGCCTTCAGTTCCTCAGGAGTGCTGCACTCCAGGGCACTTGTGACAATTATTGTCCAGATTTGGTACCACCGGTGGCTTCTCTTCAATGCACATTTGCTTTTGGAGGGCTATCTAGTACATTACAGAATGGTAAGCCTGGGAGAATCCCACTCTGTTTTGAAAGTTGGTTGGTGACTTCTTGGGTTGGTCCGCATTGCCTGTCTTTTTACTGGTGCCACTTGGGGTACCTTTTTGTTGTTGTTTTCCTTTTGGAAACTTTGGGATTTGCAGTCTTCTCAATCACTGGGCATGTGTAAGTCCTCTCAGGGGTGCTTACAGTCATTCTGGTGGCAGGCGTGTAATATGTGAACTCTCACTTACCAGGTTTTTCTCCCATTTACAACAGGAGAGTAAAAGGGTCATTCCATGATGACCAGATTAAAATGGCATATCTGCAAGGCTGGTTGCTCCTTTGAGCAATGCCTTTCAATTCCTCTATGTTTCCCTTGTGTTTGATGCTTGTTTTGATGGCAGTGAGCACGCCATGCTGAGGGTCCCAAGCCTAACTTCCTGTTGGGGGTTTTCGGCATGTTCAGATTACTCCTCTTGTGAGACAAGACCATCTTGCCTCCCAGGGCATCGTGTTGGTCGCTGAAAGGTTCCTTGGTTCCTGGCGTTGGAATCTCGCTCTGTGTACATAAAGTCTTCAGTTTCTCAGGGAGTGAGGCACCCCAGTCACTCATGAAAATTACTGTCAGAGTCCAGAGTGCTCACCATTACATCATGGAACCTCACCCTAAAATCACTCTTAAGGTCCTGAACAAAAACATGGCCTGTTTTCAGTGGACATTAGCTGTTTTAAAGGATATCCAGTGCATTAGAAAGAAAGCACGTTACCCACAGGAGGATCCTACTGTGCTCATAATGGGGTTTGATGACCTCTCGGATCTGTCCCCGTTGCCTGCCCAGGGTGCTGGAAATCACCCTGAATGCCTTCTGTGGAATCCTTGCGACTGGCTTTCCTGGAAATTGTTGGCCATGGATCCAACCATCTCAGGGCTGATTTTCCCGTTTTAAAAGTGCCTTCAAAACTGCTCTGGATTGTCCTCTTGCGTGATGCTTTTTTTGATGGAAAAGAACTTGCCACGCAGGGATTTCATGCAGAGTTTTCTCTCAGGAGCGTTCTGTACGTTCAGACAACTTGTCATGTAAGGCAAGATCCTCTTGCCTCAACCTTCAATGTCTCAGCAGTGATGAGTCCCGGGGCCCTTGCTACAGTTAATTTCAAGGAACTGCACAACAGGTGGCTTCAATTCAACGCACATTGGCTTCTTTAGGGGTATCCAGTGCATTAGGAAGCAGGTTATCCACAGGAGGGTCATCTTCTGCTAATAACAGCGGCCAATGGCCACCCGGGTCTGTTCTCATTGACTGCCTATGGTGCTGGAAGTCGCCCAGAATGCCTTTTTGGGAATCTGGGTTTGGGGATTCCTGTAAATTTGGGAGGATGGGTACAGAAATCTCAAGGCTGATTGTACTGTTTCAATAATGCTTTCAGCACGTCTCTGGGTTGTCCTTTTGTGTGATACTCGTTTGATGGCAATGAACACATTATGCTGATGGCCCCAGGCATAGCTTCCTTTTGGGAGTTTTCAGTACATTTTAATTATCTGTCACATGAAACTATACTGTCTTGACTCTTAGGATCAGGTGTCGGGTCACTCAAATGTTTCCTGGTTCCTGGCATTGGAAACTCGCTCTATGTCCACACAGGCTCTGGCTTGTCAAGAGTGATGTACCCCAGTCACTCATGATTGCTTTCAAGGTCCTGAATAACAGGAGGCTTCTGTTCAATGACCATTTGCTTTCTTAGGGGTGTCCTCTGCACTAGAAAGCATGTTAAGCAAAGGAGAATCCTACCCTGCTTCTAACAGTGGTTGATAACCTGTCTGGTCTCTTGCCACTGCCCACCCATGGTGCTTGACAGTCACCTGGAATGCCTCTTTTGCAAACCATGGGATTGCTCTTCCAGCTAGTTGTGGTGAATGGATACAGCAATCTCAGGGCTGATTGTCCTGGTATAAGAATGCTTTAAAAACTCGTCTGGGTTGCCCTCTTGTATGATGCATCTTTCGATTTCAGTGAACGTGCTGTGCAGGGATTTCATGCAGATGCAGAGCTTCCTCTTGGGAGTGCTATGTAAGTGCAGACTGTTCCTTGTGGGAGGCAAGACCCTCTTCCCTCACAGGGTCTCAAAATGGTCACTGAAAGATTGCTCTGTGTCTGGCCTTAGAAACTCACTCCCTGTTCACTCAGCCTTCAGTTCCTCAGGAGTGCCGCACCCCCCGGGCACTTGTGACAATTATTGTCCAGATTTGGGACCACTGATGGCTTCCCTTCAATCCATATTTGCTTTTGGGGGCTGTCCAGTGCATTACAGAATGGTAAGTCTGGGAGGATGCCACTCTATTTTGAAAGTCAGTTGGTGAATTCTCAGATTGGGCCCTATTATCTGTCTTTTTACGGGGTGCCACTTGGAGTGCCTTATTTTTTGTTGGTTTCGTTTTGGAAACTTTGGGATTGACAGTCTCCTCAATTGCTGGGCATGCGTGCAGCCCTGTCAGGAATGCTTACAGTCATTCTGGTGGAAGGTGTGTAAGATGTGAACTCCCACTTACCAGGATGTTCCCGCATTTACAACAGGTGAGTGAAAGGTCATTCCATGATGACCAGATTAAAATGGCATGTCTGCGAGGCTGATTGCCCCTTTGGGTAATGCCTTTTGAACTGTGTGCTTCCCTCGTGTATGATGCTTGTTTTGATGGCAGTGAGCACGCCATGCTGAGGGTCCCAGGCCTAGCTTCCTGTTGGGGGTTTTCAGCATGTTCAAATTACTCCTCTTGTGGGACGGGACCATCTCACCTCCCAAGGCATCGTGTTGGTCACTGAAAGGTTCTTTGGTTCCTGGCACTGGGAGCACGCTCTGTGTCCACAAAGTCTTCAGTTCCTCAGGGGTGAGGCACTGCAGTCACTCTTTATAATTATTCTCAAGGTCCTGAGAAAAACGTGTCTTGTATTCAATGCACACTGGCTGTTTTAGGGGTATCCCGTGCATTAGAAAGCATGTTAAGCACAGGAGGATCCTACTGTGCTTGTAAGGGTGGTTCATATTGTCTAAGGTCTTTCCCCATCGCCTGCCCAGTTTACTGGAAGTCACTCAGAATGCTTTCTGTGGAATCTTTGCAGTCGACCTTCTTGAAAATTGTTTGGCGTGGGTACAATAATCTTGGGGCTGATTGTGTATTAAGAGTGCTTTACAAACTCCTCTGGGTTGTCCTCTTAATATGATGCTTGAATTTCTTTTGTAAAACCTGTTCAGTAAGTTTACTCTCATGCCTATTATGTTTTCTGGCTTAGAGTTCAGCTGTGTTCACTCCAGATTTTTAGCCCTATGTTCATTCTTTTCTAAACTGGTTTTCACCATTGGCCTGTATTTTCTGTAGGCCAAGAATAAACAAAAAAGTGAAAGCTCCATAGGTGTGCATTAGGAAGATGTCAGTGTCTTTGTGCAGATTTTTTTTATGAGAAAATTATTCTCCTGTGATCACCTATTCAAATTGATGCTAGACTTTTCACCAAAGTTATTTATTATTTATTTCTAGGTAGTGGTTAACGGCTTCTTTTTAAGTCAACAAATTGCTTATTTAAGGGTTTTCATGTGCTTGAGAAAATAGTATGTGCTCATGAGACTCCTGTTGTTGTCCTCAGGAAGCTTGATGACCTCTTCTTTAAGGCCAGATTGCATTTCATTCACATTTAAGGCATTTAAATTGCTGTTCTTAGAATCTAGCCCTAAATTATCAGTCACTCACCAGTCCTTGGAAAATTGTGCAGTGTTTCATTTCAGAGTAGGGCTGCTTCAGATTTTCCTTACTGTCTCTAAGGATGTTATGTCAGTGAATCTATCCTTTCTGTTTCAGCACTGGATACTTGCTCTATTGTCTTCTGCTGGATGCAATGCCATTTAATTGAAAGGAATGTGCCTGGGTTTGAATTCATTCAAAAAGTCTCTCCAGGCTTTACTAACACTGTGTCCAAATCATCACCTGCTACTTGACCATGCCCACATTCAATGGGTAGTTAATGTTCTTTACGAATCTTTGGAATAATGGCAGTGTATCATGTTATGGTAGAGCTTTGTAGTAGTCCATTTTGTGCTGCTAGAAAGGAATACCGGAGGCTGGGTGATTTATAAAGTTAAGAGCTTTATTTTGGTTCATGGTTCTGTAGACTGTAAAGGAATCATGGCACCAGCATCTGCGTTAGGCAAGGACCTCAGGAAGCTTTTACTCATGGCAGAGAGCAACGGGGAGCAGGCATGTCACATGGCAGGAGAGGGAGTGAGATAGAGGAAGTTCCAGGCTCTTTATAAAAGCCAGATCTCTTGGTAACTAATAGGGTGAGAACTCACTCATTTCAGCACCAAGGCATTCATGAGGGATCCACCCCTACAACTGTAGCACTTTCCACCAGGCCTTACCTCAAACATTGGAGATCACATTTCAACATGAGATTTGGAGGGGACAAACATCATTCTACACCATATCAAGGTTCTTCTGGTTTTTTGCAGAGACCAAAAAAAAAAAAAAATTCAAGATGCATGATGGTGAATCAGCTCTCATCTCATAAATGCCCATGAAGAACTCTCCTGTAACAATTTTCCGATTGAAGTATGGCCAATGGCAATAATGTTGCTTGGATTACATTGCTCTGTAAACTCTCCTTAAGCCTCGCTTGCCCTGTATTCAATTCTTTTTATTGCTGTTTCACACAGGCTGTAATCAGCTGTGAATTCATGTAATACACTATTCCTCAGAAGACTGTACAGTCTTTCATTTCAATTTATGTTTGCTTCTGGTATTCCTCAAAGTCCCAAAGTCACATTCTGCCCATGAATCTGAATCATTTCTGCTGAGTGTGCCTGGTGACTTTTCTTGTAACCCCCTATTGTATATCTCCCAGCTTGATGGATATGATGAGGCCTTAAGGAGAATCTATTGAATTACTCACCCGAGCATCACTCACCTTTTTGTCATCCCCTACATGGTCTGTTGGACAGTCAGTAGAACTGGTCTTTTGTTTTTGTCCTTCATCTGCTTTGGGAACAGTGATTCATGTATCACATCAATGCAGTGCTGCTTCAGAGTTCGTCATAGTGCTGTAGGAATTGTATTGAGGCTGAATTCTTTTTTCTCAAAGCACTTGACATCCTGTCTTCTAAGTTTCTACTCTAAGCTGACAAGCTTGAAGGCAATGAAACTGCCTGGCTCAGATTGAATTGAAGGTTTTTGATTTTTTTTTTCGTGTTTTATCACTCTGTTGCCCACGTAGAAGTGCAATGACATGATCATAGCTCACTGCAGCCTCAAACTCAGGGGCTCAAGCAAATCTCCTGCCTTGGCCTCCCAAAGTGCTGGGAATGCAGGTGTGAGTCATTTGGCCTGGACTTTTTAAAAAATGTTTACTGGTTTACTGTAAAGCATATTACAAAGGATACAGTTGAAGAGATGCATAGGGCTTGGAATGGGGGAAGAGGCACAGAGTTTCCATGCACTTCCTGGGAGCACCACCCCCAAGGAACCTCCACATGTTCAGCTATCTGGAAGCTCTCCGAACTTGTCTTTTGGGTTTTTATGGAGGCCTCATTATGTAGGCATAATCAATTAAAACATTGGCCATTGGTGGTAAATTTGCCTTCAGCTCTCAGAGGTTGGGGGGATGGGGCTGAAAATCTCAACCCTCTAATCATGCCTTTGTCTTTCCAGTAACTGTCCCCATCCTGAAGCTACCAGTCAACATTAGCATACAAAAAGACAAAACTTTGGAGATTCCAAGGATTTTAGGAGTTGTATGCCAGGAAACAGGGACAAAGACCAAAACATGTTTCCCAATATCACCAGTCTTTGAACCCAGAGAATCCCTTACATCAAAAGGACATACAACTCAAAAGAGACTGCCACATTACTAGAATCCCATTTAAACATTAATAATTAGTCCAGTACATCATATTGTATTATTGTCTCCCGTGGTAAGGCCACTCAGGTTTGCCAGCTTTCTTTCACTCTTGTCGGGTTCCAAAAGCAGGAGTGGTGTTGGCAAACAGCTTCATCCATTCAGGCATCTGTTATAATTGAGCTAAGAGACAATGCTGTCTCTTGCTCTAAGTCCCTTTCAAGGTGTTAATGTAATGTTAGATTTACCCAATTTATAAATCATTTATTCTTTTTTTTTTATCCTTAGCTAGTATTTCTCCTCTCCATTAATTCTCAAACTTTTTCACCTTTGGAAGGAACACTAGAATTGCCACTGTGTGTGCTGGTTTATATTGCAGGCAGCAATACTAGCCTAGCAAGTACTTCCTCCTCAGTTCATTCCTATTCAGATAGGGTAAAGTTACATAGGTGCAGAACTGGTGAGCTATTTTTACCATCAGGCAATATAGCTGCATTGACTTTTAGTCCCAGTTTTGCTAGATGGGGATGAAGGCACAATCTACTCCCCTTAGGCCCTTAGAAATTCTGACAGAAGGTTTAAAAATATTTTCCCAGTTTCTTGGTTAGAAATCATCCCAGCTTCCAGTACTTGTCATTGCAGCCCTACTCCTAGCACCACTGCATCAGGTAGGGGAGAAAAAAAAATTTTTGAGGTGATTTGGAGAAGAAAGAAAAAGTTATACTCGTTATACCAGTGTACTCCTCCCTTGGCAAGAATTGCACAGTCATGCCAGCATCTTCCCCTCCTCCTCTTCCCCAGGTCAACCAGAAAAATAGAGAAAATCTAGTGAAGACACTCCTTTAGTCCCACTCATATTGAGTGTCAGCACACACTCTTGAAGGCATACAAGGTAGCCCTGAATGCTTTCATTTCCCCCAATTTTAGACAACCAATGTTTTAACTCCCCCTTCTATTACTCTATCAAACTATTACACTGAGGAGGATATCTCTCTGCACACTATTGGACATTATGGGATGTACAATGTATTCCTTGGTTTGAAGAAATGACCATCAGCTGTCCAAATCCATGTAATATCTTTTGTTCTGTTTGTTTGTTTGTTTGTTTTTGTTTTGTTAATAGCACTCTGAATTTAAATCTTCCACTGGGTAAGGAAAGCCCACTCTAGAGTCAGTGTCTATTCCGGTCAAGACTCCTTTGTAGCTCCCAGGGCTACCAACATCAGTCCCACTTGCCAGCTATGTTCAGAGCCCTCCCACCAGGGAATCTACCCCATAGCCATCTGTAGTCTCTGTCTCTCTTGCTGACAAACAGTTACGGTTGGCATTTTGTACCTGAGAAGGTGCAAAAGAAACATGTCTAGATTTGCCCCATCTCCACCCTGCTGCAGTACCCGCTATACTCCACTCATTTCATGGGCCCTGGTGGCCGCCTCAAGGAAGCACACACCAAATTTTTTCTTCTAAAACATCACTTGTCCTGTATTTACTGCCTTCCATTCCTGTTTGCCAATGGCCACAAATGTCCTTGAGTTTATTTATTTAATCAGCTCTGGGAAAATTGTGAATTGGTCATGTAAAGCATTAATTTAGCTCTTTAGGTATTCTTCAGCAACTGTTGAACAATGAACACAACTAACTCTAAGTTAATTTAGTACATCAGCACTAGGGAAAATGGCTAACCTGCCAGGTTATCACCCTGCCACTTCAGATGTTCATCACAGTTTTGAAGCAATGTCATGGATATGAATCAGTATCCCTTCTGTTCAAAATGCTTAGTGACTTCACCCATAATGCCCTGCAGGACATAGCACAGTTTTATGGCAATGAATGTGCCTGGTTTATAATCCATTGGATTGTTCTTCCCAAGCATCATCTGCCCATGTTCACCTCCTTCAGCACCTGCTAGACGTGCACTTCACCAGCCATGGGAAGAACGTTCAGTCTATTAAGTCGATATAGTGCTATTTGTGTTTCTTCTCGCATGTCATAAAAATGATATGTCCATGAATCTGACACCCTTCTGTTCAGATGTCTGACATCTGACTCGTTACATTCCACTGGATGTACTTCACCAGCACTGAGAAGAATGGACAGTAAATCATGTCATTGTGGTGCTATTTCTGTTGTACCTCACAGGTCAGAATGAATGTTATGCCCATGGATCTGAATCCCTTCTGTTCAGATGTTTGACATCTGTCTTGTTAAACACTCCACTGAATGCAGCCTGGCTTGATGGCAATGAAAATGCCAGTTTTTAATCTATTATATCAATCTTCCTAAGTATCACTTTGTATGTTCATATCCTATAACACGTGCTGAATAATGCTAAACCCGGTCCTAAGTTTGTGTACAGACCTGGGAAGAATGGGTGGTCTATCAGTTTAAGGCAGTGGTTTCAAGTGTTACACTGAAGTCCAAAGGATCATTAAGACCATCTGGCTAAAACTTTTCTGCTCAAAATGCATGATGCCTTTTTTTGTAACTGCGCACTTTTGCCTCCTAACTTGATGGCAGTGAACTTGCTTGCACTAAAATGCATTGGATTTATCATCCCCGTAGTCATTTGCCCTTTGGTAAGATTGTTCATCCCTGGCTGGACAATGACCACAACACACCTGAGGTAATGTACCTCACCAGTCCTGAGAAGAATAACTAGTGTATCATTTCGGTATAGTGATGCTTCATATTTTCCTTACAGCCTTTAGGAATACCAATTTTCTCAAGCTACTAGGAATGCCTTTCTTCCC
Source organism: Symphalangus syndactylus (assembly GCF_028878055.3). Lineage (NCBI taxonomy): Eukaryota > Metazoa > Chordata > Mammalia > Primates > Hylobatidae > Symphalangus > Symphalangus syndactylus. The sequence goes on along the minus strand of NC_072447.2, from coordinate 41,404,294 downwards.
GAGAATTTGATGACCTCTCCTATAATAGCCTGTTATATAGAACCCCAGGCTGATTGCAGTGAAGGTGCCTAAGTAATCGTTGACAGGGTATTCCAAGCATCACTTACACTGTGTGCACCACTTACATTGTGTTCACCTTCTACTACCTATGCTGGACTATCAACACAATTAAAAATTAGTTCATGTACATCTCCAGCCATGGAAAAAATGGCTAGTCTATCATGTCAACGATATGCTGCTTTATAGATCTCTCACAGGTCTGCAGTCATGGCACAGCCATGAGGTTGAATCCATTTTTCTCATGTGCATGAAAACCGTTCCCATAGGTCTTTACCGTAACCAGTCAGGCTTGAAGGCAATGAAGGCATTAGGCGTAGAATCCAGTGGATTGTTCTTCCGAAGTATCACTACCTTCATGTTCACATCCTTCAGCAGCCATGGCTCTATTACCCTAACTGGCCCTGAATTCATGTAATGCACCAACACTAAAAACCTTATAAGTGAATAGATTCAGCACATAAAGTGTTGCATCTCTTGCTTCTCTTTATCTTTTTTCTCTCAGTCTTAAGTGGCACCTTTTCAGAGTCCATTTCTGATTATACCTCTAAAGTAGCACGCTAGGCAATTCTTTGAATCCCTGTCAGTGACTCTGTTTTACCTTTGAATTACTTGATGATATCTAACTGTTTAATGTATTTGCTTGTGTGTTAAACTTTGGTCAACATCCTGATTCGCTGAGAGCAGGAACTAAGTTTTGTAGTCTCTTATCACATCATCTAAAAAGTGCTTGGCATATATATATATATATATATATATATATATATATATGCATATTTATGCTGAATGAATGTATATGTGTGAATTAATAAATAGTGATGTCCAGATGGATTTCTGACGGACATGAATTTGGATCACAGAAAGTGCACAGTCAAGTGTGGAAACATCTCAGATAGAATACCCACACATCTACACACTGTAACCTTGTAGAAAACAACTCATAGTAGCATATATTTAGTGTGTTACATAAATAAGCCAAAAATAGACCTCTGTATATGGGCCCCTAGGGTTTATTTATTCATTTTTAATTTTTTAAAAAGCAGATGGAGTCTAATTATTTCAAAACCCCATGGGCACCAAACTCAAATTTTTGTACATTCAATATTTTTTAAGCATAGACCAAATAAGCACATGTTTAGCCAATTATAGTTTTCCTGCTTTCCATACCTAGTGAAACTATGCCCAGCATCTGCTAGCCATAGATAAGATACAAACTCCAGGGCTATAAAGGCCCCAAGCTGTTTTTGCTCTCTGAAGATCTCTGACCCAGAGACTCTTCATCTTGTGACTAAGTGACAATACCTACACATGTAACCCCCCTCTCTGATCCCTCTTTCCCCTAGAAGTTTCCTTGCTTTCCTCACTTTCTGAAGGATGGCCCTTCTGCGCGGAAGCCTTTGGATAGTCTCTTGCGGTGAGGGACTTCCCCCACATGCAAACCTGTCAAAGCATCGTCCAAATAAAGCTTGTGTGTGCTACTTTATTGTGGTTTTATCTTTTTCATTGAGAAGCCCCCAAATCCCTAGAACTCCTTATAAAGAGGCAGGAAGAAATGGAGGTAGAGCAACAATGGGATCTATGATTTATAAAACTTTTTAAGGAACATATTGTTATATTTCTTATATTCCAAAGAGTTATGGGATTGGGATGAGAATATTTTGGAAAAATAGCACTGTATTCTACAACAGTAATCATTTTGACGGGAATTTGTGTTCGAAGAACTGACCCAGCATTTGTCAGTTCCAGTTACCAAGGATAGGTAAGCAAGGTGCTAGTTTGGGAAATTAAAAATCTAAGAGGCATCCATGTGTTCTCATTGTTCAATTCCCACTTATGAGTGAGAACATGCGGTGTTTGGTTTTTTGTCCTTGTGATAGTTTACTGAGAATGATGATTTCCAGTTTCATCCATGTGCCTACAAAGGACATGAACTCATCATTTTTTATGGCTGCATAGTATTCCATGGTGTATATGTGCCACATTTTCTTAATCCAGTCTATCGTTGTTGGACATTTGGGTTGGTTCCAACTCTTTGCTATTGTGAATAGTGCTGCAATAAACATAGGTGTGCATGTGTCTTTATAGCAGCATGATTTATAGTCCTTTGGGTATATACCCAGTAATGGGATGGCTGGGTCAAATGGTATTTCTAGTACTAGATCCCTGAGGAATCGCCACACCGACTTCCACAATGGTTGAACTAGTTTACAATCCCACCAACAGTGTAAAAGTGTTCCTATTTCTCCACATCCTCTCCAGCACCTGTTGTTTCCTGACTTTTTAATGATGGCCATTCTAACTGGTGTGAGATGGTATCTCATTGTGGTTTTGATTTGCATTTCTCTGATGGCCAGTGATGATGAGCATTTTTTCATGTGTTTTTTGGCTGCATAAATGTCTTCTTTTGAGAAGTGTCTGTTCATGTCCTTCGCCCACTTTTTGATGGAGTTGTTTGTTTTTTTCTTGTAAATTTGTTTGAGTTCATTGTAGATTCTGGCTATTAGCCCTTTGTCAGATGAGTAGGTTGTGAAAATTTTCTCCCATTCTGTAGGTTGCCTGTTCACTCTGATGATAGTTTCTTTTGCTGTGCAGAAGCTCTTTAGTTTAATTAGATCCCATTTGTCAATTTTGGCTTTTGTTGCCATTGCTTTTGGTGTTTTAGACATGAAGCCCTTGCCCATGCCTATGTCCTGAATGGTAATCCTCAATTCCTCCTTTTAACATTCAGTCAGTGAACAGTTCCATTTATTTATACACCTAAGCATTTTTAAACATATGTGCTTCTTGGCAGTTCCACCACTGTTGCCTGATTTTAGCTGTCATTCACTTTTACCTAGAATGTTTTAATGGTTTCCTGACTTGTCACTGCCTCCAAACTGAAATCCTTAAGATTCATCAGTCACAATCACACTACCTTGGTCCTTCAAAAAAGAGTCTGTTCATAGTCCTCTACCTTAAAACCCATCTGTGGCTCCTGTTGCCTTGAGCAGTTCCTCCATGATCTGTACCCTAGACAAGCTCTCCAAACCCGTATTTAGGTTTCATGACATTATCTTTCACATAGCCATGTCAGTGTTCATACTACTTCATTTGGTTACCAGGACATCCTTATTTTTCCACTTGGCACACACCTGTACGGTTTTAAGGGCGAAGTTAAGTCCACAATGGCATTTATATGAAGGCATTCTCGGACTTTCAAGAAAAGTTGAGCTTCCACTTGCCCCTTTTGTATTTGTTACCATTTATAGAGCCCGTAACCACATTGAGACCTGTTTGATTCAGCATATAGAGAGACAACGGAGTTTCTTAGTTATCAGTGTTTACCTTGCAAATTTTATTGCTCATAACACATAGTAGATGTTCAAACATATTGGTTGGTTAAATAAATGAATATTTGGAGAATTGAATGAACACCCAAATAGTATAAATTTTCATTTAATTAGAAGGTATTTAAAACACTCCAATCTGAAACCAGACTTACTTTTGATTCTTGTAATGCCTGGAAGCTCATTATTTTAATTATGTTTAATGGACAGTATACATATATTTTATATACATAATAGAGATTAGGTTGGAGATATATTTATTCTAATCATAATCTTAGGAAATTTCTGTTTGATTTTATTTAATCCATTTTATTGTCTGGTTCCTCAATTCAGTACATTAGAATGAATAAGAGTTAGCATGCAGAATATATAAAAATAAGTAAAATGTTGTTTATTATCTTTTTACCTTTACGAGTTTCTTGGTTTCCAAATAAAGAAGAGTTTATTCAGCTAATGAAAAGTGTCAAAAATGTTTCCATTATAACAGTGGCATATTATAAATATGTGATAAATGATCTTTCATTTTTCGATATACAGTGTAAATATACATAGATTTCCCAAAAGATTTATTTGTCCATAAGATGTTTAAATGAAAAGAATGTTCTCTCTCTCACTCTCTCTCTGAAGAGTTGTTTTAGTATACCAGACTTATAAAGCCTACATTTCTTTTCTAAACTTAGGCCAGAGAAAACCAAACACTATTTTATCTTTAGTAACTGGTCTTGTTGTTTATATCCAAATGGATTCCCTCTCTGTTGTTTGAAGGAAAAAAAAAATTTTTTTATATGCTGATATTTAGACAGGCAACATACAAGACATTTAGTAATTCTCTATTTGATAATTTGGCAGAATAATGAGAAATAGAGTACTACATTATAACACTGTATTGAAATTTGTTTAAATAAAATCAATAACAGACGTAGGGTTAAAATATAAAACTTAAGTTCTTCCTGAAGTTATGTAAGTAATACATTTTAAAGGTTAGAAAGTTAGTGACATTTGAACTTATAATTTAATATTCAGCAAGAATTTTATCATTGAGGAACAAATTTAGCATTTCTTTTAAGGATCTTAACCTTTACATAAACTGTTTATTTCTGCATTTTGGTAATCATTTTATTCATAATACTTTTTAATTTTATAAAAAATAGTTTTGAAAGTTTTCTGGGAAATGATATTTTTGATTATATCCTATCCTGAAAGCATGTTATTTATTTATCAAATGTGTGAATTTACCTTGTTCATGAGTTTTACAAATATGCAAAGGTCAAACAGCATGAAATAAAAATGTTATAATCTCATTATTCCTCACAAAGATCTTTGAAACCAGTTTAAAATGATGGAGAATCACATTTGAAACATCATCACTCTAGACTCTAAAGTCAGGTAGTAAAGTCAGGTAATATGAAGAAAAATAAAGCAATAAACAGTATTCCATTGAGTAGAGTCAATTTTAATAATTGTTTTGTCAAGGGAGTGTTGTGGAAGAAGGATTGTAAAACTGGATTGACAACTTTAGATGAGTAGAAAAATCAGGCCAGTTTAAGGAATGTACACTTTTGTGGATTATCATTTTACAAATTATGTTGAAAAATTTAGCTTCACATTTAATTATCTAAAAACTCATGAATCAGAATAAAACCTTTTGAGGATAACACAACAACCTCATTTTCCTGTTGTTCCATTTCAGGAAATAGAACCCTGGCTCCATTATTGATTAAATTCGGACGTTTTCGTCAGGCAATAAGCAATATATAATATTGGGAAGTAACTTAATTTTCTATTTATGTCTAGTGAAAATACAGCCCCTTAAGCTAGATTATTTGTAATGATAATATGTTGTACTCTGTTTTATGAGGAAAAGAAATTCCAGTCATTTACATATGTGACTAGACAGTTGCATTAGTCTTGGCCTGCATTTGACTTTTTTAAAATTTACAGACAGCCATCTTTTTTCTCAGATGTTGGAGAAACATACAGTGGAAAGGCTTTCAAGAGAAATCCTTATAGAGACAGCTGATAGATGCTGGAACTGCTATTTTTCTGAAATTGGGGAAGTCATCAAAATAATAGTTATGCCAATGTTTTCTAGGTTACCAGTGAGTCCTTCAGCAGAAATTGCACCCAAGTACCTCACCTTCAGTTTAAAGTAGCAGTAGTTGTGCAATTTTAATTTAAAATCCAATCTTTTTTTCTTTCTGAGACTGTTTTGAATTATAATGTTAGATAAACCTAATGTAAAAAGAAGGAAAATTGTACATATTTGTAGGATTATTATAATAGAAAATACTATGTTAAAAGAAATTTTTCAAAAAATAGAGTTCGTATGTCATAAACATATTTTTAACCATGGTATAAATAAAAAATGTATGTATGTATGTATGCATATATTGGGAAACCCCCATTGCCATTGTCCTGTGTTTGAGAGGCTTCCCAGAGAAACACTGATTTTTGGAACCAGACATCCCTTCATTTAAATGTAGAAACGTTCCAGAAATTGTTTGTAGTGAAGATTTGTATTTTGGGGAAATAATGTACTTGGACTGGGAAATTGATGTGTTATCAGTTCACTGCTGTTATGCCTGTATCACTTTCCTGAAAGATAGAGGTCAGTACCACATAAATGTTAACTTCTTTTCATTTTTCCAAATACTTCATGTTTTTATAAAAATGAGTGTTTTGCTGTGTTCTTATATTTCACTTTATAGTTTAGAGTTTATAGTTAAGGCAGGGAAATTTCCCTTTTATGGAATCAGAGGAGTCTCAAGTTTTTATTAAAAAGAGGATGAATTTTCATTTCTCAATACCATAAAACCAGTGATAATAAGGGGAGACTGACAGTAAAGTATAATGATAGAGTAAAGGAAAACTCACTGTAACCAACTCCACTTACTTTCCTAACAGGACCTTTGGAAAGTGTCATAAAGAGCGGGAATGGAGGTCTCCAGTGCCTTTACATCAATAAAACTATAGACTCTAAGTTCCATGAGAGTAGGCAACACAAGCATCTTGCTAAATGATGTATCTCCAGCTCCTATCCCATTGCCAGGCACACAGTAGATTCCATCAATCAGCGAGTTAGGTGTGTCCACAACAACTTCTCTAAGACCTGCAATAAACTACATATCAGTGATGAGTAATAAATCATTATAATTCCATTCCTACAAAGCATATTGCAGTATCTGGTACACTGAAATCCCTTAAGTGAAATAAAAGGAATATAATAATAATTAACTGTATTAAAATGCAAATATACAATGAACATATATTTGCAGTTTCTTAATATAAATTGTAATTCTAGATTCATAGCAGTGACCTGATTACATTGTTGGGCTCATTATCACAAGGATATTTGAAAGCCTGTTACCTGATTTAATTTGCTGTCAATCAGATATGTTTTCATTTTAATATTACTGAAGATACAAATTTGATTTTTTAAAAATACCTGTATGAAGAAGAGACACCAAAATTTATTATAAGTTTTTAAATGCTCTACAAAATTGGATTTTATTTTAAACTCATTTTAATTAAAGTATAATTTGTTCGTTTTAGTTCTTTCAGTAGTTCACTGTTTCTTCCAAGATAACATAAGCACAAGAGAAAAAGATATTTTGATAATACAGTACTCATGTTGTAGACAATTAGTGATTCTTATGTTTGTGACTTTGCTTAGAGTTCTTAAATCTGATTCCTGGTCATTACTTTGTGGGATTAACAAATTTTAGAAATTTTTTTACCTCTAAGTCAAGCCCAACTTACAACCAGTAGATGTAATAATTGTATTATACATCACCATTTTAGCTTTGGTCATTGCCTTCTTAATATGTGTCATCTTTGTTGTATTTTTCCCAGTTTTGACATATTTTATGCATCATTTATAAATATAATGTAATACAATATGATGTGTTTGCATTCTCTTAAATGTGTACAAATAGGCCTGGTTAATTTGATCAATACTAGCTGTGCCCCAAAGATGAGAATGTAGTTTAGAAAAGTTGAATAACTGCTCCTAACACTCAGTGAGGGTTTTTATTGTTATTTGTTATCTCCTTTCACACTGTATCCCCCTTCTAAAATGCTTCCATGAAACTTAGGGAGATGAAGCTGGGCCAATAATATCTCTCTATGTTTACTGGACTGTTGTGTTCTAAATAACAAAGAGTTAAAGTATATTTGTAGAATCATTAGCTGACAATCTATTGAACAAGAACAGTACTCAAATATATGAGATTAGAGCAGAGGTTGGCAATTTTTTTTTCTGTAAAGGGCTAGATAATAAACATTTCAGACTTTGGGGACCATATGGTCTCTGTCTCACTACTCACTCTGCTGTTAAATGGAAGAGTGTGGCTCTGTTCCAAAAAACCTTTATTTACAAAATCAAGCGATGGATCTGATTTGGTTTTAGGGCTATAGTTTGTCAACAACTGGCTTAGAAGTTGGATTCTCATGTTATTTCCCAAGGCAAATTTCATTGGCATGAAATCAGAATGAAATTTTATGTAATAATTATTTTCAGGTTATTCAGTGATGCATGTAAATTAAATGTTTATAACTAAAAATTGATGCATACTCTGATGGATAGAAACTAGGTTACCTGTGCATTTAGTAATAAATTAATAGAATGCAGGACATATTGGACCAAAGAATAGTGGAGGTTCAAGTTGATAAATGCTCAAATAAAGTTATAGATAATTTGAATATGTGACAGATCTATTTTGCATAAGATGATCATGTATTCAGTAGAACTCATTCAGATATGTACTGCTAAGTTGGTAAATTTCAACTAGAACATAGTTACTCAACTCTGAATGCACATCTGAAGTCTCTAGGAAGTTTTAAGAATCACAGATAGAGCACTTTCACTTATCATGGCAGAATAACTGATAGTAAAATTATACCCTACCATGAACAACTTGAAAAATAGACAAAATATTTGAAAATACTCTTTTCAGACTTGGACCATGAGCAGTGCAAGATCCCTAAAGGAAGGAAAAGAATGAGGTGAGCCCTGTAATAGCCCTAGATTTTCACAGAGGCACTTAATGGACTCTGGCAGAGGAAAGGTGATCCCAAACTGAGAACAATGGACTTTCCAGACTTAAGAGACAGACATAAAAGTTTTGAAGGCTAAGGTGGCTGAAACTTGTCGGGTGGAGTACCAGAGCAGAGAGAGTTCTGCACTGAACAAGGCTCATAGAGATCAGAATTGGGATCATCTTGAATATTTGGCTGAATAAGTGTCATATGCATCAGGTGAGATTCCATAAGGTTAGACAGAGAGTAGCTATGAGAAGCTATAAACTGAAGAAGTTCCAAAGTTCACGCGAGGCTGGGACATCACTATTGATCACCCTGAGAGTTTGGTAGAGACCTCAGAAAGGCCACATTATAGGAGGAAGGCTATGCTAGCCCTAGAATAAACGCTAACCTAGTACCCATCCTAACAAAGCTTAGAAAAACGTCTCAACAAGAAAATGCTGATATACAAGTACATACATGTCAAAATGAAATTCAATAGTCTTTCAAAGAGAAAACAAAATCTAGATAATTGACAACATTAATATTCATAATTTCCATCATTATCCACAATTACTAAACATGCATGTAGCAGGAAAATGTGGATCATAACTAGGAAAAAGTCAGTTAAGAAGATCCGTAATTGACAGAGATGATAAAATTAAGAAAGAATTTAAAAGACATTGTAAATATGTTTAAAAGAAGAATATAATGAAGAAATAAATAGAAAGTGTAAAAAAAAGGAATTTGTAGACCTAGAAATTACATCAAATATTACCAGGTTGTATGGCTGTGGCTACATTCATTCTATCTCTCCTTAGCCTACTTGTCCTTGACTTGTCAGTAATAAGGACATAATTATAGCTAACTCACTGCTGCTGATGTCCTATTGGACATCATAGTTAAATAAAACATTCTTTGCAGTGCATATTTACATTCACTTTTACTGGAGATTATTCAAACCCATAAAACTCAAACCTAATATAATTAATAACCACTGAGATTGAAAGAGCTGAACTATGACTGTTAAACATTTCTTAAATAAATGCCATATGTATTTGTTAAAGTTGCAATGAAATAAAATCATCAAATATCATCCAATATTACTTTTTTTAAAAGTGTATAGCTGCACTACATACTTGAAAGTTAAATCTGAGTCTGATTAGAGGATGTTTTCCCTTAATTCACTTACATTTTCCCTTTCAAAAAGATTTACGTACCTGTTCTAAATTTGACAAGGGTAATTTACTATATTTTCTCAAGCAATTTCTGGATGTTCCAAAGATATATCGGTAACCATCATACGCTCCCATAATTAATGCCGGAGTTGAGTCAGCATACAGAAAGTGTGGCCTTTGGATGGCAACTCTTGGCTGAATTCCTAATGTTCTGTTTCAATTTCTGATGAGGTGATGAAGTGGAAAGCTTGTTCAATGTTATTTTGCCATATGTTTCTTTTGGGATTTTCGAAAGAGGATCAACGGCTTAAAATCACCAGATGAAATATTTCAGCTTTTCAGAGACCAGAATGAGGAAGGTCAAAGCTAATGCTTTTTGAAATTCTACCTGAAATATCTGAATCCATTCCAAATAAGCCCAAGTAGAGGTAGAGTGGTAGGAATACTTTTTAGGACTGCAGCAATATGGTAGAAAATGTGTGAAATGTAGTATAATTTATACACATTCCACATGTTCAATATTAGGAACAGATACGCTCTAAATTTGTTTTCCAAAGATCAACATGACACAGATAATTTAAAATGTAAATGTTTCAATCTAAATAAGCCCAACACATGATGAGACTTGTTTTACAAATGTAATATTTCAAAAAATAATTACCTTTTAATAATCCCTGCAGTAATCCTAATACCAAATGAATTCCTTCTGAATGAAAGTCAATGTTAGGATATACTTCATATTTAGTCTTTATAATATTTGCATAAAATGAGCATTAACCCTAAAGAACACCAGTTTCTAAATGTGTGAAGCTGGTTTGTCTTCAAAGAACATTCTTCTAATAAAGGCAATAACATATATACACATTTTAAATATATATATATATGAATACTCTAATGTATTTAAATTGTTTGATTCCACATATAAGTGAGATTATGCAATATTTTTCCTCTTCTGTCTGGCATTTATCACTTAGCATAATGTCCTCTAGGTTTATCCATATTATCACAAATGGCAGAGTCTAATGTACAGCATGAGGACTATAATTAAGAGTATTGTGTTGCATACTAGAGATACGCTAAGAGAATAGGTTTTAGATCTTTGATCACACATGCAAAAAAGGTGATGGAAATGCTAATTTGCTTGACTGTAGTAATCATTTCACTATGTGTATGTGTATAAAAACATCATGCTATACATAAAATAAAAAAAAGAATATTCTGATGAACCAGCCAGTTGATCAAATATATTTTGTAAGGCGTGGGGACGTTTTAAAAGGCATTCTATTTACCCAGCCTAGATAAAGAAAAACAGAATATTCCAAAGGAATTCCTTAAACACAGAAACTAGGACTACATTGAAGTCCCATGACTCTTTCTTTATCTTTTATGTTTCTGACAGGAGTTAGTATTGTTCTAGAATAATCAGAAGTCACTGTATCGTATTCCCCATTCCCACCCCATCAAGGGCATAAATTAATGAATATTTAGTTCAACTCAACTACAAAATAGTTTTGTATCAAGCATATATCTTATACAGCAAATTTTATGTGTTGCTCATTGTGTTATATTAGCTACGTATTTTTCAGCAAATCTGTATTTACCATCAGAAAATATTCCAAGATTGTAATGGGACTTGTTTGCTATTATAAAAGTATAGCCTTTTTCAGACTTGTGTCTATATGAACTAGTTTTTCTAATTATTTTGAGGTGAGGATGTGGTCCTTCTTGCCACTTGCACAGTATTTTGCACAATTTGACCTGGATTATTTTTTCTCAATATTTTAGTATGAAAATTTCCAGACATATAGAAAATTTGAAATACTTGCACCATGAATATTCAGGTAACTATAACTTAAATTCTATAATTGTTAACATATTTCATCATGTGCTTTATTTATTTATTTTTATTTTTATTTTTTTGAGACAGAGTCTCGCTCTATCGCTCAGGCTGGAGTGCAGTGGTCAATCTTGGCTCACTGCAATCTCAGCCTCCCAGGTTCAAGCGATTCTTTTTTTTTTCCATTGGTTGTCTTTATTATTATTATTATCATTATACTTTAAGTTTTAGGGTACATGTGTACAATGTGCAGGTTTGTTACATATGTATACATGTGCCATGTTGGTGTGCTGCACCCATTAACTCGTCATTTAGCATTAGGTATATGCTATCCCTCCCCCCTCCCCCCACCCTACAACAGTCCCCAATGTGTGATGTTCCTCTTCGTGTGCCCATGTGTTCTCATTGTTCAGTTCCCACCTATGAGTGAGAACATGCGGTGTTTGGTTTTTTGTCCTTGCGATAGTTTGCTGAGAATGGTGGTTTCCAGCTTCATCCATGTCCCTACAAAGGACATGATCTCATCGTTTTTTATGGCTGCATAATATTCCATGGTGTATATGTGCCACATTTTCTTAATCCAGTCTATCGTTGTTGGACATTTGGGTTGGTTCCAAGTCTTTGCTATTGTGAATAGTGCCACAATAAACATACGTGTACATGTGTCTTTATAGCAGCATGATTTATAATCCTTTGGGTATATATCCAGTAATGGGATGGCTGGGTCAAATGGTATTTCTAGTTCTAGATCCCTGAGGAATCGCCACACTGACTTCCACAATGGTTGAACTAGTTTACAGTCCCACCAACAGTGTAAAAGTGTTCCTATTTCTCCACATCCTCTCCAGCACCTGTTGTTTCCTGACTTTTTAATGATGGCAATTCTAACTGGTGTGAGATGGTATCTCATTGTGGTTTTGATTTGCATTTCTCTGATGGCCACTGATGATGAGCATTTTTGCATGTGTTTTTTGGCTACATAAATGTCTTCTTTTGAGAAGTGTCTGTTCATGTCCTTTGCCCACTTTTTGATGGGGTTGTTTGTTTTTTTCTTGTAAATTTGTTTGAGTTCATTGTAGATTCTGGATATTAGCCCTTTGTCAGATGAGTAGGTTGCAAAAATTTTCTCCCATTCTGTAGGTTGCCTGTTCACTCTGATGGTGGTTTCTTTTGCTGTGCAGAAGCTCTTTAGTTTAATTAGATCCCAGTTGTCAATTTTGGCTTTTGTTGCCATTGCTTTTGGTGTTTTAGACATGAAGTCCTTGCCCATGCCTGTGTCCTAAATGGTATTGCCTAGGTTTTCTTCTAGGGTTTTTATGGTTTTAGGTCTAACATGTAAGTCTTTAATCCATCTTGAATTAATTTTTGTATAAGGTGTAAGGAAGGGATCCAGTTTCAGCTTTCTACATATGGCTAGCCAGTTTTCCCAGCACCATTTATTAAATAGGGAATCCTTTCCCCATTGCTTGTTTTTGTCAGGTTTGTCAAAGATCAGATAGTTGTAGATATATGGCATTATTTCTGAGAGCTCTGTTCTGTTCCATTGGTCTATATCTCTGTTTTGGTACCAGTATCATGCTGTTTTGGTTACTGTAGCCTTGTAGTATAGTTTGAAGTCAGGTAGCGTGATGCCTCCAGCTTTGTTCTTTTGGCTTAGAATTGACTTGGCAATGTAGGCTCTTTTTTGGTTCCATATGAACTTTAAAGTAGTTTTTTCCAATTCTGTGAAGAAAGTCATTGGTAGCTTGATGGGGATGGCATTGAATCTATAAATTACCTTGGGCAGTATGGCCATTTTCACGATATTGATTCTTCCTCCCTATGAGCGTGGAATGTTCTTCCATTTGTTTGTATCCTCTTTTATTTCATTGAGCAGTGGTTTGTAGTTCTCCTTGAAGAGGTCCTTCACATCCCTTGTAGGTTGGATTCCTAGGTATTTTATTCTCTTTGAAGCAATTGTGAATGGAAGTTCACTCATGACTTGGCTCTCTGTTTGTCTGTTATTGGTGTATAACAATGCTTGTGATTTTTGCACATTGATTTTGTATCCTGAGACTTTGCGGAAGTTGCTTATCAGCTTAAGGAGATTTAGGGCTGAGACGATGGGGTTTTCTAGATATACAATCATGTCATCTGCAAACAGGGACAATTTGACTTCCTCTTTTCCTAATTGAATACCCTTTATTTCCTTCTCCTGCTTGATTGCCCTGGCCAGAACTTCCAACACTATGTTGAATAGGAGTCGTGAGAGAGGGCATCCCTGTCTTGTGCCAGTTTTCAAAGGGAATGCTTCCAGTTTTTGTCCATTCAGTATGATGTTGGCTGTGGGTTTGTCATAGATAGCTCCTATTATTTTGAGATATGTCCCATCAATACCTAATTTATTGAGAGTGTTTAGCATGAAGGGTTGTTGAATTTTGTCAAAGGCCTTTGATCCTCAATAAAATACTGGCAAACCAAATCCAGCAACACATCAAAAAGGTTATCCACCATGATCAAGTGGGCTTCATCCCTGGGATGCAAGGCTGGTTCAACATACGAAAATCAATAAACATAATCCAGCATATAAACAGAACCAAAGACACAAACCACATGATTATCTCAATAGATCAAGCTATTCTTATGCCTCAGACTCCCGAGTAGCTGGGACAACAGGCACACACCACCACTCCTGGCTAATTTTTTGTATTTTTGTAGAGACGGGGGTTTTACCATGTTTCCCAGACTGGTCTCAAACTCCTGAGCTCAGGCAATCCACCTGTCTCAGCCTCCCAAAGTGCTAGGATTACAGGTGTGAGCCACTACGCCTGGCTCTCTTTATGTGATTTATTAGGTATCACATATCTATCCAGCCCCATATCATCCATCTATCAATCTGTCTTATTTTGATGGCATTTTACCCCTAAACACGTCAGCATGCACATCTTTATCTAGAGTTCAGTATTTGTTTTCAGGCCTTAAATCCCTAAATCCTAAATCAGGTAAAATCCACACACAGTAAAATCAACACATCTTTAAAGTACTGTGCCATGTGTTTTGATAAAAGCATATACTTGTGTAATCCCTGAAGATACAAAATAGATGGAAATCCCACTCCACAGAATTCCTATATGCCTCTTTCAAGAGAATTCCTTGGGTGTAACCCTTGCTGTTTTTCCTCCATAGTTTATTTTAGTTTTGGGCTTGCCAAAAACTGACTCCAGCTTCTCCAAACCCAAGTAGTCTAGTTTTCACACTGTGCTAGAACATCATAGCACTTCTGTAGTGAAAAGCAAACAAATAGACAAATAAAATAATATAAACTAAAAATAATTGACCCCACATTAAACAATGCAACCATCACAACATTCAAAGTCCATTATCATTTGGCTCCAAGCTTCCTTTCTGGCCTTACTTATGGCATTCCCCATAATTTACGTAGACTCTATAATCACAGCAAAATATCTCTTATTCCTTGAATAAACCACAAATATTATGCTATTATCTTTGGTCATAGAGTGTTTAATAGATTTAATAGTCATGGTTTTATCTGAGCATCCATGTAAAGTAGTAAATTTAAATACAGCTGAATGACCGATTTGAATCACAGGTCCTGCAAAACCGGTATGGAAGAAAGCAAGTCCTATATGGAGTGAATGAGCACAGCCAGTCACATGTATCTGCCTATCAATGTAATGACATTTGCTACACATCAAATGTACATTCAGTCTTGTTGAGATTTTGAAGGGATCATTTAATTTTTTTCCTGTGTTTTAAAGGGGAAATTGTAAGCTGTAAGGAAACACAACTTACAAATTCACAGCCTCAGGGTTTGTTTCTCAGATATATAAATGTTCTATCCTAGTTATTTCTCTATGCTGCAAGAAATAGGAAAATAAACTTTTATTTTTATTCTAAATATATTAGTTTCAATCATAGCCTTTTATGCCTTTTCTTAATTACCTATTTACATGCTAATTCTTCCTTACGAATTAAAGAACATGAAAAAGCATCCTGCATACTTGAAATGCTGTAGATTGCTTTTTAGAATATATAATTGAGCTATTTCTATGCAAGATAAAAAGGAATTTTTTAGAGACCAAGATGAATTGGTTATATATAGAAACTCTAATATCAACCTATTAAAAATGTACCATATATACATAATTCTTCATTTTTCTTTCATCTATTTTGAATATTTTCTTCCATTATACTACTGTATGCACTACATTCACACCAATTCAAAGACAAAATAGGGAAGTATATATTTTTTTCCTTATACGAATGGTTGCAATTAATTTTATTTAAGGAATCAAAAAAAGATTGGAAACAGGTCTTCAAATATATTTTTTATCTCTGAGGAAATTTCTTCCATTCAACTGACAATAAAACTGCCTACTTTTCAGAGATATGTTGAGTTAACAAATGTACAACAAATAAGTGAGACTCATGACAATATATAAACTGATTTGTAAAATCATGTCAATTCCGTTGATTGATAAATCCCCCCAAAACCAGCTAAACTATTTTAGAAATAATATTTTTTTAAAAAAAATTATCAAAAGCATTCATGAGGTGAACCATATGTGGTACCATATTATCGACAGATAGTGTTTACATTAAATCAAGAAGTACAAGCTGGAACCTCAGAGGCTCAACATAGCCAAAACTTTTAGCTACTGCCAAGACTGTTTAGCAGGGACTCTGCACATCTTAGCCCCTCAAGGACATAGGCTTTTAGAAGCTCCAAACTGAAATGTTTCCATAATCTGTTACAATGAAGGACTGTGGGGAATCATGTACTAGCTTATGAAGATTTCACTTAAAGTAGAGACACATCTCTTTCCCTGATATTTAATTGGATAAAACAAGTCATATAGCCATACCCAACTTTAAAGGGTGAAGGGTAATGCCAACCTCCCAGGTGCCTGAAAGGAGAAGAGAAGCACAGTGTACACAGCTTCAATGATCACTTCATTATTCTTGGCAGTTGATGATAAACTGGTTTTGCAAAAAGCCTGGGATTTTCTTAGTATTTTTATTTACTCTGGCATTTTTAGTGAGGGCTTTTCATCACCACTGAAAACAATAGGTTACTTATGTGTGTTAGGTGTGTAGGTGGGGGTTTCACCTCTTTCATTACAGCAAGCAACTTCTACCATTTTCATTTGCTTGGCTTCCCATCTTCTTAGTAACTGAGCAAGGATTGCTATTCCAATGATCTACCCCATTAATTGAGCAATGATAATGAATTGATGGTGTCATTGTGCCTGAAAATCCATGGACTCTTCATTCTTTTTTGTGTCTACCTCCTTCACCATAAGATACAAAATTGATCTGCCAAGTCCTCCTTGGTGCCATGTTATATTTAAGCTTTTCTTTCTGGATTCTTTGAGGTTTGGTAGATAAGTAGACTCACAGTTTACATTGATGCCTAGTAGTTTCTTGATCCCTTTCTCAACAGGTACACCTTATAATACTAATCCTATGATTTAGATTCTAGAAGAATAAAACATGTTTTGTTCTTGAATCCATATGATATATTCTAATTTCTTTCTTTAATAGAATACTCATACAGCATATATATATATATATATATCAACTGCAGTATGTATATAGATATATATATACACACACACACGCTCTGTATAAGCAGTATATATATTGTGTGTATACACAATACTTACAGATTCTGGAAAAATAGAAGTGCATACTAATAATGACAAATGATGGTTTCAGGAAAAGAGAATAGCTCAGTTGGGTCTGAAGCTAGAAGTTGGAAAGATCAGATGATATTAGATGGGAAGAGAATTATAAGATAATAGGAACAAAAACTAGCATGTCTCATACAGAAGCACCATAAGCAAGCAATTCGGCCTGAGGCACAGAGGGCCAGGAGGGAGAACAGGATCATGACATATTTTATGTAATATGCAAAGAATTTGGGATAGTACCCCGTAAGTGAGACTACAATAAGAACATGTTTTGGATAGATTGAGTGTATCTGGTTGGATATGTCCATCAGGAAATTGGATATTTCAGCTAAAGCTATGAAGTTAACTTGTTCCTGGAGAAAGAGACTTGAATGTGATCAGCATATAGATGGTGATGAATAATGGAGATTGGAAATCTCCTCCAGGAAAAATTGTATGTAAAGAGAAAAAGCAGTGGACAAAAGATAAAACCGGGGTTGTTGAATATATTTCTCTTTTTATAGAGAAAATCAGCCTATTCTCTGCTGCAGAATCTATTGGCTACATTCTGAAAAATACTGAAAAGGAGAAGTATAGTGTGCTATAAAATCCATTATGGCAAAGGCAAGGGGAAGAGAGGGTGAATGACTCAAACTAGTTAAAGAAAAAGGAAATGATAGTCAACAGCTTTTAGATAGTATTCACTATGTGTCAAGTACTGTTCTAAATTGTATATATCCTCACCTATTTTTCATAACAAACTGGAACAGAGAAAGGTTAAGTAAATTGCCAAGCTAGTAGGAGTTACCGTGGGCATTAAGAGCAGAATTTTTACTCAGTCTAACTTCAATATCTCTGCTCTCAGCACAATTGTATCTGTCTGCTTAAATTCGTTTCATAGTTTTCAGAATTTGGTTAGTGAGAACATGGTGATCTTTAAAAACATTATGACTTCAGCTCTAGTCTTCCCAGCCTTGTCTTAGAGGCATCGAATATGCCGTATTTAATTGTTTCAGTTTGTAGTGCAGTCATCCCTCAGTGTCCATGGAGTATTGGTTCCAGGCCCCATGTGGATACCAAAATTCCCAAATGCTGAAGTCCCTGATACAAAATGGCATAGTATTTGCATATAACTTATGCACATCCTCCTGTATACTTTAAATCATCTCTAGATTAGTTATAGCCTAGTACAATGTAAATGCTATGTAAACAGTTGTTATACTGCATTTTTATTGATATTACCTTTTATTCTCGAATTGTTACTCTTATTTATTTTTTTAAATATTTTTGATCCATGGTTGTTTGAATCCTTGCATATGGAACTCACATATTTGGAGGGCCAACTGTATAGTAGGTTCTGGCTTCTAATTGTTATAGTGATATTATCCATAACAAATGGAATGCTATGTATTTCCATTTACTAAATTAACTATTTTTATTGGGAAAATAGATGTTTAAACTATTTTGATTAAAAATGTATAAAGTGAGTAGAAATGTAAGACAATTTAGAATAAAGGTGTTCTATGATACAGATAGCCAGCTATTTAATCTCTCTGACAACTGTTTCCTTATCAGTAATATGGTGTCTACATTAAAGAATAGTTGTGGGAATCAAAGTTGGTTTACAAAGAACATCTAGTAGTAGAATATTAGCAAACCACTTCCTCAATATGCAATATACTTCATTAAAAATATATATGACAAGGCAGGCAGATTGCTTGATGATGGAAGTTCCAGACCAGCCTGGAAAACGTGACAAAGCCCCATCTCTACTAAAAATACAAAAAAAAAAAAAAAAAAAAAAAAAAAATTAGCAGGATTTGGTGGCGCATGCCTGTAGTCCCAACTATTTGGGAGGCTGAGGTGGGAAAATCACCTGAGGCTGCAGTGAGCCAAGATCGCACCACTGCCTTCCAGCCTGAGCAACTGGAGTGAGACCCTGTCTCAAAAAATAAAAATAAATAAAAATAAAAAAATATATATACAAGTAAAACTTAAACTCAAATGAAACTTATTTTCCAACCACAAGGACTTCTATAATGAAGAGAAATATTATTCTGTGGCCATTAGTAGAACATTAAGTTATCTTGCCTTCATTTACTCCACAAAACCTAATTTGGTGTAAAATTTAAAATTTAGATATAATGATATCTTAGTGTCAGGTTTAGAGTATTTTGAAATTTTTAGTTTGAGCTATCTAAAATTATGCATTTAATTTGCAACACCTCAAAATATACTCACAAACCACTTTCATACATCTAAGTTGTGAAGTTGAGCTAACATAACTTTAAAAATAATCTTTTCTTGATAGGTAAAGGGAAAATAAAATTCTGAGGAATATCCCATTAAGATAAGGAAAGAATAAAATCACTGGAATAAAAAATCTCTTCACATAATAGCTTGTTATTATGTGTAAATAAAAAAAAGCTCATATGGGTTTTAGAAGTCTAGGAAAATATTCCCATTCAGACATAAGCTGCTTATGGAGAACTGGAGATGAAATAAAAGGTTTTATTTTAGTTTAATCATATATAATGTCTGTATGCATGTTAGTATTTTTGAATTTGCATTAATATTGAAGTATTAATTTGAATGAGTTGTGAAAACATTTACTTAATCTTCTCTATATGTAGCACTATGTTAGGCTCTGAAGATATATAAAAGAAATGGTGCCTACCTACAAGGTAAATCACAATCTAGTGAGGGAGTCAGAAAATCAATAACCTCTAGCACAACATGAAGTAATTACTATGAAAACAGATGAATGAATTTCTTGTGGAAGAAATTAGAAAAAGCTTAATAAATGAACTGATATTTTAGAATGGGCTTATAAGTTTTCAACAAGAGAGGAAAGTTACATAGCAGTGCAATCATGAGTAATACTAGAGGGGAAGAAAAAAGATCAGCAGAATCCTGGCAAAACAGTCAATTATAGTTTAAACAAAATGTCCATAATACCTATTTCTTCATAATATATATTTATAATAACTAAAACATTCAACTTAATAAAACTTTTTAATGGTTTCACACAATGTTGATTTTTATTCAGCAAAATTATTTTAATGGTTGTACAAAGTGTTGATTTGGTAATGTGAGGAAAATGAAGGGAGAAAAACTGGGGGAAATGCAGATACATTCTAATAGCATACTTTTTAAATAGGATGTTGTCATCTCTTTATACTGGACTGTGTGGGTAGGTAAAGATGTGTGCCTGTATGTGATGAAAACATTTAAAATCTTGTGTGATGATATTGGACTTCTGTAAATAATATAGTTTTTTAAAGTTTTGCTCACAAAAATATGAATAATTATAGAATGTGTGGTTATTGCCATAAGGAAACTATCTTAACAAAACCACTTATTCTGAGTCTTGATATAAAATTGGTATTAGAATTGCTGCTCTGACTTGTTAGAATTAAGGTATAATATGCAATAGCTGCTGGTGGTTAAGAACTTGGTAGGAAAACAATTACTGTTTCAGGTCTTACATTTAAGCTCATAATTCACCTTGAGTTGATTTTTTGTATATGGTGTGAGATTCTTCCATATGTGGATATCGAGTTTTCAAAACATAATTTCTTGAAGTGACTATCTCTTCCCCATAGAGTGATTTTGGTATCTTTGTCAAAAATCAGTTGAACATAATGTATAGATTTATTTCTGGGCTCTCTCTTGTTCCATTTCTATATGTGTCTGTTTTTATGCCAGCACCATGTTTTTTTTATTAGTATAGCTTTGTATTATATTTTGAAATCAGATGATGTGATGCCTCCAGCTTTGTCCTTTTTTGCTCAAGACTGCTTTGGCTCTTCAGCGTCTTTTGTAGTTCCATATGAATTTTAGATTTCCTATTTCTGTGAAAAATGTCATTGTAATTTTGATAGGGATTGCATTAACTCTGTAGGGATTGCATTGACTCTGTAGATTACTTTGGGTAATGTGGACATTTTGACAGTATTAGTTCTTCCAATTCATGAATACAGAATATCTTTCCATTTATTTTTGTGTTCTTTCATTTCTTTCGTCAATATTTTATAGTTTTCAGTGTACAGATCTTTCACTTCCTTAGTTAAATTTATTCCTACATATTTCATTATTTTTGTAGCCATTATAATAGGATAGTTTTCTTATTTGCTTTTTCAGATAGTTTGTTGTTAGCGTATACAAATGTTATTTTGCACATTGTTTTATTATCCTGCAAGTTTACTTAGTTTGTTTTTTAGTTCAAACAGTTTTTTGGTGGAATATTTATGGTTTTCTATCTGTAAACAGAGAAAATTCAACTTCTTCCCTTCTAGTTTGGAGACCGTTTATTTATTTATCTTGCCTAATTGCTCTGGCTCGGGCTGGCCAATGATCTTTTGGATCTGACCCCCAAAACACAGGCAAATAAAAGACCGAAAGTAGAGATATGGGATCACATAAAACCAAAAACCTTCTGAGCAGTAAAGGAAACAACAGAGAAAAGAGACAATCTATGGAATGGGAAAAATATTTGCAAATCATATATCTGATAAGGGGCTAATATCCAAAATATACAAAGAACTCAGTTCAATAGCAAGAAAACAAAGATGGGCAAAGGACTTGAAAAGACATTTATCAAAAGAAGACACACAGATGGTTGACAGGTATTTGAAAATCAGTAATCATTAGGAAAATGCAAATTAAAACTACAGTGAGCTCTAACCTCACATCTGTTAGAATGGCTATTAACAAAAAGTTAAAAAATAACAAATGTTGGCAAGTGTATAAAGAAAAGGGAACTCTTGCACACTGTTTGGAATGTGAATTATTAGTGCAGCCATTATGGAAAGCAATATCGAGATTCCTCAAAAAACTAAATCTAGAACTACCATATGATCCAGCAATCTCACTACCGAGTACCTATCCAAAGGAGATAAAATCAGTATGTCGAAGAGATATCTGCACTCCCATGTTCCTTGCAGCATTATTTACATTAACCAAGTTAGAGAATGAATTTAATGGTCTATTAATGCATGAATAGATGAAGAAAATTTGGTATATATACACAATAGCCTTGTAAAAAGCCTTATTCAGCCTTATAAAAAAATAGAAATCCTGTCATTTGTGACAACATTGGTGAACCTGGAGACCATTATGTTAAATGAAATAAGCCAGGCACAGAAATACAAACTGCATGACCTCGCTTTTATGTGGAATCTAAAATAGTTGAATTTACAGAAACAGAAAGTAGAATGGTGGTTACCAGAGGTTGTGGCAGGGAGGATTGTGTGGGACTGGGGAGATGTTGGCCAATGGGTATGAAATTTCAGTTTAACAGGAAGAATAAACTCAAGAAATTTATTGCACAACATGGTGGCTACAGTTAATAACGATATATTCCATGCTTGAAAATTGCTAGAATAGTAGATGTTAAGTATTCTCATAAAAAATTATAAGTATGTGAAGTAATGCATATTGTTAATTAGCTTGGTTTAGCCATTCCACAATGCATCTATATTTTAAAACATCAAAATGTATACCATAAATCTATACAATTTTCATTTGTCAGTTAAAACAAAAAGATCTAGTAATCAAATAAAATGAGAGTAATTACTTTAAAGCTTTCTAGCATGTAGGATTTTTGGAATATATATTCTAGGGTTTTAGGCATTGTAGTTACATAGAGGTAACTGATGTAAGTAATGTGGCTACAGGCAATGACTTAGCAAGCCATTCTCCTCCTTCTTCTCCTCCTCTACTTCCTTCTCTCTCTTCTTTTTTTTCTCCAGATAGTTATATACAGAAGATTTACCTAGAACACAAACTCACATACTTTTCCTACACTCTCAAACACATTCCTTGCACTTGCTTGTATTGACAGGCATTTTGGTAATCAGTGATTACGGTAGGATAGCATTCTGGAACCATAGTTACTTGATACCTTCTTTTGCACAAACTGAGACATCTCTTAGGAAGAAGAAGGTTGAACTAAATAGATCAATTAATACTTTTGTAAGATTAAGGTGACGTTATTATCAGAATAATTTAGACAAAACACTGTGCTAATCGCTTTACATATACTGTTTAATTTAACCTGCAAAAATATAGACATATAAATAATATATATAGATCCACTTCCAAGCCGTACACTAAAGATGTTGCTTTTTAAATGTATGTATTTATTATATCCTCTTTCTCAATAAATAACTGGAAAATAGCAAAACTCTTTTGCCTGAAAAACTGAGTTCTTCCAAATGTGGATGTTGAGTGTAAGCCACTCCATTAATTTCATTGAGATATCTAAAAGTAGGCATCTGGATGTGGGTATATAACTATAAACATATTTTATTTATTTATTTACACACTTAATTTTAGAACAGGGTCTCACTCTGTTGCCCAGGCTGGAGTGCAGTGGTGCGATCATATATTAGCTCACAGCAGCTTCAACATTCTGGGCTGAAATGATTCTCCTACCTCAGCCTTCTGAGTAACTGGGACTACAGGCACCTACCACCACACCTGGCTAATTTTTAAGTGTTTTTGTAGAGACAAGGTCTCACTTTGTTGCCCAGGCTGGTCTCAAACTCCTTGCCTCAAGCAATCAATCCTCCTGCCTTGGCCTCCCAAAGTGCTGGGATGAAAGTCATGAGCCACCCTGTCTGGCCTATATTTTATTTAAAATAGCTTAGATATTAATTTATGTCATCATACATATTTTAATATGAATCGGTTTCCACTGCTCTATTTTATCTAAGCCATTCAACAAACTGTAGCAGTCAAAAACTGTCCATCTTTCAAACTGTGACAGATTACATCTGGTATGCAGTAGTTTACTTATTGACATTTCATACTATACTATGTACTGTGGAAGTTGTAACCCTACAAGCTACATTTTACAAACCCGTTTGTTAATTGTTGGGTGATATTTCTTGATGAGTCTCTCAAATTTCTGCATTATTGCAACTAAGGCATTGTCTTATTGTCAGGATTTTTTCCAAGGATGTTGATATATCAAAAAGTCCTGAAAAATAATGGCTAAAGTACTTGGAGCGGAATGTGCATTCTTGTAAAAATAACTTTAAAAGGAAGCTGATCATACAATACAGTTAGATAAATTTTAATTAGTAAAATTATAAAGTAAAATGTAATAATATACATCTTCAGTAGTATTTTAATTGAGATTTCAACTACTTTTGTATTCCAGCTAAATTAAACTTTCTTTGTTCTTTTTTATATTGAAATTCTACATATCTACTTTTATACATGGTGTTCAAAGTTTAATTTGGCAAAGTTTTATTTTATTTAGCAGTAAATTTAAGCAAAAGGAATGTGGAGTAAAAAGCATTAAGACCTGTGTTACATTTTGCCTTTTCACATTCTTATGAAATGCCCAATTACAATTACCCAAATATTTTTGATGTCTACTCTCCCACAAAATTGGCAATAAAAAATCATCCCTGACTACTTCTATCTCTCATCATTGTGATGTACATTAAATGAAATAGAGTGGTATACTTTCTATATTATACATTTCTCTACATAGAGTAATTGTTTATTTATATATAATTTTGCTTATTACAAAAAGGATTTGATACAGCTTTCAATTTTAGCAGATTTAACTGTTGCAACCCTTCAACCTTCACTTATCACCACCACTAACAATTACAAGCACATAGAAATGTTGACTGAAGTACACTAAAAACATATTCAAATATTTTTTAGTATTCAAGTCAATCTCCAAATAAACAAAAAGCTACCACCAAAATATCAACAAATAGTAAGGAACTATAATACGGTAATAAGGGAGTGACCTTAGTCCACAGGGGTTTAAATAACTAATTTCCGAACCTGAAGATAAAACTGTAAAAGTAAATATCTTCATAACATAAAGATCTTGGATTGTTACTACAGTATGAATGAAACTCAAAAGCATTATGCCGGCTGGTCCAAAGGGAATACATTATCCCAATTAATTCATTGTTCAGAGTTAGTTACAGGTCGAACTCTTTGTTCTACTCTTTCCCCCTTTCTCACTACTGTGCTTGACAAGTCTTAAAAAAAAGAAAGAAAGAAAAAGAATTATGCTAAGTGAATAAAGCCTGAATCAAAAGGTTACATACTGAGCTTCTAGTTCCACACAAAATGGAGTAGACTCATTTCTTCATGCTTCTCCTACTAATTATCACTAAATATTTGGACAAAGTAGAACAGATGACCATAAGAGGACTCTGAAAGGTGGAAAGAGGAGGGCAGACTGGCTAGGGAACTTCAGGTTTTGAGAAGTGACAAGATGGTTAGTTCTCTGTGTTTCCTTATCTTTGTCTTCTTTCTTCTTAAAAAAATTTTCTATATATCCTGATTGGACACTAGATTTAATCTGCAGTATGGAGCACCAAACAGGTACAGACTTAGAAAAAAGAGAAAAAACCAATTTCTCAGCCGAAAGACTAGGAAAGGGGCAGCCTAGGATGACAGAAACTTTTAAAACAGATACTTGCCCCTATCCAAGCCAAACAGTACAGATTCCCTCCTTCCTACCAGAAACACCACTTCTCCCCCCGGTGTCAGCAGAGACTAAGTGGGGAGTCTGAACTTCACACTATCCTCCTGGTGGTGGCAGGTGGAGTCCCTCACCTTCCCAACTAAAGAGTGGGGGAGGATTTCAGAGGGGATGGAACAGGGATAAAGGATCCCTTAAACTTGCATAAGAAGTCCTGGGCAGACCTTTGAGCAACCCACATGTGAAACTGACACAAATTATCAGGCCAAAGGTTTCAAGAACTGAACTACAGTGTGGGATAACACCCAGGTTTTCAGAGCGACATCTGAATAATATACTTCATAAGTGAAGTAGACTAGAATAGCACTGCAAAGGCTCTGAAAATTAAATTGTTATTGGATCCACAACCCTCAAAAGTAGGCCAAGACCTTCATACTGAACCCAAATAGGGTGACTGCTAAAACAGAAAATTTAAATAAGATCCAGAATCTCCTAACATAATAGCTAAAATATCCAGGATACAATTGAAAATCACTAGTCACCTCAAAAACCAATAAAATCACAACCTAAAAAGACAACCAATAGTGCCAGTACTAAAATGATTCACATATAAGAATTATCTAAAAAGGATTTTAAAGCAGCCATCATAAAAATACTTCAATGAGTAATCCTTAAGTCAAACAAAAAAAGGAGAAAATCTCAGTAAAGAAACAGAAGATATGTAAAAGAGCCAAACTGAAATTTTATAGTACTTTACAGTGAAATGAAAATCCCACTGGATGAACTTAATAGCAGAATGGATGTACAGAAGTGAAGTCCCAAACGGAGAGGATAAAGATAGTGGGACTGAAGCTGAATGAAGCCTAGACACTTGGAAACTCCTCTTCTCTACCCTGAGATGCCAGATGGCCCTGGAAGGAAAAATCCTGCTAACAATGAATGGCCCAATCTAGAGAAGAGTTCGTAATCTGAGATACAATCAACTTTTAAAATATCAAGTATACCATCAATAACTTTATGCCAATACATTTGAAAAAAAAAGTTAAAAATGAAAACGTGTATATAAATTTATATAAAAGTATAATTTATGAAGTTTGACTTAGCAAAACTCAAAATATAAATAAAATACAATTAAAAGTGAATGAATCAAAATGAATCATTCAAAACAGTGCTAGGATTATATAATTTTATATTAGTTGTTATCCAAAGAAACATAACTTCTGTCTTATACAAAGTGATTCAGAAAATCAAAACATAGGAAAATAATCATTACTGTTAGATAACATTTTTGTTTTCAGTTTTCAACTTAAATTTTATTTATAGCAGAAGTACAGATAATTTATTTTCAAATAACAAAACACCAAACTTAGCCATTAAAAATGCCCAACTCCCAAATATCTTTTAACCTTGAGCAATGTATATTACTAGGTAACTAAATTGCTCAGTTTTTTATAGACAAGCTCTCTGGGCTAGTTAAATGATGGAAGGCATCTAATAGGAATGTTAATTTTGGTTAAGGAATAGTTAATCAGAAGTCATTTTTTCTGATGGTAATCAGAGAGTGGGTCCAGTTTTCTGTTACAGCCACTTACATGTATATGACAACAGAAAATACACATATATGACAATACCATCTTTTCAGTCTATGAGAGAGAGTTCTCACTCTCCCATTTCCTATACCAGCAGCAGGACAAATAAAGTACAGCGGTACAAAGGTAGCTTATTAAAAAGTGTTATAAAATCTTAAAAACACAGTAAAGAAATGCAGAGTAGGTAAGAATGGAAAACATTCCTGTTTCACTTTACAGGACACTGTTAGGTTCCTCCAGAGACAATACCCACTAAGCCTTTCTCACAGGAGCATTAACATGCATGTTCTAATAATCATCAGTAACTAAAGATATATATGCTGATGAATATATCATCAATAAAGATACATTGAATTCTTCATTACTTCATTACTGTGTCTTCATTACTTCATTCTTCATTCTTCATTGCTGTTTTACTTAAAGCCAGCTTCTTCCCTTGGAAGGATATGCTAGGGAAATAACAATACAAATGGCGCTCTTAGTGAGAATGTAAATTGCTGTTGCCTTTCTGGAGGCAAATGGACAGTATATGTTGAGACTTAAGTGTGCGCACAGTTTGATCCAGTAGTTCTGTCGTTTCAAAGCAAGGAGTAAAAATTGCTAAGAGAGTAAATTATAAATGTTCTCACCACACATACTAAAAAATGGCTAGTATGTAAGGTAAAGGGTACGTTAATTAGTTTAACAATTCCCTAATGTATACATATATCAAAACAGCATCTGTGTGTACACCATATATATATATAATTTTTTCAATTTTTAAATATTAATTAATTTTTTACAAAGCAAGGAGTAGATAGAAGTTGTTAAGAATATTGGCCCTTGTGCTAGATAGGTAGGATGTGTGGAAATCCCAGATCTGGAACTCACTAGTTGTGTGAACTTAGGCAAGTCACTGTTTGCCTTATATACAATGCAAATGAAATAATAACACCTTTCTCACTAAACACAGTACTTGGCACCTAATATTATCTTGAAGAAATTTTTGCACAAGTACACCAATAGGCATATACAATAATCCTTCTTACAGCATTTTTTCCAAAAGCTTAAAATAGTGAACTATTGAAATGACATCTAGCAGAGATGTGGCTAAACACTTGCATTTACATATCTTGTATCGTTGTACCTTTGTACATAAATTTGATACATTTCATACTACAGAATGAAAAGAACTTCAATACAAATTAAGCAGGAAAATTGCAGATTGAAGCACACTGTTATTTAGTTTACCTACAAAATATTTTAAAAGCTGATTTGTCTTACAGCTATTTTAACAAATGTATTTAAATCCCTAGAAAGAGATCTGGAGTCATAAATACCAAAGTGATAACATAGATACTTTGGGGAGAGGATTGGAATTTTAGTGAGACAAGAGGGACTTTTTTATCTGTAAAGTTTTAATTTTTACAAGATATATACATGAGTCACTTACTTAATTTTAAAAAGTTAAAAATTAAACAAAAACAACACAAGTTTTGTAGGTTTTCCCCCTCATATTGTGGTAAATGAAGAAACATTGTCTACAGACTATCAGTGTTGCATTTCAAGAACAAATTATGAATATGTATTTAAAGGGAGTGTTTGCATATTAAAAGAATAGGCCCATGCTTAGGGAAGAATAGAGGAATAGGATTTTAAAAAGTAAGATAAATAATCCTTTTGATCCAAATGACCTGGACCTTATCCATAGAGTTAGTAAAAACTATCAAAATTTGAAGTATAGAAAATCCTGCCTGGATGCTTTATATAAAAAAAATCAAATATATTATGTGAAGGAACATTTCCATAGCCCAGGTGGAAGAAGCCTTTGGTCTATAACGTTCAGTGTATTGGTTTTCATTTATGAAATTTATTTTGCCCTTTTATGAGATGTTGACAATTTATATCTGGGCTCCTAAGCCCCCATTCACCAACGTCACTTGACTAGTAACTAGTCTCCAAATTTGTTCTTATTTCTGAACATAGCAGTTGATATTTAGGTGCTGAGAAACAATTAAATGGAACACATATAATAAAGCTTAAATGTCTATCTAAAAAAATCAAATATTTTACAATACATCAATTGCTAGAATGAGGATAACGGGAAGATTGAAATAGATCTCTTCCAATTTGCCAGCTATTCAACTCAAAGTAAAATCTGAAGAAACATGGTTTAGAGGAGAAACCAGGTGACTGGGAACAATCACAATGCTAAGAATTTTATTATTATCTTCAGAATTAGATTATAAAATATCACAATTTTTTATCACCTTTCCTTTCCCAACAGGTCTAAGACAGAATCTAAAAATATCATAAAGCCATTAGTACAAGAATTAGGAGAAAAGTTCCATGAAATTGTGATATTCATAAAGTTCCATCTTGATCAGATTAACATAATTAGAAGTCTCATATTCTAAAAAGTTTATGGCACACCTTTAGTATGTAATAATAATTTTAAAACACAATAAGCCATAAAAAATAACAGAGTTTTTCTTTATCCTTTCATGACAAACTTGATGTTCCATTGAAAATTCTTAACAAAACACTAACTGAAATTGGTATCTATATTTTTCTGCTGCTCTAAACATCATCACTAGTTTGCCTTTTGGGTAAAGTGCTATTAAGTCTTATAAAAATAAAATAGAGGAGCTCTGTAAGCATGTACACTTTCATTAATGAAGAAACTAAATGAACACATAGAAGTCATTAGAAATTATTGCAATATTCTCAATTATACATGTATTTTGGTACATGAAGAGACATTTTTTGCTTTTTCATCTCTGAGTTAAAACTATTTCCATATTTCAAATGTTACATATGAATTCAAATTTCAGTTTCAGTTTTACATGTTGTATATCTTTTTTGTATTTTATCTGTTTTTTTATTTACTAATTTCATTGAAGAGAAAATTGAAAGTATTATATCACTAAAGATAGTTGCAGTTGATGTATTAGTGAAAAAAGGGGATGAATATATAGCTGGATAAGCACAGTGTCTTATTACCTAACAGTTGAGATATGAAGTTCTGAAATGGGCAATGTGTCACACATTTAACCAAGTTATTGCAAAATAAATTAATTTATACATTTGTAACAGTATCATTTTACTGTGCATCACATAAACTGACATTGCAAAAAAATTTCCATTGTGAGAAGCATAGTAAACTTCTTGGTGATTGAAAATAAAATTCGGACAAAAGAAAAACATTATTTCTCTATTTTGAGATTCTTAAAGAATGCAAGTTTGCCTTATCTCTTTATCTCCAACACTGCACCTTGTGCATACATACAAAAGGTATCCAGTATATATTGGTCTGATTTTAATCAAAATTTTAGTGGAAAAATACAAGACTAGGTCATATATCTATCAACAAATTTAGAGATGCTGACTGAACTCATATCAATTCATCTGCATTTATCAAGATCTTTTAAACCAATCTAAATATATCCAAATATGCATCTTCTACATCTAATTTTCCGGAATCATTTGAATACAAGCACATTTGCAACCTTGAATTACTGATACAATTATGGTTGTGTGCTAACCTGGCTAGATGAATAGTGATTTTGGACTCTCATTACCTTGGCATATTTCTGAGTTAATAAAAATAAAATTCAGCATGCTTCTCACTTGTTCAGTTTCGTTTTCTTGTTTTGTCCTTGCACACCTGCAAATCTGACAATAGGAAAATCTTATTCAGAGCTGTGAAAAGTTTATGAGAACTCAGTAAGTTCTAGTGACATTCATTAGTTTCATCACCTCATAATAGCTGTTTACCTGAACTTTGTCCGCCTCCTGAAAGTTGACAAAAGAAATGATAGTGACAGAATAATGGCCTAGTAACACTTTAAGTGAGAATTCAATATTAAATTTCATACACACATATATATGTATATATGTACATATATATACACTCATGCATGGTCAAGCTTGGAAGAAAGTTTCAGATTCTTACAAACTTAATTGTACTCACACACTATGAAACAAAAAATTACCTTTGCAAGCAGTGAAAGATCAATTTAAGTTTTGTTTCTCTAGACCGTTTCCTTGCACTATATACAAAAATCAACTCAAGATTTATTAAAGACTTAAATGTAAAACCAAAAACTATAAAAACCCTGGAAGACAACCTAAGGAATATCATTCTGGACATAGGAATGGACAAAGATTTCATGATGAAGACACCAAAAACAATTGCAACAAAAGCAAAAATTGACAAATGGGATCTAATTAAACTAAAGAGCTTCTGCACAACAAAAGAAACAAGAGTAAACAGACAACCTACAGAATGGGAGAAAAATTTTGCAAATTATGCATCTGACAAAGGTCTAATATCCAGCATCTGTAAGGAACTTAAACAAATTTATAAGAAAAACAACCCCATTAAAAAGTGTGCAAAGAACATGAAACACACACTCTTCAAAAGAAGACATACATGTGCCCAACAATCATATGAAAAAAAGCTCGACATTACTGATCATTAAAGAAATAGAAGTCAAAACCCCAATGAGATGCCATCTCATATTAGTCGGAATGGCTATTATTAAAAAGTCAAAAAACAACGGATGCTGGCAACTTTGTGCAGAAAAAAGAATGCTTTTACACTGTTGGTGGGAGTGTAAATTAGTTCAACCATTGTGGAAGAGTGTGGGGATTCCTGCAAGACCTAAAGGCAGAACTGCCATTTGACCCAGCAATCCCATTACTGGGTATATACCTAAAGGAATATAAATCATTCTGTTAAAAAGATACATGCACGCATACGTTCATTGCAGCATTATTCACAATAGTGGAGACATTGAATCAACCTAAATGCCTATCAATGGTATACTGGATAAAATATGCTACATATACATCATGGAATACTATATAGCCATAAGAAAGAATAAGATGATGTCCTTTGTAGGAACAAAGATGGAGCTGGAGGCCATTGTCTATCCTTAGTAAACTAATACAGGGACAGAAAACCAAATACCACATATTCTCGCTTAGTGATGAGAATGATGACTAATGGTGAGCTAAATCATGAGAACACATGGACACATAGAGAGGAGCAACACACATTGGGGCCTATCAGAAGGCAGAGGATAGGAAGAAGGAGAGGATCAGGAAAAAATAACTAATGGGTACTAGGCTTAATACCTTAGTGATGAAATAATCTGCACAACAAACCCCCATGATACAAGTTTACCTATATGACAAACCTGCACATGTACCCCTGAACTTAAAAGTTAAAGAAATAAAATGTTATTTCTGTTCAAGGAATCTTTAAATACTTGATTGCATCTCAAAACCTGTGTTTCACTTATATATTCTACCTAGAAAACCATCCTAAACCTAATGGTATAAATGAACAACTCTTTTATTATGCTAATGAATTCTGGCGTTGAGGAATTTTAGCCAGGCACATCAGGGTAAGTATGTCTCTGTTCCATAATGTCTGAGGCCTCAGCTTGCAGGATGAAGGCAGAGGCTGAATCTGAATCTGCTATAGAGGCTGCAATCATTTAAAAGTTTATTCGTTCACACGTCTGGTAGTTAATGCTGACTTTTGTCTGGGACCTTAGAAGGGGCTTTTGGCCAAAACACCTATATGTGGCTTCTCCATGTGGCTGCTTGTGTTTCCTCACTGCATCGTGGCTGAATTCCAAGAGCAAACATCCATCCCAAGAGAACTAGGTGAAGCGATACCACCTTTTATGACACTTAATGACCTATCCTCAGAAGTTACAAGACTGCCCAAATTTAAGGAAATGAAACATAGACCGCTGTCTTTTCATGGTCAGTGTGTTAAAATCACGTTGTAAGAAAAGCATGTGGGACAGTAGATATTTTTATGGCTGTTTTTAGAAAATGCAATCTGTTACAGGCAGATTGAGCAGACAATTTACCAAAGAAAGAAGATATACAAATGGGCCAAAAAACACATGAAAAGACAATCAGCATTATTAGTCATGAGCGAAATTCAAATTAAAATCACAATAAAATGTTACTGCACACCTAATGGAGTAGTTAATTAAAAAGCTAGATATACCCAATCTTAGTATGTGAAACACTCCTACATTTCTGGTAGGAATGCAAATGGTAAAACTATCTTGGAAAGTAACTTGGTAATTTCTTACAAAGTCAAAAATATTCTTACCATATAATACAACAATTGCTCTTCTCCAAGAATGAAGACATGTCCACACAAATATTTGTACAGTTATTTATTACTTAACAAATGGGATATGTTCTGAGAAAGGGGACCTTAGGTGATTTTGTTATCCAGACATCACAAATCTTGATTGAACAGCCTACTACTCACATAGGCTATGTGGTATAACCTATTGCTTCTGGGCTACAAATCTGTACAGCATGTTACTGTACTGAATATTATAGGCAATTGTAACACATTGGTAAGTATTAGTGTATCCAAACATAGCTAAACATGGAAAAGGTACAGTAAAAATATGGCATTATTATATTATGGGACCATTGTTGTGTATGCAGTCCATCATTGACCAAAAAACATTGTTATGCAGCACATGACTGTATATGAATGTTTATAGCAGCTTTATCCATATTTATGTATACGCATAGATAGTTATCCATATTTACTCATAGGAAATATCTGAGAACAACCCACAGCCCATCAGTAGGTGAATAGATAAACAAATTTTAGTATATGTATGGGATCCTATTCAGCAATAAAAGAGAACAAGTTATTAATACATAGAATATCATGGAAAAAATTTCAAAAACATCATGCTGTGCAAAAGGAGCCAGATAAAAAAATAATACATACGCTATGATTCCATTTATATAAAATTCTAGAAAATGCAAAACCAATCTACAATGACAGAGAGCTGAACAATGGTTATCTAGACTGAAGGTGGGTGGGAGGAATATTTCCTCTTACCATCTTCTGTAAATTCAAATGTAAGCCTGTGTTTTAGGTTCAGCTCATGCTGAACATGCCCCACTTCAGGATTTTAATCTAAAAACATGTGGTGATGGAAGGATAGTTGGGAATTTAGTCAGGCCTGCGATGACATGCTGGCAGCATTTAAGTCCACCAAAATGGTACCAAACCAATACCATATCCTGGTTGTTTCTGTAGCATGATATTGGTTATGTCTGTATTACCCGTGACTCCTTTGTTTTCTACTCATCTCCTGAGCTTGGTTCTTAAGCCTTCCTTTTTACTCTATTAACTACAGCTATTCTTCCAATTTACATTTGGCTGAAGTTACTTAGAGTCAGCATCTATTGCCTTAAAAAAAGAACTTTGGCTGAAACAGACTGTTAGGTGCCAAATAATAGAAAATTTTGTTATTATGCAACAGGAAAACTCTTCTTCAGGAAATTCAATAGGAAAATACTATTGTGTTCAGTACACCTAACGACACCATTGTTTTCAATACATATGGGCATATTGGCTTACAGTACAATCATATTCTAAGAATCATCACGTTTCACCTTAATTTTTCAGATGATTGTAATACATTGGCTGGCTCGTTGATCCTTCATCTATCAAGGTCCCTGTTTGGGGGCCAGTTAATTAGAAGGTTCAGGATCCAACCAATATCACCCTCTTGAATAATCTTATTTCTCATGGAGGCTTTGTAACTGTCTTAATAGTTCTGTTGATCAGCTTCTAGTCACCTTTGATGCTGGTTCTGCTCTTTTTTCTGGTATCTGGCTCTTGAATATATGCTTGGCAAAAGCCATTCCTTCATACTCTAGTTAATTCACTAGATCCTTGCTGTTTCCCCATTTCTGAGCAGACATTTTAGTACTTAGTCCATTTAACTGCCTTGATACTACCTTAAGCCAAGCTTCCATCATGTTCAGCATTGCCTTTTAGTAATTCTATTGATTCCCAATGAACAGATTTCCCTAACACCATTTTTCTGCCAGAACACGTACTGGCTGTCCTCCAGTGGACATTGCTGACTGAATACATAGGTAGGCTGAATGCTTGCTTATCTTTCTGCCTGCTTCTTCCTGGCAAATTCCCCTAACACTTGACTTACCAATCTAGACTCTTATTATTATTAATTGTGAGAAACTTTTCAAACTGTTTCCCATAATGTGATAAAGTACTGCCTGGTCCTTAAGTCTCTTAGTGTATCTACTCAATTCTGATAGATGATTTGGTAAAATCATAACTTTTATTTTCATTTATAATGTAGTTAAAATCCATTATTATTCTTATACTTGGCCTAGTTAAATTAGATTGGGTTTCTCATGTTGCATGATGTTCCCCTTCTCCCTTTTTTTACTCCCTGTTTTAAATATAGTTAGAGAAACTTTCATCCTTATTCAAATCATCTGGAAAATTTCTGGAAACATTCTCCACATTTGAGTTTGTACCAGATGATGTTCTCAATAGAATCTTTGGAATACTGTGAATTTTCTTCTTGTGTCTGAAAAGAAATACGTAACAGAGGCCAAATGTCAAAAAGAGGGAAAGATTAAATTTTCTTGGTTTCTTATATATTTTCATTTTATTTCATTTTCACTATATTTCAGATCAGATTTATTATTTGATAAGATACATATAATGGTAGGAGATCATTGATCAAAGCACATGTGTTAGTCCATTTTCAAGACATACCCAAAACTGGTCAATTTACAAAAGAAAGAAGTTTAATTGGACTCACAGTTCCACGTGGCTGAGGAGGCTTCACAATCATGGCAGAAGGCAAGGAGGAGCAAGTCACATCTTACACAGATGGCAGCAGGCAAAAAAAGAGAGCCTGTGCAGGGAAACTCCCATTTTTAAAACCATCAGATCTCGTGAGACTTATTCACTGTCACAAGAACAGCACAGGAAAGACCTGCCCCATGAGTCGATCACCTCCCACGGGGTCCCTTCCACAACACGTGGGAATTCAAGGTGAGGTTTGGGTGGGGACACAACCAAATCATATCATTCCAATCCAGCCCCACCCAAATCTCATGTACTCACATTTCAAAACCAATCATGCCTTCCCAGCAGTCCCCCAAAGTCTTAACTCATTTCAGCATTAACTCAAAAATCCACAATCCAAAGTCTCATCCAAGGCAAGGCACGTCCCTTCCACCTGTGAGCCTGTAAAATCAAAAACAAGTTAGTTACGTCCTAGTTATAGTGGGGGTACAGGCATTGGGTAGATACAGCTGTTCCAAATGCGAGAAATTGGCCAAAACAAAGGGGGCTACAGGGCACATGCAAGTCCAAAATCCAGCAGGGCAGTCACATCTTAAAGCTCCAAAATGATGTCCTTTGACTCTGCATCTCACATCCAGGTCACGCCAGTGCAAGAGGTGGATTCCCATGGTCTTGGGCAATCTGCCTCTGTGGCTTTGCAGGGTGTAGCCCCACTCATGGCTGCTTTCACGGGCTGGCATTGAGTGTCTGCAGCTTTTCCAGGTGTGCCTTGCAAGCTGTCAACGGATCTACCGTTCTGGGGTCAGGAGGACAGTGGCCCTCTTCTCACAGCTCCACTAGGTGGTGCCCCAGTAGGGGCTCTGTGTGGGGGCTCCAACCCCATATTTCCCTACTATACTGCCCTAGTCGATGTTCTCCATGAGGGCCCCACCCTGGCAGCAAGCTTCTGCCTGGGCATCCAGGCATTTTCGTACATCCTCTGAAATCTAGGTGGAGGTTCCCAAACTTCAATTCTTGACTTCTGTGCACCTGCAGGCTCAACACCATATGGAAGCTGCCAAGGCTTGGGGATTCCACCCTCTGAAGCAACAGCCCAATCTGTATCTTGGCCCCTTTTAATCACGGCTGTTGCGGCTGGGATGCAGGGCACCAAGTCCCTAGACTGCACACAGCAGAGGGACCCTGGGCCTAGCCCACAAAACCATTTTTTCTTCCTAAACCTCTAGGTCTGTGATGGGAGTGTCTGCTGCAAATGTCTCTGACATGCCTTCGAGACATTTTTTTCATTGTCTTGGTGAATAATGTTCGGCTCCTTATTACTTAACGCAAATTTCTGCAGCCACCTTGAATTTCTCCTCAGAAAATGGGATTTTTCTTTTCTATCACATTGTCAGGCAGCAATTTTTTCAAACTTTCATGTACTGTTTCCCTTTTAAAACTGGATGCTTTTAACAGTGCCCAAGTCACCTCTTGAATGCTTTGCTGCTTAGAAATTTCTTCTGCTGGATACCCTAAATCATCTCTCTCAAGCTCAAAGTTCCACAAATCTCTAGGACAGGAACAAAATGCTGCCAGTCTCATTGCTAAAACATAGCAAGAGCCTCCTCTGTTCCAGTTCCCAACAAGTTCCTCATCTCGATCTGAGACCACCTCAGCCTGTATTTCATTGTCCATATCATTATCAGCATTTTGGTCAATGCCATTCAACAAGTCTCTAGGGAGTTCCAAAATTTCCCACATTTTCCTGTTTTCTTTTGAGCCCTCCAAACTGTTCCAGCCTCTACCTGTTACCCAGTTCCAAAGTCGCTTCCACATCTTCGGGCATCTTTTCAGCAGTGCCCCACTCTACTGGTACCAATTTACTTTATTAGTCCATTCTTATGCTACTGATAAAGATATACCTGAAATTGGGCAATTTACAAAATAAAGAGGTTTAATTGGACTCACAGTTCCATATGGCTGGGGAGGCCTCACAATCATGGCAGAAGGCACAGAGGAGCAAGTCACATCTTACAGGAATTGCAGCAGGCAAAAAAGAGAGCTTGTGCAGGGAAACTCCCATTTTAAAAACAATCAGATCTCATAAGATTTATTCACTATCCTGAGAACACCACAGGAAAGACCTGCCCCCATGATTTAATCACATCTCACTGAGTCCCTCCCACAACACATGGGAATTCAAGATGAGATTTGGGTGTGGACATAGCCAAACCATATCAACACACAATATCAATATCTGTGAATAATTTTTTTCTTCTGTTGCCTAATAGAATAAATATTTTTAAAGACAATCTTTTGAATGTATTTAAGTATAGAAGCAAAAACTACCGAACCCTGTTATCTTTTGAAAATATAAAACCACTTGGATCAGGGACTCTGCCAGGTTTATAAGTGTTTATCTGGATGGGTATCTTAAAATGTTTATCAGGACAGAAGTACACTCTGTACATCCTAATAAAAGATAGGCAAATTCGGAAGTAGGTCACAACCTTCTTATATTTATAATTAAAATAAATACATGTTTAAGAGTATTAGGGACAAGTTTGATAACATTCCATTTCAAATGACATTTCATTCTGTTTATTTGGAATTTGTTTAACAAGAAAAAATACAAATTAATATTGTGTATACAGTTATGATTAGCCTTTCTTACACATAAATGATTTATCTTTTATCATTCATGCCCTAAAGAAAGACAAAAGTATAAAAAACACTGATCCGTGACTCCATATACTAAATACAAACCTCAGGTCTGTTAATAGGATACCTAATGATTCCCAATAGCCTATTTATTGGATTGACTCTTAAAATCCCTAACCAGTAATGACCCTTAAAGCAGATTTCTTTCAGTATACTTTTACCAAAATAAATTACAAAATAATATCTTGACAGTAGCTAATCTTATTTTAAAACCAGTGCATTGGGCTAGCATTCTTAAGCATCAAAATGAAGATTATAAATAATTCCACCATTCAAATGTTTAGGGGTGTTTTGCAGCCAATTGATTCTGGTAAACCCACCTTAAGGCAATATTCTTTCCTTTTCTTTCCTCCAATACCAAAATCACATGTTTTTGATTTTCTGTTATTTTATTTTCAACTGAGTGAACTTTTTCACTTGCTTTTTAAAGTTATTCAGGCTAAAATGACTCTTGTTTTTTTCTTTCTGGCTTGTGCTGTGGTGTCATGGCTGATTACACCTACATCAGTAGAAATCCAAATTTACTTTTAAGGATATGGTTGACCTTGCTTATAATCATATTTGTGACTTTTTTTCTGTGTGAGGATGTGGTAAATTTTGGAATAAGAAATTTATTAAATGCCTCAATTTTCACAAGAGAAAGTTATACTTATTACCTGTTTATCTGATGTGCTAAAGTATTTGTGGAAAATAATTGTTTATTTGCAATTTAAGCTCACATATAACTTTTAGTTGATGTCCTTAAGGACTCGAGAAAAGTACTGTTTACAAAAAACACATTATAGAGAGAATTAGGTAAACATGTTCATGTGATAATATTTCTGCATTCCCTGGTGACTTCATCTCTCTTTATTCTAAATAGCTTCTGATCTGTATTTTCATCTTTTTTTAGTTGATTAATTTTAATAGCCTAAAATTTTTCAAAAATTTCTGCATACAGATATAAAATATTGGATGAATACTCTCTTCTCCCTCTTTTAAGGATTTTCTTATTCTGCCTTGTTCTAAGCCCTCCAGTATAATGACTGATTCTATGCAGTATAAGCCAATGGATTGGTTGCTTTTGCTTTTCTCAGTAGCATCATTATTTTGGCCACACTTTATTGAACACCGGCTTACTCTATGCGGAGTATAGTACTAAGTGTTGTGTATCTTTTCCTCATTAAATCATCACAACTGCATTTTGGAGGCAAGATATAGATTTAGACATTAACTGGTATCTAATAGAGTCTGTTAGAACCTAGAATCTATTAAATAGACAATTAAAAATAAGTGCCCATTTGTGGTATGATAAAAACATTAGTTTTCTAAGATTCTCTCTAAACATGGCTTTCGTTTTTTTCTGTACTGTTATAGTGACAAAATCAGGTGCTTGAACTTACTTTAAAAATGGATTAAAAGTAAGATGGATAGATGGATTCCTGAATGGATAGAAATTTGATCAAGCAAAGATGCAAATATGATTTGTAGGATCTAGGTGGTGCATATATGAGTGTTAATTGTATGATTCTTTCAAATTTTCTGTATGCTTGAGATTTTTCATAATAAAATACTGGAAAAAATAAATGTGTCTTAGTCATATGTTCATGTTGAAGATTTTCACATATTATGTTGGTCTTTTCCTACTCAGCCAGTATTATATTTGTTTTTCTATGACTTGAAGCTACCACCATGCTGATGTGTAAGGAGACGATAAACTGAAAGGGCTTAAACCAAGGACTGGCACATGTTAAGAACTCAATAAATATTAGCTATTATTATTACTGATATGATGATGCAAGTATTGCCTATTTTTCTCTGCTATCCTCTTCCTAACCAAAAATAGCCTTCCAAAGCAAACAAACTATGTGTGTTTTCATTTTAACCTCTGACCTTACGTAAATAGAAAATGTTGGTAAGGTATGTATGTATGTATATATATATATATATATGTATATATCATATTTTTGTATATTTTAACTTTCTCACTTTGGAATCAATATTATAACCAATGTGAGTTTTTAATGTGGTGATGTTTATACTGCATCTCCTCTACTGAAAGCATGAAAGGTTGTTTTTAAATTGAAGTCAACAGCATCTCGAAAGAAATAGATTAAAATGTGTAATTAATCCTCTTCAATTTCAAATGACAGCTATAACTTGATAGTCATTTAGTTAAAATAAATGAAGGAAGTTAATCATGAATGACTTTTTTAAAACTAAAAGTAGTACTTAACATGTGTTGCCTAGTAATCCAATGATCTCTCTTTGTGACCAACACCAGTTCTACTCAAAAGTAGGTGAATTATAGCATATTTTAAACAAATACTATTACAAATTTCTCCTTCGCAAAAATGAAATTAAAATGCATTTGCCATTGCTTGTATAAGGATAATATCAAGGACAAAATAACATTTGCTTAGTAAATAGGTTTGTGAGATACAAACCATAGCAGAACTAACTGAATTCCGGGTCAGGACACGTAAGTGTCCATAGGAAAATGAGAAAGCTTCTTTCTGATATCTACTCAAAACGGTATCCATAGCTGGCAGTATCTTCAAGTGAAAACATCTTTTATATTTCTTTCCATCTTTTCAAATGCAAAATAGAGTAATAATTCCAATCTAATGCCTGATTGATCACTTCTTTAAGTCATATTTTAAAATCTCCACCTTACTTGCAGAAGAATCATTACTATGGAACTGGAACTCAATATAAATTATTTCAGGGAGCAAAAAGAGATTCTTAGTTTCCTAAAGTCATCAGATTTCTGATGGGCAAATTATGTATGTATAATATATGTATCATTATAATATATATTGAGAGAGTGCCTGTCTTAGAAACATATATATTTCGCATACTCTCCACATATACAACTGTAATTACACCTATATAATAATTATAATTATATATATTTTATATATACATATATATAGAGAGAGAGAGAGCATTCAGAGGGCTTAGAAACGTGTGAATGAAAAGAAAAGGAAGGAAAAAAAAATAGGATCGTTTCTCTATTCCACATAAATTTCCATTGCAACTTCTGAAACTAGCTTACATACAGCGAGTGCTCCATAAATATTTGTTGATGATGATGATAGATTGCACATTTTGTATGCACTAATGTTAGTGCATGAGCACATTGCTTGTGTTTCTAAAATGAAAGCAAGCACTAATGTTGACAAATGACCAGATTCTCAGCTGTGTCTAAGTACCGGTAGTTCAAAGTCAGGGGCTCTCATCCATTTATCAAGACTGTAAGTGAAATTTGGCTGCAATGGTATTTGTCCAACTTGAGCATTTAAGTATAAACACCATTTATATGGAGTTACTTCTATTCTCTTCAGATAGGTCTTAGGGTCACATTCTTTTCTCAAAGCATGTTGGACACGTTCAGAAGCACTGGACTCCATGTGAAGTGTGAGGTTTCTATATGCTAAAAAATGAAAATAATACTTTAGAAAAGAAAACGATTCTTTCCATTTTGTGAAGTAAAACTTGTTTATTGCAGCAATTTAGCTCTAAGTTTTTGGAGTCAGAGGAGGATCTATTGGAATCTTATTCCACCTATTTCTAGTCTTTTATCCTTAGACATAACTGAAGCTTGCCAAGTGTAAGTAAACTGTAAACTGCTGCTACAAAGAATTCCAATTTCACAGGGCTTTTGTGAGAGTTAAATGATATGATACATATTATATATTTACAGAATATCTAGATTATGTTAAGTACCCCAAATTAGCTAAAATACCAGTTTTGCAGGTGTTTTAATTCAAAATAATCTACATCAGATAACTATATTCTAACCACAACATTAGTACATTTTGTACTTTTCCTTATGTTTATCCAGTCCCTTTTCTGTTCAATCCTTTGGAACCAATTCTTTCTTTAGTTTTCCAAATGTTCATCTGCAACCAAGTAGCTTCCTTAGACTGTATGAAAGAAGACTTACCTCAACATTGGTGAAATGCTTCTATTATGGATATTTTCAAGTTAACATAGAACTATAGAAAGAAATAGAATTAACCGACTCTTTATACCCAATGAAGCTTAAACAGTTATCAATATTTTTCAAATCTTGTTTATCTGTCTCCTGAGAATTAAGATCATCTAGGTTAACATGACTTAATTGCTTCGTTTTCTTTCCAGGAATCCTTTGCTCTGGAAAGATAAGACTAAAATAATGAATAACTTTATTGTTCACTTCAGGAAATTCCTAGAAATTAATTTATCAAAGAGAATAGTCTCATCTGGGTAAACAGCTCACTTACAAAACAACAACTTACTTATGAAGACTTTCTTTAAGATCCTTGATACATCGCTGTGTCCACTAGTTCTAAATTATTATATTATGAACTTTTCCCAATCCCATTCAACTCCCTGCCTTAAACCACTCAAGCTTGAGAAACTGCTAAGACTCTATCACAATGGTG
Source organism: Symphalangus syndactylus (assembly GCF_028878055.3). Taxonomy (NCBI): domain Eukaryota; kingdom Metazoa; phylum Chordata; class Mammalia; order Primates; family Hylobatidae; genus Symphalangus; species Symphalangus syndactylus. Next base: position 41,361,426 of record NC_072447.2, on the reverse strand, counting down.
CTCTTCCTTCCTGAGATGATTTTGAACAAATCTAGCATTTCTTTATTAACAGGTTGTCTGGTGATATTAGGGGACAGCAGTACCCATATTTATGATGTGTGTGTGTGTGTGTGTGAGTGTATGTGTGTGAGTGTGTGTGTGTGTAAGTAAAAATTTGGGGGAGAAGTTAAAAACGAAACAAAGATACAATGTCATTTCAACTGCAATTTTTTCATTTAGAATATCTAACTGATCAGTGCCTTTTAAATAACATAATCACTATACTATTATAATACTTACCATTACCTGATCCATATTTGAGTTTCCTAGTTATCTCAAAGGTGACTTCCCAATTTTTTTTCTTTTAAATTAGGATTCAAATAAATCCCATAAATTACATTTGGTTATTAGGTCTCTAGCGTCTCTTTTACTCTGTAACAGAATCCTCACTTTTTTTAATGCCATTGATTTGTTAAACTAGGTCACTTGTCCTATAAAATGACCTATATTATAAATTTTACTCATGGTCTGCTTTTACTTTTTATACTATATACCCATTCCCCAAACCCCATATTTCCTGTAAACTTCAGATAAATCTATGGGCTTTATTGTATAAAGAAGCAATATTCTGACAAAGTATTTTATAGGTGATATTGTTTATTTCCTATTGCATCATAATAGGAGGCAAATAATGTAATGGTGTCTAGTTATTTGTTATACTAAGACTGATCACTAGGTTCATGTGGTATCAGTCTTATCCCATCATTATAAATGTATCCATCACAACTTTACCTAAAAGTTTGAGCATCCATTGAAGTTTGTTGGCTATTTCCATTGTTTCATTAGATTTCAAAATTGCAATTTTATAATACTATCATACCTTCTGTATTTTTAGCAGAAATTTTTTTATGAGGAAGAACTTCCTTCACCAATTATTTGTTTCCTCTGACATAAAGATTGTATGGGAAATGGAGGATAAATTTGTATTATTTCCTTCTATTTATCAGTGTTCAGAGTGATGAAATTGTGCCTTAGCAGCATCCAGTGGTGACCAATAGGATTTTTTGAATAACACCATGAACTCATTAATATTCATTACATTTGATTCATTTGCAACTTAAACAAATCGTTCCTTATAGACCAGTAGAAGTCCCCTTTTATTTCTTTTAATTAAAGTGCAAAATTCTTACAGAAACATTCACAACTCCAGAATATACATATCAGTGTATTGTCACAAAGTAATCATACTTGAGTGACCATCACCCATTCTAGAAATTAAATTAAATATTATTGCACCACTCCTTGTATGCCCCATCCTGAATTCTATAACTTCCTCCTTAACAAAGGTAAGCACTATCATAACTTAACAGCATATATTAATTTTCCTTACTTTTGATGTGAAAGGTATCACCTAGCATGCATTCTTTCGTGGATGACTGTCTTTTTTTCTCCACATTATGTTTAAAATTCTTCCTTAATGATGCAAGGAACACTGGTTTGTTCATCTTGATTGTGTTCAACCATTTGCAGGAAGATAATAAAATATATTATTGCATTCATTTACCAATGTCATGCTGTCATAAATACTTTAGCTCTACAATAAATTTCGGTATCCAGTAAAATAAGTTCTCTCAGTTTAATCTAAATTGATTTGGGTTTTCTTTACCGTATAAATTTTATAGTCATTTGGTTAATTTCCACATACACAAAAAGAAAGCCAGATTAAAACCTGCTGAGATTTTTATTGTAAATTTAATGGAACTACAGATCAATCTGGGGAGAAATGACATATTTAAAATTCTGGATATTCCAATAGATGGCCAATTACGATTTAAGTCAAATCTCGTAGTCCAGTCCACACACCCTTCCTTGTTAATAACTATTTCAAGTAATTTTATGTGCTTAAAAGATTTTGTCCAATTTTTAATCAATTGCATAAATCAATTGATATTTTATTTTTAAATATAAAATTATGCTCTAATAGTTAACATGATTTCCCACTTACAGATGGCTTTCCTGTTCTCCCCAAACAGCTATTCATGTTTATAACTCAAACTCTTGTAGATTTTTCCATTAATGTTAATGGTGATAAATATGATACACTTAAAGTTTTAGGGAGACAGAATGTACAATCACCAAATTGCTCCATTAAAGTTTATGATGTGTCTGCCCGTTAGATTAGGATATCATACTAGATAGATAGAGCTAGATATTTTAGTACAGTATTACTGTCCTTTTTGCCTCTCACTATATTTACATGATTCCAATGTTGTTTAGTATATTTCACAAAATTAATTGTCTCTGAAGCCATATAGATTCCAACATCATATCCTTATCCTTTTCACACTTTTTATACTTAACTTTCTTTCCTTCTGGGCTGGCTTTGCTGATTACTGGCTGAATCCTTCCGACTAATGCTTGAGGAATAGAGGAAGAAAATTTTTAAGAAAACACAGCAGTTACAGTATTTTGACTTGCCTCAAAATTATTTTCATTAGATCTATTTTAGTCATTGGGTAATAGTTTTATCTTTTTTATCTCTTCAATGCTTGGTTAAAAATCTTTTATATCTATTTAGCAGATTAAGGTCTATGTATTATTTTTCAAACTTCACCTATTAAAAAAAGAACTAGTTCAGAGAAGATGACTTGTTTCCTCCAGTTAGCATATCTGCGCTCAAATATTGTTTGTCACTTTTGGAATGTTTTCTCCAGCCAAACTGTCATTGCAGTTATTTGAGAACATCCTGCCTAATTTTCTGATACATCTCAGAAATTTTATTTAAAATAAAGTGAACTTTGATCTCTCAAAATCATGTCTTTGTTGAAGGTTTTAATAAAGTATTTGATCAAGAGATCTTGACAGTTCGAAATGGACTGTGAATTATTGTCAGGATCTGTACAATCAGGCTGCAAAATTCCTAAGGAAGAAATAATCTTTGTGGAGGCTTAGCTCTTACTCATGCAAAAATATCTTAAACCCCAAAATTTCTCCTTAAAATAATTAAGGTAGAAGAGACCAGCAGGCTCTAGAACAAGAGAACAGGGCTTCTTATCCTAGGCACTACAGATGTTTTGGGCTGCATAATTTTTTGTTGTGGGGTGCTCTCCTGTACATTATAGGATTTTTAGTAGGATCCTAGGCTTTTATCAACTAAATGATAGTGCCACTCTCCTCTGCCCAGTTGGGACAACTGAAAATGTCTCCAGACATTGCCAGATGTTCCATGTGGGCAAAATTACTACTGTTTGAGAACCACTACTTTAGAGCATAATAGCCATAACTATTTAAGGAATAATGAAGGTGTGCACTTTTTGTTTGTTTTTCTCAATCAACAAAGATAGCAAATTGATTTGAGATTAACATTTGATGAAATATTATTAAAATCTTTTGTTATAATATTTTTTGAAGTTCCTGTAGTGAAAAGCATTGACTATCAGGGCTTTTTCCTTTCTTTTTCTTTTTTTTTTTTTTTTTTTTTTTTGCCTCTTTAACTTTGTTTCTTCTCTGAAAGTTTTTAAACAACAACAACAACAACAGAACAGCATAACAGAGTGGTATAAAATGTTAACTTAGCTACTACTTAAGACATTAAACCATTTGGTTTCACCTCCCCAAAGACTACCTTCCTATCAAATATCAGGGGTTAGACCAATAAAATTGAAATGCCAATTTGTCTCAATGTTCCTGTTTAAAAAAAAAAGGGAGAGAGAGAGAGAGCTATAAAATTGAGTGCGGAGTAGCAGCTTAGTCTGTCTGAAAGAGAGTTTTTGAAAGAATTAAACATAAATTCTTTGTCCCTAATCCAACCTATCTGTGGGGGAAAGCAAGGATAGATGGTCCTAAAAGTATATTCTCATGAAGAGGGGAAACAATTCTGAAGGCTCAAAGATAGAGCATTGTAAGGGAGGCAAAACTTTACCTCTACCCATTTTAGGTTTTCTGTTGGAACTCGAACAGAAAACAAATTGACAAGAGAAACAACAAGAGTGTATTAACAATTGCAGCTCACATCACAGTGGATAAACTTCATCTAAAAGTAACTCAAAGTGATGGCTTAAAACCCTGGCTTATCTAGCATCTTCAACAAAGAACAGTACATTTAGAGAAATTATAGTACAAAGTAAAGTAGTTTTAGGCTTTCAAAGGTGGGAAATATTAGGAAGGTAAATATATGGAAATAAACTAATGGAGTAAGGTTTGTTTGCACATTCCTCTGGTGCTAAGTCTGGACTGATAATACTCTAGAATTGTCTCCAGTAAAGGAGAATTTTTATCCTGTCTTTAAGCAGAAAATGGTAGAGAGACCTTTTCCTGCATTTGCTCCTTCTTGATTGTCTTCAGCTTAAAATAAGCTTATGTTGAATAGGCATTTGGGGATGACATATTCTGTTTTCCTCCAGCATACATCTGGAAATAATAGTCCACATTAATCAGACCAATAATTTGGAAATGTTTGCTATTCACAAAGAATGCAAGACAAATGTTAAGTTCTAAAGTGTAAGTCAAGATTCACCAGGCTCAAGTGAAAAGACAACAGGATTAATTGAAAGAAAATTTTGGCAGGATGCAGTGTCTTGCACCTATAATACCAGCACTTTAGGAAGCTGAGGTGGCAAATCACTTGAGGTCAGGAGTTCGAGACCAGCATGGCCAACATGGTGAAACCTCAGCTCTACTAAAAACACAAAAATTAGCTGGGCATGGTGGCGCACACCTGTAATCTCAGCCACTCGGGAGGCTGAGGCAGGAGAATCGCTTGAACCCAGGAGGTGGAGGCTGCAATGAGCCAAGATTGAGCCACCGCACTCCAGCCTGGGCAACAGAGTGAGACTCCATCTCAAAATGAATAAATAAATAAATAAAATAAATAAATAAACAGAAAGAAAAATGTGGATAAAATGTGATGAAATAAGGAAATATTTTAGGCAAATGAAATGGAGTAGCAGATTTCATTGCTAATGAGCAGTAACAGGTTTTTATTAAAATAATGCTCTGTTGTAGCGGAGTTGCTGGAGAAGTTGTAAAATGTTAACAAGAGACAGGCCGGGTATGGTGGCTCACACCTGTAATCCCAGCACTTTGGAAAGCCAAGCTGGGCAAATCACTTGAGGTCAGAAGTTTGAGACCAGCCTGGCCAACATGGTGAAACCCCATCTCTACTAAAAATACAAAAATTAGCTGAGCATGGTGGCAGGCGCCTGTAATCCCAGCTACTTGGAAGGCTGAGGCAGAAGAATCGCTTGAACCCAGGAGGCAGAGGTTGCAGTGAGCAGAGATCACGCCAATACACTCCTGCCTAGTGACAGAGCAAGATTCCATCTCAAAAAAAATTTTTAAAAATGAATAAAAATTTAAAAATCAAAGAGTTTACTACATACAGTGATGATTATGCTGACACAGGTGGATAATTTAAATACAAAGTATGCAAATAAGTGAAGAGACAAAGAAACAATAACCATTTGATTAGTTACAATTGATGAAAAATTAATTTTTGAACAATAACCAAAAAAAAAAAACTGCCCCGAGTGTGAAGACTGAAGTGTTCATTGAACATCAGAAAAAAACTTAGAAAAACCATTTCTAGATACTATATCAAATGAAATACATTACAAAGTTTACTGTACAAACCTATAAAATCTAGGAAGAAAAAAAGTTACCTAGAAAAGAATGAGAACAAGATTGCCTTTAGTTTTTTGTTTTCAATATGATGTACCAGAGGACAATGAATTCATACTTTTAGACTTCCTAGGAGGAAAATGTGGTGACTTGAGACTCAAGCTAAATCATTTTTCATTCATGGAGAAAAATAATTTTATCCTTGAAAAGTTAAGAGCTTAGAAAATATACTAACCTTGCACCTTTTTTCAAAATACTACCTGAAGACTTTTTCACAAATTAATTAATGCTAACATCTAGGATAGTTAACTCATAATTAAAATTGACTTTCCTTAACAGGCTGAATGCCCTGAATGCAGTGTATCTTTGGATGATTCATTACCAGGTGGATTCTGCCACTCAGAGTGAATGGTTTTCAGTGCTTGCCAAAGTTCTTTTCTTACAATAATTATAAGATCACTCCAGTATTAGAAGGTTTTACAGTATTGTTTCGTGTTGTTTAATTTTTTATTTGTCTCTCATCTTATGATTTAGTGAGAAAATCTTGTCATTTTTTGAGGATGACATAAACTAAACTTCTTGATGTCCTAACCCAATAATTAGTAATAATAACAACTAGACTGTTTTGGAGACTTTTCTGGATGAAATTGCAACTCAAAATGAGTTTTCTTTCTATCCGCAGATGCATACTTGAATAGAAAATTATAATAATCCTGCTTTTATTAGGGAAATTTAATGATTTTCTTTAACTTTAAATATTATATTGGATGAATTGAGCCATTTTTGTAGTCATTATATTGTTGTCCCTACTGTTAAAAAATCTTCAGTGTAGGATTTATGAATATCCTGAGTTAACTATTTTTAAAATTTCAATATATTCTGAATGATATGAACTGTTATAAAAATACTTAATAATAAATATAGTAAAGCACAAAAATGATGAGTAATATCTGGGTGGTGGGATTTGGGGTGATGGTTTTTCATCATTACTATAATTTCCTACATTTTTCATATTTTTACAAATAACTTTAATAAAAAATATGAATCATATACACAATTGATCACAGATAGCATTTATTAAAAATACAGAGAAAAATGTTTCAAGTCTTAAATACCTTGCCAGGATGGTAAAATTAGTGGTAATTTTTTCATCACCTGATTTTCTATATTTTCCAACTATATCTCAAGAATTAGCTTTAGTCCTTCCCATACCAAACCCAGAAAATGGTTCCCCTTCTCCATCATACACAGGTAAAAGAGATAGTCATCTCAAATTGTCCCCTTTGCAGTGTGGTTTTATCTTCTCTGCATTGTGTTTAGTACTTTCTCCATTCCAATAAATCCCTACTGTAAGGTACTGTTTCCTCCCCATAAAAGCTAATTCAAGACTGAATGTGGGCAACATCATGCCTCTCTTTACTGGCCTTTCTGCATCTCAAAGCACAAAGTGGTCCTACAAAGCCATCCTGATAATTACAGGCAATTATCCCTGTCCATAGGATGACTCCCTTCTTTGCCTGCCAGAAGAGACCAGGCATCAGCCATAGCTTAATGAAAAGTGGAATGATTAGGAAAGGGATAAGGGAGAGGGCAAGAGAAGGAAGGAGAGAAGAACAGATTGTAGGGGAGGAGAGGGAAGTACAGGGCAGAGAGAGATCTTTTTTCGTAATAACCTCCATCCCCTACAACTTTACCATGGTGGTGAACAATAAAACTATGTTTTCTGACAAAGAATTTATGCAAAAAGCAAATAAAACACCCTTCGGGAAATTTAGTTTTCAATGCCTAAAAAATCATACATAGAACAACTAATATCCAACCACCCCTTGCTTCCAAATTACATTAGTTATCTTTTACAGGTTATTAAAGAGAATAGTAAGCTTCAGATGATGGAAAACTCTAGCCTGGGCCTACCAGCACATTGGCGTATTGCAGGATTTAGTTTAGCCTAGTTTTGCTCCTTTCTTTTGATTAAGTTAGTTTGATTAGGTTAGCTGTTGCATGTTTATTTGGAATTATTTGTCAATACTGCTATTTTTTATATTGAAAAGAAGATATTCCCCCCCCCCTTTTTTTTTTTTTTTTTTTTTGAGACGGTGTCTCGCTCTGTCGCCCAGGCTGGAATGCAGTGGCACAACCTCGGCTCACTGCAACTTCCACCTCTCATGTTCAAGCAATTTTCTTGCCCCAGCCTCCCGAGTAGCTGGGACTACAGGCACGTGCCATGATATTCAACTTTTATCTGTTGAATCTGTATGAATACTTTTCCTTTGATACATTCATATTTTTTGTTTACTAATATTTTAAAATGAAGTAGTTTTGTAGTTTCTTTATTAGTATTGGAAATGCTTAGTGATTTAACCTTCTTGTTTGTATAGAAAAACATCCTCTTAGGTATTAAATTGTGTGTTCTTAGTCCTATTTTTAAGATATTCTTCAATGTAAGTTTTGACATTTTATTTAACTCATTCATTAAGGATCCTGTTTCTTAGGTTTATTTCTTTTTTGAATGTTGAGTCATTAATTACATTGTGATCACAAAGATTTGTCTAAATCATGTTTACTTTTTGGAATTCATTGCCATTGTCTTTGGACATATAGAGTCATTTGTTTCTGTATATGTCTCTTGTGTCTGAAAGAAATAATGTATTCTAATTTTTCTTGGTATTGAGTTTAAACATAAATATTTTTGCCACAGGATCTGTAGGGTGTCGCTTTTCCAGCTGGAAGCTTCTGTGGCCAGTGGAGCCTTTGCCTGAGTTTTACTGTGACCCACTGGGCTCATTCCACCCACTCAGCCTGGAAGGCTGCACTTGGCTTGTGCTACCAGCCTGGATCCCACATCTGCCAAGGGCGGGCCAGGTATGGAGTGGCAAGGGGTGTGTGAGCAAGTGAGCATGGGGTATGGCCACTGCACACAGCCAGGCATGCTGGCTGCTGTGGCGGGGCTGGCCATTCCAGGCGCTGGCACAGGCATCAGCTCTGTGGAAGCCTGAGGCTGGATCAGATGCGCCACAAGCAGCTTCCACTGTGGGCACCTGCATCTGGACAAGGGGAACGCGGTGGCACCTGGAAGCTTGGAGGTGCCAGGAACCGCAGAGTCCCAAAGAGGGTGTCACAGCCCTGGCTTGGGGAGCCCCTGGGGCTGGGCTCTCTGAAGGGCTGTGACACCCTCCCTGGGACTGCAGCTCTTCTCTCCTTCTTGTCACTTGCAACGTGGTGAGCGGGGGCATGTTTCAGCCCTGTTTGTGTTACAGCTCTTTCAGTCCTGCCATTTTGCAGGTTCCGAGTTCTTGTCCAATGTCCAGGAAGAATGAGGTACACGGACAACTAGAGGGTGAGCAAGGCAGAGAGGAGCATCATTGAGCGACAGAACAGCTCTCAGAAGACCCAAAGTGGGTAGCTCCTTTCCATAGACAGGTAGTCCCAATAAGTGTCCAGTTCTCTACAGAGGGGAGACCTGGAGTGGATAGCTCCTTTCCACAGGCAGGCCATCTCAACATCTGTCCAGCTCTGAGCAGACATAGCTGGGCCCGGATTCCACACAAATGAAGGTGACATTGACTTGACTCCTTTTCAGGTGATGTAAACCATATTTAGGATCAAATCCTTTACATTTGAGCTCAGAGATTGGAAGCTGCTTATTTCCTTTCCATATTTAGCCACTAAGTTATTCAGTGTCAGTAAGAAGAAATTTGGCTATCTTATAGCTTCCTACTGGGGTCCTTGTCTACTTGTATTTTTTCTCTGGATACTTTGCAACACTAGTCCTCTGTTAAACAAATACCTGTTTCATTAAAGAGTGTCTTGTGCTTTTTAGTCTTTTTCTCTTTCTTTTCAATTGGTTTAAATACACTGCTGGTGGGTCACTGTAGAAAAGAGTTTGGCGATTTCTCAAAGTACTTAAAACAGAATTACCATTCAACCCAGCAATCTCCTTACTGGGTATATACTCAAAGGAGTATTAATCATTCTACCAAAAGGACATATGCACTCATATGTTCATCGTAGCAGTATTCACAATAACAAAGACATGAAATCAACTTACATGCCCATCAACAGTGGACTGGATAAAGAAAATGTGATACATACACACTATGGAATACTATAGAGCCATGAAAAATAATTAAATCATGTCCTTTGTAGCAACAAAAGTACAGCCAAAGAGTATGGATGCAGGTGGAGGCCATTATCCAAAGCAAATTAATGCAGGAACAGAAAACCAAATACCACATGTTCTCACTTGTAAGTGGGAGCTAAATATTGAGTACACATGGACACAAAGAGGAGACTAATAGGCACCAGGGCCTACTGAGGGTGGAGAGTGGGAGGAGGGTGAGGGTTGGTAAACTATCTATCAAATACTATGCTTACCACCTGGGTGATGAAATCATTTGTACACCAAAACCCAATAACATGCGATTTACCCATGTAACAAACCTGCACATGTATCCCTGATCCTAAAATAAAAGTTGAAAGAGAAAAAAAATGGTTCAGTTGGCTGGCTGCTTTGGTAAGAAGTCAGATTAAAATAACATAATATCTCACTTTGTGGAGTTTTTTTAAAAAGGAATCTATGTTTTTTTTTTCAAAAATATATTGTGAAAAATTTCAAACATAAAGATTATAGTCCTTTGGGTATATACCCAGTAATGAGATGGCTGGGTCAAATGGTATTTCTAGTTCTAGATCCCTGAGGAATCGCCACACTGACTTCCACAATGGTTGAACTAGTTTACAGTCTCACCAACAGTGTAAAAGTGTTCCTATTTCTCTACATCCTCTCCAGCACCTGTTGTTTCCTGATTTTTTAATGATGGCCATTCTAACTGGTGTGAGATGGTATCTCACTGTGGTTTTGATTTGCATTTCTCTGATGGCCAGTGATGATGAGCATTTCTTCATGTGTTTTTTGGCTGCATAAATGTCTTCTTTTGAGAAGTGTCTGTTCATGTCCTTCGCCCACTTTTTGATGGGGTTGTTTGTTTTTTTCTTGTAAATTTGTTTGAGTTCATTGTAGATTCTGGATAGTAGCCCTTTGTCAGATGAGATTCAGTGGGAAGGACCCACACAACCTGCTTAGTGGAAATCTAATCGTGAAGAAATGGTTAGGCCAGTCCAACAAGAAGCATTCTAGGAGACAACTAGCTTGAATTCTTCAAAATATCAGTGTAACAAAATTATTTAGATAAAAGAGGGGACTGGAAAGACATAAAAATCACAAAAAGACATAAAAATCAAATGTCATGAATGATCCTTGGTTGTATTCTGAATTTAAAAAAAAAAAAGCTATGAAGCACATAACTAGGACAATTGAGAAAACGTGGAAAATGGACGATATACAAAATCACACTGTATCAATCCTTTCTTGGCTGTGATAATGGTATTGCAGTTATGTGGGAGAAAGTCCTTGTTCTTTTTTTTTTTTTTTTTGAGACGGAGTCTTGCTCTTTCACCCAGGCTGGAGTGCAGTGGCGCAATCTCGGCTCACTGCAAGCTCCGCCTCCCGGGTTCACGCCATTCTCCTGCCTCAGCCTCTCCGAGTAGCTGGGACTACAGGCGCCTGCCACCACGCCCGGCTAATTTTTTGTATTTTTTAGTAGAGACGGGGTTTCACCGTGGTCTCGATCTCCTGACCTTGTGATCCGCCCGCCTCGGCCTCCCAAAGTGCTGGGATTACAAGCGTGAGCCACCGCGCCCGGCCAAAGTCCTTGTTCTTAGGAGATTCACGTAAGTATTCAGGGATAAAGTGTTATAAATGATTCTGCAGAAATTTAAAAAAAAACATAAAGTTTAAAGAATTTTACAATGAATTTCCATATTCCAACACTTGGATTCTGTTATTAGTATTTTCCTATAGTTTTTATAACACATTTGACCATCTAGCCATTTATGTATCCATCCATTAATCCATCTTATTTTTTATGCATTTCAAATGGATTTTCAGACATTAGTACTCTCCCCTCTAAATGTATCAGCAGGGAGATCATTAACCATAGTAAAATTTGTTTACTGTGTTTCCTCTTTTGATATAATATTTACATATAAGGCAATGTGTTAATCTTAAATGTACATTTGTTGAGTTTTGACAGATGCATGTACCTATATAACCCAATCTATCAAGACGTAAAACATTATATCACCCCTGTAAGTCCTCTTATCTCCTTTCTGAGAAAATGTTGGTTCTTACCACTCCAGAGGCAAATAATATTCCAATATTTTTCTCTGCATATTACTTTTACTTGTTCTAAAATTTCATATATGCAGAGTAATGCAGTACATATTATTCCATTTGTGAACATAGTATAGAATATAATACAATAAAGAGTAGATACTGTTTTGTATAAGGCCTCTTTTCCTCAGCATGATTTTGAAATCTACCCAGGTTGTTGAGTTTATCAGTAATTTGTTCCTTTCTTCTGATGAATAGTGTTCTATTAACTGAGTATGCCACGGTTTGTTCGTTCTCCTGTTGATTGACCCCTGAACTGTATACAGTTTGGGCTATTACTAATATAACTTTTGTGAATGATATTTAAAGGTCTTACTGGAAACGTATGTTTTCATTTTTCCTGGCCAAACACTTGAGAGAATTGCTTTGTCACATGGTAGATATATTGTTAGTTTATTAAGAAACTGCCAGAACTTTTTCTGAAATGGTTATACCATTTTACACTCCAGCCAACAATGTATGAGAGTTCTGGTTGCTCACAACTTTGTCAACATACAGTTTTGTCATTCTTTTAATTTTAGCCATTCTCATGGATATGAAATAAAATCTCATTCTGTTAGTTGGCGTGTGTTTTTCAAAGAAAATTTATGTCTGGTTTGTAAGTGCATTGTAGCATTGCTTCTAGACTTCAGAAACTAGTACTAATCAACCTTGTGTTTTTCATCTGATATTCTGCTTTCACTTGTGTGGTTGGTAAAGAAGCCCTACGTAATAATCTCAGTCCCTCCAATATAGAAGATATTCATTTAGCAGGGTCCTTCAGGAAAAATGCTGCTAGGTTTTCTCAACACAGAGGTTTTTTTTTTTTTTTTTTCTTTTTTATCAGGTCCCAATGTCTTTTTTCAACCAGGACCAAATTGTTTCGTACTTGGTGTACATGCTTCTGACATGTTATTGGAGCCTTTTCCTGTTATAGCAATAAATGATATTTCATTCCCTATTTTTCATTACTGTCACTAATTTTGGGGGTGAGGTGAGAGTTGTATATGGTCATTTATTTCGGTATTTCCCTAGCTTTTCATAGGGAAATGTTTAAAAAGGAAAAAAAATCAACAGATTATATACAGTTTTTAAATTATGAAGCAACATTGCAAAAGGCTCATTAATTCTGAAATCCATTTTTATCATATGCTGGCAGTGAAAATGGAACTATCTGCAATCCATTTTTCCTCACTATATTAATGAGTTTTGGATAATTTTGTTTTATTGTAATCTCTAATTGAAATTTCACTCCAAGCAGGGTTTTTTATTGAAAATTATAATAAGCAGATTTTCCATGTAGTTGGTAGATTGGTTTCAAGGCTTTTTAATTTTTTTTCAAACAGAAACAATCAGTTTCTAAGCTATGACGTAACAAAAGCTCCTACCAGTTCTAATGTACTGAGAATACAATTGAAGTAGTGTATTCTCACCAGCTTGGGGAAAAACTAAGTAAATGTGCATTATAATATTAAATTTTCATTTTTAAAGCCAGAGATTGGAGTTTATGTCTAAAAGTTAATGTTCTGTTACAAAACATTCTGATATCTAAGCAGTTTTGAAAGGCCAACTGGTTGTCAATGCTTGTACTGAAAATGCATTATCCAAGATTCAACAAATTTATATGTATAGGCCCTGAAGCAACTCTAATGGATGTTTGAAAACATCTTGATTTTTCAAAAATAATCTGGTGGTGGATGGGCTGTCTTGAGGCCTGGCAGCAGGTATGAAGGTACCCCTTCCTGAGGACCCCTCTCCAAGACTTTGAACAGTGTATCAGTAATCTCTGAAGAAATTCAGTATTTATATACAGTTCATTGGATTTCTAGGCAACACCAAAATTATCAGAGAAGAATATATTAAATAGCCCAAGAGCCATTGTGAAGCATTTTTCTATAGCTTGGCAGTAAAACCAGAATTTTTTCCCATTTTTGCAACTTGGTGCTCCTTTAGATTCAATGATAGCACACAAACTACAAATTCATACAGAGAAAATCCTTAAGTTCATAAAAAGGAATAAATCTGAAAGTGTCTTCTGTATCATGGGAATAACAATGATTGATCTTTACAAAAGAGACTCGTGGAATTTTGTCTTTGGACAAGCTCTTTGGCAGATAGTAAGGAGATAGTCAGCTTTGCTAGGTGTGGCAGTGGTTTTTGTCTTTCACACTATGAGTGTGAAGTGAAGAAACTCAAGAAAATATCTTCAAGTGGCTATTCAATTTTTGATAACTGTTATATTCCCAAAATCACTAATAGTTTGCTGCTTTGGTTCTATAAGTCTTTAACCCATGAAATTGGACACATACTTGGACTCTGACATTACCAGTGGCTGCTAATCCTGATATAAGGCTTTAGCTACCTGAAGACCATCAGCCTCTAGATCTTTGCCCCAACTGTTTAAGCAGGATACAGTGTGCTGCTATTCACTTCAACACTTTAGAATGATCCAAAGCAATTGTGAGGTGGATTAATGATGAATCTACTAACATACCTGGAGTAACTCCAAAATATAGTTGTCAGGATAATATGAACTTAATAAAACCTGTGGACACCTTTGAGGAATTGAATGGGTTGTATAGTGAACAGTCTTGCTGTTCTCTAAAATAAGAATTTTCAAATAGTTGTAATCAAAATAAAATACTTGCATATTAAAACATAATCTAGTAACTGCTGAAAATAAGAACTTCTATATATAAAATTTAATCTTATTGGGTCCTTTATTCAATAGACTCTGCTTTCTAAGATTCCATCATTAGGAAAGCTATCTGATGTGCACACCCTGAATGGTGCTATACGAGTCTGCACACAAGGAACATCTAACTTGAATATCCACACACTAGGAATACAAAAAATAACCCTATGTTTTCACCTATTTTATAGTGCTGGGTTAATATATGATGATTTTATAGACCTACACTTCAGGGTGTGAGGTGGCAGCAAAGAGAAATTCACTGGACACTTCATAGCTGCTTCCTAGAAGAATGGAACCAGCTAAAAGCAAGGATACTCCTGTTACTAAGACCTCCAAGAGCAAGTGTAGATTCAGATGAACTGGATCTGTAGGGAAAAACAGACTGGGCTTACCAAGCTAGCACCATATGTTTGAAAGCACAATGGATTGCAGCAGGACTTCAGAGAAGTTGAAGGTGATAAAAAGACATATGAAACCCTAAGGAAGTTCTCAAATAAACATGCACAGAATTACATATAATTATATATTTTGCTATAACTAAATTAATGGTAGCAGTCAAACAAGTTTGGATTTCTAAAGAAAACTCAGAGGACCCAAAATAACAAGGTTTGCCCACCTACAGTTTATTTTGGGGAAAGGATATAATAAGTCAAAAGTCTTAGAGTCAGGATACATGTCACAGCCACAGGCTGACTTACAACAAGAGGTTACAAAGTTTGGAGGAGGCTCCAATTGTCCCCCTCTGCAAGGCCCTCAATGGCCATGCTGTGTCGCTTGGATTGGAAACCACCAACATGGAGCCAGTACCATTGACCAGCAGTCAGTACCATGCAGATGCATCTCATACATCAGTGAAACATCTCGGGCAAATTCCAGACTTGTTAGAATTAACCCTCAGAACACAATAACTGAGAACACTCTTTTAAAAATATCCATTATTTTATTCCACTGCACCATCCATTAAAACCAAGCTTCAGTCTTCCATCTTAGTGGCCTTTCAGAGCAGGCTCCTGTGCCACTGCCATCTCATATTATATTATCATATTATTTTTTCATTTGCTTACTTTTCAAAGTATCTTTTTCTAATCCTTCCCAAATAGGCCAAGAGTTCTGTAAAATGTTTTTCAATATTATTTTCTATATAGGCAAACGTATCAGATAATTTCCTATCCCCACCACTTATTATTATTACCACTGTTATCCTGTACTGAACTTTCTGTTTACTGATTTCTTTCTTGCTTATCTTGCTAATACAGTTTCCTGGAAAAGACAGCATGTGAGAAAAGTAGTATGACTGTTTTCATTCTTAATAGATTGTTGGCTGAATATAGTTTGAAATAACTGTCCCTCAGACATTTTGTTTCATTTTCTTCTAGCTTCCCTTATATGTATTGAGAAATTAATTGCTGTCCTATAGGAAAATTTTTCTTTTTTTTACTTTTGTCAAATTGCTTTGGCTACTACCACCAAAGCAATATTAATTAATTGTACTGGCCTTGAGCACCCTTTTCCTTGTACATAACTCTTGGTGGAATGCTTTTAGATTTCCTTGTTGATAATAAAATCAACTTTTTTCTCACAGAGATGCTTTACTAATTACTAATTTCACCAATAATGCAATAGAATTGGTAATCCCATTTACTATGGCTAATTTTTACATCTATGCTGTGACTTCTATCTGTTCTAATTTCTCTGAGACCTCACTCTCTTACTTTGTTTACCATTTGGATTTTTAACCTTTTCCTCTGTAAACCAGTAGAGTTTTAAAACATTCAATTTTCTCATAAAGTTCCTTGTTCTCATGATATTCTCCATATCTCTTTCTTGAACACATTACATATATTTGCAAGTCTCTGCTTCAAAATATTCATTTAATTTTATTTAACTGCATTTTAGTTTCCATTCACACTTCTGTCACCACTCTTGACAAGGACATTGACAGCCATCTTGATAAAGCCAGTGGATTTTTTCACACCTTATTTTATTTGATAAAACATATGCATTCAAAAATGTTGACAACCTTCTTTTCCTTTCAAAACTCTTCTTTGGCTTTTATCACATATTATCCTGTTTCTTTTTACATTTCTGGCAGTTCCTTTTTTTCTTCTTGTGAATAGATTTTATGTTGTTCATACCTTGAATATTGGAGTTCTTTGGGTTTCAGATCTAAGCTTTTTCTTTTGCTTGGTAGACCACACTCTCTCTGGGCAGTTTCACTACTCTTAGAACTTCAATAGCCAACTGATATACAGCTAACATATAAGCGACATTTTATTGATGTTTACCTCCAGACTAGGGCTTTCTCTTCATCTTCAAGCACAAGAAGCCAACTGCCTTATAGATATTTGCCACTGAATGTCCCATCAGAACCCTAAACTGATTTTATCCAGATTATAAGGTTATCTTTACTACCAGAACTCCTCCTCACACTGTATCTCTCTCTGTTATTGAATAAGTTCAGTTGCCCCAATAATAAAAATTATATACTTTGCTTAACTGCTTTCTCCACTTTATGCCCAGCTTTCAATAAATCACCTAGACTATTGAATGTACATTTTTAATGTGTTTATAAATCTGATTTCCTTTACTTAATATTTACTGCTTAGAAGAAACAAATATCCTTCCTACAAGTCCCTCCCACGAGTCAATTACTCATGCTCAGATTCCATCTGAGTTTTTAACCTCTTCTTGAAAACTTTCCTGGCTTACGTTGCTCTCTTGTTTTCTTAACCACCACAGACCTCTGCATATAATTACAGTGTATTGCATGATATGGTAATTATTGACTGTTTTTATCTTCTATTAGATTATAAACTTTGTAAATAACTAAGTCTTTCTTGTTAGTCATTAAAAAAGTAGCACCTAGCAAAATGACAGGTGTAATGTGCTAAATAAAAATAACTCAAATTAATTAAAGATGTCTTAGATAATTGAATCTTGTGGATACTCTTCAGTGCCAAAGATTATCTCACCAAGACAGGCAGACAGATTTCCTTAAAAATTTTCCTCAGATGCCAGAGCAGTGGCTCATGCCTGTCATCCCTGCACATTGGGAAGCTGAGGCAGGAGGATCACTTGAGTCCAAGAGTTGAGAACACCACCCTGAGCAACATAGTGAAACCCTGTCTCTACAAAAAAAATTTAAAAAATTAGCCAGGTGTGGTGGCACGTGCCTTTAGTCCCAGCAACTCAGGAGGCTGAGGTGGGAGGATCACTTGAGCGCAGGAACTCAAGGCTGCAATGAGCCATGATCACACCACTGCATTCCAGCCTGGGCAACTGGAATGAATGACAGAGCCAGACCTTGTCTCAAAAAAAATCCTCTGAGGAATAAAAACCAAAGATGAAGAGGAAAAAATTTTAATATTACTGAAAACTCGTTGGCCAGTGTATATATTTTTTTTCTTTTTGAGATACGGTCTTGCTCTGTTGCCCAGGCTGGAGTGCAGTGGCACAAATACAGCTCACTGCAGCCTGGAACTTCTGGGCTCATGTGATCCTCTTGCCTTGGCCTACCAAAGTGCTGGGATTACAGGTGCAAGCCACTACTCCCAGCCCAATGTATATTTTAAGAGTTATTTTTGTTTAATCATAAATCTATAGGAAATTTTTGTTTTATAATTAAGGTACATTCAATATCAGTGTGGCCTTTTGGACAAGAACCGCTACTGAGAGTTAAAGAACAGCAAACTCATCTTCAATTTTGGCAAGTTGAGATGTTGAATTTTATTATATATAAAACTGGATGTGAAGAAATCGTATCCATTCCAAAAGTGCTATTCTTGGGCATCGATAATGACTGGTTGCCTTTATTGAAGTTGAAATATGACTGATTAATTGATATTTCAGAGCATGCATGTGTATGGTAGGTTACATTGATGTTCTGAATTTTACCACTGCCTATATCCACGTACTTTGCAATGTTCTTTGTAGTCTCCCTCCTCTAACCTTACTTTGGCCAATGGAATCCTAGTATATGTGACGTATTCAGAGACTTGAAATAAGCTTTCACTTTAGCTTATGTACTCTCCTGTGCCTCTGTCATTACCATGAAAACATTTCTGACCTAGTCTACTGGAGGATGGTAAACATTTGGGCAGAGTCAAGTCACCCCAGTCACCCAAGCTAAACCAACCTAAATCAGTTGATGGTCAGTTCACCCCAGAACATGTAAGTGAACCCAGTCAATTAGGCAGAAATGCTTAGCCAACTTCCAGCTGAGCACACGAGCAATAACTGCTTACCATCATATATAGCCAAGGTTTTTGTAGTTGTTTATTATCCAGTAAAAGATAACCGGTACATTACAATATTTTTGTTTTCAGAGTTCATTCGCTATCGTTTCTGAAGAAACATTGAAAAGTTGCTTTCATGTTAGTAGCAATATGAAATCAATTTCTTTAAATAGTGGAACAAAGTGATAAAAGTATCCTGTCAATAAGCCATAAAAAATAGAAATTCAAGGAGTACTTAATAGTACAGAGTTTCTCTTTGAACATATTTAGCATCTCTCTTTCACTACTATGACTCTAAAGCCAGTGTCACGTGGCAGAGACAAGGCTACCTGTTAAACGCATCATTTCTTCTTTCTGGAAACAGAAGACTTCATTTACTAGCTTTTGTTGCAGTTTGGCTAGGGTCATGTACTTGAATTTTACAAATAAGTATATGAGAGAAACGCTATATTTTTTCATAGTCCAAGACAGTTTAGGGATGGATATTTGTTCTTCATGCTATCTGTCCCTCATGTATAGCTGAAAGTGAATAAATTTTAGCAGAGGGGTTTATTACCAACAAGAAGCCTAGATTTACAATATACCTTTAGGGGAAAATCACCAAGCAGAACCACTGGATCGGAATTGACTGTGACATGAACAAGAAAAAACCTTTGATCTATTTGTGTATTGTGGTAGGTAATATTAACTATCCTGAGTAATACACAGTTACATTCTCAAAATTGTTTAAATATGTGCAGGTAAACATTCTAGATGTAATATTGTATTAATTATCTATTGCTGGATAACCAATTTACCCCAAAACTTAGTGACTTTAAACAATAGTATTAGTCATTTCACAGTTTCTATAGGTAAAAAATAAAGAGTGGCTTAAGTGTAGGGCTCTGGCTCAGGATCTTTCATGAGGTTGGCTGACTTCAGTTTCTTTTCATATGGGTCTCATCATAGGCTACTCTGAGTGTCCTCACAACAAAGCAGCTGCTTCCCCATAGCAAATTATTCAAGAGAGCAAATACAAGGATTTTTATAATCTAATCTCAAAAGTGACATATCATTAATTCTATTATATTCTATTAGTCACACAATGCAACCCTGTTACAATATGGGCATGAATACCAAAGGAAGGGGGTCACTGGGGGCCATCTGAGAGTCTAGCTACCACAAATACAGTAGAAAATGGAGAGGCCTGACATAACCTGGTGAGTGCATGCCCTAGTAGACTAATTCTATTTCAACTTGTAGAACACTATATGAGTGCAAAAAGCAAGTCTGCTGGTCTAATTACAACTGAAAGGAAGCATTATTTTTAAAATGCTGTATGTATGAAGGGAAAGGTGTATATAAAGATGTTTCCATGAAAGGGAAAATGATAAGCTTTTGGAATACGTATTATTCTCAGGTTATAACAAGAAGAAGAAAAGGAAAATGTCTTTTTCTATCTTTGAATTAAAATGATAAGATCCTTTTTTTCAGTTAGTGTTAATGGGCAGGTGTTACAATTGTCTGTTTTCAAGCTGGAGTTCACATAAAAATAGTGGATCATCAAAAAGGAAGCATCATGGATTTAATTTGGTATTATGAATAAGTACTTCAAATTTCAGTAATGGCACATTGTCTGTCAATAATGGCAGAAGAGCTATTCAATATGAGAGAAATGTTTAGATGTCTAAAATATAACTGTTTATGTACAAATTAGTGTAGATTGTTTTAGAAATCCATATGGAGTATGAATTTTATGCCCATTAAACATATCATATTGACTCTACTTTCAATTTTCATTAACAATTTATGGGTCATCATTATGGACAGTATGGTAATTGGTCAGAATACTGATCAAAGAGTTTGACCTAGCCTTGCTGATTCTATTATTGGCTGTGCAATATTTGACAATCGGAAGCTCATCAGTTGTTAAATGAGGATAATGATGCATGCCTCGAAGGAGTTTTGGAATGATAAAAGAAAGGAGCAATAAATTTGCAAAACTCCAGATCATAAAAACACTACACAAATGTTGGTTATTGTCACTCATCTCTATCCTGTACTGTAATACAATTTCTCTCCTTTTATGCTATAGTCTCCTTTCTTTCTACCAGATTGTCCACTGTCACTGCTCCTGCTGTCATAGTACCAGTCTCTAACAGTTTATTCCTTACAGCCTTCTTATGGTTTAATGTTTCTGATGTACTAGGCACTGAAAATCAAAATAAAACAACCAAAAGAAAACTAACCAAGCAGCTTGAGATGTTTGTATTCAACATAGAAGATTTTATTTTAAAGACTTTGTTGTAAAATAAGTGGCAGAAATAGTGAACTAAAGTGGTAGCATTATTTGGAATGTTCTAGATCATTTACTATTTATTTCCTGGTTTGCAGTGACTTCCAGAAAGATGAAATCTTAGAATCGTGAAACAAGAATAAATGAAATGAAGTGTTACAGTATTGTGGATATGTGCACATGATGTATAAATATATACATGTTATTTCATATATATGTCATATATACATATATGTATCTATAATGTGTGTATATGTACACACATATATGTATATATGACACATATATGTATATGCCATATATATGTATATGTATATATGGCATATACATATGCACTTATATGACATATACATATGTGTATATATATATATATCTCACAGCTCTTCCCTAGCACATGGAGCTTGCTTACTATTTCTGATATCTAATGCCTTATCTCAAATCATTCTCCTACCTAGAATGCTCTCAGGAAAAATAAAATACAGTTTTATTTGTAAAATAATTCTATGCACTGCCTCACTAAAGGAACAGAATAACAATATTACTGTCATTAATAATAGACTGAAATATAGAATATGTTTAATAAATATTCAACAAGGTAATTACTATGATGTAGGTATTTTTGAAGTCCTTTCATTGTCTCCTTTAGCTCGTGAGCATAATAGTATCAGAGAAAGTCATATGTACACTGCCTCATACTTGCTGATTTTCTTGAATGTCTCCCACTCTAGTCTATTAATGCCTTTACAGCACAAATGATATCTTTGTTCTCCTTGTATCTCAAATAACTAGCATAAGAGTGATATTTAATAGTTGTACATAAATTTTTTAATGGATAAATAAAAAGGAAACAAAGAGGAGGGCAACTAATACAGCCAAAAGTGGTCAGGGAAAATTTCACATACAGCATTGAAATTTAGTGCAGTGCTCTCTCTCTCTCTCTCTCTGACACATACACACTGCCTGCTTTTCTTTCGTTGGGTTTGCCTTTTTAATTTTTTCCAATTTTAGTCATAATTTGCAAACCATTGAAGCTATCCATTGTAAATTTTCAATTTCATGGCTTTTAGTAAATCCATGCAGTTCTGAATATATCACCACAACACAGTTTTCCATAATCCACTTCCATCACACCAAAAAGTTTCTATGTTCCCATTTGTAGTCTATCCACACTTCCACACCCAGCCCCAGGCAGGCACTCATCTATTAATACTTTCTGTGTGTATATACTTTGTATCCCTAAAAAAGTTCATGTCAATTTAAAATACAATATATAATCTTTTGTGACTGGCTTCTATCACTTAGCATCAGGATTTCAAGGTTTATCCATGCTATAGCCTGTAACACGACCTCTTTACCCTTTTTGTCTAACAGTATTTTATTGTATGGATGTACCACATTTTGTTTATACAGTCACCTTATCATTGCAGGTCTACCCTTTTATGAGAGTTTAGCCTTTCTTTGAGCTCTGCTAGTTTTAGGAATAATTCCTGGGCCTGGGTGCTCTCCAGCTGAATCAGAGAGACTTTATAAACTACCTAGGAGGCTTCCTGGTTTTCACACTTAGCTTTTAATTGTCAATTAATCACCATAAGCCTTTTTTTAACTTTTTCCGTAATTATCAATTGTATCTAATCTACCTAATTCTACAGTCATTATAGTAACTATTCCTCTCATTTTTCTCAAATGCCTGATACATCATCACACCTACTAGTACAGTTCCTTTCATTAGAATACCGCCTGAGTTTTCCACAGCAAGAGTTGTATATATTTCACCCCTATCTTGCTCCAGGGTATATGTGTGCTTTATCCTTGTTGCCAGCTGACAAGTTGAACATACTATCTTAGTATCTGCTTTCTCTAAGCACACCTATTCCCAACTATCAAAGGTGATGTTCTACAAGAATCAGAATATAACATGAAAAGTAGTGTGTAGAAAGTTCCTATGGAGTTACCGTGGCACCAACATCTGTCGGAAGGAAGGGGAGGAAGCAGGGCTTGACAGAAGGGGAGGTCGTCCTTTGACGCATTGTCAGTGAAAGCTTCATACATTTAAATAGGGAGCTCTGAAGCTAGGATTGTTCTACAGAGTTGTCTGGAGTTGGGGCAAAGGAGGTAGGCCTTCATACCCCTGTATTGATTGATGTGAGTGACTTTGAGCAAGCTAATTCCTTCAACAGGCAATTCTTTTTTATTATTATTATACTTTAAGTTTTAGGGTACATGTGCACAACGTGCAGGTTAGTTACATATATATACATGTGCCATGTTGGTGTGCTGCACCCAGTAACTCGTCATTTAACATTAGGTATATCTCCAAATGCTATCCCTCCCTCCTCCCCCCACCCCACAACAGGCCCCGGTGTGTGATGTTACCCTTCCTTTGTCCATGTGTTCTCATTGTTTAGTTCCCACCTATGAGTGAGAACATGCGGTGTTTGGTTTTTTGTCCTTGTGATAGTTTGCTGAGAATGATGGTTTCCAGTTTCATCCATGTTCCTACAAAGGACATGAACTCATCATTTTTTATGGCTGCATATATTCCATGGTGTATATGTGCCACATTTTCTTAATCAAGTCTGTCATTGTTGAACATTTGGGTTGGTTCCAAGTCTTTGCTATTATGAATAGAGCCGCAATAAACATACGTGTGCATATATCTTTATAGCAGCATGATTTATAAACAGGCAATTCTTAAAGAGGGCTGATAGGTTAAGGCTGTCTATTGGCCCCACTTGTGGCAGCTGGGGAAATAAACCCTTCCGTCCTGAGGGGGGATCCAGGAGGTATATCACAGCATCCGCTATGTAGAGCCAAAAGGATTTTTTGACTGATGGTATGAGGTATGTGAAGGAAATTGAGGCATCAAGGATGACTCCAAGGATATTGGCCTGAGCAACAGAAGGATATAGTTGCTGTTTACTGAGATGGCAGAGGCTATAAGTGAAGCGTTTTTGAAGGGGATTTCGGGATTTCAGTTTGGGTCCTGCTATTTGTGAGATGTTGATTAAACATCCAAGTAGAGACGTCAAAATGACAGTTGGATATATAAGCCTGTCAGAGACTCAAGGTGATTTTATTAATAACTGCCAGGATTTTTTTACTGCACTTTCCAAGTTCTTGTGTTGTTGTTTTGGTTTGGTTTTCTGGTGACCTTTGGAAATATTTTCAATCAACTTCCTTAATATGAATACCTAGTTATGCTATTTACTGAAATCTTGGAAATCTAAGAATAACTTCTAATTTTTGGTTTCCTCACTTCAACGACAACTTAAGTATATATCAACGTCTATGAAACAATGAACTGTTCTTACATACTGCTATCGTTTTCATGAACATATATTTATGATATTTCTAGACTTTTTCTCTTCATTTTCAGCTTTAACGTATTCTCATAGAATCAATCCATGATTTAATTATCGTTTGTTGACTCATCCTTGAACATAATCAACAGAAAAAAAAACCTATGCCCACTGTTTGAAGACACTCAAAATAAGTTGATTGGCTTTAGTTGTTTTTCAATCATTCAGGCCTATAAGAAGTTATTTTCTTAAGATGGAGCATATACTGATATGTTAAAAGCTTAATAGTATTCTTGGTTAGTATTTTTCCCAATTATGCCGATTTGCTTTGGATGCCTAATATCGGAACAGCTGTTAACATATTTTTGTCTCAATAATCTCTGTTTTTGTAAGAGATCATATGAAATACTTTCTGTTTTAGAATATGTTTTTTTCTTATTTTTGGTTGCAGGCACTACTTTTGTTTGGCTATTTGGAGTAAGATTAGCAAAGCTTTCAGACACTCAAATGTCTTAATATCAAGCTAGATTTTTTGATTTGTGTATTAAAGTTGAATAGAATTTTATCACATGCATTTCAAGTAATAAAGAAGGGTAAGTCTAAAATAATAATGCCACAGATGGTTATGTACAAGGAAATTGGTAATCTGAGGGAGTGCATGGACAGAAATAGTGACCTACTTTTATACCTAATTCCATATTTATACATATTTATAAAATATATTCTTGAAAATATATTTGGCTTTAGAGTCTCACAATTTTTTTTTTTGAGACATAGTCTCACTGTGTCGCCCAGGCTGGAGTGCCATGGTGTGATCTTGGCTCACTGAAGCCACCACCTCCCGAGTTCAAGCGATTGCTGCCTCAGCCTCCTGAGTAGCTGGGATTAGAGGCCCGCACCACCATACCCAGCTAATTGTTTTTGTATTTTTAGTAGAGATGGGGTTTCGCCATGTTGGCCAGGCTGGTTTCAAACTGCTGAACTCAAGTGGTCCACCTGCCTCAGCCTTCCAAAGTGCTGGAATTACAGGCATGAGCCACCGTGCCCGGCCAGGTTCCCACAAATTCTTTACTCTTGCCCTGTAACACTAGCAAGGGACTAAAGATTTGCATGTTCTAAACATTCTTTCATGCATATTTCTACTGTTGATTTTAGCAACAATAATAAAATCCCACAAATTTGTAGACAGAATCTAGTATTATGAAAGATTACAGCCAATAATTATATTTCATCTATTCCTAAAAGCTTAACTCCTGTGGTCCTCTCTTGGAAATGTGTATTTGATGAAACTTCAGTAACAAGACCATGAATTAAATTTGGAAGGGGAACTACATCTTTAAGAAGGTGTTGCTTTTCTGAAGTCAATAATGGCAGCTAAATTAGACTAGAACCCTGGTGCCTTGAACACAAATCCAGACTTATTCCCAATGTACCTCATGCACAAAATTCAAGCCTTCAATCTAACATTTATTTTCTATTGTGAATATTGATTTCCTGAGGGGAAAAATGAAATGTGCTGTTGTGGTCCAGTGTGCTTTATTGACTAAATAAACTATAATTGATTAAGAAGACTTGTGTACTACTCTTTATATTACTACAAATGTATTCAATAAAGCTTCTTCAGTGATGGCTGATTGCAACTACATATATTAATAAACAGTACTACTAATGTACAAACAGTTATTACAGATTTATCTGGTTTATAGGCTTACCTTGGCCCAAATAAAACCTTCATTGTATTTTATAGTACTTCATGAGGAGCTTTCTAATTAAGCTCATGTTTAAGTGAGAAAAAGCATTACAATAAAATACAGTTCCTCAATCCTTCAGTTTTTGCTGACTGCGTTGAGAATTACAGAAGCCAAAGAAAGTTGTAAAATATATTTCTGAGTTATATGTATAGTTATAGTTATATCATCTAAGTTATAAATGATACAGTTGTTAAATATTTTTCTAAAAATACATCCTGGTCAAGTTTAAAATATTTTTCATCCCACTGAAGGTATGGAACACTAAAAATCTATTAGATTCCACCCAAAATTTCTTATCCTCACATTTATTTAATATTAGCTTAGTTAATTTTTTCACATATTGATTACTATCTGCAACTTCCCTATAATTTATTTTATTTTGATATGCTAAATTCACCATTCTTGACTACCAACAAAATTAATCTAGGGTGAACACATTTTTGAGACGGATATGACTAGTCACTAAATGCAGAAAAACATGAATTCCCTTACGGTTTTCCTAGTGTCCACTGACAATACCCACTGGATTAGTAGAAAAACTTCATGGATAAATGATTTGTTAACCTATGCAGCCTTGACTGTTGCCTTTTATTTTATCTCCTCAATAGCTGTATTAAATACAGAAGAAGGGATATCCTAAGGAAGCAGCAAAATAAAGTATATATTGATGTTACATATTTCAAACAAGAGCCTGAATATAACAATCACGGTAAATTGCATTGCTGTCATAAACTATATATCAGATTTGCATTGTAAAACAAAGCAAGGTATACAAACCTTCTTAACTCAACCAGTATGCATTGCAAAGACTCCTACTGAAATGCGTGGTTCAGGTATATCCATTTCATTGGACAATGCCATTAACCAACAGTGCATGATTGACATTTTAGAACACTTCGGCCAACAGCAGAATACATATTTCCACAGGAAACATATACAAAAACAGGCCATATTCTGAGCCACAGAACTAACCTAAAAAATGTAACAGATTTGAAATCATACAAAGTGTATTCTTTGATCAAAATGGAATCAAACCAGAAGTCAATAATAGAAAGAAAACAGGAAACTCTCCAAACACTTACAAATTAAATAACATACTTCTCAATATTGCATAGGTCAAAGAAGATATCTTGAGGGAAGTAAAAAAAATACATAAAACTGAATGAAATAAAAATGCAAGATATCAGCGTTTGTGGGACACATCTAAAGTAGTGCTGAGAGTGAAATTTATATTACTAAATGCTTTCATTACAAAAAAAGGAAGTCTTAAGTCAACAATTCAAGCACCCACCCCAAGAAACTAGGAAAAAAATGAATCCAAAGTTATCAGAAAGGAGATAATAAAGATATGAGCAGAAATAAATTAAATTGAAAACACAAAAAAGTAGTGAAATCAATAACTGGTTTTCTGAAAAGATTATTCAAATTTACAAACCTCTAACAAGACTGACAACCATAAAATAGAGTGGACAAAACTTAGTAATATCAGGAATAAAACAGTAGATATCATTACAGATGGAGTAGGGGTATATGAGGAATAATGAACACAATTTATGCAAGATCTGCATGTAGGAAACTACAAGACCCTGAAAAAAGAAATAAAAGAAGATCTGGGTAAAAGGAGAGACATATTATGTTCATGGTTTGAAAGATTGACCATACACAGTAAAGATGTCTATTCTCCCCAGATTGAACTATAGGTTTAATGCAACTGAGTTTATAGTTATTTCAAACAAAATGAAGCAAAACGCCGGCCCATAGACGTTAAGTTTACCAGTGTCCCTCATATTGCCATATCTAATGGATCTTTTTTATTTTTTCCTTAACTTCTGCATGCTAACTATTAAATTATCATCTGCTACAGTCATGTTAAACAAATGTCGTTTCTTAAATGTACTATTTTGTTTTCTCAGAATTTTTCCTTTAGTTTCATTTTCTCCTGATTTCTGATTTAGATTTCATTCATTCCTTCATCCAACAAATGTCTTGTTTTGCAGGTATTTTATTATGCAGTTAATGGACAAAGATTTATAGCAACATCCCTCTTAAGTTCCTCTCTGTAATTCATGTATTGGTTACAGAGTAATAGGAAATTCACTTATATATTTAGTCTTATTTACTTATAAACACAGCAAATTCTTCTACTATTTTTTGTTTCACATTATTAAGGCCAATGAGTAACAAATGTAATTGGCAAATAAGTGTAATTCGATTCTTTGTTTAACAAACATGCACGGAATAAGCCACTGTGTACCATAATGTTTGAAATGCATTGAAAACATTTATCTGATTTGTGTTTTTATAAAATTTAAGATGGAATATGGCCCTGGTTTTTAGAACTCTTTTTCTGACTTTGCTAGACACAAAGAATAAACATTATATGCTTATAATACTTTAAACATTTGTACATCTGGACAAATATAATTTTAGTAGTACAGTTGCTCCAAAAAGCCATGTTGTGCATCAAATGACTTCATTTGAGCAAGAAATTTGAATGAAAAATATGCTTAACTTATATTATTTTTCGTCCTTGTGAATACTAAAGAATATAGACCCATGTTTGTTACAGAATATAATTTTGAGCAGCTCTAGAATACACTTTTTATCTAGAACATATTTTTTGCAGTTCTAGAAAGTGTTAATTTCTAAAGTTTTGATATTTTAAGGTTCTTGAAAATATTTTAATCAAGTGATAGCAGAAAAGATTGACAAAATCATAAAATGGTTTTATCTGTAGCTAAAATTATTCTCTAATCAGAAGACTCATCAAAATAGCATGCTGATTTCTCAGTATCATTTATCATTTCAACTAGAGAAGGCCATTTGCACTGAACATGAGAGAGCAGAAACATCTTCAAATGAACCTCCTAAATTTACTGACTAGAAATACATATGAGAGACAAAATACCATAATATTATTCAACTAGTATTTTGTTTTTCTAATATATTAGAAATGCATTTTTTTCCTTCTGTCCTATACGTTTTTGCTACAATTATATTGGTTTTGTTTTACTTTTTTTTGTCTGTTGTTTACTTCAAATGATATTTTCTAGGGTGTAGTCAGAGCTATCACTGATATTTCATACCTACTGGGAGGTAGCTTTAAGTTCCTATTTAAGATTTCACTCAGTTCACTATCTTCCTAGCTTTTTTTATGAGTGACTGATATCTATTTTGGGTATTTGGGTATGAGGACAGATTTCTCAGTTATTGTTTTTAGTTATAGTTAGATAAAGCTATACAGCAATATTTTGAAGGCAGATCATGACAATGTAGATATTAATATAAATGAAATGAATTACATTTTGTGAAATAAACAGTATTGTGATTTTTAAATTTATATTGTGTGTGTTTCTAATATTTGGATTTCTAATGCAATAATAAGAATAAAGAATGGAAAAATAAATATGAAACATCAATAATGTCCACTGCTTTCCTACTCCAAGTTACTTTTGCAAATGAACAATCAAATCCCTGAATCTTTATGTACCAACTTCAGGTGCTCATTTATATTTAACACTGAAGAATTTTATTTTTCAATTGAATCTAGATAGTCTTTCAAAAAAGCTGTAAGACTTTTCAGTGGGCTAACAGGTTTGCTAAAAATAGTAATTGTACTGAGTGAAGTGACTTATGCCTATAGTCCCAGCACCTTGGTAGGTTGAGGCAGAGGATGGCTTGAGCTCAAGAATTTGAGGCTGTAGTGCACTATAATTGCGCCTATGAATAGCTGCTGTATTCCAGCCCAGGCAACATAGCAAGACCCCATCTCAAAAAAATGGTAAGTCCACATTTGTCTACTTTTCCAAAATATTTGGAAAATCCATTTGTCTATATTCATTTAGACGACCCTACTGCAGACATTTAACAACCTCTAAAACTCGATATTGTCAAGTTTAAAATAAGTGACTCTTGATATATAGGTAACTCACTTTTCATCATCACAACACAAACTCAGTTACCATCCCTTTCCAAAAGTTACCAAGGCAAATTTGATTGTGATAGTCTAGATTTGAATAATTTGAGACAGCTTGTGTTGTAGCAACATGATTGCATATAAATGATAGGTCGTAGGAATGATCCGTTTTTATTTTATTATCAATACCAAGTAATATAAAATGTTAAAGAAATGCACAGTTAATATTTTTCTAATAATCTGCCATAGTCATCTATTTTCCAGTCTCTAAAGACAAATATTATACATATGTGGGTGGATACATGCACACACATACGCTTAAACTTAGTGTATTTTACTGCACATTATAAAGAGCATATAAAATTATGAATTAAAAATTTCACTCATAGTTGGGAATTGAACAATGAGAACTCATGGGCACAGGAAGGGGAACATCACACTCTGGGGACTGTTGTGGGGTGCGGGGAGGGGGGAGGGACAGCATTAGGAGATATACCTAATGCTAAATGACGAGTTAATGGGTGCAGCAAAACAACATGGCACATGGATTCATATGTGACAAACCTGCACATTGTGCACATGTACCCTAAAACCTAAAGTATAAAATAAAATAAAATAAAATCACACATCACTGCAAGTATCTTTAGCTTCTTTCACCCAAGGTGTGGTGATTAACATTGTCTGCATAGACCTGTAATGGAGAAAATTCCATAGCAGCATGTGAAACCCATTGAGTCTTTCTCTTTTTTAAAATTTTTTATTCTTTTCCGTAAAATGTATGGACATAAGGTTTTGATCATTTCCAAGCTGTTGGAAATGTGGGTTGATTTTTGCTGTTAAATCAATATAAAATTAAATAACATTATACAGAGTTCTTTCCATAGCTTTCAAATTGGGCTATGGAGTAATTTCCTACAAAAAAATTGAAAAGTCAGAGTCTCTGGAGTTTACATATTCTTGGATATTGAAACACTGACCTCCAGAAATGTTTGACTTACTTAGGCACTTACTAGTAGTTTTTAAATGGGCTGTTTTCCCACATCTTTACCAAATCAATTTTATTTATCTTTATACTTTTTTTAACCAATCTGTTGGTTGAAAAAATGTTATTTGCATTTCTTTATTTAGAAGTTTTTAGCCATTTGTATTTATCTTTTTTAATTGCTTGATTATAAACTTTGCACATTATTACTATTTGTTAGCTTGTGTGTTTTACACACATGCACATGTGTGTGTGCACACTTGTACGTACACACACACACACCACTCTTACATTTGAAATTGCTCAGACTTTTAAAACACATTTACATAATAGTGTTGTTAATCGGGGCTCTAAAGTTTTTCTAAATTTTCATGGAATTATTCTAGTGCTTTTTTTAAGGGTAATGCTTTCCTTGGTTTGCAGTATATACACAATTATTTTTTAAAATCAGTGTTGAATATTATTTTTTGTGTGTTTTTAATGTAAAGCAGTAATCATAAATTTTTCCCCTGAGGTATTTAAACTACATATGTGCATACATTTTTATTAAAATTGCTAATTTTGAATCATCCTTGTATTCTTATCACTAGTTACTCATACTATAAGTATTTACTGTGTTTCTAAAATGTAGCAGGCATTTTCCCAGGTGCCAGAGACTCAAACTTAAAGTTATGTAGTTACTTTAAAATATCTATGTCTTCTCTTTTCTAATACTTGATTTCTTACCTAGGTATTCACATTAGTAAATTTTACTAGTTTAATTTTTCTTATCAGTATTGTTCTGACATCATAATGTTTAAGTATCACCTTGATGATTGCTTTAGAAAATTTTACATTGCATTGGAATTAACTTCATGGTTTGAAATCACTTGCACAGAAACTATCTGGGCCTTTTAATTTTTAGTGAGGTATTTTCTTAATATTTTAAAAACAATTTACATGCAATTACTGCCTTGCTCAGATTTTCCATTTCTTCTGGGATTAATTTCAGGAATTTATGTTATTTTTAGAATACAATACATGTAATCCTGAATTTCAAATAATTTTATACAGTTATTCTAAAGAACTTTGATAGATGTCTTTTAATTTCCATTCTATCACTTTTCCCTTCCTCATTTCTAATTTTGGTAGCATAGTATTTTATCATTATTCATATATTAATCTAGTATCATTTATATATTTAAAAATGTATAAAATAACTAGGTGTGAATTTTTTTATTACTTTATTTTTTAGAGATAAGGTCTTGCTGTGTTTCCCAGGCTGGAGTGCAGTGACAGAATCGTAGCTCACTACAGCCTGGATCTCCAGAGCTCAAGGGTTCCTCTCACCCCAGCCTCTGGAGTAGCTAGGACTACAGGCTTGCGATGCCATGCATGGCAATTTTTTTATCTTTTAGTAGAGATGGGGTCTCATTTTGTTGCCCAGGCTGGTCTGAAACTCCTGGCCTCAAATAATCTTCCCACTGCAACCTCCCAAAGTATTAGAATTTTTAAATAATGCTATTGATTTAATTCTTTAAAATTTTTCTTTTTTTCATGACCATATTTTTTCTTTTCTAAAACATTTAATGTTGAAATGTAATAATTTTTACAATATTATTTCTTATTTAGAAATAACTCGTAAATCTTTATGAATTGAACAGTATGGATTTTTTCACTGAGAATAACTTCAGCATTATCCATTGTAAAAATATATATCCTTAATCATAATTATCTCTATATTCTGCAGTATTGATTTTTATTTCTTTTCCCATATAAAGGTTATATAAGTGTTCTGTTATTATTATTATTTTTAATACATAAGGTTTTATTTACCAAGTGTTCCATATTTTATAATTTATGATATTCACAAAGTTTTATGTTGTACAGATGTTCCTGCTTTTTGTAGTTTCACTTCCACCTGAGGAACAGCCAAGTTAACAATGCTACTTTGGAACAGGTTTTCTTTTTCTTGTTTTTTTTAGCAAGGTTTTTTTTTTTTAATTTATTATACTTTAAGTTCTGGGATACATGTACAGAACATGCAGGTTTGTTACATAGGTATACATGTCCCATGGTGGTTTGCTGCACCCATCAACCCTTCATCTATATTAGGTATTTTTCCTAATGCTATCCCTACCCTATCCCCCCACTCCCTGACAGGCCCCAGTGTGTGATGTTCTCCTCACTGTGCCCATATATTCTCATTGTTCAACTCCCACTTACAAGTGAAAACATGCGGTGTTTGGTTTTCTCTTCCTGTGTTAGTTTGCTGAGAATTATGGTTTCCAGCTTTATCCATGTCCCTGCAAAGGACATGAACTCTTTCTTTTTTATGGCTGCATAGTATTCCATGGTGTATATGTGCCACATTTTCTTTATCCAGTCTATCATCAATGGACATTTGGGTTGGTTCCAAGTTTTTGCTATTGTGAATAGTGCTGCAGTAAACAAATGTGTGCATGTGTCTTTATAGTAGAATGATTTATAATCTTTTGGGTATATACCCAGTAATGGGATTGCTGGATCAAATGGTATTTCTGGTTCTAGATCCTTGAGGAATCGCCTCACTGTCTTCCACAATGATTGAACTAATTTACACTCTCACCAACAGTGTAAAAGTGTTCCTATTTCTCCACATCCTCTTCAGCATCTGTTGTTTCCTGACTTTTTAATGATGGCCATTCTAACTGGTGTGAGATGGTATCTCATTGTGGTTTTGATTTGCATTTCTCTCATGACCAGTGATGGTGAGCTTTTTTTCATATGTTTGTTGGCCCCATAAATGTCTTCTTTTGAGAAGTGTCTGTTCATATCCTTCGCCCATTTTTTGATGGGGTTGTTTGTTTCTTTCTGGCTCCTTTAGCTCGGAGAAGTTTATTACCCACCTTCTGAAGCCTACTTCTGTCAATTCGTCAAACTCATTCTCCCTCCAGTTTTGTTCCCTTGCTGGTGAGGAGTTGTAATCCTTTGGAGAAGAGGCATTCTGGTTTTTGGCATTTTCAGGCTTTTTGGCTGGTTTTTCCTCATCTTCGTGGATTTACCTACCTTTGGTCTTTGCTGTTGGTGACCTTTGGATGGAGTTTTTGCTTGGTCATCTTTTGTGTTGATGTAGATGCTATTGCTTTCTGTTTGTTAGTTTTCCTTCTAACAGTCAGGCCCCTCTTCTGCAGGTCTGCTGGAGTTTGCTGGGGGTCCACTGCAGACCCTGTTTGCCTGGGTATCACCAGCGGAGGCTGCAGAACAGCAAAAATTGCTGCCTCTTCTTTCCTCTGGAAGCTTCATCCCAGAGAGGCACCCACCAGATGCCAGCTGGAGCTCTCCTGTATGAGATGTCTGTCGACCCCTGCTGGGAGGTGTCTCCCAGTCAGCAGGCTCGGGGGGTCACAGATCCACTTGAGGAGCAGTCTGTCCTTTACCAGAGCTCAAGTGCTGTGCTGGGAGATCTGCTGCTCTCTTCAGAGCCAGCAGGCAGGAATGTTTAAATCTGCTGAAGCTGTGCCCACAGCTGTCCCTTCCCCCAGGTGCTCTGTCCCAGGGAGATGGGAGTTTTATCTATAAGCCCCTGACTGGGGCTGCTGCCTTTCTTTCAGAGATGCCCTGCCCAGAGAGAAGGAATCTAGAGAGGCAATCTGGCTACAGTGGCTTTGCCAGGCTGTGGTGGGTTCTCTCCAGTCCAAACTTCCTGGTGACTTTGTTTACAGTGTGAGGGAAAAACCGCCTACTAAAGCTTCAGTAATAGCAGACACCCCTCTCCCCACCAAGCTAGAGTGTCCCAGGTTGACTTCAGACTGCTGTGCAGGCAGCAAGAATTTCAAGCCAGTGGATCGTAGCTTGCTGGGGTCCTTGGGGGTGGGATCCGCTGAGCAAGGCCACTTGGCTCCCTGGCTTCAGCCTCCTTTCCAGGGAAGTGAACGGTTCTGTCTTGCTGGCATTCCAGGTGCCAGTGGGGTATGAAAGAAAACTCCTGCAGCTAGCTTGGTGTCTGCCCAAACAGCCACCCAGTTTTGTGCTTGAAACCCAGGCCCCTTGTGGTGTAGACACCAGAGGGAATCTCCTGGTCTGTAGGTTGCGAAGACCATGGGCAAAGCATAATGTCTGGGCCAGATAGCACCGTCCCTCACAGCACAGTCCCTCACAGCTTCCCTTGGCTAGGGGAGGGAGTTCCCTGACCCCTTGCACTTCCCAGGTGAGGCGACACCCCACCCTGCTTCTGCTCATCCTCCGTGGGCTGCACCCACTGTTTAACCAGTCCCAATGAGACAAATCGGGTACCTCAGTTGGAAATGCAGAAATCACCCACCTTCTGCGTTGGTCTCGCTGGGAGCTGCAGACCGGAGCTGTTCCTATTTGGCTATCTTGCCCAGGAATCTCTTATTATTATTAAAACATATTTTGAGATAATTTTAGATTTTCTGTCCACCTTAATTTTAAACATTACACCATTGTAGTCAGAAGATAATGGCTTTTTATTTTTTACATTCTGAAATTTACTATGATTTTCTTTGTGGTCTACATATGCTTAATTTTAGTAGTTGCATTATTGCCACTTAAAATTTTCATCAGTTCATATAGAATAGTATATGGCATAGCAGATGCCAGTAGTGCCCTACTCATATTCTTCAGACCCGACAGTTTTTAGTGTGCCTCTTTAAACTTTCAACTACCAGTGTCTGTGTCTCTCTGCCACAAAATTCTTTCTGAAGTCTTACAAGGCTTTTCTGTTGCCATGCATCAGGCCAGAAGTTCCAGTGAATTAACAAATACCCAGAAACTCCCAACCAATGACTGCTGGGATACAGTATATAAATACCCCAACTATCTCCCACCTTGGGTGGAAAAATTTGGTCACACTTTACACCATTTGTCAGAATTTTTCCATATGATTAACTTATGGTAGGTAGCTTAGTTATGTACAATTTATTGAATGTTTTCTCTTCCTATGTAATTTCCATGCCATATGTTGTGTTCCTTTTCTTCTCTCATAAACAGATTTCAATGGAATTCTTGTCCTAGGACCTGCTTCTGGGGGATTCAAAATAAGACAATACCAATCTTATTAATACTTTTTTTTCTTTTAAGTTCTGGTTTGTATGTGCAGGATATGCAGGTTTGTTACATAGGCAAATATGTACCATGATGCTTTGTTGCACCTATCAACCCATCACCTGGTGGAAGCCATTATCCTCCACAAATTATTAACACATTTTTCAGATAAATTATGTGATTAACTACTCCAAAATATTATGTGAATTATTCATTAGCTATTCATGGTGGGTTAAACTCTGTTTCTCATTCTTATTACACTTAATTTTATTCTTCGGGTTTTTTGGGGGATTTTAGGTACAAGATTTGTTTTATTATGTGTTAAATTTGTATGGATACATAATATTTGTACATATTTTGGGGGTACACGTGATATTTTGTTACATACATAGAAGGTGTAATGATCAAGTCATGGTATTTAGGGCATTCATCACCTTGAGTACTTACCATTTCTATGTGTTAGGACCATCTCAAGCCTTCTCTTGTAGCTATTTCAAGATATATGATACACGGTTGTTGACTATAGTCACTCTACTCTGCTGTCGAACATTAGAAATGTCCCCTCTATCTGACCTTATGTTTGTACCCATTAACCAACCTCTCTTTATTCCCCTACCCACACACCCTTCCCAGCCTCTCATATCTATTATTCTCCTTTCTACCTCCATGATAGCAACTTTCTTAGCTTCCACATATGAGTGAGAATATGTGATATTTTTCTTTCTGTGCCTGGCGTATTTCACTTAACACAAAACCTAAAGTCCCATTCATGTTGCTGCAAAAAACATGATTCTATTCTTTTCTATGGCCAAGTAGTATTCCATTGTGTATATTTACCACATTTTATTTATCCATTTGTCCATTGATGGACACTTAGATTGATTTCATATCTTTGCTATTGTGAATAATGCTACCTTAAGTGTAAGATCTGAAGCTATAAAACTACTAGAAGAAAACATAGGGGGAACACTTTAGAACAGTGGCCTAGACAAATATTTTTTGGCTAAGACTTCAAAAGCATAGGCATCAAAACCAAAAACAGATAAATGGGACCACATTAAATAAAAAGCATCTGCACAGAAAAGAAAACAACAGAGTAATGACACAACCTACAGAATGGGAGAAAATATTTGCAAACTATTCACAGGACAAGGAACTAGTATCCCAAATATGCAAAGAACTTGAACAACTCAACAGATTAAAAAAAAAAATCCTATTAAAAAGTGGGCAAAGGACATGAATAGACATTTCTCAAAAGAAGACATACAAATGGCCAACAGGTATATGAAAAAAATGCTCAACATCACTAATTATCAGGGAAATGGAAGTCAAAACCACAATGAGATATCTTCTTACCCCACCCAGTTAGAATGGCTATTAGTAGGAACAGATGTTGGCCAGGATGCAAAGAAAAGGGAACTCATACACGCGCTGGTAGGAATGCAAATTAGTATAGCTACTATGGAAAACAGGGTGGCGATTTCTCACAAAACTAAAAACAGAGCTACTGTAAGATCCAGAAATTCCACTACTGGGTATTTAGCCCTCCCCCAAAATAGAAAATCAGTATATATTTTAAAAAATAGCTTCACCCTTATGTTTATTTCAGCATATTTTTGACATTTTATTATTCAGAACCTAAGTATTAATTACAAAGTTTCATTATCAATATAGATGGTAATCAATATCACTATAATATATCCCTCTTTTTCTACATTGCCTAGGATTAATATCATGAGACAACTCAATTCATACTTTTAAATCATTTTAGATACACCTATTAGATACAATATTTATTTGCTGGTGTTATTTGCTCAGCCTTTTATTTCTAATATGTGAACTTATCCCATTTCGATTTATTGATATATAAATATTTGGTCTTAGTTCTTTCATCTTATTTTACGTTCAGTGCTTCCTTTGTTTTCTCTCTTCCGCTGTGGGAATTGTGTGAGTGCAAGCTTCTTTGTTCAAGTATTTAGCTTTAGAACCTCAGGTGACAGATGATGCATTTTGAAAGATGGAAAGAACTTCTCCACTCTAGGTTGACAGGGGGTGAAAGTCCTTCCACAAACAGAGATTAATGTATACCCTTGCACAGCAAGCGAATGTTCTAGAGAGAGTGAGAGTAGGTATAGCCTTAATGAAACACTAGTCCTCTCTCACTTACTGTCCCAGGGTGCGGGGGTGGGGACAGGTGGAGAGAATTTCTTAAAAGAAAAACACTGTAATGGGATCCTTTTAGCCCAGGCATTTAAATTCTTTGTGATTTGAAATACCTTAAGATATCAAATGACCCACTTTTCCAACCCTTTAAAATTTTGCATAAAGTTTATTCAAAATGAAGTGCATCTTTTCCAGTTTTGAAAACTCCACTGAAGCTTTCCTTTTTGATGATTCTCACTTCCACTTTAAGAAGGGTGTAGGGATCTGGAGTGTTAATAATCATTGGCATGTTAAAGTTACTTGTCCATGGTTTTCCAGATAATTATAATAAAAACGACACTAATGATATCTGATGCATAGTGTTTACTATGTAACAAAAACTGGTCAATGTGATTTATGTACAGTAATTCATTACATGAGGATTCTATTATATTCAACTATGAGTTGTGTATTAATGCCGCTATAAATTTACATCTGAAAACACTGAATAGCAGGAGGCTATATATCCTTCCCAGGGTCTTACATCCTTTGAATAGTAGAGCCAGGAGTTAAATTCATAATTCATGATACTTGGCTCCTGAAAGTCCACTCTTTTTTATATTTATTTTTATTTTTTGGGTTAGAGTCTCTTGCTGTCACCCAGGCTGGAGTGCAGTGGCACAATCTTGGCTCACTGCAACCTTCACCTCCTGGTTCAAGCGATTCTCCTGCCTCAGCTTCCTGAGAAGCTGGGATTACAGGCATGTGCCACCACGCCCGGCTAATTTTTGTATTTTTAGTAGAGACGGGGTTTCACCATGTTGGGTCAGGCTGATCTTAAACTCCTGACCTCGTGATCTCCCTGCCTCAGCCTCCCAAAGTGCTGGGATTACAGGCATGAGCCACCGTGCCGGTACACTCTTAACCAGGACACTGCACATCCTCAGACAGGAATCATATTTTACAAATACTTATCCAGGAGACTAAGATAAAGTAAGCACATTTCACCCTAGTTCTCCTCAGTTATTACACCTAAAACCTGGATGAGACAAATGAAACAAACAGCAGAAGACTAAATGAAAAGTAGACAAAAGAAAGCAGACACATTCGAGGACTTGGATTCAAGGAAAGACACAGAATTGAGTTCCCTGGGCATTGTTTTCACCTTCTGTATATCCCAATCTGAGTGCAGGAAAAGTTCTCAACCAAGAAATGCTAACAGGTGCACAAAATAAATAAAACAACAGAAAAAAGAAAAAACAGAGTAAGTCTGTTCTCTCTGGACAGGGGACTGGCAGAGCAATGGTTCTCAACCAAGGGTGATTTTGTACCCCAGGGGATGTTTGACAATGTCTGGAGACATTTCTACAGTGAGGGAGTTCTACTGCGACCTAGTGGGCAGAGGTCAGGAATGTTGTTCGACATCCTAAAATGAATAGAGCAACACAATGAGAATGAATTAACAGACCCCCAATAACAATAGTGTGAAGATTGAGAAACCCTATTCTAACTGGTCCAAGCCAGGGTCAGCAAACTATGGCCCTGTGAGCCAAATCCCTGTGAGCCAAATCCAGCCCACTACAATTAAGTACAATAAGATCAACAGGTAAATCATTGATGGCACAGATAAGACCAGCAGAACTTTAAGCACCTGATTTGAAATGGTAACACATAATTCATATTTAGCATTGGACTCTTGAACCTTTTTCAGTAACTTAAAATATATATGTATATATACATATATATACCTTAGCTTTTTAATTATTTTATTTTTGTTGTCTTATTTGTACTGAAAAGCTTTGAATATGGCACTCAGACAAGTCATTTTGAACTCGTTTTTAAAGCTGTCATATTGTTTGATCTTTCCATATGTCCTCACACCTAAAAGGTACTTATAGTTGAAATATAAAATATAAGTAATCCCACAAGCCTCACATGAAAATGTCCACTTATATGCATTCCATATACTTAATAATTTTAAAATAATAGAAATTACGTTGTGTTTATAATGTTGATAAATAGCTTGGTTGTTCTGAAAATATTCAGTAGTACTATTATTTGAAGCCTCTGGTTGAGACAAATTAGTTGATACTTGGTCATCCTTTGAATTAAAAAAAAAAAATCTGGTCCGTGTGCGGTGGCTTACGCCGGTAATCCCGGCACTTTGGGTGGCCGAGGCGGGCGGATCACGAGGTCAGGAGATCGCAACCATCTTGGCTAACACGGTGAAACCCTGTCTCTACTAAAAATACAAAAAATTAGCCTGGCATAGTGGCAGGCGCCTGTAGTCCCAGCCACTCGGGAGGCTGAGGCAGGAGAATGGCGTGAACCCGTCAGGCGGAGCTTTCAGTGAGCCGAGATCGTGCCACTGCACTCCAGCCTGGGCGACAGAGCGAGACTCCACTCCGTCTCAAAAAAAAAATCTGAAAATCTTGCTATTTGGGGGCAGCCAAGTCTATTGATATGTCAGTATTTTTATTGACATCAGTAACTCCGCATTTAATTAGAAATTAACTTTTAATTAAAATGTATGTATTATTGCCCCTATGAGAACAAAATGTAGCATCATCTCCGTGAAATTAATAACTCTTAAATAGCTAAATTTATTATATTAAAAATGTTAATAAAGTTACAACATTACAAGTGAATGGACTCTCACTCCAGAATTGCTGTAAAATAAAGAAGGCTTAGTAAAGCTAATCATACTAGAGTCTCCTGAAGAGTGAGCTTGGATATCTTATGATTGTGGTTCAAATAATGATCTGCTGACATAGAACACTTCTTAAATGACATAAGTTAACGTGCATCAAGAGAGATATCATGGTCCAGTAGAAATGTCTGCAATAAGGTGAGCATACAACATTAGATAACCCACATCAAAATTTGTCATTTTGCAAATGATTTCTGTGGTGGAAACTGATTTTAGTATTATCCTCTTATCTATCTGTAACTGCAAAAACAATTTTAAATATTTATTTCACTGCTTATATTACTTACTTTCACAGTAACTTCTGCCTTAAAAAGAAATCTAAATCACGGAGCTTGTAAATAATTATATGAATTTATAGGAAATCCCAACTGCTATTAAAATGTGGTAAAATTTTTGACTAACACACTTGTCTAATGGTTCTTTGAATGATTCCCCAAATTTAAGGGTTTTTTTCTAACTTTTCATAAGATTATGCCCAGGTTTTCAAGTTTAATGCTGTAATCCTGTCTTTTTTTTCCCCTAGAGGAATACAGTGTCTTTTTATTGTGTTAATGTTTTTTTTTTGGTGGTTTCTACTCAGTATATCTTATAAATAATATAGAAGATTCAAATATGCATATATCAGGGATTAAACAGTTTAGATACTCCATTTTAAACATTAATGATTGTTGGTATCTATATAATTTCAAATGTAAACTGCATAACTTACAGAAAAGAATGGGAAAAAATACAATGGAACAATTAACTGAAAAAGTTGATGTGATTGTTCTTAGACAAAGTGGGTTTAATGGATGAATTGCTTCTAGAAGAAAAAAAAAGGTTTATTCCAACATAATAATAGGCTGAATCCAAGAGGAAAATAATATAAATATCTTAACCTTTTGTTTATGTAATAACTTTTTTTTTAGCAAAAACAGGAAATGGTCAGGATGAAAAGGAGATTCAGGTAATTTAACTTACCTGTCTCTGAAATTAATAGAACAAACAAGGAATAAAATAGTAAGAAAGCAGAATATTTAAACAATATTGTCATAATTGACATAAAGAAAAGAACAGACCCAACCACTGCAGAGAACATATTCTCCTCAAGTATTACATTAAAAGTATTACATTAAAATCATAAAAATTGATTATTAATCAGGATTTGGTAATGGTCAAATACTAATACACAGCGTGTTCTATGACAAGAGTGGAGTTAAACTAGAAGTCAGCTAGAAATTTTATTACCCCAAAAATGTTTTCGAATCATGTATTTTTAATATTTTGCATGCACAGTTAGTTTTGATTGTATGCTGGATTTTCTGTATGAAATAGTATAGAGGTAATTGGAAATCCTAGGTGATTTTATCTTCGTCCAGGGAGCATTTATTTTTGCTAATGAGAGATAGTTAAGATGAGGGTAGTTCATCTCATAGCAATCAGGGATTGCGACCTTTTGAAGCTGGGCTTTAAGTTTTGTGAGGAGTTTTTTTTTATTTCTGATTCATATGGACCCTTAGGCCATAAACCCTCAGGGATGCCAAATGAACCCTTGGGGCATTTTCCAGGGCCTTGGAAGGCCCTGAATCCCTATATTGTTCCCTGGGGTGAGTGAGACTACTAAAGTCCTGCTCAACTGCTTAGCTCCTCAGCTACAAGTTTCTGCTTAGCACCGTATGTTCTCAGTCACCTCTTTTGAATCAGCAAAAAGGTTTAAGGGAAAAGCAATATTACATTTTTTTCTCACCAGGTAGGTGACTCTTCTGACATCTTGTCCCTTCAAATCTTTGCATCCTTGGATTTCTGTCTTCAAACAGATGTCCTTGATTTTTTTTCTTTTTGTTTATCTAGATTTTCCCAGGAGGATGGTTGTTGAAACAGATTATTCTGCCATTACTGGAAGCAGATATCTTTACAAACCCTATTTTTTTTCTCTGAAATATGCTTTAGTTTGTAGCTTTTTATCCTTGAAGCCAATTAATATAAAATTAAGATCAATTTGTATTTAGGTACATGATACTCACTGGCAGTGGATCTTTTTGTCATAATTTCCTTAAATTCTTTCAATTAATTTTATCATTTAATTGATTTAATAAATGTTTCTTTAGTACACTTGTGCCAAGTATGAGCCATCTGCTAAAGATTCATTACAGATGTACTGTGTAGTGGGAACACAGTCAAGTAAATAAGGTGTATATTTTTGCCATTAAAAGTAATGGCAAAAACCACAATTACTTTTGCACCAACCTAAATACATATTCCTACATTAGCACATACTAATGAAACAAAATCATATAGTAGGCCTTAATGAAAGTATCAAGGATTTCAAGAAAATTATATCTAACAAATCACAATCTCAATTGAAGTTGTCAGTGATGTACTAAGCCCTGCAATATGTGATCATTTGTACATTGGAGATGTTCTTCTGGTCAAGACAGACTAGGTCAATCAGACCACTTCTTCTCTGAGTAGAACTTAAAAAGC
Organism: Symphalangus syndactylus; assembly: GCF_028878055.3. Taxonomy (NCBI): domain Eukaryota; kingdom Metazoa; phylum Chordata; class Mammalia; order Primates; family Hylobatidae; genus Symphalangus; species Symphalangus syndactylus. Next base: position 41,318,124 of record NC_072447.2, on the reverse strand, counting down.
AGGAAGAGGGAGACAGAGAGACAGAGGAAGACAGAAAGAAAATAAAAGGCAAGGTTAAGAATTCAGCAGAGAGCTACAAATTACCCAAAAAAAAGAAATACCCACCAGGTTTCATTTTGATGTACTTTGAAGTTCTATCATCAGGTACTGAAATATTCAGGTTTATTGGTATTCATGTTAAATGGATCCTTTAATAATGAAATACCCCTTATTATCTCTAGTTATTACTCTTTTTCTTAAAGGCTACTTTTTTTCTAGCATTAGTGTACCCATTCCAGCTGTTGATGAAAAGAGTCAAACTCTGTAAAATATTTGAAGATATTTATTTTAAACCAAATATGAGTGACCATGGCCTATGACACAGCCCTCAGGAGACCTCGAAAATATGTGCCCAAGGTGGTCCGGGCACAGCTTGGTTTTATAATTTTTCAGGAGACATAAGACATCAATCAAATACATTTAAGAAATACATTGCTTCAGCCCAGAAAGATAGGACAACTGGAGGGGGCCAGGGCAGGATCTTGGTGGGGAGTTCCAGGTTATAAGCAGATTTTAAAATGTTCTGATTGGCAATTAGTTGAAAGAGTTATTATCAGTAGAAAGGAACGTCTGGGTTATGATAAGGGGTTATGGAAACCAAGGTTTTATCATGCAGATGAAGCCTGAAAGCAGCAGGCTTCAGAGAGAATAGATTGTAAATGTTTCTTATCAGACTTAAGTTCTGTGTTGAGCTTAAATGCTAGCCAGCTTTTCCTGAATTCCACAAGGGAGGGGTGCATAATGAGGCATGTCTGACATCTCCTTCCAGTCATGGCCTGAACCAGTCTTTCAGGTTAAATTTAGAGTGCCCTGGCAGAGGAGATAGTCCACTTAGATTGTTGCAGGGGGCCATCGAATTTTATTTTGGGTTTACGTAACTTTTTTTTTTTTTTTTTTTTTGAGACGGAGTCTCGCTCTGTCGCCCAGGCTGGAGTGCAGTGGCGCAATCTCGGCTCACTGCAAGCTCCGCCTCCCGGGTTCACGCCATTCTCCTGCCTCAGTCTCCTGAGCAGCTGGGACTACGGGCGCCCGCCATCACGCCCGGCTAATTTTTTGTATTTTTAAATTAGAGACAGGGTTTCACCCTGTTAGCCAGGATGGTCTTGATCTCCTGACCTCATGATCTGTCCGCCTCAGCCTCCCAAAGTGCTGGGATTATAGGCGTGAGCCACCGCGCCTCGCCTTACATAGTTTTTTAATGCTTACTTTTGTTTGCTGTCTTTTCCCATACTATTATTTTCAACCTAATTAGGTTTTAAATGTAAGTTGTCTTTCATATTAAGAGTCTAAAATTGGAACTTGCTTTTTTTTCTTATCTGAAAATCTCTACTAAATTTTAATTGGGGTGTTTAGGCCTTATAAAATTTAAAGTCATTATTAATAGTTTTTTTTAAGTTGACTATTTTCCCCTTCATTTTATGTTTTTCTCTTTTAACTTGTTTCCTCTTTTGTCACCACTTTTGTGTTTATTGAAATTTTTTATTCAATTTAAGTTCTTCTATTGGATTTTTATCTGAGGCTAATTAAAAACACTTCTACACATTCTTTGACAACCTCTCCTTCAGAAGATGGGGTTGATGACCCATCCCAGGATTCTGAGCCAATCTTAGTGACTCTCTTGTAACCAATTCAATGAAACAGTTGTGATGCTACATAAATTTCTAGGCCGAAATTACGACCTACTGTCATTACCTATTATCACCAGCAGAGGGCGCATCTTACCCTTCACGCATTTTCAAAGTTTGGTTTTTCACGCGTCATTTCCTGCAGCCTGTAGAGCTTCTGGGAGCAAGTAAATTACAGGTTGTTCACAGACGAATTGCCTCACGTCTGTTTACGTGCATATGTCTTATTCTCAGTTTCAAAGAATGGTCTTGTTCATATAGAATCCTGTGTTGACAATTTGTTTTCTTTTCTCTTTGGAAAGATTCAGCTCCACTTTCTCTGGTGGTAGATCTCCATGGATGCTATTGAGAAAGCACTTCTCAAAGTCCATAAGGACAAGGACATCTTTCCACCGAATGCCACCTGGTTTATAACAAAAGGTTTGTCATCATTTAAGTCATTGTTCACCTGTTGGTAATATGTCCTTATTTCTCTCGCAATATTGGTAGATAGACATTTGTTCACTTCATTAATATTCTTCATATTTCATGTATATGTCAAATACATAGCATGCTAAAGTATTTCAAAATTTTATAGCTATTTTTGATTAAAATTATTTATATAAACTAATTCACATAAATAAAATAATTTCACTGACAGTAAAAGCAAAATTAAGCAGAGGAAAAGCTAGCATAAAAATAACAAAAGCCAAAGAAATCCAGGTTTCTTTCTTATTATAATACAGATTTGAACAAATTATATAAAAGTTTTAAAAATATAAGCATAGTTCTGAGCAAAATATCAAAATATTAACCTTTTCTCTTATAAATGGTGATGATGGTAATGTTGACCTGGATGAGAAATTATATAAGAGCACCTAAAATCTTCCATAAAGAAAATGAAGTGCCATTTGTATTAACTATGGCAAAAAACTTATATCTACAATAATTATGTAATATTTAATAACATTCAGCTTTGGCAAAGTATTTTATATGCTTTATATAAGGTAGTTCAAATCTGAATCAATACAGAAACAATTTATAGTACATAAGTGAGAGTAAAAACAAAATATACATATATATGTATGCTTAACGTGTAATAATTTTGCTATTTCAAATAATGAAATCATAGCCTAGTTAACAAATGATGTTAGTAAAAAGCATCAAAAATAGATACAAAAAGTATAAAAGAATAAGTGTATTAAATATGGTTAAGATAAATTTTATATTTTTACCCTAGTATCAGAGTATGAAAGGAGTTTAAAATGTTACTCTCTTTCTGGAAATAAATTTGATGATCCAGCAAAGTTTTAAAATTTGCATGCCTTTTGCATGTTAATTCTACTTCTAGGACTGTATTTGACACAACTAACTTAAATACATGCAAAAGAGTATCAATGCATACAAGACAAAGCAGTTGTGAGATAAATTATAGCGTGTCCATATTGTGACTACTGTACAACTTTTATAATCTTTCAGGTAAATTTATATATATATTTCTGAAAAGTATCTTCAAGTTACATTATCAATAAAAAGGGCAAATTATAAACTTCCAAATATGTGCCTAGATTTATAAATGTTATTTATGTAAATATAGGTATATGTTTGCATTTTGTAATATACATATTTGATGGCTAATTATGGTTATTTTGCAAAGAAATATTCATTTGCTTGTTTTGGAAGTTTTACACAGAGCACATGCCATATTGGCATATTACTAAAGGTTGTTTTGAAATATTTATGATCTTTCTTTTGTACTATAGACATAAGTTTAAATGGTAATTTATATATGGCAATTTCATGTAAATGGGTATATACAATATGTAGTCCAATTTGCTTCCTTCACTTGGAAAAATGTATTTGAAGTCTGTGCATGCTTTTGTGTTTATAAGAAAATCAGTTCCTTTTCATCATTGAATCCGAATTCTATTGTATAGTTATAGTTATACCACATATTGTTTACTCATTTACCAAATGATGGACATTTTGGTTCTTTCCACATTTTTACTGTTGTAAGTAAAGTGGCCATGAACATATTTTTTAGATGTCTTTGTATGAACATAAGCTTTCATTTCTCTGGAGTAAATAGAAGGGCTAGAAGTAGAAGGTCTAGGTCATATGGTGGTGTGTGTTTAACTTATTAAGAAACTGCCAAAATGTTTTTCAAAGTCCCTGTACCATTTTTCAGCCCTAATATCAGTCTATGAAGTACCAGTTGCTTCACATCCGTGCCAGCTTTTGGTTTTGTGACACTTTTTAATTGCAGACATTGTAGAAGGCGTGAATTGGTATCTGAATTGTGGATTTTATTTGTATCTTGCTGAGGAGTAAAAATGTTGGGAACTTATTCATGAGCTTATTGAATATCTTTTACTAAAATATTTAACCATGAAAATTGTCCAGTACTTTACTTGTCATTTTAGTATCAAGTGGAATTATTCTTTATGTATTCTAGATACAAGCTCTTTGTTCAGGTAAATGTATTGTTAGTATTTTCTCTAGGTTTATGACTTGTCTTTCATTTCTTGACTTTTAGGAAAAGTTCTTTTTTATATTTGATAAAATACAATTTATCTTTTCTTTTTGTATTCTAAGAAATCTTTCCTTACAGCAAGGATTGAAATATTTTATCCTGTAAGTTTTATACATTTTGCTTTTATATTGAAGCCTAAGATCCATTTTGAATAAATTTGTGTAGTGTAAGATTGGTGTCCAGATCCATTTTTCCATTTGGTTATTCAATTGTTACAGTGCTTTTTAAAACAACTCTTCTTTATTCCATTAGATTAGCTTGGCATGCATGTCCAAAATTCATTGGCCATTATTTCTGGACTTCTTATTGTGTTTAATTAAATGTTTATTAAATGCCTTGCGGTAGTCTTCTTTGGGTTAAATCTGCTTAGTGTTCTATAATCTTCTTATACTTGGATATTGATATCTTTCTCTAGGTTTGGGAAGTTCTTTGTTATTATCCCTTGGAATAAACTTTCTACCCCCATCTCTCTCTTTACCTTCTCTTTAAGGCCAATACCTCTTAGAGTTTCCCTTTTTAGGCTGTTTTCTAGATCTTATAGGCATGCTTTATTCTTCTTTATTCTTTTGTCTCCTCTGACTCTGTTGTTTCAAATAGCCTGTCTTTAAGCTCACTAATTCTTCCTTCTGCTTAATCAATTCTGCTGTTAAGAGACACTGATGCAATCTTCAGTATGTCAATTGCATTTCTCAAAGAATTCTGCTTGATTCTTTTTATATTTCAATCTTTTTGTTAAATTTATCTGATATAATTCTGAATTCCTTCTCTACGTTATCTTTAATTTCGTTGAACTTCCTCAAAACAGATATTTTCAGTTGTTCTTGTGAAAGGTCGCATATCTGTGTCTCTTTGGGCTTGGTCACTGGTGCTTTATTTAGTTCATTTGGCAAGGACATGTTTTCCTGGATAGTCTTGAGGCTTGTGGATGTTCTTTAGTGTCTGAGCATTGAAGAACTGGGTATCTTTGTATTCTTTGTATTTCTGGGAAAGCTTTCCAGATATTCAAAGGGACTTTGGTGTGACCTAAGTCTTTGGTCACTGCAGCAGTATCTGCATTAGTGAGCACCCCAAACACAGTAATACTGTGGCTCTTGCAATCTTATAGAGGCATTGCTTTGGTATTCTTGATTAAGATCCAGGAAAGTTCCCTGGATTAGCAGACAAACACTCTTGTTTTCTTCCCTTACTTTCTCCCAAACAAACAGAGTCTCTCTCTGTGCTGAGCTGGCTGGAGCTGGGGGAGGGGTAACGCAATCACCCCTGTGGCCATCACCACTGGGACTGCATTGGTTCATACTAAAAGCCAGCACAGCACTGGGTCTCACCCAAGGCCCACAGTCACCACTGCCTGGCTACCATTTATGTTCACTCAGGGCCCAAGGGCTCTACAATCAGCAACTGGAAAATCCAACCATGCTTGTGCACTTCCCCTCAGGGCAGCTAGTTCACCCTGGACCTGGGCAGGTCCAGAGATGTCACCCAGGAGCCAAGTCCTGGAGTTGGGAACCCTAGGTATCTACCTGGTGCTCTATTCTACTGCGGCTGAGCTGGCACTCAGGCTGCAAGACAAATTCCTTCCCGTTTTTGCCTCCCATTTCCTCAAGCAGAGGAGTCTCTCCCCAGGGCTACCACCATCCCCATCCCATGGTGAGTACTGCTTGGCTACGACTGTTTACTCAAGGTCCAAGGGTTCTTCACTCAGCTTGTGGTGAGTGCTCCCAGGCTTGGGACTCTCCCTTCAGGGGAGCTGGGGCTTCTCACAGGCCTTGAGAAGGTCCAGAAATGCCATCCAGGAGCCAAGGTCTGGAATTGGGAATCCCAGAAGCCCTTCTGGTATTCTACCCCATTGCAGCTGAGCCTGTACCTAATCTGATTTTTGGTTCTTATGAAAGTGCTTTTTTGTGTGGATAGCATTCAGTTTGGTGATTCTGCAGAGGAGATGATCACTGGAGGATTCTATTTGCCCATCTTGCTCTGCCTCCCTTAGAGTCAGACACCTTTAAAAGATCTGAAAAGAAACATGTACCATGTATTCTCTCTGAGAGAAGCTTCATCTACATAACAAGGCCGCCTTTGCTAGCCAAGCTTCTTTCTTTCTCTTTCTCTTAACCTCTCTTGCTGTTAAATCTGATTTACCTGTTTCTGGCCATGCTCTGAGTCTCCATTCTTTACTGTGGCCTCAGGATGGTATATAAGTTTCTGTAACTCTTTGGGACATTGGTTCATCATTCTGAAGGCTCTTGTGTATGCAGGTTAAATAAATGTGTGTGCCTTTTCTCCTATTAATCAATCTACCTCATGTCAGTGATTTTTAGCAAACCTTTAGGGGGCCAAGAACCTATGGCTCCCACAAGGTGAAATGTTTTGATTTCCTTAACATCAGTTGAAATAATCAGGGCTTGAAGAAGGAACAGATTATGAAATAAAGACAGGGCCCTCTACACTGTCCAAAAGTGACCTAAGCTCAGCAACAAAGCATTATTTTCTTCACAGGTTTCAACAAGGATATATTTTATCCCCTCTAAATTTTACCTGCCTCTAATAGTTAGCAATTATTTCCTGGGCATTCATCTTAGATTGTTGCTAAGCAATGAACATAAGCTTGTATCTTCTCATTTTACCATTTGCTACATAGAATTTCTTGCATGACTCTGCTAAAATATTGCTTTTCATTTGAAAAATTTATTAAGTATGCTTATCTTATGTAGGATTTAATGTAATTTTCTGTGTAATACAATCTTTAAAGAGAGAAAATGAAATTTGTTGGGTCATTGACTTTTATAGAATTTGTTCAATTTGTAATCACATTTTCAGTATGGAAACATACACACCCACGTGGACTCACACACACACACACACACACACACACAAACACTGAATTAGATTTTTAAAAAGTAGGCCTTATCGCCACTAAGACATATGGTTCATCTGATTTGATTCAGCTCATTTTCCTGGAAGAGATGTCTGCTGGGAACTGGATCTTTTCTTATTTTGAATGCACCAAAAGACCAATTATGAATACTGGTATAGCATTTTGTAATCATATTTGTAGTTTATTTTCTATTTGATAAACTTGCTATAGTTTATTTTTCTATGGATTACTTAAGCCATGCAGAGTTGTTGGTGTACTGGAAATAATATTTACCTGTGTAGGGGCCAAAGGCTTGGCTCTCTGAAGGTTCACTGAAAAATCAAATTGCAAAAGGCAGATTGATTGGAGAAAAGACATACAAATGTACTTAACGTGTATGCACAGGAGCCTTCAGAATGAAGACTCAAAGATACAGAGGAAATTATTCATTTTTATGCTTGGGTTCAACAAAGTATAGACAGCTGTGTTGATATATAATTGGGCAAAAAAGATGATCTAATGCCAGTAGACTAGTGGGAAAATCCAGCAAGGACTGTCTAGATTCTTCTTGGCCTCTCTGAGCATGCATTTTTTCTTTCTGGGTAAGGGGCAGACCCTTTCTGGAATGTAGGCCTTTTGACCTACAGTAAAAAAAATATGGGTCAGATAATTTATTTATAGCCAGTTTTTACACAGAAAGGCAGAGGGAAATTAAAGAGTCATATTTTTAGATTTTATGACTAGCTTTGGGGAAAAGGGGTTCTGGTTTCTATGACCTGCCTTGAGGAAGAGGGATTCTAGTTTCTATGGCTAGCCCTGGGGGAGAAGGGGACTGAGACACAGGAGGACAGGACAAGGTCATAGGAAAGCTTTTGTTTCTCAGGCTGCTTCTGAAGCTTTCCTTTTGGGGTATTGTTTTCTGAGGCCCAGCACCTGCAATCACAGTAAAAGGGTCCAAACCTAGGATTGAGGTTTAAAGAGTTCTTGAGCAAGTAATTAAATTTCTGCAAGCCTCAACTAACTGTACTGGCAAAATGAAGATAATTCTCCTGTCTCATAATCCTGAGAAAATGCCAAAATCACAAGCCAACGTACTATGATCAAGGTCCTCTTCCTAGAACAGAGAAACATCTTTTTGCCTTTCCCCCTATTTTAATTGTTCTAACAATATTCTTTCTATGCCATTCCCAAGTCTAAGTCTTGGCTATAGCAGTTATAAGAAAAATCTCTCACATTTCCTTAGAGTTTATTTGGTTTTTTAAAAATATTATTAGATAGAAGGGCATTTTAACCTTAAGTATATATTTTAAAAGGTTATCCTTCTGTAGGTTTTATTATCATGCTTTCTTTGCATCACAGACCAAGTCACTCTATTTGTCTTTATCTTTGTAATTTGCACAGAGACATTCTCTAAGATTCAAAGTGAACTTAAAATTTTTAAGAAACCAAATTTATTTTAATGTATTTAGACTTTTATAGTTTTCTCTTCCAATCTGTTGCTCAAATATCTACAATATGACAATCAGTCATATTTATGTTTTTTTAACTATTTATCTCTTTAAAACAAAATATGTATGTTGGTATCTTAAAAGTAAATAGTATTTTTCCTATAGGCAACTATTTATCCTAGCATTATTTAATAAATAATATATCTGCCTACTGAACTGAGTGTTTTACACATATTGTAAAATTGTATGTATACTAGGGTTTATTTCTGGGCTAACTCTTCCGTTTTATTAGTCTATTTATGTACCATTACCATACTTCTGTTTGTATTACATAATAAATTTAGCATTTGTTGGCCAAGATTGCTAGAAATCTTAATTTCCAAAATTCTATTATGATTGCATTGTTCTTTATTCTGCCCCATGCCTTTTGGAGTCATTTTGGTTAATGAGAAGGTAATCTTATTAGGACCAAACCGCACACATTTCAAAATAGATACTTGTGGAGCAAATTGGTCAGCAGGGGTAGGAAAGGGTAGGGAAACACCACTTTTTGGAAAAATATTCTGTTCCTCATTTTTGTGCTAGGCCTTCTTCCATAGGAAAATAGTATACAACTTTAACAATATAGGTTTTTTCCCTAAATACATTAATGAATGAAATATTGCACTTGCCAAGATCAGATAAAAATCTAAATACATTGCTCCATTACTTAGGTCATTATGATTATATCCCTTTCAATGGTCTTTTAAGAATAAGGATAAAGAATTAAACTATGTTATTGTTTTGGCAATTACATTGTGGGTCCTAACTGTTTCACCATTCTGAATCTGATGCATGATGATTTCTAAATGTAATCTAAATATAAGAGTTACACTTTATATTCAGCAAAGAAACACTTACATTTATTAAAATGAAATCAGTGGCTGGGCATGGTGGCTCATGCCTGTAATCCTAGCACTTTGGGACACCAAATTGGGCAGATCACTTGAGGTCAGGAGTTCGAGACCAGCCTGGCCAACGTGGTGAAATCTCATCTCTACTAAAAATACAAAAATTAACCGGGCATGATGGCGCACACCTGTAGTCCTAGCTACTCAGGAGGCTGAGGCAATAGAATTACTTGAACACAGGAGGTGGAGGTTGCAGTGAGCCGAGATTGTGCCACTGCACTCCAGCCTGGGTGACAGAGAGAGACACTGTCTCAAAATTAAATAAATAAATAAAATAAAAATGAAATGAAATCAGTGAGTGATAGTTCCCTTTGAAGTTCACTTACATGTTACCCTTTTCTCTGTCAGTGAGACAATTATTCACTCAATGAACACTCAGTGAGTGAAACAGTGTTAAAAGGGAAAAAATGATAAATCAAAAGAGGGTTCTGCTTAAAGAATACTTTAAATTATAATAATTCTGCATAAATAATTTTAGTGCATATTAGAGTGTGGTGAGTACCTAAATGAGTCACTGGGTATGATGGAACATTACGAGAGGGGGAAATTACTGTCATATATAGCAGTCTGATGTGTTCATGTTTGACGTGATATCTGAACTACACCTTGACAGATGACTTAGATTTGGGGTTGATGAGATGGCATTACTGAAGAGTTGAGACAAAGTTATTGAGGTGTGAAGAGTCTGTATATGTTCAGGGAATACTTGGTAATTTGTTGTCTGGAACATAGAGTGTGTGAGAAAAAAAACAGTAGGAAATAATTTTGGAAAGACAATTGGAAACCAGATGGCAGAATATAGATTTTTGTTGTTGTTGTTGATTTGGGACCCATAAAGTATTGTTTTTAAAGGCATTGGTAGCAGTGGTACCATGCTTTAGAAAGGTTACAAACAGATTATTTTACTAGTTCAGCAGTTAGGCTGGATACTTGTAGTTCTATTGAGATTCTAGTATTCTAAAATCTGAAATCACCAGATTCAGAACGGTCTAGATAATGTTAATTTAACCAATGATCAGAAAAGTTCATCCACTAAGCCATTTCTACCTTTGTGCTATAATGTTCGATGTCAAATTCATGTTTTTCCTTATCCTTCCTTTATTTAATGAAAGATGTTAATATCCTTTGAAGGAGTTAACTGAACTATGTAATCCTGGCCTTCTAAACTATTAGAATAACAAATATGATATGAGATATTAAAAAGTTTTCTATTGCATTACAATAATCCTAAAATATCATGTCATTTGAACATAAATTTGAGTTAAATTTGCTTCATATATTACATTTTTTTCCTCAGTATATAGCTACAAGTCAATGTGCCTTCAAGATATCCCCAGATTAAGGAATTTAATTTAATGTTTAGCTGATTTGATGTTTCACATGAAATTATTAGTTTTAATTTTTTTAAAAAATCTATACTTAAAATCCAAACTCAACTTTGTCGTGTGCTTTATTTATTGAACTATTGAGACACACAGTTGATATTCATTTTGACAGACACTGAAAATGTAAATGAAGTCAGCTCAATAATTAACTGGAGTGCTCATGCATTAAAAGAAGTGACTAAAGAAGTCGCAAAATCTAGTTGTAACTGCTTATAGTTCATTAGTGGAAACCAAATCACTTCTTAGTGACATGTAATCTTGTTATGTTTTTATAGCTCATGTATAATTTTTATTAAAAACCAAATGTCTATAACAGCATAATTATCAATTTTGTTTAGAAACTAACATTAACTGCTATATGAATGCCTATAGCATAGTAATTCGGGAAACTGACAGCAATCAGGCTTAGTAATTCTTAGAATATGAGGAGATTTGCAAAGTTCAATGTTTATCAATCTTGTAGGTGCAAGGTTGTATAATATATACTTGACCATTGGTGTCTTCACAGTTGAGATGCTAACATATGGAAATATATGAGAATTATATAGGACCTTGTAATGGATTGGATACAGTAGGTGAGAGAATGTATTAAAATTGACCCCTAGATTTTGATTTGCATAATGAAATGGCTTGCTGACTGCCAATCACGGAAATAGCAGTGAGTATGAGAAAAACAGAGCTGAGAGATAAAAATCTCATTTTTTGCATTTACATATTATTCATATAATTTTGGAATACCTTTTATTCAACTGGGTGGAGATGGCAAGAATCCCATTGGATACTGAGATGTGGAGTTCAGAATAGAGGTCTGTGACAGGGAGATATATTTTGGGAGTTACCAGTAAATAAATTGCCAATTGAAGCATGGAAATAAACCAGACTTCTCAAGATGACTGTGAAGAACACAAGAAGAAATTGGTGTCCTGGAATTGAGGCATGGTGTATTTAATCATTTAGTGCCCCAGTAAAGGAGATTGATTGTGAAAATGAGACCAGGAAAGGGCAGCTAAAAAATATAATGACATTTAGAAGGCATGTCATAGCAGTTACAGGATCAAAATCTTTAAAAGTGCCACTGAGATTAAGATGAAGATTGACTAATGATAATGATAATGACAATGATATTTAACATTTATTGAGTGATTATTATTTTCCAGGTACTGAGTGTTTTACCTGGATTGATTCAATAGTACTCAAAAACACCATAAGGGTGAATACTATGATCTTAATTTTACAGATGAAGAAAATAAGGCTTAGAAAAGGTAAGAAACATACCCAAATTAACGCAAGTAGTAATTAGTGCATGTAGGTTTGGAATCCAGACAATATGGGTCCAGAGACTATACTCTTAGCCTATATGCTATATTCCATTAAAATGGTCTGAAAAATATTCCTTGAATTTAGTCCCTAAGCATGAAAAACAAACAGTAATTTCTCAATGCAGAAAGGACTGAAGCTGTCAAAGGTGTGCTTTTTTTCTGCAAAAACAAGTTTCCATTGAATGATAGAATGAAGAGATACTGACTTCCCTGGAGCCTCCAAACTTGAGTAGTCAGGTAAGGATCCTTGAGTAACAAGACAGCAAAGTAAGTATTATCCCTCCTGGGATTTTGGTTGGTTACAGCATTGTGTTGAATATTTGCATTCCATTTTTCCCTTGGGGAATTACACTTTCTGAGACCTCAATTTAGGAGGCTTAAGTGAAGATAATCCATCCCCAGTTACACTTGGCCTGCATAAACCAAGCAGATCAAAAGGAGTGCTATGTTCATTACTCAATGAATTGGCCGATATTGACTTCCTTGATATATAAAACTCCATTAGTCAAAAATATCTTCTAAATCTAATGCCTTGCTTTACTCCAGAAGGTTGATTCTTTGCTACAGCCCTAATCTGTGGAAATTGCAATGTTATTTTTCTGGACTATTATGGCATATTTCGCCAAGAACATGGGGTCGAGGATACCTCTGCAGATGTTGTTCTGAATTTCAGGCAACGGTCTGGAAATTTTAAGTAACTCTCATGTTATTTGAATTAGGTAAAATGTGTTCACATTTGGACATCATTTGTTCTTTGGTGTACCAGGGATCCCCAAGACCTCTCTCAGGATAGATGATTTGTTAGAAGAATTCACAGAACCCAGAAAAGCTATTATAAGTTGGACATGATGGCTTGCACCTATAGGCCTAGCTACTTGGGAAGCTGAGGTGAGAGGATTCCTGGAGCCAAGGAGTTTGAGGCTGCAGTGAACTATGATCAGGCCACTGCACTCCAGCGTGAGTGACAGAGCAAGACCCCATGTCCAAAAATAAAAATAAGTAACAAAGAATAAAGCAAAAGCTATTATACTCATAATTACAGTTTTTTACAGTGAAAGGGTATACATTAAAATCAGCAAAGGGAAAAGGCACATAGGGAGAGAGTCCAAAAGATACCAGACTGAAGCTTCCAGCTATCCTCCCCCTGCAGAGTTATATGGACAGTGTTTAATTCTTCCAGCATGTGATATGTGACACAGTACATGCAAAGTGTTACCAGCCTTGGTCATAGAGCCATGGAGGGTCTGGATCATTGACCTTTGCTACTCAGTTCCAGCTCCCACAGAGGTCAAAATGATACAACATGTCCTAAAGTGCCAGGCATACAAAAGCAGATATTTAGCATGAAGCACATATTTAGCATAAACTATCTGGTGTGCCCCAGATAGTTTCTACTAAAAATACAAAAAATTAGCCAGGGGTGGTGGCACGCACCTGTAATCCCAGCTACTTGGGAGGTTGAAGCAGGAGAATTGCTTGAACCCAGGAGGTGGAGGTTGCAGTGAGCTGAGATTCTGCCACTGCACTCCAGCCTGGGCAACAAGAGCGAGACTCCATCTCAAAAAAAAAAAAAAAGTCTCATCCCAAATTTTATTAAAGTTATTTTACTTGTAATTGAAAACTATTTCCATGCCATGGATAAAATGTCTGACTTGCATCAATAGGTCCTCTCCTTTTTGGGAAAGTACTTGTACTTGGAGTGACATATAACCCGTGTTATATCTGTGGGAAGTCTTTTCTTGAGATTTCTGGAAAGACAAGGACCTTTCCCACTGCATTTAGTATAGTTGGGCAAGCTGGGTCTAGGGCAATATTTCTCAAATGTAATGCACACTAGATTCGCTAGGGAGCTTGAAAACAGCTATTGTCCTGATATCACCTCACCTCGATTTATCCATAATCCATGACTGAAAAACTTTGTTTTGGCTGGGTACGGTGGCTCATGCCTGCAATCCCGGAACTTTGGGAGGCCAAGGCAGGCAGATCACCGGAGGTCCGGAGTTCGAGACCAGCCTGACCAATATGGAGAAACCCCATCTCTACTAAAAATAAAAAATTAGCTGGGCGTGTTGGCGCATGCCTGTAATCCCAGCTACTTGGGAGGCTGAGGCAGGAGAACCTGGGAGGCAGAGGTTGTGGTGAGCCAAGATCACGCCATTGCATTCCAACCTGGGCAACAAGAGCAAAACTCCATCTCAAAAAAAAAAAAAAAAAAAAAAAAAAGGAAAGGAAAGAAAGAAGAGAAAGAAAAACTTTGTTTCAATTGTTTTTTTGTTTGTTTGTTTTGAGACAGAGTCTTGTTCTGTCGCCCAGGCTGGAGTGCAATGGTGTGATCTTGGCTCACTGCAACCTCCGCCCCCTGGGCTCAAGCCACTCTCCTGCCTCAGCCTCCTGAGTAATTTGGACTATAGGTGCCCACTACCATGCCCGGCTAATTTCGTATTTTTAGTAAAGATGGGGTTTCACCATGTTGGCCAGGCTGGTCTCTAACTCCCGACCTCAGGTGATCTGACTGCCTCCACCTCCCAAAGTGCTGGGATTACAGTCGTAAGCTGCTGTGCTGACCTCAATTGTTTTTCGGTTATCTGATGGAGAAATCATTTTAAAGGATGTAATGAGTAGCAGTGGTTCAGTGTCATTTTCACATTTTGACGGAGTGTGGATTCCATGGAAGACTCAATAAATTTAGATTGGTGTCCCTACCTGAAATTCAATTTGCTATTATGTTGGTGAGGATAGGCTGTGTTGAGAAACTGCGTCTCTAACAAGTGCACAGGTGGTGCTGCTCAAGGGACTGCCCTCAGGGAACCAGTGCTCCACTGTGAGGAAAGGTATGAGTATGCTGGCTAGAAGCCTGCTCTGCTGTGACTAGTGAGAATCATGAAAAGACTTAATTTGGTTTTTGTTCTCTTTTTAAGGATAGAATTCTCAGGTAGCAGAATCTTTGCAGGTCCCATGGGTAACTGGCCACCTGGGAAGTTTCGTTTCTGTGCAGATCCCAGGCTGTAACACTGATGCTGGATAAGGATGACATTTTGTGAACCGCTGCTCTAGCCCGCCCTCTGTCCTTTGAACACTTTCAACTGAAGGTGATCTTTGCTTACTGTAACTAACAGTGAGAACTAAATAGGTTGAGTACCAGGAGTTTTACTAACTCTTTATATTTTTCAACTCATTTCAGCTTCATCGCATAAGTTATTAAAATATGTATCATCTACCATAAAAGAAAATACTCACAATAAAATAACTTTCCATAGGCATCAAGACCAATAGGAATCAGAGCTCAGTATTAGAACCCAAAAGAGGCAGATTCCAAGCTTCTACTCTTCAGCAGGATGGACTGGAGATTTCAGGCCAGGTGGAGGTGCCAGCCAGGTGTTCTTCTCGCAAGTGAACATTTTCTGGAATGTGAATCAGATCACACAGCAGTATGCAGCCACCATTGCTTTGCAGTTGTTCCAGACCTATTTCCTCACCTGTTGAGATGGATGTGACCTGTACCCATAATGTCTATAATTAGAAGTTTTTCAGTGAGCATTCTGTGCATTAGACCTATCCTTGAAAACATGGGCTGGACTGGATGTTGCAAGTAACATTTTCTCTCAAATGGAGTTTGGCCACAGACTCCAAAGGGCTAAACAACAAATGCCAAAACCCCATTTTCTAAACTCAGGTGCTGGATGATCTGGAGAGGCATTGGACCCAAATTGGTTCTGCAGGCATCGGCACATTGTTTAAGTGAGTGATATAAAAGAGCTGAGGTGGTAAAGGAGGACAGACTCTTTTGAGACAGTTGCCATCCTGGCATGTATTTTCTCCAAACTCATGGGAGATGTAGAAAATGGCTGTCCCTATGTCTCTAGTCAAATGAAAGGGGCATGGAACTTTTGCTCCATTCTGGTATAGTTTGTATATTTGTCCCTGCCCAAATCTCATGTTGAAATGTAATCCCTGATGCTGGAGGTGGGGCCTGGTGAGAGGTTTGGATCATGGGGGCGGATCCCTCATGGCTCAGTGCTGTTTTCATGATGGTGAGTTCTCCCAAGATCTGGTCATTTAAAAATGTGTAGCAACTCTCCCCCCACTCTCTCACTTCCTTCTGCCCTTGCTATGTGACATGCCTGCTCCCACTTCTCCTTCTGTCATGATTTTAAGTTCCCGAGGCCTCCCCAGAAGCCAAGCAGATGCCAGCATCATGCTTCCTGTAAAACCTGCAGAACCATGAGATAATCAAACCTCTTTTCTTTATAAATTACTCAGTCTCAGGTATTTCTTTATAGCAATGCAAGAATGGCCTAATACAACTCAAAGCCAGCTCCAGTGATAATACTGATATGCCTTCCTTGATATAGAAAAGTCTATCTTTCTAAAGTTGGGAATCCATACTTTCTTAGTATAATTGAAGTATCTTTTCTAAACCTGTTGTCTTGCTTCATTCCCAAAGTCCCAAAGGTGGACTCTTTGCTACGTATTCACTCTTTGGAAACAAAAATTTTGCTCTCTGAGAATTAAATGGCATGTTGTACAAAGAATATGACCTCAAGGATACCACAGCCAATTTTTTCACGATACAGTGCAACATTCTGGCAGTTGAAGTGAGAACTCCTCCACACTCATTTAATAGTTCCCATATTATTATAGTTACTTAAAAAGCATGTTCACATTGGGCATCATTGATTCATGAGCCTGTTGAGGTACTTCAAAACCAGCTTCAGGTTCCATAATCCCTTATAAGATCTCAGTAGAACCCACAGAGGCCTTTGTACTGATACTTACAGTACATTACAGTACAAGAACATAGATAAAAATCAGCCAAGGTAAAAGGAGCATAGAGAGGAGTGTGTACTCCTCCTGGACAGGCTCAAGCTCTCCATCATCCTCTTCTGGTAGAGTCATATGCAGTGCACTTAATTCTCTCAGCCAGGTGTGTGTCCACATTAGCAAAGTGTTGCCAACCAGGTAAGCTCTTCCAAGCCTTGCTGATATAGGGATGGAGCTTTCACATTCCTGATATTAGCTTCTGACTCTCTAATCTATCTAAAAAGTGAAACTGACATAGCATGGAGACAGCCCCAGTCATACAAAAATACATTTTTACCATAAATCTCATTGTTACCATGAATTATCTAGTGAGACCAAATCCATAGGTACACAAAACATTCTTATCAGACAGAAATATCAGAGCTCACAGGTTACCCAGTAGGAGCTGGTCTAGGGCAAGTTCTTAAACTTTGAAAGGTGCAGGCTGTTAGCAACCCTAACCTCTTGAGTTACAAGTTTTTACAGCACAGTTTAAAAATAGAAGAGTATTAAAATAATTACCTTTGATTGCTTTCTAATATAGCCTTGCATTAATTCTTAATTTGTCTTCTTACATTGAATATAACTTAAGAGAAAACTTTTAAACTGGAGCGGGGATGATAATTTTATCATTCATAAGTTAAGGGAGAAATTAGTCAAGTTCTCTGCATGTACAAAAAATTTTACATGAGAGTAAACACTATAAGAATTCATATGAATTAAAAAAATATTGAAAGAGGCATACATAAAAAAATTAAAAACTGTGATGGGTCCTAATGTAAACCTTTGATTCAGAAAAAAGGTACTTGTCCCCAAAAATAAATTTAAGATTTTTCTCAGAAATGATGAATACAATCTTAATATTTTCTGAAAGTGTAATATAAACTAACAAAAAACAGACAAAAGAGAAAATACTAACAAAAGTCGTAGCAATAATAATTCTTCCCAAATATTTAACCAACTGAATGTATTTTGATACTCCTCACACTGTCCAATTTCCAAATTTCTTTTTTTCACTTTTAGGATATTCTCACTCCAAATTTTATTTCCGGTGTACTTATTGGAGCTGACCAGCCTTCACATGCTGGGGTTGAGAATGCCTGGACTCTGCCCGTCAATTCTCTCCTTCTGGGGAATATGTTTGAAGGTCAGGTGACATATAACCTATGCTGGGTCAGTGGGAGGTGTTTTCCTGAGATTTCCATTAAATTATGGGCCTTTTCCCACTGAATTTGATAACCTTGGATAAAATGAACCTAGATCAGTATTTCTCAAATATATTGCATATTATAATTCATAAAGGAGGTTGAAAACGCCTTTTGTCTAGGTGATACCTCAAGTCAAATTATTTTGAGTCAGCCAGGCACTGTGACAGGCCAAGGCAGGAAGATCATCTGAGCTCAGGAGTTCAAGACCAGCCTGGGCAACATAGTGAGACTCCGTCATCTCTGCTAAAAAAAAAAAAAAAAAGAAGAAGAAGAAAAGCCAGGTGGCATGCACCTGTAGTCCCAGCTACTCAAGAGCCTGAGATGGGAGGTCAAGGCTGCAATGAGACCTGTCATGCCACTGCACTCCAGCCTGGGCAACAGAACAAGACTCTCTCTCTCTCTCAAAACTCTCTCTCTGTCTCTCAAAAAAAAAAAATCTGTATCTCTGACAGTACAATTTTGTTTCAATTGTTTTTAAACCACCTACTGAGGATTCCATTTTGGAGGATGTATTAGAAACCAATGTTTAAAGTATGAATATTCTCACACTTTGGTAGGCATTGGGATCCATGGAAGGCTGGTTAAATCCAAATACATTGGTCCTACTCCATCCCCAGAGTTGCTGACGAGGTGCATCCAGATAAGTTGGGCTGAGATTTTACATCCTTGACAAGTATATACAGGTGATGCTTGTCGGGGATCACCTTCAGGGTACTGGGGCTGTACTCTGAGGAAAGATCTGAATATGCCAGCGAGGAGGCTGCTATGAGTGTAAAAAGAGAGACCCATGAAAAGTATTAGTTAAGTTTTGTTTTTCTAAGGATACATTTCTAAGGCAACTGAGACCTTACAGGTTGCTATGGGTATGTGGGGATGTAGTAAATTACATTTCTTGATAATGCACTGTTACTGCTTGGGGATGGCATTTTGAGAAATACTGATGTAGCTCACTCCCTGGACTGAGTCTGACCCTTGAATACTTTAGACTATGTCTCACTTTTCAGAAATATAACCATCAATGAGAACTAGCTATGTCGAGTTCCAGGGTTTGTACTAAGGCTGTGTATTTTTTATCTCACTTCAGCTTCACTTCCAGGAAAGTTATTGAAATATGCCTTATATACCAAAAAAGGGAAATGATGAGCAGAATAACATTCTGGAGGCTTCAGGGCCAATAGGAGAGATAGCTCATATTGGAACCTGGAAGATCTGGACTTCAAACTTCTACCATTAAGCAAGATAGGTTGCAGGTTTCAAGCCAGATGGAAGTACCAGCCCTGTGTCCTTCTGGGCAGGGAGACTTCTTCTGGAGGATGAATTGGAGCCTACAGCAGTGTGCAGCCACTACTCCTTTCTGGTTGTTTCAGGCCTTCTCCTCACCTCTCAGGGAGATATACCTCGCAGTGCCTTCAGTTATGGTGTGACTGAGGATGCTTCGGTCAGACATGTCCCTGAAAACCTGCATAGAAGTAGATGTTAAAAGCAGCATGTTCTCTCACAGAGTTTGGCCAGTGACTGCAAAGGCCAAATCCATAAATGCCAAGAACCCCCATATTCTAAAATGAGGTGCTGGATGATCTTGCAGAGGCACTGCAACCAAATTGGTTCTGCAATAATTGGCGTTATCACTCGTTATCACTCAAGTGAGCTACATAAAATAATTAGGTGGTAAAAGGAGGAAAGACTCTTGAGAGAGTTGCCATCGTGGCAGGCATTCTTTAAACTCAGAGGAGAGGTAGAAAGATGCCTTTTTTTGCCTCAGGCCAAGTGAAAGTGGCTTAGAAACTGCTTTCATGAAGTCCAGCTCTATTGATATTGATTGATATTGGATTTCTTGATATATAAAGCTCTATCTTTCTAAAATTAGGCATCTACACAGTCTTACTCTAGTTGAAATACCTCTTCTAAACCTGCTGCCTTGCTTTGTTCTTAAAGGTGGATTCCTTGCTACTGCCTTGCTGTGTGGAAACAAAAATTTTGTTCCCTAAGACTAGGATGACAGACTGTAGAAGGAGCATGCCCTTAAGGATATCACAACAGATTTTTTTCAGAATGGAAAGGGACTCTGTTGGAGCTGCAGTGAGACTCCTCCACACACACTCAGAATTCCCTTATTATTAGAGTTAGGTAGAGTAGCATGTCTACATAGCACACCTTTATTCATAGGCTTGTTGGAGTACTTCAAGGCCAGCTTCAGGCTGGATGATTTCTTAGAAGTTTTCAACTGAGCTTGAAAAGACTTTTCTATTGATGCTTATAATGTATTACAGTACAAGAACACAGGTGAAAATTATCCAGTGGAAAAGGAGCATAGGGAGGAATCCCAGAGAAACCAGGCTCAAGCTTCCAGCCATTCTCTTTCTGTGGACTCCCATGTGCTGTGCTTAATTCTCCCAGCCAGTTGTGTGACATGTGCCAAGTGTTGCCAACTAGGTAAGCTTGCCCAATCCTTGGTCATGTAATCATGGAATGTTTGCATGAGTCCTGACTCTCCAGGCCATGTAGAAGTCAAACTGACATTGCCTGGACACAGCGCCATTCAAAACTGACATTCACCATAAATCATATGGTCAGCCTGGATCATTTGGTGTGGTGTGACCATATTCTCAGGTTTACAAAGACATTCTGATCAGACAGAATATCAAAGGGTTCAGAGGTTGCCTGCCAGGAGCAGATCAAGGGCCATTCTCCAAACCTGGGAGGGTGCAACTTTTCAGCATCCCTGGCCTTATAATTGGAAATATTTAAAAAACAGTTCATAAATTCTTATTTTTATGTATATCTTCATTTATTCTATATATTTCCTTAAATGTTTTTGTTATAAATAAAAATATATTTTCAATATATATTTTCTAGTTTGGCCACTTTTTCAGCTATTTGTATTTATTTTTAAAAGTTCCAGTTGCCTGGCATTGCTTTTAAACGCATATATTCAGAATTAATTGCGTGTATAAAATAGTTATCTTTGAATATTTTCTAATATTTCCATGCATTATTTCTTAACTTGTGTACTTAAATTGACTTGAATGACAGGGAAATCCTATAAGTATTTTATGTGATAAATGTTTGATCGGAAACTTAAATGAAAAAAGGAGTCAATCCTTCTGTGCATATAAGAAATTTACATGAGAGCATATAGAATGAGGATTTGTATTGATTAGTTATTGAAACCAGACTATTAAGAAATTATAAAATGTGACAAGTCTAGCGCAACTCTTTAAGCACAATTCAGAAGAAAGTTAAATAGAATTTCCTACAAAATTAACTTCTGATTTTACTTCACAAATTGGAGGAAAGATGTATGCAACCACAATCATTCCTGAATATACAAATAGAAAAGTGTCAAACTAGATAATACGAGCAGAAATATGACAAAATTCTTCCTAAACAATTAATTGAATAGCTGTTGTTTGCCTTGAGCACTGTCTAATTCATAAATTTTGCATTCCCCTTTTAGGAATCTCTTACCCCAAGTTTCTTTCCAAGTATTTAAATTGGAATTGAGCATCCTGTCATGCCAAGGATGAGAATGCCTGGGTTACATCAGTTAGCCCTCTCCTTTTGAGGAATGGCACATTACCCATTTTAGGTGAGCAGAAGGTCTTTTCCTGAGATTTGTGGGAAGAGAAGGTCACTTTCCAGTAGGCTTTGTAAATTTGGACAAGCTGGATCCAGAGCAACGTTTCTCAAACACTGCACATTAGAAAGGCTAAGGGACCTTGAAAACACTTGTTATCCAGAGTTTGATAGGTCGCCTCAAATTATCAGAATCTGAATGTAAAACCTTGTTTTAGTTATTTTTAATGAATCATCTGCCATTCCATGATTGGGAAAGTATGAAAAAACGTTTGTTCAAGGATTATCATCCTTACACTGCTGAGTTGGAATCCATTCAGGATTTGTTAAATCCAGATTGGTCGGTTCAACTCCACCTTCCAGTTTTGGATTGTGTAGGTCTCCAGAGGAGAGGCTGATAGCCTGCTCCAATTATGATAAGTGAGAACCGTGAAAGGTTTTAGTTTGATTTAGGTTTTTTTTTTTTAATTTAGGTTTTTTTTGTTTGTTTGTTTTTGGAGTAGCTTTCCAAATAACTGAGACCATAAAAGTTCCTTTGGTTAGTGGGTACCAAAGAAGTTGCATTTCTACCAAGATCCCAGGCAATATCCCTGCTGCTGTTTGGGGATGTCATATTGTGAATCATTTTTCTAGACTACCTTTCCATTGAGCACTTTAGACTGAGTCTGCCCTTTGCTTACAATAGCTAACAATGACAGACAGATAGGTTAAGTAGCAAGAGTTGTATTACATCTTTTTATTTGCCATCTCTTTTTTCAGTTTCACTGCTGTAATTCAAATATTTCTCTTCTACTGCAAAAATAGAATGATAATCAGAATAAGATGACTTTTCACAGGCCTCAGAGCCAATAGGAGAATGAGCTCATATTGGAACACGGAAGAGCTGGACCCAAACCCTGTGTTCTTAAAATGGATGAGTTGGAAATTTCAAGCCAGATGGAGGTGCCAGTGCCATGTCCTACTGGGCAGGTGAACCTCTCCTTGAGGGTGAATCAGAGCCCACAGCAGCTTGCGGCCACTACTGCTTTGTGGTTCTTTCAGGCCTGTCTCCTCACTGCACGGGGAGAATGTTCCATGCACCCACAGTGCCTATAATTTAAGGTGTAGAGAATGAAGGGGAAATGGGTCAGATACACCTCTGAAAATCTGCAGTGAACTGTATGTTGAAGGCAACATGTTCTTTCACATGAGATTTTAGCCACAGACTGAACCAAAGGCCAAACCATAAATGCCAAGAGCCCCCATATTCTAAAGTGAGGTACTGGATAATCTTGAGTACAAGACCCAAATTGATTCTGCAGGCATTGACTCAACTGCAGGCATCACTCAACTGAGCGAAATAAAAGAGTTGAGGTGGCGAAAGGAGGTAAGACTTTTTTAAAAGAGTTGCTATCATGGCAGGCTTTTTCTGTAAACATGAGAGAGAGAGAAAGAGAGAGAGAAAGATCTGTCTCCTTCCCTCCATTCAGGTGAAAGGGGCTTAGAAGGGGCCCCCATGAAGTCCAAATCTATTGATAGTCATTTATCTTTGCTTCATTGATAAATAAAACTTTGTCTTCTTATAATTGGGAATCTATACACTCTTAATATAGTTGAAATATCTTTTCTAAACCTGCTGCCTTTTATTTTTCCTGAAGGCGAATTCCTTGCTACTGCCCTGCTGTGTAGAAACAAAAATTTTGTTCCCTGAGACTAGGATGACAGGTTGTACAAGGAGCATGGGATCAAGGATATCACAGCAGATTTATTTCAGGATGGAAGGTGACTCTCTGGGAGTTAACATGAGTGTTGTTCCACACACTTAGTAATTCCCATGTTATTAGAGTTAGGGAAAGAACTGTGTCCACATGGCACACCATTTATTCATGGGTACCTCAATGCTACCACAGGTTTGATTATTATTTTAGAGGATGTCAACACAACTTGGAAAGGCCTTTGTACTGATGCTTACAGTACATTACAGTTTAAGAGCACAGATGAAAAATCACCAAGTAAAAAAGGAGCATAGGGAGGAATCCAGGAGAAACCAGGCTCAAGCTTCCAGCCACCTTCTTCCAGTGGAGTCATGTGCACTGCACTTAATTCTCCCAGCCAGGTGTGCGGCCACCTGTGCCAAGTGTTCCCAACCAGGTAAGCTCTCTCAAGCCCTGGTCATATAAGCCTGGAACTTCCACATGATGGTCTTTAAGTTCTGACTCTCTAGTTCATTTAGAAGTCAAACTGACATAGCCAGAATACAGCTCCAGTCGTACAAAAACAAGCATTCACCATAATTCTCATTGTTAGCATGAACCATCTGGTGTGATTAGAGCCTCAGGTACCCAATGGCTTTCTGATCAGACACAGTATTCTATGGGCTTAAAGGTTACCTGCTAGTGGTGGGCTTAGGGGCAGCCTTCATCCTTGGAAGGGTACAAGATTTGAACAATGTTTGTCTGCTGAGTTAGGACTTTTTAAACATAGTTTTTAAATTTTTACTTTTATGCCTATGATCTTTTATTCTGCATATTTTCTGAAATGTTATGAAAACATAGGTACTATAAATATTTGTATTTTAACTTGGTTATTTCATAAACATTTGCATTTATTTAAATAAGTTCCAGTTGCCTGGCATTGCTTTCAAATACATGTATTCATTATTATTTACATCTAAAAAATAGATGTCTTTTATTATTTTTTAATATTGTCAGGCATTATATCTTTATCTATTTAAATTGTCTTGAATCTGGGAAAACAAATATTTGGTATGATCATTTTGTGTTTTCAATCTGAAGTATATCTTGCATATACAAGAAGTTTACATGAGAGTCTACATAATAAGCATTTTTAATGATTAAGCAGATATTGAAGCCAGAATAGGTAAGAAGTTGAAAAATGTGGCAATTATAACATAGCTGTTTATCTATAATTCAGAAAAAAATAAAAGGGAATTTCCTAAAAAAAATCCATGATTTTTTTCACAAATAAGAATAAAGATTAATGCAACCATAATAATCCCTGAAAGTACAAGCAAAACTGTCAAAGTGGATAATACTAACAAAAACATGGCAATAATATTCTTCTCAGTTAATTTATTATATGGGTATCGATTGCCCTGAACACTGTCCAGTTCCCAAATTTCAAGTTGCTCTTTTAGGAAATTCTCACCCCAATTTTATTCCAAGTATTCGAATTGGAGCTGACCACTCTTCATATGCCAGGAATGAGAACACCTGGGCTCCATCAATCACTCCTCTAGCCTCGTGGGGAAAGTTTTTGGAGTTGCAGTGACATATTATCCATGTGAGGTCAGCAGGAGGTCTTTTCCTGAGATTTCTGGGGAGAGAAGATTGTTTTCCAGTGAGTTTGGAAAATTTGTGTAAGCTGGGCTTAGAGCAGTGTTTCTCAAACTTACTATACCTTAGAATCGTTAGGGAGCTTGAAAAGACCTGTTTTCCTGGTGGCACCTCACGTCACCTCATTTTATTTAGAACTTCTAACAGTAAAAGTTTGTTGCAGTTGTTTTTAATGAATCACTTGGGGACTCCATTTTTAAGCAAATACGGAAAACCTTTGGTTCAAGGATAACCATTCTCACACTTTGGCAGACATTGGGATCCCTGGAAAGGGCTTGTTAAATCCAAATTCGTTGGTACCACTCCATCCTCCAGTTTAGGGTTATGTAGGTCCCCAAAGGAGGGGATAAGAATTTGCATCTCTAACAGTTGCACAGGTGATGCTGTTCAGGGGCTACCTTTAGGGGAAAAACAGCTCTACTGTGAGGGAAGTTCTGAATATGCCAGTGAGAGCCTGCTCTGATTTTAACAAGTGAGAATCACGAAAGATTTATTTTTTATTTTTTTTTAAGGGATAGCTTTTCATGTAACTGTGACCTTAAAAGTTCCTTTCAGTGAGTGGGCACCAGAAGCATTGCATTTCTACTGAGATCCCAGGCAACATCTCTGCTGCTGCTTAGGGATGACATTTTCTGAACCATTGTTCTAGCCTGCTGTATTTCCTTTGGATACTTTAGACTGAGTCTGACCTTTGCTTACAATAGCTAACAATGTGAGCTAAATAGGTTGAGTAACAGGACTTGTACTAATGCTTTATATTTTTCACCTCATTTCAGCTGCACTTCAAGGGGAGTTATTGAATATGTCCTATCTAACTAAAACAAGGAAATGATGAAAAAAATAAAATCACTTTCCAGATGCCTCAGGGCTAACTGGAGACAGAGCTCAGACTGCAACTGAGAAAAGTTGGACTCCAAAACCTGTACTCTGAGGTAGGATGAATTGGAGGTTTCAAGCCAGATGGAAGAGCCAGCCTCATGTCCTTCTGGGCAGTTGCCTCTTTTTGAGGGTAAATTGGAGCCCTGAGCAGAATGCAACCACTACTGCTTTCTAGTCATTCCAGGCTTATCTCCTCACCTCTCAGGGAGATGTACCATGCACCCGTAGTGCTTTCAGTTATAGTGTTGTGAGTGAGAGTGCTGTGGGTCAGACATGCCCTTCAAAACCTGAACTGAGCTGGATGTTGAAAGCAACATTTTCTCTCACATGAGAGTTCAGTTAGAGACTGAAAAGGCCAACTCCATAAATGCCAAGAACCCTTATATTCTAAGGTGAGGTGTTCGATGATCTTACAGAGACCCTAGACACAAATTGGTTCTGCAAGCATTGGTGCATCACTCAAATGAGTGATGCAAACAAGCTGAGGTGGTAAAAGGAGAAAAGACTACTTTGAGAGAGTGTCCGTCATGTTCCATATTTTCTCTAAACTCAGGCAAGAGGGAGATAGCTGTCTGCTTTCTTCCAGCCAGGTGAAAGTGCTCCTATGAAGTCCAGCTGTATTGATACCAATTGATATTGGCTTATTTGAGATATAAAACTCTGTCTTTCTGAAGTAGTGAATCCACATTCTCTTAATATAGTTGAAATATCCTTTCTAACCCTGCTGCTTTGCTTTGTTGCCCAAGGTAAATTCCTTGCTGCTGCCCTGCTGTGTGGAAACAAAATTTTGTTCTCCGATGGCAGATTGTAGAAGGAATATGAGCTCAGGAATATCACAGCAGATTTAGTTCAGGATGGAAGGTGACTTTCTGGGTTTTAAGTGAGAACTCCTCCACACAAACTCAGTAATCCCCTTGTTATTGGAGTTAGGTAAAGGAGGGCATACCATTTATCCATGGGCCTGCTGGTGTACTTTAAGGCCAGCCTCAGGCTCCATGGTTCGTTAGAGGGCCTCGACATAACTCAAAAAGGCCATTCTACTGGTGCTTACAGTATATCGCAGTACAAGAACGGAGATGAAAATTAGCCAGTGGAAACAGAGCACAGGGCTGAGTCCAAGAAACTTTAGGGTCAAGTTTCCAGCCATCCTCTTCCAGTGGAGTCACATGCATTGTGCTTATTTCTCCCAGCCAGGTGTGTGACCACCTGTGCCAAGTGTTGCCACCTAGGTAAGCACTCCCGAGCACTGGTCATGTAAGCGTGAAATGTCCACATGATTATCTTTAGCTTTTGACCATCTTGATGTCTAACTGACATAACTTGGCCACTGCTTCATTCATATAAAAATAGACATGCACCATAATTCTCAGTGTTAGTATGAATCATCTGGTGTATCCGAAACCTCAGATATATGAAGACTTTCTAATCAGACAAATTTCAAAGGCTCAGGGCCTTCCTTTTAGGAGCCAGTGAAGGGCCAGTCTTCAACTTTTGAATGATACAGTCTTTGACCAACTCTGACCTGTTGCATTACAACCTTTACAGCACAGTTTATAAAGGGATAACTATTAGAATATTTAATTTTGATTACTTTCTAATAGAACCATGCATTAGTTCTTAGTTTGTCTACTTAAATGATTTTGGGAATTTCTGAGTAATCTTTTAAATTTGTGGGATGATAATTTTTTCATCACTTAAGTGAGAAAAGAGTCAAACTTTCTGCATATACATCAAATATTACAAATTTTAGATTAACCAAAATAAACATGTTTATATTAAAATGTTACCAGCATATTTAAGAAGTTGACCATTGTGAGAATTACTAATGTAACTCTATATTGATAATTCAGAAAAACAAAAAGGAAATTTTCCTAGAAAACAATTTAGAATTGGCTGGGCGCGGTGGCTCACGCCTGTAATCCCAGCACTTTGAGAGGCTGAGGCGGGCAGATCACGAGGTCAGGAGATTGAGACCATCCTGGCGAACACGGTGAAACCCCATCTCTACTAAAAATACAAAAAAAAAAAATTAGCCAGGCGTGGTGGCAGGCATCTGTAGTCCCAGCTACTCGGGAGGCTGAGGCAGGAGAATGGCGTGAACCCGGGGGACAGAGCTTGCAGTGAGCCGAGATTGTGCCACTGCACTCCAGCCTGGGAGACAGCGAGACTCTGTCTCAAAAAAAAAAAAAAAAAAAAAAAAATCAGTATTTACTGCATGAATTAAAGAAAAGGCCAATGCAACCTTTAATAATTCCTGAAAAAAATATGTTTAAAAAACTGTCAAACTAGAAAATACTAACAAAAAACATACTGTAAAAATTCTTCCCAAAGTATTAAGTAATCTAATGTAACTGTTGTTTGCTCTTCACACTGTCCGACTTTGAAATTTCTATTCCCCTTTCAGGAAACTCTCACACCACTTTCCACCCCCAGTTTCATTCCAAGTATTTTAATTGCAGCTATCCACTCCTCATGTGCCAAGGGTGAGAGTGCCTGGGCTTCATCAGTGAATTTTCTACTCTCCTGGGGAAAGTGTGTCAAGTTGGGGTGACATATAATCCATGTTAGGGCAATGGAAGGTATTTTCTTGAGATTTCTTAGAAGGCAAAAACTTTTCCACTGCGTTTGGTAATGTTGGGCAAGATGAACCTAAAGCAGTGTTTCTCAAAATTATTGCACATTGGACCCCCTAAAGGAGCTTGAAAACACGTGTTGTTTAGTTGTCACCTCATCTCAAATTATTTAGAATCTCTAATAATAAAACCTTGTTTCTGAAGTTTTAAAATTATCTGGTGAGGATTCCATTTTCAAGGAAATATGGAAAAGCATTGGTTCAAAGATTATCATCCTCACCCTTTGGAAACATTGGGATTCCTGGAGAAATTCTTAAATCCACACTGGTAGGCCTCCAACCTTAAAGTTCAGATTATGTGGATTTGGATAGGTGCGGCTGATAATTTGCAAAGCTACCAAGTGCACAGGTGATGCTGATCAGGGGCCATCCTCAGGGAACAACAGCCCTAAGTTCAGGACAGACCTGAGTATGCCAGTGCGGAGGCTGCTCTGCTGAGTGAGAACCATAAAAAGTTTTAGGTTTTTTTTTTCTTTTTGTCTTTCTTAAGGATAGAGTTCTCAGATCTTAAAGGTTGAGATCCTAAAGGTTGCTCTGGGTGGGCATCTGGGAAGTTGCATTTCTATGCAGATCCTAGACTATAGTACTGCTGCTGCTTGGGGATGACATTTTGTGAACCACTGCTCTAGCCCCACCTGTTTTGTGAACACTTTAGACTGAGTCTGACCTTTGCTTACTGTAGCTAACACTGAGAGCTGACCTTTCCAAGTAGCAGGAGTTGTACTAAAGCTTTATATTTGTCATCTCATTTCAGCTTTAGTGCATGAGAAAGTTATTGAAATGTGCCTTGTGACATTCAAAATAAGTGACTTTTCAGAGGTCTCAGAGTCAGTAAGAGACAGAACTCAGATTGTAACCAAGAAGAGCTGAACTCCAAACTTCTACTCTTAAGCAGGATGAGTTGGAGGTTTCAAGCAAGATGCAAGTGTCAGCTCCATATCCTTCAGGGCAGATAAACCTCTCATTGAGGGTGATTGTGACCCCACAGCAGTATGCAGCCACTACTGCTTTGTGGTTGCTTCAGGCCTGTCTCCTCACCTCTCTGGAGGCTTTAACATGCAACTATCATGCCTATAACTAAAGGTGTTGTGTTGTGAGTGAGGGTGCTATGGGTCAGACATATCCCTGAAAACCAGCATTGAACTGGATGTTGGAAGCAACCTTTTCTCTGATGTGAGCATTCCAAAAGCCAAAACTACAAATTCCAAGAATTGCCCCCACCCCAACAACACACATATTTTAAAGTGAGGTGCTGGATGATCTTGCAGAGGCACTGGACTCAAATTTGTTCCGCAGTTGTTGGTCCAAGGCTCATCTGAATGAATTAAAATATTTGAGGTGGTTAAAGGAGGGAAGACAATATGAAATTTTTATTGTCGCCGCCATTTTCTCCAATCTCATGAGAAAAGAAGAACGTTGTGTTATCCGTGACTCAAACTAAATGCAAGGAAGCTTAGAATGATTTCCCCCATCAAGATTAGCATGGCAGTAAATTCATGGCATATACAGTGAGTAGACTTTGAGCCTCTAAAATAACCGAGGCTCCTGAGAATATCCACTTGTCCAAAGATGCCTGCTTAAGTGTTGGGTCCAATACCTTACTGGAGATTTCCACTATAATAATATTCTCTGAGAACAAGGAGGTCACAAACCTAGAGAGAGCTGAAGGAAGTCTTGCATGTGGGAGTTTCTGCATGCACACTCAGTGCTCATAAAATGATGGGAGTAGGCCGGGTGCGGTGGCTCACGCTTGTAATCCCAGCACTTTGGGAGGCCGAGGCAGGCGGATCATGAGGTCAGGAGATCGAGACCACGGTGAAACCCCATCTCTACTAAAAATACAAAAAATTAGCCGGGCATGGTGGCGGGTGCCTGTAGTCCCAGCTACTCGGAGAGGCTGAGGCAGGAGAATGGCGTGAACCCAGGAGGCGGAGCTTGCAGTGAGCCGAGATTGTGCCACTGCACTCCAGCCTGGGCGACAGAGCGAGACTCCATCTCAAAAAAAAAAAAAAAATGATGGGAGTAAGTCACTGCTCTGGAGTTTCAGAAACTTCATTGGTGAAGAGACGATTTTCTTATATCAAAAATGTACCATAAGTACTGTCTTACGTACAATTTTGGTGGTTTTCAAATGTTAGTATGCATCATAATCACCTTCAAAACTAGTTTAAATAGAGGTTGTTGGAACCCTCCTCTACCCCCAGATTTATTAATTCAATATCTCTGGACTAAGGCCTGGGAATTTGCATTTCTAACTAGTGCATAGGTGATGTTGATGCTGCTAGTTTGGGGAACACACTTTGAGAACCACTGAGTGAGCATCTAGGGCTCTCATTTAAAGGCAGATTATCTGAGAATTAAGCAAATTTCCTTATTTATTTTTGTGTAAATTTAGGGGGTACAAGTACAGTTTTGATACATGGATATATTGCACAGTAGTGAAGTCTGGGCTTTTAGTGTAACCATCACTGAATAGTGTACAGTGTACCCATTAAATATTTCTCATACGTCCCACCTTCCCACCTTTCCAAGGCTCCAGTGTCTATTATTCCACACTCTGTGTAAATGTGTACACATTATTTAGCTCTCACTTGTAAGTGACAACATGCGGTGTGTGGCTTTCTGTTTCTGAGTTATTTCACTTAAGATAATGCCCTGCAGTTCATTCATGTTGCTGCAAAACATGTGATTTCATTTTTTATGGCTGAATACTATTCTATGGTGCATTTATACTACATTTTCTTATACCATCATCCCTTGATGGACACTTAGGTGAGACCATATCTTTGCTATGGTGAATAGTGCTGTAGTAAACATAACGAGTGCAGGTATCTTTTTGATATAATAATTTATTTTCTTTTGGGTAGAAACCAACACATTTAAATTGGGTACCTAGAGATTCTTTAAAAACATGCAGAAATAGAGATTCTTGATGACATGCATTGAGTTTCTGGAGCCAGGAAAGAAAGAACAGCAGGAAACTCACCATGTATATTTTATTTTATATTTAAATTAAGTTTAATTAAATTCTTCCTTCCTTTGGATACTTTCAGTTGAAATTCAGTTATTTTACATAATTTAAAATTTAAGTAATTCAATTCGAAGTGAAAACATTGAAAGGGAAGTAGAATTTTAAATGAAAAATAATTAAAGTGCATGTATTCTTATATGAAATTAGAATTACCATTAAATTAATAAGTTGATCATACAACCAAAATCATACAAAAACTCCGTAATTTGTTTTAACTCTCCAGTCATTAGGAAATGCTAAAATTTTGATTGTTTAGAAAAAAATCATGGAAATACATAGTTTGGCAGCAATTTTCAGAAAGATTCAAAATTTTGCAGAAGATAAATTAATCTGTTAAAGATAAGTCTGAATCATATGATTAGTTTCTGAAAGTCAATATATATTAATAATGCATATGCAAACTTACAAAATGTTTTAAAAAGATAGGTTAAAATTATATTATATTTGAAATCTAAAATATTTCAAAAAGAAGATATACCAGAAATACAATTTGAGAAGAAGAGGCAAATACATACATATATATCCTATATTTTTTATCATGGAAAAATATTTCTTTTAAGTATATTTAATATTCAGAAAATGTTTTTCATTTTCAGATACTAGTATCGGACATGAACCTTGTTCTCATAGCCATTTTGTTATGCCTTTATAGAACTTGATAATTTGGCAAAGCAAGCTTTTGCAAATTGGTCTTTTAGTTAATTACTTGTTTCGAAAATTCGGTTTCAGCACTGGTTTTTAGGAAGTTGCGCTAAAGCTGGACTCTAGCGGACTTCATTACTTTTAACTGCTCAGAGTCACCGGCATTGTTTTGTTAATTTGCATTGCACTTTCTTTTGGGGAATTGCACTTCCTGCAGCCTTAATTGATGAGGTTTATGTGAAGATAATTTCATCGCTAGCTCCACTGTGACTGTACAAGAGTGCCATATTCAGATACCTGATGGATTGATTGATGTTGGCTTCATTGATATGTTAATCTCTATTTTTAAAAAATATTTTGAATGGCAACTCTATCAACATAGTAGAAATATCTCTTCTAAATCTGCTACCTTGCTTTCTGTCAGCAGTTCAGTTCCTTGGTGCTCCTTGGATTTGAGGAAATTCCAATATTTCCTTTGGAGTCACATGGATACTGCTTAATTTTCCCAGCAGGGATGTATGAAAACACATGCTTGTTTTCAAGTGAAGATAATCCCATCACCAATTCTGCTTTAGCTGCATAAAGAAAACTGATCAGAAACATGCCTGGTGGATTTATTGTTATTGGCTCTGTTGATAACCTATTTTTATATATTTGGAATCTTTTTTCTATAAATGTAGTTGAAATATTTCCTAAGTCTCCTGCCTTGCATTATTCTAGCAGGTTGTTCCCTCGTTACTGTCCTGATTAGTGGTACTTCTGATGTTATTCTTCTAAATGCTATGTTGAAGCTTTTAGAAATGCGAAATAAGGGGCCAAAATTTTCTGGTGTCATGGGCTTGGTAACTAAACAGGTCTTTGTTTTGGGTTCTAGATGATTATCTGGAAAATGCGGCCAAGGGCTCTTCTCACAACCAATCAGCAAATCCATTATCTGAGTTGGTTAAAGAGTGCTTTTGGCAGTTTTGGACATCTTCTAAACCCATCAGATTCCTGAAAAAAAAATTTTAATCCACTGTTATTGGAATTTTCTGCTTTATATAGCTCAACATAATCTCAGCTTAGGATAGGATCCTTAATATAAGTAACACTTACTTGAATTACCCAGGTGGTTTTCTGACTTTGTATCAATCATAACCTACTGTAATCATACACAGAAAAATGGTGTTTCAGCCAATGATAAACCACATGTACAAAGGTGGTCCCAGAAGATTACAATGAAACGTATATAAAAACCTAATATATGACACCTGATATTGACAGGGCAAATCAAATAGGGGAAATGATTGATATTCAGTAATGGTTCTGGAGCATTTGGCTTTTCTTATGAAAAAAATATATAAATATATAAATATAAATATATATACCATCTATGTTTGTGTAAGTTTGTATGCACTCTGTGATGCAAACATAAGGATGAAACCACCGAATGATGCATTTCCCAGAATGTGTCCCCATCATTAAGCAACACATAATTGTATTTACATTAGTAAAGTTTCTTTTTTTGTGAAACCAAATGCACAAGTGATTAAATAAAATGGATAAATTGGACTTAATAAAATTAAAACTATTTGTCTCAATGACACCATTAAGAAAATAAAAAGACATCTCACAAGCTGAAATAAAATGTTTGCAATATCCCACACTTTTGAACTTTCATTTTATTTAGTCACAGAAGTCTGCTGAACCCAGGAAGTCATAGACTAGCTTGTGTCCCCCCCAAAATTCATATATTGAAACCTTAATCCTCAGTGTGACGTATTTGGAGACAAGACCTTTAAGGGGGTCAATAAGGTTAAATGAGGTCATAATGGTGGGGCCCCTAAACCCACAGGACTGGTAGCCATATAAGAAGAGACACCAGGGATTTCTCTTTCTCTCCATGTGTGCACAAAAGAAAGGCTAAGTGAGGACACAGGAGGTGGCCTTCTACAAACCAGGACCAGAGGCTTCACCAGGAACCAACCCTGCCAGCACCTTGATTTTGGATTTCCAGCTTCCAGAACTGTGAAAAAATACATTACTGCTATTTAAACCATTCAGTCTGTGGTATTTTGTTATGGCAGCCCGAGCAGACTAATACATGGGACAATACTTGATATAGCTGACTAAGCCAGAAATGGAAAGTCATCAATGATAGCCCACCCCAACACTAGACAAATTATTAATGGATCTTTAAAATTTATGTGAACTCTTCCTTCTAATCAATAGTCTCTTTATGAACTTTGCTCCATCATGCTAATATTTCCACAGTAAAGGCCACCTTTGCCTTTCATTTGCATTTCTAAGACACATTCATGTCTGCTGTCCTACATTGATCTTATCTACTACCCCAACAACCAAATAAGCCCAATACATTCCTCACACTGTAGTTTCAATAATCACTTTAAAATGAAAATCTGATTGCATTAATACTCTGCTTCAAAGTCTTTATCGACTCATCCGGTTTATTATTATGCTTATTATCTGCCTTTTCTCAACTCCCTAAATATATTTACGCCATCTCTCTATGGGACTCAGCCACATTAAATGAAACAAGCATAGTAAATAGAACTTAAATGAACAATTGTCATAAGTGGTGATGCTAAAATTTGCAGAATGCAATCCGGAAAGCAGAACTACTTAATTTCAGAGTTAAATTGTTTGAATACAAGATGGTTCAGGATGCCCATATGCTGATGTGGATGAAGGGTATCTAGATTTTTTTTTTAAATTCTGTAGCCTTCTTAAGGCAGGATATGATTCTTAGTCATATCCACATCACTAGCTTCTAAAACGAAGTCTGTCTCAATAAATGCACTTATTAATAAACATTAAGGAGTTGACATTTCCACTAGGGAAACACCTAGAAAATTCCAGGGCATAGCCAAGAGAAGGGTGAAAAGACTGACTCCTTTTCTCATAAGAAATGGGAGAAACTTTTTTTTTTTCCTAAACTCATGATTTCAGCAAAGCTGGTCCTCATTAATACATGTTTTTCAAATTCCTATGTTCTCATTTCAGTGTTTTGACATTTCTTAAATTTAATTTTCCTTAATTACAATTATGCTTCTTTCTCCTAAACTAGTGACCCCTAGGTGAGTGGGACTAAGTTATCTGAGAACTTCTTCTCTAGAATTCAGCACTTAGGTGATTATTGCATGTTTACAGAATAAGATGCAAAGAAAGTAAAATTTTCAATAATGTTTATTACATCACAGGTAAAGATTTCTGTTCAGTGACAGTAACCATGGACACAGTTTTTGAGGAATGATTGAACAGATGATATTTGTAATGTCTAAAATAGACAAGTAATTAGTATTTAAATTATATAAGAAACTGCTACAAATCAACAAGAAAAACACATAATCTCTAATAGATACGTGAGCAATTTACAGAACAGGAAATTTAGAAAGTGAATATAGCATTTATAGAGCTGCTCAAAATTACAGCTAATCACAAAAATGTTAATTAAAACAACAACAAATTAATAGTCCCTTGTAATAATATTAGATTGGCAACATTTGGAAAGCTGGATAATGCCAGATTTGGCAGTTGGGGGAGAAAGCGGAGGTGTCATATTTTGGTGATACAACCAATTCTGGAGAGCAATAATAGGACTACATGACCAAATTAAATGTGACCTGAGAATGTTTTTTTTCAATGTACCAAATATGACTTTCAAATGGATGGGTTTCACATAAGAATACCAAAATTCTGTATTATTTTGTCTATATGTTTACAAAATGAATCAGAATTTCAATAGAAACCATAAACATTTGTATGTGCAGGCATGTATATCTTGTATCTTCATTGTGATTATTGTTAGGGGACAATTTTCTGTGTTATCTATAAAAGCCAACATATCTGTTAGCTTCTAGAGGTCTGTCTCTTAGAGTTTTAAAAATCATCTTTGTGAAAGGTACTGCTGCTTTAAGTATTCAGTTTGTCGGTCCAGATTTTGCCTCTGAGCTTTCCAAGGTATTAGGGAATGACTACATTGCTTTGTGGATAGAAGAGTTCCGGCTCTGCTCAGAACATTTTCTGTCACAGCTTCCATGACCTAAATATGCATTTAAAAAGTCTAGCCTAATGCACTCTAATGGCCACTGCTGAACTCTGAATCGTGGTCACAGCTAGAGAAAACATCTAGCAGAGAGCACAGACAGAGTGACTACAAAAATATCATATTGGGACCAGTGAAACCATCTGTCATGAAGTTCTTCCCACTAGACTCAAGTCCGAACTGATATGTAGCGAGACAAAAGAATAGAATCAAAGAATTTATTCTTTACAGGCCATGCAAATGTTGTATATACAGTTGAAAAAATATATTTGGTCATTGTTATTTATGTTGACTCAAATTCAGTGATTCTCAACCAGGACAATTTTTCTCCCCAAGAGACATTTAGCAATATCTGAAGACATTTTCAGTTGTCTCAACTAGCTGTGAGGGTGCTACTGGCTTCTAGCTGGTAGAGTGCAGGAAGCTGTTAACATCCTATAACACACAGGACAGCCCCCCACAACAAAGAATTATCTAGCCTAATATGTCAATAGTGATAAAGTTGAGAAACCCTACCCTGAGCTAAAAGTTTAAGTAAATCAAATGTGTCCTTAGCACTCTCACAGCCCTGAATGGCAACCTTCACCTCCTTTGTATAATATTTCCCTGGAATGCTCTTCTAAAGATATTCAAATGGTTCTCTCCCTCTCCTCTTTCAGGTTTTAATTCAAATAAGATCTTCCCAGTAAGACCTTCTTTAACTTATTAATAATGAAATCCTTATCTTACCCGTCAAAACTCCTTACTAATCTCCTTTGCCTCATTTTACTCCACATACTTATCAACATATGGAATATGACTTATTTGTTTTATTTTCTGGATAGCTTTCTTACAATTTAATCACCATTTGTTGCTGCTGGACCCCCAGTGATGAAAGGAATGCCTGACACATGATAGGTGCTTAATAATTTATTGGTGAACAAATTAATGAGCTCAGTACTAAGAATCTTAAAGAAGAATTCAAATACAGATGTGGCACCTTTTTCAGGTTATAGTATGCAGTTTTATCAAGTCCTGAGTTTTATTGATCAAAGCATGAGTTTACCCCTGCTCTGTAACAAAGACCAAGGAAAATGGGATGCTCTTCCAAGCTTACTGTGAAGATTCTGAGAAAAGAAATCAAATCTTTGTTCAGATTCAAGTGACATGTTCTATTAAATTTCTTTCAGTTATTACCACCTAAGAGAGCACCTAAAGTTAACTAAATAAAAGAAAATCTGATTTTATTTTTCAGGAGTTGTTTTTTGCCAGAGAAAGCTGATGTCTGGCAAGCTGGAGTCTGTAATTATGTAACTATGATAGTGATTTTCCTATTCCAAGTCCACACTCACGTACCACTCTCTCAGGTACACTTATGGAAGGAAATGGACTAAAAAAGTTCTCTTGCTGGGCATAAGGGTGATGGTATGTACTAAGAACTCTCTCTATTTGTATACTTTACCATTCTTTTTTAAAAAGTTAAATTTTTGACCAGATGCAGTGGCTCACGCCTGTAATTCCAGCACTTTGGGAGGCCGAGGCGGGCAGATCACCTGAGGTCAGGAGTTCAAGACCAGCCTGACCAACATGGAGAAACCCTGTCTCTAATAAAAATACAAAATTAACCGGGCGTGGTGGCGCATGCCCATAATCCCAGCTACTCTGGACGCTGAGGCAGGAGAATCGCTTGAACTCGGGAGACAGGGGTTGCGGTGAGCCAAGATTGGGCCATTGCACTCCAGCCTGGGCAACAAGAGTGAAACTCGATATATATAAAAAAAAAAGTCAATTTTTAAAAAATTTGTATGGATTTCAGAGGTACAAGTGTACATTTTGTTACATGGATATATTGTATAATAATGAAGTCTGAAGTTCTAGTGTAACTATCGCCTGAACAGTGTACATTGTACCCATTAAGTAATTTCTAATCCTTCACCTACCTCCCACCCTCCCACTTTTTGAGTCTCCAATTTCTATTATTCCACATTCTATGTTCACGTGTACACATGTTTCATTCCTGCTTATAAGTGAAAACATGCAGTGTTTGACTTTCTGCCTCTGAGTTATTTCACTTAAAATAATGTCCTCCAGTTCCATTCCTGTTATTACAAAAGACATGATTTCATTATTTTTTATGTCAGCCATTACCATTCTTATCCATAAATTAATTGTATATACTTGGAAACAGTAACCACTATATGCTAATCCCCTTTACTCTTTTTCAAAGTAAAATTACTTTCTTCTAAGGTTTTTATGGTTTTAGGTCTAACATTTAAGTCTTTATTCCATCTTGAATTAATTTTTGTATAAGGTGTAAAGAAGGGACCCAGTTTCAGCTTTCTACATATGGCTAGCCAGTTTTCCCAGCACCATTTATTAAATAGGGAATCCTTTCCCCATTGCTTGTTTTTGTCAGGTTTGTCAAAGATCAGATGGTTGTAGATGTGTGGTATTATTTCTGAGGGCTCTGTTCTGTTCCATTGGTCTATATCTCTGTTTTGGTACCAGTACCATGCTGTTTTGGTTACTGTAGCCTTGTAGTAAAGTTTGAAGTCAGGTAGCGTGATGCCTCCAGCTTTGTTCTTTTGGCTTAGGATTGTCTTGGCAATGTGGGCTCTTTTTTTGGTTCCATATGAACTTTAAAGTAGTTTTTTCCGATTTTGTGAAGAAAGTCATTGGTAGTTTGATGGGGAAGGCATTGAATCTATAAATTACCTTGGGCAGTATGGCCATTTTCACGATATTGATTCTTCCTTATCCATGAGCATGGAATGTTCTTCCATTTGTTTGTGTCCTCTTTTATTTCATTGAGCAGTGGTTTGTAGTTCTCCTTGAAGAGGTCCTTCACGTCCCTTGTAAGTTGGATTCCTAGGTATTTTATTCTCTTTGAAGCAATTGTGAATGGGAGTTCACTCATGATTTGGCTCTCTGTTTGTCTGTTATTAGTGTATAGGAATGCTTGTAATTTTTGCACATTGATTTTGTATCCTGAGACTTTGCTGAAGTTGCTTATCAGCTTAAGGAGATTTTGGGCTGAGACAGTGGGGTTTTCTAAATGTACAATCATGTCATCTGCAAGCAGGGACAATTTGACTTCCTCTTTTCCTAATTGAATACCCTTTATTTCTTTATCCTGCCTGATTGCCCTGGCCAGAACTTCCAACAGTATGTTGAATAGGAGTGGTGAGAGAGGGCATCCCTGTCTTGTGCCCGTTTTCAAAGGGAATGTTTCCAGTTTTTGCCCATTCAGTATGATATTGGCTGTGGGTTTGTCATAAATAACTCTTATTATTTTGAGATACATCCCATCAATACCTAATTTATTGAGAGTTTTTAGCATGAAGGGGTGTTGAATTTTGTCAAAGGCCTTTTCTGCATCTATTGAGATAATCATGTGGTTTTTGTCTTTGGTTCTGTTTATGTGATGGATTACATTTATTGATTTGCATATGTTGAACCAGCCTTGCATCCCAGGGATGAAGCCCACTTGATCATGGTGGATAAGCTTTTTGATGTGCTGCTGGATTCGGTTTGCCAGTATTTTATTGAGGATTTTTGCATCGATGTTCATCAGGGATATTTCTTACTTTAGATGTGAAATTTCAGTGTGCCCTAGATTACTGGAAATCTAGTAAATTTAGTGGTGTGACCCATGAACTTTCCAAGGATTATATGTTCATATTTTGGCATCCAGGGCTCTGGCTACTTCCTGGCCACCCAGGTTCAATTAGCTTAATCAATGTAATAACCAGAGTGATGGTTTGTGGGACATGAATAAAATTACAGTCCCTGTGCATTATATTTCAAGCAAGTGCATAAGGGTTTATATGGTCCTTATAGAAGACAGAATGTGTACTGCTTCTCTTACCCAAAAAAAGCAAACAACTTCGGATTTTATTTACTGATTTGCACTGAAAAGAAAGTGTTTGCTAGATTAGTAACTCTGTACCAGTTGCCAGTATCAATGTCAATATGTTCTAGTAAAAATACCTTAATTGGAGCAATAGCTGGCATCACCCTATGATTAAATTTATAAAGATTTACAGTCATTCCTTGAGACTCATGTGTCTTCTGCGCTGCACAATATGTGAGTGAAATGAAAAGCACTGGCACTGTACCTTTGAAGATTTTTAAGGTAGTACTAATCTCTGAAATCCTCTAGTGATATGGTAGTGTTTTGGCTTACTATTTTGGAAGAGCACATTCCCATTCTTCAAATTGCCCCCTCACAGTTTTGAGACAAGGTCTTACTTTGTCATCCAGGATGTAGTGCAGTGGTGCCATTATAGCTTACTGCAGCCTCAAACTCCTGGGCTCAAGTGATCCTCCTGCCTCAGCCCCCCAAGTATGGGACTATGGGTGCATGCCACCACACCCAACTAACTTTTTAAATTTTTTGTAGAGACTGGGTTTCCCTTTGTTACCCAGGCTAGTCTTGAACTCTTGGCTTCAAGCAATCCTCTCACCTTGGCCTCTTAAAGTGCTAGTATTATAAGCATGAGCCACCCTGTCCAGCTCCTTCTTTCCTTAATTACTCTCACCCCATGGAATCGGGAACCAATGTGGGGCTT
This sequence comes from Symphalangus syndactylus, assembly GCF_028878055.3. Lineage (NCBI taxonomy): Eukaryota > Metazoa > Chordata > Mammalia > Primates > Hylobatidae > Symphalangus > Symphalangus syndactylus. The sequence goes on along the minus strand of NC_072447.2, from coordinate 41,277,297 downwards.
CTGCTAGTTGCTTCATAAATCTTTTGCCAATATGAACTCAGTAACTAAGGAAATCAATCACAGGAGAAGTCTGTGGTCTCTGTGAACCCACTATTGAAGGAGTTAGTCCAGGCCTCATTCTCTATCTGAATTCCCTAAGCTGCCACTTGACTAGTAGATCAAAGTGGGAGTCCAAATCCCTAGATATTAAAGACAATTCATAGCTAGTATCTAGTGATCCCCAAAAGTTTAAGGTATTTTCTTTTGATGGGACCCATACATACTATTAAATGGCTCTCATTCCCTCTAGGATAAGGTTTAGAGGTGTCACTATAATCATTTCTGGCTGCATTCAAGGGACATCTTTGAATGTGACTTAGCCTCCCCATCAGTCAAGGCACTTGGGGTCTCTAAACTGACTTGAGTCAAGCTTCTTCTCACTATGTAAAGAATTTGAAATATTACCAGAGGGTTAGTCTAAAACAACATGGAGGATATTTCCCTGACTCCTTCGTGGGACTCGTGAAGGGGGTGCCCCATTTACTCAGCCCACAGCTCTCAACTCCTCATGGGAGGGAGCATGTGGGTGAATGAGGCAGGAACTGGTGTACATGAGTGAGTGCTGGAGTCAGAGGGCTACTCTGGTGCCAGCAGAAGCAAAATCCACTCACTGGAACCCATTGTGTTCCACTCCTCGTGGGAGCGGGTGCGCAGGTGAATGGGTGCAGGAGCAGGGACAACTGCTTTTGAGCACCAGCAGAGGCCAATTTCATGCCGTCCTCGTGGCAGCGTCTCGGGGGGATGTGCCCATGACCCCTGAAGCCCCAGAAGGAGTGTCACGGTGCTCTTTTGGCTCTGCTGTCTGCAGATGGCTTAAGTGTTAACAGCTCAGTGGACCCTCTGCCTTTTCCTGTGAGGTGGCTGCCTTCTGCCAGCGAGAGCAAAGGGTCAGTATGACAGCCTTTTGCATCTGCACTTGTGGCACCTGAGCTCCTGTCTGGTGTCCAGGAGAAATGAGGTCACATGAACGAATTGAAGGATGGTAAATGTGGGAGATTGTATTGCCAATGGATGTGGCTCTCAATGGGAAAGGGAGCCGCAAAGGGGATGGGGCAGGAAGGTAATCTTCTCCCGAAGTCTGACCATCTCTGGCCAGATTCTTCTCCACAGTTACGCTGTCAAGCTGTCCATCTGAAATCAAGCCGCTTCTCTCCAATGTCCAACCGTAGTCTCCAACATCCAGCTGCTTCCCCTCTCTGCCAGCTGAGTACTGGGGTTTTTATAAGCACAGGATGGGGGACAGGGCAGGCCATGGGTGGTTTTGGAAAAGGCAATAAACAAGGATGTAAGTTCTCACTTTGGGCCGTGGTTTCGGGCTTGAGGGTGGGGCTTTGTCGGGGACCCGCGCTTATCTGCCTGGAATTTCTCTGCCTCTTGCCTCTGTCATTGTATCAAATACACCACTTCATGAGTCCACCAAAATTTAGGCTGCAGCAATGTTTTATCTTTATTTGGCAACCTGAGGTTGTTCTTTCTTTCTGAGTCCACTAATCAATAGAAACATCAGTTGCATGAGAACATGCATTACTTACTTTCATTGCTCAACTCAGTTATTTCACTGGGAAGGAGGAGGAACACAAAAAAACACTGTGATCATCTTATTGTTGACTATTCATGTATTCATTCAACAAATATTTATTGAACATCTACTACACATCACTGTTCTAGATACTGGAGATACAGCAGTGACAAAATCAGGAAAAATATATTTGCTCTCCTATGCAGCCAAGATAAATAGGTAAAATATATTGTATGTTAGAAGGCAATAATACAAATAAAAACAAAACACACAAGGGGGACAGAGGTGATGGAAGTGACAAGTTGGGGGCTACATGATAGCAATTTTAAGTAGACTGACTAGGTAAGTCCACACTGAGGTGACATTTGATTGAAGACCTGAAGGAGGTAAGGGGGTGAACTCTGCAGGTGTCTGGGGTCAGAACAATCAAGACAGAGAAAACAGGAAGTGTTCATGTCTGGGGGAGGAACCATGCCAGGTATGTTTGAGGAACAGAGAAGACTAATAAGTGATGGAAAAGTAATTGAGAAATATATTGTAGATTTAAAAACAATTTGTTAGCAAAGCTTGAAGTTAGCACTAGGAGAATTAAAAACAACTTATACTTTTTTCATCATGCAGTGAGTTAAAATAAAACAAATGAGTTTTCCATAATTACTAGAAAGCAGCAAGGAAATTTCTAATGATATGAGGGGAATACTCACAAAATGACCTGAATATACAACTCTATATATTATATGACCCCAAATCTATAAAATTATATATCATTTTCAAATGACATAAACCAGGAGAGAAATTCCCCAAAAGATTTTTCTGAGTTGTAGTATTTGAGAAATATATTTTTCCCTCCTTATTCTTTTCTGTATTGTATACACTTTTTTTTTAGTTTTGCTTTGTTTTGTATTCTCTGAAGGAGCTGTATTCTAAAAAATAGCAATTAAGAGCTAAGAATTTATATCAGACAAACCTCAGTTGAAGTGCTGGATCTATTTACTTACCAATGGTGTTATGTTGGACAAGTGACCTTAGCAGTGTCCAAATATGTGAAATAGGGATAAGAATGATGATTTTTTTTTTTTGAGACAGACGAGTCTCGCTCTGTTGCCCAGGCCAGAGTGCAATGGCGTGATCTCGGCTCACTGCAAGCTCCGCCTCCCGGGTTCACGCCATTCTCCTGCCTCAGCCTCCTGAGTAGCTGGGACTACAGGCACCCGCCACCAAGCCCGGCTAATGTTTTGTACTTTTTAGTAGAGACGGGTTTTCACCGTGTTAGCCAGGATGGTCTTGATCTCTTGTCCTCATGATCCGCCCGCCTCGGCCTCCCAAAGTGCTGGGATTCCAGGCGTGACCCACCGCTCCCGGCCAAGAAAAATGATCTTATAGGGTTGTTTTATATTATTAAATGTGGTAATGTTGATAAAGGTGTTGGTATAGTATCTGATCTGTCATAAATCCTCAATAAATGGTAACTAGTCATTATTAATCAACTGTATAGCTTTTGTAATCAGATAATTTTTTAAGGCACAGAAAGAGTTAAAACCCATCAGCTAATACATATATATGTGTGTATATATATGCATGTGTATATATATGTGTATATATATATATATATGTTAAATGATAACCTCTCCTCTGTGAACTTTAAAACAGTCATATTTCAGAGGATTTCTACTTAGAATTCCCTTCACAGTCACTGCTTCATTAGCAGTTCAAGCAAGATTCTCATTCTGGGTACTAAGAGTATAAATAAGAGGAGGTTTATTGTAGTTTCAATAAATGCATCATTTCTCATTTTAAAAGTTCTACATAGCTGTTATAAACAATTTGGATCAGGTATGGTATATGAGAAAAAATAAAGCCAGTGATAATCAGATAACCACTACAATCTGTATGTTTCCTTCCAATATTTTACATTATGTCTTGAAAATCTGAAAAATGTTTATATATGTATGCATGATTTGATTAATACAAAATAACACTTTTGACCTTTAGTTTTTCATAACTTAAATAACAATTTGAATATTTTGTTTACATTAAAGAGGATTTTAAAACATACTAAATAAAATGTATTTAGGTTTAAATTTTAAACATACTAAATAAAATGTACTTAGATTTAAATTTTAAAACATACTAAATAAAATGTACTTAAGTTTAAATTTTCAATAAAATTAGAGAGATGAATCATATATTATAACATGACCAATTCTTCTTCAAAATTTGCTCTTGTATCACTAGACTGAAAAAACATTCAAGACAAAGTTTAATTAAATGTGCTTTTTACTGAAATAAACATGAACCATTACATAATGAACATTTTAATTCATTACATTTTCTTCTAAAACATTTTAAAATGCTAAGCATACAAGCAGTGGCAGTGCACTAACCAACAATAATTATAATCCTATTCATTGTTTTAAAGTGCTTATTCCTAGGCCATTCAAGCCTGTTAGCATATTTTCAATCTAATGTGCCAAGGTCAAATGCACTCTAGAGATATTTCTTAATGGAATTTTTAGGCAAGTTCATGCTATTGTACAGTAGACTAAACAATTTGATGACTAGCACATTTAGAATACATATTATGTACTTTCAGAGAGCTTTGGAAATGAAGAGGCACCTTCTAAATGCTAAATACTCTCTTTGGTCATTTCTCCTGAAGAAAGATGGAAAAAATAATTTTGCTGACTTTTCTCCAGTGAGACAAAGTATAGATTAATTGTAAGTGTAAATTTTATTCTTTCAGTAATTATATCAGTAGGCTTAAAAGTATGTACAAAAACATTCAAATGGACAGTGAGGAAAACAAGATAGAATGGCTGGAAGAACTTGACCGTCATTAATTTGTTAACAATTTTGTGCACACATCAGTATTATTAAATCATGTTATAAAAGGCAAACCATCCATTAACTCACTTATGAATGTAACATTAAATTTCAGAAGAATTTATTTTATCTTATTAAACTAAAGGAGATTTTAAAAAGCTATTAAGTATATTTTAAAAAATGCCATATTTTAAATAATGTTGCCCTCAGCCATTTTAATGTTATGCCAGGAATACTCTAGTATTTATCAAATTGAATTTTAATGTTGAACACAGTTATCATTCTGTCCTTCAAATAATTTTCTTCCTTAAATTCTCTCATTTACTGAGTTTTTCTCATATTTCTCCATTTATTTGTTCAGTGCTTCTTTCCACATCTCATTTTTGGACTCCTCTCACTTTCCTAACATATTATTGGTGGTTTTTAAAAAACAATCTTCTCTTTGTATTCCTTAAGCCTCTCACTTGAATATTGGTGTGGAATATCCTTATTTTGTTTTCCAAGTAAATGCAGATAATAACTTAATGTTAGTCTCTTATCCTAGACTCATTCCAATGCCCTATTTCTAATTCCCAACTCATTTTATCCCTGCCCAGTTAGTACACTACTAAGTTTCAAAAATCCTTCTAAGGTATCTCATAAATCTCCTCTGTCTTCTCCAATATCTACTGCTGTAGCCATAAGTAAAATAAAGAAGACATGGGCCCGGCACTGGGGCTCATAGCTGTAATCTCAGTCCTTTTGGAAGGCCAAGGTAGGAAGATTACTTGAAGCCAGGAGTTTGAGATCAGCCTAGGCTACATAACAAGACCCTGTCTCTACAACAACAAAATAATAAATAAAAATATTTTAAAATTAGCTGGGCATGGTGGAAGATGCCTTTAGTCCCAACTACTCTGGAGGCTGAGGCAAGAGGATTACTTTAGTCCAGGAGTTTGAGGTTACAGTGAGCTATGGTTCACGCCACTGCACTCCAGCCTGGGTGTCAGAGCAAGACCCTGTCTCTCTATTAAAAAAAAAAAAAAAAAATCCGGGTGCCGTGGTTCACGCCTGTAATACCAGCACTTTGGGAGGCCAAGGCGGGTGGATCAGTGGATCACTAGGTCGGGAGTTTGAGACCAGTCTGGCCACCGTAGTAAAACCCCGCCTCTACTGAAAATACAAAAAATTAGCCAGGTGTGGTGGTGTGCACCTGTAATCCCAGCTACTCGGGAGGCTGAGGCAGGAGAATCGTGTGAACCTGGGAGACAGAGATTGCAGTGAGCCGAGATCACACCATTGCACACCAGCCTGGGTGACAGTGCAAGACTCTGTCTCAAAACAAAAAAACAAAACAAAAAAAAACGGTCAGAGCTATTGCTCTAGACAACAATAGCCAAAAGACTTTCTGCAGTGATAGAGATATTCTATATCTCTTTTGTCCAATACAGTAGCCATTAGGGGAGTTATTGAACACTTGTAATGTGATTAGTGCAATTGACGAATTTACCTTTAGCTTATTTAATTTTAATTAACTTTAACTTAAATTTGAATAAGCACATATGGCTACTAGCTACTGTATTGGACAGCATAGCCCTAGAATATTTTGTGTAGTTTGAATTGATCTCAGATGCTCCAGGATAAAGACCTTCCAATCTTTCTTAAAAAGTCTCAAGAAACTGTAGACTTTATCTCACTGCTTAGAGACTATCAATGTCTATTCCTATGCTGCTACTTAGTCCATATTCCATAGGTTCGCATGTAAGGTCCACTTTGATCTGGTTCAAGCACACTTTTTCAGTCAAGTTTTTATTAATGTAATTCTTGTGTACTCTAATCCAACCAAATTAAATTATTTTTGTTGTGAGTCCATAGCTTATGCTTTCTCTGTACTCATAATTTCACTGATCTAGAAATCCTTTGCCCAAACTGCATTTTCAAAGCATCTTAGCTGTTAAGTTTCAGTTTAAGTTGCCACTTATTTCCTGAAGCCTTTCCAATTTCTCCTGCTTAAGCAAGCTCTCCTTGCACTGAATCATTCTAGTTATCTATCTTTATTTCCTCTTGACATATATTTATCATTATATAATTTTATAAGCTCTTTGAGGTCATGTTCCATATCTGATTTATGCCATAATCTTTAGCCTTTGGTCCACTGTCTGGCACATAGAACTTCCAGAATAACTGGTTATCAAATGAATGGATTAAATAATAACTGAGTGAATGTGGACACTTGAATTTGAAACTTTATCATCATTATCAGAACAATCCAAGTGAAGATAATTAAGCCATTAGATAAATATGAATTTAGACATAGGTACATCCTATATATGGAGACATGTTATACACATACTTTCAAATAGGCATGTAATCTCTTCAGTTATAGCTTAATTGTTTGCATATTTCACACAAATGGTTGACATTTTTATATGCATATACAACACATATACATTGTTGTCTTTTATTTCCTGTAAAAGTATATAAATTATATTTTTGATTTTTCTAGATAATTGACTCTGCTTTTTTACTTCCCCCATGCAAAGTAATCTTATAATTATATACCACAAAATAAAGTGTTGTATGAAAATATTTATTTTAAACCAGAATATTTTGTTAAATTGAAAAGATTTTTCTCCACCATGAGCATTTGTTTGCCATCTGTATACAGTCATGCAAACTGCTCATTACTATTAAGGAAACTTTAACAGCAAACATCCTATTCCTTGGAACTATTGGATTATGGCAGTTATTAATGAATTTAAAATCTTGGCCAGTTGTATTGGCTCATGCCTGTAATCCAAGCACTTTGGGAGGCCTAAGTGGGAAGATTGCTTGAGCCTAGGAGTTCGAGGCTGCACTGAGCTATGATTGTGCCACTGCACTCCAGCCTGGATGACAGAGTGAGGCCCTGTATCACGAAAATAATTTTTTTAAATCTGATACTCTATTTAGTATTTTGTGAACTCTCTATGGAGATCCTGAGAAGTTCATTATTTCCAAAGAAACATTAATCCTAAATAGCAAATAGGTATATTAATAGTATGAATACAATCCCAATGATCTATAATACAATGTTTTTCAGTAACATTGCCTTATTTTGTTACAAAAATCAATAATTTCACTGTAAATAGGATTAAATGACAAACTGCAGTAAGGATGGCATGAAACAGGGTTCAGTTGTTAAAGAAGGTTCACGCCACCAACTATGACAAGTGAAATCTGCAGTTCACTGCATTAAAGGACTACAATAAGGCAACAGCATTTAGTCAGGATATGGATCACAGCCAAAGGCACTTTCACAGTAAGGGTTCAGAGAAGCCAGGCATAAGCTCCTACTGTCTTTTTGCAAAGACCACACCAAGATGCACCTTTATTCTCAGACCAGGAGCAGACTTTTTTCTCATATCAGTAACTACCTATGTGTGCACATAAAATCACAGAACCAGAGAGCCCAAAATGGAGTATCAGTCAGGATTTCTTATATTCTGATTCATGTAGACATATTTCTGCAACATAACCAGCCCCAATGACAGAGCCCTCCAATTCATTCATGAAGATCGAGTGCAAATCATCAACCTCAATTTATCAATAAATAATGTTGACATGCAAATCACCCCTAGAACTCCTTAGACGTGTAGTTACAAAGCATTACTAGTAGTCAGTATAGTTTGTGCCTTGGCAATGATCAGTACTGTGCAAGTACTGTTCTTATTTTAGTAAAACAACTGAGAACAATTCCAGATCTGTGGGAATTAACTTTCACATCACAGAAACCAAACAACAGGAGCGTGCTCTTTCTGCAACACATAAAAGTGACAAAGGATTAGTATTCAAAATATGTAAGAGCCACTTGTAAATTAAAGAGATAAAGAGAAAACAATGAAAAGGAAGAGAAAAGACAAATATTACATACATACACACAAACTCACTAATGATTTAGGAATGGTGTTAAAAATATAACACTTACCAGGTTGCCAATTTTTTCCAAAGTATGTAGAAGAGTTTCGATAAGAATTTGGGAAGTCAAAAGCCCTCAGTATGCTGCCATGTAGTGGAAAATGTTACAGTCACTTAAAAGAGCAATTCGGCAAGCTTTACAATAATTAAGGATGTTTACACCTTAAGATAAACTACTCAATTTACAGGAATGTATCTTAGAGAAACTAGAAAATGTAACATGAGAAAACATTTGCACAATTATTTAAAACAACCTTGTTCGTAATCATGAAAAATTAGAAGCAATATACTGCCTATACGTAGAAAAGTAGATCAATAAATTATATATTACTTCAATGAAGTACTCAGTAGAAGTTGAAGTAAATGAGTAAGTACTTATGTATTAAGAGTCAGGATTGCGATGTTATACAACTCCTGAATTGTGTATGTGTTATTAACACTAAAATTTAAAAACATAAAGTTGAGAGAAACTCAAGTTTCAGAAAGATACAATAATATTACATCACTTATATGAAGCTTCAAAAGACAAAAATGTATAGCACATTACTTATGGATCCTTACAAATGTAAGGAAATAGAAAACTTAGAAAATATACATACAACTTTCTGGATAGTGAGTACCTTTGGGGAGAAAGTTAAGAAGTGTTATCAGCTAGAGGTCCAAAAAGATTTATTTCTTTGAAAACAAGGACTTAGAGTAAATGTGATGCAATGCTAACTAACCTGTTTGGAAAATAAAATCCATGCCTCCTAGAATTTGGGTTATAGATGGAAAAATGAAAGATTTGCATCTCAAAAAAAAATTCTACCAAATAGACAGGGAGACCATGGCTGTCAAACTGCATACTCATCAAAAACAGAAATGAATATTTTTTTAAACGGAAAAACAGTCTAAAATGGATTAAATGTGGACTTTATGTAAGGGAGCCTGCCTGTGTTTCCTCTGAAAAGTATAGGATCCTTCCTAAGATTATTGCCTACTTGAAGAATATGACCCTAGCCTAAAAATAGGAACTGAGGAAATTGTCTTAAACTGCCAGCCAGAGTAGAGATATTTGCAAAGTTTGGAGTGATGAACTTAAATGGCTCCAGTTGGAATAGTTCTCAATCATTCTCACAAACACAGAAAAGCACTCCATGTAATAATAATTGATATTAAGATTCTGCCATACCTAGAGGAAATCATAAAGGAAAGACATCATTTAAGCAAAAGTTTTATTGATCTTATAGGCTGCCCATTTAGGAATGAGAGTGAGGAAAGAAACAGAAATTTAAGGCAGTGTAGAGATGATGAAGAACCACATAATACCCAAGAGTGATGTAGGACTGGACCAAGCAAGACAATCATCTCCTAATTCAGTAACACAGTGGCATTTTGATAATTTTAGTAAACTGGACGTTTTAGTTGTAAAAATGAGACTTTATGACTAAATGTGGTCGAAGATCTTTTCATTATCTAATAGCAATCTAAATGTTATAAGATGTGCCTGAAATTTCATTCTAGGCCGTGGAAGAAATAGCCTACAGCTGGTGTAAAGGGTCAGTGAGATTAACAGACATTTTATACTTACGCCTTAAAAGATGTTATTTGTACGTTAAAAGGAGTAATTGTTATTTTACATAAAATAAACAGGGCACAAAGAAACATGTATATTCCATATAGTAGTTGAAATACAGACTTTAATTTACTCCTTGATCATTTGCAGGTATCATTATAATAAACTAGGAAAGGAAGGTTGAATTTCATGATGATCTGTACCATCAACTACTTGACAGATCTGATATAATTAGAATTTCCAGAGTTTTTCCTATTTTTCTGCTAATTATTATTTAATACACATTCCAATCATGTATTTGTTTTGAGATAAACATTTAGGAAATGCAACACTGGAAACATAAAAAAGAATTAGGGGATCATTCATGTAACATAGAGACAATGTGTTGGCTAAGCTTGGTTTTTTTTTTGGTCTGAATTGTTTAGATAAATTCCTTCATCCCTAATGTTTGAGGCTCTTTAAGTGATAAACCATAATGATTAATGCAATAATTCTCAGGGTAAACTTCAATAATTATCCCACCAGCCTGATGCAGAAATAATGCTTATGTGAGTTATTTGGTTGATGCAATATTTACTGCCAAATGGTCTATTATATACAACCTTAGGTGATATCTAAGTAATCTTGATATCTAAGTGATCTCTATATCTCTATCAATTTGGGAAATATGAAGAATATAAGGTCATAACATTGATAACTATTAGCATGATAGGACATATCAACAGCTCAAAGAACCCAGAACATATGTTCTACCTGTAAGATTGAATTATTAACAGTAGAATGATCTATATCAAAATATCAACGCGAGTTCTCAAACTGGGGACCAGTAAAAGCACTATATGTCCCATCTTGTTGCACATACTGCCCTGTTCTTCTCCTTTTAAAGAAATGCTTCAAAACTGGGGCTTAGCCCAGGAGGGTTCTTGGTTTTGCCTAGGTAAGAATTTAAGGATAAACTGGTGGTATTAGATAGAATCTTTTATTAAATGGTACTGCTCCTTGTGGGGCAGGGCTAAGTCAAAGGCAGTGTGCCCAGAGTAGACAACATACTGGCTATTATTAATTTTGTTTATATCCACTTAAACTCACTTCCATTTACATGCAAATTAAAGAGTGGGTCAATGCAAATTGTGTGGCTGGTTATTTAGAACATTCTTGGAAGGGGATGATAACTTCCAGGTTGTTGCCATGAAAAGGGGTATAACTTCTGGGTTGTTGTCATGGCATTTGTAAACTGTTATGGCACTGGTGGTAGTGTCTTATGCTAAAAAGCAATGAGGGCAGCTAGGTATCCCTTTTGTCACCATCTACTAGTTCCTGCTGGTTTCTTTACTTTATCCTGTCTGGACCAGATCCTACTTTGCATCTACTCATTCCAGCAGGAACCAGTAGATCATGCACTCTTATCAGTATCACTTTCCTGTATATCACACATACACACATATTTTATTTTTAAATTTATTTTATTTTTAAATTTTTAAATTTCATACTTGTACCAATGTTCCATTGTACTGTTAATTACAAAATATATGCAAATATTAAAAATGTAAAAGTTTTGAAATTAAGATCAAATAAGCAATATTTCCACAAAGATGTTTTGCAAGAGTGTTCAGCCAGGCTAAACTTCATTAGATTCTGGCTTTGAAATTCTTCTGTTTGAAGTAAAAAAAAAATACATATATATATATATAATGTAGAAGACGTCATTTTGGAAGTCTGATGATTGTGGAATTTGGTAACCAGAGGAATGCATGTCATAGAAATTAGCAGTTCTTCAAAAATAATCCAAGTAGCTGATTATACAATCAGGCATAAATCAAGCAAATATTGAATACAAACATATGGAAAGATAGGATAGTGTTAGTGATATGTATTGGGAAAGAAAATATTAAAACAGTTACCTGCCTCTAAGATGTAGAAGTGAACATTATTATAGTGCATTTGTGGGACAGACACATAGGGAATCTTAAATTACACTAGCATTATTCTAATAATTAATTTGCAAGAAAAAAGAAAGGTAGAGCCATTGACTTTTGCTTAAAGGAGGCTTTCCTATCCTCTAAAAGTAGGATGGAAATACAGTATAATTAACACCTTGTTCAGATGAGTGCTCAGGGCAGACAGGAGAGTCTGTAACATAGAGGAAGTAGACAGAGAGAAACTTGTCCTGGGTAACCAGACACATGGATTCACATAAATCATGTTGAATCACTCACACGTTTGTATAAACATGTACAGTGACTATTGAGAATAACCATGGTTGTTCAACTTTTGATTAAGTGTAGAAACTGAAAATTCCCTCACTAGAAATTTCATAAAAGATAGCGGCCTTTGCAGTACAAATTTGCAAGGAAGGTGAAAAAAAAAGGGAGGGGGGAATAATTATAAGACACTAAAGCAATGTGAAAAAAATAAAGATTGTGAATAGGTCCTATACATAATCACTTCTCTGGGTTATTACTGGAGAAGCTTCTGAGCTATTTATTGAAGAGAGTTTGGAGGTTAAAAGAAAAATCTGACCGCAGCATTCTGCAGTATTCCCGGAACCACAGCTTCAAAAGAAATAAATCTGCACTCCACAATGAAGAATGTTATGTGGACAGATAGTCTAGGGCAGACATCAGCAAATTCCAGTAGTGGGTCAAATTGAGTCCATTGCCTGTTTTTGTAAGTAAAATTTTATTGGAACAGAGCCACTTCCATTTATTTATGTATTGTCTGTGACTGCTTTCACAACATAATAGCAGACTTGACTAGTTACAATACAACTCGTATGTCCTGTGAAGGCTAAAATATTTTCTCTCTTGTCTTTTACAGAAAAAAATTATAATTTATAGTCCCCTGGAGAAAAAAGAAACACTATTGAAATAGTCTCTGGAAAGACATGTAATTAGTATCAACATATTTAATTATTAAATATACATATTTACTTTATAGAAAAATAATTTTACATACATTTAAACATTTTCTTGATATCCTGAATTTATGTTATATGTGTATGTGTGTAGACCTATTTGGTAGATAACATAGAATTCATTCCGGAATGTACCTCTGGGCATTATCCATCAGTCATCTGGGGTTTCTTTATTCTGTTGTAAAAGAAATTTTGTCTCCAACAATATACCATTTTGATGTTTCTTCAGACAGCAGATCTAGAATATATGTAATAAAACTGAAAATCTCTATTAAGATTCTTGAAGGTAGAGAAGTAGACTAAATAAGAAACGACATTTCCAAAAGATTGCATTAGCTGCTTTTGCCCTGGGCTGTTGTGCTATTTATCACACATGAATGACCTGCAAAGGGCACAGAAGACCATACACCATTCAGTTCAGCTTTTATTTCAAAAGTAGAGTTTATCTCATGAGAATATCTCAAATCATCTATCTGGACATGTCTTTTTTATATTGGAGCTTCTGCTCTCTCCTTAGTAAAATGTTTCTATATACCACTACTTTGCATCTCTCTTCAAGTCAGAATGTCTTTGCATCAATGTTCTTGTCTTTTAATGCTATTTTATGTCAATAGACATAAAGAATGATCTTTTTCACAACAATTTTCTCTCTACTAGCTGTTACCAATATGTCAGGGATTGACTCTAGGTCCCGTTGCTTGCCAAACAGAAAGCTAATCATTGAGACAATGAGTATTTCCAAGGAAGAAGGCTTTATTCTGGTGCTGCAGCTGAGTAGAATGGTAGATAAATGATATGGGTTGGCTGTGTCCCCACCCAAATCTCATCTTGAATTGTAGCTCCCATAATTCCCACATGTTGTGGAAGGGACCTGGTAGGAGAGAATTGAATCATGGGGGCAGTTTCTCTCATACTGTTCTCGTGGTAGTGGATAAGTCTCACAAGATCTGATGGTTTTATAAGGGGTTTCCCCTTTGGCTTGGCTCTCATTCTCTCTTGTCTGCCACTGTGTAAGATGTGGCTTTCACCTTCAGCCATGATTGTGAGGCCTTTCCAGCCATGTGGAACTGTGAGTCCAATAAACCTCTTTTTCTTTATAAATTACCCAGTCTCAGGTGTGTCTTTATTAGCACTGTGAAAACGGGCTAATACCAGGTAGAGGGGCACTGCTGTAAAGATACCTGAAAATGTGGAAGTGACTTTGGAACTGGGTAACAAGCAGAGGTAGGGACAGTTTGGAGGGCTCAGAAGAAGATAGGAGGATGTGGGAAAGTTTGGAACTTCCTAGAGACTTGTTGAATGGCTTTCCCCAAAATTCTGATAGTGATATGGACAATAAGGTCCAGGCTGAGGTGATCTCAGATGGAGATGTGGAACTTGTTGCGAACTGGAGTAAAGTTGAATCTTGCTATACAAAGAGACTGGTGGATTTTTGCCCCTGCCCTAGAGATACGGGGAACTTTGAACTTGAGAGAGATGATTTGGGGTATCTGGCAGAAGAAATTTCTAAGTGGCAAAGCATTCAAGAGGAAGCAGAGCAAAAAAGTTTGGAAAATTTGCAACCTGAGGATGCAATAGAAAAGTAAAACTAATTTTCTGGGGAAAAATTCAAGCAGGCTGCAGAAATTTGCATAAGTAATTAATATTCCAATGTTAATCACCACAACAGTGGGGAAAATGTCTCCAGGGCATGTCAGAGACCTTGACGGCAGCCCCTCCCATCACAGGACCAGAGGCCTACGAAGGAAAAATGGTTTCATGGGAAAGATTGTTTCCTGGGCTGGGTTCAGGGCCCTCCTGCTGCATGCAGCGTAGGGACTTGATTACCTGTGTCCTATCCACTCCAGCCATGGCTAAAAGGGGTCAAGGTATAGCTCGGGCCATGGCTTCAGAGGGTGCAAGCCCCAAGCCTTGGCAGCTTCCATGTGGTGTTGAACCTGCAGGTGCACAGAAGTTGAGGACTGAGGTTTGGGAACCTCCGCCTAGCTTTCAAAGGATATATGGAAATGCCTGAATTTCTAGCTGCAGGGGTGGGGCCCTCATGGAGAACCTCTGCTAGGGCAGTGTGGCAGGGAAATGTGGAGTTGGAGCCCCCACACAGAGTCCTCACAGGGACACTGCCTAGTGGAGCTGTGAGAAGAGGGCCACCATCCTCCAGACCCCAGAATGGTAGATCCACCTACAGCTTGCACTGTACATCTAGAAAAGCTGCAAACACTCAAAACCAGCTCATGAAAGCAGCCAGGAGAAGAGCTGTACCCTGCAAAGCCACAGGGGTGGAACTGCCCAAGGCCGTGGGATCCCACCTCTTCCATCAGTGCACCTTGGATGTGAGACATGGAGTCAAAGGAGATTATTTCAGAACTTTAAGACTTGACTGCTTCGCTGGATTTCAGACTTGAGTGGGGCCTGTAGCCCTTTTGCTTTGGCCAATTTCTCCCACTTGGAATGGCTGTATTTACCTAATGCCTGTACCCCCATTGTATCTAGGAAGTAACTAACTTGCTTTTAATTTTACAGGCTCATAGGCAAAAGGCACTTGTCTTGTCTCAGATGAGACTTTGGACTGTGGACTTTTGAGTTAATGCTGAAATGAGTTAAGACTTTGGGAGACTGTTGAGAAGGCATGATTGGTTTTGAAATGTGAGGACATGAGATTTGGGAAGGGCCAGGGTTGGAATGATATGGTTTGACTCTTTCCCCACTCAAATCTCATTTTGAATTGTAGCTCCCATAATTCCTATGTGTTGTGGGAGGGACCTGGTGGGAGATAATTGAATCATGGCAGCAGTTTCCTCCACACTGTTCTCATGGTAGTAAGTAAGTCTCATGAGATCTGATGGTTTTATAAGGGGTTTCCCTTTTCACTTGGCTCTCATGTCTCTTGCCTGCTGCCGTGTAAGACATGCCTTTCACCTTCTGCCATGATTGTGGGGCCTCCCCAGCCAGGTGGAACTGTGAATACATTAAACCTCTTTTTCTTTATAAATTACCCAGGCTAAGGTATATCTTTATCAGCAGCATGAAAATTGACTAACACAAGAAGCCTCAAGTCCATCTCCCCAAATTTTAGTATAATTGTAGTCTAATTTTAGTTTCAAAACTGCCTAAAATGAGGGTTTTATATAGCAGGGAAGAAATGTAACCATGTGTGTAAGAAAGCATGAATTAGGGTAAGGTAGGAGAGGAGTTCATCGACAGGAAGCAGGTGGTCAATGAGGAAGTCATGATGGATGAGGGGTCTGGTATTTCATTGTCCAGATGCAGTGATGTAGTGAGTTTCAATCCCTTGATACTATCAGGGAGGCCTGAGTGTTGGTTTCCTGAGAAAGAAACTCAGATAAGACAAATATAACTTTCTCAAGTTTTGAGACTGGGAAGGTAAATTTACCTGTTTATTCAAAAGAAACAATAAACATCAGTTCTATGGGACAATTGTACAGGTTTCAGCTACATTATTTTCATGAATCAAGTTCTGAGTAGATAACATTTCTGTGTGATTGAGGGGAGTGGATATATATATATATAGTGTCAATAATAAACAACTTTGACAATAAATTTGTCCTAACTTTTCTGTCCCAGTCTGCACCAATGCTTCCTTCAGTTCAGTTTTAGAAATTTATTCATTTCATGTATTGTTTATAATAGATTATCGAAAAATGAATGTGCCACTAGTAGAGATGACTTTATAATATTTGTATATGAGTTAATATCATAAATTAGAGTGGTCCTGAGGAACTGGTAGGTGTTATAGCAGTAGTTTTTCAACAACAGTGGATATAAATGGCAGAATTAAGTTCAGGGTACAATGTGGGGCAGGGGGATAATGGGTACTGACATGGATGGATAGCACAGAAAAGCTAAAGTATTTAGTAAAAATGATACACATAATCTTCCCTACTTTATGATTCTGCCTAGGGCCAGGTCTGCTCAGCAACTCAGTATGCTGACTTTATTTGCTGAGAGAGAAATAGAGAGAAGAAAAGAAAGAGGAGGAAAGGAAAAGGAGGAGGAGGAAGAAGAGGAGGAGAAAAGAAACTCTGCCCCTAAGTAGTTGTTCACTTCTTTAGGAATTTTTACCAATAGATCCAAATTACTATATCCTATCCCAAGACTGTGTTTTTGCTTCCCCCCCACCCACGACCACATATTATCTTCTGTCTATTATTTAATGAAGAGTTTCTTCACAAGGGTGTTCTTTTAAATGTAACTGATACAGGAGTGCTGGGAAGGGTAGAACATGGTCCCTTTAAATGATATGGAATGGGGGAAGGGAAGTGCTGGGTAGAGGAAGGCATAGTCCCTGGCTAGGGCTCTACCACTACGGACCTAGGTGAGGACAGGCATTTATGTTTTCCTGCCCAAATGTTGCATTTTCCAAGACCACCCTGGCCTGCCACACCCCCATCCTGGGCCTATAAAGACCCGAGACCCTAGCAAGGTAGAGACATAAGATGCTGGACATGAAGAGGAGCAGATCAGTGGGAGAAGACACAAGCAGCTGGATGTCAAGAGGACGTCGAGAGGAGCACGCCGGCGGAAGAGCACACTGACAGACGCCAGCAGGCGGGCAGGCCATCAACCTGTGGCGTGAGGCAGAGTTTGGCCGGGGCAGTTGGAGGAGTGCCAGGGCCATAGAGCAGCCCAACTCCAGGGAAAACCATCTCCCTTCTGGCTCACCCATCTGCTGAGAGCTACTTCTACTCAATAAAACTTTGCATTCATTCTCCAAGCCTAGTGTGATATGATTCTTCTGGTGCACCAAGGCAAGAAACTCTGGGATATAGAAATCCCTCTGTCCTTGTGATAAGGAATGGGGTCTAATCGAGCTGACTAACAGAAGCCACCTACAGATGGCTAAACTAAAAGCACCCTGTAACACATGCCCACTGGGGTTTCAGGAGCTGTAAACATTCACACCAAGACACTGCCTTGGGGTCAGAGCCCCACAACCTGCCAGTCTGTATGCTCCCCTAGAGGTTTGAGCAGCGGGCCACTGAAGAAGTGAGCCACGCCCCCTGTCTCATGCCCTGGCGATGGGGACAGGGGAACCTTTCCTGTTTCATAATTACTTTGCCAGAATGACTTTTGGCAAAGTTATTCTGATTCTCAGGATTCTTGGCTTCAGGCTGCAAAATTTCCCATCAACATGTACAAAATGTGTATACTAACATAGAATGCCATAGGCCCTTGGGAGTGTCTATGCACATGATGATTAAACAAAAGGATGACATAAGTTAGCTGGCATCATAACAAAGAGTGTGAAATCACGGAGACAATAAGTAGTTAGCTACACTTTGTATTTTTTTTTTTTTTTAGTTTAGGCTAAAAACTGATTTGGCTGTCTGTAGTAATGAACTAATCTCCTCACCACCACCCCATCCCAATAACTGCTAAATATTTATTTCAAGTTGGATAATATTTCTAGGAAATGGATAAGTCTTATGAAATGGGAGGTATTAGTCTTAAAAAGAGGAATATTTTACTTATTTATTTGCACATATACGTCACAGCCTTGGGTCACAGAGGTTCAGTACTACCCTGCAGCTAATCATTGACCCAAAGTGGCAGCTTTGTCCATCAATAGGCAACATGGTAGTAGTGGCCCTTGGCATACGAGACGACTATAGTGGTAGAAAAAGAAATAGAGCAGGTGTTTTAAAATCTTAAGAGAGGATGTACTTGATAACAAACACGCTAATATAAATTGTCCTATTATAGGCTGTTCTTTGTTGTCACAGAGAAAATTCTGCTATTTATGCCTACTGAGAACAATGCTTAGTTGTGCTTTTAGCTATTCTATTTTATCTGAACAGTTCATTGCTTCTCTTCCCCATTTTTTTAATGAAGTCTTAGCAAGAAATTGACATTATTAACTCACCGTGCCTTGAGAGCAGTTACTATGAATTCAAATGCATATTTCCTCAATTTAAAATAAAAATGAGAAATATACAAAATGATTATATTTCATTATGCAAATTTATTTTTCTTTCTTGCTAAAAATATTTGGTTATCGCCTCTGCTTCAAATGAAACACAAATGAGGCATGAGATCTCCTGTCGCTTTTTCACAGTTGAAAACAACATTGAGTATTAACACAGTCATTAATATTATATAAAAGCTCTAATTCAGTCAGTTATTGATTTGTGTAGTACCACAAAATAAAGAAATAGTAACTATTTAAAATGGCTTGTAGCAGAACTGTGATAAAAACCATTTTAGACTACTGGCTTGAGCTAAACACACTAAAGATTTCTTAACAATATAATCAACAGGTATTAGCTACATGTTGAGGAATTTGAGCTGCTTTTTATGTTGCTACATGGTTAATAAAACAAGCAGTTTCACTATATACAGTTCCATTATTCTCCTTTTCTGGTAAAACACTGTCATGAAGTCAACTATAAACTTAAAATTTATACTGGAAAACTTGAAAGCCACTGTTCCTTGGATGTGATCCAAAGTCATAACCTGGGAATTTATATAAAGAATCTATCCACATTAATCTGTTATGTAAATTTAAACTGGTATATTATTCAGTTCTCACACTGCTATAAAGAACTTCCTGAGGCTGAGCATGGTGGCTCATAACTGTAATCCCAGCAATTTGGGAGGCTGAGGCAGGTGGATTGCTTGAGCCCAGGAATTTGAGACCAGCCTTGGAAACATGGCAAAACCCTGTCTCTTTAAAAAAAAAAATTAAAAAATTTGCCAGGCTTGGTGGCACATGCCTGTAATCCCAGCTACTCAGGAAGCTGAGGTGGAAAGATCACTTGAGCCTGGGAGGTGTATGTTGCAGTGAGCTGAGATCGCATCATTGCACTCCAGGTTGGGCAACTAAGTGAGAACCTGTCTCAAAACAAAACAAAACAAAACAAAACAAGAACTACCTGAAACTGAGTAATTTATAAAGAAAAGAGGTTTAACTGGCTCATAGTTCTACAGCCTGTACAGGAAGCATGGCTAAGGCGGCCTCAGGAAACTTATAATTATGGTGGAAGTTGAAGGGGAAGCAGGCACGTCCTACAGGGATGGAGTGGGAGGAAGAGAGAGCGAAGGGGAAGGTGCTACACACTTTTAAACAACCAGATTTCATGAGAACTCACTCACTATCATGAGAACAGCAAAGAGGTAGTCCGCCACCATGATCCAGTCACCTCCCACCAGGCCCCTCTTTCAACAGTGGGGATTGCAATTTGACATGAGATTTGTGCAGGAATGCAAATCCAAACCATATCATTTGTCATTATGAAAAATGTCACTGTCTTGAAAAGGTGATCTTTTAAAAAAAGTTATATATTGAAATTTTAATTTTAAATATTTGTGAACCAATTTTATTTACATTTATTTTAAATTAATGAAATGTGTTAGAATTTATAGTTTTGTGAACAGTCTCTCAATCTTATTTCTATACACAGTTTGCTCTTCCATTATAATACAATAGCTTTGAATTTCTAATAGGAAACAACATATTAAAAAATAATTACTTTGCTAAGCATATCAAATGAGCAAATGCAATGCCTTTGAATTTTAGGTATGTGTATTTTTCCTTTGTCAAATATAGCATTGTAAAATTGTCTTGGTATGGCAATATGAGATCACTTTGGATACTGTAGTAGACCAGTGGTTCTCAAATAGGAGTAATTTTGCCCCCAGGGGATGTTTGGCAGTGTCTGGGGACATTTTTGTTTGTCACAAGTTGGGGAGATATGCTCCTGGCATCTAGCAGGTAGAGGCTAGAGATGCTTCCAAACATCGTATGATGCACAGGATATCTCCCTACAACAGATAATTATCCAGCCCAAAATGTCAATAGTGTTGCTTAATTGTGGATTAAAAAAGCCTGTGGTAGAGCAACACTGAACAACAGAAATATATTGTGAGTCACTAAGTAGAGCCACATATGTAACTTAAAATGTTCTATTAACCAGCTGGGTGCAGTGGCTCAGGCCTATAATCCCAGCACTTTGGGAGCCCGAGGCGGGTGGATCACGAGGTCAGGAGATCGAGACTATCCTGGCTAACATGGTGACATCCCGTCTCTATTAAAACACAGAAAATTAGCCAGGGGTGGTGGCAGGCACCTGTAGGTAGTCCCAGCTACTTGGGAGGCTAAGGCAGGAGAATGGCATGAACCCGGGAAGCGGAGCTTGCAGTGAGCCAAGATCGTGCCACTGCACTCCAGCCTGGGCGACAGAGCGAGACTTCATCTCAAAAAAAAAAATTCTATTAACCACATTAAAAGAATTTTTTTTTAAAAATGAAATTATTTTAATGATATATTTTATCTAGCTCAATATATGAAGAATATTATCTAAATATACATTCAATATATTAAATATATATTTTACATTTTTAATTCTTTCAGAAATCCAAGCCAGTTATGTTTGCTTACACCTGTAATCCCAGTGCTTTGGGAGGACAAGCAGGGAAAATTGCGTCAGATCAGGAGTTTGAGACCAGCCTGGGAAACATAGTGACACTCTGCCTCCACTAAAATAATAATAATGATAAATATTTTAAAAAAAGAAATCCAGTGTGTATTTTACACCTATAGCACATCTGAATTCAGGCTAGCCATACTTCAAGTTCTCAATAGTCACCTGTAGCTAGTGCATACTCTACCGGACCACATTTTATTTACTAAATAGATAGCTTTAGCAACAACTTGCTATATTCCTACTTTTAGGAAGCTTGCCTATATTCCTACCTTTACCACGATTCACCTGTATGTTACATATAGAAAAAAAAATAAAGATAATAATGGCCTAAACTGAGTTGTGTCACCAAGTGTGACTAGTGTTTTTCTGTGTATCAAAGGATCTTATTAAAATTAACACTTTAATATTAATGTTAAATGTTATCATTAACCGTATCACTTTTTATTAGTTCTAGTTACAAAGTCAGAAGGCATATTAAGGGAACGTAGTACAACATCCATTTCAGTTCAGCAATTCTTAAGCTTACAATATCACAACTTTTGTGCTATAGCTTCCTTATCACAGCCCAAAGTCAGTTTGTTAAGACTAAAGAGGGGAGGTTGCTTTTCTGGAACTCCTGGCCTCAAGCAATCCTCCCACTTCAGCCTCCCAAAGCATAGGGGAGTTTGCTTTTCTAAGAGTAATCCTAAATATTACTTTTAATTTACTTGAAGCAATTCTTGTGAATTAAGATATATTTAAGTCGACTTCTCTCTTTTAATGTTAAGTACACTGTTCCTGACTGGCTGTGGTTTGCTCCCATTTAACATGACACTGGAGTGCTCACTTGTGTTTTCCTCAGGACAATGAGTCTGTGGTTGGTGACTTAGACACGACACTATTAGGTCAAAATACTCCCAATTTTTTTAGCACAATTATTATGTAATTAACTGTGCTCCAGGCAATTAGGCAATAATTTTGAGTTATTGGATGAATGGCCAGACAGTGCTAACCAGAATTCTGATGGAAGATTATAGAAAGTTGGATGGAAGTTCACCTTTCCTTACCCCTTTTCCCCAAAAAATATTAATATAAGGTTATCATAAATATAAAATAAACATAACAGATATCATTGTAATTGCTACTTTAAAGGAATAAAACACCTTCAAAATAGTATTTTGCTTTGCAGAAAACATAAGGAAATTTTTGAAACGATTGATTAACTATTATTGAAAACTCTTATACTACTACATATGGTATCTAGGGTGAATTTGAAGGATACATACTAGTTCATTAAGTAACTTATTCTTATTTTCGTGATCTTCCTCACATGGAATATTTCTCAAATGGCCAGGAATTATGGGGAATTTCTGTTTCTGCTTTGAAAAGGCAGCACTAACCCTTGCAAATTTGAGATGTACTTGATATAACAACAAAGTATTTCAATTTCTCTAAAACACATTAAGAAAGTTCTCAACTCACAAAAGATGAGAATCTTAGAATTGAAAAGAACAGATTGTCAAATGAAACATGATAGTAGGTGGTAGAATTTGTTTAAATATAGATATCTACTCTTCAATAATTGTTGCTGAAAATGCACCATCTGCTTTAAAAGAATAATCGTTTGTGGCATATCTCGTTAATATACTCATGCAAAGGAATAAGTTTATTTTTGAAAATTCAATTACTTAGACTCATTGATTAAGCATATTTGGCCAGTGTGTTAGGGCAGTATTAGAAAAATTCCAGAGAGATATATGGTACGTCTTTCTGCCAGGTGGTCCTGTACGATCTGGTTAGGAATGACTACTTCATTCCTTCAGAATTATTTGGTGCCAAGATATAAGAAATGTCTTGTAAAGGAGAATAAATGATATGAGGTATAGTATTTGTCAAATGGATGCCTTAATATTTAGAATATTCTGGGGTAGATATATTGTTGGAGCTTAGCAAATATCTGCTAAGTAGTCTATGTATATCCATAGTGTTCTTTACTAGAAAAAATGAAATGGTTTCTGTTTTATAAGTAAGTAATCAAGAAGAATGGAATAGATGATATTAATTTGCTTTATATTCTAAAAATAATATTAATAAAATGTATTATTTTTAATTTACTGGACAGATCATAAAACTTTGCAATAATCCTCCACTAACTTTTGATACCTGACTTCCAACACCTATTAATTTTGCTGTTCTTCTGCCTGTTACCACTTTATAATTATAACAATATTTTACTTTGTAAGTAATATATTCATTTTTCACAATATGTAAAATATGTTCTAGGTAGATAATAATATTAGGTACTGAATATTTTGGCCTGTTATTTTAAAACTCACCTAAATAGCTTCTCTTCTTGAAAACTTTTAAAATTCCTTCTCAATTAAATATGATTGATTCTCATTCTGTAGTATGGAAGTTATTAATTTTATCTTTAATTTCTTTGGCATGCATTTTTATTTAATTTCACTCTACACCATACCCTTCAGAAGATAAGTACCCTTAAGGGAAGAGACTCTCTTTTATTCTTCTATATAATTTTTATCAAATCTAACAGATGTTCCATATAGTAGAGTCTCAACTAATGTTGGTTTCAATTAAATACTATATACTTCTATTTATTTTGAGATTATGACTCTCATGTATTAAGGAAGGAATTTAGTACACAACCCGTGTTTCACAGAGAAACCAGCACGATGGAATTTTCCATTTATGTGGTTGACACTTTTATATTTATTCCATGTGGCATGTGCTCTTTCTATCACATTTCTCACTTTAATTAGTTGATAATGTCACCAAATGGTTTTGGCTATATCAGAACAGGTATGTGTAGGAAGTAGCTAAAATTCTTTTATGAATACTCACAAATGCCACTTGAATTTCTAACCCTCGGCATTAGGGGAAAATAGAACATCTTAGTGAAAAAAGGGAAGATACCCTCCCTGGTAGGCTGCAAACGAATGGACTTAGGATAATGCAGTGTTTCCCTTAAGAAATATAGCTGCCTAGTTTCAGTATTTTATATATACGTATATATGTATATATATACGTATATATGTATATATATATACACATATAATTACATATATGTAACTTATCTCACCTTATTTCTCACTTAAAAAAAATTCTAGCACATTCAAGTCTAGCCTACATCTGAAGAGTTGGTTATACTCCCGAACATTAAAGAATTTTTAAAATAAATTTATATTACGTAAGCTATCTACAGCAACTAAAGTTAGCCTCCAGGCATTAACTGGAAGACTGGTCTCTGCTTACTAAAATAGAGCAAGCTTGGAGGCACCAGATTTTTATTCTTATCTTACTTCACTTAGTACCTGTATGATCTTGGCAAGATATTTAACCTGTGTCTTGGTTTTCACATCTATAAAGTCGAAGATTCAGGTGTCTTAGGCTTTAATGTGTCTTCACTCTGAATGTTAGTGCGCAGTTGTGTTTGTGAAGATGACATCCTTGGCTTAATGCCCTCTTATACTACTTATTAGCTCTTTTACCTTGTAGAAGTTATTTAGTATGCACAAGACTCAGTCTTGTCATTTCCACAAGAGTTATTGTTACTGAAATGCCAGGAGTTCAGTCTAGGTTCTGCTGCTTGTTGCACAGAAAGCTAATCACTGAGACAACAAGTATTGTCATAAAGGAGGATTTATTAGGGTGCTGCAGCTGAGGAGAACAGGAGATCAGTCTCAAATCTGTCTCCCTGATGCACTAAAATTAAAGGTTTATATAGCAGAGAAGAAATGGAATCGTGTGTTAGAAAACAGGAATGAGGGAGGGGTAAGAAAGAGGAGTTGGTCCACAGGAAGCAGGTCATCAACTAGGCAATCATGATGTATGAGGAGTCTGGCATCTTATTGGCCAGATGAGATGATCTGGTATGTTTCAGTTCCTTGGTACTATCTGGAAGGTCTGAGGGTTGGTTTCCTGAGAAAGAAACTCAGATAAAACAACTTTAACTTTCTCAAAATTTAAGACTGGGAGGATCAATTTGCATGTTTATTCAAAAGAAACCATTAACATCAGCTTCAAGGGACAATTGGGTCAGTTTCAGTATAAATAATAGACATGTGTTATAAGGATTAAATAAAAACATGGATACAAAATGCTTGATACATAAAATTTCTCAAGTTTTAACTATTATACTGAGAGTATTTCAAGCTAACAAAGCCCTAAATATCCCTGTTGTTTAGTTTTAGAATAGACTCTTCTATTTGCAATAATGAATGTAAACTCTTCTGGTTCAACTTCCTTAATTGTGTTCTAAAACTAGACATAAAAATAAAAGGAAAATATGTAGTATGTTTTATTATATATTCTTTATCGTATGGAGAGATGACTTCTAAAGATACACTGTGTTGAGAGCTAACATTATTAAGCAAAATACAATTTGAGCCACTTTAATGGGTAAGTCCATATAAAATTGTTACTATAGGAATTTTGGAATACTTCAAATCTTTGCTCATAAGAAGTTTATAATCCAAGTATCAAGACAAGAAGAAAATAATAAAATCAGTGTAATTCAAAGTAATTGATGACAAATACAGATATTAGTAATTACTGAACTTTGGACAAAGGATAATACAGTATGTGCTATAGCAATGAGAAAAAAAAAAAAAAAAAAACTTAGGAGCCTTCAAGAAAACATTGACCAAAGGATGGAATCACAACAAATAGTAATGAATTGGGAGAATAGCATGAGTGGGACATGAATGAAAAAGACTATTATGTATTTATGGACAATGGATGAATTAGTCTGGAGATTTTAAGGAGATAAAGCTAATAAATATGATGAAATTGAGACCTTTTTAAAGTACCAGTTAAAGAACTAAGACTATTTCTTCCCTAAAGGGAAATAGAAACCATAGAACATTAACTAGCTCTCTCCTCTCTGGCAAAAATTCAAGAAACAAAACAAAACAAAACAAAAAAACTTTCCAAAACAAGCTGAATAGAATATATATTAATTAAAAGTGTTTTCAGGGCCAGGTGTGGTGGCTCACGCCTGTAATCCAAGCACTTTGGCAGGCCAAGGGGGGTGGATCACAAGGTCAAGAGATTGAGACCATCCTGGCCAACATGGTGAAACCCTGACTCTACTAAAAATACAAAAATTAGTTGGGCATGGTGGCGCATGCCTGCAGTCTCAGCTACTCGGGAGGCTGAGGCAGGAGAATCTGTTGAAACAAGGAGGCGGAGGTTGCAGTGAGTCAAGACCATGCCACCACACTCCAGCCTGGTGACAGAGCGAGACTCTGTCTCAAAAAAAAAAGTGTTTTGGAAATATTCATATTATTGTGTGCATTATTATCTGACATTAAAAATTCATTCTTTTTTTGTCCTCAAGTGAATTTAAAATGTAAATGCTTTCAAACAGAGAGGCAGTTTATAAATCTAGAACCAATATGTGGAGTATGCCATTTTCATTGAAGAGTAAGTAAGATGGTACATAATCATGTTCATAATATTCATTCCCAACTGCTAAAGAGGAATTTGACTTAGGGAAATCATTTAACTTGGGACAATGTTGGTGATGTTTCTCATATAGTGAAAACATTGCTATTGTTAGCAGAATAATATAAAAAATACCTATACCTAACAAATTCATCCAGTCACTTAATTTATGCCTTACCACAGAGTAATATGCCAAAAATAAGATAAGCATAATTCTTTGATAATTTCACTGATTCCATCTTATAAAATTTAATTTATCATTTCTTTTTAAATTAAAGCTGAAATGTCTACGTGAATGAAATTATTTTCTCTTCAAGGCAAAAACTCATATTGTGTGTATTTTACGTGTATTTCTACAAGTACAGTAATAATCATAGATATGTCAAGAAAGCACAGTTTGGAAATGTAAAATACATACATAAATGTGTGAGTGTGTGTGTGTGTGTGTGTAGTTTCTAACAACATATTTTCATCTTTGGAAGTACTGAAAGAAGTATATAATTCACAAAAATATTTATTTTTTTCACTGTAGTTTACATGAGCAGAGCACATCTGAAATACTATGTTTTAAGCTACATATATTGACAAGTATATTGTTACAATCACAAATTGATTAACATGTATTCTTATTATCATCTCTAGAATATATAAAAACCACAAATTAAAAATTTTCTTATATATATGTTGGCACATTACTGTATGTATAATACTGTCTTAAGTATATATAACAGGTACTTTAAAAACACTTGCCAAAATACTACTGGCTGGCAAATGTTTTTCCATCATAACAAAAGTGAAAAACCAGAAACTTGTTCTATTGAGAGTTAGTAGAATTCTTGTGGAAAATAACATTAGTAAGTGAATTGAAGGATACTTTAATATCAACTGTGTAATTCGGAAATATGTAACCTTGAGCAGGTCATTTAAAATTTCTAAGCCTTAGTTCCCTCAGTTGAAAAGTAAGGTCTAGGGGATTAAAAAGGTTCAAATATGCCTTATAAAATTAATATTTCACAGGCCAGGCTCAGTGGCTCATGCCTGTAATCCCAGCACTTTGGGAAGCCGAGGCAGGTGCATCACCTGAGGTCAGGAGTTCGGCACCAGTCTGGCCAACATGGTGAAACCTAAAAATACAAAATTTAGCTGAGCATGGTGGTGTCTCTACCAAAAATACAAAAATTAGCTGGGTGTGGTGGTGGGCACCTGTAATCCCTGCTACTCAGGAGGCTGAGGCAGGAGAATCGCTTGAACCCAGGAGGTGAGCATTGCAGTGAGCCGAGATTGCACTGCTGCACTACAGCCTGGGTGACAGAGCAAAACTCTGTCTTAAAAAGTAAATAAATAAAAATTAAAAAAATAAAAAAATTAACATTTCCTATAAACATAATATCTATTATTCCAGTGACTCTCTTATTAATGTAACTAAGGATTTATGTTATCTTTATATAAATAAGGCACTTTCTTTTTAAATCCTTATAAAATGTATACTCTGTTATTTTTAACAGAATCTAAATGGTTTATTATAAAATTTCTTTTAGAACACAGGTCCATGACAAAGCTTTTCCTAAAATATGAACTTTTCCATTATGCTAGTTCATCCTTGTTGGTGCATCAAAAAAATATATATATACTTTATATATAATTTATATATATATTTACTTTTACTTATATTTTACATATATGCGTATATATATGCGTATACATATACTTTTGGAATACTAATTTTATTAAGTTAATATGATTTTAACTCTGAAAGGAAACAAATTAAGGGAAAGAAATCAAAACTTTTAGAGCCCAGTAATACATCATATATGTAGTGTTGATTCTTCAATTTTGTGTGGTATTACGTTTCCTTTTATATAATGATACTACCTTAAAAATCAGAGAAAAAATGGTGAATTTCCATGAAATCAAAAAACATTCTTTTTAGTTTCCATTTTATTAAAATTTAACCAGTATTACTAAGCATTCTACTCTCAATTTATTTATAATTCTAACATTTTCATTTTTCCCTATGATCTTTGGATCAAATATGTTTAATTTTCCTCATGGGCTAAATATCAATATTTGCAAATACCATGCGAAACACAAAGATATTTGGTTTTGATGAAGATCTCTACCAATATTTCAGGATAAAATATTAAATGAGAGGTTTCCTCTATGTAGATACCCCCATGATGTTGTGAAACTTCATTCTTGAATGTAAAATAAATTTTGCATTTTCTGATAAAACGTTGTAAATTACAGTTACGTACATAGCAATTCACTATAGTGCAAGTGTTGGTAAGATGTAGTTTAATATTCTTAAAACAAGCAAATATTTTTATTTTCATGTAATACATTACAAATATACATATAAAATTGCAAATTACATATGCAAATATATTATATGGAAATATTTGAATTTGGATATTTAGATATTACAAATATCTCCAAGAAAGGGCCTGACTTTCTGATATTTTGGAAAGGAATGCTGAAGAGAGAGTGACAAGAAGGCTATGAAGATAAATTGGAACTCTTTACAATTGTATTGGTATCGGGGGAACCAGCCCCCAGTATTTCAATGTAGGTTCTTTTCTATTTTCCCTAAGTGTCGGCCGGTCTGATAAATAAAGAGAAAGAGTACAAAAGAGAGAAATTTTACAGCTGGGCCTCCGGGCA
The DNA here is from genome assembly GCF_028878055.3 of Symphalangus syndactylus. Lineage (NCBI taxonomy): Eukaryota > Metazoa > Chordata > Mammalia > Primates > Hylobatidae > Symphalangus > Symphalangus syndactylus. The sequence goes on along the minus strand of NC_072447.2, from coordinate 41,247,964 downwards.
TGACATCACCTATTGGTAGGTTCCGTGATGCCCACCTGAGCTGCAAAACCAGCAAGTTTTTATTAGGAATTTCAAAAGGGGAGGGGTGTATGAATAGGGAGTAGGTCCAGGGATCACTTGCTTCAGAGGGCAATAAAAGATCACAAGGCAGAGGGTGAAATTAGAATTACTGATGAGGTTCCATGTCCTGCTGGGCAGGCATTGTTTTGATAAACATCTTAACAGGAAACAGGGTCCGAGAGCAGACAACCGGTCTGACTAGAATTCACCAGGCTGGAATTTCCTAATCCTGGTAAGCCTGAGGGCATTGCAGGAGACCAGGGCATATTTCATCCCTTATCTTCAACCGCATAAGACAGACACTCACAGAGCAGTCGTCTATAGGCCTACCCCTGGGAATGCATTCCTTCCCCAGGGTTATTCCTTGCTGGGAAAAGAATTCAGCGATATTTCTCCTATTTGCTTTCTGCAAGAAGGAAAATATGACTCTGTTCTGCCCGGCCTCACAGGCAGTCAGTCCTTGTGGTTATTTTCCTTGTTCCCTGAAAATTGCTGTTATCTTGTTCTTTTTCAGGATGCCCAGATTTCATATCATTCAAACACACATGTTTAACAAACAACTTGTACAGTTAATGCAATCATCACAGGGTCCTGAGTTGACATACATCCTCAGCTTACGAAGATCATGGGATTAAGAGATAAGTAAAGACAGGCATAGGAAATTATAGGATTATTGATTGGGGAAGTGATAAATGTCCATGAAATCTTCACAATTTATGTTCAGAGATTGCAGTAAAGACAGGCATAAGAAATTATAAAAGTATTAATTTTGGGAACTGATAAATGTCCATGAAATCTTGACAATTTATGTTCTGCTGCGGCTTCAGCTGGTCCCTCCGTTCGGGGTCCCTGATTTCTCGCAACATATTGGTAGTCTTTTCTACTTTTCCTATGTATATAACCGGTGATGGCCTGTAGCAGCTCACAAGTACTGGTTGTTTTCATCTCTCCCCAATTCCATAGCTTGAAATCAGCCATGGAGGGAATTAGACATCAAACAGAAAGAAACTAATCAGTCAGTTTTTTTCTTGCTTTCTTTCTTTTCTTTCTTCTTTCTTTCTTTCTTTCTTTCTTTCTTTCTTTCTTTCTTTCTTTCTTTTTCTTTCTTTCTTTCTTCTTTCTTTCTTTTTCTTCCTTCCTTTCTTCCTTCCTTTCTTTTTTCTTTCTTTTCTTTCTTCTTTGTCTTTCTTTTTTTCTTTCTCTTTCTTTCTTTCCTTCTTTCTTTCTTTTTTCTTTTTCCCTTCCTTCCCTTCCCTCCCTTCCCTCTCTTCCCTCCCCTCCCCTTCTTTCCTTCCTTCCTTTCTTTCTCTTTCTTTCTTTCTTTCTTTTTTTGCCTCTGTGTGTGTGTGTGTGTGTATACAGCTTGTTGTTAAACATTCCTGGTACACCACTTAATATATCCAACTGGATATATCCAACATTTTCCAGGCTTAATATCTCATGATTTATCTTTTCATTCATGCCACTTAATGCTCAGAACTATCCCAGAATTTAAAAAGAACAAATAAATAATATTAGATAATACCTTGCTTCACAAGATTATAATAGCTTGGGAAGCAGAGACACATGAGACACTGATGAAGGAAATTCAGGTACACTCAGGCTTAGGAAATAAACTAACTGATTGGAGTTAGGTAAATCCCACTGGACAATGTGGAAATCATGGATTAAAAAGTGGTTTGCCAGACCTGATTCAAATTTTTAGCAAAAACTTGCAGAGATGGAGGGAAGACAAATGGTTTGTTTATCAGGGTTTTTACACATCCCCCCAAACTATTAGGTTATATTGGAAAAATAATTTCTTCCCAATTTACATTTGAATCAATAATTGAGGTGGATATTACATAGCAGGTATGAAACCTAAGTAGATCTAGCTGTGAGTAGCTATGGAAGAAAAATTAAGGTAAGTAGATATGAGTCAATTACATTCCTTATTTGTCATCTTAATTGATCCCAAACACTCTTCCCCTACCCACATCCAAAATTCTTATTGATGTAACAAATTAGACATCAAACAGATACATTAAAAGTGGAAGAGAGATAGCATAGAAAAGAGCAGCCATTAAGGTTGAACAGTTTCCATGTGGGCAGAAATGTTTAATGGTGTTTTATTCATTTCTCTCCAGATCTGGACACATGAAATTTTGGGTTATAACCTCTGAATTCAGGAATAAATATATGCTCTGTTTAGATATATGAAGGGAGAAGACCATACAATTTTGAGGAATGAGAAAGAGACTATTTGATGGCATAAAATTGTCTAGCCTTCTGCTAGACTCTAAAAATAAGAGGAAGTGTGCTAGGATTTAAAGCATGTGGTATGGGTGGACCACATACCAATAGCTCATTTTAGGCTCCAGTGGTTCTTATCAGTTTTAGAGGTCACAGGCATCTTACAACATCAAAAAATTATAAACTCTTTTTATGGAAAAATTCATATGCATACTTTTTTGCATGCAATTTCAGGGTATGTATGGATCATCCACAGAATTCATGTTAAGAGTATATGCTCTAAGTCTTAAGGGTTTCATCTTGCTTGTCATGTAAGACTGATCAGCATATAGTTTTCTGGAAAACAAGTTTTTATCAAATGATTTCATAAACTTTAGAAAGGGACCAGTAACATAACAAGTTGAAACAGGAAGACAAGTAAACCCCAATATCCTTATCTTTATTATATAAAATCCATGTTTTGCTTGTCTTCCATTAAAAACATACTGATAATGGTGTCCAGGTTCTTAAGACTGACCATATTGCATCTGAATTAAACTATGTCTAAAGTCAAGGACCATAGTCATCAGCAGCTCTGCTAAGTTACCCTTAATGATTTCTACTACTTTCTACATCTGTGTTCCTGACCTTAATTTCTCCTACATTCAGTGACTCTTCCATTTCTCAAATTTATTTTCAATATCTTCCTTAACTGCAGGTATCTTCTGTCAGTTTATAAACGTGCATTTTTTCCATTATTAATGTAATAACAATAATAAGTTTGTGCTCTACAACTCTGTTTGACAATTCCTTAACTCTCTCAACCCTTTTCACAATGAAATATTGGGTCTTTAGTAAGCCAGTAAACAACACTTTGGGTTTCTCCTCCACAATTTATAGCACATTGAGAAATAAGCATACAATATACATAACTGATAATCTGGTCATATTTCCCCTCTTCTTAGAAATGATCAGTGATTTATTATCACTTTGGCATTGCTTACAAGACCATCCAAAACATTGCCTCTGTTCACCTTGCCTGTTTCATCTCACCAATCAGCAATCCACCTACCTCACCTAGCCAAAATTTACAGAATTCAGAGAACTGCTCTTTGTTGTTCAGTTGGACACTTTTTTTTAAAAGTGCAATGCTCTCTAATCCTCTCTATACCTGTCTTTGCATATGAAATTATCTGTTCTCATATATAGATTCTTGGACTTTTTCATGCATGGACTTCTTTGATGGGCTGGTGAAGCCCATGGATTCTTTCTCAGTATAATGCTTTTAAATGCGTAAAGTAAAATACATAGGAAGCTGGTAATATTGAAAGAGAGTTATCAAAATACAAAAATACGTAACATAATTATGTCTTTCATTAACACATTAAATAAGATGATCTAGAGGCAGATCTAATAACTGTCATAATTTCAAGTAGTAATAAGCATTAAGTGATATGAAAATACATATATTGGCCGGGCACAGTGGCTCACGCCTGTAATCCCAGCACTCTGGGAGGCTGAGGTGGGCAGATCACCTGAGGTCGGGAGTTCGAGACCAGCCTGACCAACATGGAGAACCCCGTCTCTACTAAAAATACAAAATTAGCTGGGCGTGGTGGTGCATGCCTGTAATCCCAGCTACTCGGGAGGCTGAGGGAGGAGAATAGCTTGAACCCAGGAGGCAGAGGTTGCAGTGAGCCATGATCGCACCATTGCACTCCAGCCTGGGCAACAAGAGCAAAATTCCATCTCAAAAAAAAAAAAAAAGAAAAGAAAAGAAGAAAATACATATATTTTCTAATATTAATATGATGCTGGTACTGTTAATACTATGGTGGCATGTGTCTACATTCATAATTAATTGCAAAATTTGATTTGAAATTGATTGTTTTTTCTGCAGCCAAATTACCAGACTTCTGAATCCTATCCCAGGATATCTGTTGACCCAAGGTAGAACTTTATGTCTCTCTTGGAGCCTTCTCTGACTTCCCATTTTTAGATTAGGTATGCAACCCTGAAACAGTCATAAATTTTTAGTCCGCAGTAATGATCCCACTGTAATTATTAATTTAATGTTGATACTTCTAGGAGTCTTAGAGAAAGGGGACAATTTTTATCTTTCTTATGAATATTTTTTCAGCTCCGTTCGTACATGAAAAGTATGTGAATGAGTAAAAGAACAAATATATAGAAATTTGTGGCTCACTGACTTGATTCCCACTCATAGTAAAAGGAAAAAATATGAAGATATTTTTATTTTCCTAGTAGTTGTCTTTTGGTCTTTCTTTTTTTTCTGCATGAGTAGAATCATTAGAGATCAATAATGGTAGGTTTTTCAAACATAGCAGTGATGATATGAACACCTTATTAAGGAAAAAATCTGAACCTCACAATATTCTACAGTGAAAAATGCATAACAGAAAAAGAATTCAATACACAGAAAACTGGATAATTTCTATAAAATCATAGCTTTAAAATCTGTCAAAAAATGCCTATACATTATTCCTTCTCAGAGATCCTCAAAATTTATTGATATCAATTTATCAGGACTCCCCATGGACTTTAGCTAGAAGAGAAATACAGACTTTGAACTTTTATTTATTACTTCAAGATCTTTCTTACTATTTCTCACAGTAATACCTTGGATCTTATTCTACTTCCTCACTTCAGCCATTCTGAGGTAGAGCTAGCACTAAAAGTTGGTGGGTTTGGGGTAGAAAAGTACAGTTATCTAATACCAAACAATCGTTTAATAAATAATAGTTTATTTTCCTTTCCATTTCTACAGTGGTGGCTTCTCCAAATTGTCTGCTTGCAGTTTTCCTACTCAGCATATTTACCAGAACTTTCCTTGCCACAAGATGTATATATTTATAATAATTAAAATGATATAATCCCCACAAAACAGTAGGTTCGTTTAAAATAATTACAATGGTAGCTTAAGAGCCTATCACTAATGGCTTTCAGCATTCCTATTTATCTAATTTTTGAAATAAATGCAGCATCACAAATATTCTTGATGGCACACAGGAGGTTAAAATATAAAAAAAAAAGAACATTGATGACTTTGAATTAAAAGTAAAATTATATATGATAATGATGCATCTGAAAATCAATGACACTATGATGAACTATGATATATGTATTAATCTGCCTGTGTTACTATAAAGAAATACCTAAGACTGGGTATTTTATAAAGAAAAGAAGTTTAATTGGCTCATGGTTCTGCAGGCTTTACAGGAAGTGTGGTGCTGGCCTCTGCTTCTGGTGAGTCCTCAGGAAGCTCACAGTCATGGTGGAAGGCAATGGGGAGCCAGCACATCAGATGGTGAGAATGGGAGCAAGAGAGTGAGGTGGGGGAGGTCCCCAACTTTAAAAAACGTAGATCTCATGTGAACTAACTGGGTGAGAACTCACTTATCCCCAAGGGGATGGTGCTAAATCATTCATGAGGGATCCCTTCTCATGATCCAGTCACCTCCCACCAGACTCCACCTCCAACATTGGGAATCACATTTCACCATGAGAATTGGAGGGAAAAAATATTCAAGTCATATCAACATACAATTAGTAAAATCATTATTGACCTCTCTACTGTGAAAGATGAGGATATTAGCAGATCACTTATCTGTACTTCCTAATAATAATAATAATTATTATTATTATTTGGAAATGGAATCTCACTCTGTTGCCAGGCTGGAGTGTCGTGGTGCAATCTCAGCTCACTGCAACCTCTGCCTCCTGGGTTCAAGAGATTCTCCTGCCTCAGCCTCCCGAGTAGCTGGGACTACAGATGCGCACCACCATGCCCAGCTAATTATTGTATTTTTAGTAGAGACAGGGTTTCACCATGTTGCCCAGGATGGTCTCGATCTCTTGATCTCGTGATCTGCCAGCCTCAGCCTCCCAAACTGCTGGGATTACAGGTGTGAGCCACTGTGCCCGGCCAAGAATAATTTTTATATTATGTCTAACATAAGCTCTGTGATAATGTACTTTTAAGTAATAACAATTAAGTTCTTGATTTGTCAAAGTAAACTTTATGTTTTACTTCTCTCTATGGAAAATAGTGAAATTGTCATAGTTATGCTTTCTCATGCCCCATATCATAAATGTTGGGTTGTTATTAGGTGGAAGCATATGGAAGTGCTCATTTCTCAGATCAAAAACAATCAACTGTTGACAATTTCATATAGCGCAACCTAATATTTATCATTTTTATATTTTTAAGTTTTTATAATTTTAACTTACAGAACCATATTTCACACACAGCCTGATGGATTTATATACATTTAGTAATTACCCCTTTGTAAAATCTACATCCATTCTTCAATCATCTCATCTTTTCTATGGGCATCTAGGGCAAGTATTTTTGTCTTCAAATATGGAGTGAATCAGCATTTTCTCACATAACTTTTTCTAGAACTTAGTCATATGATGACAACTGGTTTCAAGCAAGGCTTGGAAGTATATTCTTAAGTTGAGTGGCAATGTGCCTAGCTTAAACTAAGATGTTTGCTTTTGAAATAAAAACAATGGGAAGAGATATTTGAGGACAATTAGCAGTCTCTGACACAGATACTGTCTAATTCTTGATTGATAGAGCTCCAAAATTTACATAATTGTGCTAACATTTTGTATTGATTGCTTAAGAGAGAAATGAGTCTATAATTTCTAAGGAACTAGAGAGAATTAAAAAACAGAAAAGCAATTATAACAAAAATCTTGATAAATCAAACTAGAAAAGAGAAAAATAAGAGGGAACCAAAGGTGTAAAATTCAGATCACAAACAGAAAACTGAAAACATTATGGTATAAATTGGACTAAACCAGTAATAGAAATTTACTAAATAGTCTTGAAGAGATAAAAATCTTTATAATGACACTATATGGCTAAAAATACAGAGAGAAAGACATGACAGATTTTTTAAATAATAATACAGTCAGATCATGAGTGGTATAATCAGGCAGGGTGAAATTTAAGTTTAAAGTCATTTATTGAGATAACTGGGAATATTTTGTCTTGTTAAGTAACATGACCCATTAAGAATCTCTCTCTCTCTCCCTCTCTCTCTCTCTATATATATATGTACATATTGTATATATACTGTAGATGTATATAGTTTTTATAATTTTAAGTAATAACAATTATATACTTTTAAGTAATAACAATTACTTAAAATTAAAAGTATAATAAAATTATATATTTTATATATATATATATATACATAATACTCATTTCAGTAATTGGCTTTCTGTGTGTCAGTTATCCACAAGGCTTACTCTCTAACCTCCTCCAGTTATTTATTTAAAGGTCATCTTCTGAGTAAAGATCTTTCAGGTCCATCCTATTCAGAGTTGTGTTGACCACCCAAAGTCTCTTCTTTCCTTTAATTTTCTTCCTAACATTCCTCACTGTATACATGCTTCCTGTTTATTTCTCCCTCCCCTATTACAAGGATCTAAGACCATACTCCACTGGAAGCATTCACATTGATTGCATTACTCCCTAAAGTTGTATAATGTGCAACCTACGCAATTGTATTAGGAGGTCCTGCTCTCATAGTGGTAATTCTAGGCCTATAAAGGGCATGGATTTTTGCTGAGGTTTTGTTACCAAAATTCCAGGATTTTTTCTACGTCGCATTGCTTGCCGCACGGAAAGCCAATTACTGAAATGAGTATTGCTAGGGAAGAAGGCTTTATTCAGGTGCTGCAGCCAAGGAGATGGAAGATCAGTCTCAAATCCATCTTCTCAAATGACTAAATTTGGGGGTTTATATAGTGCGGAAGGAAAGTAGCTATGTACAGGAACAGGAATTAGAGATGAGTAGGGAAGAGGAGTTGGTCAACAGGAAACATGTGGTCAGTTAGGAAAACAAGAATTAGGGAGGAATAAGGAAGAGGAATTGCAGGTCCTTGATACTATCTGGGAGGCCTGAGGGTTGGTTTCGTGAGCAAGTAAATCAGATAAGGCAAATATAAGTTTCAAGCTTTAAGTCTGGGAGGATCAATTTCTCTGTTATTCAAAAAAAATGCCCCGTAAATATCAGTTCTATGAGAAAATTGGACTGGTTTCAGTTTATTCAGGTCACATAGGGAGTGAGGTTAAGAGTAGTGGAGGATGAGGTTAGAAAGGTAATGGGGCAAGTTTTAGTAGGGCTTTGAAGGGCATTGTAAGAATTTGGAATTTACTCTGAGTGAAGTTGGGAAATCACCTAATGGGTTATAATCAGATGAGTGTCATAATTCAGCTTTTACTTTAAAAGGGTCACGCTGGCTGTGTGGTAAGAATAGACTGTATGTAAGGAAGATGGAGACCAGTTAGTAGGCTACTGCAATGGATCAGGCCAGAGATAATGATGGCTTGGATAAAAAGGACAACGAGTTGGAGCTGGAGAGTCATGCTCAGGTACTGGATATAAATTGAAGGTAAGAGCCAGTAGGAATTGGTGATAGATTAAATGTGGGGTATAGGGTGAAGTCAAGGATGATCATAAAGGTTTTGGGTCTGAGCAACTATAAGCAGTTGCTTATACTTGGTTCAATAAGAGATGGAAAAGACACCAGGAGAAGCATATTTGTGTTGGGGGAGAGAGCATAGTTTGGCTTTGGGTATATTAGATTTTATATTTCTTTCAGGCCTCTTATATGTATATATGACACTAGAGTTCAGGGAAAGGATACAAGCTGGAGATAGAAATTTGTGATTTACCAAGTTATAGATGGTTTATTTGTTTTATTTTTGATTGTGATAAAACCACATAAAGTTTAACATTGTAACTATTTTCAAGTGTACAGTTCAGTAGTGTTAAGTATTACAGTTGGTTTTTAAGTCATGATCACAGATGAGATCAACAAGAACATAAGTACAGAGGGCAAAGAGAAAATGTCCCATGATTGATCCCTGGGGTAATTCAGTGCTAAAAATATGAGGAATGCCCAACAAAGTATACAGAAAGTGAAGCTGCTAAGAGGGAAAAACAAAACCAGGAATACAGGTGTGCTAAAAGCCAAAGGAAAATTAGTTTAAAGATGGGAGTAGTTATCAACTGTGTCACATGCTGCTACATATTAAGACAGATCAGCACTTAGATTTGTCCATGTGACATAGTACTGTGGAACTCATTAGTAACAGTGGTAGAGTAATATATTAGGCCCAATTATTTACCTCTGTCTCTATCCATGCCCTTTGCCTTGTAGCTTTTCTGTTTTTCCAACTATAGGCAAAATATACTGTAGTTTCTGACCTTTTCTGACCTTGGACTTAGCCTTGTGACCATTTTGGGTGATGGAATGCATATAGGAGTTCTAATGTGCTAATTCCTAAAGAGGTATACATATTTCCATTTGTCTTGTCCTTCTCTATCACCATAAGAAGGACAAGGACTGGCTAGCCTGTTGGTTTAAGGAAGATGAGACACCCAAGAGAAAGATGCAGACCCAACAGTCTAGAGCTGACCAACCAAGTACAAAGCTCTATCAACTGACTCTTGCACAAACTGCCATTGATGGATGAGTACCAGAGAGATTATTGCTTGTTACATGGTTGACTGATATGGTGACATTGACAAAAGCCGTATTGTTGGAGTGATGAGTGATGAGTGGAGAGCCTTATGGAAGCAAGTTGAAAGGAGAAAGGGAAGAAAATAATTGGGCATAGTGAATATAGCAACAATTCTGTGCAGCTTTCACAATTTTCCATTAAAGGATTATAATAAATAAGGAAGTATCTACAGAGAGATGTAGAGTAAAAAATGATTTTCCTTTTGGATGACAGAAATCCCAGCATCTTTAAATGCTGATAAGAATGATCTAATGGGGTATGTGTATGTGTTGGGGGATGCTGATGAGGGAAACAGGATGGAGAATCACTCCAGTCATTCTTGGGGATACTATACACAAAAGTGCATATTTTAGCTTAGGAAAACTTCAAGTTCAGGTTGTCCTGATGTGAAAATCCACTCATTGTCTATTAAAATATGCTGTCAAACTTCTCTCTTTTTCTCTGAAAGCAGTAAATGTGGAACGGGAGTGGGAAGATATGTAGTAAAGCCAATTTAGTGGAATGATAATTTAAAGTCCAGAGATCTTCCCGTGGTGTGCCTTTAATTAGATGCATGATCTCAGGCAAGTGCCCTAATTGTTTGTGTCACTTTGCTTCTTCATCTATTAAAAATTAATTGAGAGATGAGTTTTAAATTTTCCTCATCTAGCTCTAAAATAGCATTATTCCAAGACCCAACAATTATGCTTCAAATGAGACCCTCTGAGAGCTGTTGTCATCATTATGTAAGTACACTGCTTATTGGCATTCTCCTATCTAACAGATCTGAAAATGCCTCTTTCACAGTAACATCCCAAACTCACCTAAAGTCAGATATTTTAGAATATCTGACATCTGCTTAGTCTCCCAAGGCTGGCAGAATGGATTGAATAATAGTTATTTTAGGATGTAATTGCTGCATTGTTAAAAAATAAGCCCCTCTGCAGCTAAATACTGTCACATTTCTGAGCAACTTATGTAACCGACATGATTTATCCAAAGAAAAGAGCATTATTTGGGGAAACATTTAAAAAGTCATTGCAAATGGTTTTCATTACTAGCCTGCTGTGCTGTAAAAGTGCAATTCTCCCACTTATAAGTACGGACACATAGAGGGGAACAACACACACGAGGGCCTATCTGAGGGTGGAGGGTGGGAGGAAGGAGAGGAACAGGAAAAATACCTAATGGATACTAGGCTTAATACCTGGGTGATGAAATAATCTGTACAACAAGCCCCCATAACACACGTTTGTGTAACAAACCCACACATCCTGCACATGTACCCCTGAACTTAAAGTAAAAGTTAAAAAATAATAATAAAGTATCTGGCAGGGTGTGGTGGCTCACGCATGTAACCCCAGCACTTTGGGAGGCCAAGGTGGTTGGATCACCTGAGGTCAGGAGTTCAAGAACAGCCTGGCCAACATGGTGAAATCCCGTTTCTACAAAAAATACAAAAATTAACCAGGCATGGTGGCACGTGCCTATAATCTCAGCTACTTGGGAGGATGAGGCACGAGAATCGCTTGAACCCCGGAGGCGGAGGTTCCAGTTACCAAGATTGTGGGGCCACTGCACTCCAGCCTGCATGACAAGGCAGAGCAAACCTCCATCTCAAAATTAAAACATAAAAAAATAAAAGAAAGAAGGTTTATATAATTTTAAAGATTATGGATAAACTAAGTTTGGCATGGAATACTAACTGGAATTGAGCCCTGACAGTGCATATTAAAATCTTTAGTAGTCCAGAAATTAAGAATTATAATGCTCATATTACCTCAAGTTTGACATAGATGTGGGTGGGTGTGTTTATGTATGTATTTGTATGTGCGATATATGGATTTTTGCAGTACATTTCAAATTGAATAAGCCAACTACACTGAAAGAGACATTAGAATAGCAACTGTATTCTGAAACTTAAAGTCAAACTATTATTTTTTAAAATTCAAAAATGACTAGTCAGAAGTGATATTATTTCACCTAACTAGTAATTTATTGTTGTTATACAGCCAAATAACCTGCTAAACGGTATAGTCTCCAAAATTTATTTGGCCATCAGGCAGTGACCAATGTTATAATACTTGTATACCAACAAATAGGATTAAAGTACATCATATAACATTTTGCTTTACTTACATCCTCTGAAGAAATAGGATGTGCAGTCTCACTGAGATTCATTCACATTGACTCAACGTTGAAATGTCCAATACGTTACACAGGATGGTCCATCGCTTCTTTCAGGTTTTGTAAATAAAAGATTAAGGAGGAAGATAACACTAATTGACAGGGAAATAATTTACTATATTATGGTCTGTAAATAATTTTTAAAAAGCAAGCATCCCACTAAATCTCATTCTTTTTAATTAGATTTCCTGTTTCTTTGGTAACTTATGGTATTGTCCCATAGGTGCAGCCTCAGTACACCCATTAAAAATAATCAGAGGGTTAGAGTTAGCTATTTTTTTCCTCACTAAAAGACTGAGCATTAGTTTTTAAAGAAATATCTGGCAACAAATTAGTTTATCATATCATTAGTCTCTGCATTTGTACAATAACGCATGACTGAACTTGACTTAATTTTTTTAAGATTTCATGGCCTGGCAGATGGCTCAAGCCTGTAATCCCAGCACTTTGGGAGGCCCAGGCAGGCAGATCACTTGAGGTCAGGATTTTGAGACCAGCCTGGTCAATATGGTGAAACCCTGCCTTTACTGAAAGGACAAAAATTAACTGGGCATAGTGGCACACACCTGTAACCCCAGCTACTTAGGAGGCTGAGGCAGAAGAATTGCTTGAACCTGGGAAGTGGAGGTTGCTGTGAGCAGAGATCGCGCCACTGCACTCCAGCCTGGGAGACAGAGTGAGAGTCCGTCCCAAAAAACAAACAAAAACAAAAACAAAAAACCCAATTCATTATTACATTAAACTGCTGCAGTTCCTAGGCTATGTTGCCTCCTTTAACATCTTTTCTGCTGTTGCTCTCATTTTATGCCAAATATATGCTAACTAACAGATGATAGAGCCAGGACTATTTAAACCTAGGTCTACTTCCTTCAAAATCGCATTCTGTTGCCCCAGCTTCTCTTTAAAAAGTACACTGTGAAAACAAGCATGGGGTAAGAATATATAATTGTAACTAGCCAAATGCATATATAAATATAGATCAACTGCTAGATAAATTGACAGGAAGATTTGTTATATACTATGGGTAGATAATGAAACTTTACTGATAATTTGTGTATATATATATGTATATATATATATATTTTTTTTGATACAGGGTCTCACTCTGTCACTTAGGCTGGAGTGCAGCAGCATGATCATGGTTCATTGAAGTTTCATCCTGCCAGGCTCAAGCGATTCTCCTACCTCAGCCTCCAAAGTAGCTGGGACTACAGGTGCACAACACCGCATTGGACTAATTTTTGTATTTTTTGTAGAGATGGGGTCTCACCATATTGCCCAAGTTGGCCTCAAACTCCTGAGCTCAAGTGATCCTCCCACCTCAGCCTCCCAAAGTGCCAGAATTACTGGCATGAGCCACCATGCAAGACCTAATTTTTATAATTTTAAAGTGTATCAAGAAACTCAGTTTGTCATAGGATGCTAATTGCAGTTTCATCATATCTTTAAAGTTATAAACATAAGATATTTACCACATAGTGTATTGACCATAGACAGGGGTACATAATAGGCAGATCTGAGTTCAAATCCAAGCTCTGCTACCTACTGGTTATGTGAACTTATCAAGTAGCATAACTCATATGAGCTTCAGTTTCTTCATTTGTAAAATGGGCATTTAGAATATATTTTCTCAAAATATGCTTGGAAATATTAATTATAACAATGTATATAATGGCTGGGTGCAGTGGGTCACACCTGTAATTCCAGCACTTTGGGAGGCCAAGGCGTGTGGATCACGAGGTCAGGAGTTCGAGACCAGCCTGGCCAATATGGTGAAACACCGTCTCTACTAAAAATACAAAAACTAGCTGGGCATGGTGGCACACGCCTGTAGTCCCAGCTACTTGGGAGGCTGAGGCAGGAGAATCGCTTGAACCCAGGAGGCGGAGGTTGCAGTGAGCCGAGATTGTGCCACTACACTACAGCCTGGGCAATAGAGGGAGACTCCGTCTTACAAAAAAAAAAAAAAAAGTATACAATGTGTCTGGTACAAGACATATTTTCTATAAATTTTCATTAAAAATAAATAATGTAAACTAAAGTCAGACAGTTAAGCAGAATGTCAACCCAAATGCTATGATAATAAGTCTTTCTTAAGCTATTGTCTTTTGAATTGATTTCGTACTCAACATATGAAGATATGACACTTTGATGCATGAAATATTTACTGCAAAAAATCTGTTGTTATTTATGTTGAGGAAAATCAGTTCGTTTTCTTCATTCACTCTCAAGTTATGTACATTTCCTCCTGCCCCTCTCTGGGCATATTCACCTTTCAGTGACCGATATTTCTCATTCCATAATTAAAGGAGTTCCAACACGATCATAGAACTTGAATAAACTGCAAATGACTATGGAAGAAATAAAAACTTTTAAAAACATTTTTCCCCTTTGGGGACAGGAAACTGTGAGAGTAAGCTTCAACAGGGAGAGAGGACAGAGACAATGGTCCTCATGTCACCACTAACAATGGAAGGGACAAAATCAAAGATATATTTCCCTATATCATCATTAAACCTGTGGGTCAGTCACCTTAATTTTAAAGCATCTTATCAATTAGTTACCAGGTTTGTTCATCAGCAATGAAGAAAGTAGGACATATATAGAGAGCTTACTATAATAGATACTTATTTTGAGAAGGAGCTCTGATGACACTAGTGTATAAACAATATGGAAGGTTAACTGCTCAGCCATGATACTCTGATACTGAAAACAGAAGAAAGTCATTTTCTTGAGGCAGCCCAATGCTTGGAGTAGACAAAATCAGAATAATTTCATATCTGAAAGTTTAAAAATCAATTATTGGATGTGAGATAGTTAGAGACTTCACTGTCTTTTAATCAATTGAATACAACTATTAAATGGAGCAGGTATCAACTGGGTAATTGCATAAACTGGATAATTATATATCAACAGCTTAATGACTGATTGCATTATTTCTGGTACAGTGATAAAGGGTAATTTAATATTTTTTTTACTTTCTAGATGAAAATTTAAAAACAACAACACTAACCTATCTTTTCAGAGCAAGGCCAAAAATAGAAATGGTCTATAATTATTCTAATCTATGTTTCATTACATCTTCAGTGCCTAGCACACTGTCTGGCAAATAGTCAATATTTTTAAAATGTATGTTTTTTAAAGTTTTGTTGGGTAGATTATAGAATTATAAAGTGTTTACTTTTAAAGATATATTTTACATAATTCTGTATAAAATTCAGTTCTGGGCTACAGCAGCTATGTACGAATTTTGCAGATAGACTTAATGAACCTTTGGCGTTTCATAGACATTATCATTCATTCATTACGCTGAAAGCCAATATGGTGAAACTCCATCTCTACTAAAAATATAAAAATTAGCCAGGTGTGGTGGCAGGCGCCTGTAGTCCTGGCTACTCAGGAGGCTGAGGCAGGAGGACCCAGGAGGGGGAGGTTGCAGTGAGCCGAGATCATGCCACTGCACTCCAGCCTGGGCAACAGAGCGAGACTCCGTCTCAAAAAAAAAAAAGTATGTATTTAGTGATAGAAATAAAACTGAAGCATTGGAGTAAAACATAATTCTCTTCTGGTACCTTTGTGAAAACTTGTGTAAATAAAGAACACATGTAAGTTAAAAGCACACAGAACCTTATGAATAAAAATGTAAGTCACTTTTCCCTATTCCAAGATGCAATTGATGTTTTTGTTTGTATGTTTCACTGCCAATGGAATAAACATTTTGAAATTTCACAGTAATGTTACTTTTGAAATTCAGCAACATGTTCTTATGAATCTAGATTGAATGTCTTTATCCATTACTCATCAACTATAAAATACACGTTCCCGTTCGACTTGTAAATCATTAGTTTTAAATTACTACAATGAAACCATTAAGGGATAGTTTTCACCAAGTGGCCAAAATAAGAATCAGGGGTCTTTGCTCTAGCTGTGGTTGTTATTGTGCCATTGTTTATTTTATTTGTTCCCTGAAGGGCAGAATATGAGTAGAGGCTAGTCAATGAGTAAGAAAGCAAAGAGGATCATTTGTATTCTCATTAGTGAATTGTCTTTCATATGGTACTTTTAGCATCCAAATCAATACTCTGAGTGATATAGTTTGTTAGAGACTTAATTAAAACAACAAGTTTAGGGTGGGAGTGCTGGCTCATGCCTGTAATCCTAGCAATTTGGGAGGCCAAAGGTGGAAGACTGCTTGAGGTCGGGAGTTTGAGACCAGCCTGGGTAAGACAGCAAGACTCCACCTCTACAAAAAGTAAAAAATTAGCCCGGCATGGTGACTTGTAGTCCTAGCTACTCAGGAGGCTGAGGTAGGAGGATCACTTAAGCTCAGGAGTTTGAGGTTACAGTGAACTATAATAGCACAACTGCACTGCAGCCTGGGAGACAGAGTGAGACTCTGTCTCTATTTATGAGCCATGAAAAATAGAATTATATTTCCATAACTACTACTTATATTTATTTCTTTTGATGTCACATAGTCTGTTTTTTCTCCTTAAGGAAAGAATATTTTCCTTGTGCTTTCCTCTTACATTTTCTGTTAACTGGAACAAGTGAGAGATTTTATAATCCCTGGCCATGGTTAATAGACAATGCTATATCAACCATTTTACATGATAATAATCTTTTACAATTTATTTCCTTCTACATATGTAGAGCTAATTTAAACTATCAATGACAATGTACTATTTTATAATACCACTGTCCATATTAAATTATTTGGACAAATGTAAAATTCATTTTGAAACACAAATACTTTATGATCAGTGATAACTGTTTTGCTTTGTTTTGTTTTGAGGCAAGGTCTCACCCTGTAGTACAGGCTAGAGTGCAGTGGTGTGATCATGGCTCACTCCAGTCTCTACCTCCTGGGCCCAAGTGATCCTCCCACTTCAGCCTCCTGAGTAGCTGGGACCACAGGTGTGCACCACCACACCCAGCTAATTTTTTAATTTTTGTTTTTGTAGGAATGGGGTCTCCCTATGTTACTCCGGCTGGTCTTGTACTCCTGGGCTTGAATTATCCTCCTGCCTTGGCCTCCCAAAGTGCTGGGATTACAAGCATGAACCACTATGCCTGGCCATATGTGTTAACTTTTTTAATCAGTAATTTTAGCAAGCAGGAAGCAAAAATGAGAGCAATAGTTATGAAGGTAAGGACATATGCATGCATATCTCACAATCCTTAGAATATTTCTTTTCAGATAAACAATATATGTATATATTTATACACACACATATATACACAGGTACATATTTATCTAACATTCTGTAGAAAAAAATCTTCTCATCTTCATATTTCCCTAAAATTTTAAAATACTAGTTATATATAAGATGCAAGTATGTATCCACTTTGAGTATAACCTACAATATACATTTTATCTTTTTCATTTTATTATTGTTGTACAAATTTGGTATTCATAAAATGCTCAACAGTAGAATTATAAATGCATTCCTTATGTCACAAAAAAGCAGAATATCAATTACCGGAAATTATGCATTGCTTCTGAGATTAAAATGTTCATTGACACAAAAAACTAAGAACTTAGTTAACAAATAACTAAATTAATAGAACAAACTTTTAAAATACTACTATTCAGAACAGACACATAATGCTGTGCATGACCATGAAATTTTTACTCTTTTAAAGCACAAAATCTCTTACATAGATTAAAAACATGAAATAAAAAACATGAAAAGAATGCTATCCAATCCCACAGAAACAAAATTAGAGGTTATAATAATGTAATAAACATCCATAGTAGTTACTTGGTTATGTATTGTGTAGTAGCTAATGACATTGCAACTGTACATCAAACCTGTTATTTGAAAGAGCTAGCATGGTTTTCAAGATTGCTAGAAGAAGAGTGGTTTAAAGAATTAGATTTTTATTACATACAAAAGGCTAAATTTGACTTTTGTTTACACAAATAGAGATTAAATATTTCCCATAAATGAGATGAAAGTCGAAGTAACTTTGAAAATAACACCATAATTGCTTGATCACTCCATTTGTTATAAAGATAATAATTGTTTAGGTGAATGAAGTTAAATTTATTTCGTGAAAAAACAATACACTGTGTTCTATGAATAGTAAAGTTAAAAGAACATTAAACATTTCTGGCCAGGCTTGGTGGCCCACGCCTGTAATCCTAGCACTTTGGGAGGCTGAGGCAGAAGAATCGTTTGAGCCCAGGAGTTCAAGTCCAGCCTGGGCAATACAGTGAGCCCTTGTCTCAAAAAAAAAAAAAAAAAAAAATTGCATTGTCCAGGATCAATTGACCTCTCCAGCATAACTGAAGCCCAAAGGTGATATTGCAATATATCCTCTCTTGTTATTTTTAGGCTTGTACTTGGTATTACTTTATGGTTGTCCTTGATGTTCTTCACCACTGACTTTGTATCTTGAGATTGGTACACAAGGCACACTGTAAATCAGAGAGTATGTGTAGAAGTTTCAGGGAATTTAAGAGTGCAGTGGGGCAGTGAGGCACGAAGTTTTAGAGGTTAGAGAAATTGGTATCACAGCAGAGATGTGGAGAGAGGATGGAAACAGCAGTTTTGTTGGTGGAGAGCATCAGTAGTATCTTCAGTGGACCACGTCTGGGGCACAATGTTGGCTATATCTTTTATCCCTCAGTTTCTGTTCCCAACTATTCCTATAGCATTCCAGGGAGGTGTGTGAATTATCAGATTATCTTCAAATAAATTATTTTTCTGTTTAACGTAGGCAGGGTAGGCTTCTGTTGTTTGCAAACAAGAATCTTGACTGGTATTGCCTCTTTATTTTCTGAGTTATCTTTTTTTATTTTTATTTTTGAGATGGAATTTCACTTTTATTGCCCAGGCTGGAGTGCAATGGCGCATTCTCGGCTCACTGCAACCTCTGCCTCCTGGGTTCAAGCGACTCTCTTGCCTCAGCCTCCCGAGTAGCTGGGATTACAGGCATGCGCCACCACTCCCAGCTGATTTTGTATTTTTAGCGGAGACGGGGTTTCTGCACGTTGGTCAGGCTGGTCTTGAACTCCCGACCTCAGGTGATCTGCCCACCTCGGCCTCTGAAAAGTACTAGGATTACAGGCGTGAGCCATCACTCCTGGCCGAGTTATCTATTAATTTAATTCTTAATTGGTCATGTAAATCTTATACTGCTCTTTGATAAACATTAACTTTACCAAATGTATGTGCATGCAATGGCTGACCAGGAGATTTTAACCGTATCAAATCATTACTGAAGAAATAAAAGAGTTCATGGATCCTGGGAAATAAAATTCAGTGACCAAAAATATTATATTTTTCACCCTTACATGGAAGAATGACAATTTCACACAAAAAAGAGACTTGAGTATAGAGATAGTGAAAAAACTTACCAAAATCTGACAGAATATTCATGTGTATAACATTTCCCACACATAACCTAAAAACATTTTCATCATTAATTATTCATTAAAAGACATTGTGAGGTGAATCAGAGAACAAGAGACTCTATTTTCTGGGCCATTGTGAGAAATCAATCTGTTTTAGAGCTTTAATTAGGCTATAATGCGTTAGAGTTCAAAAGATCCAATTAATATTGGTTCCTCCTAACCTATGGTTTCCTGCAGTTCTCTTATATTCAATTGCAATTCACAAAAGCTAAATCTTCTGAATCAAGACAATGAATGAATAAATAAATAAACAAATAGATACATCAATAAGTGCTTTCTCACGATATAAAAATACTACTCGTAAATATACCACAATCTAAATTATTACCATTTTAAGCTACAATCCAATCTCATGATAAATACACTATGTACTCCAAGGAGTCTTTAATAAAGTTTTATGGAAGTTTTGTTTCATCCATAGCTAATTCCAGTCTTTGTTGCTCAGCAACTACCTGCCAGATCACATTTCCAAGCTGTAATGTAACTAGCTCCCTGGAGAGCACGTCAAACAAATGGGAGTTTTCAGCCACTTAATTCAATGCCCTTTACACAGGGATTGCTTTAGGGATCATGAGATTTGGGATTTAGAATGCCCCAGGACCCCTGTTAGTTCTCAAGATTCTATAGAATACTGGTTGCAAGTAAGTGCCTAGTCGTTTAAAAGAAATGCACATAGACACAACTGAAAGACATCCTGGCAGAGACTTTGTTTCTTGACAGCCTAAAAGTGAATAAAATATCCCATGGAGAGCTACTGAGAAAAGAAAAACAGAGACAAAGGACAGTCTTGTGGCATCATTTCCTTATAGTTTCTTGAATATAAAGAGAAAAAAGTCAATACAAATATACAACTGGAGAAGTAGTTAGAAATTCAGGACAATATAATGACTATGGCAGTTAATAAAGTATGGAATCTCAAGAAGGTCTGGTCATCAATGCTCAGAATATACAAGAAGCCAAGAAAGGGTGAGATAGAGCCATGCGACTAGAGGTAAAGTTCTGATGAGGCCAAAAGAAATTTGCCATAATAATGGATTATTGTTCAATTGAGCCCTTTGAACTAACCTTTAAATTGTCTTGTGGTAGTTTTCTTTTTTAAAATTTCTGTTAAGCAATTACTCACCTTCTTTAATTGTCTATGACCAGAATAAAACCGCTAATCAGCTAGGCAAGCCATAAAATAATGTACAACCAAGGAGATGGTAGGGGTTGGAGATCACAGAGTCATTTTTCCATTATTAGCATAAGATTAGAATAGAATAAATAAATCAGATCTATCATAAAGTCAAAGCATACAAGCCATGAAAGAAGCCACGGTCAAGTCAAGACTATAGGATGGGGACAATAAAAGTCAAGGAAAAGTAGAAATCAAGAAAATTTAAAAAAAGAAGATAATTTCAGGAATTCTTACATTCCTCCACATTTTTCCTTCATATATATATATATATATATACAATATTACATATATATATATACAAATATACAATATATATATATATATATATATGGATGTCCAGTTGACTATCACAGCTTGAAACCTTAATAAAAGATGCAAGCTGGGAAAGACAGTGGGGTGGAATCTACCAACTTATTCTAAGGCATCTAAGACCATATCCCATTGAACTCTGTCTCCCTCTTCCTCTCTCTCCCTCTCTCTCTCTCTCACACACACACACACACACACACACACAAATATACCTATACATATATATTTATATAAACATATATATACATATGTGTATGGAAATGCACTAAATTCTGTATAATATTAAATCATTGTACATAGCTGTCTCTGTTACTGGAGTTGTAAAATTCTTTGTAGAAGGAAAAAAGATGTCCAATAGAATGTGTCTAGTACCTGGTTAGAATGAATTGCAGAAGTATAGTTTATTTTTGAAATGGAAAAGTAGTTATAAATTAATAAGATTAAAAATTTCACACAAAATGATGTATTTATTAAAAATTAAGATATCTCAGAAGCAACCCGGATATATCCCTAAATATCTTTAACTGAGTTCCATATTCATCCTGCAGACCTTTCTAATTGCCTACCCAATATTCATTCTCCTCTTTTACTAACTATAATTCTCTTTGGAGTAGAAATTTGTCTAGTTAAAAATACTCCCCTCCCTGCAGGTCTTTTGCACCTGGGGTGGACTTGTGAACCCCAGCCAATGAGATAGAAAGACAAATCATGTGGCCGGGCATGGTGGCTCACACCTGTAATCCCAGCTCTTTGGGAGGCCGAGGTGGGTGGATCACCTGAGGTCAGGAGTTTGAGACCAGCCTGGCCAACATGGCGAAACCCCTCTACTAAAAATACAAAAAATTAGCCTGGCGTGGTGGCAGGCGCCTGTTATCCCAGCTACTTGGGAGGCTGAGGCAGGAGAATTGCTTGAATCCGAGAGGCAGAGGTTGCAGTGAGCTGAGATCATGCCATTGCACTCCAGCCTGGGTGACAGAGACTCTGTCTCAAAAAAAAAAAAAAAAAAAAGACAAATCATGTATGTTAGTCTTTCAAGAATGTCCTAATTTTCCTAATGAAGGAGGACAGGTGCAGCATCCTTTACATTTATTTTCCCCATTCCCTTTTTATTCTTCCTGCCTTGAGCAAAGGCTTGATGCCTGATAGGTGGGCAGTCATTTTTCAATCATAACTTAAAAAGTCATATTATAAGTATAATGAGGGAAAGAAGAGAAAAATTTTATAGATGATATCTTTCTGAAAAAAGACACCATTCCTGAATTGCATTCTCCAGGCCTGAAAAAATAAAACCCCTATTTGTATGAGATACAGATAATTCTCAGACATGCAATTTTATCAACTTTTTGGTTACACATTTAATCTTTTTTTGAAATTATGTACAAGTTATATCTATGTCTATACATCTATATTTACAGATAAATATACAATATAAAGATACACATATTTAGATTCACTAAGTAATATTATTGAAATATAGCTGGGTAAAAGATCACCATTGATATGGACAGGAGAGAGGGAAATACTGGGTAGAAGAGGATGTTTCCCAGCAAAGATGCTGCCTTCCAAGCCTGAAGACTCACAGCCCTAAATGAGGACAGGCATTCCTGTTTTCATGACCAAAAAGTTGCCTTTTGGCCCACCATGCCCCCTATACTGCACCTATCTAAACCCCAAGCCCCAAGCTCCAGAAGCAGACCAGCAAGCCAGCAGACAGATGGCAGAACTTTGTGGCAGAGAAAGGGAGAAGAGGAGGAACATCTGAACGCCAAGAGGAATTTGGCTAGGGACCATTGGAGAGGAGTCCAGCAGCGGAGCAGCCTGACTCCAGGGGAAGATCCCCTTCCCACTCCATCTCCTGCTTCTGGCCCCCCCATCCATCCCACCAAAAGCCACCTCCACCACTCAATAAAACCTTGCATTCATCCTTCAAGCCCATGTATGACCCAATTTTTCTGGGATGCTGGGCAAGAGCTCGGGATACAGAAAGCTGTCACACTGGCCCTCTGCCCTTGCAAAAAGGCAGAGGGTCCATTGAGCTGATTAACATTCAAGCCATCTGCAGATGGCAAAGCTGAAAGAGCTTTGTAGAACTGAGGTTACAGGTACCCACCCCTAGGACACTACCACCAGATGGGAGCCCAAATCGCTCACCCCAGCCTCTGCACCTGCCCATCTGCGTAGTCCCCTCTCCCACAAGGGGTTTGAGCAGCTGGGTGACCAAACAGGTGAGCCACACCCATCACATGTCCTGCAAGGGGGATCAGGGAACTCTCCCATTTCACCGTGACTAACATTTTATATTTAATTTGACAATGATATACTTTAATAAAATGTTATTGCATGTGAAAATTGAGATTTTTCTTAAAAAGACTGTATGGATATAGGAGAAATAACAGCTGTAGAAAGTTCATTTTACAAAATGAAACAACACCATATTTGTTCTAATTAAAACTCATCAATGTTAAATGACATGATAAATTTTATTAACTTCCTTTATTTACTCCACATTAAAAAGAAAACTTTGACTAAGGACACGTTAAAGTCTTGAATATTAAACTTGTGATTTATGAACATACAAAAGCCAAAGAGTAAATAATTGTATTTAGGCTGGTAGCCCATCATTTCAAGAAACATTTTTGTAAACAGTGATTCCCTCAAGGATTTGTTAAACATCATCTAACATAACATAAATATTGATTCTTGGGCCTAATAAATAGTAGAGGTGAGATGAAATGTCAAATGTCTAATGTGGTTAGATCTCATAAAAACATTGGCAACATGTCATTTATCACCTTTTATTTTGTTTTGTGTGCATGTTTGTTTTTTATGATATATGAGTGGCAGAGTAAAAAAAAAAAAAGTATTAAAGGGCATTTTTTTTTTTTTTTTTTTTGAGACGGAATCTCACCCTGTTGCCCGAGCTGGAGTGCAGTAGCGCGATCTCGGCTCACTGCAACCCCTGCCTCCCGGGTTCAATTGATTCTCCTGCCTCAGCCTCCCGAGTAGCTGGGATTACAGGCATCTGCCACTATGCCCGGCTAATTTTTTGTATTTTTAATAGAGATGGGGTTTCACCATGTTGGCCAGGCTGGTCTTCAACTCCTGACCTCAGGTGATTCACCCGCCTCGGCCTCCCAAAGTGCTGGGATTACAAGCCTGAGCCACCGTGGCCTGCCTAAAGGGCATTTTTGTTTGGAGAGATTAAGTGTTTGATCCCTTGCTTTCCTGCAAAGTGCACATTGCATGAATATATTGAGAACCAGAAATATAATACATTCACACTAAATAAGAAAGCTGAGATTTAGGTTGACGAGGGAGAAACAAATTTATGACTCTTTCTACAGCAGATTAGGAAAATGTAGTCTTGGTGAATAGCAACAAAGTATTGAGTACTTTTTGCAGGAGCCCAAATAAAACTATCAGGCCTATAGAGCAGACATCATGTTTGTACAGTTCAGTTCTGATACATTTTCTCATTTATAAATACTGTAGTAAGAAATAGCAAAGCTTTTCAGATATGAATAGATTATCTTTCTTCTGTTAGCCTCCCTTTGTTGACCACTGTATCCACTGCATCATCATTTAAGGATTAGTGGACTGATACAGAGTTGTGAATAACAGTTTATTTTGTGTGTGGATTTCCAAATGAGTTACAGCAAATTCCTCTCTAGAAGTATGATAAACTATTTATTTCACTCATCAATTCTATCTAATCATGATTTTTCCATTTTTAGATAACAGTATCCACCCTCAAAATTCCATCCCCTTTTACCTATATACTACTTTCTAAGACAGGTCCATGCCCTACCATTACCTAATCAATGTATGACACACTTATGAGAGAAAAACTTTAAGACAGTCTTGAATCCTTTAAAGAAACCACCTCATTTCTGATAATATATTTCATCATCCTGTCTCTGATAACTCCCTTTGAGAAAGCTATTCTCAGTAAGAAGGTTGAGACAGAACAACCTTTGTAGGCTGAGAGTACTCACAATGACTTGATGGTTTTGGGTAGAGGCAAATGCTCTATGGATTTTTGCAGTGATTTCTTTTTTCTCCTGCAGTAAATAAAGGAAGCCAGACAGCCTTTACATTTTCTATTGAAATTGATGAACGGTTAACTTTAAAACTTTGCCTGGGGTTAAATGAGTTCAGGCTTTAGTGAGTTTTTGGCTCCTCTCTGGAAAGCTTTCTACGAGTAACAGTGTGTTCATTCATCCTGAAGGTACACCCATTGCAATTAGAAGAGACAATGAGACATCAAGAATAGCTGTGGCCTTACTGACAGATGTTACTCTGTGTTTATCTATCACTTTGAATTCCAACTGTTAGGTCTTGCCGGTAGAAATGTGGAGAAAACAAACTTTGTAAGGTGCAGCCAAGAACAAATTGAAACGATGATGACCAAAAGGTCACCATCAAAAGATACTCTAAGAATGGTATCGAGTTTTAAATTTCAGAGAGAGAATCACAGTCTTCAGAATCAGGTGTAAAATGAAATAGACCTGAAATGTATTTAACTGCCTTACATTCCTTAATAACTCTATGAAATAGGTGACAACTTCTTCCAATTTTCCAGATTACCAAAATAAAATATAAAACAGTAACCTGACACGCTGCTTAACATATAAAAATGTTGGTGTTGACAGCATACTACTTTATGGACCAATAAACTAACCACATGTTTTGTAAGTAATAACTAACTTTGTAATTACACTACATCACTTCTCCCTTTAAAAAATATTTTAGTCACAAGCTAATGAATTTTGTTTTCCATGTTATAATTAGTAGTGCATTAGCAAATATATTGTGTGAAGAATTTATTAACTGTCTAGGTTTATTTTTCTAGGTGTTCCCTAACCACCACCACCTCCATTCTGGATATTAGCATGAGTGCTCTAAATGAACTTTCTCCTGTTCATTTCCTGGAAGAGAAATATATGTTTCAGCGGACATTTAATCAATTGGTGGTTTGTGGAGAGGAGGATTTTGACCTTGTAACATAGTCTTCCTGTTAGTTATTTCCTGAGATAATTATGCAACAAAAAGGGTGTAGGAAACAGTTACGAAGTTGAATTCTAAAATTCTGCATTCTAGGGAAAGATATTTGAAAACATGAAGTTAAAACATTGAGATAAGCCAGGTGCAGTGGCTCATGCCTGTAATCCTAGCACTTTGGGAGGCCGAGACAGGTGGATCACCCTAGGTCAAGAGTTCGAGACCAGCCTGGCCAACATGGTGAAACCTTGTCTCTACTAAAAATACAAAAATTAGCCTGGTGTGATGGAGGGCACCTATAATCCTAGCTACTCAGGAGGCTGAGGCTGGAGGATCACCTGAACCCAGAAGGTGGAGGTTGCCGTGAGCCAAGATTGCGCCATTGCACTCCAGCCTGGGCAACAGAGCAAAAACTCTGTCAAAAAAAAACCACCACCAACAAAAAAAAACATTGAGACAATGATCTTGCATTATGGCAGTGATGATTTCTTATGGCTGTCAACCTGAAAGCTGTATTATTCCTGGGAAGAACTGGGAAAGCATGTTATACCCTTCCTAATAGCAGTGTAGAACAAAAATATAATAATTCACTTTCTAGGGTTGTCACCATGAATATTTTGGTTGTATATAATGATGTTTTCTCTCTCTCTCTTATGTATACATATATATAAAAACACATGTTATGAATATATAATACACAATATATAAATACATAATATATACTGAGAGATGACTACATATGTTCATTTATATATATGGTCATCTCTCAGTATCTGTAGAGGAATGGCTCTAGGACCTTTGTGAATACAAAAATCCACAGATGCTCAAGTCCCTTATATAAAATAGCATGTAAATGCTATGTAAATAGTTGATATACTTTATTAGTTTTGAAATTGGTATTATTTGTGTTGTTGTATTATTTTTATTGTTATTTTCCAAATATTTTTGATTTGCCTTTAGTTGAATCCACCCCTGCAGAATCCATAGATATGGAGGTCTGACTCTATATACATATGAAGTTCAATCATTGCGAGACAGACAGAAGAGTTTCGGACCATACCTACTTATATTTGACTCAAATAGTCAAACAGAATAGAATAGGATAGGGCTGACAAGACTTTCTGGACACATAGGCTCATGATCTGAACTCAAAAGCAGCTTTGGCAGGGGAGTAAGGCCAATATAAATTCGAATCTGTAAAATTATAGCAATGTGATATTGGTAAATGTATTTAATGCCCAATAATAGTTTATTAACCTGAGACAAATGCAATCATGTCACCAACTTTTCTGATAATTGAAAGGTTACTTTGGGAGGCCAAGGTGGGTGGATCACCTAAGGTCAGAGGTTCGAGACTAGCCTGGCCAACATGGCAAAACCCTGTCTCTACTAAAAATACAAAAATTAGCTGGTCATGGTGGTACATGCCTGTAATCCCAGCTACTCAGGAGGCTGAGGCAGGAGAATCGCTTGAACTCAGGAGGCAGAGGTTGCAGTGAGCCGAGATTGCACCATTGCACTCCAGCCTGGGTGATAAGAGCGAAACTCCATCTCAAAAAAAAAGAAAGAAGAAGAAAGAAGAAAGAAGAAAGAAAGAAAGAAAGAAAGAAAGAAAGAAAGAAAGAAAGAAAGAAAGAAAGAAAGAAAGAAAGAAAGTTTACTTGAAACATGGAAATTTATCTGAAAGTTGTTACTTAACTATTTATTGCAAATAATCTGCTTCTTAAAAGAAAAGGCGTAATTCTCCCGTATATGGACAAGGATATTGATTTAGTAAATAAAAATATTAAGTAGACAATGAGAAGGGATAAAAATTTATGTTTTGTGAAAATTTGTTTTCATTTAAAATTTTATCAAATCTGGCATAACTTTACTATATAAAAATCTACAAAATTGAGAAAAGAATAAGTTTAAAAATAAAATTGCATATAAATATATTCCAAGTAAGAAATTATATATAATCATATATATACAATTTTTATGTATGTAGTATATAGATAAATAGATATGAGAGACAGAACATACTACTGTAGGAAGGTTATAGTGAATTACATGTAACCAATTTAAAAATACTTTGCTATAACAAACTATTTTTTTAAAACATATGATCTGAACCTGCAAAACCATATGATCTGAAACTGCAAAAACTAAGAAGTGTTACTTGCACCTTTAATAACAATTTTTTTAAAAAAAATCGAATTTTGTATTGTGTAATAACTCACAATGCTTTGAGAGCAAAACATTGAGAATTCCATTGTCCCCCAATCAAAATGTATAATATTGTTGTCCCTTTTCAGTGTATCATGTATGTGGCTATAGTTTAAAAATCATCGTCATGTGTACATATTTATGTGTGACATTCCTATCACCCTAATTTATTTGATACACTTGAAATTGAACTATGATTTTGACTATTTATTTGTATATTTTTTGTTCTCTTTGATATGATAGTTATACCATATACTGCTTACTGTTTTATATATATCGTATATGAGCTCTTGTAGTACTTTTTCTCTATTTGATATAGTTGTGTTTATTTTTGGCATAAAATTTATTTCAAACTCCATTGCCTAGTTTGATGGCATATTTGGTTAAAACCTTTAAGGTAAAGGATATGAAAGATATATATCATGTTGGTTCTCATTCACTTTCAAGATGAAATATGTCCTGTTGACTTTTAAGGCTGGGAAGGAAACAGTTTTCATAACGTTAATAGGAAGCGAGAAAAAAAATTGCAATTGGTGTGTTAAATTACAAGTGTGTTTAATTGTCTTAATGTGTAGAATCAGAAAATCTTTTTAAAATCAGGAAATATTGTTAGAAAGCAAACTACTTATCTGTGTTAGTTTAGGTAAAACTAAGAAATGTTTCTAAAAGTAAAGTGTGTTAAATAACTTTAGATTGCTTTTAATAAAAAGTCGATCTTTATCGATCATTTCCTATGGATTTGGAACAAGGAATTTAAAAAAAACAGACAAACAAAACTTACTAAGAATAAGCTCACGCAGTCTAACAACTTTCAGCCAGTAAGAGACATCAAACCTTCATTCAGTTTTGTCAACAAGTGTTTTTTTAGTATCTACTAATGTGTACAACATTACAAAAATCTGGGCCAGGTGCGGTGGCTCACGCCTGTAATCCCAATGCTTTGGGGGGCCGAGGCCAGCAGATCACGAGGTCAAGAGATCAAGACCATCTTGGCCAACATGGTGAAACCCCGCCTCTACTAAAAATACAAAAATTAGCTGGGAGTGGTGGCACGTGCCTGTAGTCCCAGCTACCTGGGAGGCTGAAGCAGGAGAATTGCTTGAACCCGGGAGGCAGAGGTTGCAGTGAGCCAAGACTGTGCCACTGCACCCCAGCATGGTGACAAAGCGAGACTCTGTCTCAAAACAAACAAACAAAAAAATTACAAAAATCACTTGATGAAAAGACACAAGTTAAATTAATGTAAGAATTGTTAAATACAATAATATAACAGAAAATACAGCTTCTGCTAATCATAGCTAACAATTAAGAAGGAGAGATAGGCTTATACTAACACAGATCAGATTGAGTCAGAAATCAAGTGCCAAGTTAATAGTAAACACTGAAGTTTATTTCCTTGCCATTCATTAAACAACTATTTATTGTCACCTTTGCACCAGGCACTCTTTATACTCAGAGATATAAACAGCAGTCTTGAAGCACACGTGATGCCTGCCCTCAATGGAGCTGACAACTTTGTTAAATTGATTTGCTAGACAAGGTTTTTGTTTGATGGCTTTTAGTGTTTTTATGATAATATAATTTTCTTTGAAAGATTAAGGATTTCAAATATTTCAAGTTTCTACACATATGTGGGTAAAATTCTGAGTGTGATTTAAATTTTCCGAACTTACAGGAGTGTGAACTCCACATTTTGAAGCACTAGGAAGAAAATGGAGAGTAGGCCAGGCACAGTGGCTCACGCCTGTAATCCCAGCACTTTTGGAGTCTGAAGGGGGCAGATCACGAGGTCAGGAGATGGAGACCATCCTGGCTAACATGGTGAAACCTCGTCTCTACTAAAAATACAAAATATTAGTCGGGCGTGGTGGCACGTGCTGGTAGTCCCAGCTACTCTGGAGGCTGAGGCAGGAGAATCGTTTGTACCCGGGAGGCAGAGGTTGCAGTGAGCCGAGATCCTGCCACTCTGTACTCCAGCTTAAGTGACAGAGCGAGACTCCGTCTCAAAAAAAAAAAAAAAAGTTAAACACACACCACCATATGATCCAGACCTTCTACTTCTAGCCCTTCTATTTACTTCAAAGAAATGAAGCTTATATTCATACAAAGACTGCTAAAAAAATACGTTAATGGCCACTTTATTTACAACAGTAAAAATGTGGAAAGAACCAAAATGTTCATCATTTCAAAAAACAAACAAACAAAAAAAGAAAATGGAGAGTAAAGTTGATAAAAAGCAGTGAGAGCTGCCTGAAAACTTTTGGTTTCTAAATTAGCTATGAGAAGGGAGATCTGCAATTATAAGCAACTCTCTGAGACCCACTTGCTTTGGGTGGCTGAAATAAGGGCTCATGGGCGCTTGTACTCACATCTGAAAATTTGTAAAGCCTCTTACTGAGGCCAGTACTAGCCATAGCAATCAGCCTGATACTTCAAGTGTAATGGATCAGATTAACTTATAAAATTACGTTGAGAAGTGTTCAGAACAGAAGCTTAAAGTATAAAAAGGGTCATGCTGTTTTGGCATGTTTAAATATGTTTCCGTGTCTTAATGCTAATATTATGGCTAGAGAAAAAAAGAATGTCCTCTGGAAGAAGGGGATAGTGGGCATAAATATGGAAATTTGATTAAAAAAGGGAAGATGATAAGACATTATCTTGGTTATCCCTCTAGCTGCATAGAAATTTCAAGTGGTGTCTACTGATGCAATGAATGGAAGGAAAGATGGTTCCAACACTTATTATGATAATCCTGGCTTATGGACTAAGCTTCTCCAGTCTCAATGGCCAATATGTTCCTATTTTGGACTTAGATACATCTAATAAATTAAACTGGATCCAATAGTTTCTCTTTGGTAGAAATGAGTTTTTATGAACTCAGATAAAGAAAAAAAGGGAGACAAAGAGTAACAATTACAGAAATAAAGGTAAAAAAGGTTAAAGGAAAGTTGGGCTAATTTTGCATTCACAGTATGAGTTTCCACTAAATTGTGTGAATTCTTACCAAAAATTTTAAGTTGACACTATTAATACAACTATTATTAATATAGCTAATCTTTATTTTAAATTATTTGAACATTTTTAGTATTTATATGCATTATTGTAGCACTCATATCACTTTTTGTTTTTATTGTTTTCACTTTGTTTATGGTTTTTATTTTCCTAAGGTTTAATTTGTGAAATGATTCTTAGGCCTGAATATAGTAAAGCCTATTAAAATTTCTTTGAAACCTGAAACCTCACAGTGCTAATTTCAATGCTATATTTCTGATTTACAAAGAGATATCCCTATTCTCTCTCATTAGAATAGTCTTTTAAAATAAATTTCTTAACGGTCCTAACCAATATCCTCTTTTAATTTCCCATTTAAATTTGTGCTCAGTTTCACACAAGGGTCTCTTTCAATACTCATCCAATCCCAGTTTCTTTCTGCCATCAATAGTTATAAAACCGATTTTTTTTTCTTTTTTAAGAGGCGGAGTCTCACTCTGTTGCCCAGGCTGGAGCACGGTGGTGCGATCTTTGCTCACTGCTTCCTGGGTTCAAGCAATTCTCCTGCCTCGGCCACCTGAGTAGCTGGGATTACAGGCATGCACCGCCAAGTCCAGCTAATTTTTGTATTTTTTTTAAAAAACAGATTGTTTTCTTCAAGGTATTTTGCCTTTGTTTGAGTCACATATCTGGCATGAGTGCTAAATTCTCAGGCTAATTTGCAATATTTCCTCACATTTGACTGAAAAAATATATAAATATCCCTACATAGTGTTTGTATCTCCTTAATCACTGATAATACTCAATGAGTAGTTCATAGAAAATTTCTCTAAATTAGAGACTGCTTATTATTACATCCTTTTTTTTATTATGTAGTAAGCTTTTAGGCAAAGTATCAAAGCTTTTGTAAATTTTATTTTAAAATTATATATATTATTATATATATTGTATATATAAGTCTTAAAAATCTTAAACATTCTAGATTCATAAAACTAGATATATGCTGCCAATTTTAATGTATTTTGACACTTAATTATTAGAAATTTGCAAACTTTATGTGGCCAAAAATGTATTTCATTTTCCAAAGCAATTTTATATAATTTTATAAAATTTTATACTCATTTTTTTCCTCCTATCCTTACACACTCACCAAATAAGTGTTTCACTTAAATATGTCAAGTGAGTCTATTGAAGAAATATATCTTCTGCACATGCTTTTTTTAAATGGAAAAACCTCTATGGTTTTCTGGATGACTAATGCTAGCAAAGCCTTGACAATACTGTTTGCTGAGTACTACTTAATTAAAATTGATAATTTAACTAAGATGAATTCATCATATTAATTTTTAAGTAAATTTCTTTTTCTGAAAAATCCAGTCTCAAATTATCCCCTTGCCTATGACTAATATTATTTGATATGAACTAATTATGAGTAATTTTGAACCAAGAGCCACAAAGAGGCTCTTACTCATGTTTTGTATGAATAAAACTAATAAAACAGACTGCCCAGCTCTCTTGTTTTGCTCTGAGAGATTCAATATGCCCAGAAAAAATTAGAGCATCTATAAAACAGGGGCTTAAGTTCTGAGCTGCTTATATATATATGTACCTTGGCTAATAATGTAAGTCTTGAGAGGCAAATATCTGCCTCCACTCATGGAAGCCAATGAGACAAGACATTTCATCTCCCAGTCTATCAGGTAGTATGCTTTCATCCACAAGTGGCAGAATCTCTACCTCACCCTGGATTAAAAGATAAAGAACTGCATTATCTAAATAACACAAAGCTCAGAGATAAGGAAGAGTTTCAGAGTTACACATTTAAATAGCTCAGTGATGTCACTCAAGATCCAGGTTATTTTTAAACTCTCTTATCTTCATTCCTCAAAGTTGGCTACCTTTTCAGATTGTTAGCTGCAGCACAGCTAACAATGGGTGCAGCACACCAACATGGCTCATGGATACATATGTAACAAACCTGCACATTGTGCACATGTACCCTAAAACTTAAAGTATAATAATAATTAAAAAATAAATAAATAAATAAAAACAAATATGAGCAAAACAAAACAATGAAAGGCCTCCATTAGATGCTTCTGTTAAATAAATAGAACATCTACAAGTAATAGCTCTTTGCTTTTAATTCTAATCTGATGAAAATATGATTGTAAAGCCTAATATAATTTTAATTGTAAAAAACCACAAACAAAAGCCTATAGGAAAAAGAAGAGAGTTGTGGTCCTGAAGTTTTATCAATGCCTTGGCCATGTAAACTAGAAGAATTTGAAGATGGATTAAACCTTTATTTATTTATTTATTTATTTATTTAGAGACAGAGTCTCGCTCTATCGCCCAGGCCAGAATGCAGTGGCTTGATCTTGGCTCACTGCAAGCTCTGCCTCCCGGGTTCACACCATTCTCCCGCCTCAGCCTACCATGTAGCTGGGACTACAGGTGCCTGCCACCACCATGCCTCGCTAAGTTTTTGTATTTTTTGTAGAGACGGTGTTTCACTTTGTTAGCCAGGATGGTCTCGATCTCCTGACCTCGTGATCCACCCGCCTCGGCCTCTCAAAGTGCTGGGATTACAGGCCTGAGCCAACATGCCAAGCCAAACCATTTTTTTAAGAATAAAATTTGCCTTGAATATATTTACAGATATATGTCTGCATATGTATATGTATATATTTTATGTGTGTGTGTATAACCAAATAAATGACTGGTTTAAAAAATCAGTATGTATAAGTAGAAATGCATGGGTTTTAGACATTTTGTTTTAAGCAATAAAAATAACATTATGCTTGGGACTGAACAATTTAATTTTATTCATCAAATAGAAAATATAAAAAGCCCTGAACTATTACTCATTTTAATTATATAATTATCCCTTTTTCCACAGAAACCTACTTGGGACTTCTGTATATTAACATAATTATTTTTTGGCAAATCTTTCATTAAATAAACAATGTTCATAGGAGAAAATGAGAGCTAAGATTTTTAACTAAAGAACACAAATTTTTATCAATTCCAAGTAATCCAATTTTTCCTCACATTTTACAGATTTGATATAGTCTTCTATGGAAACAGAATCAAAATTTTATTCCTAGGTAATAACACTTAAATATATATATGTAATATTATGTAATATAAGCATATAAATATGAATATACAGTAAATATATCAAGGATATATGTGCATTTGTAATTAATATATAAAAAAGTATAATTTAGTTCTGATAACCTCTCTCCTCCTCACACATGCACACATATACATGCACACTAACAAGAACATGCTGAATGAAGATTGCCTCTGCTCTTACAGGACCAACAATTATGGCTACAAAATAGAGTTGTCATCATGATGCTAAAGTATACGGTTTTCATTCAGTTATGAAATCGCATTTTATTTTTACATACACCTGCTTCTGTTCTGTATTGTATTATTCATTTGGACTTTACTCTTTCTAGAATTGATCTTTGTGCTTTACTGAAGATTTTCAGCTCTCAAAAAAAGAAATAGTGGGTCAAACACTTTTTCTTTTGCTGGAAGACAAAAAGAGGCACATGTGATCCTGAGAAAATTCTTTTAGTTATGCATATGGTTTCTCCTATTTAATATTGAAATTTCTTTTATTCACAAATCTACTAAAGGAAGGAAGCTCTTCTCCTCCCCAATCTCAGGAGTTTCAAGTTTATCTTTAGAGTCATGTAGAGCTTCTTTCCAAGAACCTCAGATGTAGAATGATTAAATATTTCAGATCATCTAATCACTTAAGCCCTATACATAACTTTAAATATGCCTCATTAAAAAAATCCAGATATAAAATTTGCAACTTGTATAAGTTAATTTAGAACACTTGTCTACACAGTCTAGAATGGGTTTTGTTGGAAATAGCCAGAGCATTAGTGTGTTTTCTATTGTTTGCTGTTCTCAACACAGTATTAGAAAATAAGACATTAGCCTATTCAAGAATCAGTTTTCAAGCAGAAAGAGAATGAAATATACACAGTACAGAAATGAAAAAACTTTGTTTTTTTAAATATGAGGCAAATTAGAATTCTATTAAATTTCTGGGAAATATAATTGACAAATACACCAAACTTTACACTACACTATAAACTTGTAGACAAAGTCTCACTGTTGCCCAGTCTCGAGTGCAGTGGTACAATCATAGATCACTGTAACCTTGAACTTCTGGGCTCAAGCAGTCTTCTTGCCTCATCCTCCTGAGTAGCTGGGATTGCACATGCATGCCACCATGCCTGGCTAATTTTCAATTTTTTGTAGCAGAGTCTTGCTATGTTACCCAGGCTGGTCTCAAACTCCTGGCCTCAAGTGATCCTCCCACCTTGGCCTCCCAAACTGTTGAGATTACAAGTGTGAGCCATCATGCCCAGTCACACTTGTCATATATTGAAGTGGCCTGCAAAACTGCATCACTCCAGGAGGGTAAACTTTTCAAAGCCCATTGAACATATGGCCATGAAAGCTAAAAGTAAATATTTCCTTATAGAAATCAGACTCAGAATCTAATCAGACTTTCCCATGTCAGGGATTTTTTATAATACATGTCTCATATGTTGTCATCTTGGTATGCACCATGTTATGGAAATACCAGTGGTTCAGTTTAGGTCCTACTACTTGCCATACAGAAAACCAATAACTGAGATGACGAGTATTGCCAAGGAAGAAGGCTTTAATCGGGTGTTGCAGTCAATGAGATGGGAGATCAGTCTCAAATTCATCTCCCTTATTGACTAAAATTAGCAGTTTATATAGCAGGGAAGAAATGTAACAACGTGTTGGAAAACAGGAGCTCAGAAGGGGTAAGAAAACAAAATGAGGGGCCAGGTGCGGTGCCTCACACCTGTAATCCCAGCACTTTGGGAGGCCAAGGCAGGCAGATCACGAGGTCAGATCGAGACCATCATGGCTAACATGGTGAAACCCCGTCTCTACTAAAAATACAAAAAAATTAGCCAGGCATGGTGGCAGGTGCCTGTAGTCCCAGCTACTTGGGAGGCTGAGGGCAGGAGAATGGCATGAACCTGGGAGGCGGAGCTTCCAGTGAGCCAAGATTGCGCCACTGCACACCAGCCTGGGTGACAGAGCAAGACTAAAGAAAGAAAAAAGGAAGGAAGGAAGGAGGGAGGGAGGGAGAGAGGGAGGAAAGGAAGGAAGGAAGGAAGGAAGGAAAGAAAGAGAAAGAAGAAAGAAAGAAAGAAAAAAGAAAAGAAAGAAAGAAAGAAAGAAACAGAAAGAAAGAAAAAACAAAATGAGGGATCTGGCATCTCATTGTCTGTATGTGATGATGTGGTGAGTTTCAGTTCGTTGATACTTTTTGAAAGGCTTGGGAGTCTTTTCCTGAGGAAGGAACTCAGATAAAACAAATATAAGTTTCGAGCTTTAAGACCAGAAGGGTCCATTTCTTTCTTTATCCAAAAGAACTGTTTATGGAACCACTGGGTTGGTTTCAACCAGTAACTTTGTATATTTCTCACTCTTCCATTTTCCCAATGTAAGATTTTTTGTCCTTTCCTCTCACTACCTGCTGTTGGATATTGAGTTTGAAGATAGTGAAATATATCTTGCATGTTCATTTTCTATTGGTCCAGACCACAGGGAATCACATCCACATGGAGCTCTTTTGTCTTTCTTGAACAAATAATAAAGCAAGTTCCTTTGTATACCTTTTCACTTGCAGTTCTCTCTCTGCCTGGAACACTGTTTTCCAAAATCTTTAAGTAATATTGGCTTCAGGCCTATGCTGTTTCCAAAACCCCAAAGCAGTTCCATCATCACTTTTATAAGAAGCCTGCATTTTTTTTTTACTTCAGTGTAATTTTAGTATCTGAAATTACCTTCTCTATTTCATGACTTAGTTTCTGGTTCCCTGCTAAAATACAATTCCAAGACTATAGTAACTTTGAATATCTTGCTTTCTGCTTTATTCTCACTTACTACGGTAGATAGATGTTCACTGAGTAATTGGGACATGAATAAATTTATAGATAAATGAGTGAATAAATGAATAATTTAGTAAATATATTGCATAGAAATTAAAGACTATTGATTAAATATGAAATGTTTTTATGGAACGGCATTAGTCAGGGGAAAGTGTTATCGAGTGGTATTTTTCCTCTGTCCCTTAAATGATACTGAGATATAGCCCAGGGAAAGGTTTTTGAGAATGATTATTTCCGCAGTTTGCACAAGCGTTTATTTCATTTCAAATAATACAACATTAAATTATTATTTTTATATTGATGTTCAAGCTTCTATTACCTACAGTTTTATTACTAAGGCTTCAAAAGTAAATAATTTTGTGTGCTGATGATGCAGGATATTTTCTGGACCCCTTTGCAGGACTCCCAACAGAGGTGCCCCATTTACTCAGCCCACCCACTCAACCCCTCCTGGGAGGGAGCGTGCGAGCAAACGAGTGCTGGAACCAACCAGCTACTTCAGGGCGGGCAGGAGCAAACTCTGGTCACTCAGGTCTGCTGCACTTCACCCCTCATGGGAAGGAGCACGTAGGCA
This sequence comes from Symphalangus syndactylus, assembly GCF_028878055.3. Classification (NCBI taxonomy): domain Eukaryota; kingdom Metazoa; phylum Chordata; class Mammalia; order Primates; family Hylobatidae; genus Symphalangus; species Symphalangus syndactylus. The sequence goes on along the minus strand of NC_072447.2, from coordinate 41,210,311 downwards.
AGCAAGTGCAGGAATCAGCCAGCCACATGAGTGCCAGCAAGAGCAAACTCCATGCAGGCCCTGTGGCATCATGCAGGTAGGGGTGTCTGTAGCCCCAAAGCCCTAGAGGGTGTGTTACAATGCTCTTAGCTCTGCTCTCTGTGTGTTATCAGCTCAGTGGGCCCTTTGCTTCATCACATGGGGTGACTGCCCTCCACCAGCAAGGGCAGAGGGCCAGTGTGACAGCCTTTTTGGATACCCACACTTGGTAGGTTCCAAATTCTTGTCTGGTGCCCAAGATGAATGAGCTCACACAGATGAATTGAAGCATGGTGAATGTGGAGAATTTTACTGAGCAATGAAAATGGCTCTCAGCAGAGAGGGGAGCTGGAAATGGGATGGGAAGAGCAGGTCACTCTCCCCTGAGGTCAAGTTGCCTCTCTTCAACGTCCAGTTGCCATCTTGGAACTCAAGTAGCCTTTCCCTTACATCCAGCCACTTCTCCTCTCTACTGGCTGAGTCTGGGGTCTTTATAGGCACAGGATGCAGGGTGGGGTGGGTTGTAGGTAGTTTTGCAAAAGGCAACATTTGATTGGTAAAAAGACATTATCTAGAAAGAACTAATTGGGAGAGAGCAGGCACACAAGAATGGAAGTTCTCACTTTGGGCCAGGAGTTTCAGGCTTTTCAGCTCGAAGGTGGGGTTTTTCCAGGGACCCACTCCTGTCTGCCTAGAGTTTCTCTGCCTCCTGCCTCTATCACTGATTATATGCTACACTAAAAACCAGAATATTGTGAACATATATTTTCTCAGTATACTAAGTGTATATTTAAACAAATTGCTCATAAAACATATTTTTATACTAAAAGCAGAATGTCATATAATTTGCTTTGTTCACTTTCTAAAGAGATTCAGGTGCAGGTGTGCATATAAGTGCTTTTTCATCATGATGATAATTTACTGCAATTTCATATATATAACATTTTCTTTGTAAAATTGTAGCACATGTGTTCTCTTTTATTCTTACTAAATTTTGCCACTTGTAATATTCCATTTTCCCAGTTTGAACTGTTATATGGTTTACAATTCATAAGAATTTTTCAATTTATGGCCTTATAATGCAGTAGTCTAATATTTATGTTCCCTCAACAGCTAGTATAATCAATAACTGGTGGATAACAGCAAATTATATACAGAAATGACCAAATGTTCACAAAAGGTCACTGTCTCAAGGCTAAGTGAAAAATAATCTATTATGATTTAAATTAGGTCTCTTTGGTAGAACATAGTCTAAATAGCTTATTATACTGCTAATTAAGACAGAAATTCAATTACAGCAACCAAGGCTGTCCTCTTAGGAGGACACACTTGGAGTAGAACTCATGTAAAATAAAACTGTCATTGCCTTAGTCACATTCTAATCGGTGTTCAGGTTCTTGAGAGAGACAGAACCAACAGGAGATATAGGTATAGACAGAGATGGCCGGGCGCGGTGGCTCACGCTTGTAATCCCAGCACTTTGGGAGGCCGAGGTGGGCGGATCACGAAGTCAGGAGATCGAGACCACGGTGAAACCCCGTCTCTACTAAAAATACAAAAAAAATTAGCCGGGCATGGTGGCGGGCGCCTGTAGTCCCAGCTACTTGGAGAGGCTGAGGCAGGAGAATGGCGTGAACCCGGGAGGCGGAGCTTGCAGTGAGCCGAGATTGCGCCATTGCACTCCAGCCTGGGCGACAGAGCGGGACTCCGTCTCAAAAATAATAAAAAATAAAATAAAATAAAATAAAATAGAGATATATGGGAAAATATTTATTAGGGGAACTAACTCACACAATTACGGAGGCTGAGAAGTGCTACAATAGGCTGTTGTCTGCTAGCTGGAAACCCTAGGATGCCAATAGCATGGCCCAGTCCAAGTCCAAAGGCCTCAGAACAAGAGAAGCTGATGGTGTAATTCTCAGTCCAAGGCCAAAGACCTGGGAACCCAGGGGGTCACTGGTGTAAGTCCTGGAGTCCAAAGCCCGGGCTGACTGGAGTTGTTGTTCAAAACAGGGGAGGAAGAGCATATCCCAGCCTCAGAGATAGATCAACATATTTGCCTTTTCTCTGTTTTTGTTCTCCCCTGGCTCCCAGCAGATTGAATGGTGCCTGCCCACATTGAGGGTGAATCTTCCTCATGTAGTCTACTCAGACTCACGTGCCAATCTCATTTGGAAACACCCTCACAGACACACCCAAAATAATGCTTTACCAGGTTTCTAGGTATTCCTTAATTTAGTTAAATTGACACGTAAAATTAACCATCACATAATTTATGAATTTGAAATAATTATTTTTGTGATTGGCGTTCTACAGAACATCAAGAAATCGGTAGTCACTAAGAGTTTGCAGTGTTTTTCTAACAATGTCGAAGTGGAAAGAAAACATTTCTGTATTAGACTTTTATGCATATATGATTTCACTTCATCCTTACCACAACTCTAGGTGATAAATATTTAGCATATTAATTGTGGTTATTTTGAATTCTTTGTCTGCTAGATTCCTCTCTGGAATTGATTCTTTTAGCACTTTTTCAGCTGCTTTTTCCTGCATCATTGTATGTTGAATCCTTTTAAAATAAAATGTCAGGTACCGTCAAGGATTTTAGAAACTCTTGCAAAGGTAGTAAAGAAATAGCACTAATGGGCTTTACGTAAAGAAGTAAGAAAATTAGACTGGCATATTAAAAAAATAACTTTATGTGGAGAATGTACAGGGGGCCAAGAATAGCTATGGGGCATGCAATTAAACAGTGAGGGCCATTGTCCAGGTGAGAAATGATTTTAATTTACAGTGGTAGTGAAGGAGAAAAGGAGATGGATTTGAGATTCACTGTACATACCCATATATATGAAGAGTTTTTCAATATCAAAAACTATCCTTAGACAAGGAAATCATCTTATATTTGAACCTTAGAAAATTTCAGATTACAGACTGATATATAAATTATTTTGTTCTGAAAAATCACAAAGTACTGACTGGAACAGATATGTTAGCCTGAACCAACAATTGTTTCAAGAGATAATTTGATACAACTGGTAAAAAAGGAAAAAAAGTAAGCAAAGTAAGAAGATTTAGGAATTATTCCATGGGGTATTACCTCCCAGCTGTGTGTGTTAGATGTCACCATCAAGCAATATTTCAATGATCATTTGAAAAAAGTGATTCAGTCCATGCTTATGTTATGGGATCATGAATATATGCCAACAGGAAAAGTGGGGGGAAAATTCTACCCTAATCGTACTTGCAACTGAGACAGCATTATACACAGATTCAAAAAATACGTAAAACAAAGGAAGTCTTTTTTTTTTTTTTTTTTTGAGACGGAGTCTCGCTCTGTCGCCCAGGCTGGAGTGCAGTGGCGCAATCTCGGCTCACTGCAAGCTCCGCCTCCCGGGTTCACGCCATTCTCCTGCCTCAGCCTCTCCAAGTAGCTGGGACTACAGGCGCCCGCCACCACGCCCGGCTAATTTTTTGTATTTTTAGTAGAGACGGGGTTTCACCGTGGTCTCGATCTCCTGACCTCGTGATCCGCCCGCCTCGGCCTCCCAAAGTGCTGGGATTACAAGCGTGAGCCACCACGCCTGGCCAGGAACTCTTAATTATATTATCTTCCTCTTAAGAATATTGTATCTTACTGGTTGATTGCCACAATCTTATGAATAGATAGGTTTCTTAAAAATTATTTTTTATTTTTTGTAGAGCTTAGGGAGGTGTCTCACTTTGTTGCCCAGGGTGGTCTTGAACTCCTGGTCTCAAGCCATTTTCTTACCTCAGCCTCCCAAAGTGCTGGGGATTACAGGAGTCAACCACTGTGCCCTGCCTCTATCAAGACTTATTTTTAAGCTTTGTTAGAGTGGGTCTATTTTTTTTTTGTCTCTATTAAGGCATCATCTCTAGTTCATGGCCTTCTGGTGTGTCAACTGAAAATCTGTACATTCATGATAATTTTTCCCTTTTAAATGAGCCCAGACTCCAGTGACTTCCCAGCATTGTGTGATCTCTAAAATCTCTGACCACCTATTTAGCCTCTTGATGCTGTTCTCTGCTTGACCTCAAAGAATCTGCATATGCTCAACTTAGGAGCTGGCCAATGACCCAAGAGGAAATTTATACATAGATTTTTAGCACTCTGCCTACAGTTCTGTCTTCTCCAGTTATCTCTCCACAAAGTCCCAGCTAACTTTATAGCCTCATACACTTTATTTCTCTGTCTCTTTTACCCAGTGATTCCACTGCTGTCCTTGAGCTCTATTAATCTGTGTTACAATTTGGAAAATACATTTAGATGCATGGCTCACCAACCACCTCCTCTTCCAATGTATATCTGGTCCTGTCTTGCTGTTTTGCTGTCTTCATCTCCCATGATATTTTCCATCACCTGAAGAGGCAAGCTCTGCCTAAACAAATCATTAGTTCTAGACCTGTTTTCAGTGAGTTTTCCTGTCAAAGAGCCCAGCTTTATACCCCAGGGCTATATAATACCTATCTTATCTATCCTAAGGCCTTCAAAATTTCCTGGCCTCAGGCTTCAATATTGTTATAGATCAGTACCTTACTGCTAATTTACTTCTTTTAGTACAAGACCCTTGCCAAAGAGTTGAGATTCATTCATCGAGACTCCTTTATCTAGTACTGACCTGTGTTGCATATGGTCCCAGTTTCTGAAATATTAACACTGCTCATCTTCACTGAAGCCAGTTCCACTAACACAAAATCAAAATTTCTTCTGCTAGAACTGCATCAAGATGTTTTAAAACTCAGAGTTCCTTCCTCAGCAGACAGAAATATTTTTCTGTTGAACATCAATTAACTTTAACATTACCTCTGAAACTAAGAAAAGATTTAAGGGATTTCGGAGATCTTAACTGACGACAGGTGAGTAATATAAACCTTTTATCTCCCTTTATCCCATTGCTAAAATGGTCAGTTTTATAAATGGCTATATTCAATCCTAAATTTGTCCAATATATTGTACAAAGTGGAATGAAAAGAGAGAAGAATTGGTACATGATAATCTGTGAAGGCTCTCAGCAACTTAGTCCTCTAAAATAAGTGGAAAATTGTTTTTTTCAATGTCTGAGAGATTTCCCTTTATAGGTCTGCTGAGTTGTATTTTGTCAGCTCCTATTAAATTGTGTTTACTATGAATCTTACAGAGTACAGAAAGACTTTATTTCAACTTTTATAAACCTTTGAAAGTGGGGGGAAAGATTTATAGTCTCTTATTTTAGTGAGACTATTCAATTTATTATTTTTTTTTAGTTCCTTGTACTATGAAGTCACAGTCTTGGTATCTAGGCATATAAAAAAGTCTCAAGGAATTTTGGAGATATGTAAATAGTCTTCTGTTTTTTCTAACATGTATGAAATAAAAATATAATTATCTTGTGAATGCCTGATATGGTTTCAATGACTACACTGAGTGCACTGTGTTTCCAATAAAAAATATACACCTGGCATATATGCTTGTGTGTGCATGTGTCTGTGCGCTGATTTTTTTCCACTCTGTTGAAACAGATACAAATAGTAATTTAACCTAATGGCCTTACCTACAATGCATGATAAGACTTCACTGATGGGCCAGGCGCGGTGGCTCACGTCTATAATCCCAGCACTTTGGGAGGCCGAGGTGGGCGGATCACGAGGTCAGGAGATCGAGACCATCCTGGCTAACATGGTGAAACCCCGTCTCCACTAAAAAATACAAAAAATTAGCCAGGCATGGTGGCGGGTGCCTGTAGTCCCAGCTACTCGGGAGGCTGAGGCAGGAGAATGGCATGAACCTGGGAGGCAGAGGTTGCAGTGAGCTGAGATTGTGCCACTGCACTCCAGCCTGGGCAAGACAGCGAGACTCAAAAAAACAAAAAAACAAAAACAACAACAAAAAAACACACTTCACTGAACTTTACTGATGGATTCTGAACAAAGAAAAGTAAATTGAGTCTGGGGTTAAAGAAAACTAACTTGGTGGCACCCATGAGAGGTAACAATAATTCATACCACAGTGCTGAAGCGCTGGTCATAGAAATGTAAGCCTTTAAATGAGATGAGTGTTGGTAAGAGCCTGGTTTCAGAAATGTATAAATAGTTACAGTGCTCATAGTCAGGTGGCTAACAATATTTGAAAAAGTTCCATCTATTTTGGAGCTAAATCTGACTAAGCTTTTGGGACACAAAAAGAGAATATTGGAAAGACTAGTCCTGTTATGAGAGTTGAAGTTAAGCAAGTTTGTGTTTAGGGCATGTTTCTGGGGCCATACGGAAAATAGCCTGTTATTCAGGAAACAGAAGCCCAGATCTACCGAAATGTCAGTCTAGACAGAAGAGAGAGAAAGGAGACAATTTGGTATGACATGGATACCTCGTGCTAATCCATCATGTTAGGCATTTGACAGCAAGGCTAATTTTAGCAGCTATCTGATGATAAACTTGGTTTTCTGATACACTGAAAAGTTTGGTCCAGATTTGTGCATGAATAATTTTCTAGTATACCAAGAAATAGGATATGGAAGAGTAAACTATAGCTAGAAATTATTGGAACTTAGGATGGACGAAATAAGTTTTTTAAAATGATCAGAAAGTGCTTTCATTGTCAGCAGGCCTGACTGCTGTGGGAAGCTCTGCCATGGCTTCTTACACCAACATGGTGCAGCGTAAATACTCCCATACCTAGAAAGTGTGGGAGTTGCCACTTCCATCTTTACAACAAGAAAAAGCTGAACAAACTTGAAAATCAATAACTTTTTTTGGATGCATCAGAGAACTTAGTTCACAGGGCACACTACCCCCCTTGAATCTGGAGACACAGGTGGATCTAGAGTAACGTCAAAATCTGCTTATCTGGAGAAAAATCCACTAGAGACATAAACTAATAGGAACACATAGATGGTAATTCCAGTAACACTGATTGTGGACTAGCATGAGAGTGAAAATCTTCCCTGGGCCACAGTTTTAGAAAAGGCTCCACACTTTAGTGGGTTTTACCTCTAGGAACCGTTCCTACCAGGTTCTCATGGTGAGGAGTCAAGAGAGATCCCTTTGTGGCTTTGGCAGGAAGAGAGAAAGAGTAATCATTGTGAAATATACCCAGAGCTTACTTGATTCTCCATATCAAAGGACTTCTCTACGGGAAAAAATACCTTATCAGCCTTACCCCAGCTGTGAGAAAGACATTTTCTTGCTCCAAAACCCTCTTGCCGTCCTGACTCATTTAAGGAAGGTAACAGGCCAGGAACGTGGGCCTACTAAAAGACTCTGAGTTAATCATAAGTTTATAAAACACTTCCCCTCTGCACATCTTACCACCATACCAATGTGGCTTCAGTAAAATAATAGTGGATTGCAGCTGAAAGAGCTTCAAGATGCAGACTCTTTCTAAGTAGAACTTACTGAAGTTTAAAGTGAAGAGGGGAAGCAAAAACAAGGACACTAGAGGATATTGAAGCCTCTGACACATACGGCTACAACGAACTAGCCAGTCCACCTCCTAGCCAGATTAATATAAAACATCACACTGAGTCCTGTTTAACCTCAGTTCCTATTATCACCATGTCTGGTTTTCAATACAAAAATTTCAAGGCATGCTAAAACACATCTGAAGAGACAACTAATAGAACCAGACTCACATACGACACAGATGTTGTGATTATCAAACAGATTTTAAAATAACTGAATAATTTAATAAGAGCAAAAATGGATAAAGTAGACATATAAAAACAGATGGGTAGTATAAGCAGAAAGTCGTGGAAACCCTAAGGAAGAAACAAAAGGAAATGCTAGAAATAAAAAAAAAAATACACTGTAACAGACAGGAAGAATGCCTTTGGTGGGCTCATCAGTAGACTGGATGTGGCGAAGGGAAAAAAAAATCAGTAAACTTGAAGATATGTAAATAGAAACTTCCCAAACTGACATGCAAAGAGAAAAAAGATTGGCAGGGGCAGGGGGAAGGGCAAAACCAGAATAGAATAGCTAAGAACTGTAGGACAACTTCAAAAGGTGTAGCATACACATAACTGCAACACCAGAAGTAGAAAAAAGAGAGAACACAGCAGAAGAAATACCTGAATAGTTACTGGGAATGTTTCAAAATTGATGACACATATCAAACCACAAATTCAGGTAGCTCAGAGAACACCCAGCAGCATAAATATCATAAAACAAATAAATATACAAAAAACCGAAAAGTATTTAAAAAAAAAACCCTAAAAAATACATCTGGATATATTACATTCCAACTGCAGAAAAACAAAGACAAATAGAATATCTTGAATGAATCTGGTATAAGGTTTATGGGGAAAAATGTACCCATAAGTCAATAAAAATAAGAATTATAGTGGTTTTCTCATCAGAAACCATGTTAGCAAGAAGAGAATAGAATGTGAAATGTTGAGTTTTGAAAGAAAAAAATTCTAGAATTCTGTAGTGAATTATTTTTAAAATTAAAGAAGAAATAAAGACTTTCTCAGACAATTAAAAATTGATGAAATTCATTTTCAGCATACCTGCCATGCAAGAAATGTGAAAAGTTCTTCGGAGAGAAGGAAAATTATATAGGTCAGAAACTGAGACCTACATAAGGAAAGAAGAGCATTGGCTGAAGAAGAAATAAATAAAGGTAATATGAAATTGTTTTTCACATTTTTATTAGCCTTTATTTTCATATCGTTAATATTTTTCTTTTTAATTAAACTAGTTAGTTTAATTAAAGTTTACTCATTTTTTCCTTTACTGAAGAGCCCATCAAAGGCATTCTTCATTTCTGTTACAGTGTAGTTTTTTATTTCTAGCATTTAATTCGCTTAATTAAAGTGGTAGCAGTAACAATGTATTATTATAGCGTATGGTTAAATAAAACAAATGGTACTAATATCATAAAAGACATGACAAAAGAAACTGAAAATATTCTGTTATAAGTTTCCTGCTTTGCATATAGTGTTATAGCATTATTTGAAGGCAGACATATTTGTTAAAAGATGTATTGCAAACTTTAGCACAAGTACTAATTTTTTAAAAACAGGTATAATTTATATGCTGAGAGATAATAAAATGGAATAATATAAAATGCTCACATAAAACCAGAGAAGGCATAAAAAGAGGAGAAAAAGAAACAAAGAACAAGTGGAATAAACAGAAAACACCTGAAAGCATGGTAGATATTAGCCCAAATGTATCAATAATCATTTAAATGTGAATCATCTAAATATAGCAATTAAAAGCCTCACATTGTCAGAGTGGATTAAAAGAAAAACAATATCTATGTTGTCTACAAGATACTCACTTTCAATAGCAAGAGTCAAATAGGTTAAAAGTAAAGGGATGAAGGAAGGTATACCAACTAATCAAAAGAAAGCTGTGGTAGCTATTTTAATTCAGAAAAAATTAATAGCAAGAAAAAATATCTAGGATAAAAAGACGCATTACAAAAGGATATATATAAAGTGGTGAATTCTCCAAGACAACAATTCCAAATATGTATGCACTTAACAAGATAGCTTGAAAATATGTGAAGCAAAACTGATAGAATAGAAGGAAGGGAGAAATAGACAAATCTATTGTTATAGCTGGAGACTTCTGCACCCTTCTTTTTGCAATTGATAGATCAATAGGGCAGAAAATCAGTAAGGATATAGCCAACTTGAAAAATATTATCAATCAACTTAATCTAATTGACCTTTATAGAATATTCCATCCATTACCAGTAGAATATATAATATTCTTAAGCTCTTATGACATACTCACCAAGACACACCACATTCTATGCCACAGACACTTTGACCAGTTTCAAAAATTAGAAATCAGATAAAGTATCTTCTTAGACCACAGTGAAATTAAATTAGAAATAAATAACTGAAATATAGTGGAAAATTCTCAAGTATTTGGAGATTGAACAAAAGTTGTCTAAATAGCACATGGATCAAAGTATCTCAAGAGAACTTTTAAAAATATTTTAAACTGAGTGAAAATATATACACAATTTATCAAAAACTTGTGAGATGCAGCAAAATCAGTGAAATGTATAGTATTAAATGCATATATTAGAAAAGACAAAAGTTATAAAATCAACAATTGAATCTTACACTAGAAAAGTACAGAAAGAACAGCCATTTAAGTCTCAAGCAAGCAGAAAAAAGAAGTAATAAAAATTGAAGAGGAAATCATTCACATTAAAAATTAGAAAACAATAGAGAAATCAATGAAACCAAAAGCTGGTTTTTTGAAAAAAAATCAATAAAACCATTAAGCTCTATCCAAGCTCACTAAGAAAAAAAAGAGAAGATATAAATCACCAATATCAGAAATAAAAACAGGGTCATCACATTACTGATGCCACAGACATTAAAAAAGATAATAAAGGGACTGGGCACGGTGGGTCACGCCTGTAATCCCTGCACTTTGGGAGGCCGAGGCAGGTGGATAACGAGGTTGGGAGATTGAGACCATCCTGGCTAACATGGTGAAACCCCGTCTCTACTAAAAACACAAAAATTAGCTGGGCATGGTGGTGCGTGCCTGTAATCCCAGCTACTTGGGAGGCTGAGGCAGGAGAATCCCTTGAACCAGGGTGTTGGATGTTGCAGTGATCCATTGCATTCCAGCCTGGTGACAGAGCGAGACTCCATCTAAAATAATAATAATAATAAAGGAATACTATGCTCACAATTTTGATAAATTAGATGAAGTGGACCTATTTCTTCAGATATACAAAGTACCAAAATTTACAAGGGAAAATAGATTATCTGAATAATTCTATACTTATTAAAGTCATTAAATTAATAATTATGAACCTTCTAAAAAAGCACCAGACCGAAATGTTTTCATTGGTGAATTCCACCAAGCTTTAAAGAAGAAATGACAAAAATCCTTCACAATGAGTTCCAGAAAATAAAAGCAGAAGGAATGTTCCCTAAGTCACTCTATTGTAACCACCCAGTGGGTTCTCCTTGCCCACTGCCTAGAGAGAGCTGATTTATCAAGACAAGGGGATTGCAATAGAGAAAGAGTTTGATTCACACAGAGCTTACCGTAAGGGAGACCGGTGTTTTATTATTACTCAAATCAGCCTCCCTCAGAAGTTGGGAATTGTGGTTTTTAAGCATAATTTGGCGGGTAGGGTTTGGAAAGTGGGGAATGTCGATTGTTCAGATCAGAGATGCAATCATAGGGGAGTTGAAGCTGTCCTCTTGCGTTGAGTCACTTCCTGGGTGGGGGCCATAAGTCCAAATGAGCCAGTTTATTGATCTGAGTGGTGACAACTAATCCATCGAGTGTAGGGTCTGCAAAATATCTCAAGCACTAATCTTGGGTTTTACAGAAGTAATGTTATCCCCAGAAGTAATTTGGCTTCAGAATCTTGCAGCCTCTAGTTGCACGACTCCTAAACCATAATTTCTACTCTTGTGGCTAATTTTCTAGTCGTGCAAAGGCAGTCTAGCCCCCAGGCTAGAAGCGGGTTTGTTTTAGGAAAGGACTGTTATTGTCTTTATTTCAAAGTTAAACTATAAATTTTCTCCTAAAGTTAGCCTATGCCTAGGAATGAACAAGGATAGCTTGGAGGTTAGAAGCAAGATGGAATAAGTTAGGTCAGATCTCTTTCACTGTCATATTTGTCTCAGTTATAATTTTTGCAAAGACTGTTTCACTATGAGGCCAGCATTACCCTAATGCCAAAGTTAGATAAAGACAGTTTATTAGAAGGAAAAACTACAGATAAGTATTTCTCATGTACACAGATGCAAAAATCCTCAACAAATTAGAAGCAGATAAAGGGAACAATGTCTGAAAATAATTATTTGCCCTGACCAACTGGGACAGGGGAAAAAAAAATACTACATTGGAGAAACCTGATAAGCCCTACCTAAGCCAGGTGATCAAGGTCAACATCAACAGTGAAAAGTCATGTTGATATTATATTTTCTTGATATAATATGATTAAAATAGTTACCTCAATGGTATTTCTTCCAAAAAGGCATTATTCCCATATAATCATGAGAAAAACATCAGACAAATCTGAAATGAGGAACATTTTGAAAAACACCAAAGTAATACTCCTCAAAACTGTCAAGGTCATCAAAAACAAGGAAAATCTGAGAAATTGTCAGATCACAGGAGTCTAAGGAGAATGACTAAATGTAATGAAGAATCCTTGGTAGGATCTTGGTACAGAAAAAAAAAATTCAGTAGAAACTAAAAATCTGATCAAACTATGGACTTCGGTTAATAATAATGTATCAATATTGATTTACTAACTTAAAAATATACCATACTCATGTAAGATGTTAATAATAGAGAAAAATTGGTATTGGTTATATGGGAACACTCTGTACTGTCTTCACAATTTTTCTGTAAATTTACAACTGTTCTAGAATAAAAGTTTATTTTAAAAAGCAATCAGAATTAGACATGCAGTAAATAAATGTATATATACATACAAAGGTTAAATCATTCAAGTATATATATGTTTACACCTATTGTGCATTTACTTGATTTCCTAACTGTACTCTAAATATATTTTAAGCATATGCAGAGTATTACATAAATATTAAGTATTTTGGGCTGAGCCCAGTGGCTCATGCCTGTAATCCTAGCACATTGGGATGCCAAGGCAGGTGGATCACGAGGTCAGGAGTTCAAGACCAGCCTGGCCAAGATGGTGAAACCCCCTGTCTACTAAAAATTACAAAAATTAGCCCAGCATGGTGGCATGCGCCTATAATCCCAGCTACTTGGGAGGCTGAGGCAGAGAATTGCTTAAACCTTGGAGGCAGAGGTTGCAGTGAGCTGAGATCGCTCCACTGCACTCCAGCCTGGGCAACAGAGCAAGACTCTGTCTCAAAAAAAAAAATTAAGTATTTTGTGTTAAGTATTATAATGCAAAAAATATGATAAGAAATAGAAAAGATCTTGATTTAAAGACTTTTTCAGATTGAGATATCAGTAGCATTAATTGAAGATGTACTACTTAACAGGTTATTTAATAAGCACTTTCTCAAAATAATATGTATTATTGTTATTTATTGTTATTGTTACATATTGTTTTAGTTCATTTTGCATTCCTGTAACAGTATACCACAAACTGGGCAATTTTAATAAAAAAATACACTTTTTTCTTACATTTCTGGATACTGGAAAGTCCAGGTTTGAGGGGCCAGTATCTGGGAAGGGCCTTCTTGCTATGTCACAACATGGTGGAAGGCATTATATGGCAATAGAGCAAAAGTGTGCATGTCAGTTTGGGTCTGTCTTCCTTTTCTTATGTAGCCACCAGTCCCATTATGGGGGCTACACCCTGATGACCTTATCTAATCTTAATTATATTCCAAAGGCCCTTCTCCAAACAGCATATGAATTTGGAGATTAAGTTTTTAGCACGTGAAATTTGAGGGACATATTTAATCCATAGCGCATGTGCAAGCACACACACACACACACACACAGATATATATATATATATCTGTATATATATATATATCTGTATATATAAGCTTTTACCCTTAACAATTTTTATTTTGCTGATGACTGTGTGTGTACTTGTGAATTATATAGAATAATTATTTTTATGAGTAACTAAAAACTTACTGTACCATTCATTAAGATATAAAATCTCTATGGCAGTTAGCAGTTATTGTCATGGCTACAAAACCTTTTTTTTTTTAAACCAGGCTCAATGATTAATATATAGGATATATATAATATACAAGACATTGAGTTTGTTCTCTCCCAAAGTGAACTAATTGCTCTCCAGACCATATCCATAACCATCCTTCCTGGAGCTTAATTTCCCTATCATTCTAGGACTTTAAATTTCTGCCCCTCTATGTTGGATCTTCTATTTTCCAGATTCTATGTCTTCCTATTTCTTGTTTTACTCTGACTTTTTTTCTGGAGACATTCTTTATTTGCTCTCCTTTTTTTGGTGCCAGATCACCCAGATAGAATACCATTTCTATCTTCATTTGATCAGCATGACAATTTATTAAATGAAAGACAAAAAAGTAATACATCATTAGAGTTGTATAATACTTGTTTAAAATTGCTCAAAACCAATTACTTATTTTTGCTTCGTTGCTAAAAGCATGGCAAAAAGGAATGTAATTTTGTTTTCAGACAATGAAAGCTTTTGCTTTGTAAAGAATTACTGTTGTCTGGCTAAAGAAAAAGGGTTACAAGATCACCTTTTCTTTAATGCAAATCACCTTTTCAAGTAACTGTCTCTTAGCCTGATATCTCATAAATCACCATCATTAATTGATCAGGGTAAGGGATATTTCACATGGCCAAAGACAGTTGAAATTATACCTTCCCCCAAGCCATCTAGAGAATGATTTCCTTAAGGAAACACCTGACCTTTGCCTGGTGATTATCTTTCAGAATACATTATTGGAACCTGCAAACAACTCGAAAACATTAAAGAGTAGGAAGATTTCTATATTTTCAAGTCTTCTTTTCTGGAAGAAAATAAATATTCCTATTTATTTTCATAAAAATAATAACAGATGATATAAACTGATACTAGACATAGAAAACTGATGAAAGTAACAAATTAATGTATATTTGTGAAAAGAAACAGTGTCACTTAGCATTTAAATAAAAGACAATATTTCAACTTATAAGGTGAATCTTTAGTGTGTGTGTGTTTGTGTAATTTTTCTAAATCAAATATTTTCTCACTGTTTTGCCAAGTAGTGCAGTATGAATATATTTTTCTTGGGCAGTGTTTTATTAGAGTAAATCATTACCATGTTTGTTTGCTTATAAACATTTGCATAATTTTTTCCTTAACCTACATCATCTTCCACCAAATGTTTCAGTGTCTCTTTCTAAAACCGTTTACGGTAATATTTAACCCATGGGTTGAGTTTTGTTCTACTTGGAGTCCTTGTTTTTGAGGCCTCTGTTCTCTTACAAGGTGAACTAAATGTTTTCCAGATCATATCCATTACTATCTAACCTGGAGGTTAATTTCCCTATTATCCTAGGACTTTAAATTGCTGCGCCTACAATGGGATCTTCTATTTTCCAGATCCTATGTGTTCTTTCTTGTTTTGCTCTTATGTTTTTCTGGAGATACACTCCATGAACTTCCTAATAAAAGACTTCTGGGAAGTAAAAAAAAAAAAAAAAATGGCAAGTCAGGGTGAGTGTTTACATCTGGCAATATTTATTCTGCTATTTTATGTAATTAATCATTTGTTTGGGACTTCAAAGTCTGCAATAATAAATTTCCTCAACAATTTAAAGGATTGTTTTCCTCCTTTGCCTTCCAGCTTTCAGTGAAGCGTTAAGAAACATCAGTGTCATCTTGATATCTATTCTGTCTCTTGTTAAAAAATTGTGTGTGAGCATTTTTCCTTTCTAAAAGTTTTAAAGATCATCTGCTTGGTACTGATGTTGTGAATTTCACCAATATATGACCAATAATCTATTATAGATTTCAAATTTTTCAACTTGAACACTTATTTCCTTCATTTTATTGCATTTTTTGATAATTTTCTCTACTCTCTTTTATGAATGTGTTTATTGAAATGGATATGATTTGATTGGCTATTTGATCTTCTGAATCAATCCTCTGATTTTTTTTTAGATGGAGTCTCACTCTGTCACCCAGGCTGGAGTACAATGGCGTGATCTCGGCTCACTCCGCCTCATGGGTTCAAGCAATTCTCCTGCCTCAGCCTCCCAAGTAGCTGGGACTACAGGCACGCTCCATCACACTCAGCTAAATTTTTTGGTATTTTTATTAGAGAAGGGGTTTCACCATGTTGGCCAGGATGGTCTCGATCTCTTGACCTTGTGATCTGCCTGCCTTGGCCTCTCAAAGTGCTGGGATTACAGGTGTAAGCCACCATGCCCGGCCAATCCTCTGAGTTTTTAATATTTTTCTCCTTTACTCTATTTAAAAATTTTTTATTCTACTTTCCAGAAGACTTCCTTTAGTTTATCTTTCATCACTTCTACTATATTATTTCAGCTATACAATTTTAATTTTCAAGAGCTCTTTGTTAGTCTCAGATTATTCTTCATTTTGTAGCATTTTATTTTTACTTAACTGATACAATTCTTTTTTTCTCTCTTGAGACGGCATCTTGCCCTGTCACCCAGGCTGGAGTGCAGTGGCGCGATCTCTGCTCACCGCAGCCTCCATCTCCTGGGTTCAAGCGATTCTCCTGCCTCAGCCTCCTGAGTAGCTGGGATTACAGGCACACGCCACCACGCCTGGCTAATTTTTGTATTTTTAGTAGAGACAGGATTTCACCATGTTGGTCAGGCTGGTCTTGAACTCCTGACCTCATGATCCGCCTGCCCCGGCCTCCCAAAATGCTGGGATTATAGGCGTGAGCCACTGCACCAGCTTTTTTTTTTTTTTTTTTTTTTTTGACGGAGTCTCACTCTGTCTCCAGAGCTGGAGTGCAGTGGCATGATTTCGGCTCACTGCAAGCTCCACTTTCTGGGTTCAAGCGATTCTCCTGCCTGAGCCTCCTGAGTAGCTGGGATTACAGGTGCCCGCCACTATGCCCAGCTAATTTTTTTTTTTTTTTTTTAGTGGAGACGGGGTTTCACCATGTTTGCCAGGCTGCTCTCAAACTCCTGACCTCGTGATTCACCCGCCTCGGCCTCCCGAGGTGCTGGGATTACAGGTGAGAACCACCACGTTGGCCCTACAATACCTTTCTTTATACCTCTGAGTACATTAATCATTGTTTTACTTTGATTTTTTTCTACTGGTTCTCCATATATTTTCTGTTTCTTTCAATTTCAAAAATGTTTGTATATTTAACATAATTAAATTGTTTTAATATTTTATAGTTTCCTTTTATATATTCATTATTCCTGTTGAAAGTATTTACCATATATTTGGTGTGTCTTGGATCATTGTTTATATTTACATGTCTGATAGAAAGTTGATTGAAATTTCTATTGGTATAAAGGTAATTTTCCACACATTCATCAGGCAGTGAGGGAAAATGTTAATGACGATAGTCAATAATAGAGTATCCATAGCACTTTTCTTTGAGGCAGATCAGTTTATACAGTAAAAAATATAAATCTTTTTATGCAACTTCCATGCTTGTAATACTTCCCTTATCTTCCATAATATGGAGAATGTAATTCAAACTTCATACCAGGACTTTCAAAGCCCTGTGTGATCAAGCTTCTGCTCATCTCTTAAACTACATTTCATGTCGCTCTTCAGTCTATACTTTAGTCCTGTTGCCTTCCTTTTGATAGATGCAGGAGGCAGATAAGGAAGGGTCCCTGGAAAATCTCCAACCTGCCCCACAATGTTTATGCCAGATGTTTTTGTGCAGACAAGGGAACCTGCACAGGGTCTTACCTGGCCATGCCTGCAACAGATTGGAGGCCCACGTGCACTGGGGGAATGGGATGGAGCCACCAGGAATTTGTGCCTTATGCAGGGTTGGAGCCTGGACTCTTCAGATCAGGTGCGGTGGCCTGGTTTTTAATCTGCGAGGTAGGAGCCTGTTGGCAGGACCTCCTCTTTCTTTGCTGAGAGCTTTCTTTTCATCTAATAAGTCTGTCCCCCTCACCCTTCAATGTGTCCACATGCCTAATTTTTCCTGGTCATGAGACAGGAACCTGGAACTTAGCCGAACTAAGGAGCAAAACATCCTGCATCACTTTGGTTGTATGGACAGGTCAATTTTTTGCTCCACAAAGACTTTGTTTTTAATATTTCCTCTACCAGGAATTCTTTTTCTTCCAAATCTTTATATGCGTGTGTCCTTTCACTCTCCACCACAGGTTTCAGATTAACCGTTGCTTCTTCAGAGAGGCTTTTCCTAGCCAGCTTAGGTATGAATATTTCCTAATTCTTATCTAACAGAACACCACATTTGTTCCCTTCTTCAAATGTATCATAAACTGTAATTGTATTGTATATTTATTTGTTTATTCATTAATCCTTTTCATGACCACTAGAATGTGGGCTCCTGACGAGAGGGAACTTTTCCATCTTTTTTACTACTATATCCTTACACCTAGCACAATGACATACACAGACAAGGTTCTCAAGTATTTGGTCACTGAATAAGATGTGACTATCTACCATGACAGTAAGATATGGAGATATGGCCACTTTTCTATGTACATCTTTGATTGTTCACTTATTGATTACATACTAAGAGGTATCTAACACATGATTCTGCTAAAAACTGGGCCTGTAGATATTTTTTAAAAAGAATTTATTTTTCTCTAAATATTTATAATATATTTGAAGGAAAAGGTATGTAATGTGAAATTTTAGTATAATAGATATTATAATAGGAGTATATAAAAGATAAAATAGAACTACAGAGAAAAGAGCAGCCAATTCTACATATGGATTTTCCAAAATATTACTAAAATTTTGAAAAATATGCATAGGATGCTTATTAGGTAAAGAGTGGGAGTGGAAGAGTGAATTTTGGTCAGAAAGAACAGCCAGTAAAAAGGTAAACAGAAATGAAAAGATATTTGGTGCCTACTATAATTTAATTTACGTCTGTTGAAGGGATTTACAATATATCTTATTGTGCTTTGGCTCTTAGTTCATGTTTACTTTTCAGATACTAAAAATGAAAAATTCTGTGTGCATAAATGTGGTTTTTCCTTATGCTTTTGGGGCAAGTTCACATGTAGAATTTGGTTCTATTTCCTCTGTACTTCAATCTCATTTGCAATAGAGGTCCAGATGAACTCAACCCAGTCCCTAGCCAATTTAATATCTAAATGCAGCCACATGAGGCAAGACTAGCTGAACCTAGCCCAGATTCTAAATGTATACACAAATAAACTACTTTTTTTGTTTTAAATCACTAAGTGTTTGGATTGCTGGTTAAACGTGAATAGACAACTAAAACAGGAATGATTTGAGTAGTTAAGAATACCTTTTGTCCAGACAGTGAACATGGATGGAGGTTGATGGGCTATAGTGGAGGACAAGATCACTAGACAAAGGGAGATAGGAGAAGAACACTTGTTAAAAAGATTATTTATATATGCTGATAGTTATATCAAGTATAATTATGACCAGAATTACAGTGAAGAAGAAACTAAAATTTGCCAAGAATAAAGTAGAATGATCCAAGATTCAATAGAAATCAACAATATTGAAGGGAAGGATATAAGTTAGATTGATGATATAAACATCATAAATGAGGGCTTTTAGAAAGAAGATAGAATATTCTAGAAGTGGCAATAAAAATCCAAGAGAAATGTTACCTTATCTCCAGAGGAGACATATGAGGGTTGTGGGACACAGTAATAGCCATCACTTGGCAGAGCTTCAGGAGAAATTGTGTCATCAGAGGAAAGTCTCCTTGAAGATAAAAGCAACATAAAAATTAGAGGTTGAGGATTCAAGAGATTTTGCTAATGGCATACCAAGAATTACAGAAAGCATAATGATAGGAATGGAATAGGGAATGTGTACAGCCACATAGAGAAAAGATTATGGAAAATGAACGAACTTTTCTCAGACTTTTTCAGGTGACTGGCAAGCAAAGTTAATGACAAGTCAAGACTGATTCTGATTGACTCAGGGAGGATAGTTTTGTTGAACACTTTCTCGGGAGGATAGAAATGACTGATTCATATTTTAGGTCACTAGTAACCATGTAGATGGACATAGAAGACCTAGGAGAAATGTGTTCTTACCCAATGTGCAGGGCTCATGCAAGGATCTAACTCATTTATTAGAATTGAGGCCAAAAGGAAGATGGAAGGACTGGAGCGGCACAATCAAATCCGGTAAAAGGAGGAGGCAGTGGGAAAATAGAGGAGAAAATACTGTTGGGGAGGTAGAATCTGTGGAAATAGCTTACTTCACAAATTAAGTATGAGAATCACTTGAGCCCAGGAGGTCGAAGCTACAGTGAGCTGTGATTGTGCCACTGCACTCTAGCCTGGGCAACAGAGTGAGCCCTTGTCTCAAAAATAAATAAATAAACCTAAAAAAATGAGACAGTTATATTTCTGGGAATTTAAAAAGTGTATTTAGAAGACACTATGTGAATTTTATTCTTTCAAACTCAATAATATATGAACATGAAGATGATACTAATACCAGAATACTTAAATTGATTTTTAAAATGACAAATGCATTATTTGAGTCACTATTTAGTATTTAACTTGAGTTTCTATAAGGCAACAGATTCTAATTTATCTTTCCTGTCTTGTCAGAAGCACAATGCCTTGCATATAATGGAATAAAATAAGTGTTTTTCAAATAAATAAAACTAATACAAAGACTATAAGTACTATTCAAGAAACAAGATCTAGAATATAATTCAGCATCTCAGCATCTAATACAAGCAGTTAAAGAAAACTAACAGGTAGATACAGTGGGGAAGGAAAAGATGAGAAAGATAGATCTATGTTGTTAGTTAAGATTCTTCAGTAAAGGTCATATGAATGACAAAAAAGATAAAATGATAGTGACATTTTGTTGAATTTCAGTGTTTATGTATGTATATGAAAAAGAATTTAGAGCATATGAACTAATCATTTTTATGCCAATGCATTTTCTTTTATTGTCCAATACTTGAATGTAAGCTATAGGAATCTTGATGAAAACCATTGAATCTAAAGAAGGGAAACAATACATTAATAAAATGTTTATATTTTTATTATTTATATTACAAGATGTTTAAATTAATTTTTGTATTTTTCACATCCAAACTATTCCTGTGCACATTTAAGTCAAATGACATGAAAAATAGTCAAATATAGTCTTCTGAATGAGTTTAATGACATCCTAGGATGATACCAACTGCTTCATGAGCACAATCCCCTGTTTTTCATGGAATATCCCACTTTGTAAAATAGAATAAAAAACCAGGAAAGCATGGTGTCATGGGAGTCAAATGATGAAGTGTTTTTAAGAATGTCAAATGCTCCATAAAGAATGAAGAAAATGAGGACTCAGAATTGGCCAATGAATTTAGCAAGGTTTAAGTCTCTGGTGAGCTTACCAAAAGAAGTTTCTGAGAAAAACTGGAGGATAAAGCATGACTGAATGAATTACAGAAAGAAATGGAAGAGAGAAAATAGAGATGGTCCGTATATTCAATTCTCTTACTTTACATCAGTACAACAAATTTTACCAATAGTGAATGATTTCTTCAAATCCTAAAGTGCTTTAAGCATTCCTAACAGCCAGCCATAGTCCCCAACCAGACTTAGACTTTTCTTCCTCTGTTCCACTTATATAGTTTACATGGCTGTTATCTGTGAGCATCCTTCTATATTTCAGTTATCTTCGATGCTAATAACTAGCACCATATCTGCAACATAGTCATTTCATAATACATATTTGTTTCATTAGAATATAATCAGACTATTTAATTGATCAGGTGTTATAGGACTAATATAGCAACAAAGGTCTTTAAAAATTATATCAGAACATTGTTATTTTCACCTTGGTTCAATATGGCCAAGGAGATCGATTTTTGCTGCCCAAACCACAATTTGGAACCTATGTACTACAACCCCTTACCTTACTAAAATACCAAACACTCCCTAGTTTCTCCCACATATCTGTAAGCTCATGTACATGCCTTAGTACTTTTGGAGAAGATCTACCATAATCCCAAATTAAGATTCAAACATATCTTGAAGTGGCCGTAAAACCAATGCAGAGATTCTAGATGAGATTATTTAGGCTGACTGACTTGTTCGTTGGTCTATTATTTTTGTTGGTGTAATTATTATATAAGAGGAATGTTTGTGCCACATATTCAAGGAGAGGAATGGAACAATGTTAGGGAGAATAGTGTGCGTTTCTATTCGGATCTTTGGAGCTGTCATTGATGAACCCTTTGGAGAAATAAGTTTCAGGCAGAAGCTGAAGAAGATACTTTCATAAAGTACAGTGCATCATAAGCGGCTGTATCTAACCCATAATGGTAACAAAGTGACCCAGAATGCAGAAAGCTCTGTATTTGTTTTCCAATTCCTCTGCATGCAGAGGTGTAAAAATTTGGTTATGTACACAGACACACAGGCACACTTCCCTACACAAACACATATGTATTTTAGTACATCTATGACTGTTATTATTACCAAAGAACTCTCATTTACATGAAAGAGTTAAAACACGTTTCTTGAAAAATCCATGTAGCCTTTTCTCAAGCACAAAAATTTGACTGTCACTATAAAACTAAGTGAGCGAAATTCTACAAACACCTAGAGAACAATGAAACTATGCAAAATAAACACATTGGGATCATTAACAATAAATCATGCTGGGCAGAGTTCTTTGACAGATTATAAGATTAGCGTATAAAGGGAGGACTACGGATAATAAACGTCTAAGCTTCAATAAGGTGGTTGATATAGTGGTTCAAGTAAATGTATAAAAATTGTCAAATAAGTTTTTATAAGAAAAATAAAGTGGATAAAAAACAAACTAAGAGATCATAAATGTGGAGAATGATAGATGATAGTGAGCCCTTTGAAGCACCAGAAAATGATTCTTGGCGCTATTAAATGTATTTCTGACCATACATAGAGGGCAAATAAGGCTCGAATTCGATTGGCAAATTATATCCGTTTGGAAGATGCTGTAAAACTGGTTTGGAGAGAGAAATGATATAACTGGTTGTAAATAAGTTGATTCAATTGGTAAAAGAGCAAGCAGGAAAAATAATACCAAGCAACTATATAAAAACACCATTTCTTTTTTATTGAAATATAATAGTAGTACATATTTTTTGGCTATGTGTGATGTTTCGATACCTGTATACAATGTGTAATGATCAAATCAGGGTAATTGGAATATCCATCACCTAAAACGTTTATCTTTTTTTGTGTTGGGAACACTATAATTCTTCTCTTCTATCTATTTTGAAATATGCAAAAATTATTGTTAACTATAATTTCCCTACTGTACTATTGAATACTAGAACAACATAATTTTTTGCTGATAAAAGTGATGGTACAGCAGTTTCTGGTATATAGGATGCCTAGTAAATGCCTATTTTTACGAGCTTTTTGTGTAGCAAGGCCAAGTGAACAGACTACTTTTTGGAATAAGGTTGATTATCCAAGGGAAGTCACTGAGTTCTCCTCAGACTGCACATTGTGTTTGACAGATGGGCCAGCTGCATATCTTGTTTCCATCCCCATCTGGGTCCATCTGATTCTTGAAGACTTTTCTGCATGTTAGGAAACAGACTGCAAGTATTTCTTGCTAGTAGAGTAACGTGTCAATAATACTTTCAGATGTTTAGTCAGATGCTACATTCTATGGTGTATCTTAGTACGTGTTCCATTTACAATCATCTCCTCTAATCTAGTTTTTTTGTCTGTCATATACTTTCATAGACTAAGTGAATAGCTTCCATATACTCCATATGGTCTAAAAGAAAAAGAAAAGACACAGAGAACTTCTCTTGTTTGCAGTTTGGTGTACTATTGGTGTTATAAGTAAGGGAATGTTGTTAGTGGGAAATGCAAAATTTCCTCCAGGTAAAATCACATAATTTGCCTCTAGTTTTTAAAATTCAGCCGGGCATGGTGGTCCACGCCTGTAATCCCAGCACTGTGGGAGGCCGAGGCAGGTGGATCACTTGAGACCAGGAGTTTGAGACCAGCCTGACCAACATGGTGAAAACTCATCTCTACTAAAAATACAAAAAATTAGCCAGGCATGGTAGCGTGTGCCTGTGATCCCAGCTACTTGGAAGGCCGAGGCAGGAGAATCACGTGATCTCAGGAGGCAGAGGTTGCAGTGAGCTGAGATCGTGCCACTGCACTTCAGCCTGGGGGACAGAGCAAGACTCCATCTCAAAAAAAAAATTTAATTAATTAAAAAAATAAAATTTAAGCTCAAGTAAGAAAACATAATACACCTACTATGTACTCGCAAAATTTAAAAACCAATTAAAAAGATTTAGAAAAGAAAACATAGTATTATATATGCATCAAAGAAGGGGAAGTATGAGTTATATTGAAATTTAAGTTGTTAACCACCCAATATGTGAATGCATGACGTTATATACAGAAAAAATAAATGGAAAAAACAAAGAAATTTTATTGTTATTATAGTTAAAATAGGTTTTGTTTTTAGCCAAAAACACTGTTGTGTTAGCTTTTTCACAGCCTTAGAAATTCTTCTATAGCAGCAATTACGACTCAGCATATTTTCTTACATAGATCTGTGCACAATAAAATATTATCAAAATAATAAATTCCAGATCTAATTACTTCCTTTCTTCTCTTTGAAAGTGCCAGTGACTTTCAGGTCTTAGAATACCAACTGATGCCAAAACCCAAATGCTCTAGAAGTTCTTTAAAGGCCAATAGATGCATTAAAGAGTTCCATTAGAATTGGGGGGTAAAGGAAGAGAGTAGGTATTTGTGCTGAGAAAATCAAGTCATTTGTCATGAATATACAAGAATGGCAAGCATCCTGAAATAAAAACCTGTGAAATAAAAATTTCGTTTAAACATGGACCTACTGATACTTACAAGAGGTAATTATGATGATAAATTTGAATGCATTTACATCTGGTTTCTTAAATAAGAACATTTAAACATCTTCAGGGGTTGTGGGATGCTTGCGTACTCCCAGTCACTTTTGACATTAGTCATGGAAACTGGGTTAAGGGCAAATTCTTGAGGCCTCATAATTGGGCAAATCTGAGTTGGAAAGGATTCTGGATGAAAAATGCCAATTACAGTTAAGTAAAAAAAAAAAAAAAAAAAAGGATCAGGCCGGGCACAGTGGCTCACGCCTGTAATCCCAGCGCTTTGGGAGGCCGAGGCAGGGGGATCTCAAGGTCAAGAGATCAAGACCATCCTGGCCAATCATGGTGAAGCCCTGTCTCTACAAAAAATACAAAAATTTGCTGGGCATGGTGGCACTCACCTGTAGTCCCAGCTACTTGGGAGGCTGAGGCAGGAGAATAGCTTGAACCTGGGAGGAGGAGGTTGCAGTGAGCCAAGATTGTGCCACTGCACTCCAGCCTGGCAACAGAGCGAGACTCTGTCTCAAAAAAAGGTGGGGAGGGAATATCATATCTTCTGACAAATCCATGTTTGCCAAGAAGAAATGAGGTTAAAAATCACCAAGAATTTGGATTCAGATTCTCAGTAGGCAATAAAGAGTCCAAAGAATCATGAAGAATTAGGTGTTGAGGTTGAGGGATCACAGATTTGAACAGGAATTGTCATGACTCCAACAGAAAAAAAGAAGACCTGGAAGATATAACTGTTGTTGGGCCATTTGAACATTCCATACTGCTACCAGAAACTCTATCATATTTTGAAAGCTTTCTTTTAAGTGACCAGGCACAGGTTTTTCCTAAAAGACACAGTGAATAAGTTATATTTGTATGTATTTTATCTTTGTGGTTGAACTACAGATACATTGCTGATGTTTGAAAATAATTAGGATTGTGGTTAATGTTTAAAAGTTAAAAATTAAGAATTATTTTAAAAATAAATGGAAGAATTTTGAATCCATTACAATTGTAGCTCAATAGCTATAGCTGACTCCCTACCACATTAAAAGTGGCTTGAAACTTGATATGGAAAGGCAAATATGAGTAAGCTCTATCTCAGACTCTCAAGAAATATGTAATGTAGTGGTAGAAAATGATCTTCAAAACTAATTCTAATTAGACACACAACTATTAAGTAGACACAAAATACGACAGCAAAACAGCAGAGCATTTAGGGGGATTAAACATTTCCAAAATAATCCCAACCTTTTGTGTAAAGTAGAGCCTTATTTAAATTACAACTGATAAAAGGTAAGGGTAAAACAAGCCACACTACCATTAGTTTTGTTCAGCTTAACTTTCACTTCTATAACCTGAGGGGAAAAGGCAAGACAGCATTCCTTCAAAGATGAATCAAGAGCAAATATCTGTATCCTGTTTCCAATGCTATTTATTGCCATCTAGAACAGAATACTCAAAGTTCACACAGAACATGTATTACCATATGGCAGATTTTGATAATATTAATATTACATGCCAAGATATTGGCACTGGATGATGCTACTGGTTAGCACTGGATGATGCTACTAAGCCCGGATTATGAAGAGAGGCAGGTCTTTCTTCTGTTGGGTCCATTCTGTTTCTACTTTAGCTTTTTTGGAACCCACTTGCCATATGGGCTTCCTTGAGATCTAATTTGAATGAAGTCATGAACAAACCTATTGCTTACTTTTATTAAATAATTTCCTCTTATATTGATGACATGAGAATGTTTTCATTCTTTATTCTATATAAATGCATTGAGTGCTTTTTATATACCATATGTTCTTTGAATGAAAAATAAACTGTTGAATGAAACCAGTAAAGTTGTAGC
This sequence comes from Symphalangus syndactylus, assembly GCF_028878055.3. Taxonomy (NCBI): domain Eukaryota; kingdom Metazoa; phylum Chordata; class Mammalia; order Primates; family Hylobatidae; genus Symphalangus; species Symphalangus syndactylus. Next base: position 41,183,971 of record NC_072447.2, on the reverse strand, counting down.
CTCATAATTCACAGTTTAAGGTAGGAGGCAGACATTACACTCTAGATTAAAAAAATGAATAGATGAATAAATGACTAGGTTCTAATCAGTAGTCTGAATTAAAATATAGTAGAATATGGTGACAGAGAAGGACAATATTAGTAATTTTGGTAGCAGGGCCAGAAAAAGCTGCTTAGAGGAGACAATTAGAGACTGGAATGAAGTGAGGGACATTGTCCTGTAACTTTCTGTGGAGGAAAGAGTTCCTTGGAAAACAAATGAAAAGACCTGTTAGGAGTATGTCTTGGGCATTTTTCTGTCTTGCTGTGAGCAAGGCAGAAAGAGTAAGAGATGAGGACACAGGGGTAGTCAAGGAATAAATCTCATTTGGTCTTTCCCCCCCGCAAACTAAAACAATCATTTTCACGAACATTTCCAGGGTCCCATTGGGATATTCCACTGCACCTCCCTTCTCAAGCCTTGTCCCAGTTCTGCCTTTCTTGTCCTCTCTAGCTGTGGACTGAATGTGTCTCCCAAAAATTCATATATTGAAGCTCTAATCCTCAATGCAATGGTATTTGGAGGTGTAGTCTTTGGAAGGTAATTAGGCTTAAATGAGATCATGAGAATGGAGCCCCCATGATGGAATTAGTGTTCTTATAAGAAGAGGAAGACATCAGAGCCTGCTTTCTCTCAGGCATATGAGGCTACAACAAGAAACTGGCTCTCCACAAACCAAAATGTGGACTGTAAGCAGGCAGACACCAAATATGTTGACATTTTAATCTTGGACTTCCCAGCCTTCAGAACTGTAAGATATAGATTGTTGGTTAAGCCACCTAGTCTGTGGTGTTTTATTATTATAGCAGTCCAAACTGATAAAGATATCTTCTCTCGAGTCTTTGCTATACAGATACTTCTAATTATCCCCTCTCCACTGCCCTGCATGCCTAGGTATGATTTGTTGTATTTGTGAAAATAATTAGGAATAAATGTATTTGTATTTTGGGGGAGATTTTATATATAGTTCATTTACAGAGTTAATCTTTATAACAGTAAATTGCTTAATGTAAACACAAGGAGGGGTGTTAGTAATAATTTGAGGGTGGAGATATGCAGAGAGTAACCAATATCTGTAATAACAAATGCCAAATTAAAAAAATAAAATATATGTTATAACAACGGTATTAAAATACAAAGAAAGTGGTTGGGCAGTTCTGCCACAGGTTGGGTAAGGCAAGAAACCACTCTGGTCCATTTTCTCAGAGCTAAGACAGATGTTTATCACTTTAAACATCAAATCACACTCAATGGAGGGGCAAAAATATTGATACAGACACTTTAAAATAGAGATTTAAAAACTATATCCATATTGTGATTTCTTGAGGATCCCTTGTATTTTTCCGCCATCAATCTGTGAGGAATAATAATCATCTCTAATATCATTGATCCTTTGAGCCAATAACCAGAGGAAAAATATTACCTTCAATACCCTCATCTTACTTTATCTGTCTTACTGATCCTGTTCACTAGGTAAAGAAAGAGAGTGAAAAGTCCTTTGCAGGGACATGGATGAAGGTGAAAACCATTATTCTCAGCAATCTATCACAAGGACAGAAAACCAAACACCTCATATTCTCACTCATAGGTGGGAACTGAACAATGAGAACACTTGGACACAGGGCAGAGAGCATTACACACCAGGGCCTGTCAGGGAGTGGGAGGCTGGGGGAGGGACAGCATTAGGAGAAATACCTACTGTAAATGATGAGTTGATGGGTGCAGCAAACCGACATGGTACATGTATACCTATGTAACAAACCTGCACATTGTGCACATATACCCTAGAACTTAAAGTATAATAAGAAATAAAAAACAGAAAATGTGGCACATATACACCATGGAATACTATGCAGCCATAAAAAAGGATGAGTTCATGTCCTTTGCAGGGACACGGATGAAGCTGGAAACCATCATTCTCAGCAAAATATCACAAGGACAGAAAACCAAACACTGCATGTTCTCACTCATAAGTGGGAGTTGAAAAATGAGAACATATGGACACAGGGAGGGGAACATCACACACCTGGGCCTGTTAAGGGGTGCGGTGCTGGGGGAGGGATAGCATTAGGAGATATACCTAATGTAAATGACGAGTTAATGGGTGCAGGAAACCAACATGCCACATGTATAACTATATAACAAACCTGCGCATTGTGCACGTGTACCCTAGAACTTAAAGTATAATAATAAAAATAAATAAATAAGAATAATTAACACAAAAAAGAAAAAATAAAGAATAAAATTTAAAGAAATCTATTCTTTGTCTCTTTCTCTTTTTTTTTTTTTTGGTCCACAAATAATCTCTGGGCAAAATTATATGTTATCAGGAAACATATTACAAAACTTAATTAGAGCTTTTAAAATTTAAGCCCAACATACTATTTTACTTAATTTATATTGGGAATAGAAAGCTTTAACTCAAAGGAAACAATTCCATTTGTAATCTCTTCTCCAGAAGAGGGAGGCCAAGTCACATTTACCCTCCAGTTTAACAAAGGCTCATATTAATCTCAACTGTATATTTCACGCTATCTCTGGCTGGTAAGTTCACCTAAGAATTGTTCTTTGTGGCAGCCTTTTTACTTGTAGTTGTCTGACACCTAGAATTGTCTCAGTCTAAGTTTTTTAAGAAAGCAAAATGCCCACCCAGAGATAGTTTAGGTTAAAAAAATACCTAAATTTTAAATTGAAGCATTGAAGCTTTTATGAGCTCCTTGGTAGTTCATTAAACTATTTACACTGGCCTTCCTTTACTTCTTGGCCTTACAGAATGTCTGTCTGGATGTCCTTTCCTAAGATCTCCCAATGATTAGCTCAGCTAAATATGGTATCTTCTGGGAAATCTTCCTGTATAAATAACACTCTTCACCCCAATTCTTTCTATGACATAATTGTACCACCCCGTTATATTTCCTTCACAGTAACATTATTCAAGAGTATCTTGTTTATTTACTTGTTTTCTGTTTTTATTTGTTTTCATCCCTGAAATGCAAGAACCATGATTTTAGTTATGTTATTTTTCTGTTCACCTAAAAGAGCACCTGCTACATGCACAGTGTAAAAAGCATTTTGATACTTATATTTATAAAATGATTTCAAAGTTATAGGAAAGTTGCAAGCAAAAAAAAAAAAAGAATGTTTATATATCCTTCAACCAGATTAATCAATTGTTAACATTTTGCCATATTCCATGATGTTTTCTAAATATTTATACCTATCTACCTATTAGATATATTTATTTTCTAAGAATATTCTCGTGATTAGCATAAGTGTAGATAGCAAAGTCAGAAAATTTATAATTTAAACAGTATTATTAGCTAATTCAATGTTCATATTTAAATTTCACAATTTTTCTAAAAAGTTCCGTTTAGAAGCGGGGCACAGTGGCTCACGCCTGTCATCCCAGCTGTTTAGGTGTCTGAGGCAGGCAGATCACCTGAGTTCAGGAGTTCGAAACCAGCCGAGCCAACATGGTGAAGCCCTGTCTCTACCAAAAATACAAAAATTAGCTGGGTGTGGTGGTGGGCACCTGTAATCCCAGCTACTTGGGAGGCTGAGGCAGGAGAATCGCTTGAACCCGGGATGCAGAGGTTGCAGTGAGCCAAGATCACGCCATTGCATTCCAACCTGGGGAACAAGTGAGACTTCGTCTCAAAAAAAAAAAAATTTCCTTTTAGAATATTTATTTTTTTTCTATTGTGGGATTCAATCTGTAACCATGCATTGCATTTATGTCTACATCATGTGTCTTTAGTATCCTTTAATCTGGAATCGTTTCTCAGCTTTTCCGTTTTTCCTGATCATGAAATTGTGGGGGAGTATATACCAATTATTTTACAGAAAGTCAATAAATACTTTTTAAAAAAATTAAATATAAGAACATTGACTGTCATTTAGAATTTTCTTGTCCTTAGTAAGATAGATGAAAACTAGAAATTCTATATGAAGAAATTATATATTTATATATGTATAATGTATATTATATATACATATATTAATGTACATATGATATATTATATGTACATATATTAATGTACATATAATATATTATATATGATATACATATATTATTTATACATATATTATTTACATATAGTATTTATATATTATATGTAAATAATATAATACATACTAGATATTACATATATTTGAAGCTTCTATATCATATAATATTATAGAAGTTTCTATATAATATAGAAGCTTCAGACATATGTAATACATAATAATATAGTATATAATTATATATTATAATTATATAATAATTATGTATAAAATTATGTATAGAAATATATATTATGTATAAAATCATATAATTTCTAATGTTTATCTCTCTTACTAATACATATATAATATGTATAAATGTATTTTTTTAAAAAAACTTCACTCAGTCCATTTTGGCATCTATGAATAAAGTGAACACTAAGCTATAGTTTGGGGAGAGTCCCAGTTTCTTATCTTTGAATCTTTTCATTTATCTAACGAAGTAAATAATTACTTCAAATCATTTTACTATATTTTCCTATATTTGCTATTCAGGAAAACATGTTTCCTAAATTTTGCTATTAAGTCACTTAAGATACACTATGAAATTTTAAGCAATCTATCAGAATATGATTTATGTGGACCTCCTTCAAGGAGCATCCATTAATAAATAGATCAAGCTTTTAAAAACCAAGGATTTAGTAGCTTTATTTTTCACTTTCATGTTGCACAAATACCCTTGTTTGACCATAAAAGAGGAGACATTGTCTTACTTTAGGTTTATTTTCAATAAAATTTTCAAGATGGATGTTGCCATTGGCCAGCATATCACTCTCCAAAGGAGAGAACCCAAATATGATTTGAAAACTAAAAATCAATTAATCTCAGGTTTTAATATTTTCAGAGTCCCAGTACACTAGATCATGTCCTAACCATTTTACCTACTTGTATTCTATGAATAAGTTCACGGAATACTCAGTTTAAATAAAGCCATTCAAACAACTGAGAACTATGACTATCACCTTGCTTCATAAATTATTAACAGCCTCAATTCTAAAAGTTCCTAAAAAGTTTGTATCTCTTCTCAAAATTTTCCATATCTAGTGGGAAAACTGTCTCATATTTGTAATCTATTCAGTGGTTTCCCAGCCCTTGATACACATTGGAATCACCTGGGGAAGGGGAACTTTGAGGACCAGCTATTCTCAGGCCCCAACACTAGTGATTTTGATATAACTAATTTGGAGTGGGGCCTAATAATTGGTGTTATCTTATTTTTTTTGGCTTGGAGAATTCTCGAAGATTTTATTGATGACATAGATCCCACTCCACCATGAGAGACAGGTAATGTCCTGGCCCAAGACCGACTCAGACAGGGAAACTTTCATGATTTTTAAAGTCTCAATAAGATGTCTTCCTCAATGTCGTCCCAATCTCACGTACTTAGTCACTTGACAACTCATATTCTATTAAGAAGACAGGCCAGAGGGAGAAGTGTCTACTGTGTATCATGTCCTAATGGTGTCTCTGACAGCTGGTGTATAACTCCATTCTAGGTTGGCTTTGCCCTTGAAGATCTCAGGTCACCTACCTTAAATTTTTTCTTTCATTCCAGTAGCTTTTAAAGCACAAGTTGTTTTGGTTACATGGATGTATAGTGGTGAAGTCTGGGCTTTTAGTGTATCCATCCCCTGAGTAGTGTACATTATAATTTGGTATTATCTGGAAAGAACTCCAGGTGCTCCTAAAGTGGCACGAATTGAGAATCACTGATGTGAACTAAGGAAATTCCTATCACCTAGCAACATTATTTAAGTAGAATTAGCTTAGTATGCTTCAATCTGATAGCCCTGCTCCTTATATGTTGCATTCATCAATCCTTTCCCTCAGTAACAAATCAATTTATCTTTCTAATTCTAATCTTACCTTTTTTTCACTTAGATGCAATGGATTAAGACTCTTGACAAGAATAAGCTGAAGCATCCTGCGTGAATTTGTGACCAAAGAAACCAAAAATCAGGCTACCTTTGCCAATGTCAAATTACAGTGAACTGTGGAGTCGATTATACCTCTCATATTTCTTTATTATGTGAAATGTTTAATTATTTGCTTGATTCTGTCTTTAATTGTCATAGTCCTTTATTACAATGATGTCTTATTTAAGTAAAAGAATTCCAAATATACAGAAAACAAAAGCATTTGTTTTATTCCAAAATAATGAAGAAACATAATAGGTTATAAAACTTTTCAAGAGACCATTATGCTGTTAAATCATTTATATATCTCCTCTTTATTTGGACTCAGAAAATATGGACATTATAATGCAAAAAGTTACTGAAAAATCAATGTCAGCGTCATCTGAACTATTTTCCCCTAATCTAATCTAGGCATTTGGATTACCCATTTCTGAGCACATCAGTGGTTTTTGAACGTCAATAGCACCCTGCTTAATCAATAAGCCTTTATTTGGCTCAATGAACTGCTGATATGTACTTTTACATATTCAAAATCTGTCCCTCAGTATGGATACTAACTAGATCTTTTTTCAATGAGAAGGTCAGTTCAGGCTCCCCCTTGGCAATGCTACCAGCTCCCTCAGATTCTCATTAACGGAACCATGTGCTCACTGCACAAAGAATGCTTACAGAAAAAAAAAGAATATTGACCTCAGTGTATATTATATTCCTTAAAAGTATTTATAAATGAGCATTCGTTATAGAAGCAAGGAACATGACAGCTTATTGATTGTGCAAATATGTTCCTTGTACGCTTTTAAAATAAATCAATTAGTGCAAGAGTTGGCAAACTCTTCCTTAAAGGGCAAGATTATTAAAATATTAGGCTTTGCTGGCCATTTGGTCTGTCACAACTATTTAACTCTGCTGTTGTAATGGGAAAACAGCCACAGACAATATGTGAAATAATGGATGTGACTGTGTTGCAATAAAACTTTGTTTAGAGAAACAGGTGGTGGGACAGTGTGTTGATCCCTGAACTAATGGGATAAAATATAACAAATATAATATGCATGTATGTACATATTTTTCTGTTTACAAAATAGAATTGAGTGTCTCTTTCAGCTAATTGAGCACCTTAATGTAAACCTACAAGAGGTACGAGAGAATTTCGTATATGTATTTGAAGTCTTGACGCTGCTAAATCTTTTGTTTGTAATTGGCATGCCATGTTGGAAGACATAATAGAGAAACTGTCTATCCATGCGTCCTTTACTTAAGAAAACTAAACTCTTCTCTGAAGTTATGTGGTATAGATTTTTCCTAAAGGAAGCCAACCAATTGAAAGATCAAGCTATGCATTAACTCATCACACTTTAAATAAGTAAATAAATAAATAACTCACCTAGTTCATTGTTTGGCTGGTTTATTGGATGTGAGATACTTCATACTGTCCTAACACAGAGTTTATTACCTAAGTAAGAGAAGGTACATATGGTTAGGTTTCAAGAGATATTCTAGTTGTTTCCTATGGTGATATTTGAACTCTACAATCAAATTTAGATGCATTTAATTTGGTAAGATAGACAATTGGTTAAATGTTTGGTGTCAAAGTAAGAAATACATAGTGAATTGATGGACAGGAATGTTCTTAAAGTGGTCTATACAGATTGACCCTAAAATCAACCTCACCTTTATATCAACTTCGTCTTTGAAAAGATTGCAGTCCCAAGGACTTTGATTATTTTTCTTCATGACCTCTCTGGGTACCTGATAATAGGAATAGACACATGAAAAAAAAAACTGATAATGTTACTCTGGTGTAATCACAACTACTTCTGCTCTATTAAAACTACCATGCAGTATGACCACTTTTACAGTCATTTGTTAACTTTCTCTTTTATCATCATCAAAGTTGTACTGCACATACTCAAAACTGACAGTTACAATAGAGTAGCCCATATATTCTCTGAGATCAAGACAGAAACATTACTCATCAAACTCTAATCTAGTGTCACAGAGGAGAAATACAACTAGCCAGTGAGACTCTCACTGCTATCTGGTTCACAGAAACAGATAGAGGAACTTCTCATCTATTATTGAAGCATTGCAGAAATTGTGGTGCAGTGTATGTGCCTACACTATAAAGTAGCTAGGCTTGCACTTTTTATGTGTGTTTGGCCATATAATTCATCTGGGCCTAGTATCAACTCAGGACATGGATATATTTTTTAAAGTAATTGAGTAATGTATATCTTTAAAAGCAATCTCGTTAGAGCTTTAGGACATTTCTAACACAGCAATCAAATGTAGAGATCTTAATACATTTCTATGACTATGAATGTAAATAATATGTTATTTAATATTTTTCACATGAAAAGAAAATACCCAGAATGAAAATATACCAATAACCCTGAGTAAATTAATCTAACAACAATGAATGTTTTGTGGTGCATATTTGGCAAAGTCTTCAAATTTGTCAGACCTTTATAAATCATTTTCTTATGTAGAGTCATTGCTATGTTTTGTAATAAATTTTGAAAACTGGCTTTATGGAATAAAATAAAAAGCAAATTTATTAACTTCTTTGTAAAAGCTTTTAAATGGTTTCAGTAACTATTTAAAAACAAAAATAAATAACCTTTGAGATTGCTATATCATTGAGATTATTTTAAAAGTTTCTTGAAAGTACTTATACCTTATTTGGTATTATAAAGAGGTTTCTATAAAAATTTACTTGTATTTTGTGTCCCAAATAATTCAACAACATATTTATTCATTCTGCAAACAAGCGATAGCTGTTCCCTAAAGCAATATTTATTAGAAACCTTAGGAAACCTGAGCAAAATATTGACTGAAGACAAATACATTTATAATCAATGAAAGATAAAAAAGTTAACTTTTTACAAGATGGACTAAAGATTTAAATGTAAGACCTCAAACTATAAAAATCTGAGAAGAAAACTGAGTAAATACCCTTCTCGGTGTGAGCTATGGCAAAAAAAAAAAAAAAAAAAATTATGGCTAAGAACCCAAAAGCAATTGCAACAAAAACAAAAATTGACAAGTGAGCCTAATTCAACTAAAGAGCTTCAGCATAGCAAAAAGAATTATCAACAGAATAAACAGGCAACCTACAGAACGGGAGAAAATGTTTCCAAGCTATACATCCAACAAAGGTCTAATAGTCAGAGCCTAAAAGGAACTTAAATCAACAAGCAAAAAACAATCAAATTAAAACGTGGTCAAAGGACATGAACAGACACTTCTCAAAATAAGACATGCAGGTGGCCAACAAACATATGAAAAAATGCTCATGAACACTAATCATCAGAGAAATACAAATCAAAACCAAAATAGAATACCATCTCACACCGGTCAGAATGGCTATTACCAAAAAGTCAAAAAATAACAGATGCTGGCAAAACTGCAGAGAAAAGGGAATGCTTACACACTGTTTGTGGGAATGCAAATTGGTTCAACCACTGTGGAAAGCAGTTTGGAGATTCCTCAAAGATTTGAAAACAGAACTATCACTCGATACAGCAATCCCATTACTGGATATATACTCAAAGGAAAATAAATCTCTCAACCAAAAACAAACATTCACTCATATGTCTTTTTCAGTGCTATTCACAATAGCAAAGACGCAGAATCAACATAGGGACCCAACAATGGTGGACTGGATTTTAAAAATGTAGTACATATACACCATGAAATACTATGTAGCCGTACAAAGTACAAAGAATGAAATAATCTATTTTGCAGCAACATGGAGGCAGCTGGAGGCCATCATCTTAAGAAAATTAACTCAGGAACAGAAAATTAAATGCTATATGTTCTCACATATAAATGGAAGCTAAACATTGAGTACACGTGGACATAAAGATGGGAGCAATAGAAACTAAGGACTACTAGATGGGGGAAGGAGGGAGGGTAATGGGCTGAAAAACAACCTATTGGGTGCTATCTGTGTGGGATCATGTGTACCCCAAACTTCAGCATCACACAGTATACCCATGTAACAAATCTGTCCATGTACCCTCTAAATCCAAAATAAAAGTGGGGTAAAAAGGGTTAACTTTTCACAGATTATCTTCGAAATGACCACTAATGGATATACTTCCACACACAGAAAAATAAACCCAGAAAGAGGAAATTGGATGAAAGAAGAAATGACGAAAAAGAAAATGGTTAAATCTAAACATGTTGTGAGGCTGGCATGGTGTCTCACGCCTGTAATCCCAGCAATTTGGGAGGCCAAGGTGGGAGGATCTCTTGAGGCCAGGAGTTTCAGTCCAGTCTGGCCAACATGGTGAAACCCTGTCTATACTAAAAATACAAAAATTAGCTGGGTGTGGTGGTGTGTGCCTGTAGTCCCAGTTACTTGGGAGGCTGAGGCAGCAGACTCACGTGAATCCAGGAAGTGGAGGGTACAGTGAGCCAAGATTGCACCACTGCACTCCAGCCTGGGCGACAGAGCGAGACTCTGTCTCAAAAATAAATAAATAAATAAATAAATAAATAAATAAATAAATAAGTAAATTTAAACATGTGAGATTTAAAAATATTACAGTAAAGTTTGGAATTGTTTAAAAGCAAAACTTAATGAAAAGACTAGGAAAAATAGAGGGATGAATGGTAGACAATATTTGAATAAATTCTGTCATGTAAAGGATGAGAAAAATCATGGGCCCACTCTAAATTTGTGAATTAAATAGAAAATTAATATGGATGTTTAACGTTAAGGACCTCCATTAAAACGGAATAATAGAATGCAGGAAGAAAATTAATATGAAACCAAAGCATGACAATTTTTTAAAATAGTAAAATAAATACATATATTATAAAATGAGAATTATAAATTGATTAAATTCATTCATTAGAAGACATTAAGAAACTAGAGTCTTGAAAATTAGATGTGCGTGGCTTATTAAGAGAAACCCCAAAAGCAAACTGACAGATACATTTGAATCATCAGGGATGGAAGGCAATATGTATCTGACAAACTAAACAAATAGAAGATAATAGGATAATATGTAATATTAGATAAAATACAATTTCACAAGCCAAGAATCCATAATAATAAAACTAATGATAACTATAATATAATAAGAGCCAACATTTATGATAAATACATGGCAATTATAAACTTGTACAAAGCTAAGAGCTTATCTTCAAAATATATAACATGAAATAGCATTAAAAAAGTATAATAAGAAACAAAAAATATAAAAAAATGAAATTTTAAATGTGTTACCCTATTTGAAGGTTTTAAGAAAGTTTTCTTAGAATATAATATATTGTACATAAATAAGCATAAATATAGGTAATTTGTGCCCCATTAATTTCTCCTGTAGCCATTTGAAGAGAACCATACAGCTAATAAAGAGAGGATAAATATTCTAGTCTCGTGGCACATTTGACACAAATAAGTGTAATTTCAGAAATGGAAGCTTTAACAGATTAATAGATTTTGCATTTAATAGATTCCAGATAATTAATTGAGACATTTTTACTGGTTGAAAAGAAGGTTAAGAATTATATAAAACATGTAAGTTCTATTCATATAATAAAAGGCTACTCAGAAGTTAAAGTGAGTAAACTCAATTAGTCTATATTATCATAACTAGATCTAAAAAATAAAATGTTGAGACATAAAAGTGAGTTGTAGAATATTTGTACAATATAATTCTATTCATGATTCTTTTGGGCACTCTAAAAGTGTACAAATACAAAAAATACAGAGTGGAAAAAAACAGTTTACACTTTAAATATATGGTAGTAGCTTCTGTGGGGAGGGAAATGGAATTAAAAATAGATGATACCACTGTCTTTTATGGGTGATGTTTGATGTATTTCACAACTCAACCTCATAATTTAAGAGGGGGTGGGAAGAAGAAGAGGGAGAGGAAGAGTGTGAGAGGGAAAGAGAAAGAGTGAAAGAAGGAGGGAAGGGGGACTGGAGAGAAGGAGGAGGAGGAGAGAGAAATTGATTGGAGAGAGGTTTTGAACCAAAATCTGTGTGATGGATCCTTGTACAAAATCTGTGTGGTGGGTCCTTGTGTATTTGTCATTACTCCATCTAGTTCTGTATTTTTTACATTTATCAGAACACATTTAAAAATCAACAAATCACTTGAATAAAACTCTAAATATTTTAAATGCATACTTTATATTAGGTTGGCACAAACATAATTGCGATTTTTGCATTGTTGGAATTTGCCGTTTGATACTGGAATACATTATTAAATAAACGTGGTTATGTTATACATCATTTTAATGAGCATTTCTCACTGTATTTATTTTTTTGCTAATGACTTATTTGCTGTATATTTTATGTTTATTTTAGACTATGAAAATGATGTTAGACAAAAAGCAAATTTGAGTGATTTTCTTACTCAAGTTCAAAATGAGTCATAAAGTAGTGGAGACAACTCCCAACATCAACAACACATTTGGCCCAGGAACTGCTAAAGAATGTACAGTGCAATGGTGGTTCAAGATGTTTTGCAGAGGAGACGAGAGCGTTGAAGATGAAGGGTGTAGTGGCCGGCCATCAGAAGTTGACAATGATCAATTGAGAGCAATCGTCAAAGCTGATCTTCTTACAGCTACATGAGAAGTTGCCGAAGAACTCAAGGTCGAACATTCTATGGTCGTTCAGCATTTGAGGCAAATTGGAAAGGTGAAAAAGCTGGATAAGTGGGTGCCTCATGAGCCAAGAGAAAACAAAGAAGAAAATCATTGTTTTGAACAATGTTTCTCTTATTCTACACAACAATGAACCATTTCTCGATTGGATTGTGACCTGTGACAAAAAGCGGATGTTATACAACTACTGGCAATGACCAGCTCAGTGGTTGGATGGAGAAGAAGCTCCAAAGTACTTCCCAAAGCCAAACTTGCGCCAAAAAAAGTCATGGTCACTGTTTGGTGATATGCTGCTGGTATGACCCACTACAGCTTTCTGAATCCCAGTAAAACCATTACAACGGAGAAGCATGCTCAGCACACCAATGAGATGCACCGAAAACTTCAAGGCCTGTAGCCAGCATTGGTCAATAGAAAGGGCCCGGTTCTTCTTTACTACAATGGCCAACCACACATGGCACAACCAATGCTTCATAAGTTGAATAAATTGGGCTATAAACTTTTACCTCTTCTGCCATATTTGCCTGACCTCTCGAGAGGCCAACCAACTACCACTTCTTCAAGCATCTCGACTATTATTGCAGGGAAAACGCTTCCACAACCAGCAGAATGCAGAAAATGCTTTCCAAGACTTTATCTAAAGTCCCAAAACATGGATTTTTACAGTACAGGAATAAACAAACTTATTTCTTGTTTGCAAAAATGTGAGCCCAGTTGTAATGATTTAAAATTCATGGTCCAAAACCACAATTACTTTTACACCAAACTAATAAATTTTTACAAGTCAAAGAACAGTGGAAAGAAGTTAGAAGACTTGATTTTCAGTGCAATCTCTACCACTAATAAGCTAGTGCAAGTCACCATTGCTGAAACCTATGTCCTTCATTTGTAAAATGAATGTATAAATAAGAACGTTCTACCTACTTCACAAGCGAATGTGTGAGAGCATTTTGGAACAAAGAAAATGCTTTCCAAATGTAAAGGGTATTTTTTTTCCTAATGAGTACTAATTACAACTCCCGTGCATTTAATACCTACAATATTCCAGGCACATTTAAAACACTGTTAATACTAAAAATAATAAAAAGAAAAATTAACTATTATTATTCCCATTTTAAAGAGGAGAAAATTGAGGCTCAGTGATAAATTCATGCAAAGTTACAAGGATGATTCTGAACTTTTCTAACTATAAATTATACTTCTTTTTTTGGTTAAAACATCATTTATAGCATATAGAATAATTTTGGGGGTGCAGAAAAGTGACAACCTAAAGGGCTTTTCTCATATCTAGAGCTTGTAAAGTTTGTTAGTAATTGTGTAATAAGTCCTTTTTCTGAGCTAAATCCTTGAATCACATTTTCTAATAGAAAGTCTCATTTGAGAAGAAAGGTTGCCAGATGCCTTGATTTGGGTCTCTGGGAAGGATCTCTCCTGACTACAGAGCTGTACGTTTCGGTACAGTAATTTTTATATTTCAAAGTCCTTAATGATATGTAGCCTTCTGCTAGTAACTGAAGTGGCGGTCTGTCACCCTGCTGCTTCTGCTCACTGTCTGCCTGACAACTAGGATAGAAAAGAGCTATCTGCTGTGCCACTTAAGCTCCCAGAAGTCCACAACTATGCTACCTAATCTGAATGCCATGCTTCAGTAACTTCTTAAGAGGATTCTTCTGCCCACTCAGCTTATGTTCCCTAAATAAATGGCAGCTGCTTGGGAGGCCAACTATCATCAGTTCTCCATGCAGGGCCCTCTCAGTGGACTTACTCTGCAGCATATATGGATCCAGGAATGATAGGTGCCTACCTTACTGATGCTTATGCCATCACACAATTCAAAGATGAGTCACTGACACCACTTGTGGAAGTATTGACAACCATCACATTAGCCTGCCTGAGTTTTTCACACCATCAGAAGATACCTTTATAGAATCAGTATAGTGAGTATTTGAGGAGTAATGTGCACAATTTATTTTGTGATAGCGAAGGAAATCAAAGGTTCAGAAGAACTTTGCTTCAATATTAATTTTAAAATTCATTGTCATTATTAATTTCAGTGGCTTTCCAAACATATATTCATAAAAGCATTTCCATCATTCTAGTTAGAAATTACTTTGGGATTCAGAGATCTTTATTCCATTAGCTTAGATTTTGTGATCATTAGTGGCAAAAGTGAACTAACCAGATGTACTAATCCCAATACTATATTTTCAATTTCTGGTTCAGTGGAGGTTTCTGGCAGCTGTTTTTATGGACAAGGCTAAAATTCTCCAAAGACATGCTATTTATATTTAGTATAATGTATATATGTTTAGATACCCTATGAATAAGTATATGCATGTTTTATTACTGTTTTAAACATATTAAATGTTAAAATCTATGTAATGAAAGATTTATAATATGCACTGATATTCACATTTGGCCTTGAATACCTTGTTTTAGAATTACACTAATTTGAGATATCAATATTTCAGAATGATTGACTATTATACTAGTGGAAAAGACTAGTTTATAGTGAGATGCTGATGTTTCATAATTTTGTTCTTGCATATCTCTAAATATATATTTACATGATTGCTTTAAATAGTTTCTCTTTGCATTATGCTTTGAAATGGAATTTTTATGGTCTCCAAAAATGTATATGACTGTATCATCAGTTTATATATTCTAACTATATGTAGAATTTTAAATGAAGACCTACCTTTTTATGGATAGATAAAAATAGCAAGAATTCTTATTTTCAGGCTCATTTTAATAATGCCCAATTCCAGGTAATTTTAAGGTGAGATAAATGTTAAAGCATTAAAAATTTAATACAGTTCAAAAATAGAAATAAGGTGTGGGTAGGGTGTTATTCTCAAAGTCTCAGAGTTAGAAGGTTGTAAAAAATAAGATAATAGGAAATTGTTTTAGAACAGAGTAAATCTTCCTATTCTTTTTATCATATGTCAGTTTGGAATTTTTTATTGATACACAATATCTGTACATATATATGGGGCACATGTGACATTTTGTTACATGCATAGAATGTGTAATGATTAACTCCGGGTATTTAGGGTATCCATTACCATATGCATTATCATTTCTATGTTTTGGGAACATTTCAAGTCCTACCTACTATCTATTTTGAAATATACAATACATTGCTAACTAGTCACTCTACTTTGCTATCAAACATTAGAACTTACTCATTCTGTGTAATTGCATGTTTGTACCAACTAACCAACTTCTCTTCATCCCCCTCTCCACACCCACACACCCTTCTTAGCCTCTGGTATCCATCATTCTACTCTCTAATCTTCATGAGATCAACCTTTTAAACTCCCACATGTGAGTGAGAATATGTGATATTTGTCTTTCTGTGCCTGACTTATGTCACTTAACATAATGACCTCCAGTTTCATCTATATTGCTACAAATGACATGATTTCAATCTTTTTATGTCTGAATAGTATTCCATTGTGGATATGTATCATATTTTCTTTATCCATTCATCTGTTGATGAATACTTAGGTTGATCCATATCTTTGCTACTGTGAATAGTGCTGCAATAAACGTGGCATTGCAGGTATCCCATTGATATACTGTTTTCTTTTCCTTTGAATAAATTCCATCAGTAAGATTGCTGGATAATATGGTAGTTCTATTTTTAGTTTTTTGAGGAGTCTCCACACTGTTTTCTGTAATGGCTGTACTAATTTACAAATGGCTAAGATCTCAAAAGCACATACAAGGAAAACAAAAATAGACAAATGGGATTATATTAAACTAAAAAGCTTCTGCACAGCAAAGGAAACATCAACAAAATGAAGACACAACCTGTTGAATGAGAGAAAATTCGCAAACTATTCATTAGACAAGGGACTAGTATCTAGAATATACAAGGAAATCAAACAACTCAATAGTAAAAATACTCAAGTAATTCAATTAAAAAGTAGGCAAAGGACAGGAATAGCCATTTCTCAAAAGTAGATATATAAATGGCCAACAGGTGTATGTAAACATGCACAGCATCACTAATCATATGCAAATCAAAACCACAATGAGATTTCATCTTACTCCTGTTAGAATACCTATTATTAAGAAAGCAAAAAATAGCCGGGCACGGTGGCTCACGCCTGTAATCCCAGCACTTTGGGAGGCCAAGGCAGGCAGATCAAGAGGTCAACAGATGGAGACCAACCTGGCTAACACGGTGAAACCCTGTCTCTACTAAAAATACAAAAAATTAGCCAGGCGTGGTGGCAGGCGCCTGTAGTCCCAGCTACTCGGGAGTCTGAGGCAGGAGAATGGCGTGAACCCGGGAGGCGGAGCTTGCAGTGAGCAGAGATTGTGCCACTGCATTCCAGGCTGGGAGACAGAGCGAGACTCCATCTCAAAAAAAAAAAAAAAAAAAAAAAAAATTAGCTGGGCGTGGTGGCATGCACCTGTAGTCCCAGCTACTCGGGAGGCTGAGGCAGGAGAACTGCTTGAACCTGCAAGGCAGAGGTTGCAGTGAGCCAAGATCACGCCAATGCACTCCAGCCTGGCAACAGAGCAAGACTCAGACTTGAAAAAAAAAAAAAAAAAGAAAGAAAGCAAAAAATAACAGATGCTAGTGAGGATGTGGAGAAAAGGAAACTCTTATACACTGTTGGTGAGAATGTAAATTAGTACAGCCATTATGGAAAATAGTGTGGCGCTTCCTCAGAAGTCTGAAAATAAAAATACCATATGATCCAGGAATTCCACTACTGGGTATTTATCCAAAGGAAAAAAAATTAGTATATCAAAGGGATACCTTCATCCCTATGTTTACTGCGTCACTATTCACAATAGCAAAGATACAGAATCAACCTAAGTGTCCATCAATGGATGAATGGGTAAAGAAAATGTTGTATATATACACAAGGGAATACAATTTAGTCATAAAAAGAATGAAATTACGCCATTTGCAGCAACTTAGAGGAACTGGAGGTCATTATGTTAAGTAAAATATGCCAGACACAGAAAGACAAATATTAAATATTCTCACTCATGTGGGAGCTAAAAATGCTGATCTCATGGAGATAGAGAATAGAACAAAGACTGAGCAGGGTGTATGGGTGGGAGCGGGGAAGAAGAAAGTTTGGTTAATGGGTACAAACATACTGTTAGATAGAAGAAATAAATTCTAATGTTCAATAGCAGAGTAGGGTAGCAACAATGTATTGTATCTGTCAAAGTAGCTAGCAGGGAGAACTTGAAATGTTCCAACATATAGACGTGATAAATACTTGAGGTAATAGGTAACCCAAGTACCCTGAATTGATCATTACACATTTATGTGTGTAGCAAAATATCCCATGTATCCCATAAATATATAAAATATTATGTATCAAAAGTACTCAGAAACAGGAAAAAACTATGCACCAATGACTACATTTTAGCCCTTACATCCTTGATTTCTTCCCTAAACTCCAATTGTGTAGCTGACATCACTTGACTACTAGGCATTTCAATCTGAACATGTCTAAAACCAAACTTCTAATTTACCACTGACCAAACCTAATCCATATTACTTGCCATCAGAGTAAATGACACCTCCATTCCACCAGCTGTTTTAGTGCAAAAAAGCTTGGAATGATTTTTTTACTCCTCTCTCACTCACATTTTACATCAAATCCAGGAGTAAATTGTGTTGACCTTAACTTTAAAATATACCAGAGATTTGAACACATGCTGTCTTCACTGCACAAAGCCACTATCATCTCTTCCTTTGACTATAAATAGTACCTCCTAATTAGTCTACCTGCTTTCACATTTTTAAAACAACTTTATTGAATTAATTGTACATATCATAAAATTCATAAAATGTTAAGTGTACAATTCAATGATTTTATTAACTTTACTGAGTGGTGCAACCATAATAATACATCAATCTGAGAACTTTTTCATTCTTTCAATGTTTTTCATGTTCCTTGTTCTTTATGCTCCCTGTTTCTACCCCCAGCCAAGGCAACTACTAGTCTACTTTCTGTCTCTGGACATTTCTTATAAACAGGAATTGTACAATATGTATTCATTTGCACCTGGCTTCATTTACTTAGTATATTTTTGAGGGTCATCGCTGAAATTATGTGTGTATTTTTTCCTTTCTATTGCTGTAGAGTATTCCATTGCATTGGCATACTACATTTGGTCGATCCATTTAAAAATTAAACACTTCAGTTGTTTCCAGTTTGGGACTATTATAAATAATTCTGCTATGAACTTGGACATGCAAGTCCAAGCAGAGTTGCTGGGTCATGTGGTAGTTGCATCTTTTACTTTTTGAGAAACTGCCAAACTCTTCTCCAAAGTGGCTGCACCATTTTACATTTCCACCAGTGATCTTTCTCTATTTTCTTTCTTCTTTCTTTCTTTTCTTTCTTTCTTTCTTTCTTTCTTTCTTTCTTTCTTTCTTTCTTTCTTTCTTTCTTTCTTTCTTTTTCTTTCTTTCTTTCTTCTTTCTTTCTTTTTTTCTTTCTCTCTCTTTTTCTTTCTTCTTTTTTTTTTTTGATGGAGTCTCACTCTGTCGACCAGGCTCGATCTTGCAGTGCAGTGGCATGATCTTGGCTCACTGCAACCTCCGCCTCCCGGGTTCAAGTGATTCTCCTGCCTCGGCCTCCTGAGTACCTGAGGCTACAGGCATGCCCCACCACGCCTGGTTAATTTTTGTATTTTTTTAGTAGATACAGGGTTTCACCATGTTGCCCAGGCTGGTATCAAACTTCTGCGCTCAGGCGATCCACTCGCCTCAGCCTCCGAAAGTGCTGTGATTACAGGTGTGAGCCACCGCGCCCGGCCCTCTATATCCTTTCTTATCCATACTAAGAAGTGAATGTATTGTCCACTTCCCCACTCCAATCCAGACTAGCCATTCTAGTGTGTGTGAAATGGTATCTCATTGTAGTTTTAATTTGTGTCTTCCTAATGACTAATAATGTTTAATATCTTTCCATGTGCTTATTAGCCAGTAATATATCTTATTGGGTGAAATGTTCATATCTTTTGCCCATGTTTTGATTAGATTGTCTTCTTACTGTTGAGGTGTTAGTTTTTTTTATGAATTCAGTACACAAATCCTATATTTGATGTGCATTTGCAAATATTTTCTTCCAGTTTATTGTATGTCTTTTCATTTTTTTAATGGTGTCTTTAGAAGTACTAGAAAGTCTTTTGAATCTTAATGAGGTCCAATTTATCAACATTTTAGAGCCATCCTTTCGGTGTTATGTCTAAGAAATCTTTGCTCTGTACAAGGTCTAAAAATATTATCCTTTATTTCTTCTAAAAGTTATAGAGATTTAGCTCAAATTTAAGTCTATCATCCATTTTGAATTGATTTTTCTCTATATTGTGAGGGTCCCTGCTTCCATAATTATTCACCACATTCTATTGAGAAGTGAAGCCAGCTGGGCTTCCGGGTCAGGTGGAGACTTGGAGAACTTTTCTGTCTAGCTAAAGGATTGTAAACACACCAATCAGCGCTCTGTATCTAGCTAAAGGTTTGTAAACACACCAATCAGCACTCTGTAAAAACACACCAATCAGCACTCTGTGTCTAGCTAACAGTTTGTAAACACACCAATCAGCACTCTGGAAAAACGCACCAATCAGTGCTCTGTGTCTAGCTAAAGGTTTGCAAATGCACCAATCAGCACTCTGTAAAAACAGACCAATCAGCACTCTGTAAAATGGACCAATCAGCATGACATGGACAGGGCCAAATAAGGGAATAAAAGCTGGCCACCTGAGCCAGCAGCAGCAACCTGCTCAGGTCCCCTTCCACGGTGTGGAAGCTTTGTTCTTTCGCTCTTCACAATAAATCTTGCTGCTGCTCACTCTTTGGGTCTGCACTACCTTTATGAGCTGTAACACTCACCACAAGGGTCTGCGGCTTCATTCCTGAAGTCAGTGAGACCGTGAACCCACCAGGAGGAAAGAATGAACTCCAGACACACCATCTTTAAGAGCTGTAACACTCACTGTGAAGGTCTGTGGCTTCACTCCTGAAGTCAGCGAGACCACGAACCCACCGGTAGGAAGAAACTCCAGACACATTTGAACATCTGAAGGAACAAACTCCAGACACACCATCTTTAAGAACTGTAACACTCACCGTGAGAGTCTGCGGCTTCATTCTTGAAGTCAGCGAGACCAAGAACCCACCAGAAGAAACCAATTCCCGACACACTATGATCAACATTTGGTAGAGTGGCCATTTAAGATATTAAATCAGATCATATTACTCCTGTTAAGACCCTTTAGTGGCTTTCCATTTCATTCTACAATATTCAAAGTCCTAAGATGTCCTAAATATCCTACCTTTTTTTTTTCTTTTTTTTTTTTCTTCTGAGATGGAGTCTCGCTCTGTCGCCCAGGCTGGAGTGCAGTGGCTCACTGCAAGCTCGGCCTCCCAGGTTCACGCCATTCTCCTGCCTTAGCCTTCCGAGTAGCTGGGACTACAGGTGCCCGCCACCACCCCCGGCTAATTTTTTGTATTTTTAGTAGAGACAGGGTTTCATCGTGTTAGCCAGGATGGTCTCCATCTCCTGACCTCGTGATCCGCCCGCCTTGGCCTCCCAAAGTGCTGGGATTACAGGCATGAGCCACCGTGCCTGGGCAATACCCTACCTTTTTATGTCATCTCCTGCTTGTTTCTAAACTGCATAGCTCTAGAATTACAGGTTTCTTTGCTGTTTCTGAAAGAATCCAAGAACATCTCCACCAGAAGATTTATCTTTTTTTTTTTTTTCTGAGACAGAGTCTTGCTCTGTCACCCAGGCTGGAGTGCAGTGGCAGGATCTCTGCTCACTGCAACTTCCACCTCCAGGGTTCAAGTGATTCTCCTGCCTCAGCCTCCTGAGTAGCTGGGATTACAGGTGCGCCATCACGCCCAGCTAATTTTTGTATTTTTAGTAGAAACAGCGCTTCACCATGTTAAGCTGGTCTTGAACTCCTGACCTCGTGATCTGCCTGCCTCGGCCTCCCAAAGTGCTGGGATTACACGAGTGAGCCACCACGCCTGGCCTCCACTAGAAGATTTCTAAACATGCTGCTTCCTTTGCCAGGAATGTTCTGTCACTTCCTCATAGCTGTCTTCCATGACCACACTTCATAAACTAGTGTCTCATGTTATTCTCTCTATCCCCTTATGCTGTTGTATTCCTTTGTGGCCTTCAGCATCTGCAAACTCAACATAGATATATTTACTTATGGCTGTTTGTTTTATGTATTGTCCACCTCCCCACTACAATGAAAGCTCTGTAAGATCAGAGACACTTTTCTTTTGTTCAGTGTTCTATCTTCATTATCAAGAAGAGTACCTAACACATAGTAAGAGCTCATTGAATTATTGTGGATTAAAAAAACAATTAACTCATGGTTTATATCTTTGCTTCCAAGAAACGTCCAGGATGGGTATATGAATTCAAGTATGCTTTTACTATTGAATAAAATGAGAGTGAAATAATGAGACAGTCCTTATTTTTAAAGATAAATATTTCATTAGACTATGTAAAATGTAATAAATGATTGCCTGAAAGGTTTTACAAAAAGAAAATCTCCTACCAAACTAGTTGAGAATCATATGGATTGCAATTTTGAATTATTTAATAAAGTATTTAAAGTTCTTGTTTAGAAATTGGCAAAAATATTTCAAAATAATTGATATGAAAATGTCGAGTGTATTAAAAATGGGGGATGTGCACATATTAATTCTTAGATCATGCAATCCTTATCTGACTGTCACATAAATAAATAATCTCTTCCTTTCTCTGCCCATTTATAGTAATTTATTTGTGCCTACTTTAGTGAGAGTTATCATTTGTTTATCAATCTCTACTTGAATTAAAGCCATCAATTCCATTTTGCTTTAAGTCTATATGAATGGATTATAAACTACTAGTGAGCAAGATCCATACTTATCTATCTTTGCATTTTCCAGAAATCCCTTCCATGAAGTTCACACATACATTTTTGTTAAATAAATAGGAAGAATCTTGGTCAATGTGACAAAACTTGAAAAAGTCATGTTGCCAGGTTAGATTGACTGAAAAATATGTAATAAGATGCTGACTTGTGTTTATAAACTCGAAAAGCATGAGATATCTCTGAAATATTTGAATTAGACATATAAAAATATAACAGTGCTTTCTGGGTCCTAGTACTCAGAAATGATACTTTATTTTTACCTTAATGTAACCATTGTTGCTTTAGGGATATATATGAACTGAAACAAAAGTGCTTATATATGTGTATATATGCTTATGTGTCTATAATGGCGGTCTGATAATATAGAATGTTAATTTTATACAGGTGAATCCTGTATTTTACAACCATGAAGATATTGAGGGGAGAATGAAGGGAAACTTACTTATAGTGCTCAACCAATAAATTATGATGCTAGCATTTTAATACACACGATCCGAGTCCAGATTATATGTCCCTAAGCACAAAAACACTTACTCTTTCTCTGTGAGGAGCATTCTTCCCATAATCCCTGTGTCTCAGTTTAATCATCTATGAGACAGGTATATTCATTTCATCTACCTCATAAAGGTGTTCAGAACTTAGCCCATGTCTGGCATATAGTAATTGGTATTACCACTTTATATTTGAAAGCATATTGCTTTTATAATGGAAATAAAAACAATAGAGTGTGGGCAAAATAAAATTTAACATAAGAAAATTAAGTTGTTTTAGTTATAAGCCTTAAAAAAGTAAAGAACATCAAGGGAAATTAGGAAATTTATCCCATTCTTGACTCAATGCCCACGTGATGCTCAAATTAGAGGTGAAAACACAGGTAGAAAAGATCTGGGGATAATTACACTTGATAGTGGGATAGAATTCATTATAATTTTAGTGTTATTTTATGTCAGGTATAACCCAATATTATTTTGTTATTTTTTATTTAAAAAATTATTATTATTTCAATAGTTTTTTTTGGAAGAGGAGATGTTTCATTACATGGATAAGTTCCTTAGGCGTGATTTCTGAGATTTTGGTGCACCCATCACCCAAGCAGTGTACACTGTACCCAATGTGTAGTCTTATCCCTCACCTGCCTCCCACCCTTCCTTCCATGTCCCCAGAGCCCATGATATCATTCTTATGCCTTTGCATCCTCATAGCTTAGCTCCCACTTATAAGTGAGAACAAAGAATGTTTGGTTTTCCATTCCCGAGTTACTTCACTTAGAATAATGGTCTCCAGCTCCATCCAGGTTGCTGTGAATGCCATTATTTTGTTCCCTTTTATGGCTAAGTAGCATTCCATGGTGTGTGTGTATATATATATATATATATATATATATATACACACATACACATATACGTATATACATATATATACACATATACGTATATATACACATATATACACATATACGTATATATATACACACACATACATATATATGTATATATATACACACACATATACACATATATACGTATACGTGTGTACACACGTATATACGTATACGTGTATACACGTGTGTATACGTGTATACGTGTATACACGTGTGTATACGTGTATATGTGTATATACGTATATATATGTATATGTGTATGTATACGTATACGTATATATATACACCACATTTTCTTTATCCAGTTGTTGGTTGATAGGCATATAGGCTGGTTCCATATTTTTGCAATTGCAAATTGCACTGCTATAAGCATGTGTCTTCCAGTGCCTTTTTCATGTAATGACTTCTTTTCCTCTGGGTAGATACTCAGTAGTAGGATTGCTGGATCAAATGGTAGTTCTCTTTTAGTTCTTTAAGGAACCTCCATACTGTTTTCCTTAGTGGTTGTACTAGTTTGCTTTTCCACCAGAAGTGTAAAAGTGTTCCTTTTCACCATATCCCTGCCAACATCTATTATTTTTTGATTTTTTAAATTATGGCCCTTCTTTCAGGAGTAAGGTGGTATTGCATTGTGGTTTTGATTTGCATTTCCCTGATAATTAGTGATGTTGGGCATTTTTTCATATGTTTGTTCACCATTTGTATATATTCTTTTGAGAATTTTCTATTCATGTCCTTAGTTCACTTTTTGATGGGATTATTTGTTTCTTTCCTTGTTGATTTGTTTGAGTTCCTTGTAGATCCTGGATATTAGTCCCTTGTCAGATGCATAGTTTGTGAAAATATTCTCCCACTCTGTGGGTTTTCTGTTTGCTGTGCTGATTATTTATTTTTGCTGTGCAGAAGCTTTTTAGTTTAAGTCCCATGTATTTATTTTTATTTTTGTTGCATTTGCTTTTGGGTTCTTGGTCATAAATTATTTGCCTAAGCCAATGTCTAGAAAAGTTTTTCCAATGTTGCCTTCTAGAATTTTTATGGTTTCAGGTCTTAGATTTAAGTATTTCATTCATCTTGAGTTGATTTTTGTATAAGGTGAGAGATGAGGATCCAGTTTCATTCTTCTACATGTGGCTTGCCAATTATCCCAGCACCATTTGTTGAATAAGGTGTCCTTTCCACCACTTTATGTTTTTGTTTGTTTTGTCAAAGGTCAGTTGGCTGTAAGTATTTGGCTTTATTTCTGGGTTCTCTTTTCTGTTCCATTGGTCTACATGCCTGTTTTTACACCAGTACTATGCTGTTTTGGTAACTATAGCCTATGAAGCCAGTATGACCCTAATACCAAAAGCAGTAAAGGACATAACAAAAAAAGAAAACTACAGACCAATATCCCTGATGAGCATAGATGCAAAAATCCTAAACAAAATACTAGCTAATGAATCCAACAGCATATCAAAAAGATAATACATCATGATCAAGTGGGTTTCATACCAGAAATGCAGGGTTGGTTTAACATACACAAGTCAATAAATGTGCTACAGCACATTAACAGAATTAAAAACAAAAACCATATGATCATCTCAATAGATATATAGAAAAAGCATTTGATAAAAGCCAGCATCCCTTTATGATTAAAACCATAAGCAAAATTGGCCTAGAGGGGACATACCTTAAGGTAATAAAAGCCATCTATGACAAACCCACAGCCAATATTATACTGAATGGGGAAATGTTGAAAGCATTTCCCCAGAGAACTGGAACAAGACAAGGATGCCCACTTTCACCACTTCTATTCAACATAGTACTGGAAGTCCTAGCCAGAGCAATCAGACAAGAGAAAGCAATAAAGGACATCCAAATTGGTAAACAGGAAGTCAAACTGTCGCTGTTCGCTGATGATATGGCCATATACCTAGAAAATCCTAAAGACTCATCCAAAAAGCACCTAGATCTGATAAATGAATTCAGTAAAGTTTCAGGATAGAAAATCAATGTGTACAAATCAGTACCTCTGCTATACACCAACAGCAACCAAGCTGAGAATCAAATCAAGATCTCAACCCTTTTTACAACAGCTGCAAAAGGAAAAACAAAAAACAAAACAAAACAAAAAACTTAGGAATATACCTAACCAAAGAAGTGAAAGATCTCTACAAGGAAAATTACAAAACACTGCTCAAAGAAATCATAGATGACACAAACGGAAACACATCCCATGCTCGTGGATGTGTAGAATTAATATTGTGAAAATGACCATACTGCCAAAAGCAATCTATAATTTCACTGAAATACCCATCAAAATACCATCATCATTCTTCACTAAACTAGAAAAACAATCCTAACAGTCATATGGAACAAAAAAAGAGCCTGCATAGCCAAAGCAAGATAAGCAAAAAGAACAAATCTGGAGGCATCATATTACCTGACTTCAAACTATATAATCCAATTTTAAACCATCTAAAACTTGCTGAAGAATGGATATAGTCAAAAAAGGAAAATTTATCTAATGTTTTGTCCTGGATCCAGGAGATTTAAGTGGCAATTGTCTTGATAAGTTTCTTTAAAGTATTGCCTAGTCCTATAAGGAGCACACAAAAAGACAATGAATGTTTTTCTTGTTGCCATTAATTGAGAATTCACATTTGTAGCCTGTCAGAAGTTAGAGGCAGAAAAGCACCAAATGCTACCATGCTTTATGTCTTCCTTTTATTTTTATTTTAATTATTAGACTGTCTTGTGGCCGGATGCGGTGGCTCACGCCTGTAATCCCAGCACTTTCGGAGGAAAGAGAGAAAGAGAGGAAAGACAGAAAGAAAGAAAGAAAGAAAGAAAGAAAGAAAGAAAGAAAGAAAGGGAGAGAAAGAAAGAAAGTTTTGTTGTGTCACCCAGCCTAGAGTGCAGTGGGACAATCACAGTTCACTGCAGCCTCCAACTCTTGGGCTTAAGTGATCCTCTTACCTCAGCCTCTCCAGTAGCTGGGACTACAGGCATGTACCACCACACCCAGTAACTTTCTTTTATTTTTTAAATTTATTTTGTAGAGACAGGATCTCATTATGTTGCCAAGGCTGGTCTTGAATTCCTGGAGTCAAACAATTCTCCTGCCAAGGACTCCCAAAGTGCTGAGCTTACATTCATGAGCCACTGTGCCCAGTGTCTTGCTTTTAAATACTGGAAGAGAATTTTATTTTAGGATATCATCGATGTCTAAGAAATGAGAGGAGAACTTGAAGAAGAATCTCAAATTTTAAAATGAATTTTATGCCGGGCACAGTGGCTCATGCCTGTAATCCCAGCACTTTGGGAGGCCAACATGGGTAGATCACCTGAGGTCAGGAGTTTGAGACCAGCCTGGCCAACATGGTGAAACCCTGTCTCTACTAAAAATACAATTAGCCAGGCACGGTGGTGCATGCTTGTAATCTCAGCTACTTGGGAGGCTGAGGCAGGAGAATCACTTGAACCTGGGACGTGGAGTTTGTAGTGAGTTGAGATCGCGCCACTGCACTCCAACCTGGACAAAAGAGGAAGACTCTGTCTCAAATAAATAAATAAATAGGCGGAGGGTGGAGCCAAGATGGCCGAATAGGAACAGCTCCAGTCTACAGCTCCCAGCGTGAGCGACGCAGAAGAGGGGTGATTTCTGCATTTCCATCTGAGGTACCAGGTTCATCTCACTAGGGAGTGCCAAAGAGTGGGTGCAGGACAGTCCGTGCAGCACACCGTGCACGAGCCGAAGCAGGGAGAGGCATTACCTCACTCGGGAAGTGCAAGGGGTCAGGGAGTTCCCTTTCCTAGTCAAAGAAAGGGGTGACAGACGGCACCTGGAAAATTGGGTCACTCCCACCCTAATACTGTGCTTTTCCAACTGGCTTGGAAAACGGCACACCAGGAGATTGTGTCCTGCACCTGGCTCAGAGGGTCCCACACCCACGGAGTCTCGCTGATTGCTAGCACAGCAGTCTGAGATCAAACTGCAAGGCGGCAGCAAGGCTGGGGGAGGGGCGCCCGCCATTGCCCAGGCTTGCTTAGGTAAACAAAGCAGCCAGGAAGCTCGAAGTGGGTGGAGCCCACCACAGCTCAAGGAGGCCTCCCTGCCTCTGTAGGCTCCACCTCTGGAGGAAGGGCACAGACAAATAAAAAGTCAGCAGGAACCTCTGCAGACTTAAATGTCTCTGTCTGACAGCTTTGAAGAGAGTAGTGGTTCTCCCAGCACACAGCTGGAGATCTGAGAACGAGCAGACTGCCTCCTAAAGTGGGACCCTGACCCCTGAGCAGCCTAACTGGGAGGCACCCCCCAGTAGGGACAGACTGACACCTCACTCGGCCGGGTACTCCTCTGAGACAAAACTTCCAGAGGAACGATCAGACAGCTGAATTTGCGGTTCACAAAAATCCGCTGTTCTGCAGCCACCGCTGCTGACACCCAGCCAAACAGGGTCTGGAGTGGACCTCTAGCAAACTCGAACAGACCTGCAGCTGAGGGTCCTGTCTGGTAGAAGGAAAACTAACAAACAGAAAGGACACTCACACCAAAAACCCATCCGTACATCACCATCATCAAAGACCAAAAGTAGAAAAACTACAAAGATGGAGAGAAAAAACAGCAGAAAAACTGGAAACTCTAAAAAGCAGAGCGCCTCTCCTCCTCCTCCAAAGGAATGCAGTTCCTCACCAGCAACAGAACAAAGCTGGATGGAGAATGACTTTGACGAGTTGAGAGAAGAAGACTTCAGACGATCAAACTACTCCAAGCTAAAGGAGGAAATTCAAACCAATGGCAAAGAAGTTAAAAACTTTGAAAAAAAATTAGATGAATGTTTAACTAAAATAACCAATGCAGAGAAGTGCTTAAAGGAGCTGATGGAGCTGAAAGCCAAGTTTCGAGAACTACGTGAAGAATGCAGAAGCCTCAGTAGCCGATGCGATCAACTGGAAGAAAGGGTATCAGCAATGGAAGATGAAATGAATGAAATGAAGTGAGAAGGGAGTTTAGGGAAAAAAGAATAAAAAGAAACGAACAAAGCCTCCAAGAAATATGGGACTATGTGAAAAGACCAAATCTAAGTCTGATTGGTGTACCTGAAAGTGACGGGGAGAATGGAACCAAGTTGGAAAACACTCTACAGGATATTATCCAGGAGAACTTCCCCAATCTAGCAAGGCAGGCCAACATTCAGATTCAGGAAATACAGAGAAGGCCACAAAGATACTCCTCAAGAAGAGCAATTCCAAGACACATAATTGTCAGATTCACCAAAGTTGAAATGAAGGAAAAAATGTTAAGGGTGGCCAGAGAGAAAGGTCGGGTTACCCATAAAGGGAAGCCCATCAGACCAACAGCGGATCTCTTGGCAGAAACTCTACAAGCCAGAAGAGAGTGGGGGCCAATATTCAACATTCTTAAAGAAAAGAATTTTCAACCCAGAATTTCATGTCCAGCCAAATTAAGCTTCATAAGAGAAGGAGAAGTAAAATACTTTACAGACAAGCAAATGCTGAGAGATTTTGTCACCACCAGGCCTGCCCTAAAAGAGCTCCTGAAGGAAGCATTAAACATGGAAAGGAACAACCAGTATCAGCCACTGCAAAAACATGCCAAATTGTAAAGACCATCAAGGCCAGGAAGAAACTGCATCAACTAACGAGCAAAATAACCAGCTAACATCATAATGACAGGATCAAATTCACATATAACAATATTAACTTTAAATGTAAATGGGCTAAATGCTCCAATTAAAAGACACAGACTGGCAAATTGGATAAGGAGTCAGGACCCATCAGTGTGCTGTATTCAGGAAATCCATCTCACGTGCAGACACACACAAAGACTCAAAATAAAGGGATGGAGGAAGATCTATCAAGCAAATGGAAAACAAAAAAAGGCAGGGGTTGCAATCCTAGTCTCCCATAAAATAGACTTTAAACCAACAAAGATCAAAAGAGACAAAGAAGGCCATTACATAATGATAAAGGGATCAATTCAACAAGAAAAGCTAAGTATCCTAAATATATATGCACCCAATACAGGAGCACCCAGATTCATAAAGCAAGTCCCGAGTGACCTACAAAGAGACTGAGACTCCCATACAATAATAATGGGAGATTTTAACACCCCATTGTCAACATTAGACAGATCAACGAGACAGAAAGTTAACAAGGATACCCAGGAATTGAACTTAGCTCTGCACCAAGCAGACCTAATAGACATCTACAGAACTCTCCACCCCAAATCCACAGAATACACATTTTTTTCAGCACCACACCACACCTATTCCAAAATTGACCACATAGTTGGAAGTAAAGCTCTCCTCAGCAAATGTAAAAGAACAGAAATTATAACAAACTGTCTCTCAGACCACAGTGCAATCAAACTAGAACTCAGGATTAAGAAACTCACTCAAAAACACTCAACTACATGGAAACTGAACAACCTGCTCCTGAATGACTACTGGGTACATAACGAAATGAAGGCAGAAATAAAGATATTCTTTAAAACAATGACAACAAAGACACAACATACCAGAATCTCTGGGCCACATTCAAAGCAGTGTGTAGAGGGAAATTTATAGCACTAAATGCCCACAAGAGAAAGTAGGAAAGATCCAAAATTGACACCCTAACATCACAATTAAAAGAACTAGAAAAGCAAGAGCAAACACATTCAAAAGCTAGCAGAAGGCTAGAAATAACTAAAATCAGAGCAGAACTGAAGGAAATAGAGACACAAAAAACCCTTCAAAAAATTAATGAATCCAGGAGCTGGTTTTTTGAAAAGATCAACAAAATTGATAGACTGCTAGCAAGACTAATAAAGATGAAAAGAGAGAAGAATCAAATAGATGCAATAAAAAATGAAAAAGGGGATATCACCACCGATCCCACAGAAATACAATCTACCATCAGAGAATACTACAAACACCTCTATGCAAATAAACTAGAAAATCTAGAAGAAATGGATAAATTCCTCGACACATACACCCTCCCAAGACTAAACCAGGAAGAAGTTGAATCTCTGCATAGACCAATAACAGGTTCTGAAATTGTGGCAATAATCAATAGCTTACCAACCAAAAAGAGTCCAGGACCTGATGGATTCACAGCCGAATTCTACCAGAGGTACAAGGAGGAACTGGTACCATTCCTTCTGAAACTATTCCAATCGATAGAAAAAGAGGAAATCCTCCCTAACACATTTTATGAGGCCAGCATCATCCTGATACCAAAGCCTGGCAGAGACACAACCAAAAGAGAGTATTTCAGACCAATATCCTTGATGAACATTGATGCAAAAATCCTCAACAAAATACTGGCAAACCGAATCCAGCAGCACATCAAAAAGCTTATCCACCATGATCAAGTGGGCTTCATCCCTGGGATGCAAGGCTGGTTCAACATATGCAAATCAATAAATGTAATCCAGCACATAAACAGAACCAAAGACAAAAACCATATGATTATCTCAATAGATGCAGAAAAGGCCTTTGACAAAATTCAACAACCATTCATGCTAAAAACTCTCAATAAATTAGGTATTGATGGGACGTATCTCAAAATAATAAGAGCTATCTATGACAAACCCACAGCCAATATCATACTGAATGGGCAAAAACTGGAAGCATTCCCTTTGAAATCTGGCACAAGACAGGGATGCCCTCTCTCACCACTCCTATTCAACATAGTGCTGGAAGTTCTGGCCAGGGCAATTAGGCAGGAGAAGGAAATAAAGGGTATTCAATTAGGAAAAGAGGAAGTCAAACTGTCCCTGTTTGCAGATAACATGATTGTATATCTAGAAAACCCCATTGTCTCAGCCCAAATTCTCCTTAAGCTGATAAGCAACTTCAGCAAAGTCTCAGGATACAAAATCAATGTACAAAAATCACAAGCATTCTTGTACACCAATAACAGACAAACAGAGAGCCAAATCATGAGTGAACTCCCATTCACAATTGCTTCAAAGAGAATAAAATACCTAGGAATCCAACTTACAAGGGATGTGAAGGACCTCTTCAAGGAGAACTACAAACAACTGCTCAATGAAATAAAAGAGGATACAAACAAATGGAATAACATTCCATGCTCATGGGTTGGAAGAATCAATATCATGAAAATGGCCATACTGCCCAAGGTAATTTATAGATTCAATGCCATCCCCATCAAGCTACCAATGACTTTCTTCACAGAATTGGAAAAAACTACTTTAAAGTTCATATGGAACCAAAAAAGAGCCCGCATCGCCAAGTCAATCCTAAGCCAA
This sequence comes from Symphalangus syndactylus, assembly GCF_028878055.3. Lineage (NCBI taxonomy): Eukaryota > Metazoa > Chordata > Mammalia > Primates > Hylobatidae > Symphalangus > Symphalangus syndactylus. Next base: position 41,151,765 of record NC_072447.2, on the reverse strand, counting down.
AAGAACAAAGCTGGAGGCATCACGCTACCTGATTTCAAACTATACTACAAGGCTACAGTAACCAAAACAGCATGGTACTGGTACCAAAACAGAGACATAGATCAATGGAACAGAACAGAGCCCTCAGAAATAATGCCACATATCTACAACTATCTGATCTTTGACAAACCTGACAAAAACAAGCAATGGGAAAAGGATTCCCTATTTAATAAATGGTGCTGGGAAAACTGGTTAGCCACATGTAGAAAGCTGAAACTGGATCCCTTCCTTACACCTTATACAAAAATTAATTCAAGATGGATTAAAGACTTACATGTTAGACCTAAAACCATAAAAACCCTACAAGAAAACCTAGGCAATACCATTCAGGACATAGGCATGGGCAAGGACTTCATGTCTAAAACACCAAAAGCAATGTCAACAAAAGCCAAAATTGACCAATGGGATCTAATTAAACTAAAGAGCTTCTGCACAACAAAAGAAACTACCATCAGAGTGAACAGGCAACCTACACAATGGGAGAAAATTTTTGCAACCTACTCATCTGACAAAGGGCTAATATCCAGAATCTACAATGAACTCAAACAAATTTACAAGTAAAAAGCAAACAACCCCATCAAAAAGTGGGCAAAGGACATGAACAGACACTTCTCAAAAGAAGACATTTATGCAGCCAAAAACCACATGAAAAAATGCTCATCATCACTGGCCATCAGAGAAATGCAAATCAAAACCACAATGAGATACCATCTCACACCAGTTAGAATGGCGATCATTCAAAAGTCAGGAAACAACAGGTGCTGGAGAGGATGTGGAGAAATAGGAACACTTTTGCACTGTTGGTGGGACGGTAAACTAGTTCAACCATTGTGGAAGTCGGTGTGGCGATTCCTCAGGGATCTAGAACTAGAAATACCATTTGACCCAGCCATCCCATTACTGGGTATATACCCAAAGGGCTATAAATCATGCTGCTATAAAGACACATGCACATGTATGTTTATTGCGGCACCATTCACAATAGCAAAGACCTGGAACCAACCCAAATATCCAACAACGATAGACTGGATTAAGAAAACGTGGCACATATACACCATAGAATACTATGCAGCCATAAAAAATGATGAGTTCATGTCCTTTGTAGGGACATGGATGAAACTGGAAACCATCATTCTCAGTAAACTATCGCAAGGACAAAAAACCAAACACTACGTGTTCTCACTCATAGGTGGGAATAGAACAATGAGAACACTTGGACACAGGAAGGGGAACATCACACTCCGGGGACAAGGAGTGTTTTCAAATGCTTGTCAAAAAATAGACGCTTGTTTTTGTTTTTTAATTTTTCTGAAATTTTTGTGGGTACATAGTAGGTGTATATATTTATAGGGTACATGAGATGTTTTGATACAGGCATGTAATGTGAAATAAGCGCAACATGGAAATAAAAAAGATTTTTTAAAATATAAATTTAGAATAAGTTGAGACAATAAAATCAAGTTTATTAAGTATTATCTTATATCTAAACAAGAAAGTATATATTTTAATAACAAACACACAAAGAATATTGATAAAATTTGATCATAATCTAGGTTATAAAACAAGGCTTAACAAATTCAAAGTCTGTATCACAGCGACTATATTCTGTAACAGAAGGACAATTTAGCAATCAAAAATAAAAAGATTACTGAAAAACCTTGTATAGTTTAGGAGTTTAAAAATGAAAGTTTATGGGTTGGAGAAATCGAAAGGAAAATTAGTAAATTCCTCGGAAATGAATTATGACAAAACCATTGCATATAAATTTGTTTAACAGTACTTAAAAGAAAATCAAAACACAGGAAAGATGATTAAATGCTAATTATTTATGTATCCAATATATGAAGTAAAATAAAAATGAGATAAAGAACATCTGAAATGTATTAGAAACTGAGTAGGCACAACTAAAGATAAAATAGATTTAAAGAAAATACCATAAGCAACTCTGCCAATGTGTGAAAACAAAAATTTACAATTTCCACACATATATTTTCCACACATATATACAGAGACACACAGTTTATTTAATTATACTACCTAAAATATATAGCATACATAATTACAAGCCAATATGGAAAACTGCAAATATTTTTATAATTTTCTGTGCACTATAAGATTTTGAATATTTCTTCAATTTTTAAAGTCATCAGTTCTTTAAAAAGTCCAAGTGACCCAGACGTGAAGCTAATGTGTTATTTACTCACAATGGAATTCCTATTATTCTTGTATCAATATTGGAATTACCACAACCATTTATCTGGTTATATTTACACATTTTCTTTGTTAATATGTTCTTTCTGGCTAGGTCTATAAAGAGTAGCTTGTCTGGGTTAGATCCTGGGGGTGGCAGCAATGGACAGATTCACTGATAATGTCTTAATTCACTCACAGTCACTTCTGACAAAAGCAAGAATTAATTTTGCTGCAGCTTAAGAGTGGATACTGTGGTCTCCCCTTATCTAGGGTTTTGATTTCTGTGATTTGAATTTCCATAGTTTCAGTTTCCTGAGGTCAACGGCAGTCCAAAAATAGGTGAGTACAGTGTAATAAGATATTTTGAGAAAGAGACCATAGCCACATAACTCTTACTGCAGAATATTTTTATAACGTTCTATTTTATTACTGTGCCTAATCTATAAATTAAGCTTTATAAGAGAAATGTATGGATAAAAAAACACATAGTGTATATAGGATTTGATACTAGCTACAGTTTCAGGAATTCAGTGAGGGTCTTGGAACATATGCCCCTGTGGATAAAAGGAGATTACTATTCATAAGGGAGTCCCAAGAAATGCTTTAAAATAAAATGTAATATATTCATTGATGATGTCATATTGGTGCCGATATCACTCCACCGAATAGGTATAAATATTAGGAAAAAATCCAATTGATTTAAAACCTTTTTGAAATGACTTTACACATTACTTTTTCTAATCAAATCAGAAATTTGTTTTGAATAATTTTACTGCTTGTAGAGATGCCCACTGATATTTCAAACCATTGAATGGATTAAACTTGACCATTCTCTCAAAATACTGTATAAAAGGCTGAATAAATATGACTTGCTAGTATTTAGGTATTTATACTTGGAGGCTTAACATACACGAATAGAAATTCTTGGTGACTGCATGGGTTTTTTAAGTGTAAAATGCTTTATATTTAAGAAAAATTTATTATTTATTTACTAAACATCTTCAAATGCATAAAATGTCTAAATTCAACCTACCTTTGCCTGTCCATAAAACCTACTTTTCCTGAAGTTGGCAAATAGCAAATGCATCGAGGGCTTCAGGAGCGTGCAATTTGGGTAGTTTGTTTAAAGGCCCACCGTCAGCATCTTGATATTCTTAATCCTTTGTTGTTGTTGTTGTTGGTGGTGGTGGTGGTTTTTTGTTGGTTTGTTTGTTTGTTTTGAGACAGAGTCTCACACTGTCGCCTGGGCTGGAGTGCAATGGCATGATCTCAGCTCACTGCAACCTCTGCCTCCTGAGTTCAAGCAATTCTCCTGCCTCAGCCTCCCGAGTAGCTGAGATTACAGGCGCACACCACCATACTCAGCTAATTCTTTGTATTTTTAGTAGAGACAGGGTTTCACTATGTTGGCCAGACTGGTCTCGAACTCCTGACCTCGTGATCCAACTGCCTCGGCCTCCCAAAGTGTTGGGACTACAAGCATGAACCAGCATGCCCGGCGAATCCTTTTTTTTTTTTTTTTAAATAAATAAACAAGACCTTGCATTTTCATTTTGCACTGGGCCCCACAAATTATGTAGCAAGTAATGACTACGCCTCCTAGCTGCTTAGTCAAAAAATCCTGGAGTCATATCCAAACCATCAACATTTTCTCTTTCTTTACCATCAGAATATATTCACTTCACATAAATTTCACTACTACCACACAAGTTTAAGCCATCATCATCGATCCAGTCTCCTAATCAGTCTTCCTTCCTAGTTTCTTGGTTCTCTCTCCAGTGTCTCTTCTCAGCAGTGCAGTTAAAGTACTAAGGAGAAGTTAAGTAATGTCATTTTTCTTCTCAAATCCCTCCAATTACTTGTTTCACTTGAATAAAGGCCCAAATCCTTACAATGGTCTATAATGTTGTACATGATCTATCTTACCGAAATATCTCTCTCCTCATCTCTTGACATTTTCTTCCTTGTCCACTCAACTTCATCAAAACTCATATATTTCCTGTTCCTGCAATCTCCCAGCTAAGGGCCCTGAAACTACATATTGTTTCCATTTCTCTGCTAAGATTCATTATTTGGTTATTTATGTGTATATATTTTCTTTTAGGTTCTTGAAAATATTTAACAGTTGCTTTAAAGTCCTTGTCTGAAAATTGCAACATCTGTGTCATCTTAGGGATGGTTTATTGACTATATTTTTTCTTAAGTGTACATCATGTTTTTCTATTCCTTTACAAGTCCAGTGATTTTTCTATTGAATACTAGATATGAATGGTTTGTGTAGAGTCTAAATTCTGTTCCTCTGAAGAGTAATTTTCATTCAAGTAGATAACTTGGAGGGACTCAAGCTCCAAACTCTATCTCTCCTGTGGGCTGCAGAAGATGAAATGTCACTCATTTCTTTCAGTTTACATCTACTGAGATTTTACTGGGCCTCTTAGGATTTTTATCACGCTTTAGAGATCAGCTAAGGTTTGGTAGATTTTATACACAGATATTGGGACTTGCTGCCTCTGCTGCTCCCTCACTTCCAGAATTACTAACTTTCTGCTCTGCTGTCCCTCTCTGTCCTCTCATACTTCTAGCCTTTTGGGCTGCAGTTTTTTGTGTGCTTATACTTTATAAAGATCTTTAAAGTAGGGAACTTTGTAAGGCCAAAAGATTACCTCACAAATTTCACCAAGCATAGTTACCTTCCTTCAAGGATAGGTTCCCCCCTAGTTTCTGCCTGTTTTTGTTCTTTCACCTATGCCTTCAAATGATGATGATGATGGTGATGATTATTATTATTTTAAACCACTTTATTGATGTACTACTGACGTACAAAAGCTGTACATATTTAATGTCTACATCTTGATCACTTTAGGAATAAGTACACACCTGTGAAACCGTCATCACCATCAAGGTCATAAACATATCCAGCACCTCCCAGCTTCCTCCCATTCCCTTTATTATTCCTACTGTGGATTTTTGTGGTGACATTTAACATAAGATCTATCCTCTTAGCAAATGTTAAGTATACAGCACACTGCTGTTACATATAAATACTATGTTGTATAGTAGATTTCCAGAACTTGCCTATCTTATGTAACTGAAACTTTAGCCCTTTAACCATCATTTCTCCATTTATCTCTTCTCCCAGACCCTGGAAACCAGCATTTTACTCTCTTCTAAGAGTTTGACTATTTTAGATTCTACATATAAGTGAGATCATACACTATTATATTTGTCTTTCTGTGCCTGGCTTGCTTCATTTAATACAATGCGCTCCAGGTCCAACTATGTTGTTGCAAATGGCAGGATTTCTTTCTTTTAAAAGCTGAATAATATTCCATTGTATGTACGCACCACAATTTCTTTATCTCTTCATCCATCAATGGACATTTAGGTTGTTTCCATATCTTGGCTATTGTAAATAATGCTCCGATGAACATGGGAGCACAGTTATCTCTTAGAGATTTTGATTTCAATTCCTTTGGATACACATCCAGAAGTGGGATTGCTGAATCATATGGTCGTTCTAGTTTTAGAAATTATCATTTTGGGTGAGAGGCGGTGGCTCACACCTGTAATCCCAGCACTTTGGGAGGCCGAGGTGGGTGGATCACCTGAGGTCAGAAGTTTACCACCAGCCTGGCCAACATGGTGAAACCCCATCTCTACTAAAAATACAAAATATTAGCCCAGTGTGGTGGTGCATGCCTGTAGTCCCAGCTACTTGGGAGGCTGAGGTAGGAGAATCGCTTGAATCCAGGAGGTGGAGATTGCAGTGAGCTGAGATTGTACCACTGCACTCCAGCCTGGGCAACAGCGTGAGACTCTGTCTAAAAAAAAAAAAAAGGAAAAAATTATCATTATGTTTCTTGTTTTGTCCAGATTTAATAACCTTTATCTATGGAAGGGTTACTCTGACCATGGCACTAAATTATTTATCCTCTCTGTGCCTCATTTTCTGCATCTGCAAGGTGCAGATAATAGGGTTAGTGCAAGGATTATGTATGTTCATGTTTATATGATGGGCTTGTACCATGTCAACTTAGCTAAGCCTGAACTTTCTCAGAATTCTCTTTTCTTAATAAAAACATCTTGCATGGGAATTGGAAGGGCAAAGAGTATACTTTTTATACTCAGAAGCCCAGTGCAAGACATCAGTTCCTGTTGCAGGTCATGAAGGTTTTCGCTGATCTGCTGGCTCACCTTGTTAGTGTTAGTTAGCAGCTGGGCCCACAACTATTCCAGCTTCTATTTGGTTTCTTTCTTAAGCTTCTATAGCTTCTGTGCTGGTGCTTGTGTAGACCTGGAGAAAAGGACACAATCTTGTCCTGCAAGACATCCCATTATTGAAGGAGGTTTGGAAGCAGAGAAAGACTAATGTGCATTAAAGCTTGTCCTCATTGGTTCCAGTTTGTCCTTGCTTTCTTTAATGTCACATCTGTCTTTTTTTACTGTCTGCACTGTTTACATTAGGATCAGCACCAGATGCAGAAATGACAGTCAACCATAATCCATTTAACCTGCACCCACAATTGCCCAAGGTCAAATTCCTATAAAAAATTTCCAACCTTGTATCACTCCTAGAAGTTCTGCTTCTCTGATTGAACCCTGACTGATACAATATGCAAATTTCTTAAAAGAGCTCCAGGCACATACATTTTTGAACAAATATGTTCTTCATGACAGTTTAATATACTACTAATAAAAATACATAGATGAGATATTATTGAGGTATTTGGTTTCTGTTGAGTTTCTGGATCTACAGCCTATGAATTCATGATAAGATATGGTGATATTCTGCAGTTTCTAAGATGGTATTTTCCTCCATTGAGGCAAATACATATGGAAAACAGAAGATAACCAATGAATACTTGTTGATCAATAAACTGCATAACTGATTCTTGCCTGTTCAAATAAAAACATTCTTGTTTCAGAAAAAAATGAAAATATCAAATGGAGTAAAAGAAAGATTTGCCCTGACTTTTAAGGCAAAGAGCAAAATTTTTCCTCTCCAAATTTACTTTTGAAATCAATAAGTCAGAACATCAAATTTACAAGTAGTAAAATGAATGAAAGCTACAAATCTATTTAATGTGTACAGCAGACACAAATCTCAATGTATTACATTCAGAGTGTAAACAATACAACTTTTTTATAACTCAAATTCATTTATATTACAAATATGGAAGAAAGATGGCAGAAATGTAGTATATTTTTATCTTGTTTATGTTTTACATTGATAGATAAAATTTTATGTATTTATCATGTAAAACATGATGTTTTGAAATATATATATACATTGTAGAATCTAGCTAATGTACACACATATTAACTCACATAGTTGTCAATGAATGAATGAAGAAAATGTAGTACATATACACAATGGAATACTATTCAGCCATGCCAAAGGAAATTCTGTCATTTGTGACAATATGGATGTACCCAAAGGCCATTATGTAAAAATACCACAGGATCTCACTTGTATGTAAAATCTAAAAAAGTTGATCTCACTGAATTAGAGAGTAGAATGGTACTTACCAGAGGTTGGTGTGGCTGTGAGGGAGGGGGTTGGTGAGACGTTGGTCAAAGGATACAAAATTTGAGTTAGCTAGAAGGAATAAGTTCAAGATCTCTATTGTACAACATGGTGACTATAATTAAAAATATATTATATTCCTGAATATACTAACAGAGTGAATGTAAAAGTGTTCTCATCAGAATGCCATCTTAATTATTGATCATATTTACTTTAAAATTTGTATTCTATCACTGCTTTTTCCTCTTCGTTTGCTGGTGAAATGCAACAAAAACCTAACCTACTAATGGGATTAAAAGGATTTGACTGGAAAATAGAAAACAACATGGTTAATAATTCTCAATGTCATATTGTCAGACATTCTAGAAATCAATCAATCAATACTGCAGATGTTGTCTGTTGGTTGGGTTCCTTGAGAAGTGTAGTTGAGTTTAAACCTCAAAATATTAGAGAGTATGCTTGGGTCCACATGTGGAAGAAAGAGTAAATAAGCAGGATTAGGTAGGAGTCAAAATGCTTGGCAGGCCAAAAAAAGAAAGAAAGACAGAAAAAAAACCTCCAGCTGACATCCACAGGGAACTCTGTAACTAAATTGTTATGTCAGAATCATCTTGCTTTGGGCACCCTGAGTACCAACTTTATCAACCAGTCATTGCACAACAGCTCGTCTTTGCCCCTCAGTCAACAAATTCTTCATTTAAAGGAGATACAGACTGTACACCTATAGTGGATGGATGTCACAGTATCCAGTAAAGGTGTTGAAAGAAAACCTGCGTGAGTTTGTGAATCTGTTGTCCAAGAACAGCAATCCATGCATAAAAAAGTGATAATGTTAGAGAAAATCACATTAACTGGATATCATTTTATCACCCTTAACATTGGGTTTGAAAGTGATCATTGGCCCCACTGGGCCATAAGTCTCAGTTACTTCCTATGCATAGTCCTGGCATTTAGAAGGAAGGTCACTATCAAGCCATCCTTGGGGAATACTGACTTTATTTCATTACAAACATTTATTTATTTTTATTCTGGATTTTTACTTACTTCACCACCCCCCACAGGCTAGAATTAAGTCAGCAGTTTTGGTTTTTGTTCTTTTTCTAGGTCTTCAGAATGTATTCATCTTATAACTGAAAGTTTGTACCCTTTTACAAATATCTCCCCATTTCCTCACCCCAGCCCCTGTTAACCACCATTCTACTTTATGTTACCATGAGTTTCACTTTTTCTAGATTCCACATATAAGTGAGATCATGTAGTGTTTGTCTTTCTCTGTCTTAGTTCACTTAGCATAATGTCCTCCAGGTTATTCCATGTTGTTGCAAACAGCAGTTTTTCTTTCTAAGGAAAACTTATTTAATGTATTGGGTGTTGCTCAGGATTTGGATTCAGACTGAACAAAGTATATTCAAATATTTTGTTTCTAAAGCAATTTTAATTTTGCTTCAAAACTATCTTATTCTTAATATATTTGTTTCCAAATAGGCTATTAATCAACAATAATTTCGTGGAGGAGAATATTTGCCAATTAACTCAGGAATCACAGGGTATGTATAGGTGTGCTATAATGCCAGAAATCTGGGCTAATTTTGGAGAATGCAGTTTGAATTAGTAAAATAATATGTAATTTTGCTTCAATGAAGATATTTTTAACACAGTTTTGGAATTGTTTTTGGAACTATGCCTTAGGATATTTGACAAGTTATACAAAATAATCAGTCAACCATGTATATAGTCATCTTTCATTTTCTTCTTTCTTTCTTTTTCTTTCTTTCTTTCCTTCCTTCCTTCCTTTCTTTCTTTCTTTCTCTTTCGTTTTTTTTGAGACAGAGTCTCATTCTGTCACCCAGGCGAGAGTGCAGTGGCCCGATCTCAGCCCACTGCAACCTCCGCCTCCCGGGTTCAAGAAATTCTCTTGCCTCAGCCTCCCAAGTAGCTGGGATTACATGTGTACACCACCTTCCAGGCTAACTTTTGTATTTAGTAGAGACGGGTTTCACCATGTTAGCTAGGCTGGTCTCAAACTCCTGATCTCAGGTGGTCTGCCCGCCTCGGCCTCCCAAAGTGTTGGCATTACAGGCATGAGCCACCATGCCCGGACTCATCTTTCATTTTCTTCTCCAAAGTAGCATTATCCAACTTGATTAGCTTTCTGTCCCAGTAATATGAAGAATTAATAATTATTGTTGAATTTGATTTTCCTTCCTGATTTTGAAAGGGTAGCTTTATATAGTCATTTCTCTTTCCCAAACTTCATATTAAATAATTCTTGACCCTTTCATATTTTTCCATGCATAACACATTGAATTATTTATTGAAGTTGATACCATTATAGATAGACAGACATGTGTGTTTAAAGTACTTTAATTTCTTCTTTGGTAACTTTTACCTATAGTAACCCAAGCAAGAGTGAGAGTGAGGAACAAAGCAGTAGGGAAAGAGCTCAATTTAACATATATGAGATTATAGGACATTATGTAAAGTGAAATAAGCTAGGCACAGAAAGATGAATACCACATGATGTCACTTATTAGTGGAATCTAAAATAGTCCAACTCATAGAAACAGAGTCATGGTTACTAGAGGCTGGTGGGTAGGAGCCTTGGGGAGATGTTGGTCAAAGGACACAAAATTTCAGTCAGATAAGAGGAATAAATTCAATAGGTTGATTGCACATCATGGTGACTACAGTTAATAACAGTATATTATATATCCGAAAATTGCTATGAAAGTAGATTTTAAGTGTTGTCTCCACAAAAAAAGATAAACGGTAAGCATGTGAGGTAATGCATATGTTCATTAACACAATTTAGCCATTCCTGTATACATATCTCAAAACATCCTGTTGTACTTAATAAATATACACAATTTTATTTTTCAGTTAAAATAAATAAACAATATACATGAGATTATCCATCATGACTTGGTTCTACAAGCTCAAAACAACTTGTACATACTTAGAATTTTGTGAGGCACTAAGACTTTTATACAAGTAGATGATGCATTTTATTTATACTCTATCTTATTCATTTTGGAAGGAAAGAATAAATATTTCAAGGCCCATTCATAAGACTGAGCAAATCAGCATGACTGATGATGGGTCAGATGTGGATGGTGATGACTTACAAAAGGTATGTGATGATGAGTCTTGAATATTAGGCTAAGAATTATATACATTCCCCCTAGGGATGAGGGGATACTGAATATCTTTTGGAAATGAAGTTTTGCGTTGCTAACTTTGAAGTTGTTGTGAGGCACTGGATAAACTGATGGAGACAAATTCTAGAAGAAGAAGACTCACAGAGGAAGCTAATGTCATATGTGAATTTGATGCCATACACAATATGTAATATGGAACTTGTCTCTTTGTTATATATAATGATTTTATTTTAAAAAGTAATGGAGTAAAAGTAGTAGTAACCAACTAGAAAAAAATTGTAAAAGTGTTTCTGAAAGACTTGATAGCAATATAAAGAGTTAAAATTGAGAGTACAGTTTTTAAATAATTTATATTCGCCACCATTATGAAATATAACCATAAGTCAAGAGATCATAATATTATTTTTAAAAAGCATGAGAGTGGAGCTTTTACTTTCAAGGTCATTTATCTAGCCAAATAGTTATTTAGTTTTTGAAAAGAGTTCAAAAGGCAAAGAAATAACATTTTAAATTAGTTTAACATAAAACATTCAGGTGTGGAGGTTAATTTGTGTGAAATTTAAAAGAGAAAAAATATGGTTTCTATGCTACACGGTTTATGTAGGTCAGACCACTCTTACTAAGAGGAAGATCTTCCACTTGAAATGAAGAGGATTCTCCAGTTAGAGAAGTACCAGAGGAAAAAAAGACAGAATTTACTGGTTCTCTTTGATAATTTCTGTCCTAATACTTAGCAGTTGGTTAGCAGACCATGTATAAAATCAGGTGGTCCTTAGGCCGTGAATAGAAAAAAAAATGAAAAAGTAAGGCTTTCTTAATATGCTTTTACATTAAAATTACTCTCAATATTCAGAGTGGGGACAAATAAAGAATTGCTGTATTTTTGAAAGAAGCAATTCCATGCTTCAAGAATCAGTATGAAGAAAAGGGAGAAATATCACACTTAAAGGAGAAATGAATCCTTTCCTTTCCTTTTCTTTCCTTCCTTTCCTCCTTCCTCCCTCCCTCCCTCCTTTTTTTTTTTCACTAACATCACTCCACTTTGGGATATCCCTGCATTAACTATACACATACATTAAAGTGTTTTTTATAAAGAGAGCTATCAGTCTTTTACTATAAGTGATAACACAGTGATCTGCTGATTGAAATAATCCAATGTTTAAGACAAGTGCAAAAGTGGGGACTGAGGTTGAAGGTAAGGAAGATTTTAACCAGTGCATATTTCTGTCACCTTGTCTAATTCAATCTCAGCTTAATCTTTATAATATTTCATGAGCTTTAAATAAACTGCTGCAGAACACTGAACAAGAGCACAGTTTCTAAGACTCATGCAATGGCATATAGTGTGAGAAAATGAGCATGAGGTAATAAGACTGAAGTTCACAGCCCTACTCTGACTTTTGTTATCTGAGTGTCCTTGGGTAATTTTTATCACTTCTGTAAGAATGAATTTACTAAATTAGCTAAAAATTGTGCTTGGAGCTTATAAAAAAATCTGACTAGACAGGCTTAAATACATAAAATTTGATATACTCATGTAATACTAAGTATGGAAGTAGGAGTTTGATGTTGTGTGTTTAGCTGCTCAAGGATGGCAGGGCCAAGTCTGTGATATGCTCTTGATCTTTGTCTCATAATTCTCAAATGGCTGTCATTGCTCTGTCTAGTTAGCAGCAATGCTTAGAATCATGAAGCATTGTCCCAGAAGCCCCATGAACCTCTGCTTCTTTTTATTGACCATCTCTACCTGTAAGAGGATAAAAAATGTGTGAAAATATTGCCTGGGATCCTGTTAATAGAGAAAAATAAATAAATGAATAGAGAAATAAGATGTCTCTTATACAAATACCTCGTAGTATTGTGGTAGAGATTAAATGAGAACTGCAAAACTCTTGTTCTTATTAACAGAAGAAGGTGATATTTATATATTTTAAGAGACGAACTAGAGCACGTTATTCTCTGTATCAGGTAAAATCTAAAATAGTAAATAAAGTAGTGATTCAGTAAAGCTTTTCTCTCTGGGTAAAGTATGTTTAATTTTGAGTTGTGCCAGGGAGTATGGCAAACATCAGGATGAACACTGTATATCACATAATTTTAGGTCATCTATTCTAATGTAACATTTTATAGGAAAATTTTATACCCAGAAATAATGCTTTCCCTTCACTATATCCATCACCTACCCATTCCTATTCTAAATACAGAGATAGATGGATTATAGATAGACAGATTAATATATATATATAAATAGATGAATAGATAGATTCATATAGATATATATGTAAGATATACATTTGAGCATATGGAGCATACTCATGCAAATTTCTGAGTAAAATTTCTATAAAAATATTACAAAGCTATGTTAACATAGTTAATATAGTGTCTGTAAATATACATGATATACACATACTACATGTATCTATATGAGTATATATAACTAGTTACAGCTGTTTTCTTTTTTCTTTTTTTTTTTGAGATGGAGTCTCACTCTGTCACCCAGCCTGGAGTGCAGTGGCACCATCTCAGCTCACTGCAATCTCCACTTGCCAGGTTCAAGCAATTCTCCTGCCTCAGCCTCCCGAGTAGCTGGGATTACAGGCACACGCCACCACGTCGGGCTAATTTTTGTATTTTTAGTAGAGACAGGTTTTCACCATGTTGGCCAGGCTGGTCTTGAACTCCTGACCTCAGGTGATCCACCCGCTTCAGCCTCCTAAAGTGCTGAGATTACAGGCGTGAGCCACTGTGCCCGGCCTAGTTATAGTTCTATGTAATTATATTATGAAAATATGTTTTGCGTTTGGTTGTGTTCTATGCTTTAGTAAATAAAAAAAAAACAGCCTAAGAGGAGCTATTGGTTATATAAAATCCTTTCCTGAAGTCCTACATGTCCAGGTTGTATCATAGGATGAATAAATGACACTGTACAATTGTGGAATTGTATGGTCCTCTTGTAAAGGCAAGCCATCAATTCTAGGTAATGATACCACAAGAGGCTAGGACATGGAACCTCCCTTCAGCAACATCTGATGAAATACTTAAACATTAAAAACAAAATCTGACACACAATAAAATTCTTACAGGCAAATCAGGAGTTGGGTAGGGCATTAGGTAAAGGATTCCAAAAGCTGCAACCAGAAAAACAAGTATCTGACTTGGGCAGCTCCTGAGTGCTGTCTCTTCTGAGAAGCTGTGCAGAGAAAGTAAGACATGGTTGAGATATCCATATACAAGAATTACATTTCCCAGGACCCCTTGCAGCATGAAAGAGCCATGTGACTATTTCTGAGCGGGTTGTCAGAGGGAGTATTGTGTGTGAATTCTCCATGGTCTCTCTTCCTCTGTTGTGGAAAAACATAAAGCCACATGTTGAGATGAGATGGCAGAGTCCTAAGTTAGAACACTGGATCCTGGAGCCACTTCCCAGTGGGGAGGTGCATTAAACTCATAACAAAGTGGACTTTGCATGGAAAAGAAATACAGTTTTCTACATTAAGCAAAAGATATTTTGGGGTTTATTTGTTACCACAGCATAGCCTGATTTAACCAGATCAATACTGAAGGTGAGTTGAGGAAATGATGAAAATTACTTAATCTGGAAAGAAGCTGGACGAGGGTAGGAAGACAGACTGCGAAAGAGTCAAAATAAATTTTCATAAAGCTGAAGTCCAAATGTACCAGCACATTTTAAGATCTATATGGGGGAATTAAAAAGAACACACCATGTTTTTCAATTTCTTGCAATTTATGCTATCTTGGAAAAATGTTCTGAAACACGGGGTGTCATGCAATATGATCAAGATAAACCTCCACATAAGTAAAGTAAACTCTGGTACAAGAAGTTTAAGAAAAACAAAACAAATAATATCATTTTATTTTTTAATAAAATCTGAATTTTGAAAGGAGATATTGAAGTATTAGAATATGAATTTCTGAAATAAGAATATAAATTCACAAACTTATGTTACCAAGTTTCCCTTTACACAATAATTTCTATAAAGATATGCTTCATATTGATTGTTCTCCACTTATCACCATAGATTTTTAAATGTCTCATTATCAACATCTAAGAGATGCATACCTTTATTGAGCATCTACTAGTGTTAGGTACCCAGAGAACTAAATAAAAGACAACATTCCTGGATTCTAGAAATTTATATTTTGGTGAACGAGGTATAAAAGTAAACAAAGTAAGGTGGTGTATGCCAGAAAAGGGTGGGTTAGAAAAAGTCTTTTGGATAATCTATGGAGGTGGTGATATGAAAACTAAAATTTGAAGGGTGAGAAGGAATTCACTGAACACACAAGTGAAACTAGAGGATCTCGGTCAAGGAAAACAATTTGAACGAAAACAGTTAACTGGAAGATAATATGTATTATTCAAGGAACTATACAAATGAGGAATAACAACAAATGCTTCCAGAAATACAGTCAGAGAAAAGATTTTAAATTTTATGCCATGCTAAGTAATAAATACTGTATAGGTAGTAAGGAGTCATGAATAAAAAGTAGTAAGTGCCTTAATCATAGGTGTAGTCTACAATGATTAATCTGACTATTGTGTGGTAGATGGAATGCAAAAGACAAGGTTGTAGGCAGAGTTCAGTTCTTACATAATGGAGGTAAGAAGTTATGAGTGTAAATACAGGAAGAGAAACCAGAGATAGATAGAAGTAAATGCATTGGTAAGATAAAGAAAGACATTCTTACAGTTGTTGATTAACTGGATATGGTTCTTAAGATAAAAGTCTAGAATTATTTGGTGTTGTCAGGTGAAATAATTAGTATAAGAAGAAGAATTTGGGTTCAAGAAGATGACTTGTTTTAAGCAAATTGATTTTGGGACTTTGATGGCAATTTCAGATGTTCTCCAATAGCCTCATCTAAGAGAGAAATTGTAGCAGATATTATAAATTTAGAAATCGTTGGTGTAAAGTTGAAAGATAAAGCTGTATTGTGGGTGTACCAGCCAAACAGTATATAGAATGAGGAAAAAGTAGCCATAAAGCTAAAATCCTAGCAAAACCAATAGTTAGCGTAAACATAGAAGCAGTGTGTAGAGTTTATGAAGCATCAGTTGCTTTGAGATGAATTTACAAAAAACATTTTCCCCCAGGCAAATTTAAATGTCCATGTGCATGACTAGTACTTTGGAATGAGCTGCTGCTGTGTTCTGAAACCCAGCCCACTCCCAGTGCAATAGAGACGAACCTGTGTGGGGTGGTGGTGATGATGATGATGTTTAACTCTCACATCTAGTCTAGTGAGAAGAGGTTAAATCACACTGAAAATAACACATCATTAATTCTTTACTATTCTGGCTGGAAATGCTTAACCTAACTTGATCACAAAGAAATGCAAGATAAACTCAAATTGTGGAATACCCTATAAACAAATGGCCTGCATTCTTCAAAAAATCCGTGCCATTAGGGACAAAGAACAGCTGAAGAACAGTTACAGATCAAGAGACTGACGAGACATGAGAACTAAATGCTATATATGATCCTAAACAAGATTCCAGCCTGGAGGGAAAAAAAATGCTATAAAAGACACTTTTGGGACAATTGGTAACATTGGAATATGAATGGTAAATTAAATAAAAGTTTTATAGCAATGTTAAATTTCCTGAACTTGATAGCTGTAGTTTGGTTGTGTAAAAGTCTATCTTTGTTCTTAGGAATGAGCAAAGTTTTAAGAGATAAATTGGCCTAATGTGTGCAATCTACCCTCAAATGGCTCTGAAAATAAATTGTGCTTATGTGTGTGGAGAGAGAGAGAAAGAAATAAAACAAATAGAAATAAAATCAAAAGAAGAAATAAAACAAATGTGGCAAATTGTAAAATGTGTCATTAAAATTAAATTTAAAATTAATTAAACATTATAAAATGTGGCAAATTATAGGAACAGATTTTAACTGCCTACCTCTCTCTCTCTGTCTCACACACACACACGCATACACACACACACATACAGTGGCAACTACGGATGCTGATGAATGTGTAATTTGTTTGACTGTAGTAATCATTATACAATATATATGTGCATCAAATCATGACATTGTCCTCCTAGAATCCATACATTTTATTTGTCAATTAAATATTTTTAAATAAAACATACATAAACTTACGTGAATGAATTTAAAATGGTTCAGGATTTGTTTATTGTAGTAAACATTCATCTTTCTTTTTGACCACACAGCAACTGAATTCCCATCTTGTGGTTGAGGCATAACCATGCATCTGAAGCAGTCTGCCTCTACTACAGAAGAGAAATATAAATAACTGCAGACTTTCCTATAGCCGACAAGTGGGCAATTGTAGCTACATGTCTCCTCAATGCATTAGATGCATTGACTCCATACTTGGATTAAGGGATGTCATTAAACTGTTAATCAAATAAATGGTCATACAAGCAATTCTTTAATTATCTCAAAAATGAGATAGTCTGTGTATTAATTGTCCTCCTTTTCGTTTTCCTATTCCATTCAGCATTAGGACAACAAAAAGGAGAACCTTGAAATGTTTCTACTTGCTAAATTTAGTGGGAAGAAACTTAAAATAATGGTTAAAATAAGATATTTAGATCAATCATGTATTTGACATCTCTATAATTTTCCTATCTCTTATTTCTATGGCTGACAGAGAAAAATTAACTCTCTCTCTCTATATATATATATATACACACACATAAATTATCTGTGTATAAATCTAGTTTAGCTCAGAAATCACACTGATTATACAATTTGTCTCTAGATATTTATTATAGGAAATGTTTTATATATTCATTGGCCTTGATCCTTTAAAGTGCCAATTAGGGTTGATTGTGATAACATAGATCTTTTTCCTAATTTTAATTAAGTATACTCATATAGCAATTGACATCCTACTCATTTCAAAGTGTTGACATAAATATTCTGAATCATGACCTTGGACTTCTGAGAATGCTGCTTATGTTGAGCGAATTAAACACAACTGTTTTAAGCACTTTAAGAATCAATCTTGATCATTACTTTGGGCAGGTTTACAGGAGAAACTAAACTCAAAATATTTAAAAACACAAAGACAAACTATAACAAGGTCTAAAGAACTTGGAACATTTATATAGGAACAACTTTTTTTTTTTTTGAGACTAGTGGCAGCCTAGGAACTAGATTTGGCAAGGAGATAACAAGTAAATATTTCCTGAGCTTGACAAACAAATATGCTACTTGACGCTTTCCAAGCAATTAGTAAAATAGATGAGTAATTATTTAATTCTCATAACTTTATAAAGTTGGATTACAGTGAAGAGGGGATGTAGTTTTATATTTTGAAAAGGGTCTTAACTAAACATAATTAAATTCTACCAGAGAAAGGCTGCCTCACCTAATGATACTGAACCTATGGATTTCTCTAGGAACTGTTTTGAAAACTGATTAGCAAACATGTCATTTGTTTAACTAGTTCAGGGGTCTAATTGTGGGATTAAGTCAATTGTATTATGGGATGAGGTTTTTTTCCTATTTTAGAATATGTCGATCTTTTTGCTGTCTAGTCACACTTGTTTTATAACTTTTTTCAAAATGCACGTTGCAAACCATATGCAGTGAGTGACACTTTACATCATGTGTTTTATGTCACAAAACAAACTCAGAAGTAATTGCAGGTATTAATGTGGCTGATAATGATAACATAAGGCTATAATTTAACATAGCTAGATTTTAAAAATAAAAGTAAAAACTAACTAAATAAATAAATACAGAAAGTGTCATACTGTTGCCTGGCTATTCTAGTCATTTTTTCCTCCATAGGGCAGTTTTAATTTGTTTTAGTCTTTTTCCAGTGAATGGTGTTCTTGATCTTCCTTGCTCCACTATTCAGGTATAATTGTGGTCTATTGGCCTGGTTCTCCTTGCTTGCCTTTAGCTGCCAGAAAGCAATTATACCTGATCATTTGTGGTGGTTATTGCTGTTATTATCACTTGCCTGCCCAGGACCTGCCAAGATTTTCTCAAATACCATGACAATTTTGCTCAAGGAAAAAAAATAACATAGGGTCATTTCATTCCCATATTTGCACCTCTACTGGGAAGCACAGCTGTGATGTTTGTTTTTCTGTGCCATTTTCTTTTTGCTAATTTTCATATTAAACCTTGCAGGTGGAATGCAGTCAGTCAGAACTGGGTATTAAGCCCCTCAGTTTTTGCTTTGCATGGTTTCTATAGGGCCCTGTTTGTTGGCATACTGTCCTGCTAATCCAGATATTATTCTTCAGAGTATGATTTATTCTTCTCTACTTCCAATCTAAAATCATACTTTTATAACGCAGGTTGCAAAATGTACAAATATAATTGCATTACACTGTCAATTTCTTATTGTCTCCTTCTTGTTTTTTCAAGTACACCTGATGTTCAATACTTCCTCTACTTCCACTCATGGGCCTTGATTATTTACTCCATCAGTTTTAATGACTAGACTGGTCTTTCATCCTGCTTAGATGGAAGAAAAGTTTATTTTAAACTGAAGTATACTTGACGGTGATGCCAACCGTCCCAAATGATACCTGAAACAACATATGTACAGGATTGTTTTTGAAACTATTTAAAAAATAGTTTTTTGAAACTATTAAAAATAGTTTAAAACTGCAGTCACTTTTGCACCAACCTAATAACCCAGTCTTTGTGGCAATAATCCGAATAATAGACTTTTCATACTGCCTTATCTTTTTGGATTGTTCACATGCATATTAGAAATTGCTTTTGGATCCAGTTATTTTGGTTGTACACTTACTTCTGGCATATAAGTTAAGCATATTAATTAATTAATTTATTTATTTTTTGAGGAGTTTCACTCTTACAGCCCAGACTGGAGTACAATGGCACGATTTCGGCTCATCACAACCTCTGCCTCCCAGGTTCCAGCGATTCTCCTGCCTCATCCTTCCCAAGTAGCTGGGATACAGGCATGCACCACCATGCCCGGCTAATTTTGTATTTTTAGTAGAGATGGGGTTTCTCCGTGTTGGTCAGGCTGGTCTCGAACTCCCAACCTCAGGTGACCTGCCTGCCTTGGCCTCCCAAAGTGCTGGGATTACAAGCGTGAGCCACCACGCCGGGCCAGCACATTATTCTTTCTTTATGAATGCTCTATTTAGCTAAGAATGCACTTAAAGAAGATAACTTTTATTATTTAAAAAGCATAGATTTAAGTTTATCAATAAATCATGATAAATCATGGACACTTATAGTTGACCATGCTCAAAATCCTATTGTTTTGGGGAATATAAAATATAAAACCTAACACACTTGCCTTCCAGGAACTTGCAGTCAATTTGTGGAGAAAGATTTATGTAGTTTTAGCTGTAAACAAATATAAAAGAACTAATGATTAAGGCAGGTTATGATAGCTGTCAGGGTCTATTTGGTCTTACCCCATCACATATGGACTCTAGACCCACAGTAGTCTCTAGATTTGCCCTGCCCCCAGGACACAGGAGCCCTGCTTGGTGATATAGTGGAGCTTTTCTTTGCACTGTCCATGTGGAGATTGGATTTCCTTCTCCACATTTGACCTAATTTGTGCCTGCCTCAGTAACTGGTGGTTTCTAATATCTGTATCTTGACTTGGTTTCATTTCTAATTGCTTCCTTCTTACTAGCTTAGCCCCTCCTTACTTCCAGTGAATCATATGGCCAGTGCTGCACCAGAGTTCCTGATAATCCTTTGATAACTGTGAATACCAAATCAGAATACCAACTTATGAACTCTACAGGAATTAAAATAAGTTAAAGGTTACTCTGGATTAGGTTTTCAGGGATCTTAGTCTGCCTAGAAATCAGAAGGTATAGAGAAAAAAGGAATGCTTTCTAGGTGGATAAAATAATAAGCAAAGTTGAAGATAAGAAAACATTTAAGTGCAGAATGATCATATGAATTTGCTTAGATGAGAGGGATTGTAGAAACATAGATGAAATCCAAACCTAATCTGCAACTTGAAGCCAAGCCCAGTTGAGCTCAACCTAGATAGATCAACCACAGCTGACAAGTAGATATGTGAAAAAATAAAATTAACACTAAGAAGATCTCTCGAAACCGTACAATTACATGGAAACCCGAAAACCTGCTCCTGAATGACATTTGGGTAAACAATGAAATTAAGACAGAATCAAGACATTCTTTGAAAGTAATGAAAACAAAGATACAACATACCAGAACTTCTGGGACAAAACTAAAGCAATGTCAAGAGGAAAATTTATAGCACTAAATGCTCACATCAAAAATTTAAAAAAATCTCAAATTAACAACCTAACACCACACCTAGAGGAATTAGAGAAACAAGAGCAAACCAACCCCAAAGGTAGCAGAAGACAAGAAATAACCAAAATCATACCTGAACTGAATGAAATTGAGACACACGAAAAAAAACAAACAAAAGATCAAGGAAACCAGAAGCTGTGTTTTTTCAAAGCATAAATAAGATTGACAGACCACGTGTGAATCCAGGAGGCGGAGCTTGCAGTGAGCCGAGATCGCACCACTGCACTCCAGCCTGGGAGACAGAGCGAGACTCCGTTTCAAAAAAAAACAAAAAACAAAAAACAAAACAAAAAAAACAAAACAAACAAACAAAAAAAGATTGACAGACCACAAGCAAGGCTAATAAAGAAAAGAGAGATAAGATTGAAATAAAATCACAAATGACAAAAAGGACATTACCATCAACCCTACAGAAATGCAAAAAAAAAAAAAAAAACCTGAGACTATTATGAACAACTGTATGCACACGAACTAGAAAACCTTGAAGAAATGGAAAAATTTTTGGAAACATACAACCTCCCAAGACTGAAATAGGAAGAAATGGAAACGCTGAAAAGACCAATAACGGGTTCTGAAATTGAATCAGTAATAAAAAGCCTACCAACCAGGAAAAGCCCTGGACAGGACAGATTCACAACTGCATTCTACCAGACATATGAAGAAGATCTGGTACCATTCCAACTGAAACTATGCAAAAAAATTGAGGAGGATGGATTCCTCTCTAAATTTTTCTATGAGGCCAGCATCATCCTGTTACCAAAACCTAACAGAGACACAACAAATAAAGAAAACTTCAGGTCAATATCCTTGATGAAAATCGATGTAAAAATTACCAAAAAAAATGCTAGCAAACCAAATCCAGCAGCATATCAAAAAACTAATTCACCACTATCAGTAGGCTTTATCCCTGGGATGCAAGGTTGGTTGGTTCAATATACATGAATCAATAAACGTGATTCATCACATAAGTACAAATAAAAACAAAAACCACATTATCATCTCAATAGATGTAGAAAGGCTTTCAATAAAACTCAATATTCCTTCATGTTAAAAACTCTCAACAAACTAGGTATTGAAGGAATATACCTCAAAATAATAAGAGCCTCCTATGACAAAACCACAGCCAACATTATATGGAATGGGCAAAAGCTAGAAGCATTACCCTTGAGAACTGGAACAAAACAAGGATGCCCACTCTCACGACTCCTGCTCAACATAGTACTAAAAGTCCTATCCAGAGAAATCAAGCAAGAGAAAGAGATAGAAGGCATCCAAATAGGAAGAGAAGAAGTCAAACAATCTCTGTTTGCCAACAATATGACCTTAGACCTAGAAAACCCCATAGTCTCTGACCAAAAGCTTCTTGATCTGATAAACTTTACGAAAGTTTTAGGATACCAAATCAATGTACAAAAATCAGTAGCATTTCTATATACTAACAATGCCCAAGCTGAGAGCCCAGTCAAAAACAGAATCCTATTAACAATGGCCCCACATAAAAGTACCTAGGAATAAAGGTAACCAGGGAGGCAAAAGATCTCTACAATGAAGATTATAAAACCCTGGTGAAAGAAGTCAGAGATGACACAGACAAATGGAAAAACATTCCATGCTCATGGATAGGAATAATCAATATTGTTAAAATGGCCATACTACCCAAAGCAATTTACAAAATCAGTGCTATGCCTATCAAACCACCAATGGCATTTTTCACAGAATTAGAAAAAGACTATCCTAAAATTCATATGGAACAAAAAATGAGCCTGAATAGCCAAAGGAATCCTAAGCAAAAACTGCACTCCAGCCTGGTGACAGAGTGAGACTCTGTCAAAAAAAAAAAAAGAAAGAAGAAAAAGAAAGAAAGAAAGAAAGAGAGAAAGAAAGAAAGCTGGAGGCATCACATTATGCAACTTCAAACTATACTGCAAGACTAGAGTAACCAAAATAGTATGGTACTGGTACAAAAACAGACTCATTGACAAATGGAACAGAATACAAAGTCCAGAAATAAAGCTGCACACCTACAACCATCTATTCTTTAATAAAGTTGACAAAAACAAGCAATGGGGAAAGGACTCCCTATTCAATAAAATGGTGCTCGGACAACTGGCTAGCCATGTGCAGAAGATTGAAACTGGACTCCTTCTATTCACCACATACAAAAATCAACTCAAGATAGCTTAAAGATTTAAATGTAAAACCTAACACTATAAAAACCCTAGAAGAAAACCTAGGAAATACTATTCTGAACACATGCCCTAGAACGATTTCATGATGAAGATGCCAAAAGAAATTGCAACAAAAACAAAAATTGGCAAGTGGGACCTAATTAAAATACACTATAGTATTCTGTACAGTAAAATAAACTATCAACAGGGTAAACAGACCACGTATAGCAATGGAGAAAACATTTGCAAATTCTGCATCCAGCAAAGGTCTAACATCCAGAATCTATAAGGAATGTAAACAAATTAACAAGCAGAAAACTGACAACCTCATTAAAATGAGGACAAAGAACATGAGCACACGCTTTTCAAATGAAGACATACACTTGACCAACGAGCGTATGAAAAAATACTCAACCTCACCATTTATCAGAGAAATGCAAATCAAAACCACAATGAGATACCATCTCACACCAGTCAGAATGGCTGTTACTGAAAAATCAAAAAATAACAGATGCTGGTGAGGCTGCAGAGAAAAGGGAATGCATACACGCTGTTGGTGGGAATGTAAATTAATTTAGCAAAAAATTTTTCCACAAAACTGTGGAAAGCAGTTTTGTAATTTCTCAAAGAACTTAAAACTGAACTACCATTTGACCCAGCAATTTCATTGTCAGATATATATCCAAAGGACTATAAATCATTCTACCATAAAGACATGCACTCATATCTGTATTGCAGCAGTATTCACAATAGCAAAGACATGAAAAATCAACCTAAATGCCCATCAGCGGTAGACCAGATGAAGAAAATGTGGTACATATACATATGGTATAGTACACAGCCCAAAAAATAATGAGATTATGTCCTTTGACAAATAATGAGATAATGTCCTTTGCAGCAACATGGATGGAGCTAGAGGCCATTGTCCTAAGTGAACTAATTCAAGAACAGAAAACCAAATACCACGTGTTCTCACTTATAAGTGGGAGCTAAACATTGAGTACACATGGACACAATGAAGGTAACAGTAGACACCAGGGCCTACTTGAGGGTGGAGGGTGGTAGGAGGGTGAGGATCAAAAAGCTACCTCTCAGATACTATGCTTATCACTTGGGTCATGAAATAATCTGCATACGAAACCTTCTGACGTGTAATTTACTTAAATAACAAACCTGTACATGTACCCCTTAACCTGAAAGTTTTTTTAAAAACACTAATTTCTAATTTTCCTAAAATCAAGGTATCTATTTTAAAAATAAAAAATATTACATTAAAGGAAAAACTATGTCTTTGCAAAATGGTTATTTAAAAATCAGTAAGTATTAGCTGTATTTTTCCACTGGGCTTTAGAATTTGAATAGAGTACTTCAGAAACATTCTGAACACTATTCTAACATTACATCATCATAATCATAAAGAAATTTAGAATAATTAATTTTCATAAGAAATCAGTATTCTGTTTAACATTTATTGCATATCTACGTTTCACATACTACATGTTCTGGAAACCAGAATATAAACCTGAAATGATGCTTGCGGTCAAGTAAAGTTAATGAAGGAGATATATAGGCAAATTGTAACAGAACAGTGGATGGCAAACTGCCATCTGTGAGCCATATTTGGAGTGCCACTGTTTTTGTAAATAGAGTTTTATTGGAACACAGGCACATCTATTTTTAAAATGTATTTTCAATGGCTGTTATCAAGCTACAAGGACAGACTTGAATAGTTGCAACAGAGACCATATGACCTACGAAGCTGAAAATATTTGTTATCTGCCACTTTACATAAAAAATTTGCCGACCTCTAACATAGAGCATGAAAATTGTTGAGATGGAGGTATGCACCAAGTGCATTGGGAGAACAAATGAGTGGCATCTCAATCAGTTTCATTCACTGAATGGGCTCTCAAAGCAAAAACGAATAGAAATTCAATATCAGTATACTAATTACCCCAAATCTGAATGACTGTCTGTACATGGATAAGCCATCTTGAAGACTAGCTGAACCTCTGAGACATTGTAGTTTCTTGTAGACACAGCATGACAAAAAAGGGCTAAGCACAGCTGTGTTCATTATGGTCTGTGAATTATCATTTGATTCTGTCAAACATAAAATGATTAAATCATAGATTGGCTTAAAACAGTGATACTTAGAGTAAAACTCTTTGAAGTATGACTTTTTATATAAAGGCCCTATTGATTTGTTGCATTCTAGTGGTAAATCACATAAAATCAGTCTTCATAAAGTATCTCTCTTTCCTCATGTGAAAAGTCTTATGCATCTTGAATTATTTTCTGGATTTGTTTTTTGGTTTTCCATGGTGGTTTTGTATCTAACAATATACTTAAAAGAGGCTGAATACATTTACCACAATTGTGTTATTTGCAATATCATTTAATCATTTAAAATTTTTTCTTAAACTTTCTGATATGTGTTCCAAAAAGGAGCAAATAAATGTTTATAAAACTTATTATGCTCTTACTTATTCTTCACTGTATTCTGACCTTGATCCACTTTAATGACATACATGTATTAATAAAGCACGTAAAAAATCTAACTCAGGTTTCATTCAAATCACACATATATAGTGATACAAAATCAAAAGTGTACCTGTTTTGGATTCAATAATAATTCACTAATGAAACCTGTTGTTTAAGTAATTGTATGCTGAATCTCCAAAATTAAGAACATGCTTATTGGCTGGGTGCAGTGGCTCACACCTGTAATCCCAGCAATTTGGGAGGCTGAGGTGGGCAGATCACGAGGTCAAGAGATCAAGACCATCCTGGCCAACATGATGAAACCCCATCTCTACTAAAAAACTACAAAAATTAGCTGGGCATAGTGGCACGTGCCTGTAGTCCCAGCTACTCGGGAGGCTGAGGCAGGAGAATCGCTTGAACCTGGGAGGTGGAGGTTGCAGTGAGCCAAGATTGTGCCATTGCACTCCAGCCTGGCAACAGAGTGAGACTCCGTCAAAAAAAAAAAAAAAAAGGACATGCTTATTGTTTTCTTAATTAATAAAGGGAAAAGTAATCTGAAATTATTCATCTGCTTAAAGAAAGAGGACAGTCCAGAACTCCTAATGGTCTCAGTAGCATTTTCCCTCCTCCTCCTCCTTTCCACTATTTCAAAAGCTTGAATAAAGAGTAGTCCTCAGTGACTTAGTGTTTGGAAGGCTCTTCCATACCTCCACATGTGGTTGTGTCCTAGTCTGTCTGGACTGCTACAGCAAAATGTCAAAAACTAGGTGGCTTATAAACAACAGAAATTTATTTCTCACAGCTCTGGATGTTGGGACCTTCAAGATCAAGGCCCTGGCATATTTAGTATCTGGCAAAGGCCTGCTCTTCACAGACGACGATGTACTGCTGCATCCTCACATGATAGAAAGGGCAAGGCAGCCACCTGGGTCCTCTTTTTAAGGGTACCAATTCCATTCATGAGGGTTATCTCTGCCCTCATACTCTAATCATCCCCCGAAAAGCTTCAGCTTCTAAAGTCATCACCTTGAGGATTAGAATAGCAACATATAAATTTTGTGGGGACACAAACATTCAGACTCTAGAAGATTGCAAGAGAAAAGACAGGCCCCAGAGACCAGTGTTCTTCATAACAGTGATATCCCTCCTTCCTTTGTCCCCAACAATCACAACCACACCATCTCAAGATTACCCTGTCTCCCTCATGTAACTTGCTGCAGTCCTTCCCATGACTATAACTAACAGCTCTATCCTATCAGCATTACCAGTTCCAAAATAGTCATCCTTATTCTTTTGCTCTTACCTCCCTTCATATCATACCCCAACAAATCCTATTTGTTCTACTTTCAGAGTAGCTACCAAATTCAACCTCTCCTAGCCATCTGGACAGATATTAAGTTATTATCATCTCTGGTCCAGGTTACCACAATTTTAGCCATAATTATTGTAATATTTTTAAATTTAGCCTAATTTTTCAGCCCTTTGACCCCTAATGTGCATTCTTAGTACAATGTCTCAGGTATTTAATTTAATACGTGCTTGAAGATATCATACTTCTATTTAGAACATGATTATGGCTCCCCTTCTTTCTTCATTATGAAAGTCAACATAATTACTATAGCCTGCATAGTCTGACTCCCTGCTGTCTCTCTGATCTCAGTATTTCACATTACGTGAGATTGGAATAAATATGTTGTATTTTGCTGTAAGTTGAATTAAAAGCATTAAACCCAAGGGAAAAAAAAAAAACCATCATGGTTATGTAAATCACATTCACCAAAGAGTTGTTTTATGTCTGCCAAACTTCCCGCTGTTGGCCACACATATTCTTTTGATCACAGTGAGGTGGAAGTTTCAGTAAATAAAGGTTCTAGTCAAGGAGCCCACTTCATTCGCTATTTCCAGTTGAATATGGAGACAGATTCCTCATTTCACCTGCCCTCATTCAAGCACTCTGTATGAAAATTGGAAGCTTCGATGATCTCAAAGTTTATGATCTCCAGTGTCATTTTTTTTTAACTTGGTGACTGAGAGTCTTGAAAAACCTAGACCCAAGGTCTCTATCAGGAACACCTGACAAGCACAACAAAAAGGAAAAGGTACTCCTGATTTTATCAATGGACATGAATATATCAATAACATAAAAAGCAATAATCTTAATGTAAAAAGACACGATTTTAATCAGGTGATATGCAAACTTAACTTGCTCTTCCTCAGAACAGTTCTTGATGGTGTCTTTCAGGAAACGGCCTAGTGATTGGCAATAATAAAATATATGGCGGCCAAAAGAACCAGACAGCCTGGATTTGAATCCTGGCTCTGCTACTCTATGCCTCCATTAACTTGTGAGTATACTAGTAGTCATCTCTCAAGGTGAATTTACCATGAAGCAAATGGAACTTAAACTTCAGGGTTCTGCCTATGTGTGAGGTCCTAAGCAATCAAGGAAGCAAGTCAGGGCTAAGTGAACACATTATATAAAAGTGATTTCTGGAAAATTAACTAAAATTTCTCAAAAGGACCAGTTCCAATGCTCCAATAATTCGCCATGGCATCTTTTCCCATTCAAATAAATATTTACTTTCAAAACAAAACCACAATGAGATACCATCTCATACCAGTACTATTAAAAAGACAAAACAAAAAAACCAGATGCTGGCAAGGTTGCAGAGAAAAGGGAACTCTTATACACTGTTGATGGGGATGTAAATTAGTTCAGTCCCTTTGGAAAGCAGTTTGGAGATTTTTCAAAGAACTAAAAATAAAATTATCATTTGATATAGCAATCTTATTACTGGGCATAACTCCACAGGAAAATAAATTGAAAAGACACAAAAGACCAAAGATCACATATACCAAGATCACAAGACCAAAAAGACACATATACTCACATGGGTATTACAGTACTACTTAGCAAGTAATGGAATCAACCTAAGTGTCCGTTAATGGTGAATTGGATAAAGAAAATGTGGCACATATCACCATTGACTACTATGCAGCCATAAAAAACAATATGTCCTAGTCAGCAACATAGATGCAGCTGGAGGCCATTATCCTAAGTGAATTAACACATGAACAGAAAACCAAATACTGTATGTACTCACTTATAGGTGGAGGTAAACACTGGGTATGTATGGACATAAATATGGGAACAATAGACCCTGGGACTCCAAAAGAGAAGAGAAAAGGAGGGTGTAAAGGGCTGAAAAATTATCTATTGGGTACTATGTTCACTATTTGAGTGGTGGGTTCAGTTGAAGCCTAAACCTCAGTGTCACGTAATATATCCATGTAAAACGCCTGCATGTGAAGCCCCTGAATCTAAAATAAAAAACAAACAAATAAATACTTGCTTTCATACCAGTTTTTGTGTTGACAATGTTATACTGTTTTTAATGAAGAGTGCCTTACATTAGCCTTAGGTCCCAGAAAATCTGGACTTTCCCCTACCTAACACTTAGGGTTTCTGTAGAGATTAAAGGATATAATCTATTTTAGGTACCTGGCACACAGGTAGACCCCAGGAAATGTTAGCTATTATTATAAATGGGTTGCTTAAGAATGATCATAATATTGATTAGCCAAATAACTTTGCCACAGGGAACCATGTTTTCATGACAGTGTCAGGGAACTCAAGCTTCATGCCTGAAGTTCTCTCAAAATAAGGAGTATGGATTGAAGTTTGCTGCTATGGGTCACTAAATACCCATTAGTTAAATGAGAATGCTCAAGTGACAAAATCAAATGACTATATCCTAAAAATATCTTGGGCTCTTTTTTATTTCTGTGAGTATGGGTTTAAATCTAAAAAATATTATTTAATATGATATTTTTCTTAATTGATTATTTCTTCCCCTCCAGCACCCTCCATTGCCTGTGCTCTGGGCTTCTAGAATTCCTGTTGTATATCTTCTGGAGAAATTATTCTTTCCTATTAACTTCCATCTAATATTTCATGTATATTTGTTTAGTCTTATAATCTGCATAATTTACTCAGTTTTATCTTCTAGAAAACAGATTCAGTCTTTATCACTACCTGGCTATAATCCACTTTGTGCCTAAAATTATTATTTTTTAATGCCATAAATAATATATATTAATTTGCTGCAATTCTTTTTCCCCTAGTTTTTAAAATAACAGTTTATTTTCTTTACAATTACTATATAAATTCAAGTCATTTGATATCAGATAATTTCATTATTTTATCTAAATTTTCTTTGATTTCCTATGTATCATTGCATGTGTGTGCATGCACATGTGTATGATACAGTTTTTATTTTCATTTTTTTATGACATTGTTTTTCCATTATTTTACTGTGGGCTATTTTTCTGTTCCATATACGTGAATGGAGGAATAGGTTAATTAATTAAGACACCTAATATTAGACTTCTCTGCAGTTACGAAGAATTGTTTCCCCAATTTTTTAATATTTTTTTATTGTACTTTAAGTTCTAGGGTACATGTGCACAACGTGCAGGTTTGTTACATATGTATACGTGTGCCACGTTGGTGTGCTGCACCCATTACTCACAATAGCAAAGACTTGGAACCAACCCAAATGTCCAACAATTATAGACTGGATTAAGAAAATGTGGCACATATACACCATGGAATACTATGCAGCCATAAAAAATGATGAGTTCATGTCTTTTGTAGGGACATGGATGAAGTTGGAAACCATCATTCCCCAATTTTTTTAACTTGGGCTATTGCCATGAGTGTCTAGAGAGAATCTTACTCCCAGAATGGACATATTAATGTATTTCACCCATGGCTAAAAGGTATTTTCCATGATTCTATACCCCTACATTTTTCCATCATAATATAGTCCCTTGTGAAAATACTAGACACACATTAAATTCTGCTCTGCTTCTCTCCCATGCCCAAATACCATGAGTAGGATCTCTTCTTTGAATGACTATACACATTCTTCAAGTACTAAGGCCTTGGGTCAAGAACATTTCCCTGTAGCCATCTGCTCAGGAAAGGAGGAGGGGATGGTGTCCTAGGGCTTCAGAATGCTAGTCCTTAATGAAGTGCTGTGATGAGTAACAGTACTAGGCAATCTCAAAGACAGCCTCCAGTGAACCATGTCTCCAAAGTCTATACAAGGCTTTGGTATCCAAAGCCTTTTGTATTCCCCTTCCACAAAGAAATTGAGCTGGTTTTGTGATTTATTTTATCCAATGGAATGCAATAAAGGGATGTTGTACCAGTTTCAGATTTAAGCTTTAAGAAGGCCTGGCAACACTATGCTTTTGTGTTCTTGGAAATGCTGAGCTGTCATATAAAAAATTTTGACTGCCCTATTGGAGAGATGTTGTGTAGAGACCATATGGAGAAACCCGCCTCTACAAGGAGGAGAGGCCCTGACACTACATAGAAAGAGAGAGAGGTCCAATCATTTCAGCTCTTTAGCTATGCCCATTAATGTGCCAGGCATATGAATGAGGCATCTTGTATAATCTAGCCTAGCGGAGCCTCCAGATGATTGCAACCCAACCAGGAATCACACGCAACAGACAAACTGCCCAGCTGAACAAGTCAGATTATAGAAACATCAAAACAAAACAAAACAAAGCAAAACAAAACAATGATAATAACAACAAAACAGTTGTTGTAAGTGACTAAGATTTTGAATGGTATTTACTTTTTAAATAGCAATGTACTTTTATTTTGAAGAGTCCCCAAAATCTCTTGAGAAGATCTTGCATTATCAACTGAGTTTCTTTTGTTATTTATTTATTTAGTTAGTTAGTTTTTTTCCAACTTTTATTTTAAGTTCAGGGGTACATGTGCAGGATGTGCAGGTTTGTTACATAGGTAAATGTGTGCCATGGTGGTTTGCTGCACAGATCATCCCATCACCTAGGTATTAAGCCCAGCATCCATTAGCTATTCTTCCTGATGCTCTCCCTCCTCCCACCCCCAACCCTCCAAACAGGCCCTAGTGTGTGTTGTTCCCCTCTGTGGGTCCATGTGTTCTCATCATTCAGCTCCAACTTATCAGTGAGAACATGCAGCATTTGGTCTTCTATTCCTAAGTTAGTTTGTTGAGGATAATGGCTTCCAGCTCCATCCATGTCCCTCCAAAGGACATGATCTTGTTCCTTTTTATGGCTGCATAGTATTCCATGGTGCATATGTACAACATTTTCTTTATCCAGTCTATCATTTAGGGGCATTTAGGTGGATTTGATGTCTTTGCTATTGTGAACACTGCTGCAATGAACGTATGATGATTTATATTCCTTTGGGAAGTATCACCCTTTGTACATTTTTACAAGTATTTTTATCCTACTTAGAAGTAGCCATATTATTCATTTGTGTACATGAATGAATAGAGGTGCTGAAGGTGACAAAAAGGATATTGCTCACATCAAGCAATTGCAATGTGCCTCATCCCACTCTCACCCTAGATGGCAACCTAGAAGCCATGTGTTCAGGTGGCATAGTTTCAGGATGGAAGACAGCTATGTGCCTACTTTAACCACAAAAGAATGCATAAATGAGAAATAAATTCTCATTTCATTAAGCCACAGCATAACTTTGCATTAACCTCAATAATACAGGTATTCACATGGCCAATAGGCAAACTCATAATCTTACTCTATTAAATTACGGAAATCAACTTACCTAATTGTAATTCTCATCAAAGGCAGCATTGCCCTGCCATTTGCCTTTAGACTTTGAGAAGTTTTAGTTTTTCTCCCAAATTCCTGAGAACATGTCAGGTTTGCCTAAGAACTCTTCAGTGCTCTGCTCCAGCAGTGTTAAACAGGGAGCCTACCAAAGTAAGAATCTAGCAGGGGTGAATCAAAATTTCCACGGGTGGGTGTCTTGGAGACAATTAGATTTCTTTGGATTGAAGGATGGAGGGAAATGTCATAGCTTTCTCTACTCCTATGAAATTCTTCCTACAAACAAATCTACTTAAGGAATTTTCAGCTTACTTTCATATACGGTAGACATGAATGGCATTCATGAAACCAACTTGGTTACTGTTTTTTCTGCAATGACATGTATAGAGTATTCCATTAGAATATTTGAGCTCTTGCCCTCCATTAATGTCAGCTTTGGCTCTCACTCAGAAATATAAGGAACATTTTCAGCATTCTGTTACAAGTAATTGAGTAGGTAGTCAAACAGGTTTATTTTCTTAGCATTTTCATTATATAACCCCAATTTTAGAGCAGATGCAATATATTCTAAAGTATATTTTTCATTTTTTTCTTTCTTATTTTATTTCTAATTCTCTTTTCTTTTTTCCCCCAAACTCAACCTGATATATGGGCAGTAGTTAACTAGTTTGGGGTATGCTGTAATGGGAACAAGTCCAGCTCTATTTCCCATATGTCAAACCCTGGTCATTACTCAGCGACTGCTAAGAAACCACTTTCGAGATCTGTACAAAAAGAAAATCAGTTACAGATCCTGATTCTAATCTGAAGTTGATGTGAAAACAAGTTTTAGATATAAATAAAATATAGAACTACATTTGAAGAAGAAAAAAATGGCTTAATAGGCAATAAGTACAATACTTTTTTTCTGAAGCAGTTTTACTACCTAAATCCTGAGTGTTGGATTATATTTTAAGAAATTACTAGTTATGTTTTAAGAGATCACTGATCACCAGGCAAAAGTGAAGAATGAAGAAACAGAGAAATGGGTCTGGCAGCATCTGGCCTGTGGTCAGAACCACAGTCATGGTAGCTCCCAAAACTTTGAAGATGGATTTGCCCATAAAACCCTCCCTTTTATATGGCTTTCCTTTGCAGCCTCACTACCAAGGCCATTCACACAAAGATAGAGAGAAACAACCCTGGAGAGAGTTCTGAATATCAGAAGCTCCTAGAGGCAATTTCTTCTGATAAATGCTTTAGAAAACAGCAGGCCTCGGAATGGACTGGGACTCTGTGGGAGACCAAATGGGAGCAGAATTCCCTATGGACTCAAGTCATTACTTCCAGCTAGAAGGTCCTAAAAAGCCATCTAGGTTCCTTGGCAAGTAATTATTTTATCACTTGGTTGAAAAAAGTATATTAAAATACTAACAATCTGTATGACCATCAAAATGTTAAGAGTAGTACATGTCAGTATGGTCACTGTGGTAGAAAGCATCATGGCCTTCTAACAATATCCATGCCATAACCCTCAAAACCTGTGATTATGTTATGTTACTTGACAAAGGGGGCTTTGCAGATACGATTAAAACTAAGGACAACTGAGATGCAGAGATTATCCTGAGTAGGTCAAATTTAGTCACACGAACCCTTAAAAGTGGAAGAGAAAGGCAAAACAGGAGTCAGAGAAATGGCAGCGTGAGGATTCAATGCCTTATTGCTGGTTCTGAGATGATGGACTTTACACGGACTGGAGGAAGTCCTCTAGGAGATAAGGGAGGCCCTCAGCTGACAGCCCACAAGACAGGGAGATTTCCTCATGGAATTCTGCCAAAACTCAAATGAGCAAGAAAACGGATTTTCCCGTAGAATATCCAGAAAATAATGCATCCCTGTCATCACCTTGACTTTAAACTGGTGAGACCCACATTGAACTTCTGGCCTACAGAACTCTAAGATAATAAATTTGTGTTCTTTAAGCCACTATATTTGTGAGTAATTTGTTATAGTACCGATAGAAAATGAATACAGTGACCATCAAGTAATAATGGTTTCCCTAACACAGCCATGTAAAGTTTTCTTTAAACATTGTACCTGTCAACAGGTAACCTGAATGACATATTTTACTGGTGACCCCTTCTAGCAGTGAATCTTGGCAGATGATTAAATCTGTGGTTTCCCATAGACAGTAATTAATCTCTCTTGATCCTACAATTACGGGCTGTCCATGGAGGAGGCTCCTATGCACACATAACATCCAACTGTTACCCTTTCTGGCACATTTTATGAGTAGCTGATACAGTTGCTTGTGTATTATTCCGCAACCTATTGAATATAACTTGATTGCCATATCTGCTGGCTCCCAATTGCGAGCCCTTGGGTAATTAAACTCATCATTTTGAGCCTCAATTATCTTTTTTGTTAAAAGGTAATTTCATGGTTCTTCCATAAGGATTGTGTTGGGATTCACAAAGATGGCATATTGTGAAGTGCTCATAACTATATTTAATAAACATTCTATTCTATCTCCTTTCTCTCCTCATTCTTTCAACAAATATTTCATGAATATTTATTAAATGTTAAATATTCTCCTATGCACTTGGGATACCTCAGTGAATAAAAGACAAAAATCGCTTTTTTGTGTGAAATTTATAT
The DNA here is from genome assembly GCF_028878055.3 of Symphalangus syndactylus. NCBI lineage: Eukaryota > Metazoa > Chordata > Mammalia > Primates > Hylobatidae > Symphalangus > Symphalangus syndactylus. Next base: position 41,116,619 of record NC_072447.2, on the reverse strand, counting down.
TCTAGTGTAGGCTCCACTGATTACTCTGTGACATCTATATGGTTTAATAGGAGTAATATAATGATGCACCATGCCAAGCCACGTATTTTTTTTTATTATTCCTGGTTAAACATGTTTCTTTTCACTGGGACCCAAGAACTCGTTGCTGATTCAGAAGTATGTTTATCCTCTATGGAGCTCCCTCATGCATTGTATTGAAGGGTCCCTCACCCTTTCCATTTGGTAATTTAAGGTAGAAATATCTAAAACTAAGGAGAAACATCAAGGTAATAATCACGTATTTTGGATGGTCCATAACACCACCATAGAGACGTGATCTTTAAACATAGAAAACATTTTTAAAACTTAAGAAATTAGTAATGATCAATTTTAAAAGTCAAAGAAATCAAAATCAAAATAGGAAACCATCAATAAAATTTTCTGCAAATTGTCAGAAAAATGTCTTAACCATAAAAATAATTAATAAATATTCTTAGAGCAGAATCAATTTTAGAATGGCATATTCAAGACCATTGTTACTTACACCTAGAAACAATTTCAAAATAAAGTTTTTAAGTTGAACAGATGGCTCAATTTCAGCAGTGTTACTATTAGCTATGCAATATAATAAGTTTTGTTTGCTTGTGTTTAAGCGCCAATTATGTGTGTACTTAGCTTATTCAATTTTAATGGATTATTTTTCTCAGGCATGGCTTTTCTAAGAAGAAAAAGGATGAGCTAATTTTAAGTTGTAAAATTAACATTTTGTCTAAAAATAAACAATGTGTCTCAGGCAAATAATGATGTACACTGAGTTTTCTTTTTCTGTCATAACTCATCTTAGCACATAAAATATTTTGTTGATTATTTCTTATTTTTGCATTTTAAATCTAAATATTTCTTTTCAGACAATTAAAAAAACTTACTATTTGAAATTCTAGAGACTCTAGTAAAACTGACAGTCATCTTCTTATAGGTTTAGCCTTTCCTCTCCAGAAAGCATTTCACATACAATTGAACAAACATCAGCGCAAACACAAGTTTTAAATATAGATAGATAGATAGATAGATAGATAGATAGATAGATAGATAGATAGATAGATAGTATAAATTTAAGGTATGCAACATGTTTGATATATATATCCATAATGAAGTGATTACTATAGGTAAGCAATTCAAGATAGTCATCACCTTCCAGTTACTTCTTCTTTTTTGGTGTGTGGTAAGGACACTTAAAGTCTACCCTCTTAGAAAATTTTCAATATACAATGCAATATTATTAATTATAGTACTTCTGCTGTACATTAGATCTCTAGATTTATTTATCCTTAGAGGAGAGGTCAACATTTCCAGATGGGAATAAATCCATATAAATTTGAGTCAACGCTAACTTCAAGCTGCCCAAATTCCTTGCAGTGGCAAGTGGGTTGTAAAGTAAACATGAGTCTGGCTGGGCTCAGTGGCTCATACCTGTAATCCCAGCACTTTGGGAGGCCAAGGCAGGCAGATCACCTGAGGTCAGGAGTTCGAGACCAGCCTGGCCAACATGGTGAAACCCTGTCTCTACTAAAAATACAAAAATCAGCCAGGCATGATGGGGCATGCCTGTAATCCCAGCTACTCAGGAGGCTGAGGCAGGAGAATCGCTGGAACCTGAGAGGCAGAGGTTGCAGTGACCTGAGATCACATCATTGCACTCCAACCTGGGCAACAAAGTGAGACTCCGTCTCAAAACAAAAACAAAACAACAACAACAACAAAAAAAACTAGTCTAATATGGGCTGCCTACTGTTGAAAAAGACAAAAGGAGTTCTTCTCCTATCAGCTGCAAATAAAAGAAGTGAATTTGACCAAGTAGAAAGCTCTTAGGCAGGGAGATGGGAATTGGGAGGAAGGCAGGCTGGTAAGACTGACTGAGAGATTTGTTTGGGGTGTGTGAAAATTTTATACAGAATTGGGAGCGAATTTACAAAACAATAGAGGGTGAATCCTCCAGTAAAGTAGCAAAGAACAAAAAACAAAACCAAACAAACAAAAAACCACTCCAGTAAAGTAGCCAAAAAAAAAAAAAAAAAAATTAGAAGACTTCTACAGAGTGTTTTTTGGTCACTCAGACAAGTCTCACCTCAGAACTTGTCCCATTGAGGCTGTGCCTTGCTCATACGGATAGTCAAATACAGAGTTTTCTGCCTCTCTCCTAGCATCATAAAAGCAGATCCCTTCCCATGGAGTCTCCTTCATTTGGGCAATGCATCATGCTCTTTTTGTAAGTCTCTCTGAATCCCCCCATCTCTTCTCTTCACTGAATGCTCACTCACACTTCAGATCTCCACATCAAAGTCTCTTCCACCAGAAAGACTTTCATCACTTTCCCAATCTATGTAAAGCATTTTTCTTCTGCCTGTTTCCCTAGTATCTCTGACCCCAGTCATAGCACACATCATACTTGAATTTTTGGTTTAATTTTATGTGCTGCTTTGTGGACTCTAAGGTCATTGGGATAGTGTCTACCATTGTTACCAGTGAATCCTAAGCACTTAGCCTATAATACTATACATACTGTACTTGTGGAATTGTTAGGGGTGATGAATCCATATGGGTCTGCAGCAACCTCCATTCTTGCCTCCTCAGAAGAAAGAATTCAACCAAGGGGCATAAGGCAGAGAGAGAGACTGAGGCAAGTTTTAGAACAGGAGTGAAAGTTTATTTAAAAACTTTAGAGCAGGAACAAAAGGAAGTAAAGTACACTTGAGAGCTGTTTGTTTGACCTTTGATTTGGGGTCTTATATGTTGGCATGTGACATTGTTTTGCTGTGTCCCCACTTAAATCTCATCTTGAATTGTAGCTCCCGTAATTCCTATGTGTTGTGGGAGGGACATAATTGGATATAATTGAATCTTGGGGGCACTTTCCCCCATACTGTTCTCATGGTAGTAGATAAGTCTCACCAGATCTGATGACTTTATAAGGGGTTTCCTTTTTTGCTTGGCCCTCATTCTCTCTTGCCTGCCACTATGTAAGACGTGCCTTTCACCTTTCACCATGATTGTGAGGCCTCCCCAGCCACATAGAGCTGTGAGTCCATTAAACCTCCTTTTCTTTATAAATTACCCAGTTTCTGGTATGTCTTTATCAGCAGCGTGAGAATAGACTAATACAGCATGCTTCTAGGGTTGCGTTACTTCTCCCAATTCTTCCCTTGGGGTGGACTGTCCATATGCCCAATACCCTGCCAACACTTGGGAGGGGCGACATGCACAGTGTGGTTACTGAAGTTGTACAGATGCTCACTTGAGGCATTCTTCCCTTACCAGTCAAGTGTTTGTTGAGGAAGAAGATCATATACCAGTTAAACTCCACCATTTTGCCTCTTAGTGCACTTGCTTGAGCTCACTCATCCAACTCCTGAGATCTTTAATGGGAAGCTGCTGAATACCAGTTTCAGGTGTTTCTATCTATTGGGAGACTGCCTTTCCCTGGCGCCAGCTGCAACCAACTATTATTTTAGAGCGACAACTTAACAACTGCCTGACCCCCTAATGGTCGCCTGAAGTTCCTGGTGGGGGTGGGGGTAGGGACTCTCCTGTCCTTCTCATGTCTGACTAGGTACCTACTGAATTAAAACCTGGGAGAAAATTAACTATTTAGATCAATCTGTGAACAGTCAGTGCTTCCCCCGAGTCCCCTTCAGATATCCTTTATCATTGCTGTGTATTTAGATTTTCATAGTTTACACAGTCAACTGAAATACTTTTATATTTCACCTTTGCTTTACAGAGTGTGTATCAATAAGAATAATAAGCAATCTGTGACTGGGTCAAAATCAAACAAGCCATCATCAGCAACCTGGAAATAGTTAATGGCTACCTGAAAGTCAGAATTATACCAAAAGGGGGCTCAAAAATAGTGCCACCTGAGTACATGAATTAGAAATATAAATCCCAACATATGGAGGCTGCAGATTTTGCAACTGAGATTTAGTATATAAAAATCACTGAAGCTTTTTATAACTTCACTCATCAAAAATATCTTTGAGCATCAAGTTGGCATAATAAACTTGTAAATCAGAAACATAAGTAACGTTGTAAAATTAAGTATCTTCAAAACTACAGCCTTAATCTTAAAATTTATTACCAGATAGTAGAGGTTCACACAATTTTTTCCCTTTTTTCTAATCAAAATAACTCCTCCTCTTGATTCTAAAGCAATGAAATGGCTAAAATCATGTTATTTTATGATAACAATTTTACAGTTGCTAAGAGGAAGACAGCTTTAAATCTCCCATATCTATTATAAATGACACTGAAATTATCATCCTTAGATTGAACAAGAGAGTGAAATATTTGTCACAATATAGTCTCTCCACCCTATCATCCTGAGAAGAATGCTATGACTAAAATTAGAGTGCATGCAGCATTACTTAATTTCAGTCTTTTGCAGAAGGAGGAGAGAATTGGGCCTGAGGAGATAAACAGAGATCGGAACAAAGGGAAACTAGTCAGTTCATGTGAGTCTCTGAACACCCTGGGTGGTAAGCCCACAGTCATCCAAGAAACAGTTGCCAGGCTTAAAACTCAATTTAGGGGTGTTGGTGAATTGCATTAAAGCTTGTATTTTGTTTTTCTTGTGAAGAAAAAAGAAAAATATGTTTCATTTATCAAACACAAGTCTGCTTTTTTCAGAGGTTTTGTTCTGAGGTTCTGCTTTAATTTCACATTCCCTAATGTGTTCAAGCAGCCCTTAAAAATGATGTTGACCCAATTTTATAGCAATAACTTAAATCTCACATGAAGAGTCTCAACAGTATAATCAACGTCGTCTATCTCCAAATGTCTTGACTTTGTAAGAAAATATAATAGAGTATGAGTCATACTTTTAGTACTTCCATATATTTCTCTTGTTTTAAAGAGTAATTTTGGGTTTGAGGATAGGCAGGTAGCAGAGTGAGCAAATTGCCTTAGTAGCAAAACTACAAGGAAATATTTAATTGTCTGTAAAAAGAATAGCTTAAGATGCATTTGTATTGCACAGCCACTTCACATTTATTATGCAGTCTTGATACAATAGAAGAATGCACTGATTGGGTATTGCTGTTTATAAGAGAACAAAAGTTACCCTTCATCAAGTGTTTCTAATAGAAGCTTTGCTATCATTTGGAGACTTCCCTATTTTTACAAAACTGTGAATTCTTGACCCTGTTAAGAAAATTAAACAACGTAGCAGTATTATCACATTTTTGTTTACATATTTATATGCTTAAATATTTTTGAATACAGAAAGACACTGTGAATGAAAATATAGCTGTATTAATATAGATACTTCAATGCAAGTAATTAGGATTTGCGTTGTAATGAATATTGTAACTAAATTCATAAACCAGTGTTTTTCTTTGTTATTATTTATTTTTTCCCCTATTCCTCTCCTAGGAAGGGATAGTGTATATTGCATGTGCTGATTTATATTTTTTCCAGGAGCTTTGTGCCTTCATTTGACTGACATTTGAACTCTTGGACATGCCTTTTTTTTCTAATAACTTTTAAACTCAGACTCTTACTAAATATTGGTAGGATATTTTGTAATCTTTATATTAAATAATAGTTTATTTCTATTTAAAAATGTGTTCATGAAAAAATTGATTAAAATACACTATTCAATATGCGTAAAGTATTCAATTTTTCATGATGGATATAAGCTAATAAAATAAAAATAATGCCAATTGAAATGAAATGAAAATATAAAGAAGCCACATATATAAAGAATATAAAATTGAAATGAAATGAAAATACAAAGAAGCCACAATAATACAGAATCCCAATACTAAGGTTCCCAAGTATGACTTTAATGAAGATGATTAGTTTGTGTGTAAAGTTATTTATCTGAATGGTATTTAATAGATTACATATGAAGAACTGTGAGAAGCAATTAAAAAAAATACTTTTATTTGCCCAAATTTCTCCTAAACCCTGAATGAGAAAGGAGGAGGGTTCACCATTCTTTTTCAGTGGGATGCCTCCTCCTCATCCCCTCTTATAACATTGCAAGAAAAAGCCATATTTTCTGGTGTTTTAACAAAGAGAATAAAAGAGAACTATCAAAAGAACTTAAATTCATCTAGGCTGTTTTCAGAGACAATATTGATCGTTTTACATGGAAAAACTATGAATCATAATGCAAATATGCAGGTAAAATAGATCATGTAAATAACATATATTTTATGTATTGTAAGAGTCTTGGAATATAAGTTACTGAAAACAGATGGCAGTATTCTTCAAAAGCAATGTGACTTTTGTAATTGACATAGTTAAATGGAAAATTAGTGCATCCCAAACTAAAACTGTCAGACAATTAACCAAACCCATCTACATATCAGCTTCTCTGTTTAACAGTGTTCCAGCTCAAACATTCTGAATAGGTATAACTCATATCCTCCATCTTTGCAATAATACTCAATAAGTATCTTTCCTACAAATAGTAAAGATACAAAGGAGTCTGTTGACCCTTTTTGAGAATATCTGAATTTGGGCCAAAGCATACATGTGTCTATATGTTTTGGAGATAGTGAGTCTGTATGTGTGTGTGTGTGATCACTGACATTTGGTATTTTGCTTTAATTATTGGGCTCATTTTTCTCTCTTTTGGGAGCATAGATATAGCATACTTTTCAAAAAGTTTTTACATATTTATAGATTTAAAGTCCCTACTTAAATATTTCCTGGATTCAATTTTTACGACACATTGGTAACTAGCCAGATAAAATGCTAATTATTTTAGAACATTGTGATAAGTGCAATAAAATTATTACATATATACTCTCTATATAAAATTATTACACTTATTACATTACATATATAAAAGCCCGTTCCTGCTCTCTCTCTCTCCTGTTCACAGTATTCAGGAGGAACAAGTACTGTATCACTTGAGTCATAAGCCAAGAAACAGAGGAAGTAGAAACAAAAACAAATAAATGAAGAGTCTCCTAATGGTACACAGTGATGGGCAACATGACAATTTTCCTATAATAGAAGTCTCATTTCTTATAATCATGATAGAATGCATTTGATAAATAAATAAGTCAAACCAAAAAATTTAAAATTCAAGTAAAGAAAATCTTATCAGATAACTACTTTTTGATGCTTGTGTGATTGGCAATAAATTGATATGGAATACCAGTGAAGGGGAAAAATGCATGTAATGTTTTCTACTTGTGTATTATTTGTAGCTTCAGATAATTAAAAGATGCCTTATGATAAGTTTAAACAGTTTATTATAAACCTTGTGTAATGATAAATTTACAAGTTTTAAAACAGAATTTAATAATATAATAGTGAATATATATTAAAGTATACTACTAAATATTTTGAATAATTTGTTGCTTCAAACTCAGGAATTTCATTTCTATTTTCAAATCCGTGACACAGAAGTATGTAAAAACTTTCAAATCCAAGATAAACATTTTCCTTTATTCTTTGACTAATCTATACAATGAAAATCCTCTTGAAAAATTTGTATATGATTTACTTGTGCCAGATGTCAGCCAAGTGCCTGGGCCCAGACCACACTAGCAGGAAGGACAGAGACTCTAGAATATGAATTCGCTGATGAAGATAATAATAGAGCCCTTCATTTAGATATATACCTCCTCAGAACAGGGAGATCCCTAGGCAACTTGTAGTCAAACCAATAGTTGCATTATTTCTATGCCTCTATGAACTCTGAGGAGATGGCAATGGCTTTCTGACCATGAAAGAACCATAAAAGAACTAAATATGACAGTAATGAGTAGAATCTATTTAACAAGCAATTTCTTCTAGCAATAATAATTCCCAGTTTCAAATCTGTAACTCAAGGAAACTCTATAAAGAGTAATGAAGGTTTCTGGGTTTTGCCTCCTGCCAACATTTTTAAAAGTCTAACAATAGTCTCTGAATAAATTTTGTAAAGACCCTAGTGAAAATCATTTTCAAAACATGAGGTCTAAGTGGGAAAAATAATAGGAGGGCTCTAGCTGATAAGAAAACGGAAAGCTATTGTTCTACTATAGAATTTCCCAATGTGAATTACTCAGAACACTATTCTGTAGGTTAATAACCATTACTAGAAACAAAAATATTCAGTGGTCAAATACGTTTATGAAATGGTCTGTTTAAAACAAATAATTTACCTTTCTATGAATCTCCAAGAAGAAAACAGGAAACATTTCTGAAACTTAATTTTTGGCCATGGGATCCTGCTTTCCTTCACAGAATCTGGTAGAACTAAAGTTCCACTGAATGTATTTTGGGTAATCCTTACTTAGATGATAGAACCAACCAAACAGAAGTGGATATCTGAAGATAAAGTCACTCAGCTGCCCTTAGATTTGGTTAGAAAATTTTCACTCCGGTGGAATAATCTGGATGCAATAGGCTTTTCTCTGGTGGTCTCTTCTGATCCAGTGACTCAGAGTCCATTTTCTTGGGATTCATCAATTGAAATTTGCTTTACGACTTCCTTCAGAAATAGTCTTCCCAGGATTATGCTTTGTCTGATTTTTCACAACACAGATCCGAGAAAGAGCCTTTTTTCCTTAGCCTTCAGTGAGGGTATATTCTGATTCAACTAAACTGAAGTAGCACTCGTGCCAGACATTCCAGCCAGGAAAATGTAATCCAGGATGGATATGGAATTGGGGATCTTTGGAATACATGAGACGAATGAGTTAAACTGGGAAAGTCATCTGGACAAATACTCTTGTGTTACTCCTACTAAGCCTGGCATAGTGGAAAGCAACAGAACTTGTACGCAAAAAAAAAAAAAAATAGGAGGTCTAAATCTCAACTTTGGCCATTGGTAGCTCTGTGAATATGGGCAATTTATATAAGTTTTCTAAACCTCAACTTCCTCATTTGTAACAATAAGGCAACAATGCCAACTTTTAATACTTGATAACATTAAATAAGATAATTTCACATGGAAGATTCTGGTATATATTGGGCATTGAATAAATGGTATTATTATTAGTGAAATAGAATGCAAAAAAAATTCTTTTAAATTCTCTTGCCCCACCACAGTTTTTTTAACCTATTTCTTCCTAATCCTTTCTCTCCTTTTGCACTTCCCCTAGGATCATAGACAATGATTCATAGCATAAGATGTTTCTTTTTTCCACAGCAATTTTCTACTCAGTGGAGGATATCTGATGATGGAAAACACTTACAGACAGAATCAAATTCATTTCTCATGATGGATTTTCAAATATTGTAATGTGAAATAATATTAGGGAACCTATTTTTAGTTGGGCAATCTCCCCAGTATTAAATTTGTATCATTATATCCCAATCTGTGGGATATTAAGTCCTCACAAAGCTAACCCTTGATCCCACATCCAACTCTCACATTTCTAGGACCTCTTGAACCTTTTAATCCAATGATTTTGATAACGGACATTAGCAGCATATCATCCATTGTTTTTCCTGAGATTTTTCATTATTCCATCATGCTGTTCAAGCATGGAGAATAAGTCTTATTTTACACTGATTATGTTCAGTTTAAAATACTTATCAAATTTTAATCTTATTTTTCATTTCACGTCTTTATTCTTTCTCCTACTATGACAATATAAAATAAAACGAATCACATGTCATTAGCACTAATTGTGAACAGCAAAAATTTGTGTGAAATCCAGGTCTGTTACTAAATTCAGTGATTGCTCACATTGAAATTTTACATAAATGTAAATTTTAAAAATGAGATCATTTAGTACCATTTAAACGTTATACACTGCAAAATTGCTAATATTCAGTGCCCCCTGCTGATTGAAGTTATTTATTTGCTATAAAATATTTTAATGATTTTTCCTATTATTGGCCAAGCTTTGTCATATGTAATTTTACTAACAGCTCTAGCCAAGATGACTAGACTCACCTGTGTTTTCTTACAGGTTGCTATTGAGAGGTGACAGTATGCTGGCAGTCCTCACAGCCCTCGCTTGCTCTCGGCGTCTCCTCTGCCTGGGCTCCCACTTTGGCGGCACTGGAGCCCTTCAGCCCACCACTGCACTGTAGAAGCCCCTTTCTGGGCGGGCCGAGGCGGGAGCCGGCTCCCTCAGCTTGCAGGGAGGTGTGGAGGGAGAGGCGCGAGCGGGAACCGAGGCTGCGCGCGGCGCTTGCGGGCCAGCTGGAGTTCCGGGTCGGCGTGGGCTTGGCGGGCGCCCCCCAACTCAGAGCAGCCGGCCGGCCCTGCCGGCCCCGGGCAATTGAGGGGCTCAGCACCCAGGCCAGCGGCTGTGGAGGGTGTACGGGGTCCCCCAGCAGTGCCAGCCCACTGGAGCTGCACTCGATTTCTCACCGGGCCTTAGCTGCTTTCCCACGGGGCAGGGCTCGGGACCTGCAGCCCGCCATGCCTGAGCGTCCCACTCCCTCCATGGGCTCCTGTGCGGCCGGAGCCTCCCCGACGAGCACCACCCCCTGCTCGGCAGCGCCCAGTCCCATCAACCACCCAAGGGCTGAGGAGTGTGAGTGCACGGCGTGGGACCAGCAGGCAGCTCCACCTGCAGCCCCGGTGCAGGATCCACTGGTTGAAGCTAGCTGGGCTCCTGAGTCTGATGGAGATGTGGAGAACCTTTATGTCTAGCTCAGGGATTGTAAATACACCAATCAGCACCCTGTGTCTAGCTCGAGGTTCGTGAGTGCACCAATCAACACTCTGTGTCTGGCTGCTCTGGTGGGGCCTTGGAGAACCTTTGTGTCGGATACTCTGTATCTAACTAATCTGATGGGGACGTAGAGAACTTTTATGTCTAGCTCAGGGATGGTAAACGCACCAATCAGCGCCCTGTCAGAACAGACCATTAGGCTCTACCAATCAGCAGGACGTGGGTGGGGCCAGATAAGAGAATAAAAGCAGGCTGCCCGAGCCAGCAGCAGCAACCCGCTCGGGTCCTCTTCCACACTGTGGAAGCTTTGTTCTTTCGCTCTTTGCAATAAATCTTGCTACTGCTCACTCTTTGGGTCCACACTGCTTTTATGAGCTGTAATACTCACCGTGAAGGTCTGCAGCTTCTGAAGCCAGCGAGACCACGAGCCCACCGGGAGGAACGAACAACTCCAGACGTGCCGCCTTAAGAGCTGTAACACTCACCGCGAAGGTCTGCAGCTTCACTCCTGAGCCAGCGAGACCACGAAGCCACCAGAAGGAAGAAACTCTGAACACATCCGAACATCAGAAGGAACAAACTCTGGACACGCCGCCTTTAGAACTGTAACACTCACCGCGAGGGTCTGCGGCTTCATTCTTGAAGTCAGTGAGACCAAGAACCCACCAATTCCGGACACACTATTACCTGTCTCATGTTCTGTGCATGAAGAATGCAGTTTTGTTTGTCGTGTTTTCCCAAATGAGTTGTGCAATAGTAAATTGCAGAGCCTTTATTCATGCTGCTCCCTTTGCCTTGTATGCTTTCTCTCTAGCCTCTTTCTCTGTTTTGCTACTTGCTACTTGACCTTCAATAACTCCTCTAGGAAGCTTCTCCCGACCCATCCAAACTGGGTTAAATGCTTCTTCATGTGCTTTCCTACCATTTAGTACTTACTTGCATTATGGTTTTTATATACTTTTGAGATTCTCCCTTTGCTTATCTGTCTCCACAGATCTAAGCATTTTAAAACCTTGAGCCATGTTTTATCCACTACTGTGTCTGTGTCCTCAAGGTCTAGCACAGCATCTGGTCCTTTAGAAATCTTTAAGAAATGTTTGTTCCATTAATAAATGTACAAATAAATGTCATTGCAGAATTGTGGAATCCTAATTGTGAGAGGGGTTCATGTTCCCCTTCTAAACATGTCACATGTACAGCAATATCTCTGGATAGGATACATAATCTCCGTTATAACAATTGTGATCATTTCAAACTAATAATATAGAGCTCATCTCATTTCTAAAATGTTTAGATTATAAACTTCTTTTTCATAATGCAGATTCAGAATCTAACTGGTTGATATCTTTGAAAATATTCTCATTTCTGTTTTCTACTAAATTAAAAAATAAATATAGTTTTGTATCGATTTAGGATTTTGTCATATCTGCACAGAGTAATTAATTCCTAATAATTTATCTTGTTTTAGACTAAAGCTTATTAGATATTTTAATAGTCCTTGTATGATATGTAATAAGGTCCGAAGTCAGCTTTTCTGTGGCTTGAACCCTAACCCTTTTATTCAGAAAAGGCTGAAATAGAGAAAAACTCAGAAATTATAAGAATGAAATTCCATCCAGAATCTGGCCAAATATCTTGTGTCCCCATTCAAAAACAAAAAATAAAGAATTATAACAATAAGAAGATCCAGCCTTATCATCATTTAACAGAGACCAGAGAAAGCCTACTTCTAGAGCTGTTGAGCTGGAGATCAAATGCAGAGTACAAGGTAAGAAAACTGAGGACAACGATCAAAAACCGGCTACAAAATAGTACATAGAAAATACAATTGTAGATCTCAGAAAAGACTAATTTGTTGCTTTTGAAGGCCTCTAAGCTGTTTTCCCTCTTGAGGATTCATTTTTCTTATAACATGTTTGTAAGATCTAATCTCCCACAATTTCCCAATGGAAAAATACACATGTGATAAACTAAGTTTGACCTCAGCTTGTATTAGTATATTGTAATCTGTCTCCCTGCTTAGATTCCATTTTCATTATTCCTTCTCAGTTTAACTGAATTCCCTGTTTATGGTCAAATTGTGACAGGATGTACATATACATGAAATTGCTTTCATAGTACACTTGTATGACATTATCTTCTATATATTAAAAATTAATATAGGGAAAACATTCTTATAATTTTACTAATATAAAAGAAATATGTACATTTTTCTAATAATTGAGAAATATAAAAAATAAACTAATCAGGCTTACGAATGGTCCTCCAAACATATGTAAAGTACAAAGCACTCAATAAATGTGCAATAACAACAGCAAGCATTTAAGATAAACATGACAGAGCTTATGGTATTATGGTATTAGTATATCAACTTGATGAGCTACATATTTTTATAGACTATTTTTTGGATAATTTTATTTTGACAAATTTAATCTTTGTATAAAGTTTATAAAAACAATTTGGAAAGACTGTTGAGTTAATCTATTTAGTGAGTTATACTGAATTAATTTTACTTCTCTGGCAAGCATTTTCACTGATGCTTTGAATCTATAAACACATTAAAATTAGTTGTTTTTTTCTTTTACTGAGCAAAACAATTCCATAGTTAATGAGGTTTACATTTTACACTACAACAGGTTTTCGCATTAAAAAGGCTAATGTTTCAGCAGATGATAAAGACAACATATGGGTGGAAAAACGTGTACTCTTCTTTGACTCTCCAAAATATTTTTACATATTTTGGAAATAGAAGTTGAAATTACCCATTTTTCTCAGTGAGTTAGACACTCAATGCCCAGTAGAAATTAAAATGCTTTAAAATAATTCTGAATATTTTAAGGCACTAAAATAAGCAAACTAGAATTATTTCTTATATCTTAATAATTACACAGTGGAAGGCGGTTTTTCATTGCAAAATAGTTGGCTTAGAGTCTAAACAAATATCAAAAGTTTACTCATATTTAAAACATAATTAAGGAAGTTGCTTGTTTAGTAAAGAAATAAAATAAGGAAAAAAACCCATGCAGCACAGAGGAATCATGCTTTTGTCATGCATCTTTTTTTATATCCACTGACACATTACTGGTGAATGTTCCTTACTTAGTTCAACCTGACTTCCTACCAACAAACAACATGTAATTGGGATATTCATAGATTGATACTGGATGAGTTTAATAAAGGGTTCTACTTCTGCACATCTCTGAAATTAAAACAAAAGGCACCAAGCCTATAATTAACAGCCGGAGATAACATATAATTTACCAGAGCCCAATAGCAGTTTTTATGTTACTCCATTGTACTTCAGATATTGGTCTATTTGCTGTAGGTTCTGCCCTGGGAAAGCTGAGAGTTTCTATTTGCTGAATTAGGGTGTCATTTTCTGTGACCTCTGAGTGTTAGTGATAAAAGCTATACTGTTTGGGAAACATAGGCACCATGTTGCCTTTTTACTGTTAGAGATGTCATTTGCTTCTCACAACAGAAAAGCCTGTGGGTTGCACCACAGCCGAGACACAGTTTGTCAAACATCCTTAATCAGTAAATGCATCAGAGAGTATAGTCATGCTTGGAGCATCTTTTCCAACACTATGAATCACATGTTATTTAGTAAAACACTCTGCCAAAGACATCATTGAAATAATCTGATGGAGGAAAAGAACAATATTACATAAATCAAAGGAATGAATAGCAAAAATTTAAATTTACTTCTGTCAGCCTACTTGCTGTATGCAGTAAGTAATTTGTATGTGCAATTTTCTATTAAAGAAATACCAAGCAACTGAGATGATTTCATTGAACTGCATATACTCAAATTTAATAGCATAAAAACAGGTAAACTTACAGCCAAAGAATAAGCCATAATGTCGTAAGAGGTTAAAAATTTATCTTTACTTTTGAAAATAGCTCATATAAAAATGCACATTGTGGAAATGTATCAAGATAAATCATGTCTAAACAGATTTAGAATACTTACATTTTTAAATTTATACAAAAATTACAGAAAATAAGCATTCATCATTCTATACTAACTGTTGAGCAATGGATTATAAAAGTCTTAAGTAAAAGTAAAGAAAATAAAATATGATTTTGAATAGTTTGTTATTAAAAAATTCAGGTGATACAGGCTTAGTAGGCTAGAACTTTTAGTTGAAAGTGTTCTCTCTATATAAGGGCTTATTTAAAAATATATTTCTTTCTAAACTGCTGCTGAATCTGGGTTTTTGGATTTTGGGTTTCTTTTTACATTTACTTGGCCTTTTATTCCAAATGCTGTATATGGTGATGTACAACAAGATGATACATAAAAAATAAAAACAAATAAGTATGTATTATTATAAATATATAAATGGAACATGGGAAGGAATTATATATGTGGGGAATACTATGAAAATAGAATATATAAAATTACTCTAGAAAAAAATGCACGTGATAATGCCCTTGTGATACTAAAATTCAACTGTTAATTTTGTTCTGAAATTTCTGCAGATTAAAACAAAAAGTGAAATGACTACGATATAAATTTACATTGTATGTTGTCTAAGTCTCATACCATAGATGCATTACAAGGAAGCATAAAAATAATGTGAGAAAATAAATCCCAAATAAAGCAGATAAAACAAATATGTAAACATAATAAACCCATTGTGATAAACTCACTTAAAATATCAAAGTTTTCTTTTGCAGTTGATGAAAAAAATTTGACTCAGTCTATGAAATGATACACCAATATTAAAGAGCTGAAGCTGTATGGGCATGAATATATGATCTTACATATACCAAAATGTTTGACTTATTGAGATTGCACACCACATAATCCTTTTTTATTCTTAAAACCAGCCTGTATAATTTTCCGGGACAGAAGTATGTTATGGTGTTCTAAGGCTGGTAAGTATATTTTGGATTGATGGTAAAATGTATCCAACTTTTATAGCTGATCAAATTTTCTGTTTTTTCTTTTGAGTCACAATTAAATCAATAAATGTTTATTTTCTAAAATATTTTCAATTTTTCCTAAGTTTGCCTATATATGGGCATATAATTCATTTTATTATCTTATACATTTTAAAACACCTACTCTATGGCTTGCAAATATTTTATCCCATTCTGTAGGCGGCCTTTTCACTGGTGATTGTTTCCACTGTTGTACAGAAGCTTTTTAGCTTTTTAGTTTGACGTAATCCCATTTGTCTATTTTTTTATTTTTTATTTTTTGCTGGTGCTTTTGGTGTCATATTCAAAAAATATTTACCAAGAACAATGTCAAGAAGATTTTGCCTATGTTTTCTTTTAGTAGGCTTATAATTTCTGGTCTTATATTTAAATTTTTAATCCATTTTGAGTTGATTTTTGTATATGGGGTGAGATAAAGATCTAATTTCATTCTTCTGCTTGTGGATATCCAGTTAACCAACGCCATTTAATTGAAGAGACTCTTTTTTCCATTGTGTGTTCTCGGCACTTTTGTAAAAAGATCAGTTAACCATCAACTCATGGATTTATTTCTGGGCTCTTTACTCTGTTTCTTTGATGTATAAGCCTGTTTTGATGCCAGTCCCTGCTGTTTTGATTACTATAGCTTTGTAGTACATTTTGAGAACAGGAAGTGCGATGCCTCCAGCTTAGTCACTTTTGTTCAATATTGCTTTGGCTATTCAGGGTCGTTTATGGTTTCATACACATTTTAGGATTTTTTCCACTTCTGGGAAAAATGTAATTGGAATTTTTATAGGGATTGCATTGAATCTGTAGATCACTTTGGGTAGTATGGACGTTTTAACAATATTAATTACTCCACTCCAGAAACACAAAATATCCTTCCATTTATTTGTATCTTCCTCAATTCCTTTCATCAATGTTTTATGGTTTTCAGTATACACATCTTTTACCTTCTTGGTTAAATTTATGGCTAAGTACTTTATATTTTTGTAGCTATTTTAAATGGGATAATTTTCTTGATTTGTTTTTTGGACAGTTTGTTGTTATTGCATATAAACACTACTGATATTTGTACATTACTTTTTTATCTCAAAACTTTATTGAATTCATGTATTATTTCCAACAGTTTTCTGGTAAAGTCTTTAGGAAATATGTATATATATATATATATAATCATTTTGTCTGTAAACAGAAACAATTTAACTCTTATCTATGAGTTGGATGTTTTTTATTGTTTCTCTTTCCTTTGGCTAGGATTTCCATTATTATGTTGAATAGAAACGGCAAGATTGGGCATGCTTGTACTGTGCTTGATCTTAGAGGAAAAGCTTTAACTTTTCACCATTGCATATGATGTTATGTGGGCTTGTGATACATGACCTTTATAGTATTGAGGTACATTGCTTCTATAACTAATTTGTTGAGAGTTTTTATCATAAAAAATGTTGAATTCTGTCACATGCATTTCTGCATCTATTGAGATGATCATATGGTTTTTGTTCTTCATTCTGTTAATGGGGTTTATCACATTTATTAATTTGCATATGGTGATCCATTCCTGAACCCCACCTGATCATAGTGAACCATCCTTTTAATGTGCCATTGAATTCAGTTTGCTACATCTGGTAGGGGTTAATATCCAAAATTTATAAGGAACTTAAACGAATCAATAGCAAGAAAATAAATAACAGAATTAAAAATGGACAAAAGACTTAGATATTTCTTAAAAGAAGACATACAAATGGCCAATGCAGATATGAAAAAATCCTCAACATCACTAACCATCAGGAAAATGTAAATTAAAACCACAATGAGATATCACTTCATACGTATTAGAATGTTTTTTATCAAAAGCACAAGATAATAAATGTTGGTGGAGACGTGGAGAAGACACTTGTTCACTATTGGTGGGAATGTAAATGGGTACAGTCGTTATAAAAAAACAGCATGGAGGTTCCCCAGAAAATTAAACATATGATCCAGCAACCTCATTGCTGGGTATATATCCAAAAGAAGTGAAACCAGTATTTTGATACGTTATCTGCATTCCCACGTTCATTGCAGCACATTCACAGTAACAAAGATATGGAATCATGTGTGGTGGTTTTCCCAAATGCTGCTTGTCTTAGCAACGTGTTGGGCATATGAGCCAATACACTATCCCCTGCGTGACTGGGAATGCAGCGGTCTCAGGAAGCTTATCTCATGCACTAGCCCTATGCTCTTCGGACAGCAGGATTTTTATTCAGTGATGCAGTTCAGCCTCTATTCCAGTAGGTGGCGCTTAAGAGTAACATTTGGTAGCCCTTTGATAAGTGGAGGCAACCCATCCTGATGGGGGCAGGCAGGGAGAGTTGTGTTGGGATGTACTGAGGTCTTGGGGGAAGAAGTTGGGGGTTACATCTGTCTCTAGTCCTGAGCAGGGAGGAAGAATGTGATTTGCTTCCCTATCGTGCCCCTGTCACAGAGAGCTCATGACCTTCAGTTCATATAGATAGTGTCCTTTGAGTTCTGGCCACAGTGTTACTGAGGTCAGAGAAAATATTCTTCTGGCAGAAGAATATTTTGAAGTGACCCCAGGACTGAAATGACCCCAGGACAATGCTTTTTCTTCCAGTCCAGACCAGGCTTCATGGCTTGTCTGCCTTCTGTTGCTGGGATGCTGCTCCTCTATGTACGAAGGGGGAGATTGGGCCCTGCTCATCATGCATGCCAGTGGGGCACAAGCTCACTTTCAACGGGGGTGCAGTTTCTGTGAATAGCACTGGAAAGGCTGTCTTCAAGTGCATTCATGACAGTCTGCAGTGGGGAAAGCCTCTGCTGCATCTGGAACAGTGGACAAGGGGAATGGGAGATGATACCCCCCGCACCCCCCTCCACACACACACATCTATTCCTGGTCATTGGTGCTGCCTCCTTCAGAGATCCACACTGGACCCATGTTTCCTTTGTCACAAGGGGTGCTTTTGTGGGCTATGCTCCCCGCTCCCTTAAGGGTGGCCTGTGTGGAAGGTTACATCCCCAGGGATTCTGCAATCCCCCATGGTTCCACCAGTCCCCCGTGGTTGCCAAGTCAGAGCAGGTTCTTGGGTACATTTGCAGGGAATCTAGCGATGCAGTGACACAAGGGATGAGGTTCCCTGAGCAGGACAGTGGCCCACAATAGGGGCACAACCAGTATGGCTTCTGCCATCTCAGTTTGGACCTGAGAGGAATGCAAGCACATCTGTATAAGCAGGCCACCTGGGGTTCTATCTCCAGGAAGTTCCCAAATTGCCACTGACAGCATTGCAGGGGTTAATGAGGGCAGAGGTGCTCCCCAAAAATTTGTCAGTCAGCAGTTTGTCACAGGAATGAGTGGAGCAAAGAAACAGCACACTTACCCTCTCTGTGGGACTTCAAACTCATCGGAGGTCAATCTCTGCCAGACTCTTGCTACCTTCCCTTTCTGTGTCCCAGCTTTTTCCTGTGGGCCCTGCAACAGTCCTGGCTCTCTTCCTTTAGCTTTCCGTTCACGTCATGACCATCCAGTTGTAACTTTGATCTTTCTGAGAACTGGCATCTGATATTTCTAGTCAGTCATCTCGAGAAAATGAGATCAGTCTCGCAAAAGAAAAACGTCTTAGCATTTGTGATAACATGGATGACCAAGGAAGACATCATGCTAAGTGAAATAAGCCAGGCACAGAACAACTTAATTTTACAGTCAAGAATAATAGTTACTTATATGAAGCAATTTAATGCATTTAAATAACTGTTAAACAAATGAGAATGCAAGATTCCAAAGTTAGCTACTTTATTTATATTCTCTCCTTCTTGAAAGACATGATAAAATTATGCTGAGTTTGAATCGGCAGTTTCATGAACTTATCAACTTCTTCACTAGATTACTGGATAGCTTGACTCAGTCCATGGTATGTTGTCAATATTATCTTAACAATTCCTCAGAAGTCTGTGCCCCATACTACCTGGCATAGACCTTTTCCTGGGTCTCTGAGACAGTGCCTTCTTGTTGAAGACAAAGTACTCTGGTTTATAACCAAAGTACTCTGGCTAAGCACGTTAAGGGAAGCATCAGAGTGAAACAAACTACCTGTGAATGACAAAGAGAAAACAGCCATGGTTAATGATATAATGAGTTCAACAAAAATATTCCAATTGACACGGAAATTTGGTTGCTTCTGTGGCATACAACATTAAAAAAAGTGAAATTGATCAATAACACTATACTGTTGCCTTATATCAGGCAAAACTGCAGCACGATATATCATAGACAGCATGAACATTGACAAATTTCAAATAACTTCATACAATTTGTCAAATATTTATATTAGTAACATTTTATTCATACAAATTTAAACTAGGAAAGGTCAGGCATTTCTTCTGATTTGACAATACTTCCTATGTAACTCATAACATTTCAATAATTTGATATATTATTCGAGCCCCTCTCTTTTAACAAGATGAAAGATCCTTTGTAATTTTCCAGGAATCCCCCAGGAAATCTCAAAGCTTGAGATCAGGAAGATATTATTTAGGATTTGATTTCTGGAAGACAAAATATCAAAAGTTGTCAGGAGATTTCAACGGTTGATTAAATAAAATCATGGGTCGCTGAAAAACAATATTTGGTTTCTTATTTAATCAAATGGCTATACAAAATTTCGGAAGTAAATATAGGAGGTAATATGACTTTATAAAACCTTATTAGCTTTTAAAATTGACAAGACTTTGTTCTCCTAAATAATCAAGGGCATAGTAAAGTCAACATAAAGCAGGGGATATTATTCTGATAATAAAAGATCTTTAATTTCTAGACAGATTATTCTGAAGGTAAAGAAGAAACTTTTTTTCATAACCTCTTATTAAGAACAGACTAATAGTCCAAGTAAATTCTGTTATTTTAACAGAGAGTAAACCAAATTCTAATTTTGCATCATATCATATTTGACACGTCTTTTTTTATCTTAAAAATAAACCCATATAATCATAGTTATCTTTGACCACAACAAATACAATTCATTTTCCATGAACATTGTGCTACTTTTCCCTTCCATTTTGTTCTATTCCATTTTTCTTTTCCATTCAGATTTTCCTGTTTTATTCTGTAAAAACCAGTGATTTTATTTACAATAAAATTACCGACTCTGTAAACAAGACATCCTTCATTCCTTGAATATTTAGTTTTAGCATAAGCATAAGGTTTTAAAGTACCAAAAGATCTTTAAGACTATCTTCAAGCTGATATACTAAAAGCATAATTATTGTTGAAATGAAGTTTTACTGGAGTAAGCTCTAAACCAATCAAAACAGCAGTATTTGAAGGGATTTTTATAATCTAATTTGGTAATACTATGTGGAGGCAGGAAACTATTAGTATACATAGTACTATACATAGTACATGAACTATACATAGCACTATACATAGTACTATACATAGTACTATACATAGTACATGAACACACATGCAGACACAAATAGAGAGCTTGTAGCTTCAATTATAAAATGTTAGCCATGAGTCAGAAACAAACACAGAAATACAAAATTCAGTGGTTGATATATAAGATCTAGCTCTTGTCCTTGCTCCACTTTTACATTTTTGCCAGGATTGGGTTTCTGTCAGATGGACAATTTGTGGTTACTTAGTTGATCTAGATCCTGTTGCTCATTGTAAAGAAAGCCAATCACTGAGACATGAGTATTGCTAGGGAAGAAGACTTTAATTGGGTGCTGCAGCTGAGGAGAAAAAGAGATCAATCTTAAATCCACCTCCATGACCAACTAAAATCACAGGTTTATATAGCAGGGAAAACATGTAACTACATGTAGGAAAACAGGAATCAGGGAAGACTAAAGAAGAGAAACTGGTCAATAGGAGGCAGGTGGTCACTTAGGCATTCATGATGGGTGAGGTGTCTGATGTCTCATTGTCCAGATGCAATGATCTGGTAAGTTTCAGTCCCTTGATACAATCTGGGAGGCCTGATATTTATTTTTCTGAGAAAGAAATTCTGGTAAGACAAATTTTCTCAAGTTTTAAGACTGGGAGGGTCAATTTCTATGTTTACTCAAAAGAAACTATAAACATCAGTTCTATGGGACAATTAGGTCAGTTTCAATTACATACCATATGCCCATTAAAGTAACAATTACATCCACTATTTCATCATTTGGGTTGTTGAACTCAAAAAGTTTGAGAGCACTCTGTGGGGAAATATGTATTTTTATAAATAGATGGTGGGAAGTAAAACTAACTTCACTTTGATGGTCACTTGCCATATCTATTAAATTGAAATGCACATTTATGTGATGCAGCAAATCTTCCATTTTATTTATACCAATCAACAATTCTCACGTGTAGAAAGGAAGGTGTACAGTGTTGTTTGTTGCAGCATAATTTGTAAAAGAAAAGCAAGAAAAATAGGAATATTCACTAAAGGGGAACTAATTAAATCCATTATGGCTCAAACAATATTCTGCAACCTTTAATAAGAATCGGATATATTTATTGTTAAGGTAAATATGCAAGTGTAAAAGGGGAAAGAAAATGCTTTCATTTGTACCCTGTGTGTATGTGTATGTATGTATGTGTGCACATGCATATCTGTGGATGAGTGACAAAAATCAGTTTGGATGATTACCCAAAACCTTGGTAAAAATACTTGCCAGCAGGAAGTGGAACCGTGGATTTAATACTCTACTAAAGGATAAGGCATTTCCTTTTCACGGACATTACTTTTCACTGTGTTGTTTTTTGCAGTTTTATCTTGTGTATGATCTCATTTAATATGTATGCTATTGATATTTCCTTTAGAGTCTTTAAAAAAAGAAAAAATGAAATAGTGGTATAGTTACATTATGTAAAGAAATGGAAATAAAAAGGAAAACTAAAATAATCAATATAAATTTTAAATGTTTGATTTACAAAGGCATCAGCAATGGGAAACAGGGCAGGGGAATCTTTATTTTGTTAATCTTTCTATACTAGTTAATAAAAATCCATATGCCTGGTTAGCTAATTGTTTTTAATCGTGAAGAAAATATCAAACAACATACTGCCTTCGTTTAAAGAAAAACTATCAAACATTGTAGTTTATTTTAAAAACTATACAATGAAGTAATGTTAGAAAGGGGTAAAATCAGAAAAACGTGGGGAAATCATTACTCAATTTAAATAAGTCCACAAAATCCAGACAAAGCAATTATCAACTGATTTTAGAGTTTAATTTTGCTTTGCAAAACTCAATTTAAATACAATGATCTCTTCTCCTAATACCCCATATCGCTATTTGGTGCATAAATCATTGAAAAAATTAAAACTTTATTGTAAATCAATTGACATATTGTTTTATTACCTATTGAATAAAAGATGCATTTAACTGTTTGTTACAAAATCTTAAATCTATACACATTTTATGAAATCTCTGTCCCAAATTTCTTGGTACCAATGGAATTGTTCAACATATTTTATTGCACAATTCTATAAATACATTATGTTAACTATGCCACTTTCTTAATTTGAAAGATATTTTATCCATTGTTCTTTTAAAATTAAATATATTCATTTTTATAGCTGGTCATTTTATTAATGGATATTTTTGTAACTGAATCTGACTGTGTTTACAGTGTTTCTTTTAATGGCATAAGTATAAAGACTTTTTTCTTTCAAGTATTGATTTTTCACTTGCAAATTATTTACTATACTTTTATCAGATTTTCTGTACTCCTTTGTTACCTCAAATTAATTACAAATTCAGTTGTGACAAGGATGACAGTTAGTATTGGGTAGTTCTTGGAACACAGAACAAATGAACCTCTTGTTTGGTTGTGTTTCGTTTTAATATATTTTTAAAAATACTTCAGGAAAATACAGAATTTTTTCTTTAAGAAAAAAATTTTGTGTGTATTTTTAAAACACTAGTAAAGCTAGATTCTGTGGTGCAGTCATATATTTGAATTGTTATGGATGTTTCTTTCAATGCCTAGTTATTTTATTCCTTGATATTTCATGCAAAAAAATCTAAGGAATACGATCTTTCTCAAGCAAGCCAAATGTGAAGGATAAAAGAAGAGTGGCTTAAAAAGGAATATACCAGAACTTGTTTTTGCCCTTTCAAACTCAAAGGTTAGAGTGACAGCCCATTATTGGAATGATAGGAATCCTGTGTCTGATGTGCTACCTAGGTGATATCCAGCTTGTAATTTTAAAAAGACAGAAGAACCTACTATTCCTTCATAGATGTAAATTAAAAATGTAAAACTGGCATTGAATGAACTAGACATTTAATTTTTTAAATCTAAAACTATCTGGAAGCTCTTGACTAATAGCCCCAATCAAGCCCACAGAATTACTGAGAAATCATTATCAAGTAAATGGATCCTAACATCTGTTGTTTTTACTGCTGATCTTTTCTCTGCCAGCATATGAAGGAGACACTAGAAACAGGTGATACAAGGTCAGATAAAAAGAATTTTTTTCCAAAGTCAAATCACTTTTCTCCAAACAATTTTTGTAAAAATAACAATGTAGAGACTGAAAAAATATGATTTAAGACAATTACAACCCACCTCCATAATTCAATTACTTCCCACTGAGTCCCTTCCATGACTCATGGGGATGATCACAATTCAAGGTGAGATTTGGGTGGGGACACAAAGCCAAACCATATTATTCTGTCCCTGGACCCTCCAAATCTATGCCCTCACATTTCAAAAGCAATCATGCCTTCCCAACAGTCCACCAGTCTTGACTCATTTCAGCATCAACTCAAAAGTCCACCATCCAAAGTCTAATCTGAGACAAGGCAAGTCCCTTCTGCCTATGAGCCTGTAAAATCAAAAGCAAATTAGTTACGTTCTAGACACAATGGGGCTGCAGGCATTCTGGTAAATATGCCCATTCCAAATGGGAGAAATTGGCCAAAACAAGGGGTCTACACGCCCCATGCAAGTCTGAAATCCAGCAGGGCAGTAAAATCTTAAAGCTCTGAAACTTTGATTCCATATCTCACATCCAGGTCATGCTGATGCAACAGGTGGGCTCCCACGGCCTGGGGCAGCCCCACCCCTGTTGCTTTGCAGGGTATAGCCTCCCTCCCAGCTGCTTTCACAGGCCAGCATTGTCTGTGGCTTTTCCAGGTGCACGGTGCAAGCTGTTGGTGGATCTACCATTCTGGGGTCTGGAGGACGATGGCCCTCTTCTCATAGCTCCACTAGACAGTGCCTCAGTGGGGACTGTGTGGGGACTCCAACCCCACATTTCCCTTCCACATTGCCCTAGGAGAGGTGCCCCTGCAGCAAACTTCTGTCTGGACTTCCAGGCACTTCCATACATCCTCTGAAAGCTAGGCAGAGGTTCCCAAACCTCACTTCTTGACTTCTGCGCACCCACAGGCTCAACACCACATGGAAGCTTCCAAGGCCTGGGGCTTGGACTCTCTGAAGCCATGGTCTGAGCTGTACTTTGGCCCCTTTTAGCCGTGGCTGGGGCTACTGGGACACAGGGCACCAAGTCCCTAGGCTGCACATAGCAGGGGGGTCCTGGACCTGACCCAAGAAAATATTTTTCCCTCCTAGGCCTCTGGGCCTGTGACTGGAGGGGCTGCTGTGAGTTCTTCACACCCTGAAGACATTTTCCACATTGTCTTGGTGATTAACATTCAGCTTCTTGTTACTTATGCAAATTTCTGTGGCAGACTTGAATTTCTTCCCAGAAAATGGGTTTTTCTTTTCTATTGTATAATCAGGCTGCAAATTTTCCAAACTTTTTGCTCTGTTTCCTCTTAAACACTTTGCTGCTTAGGAATTTCTTCTACCAGATACCCTAATCATCTCTCTCAAGTTCAAAGTTCCACAGATCTCTAGGGCAGGGACAAAAATGCCACCAGTCTCTTTGCATAGCAAGAGTGACCTTTAGTCCAGTTCCCAACAAGTTCCTCATCTCCATCTAAGACCACCTCAGTCTGGACTTTATTGTCCATATCACTATCAGCATTTTGGTCAAAGCCATTCAACAAGTGTCTAGGAAGCTCCAGCCTTTCCCATATTTTCCTATTTTCTTCTGAGCCCTCCAAGCTGTTCTAACCTCTGCCTGTTACCCAGTTCTAACGTTGCTTGCACATTTTCAGGTGTCTTTTCAGCAGCACCCCACTCTATCGGTACCAATTTACTAAATTAGTCTGTTCTCACGCTGCTATTAAAGACATACCTGAGACTCATAATTTAAAAAGGAAAGACATTTAATGGACTCACAGTTCCACATGGCTGGGGAGGTCTCACAATCATGGCTGAAGGTGAATGAGGAGCAAAGTCACATCTTCCATGGTGGCAGGAAAGAGAGCTTGTGCAGGGGAACTGCTCTTTATAAAACCCTCAGATCTTGTGAAACTTATTCACTATCACAAGAACAGCGTGGAAAAAAACCCACCCCTATGATTCAATTACCTCCCACTGGGTCCCTCCCATGACCCATGGGGATTTTTACAATTCAAGTGAGGTTTGGGTCTGGATTGGGACAGAGAACCAAACCATATCAGAGATATATGCATTACAATATGTTGAACAATCCCATTGGTACCAATAAATTTGGAATAGAGATTTCATAAAGTATACACAGGTTTAACTTTTTATAAAAATGATGAGGAGGTGGTAGGAGGGGGCATTTTTTATTAGTAATTTAAGGACATGAAAATAAAATAATTGTCTATGTTAGTCAACCTGTGCTCAGCAGCTACCCTTATTTTGTAGAGACCTGCTTTGGGGACAAATATAAATATCACACTATAGCTGACTATGTTGACAAGACAATGGACAAATCAATTGTGTCATATTTAAACAACAGAGTACATAATGCAGGGCTCTGAATTTGCAGAAAAGAAAATCAGAGATTTACTGAATTTTGATAAAAGAAACAACGTTTAAAGTGGAATTTAAGCTTTTAAATATTATAAATCTTGCTGTTAGCAGTAACCTCTGTTGCTGATTGCATAGCTTCTTCCTTCCTTCCTTCCTTCCCTCCTTCCTTCCTTCCTTCCCTCCTTCCTTCCTTCCTTCCTTCCTTCCTTCTTTCCCCTTTCTGCCTCTCTCTATCTGTGCTTTTTCTCTCCCTCCCTCTCTTTTTACTTTCATCATCATCCAAATTTCATGTGAAGAAATATCCCTACATATACCTTGTGATTTGGAAGGGTGTGACATCTGTCCCCACAACACCCATAGATGGCAACAAGGGGAAGTCCTAGCCCATTACAGAATCACATCACTGCCTCCAGGAATTAGTAAAGAAATCACCACATGACTCAAGCCAAACAATAATATATATTTCTGGGAATTTTTCTGGTGATTATTTTAAGTGAGAAGCACTTTTCCCACTTGCCTCTGAAAAGAGTGCTCTTCTGAGAACGGAGACTATATAGGAGAAAGGAATCTGAGATATAACATCACCTGACAAGCATTCTTTCATCTCTTTAAGGTTCTGAAACTGGTGCTTGTTCTTAATTTGTTGTAAGCTAATTTCTCTTCCTCTTAAGACAGTGTGATTTGTTTCCATGAGTTTTCTCCAAATAAAATATGACTAACTCCACAATATCAAAGGACTCTATTGTTTACTTTGCACAAAATTTTTACCACCTTTTTGTTATGTAATATATAAAGTAGGAAATGTGTCTATATAGTGTAAATATGTTGATGTATTAATATTAATTATATTAATATTAAATATAAATGTGTATATATCAACCAGCCAACTTAAAATATAGAACATTGTCAGTGCATCAGATTTACCCTGCATGGAGTTTCTAGGTTGCAACTCTTTCCATTCTGGCCCCACAGATAACTACATGTTCTTTCATTATTAACGGCTATCAGTATCTGGTTCTCCTCTAATTCTTGTACACTGCAGCTTCCACTTCTCAGGACCCATGTAGTTAGAGATGGCCATGTGACTAGTTGTATCCAATAAAATGTGAATAGAAGTGAGGTATATTTCTTTTTCAACAAAGGGATTCACTCTCTAGTATTCAATTCTCCAGCCCTATCATCTCCTTCTGTATTTATACATACATATATATAATGTTTTATAAATTATATGTGTGTGTGTATATATATATATGTATGTATGTATGTATGTATGTATGCCACAAGTTCTAAACAGATTGGAAAAAGTAATCATCAGATGAACAACCAATGCTCTGGAACTCTGCCTGGACATGTATCCAGCTATGTTTGATAGAGAAATAAAGTTTTGGTATGTTAATCCTGCCGCAGTTTTTAAATCCTTTGAAACCTTAGCATATCCTAGCCTATACTAATATTTTTACAGCTATATAGAAGTATAATTAGCAATATACTGCATATATTTAAAGTGAATAATTTGATAACTTTTGACATATATATGTACACTCATGAAATAATCACCACAGTTAAGATAGTGAACATATCTATCATCTCCACCAATTTCCTCCTGGACTTTTGAAATCCCTCCTTATCTCCTCCTTCCCCCTGTGCCGCTGCATCACTTCAAGCTACTACTGATTTGCTTGTGGCATGATAGATTAATATGCATGATAGATTAATATGCATGTTCTATAATTTTTTATAAATTGAATTACTACAATAGGTACTCATTTTAGTTTGGTTTGCTTCATTCAACATATTTACTTTGAGTATGTATAGGTAGTTCACTCCTTTTTAATCTGTATGGATATAACACTTTGTTTATCCATTCACCTGTTGGTGGACATTGGAATTGTTTCCATGTTTAGCTATTAAAAGTAAACCTGATAGGAACATCTGTGTACAATGAGGTAGTCCGGTTATGTATTATTCTTCTGTTAGCTTTGGTAGTTGTGTCTTTCAAGGAATTTCTTCATTTCAGGAAATTGTCAAATTTATTGAAGGAAAGTTGTTCACAATATTTCATTTCCTTATTATGTTTTTAAAGTATGTGGGATCTATAAGTGATTATTTTCTCTATCGTTCAGGATTTTGATAAGTTGTTTATTTTTCTTATTTTGGCTGAAGTTTTATTAATATGCCAATGAACAGCTTTTGGTTTTATTAATTTTGTCTATTTTTGAGTTTTCTAATTCATTTATTTCTGCACCCATCTTTATGATTTACTTTTTTTTCTGTTTAATATGGGTTTTTTTTCTTCTTTCTTTATTCTGAGTTCTTAAAGTGAAAGCGTAAGTCATTAATTTAAGACCTTTTTAAAAATATGCGCATGTAGAGCTATACATTTCTTTCTAAGCATTGTTTTAGCTGCATTCTACTAATGCCATGTGATGTTTTTATTTTCGTTAAGTACTTTCAAAATATCACTTTTAATTTTTTCTTTGAACCATAGGTCATTTAAATGTATGTTATTTATTGTTTTAAGGAGATTTTTCCAGATATATTTTTGATACTGATTTTAATTTAATTCTATTGTGGTCAGAGAGCATATTTTAGGTGATTTTAATCCTTTTAAATTAATTCAGACATCTTCATGGTAAATGTATCATATATGTTTATATGTATTTAGGGTGCACTTAAAAATTTATTCTGTTTCTAGTGAGTAGAGTGTTGTACGAATGTCAATTAGGTTGTTGGTAGTGTTGCCGAAGTCTCGTAAATTCTTATTAGTTTTATAACTACTGGGTCTTACAATCGTCGGCATTGGGTGTTTAAGTATATAACCATGATTATGGATTTGTTTATTGCATGTTTTATTTTTATCAGTGCTTTGCTTCAATAATTTTGAAGCTCTGATATTAGGCACATAAACATGCAGGATTTTTGTCTTCTCTTTATGAATTATTCTTTTGTCATTATAAACTGGCCCTCTTTGTTCTTGTTAATATTATTTCTTCTGAAATTTGTTTTTTCTCTGATAGCAATATAACCAATTCAGTCTTGTTCAGAGTAGTGTTAGCATGATATATACTTTATAATCTTTTTACTTTTAAGTTAGCTGTGCTTTTATATTTAAAGTGGGCTTCAACTGGGTAGCATATAGCTGGGTCATGCTATTTATTATCCAATCTGCCAATATTTACCTTTTAATTGGAGCATTGTGATTATTTTCATTTAATGCAATTGAAGATGTTTGTGTTTCCATTGACTGTCTTGTTTGTTTTCTGTTTGTCTAAACTGTTCTTATTGCCTTTTTATTTTTCTCCCTCAGTTTGGTTTGAGTATTCTTCATAATTCCATTTTAACTCCTTTGTTGGGATGTTAACTATGCATCTTTATTTTGTTTCTTTAGTGGATGCAATGATTCCATTTATATCAAGCCACTTGAATTGTCCTGCAATCATTGATGATCTTTTCATTTTTAAAGCCTTTGGTATAATTTTATTTTGTATAGTTTCTATTGCTGTGTCTTAATGTTCATTAATATTTTCTTCTGCAGTGTCTAGATAGACTTTAATCCCATTCAGTGTATTTTTCATCTCTAGAAGCTTATTTTTGTGCTCTTTATGTATTTTTCTATGGTCATGCTTTTCTCTACCTTCTTGAGCTTATGGTTGATGTTATGGTTATAACAACTGTGGTTCCATACCCTTGGCTACTAATTCTATCACATGTATCATTTGTAATTTTGTTTCTATTGCTTGATTTTTCATCACATTATGGATTGTATTTTCCTGCACCTTTGTATGGCTCATAGGTTTTGTACTGTATGCCAACCATTGTGACTTTTAACTTGTTGCATTTCAGAGTATTTTATGTTTTTTAAATACACTTATGCATTGTTCTGTGATGCAATTTAGTGACCTGGAAGCAGTTTATCCTTTCAAAATTTCCTCCATCTTTGTTAGGGGAATAAAGCAGCTAATAACTTTTCTCTACTACTGAGAAAATATCCTTTTTAGTATTCTACCTAAAATCTCATGTATTTCAAGATTTTTTTCTCTTTGTTGCTGAGAAACACAAACTATTCCTGGCCTTGTGTGAACTTCAGTGATTTTTTCTGCCTGCTTCTTTCCAGTGTTGGGGAGTTTCTTCCCATTCATGAACTGATCTGTCTGCAGCTGAGGACGCCAGTGGAATCCTCTGAAATTCTCTGGAGCTCTTTCTCTGTGCAGTTATTTTCTTTCTGTGCAAGTCTCTCTTCTCTGGTACGCTCATCCACAAATTCTTGCTGTCTTAGCCTCTCTGATTCTTAGATCTGTCTCCTGAATTTCTGATAATTGTAGGGTTCCCCATCTGCTTTCCCTTCTTGAACTGTGGCCTGGTTACTTACTCACTAGAGGCGGTAAACCAGGCCAATCATAGGGCTCACTTAATTTGTTTTCTGTTTGTCAGAGATCACTGTCATGCTCTGAGAAAGTTGTCCAATTTCTGAAAACTTTTGGTGCATGTATTTTGCTTATTTCTTTAGATATTAAGGTAGAATTATTATTTGGTTCCTATTACCCCATCACGGCTATAAATGGTATACCCTAGTTTTTGCATTATCATTTCTCTGCTTTTTAGTTTTCCCACATATCCAGATATTCTTAAATAATGTATCATTTTGTGAACTTTATATAAATCAAATCATATTTCACATTCTATAGTTTGCTTGTTTTCCCCAATATTGTGTATTTGATATTCATCCAAGTTGATGGATGTAATTCCATTTTTTTTGAATATGCACAATTGATTTATCTATTCTTCTATTAATGGACATACAGTTTTTTTTGTTTTGTTTTGTTTTTAGAGACAGGATCTCACTGTCACCCAGGCTGGAGTGCAGTGGCATGATCATAGCTCAGTGCAAACTCAAACTCTTGGGCTCAGGGTAATCCTCCTGCCTTGGCATCCCAAAGTGCTGTGATTACAGGCATGAGCCACCACATCCAGCTGACATAGAGTTTTTACCAGTTTTTAGCTGTAACAAATATTGCTATGAACAAATTTGTTCATATTTCCTAGTGCATTTGTGCAATATTTTATCTAGAGCAATGCTTCATACATTTTAATATGAATACAATTTACCGGGGTATCTTGTTACAATGCATACTCTAAGGGAAATCTTGGGTAGGGCCTGATATTCTGCATTTCTAGTATCTTTCATTGCTTCTGGTCCTTTGACCACTCTGAGTAGAAAATAGTAGGATTGCCAAAATAGGTCTCATAAGCCAAATCCTGCCTGCTGCCTGAGTACAGCCCATAAGCCAAGAATCATTTTAATATATTTTAAATGACTGAAAAAAGAAGACTATTTTGTGATACATGAAAACTACATAAAAGTTACATTTCAGTGTCTATAAAATTTTATTGGAATGCCACCATGCTCATTTGTTTATGTATGCTTTATGGCTGCTTTCATGCTACAATGGTAGAGTTGTGTAGTTATGATAGAGACTCCATGGCTTACAAAGGCTAAAATATTTACTATCTGACCCTTTAGAAAAACAAAAATGTCAACTCGTAGAGCATATTGATGAAACTACCAGTACTTGCTTTGGCATTTGCACATGTTCAGCTTTCTTATGTTATGCCAAAATGTTTCAGAAGTGGTTGTACCAATTTATACTTTTAAGTAGCTGTGGGTAAAACTACCTATTGCTCTTCATATTGTCCAACACATTTTTAATTGACTTTTAAAGGGCATAACTTCGCATTTTTTGTGATTTTAATTTTTGTTTCCCTGATAACTCGTGATTTTTTTTTTTTTTTTTTTTTTTTTTTTTGAGACGGAGTCTCGCTCTGTCGCCCAGGCTGGAGTGCAGTGGCGCAATCTCGGCTCACTGCAAGCTCCGCCTCCCGGGTTCACGCCATTCTCCTGCCTCAGCCTCTCCGAGTAGCTGGGACTACAGGCGCCCGCCACCACGCCCGGCTAATTTTTTTTTGTATTTTTAGTAGAGATGGGGTTTCACCGTGGTCTCGATCTCCTGACCTCGTGATCCGCCCACCTCGGCCTCCCAAAGTGCTGGGATTACAAGCGTGAGCCACCGCGCCCGGCCTCGTGATTTTTTTTTTTAAGCTTTGTGGGTCACATGTATTCTCTCTTCCATAAAAGTTCTGTTTATATGTTTTGCCTGTATTTCTTTTGATATTTTTTCGTCCTTTGAGATTCTTTATATTCATTATAGTGATTTTCTGTGAGTCATACATATTGCAAAGATTACCACCCAGGCTGTGTTGGTCTTTTATTTAATAAAATGTCTTAATTGTATTAAGCTGCATTTACTAATCTTTTCCTTTAGAGAATGCTTTTCATGTCTTAAAAGGTTTCCTTTAATCTGATGTATTAAATGTATTCAACTATAATATATTGCCTTTGCCTTTAAAGAGTCTTATAGTTTCACTTTTGGAAATTAAATGTTTAATACAGATAGAATTACTTTTGAACATGGTTGTATTCTTCCATACGAGTCACCGAATATTCCACCATCCATGTTTCTTCAAATATATGCAATGCCCACGCTAGCATAAATCAACCTTCTATATAAGCATGTGTCTGTTTACGAGCTCTTTACTTGCCTCCATGGTGCCAAATCCACATACCTGTTATGTAAGCTCTGAAGTAGTTTTGATTTATGATATATCCTCACACATTTTTGGTGAGGGTGAATAGTCTCTTGGCTATTCTTGGACCTTTTAATTCTACATACATTTTAGAGGTAGCTTGTCAACTTCAATGAAAAATCCTGTGATAATTATGCTGAAATCAAATTAAGTATAAAGAACAATTCATGGGTAAGTAACATCTTTCTGCTATTAAGTTTTCTTAGCCATTATTATAACATATTCCACTATTTATTTAGGTCTTTTAAAATGTCATTTCTTGTAAAAATTATTTCACTATGGGATTGCTCATCTTTTATTAAATGCATTTCTAGGATCTTTATGTTTTGTTGCTATTGTAAATAGTACATTTCACTTCAATTTATCACATTTCAAATTTTTAGCTGAATAGTTGAAAGACTAATACAATAGCCACATCTATATCATCCACATAGATTCAAAAATCGTTCATATTTTGCTCACATTTGCTCTAGAGAAAATGGGAAATGAATATAAAAATGTAATTTTAATATGGACTCATATATATGTGTGTACACACACACACACAGACACACACACACTAACACACACATTTTAGGCTATCTCATTTGAAAATAAGCTCCAGACTTAATGACACCTGACCCCAGAAAACTCAGCCTCTAAGAAAAAGGACACTCTTATAAACAACCCCTAGACTATTATCACACCTAGGAAATATAAGATTAATTCCCAAACGTCATCTAACATATTTTCTAAAATGTTATTAAAATCAAACAGAAAGCAATCAAAGTGTATGATTAATTATTATCCTCTTTTAGTTTCTTTAAATCAAGAATGGTCTCCCAGTATTTTTCCCCCTCTTGAAAGTGATGTTGGAACATCTAAAACATTTCTTTTAAAATGCCCCATATTCTTGATTATCTGACTAGCGAATTATAATTTCATTTAACATGTTTTTTCTATTCACTGTATTGCCTGAAAACTGAAAGTGAGGTCCAAAGGCTTTATTAGACTCAGATTAAATATTTTTTGGCAAGGACTTGTCCTAGGTGCAATTACGTATATCATATTTCATCACATCATGAGGAATGTAGAGTCAGGTTGTCCCCACTCTTAGTAAAGCTAAAGTTGGTCACTTCATTAAGGTGTTGTTTCCAAATCTCCCCATATGTAATTAGCAATTATTTGGAGGGGTGATTTAATTTAGCTCTAGACAAATATGCTCTTCCCCAACAACATTTAAGCACATGGATTTAGCATTCTTTGATGATCTTTCCATGGGAGTTTTAAAATAATGATGTTCCTAATTATATCATTCCTTCTACATTTTCAAATCATCACTTTTCTGTAAAGAAAAGCTTTCGGCTTTCCTTTTCCCTTTTATTGTATATATTTACATTACATTAGACTTCCGATTTTACGTAGTGCGTTGTAATTCATTTCATTACAATAAATTAATGTCATTTTTTAGATGCCCAGATTGTTCCCAACTTTACCTGTCTGAACCCTTCAAATTTGGACCCTGTGTCTTATTGATATGACTCCATTAGCTTTTCTAGTGCCCCCTTGCTTATTGGCAAAATCAGATGTCCCAGAACCTTATACTTTTCCTTTCCCAGATTTAAAATGAAGATTTTTCACAAGAGGCTGCTTTAGCTCTTGCTACCGCAGGGTCTTTTCCTCTAGGTCATTTCAATGGATAAACTAGAAGTTATTCATTTATGTTTCAAATGTACATGTCCATGTGGATAGTTTTCTTTCAAATTTAACACTACGGGGTTTCCTTAAGACATTATATTTTATATTTATATCGCCTTTTCTCCTAAAGTAAAAATCTTCATTTCCAATATATTTACTTATATGTTTTGTATTATATTATATAAAATTGTTTCAAAATTGCTATTTTGAAATTTACTGCTTTTTTTTAAATTTACTGCTTATTTTTATTTACTGCTAACATAAACATTCCTTGCAGTTCTTGCAGTTAGAGTACTGTGCTAAAAATTACAGGAAATAATTATTTTCTCTGAGTGGTTATGTTATCAATTTGATATAGACTCAATGTTGTTTATTTTCTATTCAACTTTTTATTTATTTTTGTGTTTCAACATGTGTACTAGTTACTTGGTTTAAAAATCTGAAGAACACAGGTACACTCAGAGATATCAAACTCCCATTTTATTACCTGAAACCTGTGATAACATTTCCATTAAGTCTTTTTTTTTTTGAGACGGAGTCTTGCTCAGTCCCCCAGGCTGGAGCGCAGTGGCATGATCTCAGTTCATTTCAACCTCCGCCTCCCAGGTTCAAGCAAGTGGCTGGGATTACAGGCGCACACCACCACGCCCAGCTAATTTTTGTATTTTTAGTAGAGACGGGTTTTCACCATGTTAGCCAGGCTGGTCTCGAACTCCTGGCCTCTAGTGATCTGCCCACCTTGATCTCCCAAAGTGCTGGGATTACAGGTGTCAGTCACCATTCCCAGTCACATTTTTATTAAGTCTTGATTTATCCTTTCTGTATTACTTTTGCAAAAATAAACACATAGGTTATTATTCTCCTGTTTCTTAAACAAAAAGAAACATACATACTGCTCTTCACCTAGGCCAACCCGCGCCCTTAATCCCGTGAATTGAGATCCATGTCATTTAGTTCTAGTACTACATAATATTTCATTGCGGAAGTGTAACATAGTTTATCCAACTAATCTTCTCTATTTGGATCTTTAAGTTCTTCTCAATATCTTTCTATTATAAAAAAGTCACAATAAATAATATAGTGTATATATTGCTTACACATTAGTAGATGTGTATCTTCACAAGAAGTTTCTTAAACTAGGATTTGGGGTTTGAATGAATGATTTATGTTATTACCAAATTACCCTCCCTAGAGATTCTATAATTTTGTTTTATCATCAGTATTGTATATAACCTCTTAATTTGGCGAGTATGCTTTGGAACTTTTGACAGTTTACAAATTGTATCTCAGCGTAGTTTTAACTTGCATTTCTCTTGTTAAGAGTAACACTTCACATTTTTTTCATATACATAAGGGCCAACTATTATATATGGAGAGCTATATATTTATGTTTTTATTTCTAATTTTCTATTTTGTTTGGGAGGTTTTTTGTCTCAATTTTTAGGAGATCCTAAAAATTAACCTTTTGTCCAACATGCAGGTTGCAAATATTTTCTCCTTGTTTGTTATCTGCTGTTTACTTTATTCATGTTGTTTTGTCCTGTGTTTTTATTTTTATTATTATCTTTATGTGGTTGAATTTTCCAAGCTTTTATTTGATTGGTTTTGGATTTTAATTTATGATTCAAAAGGCTTTTGGCAAATTTGTGGTTATAAAGTAATTGACCCGTTTTATTCCAGCATTTGTAAGGTTTATTTAAAAAAATTAGATCTCTCAACTATTTGAAGTTTATTCTGATGTATAGTTAAAGGTATAGATACAATTTTGTCATTTGCTAAATGGCTATCCAGTTTTCACATCTTTTTAAATTAAAACATCGAAAACTTCCCTCTGAACTTTCTATTTTACTCCATGGCTGTGTCTGTCCATTTATGTACCAATATGAAATTGTATTTATGAAAAGACTATATTTTCAAATGCAATAAGATTAGTGTCCGTGATCCCATCTCTATATAATTTAGCATATTTATTTTTCCATGTCACATTTAAGATTAACTTGTCCAGTTTCATAAAAAAATTATTAATTTTATTCAGATCGTATTAAATGTATGTATCCGTTTTGGAAGGATAGACGTTTTTATGACGTTGAACCATCTTCCCAGGAGAAGCTTGTTCAAATGTATTCTATTGTCTTTTAGGGAAAAAGTAAATCTTTCCCTTATACAGATTTTTAAAATATATTTGGTTTTGATAATTGCATATTTTTAACATTTGCTATATCTTTCCTGTAACTATTGTAAGGAGGCATTTATTCCATTGTAAATTCTGATTATTAATCATATATATTAAAATTATATTTTGTATGCTGATTTTATATTCCACTAACTGAATAACCTTGCTGTTTATATTATATTGATGATTATTGTATTGTTAGTTTTAGTATTGCTTCCCCTCCTTATTTTGAATATATTATCTTATCATCTGCAAGTAGAGAGTTTTATCACTTAATTCCAATTATTATTATTATTTTTTCTTTTTTCTAATTACATTGTCTTTTACATCCAGTGCATTAATATGTAGGTGTGGGCATCCATGCCTTCTTTCTACCTTTTGCATGAATGCCTCTATTGTTTCACCCTTAAGTAAGATGCTAGCTAGCTTTATGCTGAGGTGTGTCTGTCTATCTATCTATCTATCTATCTATCTATCTATCTATCTATCATCTATCTATCTGTCTATCTATCTATCTATCTAATCTATCCATCATCTATCATCTATCATTGTATCTAATCTATGTACTCTGTTATCTATTGATTATCTTTCTAGTTATATAGTTATTTAGTTTATAGTTAAGGAAGTTCCCATTGATTTCTAGTTCATTAAGTTATTTTATCAGGAACATTTGTTGAATTTTTTCAGTCCTTCTCAGCATCCAATCGCATTTTAATACCTTCATAGAAATTTTAACTAAAACATTTGTAAACAGAATCCAAGCTTCCCACAAAAAATAAACCATGAACATATAGGTTTATCTTAAAAAATGCAAAATAAACCATGAAGAAGTAGACTTAATTTAAAAAACGCAAATAGCTTAGAAAAGCTATTAAAATAATTCACTATTTCTAAGATTTAAGAAGAATAAAAATGAGATTGTTTATAGTTTAATTTTTTGCACAATATTTATCAAATTTAGATATCCATGCTATACTTCCTTCATTAAAAAAACTTAAAATTAAAAAGAAAATTCCATATAATCCAGCAATTTCATTTCTAATTATACATCCAAAAGAATAGAAATCAGGATCTTCCAGAAATATCTGCACCTTCTTGCTCATTGCAGCATGGATGCACAAGAACCAAGATATGGATACTATTTAAGCATCCATTGATGGATGAATGGATAAAGAAAATGTTATATATACACACACGCATATATATATATATATATATATATACACACATGCACACACACACACATATATATATATACACACACACATATATATATATACACACACACACATATATATATATATATATATATAGAGAGAGAGAGAGAGAGAGGGAGAGAGAGAATGGAATATCATTCAGTTCTAAAAAATAAGGGAAATCTCACCATATGTAACATCATGGATGTACCTGAACCACATTATGTTAAATAATGTAAGCCAGTCACAGAAGGTAAATACTCCATGATTTCAGTTATATGAAGCATTTAAACACATGTGAAGCACAGAAACAGAATAGAATGGTTGTTGTTGAGGCTGAGAGGAAGGGAAAATGAGTCGTTGCTATACAACATGTATAAAGTTTCAATTATGCAAGATGATTAAATCTAGATATCTGCTGTACAACATTATGCCTGTAGTTAACAATACTGTATTGTACCCATAAAAGTTTGTTAAGATGGTAGATTCCATGGTATGTGCTCTTACAACAAGAAAAAGTAAAAATTAAAAACAAATTTTAAAAATTTCAAAATTTTCTTTTTCTACACTCTGCAAGAGTAATGTCAGCAGCATCTGGTTTTGGGGGGTATAGTAGGATTTCTAATAAAACAATTTGAACCTGCTCTTTTTTGAGAAGGAAGTTCATTATAAATTCTTATTTCTTCCAGTGGTCTGGTATTTTTTTTCCTATGGGGATACATTTTGGTAAATTACATTGCCTAGTAAATCATCCATTTCACAGATGTTTTCAAAATTACTTGCAAAGCTTTGCAAATGACTTCCTCTGTTTCAATTATTATTTCAGACTTATTGTGAATTGTATTTTTTTCTTAATTTGTTTTGCTGAGGATGTTATTTCTTTGATTTTTCACAGAAAAAAGACTTTTGTTTATATTTGTTTGTATTATTTTTGTTTTCTAATTCATTAATTTCTGCTGGTGTCCCTATTATTTCCTTCCTTCGTTCTCTTTTAGTTTATTTTGGTATTCATTTTTAACTTTTTGAGTTGGATATTTAATTCTTGTATTTCATCTTTTCAATTTTTGTTGATATGAGTATTATAGGGTATGACTATTTTATCATTGCTTTAATTATCTCATTGAATCTAAAATGTAGTATTGCTTTTTAAAATTTCCAGTTGGAATGATTTAAAAATAATGATTTCCAACATATAGAATTTTGAACTATGAACATTGTTTATATTATTTGTATATATTGAGCTTTTCTGTTGACCCAATTAATCTCATTAATGTCTCACATGCACTTGAAAAGAAGGTGCATTCCCAATTACTAGAGTGCAAAGTTTAATTTACACTCCATTAGATAGACTTTAATAATTAATGTTTGTCTTCTATATCTTTACTGCTTTTATATCCACTTGACTTGACATGAATTGGTATAAACTGACAGTAGTAATGTAATGAGTTAGTGAATAACTCATTACTGTACATCTGTTATTCCTAACATCTCATGAAATTTCTGCTTTATGCAAATATGCTATTTAATGCGTAGATATTTGTAGCTATTATGCCTGTATTGTGAATTTGACTGAAGAATTATGTTTTCTTTTTTGTATTTTTTTGCCTGAATTCTCCTTATTTAATATCAAGATTGCAATCACTACTTTTTTATTGTTTGTAGTCTCCAGACATACTTTTTCTTATCACTTTATATTAGACTTTTGAATTACTTTTTGAAAGTTATATCCCTTGGCCGGGCACGGTGTCTCACTCTTGTAATCCCAGCACTTTGGGAGGCTGAGGGGGGTGGATCACGAGGTCAGGGATCAAGACCATCCTGGCTAACACGATGATACCCCATCTCTACTAAAAAATACGAAAAATTAGCCGGGTGTAGTGGCACATGCCTACGGTCCCAGCTACTCGGGAGGCTGAGGCAGGAGAATTGCCTGAACCCGGGAGGCAATGAGTCGAGATCCCGCCACTGCACTCCAGCCTGGGCGACAGAAGGAGACTGCGTCTCAAAAACAAACAAACAAACAAAAAACAAGGGAACAAAAGTTATATCCCTTGATTTCAGCATAAACATGGGTTTTGTTTTATAAGCCACTCTGACAATAATTTTTATTTAATAGACGGGTCTGCTCAATTTGGTTTTGTTGGTTTGGCTGATATAACGGAATTCGACTCAGTTTGGTTAAATTATTTTTATTACATTTAATGTGTATTATGTTTTGAATGTGGTATTTTGCTCTCTGGTCTCCTTACTTGAATTTATTTATTTATTTTTGAACATAGGACAGTTTAGATTTTCCTTAGTGGTTACCTTTAAACTAATACTCTGATATAATGCTATTATCCTTTTTTTCTTATTTAGTCATATATTTGGTTTGTAATCTTTAAATATTTTTTGCCACCACATATTATGTATATGTCAAATCGTGAGCTTATTCTACTTTTAATTTCTCCTCAATTTTTAAAATTCTATTACATCTACTTGACAGAATAAATACTACCTAATTTTCTAAAGTTTTTGGCATAGTTGGAGGAAAACTGGTATTAGTTCTTTATATGTTTGATAGAATTCATCGGTAAAGCCATGCAATCCTGGGCTTTTCCTTGATAGGAGACTTTTTATGACTTGTTCAATTGCAATACTCATTATTGTTCTGTTCACGTGTTCTATTTCTTCTTGATTCAATTTTGGTAGGTTATGTGTGTCCAGTATTTTACCTGTTTCCTCTAGGTTTTCCAGTTTGTTACCACACAGTTGTTTATAATAGTCTCTAATGTTCCTTTGTGGTTCTGTTATATCAGTTGTAATGTTTACTTTTTTGTTTCTGATTTTATTTATTTAGGTCCCCTCTCTCTTTTTCCTTGCTTAGTCTAGCTAGCAGTTTATTGATTTTTGTTTCTATTTCTTTTCCTTGATCAGTCTAGTTAACAGCTTATTGATTTTGGCTATCTTTAAGAAAATTGTTTTGTTCATCTTTTGTATTTTTTTAGTTTCTATTTTGTTTATTATACTCTGATCTGTATTATTTATTTCCTTCTACTGATTTGAGGTTTGGCTAGTTTTTGCTTTTCTAGTTTTTTAAGGGCATCTTTAGGCTGTTTATCTGACATCTTTCTACTTTTTCAATGTAGGTATTTATTGCTATAACCTTCCCTCTTCACACTGCTTTTGCTGTATCTCAAAGGTTTTGATATGTTGTGTTTTCATCTTTACATGTTTCAAGAAATGCTTCGATTTCCTTCTTAATTTCTTCATTGACCCAATAATCTTTCAGTAGCATGCTGTTTACTTCCAATGTATTTGTGCAGTTTTCATACTTTCTCTTGTTATTGATTTCTAATTTTATTCCTTTGTGGTCTGAGAAGATACATAGTATGATTTTGATTTTTTAAAATTTATTAAGAGTTATTTTGTGGCCCAAACTATGGTCAATCCTGGAGACTATTCCATGTGCTGTTGAGAAAAAATGTGTAATCTGTAGCTCTTGGATGAAATGTTCTGTAAATGGATGTTAGATTCATTTGGTCTAAAATGTAGGTTAAATCTAAGGTTTTTTAATTGATTTTATTTTCAGTTGATCTGTCCAGTGGTGAAAAGTGGGTGTTGAAGTCCTCAGCTATTATTGCATTGGAATCTATCTCTCCCTTTAGATCTAAAACATTTGCTGTATATATCTTGGTGCCCCAGTAGTGGGCACATATACATGTATAATTGTTATAATTTCTTGTTGAATTGATCCCTTTATCATTATATAAGAATCTTTTTCTCTTTTTACAATGTTTCTCTTAAAGTCTTTTATGTGATATAAGTATAGCTACTCCTGCTCTCTTTGGTTTCTATTTGCATGGACTATTTTTTGCCATTCCTCATTTTCAGTCTTTGTGGCTTTAAAGGTGAAGTGAGTTTCTTGTAGGCAGCCTATAAATGGGTTCTTTTTTTGTCCATTAAGCCATTTTATATCTGTTAAGTGGAAAATATAATCTGTTTACATTCGAGCTTATTATTGATAGGTGAGGACTTATTCCTGTTATTGTGTTAATTGTTTTTGGTTACTTTGTATGGTGTTTGTTCCTTTCTTTCTCCCTTATTGCACATCACTGGTTTGGTGATTTTCTCTAGTGGTGCCTTTTGAGTCCTTTCTCTTTCTTATTTATGTGTCTGTTCTACCACTGAGTTTTATACTTTTTTTGTGTTTTCATGATTGTAGATATACTTTCACACCCAAATATAGGATTTCCTTAATCATTTCTTGTAGGGCTAGGCCAGTGGTGATGAACTCTCAGTTTTTGCTGGCCTGGAAAATATTTTATTTTTCTATTATTTTTGAAGAAGGGTTTACTGTTTATAGTGTTCTTGGGTAGCAGGGTTTTTTCTTTCAATGCTTTGAATATATCATTCCATTCTCTCCTGGCCTGTAAGATTTCTACTGAGAAATCTACTGTTAGTCTGATGAGCCCGATGGGGGTTTTTGGATATGTGACTTGATGATTTGCTCTTGCTGTTTTTAGAATTCTTGCTTTATCTTTGACTTTTGATAGCTTGACTATAATGTGCTGTGTAGAACCTTTTTGGGTTGCATTTATTTGAGGATCACTGAGCTTCCTGTATCTTTATGTCTATATCACTTGCAAGACTTGGTAAGTTTTCAGATATTATTTTGTTAAATATGTTTTCTATGGCTTTCCCATCTTCTCTTTTTCTGGAACTCCCAAAATTCAAATACTTGGCTGATTTATGGTGTTTCATATGCAATGTAGGCTTTCTTCATTCTTCTTTATTTAATTTTTTTCTGACTGGGTAATTTCTAAAGACTTGTCTTCAAGTTCAGAAATTATTTCTTCTTCTTGATCTGGTCTATTGTTGAAGCTTTTTATTGTATCCATAATTTTACTCACTAAATTATTCAGTTCCAGGATTTCTGTTTGGTGCTTTTCTTTGATATCTAGCTCCTTGTTGAATTTCTCACTTATATCATGAATTGTTTTCCTAATTTTTTGTATTGTTTATTTTTCCTCTTGTGGCTCACAGAGTTTCTTCAATATCATTGTTTGGATTTTTTAGGCACTCTATAGACTTCTTTTTCGCTGGGATCTGTTATTGGGGAATTATTGTTTCTTTGGATGTGTCATGTTTCCTTGCTTTTTCATATTTCTTGTGTTCTTACATAGATATCTGCACATCTTATGTAATAGTTGCTTCTCCTAATTTTGTGGATTGGCTTTTTGATAAAAACTTTTTCCTGTAGGTATATGTAATACTGGTTGGGTAGTAAGTTTTGGCTTTGATTTTGGGTGGTCACAGTAGTGTAATCTCTGTATGATTTCTTTGCCTATAATCTGTCATTTGTATCTGTGATTTCTCAGTGGCTTAGGCTGCAGTTGTCAGTAGAGGCCATGGCAAGGCTTTGCTGGGGACAAGGAAATTAGGCAAGCCAGTCTTTAAGCTCAAGTGATGGTGGTGGCTGACCAGGCATGCCAATCCTCGAACTCCCAGGTGACATACACAGGCATTGGTGGTGGCAGTTTTAGGTGGCCTGATGTTTGGGCTTCCAGGTGGCTTACTCAGTGCCTGGCAATTGCAGCTGTGGGCAGGGCAGGTCCTTGGTCCCTTGGACAGGATGTGTGGCATCAACAGTGGCTGTAGTGGTGGTGGGTCAACCCTCATGTCATCAAGTGGCTTGAGCAGATGCCAGCAGTGGCAGTGGTAGGGTGAGAAGCCAGTCCCCAGTCATCCAGGTGGTATGCACAGGTGGGTGCTGGTGGCAGCAGCAGCAGCAGCAGTAGGACCATTTTTTGGGCCCTCAGGAGGTGCCTGACAATGGCTGGCAGGATGATCCTATCCCCAGGACTCTTGAGAGTTCATGCAGGTGGCAGCAGCAGGTGGGGTGGACACATCTTCCAGCCCCCAGAAGGCGTGTGTGGGCACCAGCAGTGGCAGGAATGGCAGGTCATTCCCCAGGGTCCCAAACAACATGCGTGAGCACCAGTAGTGGCAGCAGTGGACTGGGCAGGCCGGTCATCATGCCCCTCCATAGTGTACACTGGCATTGGTGGTGATTTCCAGGCCCAAGAACATTGTACACAGGCACTGCCGCCAGCAGTGGCAGATCTTGTGGGCCCATCCTCAGGCCCCATGATAGTGTGTGGAGGCTCTGGCTGAGGTGTGTGGGACATGTCGGTTCATAAGCCCCTGGGTGGCATGCTCAGGCACGAACAGCAGTGGTGATGGGTGGAGTAGGTCTGTCCTCATGCCCTGGGATGGCACATAGGTAAACTTGTC
This sequence comes from Symphalangus syndactylus, assembly GCF_028878055.3. NCBI lineage: Eukaryota > Metazoa > Chordata > Mammalia > Primates > Hylobatidae > Symphalangus > Symphalangus syndactylus. The sequence continues at coordinate 41,072,253 of NC_072447.2, read as the reverse complement.
CACAGGTCTCTAGAAACAATGTCCAGGTGCATGGAGGCTCTGCCACTGGAGGGGGTGGGGTTACTTTGTGCCAAGGGAAGTCTTCCTGGTATGCTGTACTGCTTGTTCCCCAGGGCTTATGTGTGAACTAAAATGCTGGGGACCCAGCTGCACTGCTGGGTCCAGACAACATCATGACACTGCAGCCCTCAGGGTAGACATGGGGAAATGCCAGCAGTGCTTCAGGGATGTGAAAATGCAGGGGCTGTTTGGCCCCAGGACACGCAGTAGCATGGTGGGTGCTAGGCTCTCATACTGGCTCCATGTTGCAGATGCTTGGGTCTTGAGTGGTATATGGGACCCAGTATGAACTTCCTTTCTGGAACGCTACCATTGCACGGACTACAGGCAGCTTCCCATATTAGTCTGAGCGTCTGTAAAGACTGAAGTGATCTTCTGTAGCTAGAATTGCAGGAGTTCAAGATGGGAGTATGGATAACTAGGGATCTCTTGCTTACCTTTTCCCCACAATGGGGAGTTCCTCCTGCTCTGAGTCAATCTCAGATGGGCCAGCTGCTTTGCTCTCCTGTCCTTCAATGCCTCAGAGTTTCTCTGTCACTGACCTTCTGAGTTACAGCGTTTTGTCTTAGAAGGTCTATTTGATGTGTGGTTATCTACTTACTGTTTTGTTTCCTCTTTGTGGAGGTGAGTTCCAGGCACCTTAAAGCCTTCCTCTCAAGGAGTAATTTGGTTTTTCAAATGTTACTATTTAAGAAATACATTTCATAACACTATAGCTGTCATAGATAGTAATTCTTCTGAGGGATCTGGGCAAAACAAATTGGAAACCTTCTGTAAAGCATTCACCATTCTAGATGTTATTAAGAACATTTGTGATTCATAGGAGGAGGTCAGAATATCAACACTAACAAGAGTGTTGGAAGAAATTGATTCCAACTCTCATCTATTAAGGTGTTCAAGACTTCAATAGAGGAAGCAACTGAAGATGTGGTGGATATAGGAAGACAACTAAAATTAGAAGTGGAGCCTGAAGATGTGACTGAATTGCTGCAATTTCATGATATAACTTAAATGGCTAAGGAGTTCCTTTTCATGGATAAGTAAATAAATTGGTTTCTTGAAAGTAATCTATGCCTGGTGAAAATACAGTGAACATTGTTCAAATGACAAAAAGAAATTGAATATATGATATAGACTTAGTTGATTAAGCAGCATCAGGGCTTGACAGGATTGAACCCAATTTTGAAATAAGTTCTACTGCAGGTAAAATGCTATGAAACTGCATTGCATGCTACAGAGAAATCTTTGGTGAAAGGAAGAGTTAATTGATGGGGCAGACTTCACTGTTATTTTATTTCCAGAAATTGCCACAGCCACCCCACCTTTAAGCAACCACCACCCTGATCAGTCAGCAGCCATCAACAATGAGGCAAGAAATTCCACCATCAAAAAGATTACAAGTTGCTGAAGGCTCAGATAATGGTTAGCATTTTCAGCAATAAAATATTGCTTTATGGCATTATTCACTTTATTGCGGTGGTCTAGTACTGAGCTGGCAATATCTCCAAGGTATGCCTCTATGTATAGTGTATACACATGCATATCTGTGTTTCTTCTTCTTTCCTACAATACCAAAATAATCCCATGAATAGGTAACATTTGGTAATTTGACTATGTGACAATTCATCAGCAAAGTTTTCACTGACTTTTAAGAACACTGAACGAGATTTGTGAATATGTGAAGACACAAAATAGATTGGCCACGTTATTTCTGACAAAATTTTATTAGTTTACACAAGATATATTTTTGGTTTCTATTTACCTTGTTTCCTTTCCCTATACTATGAAAATACTCTGAATAATCTTTCCTCAAAATTATTTTGAAATATCACATAAAAACAGGTATTCATAATAAATGCATTAGATCCAAAGTTGTACTTCTCAAAATTATCATTTGTAAGATGTAGAAATGTTAAAGAAATAGTAAGTAGGTAGGGAAGCTGAATTGTGAAGCCAAAATCCTTGGTTCTAGGAGAGATTTCGAAACTATTAATTGTCAATGCATATAGAATTTTGGTAGTGATGGACAACACATGGTTATGTCTCTCATTTACTTGCATGTCTTATTGTAATCTATGTAATGGATACTGGCACCATGGCACATATCTAAAATTGTCTCAATTCTAATTTTACATATACGTGTTAAATAAATTGAAAAAAAATCCCAACTCCCATATGCTCAGTTATTCTTGTTTTTAAATAATAATGAAATCAAGCTGCATAAAGAATAGAAGAAATATAGTTACGTTTGAATTTTAAAAACACATTTTTAGCACATGGTTCTCATTAATGTATGATTGTTAAAAGTTTTTTTATGGAAACTAAATGTAAATTATGGAGGTAGTTTAAATTTTAATACTAATTCCTAGAACTTTTCTCATTTAAAGTAACTGAAGCACTTTTATAAAATTATTCATATTATAAAAACTGGTATCAAGGAGGGAAAACTTTTGCCTGTCCTTTTTTCCACTCTAGTAAGTTGTTCTTAATTTAACATTTTAAGTTTATGAAACTAAAAACGGTTTAGACAATCATTATCCATAAGCTATGTATGTGTGTCCTTAGGTTTTAACTACGGCTACCCTGAAATTAGAACTAAAGATGGAAAGCACATGGCTATGAGCTCATCATGCCATAATGAGATGGGCTTCAGAGATTGCAAAGTGTTTCACTTCCACAATATGCAAATTGTGTACAATGCCAGATGCAGAAACGCTGATCCAGTTGCCAAGTTCTATGGAGGGCATGGTGATTCATTCACAAACTGTCACAAATTTAGATACTTAGGAACTAGCAGCCTGTTTAAGGCTGCCTACATGCATGGTTACTGTGGACTATTGTATGACATTCTGGCACCTGGAAGGAGATCTCAACCTTAAATTTTGTCAAAGTCTACCATGATGTCAGATTTGTTTAACCTCAGGATATAACTCAATATTATTATATTCCTGTGGATATTGGATGTGTCTGCTCATGATAGAGAGAACTCATTCAATTCAAAGGGAAGATCAACCTCAATATAAGTTAGCACCTCTTTCCACATTAAGATTTACAGATTCCTCATTTGAATTTTTTGACAACACAAGTCAATTTTTTAACTTCTATATTTATGAAATATCCGACCTTCAATTCTATATGATGTATAATTATATATTACATATAACTTTCAGCATCTTGGAATAATATGTTCATTTATTCAGCAAATATTATTTGATGATTTATGAGGAGACAGAAACTAAATTGGATGTTAAGGAAAATAAAACAAACTGGAATGTGCCTTCAAAATGACTAAGTTTAGTGGAAATGTAAATAGTTCATATGTTCTTTGTTAGCTATGTGGGACCAAAACAATTTCATTTTTTAAGCATTTGATATTTGGGGAGAATGTTTGAGAAGTGGAACAAAAAATTGATGCTGAAAATAATAAATCCTGGCTCATTGACAAGATATTATTCATCCTTCTGAATAAGAGGGCAGGGAGACTTTTACAAAAGAGTAAGTTGGTTTGACCACTCAATCAATTTTCTGCAGGTTTATCCCTGAGGTCTAATGTTTTGGCTTAATGACCTTTTTTCCCCCAAGATATCAATCTTTTGAAGGAATGAAATACTGAGAGTGTAAACATTAGCAGATCTTTGAAAAATTGACTTACTTTGGGAGAAGAAAACTATATGATTTTCTTTTATATAAAATAATATAGACACGTGCAGTGTGTATATGAGATATCAATGTAGCATATGGAATCAGAAGTCTAGATAGTTTACAGCAGGGTCAATAAACTATGGTTTGTGGGACAAATCAAACCCACTACCTTTTTTGTAAATAAAGTTTTATTGGAACACAGCAATGCTCACTTGTTTACATATTGTCTATTACTGCATTCGTGGTACAGCAGCAGAGTTAAGTAGTTGTGGCAGAGATTATATGGCATGCAAAGCTTAAAGTATTTACTAACTGACCCTTTACAGAAAAACTTTGTGGACCCCGGTTCATAGCTTTGTATTACATTCCTATAAAAATTAGTATTTTTCACTAACTAATATTTACAAAGTATTGACCAAATATAAAGTGCTAAATTATAATGCTTATGCAGGTTAATTTATGTCAGTTTTCATATAAAATGCAAAATATTAAGTAGAATCAAAACAATCCTTTTGCAAAGAAGCCAACCTCTAGAAACAGAGAAGGTAAATGTAAGTACTAGTGACTAATATTCTCTACCAAATGTACTAAATTTAGTACTATATTTTCCATGTGTATGAGGATCCAGTGGAGAAGACAGACTCACATCAAATAGTTCATTGCAAAGTACTTACTACAGGGAGCTAGTTATAAAAACATCAGATGAATTAAAATTGAGGATGATGAGCCAACTCAGAAATTAGCAACTATATGGTGTCAGTACAGTCTGTAGGGCTGAAAGAATAAAGAGGTACCAGAGGTGAGGAGCTAGGACTTCCCAGTAGAACCTGGATTCACAGCAGGTGCTGTCTTCTGCTACCTAGGACCAGAAAGCGGTGATGCATTAGTTCCTTTGAGCTGTTGTAAAAAATTATCATAAATTGAGGGCCTTAAAACAACAGAAATTCATTCTCTTACAGTTCAGGAATCTTGAGTCTGAAATAAAGGTGTCAGAAGAAACACACTCTCTGAAGACTCAAAGGAAGAAATATCCTTACATTTTCCTAGCTTCTGGTGGTTGTTGACAATCTCTGGTATTTATTGGCTTGTTGCTGCCTTATTACAATTTCTGCCTCCATCCGCACATAGTCATCCTCTTCCATGTCTCTGTTTCTAAATTTCCTTCTTCTTATAAGGACTCCAGTAATTGGATTTAGGATCTACCCTAGTCCATCCAGCATGACCTCATGTTAATATAATTATGTCTGCAAAGACCCTATTTCCAAATCTGGTCACATCCTCAGGTTCTGGGTAGACATGAGTTTTGTGTGTGTGTGTTGGGGGACGGGACTAGTCAACCAAGTACAGGTGAACTGCAGGCAAGAGGTATATCCACTCAGTAAATTGTTAGAGATGCCACCTGAAGCATTCTCCCACTCAGTGCCTTCCATTTGCCAAATCTAATGAAAATTCATTGGCAAGGTAGACTGGGCAAGGTGGTTTGCAGAGGAGAGCTCTTTGAGATACATATCAGATCAGGGGCTGGCTAGGTACACATCTAAGAAAAAAGCAAAGCCAAAGCAACAAATCAACAAAAAGAAGGAATCTAGTTACTATGGCTCAAAAATTCCTCAAATCCTCCTTCTCTTTTAGATAGACACCAAAAAAATCAGTGAAATTATATGATATGTGGTGTTTGCATATCATTAATCCAGGGAAATGGGCAGAGAGCATTAAGATGAAAATCAAGATATTTCAACAACACCAACACTGACATTTCAGGCCAGGTAATTCATTGTCATTGGCAACTGTGCATAATAGGATATTTATCAGTATTTCTGGCCGCTACCCACTAGATGCTAGTGGTACCCTTCACGCATACCAGTTGTGACAAAAAAAAATCTCTAAACATTGATGACGGTCCACTTGGAAGCAAAATTGACACTGTTTGAGGATCATTGGTTTAGATTAAACAAAATTGAGTTTGCATTAATAATTGTTGAAGGTGGATAATAGGCACGTGGTGGTTTGTTGTACTATTCTCTCTACCCCCGTATATTTTTTTCATAACAAAAATTGAACATAAAATGAACTACTTCAGAGCCTGTTCTACTTCTGCTAGATTTAGTATTTGAATTAAGGCTGTTGATAAAGGTCACATAAGTCAATACTTGAGCCAATTAGTAATGACGCTAATAAATTCTGAAGGTCCACTTCCAAAACGATTTTATGCAGAGAGAAATTGAGCGATTTTACATGCTCTATATCTTCATCATCAATATTCATGTAATAAGTATATAAACATATACAACACCACACTATTTATTTTTAAAATATATGTACACATATATAACCCAAGTCTACAGAATTTTCAATGAAATACAGATCGTTCCTTTGCATGTAAATAAAGGTAGTTGGCTTGATTTTGCATTTGCCAATGCAAAAATAGACAACTACATCATATCGCACAACATAAGATAGATGCATCCTAATGTGGCAAGCTAGGTCTCACTAACACAGGCCTCCATAACAACTGTTTCAGTACTGACTGAGTGGTTAAGTTGAATATTAAAAGCCAGTGCCCTCAGCCAAAGCTGGGATGCAACAAAAGCCCACCAAGAGTTTTGCCTAGGCCTTTCCCAGGCCTTAAAGCGTGATAAAATAATGAAGGAATTTTTAACAGGACCCATTTAGGATTAGACAAGTTTTATTGTGGGTCTGAAGAAACTCTCCAGGCCTCCACAAACAAGTTTATTGGGGGTCTGAAGGAACTCCCCAAACCTCCGTGATTTAGAAGGAGACCAAGATAAGGGTAATCACCCCAGCAGCTGGACTCATTTAGATTAAGTCAGTTTACTGAGGCTCCAGAGGAAGGTCTTCAGGACCTTAGTTATAGATTAAAAGAAGTTAATCACTTATGTCTTTAGATGAATGCACACTTCCACTTAGATATATAATGTAGAAGGTATATAAGCTCTGGAAAACTTTGTAATTTTGAGTTAGTCTGGCGATAATTTCCAGGCCTTCTCCCTGTAACTGGTTGCAGAAATAAAAACTCTCTTCCTCCCCAGTTCATCTGCATCTTGTTACTGGGCCATGAGAAATAGCAGCTCGGCCCTCAGGTTGGTCCAGGAACAAAATTTGGCAAGCCAGTCAGGAGAGACCAGGACGGTGCTGCGTTCAGTGGCCAGTGGCTTGCAATGAGACAGTCTTCAGGAGGATGCCAGCAGCTGCAGGTGAGATTTTCCTTGGGATTCTCCAGAGGGTTGTCCCATGGGCAAACTGCACATCCCTTTCACTACTGGAGAAGAACGGAGATCAGGAGCAGATATGCTCGAAGAGTGAGTTAATCGGTTTGTCTGCCAGGAGCCTATTGTTTTCCTATCTGGGCTTGTTAAGCCATTTGTCTGGTACCGCCAAGAGAAGCAATAGGGCTCGCTCACACACCGGTTTTGCATTTTGGTTGAGATCAGGTTTTGAGCTGGTTTTGAGTCTTTTGCCTGAGTGCACTCCCCCTTGTGCTGTCCAAAAATTGTCTCCACTTATTTGTGTATCTGTCTTATTCCTTTGATACCATGTAAACTTGAAAATGGGAGGTATTAGGTCCATTCCTGCTGAGAGGCCCCTTGGAAGGAAAAATACGTTTTTTAGGAGCTCAGTTGTTAATAGTCAGCTTAATTAAAAGCTAACATCCGAGGTTTGTGTATGTGTGTGTGCATGTTTGTACTTAAAAAGGCTTCATGTTTTTGCTTTTGCTTGTTTCCCTCCTAGGACCTTGTCTTTTTGAGCAAATGTTTTTTCTTCTCAGTTGACCGAATACTGTTTTCTTCATTAATGGCCATTGCAACAGAAACTACTCTGGGGTTTTTAGGAAAAAGTGTAATTTAGACACTTACAAGTGTCTTTGTTTGGAAAAAAAAATTAAGGGCACTGTAAAAGCATCACATGGTCTAGCCTCATAATAATTGTTCCCTTTGCAAACCCAGGATTCAGTTTGGGCTCTGCCCAGAGCTCAAAGATTCTGTTAAATGATAGGTAGTCAATATCTAAATAAAGTTAGTTTCCTTATACAATCCTATGATAAATTTATGTAATTTTATATTCAATATGGCATCCATCTTTAATCTCCCTCTAGCACCACCCAGGCTTTTTCTCTGTGTACCTTGAGATGTAAACCTTGCCATTTGATTTTTCACCTAAGAGTTGTTTCCTTTAGTATGCAGATTTAGGGCTATTTGGCTGACAACCGCCAGAGTAATAAAACAGGTTATCAAGAGTTTGCAAGTCTAAGATAGGACAAAGGAGGTCTTATGAATCTATAAAATGTTCTTATATTGGCATGCCTAATACGTCTATGTATTTATGTCTTGTGCACACCATGTTTCACTACTGAAAATATATAAAATAGTTCTAATGGGCTCAAAGAAAAATAAAAACATTTAAATACTTTAACAGAAAAAAGGAAAGACTAGTCAAATGTTTTTCAAGTTTTTGTGACTTAAGTAAAATCTTTAATAAATAAGCTAGCTTTACAAATTATTGGTACAGTAATATTAGAAATGCCTTAATAGTTAACAGCATAAATTTTTGTTTGCATTTATTGATCAAGAAATTTCATACTTGTCTCTGCCAAATACTACAAGGTGTCAAAATTTGGCATAGAGGCTATAAAACTATAACTCAGCCCAAAACAAAATGATCTGTGCTGGTGTAATTTTTAATAAATAAAACATTAATATTGGTTTAATGAAGACAGCTACATCTTGAATCACTTAATAAAATATCCTAATTTCTAATCTTGTGGCCTTAGGCAGTCTAGTCCACAGACATGAAGGAAGTTTGTTCTGGGAAAGGCCTGTTATCATCTTAGTTTCAAAACTAAACTATAAACTAAGTTAATGAACAAGAATAGCTTGGAAGTTAGAAGCAAGATGGAGTTAGTTAGGTCAGATCATTTTCACTGTCTCAGTTATAATTTTGCAATAGCAGTTTCATGACTTTAAATGATGACTATCACAGTTTTCATAAATAACCAGGTAAATTATTAAAATAAATAATTAAATGTAATGGGGTAAATATTCATAAACAAACTTGTCACAATTTAGAATCTGAAGTTATTATTAAGTTAAACAACAGATATTTCATTATCTGGGTATTTTCCAATCAAAATATGTTGTAGGAAAACATTCTTTCTAAAAATTGTGTCCTTTTTGAAGGGTAACTAATTTTTGTCTAATTCAAAGCTTATTTAAAGGTTATATATAAAACAAGATAAAAGAAACCAGGAAATAAGAGAGATATAAAGAAAGGTATAAAAATAAATAGAGTTTTAAAGATTATTGGTAAAATATAAATATCTTCAAAAATGTAAACATTTGGTCTAAATTATGCAGGTCAAATATTAGGTTTGCTAAATGCTTTAGGTCATAAACTGCTTCTTTGACTTAAAAATTGTTCAATTTATTTTGGAGTGTTAAATTCTAGATAAGTCCTGGGGACATATGAAATTAGCCATGTGCCTAGCTATTCAAAAAGATATTAAGGAAAAGAGATTTTATGTAATAAAGGATCTTGTATGGTAAAGTCTTGTCCTAAAGTAAAATAACTGGTTGTCTAAAAAGAGGGATGTTGAGGACAAGTCAGAAAGTCAAGGCATGTCATAGCTTGTCTGTGTAAGACATGAAATAATTTATAAAAGAAAATTTATGCAAGAAATTTTGTACAGATTAGGCCTCCTAAATGCTTTATAAAATGCCATTATGACTCTTAGCTGTACAATTTGCCTGCTTTACAGCTAGGTAAGGACATGGAGTCAAATGCTGGAATAAGTCAGACCTTATCAGCACTACTGTCTAGGTCCTAGGCTCCACACCTAGTACATAATTAAAATCCCAAACTTACCAAGGTTTTCACCAAAAGTAAAAGTTGCTAAGAGTTAACAGTGTGACATGTATTTAAGACTATTGAAGAAACTGTTTACATGCAAGGTGTGTAAGGAAAGTAAAATATACTTATGGTAAAAAGATTATAAGGAGGCACAAGAATGTGGATTTTTGCCTAGATTAAAAGGTTAAAGGATTGTTTTAGGTTGGATAAAATAAAGATGAAGCTATAAGCAACTTATGGAAGGTTGATTGTAAAGGAAATTCTATGTGTAAACATATTAGCTAAAGTTAAAGGAGTATCATCTAGTTTTTCTATAAATTGAGCATTAAAATAAAAGCACAATGGGTTTATCTTAGAGCACTAACCTGCTCTTTGACAAAAATTGGTCTTTAACAAAAAAGGTCTATAAAAATCTTACCTCATGGTCAAACATTAAAATTGGGTAAATATGTCTATAAAGTTTTATTAAGAATTGGGTTTAACATTAACAGTATACTAATGTAAAGGTGAAATTTGCGTTATTTGGTACCAAAACTCATACAGGAAACATTGCCAAATATACAATGGGGTTTGGCTTTCTTTGGGCTATATTTGTATACATATGTTATTGCTATGTGTTCCAAAATCATGTGAAATTCCTATAATTCTGATATATCTTAGTGTACATTATCAGTAATAATTATAATTGTTATGTTAAATTATTGTGTGCCACAGAGGTAACATATTTTCTTGTCAATTGTGTCTTTAACTATGGCTACTCTAAAACTTTTTGTCATCCATAAACAATTGCTGTCTTGGTCCTCTTTAGAAGGTGGTTTTATAATTAGCTATAAACCTCTAACAAGTGCTCTTGAATGCAAGTTTCTGATAATTTTGGAGACTGTGATATCAGAATAGAGGAAAAACATTCAGGACTCTTGAAGAGCTAAAATTTTCATTAATATCAAGCAGGACAGGAATTAACTGCATGAACTGAACTAATAGGAGACTGAAGTGACTTTTTTGACGTTTTGCTTGAAATGTTTCTAATCCTTTGTTTTGCTTTTCAGAGTCAAGGCAACTTTTCTTTTGAACTATTGACAGCTTTTAACAATTAAGTAAAGTATACTCCTATGAGTAAACTTGGGAGCATATTTGTTTCTCTCTACCTGATTTCTCCAGAATTTGGAAACTATTTGTGAGTATTCTTACCTTATGGCAATATACTTATTTGCATAAGTGCAATAAGAATCTGTTCTCTTTTGTAACAGGACACAATTGGAAAAATTGGTTATTTTACCAAGGCTGACTAGAATGATACATTCTCCTTTAAGGAATCAAACTTGACTATGGAGCTTATAATGCCCTTGGAAAACTGGCCTCATATTTCGTGTACACGGTCCCTGTACAGGGTTTCTGATCTTTGGTAAGTAAAGAAAGTCACTTTCTGACAGGCCAGGACCCCCAAGTTATCTTGGAACCTCAAGAGAAGAAGAATTCACCCATCTCATAGGTATTTGATGGTACAAATCCATGGCTGGGCTCAGCTTTAAAAGGGTCTTATCTCAGAATCCTTCTATGGAACAAAGTTCCATCAAAGCCTATTTAAAAGGCCTATGTGCAAAATAATTATTCTTGCTGCACTGTATACAAATAATTAGGCCAAGTATAATAAATCAAACCAGTCCTACCATAATTTGTCTTTTAATAAAAATGGGAAACTGCAGAGAGAAAAATTATGTTTCCAAAACTATAGTATATATCTAGTCTTGCCTGACATTTTTAAATTTTTATTATTTTCTACAGTTTGGATTTAATTCTAATTTTTCTGGCTACAAGTCTTCAAAATAATGTTTTCAATTTTTTCCTTTTTCTTTTCCTTTTTCCCCATTTTTTCTATTGGAAATCACTAAAACCTAAGCTGTGCTTTCTTAAAGCCCTATGAACTGAAGACCAGACAACTTAAACTTCAGAAGAAAACAGCAGCAACCTATTTATAAGTGTCGCTGTTGCATACTATTACATTTCAGCAGGCACTGCCTCTAAGCCCCTGAAACAAAGAGCGCTACCGGGAACAAATTGACTTCTTCCACTCCAGCACTGCATTTGGTGCCACATAACAGCAACCCCCTCTCAGCAGGAAGTAGCCAGAAAGATTATGATGCCCCATCTCCCTACAATTTTCATGATAAATCAATATACAAGCATGATAGAAATCATGCACAAATTGACAGAGGGGATTGTGGCAGGCCAGATCTCACTAACACAGGCCTCCATAACAGTACTGACTGAGTGGTTAAGTTAAATATTAAAAGCCAGTGCCCTTAGACAAAGGCTGGGATGTAACAACAGCCCACCAAGAGTTTTGCCTAGGCCTTCCCTGGGCCTTAAAGCATGACAAAGTAACGAAGAAATTTTTAATAGGACCCATTTAGGATTAAACAAGTTTTATTGTGGGTCTGAAGAAACTCCCCAGGCCTTCACAAACAAATTTATTGGGGGTCTGAAGGAACTCTCCAAACCTCTGTGATTTAGTAGGAGACAAGATAAGGGTAATCACCCCAGCACCCAGACCCTTTTAGATTAAATAAATTTACTGAGTCTCTAGAGGATGGTCTTCAGGACTCAGACCTTAGTTATAGATCAAAAGAAGTTAATCACTTATGTCTTTAGATGAATGCACTCTTCCATATAGACATATATCTTAGAAGGGATATAAGCTCTGGAAAACTTTGTAGTTTTGAATGATCTGGTGATAATTTCCAGGCCTTCTCCCTGTAACTGGTTGCAGGGAGCTCCTCCCCAGTTCCTCTGCATCTTGTTATTGGTCCACGAGAAATAGCAGCCCAACCCTCAGTTTGGTCCAGGAACACTAAGATGAAGCAGAAGTGAGTTTGAGGGTAAGAATGTGAATTTCAGTAGTGACATTATCTAGATTTCTATTTTGAACAAATGATCTCTGTAAACCTTGTTCTCCTGAGGATAAAAGAATTCTATACAATGCAACTAATATGATATTTTTAAAATATACACCAAAATTTTTCATTTTCACCTTATACTTGTGAACTCCAAATAGCTGAGACAGGTCTCACTTAATTTAGAAAGTTTACTTTGCCAAGGTTGAGGATTCACACCCATGACACAGCCTCAGAAAGTCCTGATGACATGTGCCCAAGGTGGTCAGAGCACAGTTTGGTTTTATACATTTTAGGGAGACATGAGATATCAATCAACATATATAAGATGAACATTGGTTTGGTCCGGAAAAGGAGAGACAACTCGAAGCAAAAGCGCGACAACAACTTGAAGCAGGGAGGGGGCTTCCAGGTAACAGGTAGATAAGAGACAAATGGTTGCATTCTTTTGAGTTTCTGATTAGCCTCTCCAAAGGAGGCAATCAGATATGCATTTATCTCAGTGAGCAGAGGGGTGACTTTGAATAGAATGGGAGGCAGGTTGGCCCTAAGCAGTTCCCAGCTTGACTTTTCCCTTTAGCTTAGTGATTTTGGGGTACCGAGATTTATTTTCCTTTCATGCACATTAAGGATGAAATGCAAAATCCTTAGAATGGTGTCAATAGTCCTTAAAATCTAGCCTTTGCTTATCTCTACTTATGTGTCCCTACTTATATCTCTCTACTTATGTATATTTCTCAAACCTCTATGTTCCATTCATGATAAACCACCTACGGTTCTTTGTATGTGCCAAGGTTCCTAATTTCTCTATGTTTACATACATTCCCTAGATCGACACACTCCCAGTCTAGCCCGTTTCACTTTTTTATATTGCTAGCCTGACTCCACAGTCATTGAGTTGTAATCCCCTATTCACACATGAAGGCTTTTCCCCTTTGTATGAAACAAGGCATGCATCCAAATATCAAGCTGGGATGAAAATTGTAACATACTTTATTTAAAGAGTATTGCTAGTACCTACATTTGAATATATAATTATGCATAATTATATGTATTATTTTTCTGTGGCAATTTTTGCAGAGTAATAAAGCTCAAAATTTCTAGCTTCTCAGTCTTGTAGTGTCTCTCAACTCTTTTTTGTTCTACATTTACTGCTCTTCAATAAATTATTTCCAACAGTAACTTCTCTTTCTACTGACTCTCTTGACAGTGCTTTTGTTAATCAAGAACTTCCCCAGGTGACTATGAAATGAGATCCAGGCCACACCACTTTGTGCCACTCTATTTCCCTATAAGAAACAGTAAACACCATGACTAAAGCCAAGGGACTATGCACAAGACGGTTTTCAGCTTATTTTTATCTTCAGGTGAGTCTGAAATTTGCCTTCACCTACTTTGGAGGTATGCGCAGAGAGCTCCCATTGAAAACACACAACATAGTAAAACAAGCCAACAGATCTTCCATTTCCTTCAGCCTGAGATCAAATGATTAAGCTTTAGAAATGTAGGAGATACTGTTTAGAAGCTTGAAGCAGATTTTGGCTTGAAACCAAGAGGTTGGAATACTATTTGTAACTAATAGTTAAGCAATATGATAATTTCCTTGAAGAAGTCCTTTCCCCATCTGTTGGAAACATTATTGAGTAGTCAGGGATGTTTGAGTCAGCTGAGTTTTAGGGAAGATCTGCTATTAGTAGAGTTAAGCCAGAAAATTACATTCCAGGTTTGAGACATTCATTATTCCAAATTTCCTGCCTGGTGAAAATCAGCACTTTTCTAGGTATGGAAAATAAGGACAATCCAGAATTATTTATACTTCTTTGTCAATTTGCATTGTTGAAACTTTTATAAATTATATAATTATTATGATATACTATAAAGCAGAGAACACATAAAATTGTATAATGAGACTATACAGGTATTGTATAAACACCGAACTTATTAATTCCCATTGTTGTATGCATTCCTCTATAAAAGGACAAAGAAAAATCTTTGAAAATGTATGTACACGCATATCTTTCACTAAATATAATTATGCCTTTCTGCATTCCTTTTTAATATTACCTAAAATTTCAACTTTCCATTAAGGTTCAGTCTCTATATATTTAATATATTTTTGTAATTAGGAGAAATAACATGAATAAACTTACGCATAATCATAAGCCCAAATTATCTCTTATGCACTTTGATTTAATAAATATTCTAAATGACAAAGATGAAAGGAGATCATTGTGTTAGAAAAGCATCTTCTCTTGGTTTCCTTTCCCACTTAGACTGTCATATCTGAACTTAACAATCTTTTTAATATGAAAACTACAGAAAACTCTCTTGTAAATTATCTGTTTACACTATAACTCCTAACACATATGTCATTATTTAATTTTACTCTTTAGTAGCAACGTGCTTCACTATCAGACAAAGGAGATTTACTTGTAAACTAGAAATCAAAGCATTAGGTTGAAATGAAAGCCCCCTTAGTAAAGGAATTTTTAAGCAGCAGATTATTTACTGTCAAACTCTAAATACTACACAGGATGCTCAAGGGTGCCAAAAACAAATTGTCCCCATTTCAGGTTTCACAATTAAAAGGTAAAGAGGGCTTCCAAACATCTGTCACTCCAGGAATATGAACGTGTTGAAAGTTACGACCCTGGAAGTGATCAGTTGCTGCATGTTAACAAAGCATGCCCCCAACTGCATACCTGGGATGAAAATGATGGCTGGCTTGGTGAGTCACTCAACCCCCAAGGACATTTTTGCAAATAGAGGCAAAATGTCAAGACCTTTCTCAAAAATTAAATCAGCAAGCCTCCTAGTTATCCTCCTGGCTTAAGCAGAGGGAGTAAATTCCGATTCCCTGAAGCACCTTGTAAGAGCAAAGCTGCCTGAGCACAGTTCAGAGATGCCTTTAGCATGAATGGAGGCTGGGAAAAAATAGCCTTTTCAGAATGCAAAGCAGAAAAAGTTTTATCTTCCCCGAAACCTATATGAAATACTTTTATTTAAAAAAAAAATTACTCTGTAGGACCAATGCAAAGGAGATATATCAGTATTCCCGAAGCAAGGTCAAAATTTTAAGCAACAATTTCATTTACTTATAATGTCCTTTTTATAAAGACATATGAATATATGTTTCCATGGGTACCTATTTCAGATACTGCAGTCTATTTTCAGCTTTATCTGTTTTAAACTTGGCTTTGCCAAAAGATTTTAATTACAACCATACCATACTTTCAGCCATGCTGCTCGGTTGAATCTTCTGCAATAATGAAGATGGTCCATATCTACATTGTCCAAAATGGTAGCCTCTATGTTTTGTGTACACAATATTGTGCATCATGTAAGAAGTGACTATGTATGCCTATGTATAATCAGTGAGCACTTGAAATGTGGCTAGCAAGCTGAATAACTAAATTTGTAATTTAAAAATTGTAATTAATTTAATTTAAAATAGCCATGTGTGGCTACTCTATTGGTATTGAATGGCAAAGCTATTTAGAACAACTCTCTCAAGCTTTAATATGTACCAGGGGATCTCATCGAAAAGAAAATTCAGATGTCATGTGTCTAAGGTGGATCCTGAAAGTTTGCATTTCTAGCAAGCTCCCAGGTGATGCTGATCCTCATGCTCAATAAACTACACTTCAAGTAGCAAGGCTCTTAAAAAGTCATTCTCAAACTTTGCTCCACATTAAAATAACCTGGATAGCATTAAAACCCAAATGCCCACTCTGAACTCAATATCAAACAAATCAAGTGTTCTTGGTGAATCATAGTCATCAGTATGTTTTTTACATCTCTTTATGTGACTCCAATGTCCAGCTAAGTTTGAAAACTAGTGCTTTGAAAAAGTGCTTATTTTTACAGTGCATAAAAATCACCTGGGGATCTTGTTTACAGATTGGAATTCACTTGTGAAGTGGATCCTGAGGTTGTTGCATTTCTTGTAAGTTTCCAGGTAATTCCAAGGTTACTAGTCTGTTCTACACATTGCTACTCAAAGGATGTGTCATGGAACAAAATAATTGGCATCAACTGAGACCATTTTAGAAATTTACAACTTAGGGCTCCACCCTAGACTGATTGAATCAGAATCTGTACTTGAACAGCATTCACAAGCAATTTGCACTTACATTATAATTAAAGGAGTACTGTCCTCAAAATCTTAACCATTTTTTGTTTATATTGAGTTTAAGAGTATTGGCGGGTTAGAATTTGAGCTCAGTGATCCCAGGTCCAGCAGTATCTCCATCACCAAGAACTTATTAGAAATGCAAATTCCACCTCATATGTCAGAATAATATTCTGGGGATAGGGCCCAGCAATCTGTTTTACTGAACCCTTTTGGTGATGCTCATGCATACTAAATTTTGAAAAATATTGTTCTGGCTTTTGTTGAGTTCAGAATCCTGAAAAAAAAGTGCTTTGATTATTAATATTTAATTTGTATCATTCTTGAAATGTATTTGAGACCCATACCAGTATGACGTCATCTTCACTTGATCACATCTGCAAAGTTTGTGTTTCCATGAGGTTCTGAGTGGACATGAATTTTAGGGGACACTATTCAACCTAGTACAACCTCTGTCCCCAACAAGGGGATAAAGATTTGGAAAGAAGGCAAGCAAGGAACTCTTGTTAGGTATCTACTTATTCATTTAGTCTATCTTGCACAATTTACCCAATAACATTGTGAAGAAAGTAGCACATCTCCATTGGACAAATGAAAAAAGTGCAAAAACAAGGTTAAAAGACAGCAAGTAATGACTATGGGTGTATGTCCAATTTGTAGCAGAACTTAATTTAAACCAGATATTGTCTGATTTTTAAAATTTTAATTTTATTTTATTAATTGACTAATAATAATTGTACATATCCATGGGGTGCATAGAGATGTTTTAATATATACAATGTATAGTGATCAGATCAGGGCAATTAACATGTCCATCATCTTAAACATTCATTATTTCTTTGTGTGGGGAACATTTAACATCTTCCTAGCTATTTGAAACTATACTGTTAACCGTAGTCATCCTACAGTGGTATAGAACACTGGAGTTCATTCTTCCTATTGATTTTTAACTAAAATCTATGCTCTTTCTATCCCACCATGATCCATATTGGCTCATAACAGACCTCCCTGCCCTACTACATCCCATAAGATAGAATACTATACTTCAATTGTATAAACTAAATATTAAAAGTATTGTTAAAGTGTTGAAAAGACAATACATTCATTCTTAGAGTCCTACATATATGCATTGCCTAACTTTCAGACACAGGAGACTTTCCAATTCTGCCTATTTATCATTTTAACAACTACCTTCTGATGTAATGTCAGGGGCATGATGAAACACAGCATTTGCCAAGGGTAAATCGTGTTCCCCTTGGCCTTATATATTATTCTCCCCCTTCCCTGATACCTACATATATGCACTAACTGGCCATTGATGTCATAGGTCATGCCGAGACACAATATATATGTTCTCTTTTTAGAAACTAAGAAATTAACTAAGTTAGTTTAGAAACTAACAAATTAACTGCTGCCATCAGAATTTACCATTATTTTCAACATTATTCTAAGCATTCCCTAATTAATGCTTTCTATGAGTGATCAGTGTTATGTCATTATGTTACCTCTATATACAGTGATATAGTTGGGAATATGTCCATACCCAAATTTTATGTTGAAATATAATCCTCAAAGTTGCAGATGGGGCCTAGTGGGAGGTGTTTGGGTTGTGAAGGTGAACTCTCATGGCTTGGTGCTGTCCTCACCATAGTGAGTGAGTTCTCACGAGATCTGGTCATTGAAAAGTGTGTGGCTCTTCCCAATCCCCTTGATCCTGCTCTACCATGTGAGATGTTGGCTCCCCCTTTGCCTTCCGCCATGAGTAAAAGGTTCCTGAGGTCTCTCCAGAAGCTGAGCAGATGCCAGCACCATGCTTCCTATACAGCCTGGAGAACTGTGAGCCAATTAAACCTCTTTTCTTTATAAATTACCCAGTCTTTGGTATTTCTTTTTCCTTCCTCTTGGTAAGGAGTGTGCTCTTGCTCTGAGTTCACAGGAGAGTTGTTTAAAACTGTGTGGCACCTCCCCCTGCCTCACTCCCACTTTCGGTATGTGACATGCCTGCTCCCACTTCACTTTCTGTCATGATTAAAAGCTCCCTGGGGCTTCCTCAGAAGCTGAGCAGATGCCAGCACTATGTTTGTACAGCCTGCCGAACTGTGAGCCAATTAAACTTCTTTTCTTTATAAATTACCCAGTCTCAGGTGTTTCTTTATAACAATACATGAATGGTCTAACAGACTATTAGTACTGAAGAGTGCGTTATTGCTTTAAAGATACCTGAAAATGTGGAAGTGGCTTTGGAACTGAGTAATAGGCAGAGGTTGGGAGAGTTTGGAGGGCTCAGAAGAAGACAGGAAGATAAGGGAAAGTTTAGAATTCCTTAGAGACTGGTTAAATAGTTGTGACCAAAATGCTGATAATTATATGCACAGTGAAGTCCAGGCTGACAAGATCTCAGAAATGAGGACCTTACTGGAAACTGGAGCACAGGTCACCCTCATTAAGCCTTTGCAAAGAACTTGTCTGCATTGTGTCCATGCCCTGGGGATTTGTGAAAGTCTGTACTTCCGAATGATGACCTAAGGTATCTGGCAGAAGAAATTTATAAGGAGCAAAACATCCAGGATGTGTTTTGGTTGCTTCTAACATCCTGTGCTCAGATATGGGAGTAAATAAATGACTTAAAGTTGGAATTTATATTTAAACAGGAGGCAGAACATAAAAGTCGGGAAAATTTGCAGCCTAGCTATGTGGCAGAGAAAGTAAAAGCTTTTTTGGAAGAGGAATTCAAGCAGGCTGTGGAGCAACCACTTGTTAGGGATATTTGCATGCCTAAAAATGAGCCAAGTGCTGACAGTCAAAATAATGGGAAAAAGGCCTCAAAGGCATTTTGCAGACCTCTGTGGCAGCCCCTCCCATCACAGGTCCAGAGGCCTAGGAATAAAGAATGATTTAATGGACCAGGCCCAGGGTCCCACTGCCCTGTGCAGCCTCAGGACACTGCTCCCCACGTCCCAGTCTATCCCGCTCCAGCCTTGGCTCAAAGAACCCCAGATACTGCTTGGTCTGCCACTTTGCAGAGCACAAGCTGCCATAAGCCTCAGTGGCTTCCTCTTGGTATTAAGCCTGAAGGTGCACAGAGTGCAAGAGTGGTGGGGGCTTGGCAGCCTCTGCCTAGATTTCAGAGGATGTATGGAAAAGTGTGGCTGCCCAGGCAGAAGACTGCGGCAGGAGCAGAGCCCTGACAGAGAACCTCTACTAGGGCAGTGAAGTGGGGAAATGTGGGGATGGAGGCCATACACAGAGTCCATGTGGGAGTTCAGTCAGGCTGGTGGGAAAAATTTTAAAGATAGTTATAAGTAATAGATGCATACTTTCTTGGAAGGCCAGTGGGTGGGGGATGGGGGGAGTTGCATAAGCTCCAGTAATAGATCTGGCTGAAGGCAGCCTAATCCTTACCTTGAGTAAATAACTTAGAGTAGATACATAGGAATGTAGAGGAGTTTATCTAAATAACTTCTTTACTCTTGTGATCCTAAAACTAACCTTTGATCATTCACTGGCAGGATAGCTTTCTTGGGGGCGGTGGCGGGGTGGGGCCAAAAGTGACCAGATTAATTACCCTCTAATGGTGTTGACACAAAGCCTTTGTCATTTAATGTGTGCTGAATAAATGCTGGCAGGGCCAGCGAGTCAGGGCCGTGGTGGCCAACTCTTCACAGCACTCTTCTTGGAGTCTGTAAGTGTCCCTGACCCTTAGCTGGACTGACAAGCATAATATCTGTGTCAGTATATGTTATTCATCTGTCATTGGGTCAGGGTCTGCAGGACAGACCCCCGCAAGTCCCCACTGAAGCACTGTGTAGTGGAGCTGTGGGGAAGAGGGCCACCATCTTCTAGACCCCAGAATGTTAGATACACCAGCAGCTTGCACCCTACACCTGGAAAAGCCACAGGCACTCAGCTTCAAACTGAGACTAGCCATGAGGGTGTACTCTACAAAGCCATAGGGACAGAGCTGCCCAAGGCCTTGGGAGCCCACCCCTTGCATCAGTGTGCCCTCGATGTGGGACATTATTTTGGAGCTTTAATATTTAATGACTGCCTTTCTAGGTTTCAGAATTTCGTGGGGCCTACAGCCCCTTACATTTGGCCAATTTCTCCCTATTGGATGAGGAATGTTTACCCAACCCATGCACCCTCCATTGTATCTCAGAAGTAAATAAGTTGTTTTTTTGTTTTTTATTTTATTTTATTTTATTTTATTTTACAAGCTCATAGGTGTAACGGACGTTACTAGAGCAGTGAAGAGCGGAAGATGACACTTTGGACTTTGGACTTATGAGTTAATGCTGAAACAAGTTAAGACTTTGGGGGACTACTGGTAAGGCATAATTGCATTTTGCAATGTGAGGGGGACATGAGATTTGGGGGTGCTAAGGGTGGAATGAAATAGTTGGATATTTGTTCCCACCCAAATTTCATGTTGAAATGTAACCCCCAATGCCGGAGTGGGGCCGGGTGGGAGGTATTTGGGTCATGGAAGTGGATCCCTCATGGCTTGGTGCTATGCTCACCATAGTGAGTGAGTTCTCACGAGATCTGGTCATTTAAAAATGTGTGGCTCCTCCCCCGTCTCTTGCTGCTGCTCTGCCATGTGAGATGCTAACTCCCTCTTTGCCTTCTACCACAAGCGAAAAAACTTCCTGAGGCTTCTCCAGAATTGAGCAGATGCCAGTGCCATGCTTTGTGTACAGCCTACGAACTATGAGCCAATAAAAGCTCTTTTATTTATAAATTACCCAGTCTCAAGTATTTCTTTATAGCAACTAAAGAATGGCATGATACATACAGTAACATACGAAATAATTTTGAGTGTTTGATCTTCAGTGTTTTCTGATGATTTATCTAGTGATTACAAGGAACATCTAATTCTATATGAGCTATTTCAACATCTAATTCTATATGAGCTATTTCACTAGATTAGAAATATCAAGGAAAATTAAAAGTACTCTGAATCCTGGAAATACATCATTTTAATCTAACTAAACAGTATAAGTAAAATATTTTAGTAATTTCTAAAAGGAAAAATACAATCATCTGAAGATAGTTCTGTATTAAAAATAAACAAGTTTATTTGTGTGTGTATATATGTGTAACTTTCCTGTTTTAAAATTATGTGATATTTTTTATGAATAAGTCACCATTGTTTTTAAAGCATATTAAGGATATCTATTAATACTTAAAATAAAATAACTTAATTCGTAGACTAAATTATTCTACAATAAAACAAGTTCCAAACTTTGACTACTTACAAAATGCCAACCCCATCAAGCTACCAATGACTTTCTTCACAGAATTGGAAAAAACTACTTTACAGTTCATATGGAACCAAAAAAGAGCCCACATTGCCAAGTCAATCCTAAGCCAAAAGAACAAAGCTGGAGGCATCACGCTACCTGACTTCAAACTATACTACAAGGCCACAGTAACCAAAACAGCATGGTACTGGTACCAAAACAGAGATATAGACCAATGGAACAGAACAGAGCCCTCAGAAATAATGCCACATATCTACAACTATCTGATCTTTGACAAACCTGACAAAAACAAGCAATGGGGAAAGGATTCCCTATTTAATAAATGGTGCTGGGAAAATTGGCTAGCCATATGTAGAAAGCTGAAACTGGATCCCTTCCTTACACCTTATACAAAAATTAATTCAAGATGGATTAAAGACTTACATGTTAGACCTAAAACCATAAAAACCCTAGAAGAAAACCTAGGCAATACCATTCAGGACATAGGCATGGGCAAGGACTTCATGTCTAAAACACCAAAAGCAATGGCAACAAAAGCCAAAATTGACAAATGGGATCTAATTAAACTAAAGAACTTCTGGGCCAGGCACGGTGGCTCACGCCTGTAATCCCAGCACTTTGGGAGGCCGAGGTGGGCGGATCACGAGGTCAGGAGATCGAGACCATCCTGGCTAACACAGTGAAACCCCGTCTCTACTAAAAATACTAAAAATTAGCCAGGTGAGGTGGCGGGTGCCTGTAGTCCCAGCTACTCGGGAGGCTGAGGCAGGAGAATGGTGGGAACCCCTGGGGGGCGGAGCCTGCAGCGAGCCGAGATCGCACCACTGCACTCCAGCCTGGGCGACAGCGAGACTCTGTCTCAAAAAAAAAAAAAAAAAAAAAAAAAAATAGAACTTCTGCACAGCAAAAGAAACCACCATCAGAGTGAACAGGCAACCTACAGAATGGGAGAAAATTTTTGCAACCTACTCATCTGACAACGGGCTAATATCCAGAATCTACAATGAACTCAAACAAATTTACAAGAAAAAAACAACCCCATCAAAAAGTGGGCAAAGGATATGAACAGACACTTCTCAAAAGAAGACATGTATGCAGCCAAAAAACACATGAAAAAATGCTCATCATCACTGTCCATCAGAGAAATGCAAATCAAAACCACAATGAGATACCATCTCACACCAGTTAGAATGGCGATCATTAAAAAGTCAGGAAACAACAGGTGCTGGAGAGGATGTGGAGAAATAGGAACACTTTTACACTGTTGGTGGGACTGGAAACTATTTCAACCATTGTGGAAGTCGGTGTGGCGATTCCTCAGGGATCTAGAACTAGAAATACCATTTGACCCGGCCATCCCATTACTGGGTATATACCCAAAGGATTATAAATCATGCTGCTATAAACATGCACATGTATGTTTATTGTGGCACCATTCACAATAGCAAAGACTTGGAACCAACCCAAATGTCCAACAACGATAGACTGGATTAAGAAAATGTGGCACATATACACCATGGAATACTATGCAGCCATAAAAAATGATGAGTTCATGTCCTTTGTAGGGACATGGATGAAGCTGGAAACCATCATTCTCAGTAAACTATCTCAAGGACAAAAAACCAAACACCTCATGTTCTCACTCATAGGTGGGAATTGAACAATGAGAACACATAGACACAGGAAGGGGAACATCACACACCCAGGACTGCTGTGGGGTAGGGGGAGCAGGGAGGGATAGCATTAGGAGATATACCTAATGCTAAGTGAGGAGTTAATGGGTGCAGCACACCAACATGGCACATGGATACATATGTAACAAACCTGCAAGTTGTGCACATGTACCCTAAAACTTAAAGTATATATAAAAAAAAGATGTAAATCTCACTCATCTTTCATGTGCATGGTGGATTGGCTGGAAAATCTGCACTACATTGTCTCAACTCAGGATCAATGCTTATGTAGTAGCCACTATCACAAACATTGGGGTTGTTTTGGCAAAGTTAAAGACAGAGCATCATGAATCACATACTTCTCTTAAACTTCCTTAAGACTTCTGCTTCATAGTGGCACATATCATTTCCATTTATGTTTCATTAATTAGAACAAGTCACCTGGCTTCAACTTCAAGAGGGCAGATAAGTGCAATTCTGACAAATATCTGGAAAAAGAACCAGAAATATTGGTGTAAAGCTGACTGTCACAGTCTGCACTGCTGGTTAGCAAATATTAGGCTTCTTCCTCTTGCAGGCAAAATACACACATCTCCCTGTCACCTCTTCAAGAAAGAAATGTTCACAACCCCATCTTGTTACATATTTGTTCAAATTTCAGAACTTCTGAGTGATGTATGAGAATCTATACTTAAGTTCAGGCATGATTACTCTTGACTCAGAGTCCTATGATCTATGAAATAAAAAAAAACGGAACAAGTTATATGTTCCACACCAATATCTACATATATTCTATAAATATAAGTATTTCATATATATATGAAACTGGGAAATTATAATCAGTTATCATGTGTATAAGGGAAGAATGGGAAACATAGAGTGTCCAGGGTTCGTAGAAATTCTACACTATGACTGAGCGAATGTTAGAAAGGCCTGCTTTTCAAGTATAAAAGCTGGAGGAAGTGTGAGTTAGTAGAATGTTCTTTGACTGGGCCCTGATTATGCTATGGAAAAGGTATGCCCAGTTCATTGCTCTCCACCGTCTCTGGCTACAAGCTCTGAAGATTTTTCCTTTTCCACTATCCAAAATGTATCCAGATGTATCCAAAGTGGAACATCTGAAATAAGCACTGAATAATATTTTTCCTTGGGGTCTTTGCAGTTTTCTGAGCCTGCTGCCACTAGAAAGTTGGTGGTATAAGGATTATTTTGAGTCTTAAAGTGTCATAAAGTTTTCTGTTTCTCTTGTGGTAACATTCTCTTAAGAAATTTAGTAGGCTTATTATGTATTTAATTATAGTTGGCTCCTTGATCTAAAAGCAATGCACACAGTCCATTTCTGCATATGCCTAGTAAATTTGTCCCATTTCTTTACTTTCTCATCTCCTTATCACTCTTTCAACTTAATTGCTTATTTCTTGAGTTAGTCAAGTTCTAAAAGGAGAACCATAAATTTATTCTCCTTTTCTTGAGCCATTTTGTACAATTGAAAGGATTTACTGGGTGTAAACGCTTTAACTGAGTCTTCTCTCTGAAAGATCTTAATCTGCTCAGAGATTTTAATAGTAAGGGTATACTCTAGGTTTGATTTTTGCCATAAGGCTGGATTTTAATTGGACTTTGTCTCACAAAGCCTTTCTCAGATGTACATTTTACCAATTAGTGTTAGAAAGTAGTCCTCTTCTAATCTCAGAAGTTCCCAAATTTCTAGACTCTCACTCTTTCCTTTTATTCCTGCATGTTAACCAGGCCATGTCTTTTTTTTTTTTTTTTTTGACGTGAGTCTCACTCTGTTGCCCAGGCTGCAGTGCAGTGGCGAGGTCCTGGCTCACTGCAACCTCTGCCTCCCAAGTTCAACCAATTCTCCTGTCTCAGCCTCCTGAGTAGCCGGGACTACAGGCACGTGCCACCATGCCCAGCTAATTTTTTGTATTTTTCCTAGAGATGGAGTTTCACCATGTTAGCCAGGATGGTCTCTATCTCCTGACCTGGTGATCTGCCCACCTCGGCCTCCCAAAGTGCTGGGATTACAGGCATGAGCCATCACGCCCAGCTGCCATGTCTTTTTTGTAGTACTTTATCAAATGTAGCAAAGAACATCCAATACACACTTGCATTCCTTTTCAATCTTTATTTCCTGATTTACAAATTTACTAGGTGCACAATTTTTCTTCCAGATTAACTCTGTCAACAACTTTATCAAATGACTAGCCACTGCACAACATGAATCATCATCTTACAGCTTCTAATAACTGTTTCCTCACCACCCACTGCTCCTCACCACCCACTGCTCCTCACCACCCACTGCTCCTCACCACCCACTGCTCCTTGCCACCCACTGCTCTTCACCACCCACTGCTCAGTCCTTACTTTAAGACTTTGTTATGACAGCACCACATTTCTAGGTACAAATATCTGTAGTAATCAAGGTAGATGATGTTATGTAGATTATCTTGCAGTTAAAAACATATGAGTGGCTTACATCAAGGTATCTTTCTTGTTCCCACTATGTAGGAGAGCTATATGCTGTCTTCATTTTAGGGCCTAGGCAATGTTAAAGGGACAGAGGGAAATTGGTGATTCAGTCTGGAAATGACACATTATGTTCTACTCACATTTGTTAAGCCAAAGCATCTCACATGTTCAGTTACAAATTCATTCGTCAGGAGATTAAAAATTCTGAATCGCCAGAGAAACATATTTTTTAAATTGAACCAAAGACTATCACACCAAATAATAAATGAGTCAATTTGACTACCTAAAGTATTGGAAGGAAATTTGACATGAATCTACAATTTTACTAATGCTCCAAAATAACTTAAAATTTATATATTTCCCTAGTATTATTAGTATGTCATATCAAACTTATATTTCTAATGCATGCATTTTTTTATTATTTTGGGTATTATGGAAATAAAAAGTTTGTGATTGTAGTAACTATTGAGCACTTACTGTGATCCGAGTGCTGTTCTTTGCACTTTATGCATGTTAATTCACCTTATTCTTACAATCACTCTATGAAGTAGGTGTTATTCCTCTTATTTCAGAGATGTAGAAATATTAGGTGTTATTGTTGTTATTTCAGATATGTAGAAATAGTAGTACGAAATACACATGCTCAAGAACTGCACTCACCACTTTGTAATAGTGAAGATAGGCAAAACTCACATTTCCAGTCACTTTCTGGACAGCTCACCTGATTGTTCTACAAGTGCTCTGAGATCAACAGATTCTAAAACAACAATAATCACAGTAGTCCTGATGATGATGATGATGATGATAATAATAATAATAATAATAAGAAGAAGAAGAAGACAATGATGATGTCAACTGCCACCCCTAGCCAAAATTTTTTTTTGTCTTCCTTATTCGGGATAATGTGTCAACACCATCAAAGTTAGGCAATTCAACTTTATTTTTGACTCTTACCTATTACCACTCCTCAACTTACCAATGTTCTACTGATTTCATCTTTTTAACTGTTCTTACATGTGCTTAAAACCACTCTATATCAGGTATTTACCTTCTCTATCTCAGTTTTTGCAATAGTCTTCTTTTACATATGGGATAACATTATAGAACCTCTAATGCATTTTTTATGGTGGGTAGCTGTTACTAAATATTGAAGGCTATCAAGTGAATTCTATTTGGTGCCAGAGTAGAATACTGCCTAATAAGTAAAAGCAATACAAAAATTTAATATGTGACAAAACATAATATGGAAAGGAATTTTCATCACTAGTGCTGTCAATAAAACTTTGAAACAAATGATAGGTAAATAAATGAGAAAAACTGAAGAATACTCTCAAAACCTAGGATTCCACAACTCCAATGTGCCTGTAAGTGACCTACTTTTTTCTCCTTTTCACGTTTTGAAATAATATTTTATAGCATTAGTACATATAGGGCACTCAGTTTGAGTTTTGCTTCTAAGTTTCCTAACTGGAAATTTGGTATCTCTGAAATGATTCTTGTATCCTTCAAATTCTTCCACTCTTTGATTGAGCTCACAGTACCCTCTGCTATCATGTTCATTTTTAGTTCCTTTTTTTCCACCCCTTTTCACTCCTTATTTACTACTCACCCACTTAAGTTGCAAAGGTTCAGGCATGTCAGAGCATAACTACTAGTGATTTTCCTGTAAACTACAGTGTCATCTCAGTATTTGCTAAAAAAATGACAAATGTCAACACCTATTCATATGAAAGGTATTCAGCAAACTAGGAAGTTGTTTTAGGACTTTCTCTACCTAATATGGTTATAAAAAATTTCTATGAAAAATTTTACAACTAACATCATATTACTTGTGTAATACTGCATTTTTATCCCTAAAATCAGTAATAAAGATGTTCACTCCCACAACTTCTAGTCCACAATTTAATGAAAGATCTAGCAAATGTGAAAAAAAAACAAGAAAAGGTTTAGAGATTAAAAATAAAGAAATAAAGCTATCTTAAGTGTGTATAATATGATTGTACACTTGAAAATTCTTAGGAATCTCCAAAAAGTTATTAGAACTGATTAGTAATCCAAACAAGATTGCAGGTTATAATGTCAATAAGCAAACATGAATTGCATTTTTATAAATAAGCAAAGAAAAATTGGAAATTTGAATTTTTGCATCTCAAAACATGAAATGTTTAGGTGAAGTCTAGAAATCTAGGTATAAGAGTTCTACATTGTATTAGTCAGTTCTTGCATTGTTATGAAGAAATATCTGATATTGGGTAATTTTTAAAGAAAAGAAATTTAATTGGCTCATTGTTCTGCAGGCTGTACAGTAAGCATAGCGGCTTCTGCTTCTGTGGAGGCCTCAGAAAGCTTCCAATCATGCTGGAAGGCAAAGGGGATCAAGGTGTCTAACATTTGGGAGCAGAAGCAAGAAAATGGGGGAGGTGCTACATAGTTTTAAACAACCATATGTAAGGAGAACACACTCATCATGAAATCAACACCAGGGGGATTGTGTGAAACTATTCATGGGAAATCTACCTCCATGATCCAACCACCTCCCACCAGGTGCCACCTCCAACACTGGGCATTACAACTTGACATGGGATTTGGTGGTGACACAGATCCAAACCGTATCATACATTAAAAAGAAATGAGCTATAAAGCCATATAAAGACATGAAGGAAACTTAAATGCATTACTAAGTGAAAGAGCCAATCAGAAAAGGCTACATTCTATAAGATTCCAACTATATGACAATCTGGAAGGGGCAAAACTATCATGACAGTAAAAAGATCAGTGATTCTAAGAGGTTGAGAGGAGGAAGAGATGAATAGGTAGAACACCAAGGATTTTTTGACAGTGAAAATATTCTGTGTGGTATTACAATAATGGCTATACATTTATCAAAATACATATATACTTTATACATTTATGCATAATGAATATACATAATACACTTATCAAAACCCATACAATGTGTATAATGAATATCCATTATACACTCATCAAAACCCATACAATGTACACTCCCAAGAGTGAACTCTAGTGTAAATGATATGCTTTAAGTGATAAAGATGTGTCAAGGTAGGTTTGTCAGTTGTAACAAATATATCACTGTGGTGCAATGATTGTAACAAATGTACCACTGTGGTGCAATGTAACAAATGTATACTGTGGTGTTGATAGCGGGGGAGGTTATGTGAGGAGAGGGAGTATATGTAAACTATTTCTACTTTCCACTCAATTTTACTGTGAACCTTAAATTACTCTAAGAAAGAGGGTTTATATATCACACGTTACTTAGAGAAAATTAAAACAAAAACTAATCAGATAGTGTACCATACTCACAGATTTGAAGATTCAATCTTGTTAATATGTTGTTTCTACACAAATTTATTTACAGATTTAATTAAATTTCAACCAAAGTCACAGCAGGAAGGACCTTTGTTGAAATGGACAAACTAACTGTACAATATATGTAAAAATGCAAAGAAACTCAAATAGACAAAATCATTTGAAAAATAACAAAGTTGGAAGATTTAGACTATTCGATGTGAAAACTGTAAATCAGTAACAATTAAAATAGCATTGTTTTGGCATAAGGACAGACGTAAATCAACGGAATAGGATATGTGCAATTGATTTTCATCTAATATGCCTTGGTGTTTCAATGAGGAAAGGATTATCTTCTCAACAAATGGTGTTGGAACAACCGAATAACCATATGGAAAAATATAAACTATGACTCTTATCTTGTACTTTACAGTAACTTGAAATAGATCACATACATTGAGGTAATAGTTAAAACCAAAAACTTCTGGAATTAACCATAGGAGAATATCTTTGCACTCCTGGGGTATGCAAACATTTCTTAAGATAGAGCACAAAAAAAATCACAAATCATAAAAAATTGTTTTTTGCTGTAAAAATAAAATATAAGATTTACCATTTTAATCATTTTTAGTGCACAGTTCAGTCACATGAAGTTCATTCATGTTGTTAGGAACCACCACCAATATCCATCTCTAGAAATTTTTCACCATCCCAAACTGAAACTTTGTACTTATTAAATAATAATTCTCCATTCTCTTATCTTTCTAGGCTCTGGTAATGGCTATTCTTTCTGTCTTCATTTATTTAACTATCTAGGTACTTAACATAAGGCAAACCGTAAAAATTTTGTCCTTTTGCATTTGTTGATTTCACTTAGTATAATGTTTTCAAGGGTTATACGTGTAGCATGTATCAAAATTTTATTTCTATTTAAGGCTGAATAATATTTCATTGCATACATATGCCACAATGATTTTCTTAATCTATTTAAAAAATACAATGATGTGCATTTGGGTCTTTTTACCTTTTGACTATTGTAAATAAGGCTGCTATGAACATTGGTGTACAAACATCTTAGTGTTTGCTTTCAATTTTTTTTTTTAGGTATATACATAGAATTGGAGGAGATTGCTTCTGTTGGCCTGGAGGTTTTAGAGAAATCTGTGAGCATTACATTCTCAGGCTCATCTACCGTATGCCTCCATTCCAGATTTTAGGACCCCATTTTTTTTTCATCAGGGTCCTAATTTTGTCATAGGATACTGTCAATGCTGCATATTCCATCTTTCTTTTGTAGCTGTGCTACAAAAGACTCCAACCAACTCCTAGACCTGATTTTTAAAAAGAATAATATATACTATAGACATTTTCAACTACTTATAAAGATAAATAAAATAATAAAATGAGGACTATGCACTCATTGTTCAGCTTCAAAAATCAATGCCTAACAAATCTTGCTTTAACCATACCCCTACTGACTCCCATCACCCAATCATTTTGTGGCAAATCTGTGCCATAATTATTTCTCTGTAGATATATACATATTTGTTTCCATTACTGTGTTAGTCATGGTTCTCCAGAGAGACAGAACCAACTAGAGACATATATAGACAGACAGAGAGAGAGAGAGAGAGAGATAGACATAGATATAGATGTAACCAAAGTACCTTTATAACACCAAAAAATGAGTAACAATTCCTTAAAACCATCAAATATCCAGTTAGTGTTTATTATATTTTTTATAATATCTTATAATTGGTTGTGTATGTGTGTGTGTGTTTAACAGCTTGTTTGTAACAAGATCTTACCCTGTCTGCCTCACAGCTATTGGGAATATAAGGTTCTCTGGCTTTTATAGCATGCTACGCATTGTCAGTTGGCTTCCCTAAAACTTTTATTTCGTTTTTGCTAGGCTTTAAATGTTAGTAATAGAAGCCAGCCTACACCACAACCATTCAAAATTATCTTTGGCTTCATACAATTCAGTTGCTATAGCAACCATGTATTTCAAAATCTCACCATCAACTTACAATTCATTCTAATTAACCAAAGGTTTTTTGGTTTTTGTTTTTTAAAGAGACTTTTTGATTTTTGATGCCATTGCATGACATTACTACCTCACTTACCACCAGAAAAGGAATCCCTATTGGCATTAATTTGATGACTAATCCAACTCCAAAAATTCACCTAAAAGGGGAATGATATGTCTGTTTTCTGGGGTCCCTCCTGATATCAACCAACAGTCTGGATTCTCCAAAAAAGAAAAGCCTGAGAGAAATATTATCTCAACTAGTTTATTAGGGATTGCAATCCTAGGGGAGCAAGAGTAAGATAAATAAAGACTGAGATGGGGAAGAGACAATATGAGGATTACCAAACTGGCTTCTACTTGGCATCAGGTATAACTGGTTATTAATCTCAATGAACAGCTTTGTGAAAAGTCTTATGAACTACTGAACCCCAGGAAAGTTTGTTGGAGGGAAGAGTAGTGAAAATTTCATTTATCGGCTTCTAATTCATAGTTTAAAGATAAAGTTTCAACTCTCCCATATTTTTTGTTATTTTTTTCTTTTATCCCACACCTTAGTAGCAACAGGGAAGTTCTAGGTGGAAGGCAAGAGGCACAATGTAAAAGAATGAGGCAAGGTCATGTTAGGTTGTGGCTGCATGTATCACACAGAATTGATAACTTCAGCAGTGGTTGCTGTGCATATCAGAGGAAAAGTTGAAACCAGTAGCCAAGAGCTACAGAAATAGGGGAAATCAAGACAATCTGATGTGGCACATAAGAGCTGTTTAATATGGAGCAGTGTCACAAATCCTAACCACTCGGTACTTCATTATACACATAAACTGTGACTTTTCAAGTTAAAGAAAGCTAATATAAGTCACTAGTTGAAATTGTTCTAAGAGTGTAAATCTGTACTGTGGAATGTGAATTATTGAATCAAAATTCTCCATCCCTAGCAAGTTTGAGGATGCCTTTTGAAGTAGACACTGGCAGCAGTTCACTTACATTAAAGTTACCAAGAACAAATAAAATGTGTGGCAGTGAAGGGTGACTACACTAACTGTCTGAAAGTTCTATATTCATTACATGATAGAGGATCAAAGAGATATAGGTGCATTTTCTTACTTGCAACATACACAAATTAATTGAAATATTGTATTTTCTGGCCAGATGTGGTGGCTCACACCTGTAATCCCAGCAATTTGAGAGGCTGAGGCAGGTGGATCACTTGCACCCAGGAGTTCGAGACCAGCATGGGCAACATAGCGAGATCCTGTCTCCACTAAAAAATACAAAAATTAGCTGGGCATGGTGGTATGCACCTGTAGTCCCAGCTACCTGTGAGGTTGAGGCAGGAGAATTCCTTGAGCCCAGGAGGCAGATGTTGCAGTGTGCCCAGATCACGCCACTGTACTCCAGCCTAGGCAACAGAGCAAGACACTGTCTCAAAAAAAAAAAAAAAAAATTGGTATTTTCTAAAAGGAAAGGACACATTTGAAATACTAAATGACAAAAGATACTGCTCAAGTATTGCAGATGAATTTTTTAGAGATCCATCTGTGGTAACATTTGTGGTAACCATAAAATACTTACCACCAGGGAAATTACTACTTCAGGCAGGTTGGAAGAGTGGAGAAGTAAACAGCAGGCTCATTCCTAGCTGAGAGAACATGAAAAGGGAAAGAACCAATAGCTCTTTGCTAAGAGTCAAGGATGTCTCTAAGTGTCTTAAAAGTATTATATAGCATATCTAGATTAGATGTTAATTTATTATCGTGAGTCCTGCTAAGTACTTCAGCACTTAGTGCTAATAGGATGAAAAACATTGATGTCATCAACATAGTGCTCTTTGTGTTGAAAATGTTAGCTGATGACTCTACTCATTTGGTAAGGGAGAAGAGTTTAGCATGTATCTAGGTCCAGTAGTTTGAATGGATGACAGCAAAGAATAAATCCAGATCAAATGCCTGGAGACTTCACAGAGACGAAAGTACCTAGAAATAGAGTTCTTAGACTTCATCTTATTAGACTATGACTTCCAGAATTTAGAGAATATAATTGATGACATGCTTACTTGACTTCCTATGCATAAGCTTATTTCACTAAGGACCATAAAGTATCCACCATTGTGTCATTCTGGGTAATATACCATTCACTATATAGCTTTAGTGGTAGAAATCAATATGATCAAGGATTAGATTATGAGAGTTGTTTTCTGTGGGAAGCACACAGACCTCTAGAATGTAGAAAGGCAGATTTGCTTCTTATCACCCACAAATAAGTATTTTCACTAGAAAATACTAACCAAATTTTACTAGTTATTTTATGCTATTGCCACTAAACCGAGGAAATTTTTCAGACAATGGGTTAAATTGTTACTACATGCCTAAAATCCTATGAGGATTTTCACCATTGTTAGTCACAGTTCTCCACAGAGACAGAACCAACAAGATATCTGTCTATCATCCATCTATCTATCTATCTATCTATCTATCTATCTATCTATCTATCTATCTATCCATCTATCTATTTAAATACAGATATAAGAGGGGATTTATTAGGGGAATTGTCTCATGTAATTATGGAGGCTTAGAAGTCCCATGACAGGCCATCTGCATGTTGGTAACATGGCTCAGTTCAAGTCCAAAAGCCTCATAACCAGGGAAGCCAATGGTATAATTCTTAGTCCAAGGCCAAAACCTGATAACCTGGGGGCCTCTAGAGTAAACTTTGGAGTCCCAAATCTGGAGAGCCTGGAGTTCTGATGTCCAAGGGCAAAAGAAGGAAAGCATGCCAGCTCCAGGAGAGAGAGAGAGAGAGAAACCAATTTGCCTTTTCCTCCATTTTTGTTCTATCTGGGTCCCCAGCTGATTGTATGGTGCCTAGACACATTGAAGGCAGACCTTCCCCACTTAGTCCACTCATACTCACATACCAATCTCCTCTAGAAAGAAGCTCAAAGACACATTAAAAAATAATGCTTTATCAATTCTCTAGATATTTCTTAATCCAGTCAAGTTGATACTTAAAATTAACCACCACAATTGTTTTTTTCTTATTTCATAATCTTTGGCAAGAAATTAGGTTGCCTATTAATTTCCTTTTAGGTATGCATTAATTTCCTTTCAGGTGTATCAAAGAAACTCAATCCGTATGCAGCTAAACTTATATACATGTCGAGGCAGTAAATTGTCTAGCCATATGCCACTCAGTGGCAGAATAGAGATTCTGAAACATGGCAGAGTCTTTCAATAGCACAACTCTGAAGATTCTTTGTAGGAGCATAATGAATAATGCTTAAAGTCAACCTTCTGTTTTAAGGGTGGAAGAGTAGAAATATGACATACCTGTATACCAAAAGTGAGGTGAATGTGGGTTAGGGGAATTTAAGATGATTCACAAAGCCACTTTATTGTTCATATGGTAAGTTAATGGGAAAATCACCCCCCATTTTCTAATGCAGAGGGAGCCTGTCCAAATGAAGTGTAGAAATAGCCCTTCAAGCTGAAATACTAGATTCCTCACATAAACTCGCAGGACATTAAAAGGAAATGTCAAGCAGTGAATCACAGTAGGGAAGTGGGGACTACAATATACTGTAGCCCCAGTGCCTCAAATTTGCTATTAAATAAAGTTACAGATCACTTTCTATTATATCAGTTGGAATTCAAGTGTAATCATACCATATGGTAAAATATTCTGATTCCTTATGAAAAGGTTCACATGGGAAAGATTTAAAAGGAGTTCTAAGTTGTCCTGGAATGTCTTCCTGGAATAATAGTAATAAATATTTTGATATAGGTGTCAGAAATTTCCTCAGAAGTGGGTCTAGAATTGAATCTTTCGTTCTCTTTATTCCTCACCACTAAACGACCTTTTCCAATCTGAGTGTATATTAATCTTTCATCATATAACAGAACTCTTGTCTACATTTTTAGTATATTTTCTTCCGTCTGAGTTTTGTTATTTCGGTAGAAAATTTCATTGGATGGGTTCTGGTGTGTCTAGTTTTATCCTGTCACTTAACATTTTTCTCATATTTCTCACTCCTTTATTTTCTCCTGAATTTTGACATATCCCCCAGCTCATAAATTATATTCTCTGAAATCACCCTTTCTACAAACTAGCCTGTAATTTTGCTTTTTAACTTGAGAAATCTTGATTTAAATTTAATTACATTTAATAATTTTATCTTCAATATCTGCTTGTATTATTCTGAAAATATGCACTATATTTATTTTAAATCTGTTATGTTTTCTGTTTTAACTCTCTTGAATTGTCAGTTTGTTCTTCCTTTTGATGAATTTGGCACTTCTCTTCCATGCAACTGGTTTTCCTCAAATGCACGGTAATACCTGGTGTTCTCTTCATATTGTAGATAAGATTCTAGATTTCACAATATTTATAGCTTGCAAATGTCTCTTCAGCACAAGCGAAAATATTAATCTGGCATTGTTTGGATTCTGAGTACAGAAGCCCTAATTCTGGAAGATTCATGGTAGAAGAAACTACGTCTAAGCAGTTTATTCCAAATGTTGTAATTTACCTTTTCTTGTGGTACCTACAAGTTATCAGAACATTTCCTATGTATCCTGCCTTTGTGAGCACTATGTCAATACTTAGGATCACAAAGCCCTGCCTGAGAAAACTGTATTCTACCAACAACATTGAGAGCAGGGCCTTTGCAAATGTTATGGATGCATGATATGCCCTGGAACATTTGCCATGAAATTGGATCTAATCTAGAATTGTCACTTACAATTTAAAATTGTAAATCACTTTATCATCAAATTAATTTAATTAATTATGTTTTGTCTATGGAACTATGGTAAGAAGGGGCATGTGGTGCATTTTTTGATATAATGGTGAATAAGAAAGATGAGGTTTCTACTTTTTCTTGGTTGATAGTCTAGTAGAAGATCACAAAATACCTTATAAAATAATGCAATTACTGCTACAATTGAAGTAGCACTGATGCAGAACACAGCAGGTGTGGTAAATTCAGTCTGAGCATGCAAAGGAAGACTTCCTAGGAGTAGTCAAATCTAAGGTGGGATCTGAAAGATAACTAGAAATTATCCAAATGAAGTTGAGAGAAAAATTATTCCAGGTGTAAAGAATAGCACCTATAATGGCACAGAAGGAAGATAAAATATGGCACCTTCAAAGTACTGTAAAAGATTCAGTATGGTTCAGAGCATGGTATACAATGTACAAAGTGGAAAGGGATGACAATAGAGAGGACCAACTATGCCATGTTAAAGGATTTGGCCTTGATTTTAGATACATAGTTTTAAAGTTTTAAGAAAGGGGTTAATGTGGTCAGATTTTCAATTTAGAAAGCTGAATCTGGTTACATTGTAAAAAGTAGAATGTTGGGAGGAAAACTGGAGGCAGGGATAGTGATCAAGTGTTTCACAGTGCTTAGGTATGTGATATCAGTGGCCTTGACATGAATTTAATAAGAACAATAAAACTTCATTATTGTTGGGCTGTGAGAGATTGGTAAAAAGGTCAAGACAAATACACAGGTTTGTGGACACTGCCTTCGGTAAAAGAAAAAAACACAGTCAAGTTGTGTTTTGTCAGGAAGAGAGTCAGTGGAATACATACCCTGACCCCTTTCTTTCCTTTTGCCCTTCCATTTTAAACTAGAATTTTCACTTGAAGTAACCCAATTAAAAGAAAAGGGCAAGAGAATCCAGTCCATTAGAGGCTAGCTTCTTTAGTCACAAATCAGAGTAAAGTAGTGGATAATGGAATGGATAAATGAAGGGGGAATATCCATTACAGGATTTGAATGTATTGTCTGAATTAGAGACAGGATGTTTGGGAGTTATCAGCTACATAGATGATAATTTCATTGTGTGTGGTTGTTGAGCTCATTTACAGAAGTTTTATAGTGAAAACAGAATAAAACTCATATTACATCTCTAAGTCAGGGATCAACAAACTTTTTCTGTAAAGGGTCAGATAGAAAATATTATAGGCTTTGCAGACTATATGGTCTCTGTTACAACTATTCAACCCAAGTATTGTGGCATGAAAGCAACCATAGGCAGTATGTGAATGATCAGTTATGGCTATGTTCTAATAAAACTTTAGTTCCAAAAAATGGCAGAGATCTGGATTTGGCCTGCAGGCCATGTTTGCTGACCACTGGTCTAAAGGAAACCACAGTTTAAGGGATGAGCAGAATAGAAGGAATTATCAAAGAACACCAAGAAGAATGTGATAGAGTTGTTAGAGTAAAACCAGGA
Organism: Symphalangus syndactylus; assembly: GCF_028878055.3. Lineage (NCBI taxonomy): Eukaryota > Metazoa > Chordata > Mammalia > Primates > Hylobatidae > Symphalangus > Symphalangus syndactylus. Next base: position 41,034,665 of record NC_072447.2, on the reverse strand, counting down.
AGATCAAGTGTTATAAAGTCAAGGGAGTGTTTAAAGGACAAGGGAATGTCTCATTATATTGAGGGAAACAGGGAATTTCAGTCAGAAAAAAGCTAAGAAATTTATACTGGATTTAAGGGTAGCAAGATGATTGATATCATTTTCTGTTGCATTCCAGAAGTTAGATTTCACTGAGTTGAAAAAATGAAGTGAAAGCAAAATCACTGAGTGTAGCTGTCTTTTAAATTGTTTGGTTGTAAAGGGAAGAGAAACGGTGCTAATAATTAGAGGTGATGATAGGGCTGAAAACTATATTTTAAGATAAAACAGAATAAAAGATATTTAAATGTGAATAGGAAGAAACTAATATAAAGGTAACAGTGGAAAACACATGATATACATGAAAAAGAAGGGATAATTGACAAAGGATAAATGCAGGAAAGAATGGGCCAAGATGGAAATTCAGTTTTTGAGAGGAAAGGAATATGTTCTTCATTATAATCACAGAGAAGGAGATTATAATGGGATTTGAGGCTTTTATCTATTTTCTATTCCTATATCACAAATAATTCCCCCATATTGTCAAGGATTCATTAATTACACTTCTATAGTTTGGTAGGGCTCACTTGGTTAGTTCTTGTATATTGGCTGAGATCATTCACGTGGTAGCAATTATCCAGAGACTAAAATGGGGCTGGACAATTAAAATTGCTTCACTTACGTCTGGCGATTGGGGCATATAACCAAGACCTCTAGCTCACTTTCCTCTTCAGCAGTATAGCCATGGCTATTCAAAACCTAAGAGGGTGAAAACTGAAGCTTCAAGGTCTCTTAAAGCCAAGCCTCAGAGTTTGCTTAGTGTCCCTTCTACCACGTTCTTCTCATAAAGAAAGTCATAGGGACAGCCCAGATTCAAAGACATAGCAAATAGACACCGCCACTTAGTGGGAGTAGTGGAAATGTTCCATTGACAGAGGGCAAGTAGGATGGGAGAGGTTGTTTCTAGCATCTTTCAAACCACCTCCCACAAGGCTTTATAAAACCCATTCATTTTAAAACATTCCAATTCCTCTTCCTGTTCTCAAAACAATGGACTGATTAGAACCAGAGTGTTGAAAGTATGTAGTATAAGCCATAACCACTATTAGGTAGGATTAAGAAGAATCTTTATTTTATTCAGATCTTCCTGATAATATATAAAAAATAAACAAAAGAAGCTGGAATACATTAGATTACATAATCCTTAACAAATTAAAAAAATGTGAAAATGCTTCTTTATAGTTGTTTCAAACACTTTTAAAATCCAAGATATGATATGACAATTCTCTGATTTTTGTCTTACAATTTCTATTAATAACTTTCTTTCTACTTTGTGCTAAAAAAAAAAAAGGATTAAAATTTGGTCCCATTGAAATCCACATCCAAAGGGTTGAGATAGGACAAAAGTGCTTTGGAATTATTTGGTATATTCAGTTGATTTCTTGAAATGTGATTGAAAAGTGGCACAAACAATTCTTAACCATCAGAATTTAGATTGATCCCTTTATCTGAATAGAGTCTCAGTGGGTGAAAATCACTGAAATTGTAGAATATCTGAAACAACTTCAATCCATCACACTACAAAATATCATCAGTGTGCTGAAAGGAATACAAGATAATGTTTACTTGCCTATTTTTGATTCAAAAGTTTTCACTCCAAAAACTAATAAGTGGCTCCAGGTTTCTGAGTTGACATATTTCTTTAAAACTACTTTTATAAAATTTCTCCTCTATTCAATAATTCTGAAGTGCTGGGTTCAGCATTGATGATTTTTGAGAAGGCTTTTATTTTCTGTCCCTCACTTTTAGTATTTTTAGTCTCTTTTTCTGCCTTGCCTTCCTCTGTTCACTGATTCCCTCTTTTGGGTCTCTAGATAAAAGAGAATATATATGTGTGTGTGTGTGTGTGTGTGTGTGTGTGTGTGTGCATGTGTGTGTAAAATGTATGTATGTATATAGGTTTGAATGTACTTATTTGTAAATGCATGAATATGAGATTTTTATGCCTAAGCTCATTTTAATCCAAATTTGTATTAATATAAGAGGGGACTACTCTTAATCCTAAATGGAAATTGAGCTGTGCCCAGACAGGTCTACAAAGGTGGCGGATTGTACATCACCAGGAGACAATTTGTGAAATGAGAATTCCAGCCTAAATGAGAACAAGGAAAAAAGTGCTTCACTTTTTATGGGGGTATTTGAGGTGGAGCACATAGGAAAAGCCAATGGTGACCTCTCTGTCATTGTTTTATTATCCTAGGATACATCAACTTCTATATAAGCCAATTGAGACTAAAATCTAGGCAGAACGTACAGGTGCTTTTTCGACCAGGGACCCTGTAAGAAATGGGAGCCCATGCAGCAGAGATCTATTAGCAGGATGATCATATGTCCTATTTTGCCCTCACAGTTGCACATTATTCTATTGACCTGATGTCCCAATTGTTTAGCACTCCCATTTACCAGAGCTTTGACAATAAATTGTGTGGTCACTATATCTAGTACCTATGTGATGAAGTAGTGGGGGAAAAGAGACACTCTTCCTGATAAAGAAAACAAAACAATGGTTGGATTCAACAAGTTTGTATGCCTGTAGAGTATATCAACTGTGTCTTTTTCACCATATCAGTCTTGGCAGTGGTGTCTTGCCACCTCCAAGTGTCTTCTATTGTAATCATCATCAAGAAAGTAGTGCAGAGCAGAACGTGAGCCATATGAGACACCACTTTGGACCTCAACACGGGGTAAGACTGAGTGGCTTGAGTAACCAGCATAGGCAAGTAAGAGGAAGAATAAAATGTAATCAATCATATTAATATTTCCCTTATTTATATATATGGCCTGGAGAAGTTTGAGAGAATTAGGCTATACTTATATAGCTTGCAAGTGAGTACAGAAGGTCTCTGACTTATGATGTCGCCACATAATTTTTTGACTTTACGATGATGTGAAAGTGATACGCATTTCGTAGAAACTGCACTTCGAGTACCCATAAAACCGTTCTGTTTTTCACTTTCTGTATAATATTCAATAAATTACTGGAGATATTCAACACTTTATATTGTAAAATAGGCATTGTGTTAGATGATTTTGCCCAACTGTAGGCTAATGTAAATGTTCTGAGCATATTTAAGGTAGGCTAGACTAAGCTATAATATTCAGCAAGTTAGGTGTGTTAAATGCATTTTCAACTTACGATATTTTCAATTTATGATGGCTTTATCAAGATGTAACCCCATCATAAGTCAGGGAGCATCTGCATTTATAAACTTAATTGCCAAGAAATGTCTGATTTATGCAGGACTTGATATTGAGCCTATTAGCAGATATTGTCTGTATGTTACTTCTCAATAAAATTTTTCTGTGATAAGCAAATAGATAGCTTCTTATTTGGACCGAAGATTGTGTAATTTCCCTATTTGAAGTCATAGATAACTGACTAAATTATACAAATAAATCATTGTTCATAGTGTGGTTTGGGCCATCAGGTCATTAGGAATTTTGAAAGTAATTGAGGTTAGCTGCTACTAGGTAAATTTACACATACAGGCAGTACAAACACCTACACATGAACAGAGCTATCCCATGATCATAACAAACTTCGAAAATGAAACTCCTTTGTTAAAATACTGGCTTTCTTCAAAAATGATTCTTAAACTGGGTGAGCTCTACTGGCAAGGATCATTTATGTCCCTGATACACTGTGCATGTATACAAATGTGTGGTGCAAAAATAGCTTGTAAAAATCATTGTCTAAATATTTTGTGCACATATTGCTAAATATTTTTAAAATCACATAATTTTTTTCAACCTTAGCCTTCCTTTTTTTGCACGCTTCTAGTTTTTTTTTTCTTTTATCCAGTATTGTAATGTCCCACTCTTGCACTGACCTTAGATATTCTCTCAGCAAAATCTAATGTCCATTTGTTCAACTAATTGGTTACATTCTTTTTAAATGAGTTTCAATTTGTAGCTTTTACTATTGGATTGCAGCTTAAGCAATTTATCTGCAATGATGAAATTAAAGACTTGATTTTAACAAAAGCACTTTATTGTCAGCAATGAAGTCTGCTAAATTGCTTCAATGCAGGAATTCTCTGTGTAGAGCCTCACATTGTGGTTGGGCTGCCAGGCTCAATTTGTTTATAGATAAATGGCATAATTTGGGAAGTGGTGGTTTAGTTCAATTTGAGGTTGAAATAAGGTTTTCAGGACTGACTATATTTTATTCTCTTAGTCATGAAAATTGAGATTAAAGGTAGAAAAACTTTGGCCAGGGGTTAGCCTCACTGAACTACAAAGAGGAAGCTGGTTGCTAAAAGTAACTCAGGCTAAGCCACTCTTATATTTTGCTTAGCCAGTTTAAAAAACATAGGCCAATGTGATTAATTCAGATTTTCCACAGATGATTCATCCTCTGCCTAGGAACCTTATGATCTAGGCTTTTTTTTTTTTTTTTTTTTTTTTTTTTTTGAGGCAGAATCTCTCATGGCGGCATAGGCTGGAAAGCAGTGGTGCAATCGTGGCTCACTGCAGCCTAGAACTCCTGGGCTCAAAAGAACTTTTCAACTTAGCCTCCAGAGTAACTGGGACTATAGGTGCATGCTACCATGCCTAACTCTTGGTCTCAAGTGATCCTCTTGCCTTGGCCTCCTGAAGTGTTAGAATTACAGGTGTAAATCACTGCACCTGGCCTAGGCAATGCTTATTATTGAAGTGGAATTAAGCCTCACTTGGCTTTTGAATCTCCCTTTGGGCCATGGCTTGGCATGCATCTCAATTCACGAGTGTACCAACATGGTATAGTGTTATGGTTACATACGTTGAATTTGCATCTTCTTATTTTTGGAGGAGGGTAGGGGATTGGTGACTAGGCTCCACAGCTGAAGCAAAAGAGAAATAAGTATGTATAGATTATTGGAATAAAATGTAGAGTCCACCAATGCACCCTTATATTATAGTCAATTGATATTTGATAAGGGTGCCATGATAAATTAACAAGAGTGGAAAGAATACCTTTTTTCAACTAATGGTCCTGAGAGAATTAGACATCCATACTCAAATATAAAATGGATGATAGACCTAAATATAAAATGTGAAACTATAGAACTGTTAGAAGAAAACATAGAATTGAACATTGGTGACCTTGAATTAGGAAATGGTTTCTTATATATGACACCAAAAGCATAAATGACAAAAGAAAACAAACACATAACGTGGATGTCATCAAAATTAAAATGTTTGTGCTTGAAAGTGCATCATAGAGAAAGTGAAGTGACAACCACAATATGGGACAAAATGCTAATCATATACTTGATAGGGAACTGGCTTCAACATACATGAACTCTTGTAATTCAATAATTATAAACAAAACAGAACAAATGAACTAGTTTAAAATGATCAAAATATTTAAATAGACATTTCTTTAAAGAAGATAAATAAATGGCCAATAAGAACATAATAAAATACTCAAAATCATTAACCATGGGGGAAAGGCAAATGAAAACCAAAATAAAATGCCACTTCACACCTGCCAGGATAGCTATAATCAAGAAGAAATATAATAACAAGTTTTGGTGAGAACATGGATAAATTGGACCCTCACATACTACTGGTGGGAATGTAAAATGATGCAGCTGCTGTGGAAAATCCTCTGGCAATTCCTCAAAAAGTTAAATACAGAGTTACCATATGACCCAGCAATTCCACTCCTAGGTATATACCCAAAATAAATGAAATCATATGTCTACACAAAAACTCGTACTTGAATGTTCATAGCAGAATTGTTGATAATAGCTAAAAACTGGTAACAACCCAACTGTCCACAAACAGATGAATGGATAAACAAAGTGTTATATATCCATATAATGGGATGATGTTATTCTGTCATAAAAAGTAACAGAGTACTAACACAGGCTACAACAGGGAAACCTGTTGTAACCCTGAAAATATTAAGGTAAGTGAAAGAAGTCAGTTAGAAAATACCACATACTATATGATGCCAATTACATCAAATAGACAGAAAAGGCAAATCTTTAGAGACAGAATAGATTAGTGGTTTCCAGGAGCTGGGATTGGGAGTAATGGGGAGTGACTGCTAATGGGTATGTGGTTTCTTTCTGGAGTGATGAAAATGTTACAAGATTGATTGTGGCGATGACTGCATAATTGTGTGAATGTAAAACCACTGAATTGTATGCTTCAAATGAGTTAATTACATGGTGTTAGAATTCTATTTCAATAAAACTGATAAATAAAAATATTTAAAAATAAACAAGTGCTCTGAATTCTAAAGAGGACTACCTAAGCCTGGGGCCACACACTTCCTCTTGGGGACCTTCCTTAAGTGATTGCCAAGCTGACCCAGTCCCTCTATGCACTATCTAAATCCATTCTTTCTTCTGGTCTGTATAAAAAAGTCTTAGGCATGGAGATATGGAGTAGAAAATGTCAGAATTGTTGACTGTGATGGGTTTAAAACATATCTGCAGATTCTTTGACACTCCTCCCATTGACATGTTAATTTCCTTGAATCTGAGCTGACTGACCTCAGTGACTTGCTTATAACCAGTAGAATGTGGCAGAAGTGAAACAGCAGAACTCTCACGGCAAAAAAAAAAAAAAAAAGCCATGGAACTTCTGTCTGGTTCTCCCTAGCTATTTGCGTTGTCTAATTGCATTTGGATCCCTGAGCCACCATGTAAAAATTCTGAGGCCAGCATGCTGTGATGAATTTCAGGCCACAGGGAGAGTCCTAATGTAGGTGCTCTGGCTTACAGCCCCAGCTTTACAGCATTAACTACTGGTTATATGAAATAAGAGACCTTCAGGTGATTCCAGCCACCTGCCACCATGTCTGCCCAACTTAGACAAAAACTGTTTAAAAATTGCTGTTTTCTGCCACTAGCTTTTGGAATGGTTTCTATGTAGCAGGAGTGAAAACAAAGTATGATGAAAGGCTATTTCCCAAATTTGAGGCCATATAAAAGGAAAAAGTTCAAAGGGAATCACTGACGGAGATTGAAAGTATATTACAAAGGAGGACATTGTCTTTCTATTAACCACTTTGATGTCTGCTAATGGATCAGGTTCACTAATCTGTCCATGTGTTTATGCAAGTAGAGAAGTAAAAAGAAGAGTTGTCAGGTCATAGAGAGACAGAGACAATAAATCAGTCCGGATTCCCTGTTTTGGATGGCAAGTGGACACCAGGTCAGGTAATTGGGTTTGTGCCATCTTGCTGGTATCTTTCCCAAGATGGCTGGCAGTCTGTCACTCAAGGTGACTTTAGGAACTCTGTGGAATGCTCTTATGGTAGGAGCTAGGATTTGGGTTTGGAGTAAGTATGAGTGATTGAAGATAATTGGAGGCAAATCATTCAGGTGTACTGTACTCATTGGCAGTATCCAGGTTACAAGCTCAAGGATGGGGACTGCAGGCAATTAGCATAGGTTGTCTCTCCTAGATTAATGGAAGTGTGTGTCCGAACAAAGGCTGTGATAGTACAGGGACAAATGCAGGAAATCAAATAGAAAAGCTTGTCAACCTAAATCACAGAGATTCTCCAGTGATATTGAGTTTATTTTAGAGCGTGCAGGGAATTTGAAAATCGGGATATATAGGCTATGGGGACCATATGCATATTCAAAGTTGTTGAGGCAAGGGGGTGATATTTTAAAGGCAAAAGAAAGACACTTAATTTTCTCTGAAACAAAGACAGCACTCGTTACAGGATCTTATCACAGTAGTTGATGCCAGTTCATTAGTAGAGAGAATGTATCAGGCAAGCTTTTTTGTGTATCCGGCTGGCTATCCTTGTGACTCATGCAGCAAGCTGCAGTTTAGAAAGTCCTTGGCAAAAGTTCTCGTTACAGGCATGTGTGTGTAAGAGCTCTTTGGAGAGTCTTTGTAATGGTTTTTACCATAAAGATGTATGCATAAGGGCCCTCCCTCCTCAGCCTTCTGGAATTCTTTATTTATTTTTGTTAGGGTTTGATACAAGTGATTTCATTTTGATTCTGACAACTTTCATGAGCTTATGCTAGAAATAAAAAGGAAAAGAAAGTGGTATAGCGTAGCAAGGCTTAGGGCCAATGGTGGAAAGAGGCAGTGTGGTAAATTGCTAGAAAAACTGATTTAAAAGGAATAAAGAGCTCGGGGCTTGCTTTCCATCGTTTTTTGGAGTCCATTGTCATAAAAAGACCTGAATTGGCTCTGAAAGATTCCAGTGCAGTCTTTAACATTAATCCAAACTGAACCAACAAAATTAGAAATCCAAGGAATTGTGGATCAAGAATCTCTTAAGGATGTGCCTCCACAAAAAGACTGCTTTTGAATACTTGCCACAAAGATATCAGTCAGCACCAGCCAAAGAAGCAGTAATAAGCAAGAAAGGAGAGGGAATTATAACCACTGTGAGCTAAATAAAAAGGCCTTTTCTTTCTCATGTCAACTCTCTGACCATTGAAGAGAGTTGGAGATAGGGGTAGGAGATGCCTACAAGATGATCTTGCTACCTTTAACCACTATAAGCAGTCAGGGTCCTCTATCAAACCTGCACTGGGAAAGAAGACATGAAAGAGATTCAACTGAAGGTGCAGAAAATATTATTAAGAGAACAGGGTATTAATAATCTTTATTTCAGGCAGTAATTACTTATATTCTTCTCAATTAAAATTCTTCAATAAACAAGTTACATGAATAAAATGACTTTATATCATTGAGCCTCGGGGTGCTTATGTAAAGTACTGGGGTACTAAAAGTACTGGCTGTGTAGGTTTGTTGCTGTGATTAACTGCAAAGGCCCTGAAACGATGACAAAGAAAAGCACGGTCTCAGCATTTAGCCAGTATTATCAATGTTCTCATTCGACCATGGGAAGAATAACCAGAAAGCTATTTTGGATTTCTAAAGCTTAAATAGAATTCTAGTAAACTGCTTTGAGTTGTAAGCATGAGAGTTAGAGACTTTCTAGGGCTTCCTTAATTTTCTCCCTCACATTCTTATTTTTAAAAGTTTATTATTGAGAAAGCCCCTGCCTCTACTCAAACAGAAATATTTTGTTTGTTTTCTAATCTGACTTAAGAGTCTTCAGTGACATTTATTTTATATATTATATAGGGAAAGACCCATTACCTCTCCACCCTCTTAATATAATCCTGAGATAGGGCAGAGTAAAATTGCTTATAAGTAGGAAAAATTGCTTATAATAAATATGGTGATTTATAGGAGATAACTGAGGACAAGCATCTTCTATACTGCTAACTTCCCTGAAATACACCATTGACTTATTATGGGGTATTGTTGTTATGTTTATAAAGGTGTAGATTTATTGGGAGGGGCTTCTAATAATGTGTGGGAGAGAGGGGTCGAAAGACACCATGAACCTGCTCCTATGATGCTGGTAGTCATATGAGACCAAACGTCTTTGCATGGTTTATAGGAGCCAGAGTAGTCTCTGACTTCTTTTTTTTTTTTTTTTTTTTTTGAGACAGAGTCTCGCTCTGTCGCCCAGGCTGGAGGGCAGTGATGCGATCTCGGCTCACTGCAAGCTCCGCCTCCCGGGTTCACGCCATTCTCCTGCCTCAGCCTCCCGAGTAGCTGGGACTACAGGCGCCCGCCATCTCGCCCGGCTAATTTTTTGTATTTTTAGTAGAGACGGGGTTTCACTGTGTTAGCCAGGATGGTCTCGATCTCCTGACCTCGTGATCCACCCGCCTCGGCCTCCCAAAGTGCTGGGATTACAGGCGTGAGCCACCGCGCCCGGCCGTCTCTGACTTCTTGAACAAGAATCAGCTACATGGGTGCCTGCTATCTATTAATGAAAAAGAGGAATGGCCATGGAATTCAAGGCAAACTAGCTGGTATCTGTTGCTTTTGGGAAATTTCAGAGAAGCAAGTCAGAAAAACTGTTTTCTACACGCTCTGTTAAGAAAAGTTAGGCAATACTTTCACTTTGACTTTTAACTCAACATTTATTTGTGCACTGAAAACTCTTTTATCTGACTTAAAATTTTACCTTCTCATATTGTATTTATTATTTTAAATAGTTCTACTTATTATCTATGAAAATATTACTTACATTTTAAAAGAACATTAGAATATACAAATATTGGTGGCCAGGTGCGGTGGCACACGCCTGTAATCACAGCACTTTGGGAGGCCAAGGTGGGTGGATCACAAGGTCAGGAGTTCGAGATCAGCCTGGCCAATATGGTGAAACCCCGTCTCTACTAAAAATACAGAAATTAGCCGGGCATGGTGGTGGGCACCTGTAGTCCCAGCTACTCAGGAGGCTGAGGCAGGAGAATAGCTTGAACCCGAGAGACAAAGGTTGCAGTGAGCCGAGATAGCACCACTGCACTCCAGCCTGGGTGACAGAGCAAGACTCTGCCTCAAAAAAAAATATATATATATATACATATATATATACACACACATAAACACACACACACACACACACACAATATTGGCATGGTTTGGATGTGGTTTATGCCCATGAAAACTCACGTTAAAGTTTGGCTGGCAGTGCAGCAGGGCTGGCAGCTGGGGCCTAGAGGGAGGTGCTTGAGTCATGGGGTGGATCCTTTGTGAGTAGATTTGTGCTATTCTTGTGGTAGTGAGTGAGTTCTTGCTCTGGTGAAACAGACTAGATTAATTCTCACAGGAATAGATTAGTACCCATGGAACTAGGTTGTTATAAAGGGGGTCAGCTTCCTTGGTTCCCCTTCTTCTTTGCCCACATCCACTTGCCTTTCCATTACTCCCCATGCTTGATGCATTACATGTCCCTCACCGGAAGCCAAGCAGATTCCAGTACCAGGCTGTTAGACTATCCAGCCACCAGAACTGTGAGATAAATAAACCACTTTTCTGTTGTAACAACACAAAACAGACTAAGACAGACATCTTTTAAATGTATTGTCCTTTTTAATTTTTATGATATTATAAAATAAGAAGGGCTAGTTTTAGCATGCTCATTGTATAGGTGAGAAAAATAAAGCACAAACCTTTTAAAACTTGTTTGAAGTCACAAAGTATAACTAAGTGACAACTCTAAATTTCCAGCTCGTTCTGCTTAGTAGTGTTGGCCAACATTTTGTTTTTGTCAGTAGACATGTGAAAATGCATATACACAACATGATATGAATATAAAGGTAGATTTTATGTGACAATGAAACAATAAAACATTACCATAAGCTACACAGGAAAATTAAAGCAATATTTTTAAGTCAGAAAATATTTTGTTAAACTTTCCCAAGAGGCATAAAATGTTAAAATGCATAAATGTGAAAAATGGCAATTTATCTGGATATGTATATTGAAATACGATAAATAGCCCAAAGTGAAATGTTTTTAAAATCCTCTTTAGTTTCTAACAAAAAAAGGAGAGTGTAAAACATTGGGTGTCACATTTAGAAATGTATATAAAGGTTTGCTGATATAACAGATAAAGTTGAATTATGAATAATTTTTATTAACTTGTTGACCACTACAATTCCCATAGTTTTCTCAAACCACGAAATATATTGAATTTAATTAAGCACTATATACCAAAGATTATCTAGGTCTGTGTATTCTAGTGGCCCCTGTCTTTTTGGACTGGAACAGAGAATAATCAGCATGTTAGTCTTTGACTCTTTTTCTGCTCTTCTCTTTTTTAGTTTGTTGATCCTAGCTAAGATAACTGTAGTGATTTATTCTTGATTTGGCTCCTTGTTTTTTCTATTGCATATTTTCCCCAACAGTCAATGAGAATAACGGAATGTTATATAGATTCAAGCAAATTCTCATTATCATATCGCCTCAGGAAAATATAATATTCATTGTAAGAGGTCCTTAGAATACTCATGCTTCTCCTTCGTATGTGTGCGTGTGTGTGCGTGTGTGTGTGTGTGTGTGTGTGTAGGTAGCTAGTGAGTAGGAGGGAAGGGTTCAAACTCCAAAGACAGAAAAAAGGCCTTTTATAATATTATAGAACTGTAATACACACACACACACACACACACACACACACACACAAACACATAGACACACATAGATAATGTACTGCTATATATAACTGCTTATATGTATGTATATATCTCCTCACTATGCTTGATGAACTGATTCCTAATTTTGTTGGTTCAGTTTAGATTAATGTTAAGGACTGCACTGGAATTTATCAGACACAATAGTTCAGGTCTTTTTAGCTGACTAGATACTAAACAACGATGGCTAGCAAGTTCTGAACTCTGCATTATTCTTGGATCATTTCTGGAAATTCACCACAGTGTTTCTCTCTCAAATTGATGTTCAGCGTTGATACTCTATTCCACTTAGTTTCCTTCCTTTTTTGTTTCTAGCTTCAGCCTTGTTATTTGATTTCTGTATTTGTCTCTGTATTCTCTATCATCAACCTTATTCAGATGTCTACACTTTCATAAATCCTGAAGAAATACCTACACTAATTGGCTGTAGTCTCTATCTTGGACATGTAGTCTGTTTAGTTCTAAAGAGTTACGCTTGATAAACACCACTAAGAACTTCCCAAATAACTGGGCAATATCATCACTTCCAATTTATGCTTCAAATTCTTTTCCAGTTTTTAATACCAATTTTTCAGTACTTCAGCAAACACCGAAGCTCTGAAACTGCCACCTCCCTCCACATTCTCAACAGGTGACTTTCTCTCTAAATCATCAGTGAAATAAATACAATTTTGTGAGGTATACATTAACTTCATGCCCTAACATCTATACATTTAACTATACTCTTTAGCCTTTTCTCTTGTTAAAATATATGACAAGTGTGGTAATTTTACAACATGTTTCAAATTCTCTTATCAAAAGTTGGATTCTAATTCTGCTTCAGTTTATGTATTAACCTTAGTGAATAATTTCTTTTTTTTTTTTTTTTTTTCTTGAGACGGAGTCTCGCTCTGTCGCCCAGGCTGGAGTGCAGTGGCGCAATCTCGGCTCACTGCAAGCTCTGCCTCCCGGGTTCACGCCATTCTCCTGCCTCAGCCTCTCCGGGTAGCTGGGACTACAGGTGCCCGCCACCACGCCCGGCTAATTTTTTTTGTATTTTTTTTTTAGTAGAGACGGGGTTTCACTGTGGTCTCGATCTCCTGACCTCGTGATCCGCCCGCCTCGGCCTCCCAAAGTGCTGGGATTACAAGCGTGAGCCACCGCGCCCGGCCTAGTGAATAATTTCTTATAAATAAAGTGGAGCTGAAGGAATAAGTGATGCTATATGACTTCTGAGTCTACTCTAGAAATAGGTGATACTTTCTCCTGAATGCACTATCTCTCTCCCTATCTCTCTCTGTAGATGATCATCCTTGTAACTCTAGCTATTAGGTTATAAGCAAGACTAGGCCACATGTAGAAGCCATGTATGTATGTTCCATCATCCAATCTCAAGCAGGGTTCCAACTGACAAATTGAAAAAGAAGATGTACGTTATCTCTGTTCGTAGATAACATGATCATTTATGTAAAAAGCCCTAAAGATGACACACACATGGAGAAGCACACATATACAACTGTTAGAACTAATACATTCAAAAAAAGATACATGATAAAAATCAAAATCAATATGCAAAAATGAATGGCATTTTATACAGTAACAAGGAACAATCAGAAAAAGAAATTTAGAAACCATTTCCTTGTAGAGATCTTTCACTTCCCTTGTTAGTTGTATTCCTAGGTATTTTATTCTCTTTGGTAATTGGGAATGGGTCATTTGTGATTTGGCTCTCAGTTTGCCTGTTGTTGGTGTATAGGAATGTTAGAGATTTTTGCACATTGATTTTGTATCCTGAGACTTTGCTGAAGTTGCTTGTCAGCTTAGAAGCTTTTGGGCTGAGATAATGAGGCTTTTTAGACATAGGATCATGTTATCTGTAAACAGGGATAGTTTGACTTCATCTCTCCTGTTTGAATGCCCTTTATTTCCTTCTCATGTCTAACTGCTCTGACCAGAACTTCCGATATTATGTTGAATAGGAGTGATAAGAGAGGGCTTCCTTGTCTTGTGCCAGTTTTCAAGGGAAATTCTTCCAGCTTCCACCCATTCAGTATGATATTAGCTATGGGTTTGTCATAAATGGCTCTTTTAATTTTGAGGTATGTTCCTTCAATATCTAGTTTATTAGAATTTTTTAACATAAAGGTATACTGAATTTTATTGAAAGCCTTTTCTGCATCTATTGAGATAATTATGTGGTTTTTGTCTTTAGTTCTGTTTATGTGATGAATCACATGTATTGATTTGCATATGTTGAACCAACCTTGTACCCCAGGGATGAAGCCTACTTGCTTGTGGTGGATAAGCTTTTTGATGTGCTGCTGGATTTGGTCTGCTATTATTTTGTTGATGATTTTTGCATTGATATTCATCAAGGATATTGGCCTCAAGTTTTTTTTTTAATCTCTGCCAGGTTTTGGTGTCAGGATGATGTTGACCCCATAGAATGAGACAGGAAGGAATCTCACGTTCTCACATTTTTGAAATAATTTCAACAGGAGTAGTACCAGCTCTTCTTTGTACATCTGGTAGAATTCAGCTGTGAATCAGTCTGGTCCTGGGTTTTTTTTTGGTTGATAGGCTTTTTATTACTGCCTCAATTTCAGAACTCATTATTGGTCTGTTCAGGGATTCAATTTCTTCCTGGTTCAGTCTTGGGAGGGTGTAGGTGTCAAGGACCTCTTCTGTACACCATATACAAAAATTAAATCAAGATAGATTAAAGACTTACATGTAAAACCCAAAACTATAAAATCCCTAAAAGACAACCTAGGGAATACCATGTAGCACATAGGGGCGGGCAAAGATTTCATGACAAAGATGCCAAAAGTAATTGCAACAAAACCAAAAATTGACAAATGTGATCTAATTAAACTAAAGAGCTTCTGCACAGCAAAAGAAACTATCATCAGAGTAAACAGACATATAGAATGGGAGAAAAATTTTGCAAACTATGCATCTGACAAGGGTCTAATATCCAGGATCTATAAGGAACTTAAACAAATTTAAAAGAAAAAAACAAATGACCTCATTAAAAAGTGGGGAAAAGGACATGAATGGGCACATTTCAAAAGAAGACATACGTGTAGCCAACAAGCATATGAAGAAAAGCTCAACATAGTGATTATTAGAGAAATGCAGATCAGAACCAAAATGAGACACTGTGTCACACCAGTCAGAATGGCTATCATTAAAAAGTAAAAAAATAACAGATGCTGGCGAGGTTGTGGAGAAAAAGGAATGTTATACACTACTGGTGGGAGTGTAAATTAGTCCAACCATTGTGGAAGACAGTGTGCTGATTCCTCAAAGACCTAGAGGCAGAAATACCATTTGACCTAGCAATCCATTACTGGGTATGCACCCAAAGGGATATAAATCCTCCTACTATAAAGATGCATATATATGTTCACTGCAGCACTCTTCATATTAGTGAAGACATGGAATCAACCCAAATGCCCATCAATGACAGACTGGATAAAGAAAATGTGGTACATACACAGTATGGACTACTATGCAGCCATAAAAGAAGAACGAGATCATGTCCTTTTCAGGGACATGGGTGGAGCTGGAGGACATTATCCTTAGCAAACTAACACAGGAACAGAAAACCACATACTGCATGTTTTCACTTATAAGTGGGAGCTAAATGATGAGAATAGATGGACACATAGAAGGGAACAACATACACTGGGGCTTATTGGAAGGTGGAAGGTGGGAGGAGGGAGAGCATCAGAAAAAATAACTAATGAGTACTAGGCTTAATACCTGGGTAATAAAAGAGTTAGTACAAGAAACCCCACGGCACATGCTTACCTACGTAACAAACCTGCACATCCTGCACAAGTACCCCTAAACTTAAAAGTAAAAAAAAAAAAAGAAAGAAAAAAAAAAAGAAAAAACATCATTTCACTTGAAATAGCTTTTAAATGAATATATTAGGTTGGCACAAAAGTAATTACAGTTTTTGCCACTACTTTCAATGGAAAAAATACAATTCCTTTTACACCAACCTAATAGTACTTAAGAAGAAACCTAACTAGGAAGGTTAATGTCTTGTATGCAGAAAACTACAAATCATTGCTGAAAGAATTTAAAGTGTATTTAAATAAATGGAAGGACATTCTGTGTTTGGGAGTTGGAAGACTTAATATTAAGATGTCAATTCTACCCAACATGATCTATAGATTCAATGCAACTCTATTAAATCTCAACAGCAATTTTTTCAGGAAATCAAAAATTCTGAAATTCATATGGAATTTCAAAATACTCTGAAGAGATAAAACAATTTTCAAAAAGAAGAACACAGCTGGAGGCCTCATGCTTTCAGATTTCAAAACATATTGCGAAGCTACACTAATCAAATCATTGTGATACTGGTATCATGACAGATACATAGGACAATAGAATAGAATAGGCAGTCGAGAAATAAACCCTCATATATATGGTCAAATTGTCTTTCACAGTAGTGCCAAGACTACTCAATGGGGAAAGCATGATATCTTCAACAAATGGTGCTTCTAAAACTAGATATCCATATGCAAAAGAAAGACATTGGACCTACATTATTTATGAAAAACAAATCAAAATGGATTAAAGACCTAAATGTAAGTCCAAACTATAAAGTCCTAGAAAAAACCATAGGAGAAAAGGCTCCATGACACTGCATTTGGCAATGATTTATTGCATTTGAAACCAAAAGTACAGAAAAACAAAAGCAAGCAGACAAAAGGGACTACCTCAAACTTAAAAAAACTTTTGCTAGCAAAAGGACACAATTAACAGAGTAAAAAGGCAACCAACAGAATGGGAAAAATATTTGCAAATTATATATCTGATAAGGAATTAATTTCTATAATATATGAACAACTACTAAAACTCAATAACAAAAATATCAAATAACCTGTTTAAAAAATGAGCAAAGGACATGAATAGACATTTCTAAGTAGATAATATACAAATAGCCAAAAATCATATGAAAAGATGCAAAACATCACTAATCATCAAAAAAATGCAAATCAAAACTACAATGATATTTTATCCCACCCCTATTAAAAATAGCTACTACCCCCCAAAATAGAAAATAACAAGTTTTGGTGCGGATATGGAGAAGTTGCATGACCCTTGTAGCCTGTTGGTAGAAATGTAAAATTATGCAACTTCTATGGAAAACAGAATGGTGGTTCCTCAAACAATTAATAGAATGCCATATGATCTGACAACCTCACTTCTGGGCATACAGTCAAATGAACTGAAAGCAGAGTCTTGAAGAGATATTTTTACACCTGTGTTTATAACAGCAGTAATCAAAATAGCCATGAGGTAGAAACCACTCAAATGTCCACTGATAGAGGACTGGATGAGCCAAATGTGTTGTATTTATGCAGGAATATTATACAGCCTTGAAAAGTAAGGAAATTCTATCCCATTCTAAAATACAAATAAACTTTGAGGACATTATGCTAAATGAAATAAGCCAGTCACAAAAGAATAAATAATAAATGATTACACTTATATGAAGTTTCTAAAAATAGGCAGATTTTTAGAGCTAGAAAGTACCAGAAGCTAGGGGAGCAGGAAAGGGGGTATTGTTGTTTAATGAGTATGAAGTTTAAATTCTGTAGTATGGAGTTTAAATTTAAGTTGAAAAAGTTCTGGAGATCTGTTTCAGAACAATGTAAATATACTTAACATTATTGTATATTAAAAATGGTTAAGATGGCAAACTATGATATGTGTTTTTTAACACAATAGAACCAATAAGGGTAAGTTAGGAGGACTAAGTTTCTTGGACATCAGTATCATTATAAAGCAACTGTAAATAAGGCACATTGATATTGACATATGAGTGGACAGTTAGAATACAGAACAGATCAAATCTGTTAGCATACAGACACTTGATAAAATTGGTGCTGTTGTGCAATGAAAAGAGAAAGTCTTTTTTCTAAAATGTTACACAGAAAGCACATTTTTTAAAACTATAGAAGAAAACTTAAGAGATACGGAAGTTATAGTGAGATGTCTAATATATCTAATAGGAGTCTTAGAAAAGGAATGAGAAAGAATGAGACTAGAAAAATGCAGAAGTGATGACTGAAATCTTTTAGTGGTGAAGAAACACAGAAATGCTCACATCGGAGCACCCTCTCTCAAGATGAAAAATTATTAAGAAATCTATACCTACAAATATCACACTGAAATAAAGGATAGAAAAAGCAAAGGAAACATCTAAGCAGGCATAGAGAAGGGATGCTTTTATAAAATATTTTTTAAAAGCTTGGCAATTATCTTCTCAAAAGAAAATATTGGTTGCCCAGAAACAGTGAATAATATCCCAAATTTGCTGAGAGAAATAAGAGTAAATCTAAAATTGTAAACTTAGCAAAACTATATCTCAAACTGAAGGTGCAACAAAGACAATATCAGACAAATAAAATTTAAAAATTAACCCTTAAAAAGTCCACAGTAATGGAAATTCTGAAAGAGTTACTTCAGGGAGAAAGAAAGAGATGCCATATTTATGGTTTGATAAACAAGAAAAAAAGATAAACAAGAAAAGTGGTGTATTAGTCTGTTCTCACACTGCTAATAAAGACATGCCCAACACTGAGTAATTCATAAAGGAAAGAGGTTTCACTGACTCACAATTCAGCATGGCTGGAGAGGCCTCAGGAAACTTACAATCATGGCAGAAGGGGAAGCAAACTCATCCTTCTTCACATGGAGGCGGGAAGGAGAAGTGCAGAGCAAAGGGGGAAAAGCCCATTATAAAACCGTGAGATCTTATGAGAACTTACTCGCTATCATGAAAACAGCATGAGAGTAACCGTCCCCATGATTCAATTACCTCTCATGACATGTGGGGATTATGGGAACTACGGTTCAAGATGGGATTTCGGTGGAGACACAGCCAAAACATATCAAGTGGTACATTTTATTAAATCAAACAGACATTGGTGGAATGAAATAATACAAGACTAATGACTTTGAAAGTTAAATAATATCAAAATAAAATATGAAGTCTGTATTAGTCAGGGTTCTCCAAAGGGACATAATGAATAGGATATATGTACATATTAGAAGGGAGTTTATCAGAGAGAATTGGCTCACACGATTACAAGGCAAAGTCCCATGATGAGTCGTCTGCAAGCTGGGGAAAGAGAGAAGCCAGTAGTGGCTCAGTTCATGTCCAAAAGCTTCAAAACTAAGGAAGCTGACCATGTAGGCTTCAGTCTCCGGCCAAAGGCCTGAGAGCTCCCGGGAGGCCGCTAGTGCAAGTTCCAGAGTCCAAAGCCCAAAGAACCTGGAGTCTAATGTTCAAGAGCAGAAGGAATGAAAGCCGTGTCTAGCACAGGAAGAGAGAGAAAACAAAAGATTCAGCAAACTGTGTGCCCCTTCTTCTGCCTGCTTTGTAGCCACCCTGGTAGCTGATTGGATGGTACCTATCCCCATGAGGGTGAATCTTCGTCTTCAAGCCCATTGATTCAAATGTCCATCTCCTCTGGCTATACCCTTACAGACATACCCAGAAACAATACTTTACCAGCCGTCTAGGCAACCCTCATTTCAGTTAATATTAGTCACCTAATATTCACCATCATAAAGGCGATATAAGGCAGGAAGAGGTCATAAGGGTAATGTGATGTAAGGTCCTTGAGTGGAGAGGAAGAAAATATCTGTTAATATTAGATTTTATTAATTAAGTTATACATAATCAAAAGTAATAGTTAATGTTAGCAGAATTAAGTAGATTTTATAATTTCTAGACCAGGAAAATGAATTAAGTAGTATGAGGTAAATCAATAAGTACAAATGAGAAGAAAGTAGAAACAAACTTTAGAAATGCAAGAACAATAAGAAAGCACAAACTAAGCTGATAGATATAAGCCAAAATATATCAGTTATTGCATACACACACACTATACTCTTTAAATACAAATAAAGATTAAAAAGTTGATTTTAGAAAAAGAAATCCAACCACATGCTGTTCATAAGAGAGCTACATAAATGATAAGTACAGAGAAAGACGAAAGATAAAGTCATAGAAAACGATGTACTAGGGAAAGCAACTATAAGAAATATAGTGTAGCTTTATCAATATCATGCAAATTAGATTTTAAGTGTTACAAGTATCATCAGCAGTAAAGAGGGTTGGCATGTAATAAAAATGATTCTATTGTTCATTCATATGCATTATATATCAGAGTTTACCAATAAAGCTAACACATAAAAAATAAATGAGATAGAACTTGAAGGAGAATTGGACAAAATAATCAACATCAGAGTTATTTTCAAAGTATATCTCAGAAAATGAAATACCAAGCAGGAAACATATGTAAAGAATATATAAAAGTTGAACAACATAGTTAAAAAGCTTGATCTATTGCATGTATAAAGTTGTAATCATCCAGTGGCAAATACATATTATTTTCAAGCACAGAGATCATTTAATGAAAACGGACAATATTCTGAATCAAAAAGCCAGTCCAAAAGGCTTCAAAGGACTGTTTTCATGATGACTATGCCTTCTTACACAAGGAAATTAAGTTGGAAATTTAAAAACAACATCTATATTTGGAGGCCAAGAAATAGTTCTCTAACACATTGGGTATAAGTGGAAATCATAATGGAAATAACAAATATTAGCATTTAAAATTGATGCCAAGGAAAGTATTGCGTATCAAAATTAGCCCAGCTAAGTGGTATGAAGACTAAATCTATACTCTATATTACAAAGCAAGATGGTCTTAAACTTATCTATGCTGAACATTCAATGGAAAAGACAAATCAATAAAGACATTCAAAGGAAGCAAGTTTAAGAGTAGTAATTAATAAAATAGTATTAACATATAAACATTAAAGTTACAGAAAATAATTATTTTAAATGAATAATAAAATTGACATAACTTCTCCAAGAGTGATCAATAAAAGAGAGGATTGCCAATAAGTATTAGGAATTAACAGGGGTAAATTTTCAAATGCAAAGGAAACTAAAACATAATAATAGAATATTATGAACAATTTTATGCCAATAAATAAGAAAAAACTAAACTGGAAAAATAGAACTTACCAAACCGACCTAAGAATATTCTGTCTATTTGAATAATTTCCAATCCAATAAATTTAATCTGCCACTTTATAAATTCTCTGTAAAGAAAACACAGGGACCAGGTAGTTTCATGTACTTTTGTTGTGGTTGTTTTTAATAAACTTGCCAGGCTGGCTCTCAAATTTATATGAAGAGCAAGCTTCCAAGAATATATAAGATACTCCATATGAAGCATATGGCAAGGAATTATTTTACCAAATATTAAATATTATTATAAAGTAGTCATTAATTAGGATAACAGGATGGTCATATAGGGATAGAAAATTGGAAGGAAAAAAAAGAAAAACAAACCTCAGAAGAATCACCATACATGCAAACTTAATTTATAACAGAACTGAGGGACCTCAATAAATGGAGTGTATTAATTAGATATTGATTGCCTTAAGTTTTTAATTGCTAGAATAACTCAAAGTACACAATCAGTTACACTTACAAAACAGCTTTCTTAGAGGTAAAGGAAACCGGACTTCAACAGGATATGCACTGAAGGGTGCAGAGAATGAAGAGCAGGCTTCTTTGTCCTCCGATCACTGGGTCGCACATGCCTTACTTTGCCTCTAGGTCTCAAACCACTACTTGTATATTCTTGAAAATGTAGATCAACCTTCACCATCAACCCCGCCAGCCTATGTCACTGAAACCAAGTGCAAATAAAACATCCAATCATTATGACTAAATAGTGCTAACAGGCTGGCTATGTCATACTCTGAAACACTTCATGTACTTATGGTTACTGGACATTATTTCTCTCTAGTTACTGTACTCCACAGCATTGCTCAAGTGTCAGTGCCAGGCTTCAGAGCTGCGTGGAGATAAGTATGTGGTCAATATGGACCTCCTGAGATTACCTGGGCTATACAGGAAGTGAGAACAACATATTATTCACAGGGAAAAGCTTTGGGATTGAACCTATACCATACCAAAGAAAATCATTTTCATGGGGAATTATAGTTTTAATATGAGAGCTCTATCTATGCAGCTTTAGAAGGCAACTTAGGAAATTATCTTTATGACTACTGGGAAGAGATCGGTTTTTAAAGGTAGACACAGAAAATATAAAAATAATAAGAAATGGCCGGGCGTGGTGGCTCACGCCTGTAATCCCAGTGCTTTGGGAGGCCGAGGTGGGCAGGTCACGAGGTCAGGAGATCGAGACTATTCTGGCTAACACGGTGAAACCCTGTCTCTATTAAAACTACAAAAATTAGCCGGGCATGGTGGCAGGCACCTGTAATCCCAGCTACTCGGGAGGCTGAGGCAGGAGAATCGCTTGAACCCCGGAGGCGGTTGCAGTGAGCCGAAGTCACGCCACTGCACTCCTGCCTGGATGACAGAGAGAGACTCCATCTCAAATAATAATAATAATAAAATAAAATAAAAATAATAAGAAATGATTACATTTACTACTTTAAAATTAAACATTGCCTTTTGTCTCAGGATACAATTTTAAATTTTTATTTTATTTTTAAATTGGTACATAATAATTGTACATATTTATGTGCTACATGGTGATACATGTAACGTATAGTGATTGGATCAGGGTAATTAGCCTATCCATCATCTCAAACTTTTATTTCTTGGTGTTGGGAGCATTCAATATCTTCCTTCTAGCCATTTGAAACTATATAATGTATTATTGTTAATTGTATTTATCCTTCAGTGGTAGAAAACACTAGAACTTATTCCCCCATCAAGCTATAATTTTGTATCCCTCAACAAATCTCTATCTCCCCATTCTGCACCCCTTCCGAATCTCTAATACCCTCTGTTTTACTTTTTACTCCTACGATATCAACTTTTTTTTAGCTTCAACATGAATGAGAACATGCAGTGTTTAATTATCCATTCCTGGGTAGGATCCAATTTTTAAAGGGAAAAATAATGTCTCAACTGAGGAAAAATTGCAGCACATATAACTGATAAATCAATAGTATTCACAATACAAAAACAATGCTTTAAAAATAATTAAAATATGAACAATCCAATAGAAAAAGTGAGGAAATTTTGAACAGAAAATTCCAACTGAGAAATATAAATGAACACAAAATATACGAAAAATGTTTATCTTCATTAACAGTCAATAGATTAAAAAAGAAAGGAAAGAAGGAAGGAAGGGTATGAAGAACAGAAAGGGGAGAGTGAAACAGAAGGAGAAAGTGAGAGAAAAAGAAAAGCCAGACAATATCAGGCATGGACATGGATGTGGCACATCTGGAATTTATAATTATAAGTGAAGCATAAATGGATATAAGCCCTGGAATACATACAACCTAGTGTTCTACTCCTGGATGATTATCTTAGAGAAACTGTTACACATATGTATCAGGAGACATGTAAAATGATGTTCTCAGCATTTTCATAACTGAAAAATTTGGAAACACTCAAATGAATATCATTCATGTAATAGATAAATTAATTTTGGTATATTCATTCAACACACTAGATAGCCATGAAATTGAATGAACTACTGCTAAACACAACCACACAGATGAATGTCAAACATATAATCCTGAGAGAAAGAAGCAAGTCAGTGAAGAATATTCCACTTAGATAAGATTCAGAAAACTGGCAAAATTAAAGAACGTATTGTTTAGGAATATATGCATAGAGGCAACCAGTATTAACAAAAATCAAATTCACAGTTATTTTAACTCACCATCTTTAAAAATACTCCTAGGGAAGATTTATGGTAAGACCTCGGTGCTATTCTCACACTTCCTTGTCTCTCCCTATCTTCTCATCTGCCACTCTGATACATTTAAGCACCAAGTAACGTCAATTTTACTTTCTGTACATTTTTGGAATGGTTTCACCTCTCTTTCTATTCACTGTTTCCATCCTAAAACAGATCCCCACATTCCTTGGATGCATAAGTTAAGCAGTTTCTTAACACATGTTTTTGCCTCAAGTTTTACCCTTTCACTCTGCACCCCCCCAATGCAGCCATAGGGGTCCATCTAAAATGCAAATCTGATCTTATTACTCCTGTAGTGACTTCCATTGCTCATAGAATGAATCCAAATTCCTTACCATGGCTAACAAATTTCTTAATAATTTGGCTTTTCCATTGTATTTCCACCACCTTTCAAAGTACCAGACAGTACGTTGTTAGTTTATTTTTCTCTAAAGTCGAAAGAAAGAAAGAAAGAAAGAAAGAAAGAAAGAAAGAAAGAAAGAAAGAAAGAAAGAAAGAAAGAAAGAGAAAGAAAGGCAAGAAAGGAAGATGGTAGGAAGGAAGGTAATCAAGAAGAAAAGGATGAGAGGAAGAAAGGAAGGAGGGAAAGAAGGAAGGGGGGAGTGTGGGAAGGAAGGAATAAAGTTAATTCCATTTTTCCAGATACTTTGAGAGTGTAAGAGACAAAAGCTGAGATAGACAGGTGAGAGACTTGGGCACATTTCCAAAGCCCTGAGTAGGACCACTCATGAATGGACTGTACCACCAGCACTGAAAAATCCCAGAAATGGGAGTATGAAAGAATTGTTATAGGAAATATCAGACCCAAGCATGAAAGTTCAAATAAGGCCAGTGGCCAAAAGAAGGTCAGAACTAGAGAAACTAAAGTGAATGTCAAAGTAAATTCCAAGAACAAGAACTATTAGTCAGAACTAATCAGCAAGCCAGAATTATGATGCTCCCAGCTATGGCACGTGGTTCTGCCATCTCAGAGATTATATTGCCGTCATAGTAGGGGGCATAAAAGCAATCGTTGCTAATTGCAACAGGCTAATTTTTTTATATAACTATGTGTTTTTCCTACTTGATTGCTCTTCCAGGCTTTCCATATATTTTACATTTTTTCATTTACTATTTATGTTCTTTTTAAAAATGAAAGGTATAAATAAGACTTTAAAAACTGAGATAAAGTTGTGAGCTTTCTTTGTGGTTTGATTTCCTGACAGCAAATAACACTTTTGAGGCCATAGATGGGGCCTTTTACACTAGGATTTTTGTATCATTGAATCTTCCTCAAACCTCTGAAAAATAAGCAATATCTCTATTTTGCAGATAAGGAAACCAAGGCTCATAAAGACTCGGAGCTCTATAGAAATAGCTTTAAGCGTGTCTCAATCAAGGTTCACAGTATTTCCATGGAAAAAT
The DNA here is from genome assembly GCF_028878055.3 of Symphalangus syndactylus. Classification (NCBI taxonomy): domain Eukaryota; kingdom Metazoa; phylum Chordata; class Mammalia; order Primates; family Hylobatidae; genus Symphalangus; species Symphalangus syndactylus. The sequence goes on along the minus strand of NC_072447.2, from coordinate 41,009,431 downwards.
ATTAACCTTGAAATTAAGAACCTTCTTTCTTTATAATAAATTCTTCAAATATTTGCTTTCTGGTGTTGAAACACTTTTAAAAAGCAAAATCATTTGTAAATTTCCTTCCCTTTACATAGAGAAATAAGGGGTACTAATGTGATTTAAAAAAAAAACTACTTTGACAGCTCAATAGAAAATACATTTTTAAGAATGAATTTTAAGAGAGCTGGAATAGTATTTTTCAAACTTTAAAGCAGTTATTTTTAAAAAATGAGATCTTGCACAAAACTATAAACAGATAAAAGGAGCAACTGCCCCAGCAGAACGGAGGGTGGAGGGGCTTCTTGGATCTTGAAGCCCCTTACATCTTAGCAGTGATACTCTGAGGCACCCCTAGGAAAACTGAGGGCCCTGAGCAACATAAGAGTTACAGCTAATACATTCTAAATGCCTAAGAGGAAGAGGAAGATAAAGCCTGGGAGGAGTGGGAGGACAATCAAAGGAGAAGTTAAATACAGCCTTCTCCTTTTCATTTTTAAAATATGGATGAACCTCATTTAAAAAGTCATACTTTCATTATTCTTTGCTATTATTTTTTATACACAGTTTTCAGACATACGTAGCTTGGACCCTTCTTTAGCGGTCTAAAGGGTAACTGAATCCTAACTGGTGAGTTCCAGTGCTCTGGTTTGCTCTTCTTAGGGTACTACTCTATCAATGTATATTGCGAATTCAGTGTGGAACAGAAGTACTGCTGTTCCCTTTGCCTTATCATAGCATTCAAAGTTGTATCCCAGCACAGGAATGCATACTGTTTTCTAATACTCATGTTTTTCTTTTCTTTTCTTTTTTTTTTTTTTTTAGCAATCTGCACTAAGTTCTCACTTGCCATTCAATTCCACACGTACTTCTGTGTTTAGCTAATTTAGCACATTTCCATTTTATTCTTATTATTGTCTTGGTTTCTTTCTTACATATTCAGAATTATAGTAAAGAATGGTAACTACTTAATTCCTAATCATACATTTCTTTAAAATTCTCAAACCACTAATGGAAAAGTTTCTTCTAATATTAATTCTTCATTGCAGATAATAATGTTAAGCCTAATGTTAAAGCTTTTCTATTTCTTAGTTTTCAATTCCTATAATGATATTATATGTTACGTGTAGTATCGTATAAGAGACATTTTCTGGCTGTAAGATTAATGATAGCCATAAGATCCACTCACACATCTCACATTATGATGAAACTTGGCCTGGGGATTTTCATCCCTGGCCCAGGTATTTCCAGGAGAGACCACTTCAGCATACTTACAATTCTCATAAACCTTAAAACAAAGCTTAGCTTTACAAGAATAGCTTAAGCTCCCTTTCTGAACAAAACATCTGGTAACTGACCTGGACTGAGTATACAGGTATAAGAAAGGGAGAAAACTCTCCCACACTTTGAGATTGGTCCCCAGATGGAAATTTCATAAATAATAGGTCATTTGACTCCCTAACTGTATCTAGCTTATGATACTAGCCTGTTCCCACTCTCTGTCTTGTAAGAGCACTGCCAGAATAAACTGCTTGAGCATCAGATAGTGCCTAAGACTCATCTTGGACATAATTCAGACTGAAGGGGAAATGTCACACCTGGGAAAGCTGATTAATTAGGACCACCCAAGAGCCCTGAATATGACATTTTGCTGCTGAGATCATTTGTTTAGTGCTTTAGTTATATCAATGTGACCTAATTTGGTATTTACATAGATATGGGATATTAATTCTAGTTTTGGCTCCCTGACATATCAAATAAAAGGCTTATTTCTGCCACTGTAACATGGAAAAAAATGAATAAGTTTTTGAATAGATCAATATTGAAATGGCATAACATGCGTCAGTTAATGAAAGTTCTTAAAGAATGCAGTGCGGTGTAATGATGTTGTCCAAAATTAAAAGAAGAATAATCATGGATTGCTGGAAAGCTTCTAAAATTAATTTTAATTTAGAAAAGTTTCTGATATTTACTTCACTTTCAATAAGGTTTAGTTTAATAATCAATAGAGTAAGACCCATTTGTCTAGTGACAAATAAGGACATCTACACTGATTATTTGTAAAATCATGAGATTTTGCACAATTAGAAATTGACATTTCTAAACAAAATATAAGATTTTTTTCATTCATAATTATTAAAAATCACATTATAACATTACCTTTTATTTCTTCTACATAAGATATTAAACATCTGAACTATATGGATATAAAATAAGTTCAGTATTTAAATTATTGTTAGTTATCATTCCTAGATAATTTCATATTGGAATGTAAACCACCTTTATTAAATTCAATTAAAGAAATATTTAGTGACTAACTACAATTCTCTAAAAATGCTAAGAAGCAATACCGTGATCCCCCATGGGGAATTAGTTCCAAGATTAATAAGTCATAACATGGTAAGCATACTGGAAAGTGCGCTTGGACAAACCAAAGTGTAGCTTAAGCCAAAGCATCTGATCTGGAAGATTTCAACACAACCTGATAACTTTGATCCAACTCTAGCCCCAAACCTCTCTAAAAATAATATCAAATCATCTTAATCAACGCATTTACCTTAAAGTATAAGCGACATTTCTAAACAATGGTCACATTCATTGGATTTTTTTCCCCTATAGCAGATAGGAGATAGATATCAAAATCCACAGATGCTCAGGTTCCTTATATAAAAAGTCGTAGTAATTCAATAGACCTATTCATACCCTCCCTTATACTTTAAATATTTAGATTATTGATAATACCTAACCCAATATAAATGCTATGTAAATAGCTGTTATGTTGTGTTGTTTTTATTTGTATCATTTTTATTATTGTATTGTTATTTTTATTGTTTTTTTCTGATTGTTTTCAATCTGCAGTTGGTTGAATACATGGATGCGGAAGCTGAGGATGAGGAGCCTACAGATAAGGAGGGCTGACTATAAGCAAATACAGTCTGGGTCCTTTGAATTGTTTCCAATAGACTATTAGTAAATATTAGGTTCTATTTACTTCTTAATGTTTAGTTCATTCCTGCACCATAGGCTTTCATTTGTTCATGCCTAAACTCATCCAGCAAGTATGTATTAAGTACCCACTATACTGAGATACTGTGATAGTCCGTGATGCATTATATGAATATTTGAACTGACATGATATATGCCCTCATACATCTGGTGGATAATATAGAAAATTAAATGGACAAAAATAAAGTGAAATAACCTCGGTGATAAGGTAACTCTAGGTGGTAAGGCAACACTTTGCAGGAGCATGAAGAACTCGTGGAAACTGAATTCTTTGGTCATATTCATCGGATTTTTTCTCCTATAGCAGATGTATTGATGCTCTGCCCATATTCCCTTAATTCTAGTAAAGCCTACAGCATCCTATTGGAAGAACCTGCAACCTCTTAGCCCATGTATTGAATGAGCCATAATTCCTGGTGAGCTGATGCCCCTAACAGCAGCCATTAATTAATAACAGATGGAATTTAGAGTTAAATATCTAAGTTTCCTTAGTCCTCAGGTGGGGTATATCTGAGGCATGTTCTGCATAATGTCCCAGAGTTTCCCAGTGGGATTGTGCCTTGGTTACCCAGAGGAATAACCTGATCAGTAACACATCAATTATTGGCTTTCTTTAGTTACCTATGCCATATCTCTCCTCAGCATCGGGTGTTTTCAGGATTATGTTCCAAATAAGCTACTTTCATGTTCCAAATAAACTACTTTCATACAAATCCTTATTCCGGGATATATTCTAGGAGGAACCTAGCCTATTATATTCACATTCCAAAACTTAGAGAAGTTTTCTTAAAAATTCTTGACTCTAGGTCTAGTGAATCCATATATCTTTGACTTAACCCCTTCAGATGAGAGAAATGAAGGCCATACAATTTTACCACTAAAGCACAACAAAAATATATTTCTTCTGAATCCCATACCACTAATATTTCTACAAAATCATGATATTATCTTCCCAGTCAGGGAGGTGATCTCATGGGAACAATTGTCATGTTATATAAAAGCCTTTCTAATTAGCTGGTAAATAATTTCTCAGGTAGATAATTGAAACTGAAACACTAATCTTGAGTACCGAAAAGCAAGAATATTGTCATTACCCTTGGATATGCCATATTTATCTAGCCTTATAAGTAGCTTGATGTCTAAATTCTTATGTAGAACTTTGCCATGCGACGTAAAAAAGTAAAGATATCAAATTTCAAGACCTCATTTTTACAGTCAGAAGATTACTTTGAAAGAAGTCCTCTGTATGCAATGGGTTCTGTGCTCTGATCACTTTATTCCCTCATAACTTCAAACCTATGATTGGTAAAAATCTTTGCTGTTACTCCCAGGATTCCTATACTATCCTTAATGGCTTCCCTTTAGACTGCCCACACCTTTGCAAATAGTCCCTTTATTAGACTCTATTTGAATATTTCTTGACTGAGACCCCAATTGATAGAATCTCAGCTTATAAAATGAAGAAATAATCTAGGGGATATAAGCAAGATGGCTAACTAGAAGCCCTTAGCACTTGTCTGCTCTACAAAGACAGCCAAAACAATGAAAAAAACAACCACGCCCAAATAACTAGAGTGTCAGATTGCATCAAAGTAGTAGTAGAAATCTTACAGAACACAGAAACCCAGAATAGCAATATAGAGAATGAAAGGAACAGTTGGCTTTTACCACTCCCTTCCCCAGCTGAGACCACCTCACAACCAGGAGGAACTCCCCCTATAGGGGAAGGTAAGCAAGAGGACCCCAGCAGCCCACATCAACACCTTGAACAACTGCAGTCCTCACCAGTGGGGACCCCTGCAGTACTCACAGGCACTAAGCCCAACCGAGGGAGCTGCCTGGAGTCCAGGCAGCTGTGCTCCCCCAAGAGAAGGAAACAAATCCGTGCCCTGCCCTCTCTGGCCTGCATGGCTACTGTGCTATGCCATCTTGGAACCAAAACTACTGCTGGAGTGTGTCCTGCTCCAGGAGCAAGTGGCCACAGCACGCTTCCATAACCTCAGGCTTAGCCACAACCTCACTCATTGGCTCTACATATTTGAGCCAAGCTGCTGCTCTATCTATTCCTCCTAGTCACTGCTGTACCCTGCCACTTGTTGCCTGAGCCAAAGTTGCCTACTCTCTCGTGAAGTAGTACCTTGATAGAGCTTCATCATCTACACTTACCAGTCTCTGCTTTGCACTCCCTCCCAAGGGGAAGAGTCCCTTGACAGATTCGCACTATATACCCTTACCAGGCACCGCTGCTGTGCCCTGACCCTAGGGGCCTGAGCTGAAAGTGCACAGTGCCTCCCAGGGAGATCAGTGCTTTGATTGAGACACTCCATGTCCTCCTCCAGTCACTGCTGCACTCTGCTCCCTATGCTGAAGCTGAAGCAGCACCCTACATCTTAGGGTGCCTTGGCAGCCCAGAGCAGTCATGAACCCCTGTGTCTGAGCTGAAGCAGTGCGCTGTCTCTTGATAAAACATACTTTGGGGCCAGGCGCAGTGGCTCACATCTGAAATCTCAGCACTTTGGGAGGCCGAGGTGGGCGGATCACCTGAGGTCAGGAGTTCAAGACCAGCCTGGCTAACATGGCAAAACCCCATATCTACCAAAAATACAAAAATTAGCTGGACATGGTGGTGGGTACCTGTAATCCCAGCTACTCGGGAGGCTGAGGCAAGAGAATCTCTTCAACCCAGGAGGAGGAGGTTGCAGTGAACCAAGATCGCACCATTGCACTCCAGCCTGGACAACAAGAGTGAAACTCCATCTTAAAAACAACAACAACAACAACAACAACAACAACGACAACAACAAGCACACTTTGGACAGCCAGAGCAGTCGTATCTCCCCTGCCCCTGCACCCAGTGCCTAAATTGAAGCAGTATCTTGCCTCCTGGGAAACAGTGCCTTCACCATCCAGAGTGGTCTCATACCCCTGTACCTAAGCTGAAACAGTGCCCTATGTCTCAGAGAAGCAGTACCTTTGCTTCTTGGAACAGACACACCCCTCCAGGCACAAGCTAAAGCAGTACATTGCCTCCCAGGACATTAGTGCTTTGGCCAAGCTGAGCAGGTGCACATCCCTGGGCTGAGCTGACATGGCACCCTGAGTCCCAGAGAAACAGAGCAATGGCTGAGGTGACACACGCTGTCCTGCACGGCAAACAAGTCTAGTACCCTGCTTTTCTGGGACTGAACTAGCTCCCTTAGAGTCTGAGGTGCTGAGACATCCCTCCACCCCCAGAGAGTAGAGTCATAGCTGTGCCGCTCACTATCCCCCAGATGAATAAACAACCACTTTTTGATGGAAATAAGGAGAGTGTTGGATTGTATCAAAGGAGTAGCAGAAAACTTACAGAGCACAGAAACACAGAATAGTAACATAGAGAATGGAAGGAACACTTTGCTGCCACTGCACTGTGCCTCATAGTCTGGGATATTGCTGAGTCCCTCAATCTCAAAGTCCAGAACCACTGCTACACAGTACCTTATCCCCTGGGACCTAAGTTGCTATGGAGCTCTATCAATCTGGTTCCCAAACTTCAGCCTACCCTGCTCCTTGGGCCAAAATATCCAGAGAACCACTTTTTCCTCAGACCCAAGGCAGTTTATGAAGATATAGGATTAATAAATGAATAAAATGAATACAAATATAATTGAAAACTTCAAAAACAGACTTGATCAAGCAGAAGGAATTTCTGAATTTTAAGATGGGTCTTTTAAAGTAAACCAGGTAAAATAAAAGGAGAAAATATAAGTGTAAAATATTAAGAAAGACTATGGACTTATGGGACATCATTAGGCAAACAAAATTTTGCATTATTAGAGTTCCAGAAGGAAAAGCAATGGGCAAAATCATATGTATTTGTCCATTCTCACACTGCTATGAAGAACTGCCTGAGACTGGGTAATTTATAAAGAAAAGAATTTTAATTGACTCTCAGGCCTCAGGAAACTCACAGTCCTGGTGGAAGGGGAAGCAGACATATCCTACATGGCAGCAGGTGAGAGAGCATGTGAAAGAAGTCAAGGGATAAAAGCCCCTTAGAAAATCATCAAAACTTGTGAGAACTCACTCACTATCATGAGAACAGCATGGGGGAAACTATCCCCATGATCCAATCACCTCCCACCAGGTCTCTCCCTTAACACCTGGGGATTACAATTCAAGATGAGATTTGGGTGGGGACATAAAGCCTAATCATACCACTTAATCCTTGGCCCCTCCCAAATCTCATGTCTCCATAGTTCAAAACCAATCATGCCTTCCCAACAGTTACCCAAAGTCTTAACTCATTTCAGCATTAACTCAAAAGTCCAAGTCCAAAGTCTCATCTGAGACAAGGCAAGTCCCTTCCACCTAGTAGCCTATAAAATTAAAAGCAAATTAGTTACTTCCAAGACACAATGAGCATACAAGCATTGCATAAGTGCTCCTATTCCAACTGGGAGAAATTGGCCAAAACAAAGGGGCTACAGACCCCATGCATGTCCAAAATCTATCAAGGCAGTCATTAAATCTTAAAATTCCAAAATAAACTCCTTTGACTTCTTGTCTCACATCCAGGTCACAGTGATGCAAGGGGTGAGCTCCCAGGGTCTTGGGCAGCTCCACCCTTGTGACTTTGCAGGGCACAGCCCCTCTACCAGCTGCTTTCACGGGCTGGCATTGAGTGTCTGCAGCTTTTCCAGGTGCACAGTACAAGCTGTCAGTAGATCTACCATTCTGGAGTCTGGAGGATGGTGGCCCACTTCTCACAGCTCCACTAGGCAGTGCCCCAGTGCGGACTATGTGGGAGCTCCAACCTCACATTTCCCTTCTGTACTGCCCTAGCAGAGGTTCCCCATGAGGGCTCTATTCCTGCCACAAACTTCTGCCTGGACATCCAGGCATTTCTATACATCCTCTGAAAACTAGGTGGAGGTTCCCAAACCTGAATTCTTGACTTCTGTGAACCTGCAGGCTCAACACCATGTGGACACTGCCAAAGTTTGGGGCTTACATCCTCTGAAGCAATGGTCTGAGCTGTACATTGGCCCCTTTTAGCCATGGCTGGGACCCAGTACACCAAGTCCTGAGTCTGCACAGAGCATCTTTGGGGCCCTGGGCCTGGCCATGAAACCATTTTTCCCTCTTAGGCCTTCAGGTCTGTGATGAAAGGGACTACCATGAAGGTCTCTGACATGCCCTGGAGACATTTTCCCCATGGTTTTGATGATTAACATTCAGCTCCTCATTACTTGTGTAAGTTTATGCAGCTGGTTTGAATTCCTCCCCAGAAAGTGGGTTTTTCTTTTCTGTTGCATTGTCAGGCTGCAAATTTTCCAAACTTTTGTGCTCTGCTTCCCTTTTAAACATAAGTTCCAATTTCAAACCATCTCTTTGTGAATGCATAAAACTGAGTGCTTTCAAAATAATTCAGGTCACATCTTGAATGCTTTGCTGCATAGAAATTTATTGTGCCAGCCACACTAAATCATCTCTCTCAAGTTCAAAGTTCCACAGATCTCTAGGGCAGGGGCAAAATGCTGCCAATCTCTTTGCCAAAGCATAGCATGAGTGACCTTTACTCCAGTTCCCAATAAGTTCTTCATATCCCTCTGACAGCATCTAAGCCTGGACTTCATTGTTCATGTCACTATCAGCATTTTGGTCAAAACCATTCCACAAGTATCTAGGAAGCTCCACACTTTCCCATATCTTCCTATCTTCTTCTAAGCCCTCCAAACTCTTCCAACCTCTGCCTGTTACCCACCTCCATAGTTGCTTCCACATTTTCAAGGATCTTTAGAGTAGTGCCCCACTCTCTGTAGTACCAATTTAAAGTATTAGTCCCTTTCCACACTACTATAAAGAACTTCCCAAGACTGGGTAATTTATAAAGAAAAGAGGTTTAATTGACTCACAGTTCCACATGGCTGGGGAGGCCTCAGGAAACTCACAATCATGGTAGAAGGGGAAGCAGGCATGTCTTACATGGCAGCAGGCAAGAGAGCATGTGAAAGAAGCAAAGGGGGAAGAGCCCCTTATAAAATCATCAAATCTTGTGAGAATTCACTATCCCGAGAACGGCATGGGAAATGCTCCCATGATCCAATCACCTCCCACCAGGTCTCACCCTCAACACCTGGGGATTACAATTCAAGATGAGATTTGGGTGAGGACAGAAAGCCTAACCATATCAGCACAGAAACCTATTTAGTAAAACAATAGCTGAAAACTGAAGTCTTGGGAGAAATATGAATATCCCGATCCAGGAAGCTCAAAGAACCTCAAGTGGATTCCACCCAAAAAGGTTCTTTTTCAGGCAAATTATATTCAAATTTTCAAAAGTCAAAGACCAACAGAGAACTGTAAACACAGCAAGAGAAAAGCATCTAGTCACAAAAGCAGATTACCATTAGACTAACAGCAGATTTCTCAGTGCAAACCTTATAGGAGAGGAAAGAATGGGATACTATATTCAAAGTTCTAAAAGTAAAAAGGATTATACCTAGGAAAACTATACCCAGCAAGCCTGTCCTTCAGAAATAGGAGAAATGTCCTTCAGAAAAAGGAGAAATAAATTATTTCCCAGATAAGCAAAAACTGAGGGAATTCATCACCACTAAATTGGTCTAAAAAAAATGCTAGAGGAAGTACTACATCTGTAAGCAAAAAGACAATAACTACAATCCTGAAACATGAAAAAGTGTAAAACTCACTAGTAAATCAGGTTCACAAATGAGAAGGAGGAAGAAATGAAATCTTATCACTACATAAAAACATTAAGCCATAAACATAAAAAAAAGAGAGGAAGAGAGGAACAAAAGATGTATAAAACAATCTGAAAAAAATAGCCATATAGAAATAAATCCATACCTGTCAATAATAATCTTGAATGTAAACATATTGAATTCCCCACTTAAAAATATAGACTGGGTAAATGGATTATAGAATAAAACCTAAATATATGCTACCTACAAGAAACTCACTTCACCTATAAAGACATACATAATTTGAAATTGAAAGCATGAAAAATGATGGAAACCAAAAGTAAGCAGGAACAGCTATACTTATATAAGATAAAACAGACTTTAAGTCAAAACTATAAAGTGAAACAAAAAGGTGATTATATAATGACAAATCAATTCATCAAGAGGATATAATAATTGTAAATATATAAGCACACTACACCAGAGAACTCATATAAAGCAAATATTATTAGATCTAAAGGGAGAGATCAACTCAAGTATAATTTTACTTGGGGACTTCAATACTCTCAGCTTTGGACAGATTCTCTAGAGAGAAAATAAACAAAGAAAGGATTTAAACTGCACTTTCGACCAAACAGACCTAAGAAACATTTATAGACTATTTCCTTCAATAGATGCAAAATACACATTCTTTTCATCAGGACATGTGACATTCTCCAGGATCAACCATATATTAGGCTATAAAACAAGTATGAACAAATTTTTAAAAATCAAAATCACATCAAGTATCATTCATGACTACAATGGAATAAAACTAGATGTTAATAAGAAGAGGAATTTTGAAAACTGTACAAATACATGGGCATTAAACAACCTGTTCATGAATGACCAATGGACCAACGAAAATATTAAGAAGGAATTTTTTAAAAATGTCTTGGAACAAATGAAAATAGAAACACAACATACCAAAACCTATGGAATATAGCAAAAGCAGTATTAAGAGGGGTGTTTATAGCACTAAAATCCTACATCAAAAAAAAGAAAGGTTTTAAATAAACAATCTAACAATGCACCCCAGGGAACTAAAGATGCAAGAACAAATCAAACTCGAAACAAGTAGAAGGAAAGAAATGATGATGATCAGAATGGAACTAAATATATACAGACAAAAATATATATAAAGGATCAATGAAACAAAAAAGATTTTTTTGGCAAGATAAACAAAATTGTTAAGCCACTAGCTAGACCAACCAGGAAAAAAGAGAAGAAAGAAATAAATAAAATCATAAATGAAAAAAGATACTTTACAACTGATGCCACAGAAATACAAAGGATCGTTAAAGACAATTATCAATAATTGTATGCTAACAAATTGAAAAATATAGAGGAAATGAGTAAATGCCTGAATGCATAAAAACTACCGCATTTGCACCAAGAAGCAATAAAAAACCTGAACAGACCTATACAGAATAATGAGATTAAATCAATAATATATAGTTTCCCTAAAAGAAAAGACCAGGAACAGACAGCTTCACTTCTAAATTATAACAAACTTTAAAGAAGAACTGATACCTATTCTTCTCAAACGATTCCAAAAAAATTGAGGGAATGGAAATTTTTCCAAATTCATTGTATGAGGCCAGTGTCACCCTGATGCCTAAAACAGGCAAGAACACAACAAAAAAGTAAATTATATTCCTGATGAAGATAGATACAACAATCCTTAACAAAATACTACCAAACCAAATACGACAGCACATCAAAAAGATTTTACATCATGATCAAGGGGGAGTTATGTTAAGAATGCCAGATTGATTCAACTTATGCAAATAAGTAAACATGACACATCACATCAGTAGAAAGGACAAAAACAATATTATCAGCTCAATATACGTAGAAAAAAATGAAAAAATCCAACATTCGTTTATAATAAAACCTCTCAATAAATACAAAAATTAGCTGGGTGTGGTGGCATGCACATGTAGTCCCAGCTACTCGGGAGGCTGAGGCAGAAGAAACCCAGGAGGTGGAATTTGCAGTGAGCTGAGATCACGCCACTGCACTCCAGCCTGGGTGACAGAGAGAGACTCCATTTCAAGAAAAAAAAAAAAAAAAAAAAAAAAAAAAGCACCTTCATAAGAACAAAAAATTAAGTGAGCAATTACAATACCTGGTTTTAAAATCATATTGAGAGAAGCACTAAAGAGAGTGGGAAAGACAGTTTCGAATTGCCTACACCACACCTCCCTCATCCCCCTGCAGCGGCCATGTGGCATGGATAGAGAATCTTTGTGTTTGGGAGAGGGAGAGTGCAGTGATTGTAGGACTTTGCATTGGAACTCAGTGTTGCTGTTACAGCAGAAAGTAACATGGGACAGAACTCAAGTCGGTGCACATGGAGGGAGCATTTATACAAGCCCTAGCCAGAGGTGAATTGTCCATTCCAGTGGTCAGAAGCTGAGTTCCATCAAGCCTTGCCACCATGGGCTAAAGTTTCTTGGGGTTCTAAATCAACTTGAAATGCAGTCTAGGCCATAAGGAGTGCAATTCCTGGGCAAGCCTTGGTGCTGTGCTGGTCTCAGAGCCAGTAGACTTGGGGTGAACGTGACCTAGTGAGACACCAGCTGGGGAAGCCAAGTGAGTGATTGTGTCAGTCCTCCCCTAGTCCCAGGCAGCACAGCTCACACCTCTGGGAGAGACTCCATCCTTCTGCTTAAGGAGAGGAGAAGGAAGAGTAAAGAAAACTTTATCTTGGCCGGGCGCGGTGGCTCATGCCTGTAATCCTAGCACTTTGGGAGGCCAAGGCGGGCAGATTGCCTGAGCTCAGGAGTTCGAAACCAGCAACATGGTGAAACCCCGCCTCTACTGAAATACAAAAAAAATTAGCTGGGCATGGCGGTGTGCACCTGTAGTCCCAGCTACTCAGGAGGTTGAGGCAGGAGAATTGCTTGATCCCGGGAGGCAGAGGTTGTGGTGAGCTGAGATTGTGCCACTGCACTCCAGCCTGGGTGACAGAGTGAGACTCCATCTCAAAAAAAAAAAAAAGAAAAGAAAACTTTATCTCGTGACCTGGATACCAGCCCAGCCACAGTAGAATAGGGCACCAGGCAGAGTACTGAGGCCCCCATTTCGGACAATAATACCTAGGTGATATTTCTAGACACACTCTGGGCCAGAAGGGAACCCACTACCTTGAAAAGAAGGACCCAGTCATGGCAGGATTCATCACCTGCTGACTAAAGAGCCCTTGGTCGCTGAATAATCCACAGTGGTAGCTAGGCAGTACTCATTGCAGGATTTAGGTGAGACTCAGATATGTGCTGTGTCAGTTGTGACCCAGCACATTCCCTGATATGGTGGCTACAGGAAGAGACTTCTTCTGCTTGAGCAAAGTAGAGGGAAGATTAAAGGGGCCTTTGTCTTACAGCATGGGTACCAACTTGGCCACAGTGGGATAGAGTACCTAGCAGGCTCTTGGGATTCCCTGTTCCAGGCCCTGGCTCCTTGACAGCATTTCTGGACCTGCACTGGAGCAGAGGTGAGCCCACTGCTCTGAAGTGGGAGATCCAGGCCTGGCAGCATTCACCACAAGCTGACTGAAGAGCCCTTGGGTCTTGAGTAAATATCAGTTTTAGCCAGGCAGTACTAACCATGGGTCTGGGCCTATGGTGACCACAAGGAAAGACTCCTCTGCTTGAGGAAATGAGAGAGAGGGAAGAGTGGGAAAAACTTTGTCTTGTGGCTTGTGTGCCAGCTCAGCCACAGTAGAATACAGTAAGAGGTAGATTCCTAAGGTTCCTGACTCCAGGCTCCATCTCCTGGACAATATCTCTGGACCCACCTAGCACGAGAGAACTCAGTGACCTGAAGGGGAGGACACAACCCTAGCTGGACTTGCCATCTGTTGATTATAGATCCCTTAGACTATGAGTGAATATAGTTGGTAGCCAGGCAATGATTGCCAAAGGCCTTGGGTGAGACCTAGTATTGTGCTTGCTTTGGTCCGACTCAATGCAGTCGCAGCTGTGGTGGCCACAGGGGTGATTGTGCTACTCCTCTTCCAGCTACAGGCAGCTCAGTACAAGGAGAGAGTGAGACACTCTATTTGATTGGGAAAAAGTAAGGGAAGGGAACAAGAGTCTCTGCATGGTAATCCAGGGCATTCTCCTGGGTCTTACCCAAGACCACCAAGGCAGTGCTACTATGAGTCTGCAAGAGTCACAGTGTTACTAAACTTAGGGTGCCCCCTACCGCAGATATGGCTGCAGGGACCAAAGACAGATCACAACACCCAAGTCCTTTCAAATACCTGGAAAGCCTTCAAAAACAGGATGGGTACAAACAAGGCTGGACAGTGAAGCCTACAAAAATACCTAATTATTCAATGCCCAGACATTAATGAACATCCACAAACACCAAGACCATCAAGAAAACATGACCTCACCAAATAAATAAGGTACCAGTGACTAATCCTGGAGAGACAGAGATATGTTACCTTTCAGACAGATGTTCCAAAATACTGTTCTAAGGATGCTGAATGAAATCCAAGATAATACACAGAAGGAAATCAGAATCTTATCAGATGAATTGAACAGAGATTGAAATAATTAAAAATAATCAAGCAGAAATTCTTATGCTTAAAAATGCAATTGGCATCCTGAAGAATGCATCAGAGTCTCTTAACAGCAGAATTGATCAAAGCAGAAGAAACAATTAGTGAGTATGAAGACAGGCTATGTAAAAATACCCAGAGGAGACAAAAGAAACAAGAATAAAAAACAAAAATGCAAGCCCACAAGATCTAGAAAATAGCCCCCAAAAGGCAAATATAAGAGTTATTGGCCTCAGAGAGGAGGTAGAAAGAATATTGGGGTATAAAGTTTATTCAGAGGGATAATAACTTCCCAAACGTAAAGGAAGATATCAATATACAACTGCAAGAAGGTTATAGAACATTAAACAGATTTAACCCAAAGAAGACTAACTCAAGACATTGAAAAACACAGCTCTCAAAGGACAAGGACAAAGAAATGATCCCAAAAGCAGTAAGAGAAAAGAACCAAATAACATAATGGAACTCCAGTACCTCTGGCAGAAGACTTTTCTGTGAAAATCTTACAGGCCATAAGAGAGTGGCATAACATATTTAGAATGCTGAAGGAAAGTAACTTTTATCTTAGATTAGGATATCTAGCAAAAATGTCCATCAAACATGAAGGAGAAATAAAGACATTTCCAGACAAACAAAAGCTGAGGGATTTCATCAACTCCAGTTCTGTCCTAATAGATATGCTAAAGAGAGTTCTTCAATATGAAAGAAAAGGACATTAATGAACTATAAGAAATCATCTGAAGGTATGAAATTCACTGGCAATAGTAAGTACACAGAAAAACGCAGAATATTATAACGCTGTAATTATGGTGTACAAACTACTTATATTTTGAGTAGAAAGACTAAAAGATGAACCTATCAAAAATAATTATAATAATTTTTGAAGTCATAGTGCTATAAGATATGAATAAAAACAAAAACTTTAAAAGCAGTGGGATGAAATAAAAGTGTCAAGTTTTCATTAGTGTTCTCCTAGCTTGTTTGTTAGATTGTTTGTTGAATTATGAAATCTGTGGTAAGTTGTCATCACTTTAAAATAATGGGTTTTAAGATATTATTTGCAAGCCTCATGGTAACCACATTTCAAAAAACTTACAACAGATACACAAAAATAAAAAGCAGGAAATTAAAACATGCCACCAGAGTAAAGGAAGACAGGAAATAAGAAAAGAAAGAAGACCACAAAACAACCAGAAAACAAATAACAAAATGGCAGTAGTAAATCCTTACTTATACATAATAACATAGAATATAAATGGACTAAACTCTCCAATCAAAAGACAGAGTGGCTGAATGGATTTTTTAAAATGACCCAATAATCTGTTGCCTACAAGAAATACCCTTCATCTATGAAGACACATGGGCATATAGACTGAAAACAAAGGGAAGGAAAAAGATATTTCATTCTAATGGAAACCAGAAAAGTGCAGGACATTTCTACCAGGCAAAATAGATTTCAAGATAAAAACTATAAGAAGATACAAAGAAAGTCATTATCTAATGATAAAATGATGAGTTATAAATAAATAAAATGATGAGTTATAAATATGTATTCAGTCAACACTGAATCACCCAGACATGTAAAGCAAATATTATTAGAATTCAAGAGAGAGACAGACTCCAGTACAATAATTGGAGACTTCAACATCCAATGTTCAGCATTAGATCATCCAGATGGAAAATCAACAAAGAAACATCAGACTTAATCTGCATCATAGACCAAATGAACCAAATAGATATTTACAGAACATTTCATCCAGTGGCTGAAGAATACACATTCTTCTCCTCAGCACATGGATCATTCTCAAGGACAGACCATATGTTAGTCCACAAATCTTGAAACATTCAAAAAATTTGAAATAATATCAAGCATCTTCTCTGACTACAGTGGAATAAACTAGAAATCAATAAGAAGAGGAAATTTAGAAACTATACAAACACATAGAAGTTAAACAATATGCTCCTGAATGACCAGTAGGTCAATGAAGAAATTTAGAAGAAAATTTTAAAATGTCTTGAAACAAATGATAATGGAATCACAACATACTAAAATCTGTAGGATATGGCAAAGCAGTATGAAGAGGAAAGTTTATAGAAATAAGGGCCTACATCAAAAAAGTAGAAAAACTTCAAATAAACGACTTAAAGATGTATCTTAAAGAACTAGGAAAGCAAAAGCAAACCAAACCCAAAATTAGTACAAGAAAATAAATAATAAAGATCAGAGCAGAAATACATGAATTTGAAATGAAAAAGTAACACAAAACATCAGTGAAACAAAAAGTTGGTTTTGTTTTTTGAAAATATAAACAAAACTGACAAACCAATAGTCAAACTAACTAAGAAAAAAGAGAGAAGGCTCAAATAAATAAAATTAGAGATGAAAAAGGAGACATTACAAACAATACTGCAGAAATTCGAAGCATCATTACAGGCTACTGTGAGCAGCTATATTCCAATAAATTGGAAATCCTAGAATAAAGGGATAAATTCCAAGACACAGACAACTTACTGAGATTGAACCATGAAGAAATCCAAAACCTAAACAAACGAATAACAAGTAGTGAGATCAAAGTCATAATAAAAAGTCTCCCAGCAAAGAAAAGCCCAGGACCCAATGGCTTCATGGCTAATTTTTATCAAATATTTAAAGAACTAATACCAATCCTCCTCCAACTATTCTGAGAAATAGAGGAGGTGGGAATACTTCCAAACTCATTCTATTAACATGAGGTCAGTATTGCCCTGATACCAAAACCAGACAAAGGCACATCAATAAAAAGAAAAACACAGGCCAATATCCATGATGAACATTGATGTAAAAATTCTCAGCAAAATATTAGCAAAGCATTTGATAAAATTCAATATCCCTTCATGATAAAAACCTTCAAAAAGCTGGTTATAGATGGAACATAACTCAATACAATGAAGGCCATATACATCAGACTCAAATCTAGTATAATCCTGAATGGGGAATAACTGAAAGCCTTTCCTCTAAGATCTGGCACACCGCAAGGATGCCCACTGTCACCACTGTTACTCAACATAGTACTTGAAGTCATACCAGAGTCATTAGACAAGAGAAGAAAATAAAGGGCATCCAAATTGGAAAAGAAGAAATCAAATTATCCTTGTCAGAAGATGATATGATCTTATGTTTGGAAAAACCTAAAGACTCCAGAAAAAAAAAATTAGAATGGATAAACAAATTTAGTAAAGTTGCAGGATACAAAATCAACATACCAAATTCAGTAGTATTACTTTATTCCAATAGGAAACAATCTGAAAAAGCAATCACAAAAGTAATTCCAGTTACAATAGCTACAAATAAAATAAAATACGTAAGAATAAACTTAACCAAAAAAGGAAAGATCTTTACAATAAAACTGTAAAATATAATAATCAAAGTGTTTTCTTACTCAGTCCTGTAATGAGAATGTACTGTTCTCTTTCCTGAACTTTTGTGTCTACCTGTCTTTCTCCATCTTTCTTATTATAATTTATGTCCTCTTCCAAGTGGAGTAGATGGAGGGATATGGATCAGAGGAAGGGTGAAACAGTAAAGAGAGTAGTACATTTTTTATTTGATTGGTACTGTGGAAATGCCTCAGTAGTCTGAAGTTGGTAAGCGTTTAGAGTTGTCTCATTGTTTCAGGAAGTGCTTTTATGGATTCTTTAGCTCCCTTCCTTCATTTCCAGTCTCCAATTCCAGGGTTTTCTCAACACTATTTCCCCTGAAAAGGAAAAATTATTCTTTTTGTCAAGAGACAGTTATCACTTCTTGACATCTTAGGCATTTCGTGGTAATACTCAGCTTATTAATTAATGGGGTACATTAGTTTCTCTAAGAGACCCTTTAGACAGGACATAATAAAGCTCATGAGTGTTCTTTTGCATAAACTCCAAGAACACTCAAAACTCTTAGAAGTGCTGTGAGCAGCGCAATTATTACTAAAACAGAGTCCTCGATTTTGGTACCAAAGAACACTTCAGGCTGCTTCTTGTCTTTTATGGGTTTATGTCATGAGTCAGACCCATCAGATATTGTTCCCTTCTCCAACCTAAAATAACAACTTCATCCTGATACTGAAGCCAGGAACAGACATCAAAAGAAAAATAAAATTACAGGCCAATATTTCTGAAGAAAATAGATGAAAAATGTCCTCAACAAAATAATAGTGAACTGAATTCAATGGCACATCAAAAAGATTATACAACATGACCAAGTGGGATTTATCCTTGTGATACAAGACTAGTTTAGCATGCAGAAATCTATCAGTGTGATACACTACATTAACAGAATGAAAAAGAAACACAATTATCTGCATAGATGCAGAAAGGGCATTTAACGAACTTCAATATCCATTAGCGATGAAAGATCTAAAACAAATATGTATAGAAGAAACTTTTCTAAACACAATAATCAATAATCTCAATTTATAAAAAGCCCACAGCTAATAAACAGTCTAAATAAACTGAAAACTTTCTCTGTAAGATCTAGTAAAATGCAAAGATGCCCACCATCGTTGTTTCTATTAAACATAGCTCTAGAAGTACTAGGAGGAGGAATCAAATAAAAAGAAATAAAAGATGTACAAACTGGAAGGGAAAAAGTAAATTTGTCTTTGTTTACAGGTGACTTGATCCTACATGTAGAAAACCCTAAAGATGCCATGAAAAACTATTAAAACTAATAAACAAATTCAGTGAAGTAGCAGAATACAAAAGCAGGTAATGAGATTTTTTAATATGCCGCCAAAAGCATAGGCAACAAAAGCAAAAATAAACAAGTGGAAGTAGATCAAAATAAAAAGCTTCTGCACAGCAAATGAAACAATCAAGATAAAAAGCCCACCTACAGAAAGGGAGAAAGTATTTGCAAACCATACATTGGATAAAAGGTTAATATCTAAAATATATAAGAAACTGATACAACTCAATAGCACAAAAACAAACAACCTAGTTTAAAAATGGGCAAAAGACTCAATAGACAGTTTTCCAAAGAAGACATACGGGTGGCCAATAGGTTTATGAAAAGGTGCTCAACATCACTATCATCAGAGAAATGCAAATCACAACCAAAATGAGATATTACCTACCACCTGTTAGGATAGAGTGCTATTATCAAAAAGACAAAAGATAAGTGTTGGTGAGGATGTGAAGAAAAGGGAACTCTTGTACATTGTTGATGAGAATGTAAATTAGTAGAGACATTATGGAAAAAAGTATGGAAGTTCCCTTCAAAAATAAAACTAGAACTACCATACGATCGAATGATTCCTCTTCAGAGAATATATTCAGTGGAAATGAAATCAGTATCTTGAAGAGATAGCTGCACTAGTATGTTCAAGGAAGCATTATTCACAATAGCCAAGATGTGGAAACTACTTAAGTATCTGTCAACAGATGAATGAATAAAGAAATCGTTATATACATATATGTATATATCCATTATATATGGATATATTTATATAATCCATATGGACATGTCCATAGATAGATAGATAGATATATAGATAGATAGATAGATAGATATTATTCAACCTTAAAAAATTAGGAAATCCTCACGAGCCTGTAGTTCCAGCTACATGGGAGGCTGAGGCAGGGGAATTGCTTGAACCAGGCAAGCAGAGGTTGCAGTGGGCCTAGATGGCGCCACTACACTCCAGCCTGGCAATAGAGCGAGACTCCGTCTAAAAAAAAAAAAAAAAAAAAAAAAAAATCCTGTCATTTGTAATAACATGCATAACCCTGAGGACATTATGCTAAGTGAAAGAAGCCAGACGCAGAAAGAAAATACATCATTATCTCACTTACATTTGGAATCTGAAATGTTGAAACCCTAGAAAAATTGTAATCATAGGGCACAAAACTATTTTTAATCCATTTACTCAGAACTATATTTTTATTTTCTTATAAAAGTTATTGATCTGTTTCATTTTGGCTTTAAGTATAATTTTTTTTTTTTTTTTGTGAGATGGCGTCTCACTCTGTTGCCCAGGCTGGAGTGCAGTGGCTCACTGCAACCTCTGCCTTCTGAGTTCAAGCGATTCCCCTGCCTCAGCTCCTGAGAGCAGGGACTACAGGTGTGTGCCACCACCTCTAGCTAATTTTTGCATTTTTAGTACAGATGGGATTTCACCATGTTGGCCAGGCTGGTCTGGAACTCTTGACCTCAGGTTATCCACCCACCTTGGCCTCCCAAAGTGCTGGGATTACAGGCGTGGGCCACTGCGCCCAACCTAAGTACAAATTTTTAACAACCTGACACTAAATAGTTTCTTTTCAACTCTCAAAATTAAATGCAAAATTTTGATCTTGCACAGTGAAATAGCAAATGGTTCATGGCAGATTTCACAACCTAAACACGAAAATCAAGTCTATACAAAATCTTACACATTACAGAAGTGTAATGAGTAAGAATTCTCATTGCAGTGGGAAGGAAAATACAAAGTTTACAAAATTAAAAGCTTGAATTGGGTACCAGCAGACACGCACACACACTTACAGTGTTAGACTGAGCTGAGAGGAGACAAACTCAAATATATTCTTTGGAAAATCCCCATACAGTATCATCTAGGTGTTGGTGTTGACATCATATTGTTTAACCCACTTTAGTTTATCCTGGCAGAATTCAAGATCAAAAGAAAATCAGCAGAAGGTGCAAACAGTTTCTGTTTCTGAAATGTTTTTCTATACATGTTAGAGAGAAAACATGTAGAAGATGGGTCTAATAAACCCAGCCTTCCATGAGGAAATGTTACATAGAATTTGGAAGTGAAGTTCAGGAATCGTAACGGTCTATATTGTGAGTACAATAAAGAATTGACTTTTAAATAATGTTATAGATTACGTTCAAATGCAATGATGATCATAAAGTAATTTAGGAAGAACAAAGTAGTAAGAACTGGAGTTTTTTCTTCAGAGTTCATAATAAATAACAATTGTAATGTATGATCTTTACCAGGCTCTTTTTTTATACTTGACACTTATATAATAGCAGTCTTTTTAATCTATTTATAAAAATAACTATATTGTAAATATTATATATATATATATATATATATATATATATATGGAAAATGCAATCATCCCCCAACCAAAAAGTATCTTGAACTTAACAACCATTAAGTTTGGGGTTATGTTCTTCCAGCCAGTCACACACACACACACACACACACACACACACACACACACACACACACACACGGACACTCACAGTTTATGCAAAGTGGTATCTTATTGCTTTGTGGCCTTCCTCTCCCCCACCACCCTTTAATAGTGTAATCATTTCACAATGTCATTAAGCATCCTTCTCTAAGTTTGAGTTTTAATGGTGTATATTATTACATCAGTTTTCAAATTACCTTTGATTATTAATATTTTTCCAACTTTTATCATTTTAAATACCACAAACATAAACTTCCTCTTTGCACACAAATGTGATAATTTTCTCAGAGTAAGTTATTAATACTCACAGAGTCTGTACACTCTATAAGTTTTGAATATTTCTTTATTTCAAGTACATTTGTACCAATGTAATCTCTTATTAGTTTCATCCAAGAGGGTCCATTTTCCAATAACTGGACCTCTGGGAGTAATAATATTTGTTTAATCTTCACCAGTTTCATAGTTAGCATGTTGTATTTCGTTATTTCTTAATAGGACTTCATTTGACTACTAGAGTTTTCTCACAGCTTATAGATGATTATTGGTCATTTAATAACTCACAATAGTCCATGAAATTTGTTGAATTTTGTATTGGTATGTCCAGGGAATTGGGCTATTTAATCAGTTGTACTGTATATGGAAGCATTAAGTGTATCTCATTAGAGAGACATTTTGTGATCCACAAGGATTGGGGTATTTTTTTCTTGGACTAAAAGTTTTTGACTTATCATTGTAGAAAAGCTGTACTTATAACCTACATTCTTTTTATCTAAATATGATATAGAAATTATTGAGACAATATGTATATTATGGAAAACAAAATATAGATATGAATATACGCACTCACACACATATGCAATGCCACACACACACCTACAAACACACACATATATAGTTATAGATATGTATAACACATGTACAGTAAGTCTGCACTTAACATTGTCAGTAGGTTGTTGAAAACTGCGATTTGAAGCAAGACAATGTATAACAAAACTAACTTGTTTATTTCTCATCAACATTATCAGGAAACAATGTTGAACAAAACGATGTTGAGGACCTGCTGTATGTCATTTCACTTAAAGTTGCAGTTTCCAAGAACCTATTGATGATGTTAAGTGAGGACTTACTGTATATACATATACATACACAATATTATACAGGAACCCTTAGTAGTGATGGAAGCTAAAGTCTTGAGGCCTAGGCTTTTCAAGATAAGAAATAGGGAAGAAGGATGAGTATTAAACTCCTCTCAGTGATTAGGAATCCAAAGGACTGAATAACACCATGAAATGAGGCCAGTCCTCTATCTGAACACAGGGCTGATGATGCCTACCCCCAAAACTAGTTGTTTGCTTTTGGCAGGGAAGAAAATATAAAACTATAATGGGAAAATTGACAGATATAACTATCTCAAAATTAAATCTTCTGTCAAAAAAGCCATAAAAATTTAAAAGACAATGATAGCCTTGGGAAAGTTATTTGAACAAATATAGTATCAGAACTCAGAATATATGGCCTACAAATATACTGAAAGTTTAAACCACACAAACAATCAGGGTCTCTAGAAGTTTTTGGTTTTTGGTTTTGTTTTGTTTTTTGTTGTTTTTGTTCTCCTTGCTTTTTCTAAACATTTTATCTTCATCCTCCTTCAAAACTCCAGATCTTCTGAAATTCATGCCGTGAGTCTTCATTGATACTTCTTTTAATACTTTCATCTAACAGCCAGATAGGTCACTTCTCATTTACCGTTGTGTTCAGCACCTAGCTTACTCTCTTCTACCACTTCACATGTAATTATACTTGGATGATTCGACATCCACAAAAATAATCTCTCCCTTATTTAGTCTTCACAGTTCCTGAACATACTGCTGCAATTATCATTTCTTCCATCATCCTCAACCACTGACTCCTATGCCCTTATTGATACTAATAATTGTGTAACTCCAAAATTTCTGCTGCAATCATTTTACACTCTGATGAAGATTTCCTATATTCAGTTTCTCTATATTCTATTTCCTATATTCAGTCTAGAATTTTATCTCCTAAAATTACTCAACTTCACTGACACCTCCAATGATTTGTTCTATAATTTATTATTATTATTACATATGAATGCTTTCACATGCTTCCTTCAATATCTAACTTGGATTTTGTGTTCCATAATTTTAGTTACTCATTTCATTTCCATTGCTCTTCCCTCCCTCCATTGTACATAACTGGTCAAAGTTCAATCCTGGCTATAACTAGATAGCTTTGTACTCAACAGTTTTTTCCTAAGCAGATGAATGCAGAATGGAGAATACTGCACATTATTGCAGATACACTGCCCTTTAAATTAATGACTATTTATGCTTAAAAGGCGCTATCTGCTGGACAGAATTTCCACACTTCTCTGATATATTTACATTTCCACTGTTCCAGAAGATGATTTCACATAGTGTTTTTTTCCTCCAAAGTCTGTGTGTGTGTGTGTGTGTGTGTCTTTCCTCTAAAATTTTATTGAAAAAAATTTATAGAAAAAAGTCAGTAATTTCCTGATGTCTCACAAACAATTTCATCAAATCATCTGCATCTGCATGCATATTCACTGCCTCTTCTCATGTTGTAAATGAAATAAATTTCTTGCATCAAAGCCCAGTTCCTCTGGATCCTGCCCTCTCTCTGCATCTCAAAGACTTAATTTCTGCGTTATCACATTCCTTCTCTCTGATATCATCAATTTATCTCACTCTACTGGATCACTCCCATCAGCATGCAAATGTGTTCATCTCAAAAACATTTCTTAATTTGTTAGAAATTTAAAACAACTTTAGTTTGGTTGATGGGAAAATAAAATAAAATGTTTATATATACACATATATATGTATACACATATATATGCTCGTGTTTGTCTGCACATTTAAAATCTACATTTGTGCAAGAAAATTCTGGGAGTTACATAGCATATTTTAAATAATAGTTATTCTCAAGAATCAAAGGAGAATTTTACTGAAGTCAGAGTTTTAAACTTTTTTTCTATATACCTTTGTATTGTTTTCAGAAGTGTAATTTTGCAAACCTAATCTGGCAGCATTGTAAGTAATAGTTTGAAGTGGAAAGAATATTTTAGTTACATATTCAAATTATTATTATTTTAATAATCATCCAGGCTTCAGAAGGAGCTAAAAGGACATGAATAATTATTAAGCACCCACTCCCTACTGTACTAATCTTTTACTTATAGCATCTTATTTATTCACTTAATTTTTACGTGTGGGAATTAATTTGGTGCCTTTGACATAAAGAATATCATTCAGTTCTCCTGTCTTGCTTGTGGAAAGTAATGATGAGCTCTGTGTTTAAGATGTTTTCTCTTCTAAGAATGTTTTCCCCTTCTCCTCGATTTAGGGTTAATCTTTGTTGAAAATAAACAATTGGAGTTTCCTTCCAATTATTTTACAGCAGGATCCAGCAATGAAAAATGAGAAATATATTTTAAGGACTCCATATGTATTTGTTGAAGTAATGAATAGATGAATCTTGTTCAGTTCATTTTATGCTTATATAAGAAAATAAATGCAGAATTAATAGTGAGTCCCCTGATTATAATTTGCCAGATATTTATCAGGCCTTCCATGAAATAAAGGCTGCATGCAATTACACAAACCTCAAATTTATTATATTCTCATTCCTTCAAAAATATTATTTCTCAAAATTACTAGTTTCCCAATTATAGCCATAGTTTTATCTGTGTGGTCTTCTCTGTGATTAGGCAATTCATTATTATTCTATTAATTAGCACAGTGGTTTTCAACCTTGGCTGCACATTAGAATCACTTGGGGAGTTCTTAAAAATCCCATGCCCGAGAAGCTGAACTTCGAACCAATTACCTCAGAATCTCTAGAGGTGCGACCCAGGCATCAGTTCTTTTTAAAGCTCCCCAGGTGATTTCAATGTGCAGCCAAGTTTGAGAATCACTAATTTAATGCAAGTCATACGATTTGCCCCCATAACAAGAGATGTGAATTTTCTCATCAAACCTACTATACTTCTGAAAACTGGCATGAAAAGTAAGCAGAAATATCAATGTCTTTTTTAAAAAAATATTTTAAGTATAGAACAGAAATGAAACAGAAGTCTCACCTATTGAAACATAATCTTGGATCCTCATTTAGGCAAACAGCTTGAGAGGGTGGTGGTAACATTTGTTTAGTCAGGAAAGGTTGGCATCTCATAAGCAGCTTCAGCTAAAGTCGGGATTTGCCCAGGGCAATAGTAAAGTTAATGAAGACAGAGAAGTGCTAAATCACAAGCCCAGTGATTTGTGTATTGATAGACTTTACAAGACTGTGAGAGTTATATTTTGAGTCTGATCCTCATAAGCTTTCTATAATCAATTATAGCCTAAAATAATCATTTCTGCTTATTAAATCTGGACTTGTGAATGCAAATACATGTATGTGAATACAGATTAGAACTTGGAGATAAATGGAAACTAATGATTCCTTTATATTTGATTTCTCCTTCCAGCAAAAAGAGTAACTCAATGGCATGTTTAATTTTCCTTCATTAATAGGACATTATACTTTTAGATGTTCCTTTAATATCTATGACTCAGGATGTTGTATGTCATTATTCTACACAAGCATAAAGTTCTTAGTAAATTTTGCATGATTTCCTGGGGCATAAGAATAAACTAAGAATAAATTGTTCAGAGTTATGTTTTTTATGTGGCTTCTAATTCATACTGTTTCAGAAGTCACTGATAAAATTATACTCATAACTCAAATTGTGTACTTAATTTGTTAAGTGTATCTATTTTATTCAACACATATTTTAGGTCATAAACCATATTTCAATATTATGGTCATGGTGTGGAGTTTTGAAATGCCTAAGAGAAATACACCATTGGCTCTAAAGGGACTTAAAATAACCAGCATAGTATGTACATGAGGGCATGGAAATATATATAAAAAATAAAATTATACTCACATATAGGAAAATGAATATTAGTTAAAATTGAATTCAATCAGTTTATGGGCAGGCCAGGCCTTGCTTTTGGCTTTGGGCTTACTCTTATCAACAAGATACAATGATCAATGTCTTTATACAGTTTACTGACTTGGGTATGTGTATGTGTGGGTACTTAGAAGAACACAAATGTCATATAAGTATATTCATTGAAATTTGATCATAGTGGAAATGCATGCATATTTTCCAAAGGGAACCAACCTATGCTAGGGCCTGGGAAAACTAAGACGAAATGAAACTACTTGTACAATATTTGTGGCAGAGATCCGGATGAGGGAAGAAATTGGAGTGAAATATATGTTTCTACTAGAGAATGACAGGTATATTGCCTTTAGTACGTGAAATGATATCCAAATAAAGATTAGTAAACAGAAGGCAGGATGACCAAGGTGAGGCTGAAGAGGAAGACAGGAGAGTGGTAAAGCTAAGCCAAAGGAGATTAAGCATTGCATCAGGGTTGGGCCACATGACAGCCCTACACAGTTATGCTTTCAGTGACAAAACCTCGGTTCCTGAGGTGGCTAATGGAAGAGAGAAGCTCCCAGTACCTTCAGGCTCCACCATGCCATCTCTTTACAGGAAACAACTCTTGGTTCACCAGAAGCACCCTTTCTCTTCCTGTGTACTATGGGTTAGCATGTCTGTTGGAGAGCGATCAGGCAGCATCAAGTGATCAGGACATGCCTGCTCTGGGGCCCAGGGGCTGACAGGTAAGGAAAAGTCCCCTCTACACCAAATAAGCTAAATTAATATGGGCTTTATTTCCTGGGAGACATTCCCGCTGCTCTGAATTTGAGCCGCAGGAACTTTCCTTATTCCAAAACACATGGATCTCCTTTTATCATCAAAGTTTTCAACTACCCCAAGAACAGCAAAATTGCTTAGCTGACTCCCTTTCAATGCTCAAGGGAGAAAATCAAGGCAGGCCCTTGATCATCATTACTTTCAGGATAGTTTTAACTAAGACCCTTTTTCAAAAGGTGCCAAATTTTGAAAAGCCTTGTAAGATTTTGGAGACTGGAGTTTATTCTATAGTCTCAAAAAGTAGACTTTGAAGAATTTTAAACACAAGCATAACATGATTGATTTTGCATTGCAACAAAATATAATTGTAGCTACATTATAAAGTGCTAATTAGAGGCCCTAATTCAAGATACTATATAGGGAATACTGCTGTCTCCTTTCCTCCTTCAAATGCATAGAAATAACAGAAAAGTTATTTATTTTACAATCCATAACCAAGGTTGAATGTGAAAAGGAAATCTTGAAAAATGGAAAATAGAGAAGAATGTTTCACAATACTAGGCTAGATTAGCCTGAATAAATTTCTGCTGTAAAATATCTAGATATTTTGAATAAAATATGTTTACAATAAAGAAGGAATCCCCACAGAACAAAATGCAAGGGAAGTGAGTGACAGGCACAGTGGTAAATGGATACAGGATGTTTGATTGTCCTAAAATAATGTGCTGTCTTCATTAATCAAAAAGACTTGGGTGTAATGAGTATATGGGAATAAAAGTCAAAGTAAAGGCATGCATGAAACCCCATGAATAAGATTTCCAAGAAAATACTATATCTTAAATGGAATGTTAGGGGGAAATAAGCAAAGTGAAATAAAAACAAAGTTTATATTTATTAACATGGACATTGAGCGAAAAAAACATGCATTAATGTTTGAACCACATACTTGCTTTGATGAAGCTTCTGATATTTATACTACTTGCATTGTCCAGATACCCTAAAGCTAAAAATGTAAAACAGAAACTGGTACAGGACTGTTAATGACCCTGGGTGCACCTAAGAGTAGCAAATACAAAAATCCTCAGAAAAACATAACTTCAACCAAAACCTCAAAGGGATCTGCCTGTTAAATCCCTGCTGAACAGAAGTTCACAATCTAAAATTAGAAAAACAATAAGAATCCTTCTTTACTGGAAAATGTCAACAAGATCAGCAAGTAGCAGAATTAGAGCCCTAAGTCATTCAGTTAATAGAATTATTGATTAGAGATAATAATCCGATTGTTTCACATGATTGTATAAAGCACAAAGGGTAAGAATCTAAGAAAACCCCATAAATCAAAATGGATTTTTAAAGGTGAAATTTTAAAGCAATAATAGTAGAGGTGCCAAATTAGCAGAAAAAAAATATTGCAGGTATCTTAAGATTGAAAAAATTCCTTGCTTGCAGAATAGGCTAAGTAAATATAATAAATGTTTAAAAATAACAACTAAGCCTGAAACCTATATCTTACATAATTTCAGAAAAAAACAAGAATAAAGAGAGAATTCCTAAGAACTTCTAGAGAAGAAAACAGGTAGATTATCTCCATAAAGGAGTACATGACAAACAAGGAGTAAAATAACTTATTAATACAGGATATTAAAATAACATGCACCAAAGTTTTCAAAAGTCTGAAGAAAAAAACTTTTATGAGAATCTTATACGTACGTAAACTATCACCAAGCAAGAAAGAGAATCACAAATAATTGGAGTTATGCAAGATCTCAAAAAGTTTCTTACGAATAGATCTGTTCTGAAATATTTATTGAAGAATTTACTCCAAGAAGAAGAAAAACAAAAGAAGGTAAATGTGTGATGTTATATTCAATAATAAGGAAAGAAGTAAGAAATGCTTACTGTTAAATTGTAAAGGTTGTAATTTTAAATGTATGAATTAGAAAAAAAGTAAGATTGGACATACAATAAGCTTGCAACACAAGAAGCTCAAAATTATGTTAATGCAAAACTTAATTAAAAAGCATATAAAAATTAAAAGGTAGGGTTGATCACTAAAATTAAAACTAAAAGTGAGGCCGGGCACGGTGGCTCACGCTTGTAATCCCAGCACTTTGGGAGGCCGAGGCCGGCGGATCACGAGGTCAGGAGATCGAGACCACGGTGAAACCCCATCTCTACTAAAAATACAAAAAAATTAGCCGGGCGTGGTGGCGGGCGCCTGTAGTCCCAGCTACTCGGAGAGGCTGAGGCAGGAGAATGGCGTGAACCCGGGAGGCGGAGCTTGCAGTGAGCTGAGATTGCGCCACTGCACTCCAGCCTGGGCGACAGAGCGAGACTCCGTCTCAAAAAAAAAAAAAAAAAAAAGAAAACTAAAAGTGATTGTTAAAATTATGGTTAAGCAAATAGAGGGGAAACCCCACAAGAATGTATTTGTGTTTACTTCCTGGTTTTTTTCACAGATAGAAAAACAATCCTATATCAGTATATGCTTAATAATATGGAATCAAAACATATAAGAGCTGAATAAACGAATGAATGAAATGGTCAATTACACAATCACACTGGAGAACTTTAACATCTTTTTCTCAGAAATCTATATGATGAATACATAAAAATTAGTAAGAATGTAGAATATTTGTATAACACAATTAATGAGTTGATCTCATCAATTTATGTGTAGGATCCTGCAATCAACAAGTAGAGAATGTACATCCTTTTCTAGCATGACTATGGGCTAAGCCCCAGTTTCTACAGCAGATTCTATAATTCAGGAGCAGGTGCCAAGGAAGTGATTAGTTGACCTTAGCGAGGGTTTGAATATTGCCAAACAGATATCACGTAAACAATAAGTCAAATAATTTTTAGATATTGAAAATAGTAACTGATGTTTCTGAAGCAGAATCTAAGTCAGGTATGATAAAATAGAATAATTGCTCATATTCACAACGAGGAAAGAGAAATAAGGCAGGGAAATTTACTATACCAGCTTATATAGGTGAACACATCTTCCCACCCTCCTACCACTGGATTGTTAATTTTATGCCTGGTATGTTCCAGAAACCTGAAGAACAGATGTACCAGAGTAACAGTCAAGGAGTCAGAAAATCTGTATGCAAGATCCTGATCAATGAAGCTTTTGCTTAAACTTGTAAAAGAGTTCTTTGTATCATCTAATGGTTAGAAGTTTGGACTTGATATCTAAGTTTCACTCTCATACCTAAGATTCCATTATTCTCTTCTCATTATTTCGTCATACACATACATATATGTTTGTGCAAAACCAAATACATATGTTTATATATGTGTGTATATATATATAATGTTTTACATATGTGTGTGAGTATATATATACACATATATATATGTAAAAACATTCCCCAACAGCATTCTGCAGACACAACTTGCTATATAGTAGTATAGTTACCTATTTATTCCCTGGTATTCTTCACTAATGTATGCCCCCTCAGAAGCCAGACATAACATCTTTTTAAGCAATATATTTTTAGTAACTATCATTGTGTCTATCACACCAAAGCAGTTCAACAAATTATTATTGAATAACTAGATTATTAAATAAGTCAAGATTGCAGTTCTTAAATGTGTTGCAGGAAATGAGTGCTATCACTGGGACCCTTTCAAGGTTTACAAGATCAAAAATATTTTCATAATAATGTTAAAATATTTTTTATTCTTTTCACTCCAAGTTTCTCACAAGTATACAGTGTTTTCCAGAGGCTATATGGTGTATGTTATCTCAGTAAGATTGAATACAGAAGCAGGTATGAATCCAGTGGTTTTCTATGAAGCTAGATACTGAGGATATTTCTACAAATATAAAGTAGTGCTTATTCTTCTCACTATTTTTTGCTTTGGAAAATGGTTATTATTCATACAGTATAATATTTTAACATGCAAGAGACTTATTTGAATTTTAGAATATATTAATTTACTATTTTAAAAATGTCAGTTCTAATTTTAATATGGTAAAAATCAATAAATATTACTCACATTAACAAAAAACCTTTGAATTCCTCAGTAATTTGTAAGAGTCTAAAGATGTCTGAGACCAAAACTCTTAAGAACATTTGATTTACTAAGTACTTCATTTTCCAGGCCATGTTTAAAGAAGACATATAAACTTATTGTTTTTTCTCATGGAGGCCAACATTCAGTTGCAAAATATACGACACAACCAAATCAGTTCAAGTCACTTAATTTTGAAATTTAGATTGTGTTAATTATCAATTTTTGGCACATTAACTTAAAACGCTGTGATCTGAGTGAGTGGTGAAGACTATCAAACTAGAGGAAGACACTTCAAAAATATCTGCTACCTATAATATTGTTAATTGTCTCTCTTTAGTAATAAAGTGTTCATCAAACTCACTGCAGTTTCACAAAGTGCAGAAAAATGGCAAAGGATAGAGTTACAAAAGTTTTTTAAGCTGTAGGTTTTACTAAAGTGTGTGAAAGGCAAAGTCAGCCACAATCAGTTATGTGATCATGTTTATTGTGGTATATAATTATAGTCTTTTGTTGGACAATAGCTTATTTTACTTCTAAAGTAGTTTAGAGGTGAACCACCAATTTATTGGTATCCTATATTGAGTGTAAGTATACTAATTCCTAGAGCCCTTTGGACAATGTGAATGGAATAACCTGTCCCATTTCTTGCTTCATCCTAATTTAGAATCCTTTAGGTTTCAAGATGTTTCCTCCATATCTTATATTCATGAAGGTAATAACAACAGTGATGCTGAAATGCGGAGAGCAAAGGCACTTATTGCTTGGCTTCTCCTTCAAAAGGCTTTCACTTGCCAGGCGCGGTGGCTCATGCCTGTAATCCCAACACTTTGGGAGGCTGAGGCCAGTGGATCACCTGAGGTCGGGAGTTCGAGACCAGCCTGACCAACATGGAGAAACCCCATCTCTACTAAAAATATAAAATAAGCCGGGTGTGGTGGCACATGCCTGTAATCCCAGCTACTCTGGAGGCTGAGCCAGGAGAATCACTTGAACCCAGGAGGCAGAGGTTGTGGTGAGCCGAGATCGTGCTATTGCAGTCCAGCCTGGACAACATGAGCGAAAATCCGCCTCAAAACAAAACAAACATTTTTTTAAAAAGGCTTTCACTTAAGTTATGATATCTCTTTAAATTTAATTTGGGAAAAGGAGGGTGATGGTAATATTAGAGAAAGGCAGAGAACAGGGAAAAATTTCAGGCATGTAGAGATCACCAGGCATGAAGGAATAGAGTGGAAATCATAAAGCTAAAA
This sequence comes from Symphalangus syndactylus, assembly GCF_028878055.3. NCBI lineage: Eukaryota > Metazoa > Chordata > Mammalia > Primates > Hylobatidae > Symphalangus > Symphalangus syndactylus. The sequence continues at coordinate 40,976,905 of NC_072447.2, read as the reverse complement.
AGGAAAGTCACAGAGCTAGCAGGAAAGAGGTAAACTCGCCTAAGATAAGAACCTAGGACTAGTTCTGTTACTTCAATTTAAACGCTCTAATTTGTTTTTAAGTATGTTTGTAATATACAGACTCATTTACCTTCCTATTTCTTTTATCTTCAACGTCTCCTCTATCTTTAAATTTATTACTAGAGACCCAGAATATTCTTATTATTGAGTTTTACTCCTTACCATCATCATTTGCGTCAGCACTGACATTGAACACTATGTATGTGGAAATGCTCTGAGCTCCCTGTAGGAGATTTATCATATTTAATACCAGCTGAAATACTTTATATTTATAAACCTGGATACATGGCATAGTATGGAGTGAAAATCTCCAGGGATAAATCTCGCCATCCATGTAAATTCATAACATTTTAGAGCTGGAAGAGTATTTAGTGATGATCTGATTCAACAGCGTCATTTTGCAGATGACTAAGCTCGTGCCTACGGAGGCTAAGAAGAGCCTGATCACCTTCTTGAGGGAATAATTTAGCATCCTGAAAGAAAAAAAAAAGACCTTTCTAAATCATCTATGAAAGAGTTAAACATGAATCCAATTACTTGCAGATGTATTTACGATTAGGTGGGGCAGCTAGAACTCTGTCCTCTAACTCCCATCTTGCTAGTCCTTGAAATAGTTGCGCTGTGGTATCTTCAATCTTATCAAAAGAAAAGGTAAAGGACAATCAGTATTAATTGATACCAGGCACTGAAAGTAAACCAAACAACGATGAAATGTGTTTATTGTCAGACACAGCTTACTGGCTTAGTTGTCTCATCCAATAACCTTTGGGAAGAATATGTGTGAGGAGCTGATGAATTTACTTTACTATTCACTATGTATTTTGTGAAAAAACTCTTCTGGATGCATATGAATTTTGTGGATTATATTATGTGACAAAAATATTCATTTCCAACTGTCATAAATTACTTTATGCTCTTTTCAGAATTCCAGGTATACAAAACTCCCCCAAAATTGCACAACATTATCAATTTTCCAAGGTCACTTGATTTTTTAAAACGGAGATACATGATGCAACATAGTATAATTTCTCTCCCCAACCTACTCTTCTATATTGTTACTCTATTATGATTGTAGTATAACTTATAGTATATGTTTATACTGTATCAAAAGAGAGGATACTTTCTTTCAGGGAAAAATCTCATTTGCATTTTCAAGGATAATGATTTTCCATATACGCGAACCTAAATATAAATATTTATTTAACACTAAAGAAAATAAATGTGCACATGTATCTTCTGATCTATATTCCCTTCAAATTTTCTCTTAAACCATACGATTTTAGCCAGTACTCGAGAACAAACATGACATATTTAGTAATGCCATTTCAAATATCCAAAAGGATGGAGAATATGTGTGAGGAGCTGATGAATAATTATCAATGGTGATTATGATGATTAAGAATAAATAATAGGTCCTGGATATTTTGGAGTTCTCATCCCCTCCCATTTGTGTAACAGATGACAAATACAACATACAGCTGCACTGCAATTAAATGCCTTTTTCTTTTGTAGAATCACAACCCTTTTTGATACTGTTTAATATGCTAGGTCTATAAGGCAACTACAGAGACAACTGATTCAATCTGTGACATTAATAATTTAATCAAAGTTATAGAAAAGGATCCTGGTCTAAATAATATACAAAATCATGGAAAATATCCATGACATGTAGGTATTCTCAAAATAACAAAAACATAATCAAAATTTCTTTATGTACATTTTACAAAGGAGAAAAATGTTTGCTGTTAGCAATGAACAGGAAGAAAACTCCTTTTCCATGTAAGGTATTTATAAAAAGGCAGAAATGCCAATTTTTAGCACCCATGCCCTCTTGGAATTGGTTCTGTCAACACCCCTGCAGGTGGCACAAGAAAAACAGATTGAGAAGTATGTTGATAAAAGGGAACCATCCCCAAATCCCATTTTGGCTGCCCTCTTCAGCATCATTTTAAGTCTCTGGATCATGTTCATAATCATCTTTTTTATTTTGAAAATAATTTTTCTGCATCCTGCCACAAAAATTAAAGTTCTATTTTGCAACAATAGTATCTATCAAATATCAAAATCTTGCCATGTGTTTAGCAAAGTTGAAAGGCTCCTGTTAGTTCAAGATGTCAACTGCAGATTAGCTGATTCACAAGGGAGGTAATGATTACTGTACATCTATTGTTTTTATTTCTGCCCTAAACTGACTATTGGCATGTATAGCAACAAACCATTCAATACTAATCCTGCTTTCTTCCTGAAGACTCTTGAAACAATATTTTCCACCAAATTCATTTATTTTTTATCTATTATTTTTCTAATATACCTGTCTCTTAATCTTACTATGGATTGAGATGATGAATTCACGAATTTTGTCTTGCTTACTTTTAAATCCTCAGTACTTATCACATGGCAAATGGTGGACTCTATGAATGTCTGTTGAGTAATGATAATAATGAATGAATAAAATATTATCTTAATACCGCTAACTTATTTATATTACTATGAATAATAATAACAGCAACAACACTTTTAGTACATTTTCCAATGTTGTTATTAGTAGTTAATAAAAGCACCATGCTTAGTATCTGCCCAGTTCAAATACTGAAATATAAATGCACAATGAAGTCAATTACTTCGAAAATCCTTACCACCCACCAAATTTAATTTCTCTCTGACTCAATATTGGTTGTGAAACAAAACCTGCATAAGCCATGACAGACAATTCAGGCACCATAATTAAAACTGACCTTCTCTGTCAGTTGTCTATTATGTGATTCTTTTCGTAAAAAAAAAAAGAAAAAAAAAGTCACCAAAGCTTTTGTTTATTATATTGACTGAAATGTCAAGGTCTCTGATGATTATGACTTGCAGACAATAGCTTTATGAGAAAAATGTATACTTACATTTTTACATTGGAAAGACTTTGGCTACAAGTAACAGACCACTAAACACAAATCTTTTAAACAAATGGGGACTGTTTTGGTAATGGGAAGTCCAGAGGTAGGGAGGACTTTGGGGTTGATCCAGTTTAGGAACTCTGTCTCCTTTTTCTGTAGTTTCTTTTACAAATAAAAATAATTACTATATAAAAAGTGTTTTTATTTTAAGCTATGAAGTATTGTAACTTTATTGCAATTTATTTTGCTCTCTGCCTTTCAGACATTAAATACACATGGTTATAACAGTAAGTCAAGATTTTCAATGGGAAACAAAACAGCAACAAAAGTAACGATACAATTGTAGTAATAGGACAAATGACAATGACATTTAGGATTAAAGATTTAGCACTTATCAATGGGAATTCTATGATCGGCCAGTTGTTTGTAAGACTATCTGGTGTGGGTGAAGACAGATAGGGAAGAGGGATAATTATCTTGTAAAATATAAGGTGTATTTAGGAGATGAGAGCAGGAAAGAGAATGTAGAGGGATCAAGCCTTTGAGAGCCCCTAAAAGATTAATTTCAAGGTCTACCCAGAGAATGAACCATTTAAATTTTCCCAAGTTATTATGCACATAAAACTAGTATACATTAATAAAAAGTGTAATATGCTATAATTGTATCTGTACAGGAATAGGAAAGAAAAAATCCTTTAATAGAATATATTAGGCTTTTCATGGCTTGATCCCTGTCTGTATATCCAGTTTCATGTCTCAGCAACCATGTGACCATATGTCTCTGTTTTAAGGAACCTTTTCAGATGATTGAACTCCCTTGCTGTCTCAGTTTGGGGCCTTTACAAACTGTGCTCTTTATGTCAGAAATACTATTCTTCTCTCCTATCTTCACCTCCTAGGGTGATTCCTACCCACCCTCCATTACCCAACTTAGAAATCACTTTGAAAAGGCTTGGCTGACTAGACTAAACCTGTTACATGCCCTTCCATGTTCTCATATATCAACCCAAGTCCATATTAGGTTGTAATTGAAGATGTACTCTCTACCATAAGTCTCTTAAGTTCTGTGGAGGCAGAAGATATACCCAGTAATAATATATCTCCTGTTCATTATACATGTCTAATTCCTAGCACACAGTAAATACATCAATTGATTTAAATTCAAATTGAATGGTGATGAAAGATGGTTATTCATTAATCATTCATAAACTACTTTTTACAGGGTGCAAGTAACTTAGAGGAATCAAAAGCTAAAAGTAGGCAAGTGGATAGAAACCATGACAAGAAGTTCAGCTGTGATGGGTTCTGGAATTCGGACCAGCAATTTAGGCAGGTGGATAGTTACATCATGTAACGGCCTGGGCAGCAGGATTGGAGAAATGAGTCATTTTATGGAAAAGGGGGATTTCAGAACATAGTAATGGAGAAAATTGAGACAAACCTCAGCTTCAGACAGAAATTATTTTATTTTCTTATTCTCAGGACAAAAACTGATCTCTGATCAAAGTTGGAGACAGAATACAAACGACATTTAGTGTTTGCCTTATGATTAAAAACATATTCTTTTATTTGATCAGGTTTATTGAGACAAATTTACAATTAGAAAAGTTTATTTTTTTCAGAGAGCAGTTCTTTTAGTTTTGACAAAAGCATACAGTTGTGTAGCCACTATCACAATCATGATATAGATCAGTTTCCATCACCCATCACTCCATGCCCCTTTTTAGTTAATCCCTTACCCTTACCTCTGGTCCTTGGCAATCACTGATCTGTTTTCTGTCCAGAATGTCATATAAATGGAATTATAAATTCTATGGCCCTTTGAGTCTGGCTTCCTATCCTTAGCATAATGCGTTGTGATTCATTCATGTTGTTATGTTTATTGGTTTATTTTTGTTGTTGCTGTTTTGATCTTACCCCGCTAGCAAAATTTCTGCAGTTGAGTTTCTTGGTAAGAATCTCAGGTTCAGCACATCCCTGGTGTAATAGACAAGACTCACCCTAGCAAAACTCGTTTTGTGATCATAGTATCTATTCTACCAGGTAAGAATTTATTAGTTTACTTTTTACTGCTAAGTATCACAGGTTATGTAAACATCTGTGATACTTCTATCACATATTGTTTATCCATTTTCCCACTGAAGGCCATTTGGCTTGCTTCCAGTTTTAAGCAATTATGAATACAGCTAGCATAAACACTCCTGTACAGATTCTTGTGTGAAGATAAGGTTTTCCACCTTTGGGTAAACTGTGTATTTCACATTGAAAGAAAGGTCCAGTTTGCGTTTTAAGAAGCAACATATAGGCCGGGCGCGGTGGCTCACGCTTGTAATCCCAGCACTTTGGGAGGCCGAGGCGGGCGGATCACGAGGTCAGGAGATCGAGACCACGGTGAAACCCCGTCTCTACTAAAAAATACAAAAAATTAGCCGGGCGCGGTGGCGGGCGCCTGTAGTCCCAGCTACTCGGAGGCTGAGGCAGGAGAATGGCGTGAACCCGGGAGGCGGAGCTTGCAGTGAGCCGAGATTGCGCCACTGCACTCCAGCCCGGGCGACAGAGCGAGACTCTGTCTCAAAAAAAAAAAAAAAAAAAAGAAGCAACATATAAAAATTCCAGTTGCTCAACATCCTTCCTAGGCTGTGAAATTGTCAGGTTGTTTGTTCATTTGGATGTTCTATTTAATTTTTGCTCTTATTTTTGTTTTAGCATTCTAATCAGTGTATAGTGGTATCTCATGGTGGTATGATGATGTTGGGCATTTCCTTTTCTTGTCCTTAAGGTCAGGCCTATCTCTTCTTCACTGAAGTGTTTGTTTAAATCTTTTGCCCATCTTGGTTAGAATGTTTTTCTTCTTACTATTTTATTATTGAGTTTTGAGATTTCTGTACGTATCCTAGATATGATTCATTTCCTTTACCAGATATATGCTTTAAAAATATTTACTGCAATCTCTGGCTTTTTCCTTCATTCTGTTAAGAGCAGAAGATTTACATATATGTGTGTGTATATGTGTATATATATATATATATACACATATACACACACACAAACACACAATATATATCGTGTGTGTATAAATATGTAAATCTATCATATGTATGATATGTGTGGACATATATGTATGTGTATATATGTGATATATATGTGTTTGTATATAAATATCATAAAACTTTAAAAATACATATATCACACAACTTTTTTAAATGAATGAGCTCTTTTAGAGTTGTGTTTAAAAAGTTTTCGCTTATCTCAAGTTCAAAAAGATGTGTTTGTCTGATTGTTCTAGGAGTTTTATGGTCTCAGGTTTACATTTAGGTACCTGATTCAAGTTGACTTAGTTTTTGTGTAGTTTATGAGTTGCGAATGAGATTCATAATTTCTTTGTGGATAACTAATTGTTACAGGAACATTTATTGAAAATACCATTCTTTCTCCATTGAATTGCTTTGCATTTTTCTTAAAAATCGATTGACAGCGATAAAAAATATTGACAAGGATGTGAAGAAAGGGAGTTCTTGTACTTGGTAGAAATGTAAATTGGTACAGCCATTATGGAAAACAGTATGGAAGTTCCTCAAAAACCTAAAAGTAGAACTACTATATGATCCAGCAATCTCTCCTCTGGGTATATATCCAAAGGAAATGAAATCACTACTGCATAGAGACAGCTGCACTTTCAAGTTCATGGCAGCATTATTCACACTAGCCAAGATATGGAAACAATGTGTGAGTCAGTGGTTTAATAAATCAATAACTTATGGTATACATACAATGAAATACAACTCAGCTTTAAAAAAGAAGGAAATCCTGCCATTTGTGACAATATAAATGAACCTGGAGAACATTATGTAAAGTGAAATAGGCCAGACACAGAAAGAAAAATACCACATGATCTTATTCATATGTGGAATCTAAAAAATGTTGAATACATAAAAACAGTTGAATGGTGGTTACCAAGGCAGGGAAGATAAGGAAGTGGGGAGCTGTTGGTCAAAGGGTACAAGATTGCAGGTATGTAGGATATATAAATCTAGAGATTGAATGTACAATACGATGACTACACTTAATATTATATCCCATACTGGAAATTTTCCAAGACAGTAGAATTCAGGTGCTCTTACCACAAAAAAAGTAACTATATGAAGGATGGATGTTTATTTGCGTGACTGTGGTAATTATTTTACTATGTTATGTATATCAAAACAATGTTGAATACCTTAAACATATACAATAAAAATCCACAATTGACCAAATACGTGTGGGTCTACATTACAAATGTCTCTTCTGTTCCTGCCTGTCCTTTCACCAATACCACATTGTCTTGATTAGTGTAACTTTATAATAATTATTGGAATCTGGTAAAATGTATCCTCCAACTTTGTTCCTTTTAAAAAAATACCCTTTTGCTCTTCTAACTCCTTTGCATTTTGACCTAAATTTAGAATCGATTTGTTCATTTCTAGGACAATTCCTGCTGGGATTTTGATTGGGTTTGAGCTGAATTTATGGATCAGTTTTGTTAAAATTGCTGTTTTAACAAGAGTCTTCCAATCCGTGAACATGATATATCCCTCCATTAATAAGTTATTTGATTACTATTATCAGTGTTTATACTTTTCAGTATACTGATCTTACATACATTTTGTCAGATTTATATCTGTTTCATGTTTTTGGTGCAAATTTAAATGCTATTTTTCATAAGCTTTAAAAATATTAGAATAGTTATTAATTAACAAAACAATTTCAAAGAAAACACAGTTACTGTATATCCTTCACCCAGATTCCCCTATTGTTAAAAACTAAGGAACCAACATTGTTGTGCTAATATAGATAAAATGTCACATTGTATTAATGTCATTTTTTTTTGTTCCAGGATCCTATCCAGAGTACAATATTACATTTATATTTCATGTCTCCTTAGGCTCATCTGTTCTGTGACAGTTCCTCAGAATTTTCTTGTTTTTCTGACCTTGACAGTTTTGAAGAGTGCTGGCCAGGCAATTTGGTACATTTTTTTCTCAATTGGAATTTGTCTAACTTTTTTCATGATTAGAATGGAGTTGAAAGTTTGGAAGGAAGGCCACAAAGATAAATTGCCATTCTCATCACATTATATGAGAAACATACGTTATCAATACGATTTATAAATATTGATGTTAACCTTGATCATTTGGCAGTAGTAGTATTTGCCAAGTTTCTCCACTATAGAGCTACTTTTTAAATGATATTTTTAAAAATTAAATTTCCAATTGTTCATCATGAGTATATAGAAGTACAATTGATTTTTAAATTGACCTATCATCCTGTAATCTTGTTAAAGTCACTTATTAGTTCATTCAGCTTCTTTTAGATTCCACTGGGTTTCCAATGTAGAAAATCATGGCATTTGCAAGTAGATACAATTTTATTTCTTAATATCCACTTTGTATGCCATTTATATATGCTTGCGCATATGAATATAAGCATATATTCATGTGTCTATGTAGGTACTTGTCTTATTGCATCGTCTGGGACCTGAAATACAATGCTCAATAGGACTGATAAGAAAGTTTTGCTTTTTTCCTGAAATCGTGAAGAAAGTATTCAGTTTTTCATCAATACATATTGTATTATTTGTAGGGTTTTTAAAATATATCCTTTAGCAAGTACAGGAAGTTCCTTTCTCTACTTTTCTGAGAGGTTTTAGTGTAAATGGATGTTGAACTTTGTCAAATCTTTTTCTGCATTTATTGAGATGATCACATTGTTTTGCTTCTTTACTCTGTTGATGTGATGAATGGCATTGTTTTAAACTGAGGGATATTTTCTCTGATAATCAGCCTACCTCACAATCTTTCTCTGTAGCACAAGTAAAGTCCCTGGAGAAGAACCTTCACGTGTATGCAGTCTTCTTTTATTGTTTGCAGCTCTAGGGAATTCTGTAGTCTCTTGCTAGCCCACACTTGGCATTTAGCAAATTTTTAAATACTTTAGTGAAATCTTTTTAGCCACTTGTGTAACAACTCTGTCTTCCTCCTGTGCTCTGCCATAGGTAAGACAATGGCTGTGCTACATTTTACCTTAGAAGTGCCTATCTTTCCAAGATCTTAGCCTTGTTGGTTATTCTGTAACCTCAGATCTCTGATGGGTACAATAAAATTAATGATTTTATATTTAGTGCTGTTTTTTTTCTCATTGTTAGTGTGGAAATGACAGCCTTCTCAGCTTTCTAAATTCTAGGCAGAAGGAGGTAGTCCTTGTGATTAGAAGAAATTGACTTACCTCTAACAATGAAATGATTCAGGGATGTTATTTCCTCAGAGGATTTTACCTGTAACTTCTTTGTGAAGAGTAAAATGTAGCAATGGGGTTGATTTCAGCTCATATGCAGCACAGGCAAGGCTAATTTAAAAACTGTGTTCTGTATAGCATCTAGTCCTTTGCTGGAAGTTAAGACTTGGATAATAACTGTGTTTGCATTTAAGGAAACTCTCTCCCTGGGCTTTAAAATGAAGAAGATAAGAGATAATTTTATCACTTTTGGCAGAGCAAATTAAAAGCAGAATAGGAAATGAAGCTGTCTGAAATTGCATAAATCAAACCTGCTGGCTGTTTTCCCTAAGTAAAAAACTAATGGGGGCCGGGCGCGGTGGCTCACGCTTGTAATCCCAGCACTTTGGGAGGCCGAGGCGGGCGGATCACGAGGTCAGGAGATCGAGACCACGGTGAAACCCCGTCTCTACTAAAAATACAAAAAAAAAATTAGCCGGGCGTGGTGGCAGGCGCCTGTAGTCCCAGCTACTCGGAGAGGCTGAGGCAGGAGAATGGCGTGAACCCGGGAGGCGGAGCTTGCAGTGAGCCAAGATTGCGCCACTGCACTCCAGCCTGGGCGACAAGGCAAGACTCCGTCTCAAAAAAAAAACAACAACAACAACAAAAAAAAAACTAATAGGTACCATCCTGAGGTGAATTCCATGTTGTTTTTTTAATAAACATGTGAATGGTATCAATCAATGAAGTTTAACTTTGTTCATATTATGAAATTGTACGTGAAAGTACATGACATTAATATATTCTTTAATTCCATAAATATTCATTGACCATCTAAAATGTAACACAGCTACTCTCCCAGATATAGAAGAAACATTCAGATAGGCAATTTGGAGACCTGAGTTTTAGCCCTGATGTTATTACTAATCCTCTGCATGATCTTAGATAATTCAGTTCTCTGAAAAAAATTAGTGAGGGTGAATTATGTCAAGAATTACAGATATGCAGCCATCTCAGTACCTCTTACCCAATCTATTTCACCCAGTAATTAGGGCAGACCAGGTTATTCATATGTGATTATTCCACCTAAGATAAATGGGCAAAGAGCAAACAATAGTGAAGAATTACAAGACCAAGATTTGGGGGAGGAGGAAGACCTTGAGAGGTGCAACCAGCATTAAGGATTCTTGCTGAGCCAGGATAATATGCCAAGCCACAAAGAATGGTTAAGGGACTTAGATATTATTTTTGGTAGGTTTGCAAGGCTAAATAGATAAAACTGGGTGTCCATAGTCCACCAAGAATAGGAATCCTGCTAATTCCCCACTGTACCCTCCACTTTGGGCTGGGATCCTGAAGAGTCTTCTCCTAGGATTAAGAATGAATTGGAAGTAAACCAACTTTCACAGGAATTTTCAGTTCAGATTTAGTCATATGAAAGTTCCAAAAATCCTTAGTCCTTGAACTTGGATTAAGATGGTCCCTGATTGCTAAAATTTCTGGAAGGCCTCATAGGAAAAAAAATAATATGTGAAGAAAGATATTGATATAGGAGTTAAAAGGAAATTATTTAAAGAGATAGTGAGAGTAAGGAAGTCCTCGGTAAGGTTTCCCTTTGATAAAAAGCAGCCCCCAAATCATTTCTTTTCTAACAAAAAGCAGCCTGTAAAATCAAGCTGCAGACATACATAAGCAAGCTGGAAGCTTGCATGGGAGAATGCCAGCAGCTGTGACAATAGGAAAAGGCTCCCTAAGGGCTAGGCATGTCCAACATGGCAGCTCCATCTTCCCTTTTCTTTGTCAACCACGTGTACAGTAAGGAGCAGACAATATGGCACTGGCCAGGTAGAAAACTCATTTGCATAATGAAAGATTAGGGTGGGTGGCCAGCTTCCTCATGTGCTATGTAAATGTCATACCTGGTCCAGCTAATCTTTGGGCCCTGCCTAAATCAGACACCACCTCCTCAAGCCAGTCTATAAAACCCCGTGCACTTCACCATGAGACTGGAAGACCCACTCAAGAGGCCCTCTCTCTCTGCAGGAGAGAGCTATTCTCTTTTCTCTTTCTTTTACCTATTAAACCTCCGCTCTTAACCTCACTCCACATGTGTTAATGTCCTTCATTTCCTTAGCATGAGGCAATGAACCTCGGGTCTTACCCTAGACGAATTACGCCACTTCATTGTGGGGGCTTGTCTGGTATTGGAATGCAGGGTACATTTATTGAAACAGTGAGTATAGGTGTGAACCTCAACTCTGTACTTTCACTTAGAGGCTCTCGGCCTTCATTTTAAAATCAAATCAAACCAAAATACTGGGCCCCCATCAGCCATTTAAAAAACGATTAGCATGGCTGCCAGCCTTACAAGACTTGGGGTATAGGCTTGCTGGGAAGAACATGGAGAATCCCCCATTATCCATGTTGCTGGGCATGTTGGCCATGTTTTGAACCGCTTCCTTTCACAGAGGACCTAGCCATCGTGTGGGGCTGGAAGAGTTCCTGAAACAACTGAGGATTTCTGGCCAGGGCTACACCCTGGTGTTATCAGAAGGCTTCCAGACTGACTCCAGGCTCTGACTGCCCAACTGGGCATTGGCAACAGGATCTCCAGCTTTTCCTATGGTAATTTCCTCCTTTCCTGTCCACAACTACCATGTCTCCTATCCTGTCTCTGTATGCAATGTTATGGGAATTTTTACAGTTCAGGTCAGGGAAATCATCACGTTAGGCAAGATCAGGAAATGCCATAGTAACTGGGGATAAAACTCAAGGGAAGGCCGTTTTTGTGATTTTAGAGGAACAGAAGGTCTCTCCACGCCCACCCACAGTGAGTGTCTCTCTCTGCCCTTTGTCTGTAGAGCACATGGCATTTCAAGGTCACTCTGCCATTGGTCTGGAGAGCATATGGCATTTCAAGGTCAACATCGCCACCTAGTGGAATAGGAATCCTCTCCATGGGGCACATTTTTGCCCCTTCCCAGAAACACTCTAGTTTCCCAATTCTCCTCCCTTTTTGTGCTCCTCTACTAGAGACCAGGATTTATGCTGCTTCTGTAAATGAGGAAACTCTGCCTTCAACAATGAGGAGGAAAATGTCCTCCAAAATCAAATTTTAGTCTTGATACTGTCCCATTGGGAGGAAAACTGTCATTCACTCCCTACATTCTTTTATGGTACCTATTCTACCTCCAATTCAAATGGTACCTAAAATAGCAAGGAAATTTTAAGTCCGGAAGTTAGCCGGAGACAATCTATAAGAGTAAACACTTCAGCACGGGCCATAATAGTTTCTTGGTCTGGTCCCCAGGCAAAAGGGAATTTTATTTTGGGAAGGGGCTGCTATTGTCTTTGTTTGGGACCATAAACTGTAAACCAAGCTCCTCCCAGAGTTAGTTCAGCCTATGCCCAGGGATGGGTAAGGACAGCTTGGGGGCTGGAAGCAAGATGGAGTTCGTTGGGTCAGATCTCTTTCACTGTCTCGTTCACAATTTTGTGACTTACCACCTCTTTGAAAATATCTCATATACTCGCGGCTAAGTCATAACCTAATTAAGGCTTGTTGGTTTGATCTATGAAGTTACTTTTGGTAAAGTTCAAAAGCAGAAAATCTTAACTGCTTGGTGTGGCTAAAGTCAAGTAATAGGGGTTTTAAAAGGATTTTCTCTTTCTTTTTTTCGAGACAGAGTCCAGCTCTGTTATCCAAGCTGGAGTGCAGTGGTGCGATCTTGGCTCACTGCAACCTCCACCTCCCAGGTTCAGGCAATTCTCCTGCCTCAGCCTCCCAAGTAGCTGGGATTACAGATGGATGCCACCACGCCCAGCTAATTTTTGTATTTTTAGTAGAGATGGGGTTTCACCATGTTGGCTAGGCTGGTCTCAAACTCCTGACCTCAGGTGATCCACCTGCCTCAGCCTCCCAAAGTGCTGGGAATACAGGCGTGAGCCACTGCACCCAGCCAAAAGGATTTTCTTAAAGAGCGCTCAGCTTAATTAAAAGCGGATATCCAAGCTATCGGTATATTTAAAAGCCCTTTTAGCCCTTTCTATTGTTGTCGTTGTTGCTGTTGTTTTCCTCTTCTTGGGTCTTATTTTTCTGGAAAAAAATGTTTTTTTTTTTCTTCTTAGTCAACTGAATTATTTTTCTGCATTTTTTGTCTTGCCACTCTTAATGCACACATGAGAGGCCCTAAGATAACTTCTAGTAGCTTGGGACTACTTGGGAAAAACAGAGGAGGCACCACAGACCCCGTTTTGGAGAAATACTCTGTTTGCCTCATGAAACCCCAGGAATTAAAAATGGACAGATCCCTCTCAAAATGAAAGGCTCTGTCCTGTCTTGCATTGTATTATCTGATGGTTTTGGGTTTTGGAGGTATCAGAAATTACTTCTCATTGTGAGAGAGTGTTGGTGTGTAATAAGTAGGTAGGAAAAATACTTTAAGGGATGGGTAATGGTAGTTATGGTAGGATACTTGACTCTGCACAGTTGAATAAGAGAAGCATGCTCTTGGCCACCTGGAAGAGATGGAAACATCCCTGTCCCCACCCACTGCAAGATGAGACTCTTATGGGGGATGGGTTGATTATGAAGTGGGCTGGTTGGCTTTGGGTTGCCTTGCAATGAAAAGCACAGTTGAAGCATTTCACTATCTTCTCCCATAGTATTTCCCTCCTTTGGGGGATCCAGGATCCACTATAAAAGGGCACCCTTAATTTTTGGAATCTGTCTTTGCCTTCAGCTGTGCCTGCTTATTTGGCTGTAGAAATGCATGCTCTCCTGGCTCTGTTCATCCAAGGGTTACACCCTGAAGCCATAGTCCAATTAAGAAACTGGCAAATGAAAAATCTTACAAGTGCTGAATCTTCTATCTGACTGTGTAGCTATATATGTGTTGTGTGTAACGTCTATAAGAAGAGCTCTAATTGATTGGCTTAAAGAAAAATAAGCACTTAAATAAAATATTTTTAAAGGAAAGATAAAAGCTATAATGCCTTATAGTTCATGTGACTTCAATCTTTAAGAAATAAAAATAGTCTTAAGGATTATTGGTAAAATACAAGTGTCATCAAAATACAAATTGGTGGTCTAAATCATACAAGTCAGATACTAGGTTTGCTAAATGTTTCAATAAACTACCTGCTTTACAACTTGGTAAGGTCTGGGGATATATGAAATTAACCATGCCCCTAAGTATGCTGGAAAAAGTCAGACTTTATCTGTGCCTAGTACATAATCAAAACAACTTACTAGGCTTCACATTAAAGTCATAAATTGCTAAAAGTTACATTATAACATGTAATTTAAACTACTAAAAATGGATTTACATGCAAGGTGTGTAAAAACATTAAAATGTGTTTTTAATAAAAGATTATAAGAAGACATGGAAATGTAAGTTTTGCTTAGGGATAAAGGATTGTCTGAAATTAGATAAGATAAAGCTGAAAGTTTAAGCAAGTTGTGGAACAATTGTAAAAATTAATCTTGCAAAAATCCCATGTGTAAACATTAACTAATTTCAAAAGCATATTATATGGTCTTTTCATAAGTTGAGCATTGAAATAAAAGAACAGCAAGGTTATCATAAGATGTTAGTCTGCCCTTGAGCAAAAGTTATAAAAGGATAGTAAAAATTTCACCTCATGCTCAAATTGGTTAAGATTAGATGGAATTGTCTACGAGTTTTCACTTTAAAATTGGAGTTAACATTAATAAAATAATGCAAGGGTAAAATTTGGCTTTGAACAGGATTTTCATGTAATACTAAAGGCTAATGAAAGATTTTTGCCTTTTTAAAATTTTTGAGTCATTATTTTGGCAAAATAAATAATTTATGGTAATCTGGAATTCTATTTCATGACATCAAGTGTTTAAACTGCTGACATATTTAACAGGATTCCAAAAATCACACCTCAGTTTCAAAATTGTCTTTCCTGACACCTGGCTTTTCAGAGGCTCTAGAAGGGCCCCTGTAATGTCCAAGAAAAGAAAGATAAACAGGATTATTTAACATGTTTAGGTATGTGAAATTGCCAAAATGATGTTTAATCTTCTTCAGGTTATATTTTACTGAATAATATTAATATATGTTCCAAAATTGTGTGGATGTCTAAAATTCTAATGTCTAAGTATATGCTATCAATCATAATTAAGGTCAAAGTTATTATAAACCACAAAATAACCAAATCTCTTTGTCAGTAATGTTTTTAACTGTAACTACCCTGGAAATTTTGTCATTTGCAGACAATTGTTGTCTTGCTTTGTTGCTTCTCAAAAGATGGTTTATAATCAAGCTATGGGACTTTAACAGGTGTCCTCAAATGCAGGTCTCTAATAGCTTTGAAGATTGTAACATTGAAATAGAGAAAAACATGTAGTACTCATGAAGAGCTGAAATGTTCATGAATATCAAACAGGAGTTAACTGCATGAATACACTAATAGAAGTCTGAAGTAATCTTTTTTTAACTTTTTTCTTGAAACATTGCTAATCCTTGTTTTGTTCTTCAAAGTCAAGGCAACCTTTCTTTTTAAGCTAGCTATAGCTTTTAACAATTAAGTATACTTCTGTAAACAAAATTTGAAGCATATTTATTTCTTACTGCCTGGTTCTTCTAAACTTTGGAATCTATTTGTGAGTATCCTTAACTTATGGCAATATAGTTATTTGCATCAGTGCAATAAGAATCCATCTTCTTTTGCAACAGGACACAATTGGAGGAACTGGTTGTTTTACCAAGGCTTTGGCTGGAAGGGTGTGTTTCCCTTTAAGGAATCAAGCTTGACTTGCAGAGCCCATAAAAGCCCTGTGGGGAGACTGGTATCATGCCCTTGCCTACACAGTCCCTGTACAGGGTTCCCAACCTGTGATCAGTAAAGAATGTCACTTTCTAACAGTTCCAGGAGCTCCAAGTTTATCTTGGAACGTTAAGAGGAAAGGATCACCCAACTCACAGGTATTCGAGGGTACAAATCCACGGCTGTACTCAGCTTTAAAAGGTTTTATCTGAGATTCCTTGTGGAGCAGAGTTCCATCAAAACTAATCCAAAAAGCCTATGTAGCAATAATTATTCTTGCTGTACTTTATGCAAATAATCAGGCCAAGTATAAGACTAAAATTTATTCTACAAACAACACAGTCCTATCATAATTTGTTTTTACTGAAAATGAGGACTGGAGAGAGAAAAATTACGCTCCAAAACTTATTATACATTTATCATTAAGTTCTAGTTTCATTGGTTGTTTTTAAATTTTTTTGCCTACATTTTAGACTAACCCTGCTTATTTCTGTGAATCAGGTAGTGATCTCCTGCAGCTCAGAAGGAAAAAGAAGGGATGGGTAATGTAAAAATCTGGATCAATATCCTAGTTCTGGGCAATTATCCTGCAAATCCTGCCAGGTAATGAAAGTAAATAAGGTGCCCATAACCTGTAGGTTTCTTTGATTGGGAAAATAAAACCAAGCAACTTCAAAGACCCCCCAAAGGGAAATTCTATATATTGGCAAGTAAAATTTTATACACTACACTACTCTTGTGGGAATTGCTATACTCACTCTAGTATTTGCAATAGAGCTATACACCAGAACACCTTCTAACTGGAATATCAGACAGTTTCCATTGCTATAGTATTTTGCTTAATTATTACCCTTAAAGGAGGAATAATAGTTACCAATAAGAAGTAAATATGAAAGTTTTACTATCAATAAATCTGCTAGGACTTTTTATTGGGTTTGGTAATATGTCACACCCTAGCTATGCAATAAAGCAACAAAGAGAAGAGATTTTATTTAAGGAAGGATCTTGTAAGGTAAATTATTGTCCTAAAGAGAATAACTGGTTGTTTATAAAGAGGGATGTTTAGGACAAGCCAGAAAGTTTAAGCATGTCGTAGATTGTCTGTGGAAGTCATGAAAGGATTGGTAATTGCAGGAAAAAATTAGCCAAGGTTAACGCTAAAGTTACTCTAGCCACCCAATAATGTATTTCTCCCAATTACATTGCAAGTTATAAAAGATGGCCTAGATCTAAGATTACCCCCTAATAACAAGTCAAGAGGGAAAAACAGGTTTTTCTCAACGAAAAATTATCAATGCTTAAGGTAAAGTACAGCGACCTCTGATGGAGGCAGACCAGTATTACAGTCCATCGGAATGGCTGACAGATATCAAACTCTACTGTCACAGTTGTGGCCTACAGTACCCCCACTAATAGTGGTAATCTTACGCTCATATTCAAACTAAAATTTGTCTCTTCTTGCCTAGAAGCAGTCAACTCCAAATGGTGCTGCAGACAGAACCACACATGGCCAAGCTTTACTTCCAAGGACCCTTAGATCAACCCCAGGAAGAGCCCCAGCTGCTCTTCCCCACACAACGCGCAATTTCAGCAGGAAGCCAAAAAGAGTTGTAATCCAACACCCTCTAATAGCAGTTAGGGTTACCACTCCTGAGAGGGGAAGTTAGAAGTTAAAAAGAAATTATTTGGGCAGATAGTGACAATAAGGAAGTTCTTCTAAGGTTTCCTTTTAATAAAAAGCAGCCCCCAAATCATTTCTTTTCTAACAAAAAGCAGCCTATAAAATCGAGCTGCAGACATATATAAGCAAGATGGAAGTTTGCATGGGTGAATGCTGGCAGCTGTGACAATAGGAAAAGGCTACCTGGGGGCTAGGCATGTTCAACATGGTGGCTCCATCTTCCCTTTTCTTTGTCAACTACGTGTATAGTTAGGAGCAGACAACATGGCACTGGCCAGGTAGAAAACCCATTTGTATAATAAAAGATTAGGGTGGGGTGTCCAGCTTCTTTGCCTGCTATGTAAATGTCACACCTGGTCCAACCAATCTTTGGCCCCTATGTAAACCAGACACTGCCTCCTCAAACTAGTCTACAAAGCCCTGTGCAATTCACCAGGGGACTGGAAGACCCACTTGGGAAGACTCACTCTTTTCTCTTTCTTTCACCTATTAAACCTCTGCTCTTAACCTCACTCCACATGTGTCCATGTCCTTGATTTCCTTGGCATGAGGCAACAAACCTTGGGTATTACCCCAGGTGAATGACACTGCTTCAATATTATATTAAGTCAAAATTATTTCTACAAATAATTTTTCAAACACAATAAGCACAGTTGAATGTAACAATTTAACCAGGGAACAAGACTCAATGAAAAAGAATAAGCAGAAAATTAGACAAACAGCTGCAAGGCCTTTATTTTTTGGAAATATTAGTACATGTATGTTGTTAGAAAGTAACAGTGGAAAAATCCACTGTTGTTATTATGTTCAAGGCTAGAAAATAATACATTAACATTTTCTGTAACATATATATGAAATTTGCAGTAGCAAATATATGAAAACTGAAAAAGACCGTTCTAAGAAGAATGAGATCAATAGCCGACTAGACACAGTGAAAGACAGAAGTAGTCAACTGGGAGTTAGGTGAGTATAAATTTTTTAAATGAAATAAGGAGAGTAAAAAGCAATCAGAGCTACAGAATAAAATAATAGATTTTGAGGACAAAATGAGAAATTGCCTATCACAATTTTAATTGGAATACCAACAGGAGAAGATAGAAGAGAATGGTTTAGAGCAACATTTGAAAGAATAAGTAACAGTTTTTCTGAACTGATGGAAAGTTCAATTCTTGGATTCAAGAATATGAAGGAATCCCACCTTAGAGAAATAAAAATATATTTATACCAAGTTACGCCATGTTGTAAATGCAAAATAAAAGGAATGAAAAAATCTTAAAAGCAACCAGAATTTAAAAAAAAATAGATTTCCTTTAAAGAAGTTACAGACCACAGAGCCATAGCTGACTTCATGACTCTCCTTTCCTCTATAACTTTCTTTTTGCCTCCTTATTGTATTTATTATTTTAAAGTTTTAATTGAGGATTTGAAATACAGCAATGTGCCTGAAAGCTATCTTTTAAATTACTGAAAGAAAATAATGCTCAGCTTAGAATTATAATAAACAATAAATTATTATAAAGATAATAATCCTCGAATTAAAAAAAAATGGACACATTATCCAGACAATTCAATATTGAACATTTGCCAGTCAGGAGGTTCTCCATGAGGATGCTGCCCCTGCAGCAGACTTCTGCCTTGATGTTCAGGCATTTCTGTTCATCCCCTGAAATCTAGGCAGAGGTTCCAAAACCTCAATTCTTGACTTCTGTGCACACACAGGCTCAATACCATGTGTAAGCTGCCAAGGCTTGGAGCTTACACCATCTGGAGCAAATGCCCAAGCTGTACCTTGGCACCTCTTAGCCACCACTGGCATGCAAGGTTCCAAGTCTGGAGGCTGCACAGAGCAGGGGAGCCCTGGGCCCCACCCATGAAACCATTTTTCTCTCCTAGGCCTCCAGGCCTGTGATGATGGGAGAAGCTGCAAAGAAGGTGTCTGAAATGCCCTGGAGACATTTTCCCAATTGTCTTGGGATTAACATTTGGCTTTCTGTTATTTATGCAAATTTCTGTAGCTGACTTGAATTTCTCCCCAGAAAATGGGTTTTTCTTTCCTATCACATCATCAGGTTGCAAATTTTCCTAACTTTTATGCTCTGCTTCCCTTTTAAACGTTCCAATTTCAGATCATCTCTCTCAAGTTCCAAGTTCCATAGATCTCTGGGGCAGGAGCAAAATGCTGCCAGTCTCTTTGCTAAAGCATAGGAAGTGGGACCTTTGCTCCAGTTCTCAGTAAGTTCCTCATCTCATTTGAGACCACCTCAGCCTGGACTTCATTTTCCATATCACTATCAGCATTTTGATCCAAACCATTCAACAAGTCTCTAGAAAGTTTCCTACATCATTCTGCCTTCTTCTCAGCCCTCCAAACTGTTCCAACCTCTGCCTGTTACCCAGCTGCAAAGTTGCTTCCACATTTTCAAGTATCTTTATAGCAGTGCCACACTCTATCTGGTACCAATTTACTGTATCAGTCTGTTTACTCACTGCTATAAAGAAATACCCAAGACTGGGTAATTCATAAAGGAAAGAGGTTTCATTGACTCACAGTCCCACATGGCTGGGGAGGTGTCAGGAAACTTACAATCATGGCAGAAGGAGAAGAGGAAGCAAAGACTTTCTTCACATAGTGTCAGGAGAGAGAAGAGCGAAGGGAAGAGGCAAGAGTCCCTTATAAAACCATCAAATCTTATGATAACTCACTATCACAAGAACAGCATGGGAGTAACCACTCCCATGATCCAATCACTTTCCTCCCTCAAGATGTGGGGATCACAGGTCCCTCCCTTGACATGTGGGGGTTACAACTCGAGATGAGATTTGGGTGGGGACACAGAACCAAACCATATCAGTAGGTCTGGGGTAGGACTTTAAATTTGAATTTCTTTCTTTCTTTTATTCTTTTTTGTTCATTTATAGGCTTTTATTGACTGGCTTGCATAAGATTTGGGTTTGTTTTCCAAGTGAATGAGTTTCATCAATATTACTTTATTTTATTTTTTATTTTAAATTTCAATTTCAATAGTTTGGGGTACAGGTGGTTTTTGGTTACATAGATTCATTGTATAGTGGTGAAGTCTGAGATTTTAGTGCACCTGTCACCTGAATAATATGTAGTTTCTTATCTCTTGTTCCTCCCACCCTCCCCTTTGTGAGTCTCCATAATCTATTATATCCCTCTGTATGCCATTGTGTACTCATAGCTTAGCTCCCACATATAAGTGAGAACATATGGTATTTGGTTTTCCATTCCTGAGTTACTTCACTTAGAATAATGGCCTCCAGCTCCATCCACATAGCTGCAAATCACATTATTTCATTTTTTATGGCTGAGCAGTATTCCATGGTGTATATATACACCAAATTTTCTTTATCCCCTCATTGGTCAATGGGCAGTTAGGTTGGTTCCATATCTATGCAACTGTGAATTGTGCTGCAATAAACACACATGTACAGGTTTTTTTTTGATATAAGGACTTGTTTTCCTTTAGGTAGATACCCAGTAGGGGGATTGCTGCATCAAATGGTAAATCTACTTTTAGTTATTTAAGGAATCTCCCTACTGTTTTCCATATAGGTTGTATTAATTTACATTCCCAGCAGCAGTATATAAGCGTTCCCCTTTCACCACATTTATGCCAACCTCTATTGTTTTTAGACTTTTCATTAATGGCCATTCTTGCACCGCAGTCAAGCTTATTTACATATCCATCACCTGACATAGTTACTATTTTTATGTATGCAGTGAAAACACATAAGATCTACTCTCCTAGCAGATTTCAAGTAAACAATACATTATTAGTAACTGTAATCACTATGCTGTACTTGTCTTGAGTGTGTTTCAACTTATAACTGAAAGTTTATACCCTTTGACCAAAATTCTCCTATTTCCCCTAGTCCCCTTTCCCCTCGCAGCCATCGTTCTACTCTCTGCCTTTTGGTTCAAAGTTTTAAAATTCCACATATAAATGAGATAATGCAATATTTATCTTTCTGTGACTGGCTTATTTCATTTAGCAAAATGTCTTCTAGTTTCATCAGTATTATCACAAATGACAAAATTTTCTTATTTTGTAAGGCTGAAAAATATTATTTTTGTATTTATTTTAAAAATATATTTTAATTTTAGATTCAAAATTACATTTTTGGCTGGGTGTGGTGGCTCATGCGTGTAATCCCAGTACTTTGGGAGGTCAAGGCGAACGGATCATTTGAAGTCAGGAGTTTAAGAATAGCCTGGCCAACATGGTGAAACCCTGTCTCTATTAAAAAAAAAAAAACAAAAATAAGCCAGGCATAGTGGTGCATGCATATAGTCCCAGCTACTCTGGAGGCAGAGGTGGGAGAATCGCTTGAACCTGGGAGGCAGAGGTTGCAGTGAGCCGAGATCATGCACGCCACTGCACTCCAGACTGGGTGACTGAGCGAGACTCTGTCACACACATAGAAAAAAGGTACATTTTCTTGTTTGTTATGTGGGTATGACATGTGTAATGGTGAGGGTTGGGTCTTCAGAGTACCCATTACCCCAATATTGGAGACTGTAGTCAGTAGGTAATTTTTCAACCCTTCTCCCCATTTTGGAAATCCCAGAGTCTGTTCTCTCCATCTTTATGTCCATGTGTACTCTTTGATTAGCTCCCACTTATAAGTGAGAATACACTATATTTGATTTTCTGCTTCTGTGTTAGTTCACTTAAGATAATGGCCTCCAACTTCATCCCTGTTGTTGCAAAGGGGACATGATTTTGTTCTTTCTTGTGGCTGTGGAATATTTCATCATGTATTTACAGCATTTTTTCTTTATCCATTCAACTGCTGGTGGACACTTAGGTTGGTTCCGTGACTTTCTTATTGTATACAGTGCTGCAATAAACATACAAGTGCAGGTGTCTTTTTGATATAAAGACTTTTTTTTTCTTTAGGTAAATACCAAGTAGTGGGATTGATGGGTTGAATGATAGATCTATTTTTAGTTCTTTGAGATATCTCCAAACTGTTTTTCCTAGAGGTTGAGCTAATTTACATTCACACCAACAGTGTACGAGTATTGCTTTTCTCCAAATCCACACCAACATCTGTTATATTTTGACTTTTTAAGAATGGCCATTCCGAACAGTGTGAGATGGTATCTCAGTGTTTGTTTACAAATTGAAGCACAGGTTTTAACTAGCATTTCTCTGATGATTAGTGATACTAAGCGTTTTTTGATGTGTTTCTTGGCTGCTTGCATTTCTTCTTTCAAGAAATGTTCATTCATGTCTTTTGCCCAGTGATTAATCGAGTTGTTTGTTTTTCTTCTTTAGTCGTTTGAGTTCCTTGTAAATTCTAGCAAGTTACCAGGTGATGCTAATCCTGCTAATCTTGGAAGCACACTTAGAGAAACTCTTTTAGATTTGTCAGAGAAGGAAACCATGTTGCCAGATATTGAGCTCCAAAGGAGTGATTTCTCACAAGTTAATAGTGATCGCTTGAATTCATTTCTTCTAAAAAAAATAAGTGGGCATATTAAATATAGACTT
Source organism: Symphalangus syndactylus (assembly GCF_028878055.3). Taxonomy (NCBI): domain Eukaryota; kingdom Metazoa; phylum Chordata; class Mammalia; order Primates; family Hylobatidae; genus Symphalangus; species Symphalangus syndactylus. Next base: position 40,953,710 of record NC_072447.2, on the reverse strand, counting down.
TAACAAATATTCTTTCATCTTTTTGCCAAATACTATTTTATTTTCTACCCAGATGTGATATAAATTGATGTATGTCCAAATTGAAGCACAATCTGCTGATAGATCAATATTTGTAGTTCATTTTGAAATAGTCAAGTTAGACATTTGGGTACTTGAAAGCAAGTTCCACCTTTAGAATGAAAATCCATTTTGTTTATAAATTGCATATCACTATTTCACTCATTAGTAATGATCTCTTCCATATCCAAGAAGAAAAAAGTGGTATGAGGGTTCACAGAAGAGTTTTCCACAGAATTTTAATACACATTTCATCAAGAAATGCTTTATTGTTGCATTGTTATTATTTAGTGATGTCCATGAATATGCTCAATCAAATTCCTTTGGTATTAAATGACTAGAAGTTTAATTAGACAAATAAGAGTTTTGTCAATTGCTTTTCCTGGTTCTCCCTTATACTAGTCTTAGAAACCTCCCAAGGGCTAGCTGTTGGTAAGATGTTGATTGCCTCAGGTCATTCAAGTTTTTTACAGACCTATCTTTAAAAGAATTAATGATTAACTTAATCTAATCTATTGGAAGTCAGGAGTTGGGGCAGGGGAGGAGGGTGGTTAAAACACATCTGAGTTACATATGAGCAACACTACACTATGTGCTTCTTATGGGATCCAGATCTCTTGGGAGCTTTGGAGATTTTCACGACTCCTAATGAGCCATTTGAGCCAGTTCAACAATATTTACTCAGGTAACTCTATTTGGTGATATTTTGATTTGATAACTTGAATATGTGTACAATAAATGAACATATAAATGTTTCATTTTTATGCCACATTTATAATAGTGTATGGGTTAGGGAAATATAGTTACCCTTATAGTTTCTCATTTTAATACTGAGCATAGAGTCATCTAAATGAGATTTTTTTTTTAATACATAAGACTTGGGAAATTATTTTGAGCAGTGGTGTGAAGAGTCTTTTTGAATTTCCTTTGGTTGTTATGGAAATGGCAATTGATAAATTTGTCTGCAATTTTTTTATATTTTAATATAGAGACTATTCAAACAGCTAGATATAATTGCATTTTAAACTCTTCAAAGTAAATGCCTATATTCACACATAAGATATGATGGACATAATTATGAGTTAAAATGTAAATGTATTCATATAAAATATCCTTTTGAAACCAAACTGAAGAAAGTGAATGTTTCAATATAAAAATATTCAACAATCAGTTAAATTACAAATTGTTATAAAAGATTGAATTACCTTTAAATGATTTCCATATTCCTAATCATTTAAAGCTTATGACTTACATGCATATATCAATTTGCACATCAATGCTCATGAAGAAATACTATTTACATGTTGAAAATCAAGTAATTGTATTGTGAATAGTTATGTCCAAGTGAGTACAAATAGATTTTAACTTAGCTTAATACATGTATTATTTCACCACTCATTCTTCTTTTCAATGGCATTTGTTAATACTATATGTCAGTAAGATAGCTACATCATAACTGGTGTTTTGCTACACAAGTTTTAGATGTAACTAAGATTCTTAGTTCTTAATACAACTCTAGTATTAATAGCCCAGAAGTCAATTATTTTACATTCTCCCTTTGTTAGATCCTCACTTCCCAACCCTACCTACTGATAATATCATGAGTTACAGAAGTTTATCTGCCTCTAATATTCACAACCTATGTATTGAGGTATGCTTCATATATTTAAGTGCCTTAGTAGTGTGTATCCACTATGATTTGGTGATGGAAGAGCCTTTTAGCTTAAAAAAATAAGACCTTGACAAGTTACATCTAAAATATGAATCTGGGTGGAGTCTGCCTCTAATATTCACAACCTTATGTATTGAGGTATGCTTCATATATTTAAGTGCCTTAGTAGCGCGTATCCACTATGATTTGGTGATGGAAGAGCCTTTTAGCTTAAAGAAAATAAGACCTTGACAAGTTACATCTGAAATATGAATCTGGGTGGAGTCACTTGCTTCCTTGAGTGGCCACTGATGATGACAAGTTGCCATGGTCTCCATATGGTGATACGCAAGATTGAGAACCAAAGGGGATCCAGGTACACTGGCCAATAAACTTTGATTCAGGCTAGAGTTGACCATTACCTCTGGAAAAACAGGGCTGAGTATTCCCACAGTTCAAGTCATGAGGCCATAAGGGACAGGCCTATAGTAAAATCTCTCTAGTTGAAGATTTATATCAAAGAGCTGTGAGATGCTGCTTGTTCTAACTTAGTTGTACCAGATTGTTGGCTCTTGAACAAATTAGCAGAGACTGAGTCCCAAATTCAGTGGCAAAAAATATTTCTTGAGATGAGCCATTTTCTCTTCTTTTTTTTAGGATTTCTTCAGAGAAAGTGTCATACTTCATCATGAAGCTTTTCCTAAGTGTTCCAACTCAAGGCTCATTTGGTTGGGATATAAATCTATCTTCCAGCCAGTATAAGAGGCACTGGTTCAGAACTACTTACACCATCCTTGATGTCATAAATCCACACAGACACCTTCAACTTTTGATTACTGTTTGTACTAGGCACAGTTTATGCATTTCCCTAAATTCACTTGGTAATGGTTTTCTGCTTGGTGCTCTGATGACCCTCTAGGAAGATTGACTGCCACCAATCATGTTTATAAGCCACAGAGAAGAGGTTTCAATCTACCCTGAAGGAAGACTTATTGAGCTCTGTCACCACCTTGCACTGGGGGCTGCCACTGCTATCTTAGGATCTGGCTTCCCTAACCAAAAGAAATTTGATGGTGAAAATAAGTAGTACAAGGGAGTTGATGCTCTGTGGGTAAATATTCAGTCACAGGAGACAAAAATGGTATATATATTATTCTCCCTTTCTACTACTAGTAGATGTAAACCAGGGAGAACCATCCTTTCTAGTAAACCAAGCTACCAGCAGCACATGTTGGAATGCTGTGACCATCGCAATAATACATTTCCTTACGTTTGTTTCTCCTTCCTCGTGTGCCTTATTCCCTCCTTAAAAAATCTCACACCACACTATTACCTCCTCAATGAAGTATTAGATTTTCCTTCAGTCTCAGATTTTCTAGGAAGCCCCTGCTAAAACAGTGGTCATTATCCTGCCAGATGGAGCTCCTCCACTCTCTAAGAAGAATCAGGCTTCTTATTCTCACATTAGCCTTCTAAAAAAGGTCTTCATCCGGCCAGGCGCGGTAACTCATGCCTATAATCCCTCCACTTTGGGAGGCCGAGGCGGGCGGATCAACTGAGGTCGGGAGTTCGAGACCAGCCTGACTAACATGAAGAAACCCCATCTCTACTAAAAATACAAAATCAGCCAGGCATGGTGGCACATGCCTGTAATCCCAGCTACTTGGGAGGCTGAGGCAGGAGAATCGCTTGAACCCAGGAGGCAGAGGTTGCCATGAGCCAAGATTGCGCCATTGCACTCCAGCCTGGGCAACAAGAGCAAAACTCTCTCTCTCACACACACACACACACACACACAAACAAACAAAACGCCTTCATCCTAGAGTCTAAAGTGACTTTCCATATGTGGCCTAACTGGCAATTTTTCTCACTACTTAAAAGAAATCACAATTCGAACACAGCCTTTTATTTCTCAATCCCTGTAGTCCTTCTTTGCAAGTTAGGAATCATTTGTGGGAGGGAATGTGTAGTGAAGTGCCTTTAATTAATGGGATTAGGACAGTTTCAACTGCCAGCAAAGCCATCAAAGTGCTGCTCAAGAGGCAATTTCCCAGAACACTAACTTCATCACATAGTATTTTACCTTACGTGTAAGAGTTTCCTCAGGCATTTGGTAATCTTGAATACAGGATACATTTCATGACCCAACTTGGGAATAATCAGTCCCTTCATTACCTAGAAATTAATTGTTTTCCCCCCCCAGATTATCAATCTTTCTTAATCACCAGATTCAAAGAGTGATAGTGCATTTAAGAGTGGGATGTAGGCTGGCTATCTATCAGTCCTATTTTCTGTTGTCCCAACTTCTTATTGTTCCACTACTAAATTCCTTATTATTTTGTTTTCCTATACAAAATCAAGAAAAACAACCTAAAGGATTCTCCCTCTAGTGAAATTGTTTCTGATTTTTCACAGTTTTTACATATCAATTTTTGAGGTGGATAGGCAAGCATTTCCCACCATTTTTCCTATAGATAGTAAAATATTTAGGAACATTACTCTGATTTACCTAGTTCTAGTATGTTTAATTTTCATATAAGATATGAATAATATTAAAATTACAATTGGATTTAATATTATTGCTATTATTCTACTAGTATCAGTAGCAATAGTAGTAATGACAATGATAGCACCAGTAATTATTATCCCATAATATAAACTCAGTGAATAGGGTCAGAAGACTGGCCTTGACTTTACATGACTTAAGTCATCAAGCATAAAAGAAAATGAATGTGTCTAACTTCCTTTTACATTCTTTAAGTTCTCAGGTTCATTTGAGAGATATTTCCTTGGGCAAGCTGGGAAAGATGAGAAATAATTAGAGGGCAATCCTGCTCCTAGTCAGTCTTTGCCACATTCTATTTACCAAAATGATGCTGCTGCGTGCAATTATTGGTATTCATAGACTTTTTAAAAAAGTTTTATTTTTTGTTTGTTTGTTTAGCTACTAAACTACCAGGAGAGACCAACTTGGTCAATTGTGTGTGTCAATACTTGTCTTTTCCCTCCAAGATTCCATCTATGAAGTATATTAGTATTTCTTATTAGAAGAAATATTTTTGGCAGCTCTCTCAAAGGAGATGAAATTTACCCAGGGTCATATAATAAAACACATTAAACTATGAGATATAGATGTTTTGTTTGTTTATTTCTTCCTTGGAAAAGAAACTTCTTTGTATAGGCCAGTTCTTTCAAATCAATTATTTTGAATTAAAGCTCTAAATCATTAAATCTATGAATTAAGAGAGTTAGGGAATAAGTTAATAACTAGTATACTTACTAATTATTACTTATTTGGTATTTTAGGTATCCTGCAGTTAGTATTTTATAGACTAAATAAAATATGAGTACTTGTATACTATAGCCAGGTTATAATAAATGATCATGATTTCAGCATAAAGGATTATTTTTACTTTGAGAATCTTTTGTCAGCTGGAGATGGTGGACATGTAAAATAGCAAGTCCTGAGTTGCATTCTATACAGTTCCTTCCTCTCATCTCTCTCTTGCAGTGCCTATCATGTGAACTATAAACTCCCAATTGATACTTTGTTTTAATTTTCATAAATTTAAGAGGTACAAACTCAATTTTGTTACATCAATATATTGTGTATTGGTGAAATGTGGGTTTTCAGTATATCTATAACCAGAACAATGTACATTGTTACCCATTAAGTAATTTCTAATCATCCACCCCCTCTACCACCCCCATGCTTCTGCATCTCCAATGTCTGTCATTCCATACCCCCATGTGTACACATTATTTAGCTGCCACTTATAAGTGAGAATATGCAGTATTTGACTTTCTGTTTCTGAGTTGTTTCATTTAAGATAATCGTCTCCAGTTCCATCCATGCTGCTACAAAATACATGATGTCACTCTTTTTATGGCTGAATAGTATATACCACATTGTCTTATCCAGTCATCCATTGATAGACACTTTTGTTGGTTACACACATTTGCTGTTGTGAATAGTGCTTTGATAAACATATTTGTGTGGGTATCTTTTTTATATAATGATTTTTTTTCCTTTGGGTAGATTCCCAGTAGTGGAATTGCTGGATTGAACGGTAATTTTATTTTTAGTTCTTGAGAAACTTTAGTACTGTTTCCACAGTCATTGCATTAATTTACATTCCCACTAACAGTGTCTAACCATTCCCTTTTTTCCACATCCTCACTAAGATCTGTTATTTTTTTCATTTTTTTAATAATAGCCATTCCAAGTGGTATAATGTGGTATCTCACTGTGGTTTTGATTTGCATTTTTCTGAATGATTAGTGATGAGCGTCTTTTTCATATGCTTGTAGGCCATTTGTATGTCCTCTTTTGAAAAACCTAGAAAAAAACCTAGGCAAAATTCTCCTGAATATTGTTCTAAGCAAAGAATTCAAGACTAAGACCTCAAAAGCACAAGCAATGAAATCAAAAATAGACAAATTGGACTTAATGAAACTAAAAAGCTCCTGCACAGCAAAATAAATAATTAACAGAGTGAACAGACAACCTACAGAATGGGAGAAAATATTTGCAAACTATGTATCCTACAGGGATATCTAGAATTTACAAGGAATCCAACTGATACTTTTAACATTCTGCCTCAGGATTTCATGAAACAAAGTGCTCTTCCAGCTTCCCCTTGCCACTTAGTCTCAAAAACAGTGCTACATTTCACGTTTTGTTAGGGCAACACTCCTTTTCTAGGTACCAATTTGTGTATCAATGACCTATTGCTGCAAAGTAAATTATCCCAAAATTTAGTGGCTCAAAATACCAACCATTTTTTTTTCACTATTCTTAAAGTTGACAATAAGGACTGGCTTCTGTTGCATAATTCTGCTAGTCTTTCCCACTGTCATTGAAATAGCTATAGTCATTTGGTGGTTCAGTTGGACCTTAATGGTCTAAACTCACATTTCTAACAATTTGGTGGTGGCTGTCAGCTAAGTCACATGTCTCTATCAGGCTAGCCTGCAGTTCATTACACAACTGAGAAAAAATTTCAAGAAATGAAATTCCAAGAAATTCTCAAGACCTTTTGAGAACTAGACTTAGAAGTCCACATCAATTCTGTAGCTAAAAGCAAATCACAAAGCATTTGTGGCCAAATAAGAATAAATTACATTATTAGATGGTAGTATGATTTTAGTTTTAATTTCAACTGAATCAAAATATCTAAACTCTTCTCTCTCTCATATATATTCTATTTAACCACTACCTTTTGGTGGAAGATCAAGTTATTTCCTAGGAGTCATTACTCAAGATAAAGACATAATGTAATTGTAATATTAAAAACAATAATCCGAATCTGAAACCCCCAATTTTTAAATTATTTTTTAAAATTTTGAATTGGCCCAAATTAGTTTTTTTAAAAAACCTACTTGCAAATCCAGTCATAGTAAAATTGTGCTAAATATTCTACCTTTAGTATATTCAGTGTTTCTTGTAAGTCTAATAATAAAGACATATGTTTTAAAATAAAGACATACTAAAAATCATAAATTTATGATAATTATAAAATGTGGTACAAAGAACCGAAAAATCAACATGGCCGAATCTAAAGTCCAGAAAGAAGCTAATACACTCTTTCTCTCTTTCTCTCACACACATATTTAAGGCACATTTTAAATAGATAGTTGCATTTGGCTACCCCCAAATTTGGAATGTCTTTAAATAACAGGACAAAAAAAAGTTTGAAATCAATGAGCATATCTATTTGTCTGCATTTTTACAACATTGAGTTAATATAAATATAGTTTCAATTAATTAGGAAAATATGACCATGCAAAAAAATAGAAAATTAAAACATAAACTGGCACTTTATAAAGGAAGAGATTACACATACATATGCATATTACTTTATATGGTAGATAAGATATGGAGAAGAGATAAGACTAGAACAAACATGTACAAAAAGAAACTATTTACAAAGTATTAGGAAGCAGGAACAAAATGGTGACAGAACCTAGAGATATTTGAGATGTTATGAAACATTTGTTCATATATATGCACATATATATATATATATATATTTTTTTTTTTTTTTTTTTTGAGATGGAGTTTCACTCTTGTTGCCCAGGCTGGAGTGCAATGGCACGATCTTGGCTCACTGCAACCTCTGCCTCCTGGGTTCAAGCGATTCTCCTGCCTCAGCCTCCCAAATAGCTGGGATTACAGTCATGCACCACCACGCCTGGCTAATTTTGTATTTTTAGTAGAGATGTGGTTTCTCCATGTTGGTCATGCTGGTCTTGAACTCCGGACCTCAGGTGATCCGCCTGCCTCAGCCTCCCAAAGTGCTGGGATTACAGGTGTGAGCCACTGTGCCCAGCCTTGTTCATATATTTGATCTAAGATTATTGAGTGAAAAAATATGTCAAAGATGACTCCCAGATTTCTAGCTTGAGTAACTGAATGGATTATGGCTATATTTAACAATATTGTATGATTAAGTCTAGAAGATAAATACTGCTGGGAATTCTTTTTGAACATGGTGAATTAAGCTATTTTCTCCTTTCCGGCCTCACTATTTTCTCTTCTAAACCCCCCTTTAAATGGAGTTGGAAATTTTAAATCAATCTTTCTCTGTCAAATTCTATTTTTTCTTTTGCTTTACGTTTCCATTTGAGGGAAAACCCATTACTTGAGTGTAATTTCTATTTCTCCACTCTGCTTTTCCACTTTGCCCAATCTGCCATTTTTCTTACCCATTATCTCTAATTGTTTTTTGTACATAATAATGCAATGATTTACAATAACTATGTTTTTCTTCTGTGCATGTAATATTGATATTAACTAAACTTGTTTCTACACTTGTAGTTGCAATGACTATTTTTATCTAAGTAACTTCTCTATTTCTAGTCACTATTCTCTCATTCATAGTACTGGCTTTAATTAAATGTTTAATGATCTTTGAACATGGCAGCTTTATGTAGTGAGTATACCAAAAGGAAGTTTGGGATGGATTAAAGTTTGAATGAGAGGTAAGGGAATGGAGACAAAATGATTACCCAATAATTATAGAAGACGGTCTTCAACAGCTAGAAAAAAGATGGGGGCACAGTGTAGTTGGAGAGGATAAGGAGTCAAGAGTGAAGTTTTCTTTGAATATTTTTGTATTTTAATTTTTGTATTAGATTTTATTGTTTAGAAGGTAAGATACCAGATCACATTTATAAAAGTTTCATAGCTATATTCAAATAAGAAATGTTTAACAACCAATGCTAACCTACTATTAATTTTATTATGAGGTAAGATTTTATTTTCTACATTAGATCATTTGTCTTTTAAACATTGTATGTATGATCATTGTAGACAAACTGATGACTGCTGAGAAGTCAAATGTTGAAAAAAATCACCCATTATCCAACATCTCAGAATGACAACTTTTGATATTGATATGATAGACTGTGTTTCCAATGTTAGCTGCAATAATAGCTCCCATTTCACAATGTTTTTTGCAATATGGAACTTGCCATGCCCCCATCCAGAGGTGGAGTCTATTTCCCTTCCTCTTGAATCTAGACTTTCCAATAACATGTGGTGGAAGAAACTGTGTAACTTGTGAAATTGGACATTAAGGAAACTGTAGCTTCAAACTGTACTGCTCCCTCCTGAAAATATTAATGTACAAGGCATATGACTACCCTAAGACAATCATGCTGTAAGGAAGCTCAAATATGCCACATGAGGAGAAAAGTCACATAGAGGAGCACAAAGATGCCAGGTGCAAATAAAATGGTTGTTTAAACGTCTACGTTTTGGGGTAGTTTGATATGCAGCAATGGATAACCGAAGCATTTAAAGTGTGTTTATTAACAGCCACCCTTTTCTTCCTAAGTGCAAACATTTTTAGTAGGTTAGTAATCTATGAAGAGTTTTTTTAAACATTTATTAACTTTCAAACATACATAATATTTATAAATATTAAAATAACAAACACCCATATATCAATCACCCAGTTTAAGAAATAAAACATTACAAAATATACTGAAAGCTCCCTGTACACTCTTCTACCAAAATATTTTCCTGTCTCCTCTTATTGGGAAACCACTATCCTGTAATGCTCTTTATTAATCTTAAAATGTCTTATATGATTATTATATAAATATTTTTTCTTAAGCACTGTAGACTATTCTTATGCAAATTTAATTTTCATAAAAATGGCATTGACTACAATGGTCCATTGATAAGTTGTCATTTTTGTGCAACATTAGTTTTTAGAGATTCATCTATATTTGATACAAGTTGCTCTACCTAAATTATTTCATTGATTCTAACTGGATTGTTTTCAGTTGTTTATATTACAAACAATGTTGCTATAAATATTCTTATACATTATGCATCTAGGAGTGAAAAATGCTGGGTGGTAGCGTGTTCACACTGTCACTTTTCTTAGGTATTGTCAAATTGATTTGCAAGTCACCAGAATTTTACATAATACTCTCTAGTTTACCTAGATTCATTAACTCTAAACATAGTAGTGAAGATATTTTGTCTTACATAGTTTCACTTTGGCAAATTCAGTATGTGGATTGTCTCATGTTAGCATCTGACATAAAATAATACATCTTTTATTTAATCATTTGTATAATTAAGAAAGTAATGTTTCTTAGTGTGGGAACAGAATCAGGAGTGGTTATAATTCATTCTCTTATGGATTATAATTTGGCTTTCTGAGAGCCAAGTATAATTCCTCCTCTTTCTCCTCATTCTTTTTTGAAACTCATAACCAATAGGAAAAATAAAAATTTCAACCCTTTTTTACTTTCCATGCCAGCATATTTACCTCTGGGTTGTTGTTTTTCTAAATTGAAAGATTATTTTTTCCCCTGCTTGTCTCTTTGTCCTATGATGCAATTCTGATATTTTATATAACACTGACTTCTGTTCCTCTGTAACTTACTTTCGACAAGATATAACTCTAAAGAACACAAACAGAACACAAGAAGGTTTTAAAGCAGAGATAAAAAGTTATTTCTCCACAATAATCATGGTATAGATTTATACATATTGTATTACTGTTAGTTCTCAATCCACTACCGGAAATCAAGAGCACAGTATCTACAAACTAACAGTCTGAATTGTTGCTCTGACTGCTCCATTTGTAAACATATATTGGAAAAGTAAAAACAATCAAACTCTAAATTGGGTTCCACATCCACCTTGATAACACCCTCTTAATGCAGAATGCAGCACCTGAGCTACAGTAGCCTATCAATTTAGGTTCCTTTCAATGGAAAAAAAAATGTATATACGGAAGGAAGCAATTCTTAGCTCCAAATATTTACCCTTCTCTCATGTTGTTTCAGGGAGAATACACTCTAAAATTCTACATAAACTTTAACAATAATATTTCGTATAACTTCATTCTGGCATCTTTTGAAGTGCCCCTCTTTTGTATTATCTAAAGTTTAAATCAAATTCTGAAATACGTTCCCAGAACAAAACTAATGTTTTCTAAAGATTTATATTCATATGAGAGCACAATATTCAGTTTTTGATGATCCTTAGCTTTAAAATAATAACTGCACTCCAAACTTGAGGCATGAGGGGAGACATAGTTTTAATTTTTAAGTGATTAGCATGTGAATCTCCCTTACCTGATTATATATAATTTTTTTGTTTTAATATTACCATATTTGTCTCAATTTTCTTCAATGTATAATTGCGACCCAAACCAAATGACAACTATTGACAGTTATTTGATACTTTTATATGCCAGATATTGTGTTAATTGTTTTATGCATATTTTATTTAATTTTAAATTTATTAATGTCCTCATTTTACAAATGAGGAAACCCAAGGCATATAAAAACTTTCAGACACTGATTTCATGTATTTATAAGAAAATCATTTTTTAATTTAATTTTACAAACTCAATACATAAAGTAAGAATGAGGATACAGACACATAATATTTAAGAAAGGTACTTAGAAATTAAGAATTTAAATTAGGCCGAGCGCAGTGGCTTACACCTGTAATCCCAGAACTTTGGGAGGCCGAGGCGGGTGGATCATGAGGTCAGGAGTTTGAGAGCAGCCTGGCCAAAATGGCGAAACTCCGTCTCTACTAAAAATACAAAAATTAGCCGGGTATGGTGGTGGGTGCCTGTAATCCCAGCTGCTTGGGAGGCTGAGGCAGGAGAATCCCTTGAACCTGGGAGGCAGAGGTTGCAGTGAGCTGAGATCGTGCCATTGCACTCCAGCCTGGGTGACAAGAGCAAGGCTCTGCCTCAAAAAAAAAAAGTTAAACAACAACAAAAAAAGATACTTTATTACTTTTAAGGGCAAAAACCACAACTACTTTTGGAACAACCCAATAATTCCATGAAAATATTCTTTAAATAAACTTCTACAAGACTAAAAGCTACCTAAAATATTTTCAGTTAATTTTCTATATGAATTATAGGAAACTATTTATGATGAAAAATATTTCTTACTTTATGTAACTTATAAACTCTCTATCAAAACCCTATTTCTGATTGCAGGCATTAGTAAAATCATTCGACTTTGGGTTGTAATCTTGACCAGTTACTTTCTGTCCTCTTTGATTTGCCATGGAATTCCTGATGTTTTACTCTATTAATCTATCTTCTATTAATTACTCATCGAACTATCAAGTTTATGATATGAATAGATAAGTTACTTGATATCGAATTCTGTTAAGTTCATCTCTTAGGTTTCTGTTTTTTTAAAATAGATGAAATTAGAAGGGATGCAAGTACATAGTTTCTTTTATGCTGCTAATATTCATTAAACATTAGAAGAAAACAGGGGAACGTTTTCTGCAACACTTCAATATATAATTTCACAATCAGTTTACTTTTAAAAAAAAGATGATGGTACTCATAATTTTATATTAATGACTAAAGTTTTAGAATACATAATGACAGAAGCATAGATTTAGAAATGTCCTTTTATATTGAGTTATCTATTTTGTCATTTGATAAATTGTTAGTACATATACTTGGAATATGAAATCAGTGATTTAAATTTGTACCTCTAAGAATATGCAGGACATAGTTATATGTTCTAGATTTATATGCATGCTTCCTCCTTCAAAAAATAACTCAGTTTTAACTTTTGACTAGCTTCCTCCATATGTGGAATTTGAAAGGCATGTTTCTGAATATTCAGATAAGATGAGATAAAGGTATTAATGGGAAAAGGGAATACAACTGAATTTTATATTGTTATGTGTCTTAATTTAAAAAAATAAAGTTACATGCAACACATAAGAATTTAGAAATTTCACCAGAAATATCTTCTAAGTGTTAATACATCACTATCATTCTTAGAGGTTTGTCAAGTGCTTTTTTTGTTTGACAGATTTAGATTCCACATAGAACACATTCATTTATTTATTCATCAAATATATATTGAGTGTCTATCAGGCACCAGGAATTCTACTAGGTACTGATGATCCAAGGTATGGCTGAGGATTTAGAGAGGAAGACAGATAATTTAATGAAAAAAGCAATACAGAAGTGTTATGTTCTATGTTATATACTGTTAAATCAAGTTTAGCCTAAAGCTGCCTCCTTACATATTTTAGGTTTTGCCTAAAGGTTTCTCTGTACATTGTGAACTATAACCTAAATGGAAGTATAAACAGACTGTAGCCTACTCTTGTGCCAATCACTGAGTTTTGGCCAAACAAAGGTGGCCAACTATTCAAACCATGTTGAAATAAGGCAAACACGAGCTGTAACCTGTCTGGCTGTTTCTGTACCTCACTTTCATTTTCCGTACATCACTTTCCTTTTTCTGTTCATAAATCTTATTCCACCATGTGCTGCACTGGAGTCTCTGAGCCTACTCTGGCTTAGGAGGCTGCTTGATTTGTGAATTGTTCTTTGCTCAATTAAACTGTGTTACATTTAATTCAGCCAAGATTTTTTTAACAGATAGTGTGAGATGTGGGATCTAAAGCAGAGTTTCTAGCAACCTCCAAGATCACCGAGTGACAAGCAAGGTACCTGCTGGGCCCATTGTGTCCATTGCTCTTTTACAGCAACTGGGGATCGTGGTAAGTTCTCTCTTGGATTCCAGAGCTCCACAGATTTGTGTTTTGAGCGCTCCAAGTTTCTTTGAGCAAATTTTGGATTTAAACTGGGTTTGGAAGTTGCAATAAAAACTGGACTGGGTCCAGGATCAGATTGGATCTGATAATTAAGTGTCTTGGTTCCAGTTAGAGGCCTCTTATAAGTCCGACTGAGTCAGAAAGAAACCTGTAGTCAATGGCAATATTACAAGGGGTGTAAACTTTGGCTTTTGGAAATTCACAGGGATTTTTGTGTTCTACCTCTTTTGTTTCTTCTTTCTTGTATGCTCATGCTTAGGTAGGGAAAAAATCACTGGCTAAAAAAGCTGCAAAGTCTTTTATTATTTAAATACTCTTTATAAAAGGCAAATAAACAGATTAAGTGACTAATTGATAAGAAAAATTAGATCTGCTAACCTTTTGGCTTAGTTACTATCCTGCCCTGAAAATAGAAAGAAAGCTATCCTAGATAAAGTGCATATGAAAAGTAATCTCTCAGGTAAAATAGGCTTGCTTCATTTTCATATCTATCTATGTTGAGTGCAAGCATAGACAATGATTTCTTTGCCCTATTCCTTAGTGGGTTCCACCAAGAACTCGGTAATTTTAGCTAAGAAACAGTAGCTAATTTTAAAAGACCACGTATTGAACTAAGATACACCTTTCTGGAATTTAATTGGTGCTCTAAAAATTCTTTTGTAAAAGAAATTTATGTCTATAAAGGAAATCTCCATTTTTAAGGATGTCTACCTATATACATTAGGAACTCTTACTATTCTTTTAAATGTACATAATCATACCTCTGTTTAAGATGCTTTTCTGGCCATCTTGAGTTATCTTTTACTTGATCACGGTTTTATTTTTCTTGGTTTGAGCAAACGATGATACAATATTTAGGCCTAAAATCTTAGCTTTGTGCTCATGAAATATACATATATATATATTTTTGTGACAAATAAGAGTTGTCCCCTTAGAAACACAATTTGTTGCCTAGTTAACAATTGCTTAGAGCAATGAAATAGATGAATGGAGAAAAAAAAACTATTTAAAAGCTGGCAAATGAAAATCCTTTACAAAAGCTATAAAATCTGCTTCTGTGTGTTTTAATATCTACATGTGTTGTGTGTCTGTGATAATATTTGGAAAATAAAGCTAGTTTTAATTGTAAGTGAAATAGGAATGGTTTCAAAATTATCAGTTAAATATAATTGGATACTTGCTTTATTTGACCGTGAGCTGTCTTTGGTTAGAGCCTCTGGATTTAGGTGTTTGGATAGGTGGTCATGATGAGGTCTGGAAACATGTTCTTAGTGTCTAGACCAGCAGCTATGTTTGAAATGTTTGTTCCCTGGTGCCATAAAGAAATAGCACTTGAACATAAATTTAATTTCCTCAACAAGGCCATTTTTACTTTCTGTAGAAAGGGTACACTTGCCAGCAGTTTTGCCATGAGAGTACACCAAACAAAGCAGACAGGGTCATTTATAACCTGACGCGTCCACCCTACTGCTGTGTCCAGTTTCCATTGGCTGGAATGCGACCTCATATTCTGTATTTGTCCTGATTGGCTAGCAACTTAGAACTTTTTAAAAGAGGCAAAGGCAGAGGAGAACAAAGGAAGGAGGAAGTAACTTGTGGAATGCTGAGAAAGGTAAAAACACCTTCAAATAAGGAAGAGAAACAGGCTATGACCTAATGCTTGCTTGGACCAGTATAAGCATGCCAGGGCAAATATTTAGGCTAAATTGTGGGAGGTAAGAACATAAAGTACCTTGACTTCTTTATTATGGTTAGCAGATATTTAAGAATGTTAGCACAGGTCTTTGAATAAATTTTGCTTTCAAGAGAAGTTACTATTTATTCCTAATTAGATGGGGAGGAAATTCTCTTTGAAGAGGAACCTCTACTTTACTTTTTACAGCTAGAAGCCAGAATCAAGCCCAATATGGTCTCCTTCTTCCATACTTTTCCTGCTTGTCTACTGGTTATTTTGGGAGGGATTGGATCCACCGGGTATATTCTTCATAGCTCTGTCTTCTGTCCTGACCTCTACATCTGGTATGTAAATTCAGGACTCAGACAGGCCCTGACCTTCATAGTCCTCCTGGGTGCCATGTGGCTACTTGGGACCCAGGATGACTGGGAGAAGACATTAGGGCAGGCACCTGTGTCATATTTTCAAAATTATTTTCAGTAATTTAAAATCCTGAAGTCATGTTATGTTACATTAAGTAATAGATAATTATAAAATTTCTGAGTCATTTTTAAGTTAAAATACTGAAATATCAATTATTAAACATTAGTTTAAGTCTATATACCTTGACATGTTATTTTCATATTGAGAGACAGGACTAGCTGGATTTCCAAGGCTGACTAGGAATCCCTAATCCTAGCTGGGAATGTGACCATATCCACCTTTAAACAAGGGGCTTGCAACTTATCTCATACCCGACCAATCAGGCAGTAAACAGAGCTCACTAAAATGCTCTTAGGCAAAAACAGAATGTTAGGCAAAAATAGAAGGTAAAGAAATAGCCAATCATCTATTGCCTGAGAGTACAGGGAGAGGGACAATGATCAGGATATAAACCCAGGCATTCGAGCAGGCAATGGCAACCCCCTTTGGGTCCCCTCCCATTGTATGGGAGCTCTGTTTTCACTCTATTAAATCTTGCAAATGCACACTCTTCTGGTCCGTGTTTGTTACGGCTTGAGCTGAGCTTTCACTCGCCATCCACCACTGCCGTTTGCCGCCGTCGCAGACCCACCGCAGACTTCCACCCCTCCAGATCCGGCAGGGTGTCTGCTGCACTTCTGATCCAGCGAGGTGGTGCCCATGGCTGCTTCCAATCGGGCTAGAGGCTCACCATTGTTCCTGCGTGGGCTAAGTGCCCAGGGTTCATCCTAATCAAGCTGAATAGAGCTATAATACTCACCGCATGGTCCAAGATTCCATTGCTTGGAATCTGTGAGGCCAAGAACCCCAGTTCAGAGAACAAGAGGCTTGCTGCCAGCTTGGAAGCAGCCTGCCACCATCTTGGAGCTCTAAGAACAAGGACCCCTGGTAACAATATGGTACAGAAAAGCTAAATATATTTAGATCTGTTAATAAACAATAATTTGAAGAACTGTCTTTCTAAAAAATTTTAAAATGGTTTTTATTTACAAATATTGATGTAAAATAGTTCAAAATTACTTAGGTGTGAACCCTGAAAATTTGAGATACGTCTCAATGTAGAAAGATTCTTTTGCCAAGGTTGAGGATGTGCGCCCATGACAGAGCCTCAGGAAGTCCTGAAGACATGTGCCTAAGGTGGTTGGGGCACAGTGTAGCTTTATACAGTGTAGGGAGACATAATACATCAATCAATATATGTAAGAAGTACATTGGTTCAGCCTGGAAAGGCAGGACAACTTGAAGCAAAGGCAGGCAGACTCAAAGCAGGGAGCAGGCTTCCAGGTCACAGATAGGTGAAAGACAAAGGAACAGTTGCATTCTTTTGAGTTTCTGATTAGGTTTTCCAAAGGAGGCAATCAGATATGCATCTATCTCAGTGAGGCCAGGGATGACTTTGAATAGAATGGGACGCAGATTTGACCTGAGCAGTTTTTGAGGGGGCCCAAGATATTTTTCTTTCACAAAGGTTTTCACTACAATTTAGGGCTACTAAGAGTTCAAATTCTAGTTGATATATGTAATTAAAGATCCTAGATATGAGAGAAACAATTCTGTATTCAGAGTGTATAAACAAAAGCAAGATATGCTTTTGATAAAAGTTATAAAGTCATAAAAATGTGTGTTTGTTAAAAAATTTTGTCTGGTTAGAAGTTACTTAAAGGTTTCAAATTGAAGGAATAAAAAGCAGATAAAGCATGACAAATATAAAAAGTTGGGGGAGGCCAGGTGTGGTGGCTCACGCCTGTAATCCCAGCACTTTCGGAGGCCGAGGCGGGCAGAACATCTGAGGTTGGGAGTTCGAGACCAGCCTGACCAACATGGAGAAACTCCATCTCTGTTAAAAATACAAAATTAACCAGGAGTGGTGGCGCATGCCTGTAATTCCAGCTACCTGGGAGGCTGAGGCAGGAGAATCACTTGACCCTGGGAGGCAGAGGATGCGGTGAGCCAAGATCACGCCATTGCACTCCAGCCTGGGCAACAAGAGCAAAACTCCATTTCAAAAAAAAAAAAAAAAAAGTTGGGGGAAAATAATATAAAACAAAAGGTTTATGGAAATCTTGTGTGGTTAAAAGACAACAGATTTGATAAATTTACTTATGAGGTTTGTTAAAATCAGCTTTAGTATTGATAATACACTAATACAAAAGTAAAATTTTGTTTTCTTTTTTGAACACAAATTTTATGTAGTATTAATGAGAGTAAAATATTTGTGTTCAAATAAGAAATTGATGTTAAACCTTCAAGTTGTGTTTTAATAAATGTTATTAATATACATTTAAAAATTACATGGGATTTCTAAAATTCTACTATGTCTGAATATATGCTATCAGTCATAATCATGGTTGTTATGTTAAGTTATTGTAGACCACAGAAATAACAAAATTTCCTTGTCAATTGTATTTTTAACTATGACCATTTTAAGTTATTTCCATAGTTAATTGTTTAATTTTGATGCAGTTTCTGAAATCTTCACAAGCACACAAAATCCTAGAGTATGTTGTCTTTAAGGAGGTTCATGAAAGGATAGGAGGTCTTCAGTCTTCTAGATGGGCATCACTTGTTAGGTTCTTTATTCCACGGTTTGGAATAAATGAGGCAATAATTAGAAATGTATTCCTCATGATAGGCTTTATAGCAGATTCTACTGTAAAAGCTATGGTTACAAAGCAGACTTTAAATTCTCTTGTGAAAGTTATGCTAAATAACAGAATTGCTCTAGATTACTTACTGGCAAAACAGAAGTATCTGTACAGTTGCTGGCACTTCTTTTGGCCCATGGAGAAATAAATTGGGTATTATAGAGATTCAGTTGAGGGGATTAATGAATATGCTGTCTAGTTAAAGTGAGTATAATCTTTATCTAGTTCATTCCTTGATCTATTTGATTTTAGTTAGTTTGCTTTATGGGGGCCCTGGCTAAGGAGTATACTCCAAACTCTTGGTATTATCCTCCTGATAGTCACAATAGTAGTCTCCTTGGTGTGCTGTATTATCTCTAAATATTTGCATGCAGTCACCTCTAGAATGTCAAATGGTGTCTCTTCAACTGGAATGACAACAGCTGAAAGACATGTGTTACTATGAAGGCACCTATGAATAACGTACTAAGACTGAAAACCCAAAATGATGGTAATTGAGCATGGTGTTAAGGCCCTAAATTTTGGTCATACTCTCACCAAAGTAAGAACCTGAGCAGAAGGGGGAAATTTTAAACAAAATTATGGGAGGTCATCGCTTTCAACTGAGCTCTTGCAGTAGGCCCCAACAGACCAGACCAAACCAAAATGAGGTCACTTATGCTAAATGTGACATAATCAAACTAAGACTTTAAGGAAATGGATAGATTCTAGAACAGATCAGGTTTTGTTTTTCTCTTGTAAACAGGACACTGCAGCATAAGGAGGTAACCACTACTCTTACAAGAAAAATAACATGAAGTCCTTATTCCCACCTTATAAAACCCACTGTTCTGCTATTTCCCAGTGGGTTTTGAGAACAAATAAGTACATTTACAATGGTAATAGTGACACCAGTGACTAAAGTTTTGGTCAATCTTTCAAAATTGAGAGGATGACCAAAAGAGGGGAATTGTTAAATCATGTCTAGCCTAAAGCTGTCTTCTTATATATTCTAAGTTTGACCTAAAGGTTTCTCTGTACATAGTGAACTATAACCTAAATGGAAGTGTAAATAGACTGTAGCCTACTCTTGTGCCAATTTTGAGTTTTGATCAATCAGAAGGGGCCAACTGTTCAAACTGTGTTCAAATAAGGTAAACACCGAGCTATAACTAAACTGCTTGTTTCTGTACCTTACTTCTGTTTTCTGTTCATCACTTTCCTTTTTCTGTCCATAAATCTTTTTCCACCACATGGCTGCACTGGAGTCTCAGAGCCTACTCTGGCTCAGGAGGCTGCCCAATTCGTGAATGGTTCTTTACTCAATTAAACCCTGTTAAATTTAATTTGGCTAAGGTTTTTCGTTTAACAATTTTGTATTTCCAGAAGTAAGAACTGCTCTTATAGAGGAGAAAGACAATACTAGACAACTCTAAAATGTATATACATGAGCTCTCTACTGTTAAGACAATAAGGACCTCAGGTAAAAGGATCATGTCTTATTTTTGTCTCTTATTCAAGATAGAATACATGCTGTAACAAAAAACCCCTAGATCACAATGGCTTAACAAAAGGGAGGTGTATTTCTTCTTCTTTTTTTTTTTTTTTTTTTTTGAGACGGAGTCTCGCTCTTTCGCCCAGGCCAGACTGCAGTGGTGCTATCTCGGCTCACTGCAAGCTCCACCTCCTGGGTTCATGCCATTCTCCTGCCTCAGCCTCCTGAGTAGCTGGGATTACAGGCGCCCGCCACCACGCCCAGCTAATTTTTTGTATTTTTAGTAGAGATGGGGTTTCACCATATTAGCCAAGATGGGTATTTCTTCTTATGTCACAGAT
The DNA here is from genome assembly GCF_028878055.3 of Symphalangus syndactylus. Taxonomy (NCBI): domain Eukaryota; kingdom Metazoa; phylum Chordata; class Mammalia; order Primates; family Hylobatidae; genus Symphalangus; species Symphalangus syndactylus. The sequence goes on along the minus strand of NC_072447.2, from coordinate 40,933,320 downwards.
AAATTGGCTATTTTGTGGTCAGCTTTTCGAAGACAAATTCAGAATGAGAGGTCCCTTTTTTCAGTGGGTCAGCAACTTCTAGGGTCTTAGAGATGAGTCTTCTACAGCAAGTTTGAAGACAAAAATAGAATAACAGACATTGGATTATCCCTATCTATTCTAAAAATGTTTTCTTCTTCCCCAAAAGAAGAAACTGTTCCTTTGTCTCTTTCTTCTCCTTCTGGTATTTTCATTACATGTAGGTTACATCATTTGTAATTGTCCCACAGTTCTTAGATTTCATATTTTACAGCTCAATTTTTCATTATTTTTTCTCCTTGCATTTCTGTTATGAAAGTTTCCATTGACATACCCTCAAATTCACTTTCTTTTCTTTGTGCTCTACCAATAAGCCCATCAAAGACATTCTTCATTTTTGCATCAGTGTTTTTGATTACTAGCATTTCCTTTGGTTCTTAGAGTTTCCATCTCTCTGCTTACATTATACATCTGTTCTTGCATGTTGTCCACTTTTTGTGAGCTACCTCGAGTTACTGGCGGCGAGTCCACATGCATCTGCAGCAACTTCAATTCTTGCCTCCTCAGAAGAAAAAATTTGACCGAGGGAAATAAAGCAGAAAAAGAAACCAAGGTAAGTTTCAGAGCAGGAGTGTAAGTTTATTTAAAAAGCTTTAGAATAGGAAAGAAAGGAAAGAACCTGTGGAAGAGACCCAAGTGAGCACCTGAAGGTCAAAGAGGGAAAAAACAGGGGGCCTTTAACCTTGATTCAGGGACTTTATAGGCTTGCCTCTTTCCTATGATTCTTTCCTTAGGGTGGCCTTTCCACATGCACGGTGCCCTCCTTACCCTTTGGAACTGAGCATGTGCAGTGTGTTTAGGAAGTTATATGCATGCCCATCTGAGGCTTTCTTCCTTTTTCCAGTAGCGTGTACCTGGAAGGGCATACTGCGCCATTTTTGTCTCTTAATGTGCATGCCCAGGAAGTTGCTTCTACCTGGGGCCTGCCTTTAATTAATACTTAAATGTTAACAGGTGTGGACCATGAGGAACTGGCCTCTCCTTGGTGCTGGCTGCCAATTTATCACTTTGAGACAGGCAATCCGATAATTGCCAAACCATCACCACACATTTCTAGTGGGTGGTGAGGGGAAAGCCCTCTCCTGCCCCACTCATGCCTAACTACCTGTAACAGAAGGAACTGAGGTAAATAGGTCTTTTGTGTGAGGTGTTAGATTTATCTATGTGTTAGGTTGTGTTAACTGTTTCCTACAGCTGTAGATGTCAGAGGCTAAAATTTTCTCTAGTGTCTTTGTTTTCATCTCCTCTGTGGTATTTGGGTTTTCCTAGAGATTTCTTAAATAGACTATAAGCCTTAGAATTCTTTTCAGCTGTAATGCCCTTTTATTATACAGGAACCCTGTTGATGTGGTACTATGGGGGCACAGGAGAAGCATTCTATTAATATATTCTTACTATTTAGGTCTCAATGTTTTAGTGGGTCTGTGGGTCCCTGGGCTGTGACCTTATTAACTGTTTCTGAACTTCTTTATATAATACAGGAACATTAGAGTGCACTGGATTTGTATATTTTCCTTCCCTTATATAGCAGGCTAGAGGGAGTTAGAGTTGAGTATCTCTCTTCCCCCACATCAGTTAGACTCTGTTAAAACCCACATTGGATAGGCTCTGGTAAAAATAGTTTCCCTTTAGGGCAGTCCTTTGTTAATGAGAACAGACACTCTGGGGGTATTTCAAAATGGTTACTTTTCCCTTCCCCCTGAGGGATGCATAAGAAGATTTCTCTCTGATCTTCACCCATGAAACCTTGTCATAAAATTCAGTATGGAGGACCCCAAAGGCTGACTTCCTAGGAGTTTTTCATCTCTCAAATGTCCCCACTGAGTCTACAGCAATTATTCAATTACTCTACCAGTCTTCAGCTGTGGCTTTTGCTCCTGGTAATCTAGAATTAATCTGTATTTATCTTTCTCTCTAATTTTAAGAACTACAGTTTGCCCTGTGACCTCAATTTGCTAATGGATCTAAGGTGACTTGATTTTCAGTCTGTTTAGCTTTAAAAATGTGTTTCCTTTAAAAATTTCCTGCTGAATAGCAAGGAATTTAAATATTTAATTAAAAACGGGATAAATTTTAAAACGTTTATTCATAATTAGTAAATTTTGTAAAAAGTAAAGAAAACAAATTAACTATACAGTAGTTTCTTGAGACAAAATAGTTCAAAATTCTTGTTTCAATTCATGTAACCTAGTAGCCCACAAAGATAGGGTTAATGCAGTTTTTGTCTGCACAATTCATTGTGAACAAGAGACTAGATGTTCCATAATTTTCCATCTATTATTTATTAGTGCACTATTTTTTTTTCCAGAAAAGGATATAGTTGTTTTTTAATTCAAGTAACTGCAAATAGGAAACCAGAGGGAGAGCCCCAGGCTGGGACAAATCATGGCTACCCCTCCTCAACAGAACAGGGGGAGGAGGTGGCCTCTACACCCTTTTTGGTCAATTCAGGCCCCCTTGCTCGCTCTGCTGCAGCATCCTAGGGGCAGGGCCCCACCTTCCCTGGGACTGGGGTAGTTGGTCACCCAGCCAGCCATGCTCCAGCCCCTCTTCCCCACAAAGAGTATCTTGGGGGAGGGGATCATGGGCAGAACAGGAGGCAATGAGGATGAACATTTGGCGCTGGTAGCAGCAGCAATGACGGATGTCGAAGAATGGAACATTGAACAAAAAACAACACGACTGTCCAGAAGTAGTTTGTGGACAGAGAAAAAATGGAACCAGAACCTTGGGGGGCAGGGAGGAGCAGGAGGGTTTGGAGCCAGCAGGGTGAGCTCCTTGTTATTGGTGCCCCATCTGAGGAGGGGCAAATGGCCGAGTAGCAAAAGCAAGTAGGGGTGGGGGAGCAGCCCCAGCCCACCTCAGGTGGCGGCCACAGGGCTCGTGGGCCTCACCTGGACAATAAGTGACTGCATTTCCATCACTGCAATATGTACTCAGATCCCAGGTGGAGGGCAAGGGGGCTGGGGCCACTGCAAAGAGGGAGTAGGGGGCTCACATGCCTCCTGCCTTCCTGTAGCCAAAGGGGGCTATCCAACCTAGTGCAGGGACTAGGGAAGGTGGGGAAGGATGAAAGGTGTGAGCCCCACGTGGTGACAAAGACAGTTTGGCTGGTAGAATCCTGGGGGTCAGCAGCCCCCTCCATTGGCCACACCTGCTGCTGCCAGGGCAGTGGAGTAGGGCGGGCCAGGATGAGATGGGGCTTGGGCCCCTTTTAAGGCCAGGGGAACCCTCCCAGGCCCCACTGTGGGAAGCCAGAGGGAACAATGGAGGAGTGGAGAGGGCGCCCCCAAACCAAAAGCCCAGAGAGCAATGTCCCCACCATTAAGGGAGTGGGGACACAGTAGGTGCCGGGTGTGGCTAAGTGGAACGTTAGCCTTGTCCAGGAGGGCACATGTGTATGTGTGGGTGGGCGGGGGGAGCTGAGAACCGAGGCCAGGGGAAAACTGCTCCCCACTCAGCCCATGGGGGCCCTGAAGTTGTTGGTGTGTTGTGTAGTGTGGTGGTGAAGTCGCAGGTGGAAGATAGGGGTGGCGGCTGGAGGCGGTGGTGATGGTGGGCCTGCGGAAGGGATGGGGGCGGTGGGAGCGGAGCAAAGCTGTCCAGTCCCAAAAGGAAGCTGTTCCTCCGGTGAGGAGCAGGCGACACGCATGCTCGGTCACTGCTCCTCCTTCGAGGACTCCAGTGAGATGCCCTCCTCTTCCTCCTTCTCCAGTTTTTTGGGTCTGCCCCTTGGTTTCCTTCCTGTAGTTGTGGTGGTTTTCCAGGTCTTGGCAGCGTCCTTGTTTTTCCTTCCATTTGGTCGGCCCTGAGGTCCCTTAGGTTTTGGCACTTCGCTGGGCTCCTTCTGACTCCCTCCCAGCACTGTCCTGGGACTCACGAGAGGCTGCTTGCGCGGCCTGCCCCAGCCCTGCTTCTCAGTGCCATCCTTTTCCTGCTTGGAGGCCAAGGGCTGGCTGGACTTCGAGATCGACTTGCTCATCTTCCCTTCTCTAAGAAGTAGGTGGAAAAGTGATGGCTAGGATAGCCTTCTTAGAGCCGTGCCAGCGCCAGCAATAGCCCCAGCTCAGAGTCCCAATTAGAGGAGACTAGTGCACTATTTTTTTTTTAAGCCACTTGACTACATTATTATAGTGCCCTAATCAAATTAATCTGACAATTTTTCACATAAGGCAACATCAATTGAAGTTTTTGCTCCAGTCATTTCTAGAAAACATCTGCCTTGTTGGGTGCAGACAACTACTATGAAATTTAAAAATACCTATACAATTATTGACAGGTATTCAGCTGCAATGTGACCACTTAAGAAAAAAACAATTTATTTTACTTGTACAACAATTGTGGAAGCAGACTCTGAGACAAAGTTTAGTTTGCAGGACCAAAACCCATGGAAGGGACGAAAACAAAGCAGGCTTGGGAAGAGAAAAATTTCCGGTTCTGAGGCAGGTCTATCGAGTCTCAATTCATCTCATGGGGGAAATTCTGGAACTATACTGTTTCTTCAGAATTGTCCCTTATGGGCCAGAAGGTTGGACCTTAATGCCTGCATTTTGAGCAGCCATTGGATCTGGGATGCCAGAAATGGGCATGACCTTCAGGGAGGCAGCTGGAACAATACCTGAAAAGACAGAGCAACTAGGGCAACGAGTTCTTCCTTGAAGGAGAACCAGGTGGTTCATCTCCCTGATCATTACAACAAGATAGTTGAATAAAAATTGCATTGCAATATCTACATAATTAAAATAGGTTTTGAGATTAAACAATAGTCAGAGAAATGAGAGACCTTTATTTTATAATGTGAAAGAGATATTCATGTATAGGTGAGCTTAACTGACTTACGAAACACAGATATTCCTCTTACAGGACATTTTTGCAAAGGAATGCAATACAGACAAAAAAAAATGTCCTAAATCAAAACCAAAATATGAGCTCAGTAGTGTAGTAGACCTGGAAAAGTTGCTTTTGTAGAGTGGTGCTCTTTTAAATTTTAGTATATTTTAAAATAAAGACTTTGTATTCATTTGATGGCATCTTGCTAAAAATGTATTATATGTGCTATTTTATAGTCAAAGTGAGATAAGTAGTATTCTTTTTTTTTTTTTTTTTTTTTTTGAGATGGAGTCTTGCTCTGTCAGCCAGGCTGGAGTGCAGTGGTGCAATCTCGGCTCACTGCAACCTCCACCTCTCTTTTTCAAGCAATTCTCCTGCCTCAGCCTCCCGAGTAGCTGGGACTACAGGCACCCGCCACCTCGCCTGGCTAATTTTTTTTGTATTTTTAGTAGAGAAGGGGTTTCACCATGTTGGCCAGGCTGGTCTTGAACTCCTGACCTTGTGATCCTCCCACTTCGGCCTCCCAAAGTATACATTTTTTTTTTTTTTGAGACGGAGTCTTGCTGTATCACCCAGGCTGGAGTGCAGTGGCGCAATCTCGGCTCACTGCAAGCTCCGCCTCCCGGGTTCACGCCACTCTCCTGCCTCAGCCTCGCTGAGTAGCTGGGACTACAGGCGCCCGCCACCACGCCCAGCTAATTTTTTTGTATTTTTAGTAGAGACGGGGTTTCACCGTGGTTTCGATCTCCTGACCTCGTGATCCGCCCACCTCGGCCTCCCAAAGTGCTGGGATTACAAGCGTGAGCCACCGCGCCCAGCCGCATATTTTTAAAAAAATGATCTTTGGACAACATTTTGATCACATTTTATATTTTACCATATTATCGGTATGCACACAAGACCTCCTCAAGAGGATGGATCAAACTGGTTTGGGAAATGACTATGGCAACAATATATGTTAAAAGGTTAATTTGGAGAGATTCTACACTTAGCTAAAGAGAAACAACAGTATAATTGAGAAAGACCAGGATATCTATTGAGATGAGGGTTGAGCCAAGGATCTTTAAGGATATGGAAAGGAAAGGCAAGTGAACAGTGTTAAGAATATTAGAAAGGCAGATGAGAAACCTTCTAAAGGATAGTCATCCAGTGTAAAAATATATGATGATGCACTGAGTTTATACTATACTCAATTGAATATGCTATATGCATTTTCTTGTACAATTAAAATTCTTTAAATCTACTTGCTTTATGTTCATTACATCATTTAACATTTATTTGTTGTTTGTCTACTACATTGTAAACTCTTATGAAAATTTTGAATCTTAATTTTTTATTCTGCAATTAAATGGATGTAGTAGAAAAAAGTCAGTAGAAAAGCCCAGTATATTAATAATTTCCCATTTCTCAACTGTAACCTTAAACTTAATTGAGCTAAAGTTTACTGTATTTTCTCCTCATCTAGTTGCTTTCACACTTTTAAAGATAGTAACATGTGATGCTTCTCAGACATTTCTGGTAAGATGTATATCTTTACTATTGGATTGTTTAACAAACAATTAAGCCTAGAAATTATTTGAGGACATAAAGGTGTAAGAATGATACAAGGGATTTTGAGGAGTCGGGGCAAGGGTGGGAGGGGGATGAGGGATAAAAGACTACATGTTGGGTACGGTGTACACAGCTCGGGTCATGAGTGCACCAAAATCTCAGGAATCACCACTAAAGAGCTTATCCATGTAACCAAATACCACCTGTCCCCAAAAACTATTGAAATTAAAAAAAAAATTTAAGGCAACCTCTGTCCTGATTTGTATAGTAAATATATCCTGTTATACAGCAATGACATAACATTCTCTTAAAAACATTTTGATCAGGCCGGGCGTGGTGGCTCACGCCTGTAATCCCAGCACTTTGGGAGGCTGAGGCAGGCGGATCACCAGGTCAGGAGATCGAGACCATCCTGGCTAACACGGTGAAACCCCGTCTCTACTAAAAATACAAAAAATTAGCCGGGTGTGGTGGCAGGCGCACGTAGTCCCAGCTACTCGGGAGGCTGAGGCAGGAGAATGGCGTGAACTTGGGAGGTGGAGCTTGCAGTGAGCCAAGATGGCGCCACTGCACTCCAGCCTAGGCGACAGAGGGAGAGTCCATCTCAAAAAAAAAAAATTTTTTGATCAAAGACTACTTTTAACTGTTTTATTTGAGATGTTGCTAAAGACTGCTTGACAGAAGGCTTCTTCTATTAAAAAAGATGGCAAATAACTGAAATAGTCTGACCCCCTTCATTTTACAGAGAAAAAAAATGAAGTCCGAGAAGGGAAAGAACTTTCTTGTTTTAAAATTGACAAATAAAAATTGTATATATTTGTAAACCAAAAATAAAAATCTAAGGCTCCCCAACCATCTGAATGGACTTCTACTCAGCCAGGGCTCTTAATATTTAACCTGTGAGACTGTTTCAGGCCATGATGGGAAGTGAGGGTTGGTGGCTCATTATACCTCTCTGCCATCAACATCAACACAGACTTTAAATCTGATAAGAAACATTTTGCAACGTGTTCTTTCTGAAGCCTGCTAGCTAAATGCTTCATCTGCTTGATAAAACTTTGGTCTGCACACCTCTTATCTTAACACAGACATTCATTTCTGTTTGATCTCAGGTCTTTAGACAAACTCAACCAATTGTCAACCAGAAAATATTTAAATTTACCTATAGCCTGGAAGCCCTTACCCCTTGGAATTGTTCTGCTTTTCTGGACCAAACCAATGCATTTTTTTTTTTTTTTTGAGACAGAGTCTTGCTCTTGTCATCCAGGCTGGAGTGCAATGGTGTGATCTCCACTCACTGTGACCTCTGCCTCCCAGGTTCAAGCGATTCTCCTGCCCCAGCCTCCTGGGTGGCCGAGATTACAGGTGCCCACCACCACACCCAGCTCATTTTTTTGTATTTTTAGTAGAGATGGGGTTTCGCCATGTTAGCCAGGCTGGTCTTGAACTCTTGACCTCAGGTGTTCCACCTGCCTTGGCCTCCCAAAGTGCTGGGATTACAGGCATGAGCCACTGCACCCGGCCACCAATGTATTTCTTAAACCACCGCACCTGGCCTGACCAATGTATTTCTTAAATGTATTTGATTGGTGTCCCATGCTTCCCTAAAATGTATAAAACCAAGCTGCACCCCAACCGCCTTGGACACATTTTCTCAGGACCTCCTGAGGGCTGTGTCACGGGCCATGGTCATTCATATTTGGCTCAGAATAAATCTCTTCAAATATTTTACAGAATTTGACTTTTTCGTCGACATAGTCGTTGGTTCTTCCTTCGTCGTTGGTGTAAAAAACCAACCAAGCAACAAAAAAGAGTAGAAGTTACTTAGAATTTCCAGATACCCTTTCTTTTTCTGAGAAACTGTGATTTTAATTTTTTATTTTTTAAAACCAATATACTTTTTTAATTTTATTTTGTCAAGAGTATAGATTTATAAAGATCTGAATATCAAACACTAGTTTTGTGAGGGAGCAGATAAACTATATTTTTCACTTTTCTAATTCTTAATATTTTATAGTACTCTTGAAGTAATTAAGTTCACCTGTGATAATTAAATTTTTTCATGGCTGGAAATAAGACAAATGAGTATTATTTTCAAATGTTTTGTGGCAGTAAAGATAAAGAAAATAGGATAAATGTCTACATAGTCATCTCATGCCTTGAATTGTAAGTGAAGATTAATTATATGATATTAGATGACAGGAAAAGAATTTGACTTTTATTTGGGAAAATTTTTATAAAGCTGAAAACTGGTACTTCTGAAGTACTGCCGTTTCTCGCTTTTTCTAAGTGAATTGGATATACAAGCAAATAGCTACTTTTAGGATTCAGATAAATGATATAATGTATTTTTTTCTACACATTTTAAACTCCCAGCCCCCCAACAAAAATTGATTGAGGTATTTTGATTAATTATAAACATTAACATTTTAGAAAATATCTTTTTAAATTAGCATGCAATAATTTAAAAGACTTTCTTAAGGAGCCAGAACTTGCATTTTTAAATATGATAAGTCATGTTTATTTCCTATTCTTGGTTGTATAAAGTAGCACAGTAATATCATTAAATAAAGTAAGCTTAATAGATTTTTTGCTGATTGAATTAGCGTGGATACATACATAATGCATGTTTTCACTGGAAACTCAATTTAATTGTCTTTTATTGAAATGTTTATAAGAGATAGAATAGTACATAGAATATTACTTGGTGCATTAATATGCTGGATATTTTTAGTTTAGTTTAGTTCTCGAAATATTTATTGCAAAATGGATACAACTGACTCCCCTGACCATTGAGTTGAATTATGTTAATATAAAGTAGAACCCTTGCAATAAATTAAGAATCTTATAATTCTGGTGAAAATCAAACTAGTTTCTTGTTAAAAAAAAGGAAAAGTTAGTTTAGTCAAAGATGTAGAGTTCAATTAAATTAAATAAACAGTGACTGTGATTTCACTTGGATGTAATCTCCCTGAGGAATTGTAGAAAATTCTACAATTGCTTTAGGATTCAGATATCCTAACCTGTGAAACATGAAGATACTATATACCTTTCTTGTATAGGCTTTTCAACCATTTTGAAAATATGGAACTTAAAGTATTGCTTTTAGCTGTATACCTGCCTGCTTTGAAACCTTAATTCATATTTTAAATTTCAGTTATTCCCAATATACTGGCATGGTGGCTTTCTTTTACTTGTTAATCCTGAAGAGAACAGAGAAGAAATTAAATGTGCATTTTGGAACCATAGACATTATTTTAAAATTATTAAAGTTAAGAATTACTATGCATTCTCCTAAATAAACTGCATACATCTTGTTTTTCTGCCTCTCTTTAATCTTGATTACATCTCTGCACAATTAAAGAAATGAGCTTTTAATTGGACTTCCTTAATTGGAAATTTGTTGGTTGTAGAACACCACCGCTCATTTGTTCCTTAAGAATCAGTTAGGTCTGATCTATGTTAATACAGTATGAAAGAATGAAGAGGATTTGAGTGTTCTCTGCAAAAAGAATGTGATCCCTAATGCAAGTTTCTAAATTACAAATGATTCGTTGATTAGTCTTGTCTAAACCTGTCATTTTATAGGTGCCTTCTTTGTGTCTGGTAGTATTTGGAAAACATCTATAAGTATAATTAATTTGAACTACCTTTATAAAAATAATGGTACCATGATTTATTAAAATTGGAAATATGCTCATTTATAAAAATTCAAATATTCAAAAATTAAAGAAAAAGTCTGACAATTTTTCAAATTAAATTCATAGTACCTGTGCTCTTTTTAAACTACAAAGTAATGCAATTACATTTATGTTTATGTAACCAATAAAATAAACTGAAAGGAAACATGGAATAGCAGAGCTTAAGGTAAATTTTTATTTTTTAAATCTTAATGAAAAAACTTAATTAAAAGATAGATTTTCAAAATTATTAAGAATTTGGAGCCATTTTGTTTTAATACATTTATGTTTCAAATCTAGATCATACATTTTGTCAGGTTTCTGTAAATTTTGAGAAAACTAGCATTCAACCCCTTACTTATTCCAACTTTCCCTTTACTATCTGTAGCTTTTATTCACTTATAATATTTTTTGCTATGATCAACTTCTATATCATTTATTTACTCTTCTCTAACTCTAATATTAAAATAGCATCAATTGTCTAAATTAAAATTAATTTATTTCTCATCACCATTTTTGCTCTGTTTACATTATTCTTAATTTCTTTATTTTAAATTATACAGCCAATTAGTTGGATCTTGTGATCAAGTATTTTTTTATTTGTGAGTTTGATATATAAAATAAAGCTATATTATCTGGCAATTATATGCCTTAAAATATTTTCTATTGTTTTATCACTTGAAGAAAAACTGCTGGATGTAACATTTTGAAACATAATCTTTTTCTCAAACTAGGGTAACTTGCTGCATAATTTTGAGTTGAATGCTGGTCTGTAGAAGGCTGAGGTCAACATACTTCTCACCACTACTGCATGACTTGCATTTCCACTACTGATGTCTATTTGAATAGTTTTAACATGCTAGATGTTCAGTAGTTTACCACTATATGCCTTGGAATTTAACATTTCATTTCATTTTTTCTAGAGAAGGTGTTTCCTTTTGGTACACATATTAAAACATTTACTGAAGATATAATACCTTTTACATTTAAATAATTTTTATGTTTAATTTGTCTCTCATATTTATCATTCCTACATTCCCTGATTATTCTTCAGGTTTTATCTTTTCCAGTTATTTAGGTAATAACCTTCATATGGTTTGGCTGTGTCCCCTCCCAAATCTCATCTTAAATTGTAGTTCCCATAATCCCCTGTGTCATGGGAGGTAATTGAATCATGGGGGTGATTTTTCACATGCTATTCTCGTGATAGTGAGTAAGTTCTCATGAGATCTGATGGTTTTATAATGGCTTCCCCCTTTGCTGGCTTCTCATTCTTCTCTTTCCTGCTGCCACGTGAAGAAGGATGTGTTTGCTTCCCTTTCCATCATGATTGTAAGTTTCCTGAGGCCTCCCCAGCCCTGCTCAACTGTGAGTCAATTAAACCTCTATCCTTTTTAAATTACCCAGTCTCGGGTACGTCTTCATTAGCAGCATGAGGATGGATTAATATAAACCTCAATTCTGCTAATTATTTTCTTGTTTACGTTTTCAGTCATGCCTATTCCATTTTTATTGCTTCTAACATATCTCTGAAGAATGTTTTTTTTTTCTTCGTTGGTTTCCTAGAGCTCTAACAGCTCAAAATTTATTTTCTTCTCCCTACTGATGTCTTTATTTTGTACTTTAAAGAGTTTAAACAGAACATTAAATGGTTTTGTGTTGTTTTCTAGGACAGAAAAATCTTGTCACTAATTTATTTAAGATAATGAAAAGTTATTTGTTGGACTGCTGTATTTGTTATGTTGTAGTTCCTTTTTTGGTGTACATTCTTTCTGTGTGTGTGTATGTGTGTGTTTGTGTGTGTGTGTGTGTGTGTGTATATGTATGTTTTATATATAATTCCTGCTGCTTTCATTATTCCAACTTGAAGAGCCATGGCTACTAACTAAATTTTTTTGTGCATGTTGTCCTGGAATAATAATTTCTTATAGAGTTTAGCCAATGACTCCTCTCAATGTACAAATTTTGAATGGAAAAAGTATTTCAGAAATGTGGCAATTGAGATTATATTCAGGTGTTGATGACAAGGCCTGGGAATGACATTTAAACAAGTTATGGGTTTATTACCTTATGCTCAGGAAGCATTTCAGAAGTCAGCAGGCCAATATTATGTGTAATATTAAATGATGGCTTCTTGTAACATTCAGGAAAGTATCCATGAGCAACATATGCCCAAGTATCATTTAAAATATAATAGTCTTTAAAATTCAATATAGTTCTTTCCATTCTAAAATATTCCTTAGACAGTGTGAATACAAGTATGCTAGCAGAGCAGCTTTTAATTCTGATTAAATTATAATTTAGCATTTACATTATTGTAAGAAATTTTTCCGGTACTATAAGAGTGGGCATACCCTTATCTACATTTCTTCATTACTCATCCCATTTATATTAAATTATTTATCTCCTCTATTCCTTCCTATAGTTTTTATATTGCATTCACTTTAATTGTTGCTGCCATTTTCACTTTATTTCTACAGTTAACAAATAAAATTCTGTGAAAATCAGTTAATGTAATTCATCACATCAACAACAGGCCAAAAAAGAAAAAAAAGTTTGATCATATAAATAGATACATGATGTGGTTTGGCTTTGTCCCCACCCAAATCTCATCTTGAATTCCCATGTGCTCTGGGAGGGACCTGGTGGGAGGTAATTGAATCATGGGGGCAGGTCTTTCCCATGCTGTTCTCATGATAGTGAATAAGTCTCATCAGATCTGATGGTTTTATGAAGAGGAGTTCCCCTGCACAAGCTCTCTCTCTTTGCTGCCATCTATGTAAGATGTGACTTGCTCCTCCTTGCCTTCCACCATGATTTGGAGGCCTCCCCAGCCATGTGGAATTGTAAGTCCATTAAACCTCTTTCTTTTGTAAATATTGCCCAGTCTTGGGTATGTCTTTATCAGCAGTGTGAAAATGAACTAATACAGTAAATTGGTACCAGTAGAGTGGGGTGATGCTGAAAAGATACCCAAAAATGTGGAAGCAACTTTGGAACTGGGTAACAGGCAGAGGTCAGAATACTTTGTTGGGCTCAGAAGAAGACAGGAAAATGTGGGAAAGTTTGGAACTCCCCAGAGACTTGTTGAATGGCTTTGACCAAAATGCTGATAATGATATGGACAATGAAATCCAGGCTGAGGTGGTTTCAGATGAAGATGAGGAACTTGTTGGAAACTGGAGCAAAGGTGACTCTTGTTATGTTTTAGCAAAGAGACTGGTGGCATTTTGCCCCTGCCATAGAGATTTGTGGAACTTTGCACTTGAGAGAGATGATTTAGAGTATCTGGTGGAATAAATTTCTAAGCAGCAAAGCATTCAAAAGGTGACTTGGGTGCTTTTAAAGCCACTCAGTTTTAAAAGGGAAATAAATAAAATTTCAGAAAATGTGTGGCCAGATAATGCAATAGAAAAGAAAATCCCATTTTCAGAGCAGAAATTCAAGACTGGTGCTGATATTTGCATCAGTTATGAAGAGCTGAATGTTAATCACCAAGACAATGGGGAAAATGTCACCAGGGAATGTCAGAGATCTTTGTGGCAGCCCCTCCCATCACAGGCCTGGAGACCTAGGAGGAAAAAATGGTGCTGTGGGCTGGGTCCAGGGTCCCTGTGCTGTGTGCAGTCTAGGGACTTGGTGCCCTGTGTCCCAGGTGCTCCAGCCATGACTACAAGGGGCCAAGGTACAGCTTTGGCTGCAGCTTCAGAGGGTGCCACAAAGAAGGGAATCAAAGAAGATAAAAGCAAAAAATCCTATCCAAAGGACAGCAGCTACAAAGATTGAAGGAACATTAGCCCACACAGATGAAAAAGAACCAGTGTAAGAATTTTGGCAATGCAAAAAGCTAGTGTGTCTTTTTATCTCAAAATGCTTGCACTAGTTCTCCTGCAGTGGTTCTTAACCAGGCTGAAATGGCTGAAATGACAGAAATATAATTCAGAATATGGGTAGAAAGAAAGACCTTTGAGATTCAGGAGAAATGGAAACCCAATCTGAGGATTCTAAGGGATACAATAAAAATGATATAAGAAAAGAAAGGTGAATGGACATTTGAATCAAACTGAACTGATACAGCTGAAAACCTCACTTAAAAAATTTCAGAATATAATTGCTAGTATGAAAAGCAGAATTGACCAAGCTGAGGAAAGAATCTCTGAGCTTGAAGACCAGTTGTTCAAAATAGTAAGACGAAAACAAACAAAAAAAAACAGCTAAAAGAAGAATGAACAAAACCTCTGAGAAATATGGGATTATGTAAAGGGACCAAATCTATGATTCACTGGCATTCCTGAAAGAGAGGAAGAGAAAGCAAGCAACTTGGAAAAATATTTCTGGGTATCATCCATCAAAATTTCTCCAACCCCATTAGAGAGGCAAACATTCAAATTCTGGAAATATAGAGAATCCCTGTGAGATACTACACAAGATGACCATCAGTTTTGCCAAGGTCAAAATGAAAGAAAAAATGCTAAAGGTAGCTAGAAAGAAGGGGCAGGTCGACTACAAAGGGAACTGCATCAGGCTAACAGCAGACCTTTCAGCAGAAACACTACAAGTCAGAAGAGACTGGGAGCCTATATTTAGCATTTTTAAGGAAAAGAAATTCCAACTGAGAAATTCATGTCCAGCCAAACTAAGCTTCATAAGCGAAGGATAAATGACATTCTTTGCAGACAAGCAAATGCTAAGGGAATTCATTATCACCAGACTTCCCTGAAGGCAGGTCCTTACTCCTGAAGGGAGTGCTAAATATGGAAAAGAATGACCATTACTGGCCACTACAAAAACACACTTAAGTACATAGATCATTGACACTACAAAGCAGCCACACAAACAAGGCTACATGATAACCAACTAACAACATGATGACATGTTCAAATATGCACATATCAACATTCACTTTGAATGTAAATGGGCTAAATGCCACAATTAAAAGGCTCAGAGTGACAAGCTGGATAAAGAACCAAGAGAGAGGAAGTCACACTATCTCCACTTGCAGATATGATTCTATACCTAGAAAACTCATAGTCTCTGGCCAAAGGCTCCTAGATCTGATAAACAACTTCAGCAAAGTTCAGGATACAAAATCTATGTACAAAAATTAGCAGCATTTATGTACACCAAGGATATCTAAGCTTTGAGCCAAGTTCAGAACACTATCCCATTCACATTAGCCACAGAAAGAATAAAATACCTAGGAATATGGCTAACAGGGAGGTTAAAGCTCTCTAGAATGAGAATTATGAAATATCAAAGAAATCTGAGATAACACAAACAAATGGAAAAACATTCCATGCTCCTGGATAGGAAGAATAAATATTGTTAAAATTAACATACTGCCCAAAGCAATTTACAGATTCAGTGCCATTTCTATGAAACTATGAATAACATTCTTCACAGAATTAGAGAAAAGGTATTTAAAATTGATATGGAACCAAAAATAGCCAAAGCCATCCTAAGCAAAAAGAATGAAGCTGGAGGCATCACATTACCTGACTTCAAATTATACTAAAAGGCTACAGTAACCAAAACAGCATGTCACTGGTATAAAAAGAGCTACATAGACCAATGGAACAGAATAGGGAGCCCAGAAATAAGGCTTCACACCTACAACTATCTGATCTTTGACAAAATAAACAAAAACAAGCCAATGGGGAAAGGACTCCCTATTCAAAAAGTGGTACTGGGATAACTGGCTAGCCATATGCAGAAGATTGAAACTGGACTGTTTCCTTTCTTGCTTCAATTCAAGATAGATTAAAGACTTAAATGTAAAACCCAAGTCTATAAAAACCCTGAAGAATAACCTAGGAATACCATTCGGGACATAGGACCTAGCAAAAATTTCATGATGAAGATGCCAAAAGCAATTGCAACAAAAATACAAATTGACAGATGAGACCTAATTTAACTAAAGACCTTCTTCACATCAAAAGAATCTATCAAAAGAATAAACAGACAACCTACAGAATGGAAAGCAGTATTTGCAAAGTATGCATCTGACAAAGACTAATATTGAGAATCTATAAGGAACTAAAACAAATTTTCAAGTGAAAAACAATCAACCCTATTAAAAAAGTGGACAAAGGACATTAACAGGCACTTTTCAAAAGAAGACACACATGCAGCTAACAAGCATATGAAAAAATGCTCAACGTTACTACTCATTAAAGAAATGCAAATCAAACCACAATGAGATATCATCTCAAACCAGTCAGAATGGTTGTAAATAAAATAGCATATGCTAGTGAGGTTGTGGAGAAAAGGGAATTCTTATACATTGCTGGTTAAAATGCAGATTAGTTCAATCTTGTGGAAACTGTGGAAAACAGTTTGGCAATTTCTCAAGGAATTTAAAACAGAATTACTATTTGACCCAGCAATCCCATTATTGTGTATATACCCAAAGGAATATAAATCATTCTACCATAAAGGCACACGGATGTGAAGGTTCATCACAGCATTATTCACAATAGCAAAGACAGAATCAGCCTAAATGCCCATGAACTGTAGACTGGATAAAGAAAAGTGGTACATATACACCGTAGAATACTATGCAGCCATTAAAATAATAAGGTTATGTCCTTTGCAGCAACATGGATGGAGCTGGAGGCCATTATCCTAAGCCAACTAATGCAGGAACAGAAAAACCAAATACCGCATATTCTCATTTATAAGTTGCAGCTAAACATTGAGTACACATGGACACAAAGAAGGGAACAACAGACATCGGGGCCTACTTAAGGGTGGAGGGTGGGAGGGGAGTTGGGATCAAAAAACTACCTATCAGGTACTATGCTTATTACTGGGTGATGAAATTATCTGTACACCAAACCCCCATGACACACATTTTACCTATCAAACAAATGTGCATATGTACCTCTGAACCTGAAATAAAAGTTAAATAAAGACAACTAAATAAATAAAAACAACAAAGAAAACTAAATAAATGGAGAGTTTTTCCATGCTCATGGAGAGTAAGACAATATTTTCAAGAAGTGAGTCCTTTCTAAATTGATCTATAGATTCAATGTAATATCAATAAAAATTCCAACAGGTTATTTTGTGTATCTTGACAAATTTATTTAAAGTTTATATAGAGAGGAAAAGACTCAGAATAGTTAACCCAATATTGAAGGACAAAGTCAGAGGAGTGACAATAGCTGACTTCAAAACTTACTATAAATCTGTAATAATCAGGACAGTGTGGAATTAGTGAAATAATAGACAAATCGATCAATGGAACCAAAAAGAGAGCCCAGAAATAGACTCACGTAAATATAGTCAGCTTATGTTTGAACGGGGAACAAAGTCAGCACAATAGAGAAATATTCTTTTCAACAAATGGTTCTGGAACAACTGGACATCCACACGTAAAATAATAAATCCTTCTGAAACTATTCCAAACAACAGAGAAACAGGGAATCCTCCCTAACTCATTTTATGAGGCCAGCCTCATCCTGATACCAAAAGCTGGCAGAGACACAACAAAAAAAGAAAATTTCAGGCCAATATCCCTGATGAACATCGATGTGAAAATCCTCAATAAAATACTGGTGAAACGAATCCAGCAGCACATCAAAAAGTTTATCCACCAAGATCAAGTTAGCTTCATCCCTGGGATGCAAGGCTGGTTCAACATACACAAACCAATAAATGTAATCCATCACATAAACAGAACCAATGACAAAAACCACACAATTATGTCAATAGATGCAGAAAAGGCCTTCAACAAAATTCAACACCCCTTCATGCTAAAAATTCTCAATAAACTAGGTATCATTGGAATGTATCTCAAAATAATAAGAGCTATTTATGACAAACCCATAGCCAATATCATACCGAGTGGGCAAAAACTGCAAGCATCCCTTTGAAAACTAGCACAAGACAAGGATGCCCTGTCTCACCACTCCAATTCAACATAGTATTGGAAGTTCTGGCCAGGTCAGTCAGGCAAGAGAAAGAAATAAAGGGTATTCAAAAAGGAAGACAGGAAATCAAATTGTCTCTGTTTGCAGATGACATGATTGTATATTTAGAAAACTCCATCGTCTCTGCCCAACATCTCCTTAAGCTGATAAGCAACTTTAGAAAAGTCTCAGAATACAAAATCAATGTGCAAAAATCACAAGCATTCCTATACACCAATAACAGACAGAGAGCCAAATCATGAATGAACTCCCATTTACAATTGCTACTAAGAGAATAAAATACCTAGGAATACAACTTACAAAGGATGTGAAGGACCTCTTCGAGGAGAACTACAAACCACTGCTTAAGGAAATAAGAGAGGACACAAACAAGTAGGAAAACATTCCACACTCATGGATAGAATGAATCAATATCATGAAAATGGCCATACTGCCCAAAGTAATTTATAGATTCAATGCTATCTCCATCAAGCTACCACTGATTTTCTTCACAGAATTGGAAAAAACTACTTTAAACTTCATATGGAACCAAAAAAGAGCTCACATAGCCAAGACAATCCTAAGCAAAAAGAACAAAGCTGGAGGCATCACACTACTTGACTTCAAACTACACTCCAAGACTACAGTAACCACAACAGCTTGGTACTGGTACCAAAACAGATATATAGACCAATGGAACAGAACATAGGCCTCAGATATAACACCGCACAGCTACAACCATCTGATCTTTGACAAACCTGACACAAACAAGCAATGGGGAAAAGATTATCTATTTAATAAATAGTGTTGGGAAAACTAGCTAGCCATATGCAGAAAACTGAAACCTGACCCTTTCCTTACACCTTATACAAAAATGAACTCAAGATGGATTAAAGACTTAAACATAAGACCTAAAACCATAAAAACCCTAGAAGAAAACCTGGGCAATACCATTCAGGACGTAGGCATGGGCAAAGACTTCATGTCTAAATCACCAAAAGCAATGGCAACAAAAGCCAAAATTGACAAATAGGATCTAATTAAACTAAAGAGCTTCTGCACAGCAAAAGAAACTATCATCAGAGTGAACAGGCAACCTACAGAATGGGAGAAAATTTTTGCAATCTATCCATCTGGCAAAGGGCTAATATTCAGAATCAACAAAGAACTTAAACAAATTTACAAGAAACAAACAGACAACCCTGTCAAAAAGTGGGCAAAGAATATGAACAGACACTTCTCAAAAGAAGACATTTATGCAGCCAACAAACATATGAAAAAATGCTTATAATCACTGGTCATTAGAGAAATGCAAATCAAAACCACAATGAGATACCATCTCACGTCAGTTAGAATGGCGATCATTAAAAAGTCAGGAAACAACAGATGCTGGAGAGGATGTGGAGAAATAGGAACACTTTTACTCTGTTGGTGGGAGTGTAAATTAGTTCAACCATTGTGGAAGACAGTGTGGCAATTCCTCAGGGATCTAGAACTAGAAATACCATTTGACTCAGCAATCCCATTACTGGGTATATACCCAAAGGATTATAAATCATTCTACTATAAAGACACATGTCCACGTATGTTTATTGCGGCACCATTCACAACAGCAAAGACTTGGAACCAACCCAAATGTCCATCAATGATAGACTGGATAAAGAAAATGTGGCTCATATACACCATGGAATACTATGCAGCCATAAAAAAGGATGAGTTCATGTCCTTTGCAGGGACACGGATGAAGCTGGAAACCATCATTCTCAGCAAACTATCACAAGAACAGAAAACCAAACACCACATGTTCTCACTCATAAGTGGGAGTTGATCAATGAGAACACATGGACACAGGGAGGGGAACATCACACACTGGGGCCTGTCAGGGGGTGGGGGGGCTAGGGAAGGGATAGCATTAGGAGAAATACCTAATGTAGGTGACGAGTTAATGGGTGCAGCAAACCACCATGGCACTTGTATACCTATGTAACAAAACTACACTTTCTGCACATGTACCCCAGAACTTAAAGTATAATAAAAAATATATAAACAGACATCTTACACCCTTCATAAAAATTAACTCAAAGTGTATCATATACCTAAATGTAAAATGACAAACTATAAAACTAGAGGGTAACATAGGAGAAAACCTAGATGACCTTGGGAATGGCAAAAAAAAAAAAAAAATTTAGATGACCTTGTGTACTTCAATGGCATTATAGGCAAAACACCAAAGACATGATCCATAAAATAAATAATTGATAAGCTAGACTTTATTAAAACTAAAAAATTCCGCTCTGTGAATGACACTGTCAAGAGAATGAGAAGACAAGCCATAAACTGGGAGAAAATATTTTCAAAAATCATATCTGATAGAGGACTGTTCCCGTAATTTACAAAGAACTCTTAAAAATTCAACAATAAGAAACAAACTACCTGGTTAAAAATGGGCAAAAGACTAGAGGAGACACCTCACCTGAGATTTATAGATGGCAAATAAACATATGAAAAGATGCTCCATATCATGTTAGAGAAATGGAAATTAAAACAGCAATGTTATACCACAACAACATATTAGAATGGCCAACATTCAGAACACTGACACCACTAAATGCTGGTGAGCATGTGGAGCAAAAGGAATTCTCTTTCATTGCAGATGGGAATGAAAAATAAACAGTCACTTTGGAAGATGTTTGGCAGTTTCTTACCAAATGAAACACATTATTACCATATTATTGAGAAATCTTCCTCTTAGGTGTTTATCCAAATGAGCTGAAAACTTATGTCCACACAAAAACCTTCACATTCACAGCAGCTTTACTCATAGAGCTTTTCGTGAAATCAAAAGCCAAAATTTTGTACAAACTTGGAAGCAACCAAGATATCTTTCATTAAGTAAATTTATAAATAAACTGTAGTAAATCCAGACAATTGACTGTTATTCAGTGTGAAAAAGAAATGAGCTATCAAGCCATGGAAAAAATGAGGAAATTTAAATGTACATTACTAAGTGAAAGTAGCCAAACTGAAAGGCTACATACTGTATGATTCCAGCTATATGACTGTAGAAAAGCAAAACTATGGAAACAGTAAAAAGACCAGTGGTTGCCAGGAGTTAACAGGGAGGGAGAGATGAATAGGTGGAGCACAGGAAATTTTTAGAGCAGTGAAATTACTCTGGATGATACTATAATGGTGAATATATGTCCTTGGACATTTGCCAAAGCCCAAACAATGTACAGCGTTATATTGGGAGAAAATATTAATGTAAACTATGGTCTTTGAGTGACAATAATGTGTCAATGTAGGTTCATCAGTTGTAGCAAATGTACTATTTTTGTGGAGATGCTGATTGTAAGGGGCAAAGGACATATGGGAAATCTCTATCCTTTCTGCTCAGTTCTGTTGTGAACCTAAAACTGTTCTAAAAATGAAGTGTATTTAAAAGAAAAAAATGCACTGTTAAATAGGTCATATTTTCTCAAATGTAATTGTTTTTAATTTTCACAGCCTAATGATGTAAGGATTCTATACTTAATGGATGAAAACAAATACTCAATTTATATATGGCTTAACTAAATATTTACACATTTATTGTTCCTTCATTTATTGAATAAATGTTTCAAGAACCCTTTCTATGTTATTAGGCTCCAAACAAGCTATGGATTATTTAATTTATTAGCTTATTATCTTTATAACTATATTGAGTACCTACTAGGTACTGAGAACAAAATAGACAAGGTCACTCCTCTCCTAGAGATTGCTAGATTATAATCTGTATTAAAAATGATAGACATGAGTTTTGCCATCAAGGAGGTCATATTCATGATACAAATCCCATTGATTTAATAGAAAGCCCTATGTATGCTATTCTGTGTTTCTAAGAATATTTTTAAAGTTTTCTATTTCAGGTTTTTCTTGGTCCTCATTCAACTTTTCTATAATCTGGAAATGATTTGAGTTGAAGTGACATGTTATGAGTTGAAGCGACACAGAAGGCCGGATATGGTCAAGATTGAGATCTTTGATGCCTGGTAAAAGTACAGTTTATGTAAAATAAATTTTATCAGGTATTGCTAGTTAGAACATTCACAAAACATTTATTAAGTGGCTAACATATATTAGGTTCTGTTCTAGTAACTGATATAGATCCATACACACAACAGAGCAAGATGTTTGCTTCTGAGAAACTTACATTTTAGCAGGAACTTATTGAGGACTTGTAATTGCCTGACATTATATTGTATTATATATTAATTATATTATATTAATTGTATTATTTGGTTTATTGTTAATTGTCTATCTCACAACTGGCATGTAAGCGCCATTAAGTCAGGCCCATTTATCCACTTTATTCCAAGTGGCTTGACAAGTTCCTGGTCTAGAATATGTATAGTATAATTGTTTGTGATCATAAAAGCAATAATTACAGTAAAAGAAAATGTTTATTCATAAAGGAATTTTGTTTCTTTGATAATACTGAAAAAGCAACATCAACATAACATGTGTAAAATGTAGTTTTGATGATGAACTGATTATGAAAAGCAATAATTACAACCCAGTAGAAGAAAACCTGCTTATTTAGAGAGGGATGCCTTGTCTCTGAATGATACTGAAAGGAAGAAATAGATATTAAGTATTGAATTTTCAGTTATTTTTACTGAGAAAGTCCTTTCCAGGAAGCCTATTTTAAACTGTTAGCCTAAACTCAGGTTTGCAAACCAAAATTTTGTTTCCCTACTGGTCTACAGAAGTATCCAAACTGTTGGTTAGAGGTTTTTAGAGTTTATGCAGCATTTTGTTTGTTTGTATATAGTATCTGATACCTTTGAAATGTGAGATTTTACTGGACCTATCTGAAATGCTTAGAAAAGAGTGCACATGACATATGCCCCAACTTACCCTCGCCATCCACACACAGGTACACATGTCACTGGTATACACATACAGGCACATATATAGACACATCCTAGAGCTTGGTATTTGTACTTATATTTTCTAATCAGTATAAATTCTGTGATATAATCAATGGATTCTGAAGAAGCAAAATCAATCAGTGTTTGCGCAGTCTCTCAGAAAATTGATGACTATCGAGAAGAGTGAATTCCATGGTGTCATCAATCAGGAAGTGACCTACATGAAGATCATATATACTTTAATCCACTCATTTTGCACTCATTCATAAGGTATACTCTGAAAAACTCAATTGGGCTTCTACTAAGCTTCTTAGCTTTCCCTTATGGACAGTTTTTAATAAAGTAACTAACAAATGTCCACTGTGATGGAGTGTGTTGATAATGTGGGAGGTTATGTAAGTGTGGGGAAAGGGGTACATGGGAAATCTCTATAATTTCTTAATTTTTCTGTGAACCTAAAACCGCTCTAAAAAATAATGACATTTAAAAAAACAGAGAATTATGGGCAAAAATGCCTACAGTGCCAACATTGTAAATGATTCTGATAAAGTATAACTATATTCTATTAGGCTGATATATTACCTCTGCATGAATCTTAAATTAGTTTTATTTTAAAGATAGTAAGTTTCAACAAAAATCACAATTCTCCACATATCATAAATTTATGTGTCAGTTGGGGAAATTTCCTGTTGTAAAGAATGAGTATTAATTTATTGAATATTAGTATTCTAACACTGGAGTTAATCCGTTTTATTTGACATTATACAGAGAAGTGAAACAAAAGAAATATTGATAGTCATCCTTAGTAATCCAAAATAGACCATAGCTATTCACTTGAGTTTTACAAAAATAGATCTGAAATATGTTTTGTGATTGTAAAGATTTTACAGTGAATGACTTTTACTTAACTATGGCAATTCTACCTTCTAAATGATACTTTCTCCTTATTGTGAGGTAGTAAAATTTTTTACAGTTTTTACTCTCCCACCCAACCTAACTTGGTTCCTATGAATTTCTAGAACTACCTTAGGCTATTCCCTTCTGTTATGGATTTCTCCTGTTGCATAACATTACCACAAATGGCAATGGTTTAAAACAACACACATTTATTATCTCATAGTTTCCGCAGGCCAAGAGTCTGGGCACAGCTTTACAGGGTCCACTGCTCGGTCTGCAATTAAGATATTGGCAAGCTGCATTCTTATCAGACTCTTAACTAGGGAAGAGTATGGTTTCAAGCTTATTCAGACTGTTGACAAAAGTAATTTGCTTGTGGCTGAATAACTGAGGTCCCTAGCTGATTACTGGCTGTTGGCTGGAGGACAGCCACAGTTCCCTGCCACATGGCCCCTTCATAGGCAGTTAACAACATGGCTCTTTGCTTCTTCAAGGACGCCAGGAAAATCAAATCTCTCTCTCTCTCCCTCTCTCTCTCTCTCTCTCACACACACACACGCATGCACGCACACACATACATACACAAAGACACACACATCATCATTATTATCAGTGGAGTGGCATCCTATCATCTGTTTCATAGTCTATTGATTAGAATCAAGTCATAGATTATGTCTGTACTTGAGGAGAGAGAATTATACAAGGGTATGACTCATTGGAGTTCATCTTACTGTGTGCCTGCCACACATCTAATCCTCAAAATCAACTGGCAACACTATAGAGATGAAAAGGTAGCACTGATTTGAGCAAAAATAATAACAGAAAGTTGGAAAACCACTGAGAGTCTTTGACTCCCTCCAATTGTGTTTGTTTATCAGGTGTGCTGCAGCATGGAGAAGGGAGTAGCCCAAGAGAGCAAAAAAAGAAAGTGATAGAGGGAAGACGTTAAGCTCTATTTTTCTCTCCTTGTTGCCTTGAAACATCAGTCATCAGCCCCTCAACAAAGATATCTGTAGCAACAGGACAGACCACCAGTGTAGAAAATAATAGTAAAAAACAAAACTTCTCTAAGGAAGAAAAATTTAAAATAACAGATGCAGGATGATCAGGCAATTTTGGATGTTCTCTGTACCCTCATACTGCAAGTCTGAAGACCAGTGGATTATAACGGAGGGAGACTCTCTTCAACAATCGCTGCTTTTAATCAAGTGTTTAAAATAAAATCCTGGCTAGAAGAGTTACTTTCTTGAGTAGCATCAATTGAGAGTGACCTACAGTGTTTCTGAATTCCAAATATTCTGCTTATCTCTTTAAATTCACCTTGAGATAATGCTTATACACTGCTGGTGGGAATGTAAATTAGTACAACCTATATGGAAAATAATATGGAGATTTCTCAAAGAACTAAAAGTGGATCTACCATTTTATCCAGCAATCCCACTACTGGGTATCCACCCAAAGGAAAAGAAGTCATTATATAAAAAAGACACCTGCACATATGCTTATCACAGCAAAATTCACAATTGCAGAGATAGGGAATCAACATAAGTGCCCATCAACCAATGAGTGGATAAATATAATGTGGTATATACAGAACATGCAGTACTACTCAGCCATAAGAAAAGAATGAAATAATGTCTTTCGCAGCAACTGGGATGGAACTGGAGGCCATTATCATAAGTGAAGTAGCTCAGGAATAGAAAACCAAATACCTCATGTTTTCATTTATTAAGTGGGAGCTAAGCCATGGGTACACAAAGGCATACAGAGTGGTATAATGGACATTGGAGACTCAGACATGGGGAAGGTGGGAAAGGTGTAAGGGATAAAAACCACCTACGGGGTACAATGTACACTATTCCAGTGACAGGTAGACTAAAATCTTATATTTTACCACTATAAAATTCATCCAGGTAACCAAAAACCACTTGTACCCATAAAGCTATTTAAAATTTTTTTTAAGTAAAAATAAATAAATTCACCCTTTAATTTATGAGTGAGATTGTCCAAGACATTGACTTTTGACTGTTCCAATACCAAGCAGCACAGCTGACAATAGCAGGAAACATGAGCTCTTCGATCAAATATATTAGACATTTAAAGTACAATTACTTCAAAAGAAAGGCAACCAAACCACAGAGAGCATATGAAACAGAAGAGAAGCACCACAAATTTAAATATAATTAAATAATTATCATAAGATGTGATACAAACAATAAACACTATAAGTGATAAAATATCAAAAAGAATCAAGTAGAAACATTTGGCATAAAATTTATAATTGTTGAAATAAGAATACATAGTTGGAATAAACAATAGGATAGATAATCCTACTATTACTTATTGATTTGAAAGCCAGGTTAATAAAATATCCTTGATGGTAGCAGAAAATATAAAATAAGTCAGAAAAAATATAAAATAAGTCAGAAAATATAAAGCTAAAACTGATAGCAAAGGAGGACAGAATTATGAGTTGCAGAAAGAAAGTTAAAAGAAAAAGAGAAATGATAATGTTTTAAAAAATGTTAGCCGGGCGCGGTGGCTCACTCTTGTAATCCCAGCACTTTGGGAGGCCGAGGCAGGCGGATCACGAGGTCAGGAGATCGAGACCACGGTGAAACCCCGTCTCTACTAAAAATACAAAAAAATTAGCCGGGCGTGGTGGCGGGCGCCTGTAGTCCCAGCTACTCAGAGAGGCTGAGGCAGGAGAATGGCGTGAACCCGGGAGGCGGAGCTTGCAGTGAGCCGAGATTGCGCCACTGCACTCCAGCCTGGGCGACAGAGCGAGACTCCATCTCAAAAAAAAAAAAAAAAAAAAAAAAGTTAAAACTTTCCCAGGATTGAAAAATAAAAACTTTAGATTTATGGTTCTTCAAGATAGTAAATGGGAAAAAATCTACACTAGACAAATTATAGTGAAATTTAATGACACCAATGACAAACTCAAATTTTAAATGATCCCAGAGTAAAAAGAAAATAACCTATGGAGAAATAAGGATGAACAATTACATCAGAATTATCAACAGCAAAACTGAGTATAAAAAATAAAACAATGTTCTATTTAAAGACTACTTATTGACATTCTTTATATATTCTATCTATATTCTATATAGATATATATCTTTAATTTTATATATATATATATATATATATATATATATATATATATATATATATATATATATATATAAAATGCAGTATTGGGCCTCATGGGCATTCAAATGTGAAGGCATAATAAAAATAACTTTCAAAAATGATGTTGAAATGTTTGCCAAAAAGAAAGATATTGTATAGATACCTGCAAAACCTTATAAGAAGTGAAACGAACCCAGAAACACACTTTAATATATGGGGTTTCCCCATGTTGGCCAAGATGGTCTCAATCTCTTGACCTCGTGATCTGCCTGCCTTGGCCTCCCAAAGTGCTGGGATTACAGGCGTGAGCCACTGCACCCGGCCATTACTAGAGAATTATTATGTTCATCTGGAGATGTCATGTTTTCTTGCTTTTTCATATTTCCTGTGTTTTACATCGATTGCTGAGCATCTGTTGTAATAGTCGCTTCTTTTAATTTTATGGATCGGCTTTTGTAGGGACTTTTTACTGTAGGTGCATCTATAATCTTCATTGAGTATAGTGCTTTGGTTTTGATTCTGAGTGATTTTAATCATGCAGTCTCTGTATAATGTCTTTGGTTGTTATCAATTCCATTGGGGTATGTGAGTCCTCAAATGCTTAGGCTGTGATTATTAGTGGAGGCTGGGACAAGGCTTTACTGAGGATGAGAACACCAGGTGGGTCAGTTCTTGGGCACCAGTGGTGGCAGCGACAGGATAGGAATGCTGGTATTCAGGATCCCAGGCAAAATATGTGGGTACTGGCAGTGGCAGTGGCAGTGACAGTGATGGGTAGAGAGGTCAGTTGTCTGGCCCCAGGACAGCAGTGGTGGCAAGTGGTGACAGGCAAGGTGAGCCTCTCCTCAGACCTCTGGATGGTATGCGTGGTACCAGCAACATCAGAGTCAGATGGGGCTTGCCAATCTTCATGCACCTGGATGAAATACATGGGAATTAGTAGCAAAGGAAGTGGGCAGGCCAAATTGATTCCCAGCCTCCCAAACAGCTTGGTAAGCACTGGCACCATGGGTGGGGTGGGCCCATCTTCATGTCCCCTGATAGCACATTAAGGCTCTTGCATTGGGCAGGGCCGCCTGTCCTCTGGCCCCTAGCATGTGCACAAGTGGGCCACTCCTCAGGCTCCCTGAAGGTGAATGCAGCTATGCGGCAGCCCTGGCACTGGAAGAGGTCGGTGGTAGTGGCTCCAGGCCGGCAGCTCCCAGGCTCTGAAGAGTGCATGTTTCAGCTCCCTTTGTCCTGCAGGCAGCCCTCTTTGTGTGCTATACCACCTATTCTCCAAGGTGTGGTACGCTGCATGGGCTAGATTGTTGAGGACCCCACAGCAGCACTGGGTCCACCTAGCACTGCAATGCTGAGCCTTCTGGGTGGACATCAGCAGTGCTCCGGGATATGGAGATGCAGAGACTCTTGGATCCCAGGGTAGTAGTCTGGTGGGAGCTGTGCTCTCAAATGATATCTTGCTGCAGCTGCTTGGTTCTTGGAGGGTGAGTGGGACCCATTGTGAATTCTTCCCTGGAAGAATTCAGTTGCATAGACTCTAGGCATTTCCTTGTACTAGGTTCAGGGCCTGTGATGGCTGAGGGGCTCTCCTGTGCTAGGATGGCAGGCATCAGTAGTGGGAATGCAAGCCTCTGGAGATACCTTGCACATTTGTCCCCACAGTGAGAAGTTCCTCTTATCTTTGAGCCAATCCCACCATTATTTCTTTTTTATGTCATATATAAAACACAATTTAAAATAGATTATATGTCTGAAATTTACAAGTTCAATTTACTCATCTTCTGGAAGAAAATTTAGGATAAAATCTTTGTAATCTTGGCTTAGGCAAATTTTTTTCAACAGGACATCTAAACATAAAACATGAAAGAAAAAATGATTTAGACTTAAAACTTTATGCTCTTATAAAATTTGACTTCATTTAAGAAAATGAAATCAAGACACAGACTGGAAAAAAACATTTATTGTTTATCCCAAAGGAACTTGTATCCATAATATATAAATATCCTTGCAATTCATTAACATTATTAAGTAACAATTCATTATTATGTACAATTAAAAATCGGTCTGTAATCCCAGCCCTTTGGGAGGCCGAGGCGGGTGGATCACAAGGTCAGGAGTTTGAGACCAGCCTGGCCAACATAGTGAAACCCCGTGTCTACTAAAAATACAAAAAATAGCCAGGCGTGGTGGCTTGTGCCTGTAGTCCCAGCTACTCGGGAGGCTGAGGCAGGAGAATAGCTTGAACCCGGGAGGCGGAGGTTGTGGTGAGCCGAGATCTTGCCACCACACTCCAGCCTGGGCAACAGAGGGAGACTCTGTCAGACAAAAAAAAAAAAAAATTGGTAAAATATGTGAACAGATACTTAACAAAAAATATGTGATGTCTAGTCAAAAGAGAAAAGTACATTAAAATACATTTTGATACCACTACACACATATTACAATGGTTTATATTGAAAAAAATTGATAATAGCAAGTTTTAGCTAAGATGCACAGCATTTGGGCATTTCATACTTTTTCTGATGGGAGTGCAAAGTAATAAAACAACTTTGGAAAACAGTTCCAAAGTACTATTCTCATGAATAAGTACTTAGAAATGGGATTGCTGAGTCATGTGTTAAATTATATTTAACTTTATATGAAACTGTCCTAAGAAACTGTCATATAAAGTTAAATATAATTTAACATATGACTCAGCAATCCCATTTCTAAGTACTTATTCTTGAGAAGTGAAAATGTAGGTCTACCCAAAGACTTGTACTTGAATGCTTATGGCAGCTATATTCATAACAGTCACAAAATTTATTTAAAAATTGGGTACTTCAATTCAATATCCTTTCAGAAATAAAAAGTGATGAACTACTATATACAACAATATGGGTGAAATGTAAGTGCTTACTGTTTAATTCTTTCTATATGAAATTCTAGAAAAAACAGAAATTATAGTTACAGAAATTATATCAATAGATACCAGAAATCAGTAGTTACAAAAGGAGATTGACTTCAGATAGTCACAACGTAATATATTGAACTGATGGAAATGTTGTGTATCATGATTTTGATGGTCATTACATGCTAAATACATGTCAAAACTTACTGAATTGAGCACATAAAATTGGTAAATTTTATTGTATGTAACCTGTATTTCCAGAACCTTGATTATAAATTTAAATGTATGACAAATGACAAATAAAATTTGAATAAAAACTCAGGAAGTTTTACTAAAATTTTAAAAAGGAAGAAAGAAACATTTGTATATATGCATATCTGGCATACCCCAGATCAACTGACAATATTCATAGCTCTTGTTGGGAATAATTAATGGAAAATAGCTTAATTGTATCTCATATACTTCAGAATCTTTGAAAGTTAATGAAGAGTTAATTTATTTCTAAAATAATTGGTTTGACAGCTTAGATTGAACTTATATGTTTTTAGTACATATTACATCAGTAACAATTAGAAACATCAGTTCAGTACAAAGAATGAAATTGATCCTATGGGCAGTTACACTATGAAATTATCTCATAATCAATTTCAAATTAATGTGTGTCAATTGAAACTCTTTAACATCTTCTTATGCAACCCTACCAATATGTATCTTCCTAGTTACTCAGAAGTAATATTTAATTTAGAAGTTATCTTTAATTTCTCTCTTTTCCTTACCCACTACATAAGATCTACCAATATGTTTGGCTAGGACTACTTCAAAATCTGCTCTGAAACTGATCATTTCTCATGAGCTTTATTACAATAATCATAGTTTCACTCTTCATCAGCTCTTTCCTGAACAATCACAATAGCTACCTAACTAGTCTCCCTGTATTCATTCTTGCCCCTCTACAGTACATTCTCTGCAAAATTGCCTGATTGACGTTTTAAAAGCCTAAATTAGATCACTTCTATCCTCTGCTTATAACCCAATAATAGTTTTCCACAGCATTTAGGCTAATATCAAGGAATTTTCTCAAGATTATAAGGCTCCTTATATCATACTGTAAAGTGGATACATTTTTATGGTTAAAAATAGCAAACTTTAATAATCTTGCTTTATTAAAGGATTTATACTTTTGAAATATAAACTTGGTCTTAAATGTATATGGTGAAAGACTGTGATGTGTGTGTATGTACATTATTTTTAAAATTCACTTAGCATATGTATGGGACCTGTAGCATTACCTCCCTATTTTATGTGCCCAATAAAAATGAATTAAATAAAGATATGAATTAATGAGTAGGAATGTAATTATGTATAAATCTGAATTTTGGTAAGTCCAACTCTTATTTCCTGAACATTAATTTACTTAACACATCTTAATTTAACTTGTAATAGTATTTATGCTTTAGGATGATACACAATCATTTTATATATATTAAACATTAGCCTGTGAACAAAACATCATAATAATTATGCCAGAATGTACCTTTCCATAAAAAGAACTTTGTAAACACAGTGATATAAGACTAATGGCACGGGCCAAGATACAGATACTTGAATTGTATACACGTTATACATAAAATCACAAATGTGATTATCTCCGTACTACCTAATCCTCATTAACAAACTTTTTATATCACTCCCAATTCCAGATTGTAATCAATCTTCATAGAATTATAGAGCTACCTAGAGTAGGAAAAATTTATAAATTAATTCACAAGCCAAGGCATAAATCTGAGAATGATTCATTATCTAATCTATTAAGGCAACAGTTCTCTGTGTGTAGTATGGAAACATCTTGGGGGCACTGAGATCCTTTCAGGAAGTCTGTGAGGTCAAGACTATTTCATATTAATACTAAGATGTTTGCCATTTCACCCTCATTTTCTCATAAGGGTACTGTGGAGTTTTCCAAAGGCTACGTGAAATAAGATATTGTAACAAATTGGAAACAGACACAGATATGGGAGCCCAGCTATTCGCTATTTAGCCAATAATTCAAAAGATTTGCAAAAGTATAAAAAATGCGATTTTTCACTACATTTTTAGAGAAAATATATTTTTATAAAGTATGTATTTTATTAATATGTAAAGGGTTTATTAGTATCATTTTAAATGAAATAATAAATACATATTTTAAAATTTATTTTAATTTCAAATATGGTGAATAATGATAGATATAACTCATACAAACAAAAGCTTATTGGTGTCCTCAATGACTTTTTTTTTGTTTGTTTTGAGACGGAGTCTCACTCTGTTGCCAGGCTAGAGTGCTGTGGCGCGATCTCGGTTCACTGCAACCTCCAACTCCCTGGTTCAAGGGATTCTCCTGCCTCTGCCTCCCGAGTAGCTGGGATTACAGGCATGCGCCACCACGCCTGGCTAATTTTTGTATTTTTAGTAGAGATGGGGTTTCAATATGTTGGCCAGGATGGTCTCGATCTCCTGACCTCATGATCTGCCCACCTCGGCCTCCCAAAGTGCTGGGATTACAGGCGTGAGCCACTGTGCCCGGCTGGTGTCCTCAATGATTTTTAAGTGTATAAAGAACTCCTGAGACAACATAGATTGAAAAGTGCTACATTAAAGAACCTCTGAAAAAAAATTTTTTTTTTATTCGAGACGGAGTCTTGCTTTGTCACCCAGGCTGGAGTGCAGTAGTGCAATCTCGGCTCACTGCAACCTCCACCTCCCAGGTTCAAGCGATTCTCCTGCCTCAGCCTTCCAAGCAGCTGGGACTGCAGGCACGCGCCACCCCGCCTAGCTAATTTTTGTATTTTTAGTAGAGACGGGGTTTCGCCATATTGGCCAGGCTGGTCTTGAACTCCTGACCTTGTGATCCACCCGCCTCAGCCTCCCAAAGTGCTGGGATTACAGGCATGAGCCATTGCACCCTGCCTGAAAATCTTTTAAACAGACTTCATCACTTATCCTCATCCCAGCCCTACTTTCATCAACATGGAGAAATAATACTACATTATTTTATTAGGTATAAATAAGAGAAAGACTGCAAAAACTGCGCAATGTTCAAGAAAAGTTAGTTATTATTATGACTGTTGTTATTTACAGAATCATGGTTTAGAATAAGAAAGAAGTATTTTAACATAAGATGTAAGATTTATACCTGAATCATGTAATAAAAACAGGCTAAAGGTGATATTTAATTAAATCTACTCTGTCTACATATTTTTGACTGTTTTTACACTTTAGACAATTTTGGGTAAAAAGATGTAGCATTAAAAAGGAAAGGCAATAAAAAATAGCTCATATGAATCTAAAATACTGGTTTTATTTATGAGAAAAACAGAAACACAAATTTGAGGGAAAAGAGTCTTAAAATACCTTCTTGGTATTTTGAGGTATTCTTTAAGATAAGTATGCATTTTCATTTTATGGTAAATGGTGGAGGAAGAGAATGCTATTTCATGTACAGATATAAATTTTTATGAGAAAAATTGATAAGAATTCTGATGAAACTTGTTGATTAAAATATCATAGTTTGGTAGGCTGTTTAACAAATTACTTCCAAAAACCAAGTTGCCTGGCAGGGGTTATTTGAAGTCATCTGTAAATATTTGACTTGATTTTATAATATTTGTATACCTACAGGGAAACTGGAGGAAAATGATGCTAAAACATTGCCCCGCAGAACACTGAAAAAAAGAGTAAAGGAATGGGAATGAAGATTGCTTTCTTCTCTAGGTCTTACAACCCATTCACCCTAGAGCCCAAATTAGACTTTCTTAAAGAATAGAAATTCTTAAAATTACTATATCATGCTTCTGAATGACTTTGGGGTAAACATCTCAATTGGTTCTGCTTACACAATTCTGACTGAAAAAAATTAAACTTCAGGTCTTCAAAAAGTCCATGGAAAATACATATTATTAAAAATGCATGGATTTCAAATGTTTTGCATAAAAATAAACTCATACTTACTTGTTATAACATGTCTAAACAGGATCTAGTCTAAGGTATGAAGAAGGATAAGACACCAGTTTGAAAAGAGCCCCAATTACAGCAACATGAATTCTATTATAATTGAAGCAAGAACAAATATCAAATTATGGTGAAGAATGGAAATTATGGTGGAAGAATGGTAAAATTAGTGATGTTTTATGAAAAGTTTATGAGGAAAATGCCCTCCCTCCAAATCAGCAGTTTACAAATTGGTAACTTTTTTAAAGAAGGGATGAGATAATATTAAAGATGAAGCCTGCAGCAGCAGAACATCCACATCTATTGTGAGGAAAAAATTCATCTTTTTCATGCTCTAATTGAAGAGGACTAATGATTAACAGCAGAAACAACAGCCAACACCGTTAACCAACTGGATCTAATAGACATCTACAGAGGGCTCCATGAAACAATCACAGAATATACATTCTTCTCATCCACACATAGAACATACTCTAAGATCAATCATGTGCTCTGCCATAAAGCAAATCTCAATAAATTTTTAAAAAAGGAAATCACACTAAGCACACTCTCAAACCATAGTGCAATGAAAATAGAAATCAAAACCAAGAAGGTCTCTCAAAACCACAAAATTACATGGAAATTAAGTTGCTTCTGAATGACTTTGGGGTAAACATCTCAATTGGTTCAGCTCATGCAATTCTGACAGAAAAAATTAAACTTCAGCAAACTTGCCACTCAATGGACGCCAAAACTGTTGTGCCCAGATCAGCTGCAAAGAAGATCAGAGCTTTCATTAGAAATTTTAAACAAGTGGGATCAAGATCTTCAAGCATTTATTCAAAGAACTGTAACAGGAGATGAAACATGGCTTTACCAGTACAATTCTGAAGACAAAGCACAATTAAAGCACTGGCACCGAAGAGGTGGAAGTGGTCCAGTCAGAGCAAAAGCAGACTGTTCAAGAGCAGAGGTCATGGCACCAGTTTTCCAGGATGCTTAAGGCATTTTCCTTGTTGACTTTCTGGAGAGCCAAAGAATGATAACATCTGCCTAATAGGAGAGGGTTTTGAGAAAGTTAGCAAAAGCTTCAGCAGAAAAATGCGCAGGAAAGCTTCACCACAGAGTCCTTCTCCACCATAACAAGCTCCTGGTCATTCCGCACATCAAACACAGGCAATTTTGCAAGCGTTTCAATTGAAAATCATTAGGCATCCACCTTACAGTCCTAATGTGGCTCCTTCTGACTTCTTTTTGTTTCCTAGGATTAAAAAATCTGTGAAGATGACCCAGTTTTCTTCAGTGAGTAGTGTAAAAAAGACTGCATTAACATGGTTAAATTCCCAGGACCCTCAGTTCCTTAGGATGGACTTAATGGCTGGTAACATTGCTTAAAAAGGTGTCTTGAATTTGATGGAGCTTATATTGATAAATAAAGTTTATATTTATTTGTATCTTTTAATTCCATTTCTTCATGAAAAATTTAATGTTTATATATGTGTATATGTGTGTGTATATGTATATATGATTTATTCATTATAGAGAATTAATGGACTACCAGCTAGCACACACCACTGAGCTCAAGTTTACCCTAGGTTATTTGACAAACTCTGACTTCATACGAAATTATAAAGGTTAATAAAGTCACACTGTACTATGTGGAAAAGTGAACTTAAATTAGTAGAGGGACTAGGATAACAAATACTAATCAGCTTGAAAACACTTTGAAAGCAAAGTGGCTTTAATGTCATTTAAGAGAGAATTGGTATTCAAGATAAGTCTAAAATCCCCTTGATAATAAAGTGAAGAAAAGTACATTAATGTATATTAATAATTACAGTAATAGAATAT
This sequence comes from Symphalangus syndactylus, assembly GCF_028878055.3. Lineage (NCBI taxonomy): Eukaryota > Metazoa > Chordata > Mammalia > Primates > Hylobatidae > Symphalangus > Symphalangus syndactylus. The sequence continues at coordinate 40,897,613 of NC_072447.2, read as the reverse complement.
CACTGTAATAATGATAAAAAATATGTAGTACTTAAAATTGAATAAATATCCCAAATTGAACAGAAATTTATTGCAATGTTGCAGGTAAATGGCCTCTGATTATTAAAATTCATTATGCATCCAAACAAAGAATGTGTTGATGAAAAGGAATTTTACAATAAATGCACAAGAAAGCTGAAATAACACCAGAAATATTGATAGAACTCATGAAAGTACTATACAAGGAAGAATTCTTTACCAGCACATACTGAGTGGTAGAATCCCAAGGTAAAGCTTTTCCTCCTAATTTTATTTTATCATTGTTTAATATAATCAAATTAAGCATGGGAAATTTATTTTGAAATCATTTTTTTCTTTCATATCTGCAGACTGAGCAACCTTTTGAAAATAGATGGTGTTAAGCATAACTGTCTATATAGAAATACATTGCTGGTCATGGGAATACAGTTATGCCATGACAGTTCTGCTTTATCCCTGATCATCTTGCTAGTGGTAATCACTGTTAATTTTTTTGTGTATATTTCCAGACATTTTCTATATCCTCATATGTCAGAGATTATTAAAAAATTAATAACTAATATAATATGGCTCTAACATAATTTATCAGATCTGCTCCCAATTGTTGGGTATCAAGTTATTTTAGGTTTTGTTATGGACAGTGTTTTTAATTTTAAAATAATCAACTGTCTTTCTGTTTCAACATCTTATCTGAAAAAATTGTTAATGTGAGACATCCCCTATAAGATGGATCTATTTTAGTATGATTACTACATGCTTATGGTTTTTCAAAGTTGAAGGAAAATAAATTCTGAATTAGGATAAATTTAGGAAGTCAATGCCACTCTGGCAGTTCAGAATGAATTCTAGACACTAGAGTGGAGCTGAGCCTGTAGGTCAGGAAAATATATGACATCTCTATATCCTGCTAGGATTAACTGAATTGATGTTAAAAATGACATTTAGTCATCTGGACTAGATTACAAATGTTAATTTCATTTATGATATAGCTGAGGTATTGAAGCTAATGTCTGTGTGACATGACACCAAAGGAAAATGGCAGGTTTCCCATTTAAGACTCATGAATATATTGCCTCATCGATTGACACCTCTAACTAGGCTCACAGGGACTGTTCCTGTCCTAAGGTGTCAGATACAGGATACCAGTGGAGTTAGGACTAAGTTAATAGAGAAACTCCAAAATGCTGTTTAAATAAATCTAAATTAATAATTAGTTACTAAATCTAGGACACTTTGCTGAGTTTCTTTTATATTATTTTTAATCTACATGTAGTAAAATGATGCCCTATATAATACGGTCCTGTTGTTGGATAATGTTCCAAACCAGGTAAATCTCTGTGTATGTGGTCTTGAAAGTATAACAAGCATTTCCAACAAATGCTCATATCTACTGGTAAAATGGATTGTCGGGTTTTGGTTGATTTCAAAATCTCTGCAATTGCCTAGTGAAATTTCCAGCTTGTGCTAAACTCCATGCTTGGAAGGATAATACTGACCCTGCACCTGTCAGTGAGGCTGCAGATGGTGCACGTAACACACACGATTGCCTTCAAAACAGGAAGGAGGAGGAGATGAAGGAACAGATTGCTGTGTGAAATGAACACACACGTCCAAAAGGCTAATTATTTGTTCCCTAAAACTATTTCCAGTGTGTTGCATCCTTAAACAGTGAGGCTCATTTCTGTGCATAATTAAAAAGCCAAAGAAAATTTACTACAGCTAATGCAATACATAAATACATTGCGGTGTCATTCACCAAAATGCATACTTTATAATCTTTTGAAATTATTTTTGTTTGTGGTAGGGAAATGCAGATTATGGATTAAACTTTCTCATATAAATTATGAATAGGTGAAACACTTTTCTGCTCTTAGGAAACAGAAAAATTGGTATTAGTTTCAGTGTAATTCTTTCAGAGGACCAAATTATTCCAGAGTATTGACTTAATCAAATAACATTTAAAAAGGAAATAGCTACCAAAAATAGTTTGGCATTGACCTTAAAATATAAAGTTGAACAGCATTATCACACATAATCAAAGTAGAGTGTATTTTATCTTGAGAAATAGAAAATGAATAATACAGATATTAACAAAAATACATTTGAGCAGTTATTATATAGTAGTGACAAAAATATTTTTCATCACAAATGAAATATATAGGCTAATTCAAAATTCAAATTATTTGGTGTGAAAAATAAAATATATAAAATACATGATTCAGTAGTGGTAAGACATCTACATTTAAAATCAATACATCTAATTAAGCTTAAACTATTTTACACTAAAGTATATTCATAATACTTAGTAAAAACAATTTCCTTATACTATGATGTGTGTTTGTACATTTGTATTTGTGTGTGTGTCTGTGTGTCTGCAGGTACACTTATTTACTCATTTTAAATGTTTTAGCATGATAAAAGTATTCCCTAATTGTATTTTCCTATGCCATCGTTCATTTATCCAAATCTTCTGAGAACAGTGGAAGTGTGGACTTCCAAGCAGTTTATGAAACATTTTTTGAACTCTTGCATACAAGTTCAAATTCCCTATAGGCTGATTTTCTCATTGCTTCATTATTTACTTGCCAGATGACCTGAGATCTGTCTGGTAGGTTCCCTCTCCAAAATAACTTTCTGGCAAGATTTTAAGTTAAGTGCCTGTGGAGACAATACATCTAATATCTTAGTTTTAGGACTGGGGACCTGCCACCATTGTCATAATCTACTGAGGGCCACAACAGTGCTCACCCAGAACTCTTTCCCACCTGAATAGATATACAATAATTCGTTATTGTCCCTGCGTCCTTTCATACTCTGGACCAAACACAATTTGTCTTTTCCTTCACTTCATGCGAGTGGCTAAGTGGCTTTAATAAAAATCACATACATATGTTGATTAGGACCATGACAAATTCTGAGCTTCCAACTTCATCTTTGCCCTCAGAACTTCCCAGGAATCTGTGTGTTTGTCTGCATTCAGCTCCTGATCCCATCACCTGTCTTCTCAATGATTATCACCCATCTCTTGGTCTCTTGTAGCCACCCGTTGAGCATCTAATTCTCAGGAGATAACCTAGTTTACACTTATCCCATTGAGAAAACTGGTTACACTTAACATTTTTATCCAAAACGTGAAAATTTACCTGCATCCACCTTTACTATATTTTATCAAATCTCAGAGGATGAGGTATCTCTTACTCTGATCAAGGTCACTCATTTCATCTGCAGCTTTGACACCCTCCTTTGAAATCTTATTTTGTCGATGGTCACCATTCTCTGGTCTTTTCACTCTCTACTCGTTCTTCATTGTGCTCACCAAACATGCTGAGATTTCTACCAACCTAGACAAATACATTTCTTGAACTTTGATCCCATCTTGCTGCCATATAATGTCTTCCTTTCTCTTCTCAAACGGACTTCCTGAAAGACTTGTCTACCTTTTCCAGTTCAACTTATTCTCAATTTAATTCTGTAGCTCATCAGAATATGACTTCTGCCCCTTATTGGTACTCTGAAACTGTCACTCACAACATCCTCATTAGTAAATCCTGTGACATTTAAAAAATATTTATGATTATCAAACTCTCTGTTGCATTTGATGCTATTGTGCACACACTACTTCATATAATTTGCAATTCATATTTTACATATTCATTATAAAACAGCAAAGAAGCCAACAGACAATAAACATTTCAGTATATATATTTCAGTCTTTATGAATTCTCATTAATATCTACATAAATTTAAATATAATGAGTTCATTATATAGTAATTTGCAGTATAAACGTTTTTGCTTAAGATTTTATTGTGAATGTAGGTCAATGATACTAAATATTATTTTAGAACATAAAAATAATGTAGCCGTCATATTTTCCTAATTTATTAATCAATTCTTAGGTTGATTGGTGGTATACACTTCCATTACTTTTAGAAATATGCAACAAAACAATACTCTACTTGGATCTTTTCACGTTTTAGCTAATAATGCCTTAGAATAAACAACTGAATGTGGAATTTCTGAGTTAAAATAAAAGTACATTTTTAAGGTTTTTGTTATATATTTTAAGGAATCTTTCAAATAGTTACATCACAGAAATAGTAGATTTTATAAGCCTTTGTTCCCAGAAATAATGAATGTATATATTATATTCAATTTGATTGGCAGAATGTGACATTTAAATTGGTTTATATTTGAATAATAGTGAGATACATATTTTTTCAAACACATGATATTTCTACTCATTTTTAGTGATTTTGTAATTCGTATCATTTGCCTTTGTTCAAATAGACTTTTTGTATATGAGATTCAACAAATGTATGTAAACATCTGTATAAACCACCATAGAAAGATATTTCATGACCATGTGCAGTCAGTAGAAGCCCACCCCCACTCCCAGAGGCAATTCTAATCTTTATCACCATCATTCTGCATCACAGTATTTTTTACAACAGCTTTATTGATAATTAATCCACATAGCACACAATTCACCCATTTAAAATGTTTAAGTCAATGTTTTCTAGTATATTCACAGGTATGTACAGCAGTCACCACAGTCAATTTTATAAATATTTTCATCACCCCAAAAGGTGAACCCCTCTACTCTAGCGATCACAACCCTCTATAGATGTTACTATTCTGGATACTTTTTACAAATTGAATTATATAACATGTGGTCTTTTGTGAGTAGTTTGGGTCACTTAGCATAATGTTTTCAAGGTTCATTCGTGTTGCGGCATATGTCAGTACTTCATTTCATTTTATGGCTGAAGGCAATTCCTGCCTTTATGCAGGAATATTTGTAATTTACTTATTCCAACAGGAAGGAAAGTTGAGAGTGTAGATACAGAGTAAGTAGATGGGAAATCTAGTATGATTCCCATTCAAAATATATCCACTTTTTAATAAAAGTTTCACTATTTCACTATTCTTCTCTTTACTTATCTGTGTGTACTGACATCTCTAATACTTGATTTAGATGCTATATCTTTATAGAATATTTTAGCATATGTACAGTGCTAGCCACCTCTTATTATATTATTTTGACAATTTTATTTTTAATTCATTAATTGACAATTTTGCATAAAATTTATAAAGTTTAAAAAATTCTTTGGGAACTATTTTTTTGAATTATACTAATAGTAGAGATTATTATAAAAATCAGCATTAAAATGTTAATTTTTCCTACCTTTCCTATCTTGACACAATTTATTTTAAAAAATTATGTTCCAAGAGTGTCCTTATTTTCTTCATAGTTATACGACTGTGGCAATGTGTGTGTATTCATATTTTATAATTCAATAACTATTGGTGAAATCATGACAGTGTTTATATCACCCATATTGCTGATATATAGTAAAAACGTTAATGTCGTATATTTATTTCATCAAGATACACATTATTGAATGACCTGATCATTCAATATTAGTTGATTCTCCTGTGACGTTATCCCATCATATGAAAATATTCCGTTAGACACCCACATTCCCAATGAACAAAACTGTTCTGTGTTAAATATAATTGGATTTACTTTAACTTCTGAGAAACAAAGGGTTAATTAATAAGAGTGAAAATCACTTTTTTCTTTCTATATAAAGAGAATTACTATAACATATTCATACTAATTAAAATTTGCGCATTAGCATAGCAATGGCGAATTTTTAGCCTAATAAGAAAAAAGTAAGTTTGAGATATGTATGCTGGATTTTAACAAATACTTTTTCAGCATCTTTTGAGAGAAGAACATTTTCTTTTCTAATGTAATGGTGTAATAAATATCTTTAGTAGAGTTATAAGATTTGAATTACATAAATTATATAATCAAGTATTTTCATTAATTAAGATATTTAATCATAGCTGTACAATTTATTACGTCTTTATGTGGGAAGAGAAATATGATTCTCACAAAAGATATAGATATGAAAATTACCTGTAATTTATGAAATGATCCATACTTGATGATAATGACTTTTAACATATACTACTGCTTATCATGTATTAGTACTTTGAGAGTTTTTACATCAATATTTCTAATTGATATTGTTGCCCATTTTTCTATTCTGAATCATCTTTTATAGGATTTGTTGTAAAGATTCTATATGGTTTGTATAACAAAGTGGGGGGGGGTTCAACTACTTTTTAATTTCCAAAAAGAGTTTATATATATAGATTATTAAAGTTTTGCTTATGAAACATGCATCTTCAAATCCTCTCTAAAAGAATTATATTTATCCCTGGTTCTTAGGGTTTTCGAATTTTTCACATCTTCTTAAGCAAAATTTAGTTTATATAAAATATATATTTATATATATAATTATCCATGTTTTTAAAAGCAATATCACAGTTTTTGCATTTTACAAAAGAATGCATGCCCATTATAAGTGGAAGCAAAAAAGAAAAAGATACAAAATAATATTTAAAAAGAAAGAAGTTCAAATTTTAACACCAAAACAACCACTATTACTATTATCCTTACATTATTCTAGACATACACTCATGCACACACACACCACACACGCACACAAGCAGAATATGACAGGTAAATGCATAAATGGTGGATGAATAGGTGAATAGTTTGGTGAACTGGAGTGAGAGAGAGAAAGGGAAACAGAAAAGAAAGAAGACAAATAGCAGCACACAATATTTTAATAACAAGGTTAGTTATAGTAATATCTCTATAGAATTAATAAACTAAAACAAAATAAAAGAAATTCAAATTTAGGAGATACAATTCCCACAATAATTTCATAATCTTTTCATTTCTGATAGTATTAATTATACCCCGTGGAACGTGAAGATGTTAATACTCTTCAACTTCCTCTCCTGCTCATTTTTTAAAAAATTGTACCATTGGCCGGGCGCTGTGGCTGACGCCTATAATCCCAGCACTTTGGGAGCCTGAGGCGGGCAGATCACGAGGTCAGGAGATCGAGACCATCCTGGCCAACATGGTGAAATCCCGTCTCTACTAAAAATACAAAAATTAGCTGGGCGTGGTGGCAAGCGTCTGTAGTCCCAGCTACTCGGCAGGCTGAGGCAGGAATATCGCTTGAACCCAGGAGGCGGAGGTTGCAGTGAGCCGAGATTGCGCGACTGCCCTCCAGCATGAGAATCGGTCTCAAAAAAAAAAAAAAAACAAAACATACCATTATTCTATACTCTCATGCTTTTAGACATTATAGGCTATAACTTCTATAGCTACATAATGTTTGCTTCATGTTTAAATTGATACCCTACTATTTACTATTGTTTCTCCATCAGAGAATTCTTTGTTTAATCTCTTATTTGGCTGAATTTCATTTTTCACATATATGTGTATATATCTATTATGTATGTACATGAGTTTTATGGTGGTCTGTTCTTTCCTTTATTCCCAATATTCCTTCAGGCATCACGGAACTTGCCTGTTGGCTCTTTCTGGGTAGAAATCTATTGGGCTTATCTTCTTTTCTCACACCAGACAATGAAAAAAAGGTAATAAGGCAAATTTGACTTTTGTTTCCTACCAATTAGGAAGTATTAATAAAAATCTTGAAGTTTCCTGACTCACAGTCACTGCTTTTAAGTGCTATACACGTAGCTAAGTAGCTCAGCTATGCCTTGATGCTCCATAGTAGAATTTGCTGTTTCTTTCTTCACTTGACATTTTTTGAGGTTTGTGACTTCCTTACTATCTGGCTGTCGCAAGTGACTCTTCCTTGCTTTTCTTTCTCCAATTATTTTAGACACAAGGGAAGGAGATTTTGTGAGTCTGCTTAAATTTTCTGTCTTTGCCATGCAGCTCCACAATCCTACATGTATCTTTTATTTAAAATGTCATGTATTTGTATTTTCTCTACTTTTTTTCCCATTTGATTTGTCAAATGTTTACCTATTTATTGTATTTTTATTTATTTATTTTGGATAGTCATTTTATTCCAAGAAATAACTTTTGCACAAGTATGTCATTGCCACTATTTTTCTCATTCTAATTAATGATTTCCACTTTAATAAGTACCTTCCTCATACTTTTTATACTGATTTATCAGTCTCTTGAGTTTAATATTTATTTCTCTTACTTTGATTTTTCCCCTGATTTAGCAATAAAACAATTCAAAAGTGTGTGTCTTTATGTTCTCATTTAAAATTTTATATATGGAATACTTTATTTTCTAAATATATTGCATATTCCACATATTATAAATGTAATTTTGTATCCATGTTTAAGGCTAGTGAATTTATACATTTTTAAACTCTACAGAATTTTCTTTCTTTATATATTTGTTATGCACTTCTAGTTTATTATTGCATTGCAGTCGGAAAACATGGTCAGTATAATTTCTAATTCAGAGACTTGTTTTACATTTCTTCAGTTTTATCTTGTAGCATAAAATATAGGTGATTTTAATAAATGTTTTACCATCAAATGCTTTAAAAGAAGGCATACTAAATCATGTCACCATGTAATAGATGGTATTGAAACTATGAAAGTAAAACATATTTCTCACATGCATTACAAATTATAAATTATTTTAGAATGTTTTAGCTTTGTTTTATTAAGTTAATATCTGCCAATATTGCGGTTGTTTTTTTCTTATCTTTTTCCCTTTCCAAGAGTTTTTGCTTTCTATATAATAATGCTATGTTATTTAGAAATAAAACTTTCATTGAACCTCATTTTAGTTTTCTAATGCAACTCTTAAGGTGTTTTCTTTTAGTCTTAAAAAAATATTGCGCTTACATTTTTCCTTATTAAGTGTATTATCCTAACTTTAAGATTATTGAAGACAATTTTTTTTATTCTCACATCTTTTTATTCTACCTCCCGTATTTTAATGGTAGAATCTAGAATTTGTGTTCTATTGGTTTCTTTACAATTTAAAAATATTCTATTATCTTTTCGAAGAATTTTTTTTTTATTTCAGGTATTTTAAGTATTTTTATAACTCCAACTTTAATATAAAGTTATGTTTAAGTCACTTGGATGTTAGAAAATAAATTAACATTGATTTACTTTGATCTTTAAAAATGTATTTCCCATTATATACCTCCTTAGTTACTGTATATCTGAAAATGCCAAGCTATTGTATTCATTATGACACTAATTTGATGGAGTATTGAATTCTTGTATAGAATTCCATTACCTGCTCCACTGACTTTTATGTAACTTGCAGAGAAGTTAGTAGCCAACATATCGATAACTTATTCATTGGATCAAATTTTAATCTTCTTTTGTATAATTTTCCTTGACTGGACAATTGAAGATTTTATCTTTAAGTCTTCAGAAGTTATCCAGAGTATGTTTATTACTTATTACCTTTACTAAAGTGCTTATTACACATTTCAACCTGGGTTTCATATCCTCTCCTAAATTCTGCCAGTTTTCTATTTAAAATAAGAACGTTTCCTTATCATCTTAATCTTACATTTCTTTTCCCTTTGCTTTGAGACAAGGTCTCACTCTGTTGCCCAGGCTGGAGTGCAATGGCATGATCACAGCTCATTGCAGCCTCAAACTCCTGGGCTCAAGTGATCCTCCCACTTCAGCCTCCCAAGTAGCTGGGACCACAAACATGCATTGCCAAGCCTGGCTAATTTCAAAAACGATTTTTTTTTTTTTTTTGGTAGAGATGAGGTTTTGCCTTGTTGCCCAGGCTGGTCTCAAACTCCTAGGCTCAAGCGATCCTTCCTCCTCGAGCTCCCAAAGTGTTGGGATTACAGGCATGGGCCACCATGCCTGGCCTTCCTTATTTTTCTAATGCTTTATTTACTTTTATCAAGAATGAAAGCAAACTCTGCTTAAAATTAACTTCTGTTTCTTGAAAGGAATAAATATTGCTATGTAAATACGCATGTGTATATGTACTTTTAAAATCCTTTTCTCTAATCTTAAACTGAAAAACATAAATTTAAAATAACAACCCAGAAATCCAAGAACTACGGTTGACTTATATTTTTATTAGGAATTCCAATTAACTAACAAAATCATAAAAACATGGTAGGTATAGTTATATGAAAAAAAGCCTATTACAGAATCTCAATAGCTGTAGGCCGAGGATATGTTACTTTATTCTCTCTGAATCTCATCTTTCTCAGTTGTAAGATGAGAATGATAGTGAAATTAGCATCATATCATTACTGAAATTTCAAAATGACATAATGAAAACAAGTATTCTGCAGGATGTTTAGTATTCAGGAAGTACCAAAAATGAGAGTTATTATTTTTAACTATTGGTTGATGAAACTATGAATGAATAAATTATGAATGAATGAAATAAAAATATGAGATAAAATTGTACTCTGCCACAGTCTTTTGCTATTCTGAAAGATCTAGTATGTTGTGTTTGCAAACCTCATCAAGAAAATAATCACATTTTTGCAAAAAATACAATTCAGTGATTGTGAGATTTAACTATATTATTTCTAGAAAACAAAAAAAGTGTAAACCAATGCAAACTTAGTATGCTAGATATGTTCCCTGTTCTATTGGATAGATGTGCAGAGATCTGCATGAATTTTCAAGTTGCATACTGAATGATATGTACTACTCATCAAGTTTAAATGATATTGTTGACATTTGTAGTGGATAATTTGTGAGCAATGTTATATTGAAATGCAGCCCAGAACGTGGGTATAAAGAAGTGATTTATTGGTTATTTTCTATGTTCTTACTGTAATAATAATCATAGGCTCAATGATATGAAGATTTTTTTGTAGAGAACAAATGGCAAGTATCTTCATGTACCAATTTGCCTAATTAGGCACTTACAGTAAAATTCCAATCGTAGTTGTTTTTAAAACCTTTGACTAGACTCACGTAGGCCTGTTAAATAATATGAAACTGTAACCTTCTTGAAGGCAGGACATGTGCCTGCTCTTATGTTATTTTTATCTTTTTGAACATCTAATTAGGTTCCTTGTGCATGATAGATGCTCAAATATTAAAGTAAAGAATTGGGTATCATTGAAGGACTTTTTATGTATCTTTTAAGACCTACAATTGGAACGTCATAACTGAGAATTGATCAGAAACATGGCAGTTGGAGCTAGATGCATCAGTCTTGCAGGGATCATTTTGGTACAACTGTAGCCCACATGAACTTGCCACTACCTCCCAGGGTTGTGAAAAACAAGAGCTGATAGCCAAAGAGGCCAGAATTGAGGTGGTGGAGCACTGCTAAAGCAATGACAGGATGGAGTGGCAGCCTCTGCTTAGATAGTTCTCTACAAGAGGTACTTGTATTCAATTCCCACAGCTCCCTTGGGTGTCACTGAAGGTCTGTGGCAGAAATCGGCCACAGAAACAACATTACCTATTATAATGATACATAAAAGTTTCTTCTTTCTTTTCTCCCTCCCTCCCTCCTTTCCTTACTTCCCTACTTCCTCCCTTACTTCCTTTCTTCCTTCCATCTTTCCTTCCTTGCTTTGTGCCTCCCTCCCTCCACTCACATACTCAGAGAAAAAAGAAAACACCCTACCTCTCCCACCTTCTACCTCCATCATCAATATTTTCTCATATATTCAATTATTTTTAAATATCAGGGCATATATTCATTTTCATATTTATATGCTCTGTAACTAAGTATACTTAATGAAAGGTAGAAGTGGGGGTGGGAGAGGTAGAGATTCTGTAAGGATAGTTATCACCTCCTCTTATGTAATAGAGTATCAATAGTTATTTTCTAAAATCCATGTAACAAGCAAATGAGATTTTAGTATATTATTGCAAATTGTAATAAATTGAAATTGTAATTTGAAGGTGGTGGAGTAATAGCAGTATTCTTTCTTTTTATCTTTCATAACCATCTAAGAGCAACAAGGGGAATTAGAAATGAAGATGCAAATTGAATTTTCATTTTTCATTATTTGATCTATGAGATGGTTAAACCCTAATTTACAAAATAAATGGAAGGTATAACAAATGCAGTGGAATTCAGGCATAAGTAAAAGTGAGAAATATTTTAGCTGCAAATCTCAGAAAGAACTAAAAAAAATCATGAGAAGTCTATTCTGAGGTATGAAATCTCAGCAACAGCGTGAACTGTGAATGAAGGCTGTGATATAAGTGTTTCAGTGTCTAGTCTGGACTCAAGAAGTAGAAGAGTGAGAGAGAAATATTTATGCTACATTTCTTATAATAGCCAAAAATTGGAAACAACCTAAATGTGCATCAGTAAGGCTAATAAACAGTGGTATGTCTGTCCATTTGTACAATTAAATAGCATAAAAAAGTGGAGAAGGCTCTTTATGCATATGGAATGATCTTCACAATTCATTGTTAAATTAAAAAATAAAAGAATTCAGAAGAGTTATTACTGTATTTTTGTAAAAAGTTAAGGATGTATTTGTCCATATATGTAAACTTTCTCTGGAGGAATATGCAAGGAAAATAAAATAATAACAATAACTGATTATAGAGCTAACAATAATATAGGTATCTAAATGTGGAAAAGAAAATAGAAGAAATATGGTAAGTAAATTAAACATCTTTTCCTTCATTTGGGTGTACATTGAGACTTTCAAAAACTAAGCTACAGAGAATTCTTGCCTAGAAGTTGCATGGTAGGGACACTCAGACACAGACAGAGACACAGACATACAGGCAGGCAGACAGAAACACGCATGCACACACATACACACACACACACGCACACACAGACACACGCACACACACACGCACGCAACTGAGAGCAATAACCCCTGTAATTGAGACAGTTATTTTCTATCAATTATTTTGTCCTTTATTACTGAATAAGGGTATAAAATTTGATAATTTGTAATTCATACAGACACACAGTTTCAAAGTCCATGTGAAGATTTTGTATATGTATTACATTTAGTGATACTTCCAGCTTATTTATTCCAAGATAAGTCATCAAAGCATTTGGGAAGCAAACTTTACGAGCCGTTAAGAGTTTAATCTAACTATATCTCTTCATAAAATGGCTAAACTGAATCTGGAAGCCCTGACTCCACTTAGACAAAATGACATTTATCAATTCATATTTTGAAAACTATGAAGCTTTTTGACCAGCTTGAATACTCAAGGGCAGGGATCACTGAGAGTTAACAATCATTATCAGGTAGATTTGAATAGGGTACTGAAAGATGAGTTTCTGAGAATCTGAGCCCTGCTGTGGAATTGGGCATAAAGCCACTCACTCTGTGGAACTGGGGATGCTGTGAGCAGGACAAAGAAAAGGCTATATTTTGGTTTGAGAGGTGTAAATCATCCACAAACTAAGTGCAGTGGTTTTTAGTCCTTGGTACACATTAGAATTATCAAGGGAGCTTTTTAAAAATATGGATGCCTAGACACCAACCTCACAGCCTCTGATATAATCGATCAGGGGCAGAATCTGGGTATGGTTAGGTTTTAAATCTTGCTAGGTGCTTCTATTGTGCAGCTAGTTATATACCATTATGCTAGAGCAATGGTCTCCAAACTTAGCTCATATTAGAATCATCTGAGGAGATTTTAAAAATTCGGATACCCTGACAATCCTGGACAACACAGTCAGACTTTGTCTCTGCAAAAAAAAATTTCAAAGAAAAATAGCTGGGTGTGGTGGCATATGCCTGTAGTCCCAGTTACTCAGGAGGCTTAGGTGGGAGGATCTCTTGAGCCCAGGAGATTGAAGCTGCAGTGAGCTATGATTGCATCACTGCACTCCAGCCTGGGCTACAGAGCAAAACTCTGTCTCTAAAAATAAAATGAGACTTCTGATACCCAGGTCATAACCAATTTTAATTGAATTGAAAAGTCTTGGGGTAGGAGCCAAGAATCAGTATTTTGATATGATCCACAGGTGATTCCAATATGCACCAATGTTTGGGAACCACTGGATAGCTAAGTAAAGAAATAATAATGGCGACATCTGAGCTACACAGCCAGTAACTCTGATAATGGCCTACTATGTGATGTTAGGCATTTAGTTTCTTCTACAAAACAAGCCAAATGGATTATTTTTCAAGTTTCTTGGGGATGAAAGTAGAATACAGGGTAAAGTGCTACATCGATGTAAGTTATTAACATTTTAATTCTAACTTGATGATTTCTATAATACTTGTTATCTATGTAATATTGATCAGACTCTCCACATGCTTTGTTATAAAATTAATTGTTTAATGGTCAAATTACATTGCAAATTAGGGTGATCAAACATCTTGGTTTTCCCAGGACTGAGGGGTTCCCTGGGACATGGGACTTTCAGTTTCAAAACCAACACAGTTCTGGGCCAACTGAGACAGTGGGCCACACCATGTCAAACCTCTGTTGAATTCAATGCAATTTGTTTTTGTTCTTTTTTTTTCCATTTCACTTGTTACACCAAGAATTTTTCCCATTTAAAGATAGAATTATCTGCAGAATTTTAATTAAACATTAAATATTTATAAAGAGACTTTTAGGCAGTGAAGTGAGTTCTGAAGCAGCTCGGAAGGGAAACCAGAAATAAAGGACAAGAAAGACATTGTAAGATGGGTAAGATCTTAAAGGACTGCCACTGACTGGAACAGGCCACCCAAAGCCCGGTCCTAAATCTGTTAAATTTTGCTCAACATTGGTATGGAAGTTACTTTTCCTCTACTTTTAGTCTGCCTATATTTCCTACTCATTTCTCCACACCATTCTCTAAGCAGAGATTATGATGTCCTGTTGCACTCTCTGCTCACCTCTAATCTAAGGAAAACTGCAGTTTCTGAAATGTCTTCCTTCCTTTTAGTGCCTTATCAACTCTTTCAAGATACTGTTTGAATATTTATGGTGTTCTTTATGACAGGATCACTCTATCACTTTTTATCTTTTATGAATGTTATTTAATTTGGTATCATACTTTGGGATATGGATATTATTGAAAACTTCACTTAAGATTCAGAATACTGAATCCTTGGTGACTTAACATAACAGGGTTGGGGGTGATAGAATATTGGATTTGATTTTTAAAAGCCATCTAGTTTCAGTTACTTTATAATAACTTCAAAAGAATGTGGCAGCCATAGCTCAATATATCTGTACCTGAATCCAAAAGTGACCATGAACTCCACTGATTTAATAGTAATAGTCAAAAAGAAACCCAGAATATAATATAGTCTTTCTGAGAATTCCAAATAATTTCTTAAGGATCATATAATAAGAGATGATGTTGTAATTTGTTCCATGATAATTTCATAAGCATGCTCTGCAAATCAGAAATATATACAGAAAATAATTGTAATAGTGACAAAAAATTTAAAAAAACATTTAATTCAATTTTAAAAATAAGTGCAAAAGGAATTTAAAATATTCAGGTTTTTCATGGTTCCATATAAATTTTAGTTTAGTTTAAAAAAAATCTGTAAAAAATGCCATTGGGATTTTGGTAGGGATTACACTGCATCTTTAGATTGCTATGGGTACTATGGACATTTTAACAATATTGAATCTTCCAGTCAATGAACATCATGTGTCTCTCCATTTATTTATGTCTTCTTTAATTTCTTTCATCAATATTTATAGTTTTCAATGTACGAGATTTTCACCTCCTTGGTTAAGTGTACCTCTAAGTACTTTATTCTTTCTGATACAATGATATATAAGATTGTTTCTTAATTTCCTTTTGGGACAGTTCCTTGTTAGTGTATAGAAATGCAACACTTCCTGATTTCAAAACTTTTTTAAAAATACAGTAATTAAAAACACTATAGTACTGGTATAAAACAGACATATAGACCAATGGAACAGAATAGAGAGCCTGCAGCACTTCCTGACTTCAAAATATATTTTAAAAATACAGTGATTAAAAACAGTATAGTACTGGCATAGAACAGACATATAGACCAATGGAACAAAATAGAGAGCCCAGAAATAAACACACACAAAGAAGTTTAACTGATCTTTGACAAGTGTGCATATAATACACACAGGAGAAAGAATAGTTTCTTCAACAAATGGTGTTGAGAAAACTAGATTTCCACATTCAAAAGTATAAAATTGCACTCATCTCGCTTCAGATACAAAAAATAAACTCTAAAGACTTAACCATAAAACCTGAAACTGTAAAACTCCTGTAGGAAAACATAGGAGAAAGCTGATATTGGTCCTGGCAATGTTTTCTTGGATATGACATCAAAAGCGTGGGCAACAAAAAAAAAATATTCACTGAGACTACATCAAAATAAAAAGCTTCTACATAGCAAAGGAAACAATCAACAAAGTGCAAAGGTAACCTACGGAATGGGAGAAAATATTTGCAAGCCATATATTGCACAGAAGGTTAATATCCAAAATGTATAAGGAAATCCTACAACTCAATAGCAATTAATAAATAACTCAATTTTTAAAAATAGGCAAAGGATTTGAATAGATATTTTTCCAAAAAAGATATACAAATGGCCAACAGGTATATGAAAAAGTGCTCAACATCATTATCAGGAAAATGCAAATCAAAACCACAATGAGATAACACTTTACACCTGTTGGAATGACTATCATCCAAAAATCAGGTAAGTTGGTGAGTTTGTGGAGAAATTGGAACCCTCGTCCATTGTTGTTAGAAATGTAAAAGCATGAAGCCACTATGGGAAATGGTATGGAGGTGCTACAAAAAATTAAAACTAAAACTACCATATGATCCAGCAATCCCTCTTCTAGGTATATATCAAAAGGAATTGAAATTACAATCCAGGAGAGAGATCTGCACTCCTATGTTCATTCCATTCCAGCATTGTTCACAATAGTCAAGATGTGGAAACAATGTAAATGTCTATTGATAAATGAATGAATAAAGAAAATGTGGTATATACATACAGTGGAATACTACGCAGCCTTAAAAAATAAAAAAAATTATGTTGAATGTGAAAAAATGAATGCCTTGAGGAGATTACGCTAAATGAAATTAAGTCAGTCATAGAAGGGCAAATACTGCATCATTCTACTTGTATAAGGTTTCGAAAATTTTCAATCTTAAGGAAGCAAATAATGGAATTTTGGGTGCCAGGAACTTGTGGGAGGCAGAAATGGGGAGTTGCTAATCAGTTGGTATGAAGTTTCAGTTACGCAAGACAAGTAAGTTCTAAAGATCTGCTGTAAAACATTGTGCCTATAGTAAACAATACTATATACTGTCCTTAAAATTCTTTAAGATGGTAAATCTCATGTTAAGTGTTAACTGCCACAATTAAAAAAATTAATTTAGGCTGGGCGCTGTGGCTCCCGCCTGTAATCCCAGCACTTTGGGAGGCCGAGGTGGGCTGACTCACTTGAGGTCAGGAGTTCGAGACCAACCTGGCCAACATGACGAAACCCCATCTCTACTAAAAATACAAATATTAGCCGGGCATGTTGGCACGCGCCTGTAATCCCAGACACTTGGGAGGTTGAGGCAGGAGAATCACTTGAACCCAAGAGGTAGAGGTTGCAGTGAGCTGAGATTGCGCCACTGTACTTCAGCCTGGGAGACAAGAAAAAAACTCTGTCTCAATAAAATAAAATAAATACATTTAAAGTATCATGTCCTGCAAAGCTAAAGGTTTAAAATGGAAATTTCCTGTCATTTAAAACAAGTTACATAATTTAAATTTTTCTCCTGACTGAATTAACTTGCATTAATTCTTTCCTTCTGACCCTCTGTATATGGATGCCATTCTCCTAGTTAGGAAACCCCACGGTTATTTTCTGGAACAATTGATGGGAAGAGTCTCTCGGTCAGGGGCAGAGGCATTCAATGTCTGGCAGAATGGAATGGAGAGAGAGATGAGGCTGAACATAGAGGCAGTCAGTGACGATTCACATGGTGAATGCTAAGACCTTCACCACTTTCACTCTGTCCAGCTAGATTGTAAAACATTTTTAACTACAAGGAATGTAGTTAAAATGTAGCTTAAGTATGTAGTTAAATTTTTTGCCTGAAACTCCAGGCAAAATTCTGAAAAATTATATTTTGGGACACTCAATAACCCTAAAGGTAAGAATTCCCACTTCTGATCATTTGAAGACCCTCCCAATTAAAAAGTCATCACCCAACTACCCCGTAGTGAATTCTATCAGTAAATAAGTCTCCTTGTACACATACAGTCATACACTCAGCCAGTGATGATAAGACATTTGAGAAAAGCCTCTAAAGTGAAACATAGGCACCAAAATGAAAAAAAAAAAGTAAAATTTGTAAAAACAGAAATATACAGAGAGCAGAAAATAAATTCAATTTTTAAATAATTAGTAGTTTCAGTGTAATGTAAATGAAACAAAAATAAAATATTTTAATCAAGTCTTCAAGAATAAGCAGCTCACTCTTGGGCATTGAATGTAGGTTAATTGACACTAAAAATAAATAGCAGAACTAAAAAACAAAGATGAGATCATTGATCATTTCCCCAAGTTTTAGCAAAAGAAAAGAGATGGGAATTAGCAGATAAAATAACTGAAGATAGAACATTCCTTTTTTTTTTTTTTTTTTGAGATGGAGTCTCACTCTGTTGCCCAGGCTGGAGTGCAGTGGTGCAGTCCTGGCTCACTGCAACCTCTGCCTTCCAAGTTCAACCAATTCTCCTGTCTCAGCCTCCCGAGTAGCTGGGACTACAGGCGCATGCCACCATGCCCGGCTAATTTTTGTATTTTTACTAGAGATGGGTTTTTACAATATTGGTCATGTTGGTCTCAAACTCCTGACCTCAGGTGATCCACTCACCTCGGCCTCCCAAAGTGCTGGGATTACAGGCGTGAGTCACCACGCCCGGCCCCAAGAACATTTCTTTTGATAGAACTAGCAACTGAATAAGAGGTGTTTTAGCAATAGAGAAAAGTGAAAACAGAGTAAAGGGAATGCACCAGTAATATTTTTTTCAGAATGAAGATCATCAATTTTTCTATGAAAGGATCCAAAAAAGATCAGTGTGATGGTGAATTAATATTCCTACATAATGTCCAACATTTTAGTCACAATGACAAAAATGTGGAGAATAAAATTATATTTTTTTCTCTATATGCAAGTTATATAAGGGAACAACTAGACTGACCATTAGCTATCCTGTGAAACAAATCCCTTCAAAATTCAGAGTGATTTTTTTTAAACCTACGCTTCTATACTTGGCTGAATTATCCTTAACTGTGACAGTAAGGATGTTTTCAGTCCTTGAAATAAATGCACATATATATGATGTGCATATATGTGTGTATGTGCATGCATGCACGTATATGCATGTATACATGCACACACATGCACATGTACTAATACATTTCTATTGATACATAAGTAAATAAATGAATACATAAATATATTGAAAAACTTATTAATTCCAGTTTTGAGCTGTGTGTAAATATTCTTAAAATATTATTCTTGCATTTACCAGCAATCAAAAGCACATAAAACCCACCATTTTTCTTTAATGCTCTGATCATTCATTTTATTATACAAATAGCACATTCACTGTAGAACTGTTAAGATACATAGGCAATAAAAAGAAGAAAGAAACAATAATATGTTCACCCATTTAATTCTATTATTGCAAAATACATACATGTATACATATATATGTATACCCATATTTTTATATAATTTATTATTATACTTTACATACTATTATGGTGAGCATATTTATCACTTAATGATGTATCATTTTTCATTTTTCATTTTCTAATTTTGATTTAAAATTTTTATTTGTATAAATTTATGTATAAAATTACAAGTGTAATTTTGTTAAATGGATATATTGCATAGCAGTGAAGTCAGGGTTTTTAGTGTATTCATCACCAGAATAACATACATTGTACCTATTAAGTAATTTCTCATGAAAATAATTAAATGCTCTTCAAACATGCAGAGTTCAATTGGTGTTCATTGAACATCTACTATGTTCAAAGGTCTATAAGAATAGATGCATGAAGATTTTCATTATAGTATTATATGTGGAGATAGAGAACTAAAAACAATGTATTATCTGTGGTGGAGTAAATGGGTAGGAAATCTAATAATAGCCCACCTTGGATATGCAGCAGTTTGAAGTAACAAGAACACATAGAAAGATGTATGGATCTTTAAAACATAATGAGTACTGAATGGAAAATGAAAAGAAGTATGAGAAAGGTGATCCAGGAGCATTTGAATAAATTTTTTAAAATGTAAAAGATCATTGGGAAACTCCCACATAATAACTAATTATTTTCTCTCTTAATATACTGTAATCACAAACTTGAAGCTTGTCTTCAAGCTAACATCTCTCCTGAAAAGCCATGCATTTTTTAGCAGACTGATCCAAAATCAAGACTGTTACTTAGTCTATGTAGCCAACTGAGTCAGTAATATCCTCTAGAGGTGTAAACACCTGATGTAGAGATGGGTCTGCCACAGCCTTTCTGGATATTATTCTATAATAGAATGTTGATTGTCACAGGGAAACACTTTTAGAGCTATTAATCTCATATTAATTTGATTGACTACACGACTGACCTACACACCTAATTAGTATTTAGAGAGATCTATTATCAAGAAGTTGCATCCCTTAAAAATCTTACTTTATGAACCTCTCCTAACTCCAACCTCCCTCAATATGGACTTTGTGGACTCTGTAAAAACAATGTATTTTCTTCCACTTTAACCTATGGATTATTTGTATAGACAATTGAACTGATAAGACTAGATGAATGACTATATTGAGATGGAATGAAAGTCCCAAATTTCAGTTAGTGTCTTTTGTTTAATATTCATTAATTCTGACTTTTGTATTTTAAAAATGTTTCAAAAGAAAATTTTATTATTCTATTAGATGAAAAAAGCATGTGTCTATGCCAGGGATCTGCAAACTTTATGATAAGGGCCAGATAGTAAATATTTTAGGTTTTGCAATCCATGTGGTCTCAGTCACAACTACTCAACTCTGCGTTTGTATCTCATGAAAGCATGTATAAACAACACGGAAATGAATGAGTATGGATGTGTCCCAATAAAACTGTATTTACAAAAATAGATGGCAGGCTGGATTTGGCTTGGGGGCTTTTGTTTGTTGAGCGCTGGTCTGTACTCTTACTACTCAAAGTGAGTTCTATGTACCATCCTAATCATTACTACCCAGGAGTTGATTAGAAATGCAGAGTTGCAGGTTCAAAACCAGTGCTAGTGAATCAAAATGTGCAATTTAACAAAATCACCAGATGATTCATTATGCTCATTAAAGGTCAAGGAGGACCGGTCTATACTATTGATTATTTAGATTACTTAATGTTTGCTGGTATACCAACACAGTTTTCTTTAGCATCAAAAGTTCTAAGAATGAAGGTGATTTTCTAGCACAAAGATTAAGGAATTAGTAACTGCCCCCCACCCAAGTACTTGTGTTAATTCAGTGTATAAGAATAAACACTACATAGCACTTTTAAGGGGCCTATTGCGTGACAAGCATTGTTATACACAAGCAATCTGTACAAAAAATCTGTGAGGTATGCATTATTAATATTCTTATTTACATATGAAGAAACTGAGAAAAAGAGGTGAAATAACAGTCAAAGTCAAAGACCTTATACGTGGAGGAAATGAGAAATATTATACATATTGTTAGTATTGTAAAGTGTAATTTATATTGTCATATCAATCTATCCACAATTAACTGTTTTCCTATTGAAATGCATGTATTAATAAGTGTGTTCATGTTTGTCTATATAGCCTATAACTTCTATTACTTATTTAATAATAAATGCCATTTAAGAAAACAGTGGTATCAAAGGGTAGTTAATTAAAGCTCTTGCTACATTAATGATAGTTTTAAGGTAGATTCTCAGTAGTTCCATAGCCACCAACAATAAAGACGAATAATTCTGTCTGTGGATTCTAGCCACACCAGACCACATTATTATTCTTTCTTACAATTTTGTAATCACCAGTTTTAAAAATGTAATATATGCCTTTGGAGTAAAAAAAAGTATAGAAAATAATACAAAAAATAAAAATAAAAATGTAATGCATTAAATTATATATTCTTAAGAATACTGATAAACTTGAATTAAGTTTATTTACTAAGCATATATATTTTATTCCTTGAGGAATTGTAATTTTATTACTTTTGACATATTTTCTACAGGTGTTAATATATTTTTCACCACATTAAAATTTTTTGTTCAAGGATATTATTTTTCACATTGTTTATAAATTTTTGTTTGCCTTGAAAATAAAGTATATAAATAACATGTAAAAACTAAAACTAAAAATTTGGTTGAAGCCAGTCCCATTTTCATTAAAAATACAGTGGTTGGTTCCTATAAAAACAAATAGACAATAAAACAAAACAAAACAAAATAGAGTTTTTATCAAAAAGAAGGAAAGAATGACTGTTGGAAAGAAAGTCAAACGGGGATGCACAGTGTGTTCTTTTAAGTACCCAACACCCATGCACTCTTTTGTCCCACAACTTCATGAGAGATAACAACCAGAAAATTGTAGCAAGTATCATGAATCATGGCGAAAAATAAGATGCATGTTTGTTTAAGCCACAAATATGGCAAGCATGGCTGTTAACTCATCTGTTGTTTTTCATTAAATTGGTAGTACTCATATTTACAATAAGACGTGATAAAAATAGGTGATATAAATAATTACTTTTAGAAAGTATATATATATTACTGGTTTCAAATGACACAACTTATTATCTTACAGTTCTAGATATCAAAAGTCTGAAATCAGCTTTACTGGACTAAAATTAAACTGTCATCAGGGATGCATTCTAGGGGGAGAATCCATTTCTTTGCCTTTTCCAACTTTTAGAGGCTGTAGACATCCTTTGCCTCATGGCCCCTTCCTCCATATTCAAGGAGCAATGTAGCATCTACTAAGTATGAGTAGGACTCCTACTTCTGTTGATACATCTGCTTCCCTCCATCCTTGACCCTTCTGCCTGCCTCTTATAAGAACTCTTGTGATTACATTGGGACCACCTAGATGATCCAGGATATTTCAAGATCCTCAACTTAATCACATACAAAAAATCCCTTTCGCTGTGTAATTTAACACTCAGTGGTCCCACAAATTAGGACATGAACATCTTTTGGGGGACATTATCTTCCTGAGCGTCTGTCCTTAGTGCTGCCTCCGTCCCTGAACTTCTTCTGGGATTAAACACTTCACTCTGAATTCTATCTCCTGACAAGGATGTTTTCTTCCAGTAGTTTACAAAATTATTGATGTTTGAGAATCTAATTTCTGCATCACCAGAAACTTTATATAAGATGAGGTTAGGTAGGAAACAATGGCGATTGGGAACAGCCCTGCCCAGTGACGCCTGGGTGCCCAAAGTGACACGTGGCCACTGTGTG
Source organism: Symphalangus syndactylus (assembly GCF_028878055.3). Lineage (NCBI taxonomy): Eukaryota > Metazoa > Chordata > Mammalia > Primates > Hylobatidae > Symphalangus > Symphalangus syndactylus. The sequence continues at coordinate 40,874,340 of NC_072447.2, read as the reverse complement.
ACAGGATGTAGGCCACACACTGGCACCACATTCTCCCTCCTGGGCACCCAGTAAGGCTGTTTTTCCTATCCTTCCTCACAGTTAGGTGTGTCTTGGGATAAAGTTCTAGTTGAGTGAGTGTGAATAGGAGTGATAGAGGAATGTGGGAGGAATGTGTTTCCAGGTCTGGCCCACAAATCCTTCCACAAAAGATCCTCACTGCTCTTTTCCTTTCTGCTGGTAGATATTGATGTCCCTGGTGACCATGGAAGCCACACGTTGAAGGCAGCAGGATTTTGTCAGCCTGGTTCCCAGAATGACTCTATGTAGCAGAGTTGGCTATATACCCTTGTATCAGCCACACTTCTAGCTTCTGTAAATTTGATGCCTTAATATCTGTCTTCTATGCATATGCCAGACACACCTTGTTGTACACAATTCAATAATATGTCTAAGCCACCTTGTCTTGGCCTCCTGCCTCCCTCATTGCTTCTCCTCCCCTTGGCAATAGCCAATAATCAGTAGCATTTCTGTACACTAACAATGAACTATCTGAAAAAGAAATCAAGAAGGCAATCTGCCATGACCACCGGCTAAGATCAAAATCACTAAGAGAATAAATTTCAAATGCCTTCACCACAAAAAAATAAGTATTTTAGATGACAGGTATGTTAATTAGCTTGATTAAATTATTCCACATTGTTTTAATAAGTCATAATATCACTTTGTATTCTAAATATATACCGCCCTGTAATATGTCAATTTACAATTAAAAATAAAAATTTAAAAAGAAAGGAAAACAATCCCATTTACAATAGCATAAAAAATACTTAGGAATACATTTAACTAGGGAGGTGAAAAACGTATACACTGAAAACTATAAAACATTGATGAAAGAAACTGAAGAAGACACCAATAAATAGAAAGATATTTCATTTTCGTGTATTACAGGATGAATATTGTTAAAATTTCCATAGTACCCAAAGTGATCTACAGATTCAAGGCAATTCCTATAAAAATTCCAATGACATTTTTCACAGAAATAGAAAAATAATCCTATTATTCATATAGAACCACACAACACCCCGAATAGCCAAAGCTGTCTTGAGCAAAAAAGAATAAATCTGGAAGCATTACTCTTCTTGATCTCAAAATATACTACAAAGTTACAGTTCTTGAAACAGCAGATTACTGGCATAAAAACAGACATGTGGACCAATGGAACAGAATAGAGACTGCAGAAATAAATCCTTGAATTTACACTCAATTAATATTTCACAAAGTTGCCAAGAATACACAATGGAGAAAAGATAGTCTCTTTAATAGATGGTGTTGAGAAAACTGAATATCCACGTGCAGAAGAACAAAATTGGACTTTTATCTCACCTCATATGCAGAAATAAACTCAAAATGGATTAACGACTTAAATGTAAGACCTGAAACTATGAAAATCTTAGAAGAAAACATAGGGAAAAGGCTTCTTGACAATCGTTTTGGCAAAGACTTTCTTTTGATATGACTCCAAAATCACAAGCAACAGAAGCAAAAATAGACAAACGGGATTGTGTCAAACTAAAAAGTTTTGCACAGCAAAGAAAATAATCATCAGGGTGGATAGACAACCTATGAAACGAAAGAAAACATTTGGAGACCATACATCTAATAAGGAGCTAATATCTAAAATATATAAGGAACTCAAATAGCTCAATAGCAGGAAAACAAATAACGTGATTTTAAAAATGAACATACAACCAGAATAAATATTTCTCAAAATAAGACATACAAGTGGGTGATATATACTTTTAAATGCTCAATATCACTAATCAACAGGAAATGCAAATTAAAAGCACAGTGAGATCTTAATTCACATCTGTCACAATGACTATTACTAAAAAGAAAAAGACAACCAGTCTTGCTGAGGATGTGGAGGAAAGTGAACCCTTGTACATTGTTGGTGGGAATGTAAATTAGTAAATCCATGATGGAAAACTGCATAGAAGTTTCTCAAAAAATTAAAAATAGGGCTATCAGATGATACAGCAATCCTTCCTTTGGGTATATATCCAAAGAAAATGAAATTTGCGTGTTGAAGAAATATCTGTACTCTCATGTTCATTGCATTATTTGCAATAGCCAACATATAAAATCAACAAGTGTCCATTGACAGATGAACGGATTAAGAAAATGTGACACATACACACACATAGACGCATACAATGGAATACTAGTCAGCTTTAAGAAAGGAAACAATACTGTCATTTGCAATGACATTGATGAATCTGGAGGACATTATGTTAAGTGAAATAAGCTAGGCACAGAAAGACAAACACTGCATGATCTCACTTTTATGAGGAGTCTAAAAAAGTTGAACTGATAAAATGAGAGAGTCGAATGCTAGTTACCAGGGGCTGGATGTAGGGGATGGAAATGGGGAGATACTAGTCAAAGGGTACAAAGTTTCAGTCAGACAAGAGGAATAACCTTTGGAGAACTATTATACAGCATGGTGACTACAGCTAATAATAATGTATTGTGTACTTCAAAATTGCTAAGAGAGTGGATTTTAAATGTTCTTACCACAAAAAATAAGGATGTGAGGTGATGGATATGTTAATTATCTTAATTTAATCATCTCACAGTGTATACATACATCAAAACATCACATTGTATGCCATAAATATATACAATTTCATTTGTAAATTATACTTAATAAAGCTGGAAAACTAAAAGTATCGTGATATAATGTAACAAATAAATAGGTGAACAACTATACCATTAGGAAATTTACTATGGAGTAAGCAAAAATGTAGCCATAAGTAGTCTTCAAATATTTGAAAGGGTTGTCATTTTGAGAAGAAAGTAGGAAAGAAAGCATTTGTTTTGAAAAAGATCTAGAATCAGTGGGTTGAAGATAAAGGAAAGCAGATTTCACTTCAACATGCCAGGCACAATGTCACCAAAGGAGTTTTTGCACAGGCTATTCCCTGTGTGTGAAATGTTCTTCCTCAAAGTGACATCATAGTTAACTGTCTCCCTCTTTCAGGTCTTTGTCACATCAATTGTCACCTTCTCAAGGAAACATACTCTAATTACTCCATTTACAATTCTAATATCTCTTTGGACAGTCCTGTTGCAGTCCTCTTACCCTGCTCTTTTCTTTTTTTTTGAGACGGAGTCTCGCTCTGTCGCCCAGGCTGGAGTGCAGTGGCGCAATCTCGGCTCACTGCAAGCTCTGCCTCCCAGGTTCACACCATTCTCCTGCCTCAGCCTCTCCGAGTAGCTGGGACTACAGGCACCCGCCACCACGCCCGGCTAATTTTTTTGTATTTTTAGTAGAGACAGGGTGTCACCGTGGTCTCGATCTCCTGACCTCGTGATCTGCCCGCCTCGGCCTCCCAAAGTGCTGGGATTACAAGCCTGAGCCACCGTGCCTGGCCTACCCTGCTCTTTTAATTTTTTTCACTATAAAATGTGCCAAATTTAATATCCTACATGGTTGAGTGTGGCTCCACTAACTACCTGTGGATATTTAAATATAGATATTAATTAACTAAATTTAAATAAAATAAAATAAAGTATTTCTTTAGATGCAATAACCATGTTCCAAGTGCTTAACATATGGCTCCTGTCTACCATATTGAACAATGCAGATATTACAAGACATTTCCATAATGACAGAAAGTTCTATTTGACAACACTGTATTATATCATTTACTACATTTACTGCCCTTCAGCTAGAATGCAAACCCCATGAAGACATGCCCTAAGAACATAGTAGGCATTCAATAAATATGTTTAATGAATTAATATATGAACAAAATGAGAAGCTGTGGGAAGAATATCAAATGAAACAATCTGGACCTGACCAGATGGTACACAGTACATCCTACATGGTACACAGAAGGCATACAGGAAAATTTGGGCATTTAGAATGAATAAATATGGATGCTGAAAAGAAAATCTATTTATCTAATGCCATTGTAATGGAACGAATATGGAAGGGTCTGATTTATAAATCTCTCTGAAATAAAAAATTTGATAGACCTGTCAAGTCGATGTCAGTTTGATTCAGCATTCTTAGCAGTGAGTTTGGAGACTGCAAGATTTGGAAATCATGGCAGAGATTTGACTTGAGCACCCTAGGGATATGAGCTTATCAAATAATACTATGCAGACAGAAAGCTAAAGAAGTTGAAAACAGAACTTTGGGAAAGTTCTTACACACAAGATCTTAAGCATATTTTTCCTTGTGTTTTCAATGGTAGATTTCAAAAGGTTGTTTGGAATAAATACCATTTTATTTATTCTTTTAACAAAGTTGCATCATACAGGAGTGACCACAACAAAAAGTTACAAGTCCTTATGATTCTATAACAATTGCTTCATAAGTATTGGGTCTGTCTCTCATTGTTAATAACTTATAAAGAGAGATATTTATAAACACAAATGAGGAAACAATGATTCATATTTTTTGGTTATTTAATAATTTTAGCAGTACATTTTACTTCTGTTTATTCTTTAATGTTCTTACTTCTAGACTATCTTAATCACTGTTTTCTTTAATAAACAGACTTCATGTGGAATCAGTAGTGTGAAAAATAGAAGATATTTTAATAAACAAATATGAGACTTACCTTAGCAACAACATTAAAAAGGCACTTGTTAGTGAATACTGTTTTTATTAACATTTGAGGGAATTTTCTGGTATTAAAAGCAAGGGATCTCTCTGTGATATATACACTTTATGGACTCATGTTATCAAAAAATAATAATACAACAAATGCAAAGGCCAAATCTTGGAAAGAGATTTTGGATAAGAATTGATTGTTCAGCCTGAATCTAGGCTTATCTGTATCAAATAAGGGCCAAGCTGTGCCATCATATATCTTACTCTTTAGTTTCTATTCTAGGGCAATGGAGAGTAGCATTAAGAGCTTGGCTTTTGGTGCTATATTATGTGGTTTCAAACCCTGGTTCTGTAATTTCCTAATTGTACAATTCATACAGGTTACTTTATGACTCTGTGTTTTGGTTTTCTTTGCTATGTGATGACAAAACAGTATTCTTTCATAACACTGTTTTCAGGCTTACAAATGAGATAGAATAGTGCCTGAAACATTAAATAAACACCAAATAAATGGTAGTGATCCTAACTTTGCCTTGGGGCCTCTTATTCTTATCTCCAAACTGTTATCTAGACCCTATATCTTCCAGTCATCCACAGAAATTATTTTTATTCCATGTAACTCTTTTAAAATCCCTACTCCTTTTTTTGGCTCTTTATCTTTATATGAACAAGTGAACACATCCATTTAAAAAATATTTTGGTGTAAAATCCCTCTCTCAATTACGGTCTAAGTGTCCTTTATATTTAAGCTTATATTCACATATTTCATTATTTCTTCAATTCATAGCAACTGGCCTACACCAAACCCTTATTCATCTCCCCACACACTCTAAATCAGTCACTCTTGTCTCACTAATGACACCAATTACTTCCTAAACACCAAATCAAATGAACACTTTATTGTTTTTATTTTTGTGAAATTTCTAACTTCAATACTATTCATCAGTCTTCCATTAGTCTCCATGATACTGCTCTTCCTGTCTATTTGTCTTTCTGCTCTATTGGTAGCTCTTTCTCATTCAAACATATTGATTTTTCTTTTACTTATCCCTTATATGCTGGAACATTCTAGTCATCTGTTCTAAGAGCTATTCTCTTTGCAAACAGTATCTTACACAATGACTCCTGACCAAATGTGCAGTGGGGACTAAAATTCAGCTTGCTTCTAGAATAAAAAGGCATAAAATATCTGGTTTTGATGAGGATGTTGAACAACGATAACTGTTATATGCTATTGGTGTGAATGTACATTAACACAAACTCTGTGGAAAAATGCATATGTTTCTATTATCCTCAACATATTAATCTATTTTATCAAGCCTAGAAACACATAAAATAGTTTCAGATTTGCTAACCCACACGACTGTGAAAAGTAAGATTCCCAAATTGAGTTTATTATTTTTTATAATTCTGTGTGTGTGTTGAAATTTATATAACCTAAAATATAAAGATCTTAACTGTGAGATTCAATGAGTTTTGACAAATGCATACACATGCATACACTGGTGAAACCCACACCTCCATCAAGATGTACAATATTTCCATCTCCCCACAGACTTCCTCATCCTCCTTTCCTGTCAACTCCCCAGAACCCTAATAACCACTTTACTAATTTGTTTCGCAATAAGTTAATGTTTTCTGCTCTAGAACTTCATATAAAAAAATCATATACTATATACGACTTTGTGTCCAGATTACTTTGGTCATTGTAATGTTCATGATGTTAAATGTATTTGTAGTTTAGTCCTCTTTCTTGTTGAGTAGTGTATCTTTATGTAATACACCATAATCTCTTTATTCATTCTCTTAACAGATATTTGAGTTACATCCAGTTTTTGCTATGGTGAATAAAACTGCTATTAACATTACTGTACAAATGTTTTAGTGGGAATTAAAAAAATTTTCTTTTGGATAAATACCTAGAAGTTGAATTACCTCATCATAGGATATGCATAGGTTTAACTTCATTAGAAACTTTCACACAGTTTTAAAAATGGTTGTGCCACTTTTAAAACAAAACAAAAGAGAAAACATCACATTTGATTTCCTTCAGTTGCTCTCTATCCTCTTTAATATTCGGCGATGTCAGACTTTTTCACTGTAGCCATTATTCATGTATGGCTACATTGTGATGTCCCTGTTCAATACTTTTGCCTATTGTATATAATCACTTTGCTGAGTTAGTGAAATTATTTATATATTCTGCATACCAATGCTTTGTCACATACAGAATTTGCACATAATGTCTCCAGGCCTGTGGTTTATGAATTAATTTTCTTAATTGTATCTCTTGATGAGAAAATGTTTTAATTTCAATAACATCTAAGGTATAATGTTTTGTCTGTGATGGTTACTGTTTCATGTCTTGCTAAGAAATCTTTGCCTACTTCAAGTTAGTAAAGATATTATATGTTTTCTTCACGAAGTTTTATGTGTCTGGCTTTTTTTTAAATTTGAGAGCAGGTACTGTTTATTAACCGACCAGCTTAGAAAAATAATCATGGTAGACACCTTAGTTCATTCTTCTAATAAGCCTGTTGATCTCATCCTCCCTGATGCCAGCATCGCCACCTTCTACAAAATGGGTGGTCTTTTTCTTCATTCAGCCTCGTGGAGAAGATAATTTGAAGGGCCGCAGGAAGTTATTTGCTTCTTTGAAGAGTTTTCCAACAGTATAGATCTCATAAATCAGATCCTCCATGCAGATGATGCCATATTTACCAAGAGATCGAGCAATCAAAACATTATCTGTCAAAGCAATTCGCTTCTTACTGGTTTTGCCATAACCATGCTTGTAGATTAGTTCATTTACTGACTTCAGATTTGGGTACACACATGCAATATATGGCTCTACAATCCTCAGCATGTTAACTGAAACCTTGTTGAGCTTCACAAAGGTCCATTGAAGATTTGACTAAGGCGAAGAAGCTGCAACACCTTTCGGACCTTTGGGCTCAGACCATTGATACCTCTGATCCTGATAACAAACACCAATTTGGGTTCTGCAGGTACATAGAAGTTGCCAGCTTTTCTTGCTATCCTTGCCATTCGAATTTCAGTTCTGTACATCTGCCTATATTCCTTGTGATAGTGCTTCGCTTTTTCATAGATAAGCTTCCTCCTTGCCTTTCGAAGCAACTTTTGGGCAAACTTCTTTCTCAGGCACTTGATCTTCAGCTCTGTGAAATTTCTTCGCTTTTTCTTAAGGGTTTCTGGCACAGCAGGAACCTTCTTCTTCATCTCTTCTATATCCTCCATAGTTCCAGCCTGAAAAAGAGGCATGTCTGGCTTTTTTATATTTAGGTATGTAACTCACATTATGTCAATTTTTGTGGAGATTGTGAGGTAATGGTAAAAGTTTATGGATTTTCCATATCCTAGTTATTCCAGCACCATCTGTTGATTATACTTTCCTACTGATGTGTGTATGTGTGTGTGCATGTGCACAAATGCCCATGTGTATGCCTAGGTCAAAAAATCAATTATTTGTCTAAGTGAGAGTATATATATGCACTATTCATTCTATTCCATTCAACTGTTGACTATCATTATGCCATGATTATCATAACTTTACATGGTCTTAAAGTCAAGTAGCATAAAATCCCCCAATGAAATTATACTTTCCATTTTTATTTAAGTAATTCTAAGTCCTCTTACAACCCTATATACATTTTATATTTCAAAGTGTTAATTTCTACAAAATATACCCTGCTGTGATTATTATATAGATTGAAATTAATCTATATATCAATTGGAGAGAATTGACAATTTGACAATATTGAATCTTCCAGTCCCATAGACATGACATCTATCTTCATTTATTCAAGTCTTCATTAATTTTTCTCACGTTTTGTTGTTTTAATGGAAGAGTTTTAAATGTCTTCTATAAAATTATCAGTATTTTAAGTATTTCCATGTTGTAAATGGATTTTTTTTCAATTTTTCATTACGAGTGTATAAAAGCATGTCATATTTTCATATCAATCCTGTATCCTGTGTTCTTGCTGAAATCACTTCTTTTTTGTAATACTTTTAAAATGTATTCCTTAGACCTTTCTACAAAAATATTCAGGTAATCCGTGAATAAATACAGTTTCATTCTCTTCTAGTTTTTATGCCTTCTATTTCATTTTTTGTTCTCCACTACTTAGTAACTTTGGTGCAAATTGAATAGAGAGCCAACTCTGCCTTCTTCTCAACCATAGGGGAAAAGCATCCAATATTTCCTCATTACATATAATATAAGCTGTTGCTTTTCGGTGCACGTAGGGCTTTTTCTCTTGAGTACGAGTCACATTTCTTTGTTTCCACACATAATTAGCAACATTTTATTATAGTGTGCACATTGTAAATGAGATGTAGATTCTGGATTCTGATCTCTCTCTCTCTCGCTCTTATTTTTTGTCATAGCTGCAAGTTAATTTGAACGAATTAAATCCCAACTTGATACCTGCCCATACCAAACCCCTCAACTCCCACCTCCATGACAGATGACAGCTGAAACTATTCAATTCTTTCAGCCTTACAGATGTTTTATTTTCCCCAACTCATGCCAAATTCAGGGGCTGTTGAGGAACGTAGGCAGAATTTGTATATATATTTGGGGACTCGTCCTTATGTGGTTCACTCCTTCCAGAACTTCCTCCATTGTATTCAGCTATTCTGGAACCCCCAAACTCTGTATTCTCACACCTGAAGCCAGTAACCAACGGAAGTATTCTTTAATTCCAGAAGCCTCGCCAAAATAGAGGTGTACCCTCAAGTAAGAAGGCTTATTACCCAGGAATTTTACCCAAAGCCCTTCACTTTCCTCCAGTTTTTATTCAATTTTGGCCATTCTGTAGTGCCTTCAAGTAGTCTTTGCACAAGAATTTATAATATTTTTTCTGTAAGAAAGTTATTCTGAAAGAAGCTATTCGATCATTACTGGAAGGGAAACTAGAGTTACTGATTTATTTCTCTACACTTAATTATTTGTTTAAACTAACCTAATATATTGTTTATTAATTTATTATATAATGTTTTCTGTTATTTGGTCTGAGTTCCCTGAATCTTCCATTATATTATCCTAAATTTTGTGTGAGTTTTTCATTTTATCTGGAAAACTATCTCAAAACTTATTTGAGGAGACAAGTACTATGCATATTAGTGTCATTCATGCCATGCCCCAATCACTAAGTTGCACATTATATATGTTCATTAAATAGACATTCTTTGGGTTTACTTTCAGAAGTTAAATGTTTTCTATGTAAACAATTTCTGATATTCTTTTTAACTATCAGAATCACATTTCACAAGAGATGAGTGTACCAGAAGAAAAAAAATAGGCCCATCTCAAAATATGTACATTATCTCTTTATTCTTTGTGATATGAATATTGCTGAGGAATTAATAGAGTAATAGGTTATCAGTCTTGATATCAATATTAAAGGTCATCTGTTTCAACCGATTCAGACTTCTTGATTCAATCTCATTTAGAGAATGGATTTTATCCAAAGATAAATCATTACTATCAAAATGTTCTCTCCATGTGTGCATTAAAATGCAAATACTGAAATTCAAATTACCAGTTGCCTTCTTGTGGTTTAATAATCATAACATTTTTATTTCCAGGTCAAATGCCACTGATTTCAACTCATAAGATTATGAAATGAGTTGAGTTAGAGTGAGTGTATGCCGGAATGAATGCGGGGGTGGTAATGGATCAAGCTAAGTGAAGTTGTAAAAATAAAATCATGCCAGAGTGAAGAAGAGTTAAAATATGCTGAATTCCTTTCCATTTGGGGTTTAATATTCGTTCAGCTCATTAAGTAGAGAATGGATTAGGCTAATCCCAACTGTAATTATACATTCTATCAGGCATATAAAGGTAAACTAGAGAGTGAGTCTGCATTGCCATAAAATTCAGGTTTGAGATAATCAGCACAACAGAATTAAGCTGTCAATTAATGACGTTCATTATGTGGCATAAGCCTAAAGCAGATGCAAGTAACTCAATGATGGCTGTATAGTAGATGTCAAGAAACAAATAGATTTAGTTAACTTCTCAAGTTTTAGGAAAATACTTACATGGTAATTCTACTAACAGGCTTTTAGATAATACACATTGAAGCTAGAAACCACTATTTTTTGTTTTAACCTCTAGGGGAAGCGAGTGAGTAGAAATCAGAGTACAAATCAAGATGATCATGTTAGAATACTATGTTCTTTTTTGTTTTGTTTTGTTGTTGTTGCTGTTTGTTTGTTTGAGACCGAGTCTCGCTCTGTCACCAGGCTGGAGTGCAGTGGCGTGATCTCGGCTCTCTGCAACCTCCGACTCCCTGGTTCAAGCAATTCTCCTGCCTCAGCCTCCAGAGTGGCTGGGATTACAGGCACGCACCACCACGCCCAGCTAATTTTTGTATTTTTAGTAGAGATGGGGTTTCACCTTGTTGGCCAGGATGAGAATACTATATTCTTTAACAGTGTACATGTGAGACTAAATGTTAGATTTCTATCATTGATTTGGTGACTCTTTAGAATCAGTTTGTATTTCTCAATTTATGAAGCAAGAATTAAAACAAAGACAAATTTACTATTTTGGCTCTAATTTGTCAAAATACCATGTTATTACGTTTTTACACTGATCATGATGCAAAATTCAAAAATAGTTTAGAAATTTGTATCTTCACCTGTTCGCTTTTTTCACCCATATCATATACCATTTCTCAATCAGTGTGGCAGTTGAGTCAGATATCTTTCTGGTACTCTGTTATAATTCCTAACCTTGTTTAGTGACTACTTCCAGTCCATTTCGAATGTCCACCAACATTATCTTATTTCAGGTCCTACCTCAAACTGATACAACTCAAGATTTCAGGAAAGTACAATGAAAAAAAATGAGAAAGGATTAAACAGAAAGTATGTGTAAGGGAGTTATTATAATGTTGTACAGGAGAATCTAATCTAAGTAAAATGAAAAGTAAGGATATTATAGTGGGTTGAGAGAAGTGGAAGAAAACATACAAACCTGATAGATTGTTGGTCCTCGTAAGGTCAACGAATTGTTGAAGTCAGGGTACTGGAAGAAGTAGTCTTCAGAGAGTACCACATTTTCTTTGTCCAATCAATTGTTGATGAAGACTTAGGTTGAGTCCATGACTTTACTATTATATATAGTGCTGCAATAAACATACAAGTGCCGGCATCTTTTTGATATAACAATTTCTTTTACTTTGGGTAGATGCCCAGTAATGGAATTGCTGGGTTGAATGGTAGTTCTATTTTTAGTTCCTTGAGAAATCCTCATACTGTTTTCCATAGAGGTTGTGTACTAGGGTACCTTCCCACCAACAGTGTATAATTATTCCCTTTTATCCACATTCTCCCTGACGTCAAACAAATATTTTTTGACTTTTTATTTTTTGAGAGAGGGTATCACTCTGTTGCCCAGGCTGGAGTGCAGTGGCATGATCATGGCTCACTGCAGCTTCGACCTCTCCAGGCTCAGGTGATCCTCCCACCTCAGCCTCCTAAGTAGCTGGGACTACAGGTGCTTTCCACCACGCCCAGTTAATTTTTGTATTTTTTGTAGAGATAGGGTTTTGCCATGTTGCCTAGGCTGGTCTCGACCTCCTGGACTTAAGTGATAAGCCCACATTATCCTCTCAAAGTCCTGGGATTACAGGCTTGAGGCACTGTGCATAGCCTTTGACTTTTAGTGAGAGCCATTCTGACTGGTGTGAGATGGTATCCTGTTGTGGTTTTAATTTTCTCTGATGATTAGTGATATTGAGCATTTTTCATATGTTTGTTGGCTTTTAGTATGTCTTCTTTTGAGAAATGGCTGTTCAGTGCTTTCCCCACTTTTTTAATTGGGCATTTTGGTTTTTATTTTTTCTTGTTGATTTTTTTGAGTTCCTGATAGATTCTGGGTATTAGTCCTTTGACAGATGCTGATATGGTTTGGCTCCGTGTCCCCACACAAATCTCATGTCCATTTGTAATACCCAGTGTTGAGGGAGGGACATAGTGGGAGGTGATTGGATCATGGGGGTGGATTTCCCCCTTGCTGTTCTCGTGAGAGTGAGTGAGTTCTCACAAGATCAGGTTGTTTAAAAGTGTGGCACTTTCCCTTTTGCTCTATTCCTCTTGCTCCAGCCATGTAGGTCATGCTGGCTTCCCCTTCACCTTCTGCCCTGCTTGTAAGTTTCCTGAGGCCTCCCCAAGCCATGCCTCCTGTACAGCCTGGAACCATGAGCCAATTAAACCTCTTTTCTTCATAGATTATCCAGTCTCAGGTAGTTTTTTATAGCAGTGTGAGAACATACTAATACACATGCATAGTTCACAAACATTTTTCTCCCATTCTGTAGGTTGTGTTTACTCTGTCAGTTGTTTCTGTTGCTGTGCAGAGAGAAGCTCTTTACTTTAATTAAGATCCATTTGTCTATTTTTGGTTTTGTTGCATTTGCTTTTGAGGTCTTAATCATAAAGTATTTGTTAGGCTAATACCCAGAAGGTTATTTCCTAGGTTTTCTTCTAGAATTTTTATAGTTTTAGGTCTTACATTTAAGTCCTTAATCCATCTTAAGTTTATTTTTGTATATGGTAAGGAAACTTTTTTTGAGGATGGATAAGCATATACAGGTAACGACTAAATTAGTATGTGATTATAGAATGATTGGCTGAGGAGAAGCTCATGGATGAAAAGGAAGCCTAGAAACAGAGTACCTAGGGTAAAGAGTTATCTATATTGACATCAAAGTTGCCAATAGTTATGAGAGGTTTTGCTGAGAGTGTCATGCATACGGTAAATGAGTAAACAGAGTTGTGTATGTATGAGTGAACAATTGAATATATGCATGTATATATGTATACATGTATGTATTTAAGGTTGAGTTCAAATTAGTGTTGCTCTAATTTAGTCTTAGCTGGTGCATTTAAGAATTTTTTAAAAAATAATTCAAAAGCACAACCACTCTCCTGGTCCCAATCATATACTGTTTTGTATTGTGATGAAATTAGTACATGTTTTACCTTTTCTCCTTCGAGAAAATCATAATGGCTAATTCTATCTTCCAAAGTTATTTTATATCAGAAATACATTTTAAAAATTTCAACTTTTATTTTAGATACAGGAGGTACGTGTGCAGTTTGTTACATGGAATATACATCTGAGATGAGGAATTAAGCAGAGAGACAGCTTTTAAGTGGTAACACTTATTTTCATCACATATTAACATTTGGGGAAAAGCTGGTAAGCATATATCAAGTGGGATTATTTTTAAAACATACTGTTACTTCAGGCTTATTGACTATATTAGTCAGGGATCTCTAGAGGGACAGAACTAATGGAATATATATATATACACAAAGGGGAGTTTATTAAGTATTAACTCACCCAATCACAAGGTTCCACAAAAGGCCATCTGCAGGCTGAAGAGCAAGAAGAGCCAGTCCGAATTCCAAAACTGAATAACTTGGAGTCCGATGTTCGAGGGCAGGAAGTATCCAGCATGGGAGAAAGATGTGGGCTGGGAGGCTGGGCCAGTCTCTTTTTTCACATTTTTCTACCTGCTTATATTCTAGCCATGCTGGCAGCTGATTAGATGGTGCCCACCCAGATTAAGGGTGGGTCTGCCTTTCCCAGCCCACTGACTCAAATGTTAGTCTCCTTTGGCAATGCCCTCACAGACACACCCAGGTTCAGTACTTTGTATCCTTCAATCCAATCAAGTTGATACTCAGTATTAATCATCGCATTGACCTTTCAGCTCTGGCCTGATGTTGTGCAAAGTGTTTTGCATGTACAACATCCTTCCAATCAGTTTTCTCTAACTTGGTTTCTTATATTTTTATAACTACACCATGATTTTTAGTAACTTAACCATGATGCAGCTACCATTGTAAACCAATTCTAGAACATTCTAGTTCCCTCAATAGGTTCCCTCATGCCCATTTAAAGTTAATCCCCAATATTAACCCCAGCCCCAGGTAATCATTAATCTGTTTGTCTCTGTAAATTTGTTTTTTTCTAGGCACTTTATACAAATGAAATCTTACAATATGTGGTCTCTTGTGTTTGGCTTTTTTCACATAACATGTTTTTGAGGTTCAGCCATAATGCTGCACATTTCAGTACTTCATTTTCATTTACTGCTGAATAGTATTCTATCATATGGATATACCACATTTTGTCTCCATTGGATATTTAGGTTGTTCCCAGTATGGGGCTAATATGAATGAACCTGCTGTGAATATTATTGTACAAATCTTTCTGTAGATATATGCTTTCATTTATCTTGAATAGATATCTAGGAAAAAAATTGCTCAGTGGCATGGAGCCATTGGTATTCTTAAAGATAGATTTTGTTTTCTACAGCAGGAAAGATGTTGATTGTGTTTAAATAAACCAAATCCATCTTGACATACTGTCCCAGATACAGAGCTCCTATCTAAAGATGTAGCTAGAAATTTGTATATATTATACTAGATAATATATAAAATATGATATACTATATGATATGAGAGAACTTCAAAATGTTTATGGAATTGCATACTATTAAAAAACTATGCATAAGTTTCAAATTTTGTTTAAACCCAAATAAACTTGTACTAACATGTTATAACTTTTCTGAATAGGATCTAGTTTGAGGCACCAAGAAGGATAAGACATCAGCTTGAAAACAGCCCCTATCAGAGAAACATGAATTCTGCTACAATTGAAGTAAGAACAGATATTACATTTATGATGAAGCTTGAGTGAAAAAATGGTGAAATAATTGATACTTTATGAAAAGCTTATGAGGACAAAGCCCCAAATAAATCAGCAGTTTGCAAATGGATAACTCCTTTTAAGAAGGAATGAGACAATGCCAACAATGAAGTCTGCAGAAGTAGACCATCCACATCCATTTGGGAGGAAATAATTTATCTTTTTCTTCCCCAATTGAAGAGGACCAGTGATTAACAGAATAAACAATAGACAACCCATAGACATCTCAATTAGTTCAGCTTGCATAATTCAGACAGCAAAATTACAGTTGAGCAGACTTGCCACTCAATGGGTACCAAAATCGTTATGCCCAGATCAGCTGAAGACAGGAGCAGAGTTTTCAATGGGAATTTTAAACAAGTGAGATTCAACATACTGAAGCATTTCTTCAAAGAACAGGAGGAGATGAAACATGGCTTTACCAGTATGATCCTGAAGACAAAGCACAATCACAACAATGGCTACCAAGAAGTGGAAGTGATCCAGTTAAAGCAAAAGCAGACTGGTCAAGAGCAAAGGCCAGGGCAACACAGAGGATGCTCAAGCCATTTTGCTTGTTGACTTTCTGGAAGGCCAATGATGACATCTGTTTATTATGAGAGTGTTTTCAGAAGATTAGCCAGAGCTTGAGCAGAAAAACACCCAGAAAACTTTACCAGAGTCTTTCTCCATCATGACAATGCTCCTGGTCATTCCTCTCATCAAACAATGACAATTTTGTGAGAATTTCAATGGGAAATCATTAGGCATTCACCTTATAGTCCTGACTTAGCACTTTCTGACTTCTTTTTGTTTTCTAATCTTAAAAAATCCTTAAAAGGTGCCCAGTTTGCTTCAGTTAAAATATTTTTTAAAAGAATGCATTGGCATGGTTAAATTCCCAGACCCTCTATTCTTTAGGGGTGGATTAAATAGCTGGTATCATTGCTTACAAAAGTGTCTTGAATTTGATGAAGCTTATGTTAGAAATAGGTTTCTATTTTTTATTTTTATCTTTTAATTTCATTTTCCACAAGCTTTTGAAGTCTCTTCACATATAATACATTATGACATATTATACAAACCATACATTACAAAATATATATACACCAACATATCTTATTTAATAGCAATGAATTGTTACTTGTCTTTTATATTTACAGCTGTAGGACCTTTCCTTCAGCTTGGTACTATGAGAGTCAAAGGTTGTGGAATTGAATGTGGTGAACTATCTGCTCTGGCTTCCCTGGGGAAATGTGTAAGTCATTATTACAAGTTGAATATGACTTAGCTAGACAAAGGATAACTTAGAATAACGTTTCAGAATGTGAGAGTCCCTGTGACAGGAAACAGCATGAAGATTTTCAAGAATGGAAAGAAAGACAATGTGGCTGGTGTATGGCCTGTGAGAAGACCAGGTGAGTGTAGGCCATCAAAGTTTTGGTCTTGTTCCTAAAATCAGATACTCTCTGCATTGGAAAATAGTAATTGGTCAGGATTTGTAGTGAATTCTTAGAGACCATTTATAATCTAGGTGATTTTTTTCACCTAGATATTTTATTCATAAGATATTTATCATGTTGATGTACTGAACAGGAAAACATACTGGTGATTGCTGGTTTGTTATGTGCCCTGTACTCAAGGAGGGCATTGGTGGAAACACAACGAGTATTCCCTAGATATTTGACAACAGATCAATTAGCAAAAATGGTCATGAAAATGTAAAATCAGTTACAAAGCATGAAAACAAATATATAAACTTTGTAATTCATATAATTGTATGCTTCATAATGAACAGAACAAAGCTATACTAGGAACTCTTGGCTACATACAATATTGTCCTTTGGGCAACTTTAATTTACAAACATTTCCATATATATATAATTATTGATGATAATAATAACATTATTGACTACCACTTCTTTAATGTCAACTGTGCTAGCTACTCAAACCACTTTACATAGCTTACTCTCAAAATAACACTATCGAGTAGTCACTTTTAACCCTATTTATAAGATGAGAAAACTAAGGTTCAGCAAGATGAATTGTCTTACGCAAAGTCTCACAGGTAATAAAATGGAATGGGCTTTCCAGCAGTGTTCCATGTATAACCACAGGAAATATCCTTACTAGATATACTGTTTTGCCCCCTCCTAAGCACTTTGTAAAGCAGATGTTATATATTCCAAAAGCATTTCTATAAAAATAGAATCTAAATCAAAAGCTGAGCTTTTATTACACTTCTCCGGGCTCTCTACCTTGGATGAAGTAATGCGTACAAAGAAAATATAGTAACCTATGCTGTCATTAATAAGTAAATGGACCTTTAGAAGTGAGCAATTTTTTTCCCTTCCTGCCTATCAGTTTGACAAGGCCAACTATTTAATCGGCAATTTGTTATATGTTTAAAATTTATCTTAAGGGTATAAAATTGGGAAAAGATGAATAGAATGAAAGGCAAATGACTTCCAGATGAAATAAGATGGAAGCACTCAAGGTAAAGAAAGGAATTATGCTGGATTCTACAATTAAAAGGAAATAATGCACTGTCTATATTAAAGATAAGATTGTATTTACATCACATGATATCCCTCCATGTTCCTCTACATGTTAATATTATTCCAAGAATAGAATATTTCTTGCTGTCACTTAAGAAAAACAGATTTTTCCCAGATTTAGCAATGGATTTTAGAAGCTGAAAATCATAAAACTTATTGACTTTTCATCTAATGATATTCATGGTCATAAAGTAGGCAATATTCCTGATGAGAAAAAAATTACTCATTGTGGCTCTTGCTTCCTTTTTTATTAAAAGAAATATATATAGTGCTTGAAACACAAGTTAATTTTAAAATTTTATGTTAGACTTTGCCAGTGGGCTTTCATGCAAATGGCCAGTTGCAGACATAACTAAACAAGAGAGAAACATGCTAACAGAATTCACTTCAGCAATGCCAATGAATGTTCTTTGTGACACTAAATAATGACAGATGGTTACCTCCTTAGTGAAAGTTGCTAACTAAAATGGCCTGACCCTTAAAAAAGAGCACTTCCCTAATGACATAAGTGTGCCCTTTTCTAAAAATTATTTGGGCACCATCCTTTTTATAATCAAACTGTTAATGTGCATACTGAGTTATCTTGAAAAGGAGTTTCTCAATTTAACCTCATGTTTATAGGTGATCCATAAGAATTGTAGTAGTACATGTATGTCCTGTTCTTACAAAGATGTCAATGCATGTGCACCATTTTTCTTACATTATTACCATGTGATACATTTTAAGGATCCATTCATAGAATGAGTAAAAAGATACAATATCTGATACATTGCATAAAATAATTAAATAACTATAGAGAGCTGATCATGCCAAGATAAATAGTCCACAATGAACATCATGATTCTGATTGAAGATACTTGTCAATGCTTCCTCATTTAATTCATTTCACTCATGCTCTTATACACCAAGGTGCCAGCCTACAAACATATGGTTAGGTTAAGAAACATACTGTTTTGGGCAGACTCCTAGATCCATACCCCCCATTTTCTTGTCACCACTATCCTTGGAGAGGGCCTGCTTGCTTGTACTTTATAATGGCATGTGGCTTTATTCATTGATCTTGTTACCCTCTCCACCACTGGCTCATTGTCTGGGTTTCCGTGGTTTATCATGACAATTTTCAAAAACTTTATATCTGACCACCCTGTTCTCCTAGTGGCACTGTGTTCTTCATGAAAATTTTCCTACCACTTTCCAAAGAACTTTTAAGTAAGGTCTCACTATTTTTTTCTCTCATCCCTCAATCTAAAGAAATCCCAACTCATTGGCACAGAGGCAAAATGACACTCACAAATGCCAGAACAGAATTTAAACCAAGCAGGAGTTGTGAAACACAGATTTAAGAGTTAAAATTAATTTTTATACTTTCATTTTCAGTGTACCTCCTGGATTGTCTATGTTGATAAAAACAGCTGTGAAGGGGTAACTCTAGGCAATTGTTTGCAAGATGTATATATGCCTTAGCTAGAGATGTATTTATAAATTTGTCCTAAAATTACCATATTTATTATGAGAATTAGTGTCTCTATTTCTTAAAAGTTATTTTCACATTTTCTCAAATAACTATAAATCTATGTTTCCATAACAAAGCCACAATTATGAAAGTAGAAATCATTAAGTTGTAAATAATAGAAGTAAGAATAAGTAAATTCTAACTAACAAAGGCAAATATTGTAAAAATCTTAACCAAAAAGAATATTACTGGGCACAAATAAGCAGCTTACTTATAACTTGAAATGACTTAACTGCTAATAGTTTGAAAATTTGAAACCTTTATGAATATTTTTTATGTAGAAAGCTGAAACTGGATCCCTTCCTTACACCTTATACAAAAATTAATTCAAGATGGATTAAAGACTTAAATATTAGACCTAAAACCATAAAAACCCTAGAAGAAAACCTAGGCAATACCATGTACAACATAGGCATGGGCAAGGACTTCATGACTAAAACACCAAAAGCAATGGCAACAAAAGCCAAAATAGACAAATGGGATCTAATTAAACTAAAGAGCTTCTGCACAGCAAAAGAAACCACCATCACAGTGAACAGGCAACCTACAGAACGGGAGAAAATTTTTGCAATCTACCCATCTGACAAAGGGCTAATATCCAGAATCTACAAAGAACTTAAACAAATTTACAAGAAAAAAATCAAACAACCTCATCAAAAAGTAGGCAAAGGATACGAACAGACACTTTTCAAAAGAAGACATTTATGCAGCCAACAGGCACATGAAAAACTGCTCATCATCACCGGTCATGAGAGAAATGCAAAGCAAAACCATAATGAGATACCATCTCACACCAGTTAGAATGGCGATCATTAAAAAGTCAGGAAACGACAGGTGCTGGAGAGGATGTGGAGAAACAGGAATGCTTTTACACTGCTGGTGGGACTGTCAACTAGTTCAACCATTGTGGAAGTCAGTGTGGCAATCCCTCAAGGATCTAGAACTAGAAATACCATTTGACCCAGTGATCCCGTTACTGGGTATATACCCAAAGGATTATAAATCATGCTACTATAAAGACACGTGCACACGTATGTTTATTGCGGCACTATTCACAATAGCAAAGACTTGGAACCAACCCAAATGTCCATCAATGATAGACTGGATTAAGAAAATGTGGCACATATACACCACGGAATACTATGCAGCCATAAAAAAGGATGAGTTCATGTCCTTTGTAGTGACATGGATGAAGCTGGAAACCATCATTCTGAGCAAACTATTGCAAGGACAGAAAACCAAACACCGCATGTTCTCACTCACAGGTGGGAACTGAACAATGAGAACACTTGGACACAGGAAGGGGAACATCACACACCGGGGCCTGTTGTGAGTTGGGGGAATGGAGGAGGAATAGTATTAGGAGAAATACCTAATGTAAATGACGAGTTAATGGGTGCAGCAAACCAACACGGCACATGTATACATACGTGACAAACCTGCAGGTTGTGCACATGTATCCTAGAACTTAAAGTATAATAAAAAAAGGAAAAAAATAAAAACATAATTTAAAAAATGAGGAATGTGACCTTTTTGGATATGTAAGAGTTGTATATATTTATGGGGTACATGTGATACTTTGATACATGCATACAACATGTAATGATCAAATCAGGGTAACTGGGATATCTGCCACCTCAAATATTTGTCATTTCTTTGTGTAAACATTCCAGATATTCTCTTCTAGTTATTTTGAGTTATACAACACACTGTTGTTAACTATAGTCATCCTGCTCTGCTATTGAACACTAGAACTTATTCCTTCTATCTAACTGCATGTTTGTACCCATTAATAAATCTCTCTTCATCCCCCCTCCTCCACACCCTCCCAAGCCTCCTGTACCTATCATTCTACTCTCTAACTCCAAGCAGTCAAATTTTTTAGCTTCCACATTTGAGTGAGAACACGTGATATTTGTCTTTCTGTGCCTAGCTTATTCCAGTTAACATAGTGATCTCCAAGAATGCAACATTTTGTTGAAAATAAGGGAACTGCTTAGCTAGATTGTCAAAGTCAAAGATATAATTTTTACATTTCCTGAGGTTTCACAGACAAAATCTCAAGTACAAACTGTTTGTTAAAATAATTTTTTAAAATTAGAACATATAAAAATTTATAGCTTAAATTTATAACATAATTATTTTAAAGATCACAGGAAACTTGTAACAGATAACAGTCATTGAGTGTTTCCTTTGTGCTATATACTGTTAATAATCCTAGGAGATGACATTAAATAACTGAAATAGAAATTAATAATTTTCCTCAAGCTTCACAATTCCAGAAATCACTCTGCCCAGAGTATAACTCTTGTCATCATTTAAAAAAAAAAGTTGCAGTTTCCTCATCTGTTAAATATTGTGAGAATTCTAAAAATAAATTGTATTGTGTATATTTAAGGTATACAACACGATATTGTAAGATATATGTATGTAGTAAAATGGTTACTATAGTAAAACAAATTAATATATTCATCATCTCATAGTTATTTGTTATACCCCCCATGGCAAGAGCAGCTGTGACCTGATCATTTTGCAAAAAGTCTAAGTACAATACACTATTATTAAATATTGTCTTCATGTTGTGCACTAGATCTTTCGAATTGCTCATCATACATATTTACTATTTGGAGTAGGAGAGAGAAAATGGGGATATGTAGTTAAAAATATCATGAGAACTAAATGAGACAACACATGCAAAATATTTAGATTACGATTGGTTAAAAAAAAGCTTTTGATAATCCTTAGGTATTATACGACTCTAGTTAACCACTAGATATTATTATAGAACTTAAGGCCACTCAACTCAAGATACTCAAGATATCATATTTCTGTATAGATCTGAGAATTAGTAAACTGATTTGTTTGTTTGTTTGTTTTGACATAGTCTTGCTCTGTTGCCCAGGCTGGAGTGCAGTGGTGCAATCTTGGCTCACTGCAACCTCCGCCTCCCGGGATCAAGTGATTCTCCTGCCTCAGCCTCTGAGTAGCTGGGATTACAGGTGCCTGCCACCACGCCTGGCTAATTTTTGTATTTTTAGTAAAGATGGTGTTTCACCATGTTGGCCAGGTTGGTCTCAAACTGCTGACCTCAAGCGATCCGCCCAGCTTGGCCTCCCAAAGTGCTGGTATTACAGGTGTGAGCCACTGCGCCTGGCCTGATGTGTGTTTTTTTTTTTTTTTTTTTGACATGTTATACCCATCTTGCTTATCTTTCCATATGCTGGTTAATTGGGCTTTGAAGGGGAGGAAAGAGCAGATGACTGTTAGACAAATCCATCATGCACAGAGTCAGTTCTCAGCCATGTACGGTAGTCTGGAAGCTAAATTTTTGTATGCATTCCCCCAAATTTGATTAGTCTCTCAGGGATGAATTCCTGTTTGTCCAGCCTCTTCTGAATCCATTACATTTGTATATTTACAGATAATACAGGTAGGTGTGTGATTTGAAGATATGGCAATGAAACATTTGATAGGGAATTAGATATTCACTAGAGTGGATTATATCATCTGCTATTTGAACAGTACTAGATGAAACTAGATATCAAATTCTCACTTTCTGTAATATTTCTCTGTTCATATGTATCTGTGGGTGTGGAGAATGCCTGCTTTGCTGAGTCAGCCTCCCTGAGGGATTAAGTAGCCTCTTGCTCCTGGCTACCATAACACTTTCAGCCAGAGACAAATTCAACCATTTATAAATCTTCAATTTACATAATTCTGATTTCAAGGGATGTCATGCTTCAAATCCCATTTAGAGTCAGTTACCAGCAGAAGTCCAAGTCTTTCACGTCATCCATCCTCCTGTGACACTAATCCCCATTCTGTTCTTCATGCCTCTTAACATGCCCTCATTCCCAACATCTGTTCATGCTCCCAAACCATCTATGTGCCCTTGAAAATTGATGGTCTGTAATTAACAAAACTTCTAAAAATCTTCACCTACTTCTCTAAAACTTCCCTTCACTTTCTTGCTCTAACTCAAAAGTCATTACTTCCCTTCAAAAGTTATGCCTTCCCTTCAAGTGATGAGCTTTCCCTCTAAGGTCCAGTAGGTATACTGTATATGGCTTGTTTTCCATTGCTATTTCTAAATGATCTATTCTCATTCCTCCTGTTTTATGAAATGTCTTTCATTAGAATTTATTACTCATTACAGTTGTTGCTGAGTGTCATACCACCTCATCATCTAATTCACTCTTTCCTTTCTTACCACAAGTCTGTTTCCATGCTTGGCATCTTCAACACCACATAAGTGTGCAATGTGCTCAACTCTCAGTTCCTTGGCCTTCTTAGCTCTAATGATCTTGCTTTCCATTCTACCTCAGCCACTTATTTCCACAGTGATACTTCAAATTTACTTCTTTATCTCTGGTAATATTATATGTTTTGAAGTCTACTTTGTCTAATACAAATATAGCCACTGTAATTCCCTTATGACTATTGTTTGCATGATATGTCCTTTTCCATCTTTTTAATTGTATTTGTATATTAATATTCATCTCTTGAATTCTACACATACTTGTGCCTGTCTGACAAGCCAGTTTTATGAAAATCTTGTGTGGAAAGTACAAGGAGTTCCCATATTCCTCCTTCCCACCTCCCCTAGTTTCTCCTATTATTAACATACTGCAGTAGTATGAAATATTTGTATAATTAATGAACCAATATTGATATATTATTAATGAAAATCTATAATTTACACTAGGTCTCACTCTATGTTGTATATTGTAAGGTTTTTGACAAATGTATAACATACATCTACGACTACAGTTTTATATCTAATAATGTCACTGCACTAAAAATCCCTCGACATATTCATCCCTCTCTCCATCCTTCTGAACCCCTGCAACCACTGATCTTTTTACTGTTTCCGTAGTTTTGTCTTTTACATTATCTCATTTAGTAATACAGTATGTGGCCTTTTCAAATTGGCTCTTTCACATAGCAATATGCATTTAAGGCTCCTCCATATAATTTCATGGCTTCATAGCTCATTTCTTTTTTTATCACTGAATAATATTTATTGTCTGCAGGTACCACTGTTTATATATTCACCTATTGAAAAATGTCATAGTTACTTCCAAGTTTTAGAAATTATTAATAAAGCTGCTATAAATATTCATGTGCAGATTATTCTGTGGTATATTAATCGGGCTTCTCCAGAGAAACAGAAAAAATAGGATGCATATATTTGTCTGTGTGTGTGTGTGTGTTTAAAGAGAGAGCGGGAGGGTTGGAGGGGGAAAGAGAAGGAGATATTATAAGAAAGTGGCTCACATGATGATTATGTTATGAAGGGTGAGAAGTCTCAAGATCTTGTAAGAAAGTTGGAGATCCAGTAGAGCCTATGTGTATATCTAGTCTGAGTCCAAAGGCCTGAGAATCAGGAAAGCCAAAGGCATAATTTTCAGCCCAAAAACTCAGAGGCTCAATACCCCAAAAGAGCCAATGTTTTAGTTTGAAAAGACTAACACCCCCAGCTTAGCCAGTCAGCAAGGAGGAGTTCCCTTTTACTCAGCTTTTTATTATATTCAGGTTTTCAGTTGATTGAATAAAGCCCACTCACATCAGGGAGGGTTATCTCTTTTACTCAGTTTACCTATTCATATGTTAATCTCATTCAGAAATACCCTCACAGACACACCAGGGATTATGTTTGGCCAAATGTATAGGCACCCTGTGGCATCTTGGTTACTTCCAAGTTTGGGCAATTATGAATTAAGCTTTTATAAATATTTATATGACAAATTGTGTTCAAACTGTCTTCAAAAGCAGCTGTATTATTTTGCATTTCCACCAGCAATGAATGAGAGGTCTTCTCATTCTGATTTCCTATTGTCAGGACTTTAAATTTTAACCATTCTAATAGGTATGTACTGGTATCTTATTGTTGTTTTAATTTGCAATTCTCTATGACATGTGACCTTGAACATCTTTTCATATGCTTATTTGCTATTTGTATATCATTCTTGGTGCTGTATCTCTTCAGATTGTTTCCCCATTTTTTAAGTGTTTTTCTTACTGTTAAAATTTAAGAGTTCTTAGCATATTTTGGATATCAGTCCTTTAATATATTTGTGTTTTAAAAATATTTTCTTCCAGTCTGTAGTTTGTCTTTTCAGTCTCTTTACCATGTCTTTTTCAGGGCAGAAGTTTTCAATTTTAAGGAATACCAATTTATCACTTGTTTGTTTGCATAGGCTGTGCTTTTGCTGTTGTATTTAAGAGGTCATTACCAAACTGAAGGTCATCTACATTTTCTCCTATGTTGCATTCCAGGAATTTTAGAGTTTTGTGTTTTACGTTTAGGTTTATAGTAGGTATACGTTAACTTTTGTGAAAGCTGTAAGATTTATGTCTACTTGCATTGCCATTTTGCACATGGATATTCAGATTTTCTAGCACCACTTGTTTAAAAGACTATCATTTTCCTTTACTAATTGCCCTTACTTCTTTATCAAAGATCAGTTGACTATATTTGCATGTGTTTATTTATAGGTTCTATATTCTACTCCACTGATAGAGTTGTCTATTATTTCACCAACACTATGCTATTATATCTTCATTATTATAGCTTTGTTGTAAATTTTTAAGTTGGGCAGTGTGGAATCTCCAACTTTGTTCTTCCCCAATATTGTAGTGGCTATTCTCTGTCCTGTGTCTATCCTTATAAATGTCAGAATCAGTTTCTTGATATCCACAAAACAATTTACCAGATTTTTATTGGGATTGAGTTGAATCTATACAGCAATTTGGAAAGGACTGACATCTTCACAATATTGAGTCTTCCTATACATGAACATAAAATACTTCTCCATTGACTTAGATCTTCTTGGATTTCTGTCATTAGAGACTTATAGTTTTCCTTATATGGACTCTATAAATATTTTATTAGATTTGTAACGATTTCAGTTTTTGATGCTAAAATAAGTAATATATTTTTTAACTTCAAATTACAATTGTTCATTGTTGATATTTAAGAAAGCAATGGACTTTTATATAATAGCCTTGTATCCTGCAACCTTGTTAAATCACTTATTAGCTAAGAGGGTTTTATTGTTGTTGATTTTTTGGCATTTTTAAATGTAAATATAATGTCACCCATGAAAAGACGGTTTCATTTTTTTTCCTTTCCAATCAGTACATCTTTTATTTTCTTTACTCATATTTTGCATCAGCTAGGAATACATGCATGATATTGAATAGATGTGGTGAGAGCAGATATCCTTGCCTTGTTTCTAACCTAACTTTACATCTTAAAGAACTAGAAAAACAAACTAAACCCAAAGCTATCAGAAGAAAAGAAATACTAAATACTAAAGTAGAGAAAAACAAAATAGAGAAGAGAAAAACAATAGAGAAAATCAACAAAACTTAAGATTTTGTTCTTCACAAACATTAACAAAATTCACAAAACTTTTACCAGATTTACTAATTAAAAAAAGAGGAGACACAATTAAAATTAGAAATAAAAAATGGGTCATTACAACTGATTTTTTAAAAAAATAAAAAAGATTATAACAAAGTACTATCAATGATGGCATGTTAACAAACTGGATAAACTGAATGAAATGGGCAAATTCCTGGAAACACACAAAATATCAAGACCAAATAATGAAGAAATAAAACATCTAAATATGCCTATGATGAGTAAAGAGATTGAATGAGTAATCAAAACTTTCCAAAAGCCTGGGCACAGTGGCTTATGTCTGTAATCCCAGAATTTTGGGAGGCCAAGGTGGAAGGATCACTTGAGCCCAGGAAATGGAGGCTATGGTGAGATATGATCATAATATGACACTCCAGCCTGGGCAACAGAGTAAGACTCTGCTTCTAAAACATAAAATTAAAATTAAAAAATAAATAAAAATAATAAATAAAGACCTTCCAATAAAGAAAGGCACATGGGACCAAATGGTTTCACGAGAGAATTCTACCAAGCATTTCAAGAAGAATTAACACCAATCTTTGTAAAACTCTTCCAAAAAATTGAAAAAGTGTGAACGTTTCTAAACTCATTCCATAAGGCCAGCATTACCTTTATACAAAAGACAGACAAACACACTACAAGAAAAGAAAAATAAAGATAATTATCTCTCATGAATTTTGATGCAAAAATTATCAACATATTACTAGCAAAACAAATTCTATAATTTATTAAAAGAATTATACACCATGACCAAATGGGACCATATGAAAATCAATCAATGTAATATACCACATTAACAGAATTTTAAAAAAATCTACATGATTATCTCAATTGACGGAGAAAAAGCATTAGGAAAATTCAATATCCTTTAATAATAAAAACACTCAACAAACTAGGAATAGATAAAAACTATCTCAATATAATGCTACATGTGAGAAGACCAAAACTAACTCATTCAATGGTGAAAGACTAAGAGCCATTTCTCTAAGATTAGGAACAAGAAAAGGATAGCATTTTTGCCACCTCTACTCAACATGCTACTGTTAAGTCATAGCCAGGGCAATTAGGTAAGAAAAAAATAAGAGATTCAAATTGTAGAGGAAGAAGTTAAATTTCCTCTGTATGCAGACAAAATGACATGATCCGTAGAAAACCCTAGAGATTCCACAAAGATTTACAACTGATAAATGAATTCAACAAAGTTGCAGAATACAAAATTAACACAAAAAACAGTTGTATTTCTGTATACTGACAATGAACACTCTGAAAAGGGAATTAACAAAACGATTCCAGCTCTGCGTCTTCAGTGTACTTAACATAAAGATGAGAATGAAGCCTTTATGATTATCTATTTCCATTTAAGAATAACTGGAGATACACAAATGCAAATCATTATGGAGAATTTCCATTTGGTATCTAAGAGAGATGAAAATGTTTGCAATTTCCTAGAAGGAGGATTATTAATAGGAGGATGTGACAACCAACTAATTTATAGACATTATTCAACATTATATTTTCTCTTCTGTGTGTATTCTTCAGAAAGTAAACTTGGCATTTTTAGATCTAATTCAAGACAAAGCCAGTTGACTATACCCAACTTACACCAGAGTCAAACCCTCAAGAGTATCAAAGACTATAAAAGCAAAAACCCCTATCCAAAGGACAGCAACTTCAGAGATTAAAGGAACATCAACTGACACAGATGAGAAAGAACAAGCTCAAGAATTCTGGCAATTCAAAAAGCCAGAGTGGCTTCTTACCTCCAAATGACTGCAATAGCTCCCCAGTAATAATTTTTAACAAGGTTGAAATGGCTAAAATAACAGACATAGAATTCAGAACCTGGATAGGAATGAAGATCATCAAGATTCAGGAGAAAGTTGAAATCCAATTCAATGAATCTAAGAAATCCAAAAAAGTTATACAAAATCTGAAAGACAAAATAGCCATTTAAAGGAAGAACCAAAGTGATCTGATAGATCTGAAAAACTTACTACAAGAATTTAATAATACAATCAGAAGTATAAAGAGCAGAATAGATGAAGCTGGGGAAAGATTCTCAGGGCATGAAGACTGCTCCTTGGAATCAACATAGTCAGACAAAAAAAAAAAAAAAAACAATGAACAAAACCTCCAAGAAATATAGGATTATGTAAAGAGACTGAACTTACAACTCATTGGAATCCCTGAAACAGAGGGAGAGAAAGCAAGCAACTTGGTAAACATATTTAAGGATATTGTCCACAAAAATTTTCCCAACCTCATGAGACAGGTCAACATGCAAATTTGGAAATTTCAGAGGTCATTTTTTTAGTGTCCTATGGGACACCCACAAGACACATAATCATCAGATTCTCTAAGATCAGTGTGAGAGAAAAAAATATTTAAGGCAGATAGAGAGAAGGGGCAAAACACCCACATAGGGAACCCTATCGGACTAAGGCAGACCTTTTAGCAGAAACTTTACAAAGTAGAAAAGATTGCAGGCTTATATTCAGCATTCTCAAGGAAAAGAAATACAAACCAAGAATTTTATGTATGGCCAAATTAACCTTCATAAGTTAAGTAGAAATAAGATTGTTTTCACACAAGGAAATGCTAAGAAATTGTGTTACCACCACAACTGCTTTATAAGAGGTCCTTAAAGGATTACTAAACATGGAAATGAAAGACCATTACTGACCACTACACAAATATACTTAAGTACATAGAACATTGACACTATAAAGAAATGACAAAATCAAGTCTGCATAACAATCATCTAACAACATGACAAGATTAAATATGCACATATCAATATTATCAATATTGACACTGAATATAAATGGGCTAAATTTCCCCCATTTAAAAGGCAGAGAGTTGCAAGTGGATAAAGAAGTAAGACCCAACTGTATGTTGTCTTCAAAAGACCCATCTCACATGCAATGACACCCACTGGTCCGAAGTAAAGAGATGGAGAAAAATACTAAGCAAAGGGAAAACAAAAAAAAGCAAGGTTTGCTATTCTTATTTCAAACAAAACAGATTTTAAACTTACAACAATCAAAAAAGACAAAAAATGGCATTAAATTGAGATAAAGTGTTCAGTTAAACAAGAAGACTTAACTATTCTAAATATATATACACTCAACACTAGAGTACTCAGATTTATAAAACAAGTTCTTAGAGACCTATGAAGAAACTCAGATTACCACACAATAAGAGTTGGAGACTTCAACACCCCACTGACTATACTAGACAGATCATTGAAACAGAAAACTAACAAAGATATTTGGGACCTAAACTTGACATATAACATACATCTACAGAACACTGCATATAACAAAATAGAATATACATTCTTCTCATCTCCACATGGCACATACTCTGAAATTGACTAGACAATAGACCATAAAGCAATTATCAAAAAATTCAAAAACCTGAAAGAACACCAAACACATTCTTGTACTACAATGTAATAAAAATAAAAATCAATACCAAGAACATCCCTCAAAACCATGCAATGGTATAGAAATTAAACAACCTACTCCTGAATGACTTTTGGGTAACAAATGAAACTAAGGTAGAAATAAAAATATTCTTTAAAACTAATGAAAACAAAGATACAACATACCAAAATCTCTGGGACACAGCTAAAGCAATGTTAAGAGGAAAGTTTATAGCACTAAACGCTTATATCAAAAAGTTGGAAAGATCCCAAATTAATAATGTAACGTCACACCTAGAGTAACTACAAAAACAAGAGCAAAGCAACCCCAAAACTAGCAGGAGAAAAGAAATAAAATCAGAGCTGAAGTTAATGAAATTAAGATATAAAAAAATACAAAAGATCAATGAAATCAAAAGTTGGTTCTTCAAAAGGATAAATAAGATTGATAGACCACTAGCTAGACTAATAAGTAAAAAAAGAGCATCCAAATAAACAAAATCAGAAATGACAAAGGAGACATTACCACTGACCCCATAGAAATACAAATAAACCTTCAGAGACTATTGTGAATACCTCTATACACAGAAACTAGAAAACCCAGAAGAAATTGATAAATTCCTAGAAACGTATTAATACAGGAGTTATTAAGAAATTATTTTAGGCAGATAGTAAGGGTAAAGGTTCTTAGTGGAAATTTTCCTGTAATAAGAAACAACCCCCAAACCATCTCTCCTCTAACAGAAAAGGTGGCTTAAAGGGCCGGACTGGCAAGCATTGATATGCAAATGCCTAGCATTAGAGACTAGGTTCACTCAATATGGTGATTACTGCCATCTTCTCCTTGTCACCACCTGTGCCAAATGTGATGGCTACCTCCAAATAACATCATGTGTTCAAAATATCAAGGTGGCCTGCATTTGCATATTAAAGGGCTAAATTGGGAAGTCCAGGTTTTTCATGGGCTATGTAAGTGACACCCCTGGTCAAACCAATCCCCTGGGCCCTATGCAAATCAAACACCACCTCCTCTAGCCATACAGGGGGTTTTCTCTTTGATGCATTGCCAGGAATTCATTCATCAGAGCAGCGAGTATGGAATGAATCTCAACCTCAGATCTGTCCTTTAATCTCAAGGCTCTCTTACAGTCTGTTGCCAAACTTTCTTTCTCTATTCATGGTCTCTTACTCTCTCTCTATCAAATGTGCAGGAATTTTTACAGCCTATGGAAGTAATCCTGTTAGTCAAAATCAGTAAAATGTCCTTGCAATCTTCTAGGAACAAAGTTCTCCCCTTTCCCCTGCAGTAAGGTTACTTGCTACTAATTCTCTGGCAAGCACATGTTGTTTTTTTTTTTTTTTTTCTGAGACAGAGTCTCACTCTGTTGCCCAGGCTGGAGTGCAGTGGCGCGATCTCTGCTCACTGCAAGCTCTGCCTCCTGGGTTCACGCCATTCTCCTGCTTCAGCCTCCTGAGTAGCTGGGACTACAGGCGTCCGCCACCATGCCCGGCTAATTTTTTTGTATTTTTAGTAGAGATGAGGTTTCACCGTGTTAGCCAGGATGGTCTCCATCTCCCCACATCGTGATCCGCCGGCCTCAGCCTCCCAAAGTCCTGGGATTACAGGCTTGAGCCACCGCACCCAGCCAAGCACATGGTATTTCTAAGCCAACATCGCCACCTAGTGGAAATAGAAATCCTCTTCATGAGACACAGTGCTGGTTCTCTGCGGCACATTGCAGCTTCACAACTTTTCCATTTTGTGCTTTTCTACGGCTACTTCTGTGGATAGGAGAGCTCTGCTTACAACAGCTAAGAATGAGATACCTTCTGCAGCCAGATTTTAGTCCCGATATCGTCCCATTGGTAGGAAAACGGCCATTCAGTTCCTACGTTCTTTTAAGGCACCTATTCTGTCTCCGATGAAGATAGTACTTAATTAGTAAGGGGATTTTAAGTTTGTAAGTTAACTGGAACCATTATTTTTTAGGGGTAAGTGCTTTAGCATGGGTCATAATACCAGGCAATCTAACACGTTGCCTCTGTTAAAGGATCCTTGCCCAAAGACAACACAGTCTCTCTGGAAATCCATTTTTCGGGGAGCCAGGCAAATCACACAGGTTTAGGAAGTCAAAGGGAAATCACAGAGGCAGATAAGCTAAGATTGCATGGGTAAGCATGGTTAGTCCCATCACTTAGTTCATCCGGTTCCATGGCTTGAAGGACCACACCCACAACCATGGGTGGCACATTTAACAGTGCTGGATTCCAGAAACCAGGGAGGGGAAACAGTCGGAGTATGCTCCCTGTCTTCTCCTCCACTCTGGGTCATTTGAAAAAGAAGGAGACTAAGAGAACATTTTCATTCTCACTTCTTTTTCTAGATGGGTAATAAATTATCCTCAGCTTGCACCCCCCTGGGGTGCACTCTGAAACACTGGAACTTCCTTAACCTCAAAACTATAAAGAGAAAAGCAACTCATTTTCTTTTGCACAAGGGCATGGCATTTTTACTAAATCTTTGCAAGCGTTGTAAGATCAACCCAGCTCTTTTGGCAATCATATTGGGCAAGCCCTGGGAGAATAGTTCCCCAAAATTAAAAAACCAACTTTCAGTGGAACCATCTGAGGATCCTCCTTATTTGGGGACCCCTCAAGTTCTCTTCTCATTACAAGACCTGAGGTAAACAAAGGGAAACTTAAGCCGATTTTCTAAATACCCTGATAGGTATATGAAAGCTTTCCAAAATTTAACTCAGGTGTTTAATCTCACATGGAGGAAGGTTATGCTCCTCCTAAATCAGACCCTCACTGCAGCAAAAAGCAGATAGTTCTGCAAGCCACAAATAATTTCAGAGATAAGCAATATATCTCCTATAATACACCAAAGGGAAGAAAGCGGATAGAGAAAGTGAAGAAATAGCAGAAACATCATTCACAATAGGGAGAGAAGCAATTCTGGTAAAATACCCAATTGAAGCTCAATGACTCAGGAGATGAATGGAAAAGAAAGCACTTTTTCATATGCATTTTACAAGGCCTATGGAAAACCAGGGCCAAATCTCTCAATTACTCTAAACTCTCTATAATAGACCAAAAGCCAAATAAGAATCCTGTAGCCTTTATGGAAAGGCTAAGACAGGCACTAATAGAGTATACCTCCTTATCCCTTTATTCAGTTAAAAGACAACTCATCCTGAAGGACAAGTTTATTACACAGGCAACTCTTGATGTTAAAAAGAAACTACAAAAGCAAACTATAAAACCAGATAACACCTTAAAGAACCTCCTGAAGGTGGCCACTTTGGTCTTTTATAATAGGGATCAGAAGAAAGCCTAAAAGAAAGAGAGAAAGCTCAGTTGAAGGACAGAGGCTCTAGCAGCAGCTTTGCAGGCTTGCAAAGTCCAGAATCCCTGAAGTGCATCCACTAGTTGCTATTGGTGTGGAAGGAATGCCCAGGAAGCAAAACAAAGCAACCTCGACCCTGTCCAGGCTGTGGCAAAAACCAGTGAAGACAAAACTTCCCCCAGAGGTGGAGGTCACTGGGTTCAGGACCAGTCTCACAGAGGACTGATGGGTCCTGGGGCTCAAACCCCAGCTCCAGCAGCTCAAACTAACATTATAGCACAGGAGCCCTGGGTGATTCTGGAAATTAAAGGAAGGAAAGCAAACCTCCTTCTAAATACTAGAGCCAGTTTCTTTCTTTTCTCCTCTCTAATCCAGGCCTCCCCTTCTCCCATAGCACGACCCTAAGGGGCATCTCAGAAAAAACTCTAATCCAATATTTTTCTCAATCTTAGTTGCAGTTAGGAAACCTATTGTTTACACATGCTTCCAAGCCATTGTCATAATAGCTCTACTAATCAAAAAAAAAAAAAAAAAAAGCCTCCAAGTTAACCCTAGGAAATAAATTAACTGTTTACAGCCCACATAATATGGCAGGATCACTGTCCTCTAGGGGGAGCTCTTAGCCAGCAAACAGCTGGTAAAGCAAGAAGTACATAAGGCAGGATAAGCAGTAGTCACTCCCCCCAAACACAAGTGATCAATTAGCTAAGCTAATAACTCTTACAAAAGCACTTAAATTAAGCAAGGGAAAGATAACTAACATTTACACTAACTTCAAGTATGCTTTCTTAGTTCTCCATGCTCATGCTGCCATTTTAAAGGAAAAACATTTTCTTACCACTAATGGATCTCCTATAAAATATCACCAGAAAATTAGCAGGTTATTATCCTCAGTTTTTCACCCACAAAAAGTAGCAAGGATACATTGTAAGGAATATCAAAAAGAAATAAATAAGGTAGCCAAAGAAAATAAATTAGCTAAACAGGCAGCTAAGTCAAAGGCATGAAAGCTTCGAGGCATTAATGCACTTCAAGCCCCTTCTAATCTAAAAAGGCTCCATAAAAAAAATAAATAAGCCTCGGTATTTCTCTGCAAAAATAAAATAGGCCACTTCTCAAGGGCATACTTTTCAGCCTCAGAATAGCTACAGTCAGGATGGCAAACTCTATTTGCCAGCCTGCAGCCAATAAAAAGTCCTTAAAATCCTTCACCAACCTTTTCACTTAGGAAAGGATAAAACTTATCAATGTGCTCAAAAATTGTTTTCAGGCAGGAAACCTGTAAATTGGTTAAGCATGTAACCTCTCTAGCTCGCTTCCAACAAGAATGAACACAAATTAGCAGAAGCCCAACCCCCCAAAAGAAAACCACCTTTGTTTAACCCAGAAAATTTAGTATTAGTAAAAACTCTCTAAGCCAAGCTGGGAAGGGCCCTACACTGTTCTTCTTTCAACCTTCTCAGCAGAAAAAGTTACAGGAATCAACTCCTGAATACATCACACTCAAATCAAAGCCTGAAGAGCTGAGGGAGGAACCCCTGACAGCCCAGAGGAATGTCCTGAATATTAATGTAAAGAAATAGAAAATCTTAAGCTAAAAATCATTAAAAAAAATAAGTAACTGAGTAAGGGCTACTCATCTTACTCAGTCCCACCTTACCTCAACAAATACTTTTTGTCATTTCTGCCCTTTCCTCTCAAAATTTGCCATCAAATATTAGAACTTCTTTTTAATGCATATTTGCAGGGAAATTTTAATTATACATGGGATTGCATTTGTAACTTTGTAAATCCCCAAAGAGAAATGTTATATCTTGCCAAATAAAATTTTAAACAAAAATTATTTACTATGCCACTATTGTGAAAATTGTTATAGTCATGCTACTATTTGCAATAGAACTATACACTGTGGCACCCACAATGTGGAATTCTGGTTATAAAATTCTAATTGCTGTAATATTTTGCCTGATTATCATTTTTATAACAGGATTAATAATTGCAGGAAAAACTTAGTCAAGGTTGTTTTGCTTATAGCAGGAGTAATAGTTACAAATAAGAAGTAAGCATTGAAGTTTTACTATCATTAAGTTTAATAGGACTTTTTACTAAAGATTGGTAATATAATGCACTCTAAGCTATGAAAAGAAAGTTATAAAGAAAGACATTTTATATGAGAAAGAATTTTGTATGGTAAATATTTGCCTTAAAAGGAAATGACTAGTTGTTTAAAGGAAGAATGTTTAGGACAAGTAAAAAAGTTTAAGTATGCTGTAAGAGAGTCTGTGAAAGTCATTAAAAAATAATAATTAAAGAAAAGGAATTGTCATAATTAACACTGAAGTTATTTTAGCCACCCAGTGATGTATTTCTCCCAATCATATTCCAAGTTATAAAAATGGCCTAAAGCCTAAGGTTATTCTCTAATGGCAAGACAAGAGGGAAATGTATGCATTTCTTTTCTTTTTTTTTTCCTTTTGAGATGGAGTCCCACTTTGTCACCCAGGCTGGAGTGCAGTGGTGCAATCTCGGCTCGCTGCAGTCTCCGCCTCCTGGGTTCAAGTGACTGTCCTGCTTCAGCCTCCTGAGTAGCTGGAACTACAGGCGCGCCACCACACCCGGCAAATTTTTGTATTTTTTAGTAGAGAGGGGGTTCCACCATAGTGGCCAGGCTAGTCTCGAACTCCTGGCCACGAATATGCCCCCCTCAGCCTCCCAAAGTGCTGGGATTACAGGCATGAGCCACGGCGCCTGGCCCAAATGTATGCTTTTCACTAGAAAAAGTTATTTATATTAACGTTTCTTGAAATGTACAGCGACATCTAGTGGGCAGAAACTGGTATTGCAATCTATTGGTGTAACTAACAGGTGTCAAACTCTACTGTCAGTCATGGTCTATAGAACCCCCACTAACTGTGGTAATCTTAATACTCATATTCTAACCCTAGATTGTCAACCTTATAAAACTTATCTCTTTTTGCTTAAAAACAATTAAACTCCAAACGTGGCTGCGAGCAAAACCACACATAAACATGCCATTCTTCCAAAAACCCTTAGATCAACCTCAAAGGAAGGACCAGCTGCTGTTCCCCCCACACAATGACCCTTTTCAGCAGGTAGTAGCAAAAAAAAATCATCTTCCAACACCCCTAACAGCAGTTAGGTTTACTTCTCTTTGAGGGGGAATAATACAGGAGTTATTAAGAAGTTATTTTAGGCAGATAGTAAATGTAAAGGTTCTTGGTGGAAATTTTCCTGTAATAAGAAACAACCCCCGAACCATCTCTTCTCTAACAGAAAAAGTAGCTTAAAGGGCCAACCGGCCAGCTTTGATATGCAAATGACGGCCATTAGAAACTGGGTTCACTCAATATGGTGATTCCTGCCATCTTCTCCTTGCCACTACCTGTGCCAAGTGTGACGGCCACCTCCAAATAACACCATGTGTTCAAAACATCATAGTGACCCACACTTGCATATTAAAGGGCTAAGGTGGGAGGGCCAGGTTTTTCATGGGCTAC
The DNA here is from genome assembly GCF_028878055.3 of Symphalangus syndactylus. NCBI lineage: Eukaryota > Metazoa > Chordata > Mammalia > Primates > Hylobatidae > Symphalangus > Symphalangus syndactylus. The sequence continues at coordinate 40,837,205 of NC_072447.2, read as the reverse complement.
GTAAGTGCCACACCCAGTCAAACCAATCCCCTGGGCCCTATGCAAATCAAACACCACCTCCTCTAGCCTTGCATATAACCAACCAGTTTTCTGCCACACAGGGGGTTTTCTCTTTGTTCCAAATTCCCCCGCCTTATCTCTGTACAGGGGAGCTGTTCTCTTCTTTTTTCCTTCTTTCTTGCCTATTAAACTTTTCACTCCTGAAAACCATTCCACATGTGTTCATGTTGTTAATCCTATTGGCGCGAAACCAAAAACCCTGGTGTTCTTCCAGTCATCAAAGCTGTATCAATATGACCTCCAAGATTGAATCAGGAAGAAATTGAAACCTTGAACAAACCAATAATTAATTCTGAAATTGAATCAATAATAGCCTACATGCCAGAAAAAGCCCTGGACCAGACAGATTTACAGCAAAATCCTAACAGATGTATAAAGAAAAGCTAGTACCAATCCTGTTAAAACTATTCCACAAAGTTAAAGAGTAAGAAGTCCTTCCTAACTCAATCGATGAAGCCAGCATCATGCTGATACCAAAATCTGACACAGACACAACAAAAGAAGAAAACTTCAGGCCAATAACCCTGATGAATGTAGATGTGAAAGTCCTCAACAAAATACTAGCAAACTGAATTGAGCAGCATGTCAGAAAGCTAATCCATGATCAAGTAGGCTTTATTTCTGGGATGCAAGGTTCATTCAACATACACACATTAATACATATGGTTCATCACATAAAGAGAAATAGAAGCAAAAACCACATGATCATCTCAGTAGATGCAGCAAAGACTTTTGATAAAATTCAACATTCCTTCATGTTAAAAACCCACTACAAACTAGACATTCAGGATCATACCTAAAAATAATAAGAACCATTTATGACAATAAATGGCAAAATCATACTGAATGGGCAAAAGCTGGAAGCATTCCCTTTGAGAAATGGAACAAGACAAGGATACCTGTTTATAACACTTCTATTCAACATAGCACTGGAAGTCCTAGCCAGAGCAATCAGGCAAGAAAAAGAAATAAATATATCCAAATAAGATGTGAGGAAGTCAAACTATCTGTCTTTACAGACAATAGGATTTGATAAGTAGAAAATCCCATCATGTCTGCCCAAAAGCTTCTAGATCTAAAAAACAACTTCAGCAAAGTTTCAGGATTAAAAAAAAGTCAGTGTACAAAAATCAGTAGCATTTCCGTATACCAACAATGTCTAAGCTGAGAGCCAAATTAAGAATGAAATCCCATTCACAATAACCTCAAAAAAATAAAATACTTAGGAATACAGCTAACCAGATGAAAGATCTTTACAATTAGACTTGCAAAACATTGCTGAAAAAAATCAGAGACAATACGAGTGAATGAAAAAACATTTCATGGGCCAGGCACGGTGGCTCATGCCTATAATCCTAGCACTTTGGGAGGCCGAGGTGGGTGGATCACCTGAGGTCAGGAGTTCAAGACTATCTTGGCCAACATGGTGAAACCCTGTCTCTACCAATGGAACATGTTAAAGAACCAAAAAATAAAGCCATGCACAAACAATCATCTGATCTTCAACAAAAATCAACAAAAACAAGCAAGGGGAAAGAAGTCACTATTCAATAACTGGTGCTGCGATACCTGGCCAGCCATATGCAGAAGATTGAAACTGGACCCTTTATTTTTATCATATACAGAAATCAACTTGGATGAATTAAAGACTTAAATATAAAACTGACAACTATAAAAACCCTAGAATAAAGCCTAGGAAATACCATTCTAGACATAGGCCCTGGAAAAGATTTCATGATGAAGACTTCAAAAGCAATTGCAACAAAAACAAAAATTGGTGAATGAGACCTAATTAAACTAAAGAACTTCTGCCTAGCAAAAGAAACTTGAAGCTGGACCCCTACCTTTCACTATATATGAAAATTGTCAAATTGAAAAAATGCTCAGCATCACTAATCATCACAGAAACGCAAATCAAAGCCACAATGACATACCATCTCACACTGTCAGAATGGCTATTATTAAAAAATATAAAAACAACAGATGCTGGTGAGCTTGCAGAGAAAAGGGAATGCTGATACACTGATGGTGGGAATGTAACTTAGCTCAACCATTGGGGAAAGCAGTTTGGAAATTTCTCGAAGAACTTAAAAGAGAACTACCATTCAACCCAGTGATCTCATTAGTGGGTATATACCCAAAGGAATATAAATCATTCTACTATAAAGACACATGACCCATATGTTCATTGCAGCACTATTCACAATAGCAAATACATGGAATTAATCTCAATGACCATCAACAGTGGACTGGATGAAGAAAATGTGGTACACATACACCATGGAATACTACACAGTCATTAGAAAAGAACAAGGTCATGCCCTTTGCAGCAACATGGATGGAGCTGGAGGCAATTGTCCTAAGCAAATTAACACACAGATAGAACAATTAATACCACATGCTCTCACTTACAAGTGGGAGCTAAACATTGAGTACAGATGGACACAAAGAAGGGAATAATAGACACTGGATCTTACTTGAGAGTGGAGTGTGGGAGGAGGAAGAGCATCAAAAACTACCTATCAGGTACTATGCTTATTATCTGGGTGATAAAATCACCTGTACACCAAACCCCCACAACACACAATTTACCCATGTGACAACCTGCACACATACCCCCTGAAGAAAAAAAAAAACTATTCTTTATATCCATTTCAAGGCTAATACCTTTAGACAATGGCAGGCTGCCCCTTCACTTCATGAGTAGGAACAGAAATGGGATTTAAGAAGAATACGAAAAGAATAACATGTCCTTTAACTACCAGTGTAATTAAAATAACTATTAATCAGTGATAAGAACTAAAATTAAAAAGTACTATATTTTGCAATGCCAGTAAAGTCAATTAAAACATTTTATTTTTGTTTTTAGCACAGAAAAATGTAAACTACTGTATATGTTTACTGTCACTGCTGTAACAAATTATCACAAACTTAGTGACTAGAAACCACACAAATTTATTAGCTTACAGTTCAAAAGATCAAAAGTCCAAAATGGGTCTTCCTGGATGAAAATCATGCAGTTGGCAAAACTGGGTTGTTTTCTGGAGGTTCTAGGTTCTAAGTTGTAGGCTTGCTTTTTCCAGCTTCTTGAGGCTGCTTGCATTTTTTGACTCATAGACCTCTTCTATCTTTAAAATTAGCAATGGGATTGAAACAACCTTTGCAAAAATTATAACTGAGGAAATTATGACAGTGGAAGAGATCAGACCTAACCAATTGCATATTGCTTCTAACCTCTAAGCCATCCTTGTTCATTCCTGGACATAGGCCAAACTAACCTTGGGAAGGAATTTAGTTTATGGTTTGATTCTGAAACCAAATTGGTAATAGCCCTTTGTGGAAAAGACCCTCTTCTTGCCTGGGAACCAGTCTGCCTTTGCAGGACTAACAAATTAGCTACAAGATTAGAAATTATGCTTTAGGGTTCATGCAACCTCTGGCTGCAAGAGTCTGAACCACTTCAAATTGCTCTTGGGGACAAAATCACAGTTTTAAAACCTAAGATCAGTGCTTGAGATATTTTGCAGATCCTGCACTGGATGGATCAGCTGACACCACCCAGGTTGTTAATCTAGCTCAACCAGTTCTGCATCCCACCCGGGAACAGAAGACAGCAAGACAACCTTACTTTGACCCCCTGCTCCCATGATTCCATCTCCAACCTGACCAATCAGTACTCCCCACTTCCTGAGCCCCTACCTGCCAGATTATCTTTAAAAACTCTGATCCCCGAATGCTCAGGGAAACTGATTTGAGTAATAATAAAACTCTGGTCTTCCGCCGAACTGGCTCTACATGAATTACTCTTTCTCCATTGCAATTCCCCTGTCTTGATAAATCGGCTCTGTCTAGGCAGCGGGCAAGGTGAATCTGTTGGGTGGTTACAGCATCACTCTACCTTCTAATTCCAACATCACATTTCTTCTTACTCGCTTTCTTTTCCGCCTCCCTTTATACTTATAAGGACCATTGTGATTACATTGAACCCACCTGGATGATGTGACATGTTCTTCCCATGTTAAGGTAAACTAATTGTTGATCTTAATTCAATCGGAAGCCTTAATTCTTCTTTATTCTGTAACCTTAAATACTCACAGGTTCAGGGGATAAGGATATGGACATCTATTGGGGGCAGAGGTGTTATCCTGCCTACCAAAAATATACTGGTGAACTGGAAACTCTAGAATGCTATACTTTCTGTGTTTTTTTCTAAAATACACTTGAGCTGCCAACTAACTTTATATTTGAATTCTAAGGAGCGTAGGGAGACACAGAGGCCAAATTTAATTAAAAAGACAGTCTAAAAAAAGTCCAAAAGATTCTTGATAGGGACTCATGGGTATTTTATAACTACTGCTAAACAATAATAAGATACATTTAGATACCTGATATATGAGCAAGTTATTCAAGTAACTAATGAGGTCTCAAAAGATTAAACATATAATTGGAGAGAAACAAATAATACAATAACTCCTATCCAAATCAATTTGTATCAGTAGCAAATCTATAATGCCAAGGGGAAATACAATAATTCTCTCTATTAAAATAGATATGGACACTATTGAAATTGTAATCCCACCAAACACCAGGATATGCTCTGTAAGCTACATCGATAATCTAACTTTGTTCCCCAAAAGGCAAAAGTAGTAGAGATATAAACTTTTTCTTAACCTTTAGAATCTTCCCAAATGCAATTATATATCTCCCAAGACAGTGACAACTTTCATTTCTAAGCCTACACTTTCCTGCCTGTGTCCAGACATAACATTTTCCTGCTCTATGTTCTTTTTATCGGTGCTTGTTCACCTTGTTAAAGAGTTTTAAATCTGCCTGAGAATGGAAATTCCTAACCATAGAATTAATGATTCATTCTTGCATATTGCCTTTCCTCTAAATTTAAAATGCTATTACAGCCAGTCACTCATTAATATCAATACATTTGAGAAATTAAGTGGCCAATTTACCCCAACTTTAGAGAAAGGGAAAAAGAATTTAAATGACTTTGCCTTTAATTAAGTTACTACAGTCACACAAGCAGATCCTTATTTCCTTGCCATTTCTATCACACCAACAGCATAGGATAATACAAATATGAAAGTCACAAGAAACTACTTCCCTTTTGCGTATACAACTAATATTGACATAGATTCTTTTCCATAGAAAGAAAAAAAATGATGCCATTTATCCTCTGTAATGTTATTTTAGGGCAAAATTTATGGAAGGAAATTGGGAGGCAACATGACCAGTAGTTAAGAGTGTAGACTCTGGAGGATACATACTAGGATTTGGTTTATGACTGTTTTACTTAATAATAGTGTGGTTATTTGGAAAAATTTTATGAGCCTTGAATTCAAAATATGTGGGGTGGGGATGAGAATAAGAGCAGATACATCACAGAGTTGGTGAGAAAGAAATAAAATGAGGTATACTCAGCAAGTAGAATACTCCTTGGTATATTCTCATCAATAACTCTATTTCTTATATTTCAAATTCAGAACAATTAATTATTTCTGAATGTACACAATAAATCAGTCATTTTAATATGCACTTTCATATGCATCTTTAATAAACTGCCTTGATATATTATCTCTGAGCTATAATGACTTGCTTCTGAATGGGCCCAGTGGAAGTATTATTTTCATTAAAAGAAAAAATGTGACTAACCAACCCAATATTTGCAGCTGGAATAGGTTCATTGTCCATCAAAATCCCATGAGTTGAGATAACTCCAAGTAAGTTGCATTGTCAAATGGAAATATAACTTTAATCAAAGCTCACATTTATTTAACTTCCAAAACTGGTTCCCACTTTAAAAAAATATATATGGCTTTATCTTCCACTTTACCCCAATTTCTGGCTCAGGGGAGGACAGGTCTCTTCCTAGATTTGGTATATGACAAGTTTCTTTGAATTAAAATGTGTCATTATTGAATAACTTACTAGCTAATCTCTCCATCATGTACTTTTTCTATAAATGTATCAAGCAGTGAGGTAGGTGGGAGTCTTCCCATTTGAGCATTTTTTCATGGTACATCCAGTTATGCCACACACAGAATGGTAAGAGGACATGAAATCGTGTTAACTGTAGCTTTTCTGTCTGTAAGTTTTCCCAATAAAATGTATTTTATATTAACACCATATAAGGTAAGTATGGGTCTGTGCCCTTTTTATGAAACACATCTGATATTTCTTTACTGTCTTCTAATAAACACTAAAAGTTATGTTGAATAGAAGTGGTAAGAGAGGGCATCCTTGTCTTGTGCTGGTTTTCAAGGGGAATGCTTTCAGCTTTTGCCTATTCAACATGATGTTGGCTGTGGGTTTGTCATAGATGGTTCTTATTATTTTGAGGTATGTTCCTTCAATACCTAGTTTACTGAGAGTTTTTAACACGAAGTGATGCTTAATTTTATCAGAATTTTATCTATTGAGATAATTATGTGGTTTTTGTCTTTAGTTCTATTTATGTGATGAATCACATTTATTGATTTGTGTATGTTGAACCAACCTTGGATCCCAGGGATGAAGCCTACTTGATCGTGGTGGATTAGCTTGTGGTGTGCTGCTGGATTTGGTTTGCAAGAATTTTATTGAGGATTTTGCATCAATGTTCATCAAGGATATTGGCCTGAGGTTTTCTTTTTGTTGTGTCTCTGCCAGGTTTTGGCATCAGGATGATGCTGGCTTCATATAATAAAGTTGGGGGAGGAGTCTCTCCTTCTCAATTTTTTGGGAATAGTTTCAGTAGGAATGGTACCAGCTCTTCTTTGTACCACTGGTAGAATTTGGCTATGAATACATCTCATCCTGGGCTTTTTTTGTTTTGTTTTGTTTGGTAGGCTATTTGTTACGGATTCACTTTCGAAGTTCATTATTGGTCTGTTCAGGGAATCAATTTCTTTCTTGTTCAGTCATGGGAGGGTGTATATGTCCAGGAATTTATACATGTCTTGTAGTTTTTTTAGTGTGTGTGCATAGAGGTGTTCATAGTAGTTTCTGATGGTTATTTTTACTTCTGTGGAGTCACTGGTAGCATCCGCTTCATCATTTCTGATTGTGTTTATTTGGATCTTCTCTATTCTTTATTAGTCTAGCTAGCAACCTATCTTACTATTTTTTTCAAAATACATGCAGCCAACAATCATATGAAAAAAAGGTCAATATCACTGATCATTAGGGAAATGCAAATCAAAACCACAAGGAGATACCATCTCACACCAGTCAGAATGGCTATTCCTAAATATCAAAAAAATAATAATAATAACAGATGCTGGTGAGGTTGTGGAGGAAAGGAGACACTTGCACAGTGTTAGTGGGACTGTAAATTAGTTCAACCATTGTGGAAAGCAGTGTGGTGATTCCTCAAAGAGATGAAAAAAGAACTACCATTTGACCCAGCAATCCCATTACTGGGTACATACCCAGAGGACTATAAATTATTCTACTATAAAGACATATGCATGCATATGTTCACTGCAGCACTATTCACAATAGCAAAGACATTGGAATCAATGTAAATGCCAATCAATGATAGATTGGATAAAGAAAATGTGGTACATATATACAATGTAATACTATTTAGCCATTAAAAAAGAACAAGATCATGTCTTTTGTAGGAACATGGACGGAGCTAGTGGTCATTATCCTTAGCAAAGTAATGCAGGAACAGAAAACCAAATACTGCATGCTCTCACTTGTAAGTGGGAGCTAAATGATGAGAACTCATGAACGCAAAGAAGGTGACAACAGATACTGGGGTCTACTTGAGGATGGATGGTGGGAGGAGGGAGAGAAGCATGAAGATTTCGTTTTTAATTTAAAACTTTTTCTTTAAATCTAGATAAACTGTGAGTTTCGATTGATTCAGGAAAGCCCAGTAAGAAGCAGATGCTAGAAGCTTCCTTTGTAATACGTATGTGGATGTGGCATTAAAAATGGTACTGGCCGGGTGCGGTGGCTCATGCCTGTAATCCCAGCATTTTGGGAGGCCAAGGTGGGTGGATTGCCTAGGCTCAGGAATTCAAGACCAGCCTGGGCAACATAGTGAAACCCCGTCTCTACAAAAATACAAAAAAAAAAAAAAAAAATTAGCTGGGCGTGATAGTGTGTGCCTGTAGTCCCAGCTACTCGGAAGGCTGAGTCAGGAGAATTGCTTGAACACAGGAGGCGGAGGTTGCAGTCATCTGAGATCATGCCACTGCACTCCAGCCTGGTGACAGAGTGAGACTCCGTCTCCAAAAAATAAATAAATAAATAAATAAAATAATAAAATAAAAAAAAACATGGCATGGTGCTTATGCTGATTGTTTGACACAGTGTCAGCCTCATGTTTCCCTTTATTTATGATTCTTGAAAGGAGATGCGTTACCCAGGGTTCAGTGTCTATTTATTTAAGGGAATTCTGAGTTTAATTAATTTTAATTGAGTTGACACAATTTTAAAATACATTTAATGTATTGAGATTGAAATATTTGGCCTAAAATAACTTTTGAATACAAGTGCTTTGTGCCATATGGTAAAATAAGAATGGCAACAAATATACACATAGATACAACTTTTAGGAACACCCTGAGACCAATTATGTCAGTTAATTTTGGTTCGTTGAGTATATTCTTAGTCCAATTAAAACAATCCTGTGATTTTCTACCTGAGAAGTAGTTCAGTTCATCAATAGCTAGAAGAAAAGGAATAAAGTGATTTAAAAGGTTGTTGTATTTGGACTCAAGCAGATTTTGCAGCATGTCACAAAGTGCAGGTTAATGGCTCTGAAATCTTGCTGGTGATTACATAATAAACAGAGGGTAAAAAAGTCCTCTGATTTAGAAATTGACACTAACAACTTAAAAGCAAATTGTTGACTTGAGCTTATGTTAGAAGATGCAGTACTTTCTTCATAAAAATGTTCATTCATTTATTATTTCATTCAATAAATATTTATTGAGTGCCTAATTGAGTGCCTACTCTATTATAATCATCCTTCCAGGCAACACACAAATGAAGCAGAGACAAAAATTCTTTCCCTCATGAAGTTTACATTGTAGAGAGAAGGTAGACAATAAATAACACAATTACAATTACTATGGGTAAAAATGAAGTAGGGGATAGCAATAAGATGTGATGGGAACAGGGGTTGAAATTTGAGATATGATGGTCTGGGAAAGCCTCACTGAGATAGTACTAGAGCAAACAGCAAAGGGAATAAGTGGTAGAAGGTCAAGTCACATGTATATATAGATGAAGGTTGTTTTAGACAGCAAGGCCAGCAAATGCAAAAGTAGTGACATGGTAGTTTCAGTGGCCTGTTTGAGGAATAGCAAGAAGGCCTTGTGGCTAGAGCAAAGGGAACGTGGGGGGAAAGTAAGGTAAATGGGGGCTAGATGACTTGGGGCTTACAAGAATGGTAAGTACTTTGCCTTTGGCAATATGGGATGTCATCAGCATGTTTGAGAAGTGACATGATTTAACATACATTTTTAATAAGATCCCCACAGATTCCTATGCTGTATTAATGTTAGAGTAGGCAGACAGTTAGACATGAGCAGGAGAGGGGAGCCCCTGAGAAAAGGGAGGTCTGGAAAATCTCATACCCCAGAGAGTATCCAAAATCTGTATGCTATATATGAGCAAAGAGGCGGGGAAATACCTATGCAGGAAGAAACACCCGTAAGATTCCCAGTAATCTCTGACTCTTTAGTTAACCTGTCAGAATGTTGCTAATAAGGGGGGGTGATATGGTTAGGCTTTGTGTCCACACCCAAATCTCATCTTGAATTGTAATCCCTATAATCCCCATAATCCCCAGGTGTCAAGGGAGAGACCAAGTGGAGGTAATTAAATCATGGGGCGGTTCCCCCCCTGCGGTTCTCATGATAGTGAGTGAGTTCTCATGAAATCTGATGGGTTTATAAGGAATCTTCCTTCTTTGCTGGGAACTTCTCCTTCCTGCCACCTTGTAAAGAAGGTGCCTTGCTTCCTCCTCACCTTCTGCCGTGACTGTAAATTTCCTGAGGCCTCACCAACCATGCTGAACTGTGAGTCAATTAAACCTCTTTCTTTTATAAATTACCCAGTGTCAGGCAGTTCTTTATAGCAGTATGAAAATGGACTAATATAGGGGAAGAGGGCAAAAAGGGAAATTCCCAAGAAATATGCAGGCAAAATTAATATCCAACACCAGGCCCACACATGCACACCAACTAATTGTAAGGGAGGGCCCCACAAGCCTGGGGTGATAACTAGGTGGAGAAAAAGCAAGGACTTAAGGCAGTAGTGGGAAAACTTGCTAAAAAAAAAAAAGTAGAGACTTAGAGCAGTAACTTCAAAAAAAAATCTGACATCATAAAAACTCAGTGCAAAACACTTGGAGTGCTGCTGGCTCATTCTCTTTCAGCAACCCACACTGCTTCATCTTTCAGTGTACCGTTTCTCTCTATATAAACTCTCTGCTATTTTCCTCCAATAAATTCTCTCTCTTTTTGGCTAAATTAGTCACTTGGCAAAATTATTTCTCCCAAGTAAGACTAAGAACCAAGGATTCCCACACTTCTCAGTAACATTAACAATGAGCTAAAGATTATAACACATTTTCTGTGATCTCTGCTTTGGGATATCCTATTCCTTCCCTCATCCAATTTTGTCCAATTAATCCATGAAGACTTACCTCATGTGTCTCCTTTCCCCAAAAGTATTTGCTGATCTCCCCTTACAAAGAAGATACAAGAAAGGTATAACATTAAGGCATTTAAATGTCTTTATTCTAGAAGTGCATGTGTATTCAATACCCTGTTATAAAAAATGAAATATAGAAACTCTCTAAATGTTATAGTTATTGAATTAATGAGATATTTTTGGCTATTAAAGCCCTGAAAGAAGTAATTTATTGGCATCAGGTAAGTTTTCTCAAATATGTGAAGAGAATGCTTGCTCTCATCCATCACCTTTATACATTGTCTTGAATATTTACACAATACTAAGTTGAGAGCTACATCCTAGTGTTCAAAATATTATTGATTTTAAAGCAATTTCAGGTAATGTCACTTAGTACAAACCCCATTATTAAAACATTTTTAGTAAATAACTACTGTTTCTCTACTCTTCTCCACCAGCCCCACCCTTGCATGATTGCATCTCATTCATAGATGTCATTGGCATTTGTGCTGTATTCTCATATAAAAATTCTCAGCAAGATGGGTTAGGTCTTTTGGCATAGTTTTTCTAGTGGAAAGTTAGTTTCAATTACCAGTTTGAGCTTTATGTTTTCAAAAATAATCATAAAATAACCATTTGTTTTAATTCTCCAATACATTTTTACAGACTATCTTGTGAACATTTCATAACTAACTCCTGTAAGACTTCTTTCCAAATTAAAAGGCTATTAGAAGAACTGAGCCACTCAAGTTCTCCTCTGACAAAGATGATACATTTATAAATGTTTTCTTTTAGACTAACACACTTGTGAAAATGGTTTATCACTAAAGAGTACTAATTACTTCACTATCATAAAGTCAGAGGGATAATTTCTAGAAATTCGAGCCTTGAAATATGCAACCTATTAAACAAATATAAAGGAACAAAACTGCAAGGAGAAGAAAATTAGTCAACAGAAACTTTGCCATTCTTTGTCAAGTAATTGGGTGAAACCGTGAGCCTATTAGAGACTTTAGAAGAAGACAAAGGGAAAATTAAATTAATTATAATCAGTTGTTTATTTTAACAAGCAAGCTATCACCTTCATTCATTTATGGTCAAATGTAAACTATCAATTCAATGCCATCATTAAGGAACTATTTATCCCTTTGAGTCTACTTTTTAAAAATATCTGGAATGTGGATTTCATCTGCTTCCCTGCCCTATATGCCAGCTGATCTTGGTAAGACAAAGAGATAATGACTCTGTTAGCATTTTAACACACCTGAAGCATATTTTTAAGGTGTTCTATATTAGAAGGAGAAAAGTTTGTTTGTCTAGTACAGTGCTACTGAAAATGTGGTCCCGAGATTAGCAACATCAATATAACCTGAGATGTTTTACAAATACAAATTCATGAGTCCTACTTGAGGAGTGAGAATCTCATGGGGTTGGGGAGAATCCCAAGGATTAATTGGTTTAAAAATCTTTCCAGGTGTTTCTTATGCATCTAAAGATTAAGATGCCTTGGTCTAGCAGACGTTTTACTTTGAGAAAGGACCCTAAATACATGAATGCTTCTCCACCAAGAAGAAAACAAATGAAGTGAGCTGAATAATAGGCAAGGCTCCTAATGGAAGGTAGATAGGCAAACAGGCTAAGGCATAATTATGAGACAGAAGGAGAAAGAAAAACCAGAAAAGAGGAACTCTATATAGTTCTTCTAGGTAGGCTCTTATGGACTGATGTGTTGCTAGTTCAATGTGTATAATAATGCTCTCTTGAGAGTCATGTTTTATTTCTGATAATGGGCTGTTTGTAACTTCCAGATATTTCAAATGATACAGAGATGCCAAAGGTATTACTGTTACTAATGCATCAACAGTGTGAAAAATAAAGGGAGTTGTGTCATCCTTTCAAACTTGATTAAGTGTTTACATAAAATGTGTTATATAACATTGTATTGCCAACACACAGCACTGGCATATCTAAATATTAAATATACACTACTATCTGCTTTATGTATTCATGCAAAGACAGTGGTGGTGGTAATAACTAAAATATACTTTCTTAGCATTGTTTTACTTCACATAAAATGTTCCTTTACATCATATGATTTTGTTCTTAAAATTGAACCTATTAATTTTGAGGAAAAATACGTTCCCCAAAATGGCTCATTGATTTGCACTTGATAGCTAGAAAACTATAGACTCAGAACTTGAATCTATATTTTTAGAATCAGACTTTAGGCTTCTCTCTTTAGGCACATGGCCCTCTAAATATGGTCCACAGAATCATAGGCATTGATGAGCCTTTTACAGGTAGTTGGTGCGTTAAAAAAATGCAAAGAATTATTTGTCTTTTTCACTGTGTTAATATTTTTATGGAAGTTACAAAAGCAACAGTGGATAAAAGTGCTGGCACCTTAGGACAAATCAAGGCAGTGGCACCAAAGTGTATTCACAGTACTAAAAAGAAAATTCTGGTTTCATTTAAGAATGTCCTGGAAAAAGTAGGAAAATATTAATTTCATAAAATCTTGATTAAATATCTATATTAGTCCATTTTTATACTGCTATAAAGAACTCCCCAAGACTGCGTAATATATAAAGGAAAGGGTTTGAATTGACTCACAGTTCAGCATGGCTGGGGAGGTCTCAGGAAACTTACAATCATGGTGGAAGACGAAGGGGAAGTAAGGCACCTTCTTTCCAAGGCAGCAGGAAGGAGAAGGGCCAACTGAAGGGGGAAGAGCCCCTTACAAAGCTATCATATCTTGTTAGAACTCACTCACTATCACAAGAACAACATGGGGAAAACTGCCCCCATGATTCAATTATCTTTACGTGTTCTCTCCCTTGACACATGGGGATTATGGGGATTATGGAGATTACAATTCAAGATGAGATTTGGGTGAGGACACAAAGCCTAACCATATCAATATCTTTCAACATTTTGTGTGTTAAAATGGGAAGTAAACCCAAAGCACTTTTGCTAGGTATTGAATTACAATGGTTGTCTCAAGGAAAAACATTTGTGTGGTATTTTGAGAGGTGAAGTACTTGTTTTGCTTTCTGCATGGAACATTATTTGTGCCTGAAAGTACTACTGACAGATAAGTAATGGTTATTCAAACTTGGGTACTTGGAAGACGTTGGAAGATGTTGACTTGGAAGGCTCAAAATGATCACAGTGAGCCCACAACTTCAACAAAAAACCTGACAATATTTGCTGCCAATGAATCATTTTGAGATTTTAAGCAAAAATTCAAATTTTAGAAATTTTGTAATTGGAAGCTTACATAAACTTCACAGCTTCCCAATACCTAGATTTTTCTGACGAGACTGCTGATGAATTAATGTAATTTTTATGTTACATAATGAAATGTCAGTGAACCAATGTTTTCCAATGACCAATGCAAATTCATATATGTATAAAACATACATTAAAAGTCCCAGATGTAACAGAGTACAAGGAGTCTATTGATATGGTTTCAAATTTCACATTGCTGCTTACTTTTATGAAATTATCACTTGTGAAGTTTCAATGCAGTATTAAAGAAGAGTAACCAAAATTACATTAAATGACTATTAAAATATTTCTCCCTTTTCCAAATACTTATCTATGAGAGGCAATATTTTGTTCATATACTTAATCCTACTAAAGCAGCATATCATAACAGATTGAACATAGAAGTATATATGAGAATCCCCCTGTCTTCCATTAGGCTAGACATTTAAAACATTTGCAAAAATGTAAAGCAGTGCTACTCTTTGACTAATGTTTTATTTTGTGTTGTTAAATATAGCTCTTTCAAAAGTATTTTTAGATTTCTGTTTTAATTTCTAATACGGTAAATATTAACATATATACCGCCATACAAAAAAAGCTCTTTGAGGAATTTCAATAATACTTAGGAGTGTAAAGTGGTCCTGAGACCAAAATTTATGAAGACTAGCTATAGTATACCAAATAGCAGTAAATAGTAGTATTTTACATTTGTATAATTCTTCCTAACAGGTTTTCTTCTGAAAAAAAATTAAATTTGCTTTTCAGAATATTTGAAGATAACTTAAGACAATCTATTGTTTACAGATATGTATATTGTGGCACATATAATTTGTTTTAGGTAAAATTTTAATTGTGGACTTTGTCATGTATCCTGTGCTGTGAAGGTTAATTCCAGCAGGCCTGAAATTGGCCTGAGCTGTTTTGCTGAGTAAGAAATGCACCTGCCCAACACTGACGAATGGCCAAAGCATTAAACATATTGATTAATAGTGTTGGTTTGCAACTATGAGTTTAAGGGGAGTTTTGAAAGTTTGTACTGACTGGTCAGCATAATTTACTGATTACACTGAGTGTGATGGTTTACATTTGGTTTAGGGGAGACACCGCTCCACCAATCCCCCAAGGCATCATCAGAGGGCTCTGACATTACAGCTGATTACACAGCAAGAATATGCCTATGGGAACAACAGAATATAAGAAGTCCCAGCTGAGACTCCATTTTTGGCTTCTTGGTTTCAATGTGTTCTAGGTACAAATAAATAGTTCCTAAGAGAAAGTATGTCTTGGGATGGCTTTTACAGAAGGAGGACAATTGGCGCTGGAATCTAGCCTCTTCAGACCCTATTGTGAGACAGTCTTTGGCAGTAATGCATAGCCTGGCTTTAATGCCATTGCCCTATTATATCCTTTTCTCCAAATAAACTGAAGATCCATAAGCCATGCCGTTTTGTTCCTGTGAGTCATCATTAGCAATGAAATGTACTAAAAATAACAATAACCTTGTTATTCTTTAGAATCTGTAAATATATTTGCTCATCAAATGTTCTTTTAAAATATTAGCTATTTGTTAATCCTACTGTTAATGCTATATGTTGAAGTATATACTCTAAAATATATCAATCAAACCATTTGTGATTAACATAAAATCATCTAGTAAACTGTCATAGAGAGTATGTATTAATAAATATATCTATTAGTATTAGTTTAGTTTTGACAGCAAGTACAGTAGTTATCTTACTTACCAAGGAGACTGGAAGGAAGAGTTTCCAGGATGTATTTAGACATTTACTGATGTCATTAAGTACTCAGGGTCCCGCCAAAATTATCTTCCACACTCAGAGTACTGATATTTCATCCTCAGGGTTATTACCTCACACTGAGATTCAGGGAATGCAGATGTCACATCCATACATAACCCATGTCAAGTAGATAGGGGGTTTGGTTTGGTTTTTGTTATCACTTGTGTCATTTAGCAGCAAGAGTGGCTAGGACCAGGAAAATATGCCATTTTAGCTTCCATCATGTAAGGCAGACTTTGCTGTCAAGTAGGAGGAGGGAGAGAAATAGCCATGGAAAGCAAGTATCCATGAGTGTTACAGCATAGTACACATATGTGAGTCCCTACATTCACATGTCAGGTGTCAAGAGGGAAAGGCAGAAGAGATATATAATAGTAAGAAATCCCTCAAATACAACTACATGGATGACCTTCCTCTCTGTTTAAACAAAATCAGGGATAGATTATTTTCTCGAAATTCTGATATGTGATGCCTGTTTTCCTTAAACACATACATAACTTTTACTCTCTCCAGCTCCAGGTCAAACATTTCCTCTTTGAAATTTTTCTAGACACCAAAGAGAGAACGTTTCTCCCTCCTACACGACCTTTATTAGCATTGTGTTCAAACCACTCTTATAGAACTAGTTGTGTTTAAATGATCTGCTTATTTTCTGACTGCCTCAGTAGATCCACGTGCTATAGGAATAGAATTATAATTTATTTTATATGCTTAGTGCATTATCAGCTTCCATGTAATGTGTGTGTACTATCACACATGGATTAAATAAGAAACAGATGTTTTAAACCATCTTTTTTACAGTGTCTATAAAATGGGATCGAAGAAAATAGGAAAAACTCTTCACCCAACACTACTTCTTAATGATCACACAAACCCACATATCAGGGTATTATATACAAATAGGACCATGTTAGGCTCTTTACTTAAATGAATCTCTATTCATAGAATAAGAAGTCTACAATATACTAATGATATGTGCTGTTTCAATTAAAAAGGATTGATAATACATTCATCCCCTTTATGTGTGAGACATATTTGACCTTTGGGTTTAAGTGCTATAGTAAATTATTTATATCTTTTAAAATTATTAACAAAATAATACCAGGCATCTTCAGCCGTAAAAATAGCTTATTCAGCTAAAATAGCCAGCATTAAAATAAAAAGCTATAAATATGCATGCTTTCTAATATAAACCCAAATGTCCCCTATGGTATAATTAAACCAATCTTTAGAATTTAGAGGCCGGGCGCGGTGGCTCACGCTTGTAATCCTAGCACTTTGGGAGGCCGAGGCGGGCGGATCACGAGGTCAGGAGATCGAGACCACGGTGAAACCCCGTCTCTACTAAAAATACAAAAAAAATTAGCCGGGCGTGGTGGCGGGCGCCTGTAGTCCCAGCTACTCGGAGAGGCTGAGGCAGGAGAATGGCGTGAACCCGGGAGGCGGAGCTTGCAGTGAGCCGAGATTGTGCCACTGCACTCCAGCCTGGGCGACAGAGCGAGACTCCGTCTCAAAAAAAAAAAAAAAAAAAAAAAAAAAAAAAAAAAAAAAAAAAAAAGAATTTAGAGAGGACTTTTTATCTGTGGATTTCAAAGTGATTCACATGTTATTAATTCCACAAAATTGCCTCTAAGGTGGAAAGTTATAGATTAGGAAACAGATTTGGAGTTCATTTGCTAAAGGCTATAATGCTAGGAGAGGCTTCAGAGATAGGTTTAAAGGCCAAAGGATATTTTCCTTATCCTATTCTCAGGTCATTAAGTTAGTGTTATCATCATCATATAAAAAGCAGCCATGGGTCCATGGTACAGTGCTGGGCACAGAACAAAATATGTTTAATGAACAGTGCACACCCTGAACTAAAATATAAGGTAAAAAATGTAGATGCAGACACATTTCAAAAAACAAAATAAGTCTTGGGACACAACATTTAATGGCCGTAGTAAAATTCTGAAAATATCAAGTAAAGATTCAACTGATATCTTTTGGTATAATGGCCCCCAGTTGGAATACACAGTTGTTCTTTGGTATTTGTGGGGGATTGGTTCCAGGAATCCTCCATAAATATCAAAATTTGAGAATGCTCAAGTTCCTTATATAAAATGGTGGAAGAGGGAAGAGCCACGGTGGCTGACTAGATGTAGCCAGGAAGAAATTCTTCCACCAAAAGAGACAAGATCATCAATCAGACTGGCACATTTCAAACAGACCTTTGGGGAAAAGGCACTGACAGTAGATGGATGGAGGATGCAGACCCTGGGCTGAAAGGGGAGAAATCTGGGCACCCTGTATGGGGTTGCCAAGTGTCAGAACTCATTCCTGGCCCCAAGCAGCTCCTAGGGAAGAGGTGAATGAAATAGGCATGGAGTGGCCCACTCTCACCATGGACCTCTGGGATCCTAGCCGTGGGCGACCCTACAACCCCTATGGATATTTTAGTTGGCAGAGAGAACTTCCCAAACAGGTGGCAAAGACAGAACTCCAGTTTGCAGGGAGCCCAGAGGGTTTGGCATGGGAATGGTGGCAGTGAAGCATGACCATGGGTGCCCATCCCTTAAGTCTCACCATACTCCTATAGGTGACTTTAGCATTTGTTAGCTGCTGGTCCTGGAGGGAGTAGGGCTGTCTTGCCCACAGAATTGAGTCAGTCTGATGTGAATACTCCCCTGTCTGCCAGGCTCTCTGAGGGTCCCTTCCTGGCCACACTTGCTTGCAGTACAGCCTCAGCTGCCCTGACAAAACACTTGCCAGTGGTCACTGCCATAGCTCTTATGCTGGCAGCCCCCAACTTCCCATTGGAATACTTTTGCAGGTGGACCCCTGCTGTCCTGCAACTGCTTGCAGCCTTCCCCTGCCGATACACATTCACTGACAGCCTTCACCCACTGCCCTACCAGTGTACATGTACCCGTGCCCACCCCACTGCTGCACACTCAGCTGTGCCCCAACCCCACAGCCCTGTTGGTGTGCACTTGCCTGTGGTCCTCCACAAATGCCTTGCTAGTGTGCACTTGCCTGCAGGCCTCCTGCCATCCTGTCAGAGTGCTTTTGCCAGCAGCCCCCTTTGGAGTATTGTTGCCAGTAGACTGGGAACACCTCAGTCCCACCAGTGCAGCAGGAGTGCTGAGCTGAGACTTGGGCCCCTGAAAGCAACCAGAAATGAAGCCTAATCAACTAAACCCAAATTATACCATGGTCAAACCCTCAAGGGCATCAGAGAATATAAAAGGAAAAAGCCCTATCCAAAGGATAGGAAATTCAAAGATTAAAGTAACATCAACCCACACAAATAAGGAAGAACCAGTGCAAGAATTGTGGCAACTCTAAAAGTCAAGAGTGTCTTCTTACCTCCAAATGATCACACTGGCTCTCCAAAAATGGTTCTCAACCAGATGGAAATGGCTGAAATCACAGTCATAGAATTCAGAATTTGGATGGCAAGGGAGCTCAATGAGATACAGGGGAAGGTTAAAACCCAATCCAAAGAAACCAGCAAAATGATCCAAGAGTGGAAAGTCTACATAACTGTTTTCAAGAAAGAACCAAGCTGAACTTCGAGAAATGGACAATTCACTAAAGGAATTTCATAATGCAATTGGAGGCATTAATAACAGAATAGACCAAGCTGAGGAAAGAATATCAAAGCTTGAAGATTGCTCTTTTGAATCAATGCAGGCAGACAAAAATAAAGAAAAAATAATTTTAATCTTCTTCCCCCTCTGCCCCCGAGACTCGCTGGCGGCACTTGTGGCTACAGTGTTTACCCTGAGATAACTTCGCCATTAAAATATCTCGCTTTTATTATTATTTTCGCATCATTCTAGTATGTCAACTTTGGAAACAAAAGACATCAGTCTATTTATAGCATTCTGACTTCAGTAGCTGTATTTCCATTTACAGAATATAGTAATTCTCAATTGCTGAAAATGCTGAATCCTAGAAATCACAGCATTCCTATGCATGATATTAACATTCTTCTGCAACAGCTTTTGGCCAAAGATTTATTTGATGAACCTGATTTTTCCGAAATAGATGATTCTGATGATTCAGATGATTCTGATGTTAGCTCTGGTTAGAAATAACTTCAAGAATAGTTTTAATATTTTATTTTCACATTGAAAATCAATCAGATTTGCTTTAGCCTTAAAGAATGTGTTTATGTAAAATTAAATGAGTGCTCTGGCAATGAGTTGCACTTTTTTTTCCCAAATGAAAAAAGGGATAAAATTTACCAAAACCTCTGAAAAATATGGGATTATTTAAAGAGACCAAACTTATGACACATTGGCATTTCTGAAAGAGATGAAGAGAGACCAAACAACTTGGAAAATATATTTGAGGATATTGTCCATGAAAATTTTCCCAGCCTCACTAGAGAGGGTGACGTACAAGTTCATGAAATTCAGAGAACCCCTGTGAGACACTATAAAAGATGCCCATGTCCAGATACATAGTCATCAGATTCTCCAAGGTCAATGAGAAAGAAAAAATCTTAAAGGTAGCTAGAGAGAAGGGGCAGGTCGGGTACTAAAGGAATCCAATCAGGCTAACAGTGGACCTTTCAGCAGAAACCATATAAGCCAGAAGAGGGTGGGGGCCTATATTCAGGATCCTTAAAGAAAAGACATTCCAACCAAGAATTTCATATCCAACCAAACTAAGCCTCATAAGTGGAGGGGAAATATAATATTTTTCAGAAAAGCAAATGTAAGGAATTTGTTACCACCAGACCTGCCTTACATGCCAACAAGCATATGAAAACATATTCAACATTAGTGATCATTACAGATAATGCAATTCAAAACAATGGGGCACCATCTCACACTAGTCAGAATAGCTATTATCAGAAAGTGAAAAAATAACAGATGTGGATGAAGTTGCAGAGAAAAGGGAACACTTATGTACTGCTGGTGGGAATATAAATTAGTTCAGCCACTTTGGAAAGCAGTGTAGATTTCTCAAAGAACTTGAAACAGAGCTACCATTTGACCCAGCAATCCCATTACTGGGTATATACCCAGAGGAATGTAAATTGTTCTACCAAAAAGACATATGCACCCATATATTCACTGTAGCATTATCTACAATAGCAAAGACACAGAATCAGCCTAGATGCCCATCAATGGTGGACTGGATAAAGAAAATATGGTATATGTACACCATGGAAAACTGTGCAGTCAAAAAAAAAGAGAATGAATTTATGTCCTTTGTAGCAACATGGGTGCAGCTGGAGGCCATTATCCTAAGATACTTTACTCAGGAACAGAAAATGAAATACCACATATTCTCACTTATAAGTGGGAACTAAATATTGAGTACACATGGGCACAAATATGGAAGCAATAGACACCAGGGCCTCCCTGAGGGAGGAGGTTGGCAGGGAGGTGAGAGTTGAAAAAGTACCTATTAGGTACTATGCTTACTACCTGGGTGGTGAAATCATTTATATACCAAATATCAGAGACACACAATTTACCTATATAACAAACCTGCAAATATATCCCTTAAACAAAAAGAAAAGTTGGAAAATAAAAAAAAGAAAGTAGCTTTTCCTGAGATAAGCTCATCAAATTCTCTCAATAATATTAATTAGGTAGTTGCTATGAATACACTACTATATTTGATAGATTTAACATTTACTTCTCTTTCTCAAGATGAGCTTCCTTAAATCAAAAAATGTGTTGGTAATATAAGTCAATACAGAAAGCTGTGAAATCTACTATACAATGAAATTTTTCACAGCTGTTAAAAATGATGCTGTATAAATATATATAATGACTTGGAAAGCTTTCCATCATATATACATATAAACTAAGTAAAACATTATAAAACTTAGGAAAATGTATAATATTTACATGTTTATTTGTATAATATTAAATGTATAATATTTACAATATATACAACCTCCTGTATACTTTAAACCATCTCTAGATTACTTATAACAAATAATAAAATGTAAATGCTAAGTACATATTGTTATACTGTATTGTATAGAGAATAATGATAACAATTTAAAAAGCGTGTACATGTTCAGTATACACATAATATTTTTTCAAGTATTTTTGATCTTCAGTTGATTGAATCCATAGATTTAAAACCCACAGATACAGACAGTCAACTGTATATAGTTAGGTATAATGAGAATTATATATGGTGTAGATAAATAGAAAGGGGGGAAGATAAAAGAAAGGGAGAGAAAGAGGGAGAAAAACAGAAGTGTATTTGGGAATGTGAATACATGCTAAACATATTTTGATTTAAACCAAGAGTAACACGGACAAATTTGTAGAAACAAGACAACTTCAGCAGACTTAAAGGATAATTGGAGGAAGATGAGATAGATCTGTAAAATTAAATGTATGGATTAAGATCTCTTTAGGCTTCATAAAAATACACTTTACTAAATTAAGTTTTATTATCTTTTGAGGAAAACTTATATTATATCCCTGTATGTCCCTAAATATAGTCCAAAACAGAAATAGAATTATCCTTGCACCAGGAGATAAACTGCACTTAGCAATAAACAAATCACTAGTACTCCATAATACCTTTTACATTTTGGTTGCCAATGCTTGAGCAGACTAGCAAAATACATTCCTGTCCTCACAAAACCCTTACATACATTCTATACACCAGGGGTTCCCAACCCCTGCGAAGCTGACCATAAGGGTCTGTGGCCTGTTAGGAACAGGGCTGCACAGCAGAAGATAACTGGCAGGTGAGTTAGCATAACTGCCTGAGCTCCGCCTCCTGTCACAACAGTGGTGGCATTACATTCTCATAGGACCATGAACCCTATGGTGAACTGTGCATGTAAGGGATCTAGGTCACACAACCCTTATGAGAATCTAATGCCTGATGATCTGAGGTGGAAGAGTTTCATCCCAAAAACAACAACCCTCCATCCACGAAAAATTTGTCTTCCACAAAACCTGTCCCTGGTGCCAAAAAGGTTGGGGACTGCTATTATACACTCTCAGAAAAAAATTACTTAATTGCATGCAGTCTTGAAAACTATTTAAAGAGTTTTTCACCATCTAAAAGTGTTTTTGATGATCCTCCTTAGGCAAAACTTCACCTTTGCACTGAAACTTCTTCATAGATAGGCCCCCAGAGACTTTACCTACTAGAGTCTAGTCTTATCCACTTGGCATTTGGAAATGCAGCTAAGAACAAAGTAATAGCTTACTCCTAGAAATCACCCTGGAGCCTCAGGAGAAGCATTCAATCTGCCATAATCTCCCCAGTACACAGCATACCCAATCATTTCACCTTTTGATCTTAACTAGTAACTTCTAACCTCTCCAAGGAAAATTAAACTTAAAGGAAGAAAGGCCCAACTCTGGAATTCTAGGAAGCCATTCAGCACAATTGTTACAGAATGTAATCCATAGCTATGCATTAAGAACTGCCCGTCCTCAAAAGGCTCTGAAAGCACTACTGCCCTCCACAGATAATAACATAATAATTGATGCAATTGTTGCTTTGCCAAATACTCATCCTCAAAGTGTACATAGAAAAATAGGTTTTTAATTTTGAAGAACAAAGAAATGTCAGAATATGCTACCTTATAGGTAAATTTTTAAAAAGATACATGATATTCTTTCTACTTATATAATTTTAGCGTTCCTTTGTATTTATGTCTTACCAGATGTATTAGTCTTCTAATTTGGTGTAACAAACTTTCACAAACTTAGTGGCTTTAAAAAACAAAACAAAATAAACAAACAAACCAAAAAAAAAAAAAAAACCCGCTCATTTATTAGCTCAGTTTTGTAAGCCAGAAGCCTGGGTACAGTGTGGCTGGGTATTCTGCTTAGGGTATCACAAAGCTGAAACCAAAGTGTCCACTGGCTACATTGTCATCTGCAGCTCAGGGTTCTCTTCTAAGTACACTGAGTTTGTCAGAATTTAGTTTCTTCCTGGCTGTAGGCCAGGAGACACTCTCAGCTCCTAGTGGCCACTCTGAGTTCCTAGTGTCTGCTTTCCCTACTTGCAGTGTAGCTCCCTCCATCATCAAAGCCAGAAGTGGAGAATCTTCTCTCTTTGTTCAAATCTCTGAATCACTCTGACTCTGACCTCTAGACCCATGTTTAAAGGGCTCATGTGATAAAATCAGGCTCATCTGAATAATCTGTCTCTGTTTTCTTTTCTTTTTTTTTTTTTTTTTTTTTTTTGAGACAGAGTCGCACTCTGTCACCCAGGCTGGAGTGTGTGATCTCGGTTCACTGCAAGCTCCACCTCCCAGGTTTACACCATTCTCCTGCCTCAGCCTCCCTTGTAGCTGGGACTACAGGCACCTGCCACCACACCTGGCTAATTTTTTTTTTGTATTTTTTAGTAGAAATGGGGTTTCACCGTGTTAGCCAGGATGGTCTAGATCTCCTGACTTCGTGATCCGTCCGCATTTTTTTTTTTTTTTTAAGATGGAGTCTTGCTCTGTAGCCCAGGCTGGAGTGCAGCAGCGTGATCTTGGCTCACTGCAGCCTCTGCCTCCCAGGTTCCAGCGATTCTCCTGCCTCAGCCTCCTGGGTAGCTGGGATTACAGGCGCACGCCACCATGCCCTGCTAATTTTTGTATTTTTAGTAGAGACAGGGTTTCATCATGTTGGCCAGGCTGGTCTCGAACTCCTGACCTCAGGTGATCCACCCGCCTTGGCCTCCCAAAATGCTGGGATCACAGGCGTGAGCCACTGCGCCCAGCCATAATCTCTGTTTCTTAAAGCCAACTGTGACAAACAACACTATCTAATCACAGGAGCAAAATCCATCATATTCCCAGTCTCAGGGATTATACATGTTGTGTACACCAGAAAGCTCAGATGTTAGGGAATATTTTAGAGCCTAACACTTAGATTATTTTTTGAACATATTTTTATGTGTTTTTAAAAATATATTTGTATAAATTTAAGGGGTACAAGTGCAGTTTTGTTAGATGGATCTATTGTTTAGTGTTGAAGTCTGGGCTTTTAATGTAACCATCACCCAAATAGTGTACATTGTACCCATTAAGTAACTTCTCATCCCTTGCCTAAAAATCTACTTAGGAATCAGATTGGAGTCTTTTTAACATAGTATCTGAATGAAATTTTGAAATATGATTAAACCATTGATAGTGTTATTTCAAAAGCAAATTATAAATGCCAGTATTTCATTAAACATGTGTTTCCATTCATTTATTATAAGGAATGCCAGATGGTTAAACCTCATTCAGAAGTAAATAATATATTTTGAATGCTTTTCATTGTATGGAATCTATAACTTTTGTATATGTACTATGCATCAAATCACAATAGTGTGTCTGCAGTATTACCTCACATAAGATAGATATATGAATATTTTTTCTTTTACAAGAATAATTTCCCTCATATAAAAATTACCTTTCAATGAGGACAGAGATTATTCTACAGGTTTTTATAAGAGTAACAGAAACTCAGTCCATGCTAAATGTTCTGCTCTAAGCAAAGGTATTTTCTCTCCACTTGAAAAACTGAACAAAAATAAATGAAATAGAATTCCTCAAAATATACAAAATGATCATTATCACATTAAAAATATTATGTCAATGTCATTACAAGTTTAAGATTCTACATAATTGCAATCTCTGAATACAGGAAGAAAAAATGATTTGTTAAATTGTTGAACAAGTAAAAATTTGTTGCTTTTCCCAATTTAAATCTGAACAAGTGAGCTATATGGATGTTAGGAAGACTTAGGCCTGTTATTACTACTATCCAGATGAAGTTCTGACCATCAGTCTAGCACATATTTAAAACTTCCTTTTATTTTTCCTTAAATAGGATGATTTAAGAAATTTTAATAAAGTAGAAAGGATTTTGAAGGTGAATGTATTCTTTGACTTTAAAAAAAATTGTGATCTACTGAGTGCTGCTTTTGTGCTGGAAATGTGCTTTATCTCATTTAATCTTAACATTCTAAGGCAGTATCTTTAAAATATAAAGTTGTTGGAAAATATATAACTGCTGTACCATTATTCCACATGTTTCTTTTAAGAATAACACCTAATTTTTAAAAGTAATTAAATATATATTGTGTTTGAGTTTCCTCAATTTTTGTATACGATTTTAACAGTTATTTTGTTTGAACCAGAAACAAAATAGCATCCACAAGTTTCAATTGGTTGATATGCTCTTAAATCTGTTTACTCTTTAGCCCAACATTTTTTGTTTTCAAATTTTTGTTAAAGAAAATGAATCCTTTTATTCTGCAGAGTTTTCTACAAGATGTATTTGGCTAATTGTACTCACATAGTGTTATTTAACATGTTCCTTTGTCTTCTGTATTTCCTGAAAGCTGGTAGTTAGATTGAGACAGGCTAGATCAGATTCAGAATTTTTTTTTTTTTACTAGGCCACTTCATAAATGATGATGTGCCTGGCTTCTTTGAACTTACTTGCTTTGAGAAAGCTTTCAGTTTTGATGCAGACACTTGTAGCAGTGGAGGGAGGCTTAGCATGATTGGTTCCACTTTGCCCCACACTCCCTGTGGTAATATCCTTTAGATTAAAAGATGCTACTTATCTCTGCACACAGACCAGCTAATTATAGGAAGAATTTAGTTTATAGCTCAGCTTTAAAGAAAAAAACGATGACAACACTCCCTTTCCTGAAATTAACCTCTGAGGAAATAAGAAAGTATACACACAAGTAACAGTGTTATGTTAAAGATTTATAGGAATAGTGTGACCTGATTTGTGTCATGCAAAGAATGAAGAAGTTTCACAACCTGGACCCTTGCTGGTGTCCTGATGTGTGTGGTCATTAGTGCCTCTTGATCTCAACTCCCTCCTCTTCCTCCTTCCCTTAATTAACATAAGAAAGAGACTGAAGTTCATACTCACTTAAGATATTCTTTAGGATGCTAGTCTGCCATTTACTCAGTTTGCTGGCTTTCCAAATAAAGTCACCTTCCTTGACCCAACACCTTGCCTCACGACTTATTGGCTGTCATGCAGTAAGTGGTACGAGCTTGGACTTGGCTACATACTGACTTTAAAGATTTAATATAATGTATCCTACTTCTCTTTTAAATTGGGAATATGTAAAAAGTACCATTTTGGGTCCTATGAGTCTTCTTTAGGCAACTGAACTCTGTTTACCTGTCACCATTAGTGTAAGGTCTATATAGATAATCTTCCTTTTTTTTTTTTTTGAGACGGAGTCTCGCTCTGTCGCCCAGGCTGGAGTGCAGTGGTGCTATCTGGGCTCACTGCAAGCTCCGCCTCCCGGGTTCACGCCATTCTCCTGCCTCGGCCTCCGGAGTAGCTGGGACTACAGGCACCCACCACCACGCCCAGCTAATTTTATGTATTTTTTTTAGTAGAGGCGAGGTTTCACTGTGTTAGCCAGGATGATCTCAATCTCCTGACCTCATGATCCGCCCGCCTCGGCCTCCCAAAGTGCTGGGATTACAGGTTTGAGCCACCACGCCCGGCACAAAAATCTTCCTTTTATCACCTATTTTGTTACCCTAAACAATAGTTTATAAAAGAAGCAGGAAACATGCTTAAGTCTCTCCCTTTAGTAGTTTCAAAATAATGACTTGGTTCCTTAGCATCCTTCAAAAGTGACCAAAGGATTTTATTTTTGTCAAATGTCATCCTAAGTTTTAAATTTAAGCACCTTTGTGATACTCCGTCCACTCCAATCTCTTTTTTATATGTTGCTTAGCAATTTTCACATGCCTGAAGGGAAAAAGCAATGCACTCCCATTCTCTCTTGGATCTTGGATGTCACATCCTGGCTGCCCTGGTAGTTCTCTGATTTTTTTCAAATAGATGCTTCTTTATTAATATTTTCTATTTGTTCTTAGTAGAAGAGTTGAACTTGTGCAAGCTACACTGTCAGAGCTAGAAGTTGATAATATAAATTTTTTATTTTTAATCTATTTTAATATTTAATTGACACATTATAGTTGTACATATTTATGGGGTACAATTTGATATTTTGATACATATTTGTGTTGTATAACGATCCAATCTGGATAGTTAGTGTATCCATCACCTCATGCATGTATCATTTGTTTGTGATTACAACATTTGAAAGCTTTACTTCTAGTTACTTTGTAATATACAGTACTTTACTGTTGACCATAATCACTTTGCTCTACAATAAACAACATAACTTATTCCACCCATCTGATTGTTACTTTGTACCTATTGGCCAACCTTTCCCCATCCTCCTCACCCTTTTCCCCTCCTCAGGGCTGGTAACCGTTGTTCTATTCTTTGCTTTTATGTTATCAAAATTTTTTAATTTTTAAAACATTTCACATATGAGTGAGAACATGCAGTATGTGTCTTTCTGTGTCTGGCTTATTTTGCTTAACATGATGTCCTCTGGGTTCATTCATGTTGTCTCCAATGACAGGATTTCATTGTTTTTTATAGCTGAATAGTGTTCTATTGTCTATATATCCCGCATTTTCTTTATTCATCCATTGTTGGACAATTAGTTTGCTTCCATATCTTGGCTATTTGTAAGTAGTGTTGCAATAAGCATGGGAGCAGTGATAGATCTTCAATATACTGATTTCATTTCCTTTGAATATGTGCCTGGTAGCGGGATTGCTGGATCATATGGTAGTTTTATTTTTAATATTTTCAGGAATCTCCATACTGTTTTCCATAATAGCTGTATGAACTTAAAATCCCACCAGCAGTGTGTCACTTTTCCCTTTTTAACACTTATCCTTATCAACACTTGTTTTCTTTCATCTTTTTGATAGTAAGCATTCTAACCGGAAAAAGGTGGTATCTCATTGTGGTCTTGATTACTGACATTAAAATTTTTCATATACTTGTGGGCCATTTGTCTTCTTTTGAGAAATCTTTATTAAGGTCCTCTGCCCATTTTATAATTGGGTTATTTGGGGTTTTTTTGCTGTTAAATCCCTTATATATTCTGGATATTAACACGTTTTCAGAAAAGTAGTTTGTAAATATTTTCTGCCATTCTGTAGGTTGTCTCTTTATTCTGTTGTTTCCTTGGATGCGCAGAAATTTTTTTTTTTTTTTTTTTTTTGAGACGGAGTCTTGCTCTGTCACCCAGGCTGGAGTGCAGTGGCGCGATCTCGGTTCACTGCAAGCTCCACCTCCCGGGTTCATGCCATTCTCCTGCCTCAGCCTCTCCAAGTAGCTGGGACTACAGGCGCCCGTCACCACGCCCGGCTAATTTTTTGTATTTTTAGTAGAGACGGGGTTTCACCGTGGTCTCGATCTCCTGACCTCGTGATCCGCCCGCCTCGCCCTCCCAAAGTGCTGGGATTACAAGTGTGAGCCACTGTGCCCGGCTGCAGAAATTTTTTAGTTTGATGTAATCCTGTTTGTCTATTTTTCTTTTACTGCCTGTGCTTTTGGGGTCATATCCAAAAAATAATTGTCCAGACTAATGTCATGGAGCGTTCTTCTATGTTTTCTTCAAGTAGTTTTATAGTTTCAGGGTTTACATTTATGTTGAACCCACTTTGAGTTGATTTTTGTATATGAAGTGGAATAAGGTTCAAATATCATTACTCCACATGTGGATATACAATTTTCCCAGCCCCATTTATTGAAAAGACTCTTTTTGCCAATGTATATTTTTGACACCTTTATTGAAAATCAGTTGGCTATAGGTACATGAATTTATTTTTGGGTCTCTTTCTGTTCCATCGGTCTATATGCCTGTTGTTATGCCAGTACCATGCTGTTTTGGCTCCTATAGCTTTGTAGTATATCTTATAGTCAGGTAATGTAATGCTTCCAGCTTTGTTCTTTTTGCTCAGGATTGTCTCAGCTATTTGGTGTCCTTTGTTTTTCCATATGAATTTTTGGATTTTTTTCTATTTCTGTGAAGGATATCATTGGTATTTTGATAGGGTATGCACCAAATATGTGGATTACTTTGGGTAGTATGGACATTTTAATAATGTTGATTTTTTCAATTTCTGAACATGGGATATCATTCCATTTAGTTGCATCCTCTTCAATTTATTTCATCAAATTTTTCTAATTTTCAGTATAGAAATCTTTCACTTTCTTGCTTAAGTTTATTCCTAGATATCTTATCTGTAGCTATTGTAAATGGAGTTGTTTTATTGATTTCTTTTACACATAGTTTACTATTATCATATAGAAACACTACTGATGCTAATAAAAATAAATAAAACTTTGCTGAAGTGTTGTAAATGAACCCAAAATGTTATTTCTCAAAAAAATTATTGGAGTGAGAGCACAAGAGGTAAATATATGAAAGACAGGAGTTGGTACCCAGATTTAAGAGATTAATATTTACATACTAAGTCTGCCCCTACCCTCCATCCCCTACTTAGAATGCTTCCTAGCATGGCTGTGAATTCTAGTAAGGATATGGCTGAGGACTGAAGGAAGATCTATACCCACAGGGGCTCAAAAAGCTCTGCTTTGTGTATCTCTTTGAAACAGAAGGCATTTTTCCACTAGAGAAATAGAGAGAATAGTGTTAAGGTCCTGAGGAGGTAGTAGCAGGGAACCACCCATCAAGGTGGAGGAAACAGAGACATCTTTAACAGATGGAATGGAATAATGGATTTGGGGAGGAGTACAGGTGTTCATTAGTATTCTAAGATAATGAGAAGTTGGAAAAGACTATAAAAAACAAATTCTATTGAAATCTAGACTAAAATATATATTAAATGATTTAAACAAAAATTCATTTATGTTATCATCCTTAAATAGACTCAAAATTAAGTTCAGCTAATACTTAAAAATATTAAATTGCCATCACACATTAGAACAAAATTGTATAAATCAAGCATTGAGTCCTCCAAACCCCTATAGGCATGAGTTATTTTTCCCCCTGCTGGTATCCACAGCTTGATTGTGGAGCCATTTAGGGAAAATAATTTCAGGGCTTTACTGATTTTTCTCATAAATATTTCTTGATTCTTTGAAATTCAAATAATTACCTTTTGAGGTGCCTATCATTTGTTTTCATCCTTGTCAGTTTTTATTTTTTTCAATTTTTAACTGATCTCATTCTGTCAGCGTTTTAGGCTATGATTCAAGCAATTCTTCACCAACATCTTCCTGGAATTAAGTACTATGTTTTAGGTTCCAGCCATGCAGTTATGACATTGCTTCTTACTGTTGCAAAGTACTCATTGGTATGCAATGGCTAGTTTTTGCCTATCTACTCTTCCAGCTATGGACAACCATATTACCACATTACCTCCAACTTCTATCAATTCCAAGACCCCACAAATAAGAACTCAGTGGAGGTCATCATGCCTGTTCATATTAGAGTAGAATTGCCGCATTTTAGGGAACCAATGTACTTAGATTACTAGGTCATATGGCACCAGTCTGTGCTCTCACCAGTAATGTATGGAACATACTAAATCCCCTATCTCTATCAATACTCATAATTATCCAACTTTCTTATTTTTTTGCAATCATTGCAATTTGGTTTTATAATCAAATTGCACTGTATTCACATGGTCAGATACTGATCTTTGAAGGGATGGACTGGGATAGAGTTGTGAGGAATATTTGAGTCTGGAAAATCAGTTCATTAGTAAATGTAACCAATTTTTTATAGCTACTGTTTCTCAGTTGCCCCATAGCTGCAGGGGCCTAAAAACCGTGATACTCAGATAAGGAGGACACCCTGAAGATAACAGACCAAAAAATAAAATGTCAGAGTTGCAGGCAGTGGGTTTCAGTATATGGGAGAAAGCCCCTTGTGTTTAATCCACTCCACTCCACCCTGCCTCAAAAAACACTAGAAGAAAAACCATTTTACCTGCAGCTCATTAATGTAAGAGATCCTAAAGACATTTATGTCACATGTATAAGCCATCTTGGAGCTTCATTGGACAATTTCAGGAGAGGATTTCCGGGAAAATATTGCACATCCAGCTAATAAAATATATATGGCCTCAGCAGGGCCAAATTTAGGACATTACTATAGATAATTCATTTGTCCTTGTAGGAGGATCAATCTAACCTATAAATTGATGGTGTTTTGATCACTAATTATGTCCCAGGTGCTTTGCTAGGTGTGTTCATATAGAGAATCTCTTTGGAGCCTTACAATAGACCTTTAAGTCAAATTTTCTTAACCTTGGAGGTAGCTGACATTTTAGGCCAGATAATTCTTTGTTTAGGGTTGAGGGAGCTGTCCTGTGCACTGTAGGATATTTAGTAATGATCCTGTTTTCTACCCATTAAATGCCAGTAGCACTTCCCCAAGTTGTGACAACCAAGTGTCTCCAGACATTCTTAACTGTCCCGTAGACGAGGGAATTGCTCCCAATTAAGAATAACTGCTTTAAGGTAAGGATCATCATCCCTACTCACAAAGTGAGGACACTGAAGTTCACAAAGCTTGAGTAACTTGGTTATATAGAAAGGAAATGTAGAAGATGAGATTTGAACCTAAGCCACCCTTGCTTAAAGACCCTTGATATTTTCCTTATTGTATATTGCCACCACCAGCAATTATATTATCATATATTTAATATCATATCATATCAAATATATTATAGTTCAGTAGTTTTCAACCATTTTTTCAGTAGTTTTCAACCATTTTTTCAAATCCTGTACACAAGAAAGATATAAAACAACAATAAAATCTCCACAACAGGCAATTGGAACGTTCCCTTCACACTCCCATCCAATCCCCTGGGTAATTACCACAGTGTGAATGAGTTTTCAATGATTATACATACTAGTTCACTTAATATTCACTGTATGATATAGTTTGGATATTTGGCCCTTCCAAATCTCACGTTGAAATTTGACCCCCAATGTTGGAGGTGGGGCTTGGTATCATGGGGGCAGATCCCTCATGAATGACTTGGTGCCATTTTTGCAAGATTGAGTTTTTGCTCTTAGTTCCCATGAGATCTGACTGTTAAAAAGAGTCTGGCACCTTCCTCCTCTATCTCTCTTCCTCCCTTCCTCTCTCATCATGTGATGCCTGCTCTCCCCCTTCTGCCTGAAAGCAGCCTGAAGCCCTCCTCACAAGCAGATGCTCGTGCCATGCTTCTTGTCCAGCCTGCAGAATCGTAAACCAAATAAACCTCTTTTTTAAATAAATTACCCAACCTCGGATATTCCTTTATAACAACACAAATGTACTAAGACACCATATTTTAAGATAGTGAAGTCAATTGTTATTTTCTTCCTTTTATAAAGAGAAAAAGGGGATCTAATTATACTTGAGATTTTGACAGAGACACATTAACAAGCCAGGTCTTCAGAATCTTGAAACCTTATTCTCCCAACTACTACTGGATAGGTAGTTGAAACTAACCATCGTATTTAAGAATATACAAGAAAAACAAGATTTTTACTTTTCAAAGAATTATGTTAACTTTATTTTACCATAACCCTAAAATACTTAACCTCATACACATGCCAAAAGTTAATACTATCTGGGCAGGCTACCAAAATATTATTCTAAAAGAAAAACAAACAAGAGCAACGTAAAGCAAATTGTTATAATGTAGGCCTGTTTCTTAATATTTAGTATGTCTGCCCTAATTTCTTTTTAGTCCTAGGGCACAATTACCACTGTTTCTTTCCAGAACAACATTATTTATAGGCTGAACTCCCATCAAGAGGGTCTCCTTTCTCTGTCAGTGAAGGCTTAATGAAATAGCCTTTCACCTTTTGTGACAGGCCTTTAAATTCTGTATGTACAAATGGAAATGCTGTAGGTCATTTTCTTCTAATTGCGTCTTGACAAGGATTGACAAGCCACCACACATTTTAACTTGATTGGCAGATTTTTTTTCAGAAGTAGTCCAAGCCTGAACCAGCAATTTCAGAATAAGATTTAGATGTCTTGTCAGAGCTTGGTGGCAAAAATTAGCTTTATTCTGAGTTCCCAAAGAATCATTTTTAAAAGAAAGAGAAGCACATTGCAATTATGTAACAGCAGTGATGATGTTTTTATTTGACTATATCCTATGAAATAACTTTTGGTAAGTTGCTTTGTAGTTGTCATTTAGTGTCTCCTACATAATCCTAAAGTAAGAAGCACGTGCAGGAAAAATACTTTTCAGATGAGATTCTTTTATAATTATGTTTTTAAAATATTAAGATTACCCAGAAATGGTGGCTCATGCCTGTAATCCCATCACTTTGGGAGGCCAAGGTGGGAGGATTGTCTGAGGCCAGGAGTTCAAGACCAGCCCTGGCAACATAATGAGATCCTGTCTCTACAAATAATAAAAAAAAATTAGCTGAGTGTGGTGGCACGTGCCTTTGGTCCCAGCTACTTGGGAGGCTGAGGCAAGAGAATCACTTGAACCCAGGTGGTCAAAGCTTCAGTGAGCTGTGATCACACCACTGCACTTCAGCAGGGACAACAGAGTGAAATCCTGTCCAAAAAGGGAAATAAAATAAAATATTAATATTAAAATTATTAATATTAGAAAAATTTTTAAATATTTATATATATTGAATTGTTGTGATATGCTATAGAAAATGCCTAAATGTAATAAGTAAATACATAATGCTTTTTCTGACAGAAATGCTTCTGTTTTTTTCGTCTTAGTGCTATTTCTCAGCATTTCACCTGACATAGAAATTACCAAGAGTGTTCCTGCTAATTGAACTTACTGTAATCTCTACTTTCACTTTAGATTAGATCTTCTAAGGCATATTCTGAAAGTAATATAATTAAATATTTGTGTATTTTTTGAAAAGAAGGTCAAAATCCTTGGACTCTCATATCAGTTGTTAGATCAAAGGTTTTAAGATAAGATAAAGAACAGATGGAAATAGTCATATCTTTAAATAAGCAGTACTCAAACTCTCCCATTTCAGGGGACTCATTTAAACTCTTAAAAATTCTGAAGGATCTCAAAAGGCTTCTGGTTAAGTAGATTGGGCTATCAATATTTACTACATTAGATATGAAAACTGAAAAGAATGTAAAATGTATATTTGTTACTAAACCCATTACATGTTGATGTAACTAACATACTAATAATAATGTAATAATTTTATTTAAAAAATAAATTTTCCATAATAAAAACTAGTTAGAAGTGTGATATCACTTTCATACTTTTGCAAATCTTTTAAATATCTAGCTTAGTAGAAGGCAGTTGATTGCTCATATGTATATCTGTGTCTGCTGCAATGTCATATGTCATAGAATCTCTGGAAAACTCAACTGTAACATTTGTGAGAGAATAAGAATGAAAATAGACAAATCATAATTACGATGAAAATAGTTTTGCCTGCAGACTCCCTGGGAAGGTTTCAAGCATGTCCTGTATGACGATAAAAAATATCTTATTTTTAGGATTGATGCTTTAGACTGACATTTATGATCCATAGAAGGTCAATATGTTTAATTCTTTTCATTTGAAACTACTAAACTATTCCTTTCGAGAGTAACATCCAAATGATAGATTTGGTTTTGGTTTAAGATCAAATTTCATTACTTTCTTATTCAATAGTTTTATTTCACCTTCTTTAGAAAGGTTTGTCGTATATTTTGGCCCAACACTGCCACCGCCAAGAGTATTGGGATGTTATATGTAGGGTATCAAATTTTTTTTGATAAAGAACTAAAGGCTGCTGAACCACAAAATAAATCCAATTCCATAAAAGATCAAAAAAGAAAAGCCACCAGCATTTATGTTGTGTTTTAAAGAAATAGTCTCTTCATCTATTCATCTGTTAAGAACAGTAGCATGCTGAAAGATGACCCTGAGGGCCAGGTGGAATGAAGCTAAAAATCATGGACTGCCATTTGTGTATTGATGGAAGGATCCCATTAATTTGTTAAAGTTGTATATAGGTGGCAGCCATGCAATTGGTAATTTCTTTCATAGAATATTTTTTGTCATACGTTCTTATTCCAACATTCCTGGAAATATCTGAAATCATGACAGTTACACTTACTACAGATTCTTGGAATCTAAGTTAATATAACAGTAATTTTAATTATTGGTCTATAAAGTTTGCACATATTTTCACCCCTAAATAGCAAGAACCCTGACCTTGTGCTTACCTTTCCTATATTATGGCAGCCATATTTATGGCTTGGCTTTGCATTTGTACATCTTCTTGCAAGTTTACAGCTAAAGTTTATGTCAGAATCACCTAAAGATCATCTTTAAAATGCAGCTGCTTGAATTCTTTCCTTAACTATTGAGTTAGAGTTTTTTTTTTTTTCAAAATGTTAAAATAACACAAAGAATGTAATTGGATTGTTTGCAACTCAATGGATAAATGCTTGAGAGGACGGATACCCCATTCTTCACAGTGTGCTTATTTTATTTGCATACCTGTAGGTCGAAACATCTCAAATACTTCATAAATATATTCACCTACAATGTACCCACAAAAGTTAAAAATAAAAAAAAATTAAAATCCTCAAAGCTCTGAGTAAGACAAGGTTCTCTCCTCATTTATTTTATACCCACTTTTCTGTAACCCATAAGATATTTTAGGCATTATAGGCCTTCTCAGTTGTGTGCTGACACTCCTTATTGTCTCTGAACCCCACTGCTCAGGAACTCCCAAACACTCATCACTATCTCTAGGGGAAAGGACTTTAAACATACTTCTTACCAGATAGGATATCACTTCCTGTTTCTTCAGGAAGTTCTTTTATTCTAACCAACCCCATTCTCTGCCTTATGGAAATACCTCCATTTCCAGGGTATATGTGCTGTTTACCATATTCTGGTATCACATGGATCATCTTTAAGGAATCTAAAAAACATATTTTCTATGCACTCGAAAGGGAAGGGAGATATATTTTAATGCAGCTAATGTGAGAATCCTCTCTAGGGGAACCCAACCTGTAATCAAAGGATGCTCCTGTTTATCAAAACTTGTAATTGGATGTGATGTGGAGGGGTGAGTTGGAATGCAGTTCTGTGAATGGAATATTAAGGCTGCTCTCAGTATTGTTCTGGGAAACAAATAAAATTCAGTAAATATTGTATTGGGCATTAAAAATTTTATTGGACAGATTTGTTTGTTTTAATTTGGGAGATGGAAATTAACAAATGCTAGGTATTATCCATTAGTGGCTGAGGTCAAACACATAAGCTGTCTGTGTGTTTAGGATCTGGACAGTGAGGTGATAGGAAAGACCTGAGATATTTAGCTTTACAAAAACATAGCTATAAGAACATGGTTCAAAATCCTTGAGACTATTCCGTGATGATTACTGTATACATATTAAGTTGGATTCTATGGTTCTGAATGCCTCCCCCTAGTAAGTACAAAACGTAGTATGACCTCTTGGCTTAGGTGCAGCTGGAATCAGCTGCCAGATATAAAAGGGAAACTTACAAGGCCACCACTGGTGTTTTTCCATGCAATGTGGCAATGTAGACATTGGAGTGTGTGTGAAAAACACGTCTGTCATTAGAAAAGAGAATATTCCTTTTGATCTTCTTCCTTCATTTTTTTGTATTTTTTTTTGCTTGTTTATTTGAACTAGTGGGTAGATAATAATTATCACATTATTTCTTATCCTTGTAACCCTGCATTTTCAGTATTATCATTCATATTTTACAAATAAAACTGAGACCCACAAATGCTTAATTTTACTTTGCTAATAAGAGATGGTCTTGGTATTAAAACACTACCATGCACCCCTTCCTATCTCAACGTCAATAGAACCCTGGCCTCTGTTATCCATTTATATGAATTAGATATCTGAAAAACATTTCACCATATAAATTAGATAAGACCAATTTACTGATCACCTGAGCTTTGTAGTAGCAAGTGAGAACATTTGGTTTTTAGCACTTGCACCAAATTTACCTTGATTCATAAAGGTACCTTTAAAATTGTTTGAATATTAAGTTGCATTTAGCAAAAATAAGAATGCAAAAAAACGGCAATTGATCATTTGATTTCACTCGGGTATTCTGTGATATTTTAAATGTTTTTATAATTTTAGTGTAGCTATGCTTCATGGGGAATTTGTTTTAGTTTCCTTTTTTAGTATAAGTTAATGTTAATTTTACATACACAGACATACTATTGTTCTAGAAAAAAAATCTTGTAAGAATAATTACCTTGCCCTATTGACAAACTGTTTAGCCTAAATAACAGTGCCATCTGCTGAAAACAACTAGTGAGTAACAGAAAAGTTTTCAAAGAGCTCAGCACAGTTTGGTTGGACAGCAGCTGCTGATGATTGAAAAAAAAAAAAGCAGAGGAGGTGAAGTTAAACAAAGGCTAAACCTAGAGAGAAGGAAAACTTCAGGGTACAGGAAAATGAGAACATTCATGAGGAACTTTACAAGACAAAAGGCCTTGGTATATTATAAAACAGAGCCTCACTTCAGGCACCTTGAAAATTTTAAAGTACTCTGAAATAAGAATTATCATGCAAATGAGACATTCTGGTTAATCAAAGGAGATTTGAGGAACTAGTATGATTTAATTACAGATAAATAGGTTAATGAGAATAGGTTGTTATAATTCTTAAGCCTCCTCAAAAATGTTCTGATGAAGGACTGGGTATATGTGGTATTGTTAAGACACCAACATTAAGAAAAACATTATTTCTCAACAATGGTTGAGTTCTACTGATGTGTCTGCACTTTGTTAAATGCATATCAGACAGGAAAATCTATCTTCAAAGGAATGTCTCTAAAATAAGCTTCTTGTGTTGTTCCTTCCCACGATATTTTAAATTTCTAGTTGTTTCTTTTCTTCATTGTTTTAATGTATTTTCCTACAAAAGTTTTAGGTTTTCTTATGTGGCATTATGTAACCTAAATGTACCAACATGGCACATGTATACATATGTAACAAACCTGCATGATGTGCACACGTACCCTAGAACTTAAAGTATAATAATAAAAAAAGAAAAACTGAAAATGTAGAGAAGTTTTTCTGATTTCTACATTCTTCTCGCCTATATTTTAATTTTTTATTTTTCTCAATTTATTTGCTTTGTCTGTTGTATACAGCATACTACTGAATTTAACAGTTGGCCAATGTGAAAACACATATATATTTAATAGATGAATTCAGTTCATTTACACTTATTGATCTCTCTCTCTCTCTCTGCAATATCTTTTGGAATTTAGGAAGCTTTGGATCTTCGTAATAATTATTACCTTTATATTAATACCTTTCCATAGTCTCCTTAGTCCCTTCTTTACTTTGTGTTTATTTACTGGTTCCCAACTATGTTAATTAGTTTTAGCTGCTTCCTCATCTCCTCCATTTCTCTTAGTATCTGATATCAAATAAATTAATTTTTCTTTTGTTTAACGCATAAACAACCTGCAAGTTTATTCTGTTTTTCATGTACTCTCCCCATTTTCTTTCCATTTTTCATACTTGAGCTCATCTGTATTTTCAGAACATATAGTCATTAAATATTTTATTGACATCCTTATAAGTATCCTATGATTTTAAGTGTACATAATACTTGATTCTCACTACCACTCTTTAAGTCAATATCTCTCTAGTCACTTGGGGTATATAAAGTTTATTATCTGGTATGCTACTAGGTAAAGTTCCATGGTAAAAAACATTTGCTGAGTAACTGCATATTCAAAAGATTGCCTCTGGACTTAACATTTAAATAATTATTGGTTGAATGTAGAATTTTTAGCTCACCTTTTCTTTATCAAAGTATAATATTAGGCATTTCCATTGCTTTCTTGTATGATGTATTACTGTTGGAAAAACCTGATAACAGTCTATCTTTCCTTTGCATTTTCGGGTCATGTAGCTGAATTTTTGTCTGAAATTCCTTTTTAAATGTTTTTCTTATAGTCCAATAGTTTTACTAAAGTATGTCTCAGTGTTGATAGGTTTGGTTGTTTTTTTTTTTCCAAGTATGTGGTGTGTACTAGAGTTTTGGTGTTTTTAAAAAAATTTCAGAAAATACTTCTTGCATAATGGATTAAAATTTTTTGTTTTCTTTAATTGCTTTACTTGGGGAGTAAGGGGGCATACACATGTGTTGGCTCACCATCACATATCCTCCATTTCTGCCATGTTTCTCTCAGTCCTTCTTTGTCCTTCTTTCATTTCCTTGTGATAAAAAGTCCCTTATTTTTACTTACTATTTTTCATAAGGCAACATTCTTTGTGTTCATTTGCTCTTCATTCTAGTTTAGTTTGTATATATAAAATATTTTTCCTTTATGATTCTTTCTGGAGTCTTACTGCTTCTTTTGTCAAATATTCCTTTTCTCCAGTCTCCTCAATACTGAGTTATTCTGATTCTAATTCATGTTGTTCTTTCACAGCTATTATCATTATCTTAATTACTTTTAGAGTGAAACATAAGTTAATTTTTAAAAATCTAGTTTGTGGCCATGCATTTTCTTTTTTCTTTTCCTTTTTTTTTTTGTGACAGAGTTTCGCTCTTGTCGCCCAGGCTGGAGTGCAGTGGTACGATCTTGGCTCACTGCAACCTCTGCCTCCTAGGTTCAAGCAATTCTCCTGCCTCAGCCTCCTGAGTGGCTGGGATTACAGGCACCCACCACCATACCCAGCTAATTTTTGTATTTTTAGTAGAGATGGGGTTTCGCCATGTTGGCCAGGCTAGTCTCAAACTCCTGCCCTCAAGTGGTCCATCCGCCTCGGCCTCTCAGAGTGCTGGAATTACAGGCATGAGCCACCATGCCTGGCCTGTGGCCATGCATTTTCGTTGTGCTTTAAGTGTCCATAGTGGATTCATTATTCTGATCCTCGTTATCTTTTTTCTGTTAAGTAATTTTTTATTGGGTTTTCATGAGGGTCCATTTTGTTTTATTTTGTTTTTCATTTTAGAATAAAGTCTATTTTCTTGTACGTTCAAGAGAGTAAACTGGCCAGAATAGCTCTTCTAACTTCATCAATCTAGAGTTAGCTGGTCGTTTTTCTTCTTTAACTATTATTTTAATTTCAGGGGTACAGGCGCAGGTTTGTTACATAAGTAAACTTGTGTCACAGGGTTTTGTTGAACAGATTACTTCATCGCCCAGGTATTAATCCTAGTACCTGTTAGTTATCTTTCCTCATCCTCTTCCTCCTCCCGCCCTCCACCCTCCAATAGACCCCAGTATCTGTTGTTCCCCTCTATGTGTCCGTGTGTTCTCATCATTTAGCTCCCACTTATAAATGTGACCATGTGGTATTTGGTTTTCTCTTCCTGCATTAGTTTGCTAAAGCTCCATTAGTTTGCTAAACCTCCAGCTCCATCCATATCCCTGCAAAGAAGATGATCTTATTTTTTATGGTTGCATTAGTATTCTATGGTGTATATCTACCACATTTTCTTTATCCAGTCTCCCACTGATGGGCATTTAGTTTGATTCCATGTCTTTGCTCTTGAAAATACTGCTGCAATGGGCATACACATGCATGTGACTTTAAAATAGAATGATTTATATTCCCCTGGGTATATACCCAGTAATGGAATTGCTGGGTTGAATGGTAGTTCTGTCTTAAGGTCTTTGAAGAATAGCCACACTGTCTTTCATAATGGCTGAATTTACACTCCAACCAACAGTGTGTAAATGTTCCTTTTTCCCCAAAACCTCACCAGAGTCTGTTATTGTTATTATTATTTACTTTTTAATAATAGCTATTTTGACTGGTATGAGATAGCATCTCATTGTGGTTTTGATTTGCATTTGTCTAATGATGAGATGATGTTGAGCTTTTTTCTATGATTGTTGGCTGCATGTATGTCTTCTTTTGAAAAGTGTCTGTTCATGTCCTTTGCTCACTTTTTGATGGGGTTTTTTTTTCTTGTAAATTTGTTTAAGTTCCTTATAGATGCTGGATATTAGACCTTGGTTGGATGCATAGTTTTCAAAAACTTTCTCCCATTCTGTAGGTTGTCTGTTCACTCTGTTGATAGTCTGTTTTGCTGTGCAGAAGCTCTTTAGTTTTGTTAGATCGCATTTGTCAATTTTTGATTTTGTTGCAATTGCTTTTGGCAACTTTGTCACAAAATCCTTGTCCATTCCTATGTCCAGAATGGTATTACCTAGGTTATCTTCCAGGGTTTTCAAACTTTTGGCTTTTACATTTAAGTCTTTAACCCATCTTGAGTTAATTTTTGTATATGGTGTAAGGAAGGGGTCCACTTTCAATCTTCTGCGTATGGGTAGCCAGTTTTTCCAGCACCATTTATTAAACAGGGAATTCTTTTCCCATTGATTGTTTTTGTCAGGTTTTTGAAAGATTCGATAGTTGCAGGTGTGCAGTCTCATTTCTGTGTTATCTACTCTGTTTCATTGGTCTATGTGTCTGTTCTTGTACCAGTGACTTTGTTCTTCCATTGTTTTCATGAATTAAATATAAATCCTGGTTCATATACTCTGAGATCTGCTTCCTCTGTTCCACTCTTTAAATCTTAAATTTTATTTGAACTTTCTATTTTCTTTGCCTGTATTGCTCCTGTGTGCCTCAATTTGGATTATGCAAACAGCAACTTCTCTTCAGTTATGAAGTTTGTTCTGGGAGAAAGTTTATTTATTCATCTAAGCAGTTGACAGTGTCCACAATACTGCAACACCTTTATTTCTTACCTCAGTTCTTTTGCACTTAGTCATACAATCATGGATGTGGAAATATAAATAAATACATAACACATATGATCTTGATCCCTTTCATTATACCCAGCCTTTTATTACTATACCAATAAAGTAAAAATGTTTTAAAGACATTAATAGCCTGTTTAAGACACTGCATACTGAATTTAGGGAGTGTTATTTAATATTTGAAATTTATAATTTTAAAAGGTCTTACAAATATTCTCATTAAAAAGCTAAATGGCTCTTGTCTCAGTCATATTTATTAAGGATTCCAAATTTTGATAATTTAGGTAACTATATTGAAGAGTCAAAATCAAGTGTGACAAAATTCAATTATCTTATGCACATATTGATATTATCTCCTAAGGAATCCTTCTGAAAAAGTTACAACCAGAAACAGGAAGTCTGAAAATTGCTATTTAAAGGTAAAAATAAATAACTAGGTAATTTTCTGGATTGAGGATATGTATGCCATGGGTAGAGGGTCCAGAGGAAAGAAAGGTGGCAAGAGAGTAGTCTTTCATGACTTTATAGTTATATTTGAACTGAAACTTACCCTGCCCAAATATTTTTTAGAAGAAAATAGGTGGAATGTCTTAATAGTCCATAAAATAATTCTTCTTGGTAAAATAACACTTTGGTTTCAAAGAATAAGTGTTATTTGTATTGTTTTATTATTTATTTCCTTTTTGGTATACTTTAATAACATGCATTATTCACAGATATTTCGGAATGTTTCAGGAAATTAGTGGCTTAATTTCCAAAATGTTTCTGCAATGATTCTGGTAAGGAAAGGGCCTTATTACTCTTTTTAAATCATAAAGATTCAAGCTATCTCTCTTCTCCTAGGTGTAAAAGAGTAGGTATGCTTAAGGGGCTACAAAGGGGACTATAAGATATTTTAGAGTATCTAGCAGAGGTGAAAAGCCTAGTTGTAGTATCATTAATTGGTAAGTTCAAGGTATGCATTTTTGGTATATCTTTTAAACAAAAATTACTTAAAAATAATTCCATACTTCACAGTATATACTCCATAAGCAAGTCCACAAAGCAGCCATATTTAGATATAGGCAAATAAATATACACTTTTTTTCTGAATGTGATGTTAAAAAAATACAGATATTTTCTACTTATTACAATGATACATCCTTACAAAGTATAAATTAAATAAAAAGAATACAAATCTAAATATTTCTCCATCGAGATAGCTTATCCTGTGAACAAATGATTTAAACATTAAAAAAAGTACTCTTACAAATGTTAATTGTAGCATAGTTAGTGAATATTGCATATTTGCTCCCTTTAAACCTAGGCCTACTAAGTGCTATGTTGTGATATAATGTGAATATTCAAGTACTTTAAGTAGATCAGTTAGTCTTCATGAGTTAAAATATGTATTTAGAACATTTTATGGATTTAAAAAATAAGAACTATAGGTAATTTATAAGCAAAACCACATTTGTTACCATGACTCCTTATGTTCCACCTGGAGTATTCCCTCACAGGGCTCCTTTGAAAGAATAAATACCAATCAAATCCTTTATTGTTCTCCTACATATGTCCCTAAATGAGAAGTATGGAAAGTTACATGAAATACTCAGAAGACCAGGCTAACGTGACAGCCCTGAGGAAAAGAACAGTAAAATAAAGTTCAGCCTATCAACAAAATTAGAGCGCTGCATATATTCAGTCTTTAATCTCTCCAGAGCTAATTCTACAATTAAGGTAACTAATAGCGGCCAACAATTTGAACTTGGAAGAATGAAGAAATCACATTGAGAAAAAATATACCTTCACTTGTCCAAACTACACTTAACTCTTTTGTTCTTTTAGACAAGTTCAGATGGGAACCA
Organism: Symphalangus syndactylus; assembly: GCF_028878055.3. NCBI lineage: Eukaryota > Metazoa > Chordata > Mammalia > Primates > Hylobatidae > Symphalangus > Symphalangus syndactylus. Next base: position 40,793,055 of record NC_072447.2, on the reverse strand, counting down.
AAGTCGTGTAAGAAACATATCCTAAGAGCTAAATCAAGCTGCCTTACCCTCAGAAAAACAAAATCCAGTGGGTGGTTAATTAGATACTTCTAGAAGACAAAATAGCCACTGAGGAGCAAATTTTAAAGAATTAAATTAGAATCCCAGCACTTTGGGAGGCCAAGGCAGGTGGGTCATTTGAGGTCAGGAGTTTGAGACTACCCTGGCCAACATGGTAAAACCCCACCTCTACTAAAAATAAAAAAATCAAAAATTAGCTGGGTGTGGTGGTGCATGCCTGTAATCCCAGCTACTTGGGAGGCTGAGGCAGGAGAATTGCTTGAACCCAGGAGGCGGAGGTTCCAGTGAGCCGAGATTGAGCCACTGCACTCCAGCCTGGGAGACAGAGCGAGACTCCATCAAAAAAAAAAAAAAATTAAATTAGAAGTTCATGCAAGCCAAATTAGTTAGATAATGATTATTAGCAAAAGTTTAAACATTCTCAGGCAAGTCTAGCATGGCTTATCCCAATTTGGACAATGCATATAACCCAGGTGTGCTGTAATTAGAATACAAAAATCCATATTATGCAATTTCATTTTAAATATATTTATTCGTTTATTTAATCCCTTCATTCTACAAATATCTGTTGAGTGTTGACCACATTCCTGGCACTTTGTATACTTGCCGCTAAAATCACAAAGGAAACAACATGGTCTAACCATGAGCATCAAACCAGCTTATCTAACTGTAATAACACTGAGGCCTACTGGTGAGTGTCAGCCCAATGCCTGGATGTCAGAAGCTGCTTTTTTCTTTCTGAAATGTTTGATATATTAACAAGGCCAGTGGTTGGATTTCAGTAAGTAAAGAGAGAGTAGCAGAATATAATGTCAGGGAGTCTCAGAGGACCAAATTATGTAGAACCTTGTAAGGTGAGAGGTTTGTTTGTTTTTGACAGGGTCTCACTCTGTTGGCCAGGCTGGAGTTCAGTGTGTGATCTCGGCTCACTGCAGCCTTGATCTCTTGGGCTCAAGTGATCCTCCCACCTCAGTGTCCTGGGTAACAGACTACAGGCACGCACCACTACACCTGGCTAATTTTCTGTATTTTTTTGTAGAGACAGGGTTTCACCATGTTGGCCAGGCTGGTGCTGAACTCCTGGGCTCAAGTAATCTACCTTCCTCAGTCTCCCAAAAAGCTGGGATTACCAATATGAGTCACCGTGCTCAGTTGAGTTTTGCTTTTTTTCTGAAAGAAACAATGGAACTTTAGGAAGAAAAGGCTTGTCAAGTAGGGGAATATTGGGAACTCAGTTTTCAACATGTTAAGTTTGAAATGCCCATTAGACATTCAAAATCCAGATGTCAAATGAGTAGTTAAATAAATGAGCCTGACATTCAGGGAATATTTGAGTTATCAGCCTGAGTCTGCTTGAGAGCACCTAGAACAGAGACAGAAGCAGTCCAACGACTGAACACTAAAATACAGGATAGGAAGATAAAAAAGAATTGGCAAATGCAACTAAGAGTAGGCAGAAGAGAGAAGGAAAACCCAGAGTGAGTAGTGTCCTTGAAGTGAAGAAAGCATTTGACAAAGGAGGGTGTCAACAATGGTGTCAAATGCTACTGAAAAGTCTGGTAATTTAAAAATTGAGAATTGACCAATCAATTTGGCAAAACTGAGGTCAATTGTGATCTTGTCAAAAACAGGTTTTGCTGCAGCAACCAAAAAGCCTGTTTGGCATGAAACAAAAAAATAATTAGAGGAAAGGAAGCATAAGCAATGAGCATAGGCAATTTTGTAGAATTGTGTCATAAAGGAAAGTAAAAAAAGTGTTATTATGTTACAATAGCACTACTTAGGTGATGTAGCATATTCGGATGTGATTAGAATAATCTTATAGAGTGAGACAAAGGAATAATATGCAGTCAAGGAACTGCAGAAAAAATGACCCTGAGTAAATAAGAGACAGTTTTATGCACTAGGGAAAGTATTAGCTGTAACCAGACCACAGCTAATTCATCCATAGTAACAAGAGAGAAAGACAAGTACGTGTGCATTTATATGGATACAGAAATCACCAGGAATTATGAAAGAAGTAGCATTGAAGACAGACAGACAGACGGACAGAGAGAGAGAGAGACTAAATTTGTTAAATAATGAGGAAGAGGAACCTAGGGGGTACATGGATGCTTACAGCAAGGAGAAATAGCAGGTGATACATCCAGTGGTATTTACCACTAATAATTAAGTTTCCAAGGAGAGAAAGTAACAGTATAATTGCCCAGAGGTGGCAATGAGAAACAAGGAAGACATTGATGCTACTTCCAGGCCTAGTGGTCTAAGAGAGCAAACATTTGAGAAACTATGTGAGGAGCAGTGTTTTCAGTGGAATGTATACTTTCAGTTAGAACAAGAACATTCAGGTAAGGTGGGATTTTCCAGGAGACAGGGTAAAACGGTGTTGGGAGATGGAGATGGGTGATAATGGCATAATATTAGAGAATCCCCAAAACATATGAATGGGTAGCCTGGTGATGAAAAATTAACCAGGAGTCTCAGAATTCTTGTAGTTACTGACATAAGAGATTTTGAAAATGCTTAGATTAGTCTTGGAGGCCTCCCTGGTAATTTTGGTGAAGGCTTGAGTGTTTTCTGGGAAGGTGGTAGATTTCAGGAACAAGAAGACTCCAGCTTAAGGTGGTGTGAAAATCAGGGAAAGGCAGGAAATCAGGAATAAGCCAAAATCTGAGAATTTACCTCCACATTCACTTTGTTTCTGAGGTAGTCGGTATTACTGGAGTGGGGTTGTTTTCATTACTTTTAGCTGTGCATGTCTCTACACAGCTCTGAAAGCTCAGTCTCGGTTTCCTCCTTTGTGTGTGTGAAAAAATAATAGTGTTGGGTTATTATTGGCATTAAATGATCTTTTTTCAGACACAGTACTTAGTACATAATCTGGCACATAGTTCATTAAGTAATAGCTTTTAGCTATTATTGGAATTACTGAAAATGACTTTAATAACTTCATTTTTAGTGAGTTTTCTTGGTTATTAAAATGTATAGGTATACCTAAAATGGCATGTTGTGGAAAGTATTGAAAAAAAATATATATATATATATGGACTTATTGACTTATATTCCTGTCAGATTACTTTTCTTAAGCTGTTCAAAAAACATCTCTTTGAAGTAACCGTAATTGAGCTTGTAACTGTAATAGGGCTTATAATTTTAATTGTAATCCAAATGCCACTGTAGTTAACTCAGTGAATCACAAGATAAACATAACAAGCTCTGTAATGTCTATAAACCATTTCTGGCGATAGCATACCCTTTAGACCCCAGTATTTGGTTACTGAATGTTCTTCTTTGGCATGTTTGATTATATTGACTCTATGGATTTGCATTGATCTATAGGGAATTATAGACATAATATTTTTCATTTTACTAATTCTTATCCAATAAACAAAACTTCTCAAGGGTGAAGAACTAAAACTAGCCTTTAGTTTAGAAACCTCTTGAAGTATGCGGTGATATGCTCTAAACAACATATACTTCAGAAATCTCTTTCTCTCTTTCTCTTTTAGTCTGTTCATTCATTTGGTACTAAGCATTTAAGCAATGACAAATATTTACCTAAGCTGAGTATGAACAGGATGATTAGATTGCCCCTGATTTCTTGAAATAATAACCTTTATAAATGCCTGATAAACTTTTTAAATCTTTTTGTTTTTCTTTCCAGAACAATTAATCATATTTGTCATACTTCTAGCCATGGTAGCCTAGTTTTGAAATCCTTAGAAGTTATGAATTTAGGATCCAAAAAGATCTCGGCATTTTTAAAAAAAGAAAATTAGATTACCGAACAAATGATTTTAATAAACATTTGAAACTTGAACATAAGACAAACTATATACTCATGGTTAATAATTATCACTATTAACATGAAAATGTAACATGATTACTTATCATTATAATTTGCACAGTATTTAGGATTATACTAAGCCCTTTCACCTATACTACATGGATTCCCATAGTCATCCACTGAGGCATATGTTTTTATTGTTCTTGTATTACAGCTGACAAAACTAATGCTCAAAAAATTCAAGTGAAATGCTTAAAGTTTCACAGAGAACTGAAAATTGAGTCTAGAGTTTGATTTACAGACTCTATAAATGCCATATCTTTGCCACAGGTGATAATTTTAAAAATTCTACTTCTTTCTCATTCAATGACACTATATTTAGCTCTAATTGTTTTTCTTCTATTCTTTTCTTTCTTTTTTCTTTTCTTTTTTTTTTTTTTTTTTTTGAGATGGAGTTTTGCTCTTGTTGCCCAGGCTGGAGTGCAATGGCGTGATCTCAGCTCACTGCAATGTCTGCCTCCCGAGTTTGAGTGATTCTCCTGCCTCAGCCTCCCGCATAGCTGGGATTACAGGCACAGACCACCATGCCCGGCTAATTTTGTATTTTTAGTAGAGATGAGGTTTCACCATGTTGGCCAGGTTGATCTTGAACTCCTGACATCAGGTGATCCGCCCACCTCAGCCTCCCAAAATGTTGGAATTATAGGCGTGAGCCACCACGCCTGGCTTCTAATTGTTTTTCTATGTCCCTAACATTATTTCCAAGAAAGAACAAATTCTTCCTTTGCTGCATTTGCATTTTTAAAAATTCACATTTACATTGTGACCACTTTGAGTCTTTATCATTACACAAAAACCAGTCCTGTCTTCCTCTAGTCTTACCTTCATGGTCTACCCGATTGTTATTTATAAAATATGGTATCATATAGCTCCATTTTTAAATACTCAATAAATTGTTCTTAAAATAATATTCAAACCTGGACTGGAAATCTACTCACCTGCAATGTAATGCCTTCAACCTTATCCTCTATAACTCTTTTATTCCAGGCTTGGGAAAAGAGACAAAGCAAGGCCATATACCATGTATTTAAATATTTAAAAGATGTAAGTAAAGCCATAAAGTAAATAAAATATGATTTCTATTTCTGCAATAGTCTCCCCTTACCCACAGGGGATATGTGCCAGGACTTCAGAGGATGACTTCAAACCACAGTTAGTACCAAACCCTGTATATACTACGTTTTTTCCATCTGATAACCAAATGGCTACCAAATGACTAATGGGAGGGGAACATAGACAGCCTAGATCAACTGGGCAAAGAGAATTATCATTGATGTTCAGGATGAGTGGGAGCAGGACAGTGCAAAATTTCATCATGCTACTCAAGACGGTGCATAATTTAAACTTATGAATTGTTTGTTTCTAGAATTTTCCATTTAATATTTTCAGATTGCAGTTGGCCACAGGTAACTAAAACCATGGAATACAAAACAATACACAGTAATTTGATATATTTTCCTGTCAATAAAATTAAATAAATACATGCAAACCTGTTTTCTAAGGTTTAAGTGAGTGAAATACAAAATGACCAAAATATTAAAGATCACTGAGTATTTTTCTTTTGCACATAACTGAGTTTTCTGAAAAAAAAAAAAAAAAAAAAAAAAAAGAACAGGGAGTTCTGGAGTCATTATACAGTGATTTCATAAAGTTTATTTTTCTTGCCTTTATTTCAACAAAATCACTAGTGTACTGTAAAATATTTTTACATAATTTATGTTGAATAGAAATACTTTCAAGCAATTCTGTCCTAGTGATTAGCCACTAATCACACATAGCTAGTCAAATTTGAATTAATTAAAATTAATTGAGGTTAAAATGAAGTTTCTGTCACTGCAGTCACATTTAAATAAATACATAGCCACATGTAGCTGGTAGCTACTATAAGGGATGGGGCAGATAGAAAATATTTTCATCATGGCAGAAAATTCTATTGGAAAACATTGATTTAAAGGATTAGGAAATTAAACATAATTGCATTCAGGGTTTATATAATTTAGATATCTATTCCTCAAAAATTAAGTAGAAAAATTCAAAAACTTAATTTCATAAAAGAGTATTTTTCTTCCAAAATGTAATAGTACCCATTAAAAATAAGACAAAATACAGTTTGTGAGAAATAGATACCAAATTTTTAAATCAAAATTATTTAAAGCAGAGTTTTCCATTTAATTTAGAATTTATTCTATAAAACCATATTTTTGCAATTCTAGTGTTTAATGTCTATGTGCTTGCCACTGTAAACCATGTTGTGTCTAGGTCTACACATACACAAATTTAAGTGTAATGTAAATTATGTAATATTGCAAAATATTTCTCAACTACCATGTATAATTTTGAAGAATCCCACCTTACGATTCCCCAACCATAGAATAAAACCATAGGATAAAACATTAAAGAAATCAAGAAAGGCATAGTTTGAACTACTACTGGGAGAATATATTTCATTAAGCAGAATTGAGTTGCATTCATGCTGAGGGAAATAATTTAACAAGTTAATTAATTTGTCTTTTCTCTAATTTAAATACTTCTGCCACTCAAATTCTTTCCGAACTCTGAAGCAACATTCATCTTCTATGCTGGCAGTGGCCCAACTCTTAAATCTTAATGGTATTTGGATGCAGTCATCTTTTGTTTTGATGACAAAATCTAGGTGATGGTTTTCCCTGGGGCCTTAACAGTGTTTGATGAGAGCAGATGTTTTCAGGGAATGTAAGTTATTCTGTGCTAACATTTCTCCCACATTCACAATCAAAGAATTTCTATTTGGTCGCTATGACCCACTAACAATATCTACAGTAATAAACTAAATGAGAACAGGGTGGGTTCTGAGTCACAAAGCCATCCAAGTTACCATGTATGCTCAAGATGGCCTTCCTGCCTGAAGAGAATGACTGGGAAGGTGATTAGTGAGGAGTCAGGGAGAACAGTTTGTAACTATGCGTTCTGACACGGCAGATTCAAGTTACTTTTAAAAGGTCAAAGCAAAGTTCTGATTTTCTGTTAGCATCTGGCTAGCAGCCCAGGTTGTAACTCTTCTCAACTTCACATTGATGTAACTATTATATCAGGAGAAATCAAAACAAAACCATACACATAAAAATATGAAAACTCACCACTTTCAAACTAGTATCAGCAAGCAACTAGTGCCAGAATCTTAACTTTAATGATCAACCCTTTTATTCCTCCTTAGTGGATTGATTTTAAATCTCAGCTAGTGTATTATTATCCTTCTAATTATATATAATGATATATATACTGTCCTAAGAATTTATTAACTACATTTTCTTCCCAAGCAACCTGAGGCTATCCTTGTCAGTAGGGTTGTCAGATAAAATAGAGGAGGCCCAGTAAATTTAAAATTTGATTAAGCAATGGATACTTCTGTAGTGTAAGTCCCAAATATTGCAGGGGACATAATCATAATAAATTATTGTAAGTGGTGCATGTAATATTTTAATTTGCTAAATCTAGCAATCCCACTTGTGGGTCTAGACTGTCTTTTTTGTCCTTCCATTATTGTCACATCTCGTTAGTCTGGTTAATGTCTACTTTCTAGCTCCAGATGGGGAGGCAGAGCAGATTGTTTTCTCTCTAGCCCAGAGATCTGAAACTTTGTATTTGAACCACAGAAAGAGCTTTAAAATGAGCTGCATGCCCAGGAACCAGCTAGGTCCAAGATAAGGTACAGACATTTGTATTTTTAAAAGCTCCAAAGTTTACAGTAATAAGCAGCTATTATGAAGAACCACTCAGAGAACTGAATGGCATCCCCCTGCCCTCCTAAGACCCAGTAGAAAAGAAATGAAAGGTTCTCTTGCTAAAGAGAGGACTAAGGATTACAATTTCTAAGTACTCCACCATGTAGGAACTAGCCCATGCTGACAGAGGAAAACTGTTGATAAGTGATGTCCTGTGAAAATACAAATTGTTCCTTCCTAGTCTGGCAAGAAGAAAGCCAACATTAGTGTCATGGATCCCAGACACCATACCAACAGCACAGACCATTTCCTGGTTTATCCTGCCCTCTTCATAAGGCTAACTGGGCAGGGGCAGTGTAGGTAGGACCCAAGCAAGTACTATACACAGAAGATGGCCAGTGTGTTTTGGTTGGACTACTCCAGCTCACAAAGGATGGCAGGATATTTACAGAGTGGGTTTCCCCAGGCAAAAACAATCTAGTACTTTAAAAAATATAACTAAAAGCCCTCTTTTATTTCAAACATAATATTGGTTTCTAAATTGAAAAGCTGCATTATAATGAAGTTACATTAGTCCATTTTGTAACTGAAAATTAAAGACTTTAGTTGTATCAGTGAATGATCTGGTGACTCCAAAAGTAAATTCTTGTTACAAAGGTGTATGTGTTTGAAGTTTCCTAGAACATTACTAGGCAAATTGTGGTCAGAGAAACAGCAGCTAGATACCATCTAGGACCTTGTTAGAAATGCAGCATTTCAGGTCTCACCCAAGACCCCAAAATCAGAATCTGCATTTTAACAAGATCACCAGATTATTTTTATGTAAATTAAAGTCTGAGAAGCATTGATCTAGACCCTTGGAGAGGTTATGGCTCAGCGACCTCTACAAAGATATACCAAAGCACAGCACAGGAAGTAAAATTAATAATGCACATTTAAACACTCCATTCCCAATTTGCTAATTGGAACTTCTGTTCCACTCCAGTGTTGGAGAGGAGGAGAGGGATGAGAGGTAATAGAGCTGGACTGGTCTTTGCTGACCAGTAGTCATGAACTGGCACTGCCTCCTCTGGGCAGGGTGGATGTTTAAAGCCTTCTCGCCTTATTGCATTGGTGAAAATCTCCAGTAAATACAATGTTGATCATTTCTGATCTTAGGAGTTTATTATTTTTAGGAGACACTATCAGGTTGATCATATTTTATCAGATTTTATCATGCTAAAAGTTTTTACTATGAAGGACTGTTGAATTTTATATTTTTTCTACAAAAATTAAAAAAATTAAAAATACTGTGATTAATTAGTAATATCATATTTTTAATACAATTGTTTTATTGATACACCACAGTTGTACATATTTTGTGTGTGTGTGTGTGTGTGTGTGTGTGTCTTTTTGATATATGCATACAACGTGTAACGATCAAATCTAGGTAACCGGGATATGCACTACCTCAAATACTTATGATTTTTTTGTGTTGGGAACATTCCAAATCTTTTCTTTTAGCTATTTTGAAATATGCTATAAATTCTTGTTAACTACAGTCACCCTACTGTGCTATGGAAAACTAGATATGTTCCTTCTATTGAACTGTATTTGTGCCCATTAACCAACCCCTCCTCATCCTCCCTCCTAACTATCCTTCTGAGATTCTGGTAACCACCATTCTACTCTCTACCTCCATGAGATCAATTTTTTTCTAGCTCCCACATATTAGTGAGAATATGTAATATTTGTTTTTCTGTGCCTGGCTTAATTTAACTCAAGAAAATGTCCTCCAGTTCTATCCATGTTGCTGCAATTGACAGAATTTTGTCCTTTTTATGACTAGATAATATTTTATTGTATACATATGCCACATTTCCTTATCCATTCATCTGTTGATGGACACTTAGGATGATTCTATATCTTCACTATTGTGAAAAGTGCAGATATCTCTTTGATATACTAATTTCCTTTTTTGGATATGTACCCAGCGGTGAGATTGCCAGATCAGATGATAGTTTTGTTTTTTTGAGGAACCTCCATATTCTTTTCCATAGTGGTTGTTCTGGTATATATTCCCACTAGCTGTGTAAAAGGATTCCCCTTTCTCCACATCCTTGCCAACATCTCTTAGTTTCTGTTTTTTTGATAATAGCCAATTTAACTGAGGTGAGATAATAAATCATTGTAGTTTTGATTTGCATTTCCCTGATGATTACTGATGTTGAGCATTTTTTGTATACCTGTTAACCACTTATATGTCTTCTTTTAAGATGTCTATTCAGATCTTTTGACTATTCTTTAATTGGATGATAATGATTATTATTTTTTTGCTATTGCATTATTTTAGTTCCTTATATATTCTGGTTATTAAACCCTTCTGAAGATGGATAGTTTGTAAATACTTTCTCCCATTCTGTAGGTTGTGTCTTCATTTTGTTGATTGTTTCCTTTGCTGCTCAGAAGCTGTTTAGCTTGATGTGATCCCATTTATCAATTTTTGCTTTGGTTGCTTGTGATTTTGATGTCTTTCTGAAAAAGTCTTTACACAGACCAAAGTTTTCTTGTAGTAGTTTCATAGTTTCATGTCTTACATTTAGGTCTTTAATCTACTTTGATTTGATATTTGCATATGGTGAGAGAGAGAGGTCTAGTTTCATTCTTCTGTACATGGATATCCATTCCTCTCAGCACCATTTATTGAAGAGATCATCCTTTCCCCAGTGTATGCTCTTGGCACCTCTGGCAAAAAATGAGTTAGCTGTAAATGTGTGGATTTATTTCTGGGTTCTCTATTCTGTTCTATCGGACTATGTGTCTGTTTGTATGCCTGTGCCATTCTGTTTTGGTTACTATAGCTTTGTAGTATATTTTTAAGTCAGGTAGCATGATGCCTCTACTTTGTTCTTTGGCTATTCTGGGTGTTTTGTGGTTCCATAAGAATTTTAGGATTTTTTTTTTCTACTTTTGTGAAGAATGTCATTGGTATTTTGATAGGGATTGCCTTCAATCTGTACCAAGATTGGACACATGAACATTCTACTTCTTAAACAGTCCATAAAATGCCAGATTTTGTTCAATGTATTCAATCCAATGGTATCTATGCAACATAAACTTATGTATATTTATATCAAATTCATCATAAGTTATGTGGACCATATGGAAGAAATAAAAACATATTTTTCAACATATTTGCAGATACAGATAATAGAATTTGAGCTATACAAGGAGACCTTAGAGGTTATATGATCTAGCCCATTCATTTAATCAACAGAGCTGTTCAACAGCTTGTTTCAAGGCAGGGAGTCAATGTTCCCAATGACCAGTTCAGTGCTCATACTTGTATAATATGCAGCCTTTTTCCACATTCTTATCATGAAATGTTGTGGTCCTGCTCTTATATTTTTGATTGGTCAAAGCACTGGACTTGCTGTAGATAAAGAATTGATTGATGGCAATCAAAAAATCCGAACTTTGGAGGAATTATAAATTAATAAAAACTTTCTGAAGGGTCATTTTTTCCATTAGGCATCAAAATACTTAAATTTTTCATGTCTTTTGCCTAAGTAGGCTACAATTTAGTAATTTATATTAAAGAAAAAAATAGGATTTTTTTTTCTCAAAAATTCTGTAATGCTTAGAGTATAGACTAGGAAACCTCATAAAGATAACTGCCATTTCTGAGCACTCAATTAGTTAATGTGACTGAGAAATATGATAAAGTCTTATTATATAAATCATAAAATAAATTACCATCTCAGAAATGAACTGAGGATTGAGTTTTAATTGATAATTAACAAAGGAGGAAGTTAAAGCATATGAAAAATATTAATAAATAAATGCCAATTAAAGCGAGTAGAATATTAGTTTGTCAAATAACAAATTAAAAATGTAATTAATTATTTCCATACCTAATTGGTGAGAGTGATTCATAACAGGCACTGCTCTGTGTTTTTGGGAAAATCAGTTATTAAAATTTTCTGCAGGGTTTTTTCATCAATCATCAAAATCCTTAAAAAAAACCCATAACTTTGCCTAAGTTCATTAATAGAAATTAATATTAATAAATAATTATTGTTTATAAAGAGATGTCATTGAGTATAATTAGCAACAGTCAATTTTTAATAACCCTTTTAATAGCAAAACTATAGACATTCATCAAATAAATTATAATTCATCTTTATGGACACAATGGAACCAGTAAATTGGATTTTGTCAAGTAATGTGAAATTATATTTCAAATATTTTAATAAAAGTCACAAAGAAGGAACAAAATTTGTAGTAAAATTGTATGTTCCAAATTTTAGATAATGAGAGTAAACATGAATATATATATTCTGGGGTTTAGATTATGGCTGATTTTTACATCTTCTTTTATGCTTTTTGAAGTTATCTTGATTTTTAGCAATGAAAATGAAACTCAAATATAATAATAAACTATATTTTTGGACAGAATACAATAGAAAGAAGGCTCCACAAATATGTTTAAAAGCTTATATAAACACATATGAGAGAGGCAGTAAGAGTGAAGCAGTGTTGAGTTAGAGAAAGATCAGCTTTTTTGGTGTTATCATACAAACAAGGTTTAATACTCCAGCTATGTTACCGCCTCACAGTCTTAACATCTTGGAGTCCTAGTATCTTTCCATCATTCTTTTATTTGAACTACTTTACGTAGTTATCAAATTATGTTATAAAATACTATTAGGTGTGTATTCATAAAATAAAGAAAAGAACAATTACCTCTGTAGTTAAAAGTAAAAGACAAAAATTTAAGCTATTTAAATGTAAAATTTATTTAAAATCTTGTTTCATTTTACATTCATCATGTAAAGATTACAATTTACTCCATTACATAATTGCACTTGGCTTAATATGAAGATATTGTAAATTGCTTAACACAAAACAGTGCTTTCCTTCAGGTGCTCCATTGTTTACTCTGTGCTGTCACATTCCTGCCTATAAAATTACATATACATCTGCCTTAATACTGCCTTGGGCTCAAGAAGAGATAGCACAACAATTTGAAAATTTTTGTAGCTGTATCTAAAATTGCTGTTTGTTCTTTATTGAGAGCAGTGAAACTCCTGAATCTTAGCCAAGTATACAGTGAACCAACTATACTTTGTGTCTCCCATTGCAGCTAGGTGTGGCCAAGTGACTAAGTTTCGGACAATGGAATGTATATTAGAATGATGAGAGAAAATCTTAAGAACTTTCCTTAACAGGGAGATAATTCTATAAAGAAGGAATCCTTTTAAAAAAAAATCGTTCTTCTAGTTTTTCTTTTTCTTGAGACGGAGTCTCCCTCTGTTGCCCAGGCTGCAGTGCAATGGCATGATCTTGGCTCATTGAAATCTCTGCCTCCCGGTGGAAGCGATTCTCCTGCCTCAGCCTCCCGAGTAGCGAGATTACAGGCATGCACCACCACGCCCAGCAAATTTTTGTATTTTTAGTAGAGACAAGGTTTCACCATGTTGGCCAGGCTGGTCTCGAACTCCTAACCTCAGGTGATCCACCTGCCTCTGCCTCCCAAAGTGCTGGGATTACAGGCACGAGCCACCACATCCGGCCTAGTTTTTCTTTGCTGTAAGGGATGCATGACGTTTGATGTTAGAGTAGCTGCCTGACCACAAAGAAGAGTCACATGTGAGGATAGCAGCACAATAAAATAGGCTCCTGCAACTGCTATATATTCTTTGGAAAAAACTGCCTGAGCTATTGTTTAACAGAAAAGTAAATGTTTCTTGTTTAAGCTATTGTTATTTTGGATTTATTGGTTATCTACAGCTAAACCTAAGTTTACATTTTAGATTACCTGCACCTCTTTGGATTTTGCTGAGAGAAGGTAGAAAGCAGCGCTAACTCCTCTCTCTAGAAACTGTGTTTAATTCCTCAGTCTCTGGAAATTTATTTGTTCTATTCCACAATAGCCTAAGCTTGGTCTTTCTATTAGTGGTATTGCTATTATTTTTACTCCTTCATAACTCAACTTCAGTTCCTCTGAAAACAGAATTAGACAAATCCTGTCTGAAAGAGTAATAGAGTGAATAGCATTTTATAATTTGCTGATAAAGCTTTTCTCTTAGCTTACAAAATAAGTCTCAAGAGTACTGGGTAAAATCCGCTACAGTTCAAGAGAGTGCTTTTCATAAGGCTTTACACACACCTGATACTATTAATTTATGCAGCATCCACCTTGCTATTAATTGATAAAAGTGAAAATAACATGATCGTTAAAATTCCTGAGTAAGCAAAATAATGCTCAATCCAGTTGTGCAATACATGGAGACGTGATCATGATTTAACACGTAAACAAATTATCTGCTCAGAAAATATATTCAGTTGATTAAATAGTAGACTCTAAAACTAACTGAGATTTGAATTGCTCTGAAAATATAGAGATATATTGTGCCCTTTGAACTATATTACATAATGATGATTAACCTTATATTCTTATTGGCATGATTTTCTTCATTAAACCAGTCTTTATGAATTCAGTCTGAAAAGGCAGATCAATGTGAAAGAGGAAATGCTTATTTTACATCATAACTGATATGGTTTAGCTGTGTCTCCACCCAAATCTCATCTTGAATTGTAGTTACCATAATCCACATGTGTCCTGGGAGGGACCGGGTGAAAGGTAACTGAATCATGGGGGTAGTTATGCTCATGCTGTTCTCGTGATAATAAGTGAGTAGTCACAAGATCCGATGGTTTTATAAGGGCTCCTCCCCACCCCGCCATAGTGCTTCACTCTGCACTTCTTGCTGCTGCCACGTGAAAAAGGACGTGTTTGCTTCCCCTTCCACCATGATTTTAAGTTTCCTGATGCCTCCCCAGCCCTGAAGAACTGTGAGTCAATTAAACCTCTTTCCTTTATAAATTACCCAGTCTCGGGTATTTCTTCACAGCAGTGTGAGAACAGGCTAATACAATAACCAAATACTTTAAACAGTATATGTTGTGTTAATATTGACATCTTAATACAATATATTAAATATATTCATTTTAATGAGAAAATATTTATCAAATAAGTCCTGATATACCTAAAAATCGGGAATTTGTCCATTTTTCTTCTTATAAAAACCATCTACATCTTTACACCACAATCTTGCAAAATTTAAGATATGATTGTATCTATTTAATGTAAGTATGATTTGTGTGTGCTTATTTTAATTTTCTATTTTTAAAAAGAACTTAAAAAGGAAAGAAAAAACATTAAAATGATAGATTGTAAAATCATGGAAGGCATACAATTTTAGCTATGAGTTGTAGCTGAGGCTTGAACTTGTAGGTATAAATAGGCTATTAATCTCTTTCTTTGTAATAATAATATGAGTGAAGAATAGATGTGAATCTTATTGGATATAGTTTAGTAAACATGTTTGGCTAGTCAATTAGCTGCTAAATCAGACATTTTGATTTGGTTTACTACACTTATGACAATAAACACAATTAACAAGTATTTCATATCCTGTATTATTTTGTCCCCAAGGAGACTTTTGAATATTCCTTCAGATAATATTCACAGAGAATCACAGCTATTTGGCATTCTATGGATCCAGAGGGACATATGCTTGCTGGAACATTGAGGACCATTGCTTACTTTACATACAATTGATAAGATTATTATATATTTTTCATCAGTTCTTTCTTTTGTGAAAAAGACAGGGAGAAGGTAAACTTATATATAAACTATATTTTTAAGCAAAGTGAATCTTCATATAATAGTGTAGCAATTCTGTGAGAGAAGATTTGGGAAGAAACTATAAACTTTGGCACTTGCCCATTTACTTAGTTATAATCATTTAAATGGACCCAGAACTACAATTTAGGATGAAAATGTAAAAATGACATCCAACATGCTCTAACAGAAATAAGTCTGGTCAGTGTGGAGATTCTCTACAAAAAATAGAACTTTATTTGAAGAATAAGAATAAGATGAGTAATTACAGGAGATGATACGTAGGAAAACTATTCTGATGGCATTCACTGATTCTCTGTTCAACTAGGGACTAATGATGTTTTATAATATTAATTTGTTTCACATTTACAACATTTATTAGAGAATATTTCATTTACTTATAGAAAAATTAGCCTGTAGCATAAAGTAAAAATAAAAGAAAAATAAATATAAATACAACCATGCATATCATCACTGTAATCAATTTGGGATAATTTTTCCAAATACATACATATATAGTTAAATGATGATGGAATTTCATACTCTTTTTGTCATACTGCATTGTTATATTACTAAATATATATCTAAATAATCATTTCATGGCTATCAGTAATGGTGCTGGCTGACACTTTGGGCAAGAAATAAAAATCCATACCCAGAATAGATATTTATACCTGAAGAAATAAGCAACTCATCTTCCAAGATAGAAGGATCTCCACAAAAGACTCAGTATTGGCTTTTCTTGCTAGCATTCAGAGGCAGCAATAGCTAGATTAGTCTTGGTAAGTCAGGAGACCATGTGTCAAACCCATGTTACCCTCCATCTCTGCCACCATGACACTCCATTCATGTGCCTATCATCCCAGTTCTGGGGTGGCCCATGTTGAAGGTTAGTTAAAATCAACCAGACAAGTCAGTTTGTCTGTTTGGTTCTTTAGTGGTTCTTCAGTGGAGGATGCTTTCTGGAAGGTATTAACATATGATTCAAATATATTCTCAATTAGTTACTATTCTTGTGTCCATCCACATGCCTTATTCCAGACTTTCTTATTTCCCATCACTCGAACTTTCTGTTTCTACAACCTTAATTAGCTGACCAGACCATTTTCACTGACCAAGAATACATGCACAGTCAGCCCTTCATATCTATGGGTTCTACATCCATAGATACAACCAAGCATGGATTGAAATATATATATGTATATATACGTATATATGTATATATGTGTATAATATGTATATGTATATGTATATATATATATATATATATATACACTTTATTTTTTTTTCCTGAGATGGAGTTTCACTCTTGTTGCCCAGACTGGAGTATAATGGCTTGATCTTGGCTCACTGCAACCTCTGCCTCCTGTGTTCAAGCTATTCTCCTGCCTCAGCCTCCCAAGTAGCTGGGAATACAGGCATGCACCACCACACCCAGCTAATTTTGTATTTTTAGTAGAGACGGGGTTTCACCATGTTGGTCAGGCTGGTCTTCAACTCCTGGCCTCAGGTGATCCACCCGCCTCGGCCTCCCAACGTGCTGGGATTACAGGCGTAAGCCACCATGCCCCACTGAAAATATTTTTAAAGAAAGGATGGTTGTGTCTGTGTCAAACATGTACAGACTTTTTTCTTGTCATTATTCCCTAAACAATATAGTATAACAAATATTTACATAGTATTTGTATTACATTGTATATTATAACTAATCTAGAAATGATTAAAGTATATGGGACAATGTGCATAGGTTAATGCAAATACTACACCTTTTTAAATAAGGGACCTGAGTATCCAGTGATTTTGGTATCTGTTGTGGGGGTAGGTAGGGAGGGATCTTGAAACCAATCTCCCATGGATACTGGCCCCTTCTTATTTTAAATGAAGTAGATGACCTAGTGTATTGCTCTTAGCTCCACCCATTATGAAATATTTTCCCTCCCCATTTTTTCAAGGAAATTCTTGAAAGTGCCTATAAAACAGCCATTATTCCTTTCCAGAATTGTCCCATATTCTGAATTGACATCAGCAGACCAAGCTTAGGTTTTTTCTTCATCTTTCAGCTGGTCATTCAAGAACTCTTATAAAGCAATAGATATGAGCTGAGAGAAGGCCAAGGTTAAAATGGCGGTGGGTGACATAGGCATCAGAGCTACTTGCTCAATTATTTTCTGGGGGCCAATATGAGAACAGTGTGGGCTCAACTCAAAAGATAAGGTGTTTTTTTGTCTTTCTCAAAAATGGCAGATTAGAGGCTTTATTTGCACACCTCACCCACTTGGAAATAGCAAAATAATGTATAGAGATTCACACTGTGAACACTTATCCAAGGAGGAACACAGAGGCTTAACATAAAAGTGAAAAAACAATGAGTACTTTAAAGAATATAGTGGGCAGCAGCCTGCTCTGCAGGTTTAGCAGAAAATTGTGAGTGAGTCCCCACTGTATGAGAGGAGGAGAGTGTCTCTGTGATACACTTTCCCACTGAGGAGTCAGGAAATCCAGGCCATGGGGGAGCTCCTTGACCTCACCAAGTATTGGATCTGACATGGGAAGCAGAGGGGAGACCCAGAGGAGCATCAGCAGAAAAATGTGTTTCATGCCAGACCCAAGCACTATAGACAGAAGGCAGCCATTTCAGATTCTAACTCATAGGCGTCTGTGCTAAAATCTGACAACAAGCACAGGCAGCAGTTACTGGCTGGGAAGTTCTCTGGACTGAGATTTGTGACCTAGTCTTGAATGGAGGAGGAGCCCACACAGCCAGAACTGAGAGGTGAGAGTGACATGCAAACAGAACTGGGAGGGATGCGGCCTTTAAGCCACAGTGTTTGTCCAGGCCAGGAGTCTCCGGCCTGGGACAGTTTCTTGAACTGAGAACAGTCTGCTTGGGAAATGGCTGATTGTTTAAGCTTATTGCAAGCAGCAGGCTGCAGCGGGGAGCTCTGCCAGGTGGAAAGCAGGGAAGCAAGGCAGGTCTCACTACCACCTGCTAAGCTGCCAAATTGCCTTTCATTTCTTGTGCTGGCTCTTTGGCACAGCAGAGATTTCTCCACTCCTCCCTGGAGTGATGTTCCAGAGGCCTTCTGTTCCCTGTTGAGGCTGGTGCTTGCCTCTGCAGTTGGGGAGCCCAGGCACAGACCTCTCTGGCCAACTCCCACCCAGCTTTGCCCCTCCACTCACCTCAGAGGCATAGCAGGGGACCAGGACCCTTGGGAGTTTCATTGCCCAGCACATCTCCTGGGACATTAGAGTACTTCTAATTAACAAAGGTTAAACATAGGCTTTGCTGCCACCAACACAGCTGGCTCTCATCTGCAAGAGCCACCCACAGACAATTACAATATCTGCTGACACAATTGCGCAGCATTTGGGAAGGAGACAATTTGCACAACCCCTGGTCTCGCCATTTCTGACACCACTCCAGCTACTCAGAAGGCCCTGAGCCCACTCACCCAACCAGTACATTACTACTACAACTTGTGTTTGAGAAAGCCACCACTCTAAGGCTATTTATAACCAAGGAAATAATAGAGTTTATGCCAAGCCCTACCACTCCCGCCAGGGCTGGTGATTGTGCCTGCCATTGGCAGACCTAAAGGCAGGCCTGCCCGGCCCAACTCCACCAGACTTTGTCCTTTCTCCAGGGCTGATATTGGATGCCAGGCCACTAGGCATTTTACAGGTGAGCCCACTGCTTGAGGAACCAGAGAGCCTTTCCTGGTAACTAAGATGGGGCACAAATTCTTCTGCTACCACCGCAGCCAGCTCTTACCTGCATTTGCAACCTACTGCCTAAAGGTTGAACTACACAACCCCATCCAAAATCTGCCGACACAAGTGCACAGCACTTGGGAACAAGATAAGTGTCTTAAGATCACCGCCATCTCAGCTGTACAGGAGACTGTGAGCCTGCTCAAATGCCCAGTACATCATTACTACAACCAGCATTTCAGAAAGTCACCACACTAAGGCTATGTATAACCAAGCAATTCATAAAGAGCTTTTGTCACTGCTAGGACCCAGAAGCAAAGCTAAATGCCCCTATCCACACATTATATTCACATCCTCAAGGGAAAATTTTTAAAAGGCTAGTCTAAATGAAAGTAAATTCAAAAATAAGAAGTGCAGTTTCTCCAGATGAGAAGGAGCCAACACAGCAATTTTGGAAGTATGAAAAAACAGTGTGTTGCAACATCCCCAAAGGATTTTTACTAACCCTCCAGCAATAGATATTAACCAGAATAAAGTATTTGAAATACCACATAAAGAATTCAAAATATGAATCTTAAAGAAGTTCAGTGAGATTCACACAAAAGGTGAAAGCCAATACAAAGAAATCAGAAAATCAATCCAGGATATGATAGATACCAAAGAGACAGTTATTTAAAAAAAAAACTAAACAGAACTTCTGGAAATATATAATGCATTGAAGGAATTACAAAATACAATTGAAAACTTCAGAAATAGAGTGGACCAAGCAGAAGAAAGGAATCTCAGAACCTGAAGACAGGTCTTTTGAATTAACCCAGTCAGACAAAAGCAAACAAAAATGATTTTTAAAAATGAGCAAAGCCTTCAAAAAGCATGGGACTACATAAATCATCCAAACCCATGAATAGTAGGTATTCTCGAGGGAAAAGATAAAAGAAAATTTCTGAAAAATCTATGATAAGAAATAATTTAGGAAAATTTCACTAGTCTAGCAAGAGATCAAGACATCCAAGAACAAGGGGCTCAAAGAACTCCAAGAAAATATATTGCAAGAAGGACCTCACCTTGGCTATTGGGTCTCTTTTTTGGTTCCATATGAATTTTAAAAGTTTTTTTTTTATAATTCTGTGAAGAATGTCAATGGTAGTTTAATGCAAATAGCATCGAATCTATAAATTACTTTGGACAGTGTGGCCATTTTAACGATATTGATTCTTCCTATCCATGATCATGGAACGTTTTTCCATTTGTTCGTGTCATCTCTGATTTCTTTGAGCAGTAGTTTTCAGTTTGCCTTGTAGAGATCTTTCACTTCCTTTGTTAGCTATATTCCTAGGTATTTTATTCTTTTGTGGCAATTGTTAATGGGAATTCATTTGTGATTTGGCTCTTGGCTTGACTGTTGTTGGTGTATAGGAATACTAGCTTAGCTTAACCATTGTTGATGTATAGGAATGCTAGCAATTATTGCACACTGATTTTTTATCCTGGGACTTTGCTGAAGTTGCTTATCAGCTTACGAAGCTTTTGGGCTGGGACAATGGAGTTTTCTAGATATAAGATCATGTCATCTGAAAACAAGAATAGTTTGACTTCCTGTCTTCCTGTTTGAATACCTTTTATTTCTTTCTGTTTAAGAGAAAGCAGTCAGGATATTTCTCAAAGAACTTAAAACAGAGCTACCATTCAATCCAGCAATCCCATTACTGGGTGTACACCTGAAGGAAAATAAATCATTCTACCAAAAAGACACATGCACCTGTATGTTCATCACAACAGCAAAGACATGGAATCAACCCAGGTGCCCACCAATGGTAGACTGGATAAATGGAATATGATACATATACACCATGGAATACTATGCAGCCATAAAGAAGAATGAAATCATGTCCTTTGCAGCAACATGGATGCAGCTGGAGGCCATAATCCTAAGTGAATTAGCACAGGAAGAGAAAACCAAATACCACATGTTCTCACTTATAACTGGGAGTTAAACGTTGAGCACATTTGGACATAAACATGGGAATGATAGACACTGTGTACTACTAGATGGGGGAGGGAGGGAGGGAACAGCTATAGGTTTAAAAACTACCTATTGGGTACTAGGCTCACTATCTGGGTGATGCGATCCATATCCCAAACCTCAGCATCACAAAATATTCCCATATAAAAAACCTGCACATGTATTCTCTGTATCTAAAAGTTGAAATTAATAAAAAGTAAAAAAGAAATTAGTTGCAATGAAAAAAGTGAGAGTTACCCATCTGTATATTGCTGATATCTTGGAGGCATTGTCCTCGTAAACTTTGTATAAAGCATTGATGATTCCGTCATTCTTCCACCCATGCTTCACCATAAATTCAATGTTTGTTTTTGCTTCAGCTTTTGCAAAATTCATGTTGCTGTGGTAAAGGCTGTTTTCAAACTAATGTCTTATCTTTCTTAGTGCCTCAAACTAGATCCTATTCAGACATGTTCTAAGAAGTTAGTACAAGCTTATTTTGGTGCAAACAAATTTTGAAATCCATGTATAGTTTTTCCATAATGTGCATTTTCATGAGCTTATTGAAGACCCTTTGTATGATCTACATAAAATACCCTCTGGTTCAGATTTTAGATAAACTGAATCATGACCCATGCTAGAGAATTTAGTTGCTTAGACTTAATTTTCCTGCTTTAACAATAAAAAACATGCTGTGAATTGGTTTTGTCAGACATATTCTGAAAACTGTTTAAAAAACGAATTTTAAAAATCAGCTTTTTATACATTTTAACCACTTAAATTTAGGTGGTATTAATGCAAATGAAATAATATATTTGGAATCTATTTCTAGTTTTGGGACAATATGCCCCTCATATATCTGTAGTAAGAGTGATTTTTGTCTAAAAGACTAGTCTAAGAAGACTGAGATCTCTTTAACATTGAAAAAAATAAATGCACATCCACAGGTTGCTATGGTTTCAGGTTAGCAGAAAAATGAAATTGGAAGGTCACCAATAAGTTCTGAGCATATTCCTTTATACAAAAAGAAATCATATCAATGCAGTGTAAAAATCTAACAAGATTTAGGACAATACAGGCACTCTGAAAATTACAAAACCATTAGTCAATACCATATTAAGCTGATTTATTACCCTCTAGAGCCACAGTCTTTTAGCTGCTGATGGGGATCCAGTTAATAAATAAGATTACGACTCCTTTCTTGAGGTTTTCATACACTACCTTCTCAAAAATAAAGCAAATTAGACAATAAATCATTGTCTATATCACTTCTCAACTAGTACCAATCTAAGAGGCGGATAATTAGATTGAAAATTATTTTCCCTTCCCTTGTATCAAAATTCTGTACAGTCGTATTCATTCAAATATAATAATGCAGAAAACTCCTTGATTGCAAAGAAAGAAACCTAATTTGAACCAGGTTAAAAATATTAGAGGGCAATATTTTTCTAGATTACATAGTAAGAGCTTCATGACCAGTCTCCAGTACAAAATCTCAAGGAAGGTTTTGATTGCCCCTATTTTGTGGGTTCCTACTTGGGTCACGTATCTTCTTAGTTCATGGATAGTTCACTTGACCAGGTAAAGAAAGGCTGATGATGTACTCGCATTCACTTAATTGCCCTCTTGCTCACCTCTCCATTAGAATCAGGATGATATTTGTTAGCAATAAAGGAACTGCCATCCAAAATCCATGATACCAACCATCATATCTCTATATTGCAGCCTCTTTGTCTACCTTTGGGTACACTGGCCCTCAAGCACCTCTGAATCTTCTCAATAGGTCACTTGTCACACACATTGACTGGGAAACCAAGGTTATTTCAGAGACAAGCAGCTTCACGCTCATTTATGTAGCCATCTCCCTTTACCACCACTATGCTGTCACTGAAGGTTGTTGGATTTAATCTAGAGAGATGCTTTTTAGCCATTTCCAGGCTTTCAGGTTCCTATAAGCTTTATTCAGGAACTATACCTCTAATACCCCTGTTGTTTTCAAGATCTCTGATACTTATCTTGGTGTTTCTAAAGTTCCCCCTTCCTTGTTTCAGCCCAATTGTTAATGGACTGAAAACAGCTGTGCCTAATCTTTTTCTACTACCTCTCTCTTCTACTTCTCACAAACCACTGAGAAAGAAGAGTAGACTTACCACTTCTTTTCTTACATAGACTTCTCTAGATTATATCTTTCTTCTTCCCTATAGAAACTAAAATTCACAGCTCTGTAAGGCAAAAGTCCATCCCCTTTAAAATATGTGGTAACTCTATGATCTAGTCTTCCATGTTCATCTCTCAATGTTATTATAACCTATGAAAATTTAGAAAATCCTTTTCTGTATTGATAAAATCTGGCTTTTCAGATTATTATGTTTCTAACTCACAGAAAGTTGATTTTAGATTTCAAAAGCTTCTTATTGATCCCTAATTTCATTTAATTCCTGTTCTAATAATCCTAATCTTTCCCAAGTCAAATGAATGCCTCTAACTGTATAAGGGGAAGTCATAAGCACAAAAAATGTAAAAGTAAAGTGCAAATATTTGTAGTTTCTTTGGAACACATTATCTCTGAGATATATAGATACCAAGTTTTTGCCAAAATATTTCAAACATTTTCCAAAGACATTCCTATCTAATAGTTGTGGTTTGGGTCACTGAAAATGATGAAGACCATTAACATTTTATGCATATGTGACAATTGCTCATAACCCCAAAGATTTAGCAACCCAAAGGTCACATATTTTTCACCTCCAAGTACCATGAATCACTCAGTGTTTAATAGCTAATTAGTATGCTCTTTCCTATGAGACTGAAAGCCAAGAGAACCTTTAATCTAGTTACTATGTAGATATTTTTGTGTAGTGGGCTAGTGGGGTCTGAAGGAGGTGGTGACTCAAAAGGACAGTCACTCATCAAATAATAAAAATAAAATGGAGGGAAAAGTGAAGAAGGTTTCAAGTGGCAAGCTTTCTGCTGAGCAGTATTGAGAAAATAGATAAAATATAAAGTCTTCTACATTAGAAAACCTATCTAAAATACAGTGAAGTGAATTATTGTGGTCATGTAATTAATCATTAAATGCAGATGTCTGTGAAAAGTGCCAAGTCTTATCTGATATTTAGATTATTTGGTTGTTTTAGGGTACTAGCAGCAACAACAACAACCCCAATCATTTCCTGAATGCTTATCCTGTGCTTGGTGCTTTTCTAAGTGCTGTATACACTTGGAAAATGTATTATCAATTTTTATATAGTGTTCCTGAAAGTTACTTATTTTTTTCATTGCTCTTTTATGGATTAGAAAATTGAAAGAGAAGAGATGAAATATTTTTTACAAGGACACACAGATACAGATACTGTAATTAGTATGAAGCTTGACTTTTGATCCATGCATTTTGACTTTATACTTTTAATATGTAAGCCATCATATGTCTTCAGAGTCATCAATCTGGTTGGTTGAGAGTTGTGGACTTCAGAGTTTACCCAAGTATGATCAAGTGGTTATGCATTTAACATGATGATACTGTCTCTGGGTAATAAAAAATATATATTGTTATTCCACAGAACCCTTAATTCTCCCTCATCTAGACATGCAGAATTGCCTATTACTCAAAGTTTAGCAGTGATTATTATATTGAGAGTATGAGAGTCAATAAATCATGTTGTTGGATTTTAGTGAAAAGAGAAGACTTCAAGGACTCAATCCAAAATGTAATGAACAACAGACATATAGGGCAGGGGAGGTCTCTGTCTGCAGCCTTAGTCATCCAAGAGAACTATCGTTTCCCCCTTGGGAATACTGACTGGTAACTTACTGGAAATGCCTGCCATTTACACTGCTAATATAGTTACCAAGTTATTTGTGCCTGAAGCCAAGCTTTTGGCTTCTACCATTCTTTCCTTGACCCAAATAACTCTGGTTCTATGGAAAACAAGACACTTCCACAATTCAAGATCATATTCAGAGTCTTGAAGTGTTCAAGGACAAAAGAGAACGTGAATATGTGCCCTGGCTGAGAAACTGGATCCCAGGATTCCCCATAGAGACAATTTTGTGAATAAACTTATCCTCTATTGATGGCTTTTCTTTTCCATAGGATGGGGGTTCTGAATATCACAACAAACTAAATCAATAAAAATAACAATATAAATAAAACTATAAAAGAGCAAAAAAAATCAGAAAAGAAAAACTCACTTTGAATCACAACGATTTTTTAAATAGAAGATAGCTACATGGGCACATAAATATTATAGATATATTTTACTTTGGACATTTTAGTTTATTACAAACAAGCATATTCAACAATATTGAGAGATATATGAAATAACAAAGATAGTACAATTTAGTTGAGGTTTTGTGTAGGGGTTCAGAATTATAACCTAAATTAGTACTAGGTTATCATCCTATTTTTAAAGTCATTATATAAACTATTATGAAGTTTTGACAAAATCATTTAATATATAATTAGAAATCTCTGATAAAGGAATAAATTATTCATCTATAAATTCAAGTTGTATTTATGAATTTAAGAGATTAAAACAAAGGAGTGTCATATATATATTCACATATATATATACATATATAAAACAATTCCTATTGTTCATTTAGTGTCTACTGATTGCCATACATTATAATTATCTTCTTAATCCTTCTAAGAATTCTGAAATGATGTTATCCACTAGTTTTACATATAAGAAAAGTGAGGCCCAGAGATATAAAGTAGCTTACCCAAGATTACATTTAAGTAACTGATAGAAACAGGGTTCAAACTCAGACCCATCTAACCCAATACCATTAGTATTTGTAAAATGACTTATTATATATGGATAAGGAAGAACCATTGATTGGTGCTAAAAGTAAATAATTTTACTAACAAACCTGATGACTGAAGCTATATTTTTATTCAGATGAAGAATTTCTGATTAAAATGACCCAGATAGTATAACCCCCATGAGAAGAAATCAAAGCAGAACAAAAAGAATGCAAACAAACAAAACAGGGTAGGGGGTTAAAGGAAAAGAGAAGTCCTAAGCTAGCCAAAAGGTGGTTGTTAAATCATATCCATCGCCAATCATGTTCAACCTGAGAAAGAACATCGGGATGGAAGAGTGTCTTACCTTGGGGCTTTGAGCATAGAACAGGGCCTGGAATGTAAGAAGCACTCAAAATCTGTTATTTTATTTGTGTTGTTGTTGTTGCCATTTGATACTGTTATTTTTACTGTTTTCAGAAGGAACTGGAATGAGGGAATAAAAGAAAGGTGGGCAAATGCTATCACATCTTTCTTTGGTTTGGTTTTGTTTGCATCCACAACACATGGATTTAAAACAGCCCTTAAAAAACATTCCTATTGCTGAGTGTTCCCTTCAGTTTAATAATGAAGTGAGGACATATGCATAATTTTGAAAAGGATTTTCTTAAATTACTCAAGCTAGTTCAAAAGACATTGTAGCGGGGTGAAAAGAGCAGCACATTCCTAGCTTATAATACCATAAGAGGACCATTTTAGGGCTAGAGAGCACGTGATTTAGTGTACTCAGTGAACTCTCTGGCTTTTCTTTCAGACAAAACTTCCTGTGGGCGGGCACACACACACACACACACACGCACAACACAGGGATTTTCTTACCAATTCTACTTATTATATAATGTAAAACTTTCTGATAACCCTTGGTGCAGTCAGACGTAATATGTTAGAAATAAGGCAACTAGATGACCATGCATTATAGAGTTAGATAGCCACTGTTTATGTCATCTCCCCCTCACCAGCTTTATTATTCTAGGTAAACAGTTTCTCACATTATAAAATAGTTATATTACCTCCCTCATCTAGTTGTCTTGAAGTCACTAAATGAAATAATATGTGTAAAATGTCTGGAATCAGTATTAGTAATAAATGTTACATAATACATAACAACGTTAGTTTGTTGCTTCTGAAGGAAATTGTTGCTTCTGAAGGACATTCCATTCAAGTTTCTCTGGTCAAATATATTTAGGAGACACTTCTTTAGACAAACTGAATTAGTCTGTTTTGCATTGCTATAAAGGAATACCCAAGACTGGGTAATTTATAAAGAAAAGAGGTTTAATAGGCTCACGGTTCTATAGGCTGTACCAGAAGAATGGCACCAGCATCTGTTTCTGGTGAGGACCTCAGGCAGCTTCCAATCATGGTGGAAAGTGAAGGGGGAGCAAGCACATCACAAGGTAAGAGAGGAAGAGAGCAAGAAGAGGGTGGTACCAGACTCTGTTAAACAACCAGCTCTCATGTGAACTAATAGAGTGAGACTCACTCAGTACCATAGGGAGGGCACCAAGCCATTCATGAGGGACCTTCCCCCATGACCCAAAGGCCACTCACCAGGCCCCACGTTCAACATTGGGGATCACATTTCAACTTGAGATTTGGAGGGGACAAACATCCAAACTATACACACAATTTACATAAATATTGTGCTCCTCAGCCTGGATTTTTATAGATATAAAAAATGGCAGTGAAATTGAAGTTAGTCACAACGGAGCTTCAGGAGCACAGCTACTCTGTTTTGTCACTGAGATGCAGAACCATGCCCTTTAAGGCTCCACATAGCTGAGGGAAGGTTTGGCATTATCTGGTGAAAATTAAAGCACTTAACAAGAACATACTCCTGGGCCAGGAGCAGTAGCTCACGCCTGTAATCCCAGCACTTTGGGAGGCTGAAGTGGGCCGATCACCTGAGGTCAGGAGTTCGAGACCAGCCTGGCCAATATGGCGAAAGCCCATTTCTACTAAAAATACAAAAATTAGCTGGGCATGGTGGTACATGCCTGTAATCCTAGCTACTCGAGAGGCTGAGGCAGGAGACTTGAACCTGGGAGGCAGAGGTTGCAGTGAACCAAGATCGCGCCACTGCACTGCAGCCTGGGCAATAAAGTGAGACTCTGTCTCAAAACAAAAACAAAAACAAAAACAAAAACAAAAACAAAACAAAACAAAAAACACAAGAACACACTCCTGAATGGAAAGTCATTTTGCCTGCTCCCAGAATTTAACCTAGATAATACCCATAGAGAGGCACAAGATTTTTCTCAGTAATATTCTGAATCTAGCAGTATCAAGTAAACAATTGCTTTGACAAAGATTTTCAGCAGTTGATTTTGTTTACTGAAGAGAGAAAAAAAGGTGTAACAAAATATTTAACTTCTAAAGTTAAAAAAGATAGCTATAATTAAATTAAAAAAATAAAATACCCATTGATTATCCAGTTTTCCAAAAAATAACTAATGTGTAACATGTAAAATAAAATCCATGTGTAAGAACAGATGACTAATACCTTTTGCATGAAGTTCTTATTCACTTCCAAATTTATAGATTACAATATCAATAGCATTATTTTATATATCATTTTATACAATTCTCAAGTATTATAAATTATCCTTGAAGTATGTGTTAACAGTGATAAACTTTTAATAAATTATATTCTCCCCCATGTCACCTGCATTTGCTTTTTTGTATTCCTACACAATGTTTCATATCCAAACTGAATCACTGTAATTTAAGACAATGTCAAAATCTCACCACTTTTGCTCTGTCTGCTTAAGACCCAGTGCCAAATATCCTTGGAAAATTGGCAGAGTTTAAGGTGAAATCTATAGATGTTGATAGAGATCAATGTGGTCTCTAAGAAGTAGATGGTTATCTTGCTCAAAGTCATTTTTTCACTTAAGAAATGTAAAACACTTCCATTCACCATTATAATCAATAGTCTTTGTAAGTGATGCAACTAGAGACACTTGAGCAGGTACAAACGAGCTGTCCAGTTATAATTGTCTACCTGGAATATTATAAGTCTATCTCCAAATGTCCTTAAATGCTACCACTATCACCACTAACCCCCTAAAGAAAGGAAACATGAAAGAAACATTAGTAAATTTAAAAGTATATGCAATGAGCTCTGCTTAATTTTTCCATTATACCTTGATTCACTCAATTGTGAGAATGATCTTGCCAGATAAAAGTTTAGACTTTCGGATAGATAGAGTACTAGGAGAAAGCTATCTTGGGCTTAAAATCTGTGAACTGAGGTGGTAGGGGAAAAAACTAGTGGCTTGACTTGGAGATCAGAGAATAGGTTTACTGTTATTTATTTTTTCATTGCTAGAAAACAAATTGCTTTCTCTGACACTGTTTGGTAGATACCCTATTTAAAAAAAAATACCCAATCTCTTAATATGAAATGGAGCTACTGTTGTCTTTCCAGAAAATTTTTGACTGTGTTTTTTTCAATGAGACATGTTTAAAAGAAACAAGTCTAGAAGATGTGGTTTATGAAAACGATTCCTATGTGTTTACATTTGTCCAAATTACACACTCATATACAATAATTAAAGGATTTTTTCTGGCAGGGCGCAGTGGCTCACGCCTGTAATCCCAGCACTTTGGGAGGCCAAGGCGGGCAGATCACAAGGTCAGGAGTTCAAGACCAGCCTGGCCAATACAGTGAAACCCCGTCTCTACCAAAAATACAAAAATTAGCCAGTCGTGGTGGCAGGCGCCTGTAGTCCCAGCTACTCGGGAGGATGAGGCAGGAGAATTGCTTGAACCCTGGAGGTGGAGGTTGCAGTGAGCTGAGATCGCACCACTGCACTCCAGCCTGGGCAACAGAGCGAGACTCTGTCTCAAAAAAAAAAAGGATTTTTTACTGCTTTTAATTCATTCGTATAGGAAACTGACAGGCTCAGCAGGTCTTCACATGACTAGCATTCTATCCCTACGTATTTTCATGTTCATTCATTTATTTGTAATTGTGTATTTTGTCTCTTGGCTAATATACACAGAAGTCAAAGATACAATCTCTGAAGGGGGAATATAGATAAACCAAAACATATTAATATACAAGCGTATACACAAGGTGAGGCACGGTCACAGAGGAACAGGACCTGACTTTTGAGAGAAAGTAAAAGAATTAGAAAACAAATCCTAAGTGAGATGATCCAGACCGAGAAGAATCAGAAGGAGTTAGAAAGAAGCAGACTAGTAGGCCAGAAGCAATGAAATTGAGTGTACAAAAACATCTTTAAGAAGAAGTCCTCCTTTTCCATTTTGTTATTGGATTAATATAATTACGACTTTACCCCAATGTTAATCCGCAATCTACTCTTTCGAAAGCTAATGGAATAATTTTTCAAAAATCAAATGTGATAATATTACTACCATGGTTACAAATCTGCAATAGCTTACTAGAGACATTAAGAGAAAATACAGTCTTTTTAAGTCCTCTTATGATTTTTGACCCATGTTCTATTAACCCCTTTGTAGACAGCTTTCGTAGACTCTTTATTTAATGACTAACATCTACTGATGTACTTCTAAGAATTATTACTATAAATGTAATAGCTGTATTTATTATAGTAATGTTTAACCCAAATATTTCATGAATCCAACAGCTGCATTTACTAGAGGAATGTTGAAAATATTTACATTACTTTATATGGTATCCTTTTTATGAGGGCTCTTGAAAGAAATATCTCTCTGGTCTGAGTCAGAAATAGCTGTGTTTCTTCTGAGGAATTGTTTAATTTCTTCTTAGGTACATTCTGAATCATATAACTATTAGTTTGCCTCTTTGACTGTACTGATGGAATGCTTAGAATCCAGAATATATTACCTTTTAGAATAGGAATATATTACCTTTCAGGATTTTAAGACATTTTTAAAAACTAGTCTTACTAATTGGCTTTATCTTATGGAAATAATCTCCATCTTACTTTATCTTAGACTGAATTTTTCCCTCCCTCCCTCCCTCCCTTCCTTCCTTCCTTTTTTACTTTCTTTTGTTTGTTTCTTTCTTTTTTTTTGAGACGGAGTCTCGTCTGTTGCCCAGGCTGGAGTACAATGGCGCAATGTTGGCTCACTGCAACCTCTGCCTCCCGGGTTCAAGTGATTTTCCTACCTCAGCCTCCTGAGTAGCTGGGATTACAGGTGTGCATCACCATGCCCGGCTAATTTTTGTATTTTTAGTACAGATAGGGTTTCACCATGTTGGTCAGGCTGTTCTCAAACTCCTGACCTCGTGATCTGCCCGCCTGGGCCTCCCAAAGTGCTGGGATTACAGGCGTGAGCCACCGCCCCTGGCCTTGTTTTATTTCATATTTCATATAGGTATAACATACCTGTCTCTGAAATTCACAATAAATCTTCTCAAACAAAATATTACTTAAGGAAAGGAGAATGAAGAGAAGGAAGGAAGGAGTGCAAAAAAAGACCAAGGGAAAAGAAAGGACAAGTGCACAGTTCTCTTAACTTTGTAACTTTTAAAGGACAAAAGTAAAGGAAGAAAGGAAAAACTATTGCTCTGTACTCAAATTATATATGCATATACTAGGTTTTGCCTCTCTGTCTGAAATAAGTCGTTTATAAGATGACTTTTAAAGAATATAAGAATGTTTGGACTTTGACAGATTAGCTGACAGAAATGTTTTATCTATTAAAAATTTGTTGAGGGGGCCATCAATTTCCCATTCTCATTCCAGGCGAATCAACAGTTACTCACCTGACCTGTAAGATCCAGGGGAAGTCACATAACCTGATCCTAGTCAATTAGAACATCCTAACCCCTAAGCAAATTGACCGGCTTGGAAATAGACTCATAACCCAAAGCTAACCAGTTGGAGCCCTTTGTGAGACTTTTCATGGAACTGGTGTTGCGAATAATGAGGGAAACCTGAAGTCACTGCTGGTTCTTGTGCTTCCATCTACAGAAGCCTTAGAACTAGGTCACCATTGAAGGATGAAGGCCTGAAAGCAGTAATAGAAAGAAAGTTAGCCTAATGCAATTATGCTTTCTAGTTACATAAGCCATTGATTTTCTTTATTGCTTAAAATAGTTTGAATTGGACCTGTGTCATTTGCAAACTAAAGTGTCTCAACTAACAAAATAGATATGTAGGTCATTGATTAAAGCAGAGAAAAGAGGTTTTAGAACCTAATAATAATAGTAATGGCCAATATTTAGAAGATGCTTTTTTCCTCACTATGCTCAATGAACACACTATCTTGATCTATGAACGTGCATATACTTTTTTCACAATCTATAAAATAAAAAATTTAAATATCAGTTTATCTGTAGCTCTAATATATTTTATTACTTTAGTCTATGCAAGAAAAAAAGTAACAGTGCCTTTTAAAATATATTAAAGATATTCATTTGAAACACAAATAAAACTGAAACTACAGCAAAAGACAGGGTAGCCCACACTCAGAAAAATAGAAACTTTATATACCAATAATGTTTCAAGGATGAAAGCAAACCCACAAAGTTAAAAAATGAAGTTCTGAAATTCTGAACAATTAATAATTTTATTTGATGCCATCCCTATATGTATTTCTCTGATACCATTATCTAAATTTAAGATTTGACCTTAGATTACAGTGGTCATCATACACTTATAGCTATCTCTCTAACGGTCCTCATAATTTCCCTCTTCAGGGTCATGGTCAGTGACCTGAAAGTCATAGAATTTTAAAATTCATTTTAAGATTTATTATACTTCAATTTTCTAGGTGTTGTATACCTAATATAAATGAAATAAATGGAAATCACATTTTGGCTATAAACCCAAATTTTCCTAATATTCTGTTTCAACTGAAAGATATAGAGAGGCTGTTTTTCATCTATGTAGGTGGAGAACAGAGAGCAGAAATCTGACATTTCTAATCTATAATAACACTCTTCTTCATCTAATAAGATTATTAAGAAGAAAAAATATATGTGTAAGAAAGATGGGTGAAGCTATACTTTCAACTTTAATCAATTAGTTAATAAGAACATTAAATTATTCTCCTTACTTTATTATTCCTTCCCTGTTCCATCCACCCACTTTCTTTACTATAATCATTATAGTAGATCTTTCAGAACGGGACAAAAGGGAGTAAAATAATTGACCATTTCAAGTGCCACGGGAGTAAAACAAGTAATCTGCAATTCAGAGAAATCTCACTTGGATTAAACATCAATGCTGTTTTGTACTTATGGGTGATTTTCAAGGTACTTACGAGTGATTTTCAAGGCCATATTGAATCATTCTCTGACACTTGCCACAATATATTCATGACTATTTTTCTCTCCCAAACCCACACAACCTATTAACCTGAATATTTCTTTTTAATCTCCTAGGTCTATAGATGTACGTTCTTCTTTTCAAGCACTGTTACCTTTTATTTTTCCTCTCTGACACCTATGTGCTCTGCAAGCCCTGCGATCCTACTCCTCTTTATCTTATTTTATAATTAGGCTCTTGAAGTAGACACTTAAAAATATGATACAGTAATACTCCCATCTACAGTTTTCTTTCTCAGATATAGCATCTGTATTACCACACAGGGTTTAATTATTTAATCAGGCCCACATTAATAATAGTTCTTACCTAGGACCAAATTATACTAATGACTCAAGGAATACAGATAAAATATTGTCTCTGGAATAGCCCAAAATAGTCAATTTTCCATTTTCTAGTGAATTGTGAAAAATTATACTATTGGATTAACAAATGAATTTTTTAGAGTTTTGGGACTCCTTCCTTTTACGCACTGTTAACTCCACAAATAGAAAAATGCTCACTTGACTACCTCCTACTCTCCAGCCAACCATGCTTATTGTTTATTTATAATAAGCAATCTAGATCAGAAGTATGTTTATAAGATAATCAGGTAGAGGTCATTCATCACCCATCCTCTGTTGTCCAGGTAGGAAGGGAATAGGTTACATTCCTATGGTTAATCCTTAGCAGCTAACATAAAGCCTAGAAGATATTTTTGTATTATAACAGTATTATATGTGGAGTGCCAACAGTTTATTATGCATTGTGCCATAAATAGAGGTTCACTGACAACTTAAGTATGGCCTATTATCTTTACAGAACTCAAATATAGAAAAAATAATATACAAATAATGCAACATGTTTTGGCAAGAGTAAAATTTATGCCAAGTTATTAAGAGAACAAAAATGAGGGATACCTAATTCACACTGAGAGATTCATAACACTACCTTGAAGAGAGGATACCTGAACAGTCTTAAAGGATAATCATAATTTAGCTAAGAATAGAAGGGAAGATAGTCACTTCAGGCTCAGAAGCCAGTAAGTGAAGAAAACAATATGTGACTAAAACATATGATTTATATTGTAAATGCTTTATTATAGCGTGAACAAAAGGTGTTTTTAAGAGTGTGGTGAGAGAAGAAACCAATGAAGGAGGTAAGGCTTGATTCTAAATTGTTTTTTTTTTTTAATTTTTGCACTTAGGTGGAACCAGTGAATAATTTCAAGGTCAAAAAGGACGTATCATATCTACGTTTTTAAATATTCCTTTATTATTTTTTATGTAACTATTCTTTAACACTTTCAATAGATACTTAGGGAGAGCCAAGCACTGCCTTATGGCTGACTGTACAATGAGTGAATAGAATAGCATACCTTCTTTCTTTGATTTTATCCATAAATGGACAAGGACAAACAATGAAAAAGTAACAAATATTCATCATTACAAATTATAAAATTTTTGGCACACGCAGACAAGGATCTCTGAGAATAAAAATACCAAGTGGGAGCTACCTAGGAGAGTTCATGAAGGCCTTTCTGTGGATGTGGCATTCAAACTGACACATGTAAAAAGGGAGGACACCCATCTTTGGTGAATGCATGAGAGACAGAGAGAACTCCATCAACTTCTAATGAAGGAAATAATCAGGCATATTTAAGAAACGTATAGAAGCTAAGGGCAGCATTAGGAGTAAGTTGGAAAGTTTATATAGTAAATCAGGTGAGAAAGAGAAATGAGGGTATTGATAATAAAACTTAAAATTTCTTGTACTTACTCGGTTTGAACCACATAAAATTGCTAAGATACAACTATCTGATCTACCAAAATGACAGTTTCATATGGTTGAGCCTATATATTAGATATTACACTAAGCACTTTAATACACAATCTTATTTAATATTCATGAAAACCATGTGAAGAAGAGACTAATATTTGTATTTTAGCAATGAGAAAATTAAGGCTTATTGAAATTAACTAACTTGGCCAGAGACACATGGATGGTAAGAGGATTAATCAGCCAAGTCCCAATAAGGAGCAGGTGACACACCCAAATAAAATGTAGAAAGTATTAAAACAGGGACTATTTACAAAGGCATTGACAGAGTATTTGGAAACAAAAAAGGATAGTGTGGTTACACCAGCCACCAGCTGTAATCATTGTAAGACCTGAAGGGGCAAATGAAGTAAGTGTTCCCAAGAGAAGTAACTATATGGAAAAAATTAACTGACAGGAACCGTGGCCTTTGGTAAAGACATGAAGACAATACATGGAGATTCAGAAAGGAGATAAATTAGCGAATAAATATTCCAAGGTTGATTCCCTACACAGCTCCAGTCTTCTTCCTAAGCTTCTTATTAGAACTCATCTAGAAGCCAGATGACAAGAACCCCGTAGATCTAGTCCATAAATGTCCATCTCACAGGGCATAGAGCAAAATAGAGAAGGTGGGGGGATCTGGCAGGAGTTGGCAAACAGAAGCTATCCAGCATTATATTACAGTATATCTCTTTCTCTAGATCTATTAATATTTGCTTTATAGGTTTCAGTGCTCTGATGCTGGTTGCATATATATATATATATATATATATTTACAATTGTTATATCCTCTTGCTGAATTGACCCCTTTATCATTTTATAATGACCTACCAAAATGCATTCCAAAATATTGAGTCAACCTCAGTATCTATCAATGCATGAATGTATAAAGAAAACGTTGTATATATACACAATGAAATATTATTCAGTCATAAAAAGAATGAAATCCTGGCATTTGTATCAACAGGGATGGAACCAGAGGATGTTATGTTAAGTGAAATAAGCTACGCACAATAAGACAAATATCATGTTCTTACTCATATATGGGAGCTAAATGAATTGATCCTCATGGAGGTAGTGAATAGACTGGTAGTTATCAGAGGCTGGGAATGGCAGGGGGGAGCAAAAAGGGGTGGGTTAATGGGTACAAAAATACAGTTAGATAAAAGGAATAAGCACTACTTTTTGATAGCACAATAGGTCAACTGTAGTTAACGATAATTTATTTTATATTTAAAAATAGCTAGAAGAGAATATTTGGAGTGTTCCCAACACAAAGAAATGATAAGTGTTTGGGGTAATGGATATTTCAATTACCCACATTTAATAATTATACATTGTATGCTTGTATCAAAAAATCACACGTGCCCCATAAATATGTTCAACTACTATATATTCAGAAAAATTAAAAATAAAAAGTAGATATCTTGCATTACCATGGAGTCACATACTAAATTGAGCTCATGATAAAATGCACAATGAAATGGCTTGCTTAGTGGTCTGAAGCAAAATAGTCAAAGTACAGATTGTAAGGTTGAACAATTTAAAAAATAAATAGAGGAGCAATCTGCAGAAATTTGTAGAGGGTGAGACAAAAGGAGGAATGTAGGATGAGTCCAAAGCCTTCAGCTGAGGTGACTGGGCAGATAGTGATGGCTTTAAGTGAAATAAGGACAAATGAAACAAGAGGGTCGGGCGCAATGGCTCACCCCTATAATCCCAGCATTTTGAGAGGCTGAGGCAGGTGGATCACCTGAGGTCAGGAGTTTGAGACCAGCCTGGCCAACATGGTGAAACCCTGTCTCTACTAAAAATACAAAAATTAGCCAGGCATGGTGGCATGTGCCTGTGGTCCCAGCTACTTGGGAGGCTGAGGCAGGAGAATTGCTTGAACCTGGGAGGCGGAGGTTGCAGTGAGCGAAGATCACGCCACTGCACTCCAACCTAGGCAACAGAGCGAGACTCCATCTCAAAAAAAAAAAAAAAAGAAAGAAAGAAAGAAGGCACAAAAATTCAATTTGAAAAATGCTCAATTGCAGTGTGTATGGATAGTGCAATCTAATGGAGAGATGGATAGATAGATAAAATTTTGGAGATAGTCCTTAACTAGGGTTAAAGTCTGTCAATCATTAGCATGAAGTTTTGGTGATTGAGGTTTGGGATTTTATTAAAGTTCTCCATGATAAATATATAGAAATAAATGGATAAAGAGTAAAAACAAACAACTAGGCTATACTCATTCTTAAGGGGTAAATTAAGGAAGAGAATCCACCAAAAATCTTTGTTCAAGTAAACATTATTTTAAAAATAGGATAAAATAGTATTGTAAAAAAGAGGAGAGAAGAGAATTGTTGAATGATGGTTCACTTTTCTTCTAATTCTAGAAAAATTTCAGGTAATGTCTATCATAAAGAGGATCAGTTAAAATAATGTATATGCATCTAACACAAATGCTTAGCTGTAACTTGCATGCTCTTTGATCCTGCTACCCTATCAGTGAGGTGGAAAGTTTAGGTCAACCAGTGGGAATGAATGCAGCAACCAAGTATGCAGACTGAGAAGGGGACTCACTACATCATGGGTGAGATCAACCAGCGAGAGTACCAAAGCTAAAAGTCTGTGGGTTGGCTGTGGACAGGACTTGTAAAGGAAGGGCATCCACATAGAATTCAATAAGAAAACCTGAATTATTTGAAGATATATTTGTAAATTTCTCAAACATTTTTATAGTGGAAGTTATATATTTTCTTGACTTAATTTTCCTTATGAAAGGTTAAAGAGTAAACGGGCAGATGAGCTAGATTTTAGACTATAAGTTTCCTACTAACTCATGAGAGTTCATGTCTTGTTAGGTAATATTTAACTTTCTATTGATTAAACAAAAGTACCATGTTTAAAATTGATATAACACAAAACATCTCAGGTACCCCATAAATATATACACTTACTATGTACCCACAAAATTTTTAAAAAAATTAAATGGTGTAACAAAGGTGAACTTAAAATAGGGACATTTTCTAAGGAAACTGGTTTGAATTTATTTGATGAAAGACAAAATAAATAATAAAATGCGATAGTTATGGTTTCTTTACTTAGGATATGATAAAAATTCAAACACATGAGTATTTTTATATATTAAGAGTGTCACTTACCAAGATCACAGAGTGTAATCTCTAATGCTTATTATTGCTGATGAGCAACACTATTACTTTTTTTTCCAATTAGCTGGAGAGCATTATAAAACAGTTAGCAGAGTGGCCGATTTTAGACTACAAGTTTCTGGTCAAACTAATATATATTCAAAAGCACTAAAAATAATTTCTTAAAATAGACGTATTTGGTTCCCATATAGAAAGGAATCTATTTGTTACATTCCAACAAAACTCTACAGTTCAAAGATACAATTAAGACTTTCCTCTACTATCAAAGACTATTAATTGGCCATTATACTGAATTCTCAGGAAGTTGTTTTAAAAAATAATTTCTTGAAAAAATATATTTCATTTCCAAGATGAGTTTCTCATTTTCATATTTCTAAATGCAATCATGCTTGTTTTTTTATTAGCCTTTTACAGGAGAGGTATAACCATACTAAGATACAAATATGAATGACCATTTCCATTCCATTTATAATAGTTCTCCCCCAGGGTAATAAAGCACATGGGATGCTTTTTCTGAACCAAAAAATAATAATAATTTTGGCCAGGCATGGTGGCTCACGCCTGTAATCCCAGCATTTTGGGAGGCTGAGGTGGGCGGATCACAAGGTCAGGAGTTTGAGACCAGCCTGGCCAATATGGTGAAACCCCATCTCTACTAAAAATGCAAAAATTAGCCAGGTGTGGTGATGTGCACCTGTAGTCCCAGCTACTCAGGAAGCTGAGGCAGAAGAATCGCTTGAACCCGGGAGGCGGAGCTTGCAGTGAGCCGAGATCATGCCACTGTACTCTAGCCTGGGCGACAAAGCGAAACTCCATCTCAAAAAAAAAAATAATAATTTTGAACGAAAATCACAAGATATAGCTTGGTTCACTATAATATTCAAACTCTTTATGGTTAAATAGACATCTGCCACTAGATGATTAACTGATAGTATTATTAATATCAATACTTAGAAAATCATAAAAATAATTCATACTTTAGCTGAGATCCATTTTTATTAATGTAGGGTATTGTACATTATGTCATTGTTCAATTAATATTTGTTCCCTCCCCTTTCTCTACCTCCAAGGGAGGAGTACACTTCCCTGCCCATTGATTTTGGGCATGCCCAGATGACTTGTTTTGGACAATGGAAAGTAGGCAGAAATGGCAGTGTGTGAGTTTCAAATTAAGAACTAAAGAGGCCTCATAAATTTCTTCCTACCCATCTGGGAGCTTATGACTACAACCATGAGAAAAAATATTGCCTAGCTAGCCACTGCCCCTTTATCCTAGGCTCAGAATAAGACCCATGGAGAAAACCTGAATTTGACTTAGAGCCTGAAGCAGACAGAGGCCTCCAAATATACTACAGACATGCAAGCAGCTTGAAACAAAACGGTATGGGCCAATATTTAGATATAAGGCTGAGAAATAATGTGTTATTGCAAGCCACTGAGTTTTGAGGTATTTTGTTATGGGGCATTATTGTCGAAATTGCTGGCAGATGAATGGGAAAAACAATTTATAATTGTTCTTTACAATACAGCATGATTTAATGAAATTCTACTATAGATTGAGTAAAAAATGGTAAATTTTGAAGAATATTTTTAAGAGAACACTTTTCCCATTATACACAAATAGTGTGACACAACTGCTAGATAATAAGCTAAATGGAAAGTACTTGTTTGTATGTCTTATTTCTCAATTACAGCTTTAGCAAAGTCTGTTAGGTCATCCTATATATGTAAAAATTGTGCCAACTATATAAAAAAGCAGGACACATTTTTACTAGTATAAAGTGCCCTACTTCTTCATAAGGCAGCACTGAGACTGAATTTGAAAGCTTGTCCTTGAGTACCTTTTGGCTCTTTATTGTTCCCTTTTAAGATGATGTATTAGGTTTTTATTGCTGCTGTAACATCCCTACAAACTTACTGGCTTAAAGCAACACAAATTTATTATCTTACAGTTACGTACTTCCGAAGTCTTAAACATGTTTTGCTGGGCATAAATCAAGATGTCAGCAGGGCTGCATTCCTATCTAGAAGCTCTAGGGGAAATCAATTTCCTTGCCTTTTTCAGCTTCTGGAGGCCACCCACATTCCTTGGCTTATGGCCTTCTTACTCCATTTTCAAAGACAGAACTATTAGGCCAAGTCTATCCCATGCTATCCTCTGGCTCTTTCTCCTCTTCTTCCCTCTTCTATCTAAAAGAATCCTTGTGATTACATTGAACCCATAGAGATAATCCAAGATAATTTCCTCCATGTCAAGGTCAGTTGATAAGCAACCTTAGTTCTATTTGCAAACATAATTTTCCTTTATAGTGTAATTTAACATAGTCACAGATTCTGGAGACAAGAATGTGGATGTCTTTGTGAGTTTATTAGTTTGCCTACCTCAGATGGTATCATTGGAAGTTGATTTTGCTAATAGTGATATTAAGACAAGATGTTATCATATACATATACACACATATTGCTATAGCAAATTTATTTTATATTGTGAACTCAACAATAAGCTTTCCAGTATTGCATTATCTGTTTTCAAGCTGCATACATTTTGGGCAAGACATCAAAGCTCCCTAACCTTTATTTTTCTCATCTGTATAATTGGGTGTAATAGTATAATCAACATCACTATTTTGTTGTCATGATTAAATGTAATAACAATACATACAATCTGAGCAAGTGTCTGATGCCTACTGTTTAATATTTTAATTACTATACTAAAATAATTGTGGCTATTTTGTATAGCTGTAGATTAGACATTATGTCTAGTTATAATAATCAGTTTGTTCTTTGATATTATATTGAATACTGTCTCTGGAATGGGAAATTCAAATTATGTATCTGGATGTATAAGAAGAGCATACAAGCCAAGAAATGAGCCCATAATGCTTACACTCAGAATTTACATTTATCTGAATCATTGTAGGGTCAAATCTGAATGCAAATTTATTTACTACTAGCAGTGCTGCTTAATAGATATCTAATATTAAAGTGTTGAGACGCCAAAACCACATTTTATCGATTTAAAAACAAATACAAATGAGATTTTTGAGGTTCTGATATTGCTTGATAATAATAGCTCATTTCTTATAGAAGAACTAATTGAAATTCAATTCCAAATTAAACTATAATTATATCTACGGCATTATTAAGGTATCAGTCATGGTTAATGATGACTTTCTTGAGAAAAAATCCCTGCCATTTATTTTCATAACCTGTGTGATACACAGAGATTACTTGCAGTAGACACAGAGGCTTGAATAAAATTTACTCTCCACAGCAGCATAGAATTTGAAAGTTAGGTGACACTATAAATTGTTTTTATTTTGTTGTTTTTAAATCAAATTTTAAATAGAGTAAATCCTCTAGCCATAGGCATTTCAGGATTCTGTTGAGTGTTTTATAAATTCTTATAAGAAATACCTGTCTTAGGCAACTTGTGTTTGAAAGTAAAGAGAATGGTATCAAATGGTATTATAATTTTGCTATCCTGAAAATGTATAAAATAAACTTTGCAAATATTTTTAAAGGCCATTAAGAAGTACAAGATGTTAGAAGAATAGTTACAAAAACTCTTCAGACCAAAATGATTATTGCTTCACTTGAAATCATTTTTGTGTATATTATTAATAAGCAGCTCAAATATAACAATACATCTGTTAAAATATAAATTGTCACTGTAATAATTATTACCATATTAGTACATTGATGATATTTTCGTGGATATACACCCAAGGAAATAGGTAAACAGAAAAATAAAGGAAAAGAAAAATATGTAAGCAGGCAGATGGGTAGTAACTGATTTATTAGAATGATTAGATCATAGAACTCTTTCCCTACTGAGCTCACTGGCAGAATGTTATGGTTCAGACAGAAGACTGGAAGAATCCTTTGGGGAATTAACCAGCTCAAAAAGGAAAACCTAAAGATACCCTCACCACGATTTCCCTGAGAACTCCTTATTCAGATTGATCTAAAATAAAGCTTACATTTGTTAAGCTTCTCCCCCACACTTAAAGTTTTAGTCTCCCAATTATAAGATAGGTAGATGCCAAGGTATTCCCAGAAAGTTTCTGGCATAGAATATGATAAATGAGGAAAAAAAAGATAAAGAGGAGGAAGACAAAAAGTAACAAAAACACAAACAACAAAGAACAAAAAGAGAAAAAAGTATAACTTGGAGGGGTAGCCACTCACTATACAGGGAGAAGAAAACTTCAATACCTACAGAGAGATAAGAGAAAATATTGCACCTATGACATCAAACCAGAATGTTATTAAAAATAAAGAAATGTTCAGAAAACAATAAGAGTGTTTTAAGTTATTATTTCTCAGCTCCAGGCCTGTCCTTGTATAATCTGCTCTGTGATGTTGAAACAGACTTTGCAAACCCCATTTCTGTTTTGCCAGCTGCTCCCTGTTAGGCTTCATTACGAGGAGGATGAGAGGGCAACTGTGAGGTTGGAGCAAGGACAAATGGTTTACTTGTTCCTTTTTGCTTTTCCACAATACTTCTTCACCCCAGCAGCAGCTCTTTCTTCTAATAACAGCAGTCAAATCTAGTTTGCAGTTTTTTTCCAACACTGGCAAAACTAGCTTCACCATGTCCTGCCCCATCAGAAACATCAGTACTAGTCCACTCGCATCCCCTCCTCGAAGGCTTCATTCACAGGTCAATAGGGGCTCTCCTCTGAACTCAGAGAGACCTACAGCAACTGAGTACTTCTCAGAGATCAGAGTAGACCCCTCTTGTATATTTCCAGATTTTAGTTCAACATCTTG
Source organism: Symphalangus syndactylus (assembly GCF_028878055.3). Classification (NCBI taxonomy): domain Eukaryota; kingdom Metazoa; phylum Chordata; class Mammalia; order Primates; family Hylobatidae; genus Symphalangus; species Symphalangus syndactylus. The sequence continues at coordinate 40,750,235 of NC_072447.2, read as the reverse complement.
TGTTTATTCCTTTAGTCCTAAGATTGGTAGCCACTTCTTATAGCTACTATATGAGTTTTCTTTTTACTCTTTCAGTTACCTAGTCAACAATCTTATAGGTAGTTAACAATTTTTTTCTATTAAATTGCCTTTATTCACAAAAGGGGCATAATTTCTGTCTCCCCAAATGATGTCTCCCCTGACACAGCATAATAGGAAAAATAAAAATAGCAGTGGATGGGTTGGAAGATAAAATCAGGCAAATCTCCAAGACTAGGGCAAAAAACAAAGAAAACAAAAGTAGAAAATAAGCACACTGTTCCAGGAAGCCTAGTTGGCTGAATAATAAGCATCTTAAAAAGGGAAAACGGAGAGAAAATGCTTGAGGGGAAATAAGCAAATACTTTAAGAAAATTCCCAGAATTAGAACACATGAATTTTCAGTTTGAAAGTATCCATTGAATATCCAGCAGACTTGATGAAAACACACTCATTCCAAATAAGGTCATTATAAAATTTCAGAACAGTGGAGACAAAAAAAGTTTCTATGAGATTCCTGATAGGAAAAATGAATATCACATACAAAGAATCTATAATCAGAATGGCTTTGCACATCTCTATAGTAACACAGTAACAACAACAACAACAGAAGACATCAGAGCAATGTGTTAAAAATGTAGTGTAACTATGAATAAAGCATGTGAGAGGAAAATAAAAATATTTTCAGACAATCAAATATCTCAAAAATATACTTCCCATGCACTTTTTGTTTTACAGTAATTAACCAAAGGATACTCTCTAATAACATAGGCCAATAAGTGAAGAAAGAGGAAGAAATGGCAACATTATATAGGAAAATTTCAAAGAAAACTTACAGGATCGTGATTATGAGAGGGTACCAGGTAACAAGTGTGCAGCAGGCATAAATAGCACTAGTCCAGATGAATGCATGATGTTTATTCAATATCGATTTAACCAAACTTTTCATAACAATAGCAGGCATTGGAAAGAGGAAAAACATAGAACTGGCATCATGAAAGAGTTCATCTATAACTTACCAGAAGATGAAGTGAATCAGTGTAGTAACTGTAAGCACTCTTCATGTGTTATGTGTGCATGCACACATACTTGTGTGCATTTTCTCCATATTTACCTACAGTTTTTAGGAAAGATGGATTTAAAACTGATTCATCACCGCACTTCTGCTAAAACTTGAAGTTTGATAATAATTAACATTTATAAATAAAATAGCTATATTTACATATTATATAAAACTATGGAGATATATAAATGCCAAATTAAGCAATTGAAAGATTCAAAAGTGTTTGCCCCCAGGATAGAAAACTAAGACTAGGGAATGATGGGACAGTATCACTGTATTTTTATTTTAAGCTTGGTATTGCATTTAATTTGTCAAACTACATATGTCAATGATAAAATAAAGTTACTTTAAAATTAACAATACCAAACTTATTGATCTAGTTGATTTATTTTATTACCCTGTAATATATTTTAGGTATCTCTGAGCAAAAGGTATCGGCCTTTCTACAGGTTTTCAAATGTTCATGTGAAAAAAATAATTACTACCAACATACTTTATCTGCATGAAGACAAACAGAAATTTCCAAATGTCCAAAACAACAACAACAACACTAGTACATTTGCTGGTATATTATCTGATGCAGAGTGTTGATGCAATAAAGGTTCAAATGAATGAACAAGTAATGTTACTCTTTATTCATAGCCTTTACTAAAGATACAGAATACTTATGGTTTGATCATTGATTACGATTCAGTTCTACATGCCTTGACAAAGTAGAAATAATGTTTGAGTGCCTAGCTACCAAACAATGCTTATGTAGTAAGATTCATTGCATTTAAACATGCATATTTATGAGGACATGAAATGGACACATTAAGATTCATTAATTTACTCATTTTTCAGAGAGCATGCATTAAGTACCTTAGTAGACATTATTCTAAGATGAAAGGATGAAAAGGAAAGTAGGTCACAGTCCCTGCCTTCCAATGATTCATGGTATGTTTTTGAGCAACAAATAACTACACGACATTTTCTTTTACTTATACAAAATGATTTCATTATCCTTACTTCACATGTGACAAAATACACAGAGATTTAATAACCTGTCAACAGTCAAATAATTTGTAAGTGACAACATGAGGATTTAAACTTAAATTTACCTTACTCCAAAATTTGCTTTCAGCTACTGCAGATTACCTGTATTGTCCTCAGAAATAATTGTTTCAAAGACATCAATTGTTAGGAAATGTTCTAAGGTTAACTCTGTGTTACCATTTAACATTATCAACAAGGTTAATACAATTAAGTACATATGCATAGGTCTGATCATTCTAGAAATCTAACACTGGTTGTTTTTTGCATGTTTCTATGAAGAAAAATGCCATTAATGCCAACCGTTAGAGCCTACCACAATTCTTGTACCCTTCATATTAGAAACACCATTAAGCAAAATTTCCATTTTCTAACTATTCTAACTACTCTATTCTAGAGTAGCTTAAATTGTAGAACTTAAAAACGTATTTGAGGCATGATAAAACTATAATTTTTTTTCCATTCTTACCTGAGGTTGTATTATGAAAGCACATGCTGGTTGTAAACACTTCCAACAATGCAGAAATGAGCAAGGGGAAAGTGGAACTTGCTGTGGACACGGCCGCAGGACCACGCTTTTGTTCCTGTTGGGATGCCTGGGTCGGTTTCACAGGTCGCCTCGCAGTCCTGCAGGCTGAACCCGTCTGTCTGGGCGCCCCGCGCTGCCTGCCTCCTGGGCATTCTGGGGCGACATGGATGGATGCCTGCTTGTCTACGGTTCGGTGCGTGCAGTCAGGAGTCTGCACCAAGAATGGTCCATCAATGAGGGAGAGTCCTCCCTGGGAGGGGCTTCCGTGCCTCCCATTCTGGGCACTTCCAGACTTTCTGCAGGAAGTGCTGTCCTTGAGTCATTCTGTTTTGTCCTGAGGCTGCTGCGAGGAGGGGGACAGGTGAGCACATGCTGGAGGGTGGGGACATACGGGACGGCTTCAGTCCAGGCACAGCGGCAGGTCCCCGGCTGCCCCGCTTTCCCTGGCCCGAGAAAGGAGTCCCCAGCAGGCTGTGGGCACAGTCCCCGCTCACGCACGGCCTAGAGCGCACTGCAGGGCCCGAGCATACCCGCCTTTTCACCTTTGTTCCCTCCTGCTTTCCAGTTTTGGAGTCCTTGTTAAGCGGGACTCGAACCACAAGGTTATAAACACGACACCTGCATTCCCTTCCAATCCTTCATGGTTTTCTTTTTTACACACAAAGCTTACGACCTTTACTTTTTCCAAGTGGAAAACCAGTTTTTCCAACACTTTAAAAAACAAATATCCTTTTATCATATGCTGAAAGCCCTACCCATAACAAGCCCACTTCTGCGTTTGACTCTGTTCACTGACCCTTCATTTACTTCCTAAACTGACCCTTTTGGTCACTTTTAGTGAAGAGGTGGCTTTAATAAACATATTCTCCAGAAATCTCCAGAACCTTTGCGTGGGTCAGGGTGAGAGGTGCCGCCACGAAATAAACAGAACAGCTGAGTCCTCCGGGTAGGCCCCTGGTGTTAGCTGCACAGACCGCGTGTGTGGGAGGCATGGAGTCAGAGGCGCTTCCTCAAAATGCATCCCCCCGGTCTCCAGAAGAACACACAGGCCCCAGGGCCCCCTGGACAGGGCTGGTCCCAGCGTATGCACGCCACTTCCTGGGTTTGGGGGGTGGTACGCCGGAGGTGGAGGATTCCCGTAGCAGGCAGCCGACGCAGAGGCTAGGGCCTCTTGTTCCACTTGGCAGAGACCCCAGAAGGAGCCAGGGGGCAGCATCAGAGCCTGGGGCCTGGGCAGGGGTGCCCAAGGGCATAGCAGCTGCAGGCCATTGGCGAGGCCAGAAGACGGTGAGTGGAAAGCTGGGGGCGCGTGGAGAGACGCCGAGAAGGGGCTGTGCAGCTGGGAGTCCTGCATTTGCCGTTTGTGTTTCATCCGGCGATTTTGAAAGCAGGTTTTTATCTGGACCTCCAAGAGCTGCATCTCCCTGGCCAGCCTCTTCGGCTCCAGAGGGCCCAGGTACTGGTGGTGCCGGAAGACGCCCTCCAAGGCGTAGACCTGCCCCGTGGTGAGGGCAGCCACTGTCCTCTCCGGCGCAGGCCGATTTGAGGACCTAATCTCCTTGATGCTGACGGCCTGACGGGGCTCTGGGTGCCGGATGTGCGGCCCGGGCCACGGAGGCTCCCAGGGGAGACGTCGGCAGGCCTGGGGGTGTAGCTCAGCCCCGAGCAGCTGCTCTGAGAGAATCAATCCATGGAGCCAAACCTGGAGCGCTGCTGCCGGCCATGAGGTGGGGAGGAGGAGAGACGCATGGCGGTCAGGTGGGCCTTAGGGAAGGCCGGGCGGGGCTGGCCAGGCGCAGGATACACCACAGCTATAAATTTTATTAGTGAAAAAGTAAGCAAGGTGTAGAGACATTAAGTGACTAATGAAAGATCAGAGCTACTGTAAGAACAGTTTGGGGATTGAATCCACACTTGCTAACACCCACTGCTAACTCCAGAGAGTGTGAAAAGAAACATTGAAGAATCACCGCCTAGACTGTTTTCAATATATTTCTTGCTGGTTTTTATTTCCTAATGATTTTCTTATGAAGTCTTTTTCAAAATGACTGGCAAAAGCCAAAAAATATTCCATTAAAAATAGGTGTGTTTTGATAAATAGGAAAATAGTAGACATTCTAGAAAAGTAAGATGAGTAAAAGTGGATTCTTTTTAAAGTCGAATAAACTCTATGAATACTATGCAGCACTAAGAAACAATTAATTAGTTGTATATAGAGTCTAAGAATACATTTTAAAAAGGCCTTATTAGGCTGGGCGTGATTGCTCGCCCCTGTCATCCCAGCATTTTGGGAGGCCAAGGCAGGAAAATCACTTGAATCCAGGAGTTCAAGACCAGCCTGGGCAACATGGCAAAAACCCCGTCTGCGCAAAAAATACAAAAAACAGTCATGCATGGTGGCACATGCCTTTGGTCCCAGCTACTCTAGAGGCTAAGGTAGGAGGATTGCTTGAACCCAGGAGGTGGAGGTTGCAATGATCCGAGATCATGCCACTGCACTTCAGTCTGGGTGACAGAGCAAGACCCTGTCTCAAAAAAAGGGGGGGTGTTATTGAAAAAAAAAAGTGAAGAAACACAAGAACTATAGCATAATATTATTCGTTAATATTAAAACAAATAATATATTTGTCAAGGATACAAACATGTATTAGGATATAACACAGTATAGTAAGTACCATGGTGGTAATATATGGTGGGGAGGAAGTGAGTGTGGACATTGAGACAAATGAGCAAACATAAAATAGTATTTTAAAAATTAAATAAAACAAGAATGGAGCCTTGCATAGCCTGCTAATATGAGAAATAGGAGTAATTGAGCTCTCTGCACCTGAGGTCCAAAAAGCAAATAAAATATATTATTGTTGACATTCTTTAATAAAATCAACTTATTTTTAAATAAGTAATTACAAATATGAGTGATAAATACAATCCTGCACAATTTATAAATAGAGTAAACCTTTAATTTTTGGAATTTAGTTACATTTACGAAAATGATTTTATAAGACTTCTTTTATTTATTTTTATTTTAAGTTCCAGGGGATACATGTGCAGGATGTGCAGGTTTGTTACCTAGGTAAACGTGTGTCATGATAGTTTGCTGCACTCATAACCTAGGTATTAAGCCCAGCATACATTAGCTATTTTTCCTAATGCTCTTCCTCTCCCCACCCCACTTCCAGACAGGCCCCAATGTGTGTTGTTCCTCTCCCTGTATCCACGTGTTCACATTGTTCAGCTCCCACTTATAGGTGAGAACATATGGTGTTTGGTTTCCTGTTCCTGCATTAGTTTGCTGAGGATAATGGCAAAGGACATGATATTGTTCCTTTTTTATGGCTGCATAGTATTCCACAGTGTATATGTACAACATTTTCTTTATCCAGTCTATGATTTATGGGCATTTGGGTTGATTCCATGTCTTTGCTATTGTGAATAAGGCTGCAATGAACATACATGTGTATGCATCTTTGTAATAGAATGATTTATATTCCTTTGAGTATATACCCCATAATGGGATTGCTGGGTCAAATGGCATTTCTGGTTCTAGATCTTTGCGGAATCATCACACCATCTTCCACAATGGTTGAACTAATTTACATACCCACCAACAGTATAAAAACATTCCTATTTCTCTACAAGCTCACCAGCATCTGTTGTTTCTTGACATTTTGATAATCGTCATTCTGACTGGTGTGAGATGGTATCTCATTGTGGTGTTGATTTACATTTCTCTAATGATCAGTGATGTTGAGCTTTTTTTCATGTTTGTTGGCCACATTAATGTCTTCTTTTGAGAAGTGTCTGTTCGTATCCTTTGCCCACTTTTTAATGGGGTTGTTTGTTTTTTTCTTGTAAATTTAAGTTCTTTGTAGATTCTGGATATAAGACCTTTGTCAGATGAATAGATTCCAAAAATTTTCTCCCACTCTGTAGGTTGTTTGCTTACCCTGATGAGAGTTTCTTTTGCTGTGCAGAAGCTCTTTAGTTTAATTAGATCCAATTTGTCAGTTTTTGCTTTCTGACACACAGACAAATGGAACAGAAAAGAGACTTCCAAGGAAGTCTAAAGGACCCAGCTAATTTAGCTTCCTAAAAATTTAGAACAGTTGCTAAATCTCCTTCAGCGAGAATATCTTGTTCTTTCTCAAATATTTATTTTTAATATTTTTATGACGTGATTAATTATATCACTAATTGTTAACTTATACTTCCCATGCTGCCATCACTGATCCCAAAGTGTCAATAAATGAAACACACATTATTAAATATATTGCATTCTATAACACTTTAATATTTCATAAAACTTAAGAATATTTATGCAAATGAAGATAATATTGCTTATAAATGATGCTTTATATTGCAAGACATACCAGTTTCTATGTACCTATACATCATACATTAGCTATAAGATAAATAGAAATCAATGATTTAAGTTTGGTAGAACAGCTTTCACATAAATATATAAGTTCCTAATGATAACGTGGGAACTAAAATTAATATAATTGTCAATATTTAGATATTTTGGTTAAGTTTTGACAAGACAGTTGTCTCAATATTCAGTGTAGCTCTGGCAAGCCCTATATCAATTAGTGGTTTTATCTATTGCCTTGGTTTTGGCCACATATTACAGAATTGCCAACTAATAGTAACTAAATTCATTATTAAAATGGCATAATATTGGTGGGAGGTAATTGGATGTCTTGAATGAGCACAAGCCTGGCGTGTCATTTAGACTCTCAGAGCTTCATTTTGTTTGTGTGGAAAATAGTCATGTTAAATTACACAAACCCTTGGGTTCAAATATGCTTTAAATTATTATAATTCTAATTGCATTTAATGGTCTTAGTCATTTATAGAAATATTTTAAAGTTATGTTTCTGATTATTTTATCTTAATTGAGGTGGATTAAGGCAAAGCAGGAGGCCAGCTCTTTTTCAGAATTATCCTATAGAATATGGTTATGCTTTGGGTGGAGGAAGATGGGATTAACTGAGAGAGAGCCACCACCTCCGATACAACAGAATTGGGGGAGAAAAAATCAATTTTGCTCACAGGCCATGGTGAGAAACGATAGGGGATGCAAGAGAAGGTTTATTTCCCTCTTGGGTTTTGAAAATGTGTTTGAGAACATCCTTAGTATTCATATGAGGATTTGCAACATTGTTCAATATCTAATGACACTCTCCGTAAGATTAGCATAATCAGTCAATAATGGGGCCATAGATGCAGCCAAGTCCTTAAAGCAAAAACATCAGGATGACATAAAGTGTAACAACTCCAAGAATGTCTAGATCATGAATATCTTCTAACTTTAGTTAGAAAACAAAAATGTGATTCTAATCTTCTCTTATTATTACCTTTTCTTTTCCTTCCATCTACAGATACAAAAAGACATTTTTTTCAGACCTTTCATTAAAACATGGCTAATTTCAATGACATAAGAAAAGGAGAAATGGGGCCAGGTACAGTGGCTCACACCTGTAATCCCAGCACTTTGGGAGGCTGAGGCGGGTAGATCACCTGAGGTTGAGAGTTAGAGACCAGCCTGACCAACATGGAGAAACCCGGTCTCTACTAAAAATACAAAAAGAAAAAAAAAATTGCTGGGAGTGGTGGCACATGCCTGTAATCTCAGCTACTCAGGAGGTAGAGGCAGGAGAATCACTGGATCCAGGGAGACAGAGGTTGCAGTGAGCCGAGATTGCGCCATTGCACTCCAGCCTGGGCAGCAGGAGCAAAACTCCATCTCAAAAAAAAAAAAAAAAAAGAAAAGGAGAAATGAAATACAATCTCTGTAGTCAACATACACTAAGATAAAAGCAATTTTGAATCTGATATATACATGTACATATATATAAATTCATTTCAAATATTATCTATTTTCACAGACAGTTAGTGGGAGGAAAAAGGATACACATTATATGTTTGGTTCTACTATTTTATGTTTGTTGGAATATCTAAAACATGTTTGTTCCAAATTACCTATCATCTGTCTATCTAGCCATCCACAAACATACACATACTCACTCAATATACACTCACAAACATAAGACAAATATAACTGCCAATTCATAAATAACAATATTTGAAAGCTATTATTATTTGAATGTTATTTCAGTAATATTTATTATTTTAAAGTTTTTTCAAAATATCAGTTTATATATTATACTTACTGATTTCAATAATTGAACAAATCTGTTTGAAATTTATAAATTTACATTTTTTAAGTTGAAACAAAAATATGCAAGATTTTTATAGGCTGACAGATATAAAGAGTGAGTGATATGGTTTGGCTTTGTTCCCACTCAAATCTCATCTTGAATTCCCATGTGTTGTGGGAAAAACCCAGTAGGTGGTAATTGAATCATGGGTACAGGTCTTTCCCAGGCTGTGCTTGTGAGAGTGAGTAAGTCTCATGAGATCGGATGGTTTTAAAAAGGGTAGTTTCCCTGCACAAGCTCTCTCTTTGCCTGCTGCCATCCATGTAAGATGTGACTTGCTCCTCCTTGCCTTCTGCCATGATTGTGAGGCTTCCCCAGCCAGTTGGAACTGTAAGTCCATTAAACTTCTTTCTTTTGTAAATTGCCCAGTCTCAGGTATGTCTTTATCAGCAGTGTGAAAACAGACTAATACAGTGAGAATAAATAAAATTTCAAATGTAAATGCATTTTATAAAGTTTCTTATTATTTTTGCTGATGATGGATATTAATTTAACCTTTCAGCTCAGGTACCAAGACACAACAAAATACTCTTTTTAAAAAGACAGAAAATTGTAATTAAATCTTAATAATTCTGTTTACAGAGCACCAATTAGAAAGTACTTAAAAATTACTGGTTTAAACAAATGAAATACACTTTAGATTCTGAGGGAGCACATATTTATACATCCATGTTATGTTACTTGAGTATAGATTAAACTCATAGGTCCTGAACCACATGCTGTGATGATGGATTTAACACGTCATAATAAACACTAAATAATATTTACTGTGTATCCTCATTGCATTAAGTTGATTTATGCTAGAGAAATAAGAACCTAATGTTGAGTTTATTAGAGTAGTATTAGGTTTAAGACCTCCAGACTTTTGTTCATCCGTTAACTGAAATACTTTTACTTGTAAAGGCAGACCAAAATAAATATTCTTCAATTAAGCTACTTGTTTTACAACCATAGGATATATTTTAAATTATACATGTTCAGTCTCTGTGGGAGTTGGAGAGTATGCAGAGGTAATGATGTCTTTATTAAAGTACATGACTCCATTGAAGAAAAAATAAATATTATTAATGAAAAGCATGTTATAAAGACAAGCAAGACACAAAAACTGGAAAACTTTCTGAAGTATATAATTAATAAATCTTATATTGCATCTACTTTTAAGTTTTTATATAAATCAACATATTTTTAAGAAAAACAAGAGTCAAGGTCAGTATTTCTTCTCTGAACTGATGTTAGCATTTCTCTTTACTCACTTAACTCAGCTGTAGTTATGGAAAATTGCAGAGTCTATTTAAGAATAGTGTTGACAAATAGCTAAATTGAGGGTAACCTTTATTTGTAAGACATATATGTCCAACTGTATTAGCAAATTAACTACATTTTATGACAATTAAATATATATGAATCCTTGGCTACTGCAATCAATTGCTGCAAAAAGGTTATGGGCCATAAAAAATGCTGCTTCTCTATTGACGCCCTAATTCTTTCTCTTCATCATTAATATTTAATGAAAAATATTTTTCTTCTAAAAGCTATATAAAACATTCAACCAACCTTTATTTTGCTGTTATTGTTTGACGAATGGTTTCCAACATCCTTAGCTTAATCCCCTTTAATCTAGACCACTCAAAATCAATATAGTTTTGTTTTTTTACCAAAACTAACTAGCTGCTGATAACCTTGTGAACCTGGTGAAGCATGTTTTTCAATGACTTATTTCCTCCTTTGAAGCTATTTCCTCATTTTTCTGATTTCTAGAGCCATAATGTTCTCTCTATTTTACCTGTAACAAAAGCTGCTGTAACAAAATATCTCCATACTAAATCATTCTACATATAAGGCCATCATATGTATGAATTAACTGTGTTTCAAGCAGGAAGAGAAATCAGCAATATACAGTTCTAATAATGAAATTTCAGAAATAGGGGACTGGTAAATGAGATATTTTGGGGGGTAGAAGTGCTACCTGAATCTTAGTATGTGGGTGGTATTGTACTCATTTTGTGGAAAGAATATGTTTTAATGAGAAAAATAGTGTAGTCTAGAGTGTGAAATCATTATGTTTATATATTTGCATTATTTGCAAACTATTTAAAGAGAATTTTGGTAGGATGATTTATATTCCTCTGGGTATCTACCCAGTAATGGGATTGCTTGGTGGAATGGTAATTCTGCTTTTAACTCTTTGAGAAATTACCATACTGCTTTCCATAATGGTTGAACTAATTTATACTCCCACCAACAGTGTATAAGTGTTCCCTTTTCTCTGTAACCTCACCAGCATCTGTGTTTGTTTGTTTGTTTTTGACTTCTTAATAATAGCCATTCTGACTAGTGTGAGATGGTATATTATTGTGGTTTTGATTTGCATTTCTCTAACAATCAGTCATGTTGTGCTTTTTTCATATGCTTGTTGATTGTGTTAACACGCATGTAAATGTTCATTGCAACACTATTCACAATAGCAGGGACATGGAATCAACCTAAATACCTATCAGTGACAAATTGGATAAAGAAAATGTGGTACATATACACAATTGGATACTATGCAGCCATAAAAAGGAACAAGATCATGTCTTTTCCAGGAACATGGATTGAGCTAGAGGCTATTACCCTTTTTCTTGAGACAGGCTTTCGCTCTGTTGCTCAGGCTAGAGTGCAGTGTGGTGGCTGTTATTATTGGCAAACTAACAGAGGAACAGAAAACCGAATACTGCATGTTCTCACTTATAAGTGGGAGCTACATGATGAGAACTCATGAACACAAGAGAACAACAAACACTGGGGTCTACTTGAGGGAAGAGTCTGGGAGGAGGGAGAGGATCAGGAAAAATAACTATTGGGTACTGGGTTTAATACCTGGATGATGAAATCATCTGTACAACAAATTCCCGTGCATGAGTTCACCTGTGTAACAAACCTGCACATTTACCCCTGAACCTAAAACAAAATTTTAAAAAATAAAGAGAATTTTGACCTCACATTTAAAGGCAACATCTACAGAATGATCATAAGGGAGAATTACTTCTATTAGGCTGTGGGAGCAGTCAAGTAAAAATATTCAGTCATTTTGTTTGAATTACATGAAACTATATCAATCAGCTCGTTATTACATATGGCCTTTATATTTATAGATTTTACTAACAATCATGCTATTGTTAAGTTGCTTAAAAAACATGGAGGCCAAGAAAAAGTTGTCTCTTTTTAAGTGAAGAATACAGAAAAATTGAATCAATTAACAAAGATACCTATAGGGAATAGCTATTAAAATTTCAACTATGATTTGAGGAAATTGTGGCTAAATGATAATTAAATGTATTTATTTTAAGAAACAAAATTAGAGTAATTTATATCATAATAAGGCTTTTATAATGCTTAACTGGGAAATTTTTTATTAATACTTCTAATATTCAGGTCATATTCTTAAAGGAATTTTTAAATGACTTCAGCTTTGATAATGCATCTCTAAATCTGCTTAGAACACACTGAAGATGGTTGACATCTGCTTCATGTTGGAGTATAGAAATGTCACTGCTTCCATGTTTGTTAATACAGCAACATCAAAATTTAAACATGAACCCTATACATTTGGTGTGACATTTCAACCATCCCTATTGGGAAAGTTAACTGTGCCTTCTGCTGCTACACTACGCATTCTGGAGAAAAAAAAAAAAAAACCCAAGCAATTTTGAGAAGTAATAATCAGTCACTATAGAACTGAGGAGTTTAAGAAAAAAGCTGTATAATCAGAAAAAATATATATTTTATTTCTCAACATTATATCTTGCCTTTTTGCTTTCTATAGACCTAGAGAAGAATAATCAGAAATTGTGTCCCCATGCATGGCACACTGTACAGACTTGGGAACTTCGTTGCTGGGAACTATCTGTAATTTTCTCAAAAGTGTCCAAATGGGGTTGGGGAAATTAGATTAAGTTAGTTATATTATCTAAGAATTAGCATTAGTATCTCAATACCATCATCTAAATTGCTTTTCCCTCAACTTTATCAGCATCTTTTATTTTATTTTTTTAAATAATTTCACTTTGTATTTTAGATTAAGGGGGTACATGTGCAGGTTTGTCACACAGTGACATCAGTAGCTCTTAGAATATTGGATCTATTTCTTGGTAGTGTAAACCTACCACCATATCATATTATCCATATTTTTTTTAAAGAACAATAAAATTTAGGCCACTTCTAAGGTGAAGTGTAATAAAATAAAACCGAACAATTTGTCCTGTGTTTTCTAAACCATAATTTACAATTAAAAAAAATTCTAATATTATTTTCTTCTTATTTTGTTTTTCCATTCTAGCTTATAAAAATGAGAAAACAAGTTGGAGAAAATAATTAATGGTAATAATAATAGTGATAAAGATGATAATAAGTTGGGCTATGTTTTTAGAGAATTTAAAATTTTTTGTGGTATATTAGGAATGAGTAATAAGAACAATTTACTACTCCTGGTCAAAAGAACAAATGATCTTGAAAAGACTATCACTATAATTAGAAGTGCAAAACTTAGCCAGTGAGTAATATTAATCACAAAATATCTTAAAACGATTGGATATATTTGATCACATTTTTCCCCTTTTCAATGCCTTTCCTTAAGTATTTTAGCTGAGTTGTACGTGTGTATGTATGTAAGTTGTACGTGTGTATGTATGTAAGTCTGTGTCTGTTGACTACAGGATTGAGTGTCTAAATGGAAATTCTCTCAGTTTTAGTGCTGCAAGTCAGAGTCATGAGGCCACCTTGGCCAGGCACTAGCTCCCAGACAACATTTCTAGACACACTCGGGACCAGAAGGGAACCTGCTGCCTTGAAGGGAATGATGAAGTCCTGGAAGGATCCATCACCTGTTGACTAACAAGCCTTTGGGCCTTGAATAACCAGCATCAATACTTATGTAGTATGCTGTGGGCCTTGGGTGAGATTCTGAGACTTGCTGGCTTCAGGTGAGATTCAGCACATTCCCAGATTTGGTAGCTATGGGGAGAAACACCTTCTGCTTCAGGAAAGTAGAGGCAAAAAGAAAGGGGACTTTGTCTTGCACCTTAGATACCAGCGTGGCCACAGGGGGTAGAGTACCAAGCAAGCTTTTGGAGTTGTAAGGATGTGGATAGAAGGGAAACCTCATATAGTGTTGGTGGAAATGTAAATTAGTATAATCACTATGAAGTTTCCTCAAAAAACTAAAATAGAGCTACCATATGATCCAGCAATCCCACTGCTAGGTATATATCCAAAAAAGAAGAAATCGGGATATCATAAAGATATCTCCACTCCCATGTTTATTGCAGCAGTATTCACACTATTCAATATATACAATGGAGTACTACTCAGCCATAAAAAAGAATCAGATCCAGTCACTTGCAACAACATGGGTGTAACTGGAGGCCATTATACTAAGTGAAATAAGCCAGGCATGGAAAGACAATCTGCATGTTCTCACTTATTTGTGGGAGCTAAAAATTAAAACAATTGAGCTCATGGAAATAGAGAGTAAAAGGATAGTTACCAGAGGCTGAGAAGGGTAGTAGAGGTTGTAGGGTGGTAGTCAGGATGGTTAATGATTCAAAAAATAGTTAGAATGAATGGATAAGATCTAATATACACTAGCACAACAGGGTGACTATAGTAGAAAATAATTTAATTGTACATTTTAAAACTTAAAAAGTATAATTGAATTGTTTGTAACACAAAGGATAAATGCTTGAGGCCATAGATACCCAATTTACCCTGATGTGATTTTTTTTTTTTTTTTTTTGAGACGGAGTCTCGCTCTGTTGCCCGGGCTGGAGTGCAGTGGCACAATCTCGGCTCACTGCAAGCTCCGCCTCCCGGGTTCACGCCATTCTCCTGCCTCAGCCTCTCCGAGTAGCTGGGACTACAGGCGCCCGCCACCACGCCCGGCTAATTTTTTGTATTTTTTTAGTAGAGACGGGGTTTCACAGTGGTCTCGATCTCCTGACCTCATGATCCGCCCACTTTGGCCTCCCAAAGTGTTGGGATTACAAGCGTGAGCCACCGCGCCCGCCCTACCCTGATGTGATTATTATGCATTGCGTGTCTGTATCAAAATATCTCAACCCATAAATATATATACTTACTATGTACCCACAAAAATTAAAAATTAAAAAAGGCGTGGTTACAGTGCAGATTTCTGACACCCTGGCTGGTGCTCACACACAATCAAAGGAATCAAGTCCTCCTCTAGGCACAAGCTCTTGTGTGGCCCTTGTGTTAAATACAGGACAGAACATAGCATGGCAGGTTCCAAACCCTGGACTCAGGCTTCCCCACCAATTTCCAGTCCTGCTACCTAACATCTCTGTGCCTTAGTCTCCTCTGACTATAGAACTGGGATAATTATAGTACTTACTTTGGAAGCTTGCTGTGAGAAATAAATGAATAAATGCATGTGAATATATATATTTAAAATAATGGGGAAAACATAAGCATGCAACACTTATTTTATTGATTTCCGACTGCTTATAATATATATTTACATAAAATAGTACTATGTTAAGTTAACATAGCACTTTAAAGGAGGAGTTCAAAATGTAAGTTCCATGGACCAGCTCAAAGATAGTGTTCCAGTGGACTGTGAACATACTGTGCTCATGAGCAAAAAGTTCACATCATTGGTAATATGTTGGTTTCTCTAAGGAAAACACCTGTGGTTATTATTATATTCGCAAAAGAGTCTGTGACACTGCCTGTATTAGTTCATGCTCACACTGCTTTAAAGAACTGCCTGAGGCTGGGTAATTTATAAAGAAAGATTTAATTGACACACAGTCCCATATTGCTAGGAAGGGCTCAGGAAACTTACAAGCATGGCAGAAGGCGAAGCAGGCACCTTCTCACAAGGCAGCCGGAGAGACAAGAGAGCAAAAAAGGAAAAACTTCTGCTTATAAAACCATAAGATCTCGTGAGAACTCACTATCACAAGAACAGCATGGGAGAAACTGCTCCCATAATCCAATCACTTATATGCCTTGACACATGGAGATTATAGGTCTCTTCTTCACCACCTGGGAATTACAATTTGAGATGTAATTTGAGTGGGGACACAGAGCCAAACCATATCACTGCCCCTGAAAATAATATCACCTTTGGCCCCAGAGTTCTCAAAACAACTTTGCCCTGATACTGAGAATAACACTGTGTAAACAAAAAATTATAATTATTCTTATTTACACAGAGGAGACTGGAGTCTCAGGGACATTAAGTAATTGGTCAATCATACAAGTAATAATTTAAAAAATCAAGCTGAGATCCCAGGAAATACAACATCTAATACAATAATCTTTTATATAAGATTAAGAATGATGAAATTAGTCTTAAATTCACTGTCTATACCTTTTTAAAATATAACCATAGATTCAAATTTTTTGCTAATTAAAAATAAATAATAACTTTTCTGTTCAGAGTAAGTCACTCCAATTGTCAAATAGACCTTTGGCCTAATACTATGGACCAATGTCCCTTTGGTGTTATATTTTGGATTCCGGCAAATGAAAACAATGAGGTATGAAGACTGTGAATACTGAATTTAGTGGTGGGTCAGAGAATGAGGGGAACTTATTTGCAAAGCAGAAGGCTGGAAAAAAACAATATTTCAGGTCTTTGCCCTCAATGATAAAGGAAGGTTATTTGATAAGCAAAGTCAAAGGGCATTCTTTCCTTTTACATAAAATGAAATACAATGCCGATACATTCAAACGAAAGATTACACAAACCAAAAATGAGCTTTGTTTGTTTTCCTCTTTTGATTTGGTTTGACTTTCTCCCCCTAACTGAACATCAGGCAGAGCTAATAAATTAGGAAGAAACCTTTGTCACTGAGGAAAGTTAGTATATCTTCTGAATGTCATAGTTAGAGGAACTACATGGGATTTTAAGAAGGAAATAATTTTTTGTTAATAATAAGTTAGCTTTGACAATATTCAAATCAAAGAAATGAGAATTGCATAATGGATTGAAATAGATGATCTATTAAAAATCTTAATGCCATTTTTTTATCAGGTCTTTTATTAGGTCAGGGCAAAATTATGATAATAATACTACTTCTCAAGCCTCCTATAAAAAGGTTTTGACATGTTTTAATACATCCTTTCTGGGATGGAAAATAAACTCCTTTATTGGAGTGAGCTTTAACTTCTTCAGGTCACAAAGATACATGAATCCGTCAGGATTTAACCAAAATAACTGAACAAGTAGGATCCCAGTCCATGGAACTTATATTTTGAACCCCTCCTTTAAAGTGCTGTATTAAGTATATGTATATAAAGGGATTTATTGCAAGCAATTGGCATATGCAATTATGAGGGCTGGTAAGGCACGTCTGAAATCTGCAGGGCAGGCCATCAGGAAAGGCAGGCTGGAAATTTATTATTCTTGTAATCCTCAGTTTCATGCCTACCTAGATTATCTAGGATGACCTTCTTTACTTATCATCAGCAGATTATGGACTTTACCTCTACGAAATGCCTTTACAGCAGAACCTACATTAATATTGGATTGATTGAATAACTAGGGACTTATATCCTAGTCAAGTTTATACATAAAACTGACCATCATAGTGCACTGTTTATTAAGTTACTTCTTGGTACAATAACTAGTACTTAGACAAAGTTGATGCATTGTACCCCCAAGTAGATATTATTTATTTCCATAATTATACTGTCTAGATTGTGCTAAACCAGGGGTCAGCAGACTTTTCCAGTAAATATCAGGTAGTAAATATTTTAAGCTTGCAGATCGTATAGTTTCTGTCAAAACAAAACTACATAAATGAATGAGTATGGTCGTGTTCTCTAAAACTTTATCTACAGAAACAGGTAGTCTTCCCTTAGGCCACAGTTTGTTGACTCCTTCTTTAAACCAGCATTTAAATTCTTAATATCATCATGCAATTATGGGACATTTTCTGAACACTTGTATACAGGATGTGTAGTGATAAAAGAAAAACTTCAGCTGAATTAAATTTAAAGGAGTTTAATTGAGCAATGAACGATTCGTGAATTGGGCAGCCCCCAGAATCACAGCAGATTCAGAGAGACTCCAGTGCAACCATGTGGTGGAAGAAGATTTATAGACAAAAAAAGGGAAATGACATACAGAAATTGGCAGTGAGGCACAGAAACAGCTGGGTTGGTTACAGGTTGGCATTTGCCTCATTTGAACACAGTTTGTACACTTAGCAGTCTAGGAGTAGTTGAAGTATGGCCACGGGGATGGGCTAAGACTCAGTTATTGTTACAGGCACATACTCCTAAGTTAGGTTTTCAATTTTGTCTGACTATTAAGCTAGGTTACAGTTCATCCACAAGGACTCAAATATAGAAGTGCAGAGTCTTTCTCAGGCCATTATTTAGTTTTGTTTTAACAGTATGAGATCCTGTGTTAGAGCCTGGACGAGTTGGAAGTAAGATTAACATCTTAATATCTAGTGGGAAGAATGAACATATAGATACTGGAATACAAATACAAAGGTAGGAAAATATTTATATAATAAGGTTCTATTTAAAGTTCTCTGATAAGGCAGATAAGGCTGTCCTTAAATGCACCTGCAGCAACCAAGTAGGATTTCCCCAAATAGTTCGTATATGAGTTGGCCCTCTAAGCATTCTCCAAATATTGTAGGGTGATATGATCTTTTCCTTTTTTACTTTTATCTTAGGTTCAGTGGTACATGTGCAGTTTGCAGGTTTGTAATAAGGTAAACATATGTCACAGGGGTCTGTTATACAGATTATTTCATTACCAGGTATTAAACCAGTACCCATTAGTTATTTTTCCTGATCCTCTCTATCCTCCCAATCCCCACCCTCCAATAGTCTGTTTTTCCCCTCTATGTGTCTATGCATTCTGACTATTTAGTTCCCACTTATAAGTGAGAACATATAGTATTTGGTTTTCTATTCCTGTATTAGTTTGCTAAGGATTATGGCCTCCAGGTTCATTCATGTACCTGCAAAAGGCATGATATCATTCTTTTTATGGCTGCATAGTACTTGGCTGCATATATTTTTATGGCTGCATATACTCAGTAGTGGGATATTCAAATGTTCCGTTTTTAGGTATTTGAGGAATTGCCACACTGTTTTCCAGAGTGACTGAACTAATTTACACTCCCACCAACAGTGTATAAGCTTTCCTTTTTCTCCACAACCGCACCAGCTAACTGGTGTGAGATGGTATCTCATTGTGGTTTTGATTTGCCTTTCCCTAATGATCAATGATGTCGAGTTTTTTTTCATATAATTGTTGGCCTTATGTATGTCTTCTTTTGAAGAGTGTTCATGTGCTTTGCCCATTTTTAATGTGTTTCTTTCTTTCTTGTAAATTTGTTTAAGTTCTTTATAGAAGCTGAATATGAGACCTTACTCTTTAATCCATCCTATGTTAATTTTTGTATATGGTGTAAGGAAGAGGTTCAGTTTCAATCTTCTGCATATGACTAGCCAGTTATAGCAACACAATTTATTGAATAGGGAGTTCTTTCATCATTGCTTGTTTTTGTCAGCTTTCTTGAAGATCAGAGGGTTGTAAGTGTATGGCCTTATTTCTGGGTTCTCTCTTCTGTTTCATTTGTCTATGGGTTTGTTTTTGCACCAGTACCATGCTTTTTTGGTTACTGTAGCCCTGTAGTATAGTTTGAAGTTGGGTAACATAATGCCTCCAGCCTTGTTTTGGTTTTGCTTAGGATTTCCTTGACTATTTGGGCTCTTTTTTGGTTCCATATGAATTTTAAAATAGTTTTTTTTCTCATTATGAGAAGAATGTAATTGGTAGTTTAATAAGAAGAGCATTAAATCTATAAATTGCTTTGGGAAGTGTGGCCATTTTCATGATACTGATTCTTCCTATACATGAGCATGGAATGCTTTTCCTTTTGTTTGTGTCATCTGTACTAGATAATTGAGGCAGAAAATTAACAAAGATATTCAGGACCTGTATCAAATGGACCTGATAGACATCTACAGAACTTACCACCTAAAACAACAGAATATATATTCTGCTTATGGCCACATGGCACATACTCTAAAATAGACCACATAATCAGATATAAAATACTCCTCAGCAAATACAAAATAACTAAAATCATAACAGTCTCTCTGACCACAGCACAATCAAATTAGAAATCAAGAATGAGAAATTCACTCAAAACCATGCAATATTATGGGAATTAAATAAACTGCTCCTGAGTGACTTTTGGTTAAATAATGAAATTAAGGCAGAAATCAAGAAGTTCTTTGAAATGAATGAGAACAAAGATACAACATATCAAATCTCTGGGATACAGCTAAGGCAGTGTTAAGAGGGAAATTTATAGCACTAAATGTCCATATCACAAAGTTAGAAAGATCACAATTTGACAACCTAACATCACAACCAAAAGAACTAAAAAACCAAGAGAAAAACAACCCCAAAGCTATCAGAAATCAAGAAATAACCGCAATCAGAGCTGAACTGAAGGAGATTGAGAATGAAAAAGCATTCAAACCATCAATAAATCCAGGAGTTGGTTTTTTGAAAAAATTAATGTAATAGTTAAACCACTGGCTAAACTAACAAGAAGAAAGAACATCCAAATAAACAATCAGAAATGACAATGGAGATATTACAATAGACACCACAGAAATACAAATAACCATCAGAGAATGGTATGAACACCCCTATGCACCTAAACTAGAAAATTTAGAAGAAATGAATACATTCCTAGGCACGTACACCCTCCCAAGACTGAGCCACAAAGAAACTGAATCCCTGAACAGACCAATAATGAGCTCTGAAATTGAATCAGTAATAAATAGCCTACCAACCAAAAGAAGTCCAGGACCAGATGAATTTACAGCCAAATGCTACCAGATGTACAAAGAAGAGCTGGTACCATTCTTACTAAAACTATTCCAAAAAATTGAGGAGAAGGGACTTCTCCCCAACTCATTTTATGAGGCCAGCATCATCCTGATACCAAAATCTGGCAGAGACGCAATGACAACAAAAAACTTCAGGCCTTATCCTTGATGAACGTCGATGCAAAAATCCTCCACAAAATACTGGCAAACAAAATCCAGCAGTATATCAAGCAGATCTTGAGAAATCCACCACGAACAAGTAGGCTTTATTCCTGAGATGCAAATTTTGTTCAACATGCACAAATCAATAAATGTGATTCATCACATAAACAGAACTAAAGACAAAAACCACATGATTTTCTCAATAGATGCAGAAAGGCTTTTGAAAAAATTCAGCATCTCTTCATGTTAAAAACTCTCAACAAACTAGGTATTGAAGGAACATACCTCAACATCAGAGCCATCTATGACAAACCCACAGTCAACATCACACTGAATGGGCATAAGCTGAAAACATTCCCCTTGAAAACTAGCACAAGACAAGGATGCCGTCTCTCACCATTCCTATTCAAAATAGTATTGGAAGTCCTGGCCAGATCAATCTGGCAAGATAAAAAAAATAAAGGACATCCAAATAAGAAGAGAAGAAATCAAACTATCCCCTGTTTGCAAATGATATGATCTTATATCTAGAAAACCCCTTAGTCTTGGTCCCAAAGCTTCTTAAGCTGATAAACAACTTTAGCAAGTCTCAGGATAAAAAATCAATGTACAAAAATCACCAGCTTTCATATATACCAACAACAATCAAGTCAAGAGCCAAATCAGGAATGCAATCCCATTCACAATTGCCACGAAAAGAACAAAATACTTAGGAATACAGCTGACCAGGGAGGTGAAAGATCCGACCAAAGAAAACAACAAAACACCAGATCATGCACTTTGAGGACCAGTTTCAGGAGTGAGCATGGCTGTTTTAAGAATAATCCATCTGCCTTGCTATGGGTATAGAAAAATAAAAAATTAAAAAGAATGCTGTCTTATCTATGAGTAGGGATAATAAAAATACACCCTTAGTGTGTGAAGATTTCCATTGCAGATAGTTCCTATTATACCTAAAGCCTCAAGCCTAAGTTATTAAAATGTTTGTCAGTTGTATTAGTCCGTTCTCACACTGCTATAAGAAAATACTCAACACTGGGTAATTTATAAAGGAAAGAGGCTTAATTGACTCAAAGTTCCACATTGCTGGGGAGGCCTCAGGAAACTTAGAATCATGGCTGAAGTCAAAGGAGAAGCAGGTACCTTCTTCACAGGGCAGGAGGATGGAGTGAGTGCAAGCAGGGGAAATGCCAGATGCTTATAAAACCATCAGATCTTGTGAGAACTCACCCACTATCACAAGAACAGCATGGAAGAAATCACCCCCATGATTCGATTATCTCCACCTGGTCCTGTGCTTGACACATGGGGATTATAGGGATTACAATTCAAGATGAGATTTGGGTGGGGACACAAAGCCTAACCATATCATCAGTATAGGGACGGAATGAGTGCTATGTACTAGATATAAAATTGGGAAGTGATGTTAAAAACAATTATCTGTGGAAATTAAATAATTTAGTTAAATTAGGATGAAGCTTAAGCAGGAGTGAGAGAGATTGTACTATGTCTCTATTTGGTATTTTAATGTTTCTACTATAATGCTGAAATGTAAATTTTGTTTTAAAGCCAGTCTCTCATGTAAAGCAATCCAATGGAAATACATTTACAGATAAAACTTGTTTTTATTTTGTAGAAGTACACCATGGTTCTTTTCTTTTTTTGACTACAAGGAATGAGTGTCTACCCAAGAAAAATAAATTATGCTGCTGGAAACTATATGTAACAAATGATTTATTTAAGGTATACTTTAAAAGCGTACATAAAATGCTAAGAAGGCAAATAACTATAAAAAATGGCTTAGCCCCTTCTCACAAGAAATTCTGCATCTTGTAAATTTAGTGTACCTGCTGGTGTCTGTTTGGAGTTTATATTTAGCTTTTCAAGGACCGAAAAAGATGCTTTTGCTCTCCTAACATTGGTAATTATCTCTAATTATAGGAAGCGTTCTCTATGTGTATGTCAAACAGCCCATGTTTTTTATTTCTGTTGGTTGCATATGTTAACTGGTGCTGTGCTTCCAAGCATCTGTTGGATTTAGATCATTAGCATCTCTACCAATATAGCAGTCAATGAGACCGTAAGACTGTCTGCCTGCTGATAACCATGAGAAGATTAAAAAAAATAAAAACCGCAAACTCATTTGTTTTTCATTTCCAGTTAGAATCCTATCAGTGAAACAGCTCAATATTCAGTCAGAGAATAGGCACTGTTACAAAGTAAAATACACAAAGTCAAGTTCAGGATGAATTTCTACAGAGTCTGAATGTGTTTTCTCAAGATCTACTACTCTAAAAATTACAAAAATGTTATTTGGGTTTGTTTTCATTCAGTATATGCATATTTCTTGACACATCCAAATTCAGGGAATATGAATGTTTCCTCATTTCAGAATGGCCAGGATTTTTCAGGGCAGAAAAAAAAGAGAGATTCTAGAACTTAACAGGAAATAACTGAGAGGCATAAAAGTAGATATCAGGAATTTAGCAGGACATCCCATGATTGATTTCATAATTGAGGGTCAGTTCACATAAACTCAAAAGTAAGGCTGCATCAACTTACCTCTCCCATGGTTTCTCCATGTTGGTCCTGGGCCTAAACTTTCCCTCTATTCCAAGATTTATAAGACCATTCACTCTGACTGGGTATTGTTGATATAACTCAAAACAACAGAAAAGTGTTAAAGCACCAACACTTTTTCAGGCTTAAACATTCAAATTTAAAATATATATAATATATTCCATGAAAAATAAATGAATAATTGAGGTACAATTGTGATAAGCTGTCTTCTAACCAGTTGACCCGTGAGTTGGAATTATTGCATTAAAGACCTGTGAGTTGGAGTTATTGCATTAAAGACTTCGTTTATTCACTCCTCCTTCTATCCATACCCATACTCTGTAGTGCCCTTCAACTGTGACATTAGGGTTGATCATGTGGTTTGCATTGATTGCAAGAATGTTAGCAAATATGATGCAAGAAGATATTCAAGAGACATCTGTGTTCTTCTGCTTGCTGTGTTTGTCTTCTGTCATCACTGTGAGAAAGTTCTGCTTGGGCCAGCTTGCTGCAGGATGCGACATATGGAACAAAACTGAGATTTCTCCCCAATTATTCCAGCTGAGGCTGTCCTAAGATGAGTCAACAGCCAGCCAATCTCTAAAAATGCCTGGTGATCCTAATCAAGAGCTACCTAGCTAACTCACAGCTTACCACAGACAGATGAACAAGTTCAGTCAAAATTGGTTGAGTCCAGTCCAGATCAATTTATCTCTGCAGACATCAGCTAAACTGACGATAATTTTTGCTTGATACTAAAATGTTTGATTGTGTGTTATGCAATATTATTGTGGCAATAGATAGACTTTCATGAAAATAATGGGAATCATGTTCAGAAGACTTCTTGCATCCTGGAATCTCCATCTGTAATCAAGGTGACTAGTCTTTACAGAGACTTTGTACAATTACTTTAAAAATGTGTAGACCTGGCTGGGTCAATATCATACTGGCATCTTTACTCCTGCCTGCTCACACATCCCTGGAAAGTGATTTACACATGTCACAAGTGGCATCCATACTCTGCACTCACCCACCCCAGTTAAGATGGTTATGTCAAATTCCCAGATAGGACATGGTAGGCATTATGTCTTCAACAGATACTGGAAGGCAAGAGAAGTCATGCCAGGGAATATCCAGAGCAGGGTCTGGATAGAATGTAGCCCTCTGTAAATGTGTATGTTAGTTGGTGACTCTGTTTTTGTACTTTCTTCAGTGTGTATAGTACCCTGTGGAGATGAGAGTTTAAATAGAAGTAGGATCTTTCTGCTGCTCCAGGTAGGAAACTATGGGACTCCACACACCCATTCTCATTTAACTTAATTAAGTCTGCAATGTGAATTGTGCCCTGTAAATGTAGAAGCCCTGTGCAATGCACAAATGGAGAGACTGGTGTATAGCAGGCTACCTGTGAAACCTGTGATTATAATTGGTGAGGTTTTGCTCTATAAAAGGTGCTTATTTTTTCTGTTCGTTATACTGCAGAAATTTTTTGACCTTCTATTGTGCTTGGGAGTGCAAAGATAAACAAGGCACTGTCTCTGCCCTCAAGGATTTCAAAGCCTAATCAAGAGACAATGCAAAACACATTTTTGTATAGTGTTAAGGTGGTCTTTTTGAATAATAATCCAAGTACTGTAGAGAAACAGAGCAATCAGTTGTTTAGTGTGGGGATACAGGTGGAGTTCATGGAAGGATTCACAGTATACAATTTTTTTAAAGGAGTAGACTAAGTAGAAGTTATTTAAGAAGACAAAAGAAAGGAGGGGAAAAATACTTCCTAGAGATAGGGAACAGCAAGATTATTTAAATAACTGCACAGAGACATAATAAAGATCATTAAATTCAATGGTGGCATGAGCCAGGGCTTCAAAAGAGATGAAGAAGGGGTAGGAAGTTAAGAGAACATAGAGGATTATAGGAGACATGAAAAGGAGTTTGACTTCATGCTGTAAGCCATGGATAAATATATAAAACAGAGAAGTACCATGACCAGATTTGAATGTTAAAAATGTCACTCAAGTAGTAGTAGAGAATGGGCTTGCGGGAGAGAAAGACTATGCTAATAGTTTAGATAAGTGCTACCCATATGGTAGCCACTAGTTATGTGTGGCTACTTTGTACTTAAACATGGTAGTCAGAATTCACATATGCTATCAGTGGAAAATACCCACTGGGTACCAACAAAAAATTAAATAATGTAAAGTGTCTTATTAATAATATTCAATACTAAGTATATTATAAAAATAATATCATTTTTGATATATTTGGTTAAACAAAATACACTAGTAAAAGTAACCTTGCATGTTTTCTTTAATTTGTTTAATGTGGCTACCAGAAATTTTAAAATTATGAATGTGGTTCACATAATATTCCAATAGGTATCTAAGTGTTACAGAAGTGATGGCCTACATTGTAACTATGGCATAAAGATAGAGAGAAGGTTTGACAACTACTAAAGGAGTGGAGACCGACAAGGATTTATGTAACACTGAGAGAGATGGAGATGTCTCGAATTGCTCTGAGACTTCTGACTTGATTTACAAGTGACAACAATTGTCGAACAAGTGAGTTCAGTCAGCAGGATATAGAACTCAAAAAGGAGAGTAGAAGCTAAAGAAATGAATTTAGTGGTCAATATGTTGAGTATAGGATTTGGATTTCTAACAGGTGGAGGTGGCAAATAAACAATCTACACATTTCTAACATTTAGAACAAAGATTGTGTCCAGAAATACTTAGGTTATTAGCCTATGGAAGAATGTCAAGAATAAAGGAAATTGAGCATTTTCTTATGGTAAAAGATACGTTATGTAAAAGTAAGACATGGATGGCCTTTGGATTTGAAAATTAGCACTCCATTGTTGACCTTATTCTGATTCTGAGGATTTGTGTCAACATTAAAATTTTTTTAAATTCAGCATTAGTTATAGCTTTCACCTTCTGTTACTTCAGTCAGTTTGTCTTCCTCTCAATTCCTATGATTGTAGCAAGAATTTCAAAATGTAGTTTCTAATAACAAATCTATGACTTGATTCTGAGGTAAAGTACGCAAGAATTCCACATTATTTTATTTTTGTGACTCACCAGTTTGGTTATTTCTTTAATGTATATAAATTATCTATAATATCCAATGTCCTTTTGTGTTCAAATTTGAATTGTTGCTGGCTGTCCTTTTTCCAGGACTGTCCTCTCTAGCTATCACAATAGCCTTATTTTTTCCCAGGCAGTTGCCTTAGATTGGGTTAATTCAGAAACAGTCCTTGAGATGAGGATTTGTGTACAAATAATTTATTAAGAATGAGTTCTGAGAGGCAAACAGTAAGTGAGAAGGGAAAGCAGGACGAGGAACAGGAGGAAGAAAAGCAAGAGTACAATCTCAGGTGACGTCCTACAGAGGCCTCCTACAGCATTATTCCATGGGAGGATTCTGGTATGTAAGTTATACCTCAGTGTTCCTCAGACCACTAGATGCCCCAGGAGAATGTGAAGTACCAGGCATTTCTGGTTTGTGAGGGTCAAGTGGCTCCAAGAGACTAGGGGATGTCTTCTCACAAAGAACCACAGTTGCTAACTGGTGGAAGTGAAAGCACACAGAAGAAGGAGGCACAAGAATGGACAAAGGGATCCAATAGGTCTAGGTCAAACACCAACCATACCCTCCCTAGGTAACACAATAGCCTTATATTTTTCTGGGAAGGTGCCTTAGAGTTACCTTAGAAGGGTTTCATCTTACTTATATTTATATCTCTAGCACCCAGCCTAGATTCCATCCTAAAAACCCCTAAGAGCAGCAATATTAATGCTGCTCCTGGTGGAGGTAACCCAGAAACTCTACTTTGCCACTCTGTCATTCAACCTTAGCTGTGTTTTTGTTTGTTTGTTTGTTTCCATCTGCTGTTGCTAAGGCTCTGATTCTTTCTCTGTGGAACCCACATATGGCCACCATCCCTCCACCACCTGTCAAAGTATTCTTTGACCATCCTTTAAGAATATAAGTCTCTACTGGCCATGTGGGGCATTATACCTCCTGAATTCTACTCTAGACCTGGAAGCTGTCTTCAGCACCATCAAAGCCACTGACACCAATAGCTGTTTTTCATGAAATCTAGCTATCCCTTTAGCCAGGTGAAAATTGATCCACTCCAATTAAATTTATGGGGCTTTTGTAGTTATTTCTGAGTGCCTACTGTGTGCCTGAAAGATTGTTGCATTTTGAAGATGAATAAAATAGTCTTTATCTTCAAGCTTGCAGTCTACTGTCAAATTTATACATTTGAATATGTGATTAAAGAATGATGTAATAACAGTCTTTGTGAGCAGTGTGGCTTGAGAATGTGGAAAAGTGAGAAACTGACTTTGCCTGATAAATGTGGAAGGTCTTAGAGTGGATTAGTAATTTCACTATAGCTTGACGATAAGTGAGTTGGAAAAAGCATTTGCAAGAAATGAGAGTTTGTGCAAAGGTACAAAGGCAAGAAAGAGAAAGGGGTTGTAGAACACTAAAACCAGTTTATTCTGGCTAGAAGAGTGTTAGGACATAATTATAATAGATCGCCTCCAAGGCATCTCTTCATCTTAAAACTCCAAAGTGTAGGCTGCTTATTATTTCTTCACAGTCCGTAACACTCTCTTCTCAGTGTCACTTCCCCATCATTATTATTGCATCCTCTCAGAGCAAATCCTGTTCCTTGTTGATACCTACTAGCCACCTCACCATCCTCTCACATGAAGGCTTTGATCCTGAATCACAGCCTCCCTTTTGTCCCCTAAGTCTGTGATTATTCTCGGAAAGTTTAAGGACTTTGTGCTTATCCACAGCACACTGGCCTCTCAGCTATTGACTAATGTCAAGGATCTTACTTCTTATAAACCCTAATACAAAAAGAGCTTTTGTTTTTAATTTTAAGAATAATAATTCCCCAAATTGTGAAAATCCTACTTCTCATGTTGTAGCAAGCATATCAGTCTATTTTCCTTCATTCCCCTTAGCTCCTCTCAGAAAACGTATTTCAGCCTAGAGTGTCTTAAATTTTGGCATCAGGTCATATGACCCTACCCTTACTGACCATAACTTTTTCTTTTTTCAAATGAAACGGAACTGACTCAAGCCAAGCAATCCATTGACAGCCAGCAGGCAATCAGAATACCTGTCCAGATTCTGAATTAAGGGGGTAATCACTGTATCTGGAAAACATTGAGCACTGGAATTGAGAGATCTGGTAAAGTAAGATCCAGGATCAGTACTATGGCAAGCCAGAAACTTTGTGCATGCCAAAATTATGAAAGAACAAACATCAAAACTTTTCCAACATGGGTGGCCTTCAGAGAGGACAATGGAACAGATGTCATAAAGGCACACAGAGAGAAAACTCTTTGGTAATAAAGTAGAAGAGAAAATTTGAGAGAATACATCTTTGATAACTTCCTATTCTTCAGGAGGCTCAGTAATATATTCTGCAATTGAGTTCTGTGAGGTTCTTTGATATTTTATAATAAATTCTTTGTTCACTTGAACTCATCTTAGTGGACTTCTGCTTTTTCCTCAAAATAATGTCTAATTAATAAAGACAGTACTTCTGTTTCCATCACTATGCTCAGGTTTGTGAGACACATGTATAACTGATTGAGAAGCTTCATCAGACCCATTTATGCTAGATGAAAAAAGCAATAAAAACTAATGATGGAATTTTAGCCATACAACTCCCAAATAAATTTATTTTTTCCTGTGAGTCCTAAAACTAGGAAGTGATATTTATCCTTTTGATCATTTACAGAGTAAAATTATCCTATAAAAGTTTAACTATAAATAAATATTCTTCATGTAATGTAATGACTGTGTCTTATAAGTGCCTAATCTATGAGCGTGCTACATTATGGGTACCAATAATATAATTTTTAGGTTTATAATATGAAAATAATCTAATGAGTAAATATTTTTTCACTTTATTTGAAAATAAGAAATAATGTTTACATGGAAGTTTATCAAGTATTTGATTTAGTAGAATATGGGTCTGCAAGCCATGACCTATAGGCAAAATCTAGCCTGCCCCTTTTTTGCAAATAGTTTTATTGGAATACAGCCACATTCATTCTATCTATTGTCTATGCTGCTTTTGTGCTACAGTGGCAAAGTTGAGTAATCACAGCAAAGATCATATGGGCCACAAAGCCTAAAGTATTTGCTATCTAATCCCATACAGGAAAAAAAAAAACCCACAATGCTTACCCCTGCTATAGAAATAGAGGATACATAAGTTATCAACTTAACAAAACAGCCTAAACATCAGATATTAAACTTATGTGAGACTTAAATTTCTATATCTATGCTGGGTTATACACTCACAAAATGTTCAAACTTCTTCTAGGTGATAACTGAAATAAACTTTTTTTTTCTGCACAGAATTATGATAAACAGTGAAAGATGGGTAAGTTTGAATAGAAAACATCTGTAATGATAATAATAACAGATGATATTTTATTATGTAGAATGAATAATTTTAACAAAACAAATCGGTTCAAAGAAATAAAATTCATTAGGGAAATTAGAAAGTAAGAAAATGAGATTGTATTTAAAAGTATAGATGACTTCAAAGACATGGGAAAAATAGTAAAATAACAATTGTCTAAAATTAAAATAGAAATATAAATCGAATGGAAAGTAAGCTAGGGTACTAAGAAGGAGAGCAAAGATATTTCACAATTAAAAATGTATTTAAAAGTATAGATGGCTTCAAAGACATGGAAAAAATAGTAAAATAACAATTGTCTAAAATTAAAATAGAAATATCAATTGAATGGAAAGTAGGCTAGAGTACTAAAAAGGAGAGCAAAGATATTTCACAATTAAAATTAAGGCCAACTTGTTTAGAAATATAAAGTTGTAAGAGTGAAGAGGCAAACTAAAATATCAACTTTATGTTTCTAAAATCATGAATAGCATCAAAAAAGAAAATATCCATTGAAGAAAACATACATTAACAGCATGTTAAATAAAGCACACCATCATTATATTAATAAGCTGAAAGAATAGTTCTTCAGGCATGATACATTACAATGTTCTATTAATTGTTCTCTTTGCCTCCAAATTCACTCTCCTCCAACATATGAATAATATGTTTGCCATTGTTTTGCACATCACTCTTCCTCATCAAAATCTTCAATGACTCCCCGTTGAACCGTGGTATTTTAGAGCTAAAAGCACCATTAAGTCCATCAAGTACACTAATCATATCTTACACATGACAGCAATGAGAAACATAAGGTGCAATAGATTGTCTATGTGGTATAACTGAACAATGGACGTTAAAATCAAATCCTGAGCTCCCTAACAACCAGGTCAGTGTTTTTCTGCCACAGTGAGCTTTCTGCAACACAGCTCCCTTTGATCTTCACTTTCATTGATCTATTATTTGAGAACACTGCTCTAGATAGACTAGTTTTCTAGGTTGCTGGTATAATAGCATGTTTGGCTGTGAGAGTCACAGACTGTCTATATTTTTCTACATTTTATCTTTCTTTCAAGATAAGACATGGTGAAGAACTGTGTACAATGTCTATTGCATAGAAAGCATTAGTAAAGTTAACTATATTTAAAGACAAAATATAAAGCTCCATTCTTCCTCTATGAAGCTCTGTGATCTCCCTTCTTTCTAAGTTTCTTTAGAAAATGTGGCCTGATGTATTCATTTGACTTTTGGCACTTGCTCCCCTGTATTACATTTTATTTTTTTTCTCTAGTTATAAGTCTGGTGTTATCCAACTAGATTGTGATTCCTTAATGAAGAATATGATGTGTAACACTCTAAACATAACAATTGCTCAGTAAATGCTTATTGAACACAATACTGATTAAAGGTGTGCTTTTAAATTCCACAATAATCACTATATAGTTAGTTGTGATAGCATGATAATGAACTGGAAAATAAAGAAATTACTCAAGGAATAAAAATAGTGTTTATCTACATGTAAAAAACACCTTGAGTATATTTGAGAGTAAACAAAACCATAAAAGGTAATCTGCTTATTCAATTGGAATATTGTTTTTATTTTTATTTATTTAATATTTTATTATTTTTTTGAGACAAGGTCTCACTCTGTTGCCCAGGCTGGAGTGTAGTGGTGCGATCTTGGCTTACCACAACCTCTGCCTCCTGGAGTCAAGCAATTCTCCTGCCTCAGCCTCCTGGGTAGCTGGGGTTACAGGTGTGTGCCACCATGCCCTGCTAATTTTTGTAATTTTAGTAGAGACAGGATTTCATCATGTTGGCCAGGCTGGTCTCAAACTCCTGACCTCAGGTGATCCGCCCACCTTGGCTTCCCAAGGTGCTGGGATTACAGGCGTGAGCCACCACATCTGGCAGATTTTTATTTTTATTACAGGGATAACTAACAGACATTGTGATTCAATTCCAGACCACTGCAATAAAGTGAATACTACAATAAAGCAAGTCACATGAATTTGTTATATTTCTGGTGCATATAAAAGTTATGTCTACACTATGCTGTATTCTACTAAGTGTGCAATAGTATTATATATAAGTATATATAAATACCTGTAAGTACTGTATTGCTAAAAAACGCTAATGATTATTTGAGACTTCAGTGAATCATAATCTTCTTGCTGGTGGTGGATCTTGCCTCAATGTGAGTGGCTGCTGACTGATCAGGGTGGTGTTGCTGAAGGTTGGCGTGGCTGAGACAATTTCTTAAAATAAGACAGCAATTAAGTTTGCCACATCAAGTGACACTTCCTTTTAAGAAAGACCTCTCTTTAGCATGCAATACTATGTGACAGTATTTTATCCACAGTAGAACTTCATTCAAAGTGGAGTCAAAATCTGCCACTTCTTTATCAAATAAAATCATGTAATATTCTGAATTCTGTTTTAATTTTAACACTGTTCACAACATCTTCACTGGGAGTAGAATTCATCTCAAGAAACCACATTCTTTGCTAATCCATGAATAACAACTCCTCATCTATTCAAGTTTGATCATGAGATTCCATCAATTCAGTCACATCTTCTAACCTCACTCCTAATTCTAGTTCTCTTGCTGTTTCCACCACATATGTATGACCTCCTCCACTGAAGTCTTGAATCTCTTAAAGTTACCCATGAGGGTTGGAATCAACCTCTTCCAAATTCCTATTAATGTTGACATTTTTGACCTCCTGCCATGAATCATAACTGTTCTTAATGGCATCTAGAATGGTGAATCCTTTCCAGAAGGTTTTCAATTTGCTTTGCCCAGATCCATCAGTAGAATCACTATGTATGGCAGTTACGATCTTATGAAATTTATTTCTTAAATAACAAGACTTGAAAATAAAAATGACTCCTTCATCCATGGACTGCAGAAAGAACATTGTAGGTGTGCAGCCATATTTCTGGATTCTCTATCCTGTTCCATTGATCTATGTGCCTGTTTTTGTACCAGTACCATGCTATTTGATTACTGTAGCCCTATAGTATAGTTTGAAGTTGGGCAACTTGATGCCTCCAGCTTTTTTCTTTTTGCTTAGAATTGCCTTGGCTATTTGGGGAATTTTTTTTTGTTCTATATGAATTTAAAATAGTTTTTTTCTACTTCTGTGAAGAATGTTATTGGTAGTTTAATAGGAATATCATTGAATCTATAAATTGCTTTGGGCAGCATGGCCATTTTAACAATATTGATTCTTCCTGTCTATAAACATGGAATGTTTTACCATTTGTTTGTGTCATCTCTGATTTCTTTAAGCAGTATTTTATAGTTCTCCTTGGAGAGATTTTTCACCTCCCTGATTAGCTGTATTCTTATTTTACTTTTTTGTGTGTGTGGCAATTGTGAAGGGGATTACATTCCTGATTTGGCTCTTGGCTTGACTGTTGGTGTATAAGAATGCCAGTGATTTTTGAACATTGATTTTGTATCCTGAGACTTTGCTGAACTTGTTTATCAGTGTAAGGAGCTTTGGGCCGAGACTATGAGCTTTCTAGATATAGGATCATGTCATCTGCAAACAGGGTTAGTTTGACTTCCTCTCTTTGTATTTGGACAACACTTATTTCTTTCTTTTGCCTGATTGCCCTGATCAGGACTTCCAATACTATGTTGAATAGGAGTGGTGGAAGAGGGCATCCTTGTCTTCTGCCAGTTTTCAAGGAGAATGCTTCCAGCTGATCTTCAACAAAGATGACAAAAAGAAGCAATGAGGAAAGGACTCCCTAGTCAGTAAATGGTGCTAGGATAACTGGCTACACCTTCTTTACACCACATACAGAAATTAACTCAAGATGAATTAAAGACTTACATGTAAAAGCCAAAACTATAAAAAACCCTGGAAGACAACCTAGTCAATACCATTCTGGACATAAGAATGTGCATGGATTTCATGACAAAGATGCCAAAAGCAATTGTAAGAAAAGCAAAAATTGACAAATGGGATCTAATTAAACTAAAGAGCTTCTGCACAGCAAAGGAAAACTATCAATGAGTAAACAGACAACCTACAGAATGGGAGAAAAGTTTTGCAAATTATGAATCTGACTAAGGTCTAATATTCATCATCTATAAAGAACTTAAACAAATTTACAAGGAAAAAAACAAACAACCCCATTAAAAAGTGGGCAGAGGATGTAAACAGACACTTTTCAAAAGAAGACATACGTGAGGCCAATAATTATGTGAAAAAAAGTTCAACATCATTGATCATTAGAGAAAGGCAAATCAAAACAACAATGAGATACCATCTCACACCAGTCAGAATGGCTAAATTAAAGTCAAAAAATAACAGATGGTGGCGAGGTTGTGGAAAAAAAGGAAAGCTTATACACTGTTGGTGGGGGTGTAAATTAGTTTAGAACGATTGGAGAAGAGAGTGTGGTGATCCCTCAAACCCTAAAAAAAGTAATACCATTTGACCCAGCACTCCCATTACTGGGTATATACCCAAAGGAATATAAATTGTTATATTATAGAGACATATGCATGCGTATGTTCATTGCAACACTATTCACAATAGCAAAGACATGGAATTAACCTAAATACCCATAAATTGTAGACTGGATAACAAAAATGTGGTATATATACACCATGGAAGACTATGCAGCCATAAAAAAGAATGAGATCATGTCCTTTGCCACAAAAAGGATGAAGCTGGAGGCCATTATCCTTAGCAAACTAACACAAAACAGAAAATCAAATACCACATGTTCTCACATGTAAGTGGGAGCTAAATGATTAGAATACATGGACACATAGAAAGGAACAACACACACTGGGGCCTATTGGAGGGTGGAGGGTCAGAGAAGTGAGAGAATCAGGAAAAATAACTAATGGGTACTAGACTTAATACCTGGATAACAAAATACTCTGTACAATAATCTCCCATGACACAAGTTTACCTATGTAACAAACCTGCACATATACCACTGAACTTAAAATTTAAATTAAAAAAAAATCTAGGCTAGATAAAATTTTTTAATAAAGAAAACAACCTTAATCTCATTGTGTATCTTCATCAGAGCTCTTGGAGGACTAGACGCATTGTTAATTAGCAGCCATAATTTTAAAGGAATTGTTATTTTCTGAGCACTAGGTCTCAACAGTGGGCTTAAAAGATTCAGTAAACCATCCTCCAAACAGATGTGTTGTTATCCAGGCGATATTGTTTCATTTATAGAGCAATAGCGTGCATATGGCATAGTCCTAAGGGCCCTAGGATTTTCAGAATGGCATGTGAGCATTAGCTTCGACATAAAGTCATTAGCTATGTTTGCCCCTAACGAGCGTCAGTCTCTCCTTTTAAGCTTTGAAGCCAGAGATGACAGCTGTCTATGAACGTCTTAGATGGCATATTTGTCCAATAAAAGACTGTTTAATCTACATTGAAACCTTGAAAATCTGTTGTTTAGTGTATCCACCTTCATCAATGGTCTTAGCTGGATCTTTTGGATAACTTGCTGCACCTTCTACATCAGCATCTGCTGCCTCACTTTGCAGTTTTAAGTTATGGAGATGGCTTCTTTCTTTAAACCCCATGAACCAACCTCTGCTAGCCTCAAACTTTTCTTCTGCAGCTTCCTCACCTTTCTCAGCATTTATAGAATTGAAGAGAGTTAGGGACTTGGTCCAGATTATGTTTTGGCTTAAGGGAATGTTGTGGCTGGTTTGATCTTGTATTCAGACCACTAAAACTTTCTTTGTATCAGCAATAAGGCTGTTTCACTGTCTTATCATTCATGTGTTCACTGGAGTAGCACTTTCAGTTTCCTTTAAGACCTTTTCCTTTGCATTCACAACTTGGCTAACTTGATGCAAGAAATCTAGATTTTGGCCTATGTGTGGGGGAAATAGAGAGATCAGACTGTTACTGTGTCTATGTAGAAAAAGGAAGACATAAGAAACTCCATTTTGATCTGTACTAAGAAAAACTCTTCTGCCTTGAGATGCTGTTAATCTGTAACCCTAGCCCCAACCCTGTGCTTGCAGAAACATGTGCTGTGTTGACTCAAGGTTTAATGGATTTAGGGTTGTGCAGGATGTGCTTTGTTAAAAATGTGTTTGCAGGCAGTATGCTTGGTAAAAGTCATTGCCGTTCTCCAGTCTCGAGTACCCAGGGACACAGTGCACTGCGGAAGGCAACAGGGACCTCTGCCCAAGAAAGCCTGTGTATTGTCCAAGGTTTCCGCCCACTGAGACAGCCTGAGATATGGCCTCATGGGAAGGGAAAGACCTGACTGTCCCCCAGCCTGACACCCGTAAAGGGTCTGTGCTGAGGAGGATTAGTGAAAGAGGAAGGCCTCTTTGCAGTTGAGATAAGAGGAAGGCATCTGTCTCCTGCTAGTCCCTGGGAATGGAATGTCTCGGTGTAAAACCTGTTCATACATTCTATTTACTGAGCTAGGAGAAAACCGCCTTATGGCTGGAGGTAAGACATGCTGGCAGCAATACTGCTCTTTACTGCACAGAGACGTTTGTGTAAAGTCAAACATAAATCTGGCCTATGTGCACGGCACCTTTCCTTAAACTTATTTATGACACAGAGTCCTTTGCTCACATTTTCCTGCTGACCCTCTCCCCACCATTACCCTATAGTCCTGCCACATCCCCCTCACTGAGATGGTAGAGATAGTGATCAATAAATACTGAGGAAACTCAGAGACGAGTGCTGGTGCAGGCCCTCACTTGCTGAGCGCCGGTCCCCTGGGCCCACTTTTCTTCCTCTATACTTTGTCTCTGTGTCTTATTTCTTTTCTCTGTCTCTCGTCTCCACCTTGCGAGAAATACTCACAGGTGTGGAGGGGCAGGCCCCCTTCCCTATGTCAGCTTTTGACATGCTTTCCTCACCAAGCTTCATCATTTCTAGCTTTTGATTAAAAGTGAGAGATGTGTGACTCTTTCTTCCGCTTGAACACTTAGAGGCCATTGCAGGATTATTAATTGTCCTAATTTCAATGCTATTGTGTGTCAGGAAACAGGGATGCCTAAGGAGAGGGAGAGAGACAGAGGAATAGCTGGTTAGTATAGCAGTCAGAACACACACATTATTTGATTAGGTTTACCATCTTATGTAAGTATGGTTCGTGATGCTCTGATATGGTTTGGCTGTGTCCCCACCCAAATCTCAGTTTGAATTGAACCCAGTGGGAGGTAATTGAATCATTGGGGCAGGTCTTTTCTGTGCTGTTCTCATGATAGTGAATAAGTCTCATGAGATCTGATAGTTTTACAAAGGGGAGTTCCCCTGCACGTGCTCTCTTGCCTGCTGCCATGTAAGACGTGTATTGCTTCTCCTTCGCCTTCTGCCATGATTGTGAGGCCTCCCCAGCCATGTGGAACTGTAAATCCATTAAACCTTTTCCTTTATAAATTACCTATTCTTGGGTATGTCTTTATTAGCAGCATGAGAAAAGACTAATACATGCCCCAAAACAATTACAATAGAAACATCAAAGATCACTGATCATAGATGACCATAACAGATAAAATAATAATGAAAACATTTGAAATATTGTGAAATTTATCCAAATGGTACAGAGAGACAGGAAGTGAGCACTTGTTAGAAAAATGGTGCCAACAGACTTGCTTGAAGCAAGGTGGACACAATCTTCAATTTGTAAAAACACAATACCTGCAAATTGCAATAAAGCAAAGTTCAATAAAATGAGGTTTGCCTGTATATTTGTGTTACTGCATTGAGCTCACCCTAGACGTTTTGAATACAATATGCTCTAATTCTAAGTAAGGTTAACAAAGCTCATATTTTATGAAAAATAAAAAATGTTTACAATATAGTTAAATTATGAAGACTTTCTGTATGAGAGTGGCAATAACATTACTTGATCGTAATTCCATTATTTTGAAGCCCTAGCTTAAGAAATTGATTGTATCAGAAGAAAGAGCAGCAAGTCAGAAAGTAGCATGTAATTAAAGGTGTTCAATACAATCTATTACCACTTCATTTAGAGGGCAAGATCATAATCTATACCTTGTGGCTTAAACACATTTCTAGATTTTGTAGCCCATTTGCACCATAATTTATTTATTTATTTTACTTTTTTTTTTTTTTTTTTGAGACAAGGTCTCACTCTGTTGCCCAGGCTGGCGTGCAGTGGTGCAATCTTGGCTCACTGCAACCTCCACCTCCTGGGTACAAGTGATTCTCCTGCCTCAGCCTCTGGAGTAGCTTGGATTACAGGTGCCCGCCACCATGCCCGGCTAATTTTTGTGTCTTTAGTAGAGATGAGGTTTCGCCATGTTGGCCAGGCTGGTCTCGAACTCTTGACCTCAAGTGATCTGCCCGCCTCAGCCTCCCAAACTGCCAAGATTACAGGCATTAGCCACCATGCCTGGCACAGAAAATTTAAACATAATTAAGCTTAAGTCTAAAAACATCAGACAGATTTGCCTGCAAACAACTGATATATTCATTGTATAAACCTGAGCATATTTTGTACATACAATTTCAACTGAAAGACAGAACAAGGTGATAATTTCAGGAACACAACACACACACTTCTAAAATCCTGCAAATTCCAAATGAGTTCTAATTATAATGTGTATATTAAATGCTTGTATTTGTCTGTCATAAAACCTTCATATTCAGGTTTATACCTAATATTCTAGTCACTAATAGAAAAATGGTAAAGGTATCAAGAAACTAGTTTTGAAGTATTATTAATAAAATAAATTATGAGTAAAATATTAGGATTTTAACTGACCCCTCCACCCAACCAAAACTTATTTGTGAAATTAAAAATAAGTACTATTTTCATTTCCAAATTATTTTTACCCATTAGCCTTAATATTTTAACTTTTTAACAAGTGTGAACTTCAGAATGTTACATAAATTATCAACTCATGGCCTCATCTTTTAATTTTGGTCTTGTGTGCATATGTTGTAATTTATTACAATTGGATACCCCGATACATCTTTTTAATAATATAAATACTGTCTTTAATGTTTCAATTAAAATGTTATGGAACAACTCTGAAATATTAAGAGAATAATTAGCTTAATGCCTCATCCTAAAATGACCAACATTTTAGTTTTTTGTAATTAATGTTCTCTTAAAGATATACAATTAGATTCATTCTTGGAGTTCATATAAACTTAATTACCTCCACCCTCAGGCAGCTCTTGAAACTCCAAGAATGAGCAAGATTTTCAGTGCAGAAGATGAAACTATCATAATGGCTGATCATGGACGGTAGGCCAATAGAGAACACATTGAAAAAAAAAGTAATAGAAAATATGAAAGGGAAATAAATCTTGGGACCCCAAATTCACTAAGCCAAAGGGAAAAGTCAAGCTGGGAACTGGGTCAAGCAAACCTGCCTCCCGTTTTGTTCCTAAATAAGATATCTACAAAGATTTAAAAACAAAACAAAACAAAACTACATACCTCTCTCACAATTTGCCAACAAGGTAATTCCTTGTGGACTCCAAGAGCTTTACCCTAAAACACTTCTGTTGAATTTCACCCTGGGAATGTAAATTGATAGCTTATCTTCACAGGTAGAGGACAAAGGACAGAATTCAAAGAGCCTCTGCTCACCTGAGACAAATGCGTATCTGATTGCTTCTTCCTCTGCCCTATGTTTATGTTATCATATGTAAAAATGCAGATTCACTGACCTAGACGAATGCATAAGTGACTATTCTTCTATCTTCCTCTCACATGTAAATTGTGTTTTCAGTAAACTGCAGATCAAAAACCAGAAAAAAATGCAACTGCTGGCCTCCAATCTACCCACACCCTTTTGAAAAAAATTTCTTCCTCTTTCCTGGATACCTGTCCTTTTCCCTTTAAATATTAAGGTCCCCAGACACTTGGGAAAAAGCATGGACCACAATTTTTCCTGTGGTTGTGTATTCTTTCTTAGGCATGTCTTTAACCTTGGCATATAAACCTAAAATGATTGAGACTTGACTAGGTCATTTTCTTTGATTCACAAAAGTAATTGAAGGCCTGAGGTCCTTGATGAGAGCAAGAGAACATTCAGAAAATATGCGGAAAATAACTAAGAGAGTAAATTTCAAACGTCTCATTACCAAAAATTATAATCAAATAAAGTGATTAATACTTTAATTAGCTTGTGTTAATCATTCCACATTGTATACATATATCAAAACATCACATCGTACCTCAGAAGTATATACAATTATGATTTGTCAATTAAAAATAATATTAATAAAAGATGGCAAAATGGAAAATGTCAAAGAAAATTGATATAAATTATCAGTGAATAGACTAAGTAAGGTACTTCTGTTTCACCACCATGGCAGACCTGTTGCCTAACTGTACACGCATTCGAGTCCCCATCACAATCCTTTCCTAGTGACATACTGTATTCCACATCCAAAAATAGAGGCTGACAATATCTCAGTCTTTCTTGAAGTTATATATTGACATGCCCACCAATACTGAGGAAAAAGACCTGAGTGGAAAGTTGCTGATGGCATTCTTGAAAGAAAAAAATCCCTCACTAAAAGGTAATTTATAAGGAGAAACTCCCTTTGTGACAGATGCAGCTGTGGTGGCCATATTATAGACCTGTGAAGATAAAACGGAAGTGAATAGCCAACATGTTAAGAAAGGTAGTCCAAGAGATCACTAGGGACTGGATTTTTGAAATCATAATTGAGCTAAACCAACCTTACATCATCTGGTTTCCAGTCTTCTTCTAATACAAGATTATAATGAACATTTGCACTAATGAAACAGCCTTTGCAAAATTATGACTGAGACAGTTGATCTTACTTAACTGACTCCATCTTGCTTCTAACCTCCAAGCTGTCCTTGTTCATTCCTGGGCTTAGACTGAACTAACTTTGGGAGAAACTTAGTTTATAGTTTGTAGTTTAAACAAAGAAAGTAACAGCCCTTTTGCAAAGCACACCTCCTTGCCTGGGGACTAGATTGCCTTTTTAGGACTAACATTAGCCACAAGTTTCGAAATTATGGTTTAGGAGTCATGCAGCTGGAGGCCACAAGATTCTGACCCTCCCTAAGCTGCTCCTGAGATCAGTGCTTGAGATATTTTGCAGACCCTGCGCTTGACAGATCAGCTGTCGCCACCCAGATCGATAAAGTGGCTCATCTGATCTTGAGCCCCCCCACACCCAGGAAGTGACTGAGCACAAGAAGACAACTTAGACTCTATGATTTCATCTCTGACCAATCAACACTCCTGACTCACTGACTTCCCCAACCCACCAAGTTATCCTTAAAAACTCTGCTCCCTGGGCCGGGTGTGGTGGCTCATGCCTGTAATCCCAGCGCTTTGGGAGGCCAAGGCGGGCGGATCATGAGGTTAGGAGTTCGAGACCATCCTGGCTAACATGGTGAAACCCTGCCTCTACTAAAAATACAAAAAATTAGCTAGGCGTGGTGGTGGGCGCCTGTAGTCCCAGCTACTCGGAAGGCTGAGGCAGGAGAATGGCATGCACCCGGGAGGCTGAGCTTGCAGTGAGCCGAGATCATATGCCACTGCACTCCAGCCTGGGCGACAAAGTGAGACTCTGTCTCAAAAAGAAAAAAAAAAAAAAAAAAAAAAAAACTGCTCCCTGAATGCTCAAGGAGACTGATTTGAGTAATAATAAAACTCCAGAGCCAGCTCTGTGTGAATTACTCTTTCTCTGTTGCAATTACCCTGTCTTGATGAATTGGCTCTGTCTAGGCAGTGGGCAAGGTGAACCCTTTGGGTGGTTACACTAACTTCTATTTAATTATGCATTTTGAGAAGGAATCTTAAGGAATGTTGAGTACTGATTATCAAAGATTTATTCATTCCAAGCGTTAAAGTTGCTTTTTATTTCTGGGACTATTCAGGGAACTATGAGATGAAGATCGAGAGTTAGAGGAAGAAGTGACTATGGAAAAAAGGCACAGAGAGATACAATGTGGCTGGCTTGGAAGGTGAGGTTGAAGTCTAGAAATCAAGAAATGTGAATGACCTCTAGAAGCATCTCGCCAACAGTGTATGTACAAGGGTTCCTTTTTCTCCACACCCTTGCTAACACTTGTTAGCTCCTGTCTTTTTTATAATAGCTATCCTAACACGTGAGGTGAGATCTCATTGTGATTTTGATTTGCATTTCAGTGATGATTAGTGACATTGAGCAACTTTTCATATACCAGTGGCCCATTTGTACACACTGAAGTAATTAAAGACAAATACATGGAAAGATATTCCATTACCCAGATCAAGGGTTCTAAGTAATAAAATCAGAAGAGTAATGAAGATTGAGATATTGAATGAGAGAAAAAAGTCTCTTAAGGATATGAATCAATAATAAAAATTATATTTTCAAGCACCTTTTCTCAAATATGAGGGAAGAATATACAAACAAGTTTCTTGCAATTAAGAATGAGTACTTGAAAATTAATTGTATCCTACTGCCTCCAGTTCAGTGTGTAAAATATCATTGATTGTTTATTTACTGTATTTTCTTTAGTAATTCATTTTAATGAATACTAATATGTTATTTATGGATAGCATAGAATCATACTCAAGCTCCATTATCCATTCCAACACACACTACTTCTTCATTTCCCCCATTAAATCTGGATTTTTAAATCATGCTCTTACTTACACAGGGGTTTTCAGTAATCTATTCCTCACAGCTTCATTGTTTTAAATTTTCTTGCAGAAAATTCAGCCTCTGTCTTTTGTTTTTATTATTGCTGTCTTTATTTTTATGTTTAAATCTGTTTAATTAAAATTCTGGAGAGACAGACAAATAGTCTTCTAACATCGTATACTTTCCCTGGTGGCATGTGCAGAGTAATAAGTACAATGACAATTTAAGTTATTTATTAATAATTCTGATTATAATAAATATACTAATCCAAGTACACGTTATAATTTTGCTTTATTATGTTTGGTAACATTTTTAACATTAGAAACTGACAATGTATTTTATTCCCTATGTGCTTAAATTAGCAATGTGTTTCATTCTCAGTATTAGATTTTATTGCTGCTGTAACAAATTACTATAAACGTAGTTGTTTAAAACAACACAAATTTATTGTTTTGCAATTCTGTAGTTCAGAAGCTAAAATCAAGTTGTCAGCAGGGCTACATTCCTTTCTGGGGGTTTTTGGAGAGAACTGTTTCCACGATTTTCATCTTCTAGAGTTCAGTCACATTTCTTGGTTCCTGGACTTTTCCTCCACCTTCCAAGACAGAAGCATTGAATCTCTCCATACCTTTCTTCCTTAATTACTTCTTCCTCTGACTTCCTCTTCAGCCTTCCTCTGCCACTTATAAGGACCTTTGTGATTATATTGGACCAAACTGAGTAATCTAGAAAATTTTCCCTACTTTAAGGTCAAATGACTGGCAATCTCATTTCTGCCTGCAACCTTAATTCGCCTTTTGGCATGTAACCTAACGTGTCTATGAGTTCCAGGAATAATCTGGACATCCTTAGTGGGGCCATTGTTACACCTACCACTTTTCCCTTAAGCCTAAAGTTCTTTTGGATTAAAAAAAAGCAAAAATTTTAAAATGGGGCAACATTAAACTAAAAAGCTTCTTCACAGGAAAGAAGACAACCAATAAAATAAAAATGCAGCCTACAGTATAAGAGGAAACATGTATAAACTATATATCTGATAAGGGGCTAACATCTAAAATATATAAGAATCTTTAAAAATGCAATCGAAATAAAGTTTTAAATGGTCAAATGATGTGAGTATTTTCCTAAAGAAGACATAAAAATGGCTGATAGTTGTATGAAATAGTGGTAAACATCACTAACCATTAGAGAAACACAAATAAAAAACATAATGAAACATCACCCCATACCTGTTAACATGTCTATTGTTAAATTTAAAATAAAGTGCTGTTGAGGAGTTAGAGAAAAGAAGGCCCTTGTACATTGTTGGTGGGAATATAAATGAGAACAGCTGCTATGGAAAATGATATGAAGATTCCTCAAAAAATTAAAAATATAATTACCATTTGACCCATGAATTCTACTTCTGGGTATTTATCCGAGAGAATTAAAGTCAGTATCCCCTAAGAGATATTTGCAATCTTATGTTCATTGAAGCATTATTCACAATGCCTAAGATGTGGAAACAACCTCAGTATTCATCAATGGATAAATGGAAAAAGAAAATGTGGTTTTTATATAATGTATAGCATGGTGCTATTATGTACCCCTCCCAAATTCATATTTTGAAACCTAATATCTAATATGATAGTATTAGAGAATGGGGCCTTTGGGAGGTACTTAGGCCGTGCAGGTAGAGCCCTCAAAAATAAGATTCCTTAGAGCTCTTTAGGCCCTTCTGCCATGTAAGGAGACAGGGAATACACAATTGTCTGTAGTCCCGTAATTGGGTCCTCACTAGACACTGAATTTGCTGGTGATTTGAATTTCTTAGCCTCAAGAATGTTAAGAAATACATTTCTGTTTTTTATGTCACCATATCTACGGTATTGTTGTTATAGCAGCCTGAATGAACTAACACTTA
Organism: Symphalangus syndactylus; assembly: GCF_028878055.3. Classification (NCBI taxonomy): domain Eukaryota; kingdom Metazoa; phylum Chordata; class Mammalia; order Primates; family Hylobatidae; genus Symphalangus; species Symphalangus syndactylus. The sequence goes on along the minus strand of NC_072447.2, from coordinate 40,705,800 downwards.
GTGCTTGTAGGTAAAAATACTGTACCTGATACTTGAAATTTGCTAAGAGTATAGATTCTAAGTATACTCAACACACACACACACACACACACACACACACACACACACACGATTACTCTGTGACGTGATGGATATGTTAATTAGTTTGATTGTGGTGATTATTTCACAATGTATATGTATATTAAGCCATCAAGTTGTTTTGTGTCTTTGGAAAAAAATATCTATTGAGGTCCTTTGCCCATTTTAAAATTGGGATATTTATTTCTTTGCTGTCGAGTTGTATGAGTTCCTTATATATTTTGGATACAAACCTCTCACCACGTATGTGGTTTGCAAATATCTTCCCCCATTCTATAGGTTACATTTTCATTTTGTTGGTTGTTTACTTTTTGTTGGTGGCCTTGTTTCTGGGCTCTCTATTCTATTCCATTGGTCTATTTGTTTTTTTACAGTATCATTCTGTTTTGATTACTATTTATTTGTAATATATATTGTTGGGGTTTGTTTCAAGCCCTGTGATGTCCTCTGGATAATGTTCCATGTGTACATGAGAAGAATGTGTATTCTGGTGTGGTTGGATGGAATGTTCTGAATTTGAATATGTCTGCTAGATTCATTTAGTCTATAGTGTTCAATTCTTGTTTTTCTTTATTGATTTTCTATTAGATAGTCTATCTAATGTTGAAAGTGGCATACTGAAGTCCCCTATTATTATTGTTTTGCTATTTATTAATACCTTCAGCTCTGCTAATATTTGCTATATGTATTTAGGTGCTCTAATGTTGGGTCCATATATAATTACAATTGTTATATCCTCTTGATGAATTGACCCATTAATCATTATATAATGACCCTTTGGTCTCTTTTTACAGTTTTTGACTAAAAGTCTATTTTGTCTAAGTATAGCCACACCTACTGTCTTTTGTTTACCATTTGCATGGAACATCTTTTTCCATCCCTTCACTTGCAGCCTGTGTATGAATTTAAAGCTGAAATGAGTCTGTTGTAGGCAGCATATACAGTTGACTCTTTAACAATGCAGGGGTTAAGGGTACCAGCTCCCTATATGGTCAAAAATTTGCGTACAACTTTTGACTCCCCCAAAACGTAACTACTAATAGCCTACTGTTGACTAGAAGCTTTACCAATAACATGAATAGTTGATTAACACATGTTTTGTATGTTATATGTATTATATACTGTATTCTTACAATGAAGTAAGCTAGAGAAAAGAAAATGTTATTAAGAAAATCATAAAAAAGAAAAAATATATTTTCTATTTATTAAATGGAAGTGGATCATCATGAAGATCTTCATTCTTTTTTTTTTTTTTTTTTGAGATGGAGTCTCACTCTGTCGCCCAGGCTGTAGTGCAGTGGCACAGTCTCGGCTCACTGCAAGCTCCGCCTCCCAGGTTCCCACCATTCTCCTGCCTCAGCCTCTCTGAGTAGCTGGGACTACAGGTGCCCACCACCACACCCGGCTAATTTTTTGTATTTTTTTTAGTAGAGACGAGGTTTCACCATGGTCTTGATCTCTGGACCTCGTGATCCGCCTGCCTCGGCCTCCCAAAGTGCTGGGATTACAAGCATGAGCCACCACGCCCGGCCAAGATCTTCATTCTTATAGTCTTCACGTTGAGTAGTTTGAAAAGGAGAAGGAAGAGGAGAAGCTGGTCTCACTGTTTCAGGAGTGATAGAGGCAGAAGAGGTAGAGAAGGTGGAAGGGGAGGCAGGAGGGGCAGGCACACTTGGTGTCACCTTATGGAAATACATTGCAATTTCTGTCTGAACTTTTTGCCTTTTCATTTCTCTAAAATGTTTCTATATGATACCAATCCTTCTTCCACTATTTGCTTTAGTTTTAGTGCCTGTATCATAGAAGGATCTATGTTATAGAAGAAGTCAAAAAAGTCTTGAATAATCAGAACCCTTCTGCCAGATAGTCCAATGTCAATTTGTTTTCTGGCACTGCTTCTTCTACATCTTCTTCCTCATTATCTGGCACTGGTTCAGAAGCCACTTATCTCCATCAACATTTACATTTGTAGTAATTATTGATAGGTAAGCACTATTGTCATTTTAATCATTTTCTGACTGTTTTGAAGTTTCTTTCTTCCTCTCTTGATGTCTTCCTTCCTTGATTTGATTTCTTTGTTTTTGGTAATGTTATGTTTTGACTCCTTTCTCTTTACCTTTTGTATGTCTATTAACAGATTTTTTTCTTTGTGATTACCATGAAGCTTACATAAAATACCTTATAACAATCTATAATAAGTTAGTTACAACTCACCTTCAATTATGCACAAAATCTCTATACTTTTACTTTCCCATGCACATACTTTACTTTATTGATGTTATTATTTACATCTTTTTATAATGTGTATCTGTATTACGCCATTCGCTAATTGCTATAGAGAAATACCTGAGACTGGGTAATCTATAAATAAAAGAGGTTTAATTAGTTCACAGCTCCACAGGCTGTACAGGAAGCATGATGCTGGCATTTGCTCACTTCTGAGGAGGCCTCAGGAAACTTACAATCATGGTGGAAAGCAAAGAGGGAGCAGGCAGGTCACATGGCTGAAGCAGCAAGAGAAAGAGATTGGGGAGTTGCTACATACTTTTAAACAACCAGATATCACAATAACTCACTATCATGAGAATAGCACCAAAGGGATGGTGCTAAACCATTCTTGCAAATCTGCTCCCATGATCCAATCACCTCCCACCAGGCCCTACCTCCAACATTACAATTCAGAATGAGGTTTGGGTGGGAACACAGATCCAAACTATATCAGTATCCATTAACAAATTTTTATATCTATAGATATTTTTACACTGTTTTCTTTTGACTTTTATACTAGTGTTAAAGTGATTTATGTACCACCATTATACTATTAGAGCATTCTGAATTTGAATATTTATACTTTCTTACCTTTACCAATAAGTTTTATATTTTCATATATTTCCATGCTACTATTTAGTGTTCTTTTGTTTCAACTTCAAGAACTCCTTCTGCATTTTTGTAGGGCAAATCTAATTGTGATGAATTTACTCAGCTTTTGTTTGCTTGGGAAAATCTTCATGTCCCTTTCATTTCTGAAGGACAGTTTGCCATTAAAATATTCTTGGTTGACAGGTGTGCATGTGGAGTGCTGGGAAAAGGGTATCAGCCAAGTGGGAGGGAGACAGTAGGTGAGGCATCCTATTGAGTTTATGGGTGGGCCTCTTGGTGAAGGGCCAGCCAGTTAGTAGGATCTTTGGCTGTTCAAGAACTGTGGTGTGGTTGCTATGAGCTTCCACCCCTTTCCCATGCTCCTACCTCCCCCCATATTATTTAGCTGTTCCCAGTTCCTCAGTGATCTAGGTAGGGCAAGGCAGAAATGGGTTTCTTGAGCAATATCCTACAATGCTGAGGAAGCTAGGTACTCTCCTGCCTTTTATTTTGCCCGCTTGTCAGAGAAATCATAGGACAAAGGGACCTCTCTTGGCACTGTGCAGGGCCACCTTGGGGAGGGGTGATGTAGGTAAAGAGAAACTGTTCTTCTTCTTCAATGAACCCTTTCCCAGACTTTTTGCTTTAATGGGGTCCTGGAATCTTCTCTCCACTAGACTCCAGGTTCCCACACAGGTATTCCCATCTGTGGATTGTTGTCAAAAATTGATGTTTGTGTGGGGTATAAAGGCTGGAATCTTCTATTCAGCCACCTTGCTTATGACACTCTCTGATAACTTTTATTTTTTATATTGCATAATTATGAACTGATAAAATTACTTACTTTGAACATGTTTAACTTTTCTATAAAGAACATAAAATTATATGCATCCAATAAAATTAATAAAATCTATAAAATTTTACTCATGTGTAAAGATTTTGGAGAAATGTTGGTGAAATTTTTAAAAATCTAGTCAAAAATATTTAAATAGTGTTATCTCAGTTTTGTAAAATACATGTTTAGCCTTGAGAAAAATAATCAGAATGTTAAAACATCATGTTGTGCACCTTAAATATATATAAAAAAGAGAAAATAGTTAAGATAAAATTTCAAGGGAAGAAGAAATATCTGGCTTCCTACACAATGGATGAAGTAGAAATCTTAGAAAGGGGCTGAAAAAAGAAAAGTCATGCATTCACAGAAAGGAAGAATAACATTAAATTTACATAAGATAATATGAAAAAAATCTGAGTTCATATGTTTGTACAGGTACAAAGAAGAGACCACAACTCTGGGGGGAATGCACAGGATGGAGATGCCTATTAATGCCAGGAGAGAGGAACTTAGAAAGAAGAAGGGTAGACATTTACAATCAACTTCCTGTTTCTCTAATTTAATCTAATACCTGTGATGTGGTATTGTTCTCATAAACTGGAAGATCATCAGAAATTATAGTAAATAGTGTAGCTGCAACTAGTAGCTAATTCACTCTAATAAATACCGTTAGATAACTCAGGATTGTTTCTACAATGTTGGTTGTGTGAGAAATTAATGATGAGATAATTTATATCTTTTTCATATGTTTACCTACCTTCATTTAATTTAAATCCAGGGCATTCAGATACTTTCTTTGTTACTTGTCTACTAAAAAAAAATGGCTACTGGGTTTGCTTATGTAAAATAGCATTTCATTTATAAATTTTAAAATGTGACATTTCAAACTACATAAATACAAGTCATTTAATTAAACTCTCGAAAGGCTTTTAAATCATAGGAATGCAGTACCTTAATCTAGTGCTGTTCAATATGTGGACCCTAGACCAGCTGCATCAGCATGACCTGGGAACATGTTAGAAAAGAAAATTCTCAGACTCCACCTTGGACTTACTGAATGAGAAACTTCAAAGTGGGATCTTAGCAGTCTGTGCTTTAATAGGCCTTCTAGGTGATTGTGATGCTGGCTAAAGTTTCAGTAGTGCAGCTTTAATCCGTAAGGATCCAAATGATGGGCAAACGGCAGGAAAAGGGACAACTGAAGACATGAATCTAACTTTTCTTTCTAAGTGATTTTGAAGCAGCATTGTTTCTTTGGGAAAATACCCAAGGTTTGTTGTCTCGTGCTAAGGAAATCGAAGACGTGGACACACACAGGTACGTTTAAGAGCAGAAGTTTAACAGGTGAAAGAAAGAAGAGATCTTCCTTGTGCAGAGGAAGGGGGCCAGAGTGGGCTTCTGGGTTTGGGCGAGGTGGTGTCTAATTTATATGGGGCATAGTGGATTGGTTGGAATAGGTGTACCATTTACATAGCATGCGAGGCGGCTGGTCATCCCACCCTAATCCTTTGTTATGCAGATGGGGCCTCTACCTCACCAGTGCCATGACACCTGCACACATGGCGACAAAGAAAAGGGAAGAGAAAACCTCCATGTTAAATGTACCTGACTTCCAGGTATCCTTTTTCTATTGGCACAGCTGCTGGCATTCACCTATGCAAGCTTCCAGCTTGCTTATCTAGGCTTGCAGCTTGATTTTTCAGGCTGCTTTTTGTTAGAAAAGAAATGATTTGGGGGTTGCTTTTTATTAAAAGGAAATTCCACCAATAACTCTTTTACCCTTACTAACTGCCTAAATAATTTATTATTAACTCCTATATCAATTTGAGATTTTATAATTAGAGTAAAGGTCTGAATCCTCAACTTTCCTAGGGTTCCTGGCCAAGCCTGAAAATAAAACTGGGGGAAACGTCATCCAGGCCTGTTCGTTCAGATTCTTTCCTGTGTCTCTGTAGGACATTTCATCTCCCCATATATGGACACAGGTCACCTGTCGATACACCTGTCACCTGAGCATCTTTAAGGGGAAAGAAGAGGTCAGAAAATGACCTTCTTACGTTTTATGGCTTGCTTTTGCAAAGGGAAATACTAGTTTTATAACCCACTTCAGGGAGAGAAAGTAGGGAGGGAGAAGGGGAGGTCAGCGACAACTTCCTCCTTCTGGGGCCTGCCCAATTTCTTTCAGCTCAAAGTACTCAGCATGCTAAGGTGCTATGCTTTGGATTATTATAGTCCAAGCTTTGACAGGCTTAGCATTCCTTATATTTCAGATTCACACCTGTGAAATATTTAATTTTCATTTTTTTCCCTTAGTGAGCTGGCTGTGGACAGAGCAGATTCTATTAAAAACAAACAAACAAACAAAAAACACCGCAGTCTTCTTTTTCACTGCTGAGATACAGAATGGGGAAGTTCAAAGCTCTCCCTAACAATACACTGCTCTATCTCCACAGAATCTGGCAAATTATGAGCACTGGGGCTCTAGAAATTTTTTCTGTACTAATGCACAAAGCTATTTCACACCATCTGGGTGTGAGCCAAATTGCCTCAATATCAAAAGCTGATGGTTGGGTGGACACATTAAGGCTGAGTATGTTGGCACTGTTCTGTGATAAATGTCCCATGGGGCAAGCTTGAGATATGTCTTATTCAATTCACTGTTATTAATGAATCCATTTCCATTATTATGAAATCCACCTGCAAAGACTAAACATCCAAAGTAGTTTTTTTTCCTTTTTAATAAAATGTAATGTGGATATAGCCTCTTTCAAAATGCAATTTAGCAATTTCCTACAAAGCAAAAAATAGTCTTACAAAATGTCCTAGCAGTCAGACTTCTAGGTATCTACCTAACTGATTTGAAAACTAATGTCCACATGAACACCTGTACATGAATGTTTATAGCAGCTTTATTTGTAATCACCAAAAATTTGAAGCAACCTAGATGTCCGTCAAAAAAATAAAATAGATAAATAAAATGTATTGCAACTATATGGTGGAATACTATTCAGTGATACAAAAGGGTGAGTTACCAATATAAGCAAAGACATATATGAATCTTAAATGCATATTGCTAAGTAGGAAAAAAGAGTTGAAAAGGCTACATATACCACAATTCAATTTATATCACATTCCTGAAAAGGAAAAGCGGTAAAGATGACAAACATATCAGCACTTGCTACCAAGAATGTGGGAATGGAGGAATGTTGAGTAGGTGAGACATAAGGGATATTTTAGGGTGGTAAAGCTACTGTGTATGACACTGTGGTGGTGGGTTCATGACCCTGTGCATTTGACAAATTCCATAGAATTTTACAGCACAAAGAATGAGCCTTAATGTTTGCAAATTTTAAAAATATTTAAATGATTAGGGAAATCCCAGGATGAAATGCATACTGTTACAGAGTCTGCATGTATGAAATGACCTTATTGAAGGGAGTGCAGTTGGGAGTGGAAGGTGCTGACTCAAGTAACTTTGGAAATGGGTAGAGAATTTAAGACTAAAGACAAAAGCAACTGTACTCTAGTACAAGTAATAAAATTATTTCTCCTGGGGTATGGGTTGCCAATTCTGAAATTACCATACATATATAGTGGAATTGAAAAATTAAGGACATGGGTGTTAGATGGTGGGACAGAGGTTTTTCACTATTGGAGGGAGAGGATACAGATAAGCAAGAGGGAAAAGCTAGAATAATCAATGTGGTATTGGATTAAAGTTTGAGACATTAGTATAAATTGTGTTTCATTACTGTACATACAAATGAATACACACAGAAATATTTATAGATATGTATATATATACAAATGTTAGTACATGCACATATATTTCCTTGCTCTGTTAGCTAAAAGGGCCTGAAAATAATAACACCCATGTAGCAATGAGCACATTCAGGGCCCAGATCTTGGTTTCCAGTTCCATTCCAAAGAAAAGGAACCAGGGCTACTTAGAGAAATAGCTGATTTTAGAATTGAGGCTGGGAAAATACAAGATGAACCTGGCACATTATATGGTGCCAAAAAATAAGATAGTGCTAAGAAAATATCCACAATACAGTTATGTTGAAGTGATACAGGAGCTTAGTGAAAGAGCTTCCAATGGCCAAAGCCAGAACAATTTGAACAACAAAATACACAATGTAGTGTTAAAGACACCATACCAAAATAAATGATTGAATGAATAAGTAGATGGAAGAGAATAGACAAAATTTCTGTGTAGAAAAATTCCAAATAAATTCTATAGGCTTTCCTCCTCTCAGGAAGGTGGCATTGCCAGGCGTGGTGGCTCACACTTGTAATTCCAGCTCTTTGGGAGGCCAAGACAAGAGGATTACCTGAGCCCAGGAGTTTGAGGTTACAGAGCACTATGATCGTACCACTGCACTCCAGCCTGGGCAACAGAGTGAGATTGTGTCTCTAAAATAATAATAATAGGATGGCATGTAACTTCCAACCTCTTAAGTATGGGCTGTGCATAGTGACTTCCTTCCAAAAATACAGTGTGGATAGGGGGAAAAAGAGTTACTCAACAGTGGAGATACCTGACAAATATTACCTCAACTCACTAATCAAGGTTAACATCAGCAGTGATAAGGCATGATGATAATACCTTGAACTCTTGACATAATATGATGAGAATGATACTTTACCTCTGTGGTCTTCCTCCCAAAACCCCGAATTCCAGTCTAATTAGGAGAAACACATCAGACAAAACCAAATTGAGAGATATTTTACAAAATACCTGATCAATACTCCTCAAAACTGTCAAAGTTCAGCAAAAGCATGGGAAGTCTGAGAAACTATCACAGAGTAGAGGAGCCTAAGGACTACATGATGACTAAATGTAATGATAATTTGAATGGGAACCTGGGACCTAAAAAGAACATCAGCTAAAAACCAAGGTAATCTGAATAAAGTATGGACTTTGGTTAATAACAGTGTATCAATACTAACGTTAACAAATATATCACACTAATGTAAGTTAACAATAGATGAAACTTAGTATGGAGTACATGAGAACTCTCTGGATGTCCTTACAACATTTTTGTAAATCTAAAATTATTCTAAACAAAATTATATTAATGTTGGGTATGAATATTTCATGTAGTTAGTGTGGATGGGACATATTAATAATTGTGTGATTATTCTTGCCTCGTTTAGAATGGATTACATTTGGGAAATTTTGTTATACTTGTACTTAAAAAGGTGGTGATCATAGCTCAGGTGCATATTTTGCAAATATGACAGGCATGGTATTATATTAACGGGTTTTATGATCAAAATATAAATTGAAAAAACTCAGTGACTGATGACGAAGGTGGAAAATATTTTTCCCCTTCCTGGAAGGATTTTGATTTATTTTAGATAGGAGAGGTAACCAGAGGGTAGTATGATGATGGAAGCTGATCCATTAGAAAAGGGAAAAGCAATGAAGCATAAGAAAAGGAAACATCTTCAGAAAAATACCATGGAATAAGAAAGGAGATGGAATCTAGTGTGCAAATAGAGAAATTGGCTTAGATAGAAGTACCACAGACAGTTCAATCATAGTCAAAATGGGGAGAAAAGAATGACCAATTTTGTGGTACTGGGCCAGTGTGAAATTGTTTTCTGACTTTTATTTTTCAGTGAGATAAACAAAATCTTTAACTGAACTTGAGCAGCAGAGAGGATATAGGGAGGCTCAAAAGGGAGAAGGAAAGTCGTAAACTAATACAGGTAACCTACATTGTCCTGCTCCAATTGTGGTGTTGACAGCTAAAAGGCAAGTTTAGGAGCTGTATTCAAATATCCATTCCCCAAAACCATACTGGATAAATCAAGATGGATTTATTTGTTTAATTTCTAATAAAGATTAGCAGGAAAGCTTTTCTCATTGTTGTTACTCAAGGGCCCAAGTTAAAGAGAGATCCTTCTGAAGTGTTTTAGTGATCACCAAGGCAGGGGATGAGCTGAGCTGATGTGTCTCATACTGACAAACATCATCATGGCCCATTCTCATTAACCAGAACTACTCATATAGTTATATTTGTCTTTAAAAAGTTGGGAAGAATAATTTTTACATGGGGCTCAGAAGAGAAATATCCAGATTCCAGCAATCATTTGCAATATATGCCACAAGGGCCATCTGATATTAATTTAAAGAAGATTTAAGTGGAAAATCCAGAGGAATATTACCTCAGAGTAAGAAGATTCTGTAGTTATTAACTTGCTAAAGTGCCTTTATTCAGATATTTTCAAGAGTAAGAGTAGACAAGCAATGATTCCTCCAATACTACTAGATTTGATTTCAAAATAAATATTCATTTTGGAAAAGAGAAGTGATGTGACAGTCATGAATCTTGTTCCTCACAACAAAGCTATGAAGTCAGTGTGTCCATCTAAATAAAAGAAGAGCTGATGAGATATGTGTAAAATAGCCATTCAGTTAACAAATATTTATTGACAACTGTGTGGCAGTAGGAACAGAACTAAGATTTGAACACAGGGACATCTAACGCTACATCCAGAGCAGTTTCCTCTATAACATATAATTTTCCTTATTAGCAAAGACTAGCCGATTTTATGTTCTATGTAGACTAGGGTAAAGAACTAGGGCATCAGTTTTGTTTTGCAATAAACTATTTATACTACCTTAATAAAGACCTATTCCTGCTTCTGTGCTTTGTTTCCTATAAATTGAAGGGAAAGAACTAATGATGTTTAGAAGGGCAGTGTATCTGATATATGGGCTGTGGGAATGAATAGAGCTAGACTCAAGCTGTTGCCTCAGTACATCCCAGCAAGTAATTGACTCTCTATTCCATCTGTATAAACATCCTGGGTGTTAGTCTCTCTCTCTCTCTCTCCATGTATGTATGTGTATATTTAAATGAGATAGTTTGTATAAAGGCACTTAGTATGACCTCACATTCTTTCAAATATCCATTTATTATCTATTTTGTGACAGCACTATTCTAGGCAGTTAGAACAGAGTAGTGAATAATACATACAAAAATGCTTACTTTCGTGTAACATAAAAACACAAGGAAAAACTGCAAAATCTTTCCTTTCATTTTCTCCAGATAGTATTGCTTTTGCTTCCAAAACTCTGCTTATATTATCTTTCCTTTCCTTTCTCGAAACCCTTTCTATTATTTTATTAGTACGGAATGATGGGCATGGTCCACATTTTTGTTAACATATAAAGATAAAATAAGACTTTATAACTTTATAATCTACCTATGGTATGGAAAAGGGCTGATCCATTTTAAGACTGCATTTTGTAACCAAGCAGCTGAGAAAATCTGAGAGTGCCACAACATAATACTAAACATTTTCATCAAAAGATGGCTATTTTAAAACGTTTAAAAACATTTACTGGACCCATGCCTATATCTGTGGCATCATCTTTGCTGAAGCACTTGAAATTAAATTGTAGATATGATGACAGATCATAAATACTTTATCCTGTATCTCCTAAAATGAAGGACATCCTACTACATAACCCCAGAGTACTATCACACGCAAGAATTTTAACAATGGTACAGTTGTAGTCAATACAGAGTTCATATTCAAATTTCCCCAAATGCTCTTTTACAAATCTTTGTTTCTACCCCAATATCCAATTGAGGATCACTTATTGCATTTGATGATCATATCTCCTTAGTTTCCATTAATCTGAAAAATTCCCATCACTCTTTTTGTCTTTCATCATGGGGATACGTTAAAGAGTCCAGGTCAGTTGTCTTGTAAAATGGCTCACATTCTTATTTATCTAAATGTTTCCTTGTGATTATATTCATGTTAAAGATCATTTTATAAGAATCCTACAAATATAATGTGTGTACTTTTCATTATAGTGTATCAGAGAGCACGTAATGCCAGTTTGTCTCATTATTGTTAAGTTTGAAGACTGGATTAAGATGATGTTTTCTAGCTCTCTTTATTATAGAGATAATTTTCTCATTGTAATTAATAAGCAACTTGTGCCTTCATACTATGAGAATATATTACTATCTTGGCCTGCTACAACACTTCACCTAATGGTTTTAGCATCTGTTGATGATTCTTGCCTAAATCAATAATTGCATTAGTGGTTGCAAAGGACATTGGTGATTTTCCAATTGTATTGTTACATCTAAGTTTATTAGATAGCATGTTTCTGCAATGAAGAACTTTCCTTTTTCTTATTTTGTTTTGAGTATTACTGTGGACTTAGGAATCCATTTTTTTCTTAATTTTGAATCACCTATCACATGTTTATTGAATAGAATCACATAATAAACTTTTAATAATTCAGTAAATGGTCGTTCGGTATTCATCTAGGCATTTTGCTTTGCTCCCTGCTCTCTGGTCAATGGCAAGATGTTTCTTTCTGGCCCTGTCATAGAGACAAGGTTTGATTTCTGGCTCCATCCACAGAATATGCTGGGTTTTTTTTTTTTTTTTTTTTTTGAGACAGAGTCTTGCTCTGTCACCCAGGCTGAAGTGCAGTGGTGCAGTCTCGGCTCACTGCAACCTCCGCCTCCTGGGTTCAAGTGATTCTCCTGCCTCAGCCTCCTGAGTAGCTGGGACTACAGGTGCATGCCACCCTGCCTGGCTAATTTTTTGTATTTTCGGTAGAGACAGGGTTTCACCGTGTTATCCAGGATGGTCTCGATCTCCTGACCTCGTGATCCACCCGCTTCGGCCTCCCAAAATGTTGGGAATTACAGTCATGAGCCACCGCCCCTGGCCCACTGGTGCTTTTAGCATTGTTTAGCTGTCGACTTTGAGATGGTATCAGAGATAGATTTCTTTCTCTCCTTTACAGCAGTTTTAGAAAACAATTCCTCAAATTCATGACAATCTATAGATTGCTCTTCAATTTTTTTCCCAAATGAGTGAAGCACTGGAGTCTCTTTTACTATGTAGTTGAATTCTTGTCTAGTAAAGAGGCTTCATTGGTCGACAAGGCTCTATGGGCTGCTTCCTACTCCCTTTGTCCTGATTCATCCCTAATCCAAACAAGCCATTTGTCAATGGAGGAGGAAGAAATCCACACACCTGTGGTGTTAGTAAAATGCTCCTCCCAACTTGTGGGAGGAGTGGAGGGCCTGATGGAAGAAGCAGAGTGGGTGGGGGGATTCCTCTCTCAGGTGGAATGGGAGGGGGAGCTGGAGCAGGTGGAATCCCCATACCTGGCAAGGGAGGAGGTGGGGAAATCCCAGCACCAGGTAGAGGGGGCAGAGGAGGTATTCCCGCTTCAGGTAGAGGGGGTGGAGGGAGTATTCCCACTCCAGGTAGAGGGGGAGAGGGGGTGGAGGATGTATTCTAGCTCTGGGTAGAGGGGGCGGAGGAGATATTCCTGCTCCAGGAAGTTGGGGTGGAGGACGTATTCCCACTTCAGGTAGGGGGGCAGAAGGGGTATTCCCACTCCGGGTACAGGGGGCAGAGAGGGTATTCCAGCTCTGGGAAGAAGGGGAGGAGGCGGTATGCCCACTCTGGGGAGTGGGGGCAGGGAGGTATTCCCACTCCAGGTAGAGGGGGCAGAGGAGGTATTCCCACTCTGGGTAGAGGAGGGGGAGGGGGTGGCAGCATTTCTGTACCTAGCAGAGGAGGAGGTGGGGGAATGGCTGTACTGGGCAGAGTAAGCACTGTCATGCCAGGGAGAGGGGGAGGTGGGGGAGGCACCATGCCAAGGCCAGGCTTGGAGCTGGAAGACTCTGTGCAAGGCAGAGGTGGTGAGTATGGGTTGTTAGAGCTGTTTTCAAAGGTGGAGAAAACAGAGTATTCGTGGCTGGTATGAAACTCAGTAGAGAGAGAAGTATGGGGCAGCTGTGACCCAGGCTGTCCTTGACCATCAGACCACAGAAGGGATGCGGGTGGTGGAGGCTGTGAGATGCTCTGTGTGGACTGATGGCTGTCGAGCTGGACTGATATTTGCTTTGGAGACACAATTAATGAAATCTCTGAACAGAATTTTGTCTGAGGTCCACTGTCAGCCCCGGGGGGGGCATGGAGGACACCCCAGCAGTGCATCCCCAGGAGGCAGTGTCAGTACCCCGACCTATTCTGCCCAGGAAGCCTGTATCGATTTTGCCTCTAAAAAATGGATAGGGGCAAAGAAGGGGCCCTGCAGTGGTAGTGTCCTCCAGAGGGGAACTCTCTAGGCCAGCCAAAGGGTCAGTGGGTCGGTCCAGGGATCCTCGGTAGAAGTTGTTAGTTGAGCTCATTTGGGGTTCCATTTGTAAGACCATCTGTAGCTTGATGGCATTGATCCTGGAGGAGACAAATTTGACAAGGAGGTTAAAAATACAGGGCCCCAAGGCGAGTAATAGCAAGATGGCTGTCACAGGACCTAGAAAGGGGAGAAGCCATGTCGCCCAACTCCAGAGGTTGGTATAAGAGTTTGAATGGCATTGTCTGATTTCAGAAGCCTTTTCCTGTAAACACCAGGCAGCGTCTCATACTATGCCTGACTGGTTAGTGTAAATACAACACTCTTTACCTAAGAAGGTGCAGAGCCCTCCTTTCTCAGCAGTGAGGAAGTCTAGGCCTTGGCGGTTTTGGACAGTCACTGCTGCCAAAGAGTCTATTTGGAATTGTAGAGTAACGATGGATTTTGTTATTTCTTGCAACTTGAGCTTTGAGGGGTACTGATAGGGTCTGATTTCCACGAGATTAGAAGTTAGGATAATACATATTACACTGTTAACTTTTAGCAAACTTTACTTTTATTGAAAATCTTGTAAGTTTGGGATTTCAATTATTCTTTGCTATTAATAAGACCTAGTTCAGTCCATATTAACTTAAAAATGGTATAGATGGCTCTTTCCTGATTCTGTAAGTACTTTAAGGTTTGACTGAGTGCAAACAGCTCTCATGTTTGAGCAGACCAATTATTAGGCAATTTTCCTAACTCTGCTTCTACAAGAGTTTCCTTATCACTTACTGAATACCTATTGTGTCTTTTTCCCTTAATCTCCCGGGAGGAACCATCTATCATCCTGTCCTGAAGGGAGTTCCTCTTAGGTCTGGTTGGACCTTTGTATGCTAATTAATTAAGATTTAGATTCCCTGTTAGGAATCCTGCTGGGTTAAGGATTTTTGATAGGAAGGCTATGGGTTGTCAGTGGCCTCAGTGCTTTCGGGCTACCCCCTTGTTTACACTAACAATAAGGTGGCATTGGAGTGTTCTAGGTCACAGAGAAGACCAGGTCACAGAGAAGACCTTCAATTATCAATTATAGGTTTTAAATTTACCCTGGCTTTTAAAGGAATAGGGTACACTGTTTTTTCTTTACTACTTCTCTCTCTTTCTTTGACTTTCTGTCTCTCTTTCTTTCTCTTTGATTTTGTCTCTTTCTCTCTGACTCCCTTTGTCTCTCTATTCCTCTCTCTCTTTACTTCTCTCTTTGACTTTCTGTCTTTCCCCTCTCTCTCTTTTCTTTGACTTTCTGCTGGTCTTTCCCTGCCTCTGCCAGCCGCTTATGCTGCTGTTCTCCCTTCTCCTTCCCCTTTGGCTTTGGCTTCGGCAGTGTAAGACTGCCACCTCCTTGGGTTTTTGCACTGCGTGCAATAACTCTATGATTTCCTTATGGTATTTAATGGGGGTTCCCCCAGAGGTTAGGCACTCCCTTTCTTTCCATATTGCAGCATGGGCATTTAGGATTAGATAAGCATACTTGCTATCTGTATATATATTTATTCTTTTTCCCTTTCCCAGTTCTAAGGCTCAGGTCAGTGCCACTAGTTCTGCTAACTGGCCGACAGGTGCCCAGTGTTTAGCCCCCGAATTCTACGGAAAAATAGGACAGAATGGTAAGCGAAAGGGGTCCAGTGGTAATCACTGCTTGGTGATAGTCCCTTCCTGGTCACCAAGATGTGTCCAGATTTGGTTCCTTCCGGTGGGTTCTTGGTCTCGCTAACTTCAATAATGGAGCCGTGGACTTTCACGGTGTTACAGCTCTTAAAGGTGGCACAGACCCAAAGAGTGAGCAACAGCAAGATTTATTGTGAAGAGCAAAAGAACAAAGCTTCCACAGTGTGGAAGGGTACCCGAGCAGGTTGCCGCTGCTGGCTGGGTTGGCCAGCTTTTATTCCATTATTTGTCCCGCCCATGTCCTGCTGATCAGTCCATTTTACAGAGTGCTGATTGGTCCATTTTACAGAGCACTGATTGGTCCATTTTACAGTGTGCTGATTGGTCCACTTTACAAACTTCTAGCTAGCCACAGAGTGCTGATTGGTGTGTTTCCACAGAGCACTGATTGGCACATTTTACAAACCTCTAGCTAGCCACAGAGCGCTGATTAGTGTGTTTTACAATCCTAACTACAGAGTGCTGATTGGTGCATTTTACAATCCTCTTGTAAGACAGAAAAGTTCTCTGAGTCCCCACCCAACCCAGAAGTCCAGCTGGCTTCACCTCTCAGGCTGATGTCTGGTTTCATCAGTAATCATTTTACCTCTGTGTACAGAAGAGACTAGCCAGTTTCCAGCCATATTATTTGTTGACTATGTCTGATGGATGGCTGACCACAAATTTTCATTTGTAGTTCATCGTATCTACAAGCATCCATGATCTTTGTATCTTGATATAAGCTTCTGTACAAAGTTTTGTTCAAAACATCAAATGAAGCTGCACTCATATGGATATTCTGATTACATGGTTCCCTGAAGCAATCACTAAAAGAAGGGAGAAGACCCATGGCAATGATCCCTGAGCAAAACTTCTCTGCTTCTTCTGGAGGCCCCTTCTCCTGCTGCTGAATAGCTTCTCCAACAGTATTTGCCCTCAAACTCATGGGCTCAAGCCATCCTCCTGCCTCAGCCTCCCAAGTAGCTAGAGCTTCTGGCACACACCACCTCACTTAGCTCCCTTTTGGATTTAATTGGTAAATCCAATTTTGGATTTAAATTTAGATCCAAAAGGTAAACCCTTTGAATGTAATTGCAGATGGTTCTTGAAGGAAGCAGTTAGTAACCCAACATGCCACCATTTTGACTCAGAAATGTCCATGACTGACATTCACAGTCCCAATCATGGTGATGGGGAGGGGACAGAGAATGAAGAGACAAAGAGGCAGTCAAAGGCACCAACCCACATGAAGTGAAGATTGCTGGCCAGCCAAAAAAAAAGAGTCACTCAGAAAAGGGATAAAAATTCACATTTCTCTCAGATGCTCCTCAGAAATATAACTCTAGCATAGATCCGAACTTAAGGATCTTTTTAAAAAAATTATTTATTTACCTTAAAAAAAAAGGCAAGAGAGGCATAATAAGAAGACACTGGCTGAGGATCCTCAGGAATTCTTTTTTATATTCAATATAATATAAACCATTACTATTATTATTCTTTCTGATGTTCAAATTGTCGCAGTTTGACCAGTGGGAGCTCTGTTAAGGCAACTCTTGTACCCCTTTGGTGTGTCCTAATATGAGTATTTTAAATGTTAATGTAAAACATTATTTATTGAAACATTATAACGGATTTTATTATTCCAGCAGAAAAAAGTCTGTTCCTTTGATATTACCAATAAAAACTTAGAAATAATAAATGTAATTATATTTCTCCATTTAATGCAACAAAATGAGTAGTGTAAAAAAAGATTTAGTCACTTCATGCATGATGAACTGTTAACAACAAACCAAACATCAAACACCTGTGTCTCAGCTGTTCTCAGCTGCATTTGTGTCATTGGTGGTCGTTCTGAAAAAAACTGCAACTTTCTAATGAGAGTTAATTATAAAGAGGAAAATTTTCACGGAGCTCTCAGGAAGGTTACTAATGTTCTTGAATGGTGTGTGATGGGTAACAATGATTTATCATTCTACATAGTTGCTGATAAAGCAATACTCAGTAAAGTCTTAACAATTTGTTATCCTTGATGTAAAGTATATTATTATTATTTTTTAATTGGCCATATCATTCATAGCTGAGAAACAGGACACAGCATCTATCAGGCAGAAAGCTTATTTAAAATTGCTACTGCATGCAGTAGTGTATATTTAATCTTTGATTTTCTGTGACTACTGAAGTTAGCTATTTCACCATTTCTATGTTGAGAGTAAATGCTAGTCTTTTTGAGTGTTTGTTTCCTGGTATTTTGTATAATTATTTAAAATTAATGTTTACCCCTTGGTCTTAGCTACATTAAATTATTTTGTCATCTGAGTATGACTTTCACAAGGAAACACATTGTTTTCTTAGTTCCAGCTCCATATGTAGCACTAATAGATATTCAATAAACATTTGTATAAGGAAACAGATGAAGAATTTAAGAAAGGGAAGAAGATGGAACAGTGTGTGATAGCGTCTAATAAAGATGTACCTTATGTTCTTGGCTGACCTTTACTGGTAGCCAAGCCTCAATCCTTCATTCCTTTGTTGCAAAACCTTACCCTAGGTAAGCTAAAATAGGTAATCCAACATATATTGTGGGAGATGTAGAAAAGCCATACAAGACTTTCATTCAAGGTAAAAGGGAAGGAGTCAAGGTAAAGGCTAAGTGAGCAATAACTCATTATTGTGAGCATCTAACTTAAAGAGTACCATAATCATACATATTAAGTATACCAATTCAAAATTAGGGGTTTGCTGTGGTGAAACAGCATTTACAAAATACTGAAGTTCTGAAGCCAGAGACATTTTTCATGAACACTGCTGTCCTGATTTGGTTTTCTTCCTTTGGCTGAAGATGTATCCCTGCTGAGTCTGAATTTGGTGTAGAAATCCAGAAAGCCTAGAGTTTATAGTCATTCTCCTGGACATAATCACTTGGATTATCAGAGTAAGTTCTTCCAAAACAATGAGGAAACCCTTTATATAAAAATATTAAAAAGCGGGGGGGTGGAGCCAAGATGGCTGAATAGGAACAGCTCCGGTCTCCAGCTCCCAGCCCCAGTGACACAGAAGACGGGTGATTTCTGCACTTCTGCTTGAGGTACCGGTTTCATCTCACTAGGGAGTGCCTAACAGTGGGTGCAGGACAGTCAGTGAAGTGCACTGTGCGTGACCCGAAGCAGGGCGAGGCATTGCCTCACTCGGGAAGCGCAAGGGGTCAGGGAGTTCCCCTTCCTAGTCAAAGAAAGGGGAAACAGACGGCACCTGGAATATCGGGTCAGTCCCATCCTAATTCTGCGCTTTTCCAACGGGCCTGGAAAACGGCACACTAGGAGATTGTGTCCCGCACCTGGCTCGGAGGGTCCTATGCCCACGGAGTCTCGCTGATTGCTAGCACAGCAGTCTGAGATCAAGCTGCAAGGCGGCAGCGAGGCTGGGGGAGGGGCGCCCGCCATTGCCCAGGCTTGCTTAGGTAAACAAAGCAGCCAGGAAGCTCGAACTGGGTGGAGCCCACCACAGCTCAAGGAGGCCTGCCTGCCTCTGTAGGCTCCACCTCTGGGGGCAGGGCACAGACAAACAAAAACTCAGCAAGAACCTCCACAGACTTAAATGTCCCTGTCTGACTGACAGCTTTGAAGAGAGTAGTGGTTCTCCCAGCATGCAGCTGGAGATCTGAGAACAGACAGACTGCCTCCTAAAGTGGGTCCCTCACCGCTGAGAAGCCTAACTGGGAGGCACTCCCCAGTAGGGACAGACTGACACCTCATTCAGCCACGTACTCCTCTGAGACAAAACTTTCAGAGGAACTATCAGACAGCTGAATTTGTGGTCTCACGAAAATCCGCTGTTCTGCAGCCACCGCTGCTGACACCCAGCCAAACAGCGTCTGGAGTGGACCTCTAGCAAACTCCAACAGACCTGCAGCTGAGGGTCCTGTCTGGTAGAAGGAAAACTAACAAACAGAAAGGACATCCACACCAAAAACCCATCTGTACATCACCATCATCAAAGACCAAAAGTAGATAAAACCACAAAGATGGGGAAAAAACAGAGCAAAAAAAACTGGAAACTCTAAAAAACAGAGCACCTCTCCTCCTCCAAAGGAACGCAGTTCCTCACCAGCAACGGAACAAAGCTGGATGGAGGATGACTTTGACGAGTTGAGAGAAGAAGGCTTCAGACGATCAAACTACTCTGAGCTACAAGAGGAAATTCAAAACAATAGCAAAGAAGTTAAAAACTTTGAAAAAAAATTAGAAGAATGGATAACTAGAATAACCAATGGAGAGAAGGGCTTAAAGGAGCTGATGGAGCTGAAAGCCAAGTTTCGAGAACTACGTGAAGATTGCAGAAGCCTCAGTAGCAGATGCGATCAACTAGAAGAAAGGGTATCGCTGATGGAAGATGAAATGAATGAAATGAAGAGAGAAGGGAAGTTTAGAGAAAAAAGAATAAAAAGAAATGAACAAAGCCTCCAAGAAATTTGGGACTATGTGAAAAGACCAAACCTACGTCTGATTGGTGTAACTGAAAATGATGGGGAGAATGGAACCAAGTTGGAAAACACTCTGCAAGATATTATCCAGGAGAACTTCCCCAATCTAGCAAGGCAGGCCAGCATTCAGATTCAGGAAATACAGAGAACGCCACAAAGATACTCCTCGAGAAGAGCAACTCCAAGACACATAATTGTCAGATTCACCAAAGTTGAAATGAAGGAAAAAATGTTAAGGGCAGCCAGAGAGAAAGGTCGGGTTACCCACAAAGGGAAGCCCATCAGACTAACAGCTGATCTCTCAGCAGAAACTCTACAAGCCAGAAGAGAGTGGGGGCCGATATTCAACATTCTTAAAGAAAAGAATTTTCAACCCAGAATTTCCTATCCCGCCAAACTAAGCTTCATAAGTGAAGGAGAAATAAAATACTTTACAGACAAGCAAACGCTGAGTGATTTTGTCACCACCAGGCCTGCCCTAAAAGAGCTCCTGAAGGAAGCACTAAACATGGAAAGGAACAACCGGTACCAGCCCCTGCAAAAACATGCCAAATTGTAAAGACCATCGAGGCTAGGAAGAAACTATAGCAACTAACGAGCAAAATAACCAACTAACATCATAATGACAGGATCAGATTCACACATAACAATATTAATGTTAAATGTAAATGGGCTAAATGCTCCAATCAAAAGACACAGACTGGCAAACTGGCTAAGGAGTCAGGACCCATCAGTGTGCTGTATTCAGGAAACCCATCTCACGTGCAGAGACACACATAGACTCAAAATAAAGGGATGGAGGAAGATCTATCAAGCAACTGGAAAACAAAAAAAGGCAGGGGTTGCAATCCTAGTCTCTGATAAAATAGACTTTAAACCAACAAAGATCAAAAGAGACAAAGAAGGCCATTACATAATGGTAAAGGGATCAATCCAACAAGAAGAGCTAACTATCCTAAATATATATGCACCCAACACAGGAGCACCCAGATTCATAAAGCAAGTCCTCAGTGACCTACAAAGGGACTTAAAGTCCCACACAATAATAATGGGAGATTTTAACACCCCACTGTCAACATTAGACAGATCAACGAGACAGAAAGTTAACAAGGATATCCAGGAATTGAACTCAGCTCTACATAAAGTGGACCTAATAGACATCTACAGAACTCTCCACCCCAAGTCAACAGAATATACATTTTTTTCAGCACCACACCACACCTATTCCAAAATTGACCACATAGTTGGAAGTAAAGCTCTCCTCAGCAAATGTAAAAGAACAGAAATTATAACAAACTGTCTCTCAGACCACAGTGCAATCAAACTAGAACTCAGGATGAAGAAACTCACTCAAAACCGCTCAACTACATAGAAACTGAACAACCTGCTCCTGAATGACTATTGGGTACATAATGAAATGAAGACAGAAATAAAGATGTTCTTTGAAACCGAGAACAAAGACACAACATACCAGAATCTCTGGGACACGTTCAAAGCAGTGTGTAGAGGGAAATTTATAGCACTAAATGCCCACAAGAGAAAGCAGGAAAGATCCAAAATTGACACCCTAACATCACAATTAAAAGAACTAGAAAAGCAAGAGCAAACACATTCAAAAGCTAGCGGAAGGCTAGAAATAACTAAAATCAGAGCAGAACTGAAGGAAATAGAGACACAAAAAACCCTTCAAAAAATTAATGAATCCAGGAGCTGGTTTTTTGAAAAGATCAACAAAATTGATAGACCGCTAGCAAGACTAATAAAGAAGAAAAGAGAGAAGAATCAAATAGATGCAATAAAAAACGAAAAAGGGGATATCACCACCGATCCCACAGAAATACAATCTACCATCAGAGAATACTACAAACACCTCTATGCAAGTAAACTAGAAAATCTAGAAGAAATGGATAAATTCCTTGACAAATACACCCTCCCAAGACTAAACCAGGAAGAAGTTGAATCTCTGAATAGACCAATAACAGGTTCTGAAATTGTGGCAATAATCAATAGCTTACCAACCAAAAAGAGTCCAGGACCTGATGGATTCACAGCTGAATTCTACCAGAGGTACAAGGAGGAACTGGTACCATTCCTTCTGAAACTATTCCAATCGATAGAAAAAGAGGGAATCCTCCCTAACACATTTTACGAAGCCAGCATCGTCCTGATACCAAAGCCTGGCAGAGACATAACCAAAAAAGAGAATTTCAGACCAATATCCTTGATGAACATTGATGCAAAAATCCTCAATAAAATACTGGCAAACCGAATCCAGCAGCACATCAAAAAGCTTATCCACCATAATCAAGTGGGCTTCATCCCTGGGATGCAAGGCTGGTTCAACATACGCAAATCAATAAATGTAATCCAGCATATAAACAGAACCAAAGACAAAAACCACATGATTATCTCAATAGATGCAGAAAAGGCCTTTGACAAAATTCAACAACCCTTCATGCTAAAAACTCTCAATAAATTAGGTATTGATGGGACGTATCTCAAAATAATAAGAGCTATCTGTGACAAACCCACAGCCAATATCATACTGAATGGGCAAAAACTGGAAACATTCCCTCTGAAAACTGGCACAAGACAGGGATGCCCTCTCTCACCGCTCCTATTCAACATAGTGCTGGAAGTTCTGGCCAGAGTAATCAGGCAGGAGAAGGAAATAAAGGGTATTCAATTAGGAAAAGAGGAAGTCAAATTGTCCCTGTTTGCAGATGACATGATTGTATATCTAGAAAACCCCATTGTCTCAGCCCAAAATCTCCTTAAGCTGATTAGCAACTTCAGCAAAGTCTCAGGATACAAAATTAATGTACAAAAATCACAAGCATTCTTGTACACCAATAACAGACAAACAGAGATCCAAATCATGAGTGAACTCCCATTCACAATTGCTTCAAAGAGAATAAAATACCTAGGAATCCAACTTACAAGGGATGTGAAGGACCTCTTCAAGGAGAACTACAAACCACTGCTCAACGAAATAAAAGAGGATACAAACAAATGGAAGAACATTCCGTGCTCTTGGGTTGGAAGAATCAATATCCTGAAAATGGCCATACTGCCCAAGGTAATTTATAGATTCAATGCCATCCCCATCAAGCTACCAATGACTTTCTTCACAGAATTGGAAAAAACTACTTTAAAGTTCATATGGAACCAAAAAAGAGCCCGCATCGCCAAGTCAATCCTAAGCCAAAAGAACAAAGCTGGAGGCATCACGCTACCTGACTTCAAACTATACTACAAGGCTACAGTAACCAAAACAGCATGGTACTGGTACCACAACAGAGACATAGATCAATGGAACAGAACAGAGCCCTCAGAAATGATGCCGCATATCTACAACTATCTGATCTTTGACAAACCTGACAAAAACAAGAAATGGGGAAAGGATTCCCTATTTAATAAATGGTGCTGGGAAAACTGGCTAGCCATATGTAGAAAGCTGAAACTGGATCCCTTCCTTACACCTTATACAAAAATTAATTCAAGATAGATTAAAGACTTATATGTTAGACCTAAAACCATTAAAATCCTACAAGAAAACCTAGGCAATACCATTCAGGACATAGGCGTGGGCAAGGACTTCATGTCTAAAACACCAAAAGCCATGGCAACAAAAGCCCAAATCGACAAATGGGATCTCATTAAACTAAAGAGCTTCTGCACAGCAAAAGAAACTACCATCAGAGTGAACAGGCAACCTACAGAATGGGAGAAAATTTTTGCAACGTACTCATCTGACAAAGGGCTAATATCCAGAATCTACAATGAACTCAAACAAATTTACAAGAAAAAAACAAACAACCCCATCAAAAAGTGGGCAAAGGACATGAACAGACACTTCTCAAAAGAAGACATTTATGCAGCCAAAAAACACATGAAGAAATGCTCCTCATCACTGGCCATCAGAGAAATGCAAATCAAAACCACAGTGAGATACCATCTCACACCAGTTAGAATGGCCATCATTAAAAAAGCAGGAAACAACAGGTGCTGGAGAGGATGTGGAGAAATAGGAACACTTTTACACTGTTGGTGGGACTGTAAACTAGTTCAACCATTGTGGAAGTCAGTGTGGCGATTCCTCAGGGATCTAGAACTAGAAATACCATTTGACCCAGCCATCCCATTACTGGGTATATACCCAAAGGACTATAAATCATGCTGCTATAAAGACACATGCACACGTATGTTTATTGCGGCACTATTCTCAATAGCAAAGAGTAGGAACCAACCCAAATGTCCAACAACAATAGACTGGATTAAGAAAATGTGGCACATATACACCATGGAATACTATGCAGCCATAAAAAATGATGAGTTCGTGTCCTTTGTAGGGACATGGATGAAACTGGAAAACATCATTCTCAGTAAACTATCGCAAGGACAAAAAACCAAACACCGCATGTTCTCACTCATAGGTGGGAATTGAACAATGAGAACTCATGGACACAGGAAGGGGAACATCACACTCCGGGGACTGTTGTGGGGTGGGGGGAGGGAGGAGGGACAGCATTAGGAGATACACCTAATGCTAAATGACGAGTTAATGGGTGCAGGAAATCAACATGGCACATGGATACATATGTAACAAACCTGCACATTGTGCACATGTACCCTAAAACCCTAAAGTATAATAAAAAATAAAAAATAAAAAAAAATATTAAAAAGCATTTTGACAGAATTAGGCCTTTTCTGAACCTCAGTAAGGCCCTAATTATCCAGACATTATCCCAGATGCTCCTGTAGGGAAGGAGAAAAGAAAGCTTATGCTACTTTTGCTGCTGTCAATCTAGGTTGCTGACTTGTTCTTGTTAAAAAAAAATTAGGAGTTCACATCATGTTTCTTCCTTACCTGTAATCCTATGAGTGGTTTCTTGATAAGGACCCAATTTAATTTAGGAGCAATATCCACTCATAGCTATTGTATCTTATTGACTGAAATTATTTCATAGCACTCATCATTACCTGAATGATTAATTATAAACTACGTTCATTTGATAATTTAATGATTGGTCTCATCTTCCATTAGAATACAGGTTCCATGAAGGCAAGAACTTTGTCTTGTATACAATTGTGTCACCAACCCCAGGAAATTTAGCCTGGTGTGAAGTAGATGGTTATTGTTGAATAAAACACTGCTGTTTACCTGATTTATGGGCTAAAAAGCATATGGACTCTGTCCTGTTCTTTATTCCATCCATTTACCTGAAGCAGAGTACAATGTTCTCCTCGCGGAAAAAGGCAACAAAGATTTATTTGGGGCATCCTTATGGGGATGAATGATGAATTGGGGATAAAGTGAGATATTTGCCATGGTAGCTGAATTCTCTGTCTTTATTCTGAGCATCTTACCTCTTGCTCTACATTCTTAACCTCAAACTTCAATTTTTTAAATGAACTGAAATATACCAGTTTTGGCTTCCCTTCTTTATTATTCTTCGTTGTTATTTTGCTCTTCTGTGTATATGTGGGAGAGGAAAGAGCATTGGATTTCCACTTTGCAGCACTCAACATTTGCTTGGATCAAGAGATGGCTTACTCCATGTGAAACGCAAGTCATTTTTATAGGCCAATTGAAGAAACATTTTTTTCTGCTGAGTATCCTGCTGAAAGGTTTGTAGAATTCAGTTTATTTCCATTATTACAGCCCTCAACCTATTCATAATTGGGTATCTTCTATAGTCCTGTTATTTCTAACTAGCAGGTAATTCATCCTAGCAATTTAGTCAACAATAGTAGATATGGCTCTAAGATGTGAACCACAGAGAGAGATAATTCAAATTGTAAAAAAGAGAAAACCGCCTTTAGAAGTTCTGTCC
The DNA here is from genome assembly GCF_028878055.3 of Symphalangus syndactylus. Classification (NCBI taxonomy): domain Eukaryota; kingdom Metazoa; phylum Chordata; class Mammalia; order Primates; family Hylobatidae; genus Symphalangus; species Symphalangus syndactylus. The sequence goes on along the minus strand of NC_072447.2, from coordinate 40,679,887 downwards.
TCCAAAGTAAGAGATGAAAATGCTTCTAGACTTTAAACTCTGGATCTTCTCCAATAAATTAATCAAGCTTTTCTGATTTCCAACACTGCCTCACTTTGGATTACACCTATTTATGTATTTACCCAACTTGAGTTTTATAAATAACTACCTATGCCTTTGTAAAAATTCCTAATATAAGAATTCCAAAGAAATGGATCTAAACTGTTTATTTCACGAGTGTTAGGGCTTTTGATAGAAGGGAACCTGAAGTGAAAAGTGAGCACAAGATTGCATTTCATAATCTAGCAAAAGGAAAAATTAAAGGCACAAGAAAGAGTACTAAAAAGGAAAAGAAAATCTTCATAATGTCCTTGATGATGTTACTATTATAAATAATTTCAACATCCAAAGCCCTTCATTATCTTAAAATCAAATTATGATGATAATTTTTTAGTAATGTACTCATTGTTCTGGCTATACATCGAATCATGCTTAATATGCATATTTATGCTTACGTGCATTTGCTAATAATGTTCCCCCTACCTGGAATTCTTTTCTCTGTCTCCTTTCTCCATCTAGTAAAATCATCTTAATATCTTCAGCTTATATAAAGTATATGGTATCATCTCATGTATAGACATGAAAACAAAAGTTAATAAAGTTTAAATTGATTTAATTTACCAATTTAATAGCAATTGGCACTAAGTCTACACTGGCATAAAATAAAATGTTTGACTTAAACATATTTCTGGATAGAGAAGCTATGGTCAAGGAAATGTTAATTGTAATTTATTTATGGATCCCTCTTTCACTTAACTTTGCTCTATGTCAGATTTTGTGGTGAACATAAAAAGAATGATGAGGACACTGGTGATTATCTCTCCTATTTAACAATAGGAAAAATTATCAGCTCTTGGAGCTTAGAAAAACTCATTCCAGAAGTCATACTCTGAGCCCTATGTAGCCTGTCTGGAATCCTCTGTTTTGCCTTTAGCTTATCAACCATGCTAACCCACCTACCTATATTATTCTCTGCTCTTTGTCCATTGTCCTATTTTATCTGTCAAATAGCTACCAAAAATCAGAATAAATTGTGCCCAGAAATGCACCACAACTCAAGCATGCCCAAGAATTTCATGTGGTCCAGAACTCCTGGGGAAAAAATCCAAATAAAAGCAAATTGACAACCATGCAAGATAATGACAATAGTAATGATACAGCAACAATGATAAACAATAAAAAATACTAAAGTGAAGGCAGAACATGTTTTCCCTAGTTATAATGTTTTCATTCTTCCCATTTCTATTTGTTCTTGAAGAAAACTATCTTTGAGTTCTATTTGTACATTTTGGGGATAACATCTTTTCTTATCATGATGAACCAAGCATAATTAGAAAAAGTAAAACCCACATAATGACTTCAAAATAAAGAAGAGAAATTAGAGCTGGTCCTTTTCAGCAATGACTTTATTTTTAAGCACAAATGGCAGTGTATAAATAAATAATAGTTATGACAAGATGAAACAGTCAGTTTAAACAAAGATGGGCACACCACCCAAATAGAATTTCATCGAGGAAAAATGTAGCTGTAGGTAAATTAATCAACATTTACCTTATTTATTCTAAAGCAATCTTGTATTCTGTTTTTTTCCATCTAGTGCTAGATTTATGCTTTTGTTTCCTATTGACAAAGATTGACTAAATATTGCCCCAGTGTAATTTTCCTGTAGCATTAATTATAAATGTCTTGCTGGAATAATGTGAAAGCAGAAACTCATTTGGAAAGCTGATCACCTAGACTGCATACTAATAAATTAAAACCAACAGATGAGAAACTCACCCCTTTCTCACAAATAAAAATATCTTTCTTGGTTCAACTGAGTTCACATATCACAAATCCACAGTCTAGCATTTAATTTCCATAATGCATTAATATTAGTAATATGTATTAAATGCATTTAAACTCTGTTACAAACCATGCTAGGCCATAGAGTACATCACATCCACATCGAAACTGTTAAACAAATTGTGATTCTGTAATTCAGATAAGATACTCATCTGCTTGATGTATTTAGTTAAATCTGAAGTAGAAAAAAGAAGATGGAGAGGATAGACACATACATATGCTCACATATATATGAGTGCAAGTAAAATTGGGGAAAACTGAAGATCATTGTATTGTATCACAGCCAGTTTTCTGGTTGTGATATTGTGTGATTGCTTGCAAGACATTACTTACCACTGGGGGAAACTGGGTGAAGGATGCACAGGCTCTTTCTGTATTTTTTCTTACAACTACATGTGACTGTAAAATTGTCTCGAAATAAATAGTTTACTTAAAATATATGAGAAAAAATATCTTGTATTTGGCAGAGAGAAAAAGGGAGCTTTGGGAAATGGGAGTTAAAGAGGATCAAAATAGAAGGACTTAAAATCACTGACATATTAGGGCTGCATTCAAATGTCAAGAATGCTTATTCAAAGTAGATAGTTTAGAAGGTCCTATAAAATTTTATTTGACTCTGGCATGAAGCTTCCCTGGCTAAAGTCAACAGCTTCAACAGCTCACATAATTTTACTTTGAGAAATGTTCCTATGGATTTCCTTGTTTTGTTTTGTTTTGTTACTTAAGCTGTAATAAGGTCAGTTCCAACATAAGCTTATCCTAAATCATCCTTGTTGCTTTCAGCTTCAATGGCCATGACAGGAGGTAGAAATTAGCAATGTATATAATTGAGAAAAATGTGAAAGACTTATCTAATCTGTTGGTTGTATCTTTTCTATTCATGTTGATAGTTTTGAAATTTATAATTAAGAAAATTTATAAATTTTATATAGATGTACATTGTCTCTAAAATCATCTATGATTTTAATGTAACTTCAATTAAATATACCAAGATTATTATGGAAAAGTCTCACCAAGATTAATATTTTTGCTTTTGCAAAAAGGGGAGGTTTATTTTTTAAACATTTCAGATTAATGGGGTACATATGATCCTATCACTGAAGTAGTGAACATAGTACCCAATAGGTAGTTTTTCAACCCTTGTCTCCATCTCTCCCTCCCTCCTTTTGAAATCCCATGTTTATTGTTCCCATATTTGTGTTTGTGGTGTTATCTCCCAGTTTTTTGTTTGTTTGTTTTTGTTTTTTTTGAGATGGAGTTTCGCTTTTATTGCCCAGGCTGGAGTGCAATGGCATGATCTCCGGCTCACTGCAACCTCTGCCTCCCGGGTTCAAGTGATTCTCCTGCCTCAGCCTCCCGAGTAGCTGGGATTACAGGTATGTGCCACCACATCCAGCTAATTTTGTATTTTCAGTAGAGACAGGGTTTCTCCATGTTGGTCAGGGTGGTCTCGAACTCCCGACCTCAGGTGATCCGCCCGCCTCAGCCTCTCAAAGTGCTGGGATTGCAGGCGTGAGCTGCCGTGCCCGGCCTTAGCTCCTACTTATAAGCGAGAACATACACTAGTTGGTCTTCTGTTCCTGTGTTAATTCACCTAGGATAATGGCCTGCAGCTCTATTCATAGTGCTGCAAAGGACATAATTCATTATTTTTTTGTGGCTGTGTAGTATTCTATGATGTATATGTGTCACATTTTCTTTATCTAATCCACCACTGATGGGCACTTAAGTTGATTCCATGTCTTTGGTATTGTGAATAGTGTTGCAATAAACATACAAGTGCAGGTGTCTTTTTGGTAGAATGATTTATTTTCCTTTGGGTATATACCTAGTAATTGGGTTGTTGGGTTGAATGGTAGTTTTATTTTTAGTTCCTTGAGAACTCTCCAAACCACTTTCCACAGGGGCTGAACTAATTTACTGTACTAGTCCGTTTTCAAACTGCTATAAAGAATATCTGAGACTGGGTAATTTATCAACAAAAGAGGTTTAATTGACTCACAGTTCTGCATGGCTGGAGAGGCCTCAGGAAATTTACAATCATGGCAGAAGGTAAAGATGGCAAAGCAGCCAGCTGGTTCCCACACTTGTTTAATTAAAAATATTTACTAAATATCATGTCCCACCAAAGAAATAATATCACACACACAGATATACACAGAAATGCAAACACACAGAAAACTACGAAAAATGGCAGAAAATGTAATAAAATGACTTCTTGGTATCAAGTAGAAAAATCAGATGTCTGTAGATTTTGGTTGTTAACTGAATGTGTGTGTTTCATATACAAGCAAACATGAGAACTTAAGTATACCTGCCAAACCAGACTTAAAATTTTGTTCCATTTTTCTAACAATACTAGGAAACCTAATATTACATATTGACTAATGGTACTCACTGTTTTGCTTCCTTTCATGTTTGTTTCACTCAGAATGCCCCTATTTAGCCCCTGGCCTAAAGGCTGGTACCTGAGACACTGGGTGAGAAGAGCCTGATGTCTTCCAGCCTGTGCACAAAAACCCTGATGTCTTGTACCTCCTGATACTCAGTTGTTCTCATCTCCACAGGATGGATCTATGAAAGAAATAAAAATCTGAAACTTTCAGAAGGAAATTTTCTTTCCTCTGAATACACACACACATACAAACACACACTATGCACTACACAAAACAAATTCTACTACAAGTATACTACACAAGTATAGTATACGGGTATACTACACAAGTATGGTATACAGGTATACTACACAAGTATGGTATACAGGTATACTACACAAGTATGGTATACAGGTATACTACACAAGTATGGTATACAGGTATACTACACTTGTATTGTATACAGGTATACTACACTTGTATAGTATACAGGTATACTACACTTGTATAGTATACAATATACTATATATTACACAAACTGTGTTTGTGTAGTGTATGTACACTACACAAACACAAATACATCTTCTTTACATGTTTATATATATTTATAAGTACATTCTATAATATATAATATATTATAGAATTAAAAATTCTATAATAGATACTATTAAATTAATTAAATTAGAATTAATTTAATAGTATCTATTATATCTTCTTGATATATTTAAAAGTATTCGTTTGCAAACATTATACGTAACTTATGGAAAGACTAGAAATGGAATGACAAAATTCAATGCAAGTAAAGCAATGAAAAAAGTCTAATAAAAGTAAGGAATGTAGAAAACTAAAATGATACAATGGAAGGCCAAAAATAGAGGAAAAACAAGAATGTGTTCTTTATTATAAATAAATAAGAAATATAGCAGAAATAACAATAAGCATATAGATAAACAAAAGAATAACAGTATTATCATACTGTTTTGCTTTCTTCCATGTTCCTTTCACCCAAAATATCCTTACTGAGACCCTGGGTTAAAGAATGAGGTCTGGGAATTAGGAAGAACTTGATAGCTTGCCCAGATGCCTTAATAAAATGAATTAGTAGTCAGACCTTAGTATTTGATAAAATAATAACAATTAAAAACTTTTAACATACCATTTAAAAAAATTTTAAAGTAAATAGATGTTTTTTATTTGCTCTCTTTTATTAAATGTAGATTATCTAATTCTATAGAATCCATGATTAACTTTTATTTTTCACTCTGGTTGCTGCTCACATGTATCTTTCAGAAAGTGGCTTTTCCTGGTCTTCTCATTTCTTTTTTCTTTTTTTTCTTTTTTTTTTTTTTTGTCACCCAGGCTGGAGTGCAGTGGCATGATCTTGGCTCACTGCAAGCTCCACCTCCTGTGTTCATGCCATTCTCCTGCCTCAGCCTCCCAAGTAGCTGGGACTACAGGTGCCCGCTACCAAGCCCGGCTAATTTTTTCGTATTTTTAATAGAGACGGGGATTCACCGTGTTAGCCAGGATGGTCTCGATCTCCTGACCTCGTGTTCCACCCACCTTGGCCTCTCAGAGTGCTGGGATTACAGGCGTGAGCCACTGTGCCCAGCCTTGGCCTTCTCATTTCTATTGCACTTCCCCTCAATTTCTTTCCCATGCTTTATCTTTAGGATCTCAATAGCACTTGGCTATTATGTGTTTATTAATTTGTATATTCTTTGTCTTTCCCACTGGTTTGCAGTCTCCAGAATGCAGTGCTTAATCTGGCTCCTGGGGAGGGAGGGATGGCAGCTCTCTTCTGAGAAACAAAAAAAGCAGGCAATAAAATCATTCTAGGTCCTCTCTAATCCAGTGATTCATCTCCACAGGGGGTTCCATACACTTTATTTAGTCTTTGCTGAGGGATTTTTAAGTGCCAATATCCCATTCCTACTTCCAAGCTAAAATAAAAAGGATCCAGATTTAGAATACCAGATTCTCTTCTAGAAGCTGTCTAGACTATACATTTAAGTTTATGTGTAGAGTACATTTTGCCTTCAAATGGGATGGAGGCATCCCTGCTATGGTATAAGAGGGTAGGAACCTCTGCTTGGTATAAGGTCAGGGAAGGCTGACCTGTGTATCTTTTGCAGACAATTTTTCCTATCACTCAATTTGTACCCTTCATCCAAGTCCTGCTGTATGAATCCCCTTCCACTACTGGCAATTTCTGTGTACTCTGAACCTTTGTGCTCCCCAGAAATGCTTATTAATTAATATGATCCCATATGCTTCCTCCCCTCCAGAAATTTATGACATCCCTCCTTTCCTTCCCATTTGTCACTTTTATAAATCTATAACAATTTTTAGCTTTTTTGAAATATATTTTATATAAAAAATGCACTAAAATATGTTAAGAGGACAGATTTTATGTTGTGTTCTTACACACTCACACACACACACACACAGACACCTCACGCTGCTAATAAAGACATACCTGAGACTTGGTGATTTATAAAGAAAAATAAATGTAATAGACTCACAGTTTCACATGGCTAGGGAGGCCTCACAATCATGGCAGAAAGCAAAGGAGGAGCAAAGACACATCTTACATGGTGGCAGGCAAGTGCATTTGCAGGGCACTCCCCTTTATAAAACCATCAGATCTCATGAGACTTATTCACTGTCATGAGAACAGCATGGGAAAAACCCACCCCCATGATTCAATTACCTCCCACCGGGTCCCTCCCATGACACATAGGGATTATTACAATTCAAGGTGAGATTTGGGTAGGGACACACAGCCAAACCATATTATTCCACCCCTGGCCTCTCCCAAATCTCATGTCGTCACATTTCAAAACCAGACATACCTTCCCAACAGTCCCCCAAAGTCTTAACTCCTTTCAGCATTAACTCAAAAGTCCACAATCCAAAGTTTCATCTGAGATAAGGCAAGTCCCTTCTGCCTATGAACCTGTAAAGTCAAAAGCAAGTTAGTTACTTCCTAGATACAACGGGAGTACAGGTATTAGGTAAATACACCAGTGACAAATGGGAGAAAATGGCCAAAATGAAGGTGCTACAGGGCCCATGCAAGTACAAAATCCAATAGGGCAGTCATTAAACCTTAAAGTTACACAATGATCTCCTTTAACTCCATGTCTTATATCCAAGTCATGCGGATGCAAGAGGTGGGCTCCCATGGCCTTGGGAAGCTCTGCCCCTGTTGCTTTGCAGGGTACAGCCTCCCTCCTGGCTGCTTTCATGGGCTGGCATTGATTGGCTATGGCTTTTGCAGGTGCGTGGTGCAAGTTGCCCATGGATCTACCATTCTGGGTTCTGGAGGATGGCGGCCCTCTTCCCACAGCTCCACTAGGCAGTGCCCCAGTGGGGGCTCTGTGTGGGGGCTCCAACCCCACATTTCCCTTCTGTACTGCCCTAGCAAAAGTTCTCCATGAGAGCCCTGCTCTGGCAGCAACCTTCAGCCTGAACATCCAGGCATTTCTGATCATCTCCTGAAATCTAGGCAGAGGTTCCCAAACCTCAATTCTTGACTTCTGTGCACCTACAGAGTCAACACCATGTGGAAGCTGCCAAGGCTTGGGGCTTGCACCCTCTGAAGCTACAGCCCAAGCTGTACCATGGCCCCACTTAGCCATGGCTGGAGCTGCTGGGATGCAGGGCACCAAGCCCCTAGGCTGCACACAACAAGGAAGTCCTGGAACTGGCCCAGGAAACCAATTTTTTCCTCCTAGGCCTCCGGGCCTGTGATAGAAGGGGCTGCTGCAAAGGTCTCTGACATGCCCTGGAGACATTTTTCCCATTGTTATCATAATTAGCATTTGACTCCTTGCTACTTATGCAAATTTCTGTAGTTGGCTTGAATTTCTTTCCAGAAAATGGGTTTTTCTTTTCTATTGCATCCTTAGGTTCCCAATTTTCTTATGCCCTGCTTTCTCTTGAATGCTTTGCCGCTTAGAAATTTCTTCCCCCAGATACCCTAAATCATATCTCTCAAGTTCAAAGTTCCACACATCTCTGGGATGGGGCAAAATGCCACCAGTCTCTGCATAGCAAGAGTGACCTTTACTCCAGTTTCCAACAAGTTCCTCATCTCCATCTGAGACCAGCTCAGCCTGGAACTTACTGTCTATATCACTGTCAGCATTTTGGTCAAAGCCATTCAACAAGTCTCTAAGAAGTTCCAAACTTTCCCACATCTTCCTGTCTTCTTCTGAGCCCTCAGTCTCTAGGAAGTCCCAAAGTTTCTCACATTTTCCTATCTTCTTTTGAGTTCTCCAAACTGTTTCAACCTCTGCCTGTTATCCAGTTCCAAAGTCACTTCCACATTTATAGCAGCAACCCACTACCTGGTACCAATTTACTGTATTAGTCTGTTCTCATGCTGCTATTAAAGACATACCTGAAGCTGGGTAATTTATAAAGAAAAAGAGGTTTAATGGACTCACAGTTTCACATGGCTGGGGAGGCCTCACAATCATGGTGGAAAGTGCAGGAGGAGTAAAGGCACATCTTACATGGTGGCAGGCAAGAACATGTGCAGGACACTCCCCTTTATAAAACCATCAGATTTCATGAGACTGATTCACTATCACAAGAACATCACAGGAAACAACTACCCCCATGATTCAATTACCTCCCACTGGGTCCCTCCCATGACACATGGGGATTATTACAATTCAACATGAAATTTGGGTAGGGACACATGGCCACATCATATCACACACACATGCACATACCACAAGAGAGCACAAGAAAATTTCGGAGTCTACAACTTATGTATATCTTCTATCTATATATATTTTCCATCATTTTTTGTAACTTCTACTGTACCAGGTTGTATATTTTGTTTTTTTTTTTTTGATTGTTTGTTTTGACAAGGAGGTGAAGCAAATGCATGCACTTGTCCACCATCTTAAATAGAAAGTCTCTTGCAATAAAAAAGGTTCTTCTTATTTATAAATATATATTTTATACTTTTGCACATCTTTGGTTTCTCTCATTTTACCCTGGAGTAGACTGGCAAAGAATGCATTCTACTACTAATTCAAAATTCGTCTTATGGTTTCCTGCTTTTGTCTTTGTTAATTTGATTTCTGAGATTCTTTTGTATATCTGAAATATTTTTTATTAATTTTTAGAGTTAACCGCATTATTAAATTATTGCCATTTTACTGTTCAGTAATGAAAACATTTAGATACATTAAGTATTATTTAAAGTTTATTATAAATGTAGCTCTGTGACATTACTTCAGACATGTAACACTGTCATTGTCTTTACTTACCAAGGAGTCTAACATTTTACATTTTTCCTAATTTTCCAAAGTATTATTTGGTTACTTCTTTCAGACTGTTTTTCTTCAAAGTATATGATGGCTTAATTCAATTTGTTAGTATTGAATTTTATTCTTGTACATTATGAACATTTTCCCTGAGAAATTACATTTTTTATCATATTTAGTGAACATATTTTCAACATATATCTAAACTTAGTTCTATTTATGAATGATTTTAAAACCAGCCAAATTTTCTTTTAAAATTAATTTTCTTTTTTATTGTTTTTATACTGACTTATCTCTTAGAAATGTTTTTGTTTTCTCAAGAGAAATTTATGATGGTATTATGTTTTCTGATCTTTTTCCTATCTGAGATTAGAAAACTTTTATGAGTTTTAATTTTGTGGTCACATTCTCCCTTCAAACATAATAGAAGTCAGCGATGGAGACATGAAATTGGAAGTCATGATCATGATGAGACCATGTATGCAGTTGAAATTTTATGTAAAGGGTAAGTACTGACAGACTAGAATAAGGCTAAAAGATGAAACCATAAGAAACAACTTTTAAGAAGTTGAAAGAAAAGCATGATCCTTGGAAGGTATAGAGGGGTAAAAGTGATCAAAGAAGAAAGAGGAGACTAAAGATTTCAAAAAATATCTGGTCAGCAATGTCAATATCTGTTGAAAAGTCAAGAAAGGTAAAGACAGAAAAGTCTTCAAGGAAGCTAAAAATTGGGAGGCCTTTGGCTACTATGGCAAGATCAATAAAAGTAGAGCAAGAATAAAGTCAGATCGCAGGGTACGAAGAGATGAATGTGAATTAATGTAGAATATATTGCAATTTCAAGAAATAAGTCTGTATTATGAAACAAATAAGAAAATGTTTGGGAAAGGTAAATAGATCTGCTCAAGAGAGCAATTATATTTGTTGTTCTTAGGGTTCTGTTGGGTTTGGTTGGTTTTAAGACAAGAAAGTTTTGAGCACTTTCTTTCCTGAGACCTCAGGAAAAAAGCCAGGAAGAGGATCAGGTTGAAGAAATGTGGAGATGGTTACTTTGAGATTATTTGAAGAGGTGAGAGCAAGAGTGTAGCTATTGATTAGTAGCAATACCTTAAGCAGGGAGAAGAAAATCCCCTTCTCTTAAATGGCTGGGATACACTTTACAATGGTTGCAAATGCAGATAGTTTGGGTGGAGAAATGACTGGTAAATTCAAGTCTGAAAAACTCAGGTTTCTGCATAAGGTACAAAGGTGAATTATCTGATAAAGACAGAGGCGTAAATGAGGTTTAGAATTAACATTTTTGGAAATTATAATAGCAAAAAGCATACAATATATTTCTGAATGGCTCTGAAACATCACTTGACATTAGAGATTGCAAATTTCTTAGAGGCACCAGGACACACAAATTGCTATTCTTCAGTAAAGCTGAAGAATCCAAGAGTAGTAACAGAGAAAGCAGGATTCTGAATTTATCTAAAATTAGTGTTTGCAAGGTATATATAGGTGATAGACAGAGAGATAATGGTGTTGATGATGCTAGTAAGATGTGGTTTATCATTCACCATGGAATCTGAACCTGCAAAAGAATGATATGAAGCCAGAAGTTGGGTGATAGATTAATGTAATGAGTTAATAGACTAGACATACAACAGAGAATAAAAGGTAGGTACAGTGAGATTAAACTGTGAGAAAACTAGAGGAATAAGGAATTACAGGCAAAGGTTGTACCTTATGCCAGTTCTTTTCAGACTTAATGAGCATACGAATTACATGGGGATCAGGCTAAAACGCAGATTCCGATTCACTAGATTGGGGATTGGGCAGAAGTATTTGCAATTCTAGCAAGCTCCCAGGTGATGCTTCTGTTCCATGGACCACATTTTGAATAGCCAGAATCTAGGTGATCTATTCATGTCAGACTTTTGAATTCATGATTAATAAAAAGTAATTGGTTTGATAGTTCTTGAACTCAGTATTTTCCGTAAGCATATACTATAAGTACTTCATTTTGGTCCTTCTGGAAGGTAATAGACAACTGGAAATTTTTCCTTTTGTAACATCTTTATTGAGAAATAATTCATTAATGTGTCATAAAATTCACCAATTAACATGCATAATTTGATGGCTTTTGGTAAATTTAGAGTTGCACAATTATCACCATATGTTTAGAGTATTTTTATCACTCACAAAAGAAATTCTATATAGAAGCAATCATTCTTCATTCCATTCCCCTTAACTCCAAATCCCCCAACCCTTGAGAACTATACTTCATATACATATATAACTTCATATATATGAAGTACAGTTTGCTTATTTTGTTTAACTCTTTGAGGAACTGCCAGACTGTTTTCCAAAGATGCTTTACATTCCCACCAGCCATGTACAAGGCTCTACATCCTCTCTACCACATAGCATTGTCAGTCTTTTTGGTTATGGCCATCCTAATGGTTGTGAAGTGGTATCTCATTTTCGTTTGACGTGCATTTCCCTAATGACCAATGGCATTTGCTATCTTTTCATGTTCTTATTGGCCATTCTGCATATATTGTTTGCAAAAACATATATTCAAATATTTTGCCCTTTTTAATATTTTTTGTCCATTTATTATTGAGTTGTGAGCATTCTTTATATATTCTGGATACAGATCCTTATCACAGATAACATTTGCAAATATTTTCTCTCATACTTTGGGTTATCTTTTGACTTTCTTGGCGTTATCCTTTGAAGCACAAAAGTTTTAAAATTTTGATGAACTCCAATTTATCTATTCCTTTTTCATTGCTGGTGCTTTTGGTGTCATAACTAAGAAACAATTGCTTAAACCAAGGTTACAAAGTTTTCTCACATATTTTCTAAGGATTTTATTACATTTATACCTATAATCCATTTTGAGTTAATTTTTGTGTATGGTCTGAGGTAAGAACCCAACTTCATTCATTGATATCTAGTTGTCTTTGCACCATTTGTTGAAGAGATTATTCTTTCTCTAGTGAATGGTCTTGACACTCTTGTAGAAAATCAGTTGGCCATATATGTATGAGTTTATTTCTGACCTCAGTTCTATTCCACTTATCTATTTGTTTGTCTGTCCTTATGCCAATACTACATTGCTTTGATTACTGTAGCTCTGCAGTAGGTTTTCAAATTGAGGATTGTGGTCCTCCAACTTCTTTTGCATGATTGTTTTGGGTATTCAGGGACCTTGGTATTTCCACATGAATTTTATAATCAAGTCTTCAGTGTTTACAAAAAAGCCTGCTGAGATTTTGATGGAGATTGTGTTGAAACCATAGATCAATTTGGGAAACATTTTTGTATTTAAAAAATTTACGTCTTATGATCCATGTGCATGAAATTTTTTCAATTTGTTTAGATCTTTAATTTCTTTCAATAACTTTTTTTTAAGTTTTAAGTGTACCAGTCTTGTACTACCTTTTAAAATCTTTTCTAAGCATTCAATTCTCTTTAATGTTATATAAAAGTCTTTCTTTAATTTCAGTTTGGGATTAATTGCTAGTATACAAAAATACAATTTATATTTTACATGAATCTCACAACACCGCTGAACTCATTTATAAATTTTACTAGTTTATGGTGAACTCCTTAAAATGTATTTTGACCTTTTTTTTTCCAGAGGTAACTTTTGATGGGTCTAGAAAAACTGAAGGAAGGTCAGAGTCTTGGCCCAGAGGCATTTCTCTATATAAGAATATGATGCTGCCTCTAGAGTTAGTGCTGAACGACTTGCTTCCTCCAGAGAGGTATTTGGTTGTTTATGTCTGATGATCTGAGAGATATGGAAATGATCAGTATCACTCAATGCTTTCTAAATGCAGCATTTTTTTCAGTGTCATAACCTTTGAAGGGAGTCACTGATGTGGAAAAACAGTAAAGCTCATTTGGAGTGAGAATGTCAAAAGTTGTTTGATACTGAAATCCAAATGTGAGTTTCTATCAGTAAGAATGCATTCATTCTGATAGTGACCTGGTCTGTATTTCCTGCTTTCCTACACATTGTAGGAAAGAGTAGGTGAACTGGACATATTTAAGATATAATTCTATTAAAGAACAAGTTCCCTTGAGCACAGAGATGCATAATTAGTTTTTGGATCTTCACAGCATCTATTTCTTATTTTCATATATTTAAGTCATCAAGAGTGCCTATTGACTGAATAAAATCAAAAGTTATCATGCACCTTAATTTAAGTACTGATGATTTTTCTTTTTTTTTTTTTCTTTGAGCATTTACTTTTAAAAAAAAACTTTTATTTTAGGTTCAGAGGTACATGTGCAAGTTTGTTATATAGGTAAACTTGTGTCATGGGAGTTTGTTGTACAGATTATTTCAAGACCCAGGTACTAAGCCTAGTACCCATTAGTTATTTTTTTTCTGATCCTCTCTCTCCTCCCACCCTTCACCCTCAGGTAGGCCCCAGTGTCTATTGTCTCCCTCTTTCTGTCCATGTCTTCTCATCATTTAGCTCCAACTTACAAGTGAGAACATGTGGTATTTGATTGTCTGTTCTTGCATTAGTTTGCTAAGGATAATGGCCTCCAGCTCCATCCATGTTCCTGCAAAAGGCATGATCTCGTTCCTTTTTATGGCTACGTAGTGATCCATGGTGTCTATGTATCACATTTTCTTTATCCAGTCTTGCATTTATGGGCATTTAGGTTGATTCGATGTCTTTGCTATTGTAAATACTGCTGCAATGAACATATGCATGCATGTCTTTATGATAGAACTATTTATATTCCTTTAGGCATATACCCAGTAATGAGATTGCTGGGTTGAATGGTAGTTCTGTTTTTAGCTCTTTGAGGAATTACCACACTGCTTTCCACAATGGTTGAACTAATTTACACTCTCACCAACAGTATATAAGTGTTCCCTTTTCTCTGCAACCTTGCCAGCCACTGTTATTTTTTGGCTTTTTAATAATAGCCATTCTGACTGGTATGAGATAGTCTCATTGTAGATTTGATTTGCATTTCTCTAATGATCAGTGATATCGAGCTTTTTTTCATATGCTTGTTGGCTGCATGTATGTCTTCTTATCAAAAGTGTCTGTTCATGTCCTTTGCCCACTTTTTAATTGGGTAGTTTTTTTTCCTGTAAATTTGTTTAAGTTCCTTACAGATGCTAGATATTAGACCTTTGTCAGATGCATAGTTTGCAAATATTTCCCCCATTCTGTACATTGTCTGTTCACTTGTTGACAGTTTGTTTTGTGTGCAGAAGCTCTTTTGTTTAATTAGATCCCGTTTGTGAGTTTTTGCTTTTCTTGCAATTGCTTTTGCCATCTTCATGAAATCGTTGCCCTTGCCTATGTCCAGAATGCTATTGCGTCAGTTATCTTCCAGAGTTTTACAGTTTGGAGTTTTAGATTTAAGTCTTTAATACACTCATGATTTTTCTTAATAATAAAATTGCTGTGGACTTTTACACATATACACAGTCTTTTTATTAGACATTTTAGCTCTTATATTTATTTAATTGACAAATAAAATTATATATATTCATCCTGAACAACATGTAATTTTGAAATATGTATACATTGTGGAATGGCTAAATCAAGCTAATTAACATATGCATTTCCTTACATACTTTTTTTTATGAGAACCCTTAAAATCTACTCTTTTACTAGTTTTCAGTAACACAATACATTGTTATTAATTATAGTCATCATGTTGTACAATAAATCTCTTGAACTTAGTTCTACTGTCTATCTAAAATTTTGAATCTCTTGGCAAACATCTCCCCAACGTGATCCTCAGCCGCTGGTTTAACTACATTTTACTCTCTGTTTCCATTGAAATCAGCTTTTATAGATTCCACATGTAGGTGAGATAGTGCAGTATTTGTCTTTCTGTGCCTGGCTTATTAGAATTAACATAATGTCCTCCAGGTTTATTCATGTTATCACAAATGACAGAATTTTCTTATTTTCTAAGGCCTAACAGTATTCCATTGTGTATATATACCATATACTCTCAATGAACTGAGCCTGGGAAGTCCAGGCTGCAGTGAGCAGAGATTGAGCCACTGCACTACAGCCTGGGTGACATAGCAAGACCCAGTCTCACAAAATAAATAAATTAATTAAATTAAATAACATTTTATACTAGTGTTGACAACCATGTTCACATAAATATGTAAAGAAATATTTTAGCCATTCAAGTATTTAATTCATCATAAGTTGTATACAAAAATAAACTAATGATCCACCATCATATATTATTTTAATGATATATTAGCTGACAACTTCATTAGATTCACCTTAAACTTCTTGGAAAGCAATGAAGTGGAAACCACTTGCCTCACAAGACGATTTGTTATCCAATAATTAGAGTCATTAACTTTCTCCAAACCAAAATAATTATAGGAAATTGTCCCTTTGTTCTGTATCCTGGAGGTTTTTTCCACCTGGGGCTATGTTTTGGAATAGAGTGAAGTTATTCTTCCTTTTACATGGGTCGAAGGGAGTTGTGAAAGGAAAGGAGGGAAAGAAGAACCAGCACCTCCATCAGATGTGTGCCTTTCATAGGTAGATCCATTTTCAGAAAAGCTATGGAAATTTAAGATCTAGAAATCAAGATTTTGTGCAATGCATTTATTTCTATTGTAGGGAAGTCTTTGCCAGAGCCAAGGTTACACATATTCTATATTGAAGACTTCTGAATTAAGTCAAAATGACATTCATTGTTTATTTGACCAGAAGTCCTAAGATTAGGAGTTTTTGGGTTGGTTATGTGGTTTTACAGTGTCTTCTGGTACCCGCACTCCTTCCACCCTTCACTAATGGTATTTTGATGGCTAAGGTAGTTCCAAGCACATAGTCTTAAGTGGTGACAAACAAAAGCAGAGAATAAGGAAAGAAGGATTCCACCTTTTTAGGGAGAAAAATCATTCCCAGACGCCTCAAGTAGATTTTCTATTTACCATACAAGATGAAGGTATCATGCTCAAATTAAGATCAATCAAAGGCAAAGGAAATAGTTTTCTTGTAAATATAATAGACCAATTGTGATCTAGCCCCTGATTAACTGGGGCTAGACATATTGCCACCTCATGCCCCCACCAACTTAGAATTTTTAAGCAAAGATCATGATGTAGTCACAGAATTGTCAGTGCTTTGGGCATACCCCCCAGGATTATTTTATTATTTTTGTGTCCTTTATCATTTTTATGTATACCACATGCTTATGTGCTTTCATGCCCAATCACCAGTACCTGTGTCTTTTTGTTTTGAGAACTGTCCTCAAACTGGCAGAACCTGCTTTGCTCATATGCATGAATAGCCAGAAGTGCCTGAGAATTTACTGTTTCCTTCTCTATACCCTGCCAGGAGAGGTTTCATCAATAACTGACTGGTATGGGGAGTATGAATATTCTAGCCCCCTTGTGCCATGATGGAGACAGCTCTCAAGTGTGATCAACATTATTGTTAAAGCCAAAGTGACCCTCCATGGGCCTTTGCTTGATATTGCATGCTTGCTTAAGCCCCTCCTCATACTAGTCCCTCTTTCCGACTCTCCTAACATTTTTTCCCAGGTATAGTTTATAGCAAATAACTTTTACATGAGTCCTTGCCTCAAGATCTGCTTCTGTAATATGCTGCCTAATACAGAAGAGTGGGCTATTGTCTAGTAATCAATGTTTTCTGGATAGCCCAGAACAGAGGATCTTGCGACAGAGAGACCTGGGAAAAGAGCATATGAATAGTTCACTGCTTGCAAAATACAGCCTACCAATGAGTCTTCAGGCAGCAAATAAATGTCAGCTTACTTTCTCAATGTGTATAACTTTTAGACAAATTCATTCCCTAAAGATTCCTCAGTTTGGAATAGATAATTTTAAAAATAAATTCCAAACCTATAATGCTTTGGTTTATGAAATATAGCTTGATATAATTTTATCACACAACTCCCTGAGCTGGTTAAATGAGAGATTTCAAACTTGAGGCATTTATGAAAGTAGAACTTTGCATATTTAGACTATAAAAAAATACATTAGAATTACTTTGTAGTTCCCCAGTAGGATTTAGAGTAGAAGAATTATCTCTCCATGTTATACAAACTATGTCCCTAAAATGATAAGATCGATTCTCCAACTACATGTGAAAATCTGTTTTATTATTTAAAATCTATCTTATTACTTAATAGTAACACTTTTTACAAGAAAATCTCTATGTACATTGGAACATCCAGTGGAAATGTTTATATTTAAAATATATTAAAATAACTTTTAAAATTATTTTAGTTAGAAAGAGTCAATTAATAGAACTAGCTAGCTAGCTAGCTAAATGGAAGAGAGAGAGAGAAAGAGCACTCATGAATGGCTGACGAACAGAAAATCCCTACATTTTAAAGCATACATGTAGCACAAATGTTGACTATGCCAACATGGAAAATTGGTGAATGGAATGGTAACAGATAAAATTATCTTTATAAATTCATTTGTCCACTCTATGCAATGCACTGAATTTAATTTAATCTTAAATTTAATTTATCTTTAATTGAATCTTAAATTCTTTTAATTTAAGACTCATAATAGCTCCCTATAAATTAAATGTAATTATTCCCATTTTGTATATGGACAAAATGAGATTCAACGAGATTAAGGTACTTTTCCAAAGACAAACAACAAACCAATAATAGAGCTGAGATATAAACACAGGTCTGTATAAACCTAAAGTATATGATACTACACCATTGTGTCTGTGTCATTTTATGAGGAAAGAAATTTATCTTTTTGGGAGGAATCACCCTGGGAAAGCATGGTGTACTTTCACTCCAGTCTATAGATGTAGTCTCTAAGAATATGAATTGGGACAAATAAGGAAAGAAACCAGACTAGCAGTGATGGATCCAGGAAAAAAAAATTCATAACTGCTCTTACCAAAGTAGTATATGACCTCTCAGGGTGTTCATCACATTTGTGTTAGTTTCCTTGTATTCAGGAACATGGCAGGAAAGTCAGAGACTAATTCCCCATAGAAGGTAATAAGCCATAGGATGGAGGTTCTTCCAAACTCCAGCTGGTAAATCAAAACCATCACCTGAATTTCACAGAGCCAGAGTACCAAATTGTTACCTCTAAGGAAGAGAGACTTGGTTAAATGTGTGCAACTTTTTTTATCAAGGAATTTGTCTTTTTCTCTTTGTGCTGCTATAACAAAATACCATAGACTGGGTAGTTTCTAAATAAAATTTATTTCTCACAGTTTTATAGGCTGAGAATTCCAAGATCAAGGCACCAGCAGATTTGGCATCTGGCCTGTTCCTCATACAGTGCCTTCCACCTGCATCCTCACATGGTGAAAGGGGCTAGTTATCGTACCAGGGTCTCTTTTATAAAGGCATTAATCCCATTCATAAGGGCTCCATCCCCATAAATCAATCAGTTCTCAAAAGGCCCCACTTCTTAATACTGTCTCACTGGGGATTCGTTTTCAACATATCAATTTTAGAAGCACACATCCTGACAAGAGTATGTCATAGTGACATTACTTCCAGTGTTGAGTTACGAAGAAAAAGTGAGATATTCGTTATACATGAGAAAAAAAGAAAGAAATGGCTAGTTGTAGAAATAATATATTGATATAAGAAAGAAAATAGTTCATGTTACTTTATCTATATTTTCATAACAAAGTAGCAAACTTAAAAATTGTACCTCACTTTCTTAAAATTCCTTTGCTACTTTTTGTATGGGGAATTTTTCACTGGCTATGTTTTATCCTTTGGCCTCAGAATCTAGCCATAATCCTAGAATTTGTCCTTCTTCCTTGTCTGTGTCTTTTTTCCCCTTGGCTACTCTGGGGTTCTTGATAGGTGACTAATTATCTGGAGCTAGTGATTGAAATGGGAGTTGACTATACATGAACATGAGGGATTTTCTGGAGTGTGATGTAAACACTCCGAAACTGGGTTGTGTGTTGCACAAGTCCATAAATTTACTAAAACTCATTAAATTGTATGCTTACAATGAGTGAATTTTGTACAATGTAAATCATATCTCAATGAAATTGTTAAGAGAAGAAGCTGGGGACATTTCGACTCTGATTAGTCACCTGATTAGTCATAGTGCAGAAACTCCTGACCCAAAGGCTAACTTTGGGTAAGTGGTGGGGTCTTGTAACATCTTTCTGACAACCACGTAATCGACTATAGTGTGGAAACCCCCAACCCAAAGGCTAACTTTGGGTAAGTGGTGGGGTCTGGTAACATCTTTCTGGTGAACCCTGAAGGGACAATACTGAGGAACCCCCCCCACATCCAAAGGAAATAGACTGCAGCACTGATTGGACGACTTTGAGTAAGTGGTGGGGTAATTGAGTAAAGAATAGGATTGGGTTAGAGGCCCAACTTAGGGGAGTTAGAGTCTCTCCTAAGGCAGACAGGGTTAAAGGCTCCTCTCAATAAAGGGCAAGGATGCTTGACTGAACTTGGGTTATAGGCTTGACTTAGGAGGGCTAGAGTCCCCTCTAAGAGTTAGGGATTTAGAGGTTTTAGAGGCTCCTCTCAGTAAAGTCCCTCTCAGTAAATTCCCTCTTGGCTAAGAATGGGTTTGGCACTACAGGATGTTAACTACTATTCTCCTTGGGTTAATCTGCCTTGCACTCTTTGCTGACAGCTGTGGGTGACAGGATTAGGCATGTACAAGATCATCGGACATAGGGAACTTTTTCCTTCCTAAAAGGGGAAACTTGAGAGCTGAGAGAACAGCTGGAAAAGATCCCTTCACAACTGACAAGCGGCTGCCTGAACTTTTCAGTGTCACTGCAATGGATGGGTATTTCTCTAGCCTTCCTGAGTGCCTCGCCTTCCCCACCCTTCCTCAGGCAATGCTTTCCTCTCTGTCTCTCTCTCTCTCTCTCTCTGTGCAAACTGGTTGAATGGTAAAAATCACTGTTTATCTCCTGTAGAGTTTAATTAATGGAAAAAAGGACTTGTGAGGTTAATCTTAAACTGTAGCAAATTTGGTGTGCTTTGTTTGTCTTTCTGTATTATTCTGTCATAAAATAGGTATACCTTGGGATAGAACACAGGCCTAGGCCACCTGTAATCCTGCTTTTCAAGATTGCCCAGCAAACTGGTCAGTTACAAACTTTGCTGCAGGTCCCTGAAAAAACTAGATGAGGTTTCCCTCTTGTCTTGTGTGTCCTTGGGAGCTTAACCTTGAATCATGTGGCCGTGCTTTCTCTTTTCACAATGGCAGCCCGGGTTCCGGGTTCAATTCCCTGCTTAGGGGATGAGTCCTTTATCTTCTGTCTATGTATTTATGTGTATTATATGTGATGTTTATATATGAAAGAGCTTTAATTGGTTTAATAACAATAAGAGACTAAATCAAATATTTTGTCAGAAAAGTAAAAGTGTAACGCCTTTTATTTAGTTCATGTGACTTTAGTATTGGAGCATATTTGTTTATTTCTACCTGATTTCTCCAGAATTTGGAAGCTATTTGTGAGTATTTTTAATTTATGGCAATACAGTTATTTGCATAAGTGCAATAAGAATCTGTTTTATTTTACAACAGGACACAATTGGAGAAATTGGTTATTTTACCAAGGCTTTGACTGGAATGTTGTGTTTTCCTTTAAGGAATTAAACTTGACTTATAGAGCCAATAAAAGCCCCTTGGGGAACTGGCCTCATACCTTGCCTACCCAGTCTCTTAACAGGGTTTATGACCTGTAATAAGTGAAGAATGTTACTTTCTCACAGGTCCAGGAGTCCCAAGTTATCTTGGGACCTCAAAAGGAGAGGAATTTACTCAACTCATAGGTATTTTGAGAGTACAAACCCATGGCAGGGCTTGGCTCTAAAAAAGTCTTATCTAAGATTCTTTCTATGGAAGAGTTCCATCAAAGCCAATTTACAAAGAGTTCATGTAAAAAATAATCATTCTTGCTGCACTTTATACAACTAATCAGGCCAAATATAATAAAGCAAATCAGTCTTACCATGATTTGTTTTTAGAAAAAATGGGAAATTGGAGGGAGAAATATTATGTTTCAAAAACTATACTACACTTATTGTTAGATTCTAGTATCTTTGGTTGTTTTTAAGTCTGTTTCTGCAATTTAGACTGACTGCTTATTCCTGTGAACCAGCCAGTGATCTCTGGCTACTACTCAGAAGAAACAAGAGGGAAGGGTAATATAAAAATCTGAATCAATATTCTAGTTCTGGGCACATTAGAATCAGCTAGCAACCCCATGTCAGCTTGGTTCCAACAGTTGCCTGGTTCATGGAAAGCCTTCTAATTTAGTTTACTTGGGATAATTTTACTTATTTTGCTTTGCTGTTGCAGAATATATTGCAGCTGTACTCTTTGTATAGGAAGGCAGAATAAGCTTACTGAATGTTTTCTTAAGTTGAACACTTATTAATCTTTCAGATAGCACCTCTTGTTGAAACTTGTTGTTATAAATGGCTCTCACCATACTGATGCTTTCTTTCTTTTTTCTTTTTTTTCTGAGATGGAGCCTCACTCTGTCACCAGGCTGCTGGAGTGCAGTGGTGCGATCTTGGCTCACTGCAACCTCCGCCTCCCGGGTTCAAGCAATTCTCCTGCTTCAACCTCCTGAGTAGCTGAAACTACAGGTGTACGCAACCACACCTGGCTAATTTTTGTATTTTTAGTAGAGACAGGGTTTCACCATGTTGGCCAGGATAGTCTTGATCTCTTGACCTCGTGATCCACCCACCATGGCCTCCCAAATTGCTGGGATTACAGGTGTGAGCCACCGTGCTGGCCCCATACTGATGCTTTCTGACTGAGCTTCTCTCTAACCTGAATACAAGAGACCCTCATAGTTAGGTAGGAATATCATTGGCCCTATTCAGCCTGAAGAAGCTACAGAAGATGGATCTTCATCCCTCCACAACCCTTAGGATTAAGGGTTCTCTTATAAAAGAGAGGGGGGAAATGTTAGAGGTATATGAACTGGAACAATTCCATCTTGTATAGGAGCTAGGTAGAATGAGGCTGAAACCTACTGGGCTGCATTCCCAGATGGTTAAGGCATTCTAAGTCACAGGATGAGATAAGATATTGGCACAAAATACAGGTCATAAAGACCTTGCTGATAAAACAGATTGTAGTAAAGAAGCCAGCTAAAATCCACAAAACCCAAGATGGTGATGAGAGTGACCTCTGGTCATCCTCACTGCTACACGTTCCTTAGCGCCACAACAGTTTACAAATGCCATGACATGTCAGTAAGTTACTCTATATGGTCTAAAAAAGGGAGGCATGAATAATCCACCCCTTGTTTAGCATGTAATCAAGAAATAACCATAAAAATGGGCAGCTAGCAGCCCTTGGGGCTGCTCTGTCTATGGAGTAGCCATTCTTTATTCCTTTCCTTTCCTAATAAACATGCTTTGACTTTACTCTCTGGACTTACCCTGAATTCTTTCTTGCATGAGATCCAAGAACCCTCTCTTGGGGTCTGGATCTGGCCCCCTTTCCTGTAACATTATGAATAATGTTGCTATGGCCATTTGTGTGGAAATCTTTGTGAAAATATACATTTTTATTTTCTTTTTGGTGGATACGTAGGAGTGGAATTATTGATTTGCATAGTAAGTTTAACATTAACATTTTAAGAAATGTCAAACTGCTGAAACTAATTAAAGTCTATTAGATTAGGATTATGGGAGGTACCTAAATTCTGCTAAGGTGTAGACATAGCTTCTTATAATCCCTTACTGCTCAGGAGGCAGTTATGTGGCCAGAGATCACAAGATTTGTGACATCTCCAATTGCTCCTGTAGATAACATGGCTATTTTAGAACCTAAGATTGGCCTTTTGAGATGTTTTTCAGACTTTTGCATTCTCGCAACCAGCTGACCCCACCCAAACTCATGGCTCATGACTCAACCAGTCCTGTGGCCCCCACCCAGAGGTAGACTCAGATCACGAGAAGCATTTTTCACACCTTTTTGATTTTACCCCCAAACAATCAGTAGCACCCATTCTCTAGCCCCTTGACAACCAAATTAACTATAAAAACCCTGGCCTCTGAGTTCTCAGAGACTAATTTTAGTAATAAACTCCATCTTCTACATGGCTGCCTTCCATTAATTCAACTCTTTCTTTACTACAATAGCTTGACCTCAGTGAATTGGTTTTGTCTGTGCAGCAGGCAGGAATACTCCATCGATGATTTGTAACTAAGAAACAGTAGCTAAGTTTAAAATGTTCCCCTATTAGAAGTCCACTAAATATACCTTTTTGGTATTTCACTAGCTATCTTAAAACACTTTTGTAAAATAAATTAACATCTGTAAAAGAATTTCCATTTGTAATGTTGTCTGAGTGGGAGAACTGGGTAACTAGAAACCCTTACTATTGTTTTAAATTTACATAACAAGGCTTGCCTTTGTTTAAGGTAATTTCTGTGACCATCTTGTCTTAATTGGGCCTTTATGAGCCTTTATGTACAATTTTTCTCCTGGGTTTGAGCACATGATGATACAATATTTAGGTTGAAAGTCTCAACTCTGTGATTTTGAGATAAAAATTTTCCACCTTGTTCCACCTAAGAGTCATCCCTTTAGAAGACAGATTGTTGCATAGTTAACAAGTACTTACAGTAATAAAACAAGTAGTTGCAAGACTGATAGACTAAATGTGGAAAAGAAAAACTATTTGAAAGATGACAAATGAGAATTCATTATGGAAACTACAAGACCTGCTTGTGTTTGTATGTCTATATGTGTTATATGTATGAGATAATACTTGGTAAATAAAGCTAGTTTTAAAATCGTGGTGGATCCACAGCGATTTTGGTCCTTGCCTCCCCAGAGGAAATAATTCAGCCGAGAAGGCAGAGTTGGGTTTTAAGGGACAGGTAAAGGTTTATTGAAAGAAGCAAAAATACACTTGGAAGAGGGCCAAGAAGGCAACTTGAGAGATCAAATGCCCCACTCAGTTACTGGCTTGAGATTTTTATACATTGGCTTATTTCTGGGGTTTTCTTTTCTCCTCCCCTGGTCCCTCCCTTGGACCAGGTTGTTGCTTAATCGCTGCATGCACAATAATTGCCAGTATCTGGGGGGGTCATATGCATGTGCTGTGGGTTAGCTGAAGTTGTGCACATGCTCACTTGTGTCAAGTGCCCCCAGAGGAAGGTCATATACTTGTCAAACTCTACCATTTTGCCCCTTACTTCACATGCTTAAGACCTTATCGGGAATTGCAGTTTGCTGGCTCCAGATGTCTACTATCTGTTGGGAAGCTCCCCTTCCTATTGATGCCAGTCATGGCCACTTATCATTTCAGACGGACAGTTTTATGACTGCTTGACCAACACCTGAAGAGCACCTCCCATTTCTGGAGGCCCTTTCCTGCCCTGCTTATATCTAACTATCTACTCTAACATTTGCACCATTTTACATTCCAATAGCAATGTGTTAGGGTTATAGTTTTTCCAAATCCTTGCCAAAACTTTGAGTTTTTTTAGTAGTGTGATTTGAAGCCCAAAAGTTTTAAATATTCTGTCTAAATTTTCATTTATTTATTTATTTATATATTTTTGAAGTAGAGTCTCACTCAGTCACCAAGGCTGGAGTACAGTGGCATGATCTCGGCTCACTGCAAACTCCGCCTCCAGGTTCCAGCGATTCTTCTGCCTCAGCCTCCTGAGTAGCTGGGATTATAGGCATGCACTACCATGCCCAGGTAATTTTTGTATTATTAGTAGAGACAGGGTTTCACCATGTTGGACAGGCTGGTCTCAAACTCCTGACCTCAGGTGATCCTGAGGATCCGCCTTCGCCTCCCAAAGTGCCGGGATTGCAGGCATGAGCCACTGCACCCAGCCGTCATGTTTTTTATTTTATGAATTTTGCTTCCGGTGTCTTGTCTAAGAAATCTTGGGCTAGCTCAAGTTCATAAGGATTTTATTTTCTATGTTCTTACCTAGAAATTTTATAGTTTTGATAATGGAGGAAGTCCCAAAATGCCAGTGGGACATTGACTCCAGCTGGTATCCAGGCTCTTGACACTGTCACAGAAGGAATTCAAGGATGAGTCATAAAATAGTGATGATATGGAGATTTATTGCAAAGTGAAATTACACACTTAAGAAAGGAGCATGAGCATATTGAAAGAGTCATGTGCAAAGGGTTTAGGGGCTGCTACCTTTATGAGTTGCTTTATCCAAGGGGTAAAATATTCATGAAGATTCCTGGAAGAAGGTGGAGATTTCTCAAAACTGTGGTGCCACCCATGTTTGCACCAAATATGAGTGTTCCTAGAACTGTCATGGTGCTGGTGGGTGTGTGATTTAGTTAATATACTAAATCACACACCCACCAGCATGTAATAAGCTGTTGTTATTTTTATTATTTTTTAATTTGTTATTTCTAACATGGTTCAGTATGAATCATCATATAAACATACAAACATTTATATAAACATAAATATAAGAGCCTGTCTCATTTCTGGCTCTTATATTTAGATCAACAATCCTTTCTTTTTTTTTTTTTTTTTGAGATGGAGTCTTGCTCTGTTGCCCAGGCTGAAGTGTAGTGGTACAATCTCAGCTCACTGCAACCTCCTCCTCCTGGGTTCAAGCAATTCTCCTGCCTCAGCCTCCCCAGTACCTGCGATGACAGGCAGATGCCAACATGCCCAGCTAATTTTTGTATTTTTAGTAGACTTGGGGTTTTGCCATGTTGGCCAGGCTGGTCTTGAACTCC
Organism: Symphalangus syndactylus; assembly: GCF_028878055.3. Lineage (NCBI taxonomy): Eukaryota > Metazoa > Chordata > Mammalia > Primates > Hylobatidae > Symphalangus > Symphalangus syndactylus. Next base: position 40,653,620 of record NC_072447.2, on the reverse strand, counting down.
TGGCCTCAAGTGATCTGCCCGCCTTGGCCTCCTGAAGTGCTGGGATTATAGGCATAAGCCATAGCACCTAGACTTATAATCCATTTTGAGTTCATTTTTGATGTGATGTAAAGTAAGGGTCTAAATTCATCATTTGCGTGTGGATATCAAATTGTCTTATAATCATTTGCTGAAAAGATTGCCCTTTCTCAATTGAATTGCCTTGGCACTTTGATCAATAGTCAATTGTTTATGTTGAAGTATAATGATTTGTTTCTGAATTTTTAATTCTGTTTCACAAAGCTACATGCCCATCCTTATGCCAATACTACATTGCCTCAATCACTGTGGCTTTATAATAAGTTTGAAAATGGGAAGCATAAGTCTTCCAATTTTGTTATTCTTTCAAGATTTTTTAGCTTATTCTAGATCTTTAAATTTTCATATACATTTGAGGGTCAGCTTGCTTGTCAACTTTTAGCAAAAAAAAAAAGGTCTTCTAGCATAAGGATTGTATTGAATTTATAGATAAATTTAGGGAGAATCACCACCATAATAATATGGTATTTTCCAATCCATGACTACAGCAAACTCTCTTGTAAGGAAGAGTGAGTATACTCAATACAAGAAGAGAAATGATTGGCATTAGATTTATAGACAGTCCATCCTTTCTACCAATATTAAGGCCCATTATAGTGAGCAGTTTGATAGAAGAAGAATGAGAAGATTTTGTTCTGATCCCTTTCATTTTTCTCAGATGGATTAGTAACAAGGTCATCACATGAGAAATAGAACAAGGAATGGAAAGAATTTATGAAACTTATGCTTTTAATGTATATTGCCAAAATGTAGTAAGTAAATATTTTTTTAAAAAAAATACCATTCCACTGGCAATGTTTATTTTTTTTGCAAATGTCACTTTAAACTCTTTTAAGGTGATCTATATTTATACAGATGAATATTCATAATTCCATCATCCCCAATACTGGGGATATATATATATAATTGGTCCAAACCAATGATATCCTGTTATTTATATTATATTTCTTTCATCACTTAAAATTTGTTGACTATAGTTCCTTTTTTACATTTTCTATTTGTATGCTTTGCCTTTCTATAATAATGCATTTATCTTTTTTTAACTGATTTTAAAAACAAACTCGTTGAATTAAAATTAATTGATGTTAAGGATCATTTTCCTCTTTCACAGTATTATAAAATTAACAGGGCAAATAGCCTTTCAGAATAAAGAAAACATGTTTCTTGCAGTTGATCACAGATACGTAACTAATTTCTGATCAGCAAAGTCTAGTAAAAACACTGTGTGGTAGACTCTTGGAGCCTTCTCTTGGTGACTCAGTTCTATCATGTGATTTTCAGATCCATTCTCAAAACTGCAACTTAATTGTCAACTTTTGCTCAAAATTTCAGTTGTGTAGCTTACTTTGTTCCTCATGGGTTTGCGAGTTGGTTGTGGCAGCTCTTTTTCAGGCAGCATATCAGGTTCAATTATGCTTCACAGAGCTATCATTCTGAGATCCAGGCTGAAGCAGCACCAACACCCTAGGGCATGTTCTCCTCCTGATGGATGGCAGGAACACAAGAGAATGAGTCAAAATGCAAGATTCGTCTTAAAGCAACTATTCAAAACTGGCATAGTGTCACCTTCATTTGGTCAAAGTAAAAGAGCTGGAGACATATTATCTGCCTGTTCTACTGAGAGACACTTCAATATCACAGACATAGAGCTTAGATATACAATCCTATAACTTGGAGGGAGCAAAGAGTTGGCAACAATAAAACAATATACTCCACTCAGATTGTATTCTGTTTTTACAAACCTCCCCCAAATACCGTGAGGCATTGAATTTACTATAAAAAAATTCATTTCTTACTTAATCTAACTTGAGTTGCTTTTCTTCTCTCACTCTCTATGGGATGGACTTTGAGTGGAATAGCCATCCTGCCAGGATATCACCTGAAATCAAAGAAGAATAAAGACATATTTAAGTACAATGGAGTTGCAGGCAGTCTTGTAGATTCCATAATTAAAATTCATGAATAACTCAGGAAATAATTGAACCAATAGAATGATGAAGACTAAAGAAGACAGAGTGCTATTCTGAATATGGTGGACAGCTATTTATGTGTAGTAAACTTGGTAAATGGGAATATCTTTAGGGTCAGCAGGAGATCTAGGCTAGTCAGTAATGATGGGTATACTTATTGATAAATTTTGGCTTTCTGAAAGTGAGCAGAAGGGCTGCTGAAGAAAATTTACAAGTAGATATGCATGTGAGCATTTATATACACACCATTTTCTCTATATAAAAATATTGAATTTGTTTTTCAGAATGATTGTTTTTTATTAGTTCTGCAAAAATTATCAGAAAGGAGCAGGTGGGGAATATTTTAAATGAGACAGAAAAAGATTAGTGAAAGGAAGAACGAATCAAAGTCATAGGGTAGCAATAGACTCAATTCAATTCAGATTGTTATGAATGGAGAAAATTAACTTGGGAGGTTTGTTTTCGCTTTCAGTTTAGGGAAACTGATTTTCTCCCCCCAAAATACTGATTTTTTCTTGTATCAGCTTCATCTATTCTTTTTGTAGTACTACATTTTCCCATTGTACTCATTGCCCACATCAAGGGAACTCAATACGATTTCCAATCAAAATTATGTGAGACTTTACTAAGTATAGCTTGAGACACAATATGAAATACCTTTCAAAATGATCCTGTCTAAGTGTTTGAGAGGATGGATACTCCATCTTCCATGATGTGATTATTATGTATCATTGGATGTCTGTATCAAAACATTTCATGTACCCCCAAAATATATACACCTACTATGTACCCATGAAAATTAAAAATTAAAAATATGATCCTCTGGCATGTACTTCTTTTCTCAAGCACATGTTATATTTCTAGAAACATATCAAGAGAGTGGAATAAGATTTTTTTCAGTAATACAAATAATTGATGTCATGTTCAGGGACATTTTTCCTGTAACTTATTCCACTGCAGCAGTTATCCACGTGGATTTCTACTTTGTTCTTTGTGGTGACTGATATATCCACAAACAATTTAAACCTATTAGATTAAATAACCTCATTTTGGAAAACTAAATTCTATATGTTCCCAATTGGGAGATATCAATATATCATTGAAAACCATAGAAAATTTTCTTTTTTACTATTATTTGGAAACAAGTAAGACAATAAGAGCTCACCAGGAAAGCTCAAGGCAATGAGTTGTGTTAAAATGTGTGGAAAGAGAAAAGAGGAGATAGATATAGTGTTTCCCAGGTGTACTGTACAGCAGGAGGATCATTGGACAAATAAAAAATATTACTAGAGCCATGAAGAAATAGCCTAATGTCATTACATCTAAAATCTAAGAGACAGAGTAGCAGGACATAGGGACATTAGGATAAGAAAGTAAGAGACAAGTGAGCTAGATTTCAGGCACATTGTCTTGTAACAAAGGTAGAAATGGAAACTCTGGATAAATAGGCAGAGTCTAGAAACCAGTTTTGAGTCACAATCATTATACACTAGCTGCGAGAAATACACTAGATTTTGTGGCTATTAAAAAAATTAATTTTTATAAGTTTTTTTTTTTTTTTTTTTTTTGAGACGGAGTCTCGCTCTGTTGCCAGGCTGGAGTGCAGTGGTGTGATCTCGGCTCACTGCAACCTCCGCCTCCTGGGTTCAAGTGATTCTGCTGTCTCAGCCTCCCGAGTAGCTAGGACTACAGGCATGCACCACCACGCCCAGCTTAGTTTTTGTATTTTTAGTAGAGACGGGGTTTCACCATGTTGGCCAGGATGGTCTTGATCTCTTGACCGCGTGATCCGCCCACCTCGGCCTCCCAAAGTGCTGGGATTACAGGTGTGAGCCACCGTGCCCCAAAATTCTTATAAGTTTTAAGTGGAAATTAGTCTCGTTACATTAGAATTTCTGACCAAAGTAAGAATCAGTCCCAAAGAATAAATTATTCTGAGCCCATGGGTTGAAATAGCTACAACCCTACCTTTATCTTCTCTAGTTTGGATTTGAAACTGCTATGTTTATGGTCCTTGATCTCTAACTCAGATACTACTATAACAGGCTTTAAATTCATCTTTAAATACATTTACATTTAGAATTTTATCATTTCAAATATTACTTAAAAATAAGTCAATCATTAGTAGGATTTTACCTTTAATATGTTTAGAAAAGCTATTTAGAAAGTTCTTATTGTACCAAAACATGTCTCGTAGATATACTTTTTCTCCAGTAAAGCTCTGTATTTATCTTCAAATTCGAAATTATGTGTTCCCATTGATATGTGTATAGCACACTAAGCCCCTTTAAGTCTATTCATTCAGTGGCTTAATATCTCCTTCTGTTTTCATGCATTTTATTTTTATGGTCTTAGGCTATATACTATTTTAATTTTTCATCTTCTTAATGTTAATAAACAAGTTAATTAAAACCAACACACTTGTATTAAGTCCATCCTCTACAAGATTGTATGTCTCCACCAGCAGGAGTCAAGTTAGAGATGTAGAATTTTGCAGGCCCCTGGCAAGAATCTCCCACTTTTTTTCCCCCTTGACAGATCAGATATCTTCTGACTTGAGAAAGTCAACAATGATCTCTTTATATCATTGATCCTTTTCTTGGAAGTCATGATAGGAATCGTTAGTCATCCTGATTATTAGAACCTACGTACAGCTCTGTTCTGACCCCATACCATAGCCAAATTAGTGAGGGGACTTACCATGAAACAGAATTACATTCAGATGGTTCAACTAAAGAGATGTCATGAAGGGGCAATTTACAGAGATCTAGGGAGACCTAAGGAAACTAACACCAGATTTTGATGTACCAAGAGACAACCAAAAGAAACCAAGCCATTATAAGGACAATGAAAAGAGTGTTTATGGAGCTTAGTAAATGCTGGACAGAAGAGAATAGTGAGGCTCTAAAGTGATGAAGAGGAGCAGACATTGACAGAACAATGGCCTGAAGTAGAAACAGAATGAGGAAGAAAAGCATGAGTATCCCTGTCCTCCACTGTTAGGAGATTGGATGGTGGGAGGGAGGTCCTCTCCACCCACAATCCAATCTCTTAATAGTGCTTTCTCTTGGTCAAACTCAAACAAATACTGGCTGATTTGGTTTGGCTGTGTCCCTGCCTAAATCTCATCTAGAATTGTAATTCCCACAATTCCCACATGTCCTGGGAAGAACCTGCTGGGAGGTGACTGAATTATGGGCATGGGTCTTTCCTGTGCTGTTCTCATTATAGTGAATTAATCTCACAAGATCTGATGGTTTTTAAAAACGGGAGTTTCTCTGCACATGCTCCCTCTTTGCCTGCCGCCATCCATGTAAGATGTGACTTGCTCTTCCTTGCCTCTCAGTTCTGATTCACCAATCTACTTTCCATTCTCCTGCTAATGTTATGTATTTATTTTTATAGATATTTTATCAGACTCAATTATCATAGTTTCTGGAGATATGAGAGAAGAAATATACAAAACAGATGCTTTCCAGAAGCTTTTATAATTAATATTCTTATAGTTCAAGTAGTATAAAGAGAGGTCAATTGGTGGCTCTTAACTAATTAAGTGTTTATGTATAGACTTTTCAAGAGACTAGCCATTACAGATGCAAGATTTGCTCCTCTGAGCTCTTCAGTCTCCCTCAATTAATGCTCAGAATGACAAGTTTAAAGCATCTGAACTTCATTAGCTCCCCACCTATTTTCAAATCGTTATCAAACAGCAAAACAGAAAATCAATCACTTCATTTTTCTATACCACAGGAAAAGATAGTTTGAGAAACAGTCACCAGTATCCAATTGAGATCAGCATTTTATGGCAACATACTATTTCTAAACTAACATTTGTTTTAATTACTTGAAAAATTTGAGTAAGGTTAGATTTGAGAAAGGATGTCTAATCAATGTAGGCTTTATTTCACTTTTAGCAGTATAGATATTACTGCATACATGAATAAAGAAGTGATTAAAATACCAGGTAAAATTATTTTAACAGTAGAAATTAATACCTTATAATTGGAATATATGTTCATAGTTAATGAATATGTATGTAAATTTATTTCTAAAGATAGAAAATGGCTTTATATCAATTAATGCTATATGTCTATTTTTAAATTACATCCTACCTTGTTTTTAAAGTGGAGGACTTATCCTGAAGCAGTTTTCTTAATTTCCTCAAAAATATGATCATACCTTCTTCTTATAAATCATACTTCCATAACACTTAACAAAGCTTTGTATTTTTCTAAAACTATCTTATATATATAAAAAATCTTGTAAAACATACTAATTTCTTATATTCACACAAAATATTTAACATTTTAAATACAACCCCTTTGTTTTTACATACAAGAAAAAGGGTTTTAATACAGTTGCTAAGATTCTGGTTCTTAGAACCTCAGTTTGTGGGGAATTGGGGAGAATATGCTCTACTTGTTCTATTTATTCCATGGTTACACACTATTATCCAACTTTTTCTTTGTTTTTTGAGACAGAGTCTTTCTTGCTCTGTTGTCCTGGCTGGAGTGCAGTGGTTTGATCTCAGCTCACTGCAACATCCTTCTCCCAAGTTCAAGTGATTCTCATGTCTCATCCTGCAGAGTAACTCCTGGGATTACAGGTGCTTACCACCACTCCCGGCTAATTTTTGTATTTTCAGTAAAGGTGGGGTTTCACCATGTTGGCCAGGCTGGTCTCAAACTCCTGATCTCAGGTGATCCACCCACTTCACCCTCCCAAAGTGCTGGGATTACACGTGTGAGCCACCACGCCCCGCCCCTTTAGCCTAGTTATAAAACAGGTATCTTATCTTCAGCTAAGTCTTCAACGCAATGAATAGGGGACCAAATACATGTAAAATGAGGAATGCCGTGTTGACCTAACGACAGGAAAAACTTAAACTATTTTTTTATTATAGTATCAAGCATAAAGTTAATATTTCATTTTTGTAGGTATAAAGGCATAGTTTTAGCTATATTTTTCTTAAGGCTTCTTATTTACCTGTCTCTCCATGATTTTTCTCGTAGTTCTAAAGGTTTCTGTTACCTGGATGTTGGAACAGAATATAAATTCCAATTGAAGTGATATGCTTGATAATTATCTTGAGTTACTTTGCTATCTTCAAGAGAATGTAAAAAGAATGTGACCCAAAGTCAGCTAATGTTCACTTATCAAATATTAGTACAGTGGGTATTCAAGAAATATTAGATTTTTTTCATGAGGAAATTTGAAAAAGGAAATAGAAGAAAAAAGCCCATACCTTAGCATTAAAACTCTACTTCAACCCTATAAAATGTGAAAAAAGTCAAAAACTGTGGGCACACCACTTCACACCCATTAGGATGGCTATTGATTAAAAAAAATAAAATTACCAAGTGTTGTTGAGGGTGTGGGAAAACTGAAACCTTTGTGGATTGCTAATGGAAATGTAAAATGGTGTGCCCCTGGGGAAAAGAGTTGGGTCGTTGCTCAGAAAGTTAAGTGTAGAATTACCATATGATTCAAAACTGCACTTCTAGGTTTATATCCAAAGGTGTTAAAAGCAGAGATGCAGATATATGTATGCCAATGTTCAAACATTCTGCTAAGTAAAATAAGCCAGACAAAAAAGGGACAAATATTACATCATTCCACTTATATGAAATATCTAAAGTAATCAAATTCATGGAGGCATAAAGTAGAAGGTTAGTTGCCAAGGGATGGCAGAAGGGGAAAATGGGAGTTCTTGTTTAATGTGTACAAAGTTTCTTCTTAGATATGAAAGAGAATTGGATAAGAACATTCTGGAGCCAGTTAGAATGGCGATCATTAAAAAGTCAGGAAACAACAGATGCTGGAGAGGATGTGGAGAAAAAGGAACACTTTTACACTGTTGGTGGGAGTGTAAATTCGTTCAACCATTGTGGAAGACAGTGTGGCAATTCCTCAAGGATCTAGAACCAGAAATACCATTTGACCCAGCAATCCCATTACTGGGTGTATACCCAAAGGATTATAAATCATTCTACTATAAAGACACATGCATATGTATGTTTATTGCAGCACTGTTCACAATAGCAAAGACTTGAAACCAACCCAAATGCCCATCAATGATAGACTGCATAAAGAAAATGTGGCAGATACACAGCACGGAATACTATGCAGCCATAAAAAAGGATGAGTTCATGTCGTTTGCAGGGACATGGATGAAGCTGGAAACCATCATTCTCAGCAAACTAACACATGAACAGAAAACCAAACACTGCATGTGCTCACTCATAAGTGGGAGTTGAACAATGAGAACCCATGGACACAGGGAGGGGAACATCACACACTGGGGCTGTTTGGGGGGATGAGGGGCTAGGGGAGGAATAGCATTAGGAGAAATACCTAATGTAGATGATGGGTTGATGGGTGCAGCAAACCACCATGGCATGTGTATACCTATGTAACAAACCTGCATGTTCTGCACGTGTATCCCAGCACTTAAATTATAATTTAAAAAATTTTTTAAAGAAACACATTTTATATTTTAAAATTGCTGGAAGACTTGAAGTATTTCCAACAGAAATAAATGATGAATGTTTGAGGTTATGGATATTCTAAATATTCTGATTTGATTATTACACATTGTATGCATGTATCAAAATATCACCTGTACTTCATATGTACAAATGGTGTACAATATGTACAAATATGTATAATTGTGGATGAATAAAAAATTTAAAACCTTTTTTTATTAAAAAATAGAACATGCAGGAGATAGTGGTGATAGTTGTAAAACACTGTGAATGTACTTAATGTCACTGAATATGACAATTAAAAATGGTTTAAATGGCAAATTTTATGTTTACTACATAACAGACAAGGAGGAAACGAAAACTTATGTGCACAGGAACTAATGTGCTTCCTCATATAACACTTTAATAAAGTCAGAGGATCATTTTCAGGAAATATTTTTCAAAATGGCATATTCTCCCATTCCCAGCACTTCTGGGAATAACTGTTAGGCACAGAGAACAAGCCCTCTTACTACAGAGTTATAGTGATAACAAATTAAGAGCAGCTTTCTCTCCCCACTTGTTAGTAACAGTAAAATCACGTAGAAAAATGGCCAGGGAAGAGCTTTGTGACACTGGTACCACACTTGATGCATGTCCATTGTACCCCACCCCCAGCCTTAAATCCTAAATTCCAGGAATCAGATATATTAAAAATGGAAACAATTTGGCAAACAAGATATTTAGATATCTTATTGACAGGTAGCCTCCGTCATACGTTGAAGAAGCTAGTTCCCAGAGCAAGTAAATCTCAGAGAAGAAGCTTTCGAAATGATTTTTTTTTTTTTTTTTTGAGATGGAGTCTCACTCTGTTGCCCAGGCTGGAGTGCAATGGTGCGATCTCGGCTCACTGCAACCTCCACCTCCTGGGTTCAAGCGATTCTCCTGCCTTAGCCTCGTGAGTAGCTGGGATTATAGGTGCCACCATGCCTGGCTAGTTTTTGTTTTTTAGTAGAGACAGGGTTTCACCATGTTGGTTAGGCTGGTCTTGAACTCCTGACCTCGTGATCCGCCTGCCTTGGCCTCCCAAAGTGCTGCGATTACAGGCTTGAGCCACCATGCCCAGCCTTCAAAATGATTTTTAAAGCTGGAATTAACCTTTTCTTTTCCACCAATTCATTTTCCCTTTCAACAAAATATTCCCATTCACAATAAGTGTGGTGGGATTTGTAAAGCATTTTGTTAGACATGACAGGGAGAAACTATTTCAGTGTTGCAACCATTTACCTTTTGTCCTGAGAGCTTTATTATAATAACTAGTCCAATGTATTTATCTCATTCTTTGCGATTCTTTATGATTCTTTATAGGCCATAATCAGATTAACTGGTGTCCCATGCTGGGTTTTAGTAATCAAAAATACACTTCATAGCCTTTCCAACTTTTATTCTATTTACAAGTAGGGAGGGTATCCACATGAAGGTAATGTTTGTTGTGTTTGTGTGTGCATGTATACACACACACACACACCCCCCACATATATATCATATATTACATGTACATGTGGTGTATATACCTTACACAAACATGCACACAAAGTTCCTAGCACATCTCCTCATATCTTAATACAAGGGTGCCACTCAATTAGCTGGGAATGAGAAGAAGAAATAATAACTCATATACAGATGCCTGAATATTCAAAACCTGTTTGACTCGAATACTAGCTTTTATAGGTAGAGAGAAAAAAACCTCTATACATGAGAAGTTTCTAACTGCATGACTATTAATATACAATTCAGCGGACCATAAATCCAATTTGGAAAAGAAATGAGTGAGGGCATAAATGCCTTAATGGACAAAGAGGCAATGCCTAAGGAATAGACAAGAGTTTATTGGATGTTCATCTACCCTCTATCCCAAGGAACAGACCATAGTCTGGTGTCATATAATACAAGAGAAAATTTAAAAGCTCATTAAAAAAACCTCTTAATTCTCTTGATTTTAATATATTTTCAATATCTTTGGATTTTCCTCCATTAAACAAACATGACTAATTTTTAAAGAAATAACATGTATGCATACTGATTGTTATTTATAACCCATCTGCTACATTAAGGTCAAAGATAAACTAACAGGAATATAAACCAAAGGTTAAAAGCACATTTTTAAAAACGAAAATTAACAAAAAATTTTTATTTAAAAAATGATATCACAAAAATAATTACTATTTTAATTCTTTTGTCATCTTTTGGAATAGCCGTTATTGTATATTCTCTATTGGAAATCTTGACATTATCATTTGTCTTTCCCCATGTTTAATGTTAATTTTCTGCTTTGAAATGGTTTCCCTTCATGAAGCTTTATGAGTTTTTTTTTAATTTTATTTTAGGGTGAGAGTTATAGATGTGTGTACTATTTATCCTGTCTTATTTGAAAATCCCAAAGGAATTTAAATTATATATTGGCATCTAAGCAAGTCCCTCTCTTAAAAGAAGCTGTATTATTCATCTGATGTACATTTTTAATTACTATTAACTTGATTCCTTAAAAAATATATCTTCTTCCATGATCATGCTATTTACTGCAGCAATAGAAACCACTCTTTATTTGTCTAATCTACATCAGCTCAATATGTTGAAGAATACTAAAATTTGTGTATTTTAAAACCCCAATTTAAAACTATTTTATGTATACATTTGATGCTTATTCTCATTAAAATAAAGGATCTAAATTTACTTTTCTCAACAAATGAAATAATTTTAAAGACCAATTAAACTGTTTTAACTAAAAACAACTAGAATGCTCAATAATTCACAGTTTTTAATATAATTCATTTTTTACTACAACTTTATTGGCTGTATATATACAGGTACACATCATAGTTCTATGGCATAATATCACATGGTACGATGCTTTCTGTATATATGTTCATGACCATTTTAAAAAGCAGAAATGAGATTTTAGAAGAAAGTTTGAAATAACGGTGCATGTATTATTACATTATAGGTAATTTAGTAGGGATTTTATTTGAAAACACTAATGCTTTTAACATTATGAATGGAAATAAACTTACAATGCATTATAATCTGGTGGAGTTTGATATACCTTTCTGAAAAACTGTGTATCATATTGCAAATGTGCTCACATTTGGAGGGCATTCATATATAGATAGGGTCATGCTCAAGTCAAAGCTTTCGTGGCTTTTGGGTTTACTCTTATCTGTGCATACCTAAAGAATAGGTAGGGCTGGGCATGGTGGCTCACACCTGTAATCTCATAACTTTGCGAGGCCAAGATGGGGGGGATCACTTGAGGCCAGGAGTTCAAGACCAGCCTGGTCAAGATAGTCAGGCCCCATCTTTAAATAAATAAACAAACACCAAAAAGAATAGCTAGACGTAGGCTTATCAATTATCCTCCTAGGAAAGATTAAGAAGGAAAAACTGAGGTATACATAATGAGCTCAAGGCCAGGAGAGATAGAATAAGGCAGGGCTACTATGCCGTTTAGATTGTGTTTCTTTCCAACCCCTTAAGTACTTGATAAGTCCTAGCATAGTTTAACAAACTGCAATCAGAGAACAAATAAAATACTAAAGTCAAATTTACACAAAAATCAGATGCATTATTACAGCAGTTTTTTATTCTTCTGAAAAAATGAAGCAAGTGGTGGTTTCTGAAACATGATATTGGCATGTCTGTAGCTTTGCCAATGACAGGAAAAGACATTCTCATCTTAGACATTAGTCACTCTCAATACCAGGCATTAGCCAACATGATAGAAGCATCAGCAGACACTGATCACTGCAACATTGCCTTTGGCCGGCATGAACAATAGCAGTACCTTCTGGGGGAAATGACAAAATTGTTGCTGTCTATTAGTGTCAACAGAAAGAGGAAACCTCAATATAGGGAATTAAAATTAATAGTAAGATAATCATTGCTGCCACCCTTTGGTCAAAGAGACAGAAGTCACTCTCTAGGTATTCTTGGAACCATTTTGAAGTACTTTTCAGTGTTACGGATTTCCCACAAATGGATGGGGGTAGAGGCTGACAAACACTAATTCATGCCTGCTATTTTGATAATATTTTTCTTCTCAGGGTTTCGTAATCTTAAAAAAAGTTTACATAGTCTTAAATATACCCAATATGTGCATTCTTAAAAAGTGTGCTAAACCTAATTTTTATATATTGAATATATTATTTCCATTCTTTAAAAAAAAGCAATACATAGCTATTTGTTTTCCAAGGATAAAATTTTTTATTTTTAAATTTTTAATTAGAAATACTTTATTTTGGCTGGGCATAGTGGTTCATGCCTGTAATCTCAGCACTTTGGGAGGCCAAGGCATGTGGATCATGAGGTCAGAAGTTCAAGACCAGCCTGACCAACATGGTGAAACCCCATCTCTACTAAAAATACAAAAATTAGCCTGGTGTGGTGGCACACGCCTGTAATCCCAGCTGCTGAGGAGGCTGAGGCAGAAGAATTTGCCTAAACCCGGGAGGCGGAGGTTGCAGTGAGCCAAGATCACGCCACTGCAGTCCAGCCTGGGCAACAGGAGACTTAGTCTTAAAAAAAAAAAAAAAAGAAAGAAATACTTTATTTTTCATTCTCTTTCAATTCATTCATCAAATCACTTCATAAATATTTCCTGATTATATTCTGCATTTCAGGCATACTACATCTGCCAATGACATATTGATCTTTTTTGTATAAATATTTTAAAATTAAATCTTAAACTTGCAGGAAAGTTACAAGTACAACTAGCTTTTTAATTCTTAACAATGAGACAGTAGGTCGTTAAATTGATTCCCTTAACACTCCCAAAATGTTTCTATTTCTACATAAATGACCTAGAGGAATGCCTTTTTTTGTGGCATTTAAGTCAGAATTAACATTATTAATAGTCACTATATAATTTTCAGGTCCTATTTAAGTAATAATTATTTCAATCATGTTCTTTATAACAAAAGGATCCAGTTGTTAATCAGGTATTGTACTAATTTATCATATCTCTTTAGTCTTCTTTAGTCTGAAGTAGCTCCTTAATGATTGACTTACATGATCTTGACATTTTTGAGAATTACAGGCCACTGAATTTGTAGAATTTCCCTTAATTTGGGTTTGTTTGGTGTTTCCTTACAATTGGATTTAAGTTATCAGATGTTATTCTCAATGCTTCCTAACAGAAGGTGCACAGTTTTGATTTGACTCATTACTGATGATGCTGCTTTACTTCACTTGAGTAAAATGTCATCTGCCAGGCACTAGATGATTACTCTTTCCCCTTTTTAGCTAATAAGTATTTTGTGGAGTAGGTACTTAGAGACTATGTAAATGTCTTGTTCAGCATTAAGTGTTAAATTTATTTATTCATTTATATTAGTATGGACTCATATTCCCCACATATCCCAGATTTGGCCAATGGGAGCCTCTTCAACTTGTTTCCTTTTGAAATGTCCCGACCATGCTTTAAGCACTTTCTTGCTTCCTGACACAAGAGGATATTCCAGGTTCCTCTTGTTTTCTCTGCCTTAGCTCTCAAATAATCTACTTTGCAAAAAACTTGGTTTCTTTCAGTGGAGATTGGTATTTAAAAGGCATTATGTGGGTGCCAATAGCTTGATGCTATTGGGTGGATTGTTGCTCCAAAGTGTGTGTGTGTGTGTGTGTGCATGTTTGTGTAAGATATATACACCACATGCACATATAATATATGATATACATGCGGGATGTGTATGTATATATATATGCATGTATATACACACACAACAAACGTTACCTTCATGTGGATACCCTCCGCATCCTGTTCTTGCTCTCAAACTCCTCACAGTGCTGTTTTCCATGTGGATTACCTCCTCACCCTACTTCTATTCTGACACCTGTGCTGGGCAGCTCCCATTCAGGAAGGCCCTCTTTACCCCACACTGGCCCACTTCCCTGCACATGGAAGAACTTCTTAGCCCATATAAGCTCTGATACCCCACTCCAGACCGCTCACAGGCATGGATGCATTCTCAGTCTGCTCAGGAAATAGTCCCCCGTGCCACTTCCCCCTACATGGATACCCTTATCAATTTGCTTGGGTTCTGACTCCTCAGGGAATATCTCTCATTACTAACCTAGCTTTCTCAAAAGCCACCCAATGGCTTCAGAACTAAATTAATCAGGAAAGTAAGGAGAAGGGAAAGGATAAATTGGTGATAAGATGTAGTAGAAGGGAAAGACCTTTATTAATTTTCAGTATTCGGTTGTATCTGTGAGTCTACTGCAAATATTTGAATGGTAGAAAGACCTGTAGCAGTCAAGAGGTGAAAACTAGAGTGCCAGTGATATCAGCAGCAATCAGCATATTATAGTAGCCATGAAAGATGTACATTATAGTATAATATATATAATACTATATTATAGATGTTCCTACTTTGCTATTATTTGCTTCTAATACAAAAATGGGAAATAGGGTCATTAATGAATTTATCATGTATTCATAGATTTTTTTTCCCTTTTACAATTGTCTATAACATTTTACAGCGAACATATTATTGAACATATTACTGACTTGAAGAAAAGTAAAGGGGTTTCCAACAGGGAAAAGTGTGAAAGGGGAGGGGGCTGTGAGCTGAAAATAAGAAAGTAGGATCTTTATGCCCTCCATAAAGTGGAGGAGTGGAACCTGAGACTCCATAGCAGGGAAATATCTTCAAAGCAGGAGAAAATGTCCCAGTTTGGTTTTGGCCTCTGAATCCACATTTTGTTCGTTGATATTTCTTTTGTTCCAAACACTATGTGTAATCTCATACACAAATATCACCCAAAACACAAGTAAAAAGCTGTAATGAGATAGAATCAGCAGAAACAATACATAACAGATTTAGACCTCCCCAAGGACTTAGTATATTGCAATCACCAAATGAAGAATTTTTGATGATCAAATGGAGAATTTTAAATAGCTTGTATTAAATATTTAAAAAATTAAACACTAAAAAAAGAATGAGCACAAAGAGAATGTCAAATAATACCAGTCAAATTTTTATAACAATAAAATGTAACTTATTCTAAATTAAAAAGCCGTTAAGTTATCAGCTCAAGAAGACATAAAATAACTCAAATATAGTCATTAGGGAAATTAAATAGTTTTTTTTTCTTAAAGAAATCATCAATCTCAGATGTATAGGCAAATTATTCAACTTTCAATTAAAAGATAGTTGCAGTTTTCTATAAATTATACAGAAGATAAATAAGATCCACTAATGCACTGATTCTATAAGACTTATATTGCATAAAGTTAATAAAAATATATACAATTTAGTTATCTATTACAAAATACTCAGTGTTCATTTTGAGTTAATACCAGTAACACAAGAGTTAACTGCATGTGCTCACTTTGTATCTCTGTGTCCCATTTCAGTAAGTCTTGCAATATTTCAAACTTTTTTATTATTGTTATACCTGTTATGGTGATCTGTGATCAGTGAACTTTGATGTTACTATTGAAACTGCGTCCATAATAAGATGGTGGAATTAATCGATAAATGTTTTGTATGTTCTGACTGCTCCACTGACCAGCCGTTCTCCCATTTCTTTCCCTTACCTGTGGCCTTGCTATTCTCTGAGACACAACAATACTGAACTTAGGCCAGTTAATCCTACAATGGCCTCTAAGTATTCAAATGCAAGAAAGAGTTGCAAGTCTCTCACTTTAAATCGAAAGCTAGAAATTATTAAGTTTAATGAGGATGGCATGTCAAAAGCTGACGGTGGCCAAATGCTAGGCCTGTTGTGCCAAATAGCTAGCCAAGTTGTGAATGCAAAGGAAAAGTTCTTGAAATAAAAGTGCTACTCTGGTGAATACCCAAATGATAAAAGTGTGAAACAGCCTTATTACTGCTATGAAGGAAGTTTGAATGGTCTGGATAGCAGATTAAACCAACCACACATGAAAGAGAAATCTTTCATGAAAGGAACAGGCAATCATTGTAGCAAACTTCATTGTTGTCTTATTTTAAGAAATTGCCACAGCCACCCCAGTCTTCAGCAACCACCACCTTGATCAGGAAGCAGATATCCACATTGAGTTAAGACTCTACAGTAAGCAAAAAATTGTAACTCACTGAAGGCTCAGATGATCATTCTCATTTTTAGCAATAAAGTATTTTAAATTAAGGTATTCATGCTGATTTTTTTAGACATAATGCTATTGCACATTTAATAGACTACAGTATAGTTTAAACATAACTTTTTTTTTTTTTTTAGACGGAGTCTTGCTCTGTTGCCCAGGCTGAAGTGCAATGGCATGTGCTGCTGTTTGATACCATTTTGCCCACAGTAGAAGTTCTTTAAAAATTGGAGTTAATCCTTTCACACTTTGCGATGGTTAATTAACTAAGTTTACATCATATTCTAAATTCTTCGCTCTCATTTCAACAATGTTCACAGCATCTTTACCAAGAGTAGATTCCATTTCAAGAAACTATATTCTTCACTAATCCATGAGAAATAACTCCCTATCCATTCTAGTTTTATCATGAGATTCTATCAATTCAGTCATGCCTTCAGGCTCCACTTCTAATTCTAGTTCTCTTGCTCTTTCTACCACATCTGCAGTGACTTCCTCCACTGAAATTTTGAACTCCTCAAAATACTTTTAATGTATTTCATGAAGAAGCTTGTCAAATTTATAAGCAGAAGCAAAGGCCAAAGAATTGGCAACATATTATTGAAAACAAAGACTCATTGGCATTGGTATATGCTTTTGGCAATAAAGACAGTGTGGTAATTTTAAAGTTACATCAAATTGTTGTGTGAAGCAGAATGTAGATGCCAAAGATACTAGCAAGTGTGTATCCAAGTGTGTGTGTGTGACTCTCACAGGGGGAAAGAGAGAGAGAGAGAGAAGCACAGGTACCAAGAAAGATCTGTGGAGGATAACCTTTTTTTTTTTCTTTTTTTTTATTATTATACTTTAGGTTTTAGGGTAACCTTTTAAAGTAATGGGACAATTAATGTTCCATGTGAGAAACAAAAATAATTTCCACCTTACAATATACACAAAAAATATTTAGATGGATTACTTTTTTAAATGTTAAAGTGAAACTTAAAATATTTAGAAGAAAATATAGGAGAATTATGTAATTCAAGACTGAAGAAAAATTTTCTGAACCATACTTAAAACAACACTACAACAGAAGAGATAAAATCTAATATACTGGAATTAGGAACTTAGTTTCTTAGAGTATATCATAAGTAAAGTGAAAAGATAAATGAAGGATTCAATATTTATAACACTTTGATCAACAAAAATAGTGAAATCAATATGTCTCTCTGTTTTTCTCTTCATATAAATAAGTAAAATTCTGAGTATTAGAAAATGGCTAAATCTATAAAATCTATACAAGATATGATAAACTAATCTATAAGATCTATAAAAAAGGTATTTTAACAAAAATGAAAATAAAAACAATGTGCTCAATTGCATTACAGAGCTTAAAATATCATAAAATATCATTTAGTGTCAACTAGAACTAAGTTGTCAAAAATTCTGAGGTCAAAGAATGTTTTTCATACCCTCTCCTCCTAAAAGTCTACCCATTCCCCTGGGAACCCACATATAGGATGAGATTAGTCTTCTGAGCAGACAACTAACCTGTTACCTGGAGAAGCAATGTCTGTATAATTCTGGTTAGTGCAGACAGCTTCAAAGATAGATCCTGATGCATTAATTGGATCCAAAAGAGGACAAACTTTCTTATTTGTCACCCTCTCCCCTTCAGGAGAAGTGAGTGTCTGGGATGCAGAGAATGGGAAAATGTTCCTTCTAATATATTACAGACTGTGGTCTGATTTTATGGTTTGAGTTATAAGACAGTAATCATTTCACCTACATATGTCTTTTCATATTTATGTCTCTTTTTAAACATTTCTCCATTTTGTGCTCCAAGCGGATATAAGCCTTTAAGAGAATATGATTTTGAGGGATTAAAATACCATATGCATTCCATTCTATGTTCTAGTGGATACCAACAGGGGCTTTCTCAGGATTAAAATAGGCCTTAATAGAGAAAGAAGCCCAAATGGTTTTAGCCATGTGAGTAGTAGAGTAAGTAAGCCAGCGAATAGTGAGAAATACATGTGCATATGAGTGTGTGATCAGTGAAATGTGAGGAAAAGGGCTTCTGCAACTTTCATATGGGTCAATTATTTGAAGGAGGTAATTCAAGGCAACTCTTTTGCTACCTTTTTAAAAATGAATCTCCTGAGATGATGCACATGATAAAATAACTCATTTTTTGGTTGATTGTTTTGATAGTGTTGAGTCACAGCCAAAAAGTTACAACTTAATGCAGGAATCATCAGGGGTTAGTAAATTTTAAAGAAAATTCTTCTCCTTTGGTATTTTTTTCCTTTGCTTTGCCATGCCAGCACCCTTGATTTCTTGCTCTTAGGTACTTAATATGGAATTATTTGAAGTGTTTAACTTCAACCTTCCCTTCTTCAGTCTTATAATTGAAGTTATTTTACTCTTTAGAAAAACCATCTATTATAAAAAAGGGATTGTATTTTAAATGAGGACTATAATGAAGAGGGGGAAAATGGATAGATTGAATTAGGAAAGGAAGACTGATTGAGGCTTAAATTAAAAATGAAATATAGATGACATAAAAGTGATACATTTTCTAGATCTTGTACTTTATATTTGAAGAGAGCTTTTAGTGTTCTGTCTGCTTCTGTAATTGCTAAAAAGAATATATCCATTTGGAGGGCTAAAAGGGTAGGCAGCCTTTTCAATTTTCTTTTCAAACTTTGTTAATATCCATTTTATCTCTGTTAAATTGCTTTAGATGACTCTACTTCCAAGATATTTATTTTGAGTTCCTAGAAAATACCTGTATTCTAAATTACATTGCAATATTTATTTAGTTTTCCCAAGCAAAATACTCATTTATAATACACTAAGCATTCACTTACTGTATCAAGTGAATACGTGAATACACGTGGTTATGACTTTATTTGGAACAAGTGGAAAAAGTTATTCAGCTATGAATATATGGCAGATCGCATTTTGCTAAAATGACTAGAATCTTGCTCCTTCCCCATCAAGAGATGAAGTCTATTTCCCTCCCCTTGAACTTGGTGCATGGTAAAGAGGCTTTGTGTCTGCCTCCATGAATAGAATGAAATGGAAGTAATGCTGTGTCACTTCTAAAGCTAGGTCATAAAAGCAGATATGGCTTCTGCCAGGCTTCCTTTCCTTTGGGACACAAGTCTCTGGAACCCTGAACTGACATGTAACAAATCTAGCTACCCTGAGGCTATTATGCTGGAGAGATCTTGTGGAGAGGCCATGTAGGAATGAATAAAGAAGCCAAAGGAGCTTCATCTGTTTCAGCCCTTAAATATTCTATTTTTCTAAGGCCAGGCACCAGATATATGAGGGAATAAGCCTTCAGATGATTCTAGCTCCCAGCCTTTGAGTTGCCACAGCTGATGCTGCATGGAACAGAAATAAGTTTTTCCTGTCAAGCCCTACCTACGCTGTGGATTTGTAAGCAAACTAAATGTTGTTTTAAGCAACTATGTGCTGGAGTGGTCGAATATGCACCAATTGATAACTGGAAAAACTCTTGAACTTCAGACGCATTAATTTATTGTTTGTATCTTAAAGACAAAGCCACAAGACCACTTTGCGAAGCTAATGACCCTCACAGAATATATAAATTTTGAAAAAAAAAAAAGGCCCCTCAGCCCATTATGTGGGAAACTCATAGGGAAATGAAGAAGAAGGAACCGGAATATGCCTTTCTACAAACCATTTCTCACTATTTCCCACCCAAATTATATCCTTAATATTTGCCATACTATGTGACAAAGTTTGTTTCAGTCTATATTTGTAAACCATGGCAAAATTGGCCAAAACAAATAATAAGAGGATTTTTCCCCCTAGGAACATAAATGTAGGAACTGTACTAGACATCAAACTGTACAAAACTGCACTTACCAAAAATAGTTTATACAAAATTATGTACAAACTGTGCATACCTGTACTAAACATCAAAATAGGGATATGTCAGTAGGCAGGAAGTCAGTCAGGTAGAGGACTCAAACCTCAGTTGCAGCTCGTGATTGTTAAGGACCCATCAAAGAGAGAGATACATCAAAAGAGATCCATAAGTATAAATCTTGGAAGGTAAAGCTACTAGGAGTTGTAAAGATTTTGAATAATATTCAAAGAAGGTGGAACCAGCCAAAGAAATTGAGATGAAGCGGCCAGACAGGTTCATGGAAAAGCACTATTGCATGATGTCATGGAAACCAGTATATATAAACAACTTAATACTGCTTCAATGTTGAGGTCAGAGAAGTGTCTATTTGATTTTGTCAACTTGACCTTTACAAGAGCAATTTCAATAGAGTGATGAGGCTATAAGACAGAATGGAATTAATGGCACAAAATTAGTGACTGTAATATTGACAACTGAACAAAGAAAACCATTTGAGTTCTGGGGGAGTTAGATTAGAAATGTAGAAATGTCTTTCATTACTGTGACATCTTATTTCCCTCACACCTGTACTTTGGATTTGAAAATGAGTAAAGAGAGGAACTTAAAAATATGTGAGAGGAAAACAGAAGAGTAAAAGAAATGGGGAAAGGTACTGCTAATAGTTTATGCATTCTCAGAACTTGAGCAGATGAGAAGCCACTCTCCCCAAAATAGAAACACTAGCCCTTACTTTTGCTTTCACGCCTCTCAAGCACTAAATACTCCATACTGAAACTTTGCATTTATCAGCAGAGCATTTACTTAATCTTCTTAAGCAAATTTAGCTGGAGAACTCTTTTCAAATTCACTTTAAGTCCTCCCAAAATTCAAGGGAAAAAAATGTTTTTCAAAAGCCAGGCATCAATATTAGAATGCATATATACTTATTTAAAGAATCGCCTGTAGTCCCAGCTACTCGGGAGGCTGAGGCAGGAGAATGGCATGAACCCGGGAGGCGGAGCTTGCAGTGAGCCGAGATCGCGCCATTGCACTCCCGCCTGGGAGACAGAGCAAGACTCCGTCTCAAAAAAAAAAAAAAAAAAAAAAAAAGAATCACAGAATGCCACTGTATAGCAAATGGCTTCATCTGTGATTCCAGAATGACAGTTGCATTGTGTGAATATTTAAAAGTAAGGCATTCTGCTAGTTCATGCCAAAATACATAAATCGTTTTTTGATAAAATGTTGAATGGATTCAAACTTGATAGATATAGGTGTGTGTTTCTGATGGATTACTCAACCTAATCCTATTTAATCTAACTCCTAAGTGGCATTTGAATGTGACTACAGGCTACGATTTCTGGAATATATCACTTACCTCTTGTCAGCCCTACTCCCACTGCCCCCTGTACCTAAATGCCAACTCTACACAGTTGCAAATCCTTAACATGGTGTACCAAAGCCCCAAGGACCTTTCCAGTTTTATGTCCTGTCACCGCACACTTTATACTTTACAGTGCTTGCAGTCCTTTACTTGTATTCCCAGTAGTAAAGTGCAGCTTGCTTTTTTTGCAACATGTGCCACAGAGCCTCACTCTTAAAAACTGCTCCACAAGAAAACCAAAAAAAAGGTTACGTAGTTTTAAAAAAAGAAATATTACTTATTATATCTTCTTCCTGAACATTCGCACTGCATATCAGCAAATAAAGTTTCCAAAAAGCTTAAATTAACATGACGCAAAACTTTTAGACCATGAACATTTTACAGTACTCCTTAACTTTAGAAAATGCTGACTTAGCAGTCCCCTCCCCCCCTCCACCACAAAAAAATTAGAAACCAGTTCTCACGCATCAATATTTAAATTGGAAAAATGTCACCGAAATCAAGTCTTTCCAAGATTATTTTAGAAATAATTGTTGGAAGGTTATTTTGTACAAGTCACAAATGTGTACCAATGAAAAATGTTTTTTCTCTGTAATATTCAAATAGAACACCTTCAATAAAGATGTTTATTTTCAGTAAATTCAAAAATGTGTTGTGTCTCAAGTAACTTAGACTGAAATGGTGAATATATGCTTTAGAAAATTGTGTTGGAGAATACAGAAAAGGGATCAAGGAGATGAGAGGACATTGATGTTGGAGTTAGAGTTGAAGCATTTTAAGATAATTATGTCATTAAATGTGAGTGGAATACAGAAATATCTCAAAATTATATTATTTATGATACTTAAATATATGCAACTTAATAAAATTAAAATATAAATATTTGACTTTTCTATCTTTAAGGTTTTATATTTAAATTGACTGAAATACTTATACATGAATGTATGCATGTGTGTGTTTTTCTCATTGAGATAATGGAGGACTGACTTATATTTGTACTTATAAAGTATACTTCAATATTCACTACCATTGTGAAGCTCTCTCTTAACTCCTGTCCTCGTTTTCCTTATCTCTTTACCTGGTTCCCTGAGTTTCTGTGGCCACAGGAATAAAGATCACCGAGTTTTGCAAATCTCGTCTCTACCTATTCAAATCCTTAGATTTTATACATATTTAGATCTACCCTCTGGGGAGCAAGCACAGTGTCTCACTGGATTATTTATTCCTAAGGATTATTACCATGTCTGGCATAATGCTCAAGGAATGCTTGTTAAATTTATTTATTTATTTATTTATTTTGAGACGGAGTTTCACTCTCGTTGCCCAGGATGGAGTGCAATGGTGCAATCTCAGCTCACTGCAACCTCTGCCTCCTGGGTTCAAGTGATTCTCCTGCTTCAGCCTCCCCAGTAGCTGGGATTACAAGCACATGCCACCACACCCAGCTAATTTTGTGGGATTGCTTGTTAAATTAAATAATAATGTTACTTTTCAAATTAACTAGTTTATTAACCCCAGATTTCACTTTCTTCTTTTGTTTCAAATCTGGTTGAGTGCATACATTATTTATTCAGTAAGTCGATTCATATGCTAAAAACTATTCAGTAAGTTGATCCATATGCTAAAAACTATTATTATGTTTTAATAATGAAAACATTATTTATTCAGTAAGTCGATTCATATGCTAAAAGCCCTAAGGTGAAAGGTAGTATAAAACAGCCTTGTAGATGAGAATAATCATTTATCCTGCAAACTTCCACTAGTTCTTTTGATACATCCCAGTTTCAGAGAAATAATATCAATAAATTTTTGTGATATCAGTAAAAGTCTGAACCTGTAAAGGATATTCATTTTTGTTTCATTTATATGAAAATATTTTTGCTACAAACTCAGTTTTGTGTACACATTACATTCTTTCAGATCCTCAACAGAAATCATTCTGTGCCATTGCTATAAATTTGCAAATTTATTGTTCTTTATCATCAATATAGTAAATTTCAGAATAATTAAAAATTGGTTGGGGATAAAAAAACTGTTAGCCTTTCACTCTGTCAATTTATACATTACAAAAGTTATGATTAAGATTTTAGCATGTGGAAAGAGCTCTAGTAACTGTACTAACCATTAATTTATGTAATTTACGAGCTTGATTCAGCATTGAATTTAGTGACTATAAAGGGAAAATAAAGCTGCAGAGAAATATTGTAAATGGCCTGTTCATGGTCTGTATAAATCAGCCAGGTGTAAAGCATTATAAAAATTTAAACTTGTATAATGTAACTGGCTCTGTTATCTAAAAACGTAATCATAAAATTGAATACATTTCTTGAACTCAAATATAAAATCCACTAAAATATTAACGATTTTTTGGGTAAATTGAGAAAGCAAATAACAAAGCAATTTCTATGAATTTCACCATTAAAAGATACCATATTTTCAATTTAAATGCTTACTTTTACACAAGATATAATTTTGTTGCTTAAGCACAACTTTGCTGGATTTTAAATGTCCTCATTGACTAATACTTTTTTAACACTAGAAACTTTGCCTTAAATTTTAAAATTATTTTATTTTAGTTCATCAATAGCATTATTATTGTTATTTAATATTTTAAACTATTTCTTTCCCAATAACTGATTTATACTTCAACTTATCATGTTTGATTATCTTGAAACAATAACTGCAAATAATTAGTATTCATAACCCTCAGCTAAGAGTCAGGCAATAAAGACATTGAGGTTTCCATCACAATTTAATTAAATTTAGCAAGTTATATCTTGGTGCTTCTCAGCATATAAAGAAGAGTTGACAAATATCATCTTAATTACTTCCTCTCTCTCCTCCATGATGGTTCAATAATTTGTTACAAAACCTCATTACCAAGTATCAGTCATTAATTTTGACATAAATTTATTAAAATGTATATTGTTTTGTAATATTTTCTGTGTTATTGGTGCAGGAGAATGAGTGGGGCTAGGTACTCCTTGGTACCTCACTCCTTTGAAATTATATTATTTTCTTCTTTTGTAAAGTTATCTATATTTTTGTGTATGATGCAACCCACATTTAATACACTGCCTTGACACCTGGCCTATGTTCTTCCAAAAACAAAACAAAATACTGTGCTTTACCAGCAGATTGTAGTATCAATTTCATTAGACACATTCAGTTGACATCTGTGACATTGTGGAGAAAGAAAACAAAATTTTGTTCCGTGATGACATGTTAATAAGCCCTTAGTATTTCTTTTATATTTATGTAAAATAGACTTAAAATTGTCCACATCTAACTGAAAGCCAGGTCTTCAATGTTTAGTAGTGCAGCAGCTCCCTCTATAGGAGACTTGGAACTGTATGTTGCTGTGCTGATCCAGAGTAGCAAAGCAGGTTGTTGGGATTTTCTTTTTTTCCTAAGCATCTTAAGTGATCATTTTATTCAGCTATCTGTTGATTTATTTTTCACCAATATATCTTTAATTTTCCTTTTAAAATAGAAGAAGAGAGGGAGGGAGAAATAAATAGAAAAAGAGAATGAATAGTGTGTGTGCACCAATGGCAAAGCTTTTAAGAAAAAACATTCATATCTGTCATCCTTAAAAGAGAAATCTAAATAAAAAGTAGTGTCTGTGAAATGTAATTTTTGCCTTTCTAGTTTTCTTTTGTTAGTCAAAATTATATGCAAGTGTACACTGACAACAGGCAAGCTACAACTTCATGTACATATATGTTCATTTCAAAAGGCTATTCCGTAATGGTAGATACCAATGACTACAAATCTCTTATGAATGGATTTAGATGTCAGAATATTTTGGTAAATGTGACATACACATCTTAGATCAATTAAAAAATGAAATTGTGAATTAGAGGAAAGTTTAAATTAACACAAGTAACTACTGTTAGAAATATAATATTACATCCCCAGCTTACACATTTAAGAAACAAACTTTGATATTACTGCCAAGTTATAATATTATTGGACACAGTTAACAGACTAGCATGTGTTTCTTATTTGACATTATGCTAATATAATATGGTTCTTCCTTTATAGAAGTCAGTTATTCTGAACTCTTGCATGGTGATTTTACTATCTTGATATATAGCGCAGAAGCCCAGCTCAATTTGGTACAGCATAATTCAAAATATCATTAATTTCCGATGACTGAGGTTCCAATGAATTGGGATTTGCTGGAATAATATTATGCTGTGGTACTCACAGTAAGTTTACATTACCAAAAAATCAAAGTATTTTATAAAGTAATACTGGTAACCTGAATTATGTGTTCAGCTTCTTAATCCAACCTAAGTACTTTATGAATACCCATGCATGATATTATTTAGAATTACCTCAATTCAGATACCAATTACTTATTCTTTCATTATCTTAAGAATTAAAGAGATGATGAGTTAGTCTCACCTCAGTTTGAGTATGTGGCTCGAATACAGTGTGTATAAAAATGTAATATGCATGAATCAATGTCAATTTGCCTTGATAAGCCTGTGTCATGATCATTGGCTGCCCATTATTTGCAAACATTCATGGCAGTGATAAGATATGAAGAGAAAGAGTATCATCTCTATGGTTGTTTACCCAATCTCTCTTCTTAAATGTGTATGTGTGTATGGATATGGATTAACAAATATTTCTTATGGTCAAACATGTTGATATCTCAAAAATCCTTCTGAATAGGCTTTTCTATGAGAAACAATAAAATAACTCTTCAAATTATACCAGGTTATGCTGTATGAAACATTTCTATGAAGGTAACACTAGTGACAGAAGGGAATGGCCATGTTCCCCTGGCAGCAAACGGTTATTACACATAGGAGCTCACCAGCAGAGTGGAATAATTTTGAAGTCACATGTCTCATCAAAAAGACTTTTATTCAATAATACATTGATATATAACATGTTTTAATTTAAAATAAATATAAAATTATTTGCAATTAAGTTACTTGATTTTCTTCTCTTCATAGCTTTAAGTAGAATGGAATTGACAGAAGATGCGTCATACTTATCTTGAACTTTTTATCCATTTGGTACTCCCTGAGATATACCTTCAAACCTCCGATTTGAGAAGGGTAGCCAAAATAATAATTCTTCTATAAACCTCACATCTATCCCCTAATAAGGGGACTCATAAAGTAGGTTAAAGCCTGTGATCAACTTTTAGAATGCCTTTCGGAAGTCCTCCATATTCTGCTCTTAGAAATTGTATATTCTGAAATATATAGTAAAGCTTTTGCCTCTAAATAGGAAGAAACTTGACCCAAATAGCTTACAATATGATTCACAATTTCTTATTACTTGCTATGTACGCAGAAGGATAATCCTATATCATTCATGGAATCATTTACTCATTTTCAAAAAGTAGGGACAGGGGATAAAGTATTCTATTAACCTGTCTCTTTAGTGGAAAAAAAATGACAAAAAGTTCTCCTAACAGACCTTTTCAGAAAACTCTTAACCGAGAATATCATGCTGGTCCAAAGCAATGTGACCATTTAGATAATTCTATCTTCACCATGTACACCAGCCAGTTCTTCAGGAGCATATACAGATAATGTGGATGTATCAGCATTGGAAGAGACAGTCAAAATCAATCTTAAAGCAAATGCTGAGAGTGCTGATATTAATGAAAATATCAAGTTAATCAGATATACCCAAGGTTTATTATAACCTTTCAGTGTTACAATAAGAATTACATCACTTTGCTAACACTCCATCACCAGTCACATAGCCATTATTTGGGCGCTTTAAGTCTGTTTCTCACCTAAGCTAAATGGCACAAATAAAAGAAAGATGATAGAATTGTAGGAAATGAAGACTCTGAGAACTCTTCTGCAGCAAGAAAGGGAGGATGGTTTTCTTCAACCACACTGAGATATAAATAGCCATATCCTTAGAATTGCAAACTTAGAGTAAGATGGACGACATGGAAACTTTTCATATTCTCTCAGAACAGACTGTTTTAACCAAGATTTTTAGTCAAGTAAACATGAAACAAATTAAATACCCGAAGAAAGCAATTAAATAAAACACATGTAAATAAACTGGGCAGTAACTTGGATTTAAAACCAATGAAAAGCTGAGTATCCATTCCCCAAAGCCTGCTACACAGATGGGGATAATAGTAGGAAAGGAAATAAGTATGGAGTGAAGCAATTTGAACATATGGCATTCTTAAAAGTTCATATGAATTAGAGAGCAGGGAGCATTTGGGCTGTAAAGGAGGCTAACAGATCACCAACATAATTGGCTGGCTAATGGGGTATCTTTGAACAAAGGAACTGTGATCATTATACCTACAGGATGTTATGCATGATAAATAATTCTATAATGCACAAAGATGCCTGTTCCTGTTTTAGAAGAGGAGAATGGAGTAAGTGTCTACTAGCTCTTATAATAGAGGACGTTATTATTCAGTGCTGAGAGAAAGTGTCATAGGAGACCTCACTCTGTGGTGGCTGGACTCTACCAGAAAGAAGATTATGATCAGAAAGAAGCTTGCGTGTTACCAGAAAGAAGCTTGTGGGTTATGTACAACATAATTTGCTTTACCACAGATGTTCAAAGTTCACAACTACTTGCAAGTGTGGATAGGGATGAAGCTAGTATTTATTGACTGTTTACTAAGTACTAGGTTTTCTAGACATGAAAATCTCATTTAAGCCTGAAAATCTCCTTACAGTGGAATATTATTACTGAAATTTTGTAGATAAAACAACTGAGATTTAAAGAGAGATTATAACTTACCTCAGGATCCTCATGTAATAAGCGTGAAAACATGGATTTGAACTCTCTCAAGTCTCTCCTCTTTCTTTTATATCCTGATACTTAACAAGTAAAATTTGTGGGCTAATCATGTTCACTCATCGCTCGTGTGCACATGACTTTCACCTGATTGCAATGCTTTTTTTAACCAAGTCAAAATATGGCCCTAGGTTCCTCTTTTGAGTGTGCCAGTCAGTCACCTCTGCTGGAACTGAGAGTATTTTGCTACATGAAATTAATTTATCAAGTAGAGAGTAAACACCCTTAAATATAGAAGTTTTAGACAACGATGTGAAATTTTAACGGAAAAAAATCTTAGACACCAAACAGAATTTAGAATATTATTTCTTCTGGTCTCTATTATGTTACTCAAATGTTTGTTTCTAATTTATTAAAATTCAGTCAGTATTTGGCAGGTCTTCTACCTTCTTTCAAATTTGTATCTAACTTTGAGATTCTATGGTTTTACAATTAATGGTAATTAACTGTTTTGGCTCAACATGTTTCCTCTACACAGAGGCAAATAAATTTACCATGAAGGCCAGAAAGGTAAATAAAGGTTCAGACTGTCACTTGCATAGGCTTTTCCCTAGGGGACGGATTCTTGATGTTGCAATATATGGGAGATTTTCTAAATTTGTAATTGTTATTCTCTTTCTCATTTTAAATATTAACTTTTATATTTAAGTTTGTTTGTTATTAAAGATACATTTTCTTAAAGGAGGGCTCCCAAAATTACACAAGACTCAAGACCTATAAAACCCAAGTATCCCTTCCTCTACTAGCAATAAAGCAGTGGTTACCTTAATGATTTATTTTGAAAGCTCAGTTTCCATGTTTTTTGTATATTTTTGTCCATTTAAAAGTTGTGATATCAAATGAGAACATTTTTGTCCTACTATGGCAGTTAAAATAACATCGGGTGAGCTTTGCATTTATTCTAACTATGATTGACATAATATAAATATTAAAGTATATATTTCCACCTTTTTGACAGTGCAGTGAAAATAAGATTAGAAAGATCAAGATGTGCTATTTAAAGTATGGAGAATATTTTATGAAACATACCATAATCTTTAACTGTACATACTGGTTTGAGATTTATTTATTTGTTTGTGTATTTATTTGCTGATTTTTAAATTTTCTTCATGAATACATAAACCCTACAAGGAGAGGGAACTCTGTCTGCTTGTTCTCCAGAATATCTCCACCATTTAGAACAGGGCCTGGCACATGGTAAATGTGAAATAAATATTTGATGAGTGACTAACTGACTGACTGAATAAATGAATGGCATGTGCTTAGAACCTCAAAATATACTAATTAGTGGAAGTCATCGCTAAAAAAGGACCCGATTGATCAAGCTGAGTCTTCCAGAAGTATTCATACATTCACAAAATTATACTAATTTTTACTCAACACTCATCATTTCTATACACCAAGTTTCAGCCAGATGTTATTTAAAGTATCTGAATTATAGACCCTTGAAAGCTGGGTTTGTAATGGAAATGCTGACAGCCACTTAACCAGATAATAGCGCCGGTTCACTTGGTGTGTATATATAGTGTCACTGCTAATATGGCTGTGCCATCTGTTCTATCTGAGAGTTGTAAAAGATTTGAGCTTCAAACAACTGATTTCAAAAGTGTACTGGATAAATTGGATCCTAAAAGGTGAAGTGATAAAATGATACTTTCATTACATTGCTTTGGCCACTACCTAAGCACAAACAGGGCGTCAAGATTGGAAAATGGCATGTCACCTTGAAAACTATCAGGTATTTCAGTTTACACTTCTGTTCTTGCTAGGCAAGGTAGGAGAACATTTTGCAATCCTTATGATTTTTTAACAGCCTAATACTGCAGGTGTGTGGTCAACAATGTATGGTGAAAATATGTTTTTTAACTGCCTAATGGCTCTGCCTCTGCCAACCCTTAACTTGAAGAGAAAAGTCAGAGAAACTCCAGATGGCCATCACAAACTCTGCAGGAATGGCTTTCTCTAACTACTGACACTTGACAAGTTTTTTTTTTTTTTTTCCCCATAATGGAGGCTTCACAGACACCAGAAATTATCAGAATTAATTCTTTAAATATGTATTATCAGGGACTGGCAGCCTGGGGAAAATTCCCTTATGACTTTCAGCTAAATGCCTGGGAAAGCCATTTGTTTACCCTTCCAACCTCCTAGCTGTTTGATAACAAAAATAGGATGAGAAATATACTCACTGGAAAACCTCACAGGCCACAAGGCAAGAATCCCCATTCTCTTAAAATAGCTGTGGAGTATGAGATAGCCATAGGCTTCTTCTGCTGCAATAGTAACATTTGTCCAGTTGAGCTGACTAATATATGTAACCAGACATGGGTTACTGGTTTTGAGTGAAAATTTCTGGTGGTCTCCTTAAAATCTGTTTATAGCTTCCTGGACAGCGTAAATTTGACGCTCACTAAAAACTTCTGCACCTCCTGCTACAGGCATTCAACTATTTTGTTTTACTGCTTGTTTTTAACAGTTTCTTAAGAACCAGTATCATGGCAAATTTTCAGGTGTCTTTTGCGCTCTCTTGCCTTTCATTAATTTCTCAATCTCCAAATTTTCACTCTAAAAATTGCAAAGATCATATAAATGCAAAGATCAAATAAATATGATCTTCAATTATATGATCATTGAAGATCTGTAAAGGCAGATGATACAGATGAAGAGAACAATTTTGAGGAACATGTGCAATTTGAGCATTTTTATAGCATCATGTGCCTTTTTTTAACACTTTCATAGAATATTAATATCTGTGGTAGAAAGAGGGAAATAGTATTAAATGTTATATCAGTGTTAATTAAAATACAAATTAAGGAAACAATTGGAAATACGTTTTATATCATATGAAGTCATTCATTTATATAATATTTATTTCACACTTACCATGTTCTGGGCTCTGTTCTAAGTGATGAAGGTACTCTGGAGAGCAAGCAGATAGAGTTATTTCTCTTCATAAGGCTTACATATTTGTGAAGAAAATAGAAAACAACAAAAAAATATGCACATAAACAAAGTACAAGCCAAAATGTATAGTTAGGGATTAGGACATGTTTCATAAAGTATTCTCAGTATTTTAAATAGTATATCTCAATGCTTCTCATCTATTTTCATGTTGCTGTCAATTGAAATTCACGTAGTTAAATGAAATAGATAATATATGGTGGTGAAGAAGTATTTGGCAAAGTGGTTTGCTGTTATGGAAAAAGTATTGTTTGTGGGTTATGTATGTAGTCTGGTGTTCAATTTCTGGTTTACTGCTAATTCTGTAGCTTTGCGCAAATTACTTAACTTTGTCAGTGATTAGTTTTGTCACCTGCAAAATTATGCTAATAATAGTACCTCTTGTGGATTATTAAAAATAAATGAAGAAATGCACATAGAATATTCAGAAAAGTGTCTGACGTGGAGCAAGCACTCAGTAACATGCAGATATTTTTATTGTGGTTTAAATTAAAAACAAGTAAAATGTCTTTACCTCAAAAATCTTTCACAAGGAATGTTTGATATTAAATAATTTCTGAAAATGTTTTACTGTCATAGTAACAAATCATATTTAGGAATACTTTGAACTCAAACTTTTTTCTTCTATGACTTCAGTGTTGCAGTTAAGCTGACATCAACTAACATTGATTGCAACTACATTGTGTGGACTTTCTGCTCAAGCTCTAGCTCATTTTTTTCTGACAGGCATCATCCCCTTGCTAGCACTTAAATCAAAGTCTGAAGGAATAATCTTATCAAGAATCTGCTCAAGGAGATTCTGGTTTGTAGTGCAGCAGCACATCAACCTTTGGTTTAACTTTGAAATACCTAATGGCTAAACTTAGTGAACTTTCATATTTGGCAATACACCATTATGGAGGGAGAGCTATTTATCCATGAATTTTAGCAATTGGAATTGTGGCTTTTGATATCTGCAGCAACTTTTAAGCCTCTTATTTCATAGCTATTGGCTCTATTACCGGAAGCAAGTTGACCAGGTTCTCTGTTTAGGGTCTTGAATCCTTGAATTTGTTGCCACAGGAAACAATGGAAACTAAGGCATAATATCATTCATGGGCAGCAGGTCTAATACCTGAACTCTCTTTCTTCCATTTGCCCAAACTGGATAAATTCATGATCCAAACTCAGTACTGAGAAAGGCCTACTTATAATTTTGCTGTTTTCAGCTATTTCTTATTTATCTTCAGACCTTAGGATCATAATTATAAAGGAATAGAAAAAGGAATTGGCAATTAGAAAAGTACCGAACCAACCTCAGCTAACACAGAGAAAAGGAGAAAGAAAGTTGTAGAGTGCATGGAAAATGAAGAAATGCTACGTGAAATTTCAGCATCTCTCAGTATGCCATTCTTAGTGTAAATGTGTAAGAGTTTAGAAATTATTGCTAAAATAACTCAAACTATTAATAGAAATTTTAGAATGCCCTGAGGCCACTGAATACATAGAATAATTGACAATGAAGGACCTAGTTTATGAGCTACTTAAAAAAAATAGAGTTTATTTTTAAAAACGGTTTTTTGGTTCACAGCAAAATTGAGAATGTACAAATATTTCTCATATACCCATTGCCCCCACACATGCATAGCCTCCCCCATTATGAACATCCTCCAAAGTTGTATATTTATCACAATTGATGAACCTATACCAATACATTATAATCACTCAGAGTCCATAGTTTACATTAGGTTACATTTTATGGGTGTGGACAAACATAATGACAGATATCCACCATTATAGTATCATAAAGAGTAGTTTCACTGCCCTAAAAATCCTCTGTGTTCTTCCTATTCAACCCTCCTGCCGACTCCTGAAAACCACTGATCTTTTTATTGTCTTTATAGTTTTGCCTTTTCCACAATGTCATATAGTTGGAATCATGCAGTATGTAGCCCTTTTAGACAGCCTGCTTTCACTTAGTAATGTGCATTTAAGTTTCCTCCGTGTCTTTTCATGGCTTGGTAGCTCACTTCTTTTTAGCCCCTAATGAGACCAATTATGAATAAAGTTGCTATAAACATCTTGGGGCAGGTTTTTATGTTGGACATAAGTTTTCAATTCCTTTGGCTAAATAGCAAGAAGCATGATTGCTGGATCATATCGTACGGATCTGCTTAGTTTTGTAAGAAGCCACCATATTGTCTTTCAAAGTGGCTGTACCACTTTGCATTTCCAGCAGCAAAGAATGAAAGTTCCTGTTGCTTCACATCCCTGGCAGCATTTGGGGCTGTCAGTGTTGTGGATTTGGGCCATTCTAATAGGTGTGTAGTGGTATATCATTGTCATTTTAATTTGCATTTATCTGATGATATATGATGTGGAACCTCTTTTACTATACTTACTTGCTCTCTGTATATCTTCTTTGATGAGGTGTCTATTAAGGTCTTTGGCCCATTTTTAAATCTTTTTTATTGAGTTTTAATAGTTCTTTGTGTGTTTTAGATAATAGTCCTTCATCAGATAGGGCTTTTGCAAGTATTTTCTCCCACTCTGTGGCTTCTGTTTTTATTCACCTGACAGTGTCTTCCATAGAGCAGACATGTTTAATTTTAATGAAGTCCAGCTTATTAATTATTTCTTTCATGGAAATAATTTTTTGTATATGCCTTGGGGGTCATATATAAAAAGTTATTGCCAAATCCTAGGTAATCTAGATTTTATCTTATGTTATCTTCTAGGAATTTTATAGTTTTGCATTTAGGTCTGTAATCCATTTTGAGTTAGTTTTTATGAAGGGTGTAATGTCTCTGTCAGTTTTTTTTTTTTTTTTTTTGAGACGGAGTCTCGCTCTGTCGCCCAGGCTGGAGTGCAGTGGAACAATCTCGGCTCACTGCAAGCTCCGCCTCCCGGGTTCACGCCATTCTCCTGCCTCAGCCTCTCCGAGTAGCTGGGACTACAGGCGCCCGCCACCACGCCCGGCTAATTTTTTGTATTTTTGGCAGAGACGGGGTTTCACCGTGGACTCGATCTCCTGACCTCGTGATCCGCCTGCCTCGGCCTCCCAAAGTGCTGGGATTACAAGTGTGAGCCACCGCGCCCGGCCACTCTGTCAGTTTTTTGCATGTCGATGTGTAGTTGCTCCAGCATCATTCATTGAAAAACTACCTTTTCTCCATTATATTTTTCTTTGCTGCTTTGTCAAAGATTAGTTGACAATGTTCTTGTGAGTCTACTTCTGAGCTCTCTATTCTGTTGTGTTAATCTATTTGTCCATTTTTTTTCTAATACCACACTGTCTTGATTACTACAGCTCTATACTAATTCTTGAAATTGGATAGTTTCAGTCCTCCAGCTTTGTTCCTCTCCTTCAACATTATGTTGGCAATTCTGAGTCTTTTGTTTCTCTATGTAAGCTTTAGAATCAGTTTGCCAGTACCCACAAAATAACTTGCTGGGAATTTGATTGTGATTGCATTGAATCATTGAATCTATACATCAATTTGGAAGAAAACTGACATCTTGACAATATTGGGTCTTTCTATCCATGAACATGGAATATCTGTCCATTTATTTAGTTCTTTGATTTTGTTCATAAGTTTCATCCTCTTATAGTTTTCCTTGTGTAGATATTGTACCTATTTTTTCAGATTTATACCTAAGTATTTCATTTTTGGGTGTTAATGTAAATTATTTTGTGATTTAAACTTCAAATTCCACTTTCTCATTGTTGGTATATATAAGAATGATTGACTTTTTTATATTAACTGTTATCAGCTACCGTTTTGATGAATTCACAAGAAGAATGGGAGAGTTAGGTTTGAAAATTGGCTCCATTCTACACACACTGTCTCTAGGCTTAGCTAAGATTTTCTTTGTGATAGTACTTACCCTTGCCTTCTGAGTTCCCATGTGAATTGAGCAGTAACTTGCTCAAAACACCACCTCTCAGAGACTTTCAGACCAACTATTAAAGAAGGATTCTGGAAAACCCATTTGAGCATGCACACACACATACACACATTAAAATCTGACTGTTACCATATCACATATTCCTGCCATTGCTTGGTTTTATAATCACTTTTTTATTCTCAATATTTCATATTTTATTTTGTTTCTCATGATTTTAAAGCTTTACTGACTTCACACACATACACAAGGAATTAGATTTAAAAGGTACAATAGCTGTACAATGTTTTCCTTCCACTCCTATTATCTGACCACCCAGTTCCTTTCTATAAAGGCAAATGCTATTAACAGTGCCTTATATTTCCTTCCAAAAACACAGAAATAAATTTTCAAACATATACATATGTTTCATATATATATGTTTAAAATTTATTCTACATCTATACAGATTATACACAAACACACACACAAACATTTCTTTCTCAGAAAAGATGGTATACGCTAAGCACTTCTCTGCACTTTTCTTTTTACCTCAAAACCTTTATAAATGTAAAAATTATATATTGCTATTAAAATAGCATTCCAGATCCCTGAGGAGAAGCAAAGCAAGATGGTGGAATAGAAGCCTCCACCTATCATTCCCCCAACAAAGACACCAAGTTAACAACTATTTACACACAAAAAATACTTTCATAAGAACCAAAAATCAGGTGAACTCTCATAGTTACCTGATTTTAACTTTGTATCACTAAAAGGGCACTAAAAAGATAGTGAGAACAGTCTTGAATTGCTGATGACACCTCTTCCCCACCCATTGCAGCAGTGGAGTGCACTGAGAGCATCTCTGGGTGCTGGGGGAGGAAGAGTATAACAATTGTGAGCCATTGAACTCAGTGTTGTCCTGTTAGAGCAGGACAGGAAGGAAAACCAGACCAAACTCACCTGATGCCTGCCCATGGAGGGAGCATTTAAACCAGCCTGAGCCAGAGGGGAATTGGTGATTCTAGTGATCAGAACTTGAGTTCCTACAAACCTCACCACCAAGGGCTAAAATTCTCTGGGTTTCTAAGTAAACTTGAAAGGCAGTCTAGGCCATAAAGGTTGCAACTTTTGAATACTGGTTGTAAAACCCCCAGACTCAGCCTCACAGATGGCTACCTGCTTTCAGGGTCTTGTCTCACAGCTGGGAACTTTCCTCCTGTTGGTCAATAAAATTCTTTTCTGCCTTATGATGTCTGTGTACCTTATTCCTCTTGATTGCGGGACAAGAACCCTGAACACGCCAAGCTGCCAATGGCAAGAGGAAAAGAGCTGTTACCCTCCCGTTTGCTGAGCTGCAGGCAGTGGGAATAAAAGAGCTGTAACCCTCCCTCTCACTCACCAAATTATGGGAGAAAAAAGGCTGCTGGGTGCCACTCTCTCCTGCTTGCCAAACTACAAAAGCCACAACAATCTCATGTACCCTATAAATATAAATATAAATATATAATACACCTACTCTCTCTCTCTCTCTCTATATATATATATATATACACCTACTATGTGCCCACAAAAATTTAAAATTAAAAAATTAAAAAAATAGCATTCCATTATTTCCAGGGTATCATATATTCTGCTGAAAATCAACTTTCGGTCTAATTATTTTTAGTTTGAAGGTAACTTATCTTTTCATCTGCCCTCTTTAATGTTTCCTCTTTATATTTGACTTTAAGCAATTAGATGACAATGTGCTTTTCAAAGCCTTTTTTTATACCTGTCATGCTTTGGGTTTAGATTTTGCTGAAGCTGTATTGTATTCACTTTTCTAGGTTTTCTCATCTCTATACCTTAGACTTTTGTGTTTTAGCCAGTCCAGTTAAGACAGTGTCCATCTTTGATAGTCTTAACTCCAGTTTTCTTTTGTGCAGCTTTATTGCCACCTGAAATATTTGAGCCACAATTTTCTGCTTAATCTCTCTGTTTTTACCTTCTTAAGCATTGGCATATGCCCTGGGGTACCCTCAGAATTTGCTGTCCCCATTTCCCCATCTCACTTTTCTTGGACTTCTGCTTTTCAAACTCCCCAATAATCTTTCACCACAGGCTCTGTTTTCAAGTAAACACAGGATAGGGCACTTACAATCATTTTTAGCCAGCTTCTCTGGGGGTTTGTACTGATACTTTAGAAAATTTTTCTGAGTGCTAATGGCCAGGCAAAGCACTGATGTCATTTCTTCTGAGTGCTGTGATACCCATGGTCACTACAATGGAAGCAAAATTTTACTGAAAAACAATTGAGCAAAAGTCCTTCAGTGAGAATAACCCTCAAATGACATATGCACAGAAATAAATAAAAGACACTTAAATCTAATTGGTATTTTCATAACTTAAATTTCCAGTGAAGAATAGAATATCACTTTTAAAATATAGAATTTTAAAATTAAAGTATGAGGCCGGGCACAGTGGCTCACGCCTGTAATCCCAGCACTTTGGGAGGCAGAGGTGGGCAGATCACCTGAGGTCAGGAGTTCGAGACCAGCCTGGCCAATGTGGTGAAACCCCATCTCTACTAAAATTACAAAAATTAGCCAGGTATGGTGGCACATGCCTGTAATCCCAGCTACTCAGGAGGCTGAGGCGGGAGAATTTCTTGAACCCAGGAGGTGGAGGTTGCAGTGATCCGAGATTGTGCCGTTGCACTCCAGCCTGGGTGACAAGAGCAAAACTCCATCTCAAAAAAAAAAAAAATTAAAGTATTACTTTTATGTGTAGATGTTTAAGATTTGAATGCCAGTTTTCCAGTTTGAACTTTCAAGGATATGAGAAAATTAAATGCAGATGAAGCTGGCTTTAGATATTGCCTCAGAAATGATTCATGTGAATGTAGCCAGATATTCACATTTGGATGGTAGTGGGATTAAATTCTTGGATATAAATATGTGTATAGGTTTTTATATATATGTATATGTTTTGTATATGTTTTTGTAAGTATGCATAAGTCCATTGGGTGTGTGCTGACATTTTTTTAAAAAATCCCTAATTACAATTTTAAGAGAAAAACCCATAACTTCATTCCTTTCTTCAGTCCCTTACACAATTACAATACTGTGATTGTGGTTGCTTTCCATAGTGACCACTTTCCAAGCCTCTGATATACCTAGATACGTGTAAATTTTATGAATGAAGACAAAGTAAAGTTTGGATTTCTGATATATTATTAACACTGTTATTTCAAATCATTGCCAAAATGTTGCATTTTAAACTAAGCAAAATCTTGCATTAAGGGCCATATCTAGTCTGTTGTTCGATGTCGTTTCTCACAAACCTATGTCTTTCTTAAACCCTTAAAATTTTCAAGGGATTTAAAGTAGGGGTTCTGAACCTTTTAAAAGTCAGCAAATCTTTGGAAGTCTGGTGATGCATACATATGCTATTTCAGGATAACATTATTAAATGCATAGATAATAGGATTATAAGGAACCACTTAAATTTAAATACATTTATAAAATATCAAATTTGTGATATAAGGATGCATATGTTTTCATTAATTTTTTGCATAACAATATCTATTGGCAAGTGTAATAACTACAGTAATTTTGAAGTCATTATAGTTATAAAGTATATTTTAAGAGGTCTACAACTGTAATATGATTATAATACTATCTGGCTTCTACTGATGAGAATAATTCATGATAAAAGAAAAAGATACATTTTATTTAGACTTTAGTGAAATTTTTTTTTCCCCATTCAATATCATGGATACCCTAAATTGTATCCACAGAGCCCTTGTGCTTCTGTGGACACCAGATTAACCCCTGGTTTAAAGGGAAGCTATTTCTAGGATCCTGATAATACAATAAAAGCATAATAAATGTTATTTACTAAAGGTAAAATATTAGAATATTCTTGAATCTATAATGCTCTAGCCTCCAAACACTATAGCCATTTGGTTTCTCCATTGGGGCCTAGACCTATGTCCCTGTCTATACTTGCTTGTTTGGTTTGAATGAAGTCTCTTATAGTCTGTGTCAGATTCCCGCTGACAAAACACTCTGTTCCATAGGATCTCCCATAAGAAAAGATACAGAGGAGAGGAGAAGGTTTCCACAAGTATAGATTGGTATACCATATGCTGGAATAAATTTGCCATATGTTGGATGTGATATCCATACTCCCAAAATGGCTATGACTGTATATTTGTGTCCAGGAACAATTCATGGTATTGCCTTCAGTTTATAAAGCCCTTTTGAATTGAGTCGAGTCCTGGCTCTGTAGTTTTTGTTTGTTTTCTTCTATTTTGTTTTACTCTTTCCTGCAATCTTCCCCTTACAGTATCAAGTAATCCATGGTTCCAATGAAAATTGCTTCAATTTTCAATTTAAAGAAAGCAAAAACAGTTTGCTTTTATTGTTGATGATCTTGTACATGTGCTTTAGAGTTTTTTGTGCTGTTTTATTTTTATTTTTAATTGTATCATTGTATGTGTATAATAGTAGTTGTGAGTCTGTTAGCAGATAACACATCTTTTATAGGATGACTTCTTTGGTCAGTCAGTATTTATTGAGGGGTCATTACCAGCTGTCTGAAATTAGATAGACTATTCAAAAAATAAAGTTAAGGCATTAAAACATTTTGATTATGAATATCAAACACATCAATTAAAATAGGGACCCATAATGTAGAGTGTATATTTCATACATTTTGATAAATTAACAAAAGGCATTATTATCCTGAATCTAAATGCAGCTCCCACCAAAATACAGCACAATAATAAAAAGCTTTGTTCAGGTATATATTTTGGATGTATTAGTAGCATGCAATGGTCATTGACATGAAAATTTTAATACCTTTTGGCTTGATATCTATTTAATTAATACCTTTAGTTCATTTTAAGTGAACCTCTGTTATTTATCTCCAACTCATGACTTGTTTATTTTAATTAAACTGCAACAGCTTTCTCCTTCTGAATACAATAAAGAGCCATTCCTCTTTAAGTAAACAACAGCTCTTATAAAGCTATATTTAAATTATCTTTTATGCATATCAGGATAAGCAACTACAATAATTACTCTCAAAAAACTGAGACTGTGCTTCTTATCTTTCAGATGTTAGTTTTTAGATGGCCTTAAACGGTGTACTTTTAAAAAAGTTTTCCTTTTGTAAAATTTTCTTCAACAGCACACTAGCAGAAGATTACTAGCACTCTAGCTTAAAGAAACCCTCAATTTTTTTTATTCCAATATATGTGTGTATCACTGTATTTGGGTGTAGAGAGGAAGGTGGTGGTTTTCAGAATAAGACAGTGTTTACGTATGTAGGAATCAAGAATGTTTTAGTTAAGTGCAGAAACAACACTAAGAAGATGAAAAGGTTTACTGAATGGCAGGACAGATTTTGTGGACTAATGGGCAGATGTTGACGCACAGAGTCTTGCAGGGTTCTTACAAGACAGTGGAGAAAGATCAAAGTGGTTGAGCCAATGTGCAGACTTAATTATGCACCTGGTTTACAAAAAACAAAACTTAGCTCCATTATGTGAAGTTATTGACTTGAAGCATAGCCATCCTGCAGACCTAAATCAAACATGAGAAGCCAAGAATATTTAAATACAGCTTTTAGAAAATTGGAGAGGCTTCCAGGGGGCTGAAGGCTTTATTAAGGTTTATGTGAAAAATATTTATGCTAACAATGTACAAATTCCATACTTGTATTTCTGCCTATAAGTGTGTATGTATTATTTTCCAGAAGTTTGTCTTTGACAAACAACTTTTAAGTTCTCGGCCCCTTAGAAAGTTTCCATAAATATGAGTGAAGTATCTCCTTAAAATCCAGAGCAATATGTACTTTTCAAAATCGGACTTTTATTTCATTTTTATTTTTTGCCAAATGGTAGTTCCATCATTTATCCTATTTTAATGAGGTAATATTCAAAATAATGGCAGGATCAAAATTAATTATAGTGTCTAGAGTGCCTTGCTACAATAGTAACAAAGAGAAATATCTAAAAGGAATTTTTTTTTACTTAAAAACCTGGGAAAATTGCCTGTTCTATTAAATAAATATTGGAAGTCGTAATTTCAAGCTTACAGACTCCTTTGTGGTGAAAACTTTCCCCTTTTGATCTTCTTCACTCCAGTATTAAATGATAGGATCAATGAATGAAAGAATTGCATCATTCTCTTCACTATAAAATATATAACCTATATCAAAGCATTGAGGTTTCATATAGCAGTTAAGCCTGAGCGACCTCTATAGTCACACTGTATTTGTATTCAGGGGGTGACATTTATGAGCTGTAAGCATAGGAAAGTTGCGTAATCTATCTCTCCTTCCTTCAGTTTCCTAATCTGTAAAATAGGAAAATATCTGAGCCTCCTATAAAAAGTTATAGTAAGACTTAGTGTTAAAAATATATAAGTGCTCGGTAAGTATGAGTGGTTTTTGGTATTACTGATATCCATTTTCTGTAACAATAGTTAAGGGTCATGGAAGGAAATCAAAACATTAATTGCAGTTTGTAAAACGTGACTTAAAACATGTTTTATTTTGATTCTTGAAAGCTGTTATTGTTTTATTTTCTTTAAGTCTTCTAGGCTAAAATAACAAAACGTGTTTTCAATTGAAACTTGTATTGGTAAACCCACCTAAATACCATCAAAGTCTTGATTTATCCTCAAAAGTATTGTTAGGCCTTTTTATATAATCTAGAATAATTTTTTTCATAGATGTTTTAGTTTTTTTTTTTCTGTGAAGTAAATGTTACAGTGAAAATCATTGTGGATTAAGAAACAGAGGATTTGGCCTTAATTGTTAACTCAGCCATGGCTGGCTAAAAAATTTTGGTCAGGTGATTCAGTCTCTCAGCTCACAGTAGTAAGTTTCAGGGCTAGCAAATGATGGTAGGATTAGCTTTTTTCAACTTCACAGGATTGTTGTGATGTAGATCCGGAAAATGAAAGCATTTAAAAATTTAATTTTTAATACACATACAAATATTTAGATTTAAATTATTTTAAAACTGTAACATGCTGTCATTATTCAGTCATATGTAGAATACTCTTGATATTGAAATTATTCAAGGTGTCTAAATCCTATGTTAGAATGTTAAGTTAGGCATTTTGTAAATTGCTTTCTGATTGTTTTATAGTTCTTTTGTTCTATTCTTCCTCTCTTTTTACCTTCCTTTGCAATATTAAATTGATTTTCAATTTTTTTGTTTACAAAAGGAATGATGGGAGTGTGAATGAAGTGTATAGTTGGTATATCTTTGAAAATAAACCTTAATGACAATTTACTGTGGGAGTTTTCACCAATAACTCATAAGGAGTTAAAAGATCTGTGTGATCTGTGTATATCTATCTATCTATCTATCTATCTATCATCTATCTATCATCTACTTAAACTTCTGCCTTTTCATGTGAATAAGATTTTTCAGTGCTTACATTTTTAAAATTTAAAAA
The DNA here is from genome assembly GCF_028878055.3 of Symphalangus syndactylus. Lineage (NCBI taxonomy): Eukaryota > Metazoa > Chordata > Mammalia > Primates > Hylobatidae > Symphalangus > Symphalangus syndactylus. The sequence continues at coordinate 40,610,648 of NC_072447.2, read as the reverse complement.
TGGGAAGAAAAAATGAATGTTAAATTTTAAGTATATTGATTCTATAAGACAAAGTGGGATCCAATGGCTTTCTTGTTTAAATATGATAGATAATGTAGATCAAGAATTTCCTAAGAATTAAACAATAGATTAGCTTCTCTTCTAGTAATTGAATATTTCTTAGGTTCAAAAGTGGATATTAACTGGCACTGTTAGTTTTGGTGAATGAAATTGGATTTCTTGCCATTCTTATTTTTAAATAATTGCCATTAGTTTTCAATTACATGGAAATACAGTTCTTTGCTTATCTGCTAATAAAACGTACAGAGATCCACCTTACACATGAATAGCAATGTGCTATATTGAATTTTGGTAAATTATAATTAAACTTCCATTAACCTAAGTACTTAAAGACAGAAATCTATTAGGTATGCCAGTTAACTTTGTTTTTTAAAATTTATTTTTGGTTTTAACTGACACATAATAATTGTACATATTTATGGTATATAATGTGATATTTTGAAATACGTGTACAGTATGTAATAATCAAAATTAAGGTAATTAGCATATCTATCAATTCAGACATTTATCTTTTTTGTTTTGTTTTGTGTTGAGATGGAGTTTCGCTCTTGTTGTCCAGGCTGGAGTGTGATGGCACAATCTCAGCTCACCACAACCTCCGCCTCCCAGGTTCAAGCAATTCTCCTGCCTCAGCCTCCTAAATAGCTGGGATTACAGGCATGCGCCACCATGCCCGGCTAATTTTGTATTTTTAGTAGAGATGAGGTTTCTCCATGTTGGTCAGGCTGGTCTCGAACTCCCGACCTAAGGTGATCTGCCTGCCTTGGCCTCCCAAATTGCTAGAATTACAGGTGTGAGCCACCACACCCGTCCCAGACATTTATCTTTTCTTTGTGATGGAAACATTCCAAATCCTCTATCCGAGCTATTTTGAAATGCTGTCATCACTTGATATCCATGGGGGACTGGTTCCAGTAGCCCCTGAGAATGCCAAAATCCATGGATGCTCAAGTCTCTTATATAAAATGGGATAGTATTTGCATATAATCTACACACATTCTCCTGTATACTTTTAAACATCCCTAGATTACTTATAACACCAAATACAATGTAAATGCTATATACATAGTTTCTATACTGTACTTTTAAGGGAATAATGACAAGAAAAAATCTGTGCTTGTTCAGTACAGACATGACCATCCATTATTTTCTGAATATATTTGATGTTCTGTTGGTTGAATTGAAAGATGCAGAACCAAAGTTATAGACGGTTGACTATGTAGCATATATTATTATTATTATTATTATTATTATTATTTTTGAGATGGAGTCTCACTCTGTCGCCCAGGCTGGAGTGCAGTGGCACAATCTCGGCTCACTGCAACCTCCGCCCCCCGGGTTCACGCCATTCTCCTGCCTCAGCCTCTCCGAGTAGCTGGGACTACAGGGGCCCGCCACCACGCCCGGCTAATTTTTTGTATTTTTAGTAGAGACGGGGTTTCACCGTGGTCTCGATCTCCTGACCTCATGATCCGCCCGCCTCGGCCTCCCAAAGTGCTGGGATTACAAGCGTGAGCCACCGTGCCCGGCCAGCATATATTATTGTTAACTATAGTCACCCTACTGTGCAATGCAACCAGAACTTAATCCTCCTAACAGTAAATTTCGTACCCATTGACCAACCTCTTCCCATTCCCCACTCCTTCAAAATATTATCTATTTATATTGTAATAATATGTATTTCTTCTTTGGGCTTAAAATTTATCTTACCATTTAAGCATGAATTGTGATAATTTCAGATTTTAAAATATCTTTTACTTTTTATATAGGAACTTGACTTGTTCAAGCTGGAAAAGGATGTAGAGATAAAATGAAACCTGGAAACAAAACAAGGCCCAAACAAGTTAAATGAATTGACTACAAAATAATTAATAAAAGAACCAGAAACAAAGATCTTGGGACTCCTGTTTTTTAATGATTGATATAAGCTGTAATTAAATTTTCTTTAATCCTCAATGATAGCATATTCTTTGATTTGTATCTAGCCTATGTCTGTGTTGCTAGGAATTAGTTTAGAATGCAGAGACATCTAACCATGGCATAGATAAATTCATTCATTCTGTCTCTCAAGCCTGATGATTCAGGATTTATAATCAAAGAGTTGATTTATTTTATGAGCTTTGAAGAAAAAGAAAAAGATTGTATGTACTTTGGAAAATTGATAGAATAATTGATCTTAAAATCTGGCCCTTAAACAAAGATTATCCGAACCAGTAATGCTGTATTACCCACTTCACATTTTTACTCTAATGTATATTTTTACTCTAATTCTCATAATTTCCTGGCAACTATTATCAGCCATTTTATTATTAACAATGGGAATTTTTAAAAATATATATTCAAGGGCCAATACAAAAGAAAATGATTTAGCTTTTTAATCCCATTCAGTAACAACTAGATTGCTTATAACTGTAAAAGTACTGCTACATTTGCTAAGTTAGTTTCCTAGGGCTGCTATAAGAAAACACCACAAACTGAGTGGCTTAAAACAACATAAATGTATTCTTTCACAGTTCCGGAGTCTTTAAGTCTGATCATGATGTTGACAGAGCCGCATAAGGCTCCAATGGAATAATATTTCCTCTGCTCTTCCAACGTCTGGTGGCTCATGGCATTTCTTCATGTGTGAAAGCGTAACTCCAATCTCTGCCTACAACTTTGTGTGGGCTTCTTTTCTCTGGATCTGTGTTCTTTATATCTGCATGTCTCTCTGTATTCAAATCTCCCTGTCCTGTCTCTTATAAAATCACCAGTCATTGCTCACCTAAATACAGGATGGTTGAATCTTGAGATTCTTAACTAATTACATCTGCAAAAACCTTTTCCTCAATAAGGTCACATTCTGAAGTTCTGGGAGAACATGAATTTTGGGGGAACACTATTCAACTCACTATAGCTGATTTTATTATTATAACCTATGTTGAGTATTTTTACTTATTGTTGCATTATTACCTGGGGAATATTTCTTATGAATTCACATGTACAGGAAGAAAATATTACAAGAGGAGATATGCAATTAGCTAATGGAAAGACTAATGAATAACACTCATTCCTCAGAACAGACTACAGCAAATATTAAATTCCCCAGTGATTTTCCTGTATTGAAGTAAAAATTCCTTAATTATTAAATATAACAAATAGCTTGGAGATCAAATTATAAGCATAAAACAAACTAAATTCAATGTAATCTGAGATCTATCATCCATTTTTGGATAATATACTGTCTTTGCTAATTCTAGGAGAAAAATAATCCTGGATAATTAAAAGTAGAAGCTGAATTTTGAATAGATGCAATACCATCTATCTTGAATGACTTTGAACATGTAAAGGTAGTTCTATTTTTAGTAACATGTATTTATTCAATTGAGAATTGAAGGCAACTCTTAAACTGGATTTATTCCACTTGAGCTAAGTTTTGAGGTGGAACTAACTGTTGGCTTATTTACATAATCACTAAATAATTTAATCAGTAAATAATTTTAATAAAACTCTACTTCATTAAAAAATCTAAAGCATGATCTAGGAAGTGGCTTCTAAACAAATGTACTCTTTGTACTGTGTTTGAAATTACTGCATAGAATTTAACAATATGCCTTAATTTTTCAAAATATTCGAGGATTTATCATAGTTAAGTTCCAAGCATTGCTTGCATTCCTCTCATGCGACAACATCAATATAGAGATAATTTATTGTTACATGATTATTTTATTATTAATCTATTTTTTCTACAGTTTATTATTTGTCTCATTACTCCAGTGCACCAAAGCTTAACATTCAGGCTATTTACAGTTGGTATAGGTCAAGGGGAAGAATGTTAGTCTGTAAATAGGTATTTTTGAAACAACATTAAACTGTTATAATTATTAATATTTTTTGAGAAAGAATCTCACTCTTTCACCCAGCCTTGACCTCCCAGACTCAAGCAACCCTCCCACCTCAGCCTCCAGTGTAGCTGGGACCACGAGTGCACAATACCACACCTGGATAATTTTTTGTAGAGACGGGGTTTCGCCACCGTTGCCAAGGCTGGTCTCTAACTCCTGAGCTCAAGTGATCCACCTGCCTTGGCCTCCCAAACTGTTGGTATCACAGGCATGAGACATCGTGCCCAGCCTAACATTTAAATCATTGAGACTAGCAACTGTGGTAGTATATGAAACATATGAATTTACTTAAGAATTTCTTATGAAAGATTGCCTTGTAATATGTTACAGTGGTGTATACTACTAGATTATCATTTGGAATCAAGGCACTGGTAAAAAACATTATCTGGAGGAATATACTACTCTCAATAAATCATATCAAACTTATGCTTACATATCTTCTAATTATTTAAATTATGCCACACAACCCTCCTTGACCTGAACAAAATAGTCTGATAGGTAATTTGTCTTTTTAATGCTGAACAGGAGGATGATCACTGGGAAATGTAGTAATTTACATAGCTGCCTCCAATTCATTGGATGTTATATATTAAAAATATAACAATAGTCATCTTTAACTGAACATTTTAGTTTTAATTCCCAAATTAACACAATTCCATTAAAAAGAATCAATTCAAAATGTTGACATCTCTTTCATATGATTTCTTCAATAAGGAAATCATTTGTAAATTATGTAATTTTATAGGATCAGCCATTTTCTATCTAACAAAGATAACTTGAAGTAATAAACAAAAATTTTATCAGGAAGAAAAAAATTTAAAAGAGATACATGAATCCTTCTTTCTGAAGCCTATCTTTAAATATAAAACTTTGCCATACTAATGTTAGAGAAATGTCATTGCTTTGCTAGTTTTTAAAGTTTTTAAATTATTATTCAAGTTATATATGTTCATTATAAAAAATGAATAAAATAAAGATATGCTGAAATAAAGATGAGAATATATAACAAATAAAAAATTAAAATCTCAGTTATGCCATCTTTTTTTTGAATTTTTGAATCATCCCAATCTTTTTTTCTTTGGCAAAATCTATGTGGTAAAAATATCTAGCTGTATAATTACACTCTATATACTTCTTTTAAAACTAGTTTTTTTATACGCCACCATTACAGTATTATTCTAAATTTGACTGTACTTTCTTTTACCAGTAAGTTTTATACTTTCAGATGTTTTTGTGTTATTTGTTAGCATCATTCTCTTTTAGCTTGATGAACTCACTTTAGCATTTTTTCATTATTATTATACTTTAAATTCCGGGATACATGTTCAGAATGTGCAGGTTTGTTACATAGGTATACATGTTCCCTGGTGGTTTGCTGCAACCATCAACCTGTCATCTACATAAGGTATTTCTGCTAATGCTATCCCTCCCCTAGCCCCTCATCCCCCCCAAAAGCCCCAGTGTGTGATGTTCCCTTCCCTGTGTCCATGTGTTCTCATTATTCAACTCCCACTTATGAGTGAGAACATGCAGTGTTTGGTTTTCTATTCCTGTGTTAGTTTGCTGAGAATGATGGTTTCCAGCTTCATCCATGTCCCTGCAAAGGACAAGAACTCATTCTTTTTTATGGCTGCATAGTATTCCATGCTGTATATGTGCCACATTTTCTTTTTCCAGTCTATCATTGATGGGCATTTGGATTGGTTCCAAGTCTTTGCTATTGTGAATAGTGCTGCAATAAGCATACGTGTGCATGTGTCTTTATAGCAGCATGATTTATAATCCTTTGGGTATATACCCAGTAATGGGATTGCTGGGTCAAATGGTATTCCTGGTTCTAGATCCTTGAGGAATTGCCACACTGTCTTCCACAAGGATTGAACTAATTTACACTCCCACCAACAGTGTAAAAGTGCCCCTATTTCTCCACATCCTCTCCAGCATCTGTTGTTTCCTGACTTTTTAATGATTGCCATTCTACCTGGAGCGAGATGATATCTCATTGTGGTTTTGTTTGCATTTCTCTAATGACCAGTGATGTTGAGCTTTCTTTCATGTGTTTGTTGGCTGCATAAATGTCTTCTTTTGAGAAGTGCCTGTTCATAGCCTTTGCCCACTTTTCGATGGGGTTGTTTAATTTTTTACTTGTAAATTTGTTTAAGTTCCTTGTAGATTCTGGATATTAGCCCTTTGTCAGAAGGATAGATTGCAGAAATTTTCTCCCATTCTGTAGGTTGCCTGTTCACTCTGATGATAGTTTCTTTTGCTGTGCAAAAGCTCTTTAGTTTAATTAGATCCAATTTGTCAATTTTGGTTTTTGTTACCGTTGCTTTTGGTGTTTTAGTCATGAAGTCTTTGCCCATGCCTATGTCCTGAATAATATTGCCTAGGGTTTCTTCTATGGTTTTTATGGTCTAGGGCAAGATGGCCAAATAGGAACAGCTCCAGTCTGCAGCTCTCAGCGAGATCAATGCAGAAGGTGGGTGATTTCTGCATTTCCAACTGAGGTACCCAGCTCATCTCATTGGGACTGGTTAGACAGCAGGTGCAGCCCACTGAGGGTGAGCAGAAGCAGGGTGGGGTGTTGCCCCACCTGGGAAGCACAGGAGGTCAGGGAACTCCCTCCCCTAGCCAAGGGAAGCCATGAGGGACTGTGTCATGAGGAACAGTGCATACTGGCCCAGATACTACTCTTTTCCCATGGTCTTCACAACCCGCAGATGAGAAGATTCCTTCAGGTGTCTACACCGCCAGAGCCCTGGGTTTCAAGCAGAAAACTGGGCAGCCATTTGGGCAGACACCGAGCTAGCTGCAGGAGTTTATTTTTCATACAGTAGTGGCACCTGGAATGACAGTGAGACAGAACTGTTCACTCCCCTGGAAAGGGGGCTGAAGCCAGGGAGCCAAGTGGTCTAGCTCAGCAGATCCCACCCCCATGGAGACCAGCAAGCTAAGATCCACTGGATTGAAATTATTGTTACCAGCATAGCAATCTGAAGTTGACCTGGGATGCTTGAGCTTGGTGGGGGGAGGGGCATCCACCATTACTGAGGCTTGAGTAGGCGATTTTCCCCTCACAGTGTAAACAAAGCCGCTGAGAAGTTCAAACTGGGTGGAGCACTGGATTGAAATTATTGTTGCCAGCATAGCAATCTGAAGTCGACCTGGGATGCTGGAGCTTGGTGGGGGGGAGGGGCGTCTGCCATTACCGAGGTTTGAATAGGCGATTTTTCCCTCACAGTGTAAACAAAGCTGCTGGGAAGTTCAAACCAGGTGGAGCCCACCGCAGCTTGGCCAAGCCGCAGTAGTGAGACTGCCTGTCTAGATTCCTCCTATCTGTGCAGGGAATCTCTGAAAGAAAGGCAGCAGCCCTAGTCAGGGGCTTATAGATAAAACTCCCATCTCCCTGGGACAGAGCACCTGGGGGAAGGGGTGGCTGTGGGTGCAGCTTCAGTGGACTTAAACGTTCCTGCCTGCCAGCTCTGAAGAGAGCAGCAGCTCTCCCAGGACAGCACTCGAGCTCTGCTAAGGGACAGACCGCCTCCTCAAGTGGGTCCCAGACGCTTGTGCCTCCTGACTGGGAGACACCTCCCAGCAGGGGTTGATAGGAACTTCATACAGGAGAGCTCCAGCTAGCATCTTGTGGGTGCCCCTTTAGGACAAAGCTTCCAGAGGAAAGAACAGGCAGCAATCTTTGCTGTTCTGCAGGCTCCACTGGTGATACCCAGGCAAACAGGGTCTTGAGTGGACCTCCGGCAAACTCCACCAGACCTGCAGCAGAGGGGCCTGACTGTTAGAATAAAAACTAACAAACAGAAAGGAATAGCATCAACATCAACCAAAAGGACATCCACACAAAAATCCATTCCGAAGGTCACGACATAAAAGATGAAAGGTAGATAAATCCACAAAGATGAGGAAAAACCACGGAAAAAGGCTGAAAATTCCCAAAATCAGAATGCCTCTTCTCCTCCAAAGGATCAAAACTCCTCATCAGCAAGGGAACAAAACTGGATGGAGAATGAGTCTGATGAATGGACAAAAGTAGGCTTCAGAAGGTGGGTAATAACAAACTCCTCCGAGCTAAAGGAGCATGTTCTAACCCAATGCAAGGAAGCTAAGAACCTTGAAAAAAAGTTAGATGAATTGCTAACTGGAATAACCAGTTTAGAGAACATAAATGACCTGATGGAGCTGAAAAACACAGAATGAGAACTTTGTGAACCATACACAAGTATCAATAGCTGAATTGATCAAGCCGAAGAAAGGATATCAGAGATTGAAGACCAACTTAATGAAATAAAGTGTAAGACAAGCTTAGAGAAAAAAGAATGAAAAGGAATGAACAAAGCCTCCAAGAAAAATGGGGCTATGTGAAAAGACCAAACCTACATTTAATTGGTGTACCTGAAAGTGATGAGGAGAATAGAACCAAGTCGGAAAACGCTCTTCAGGATATTGTCCAGGAGAACTTCCCCAACCTAGCAAGACAGGCCAACATTCAAATTCAGGAAATATAGAGAACATAACAAAGATACTCCTCGAGAAGAGCAACCCCAAGACACATAATCGTCAGATTCACCAAGGTTGAAATAAAGGAAAAAATGTTAAGGGCAGCCAGAGAGCAAGGTCAGGTTACCCACAAAGGGAAGCCCATCAGACTAACAGCAGATCTCTCTGCAGAAACCCTACAAGCCAGAGAGAGTGGGCGCCAATGTTCAACATTCTTAAAGAAAAGAATTTTCAAACCAGAATTTCATATCCAGCCAGACTAAGCTTCACAAGTGAAGGAGAAATAAAATCCTTTACAGACAAGCAAATGCTAAGAGATTTTGTCACCAACAGGCCTCCCTTACAAGAGCTCCTGAAGGAAGCACTAAACATGAAAAGGAAAAACCTGTTTCAGCCACTGCAAAAACATACCAAATTGCAAAGACCATCAACACTATGAAGAAACTGCATCAACTAACGGGCAAAAGAACCAGCTAGCATCATAATGACAGGACCAAATTCACACATAACAATATTAACCTTAAATGTAAATGGGCTAAATGCCCCAATTAAAAGACACAGACTGGGAAACTGGATAAAGAGTCAAGACTCAACGGTGTGCTGTATTCAGGAGACTCAATTCACGTGCAAAGACATACATAGGCTCAACATAAAGGAATGGAGGAATATTTACCAAGCAAATGGAAAGCAAAAAAAAGCAGGTGCTGCAATCGTAGTCTTTGACACAACTGACTTTAAACCAACAAAAATCAAAAAAGACAAAGAAGGGCATTACATAATGGTAAAGGGATCAATTCAACAAGAAGAGCTAACTATCCTAAATATATATGCACCCAATACAGGAGCACCCAGATTCATAAAGCAAGTTCTTAGAGACCTACAAAGAGACTTAGACTCTCACACAATAATAATGGGAGACTTTAATACCCCACTGTCAATATTAGACAGATCAACGAGACACAAAATTAAGAATGATATTCAGGACTTGAACTCAGCTCTGGACCAACCAAACCTAAAATACATCTACAGAACTCTCCACCCCAAATCAACAGAATATAGATTTTTCTCAGCACCACATCACACTTATTCTAAAATAGATCACATAATTGGAAGTAAAACACTCCTCAGAAAATGCAAAAGAACGTAAATCATAACAGTCTCTCAGACCACTGTGCAATCAAATTAGAACTCAGGATTAAGAAAGTCACTCAAAACTGCACAACTATATGGAAACTGTATAACCTGCTCCTGAATGACTACTGGGTACATAATGAAATGAAGGCAGAAACAAAGAAGTTTTTTGAAACCAATGAGAACAAAGACACAACATACCAGGATCTCTGGGACACAGCTAAAGCAGTGTTTAGAGGGAAATTTATAGCACTAAATGCCCATAGGAGAAAGCAGCAAAGATCTAAAATTAACACCCTAATATCACAATTAAAAGAACTAGAGAAACAAGAACAAACAAAATCAAAAGCTAGCAGAGACAAGAAATAACTAAGATCAGAGCAGAACTGAAGAAGACAGAGACACAAAAAACTTCAAAAAATCAATGAATCCAGGAGCTGGTTTTTTGAAAAGATCAACAAAATAGATAGACCCCCTAGCCAGACTAATAAAGAAGAAAAGAGAGAAGAATAAAATAGACACAATAAAAAATGATAAAGGGGATCTCACCACTGATCCCACAGAAACACAAACTACCATCAGAGAATGCTATAAACACCTCTACAGAAATAAACTAGAAAATCTAGAAGAAACGGATAAATTCCGGGACATATACACCCTCCCAAGACTAAACCAGGAAGAAGTTGAAACCCTGAATACACCAATAACAAGTTCTGAAATTTAGGCAGTAATTACCAGCCTACCAACCAAAAAAAGCCCTGGACCAGATGGATTCACAGCCAAATTCTACCAGAAGTACAAAGAGTAGCTGATACCATTCCTTCTGAAACTATTCCAATCAACAGAAAAAGAGAGAATCCTCCCTAACTCATTTTATGAGGCCAGCATCATCCTGATACCAAAACCTGGCAGAGACACAGCAAAAAAAGAAAATTTCAGGCCAATATCCCTGATGAACATCGATGTGAAAATCTTCAATAAAATACTGGCAATCCGAATCCAGCAGCACATCAAAAAGCTTATCCACCACAATCAAGTCAGCTTCATCCATGGGCTATAAGCCTGGTTCAATATACACAAATCAATAAACATAATCCATCACATGAACAGAACCAATGACAAAAACCACATGATTATCTCAGTAGATGCAGAAAAGGCCTTTGAGTAAAACATTTTTAAGTTGAAATTTCTGTACATTGGAAACCTACAAGGTAGAGTTCAACAACTGACTGCAGTAGTTCCTCTTTTGGAATAAGCAATAATATTTATTTCATATTTGTTAATAACTTTCAATATTGTTACTCAATAATTATGTTACTCAATAAATAATGGATAAATATACCAAAATTTCAAAATACAGAAAAGAATCTGGTAGCTTACATTAAAAGTGAAGTAAATGGAAGACAAAGTCTAAAATGAGGTCAGACTAAATCCCTGGTTGCATTGCAGCTAACATACTGTAGTATTTGGAATCATGATTGAGTTCATATGCAGTGAAATTAGTATTTGTTTGAATATTTAGTTAAAACCAACAAAAAAAGAAAGAACAGTTTCATTTGAAGGTTAAACATTGGTCCTCTGACTCAATTTCTCATTTTGTAAAAGATTGTAAAAATTATTCGTAAATATTGTAAATATTTTCTGATATTTCTGCAGATCTTGAAGATCTCTCTTCTTTTACTTTCTTCTCTTCCTTCTCTGATATGAGTGTCTCTATTTCTATAATTAGATCTTCTCATTCCTCTTCTTTCTTCCATTTCTTGACTATGGTTGTTATTCAGATATAATGACTTTTCTTTTTAAAATTTCTGTAAACTTTTCCCCTTACATTTTCCTTCAAAAAATGTGTTGATCCTCTTACTCTTTTAATGGCTTACTATAAATTGAAATCTTCACACCTACTTTTCTTTGAGTCCAAATTCTTACAGGGCATCATATTTGAATGTGGCCCTTTAATTCAAGTAATTCAGGATTTGTAAAGATTAATTAATAATTTCTTGTACAAAATCTGTCCCATCCCAAATCCTTATTCCTATCACAGACAGCATTATTCAGCCACTCACCAAACACTGATTTCAATTTCCCTTTTCCTCCATCTTCTCTAGCTAAATAATTCTGAAATTATTGTTTCCTTTTCATTCAAAAATAAAATGTAGATCTTTCTCTTCTTTTTCATGACCACTGCTAGACTCTTAGTCAAAGGATTTCTTACCTAACACATGAGAAACCGCAAACATAAATGTCTGTCATCTCTAATCTCTCTGTTTGAAGAGCTGTTCATTTTATGGTCCCCTGCTGATATGATTTGGCTCTGTGTCCCCACGCAAATCTCATCTCAAAGTGTAATCCCTATGTGTCAAGGGAGGGACCTGTTGGGAGGTGATTGGATCATGGGGTTGGTTTCCCCCATGCTGTTCTTGTGATTGTGAGAGAGTTCTCAGGAGATCTGATGGTTTAAAAGTGGCACTTTCCCCTGGGATCGCTCTCTCTCTCCTGCCACCTTGCAAAGAAAGCACTTGCTCCCCCTTCACCTTCCACCGTGATTGTAAGGCCTCCCCAGCCATGCAGAACTGTGAGTCAGTTAAACCTCTTTTCTTTATAAATTACTCAGTTTCAGGCAATTCTTTATAGCAGAGCAAGAATGGACTAATATATCTATTATATGATTTATTTTCCTAAAGAATGTTAATTTAGTAACATTTCTACCATATTTAAACATTTTACTAGGACTTCACTGTGACAGAATTAATCCAAGTACCTAAGCTTAGAATTTAAGAAGTTTCAAATCATACTCTTTTTTATCTTTATTTTGATGCACAATTTATAAAGATCTTCTATGTATTTTAATCATTTATTTTTATACCAACTTTGGTTTGTGTGTGAAAAAAATTAGAAAAGAATGTCTCAGAGATTCCACATAGGTGATAAGTCCTGATTGAGACCAGGTCTTCTTTTGAAAAAAAAAAATCTCTGTTTAGCATCTTCTTTATCTATTGCTCCCTATGTCTTCTAACAAATAACTAAGTGCAACATTTGAGGAACATAAAATATGTTTAATCATTGTTATTAGTCTTGTGAGGGCCTGGTTTCTTTGACTTTGCAAGAGATCTGTTAGTATGATTCTTGTCAAAAATACTTAAGAATTTATTGAAGTCATCAAATGTAATGTCTGGATACCAACTAGTCAAAAGCAAAATTCACTTGCTCTGTAAAATCTCTGAGCAGCTAAGCAAACGCAACAGACCCTGGATTTCTTCTACTCTGCATACTGGCTTTAGGCTTAAGCTCTCCACCTGCAACAAGGCTGCCAGCAGGCCACTCAGATGAAAGAGACAAGCCTGAGATAGTTCAGGGTAAAGGATTAGGAGAGTGAAATTATTTTTATACTCTGTGTTCAGTGTGTAATTTATGTTCTCTCTTTAGCATTTGAGAAGAATTATTGTATCTCAGGTGGAAACTCTCAGATTTATTCTCTTTTGCTTTAGCCTTTCTGAAAAAGTACAAACCCATCATTTTAAAGAATTGTTGGCATATGTTTTATTTTTAATATGTTTTTCTTATAAAAGGATAATTCTAATTTATTCTTAAAAAATGTACTTAATTACCTCCCCCCCCCAGATTAGTTTTGATTCCCCAGAAGAACTCTGACAAGGACATTGGTGCAGGTGGATTATTTGAGAGGTGAATCCCGAAAGCACAAGTAAAGAAGTGGGAAACTGAGATGGAAAAGGGAGAAAATCAAGACTGTATTAAGAAGAGATTCCTGTTGGGGGTAACTGGAGCTCAGTCCCACTGGGGAAACTCTCAGATGCTGTGTAGAATAGGGCTCAGAATTGTCCCATTGAGGAATAAGGAAGCTGGCACACTTATTTATTACTCCTGTTCATCACCAGTTGAGGGATATTCGTACAGATGTTTAATACCTGGCATTTCTTAGCTGCCTTTGGTAGGGGCTGGGCAAGAGCTACCTGCCCCCAAAAAAGGCCTCAGGGTGAAAAAAAGAGACAAATACTGTGGGTGAAAATCATACAGTGTGTCCAGAAGCTGGCTACTGTAGCTGTAGTTGAACTCAAGGGAGGTTCTGGGAGAAATGTCTTAGTGAACCAGCAGTATCTGGTAATTTATTTATGCTTATTTTAAAGAAATATCTCCTTGGCACCTATTATGTGATAAGCATTGGAAAACATGTAAATTGACAAAGTAAATTGACCTGGTCTTCATTGTATCTGTCTTCTTCTCCTTCAGTCCCCGCATCAAATGATGTTCATCCATATAAATCTTATTTCAAAATACTTTTTATGCCTTTCCCTTCCTCTCTGTTTTCTTTTTCTGCCAATGTTCTAGTTTAAGCTCTCACCATAATTATTCATATGGGTTACTGAAGGAATCTCTTAACTCATCACCCTGCTTTCAGTTTCACCCTGCTTAAAACCATTTAAAGGTTCTCTATGAGCTTCAGATTAATATTTAAACTCTGTCTCCATGCCTGGTTTGCTCATCTTCCCAGAATCAGTGGTCACTTTTCTTCCCTTCATCTCACATGCAATATATGGTTCATCCATGCCAAGATACTTTCTGTTTCTCGACTTCACCAGGTTATATAGTCTATGACTGTGCACATTCTGACCTCCTTTTAAAAATGAGTCTCTACCCTTGAGTAGAAACTTCTGATATATTTTATTTTCTAGTCAATTTCTACTGTCAAATAAGGTGACCTCTTCAATACCTTTCTCTCCCTTTCTTTATGTCTATGTAGTCCTTTCTTGTTTTCCATTAATTTATGTATCTTTAACATAATACTTTATTGCTTTGTATTGTAGATATTCTATTGTCTGTCTGTCTCTCCAACTAGCCTGTGAATTCCTTGCAAAGATTTGTGTACTTCATGTCTGTATCCATTACCCAAAGCCTGAAATTGTTTGTTTTCAATAATGTTAAGTGAACAAATATGCATTAATGAAAGACAACACCTGTAACTCCAAGAATTTCAGAGAATAAGGCATGATGTATGTGTTCCCTTAAGAAACTTGCAGTATGATGGCCTCTTAAGTTCTGGAAATTTAATTATATGCCAGAACAGTATATGCAGTAACTGCAAGTGCCTCCCCTTGAGAGAGTGCATATAAACTCCCAAGTGAGTTTACGTGACCTTAGAAAACATGATCTAGTCTGAAGTATTCATGATAAAGCAAATTTCCTTGGTATTAGCTGTAGGCTCTTTTCTGGGTAATTATGGTCCTAATTTCCTCCAATTATTCCTGCTGAGTCCCTCTACAACCTTCCATATCTCCAGGTCCCACAGCCCCTGAATCTGATGAAAATCTAACATGTAACTCTGAGGAGCGACAACGGTTTAGTATTCTATGGTCTTCTCTCTCTTCGCCTCATTTTGTAGATGCTTATAATACGAGCTTAAAAAGGCAATAAGACAGCTGGAAAAAGGTTTCTTTCTCTCTGCCTTTATTTAGCAGTTGCTTCGTAAAGCAGGAAAATAGCATCATTTTCATGATTCATCATCTTTTTTCTCTATATTAGCATCAAAAGGAAATAAGATGTCAGTGGATTTATAGCAATGAAAATTTGTGATTGGCAGTACTGTGTGCTCTTTTACTGGATTTGCAAATCCAAAAAGTTTTAAATGGGAAGACTATTCAAATATGACAAATCTGCTAAGACTAAAACAGGAATTAGTGAGAGGGTCACTGTGCTGATAAAGACTCTTCTTGACCAGGCTTTAGACAGGCTTCTCCAAGTTTTCTTTGTAACTAGGCCTTGTCCTTGGGCCCTGTTTTTTGGCCTGCCTAGTCTAGTTGTAGCAAGAATCCTGCTAAGTCAGTTTAATGTGAATCCTCCCACCCTTGATGTGTGATCACTGTGGCCTGCCTTTAGCAAGAAACCTGCTAAGTCAGTTTAGCAAGAATACTCCTCCCCTTGATATCTTCTCTTAGTCATTTTCTATTCAATGAAACCCATGCCAACTCTGCTTTTTAGCTCTAAATTCCTGTCTGACTTTCCTGTATTCGGAGTTGAGCTCAGTCTCTCCTCCTTATTGCTGTAGTATTTATACCTATCACAATAATCCTGAGTAAAGCCTTTATTACCATTTTAACAAGTGTTGGAATAATTTTTAACAGTATTAAATAGCCACTGTGTATAAATATTTTAAACTACCCTAGTGTTTTCTGAAATAAATCAAAATTATTAAGCTTCTACTTTTTTTCTTCTAAAGTATATATGTAAATAGTGGTGTAGAAGCACGTGTGGTGAAATCTTCCCAGTTTATCCTAATAATATTGCTAATAATAAACTATCTAATGCCATCTTCCCCATCTGTGCCTTTCTTCACACTGTTTCTTCTTTCTTGAACATTCTTCCTCTCCCTTGTCACAGGGCTGACTTTGTCTCTGAGATTCTGTCTCAGCTCAACTATCTTAGTTAAGAGTATTCTAACCAGCTTGTCTATATAATGCCCACCCTTATTTCCTATCACTATATTTGTATAGAATTTAAAATAATTAATTGTTTTACATTTACATCCAAATTTAATATCTGATTGCCTTTTTCCCATTTCAGAAAGTTATATTCATTAATCTATACCCAAATAATAATGATACTAATCCTACAATTAATTTTTGTTGAATTAATGACCTTTTGACAAGTAACTATGGAATTATTATTGTTATATTTGGGTATAAGTAAGTTAATAAAATATTAACATATTTAACACTGTATTGTGAAAATTACACATTAGCTCTAGTTTAAAACAAACAAACAAAACACCTAAAAGGTATACATATATGATGTTAGGTCCAGTAAGCAAATTACAATACAAAGTTCCAAAAAGTTTGAGAAGCTTACCGAAAACTCTATGACTAATATGCTCTTTTAGTCATATGCTAAAATGACTAGAGCTGAGATTTAAGGGTGGATCATTTTGATTCAGACTCTTTATACATGGCCTGTTTGTTCATCTTGCGAGAATCAGTGACCACTCTTCTCTCCTTCATCTCACATAGCATGTGTTATTCAACCCATCTGCAAGAGCATCTCTCTGGGAGAAATAAACCGGCATTACTTTTGATGAACTAGAGCTATGTGAGTACCCATCTGTTTCTCTGCCATGCATCCTACTCATATTTGCAGGCTGCAATTGACATGAGTGCAAAACAAAAATCTCGTGGAAGAGACATGACACGCAGACCATAAACAACGTTTTTTTTTTTCTTTTTTCCAGTTTGGTTCCTCTAAGGCTGCCCAGGGAGATTACGTAACTAACTGCCCTGATGGCTGGTTCTCACTGATAACAGGAACAGCTTTGTAAAGGCCAAATGAGGTTAGAAATACACAAACATGTACAGTTCAGGAATTAAAAGGAAACCATCATTTTCATTTTTGTCCTTTTATTCTAAATATTCTTATGCCAAAAATAAACATAGACTAGACAAGAATAGCATAAAAGACTGCGAGACATTTCAGAAGAAAATAAAACATACAGAATTTTGAGATTTAAAGGAACCAAACATTCATAAGATGTGATGACTTTCTTATCATCTGCTCACTCTAAAGGGTTGAAGGTGGAACTCAGAATCACTTATAGAGAATTGTCCACATCACTGTGCATGGACTATTTTGATGTGCTTGGTTTATTCAGTTTCTTCTTTATGAAAATAGCAAAGTGGTTTTAGATGCCTCCTTTTACTTTTGATTATATAGTTAAATCAGCCCATGACATGAGTTTTCATCCACAACCTCTATCGTGCAAAGGTTAAAAGGAAAAATGACATAGAAAAAAATCCATTTTAATTTCTTCCACAACCATCATATTTATGTAGCAAGTTAAATCACAGCCACTTGAGATCTGAGTTAGTCTATCATCATGAGGTGTCAATCTCCAATGGAAATGCATAACGTATACTTTATACTCTAAGGCCTTATGTGTTTCTAAATACATTTAAAAATTGCTTTTACTGGTAGATATTTTTGCAAAAGTCATTCACCAATAAAAATATATGAAGTAAACCAATGTACTAGTGCCAATAAAATCCTACCTTTGACTTATAATGATATTTTTAAAAATTTGTATGAGGTACAAGTGTAATTTTCCTACATGAATAGATTGTGTAGGGCTAAAGTAGGGTTTTTAGGATATACATCGCCTGAATAATGTACATTGTAACATATGATACTCTTTTTAATTTTTATTCTATTTTATTCATTTATTTTTTGAGATGGAGTCTTACTCTGTCATCCAGGCTAGAGTGCAGTGGTGCAATCTCAGCTCACCACAACCCTCTGCCTCCCAGGGTCAGCAATTCTCCTGCCTCAGCCTCCCAAGTAGCTGGGATTACAGGCACCTGCCACCACACCTGGCTAATTTTTGTATTTGTAGTAGAGATGGGGTTTCGCCATGTTGGCCAGGCTGGTCTCAAACTCCTGACCTCAGGTGATCTGCCCACCTCGGCCTCCCAAAGTGCTGGGATTACAGGTGTGAGTCACCATGCCTGATACTCTTTTTTTTTAATCACCTTTAACAATTTTTTTAATTGTATAGTTTTATATCTCTTATGTACTTAATATTTTCTATTTTCAAAAAATTTTATGTATTAAATCAAACTAATGACATGGCATTTTGAGTTTCATTTCACTTCTTGCTAGTGTCTTTTTCCCCCTTTAAGTGGAAAGTACTATTTATGAGTAAGATTGGAATGCACATTTCATAAAGTATTTTCTAATTTAACCAAGTAAGCTTGACTCTGACTTTGATCTATCATATCAGTAAAAGTATAGATATATAAGAATGTGAAATATTCTGGGGCTCAGAAGACAGGCTTCAGATATGGGGCAATATGCAAACAAAACAGAGAAAGCTGGATGATCAGATAAGCGACTAGTTCGTACCGAAAACTGCTTGGGCATATTATCTAACCTAGCGGTTCTCAAATTCCAGCCTCCAGATCAGCAATATCACTATGATTTAAAGCTTATTAGAAATGCAAATTATTGAGCCACATCCCAGACCTACTAAATTAAAACTCTGGTGGTGGGACTCAGCAACCCACATTTTCACAAACCCTCTGGGTCATTCAGATGCAAACTGAAATTTGAGAACCACTGCCCTAGCCCAGTCATTAGTTTGTTTATTCATTCATCCATCCATCACATACTTCTGAGTTTTTACTATCTGCTAGGTGCTAGCTGAATAGCAGGAGCAGAAATAAGGATTAATGATCAACAGCAAACATTTCTTGTGAGCTTATTCTTTGACAAGACATTTTCATAACTAAAATCATTTAGCCTTCATTACAGCCTCATAACTCAGATATTATTTGCATTGGAATGTTCAAAATTCCCACTTAAGAGAGCAATAGGAGCACATGGCAGCAACCTGCTTTGTTGAAAAAGTACCTGGCTCAGCCTGAGACAATCTAAGGTGGTTACCCAAAGATAATATCTGAATTGCCTCCAAATTTGAATTGAATTTCTGAAAAATAAGCAAGTTAAAGGAAAGTAAAGAAAAAGTAGGAGTAATTGTATATCAGGTAATTTTCAAGGCGATTCATATTCTGTAATTCGTTTAATCACAACAACTCCTTGGGGAAAGTATTAGCAATCCTCTTTTTAAAAATTAACATAAAACTACATGGGTAACTAATTACCTAAAGTTACTCAATTTTGAAGTGGCAGAGAAGAGACTTGAGCCCTGGCCTAAACCCAGAGCTCCTACAAATCCTCTGAGGTGTGAAAGAATATAAGATGGTCAGGAAAATTAAGATGTTAAGAGAGATTGGAGTGTGGGGTCTGCGAAGGGTGACCTTAGGGCTGGCTTTAGATGGGAGTGACTGTTTGGAAACAGATTCTGAACAGTTCTGATTACTCACATGATGAGTTCAGATTTTTGTCTTTCCAAGTTAAGATCTCAGTAGAAGTATATACATAATAAAAT
Organism: Symphalangus syndactylus; assembly: GCF_028878055.3. Taxonomy (NCBI): domain Eukaryota; kingdom Metazoa; phylum Chordata; class Mammalia; order Primates; family Hylobatidae; genus Symphalangus; species Symphalangus syndactylus. The sequence continues at coordinate 40,591,118 of NC_072447.2, read as the reverse complement.
GATATGACACCTGTGAATTAGTGTAAACTTCTTAGTTCTTGTGTTGGTCAACTTTTCTTGTAAAGGTCCAGGTACTGTATATTTTCTGCTTATCAGGCCAATTCAGTCTTCATCCCAACTACTCAACTCTGTGTTTGTAGCACACATACCCATAGCCAATATGTACATGAGTGGTCATGACAGTGTTCCAGTAAAACACTGTTTACAGACACTGAAATTTGAATTCCATATAATTTCCACATGTCAAACTAGTATTACTTAATTTGTTTCAACCATTTAAAATGTAAAAACCTTTTTTTTATTTTTAGCTTCCAGAGCATACAAAAGCAAAAAACAAAAACGTGTGCCGGACTTAGGCCCACAACATTGTTTGCTGACCAGTATAGTAGCTTAATACTTTAGAACTCTCAGTAACACAGAGGAAGTTATGAGTCAAGGGGATTAAAACCAGAAGAGAAGAAAAAAGAGAGATAAATAGGAAAAATACCATCCTAAATAATTGAGAGGATGGTTAAAATGTTTTGGTGCATTTATTGCTCTGGAAAAAAAATAAACACAACAATCTGCCTCCTACAAACCAGGATATACCCTTATGGTATCTTAGAGAGATTTAGAAAAATGCCCATCTTTCCAAGTGGAAGCATGGACTCTAAAGCCTAAATCAAAGTGCATTTCAGCCTCACTTGCTCCAATAACAAACCCTTTTGGTCATTTTTGCACAATTGTTTATGGCAGCCCTGGATCTTTATTATTCCATTACCTATTTTTTAACCTCTCATTTATGCTTGTAAATAAACTCTCTCACATAAGAAGTATCCCATTAGCAGAATATAAAATATTAAGTAAATGACATCTTTATTTTCTATCTAGCAACAACCATTAGTCATTATCTATGAAGGCTTGGGCCCACTAAATATTAAAGCTATGTCTTCCATCTTTCTTTTAAGTTTGGTAACTACTGCATAGTCCTCTCAAGAGAAAAAGTGTGCTCAAGTCCTTTTCGCTAAGCAGCTACGGAGAGTAATTTGAAGTCAGATTATAGTTAAAAGAATAAATGCTAGAGAAGGAGTTATAACTAAGAATATTGACATGCTCCAAAAAAATCAAATACAGCAAAAAAAAAAAATAAGTGAAGAAAAGAGTGAATCTGAGGGGGAAGAACTGAGCTTCATATTTATGGGCTGAAAAAAGTAGAACTACAATGTAGATGATTAGCAGAGAGAGATTGTTATCTTCAATTATTGCCCATAGTTGATGCTGGTTATCAAGATACCTTCTGAGCTTTTCCTTGGAATTTTGTCACACATAACATGTTCAATGAATGTATACACTCTTTACCCTCCATTTTGAAACACTCAAGCCAGATAAAATTAAATTCTTTTATCTTTTATATAACATTAAAATGTTTATTTCTTCAACAAAGCCAAACAAATTATTTTTTTTGAGAGATGGGGTCTCACTCTGTTGCCCAGGCTGGAATGCAGTGGCGCAGTCACGGCTCACTGCAGCCTCAACCTCCCCAGGCTCAGGTGATCCTCCCACTTCAGCCTCCTGAGTAGCTGGGACCGCAGATGCGCACCACCATACCTGGCTAATTTTTTGTAAAGGCAGAGTTTTGACATGTTGCCCAGGCTGGTCTCAAACTCCTGGGCTCAAGCAATCTGCCCACCTTGGCCTCCCAAAGTGCTGGTATTACAGGTGTGAGCCACAGCACTCGGCCCCAAAATGTTTTGATTTTCCTTGCTTCTTCCATTCTGGAGGCTCCATGACTGTATAACAAAAGTAGTCATCTCACATTAGTTCGGAGAAGCATCACGGAATTGCAGGTTCCAGTAGACATGCTTTCAAATTTTAGTTCCACCCTTATGATTATGTAACTTTGGGCAAGTTGCTTGTTTTTGTCAAGCAATAAATTCTTTATTCGTAAAACAGGAATCATAAATTTGATTTTACAGCTGTTTGAGGGAGGATTGAAAGTGGATACAATCAAGATAAAGATTAAATTATAGGTATTGTACTGAAGCTCACAAAGAAAAAGTAATTGTTGCACAAATATAATAAGAACTTTCAAATCATTATGAAAAGGGCAAGATTCAGTATAAGTGAATCTTATTCATTGCTTGAATTATTGATAATGTTTTTCCAGCTCTGATATGTGACATGCTTGACATTTATGTGCTTTGGAAACTCAAACACACTTCCATTTACTTACGAAATTGAATGGCCTTTCCAAACAACAAAATACCTTGTATAATATAATTATATCATAAGATGTGCCAATAGAAGCACTAACAAAATTTCTATTTAGAAATTTACAATTACTTTTTCTTAAACCATTTTTATAACCTAACCTTAGGTATAGGCAAACCAGATATATTATAAAATAATTTGATATAATACCCTGTAACATACTCAGCCCAATGTATTTTCTCCCCAGTAACTGAAATTTCACCAAGGAGACTGAGTTATTGGAATTAAGCTTTTCTCTCTAACTCAGATTACTGGATTTTTAATAAATACAGCATACTAAGGCACAAATAACAGAATAAGAGTGATTTTATCAAATTGTTCAGAGATAGGAAATGGTTAGCATGAGGATGAAGGGTCATAAAAATTTGGAGAGTGAAGCAGAACTAAAGGTGGGTTTGAACCATAGCTCTAATGTGAATAAACATACTTCTCATGGAATTTTAGACTAATTAGTCTCTCTTTGCTTCATTTGTAATATGAGAATGGTATTTCCCACCACAAACATTTGTTGTGAAAATTAAATGAGGTAATGACTCATTTAAAGAACTTGACTAAAGAACTTAAGAGAGTACTTTCCCATAAAAATTAGTCAATAAATGCCATCTGTGATTATGATTATTATATCCACATGGATGTCCCACGGGAAATTTAATGCCATCTTAGAAAAAAAAATGTATCACCTTTCCCTCTTAACCTTGCTCCTTCTCCTTTATCATTATTTCTGGCCTCACTCTTTTCTTCATCACTCAAACCTAAAACCTGAGAGTCATTTGGGGCTCTTTCTGCACCCGTATCCTCCATATCCAATCAGTGATGATATTTGTGAATTCTATGATTCACACACACATACACGCACAAAATATTCCATCTTCATTCTTTTTAATATTCTCTTTTTTCTTTTTGGAATATCCACATGAGCTTGTTTTACCTGAATACTTCTCAACAAAAGTATCATCTTTACTCCACAGCCTTTCTGGATTTCCTCAGGTAAATGTTTGTCAATCAATCATTATACCCTTTTCTAAAAAGGTCCCTTCTCTTCACCCCCATTTCATGTGAGTAGGATTGTGAGTAAGAAAGTCATAATTTCTTATCTTGATTTTCACAATTACTTTATATCTGGTGTGGTTGCCTTGAGACTTGGACCTTTTCTCTGGTAACCGGCAGCCAGGATGGTTCCTGATGATTGCCATCTCTTTTATGCATTTTTTGTGAAGGCTACTCCTATACGGAATCAGACTTGTTGCTTACCAATAGAATATGGTGGAAGTTACAGTGTGTGACTTCCTAGGCTGAGTTATAAAAGGCATTATAGCTTCTGCCTTGGTCCGCTGGCCTTCCGCCTTGGTCCCTTGGCCTCTAGCCATGATGTTGTGAGGGTGCACACAGTCTTATGGAGACTTAAAAACTATTTAAGGAAAAACTACTTAAGGAGAACTACTTAAGGAGAAACTGAGGTCTCTGGCTAACAGCCAGAAAGAATTTGCCAATCATGTGAGAGTGTCACCTGAATGTGTCTTTTCTAGTCTAAGTAAAGCCTTCAGATGAGTTCAGCACCAATCAGCATTCTGAATGCAACCACGTGAGGACCCTGAGTCAGGTCCACTGAGTCAAGCTGCTTTGGAATTCCTGATCTACAGAAACTGTCAGTGATAATAAACCATTATTGGTTTTTCAAGCTATTGTGTTTGGGGGTGATTTGTTATGCAGTGTCTCTCTTGGGACCACTAAACTAACAGACTAAATCGGAAAACAAATTCAGTCATGTTGCCTCTGTGAAAACCTTCAATAAGCCCTATTTGCCTACCAAATTAAAGTCAAAAATTTTAGTAATTATGAGGTCTTTAAGGATCTCCTCCTGTATATATGTTCTTTCTTATCTCCATACAATTTATATTCCACACACACAGGCGTACACACACATACACACACACAAACATGCACACACAATATTCCAACATCATCCTTTTGAATATGTTATTTTTTCTCTTTGGAATATACACATGAGCTTATTCTTCCTGAATATTTCTTGTCCAAAGTATCTTTATTCCATAACCTTTCTGGATTTCCCCAAGAATATGTCCTTTAAGCTATTGTTATACTCTCAGTATATTCCCTAAAACAGTAATTACCATATTTAAAGTAATTTGCTTGTGTTTGTTAACACCATAAACCTCCCACTATTAAACTGTAAAATACTTTAAGGTCATGCCTAACACTTAATAAGTATCAATAAATAATTGCTGAATAGTTGAAATTTTAAATAAATTGTTTCTCATAAAAAGTTTTACTGAAGTAATATCCCCCTAAATTCCTCTTGGGACATGTTACCTACATACTTGAACTAACCCTTCAGTTTCAATAATACCTATCTCCACATGAGAATAATTTTCTATGTGTTTAAGAATATGCTGAACAAAGACCTCGATGTTGGCCTCATTAACCTTTGAGTTCTAACAAATTTTCACTGAAGAAGGTTATATATAAATTTATGATCATATTACAATTTCATTTGTTTCTTTTATGATATTGCCATGGTTTGGAAGTCTCATTAGTTTATTAAATTTGATCATCCCTTAGGAACTTAGATGTTTTGATTTTGGCAGAGTTTTTTGTGAAGTTTCACAGCTAATTCTTGGCAGTCAATTTGTAAGCTTGAAAAGGGAATGTTACCCTGAATTTGAATCTCTTTCATTTTATTACATTTTAATGATTTAAAATACTTAATATTCTTTAATGTACTTGACATGAAAAAATTGTCACAACAATTATGAACAGCAAAACTTATTAAGAAAAGTTAACTTGTGAAAGGAAAATATTTTAAAATGAACAATTACCCTAATGTGAAAAAAGAAGTTGATTAGAACAAAAGTTGTTTCCAGATTAAATTAAGATTATTTTAGTCAGCTGCCAAGTATATATCTTAGATTAACTGAAAAATTTCATCTGTTTCAGTCAAGATACGAAAACATTCACAAATCTCTCATTTAAAGACACCAAACAACTTAGAAGTTTAACTTACTCATTAACACACCGCTTTTCATAAATATGTGAACTAAAGTATATGAATGAAAGTGGTTTTTCATGTAGGCAAATAATATTTACTGGTTTTCAGTAGATGGAAGCAATACAAGTTCGTATAACTAGAAAAAAGAGAGGTTTAGGGGTGGAATGGTTTTGTACATATCATAGTACAAACAATGTTTTTCAAAATGCTGAAACATTAGTAGACATGTCTTATGAGCTCTCAGAACACTAAATAAATTCTAGTCAATAAAGAATTAAAATAGAAAAATATTACCTTCTGTAAATGCCGTTTATTTCAGATTTCTTGTTATGTGTGTTTACATGCTAATTTTTATCTGCAAAACACAGCCAGAGAACAATTCATTATTCAATTTTTCAAAATATGTGGGTGAAAATCCAGGATTAATGAAAGCTATTGCTATAAAGTTTGCATATCTAAAAGCAAGGTTATGTTTCTAAATCACATGAAAAGAAAGGTGTGGAAAATATTTTTAAAAATCATTAAACAATTCTAAATTAGCTATTTTCAGGGTTAAGGAAAAATTACATAGCAGAACTTACAGCACCCAAAAATACAATTATTTTCACATTACTTTCACATATTAATATATTTAACAATTTAGTTTCTTCATTAAATCAAGCAGAACAATAAACATTGAGCAAATAAAATGCACCTGTTACTGTAACGCTTTCTAATCTGTATTCAGAGCACTTACAAAATAGAAAGTTGAAATAGCATCAGTGTAACAACTGTGCTTCATTTAATTATTTTTCTGGACTTGGGGCTATTCAGGATGCTTATAGCTTGTCAAAAGTCAACCTCTGGCTGTAAACTTTAGAGTAACCTACTGAATACAAATTCATTATGTAGTTATCTGTAGTTCCACTTTGGTTACTCATATAGAAAAACTCAAGGAAACTTAGCTGTGATCTCAGTTCATTTTTTCTGCTGTAAGAGAATACCGGAGACTCGGTAATTTATATTGAACAGTGATATGGTTTGGCTCTGTGTCCGCACCCAAATCTCACCTTGAATTGTAATAATTCCCATGTGTCAAGGGTGAGACCGGGGGAGATAATTGAATCATGGGGGTGGTTCTCCCATACTATTCTCATGATAGTGAGTGAGTTATCGGGGGATGTGATGGTTTTATGAGGGGTTTTCCCCTTCGTTCAACTCTCATTCTATCTCCTGCTGCCCTGTGAATAGGCACCTTCTGCCATGATTGTATGTTTCCTGAGGCCTCCCCAGTCACGTGGAACTGTGAGTCAATTAAACCTCTTTTCTTTATCAACTACCCAGTCTCAAGTATTTCTTCATAGCAGCATGAGAATGGACTAATATAAACAGAAATTAATTGGCTCACAGTTATGGAGACTGAGAAGTCCAAGAAGGAAGAGCCAGCATCCGGTAATGGTCTTCTTCCTGTGTCATTCCATGGAAGAAGGCAGAAGGGCAAGAGAGGGGAAGAGAGGGAGCCACTCTCAGAAGCCATTTTTTAAAATAGTGGAGCCCTCACGGCCTAATCACCTCTTAAAGCCCCCACCTCTTAATACTGTTACAATGCCAATTAAATTTCAACTCGAGTTTTGGAGGGGACAAACATTCAACCCATATTATTCTGCCCCTGACCCCCACAAACTTATGTTTTTCTCACATACAAAATGCATTCATTTCATCTCAGTAGCCCCAAAAGTCTTAACTCATTCCAGTATCAACTGAAAGGTCTATAGTCCAGAGTATTATCTAAATCACATATAGTTGTGACTCAAGGCATTATTCATCCTGAGAAAAATTCCCCTCCAGCTGTGAGTCTATGAAATTAAACAAGTTACATGCTTATAAAATACAATGGTGAGATAGGTATAAGATAGACATTTCCATTCCAAAGGGAGAAATAGGAAAGAAGAAAGGAGTAACAAGTCCCAAGCAAGTCTAAAACCCCAAAAGGCAATAATACTAAATCCTAAGCCTTGAGAATAATCTTCTTTGACTCCAGGTCCCACCTTCTATACACACTGGGGTGGGGGTTGGGCACCCAAGGCCTCCGGCAGCCTCACTCCTATGGCTTTGTAAGGCTCAACCCATGCAGCAGCTCTCACAGGTTGGTGTGTCATGACTGTGGCTCTTCCTGGCTAGTATTGTATACTGGTAGCTTTACAGTTGTGGGGTTTCAGGCATGACCCCACTCCCATGGCTGCACTAGGCATTGCCCTAGTGGAGACACTGTGCAGTGGCCTCACTCCCATAGCTTTGGTCCACATTGCCCTAGTGGGGACTCTGCAGCGGCTCCATATCAGTGAAAAGTTTCTGCCTGGACCCTTCAAGCAGTCCATGACATCACTTGAAATCTAGGTGGAGAAAGCCATGCATCCATAGCTCTTGCACTCTGTACACCTGCAGAATTAGCACCACATGGATGCCACCAAGCTTTATGGCTTATACCTTTCAGAGTGGCAGGTCAAGCCACACTGGGGTTTGCTTGTGCCATGGCTGGAGCAGCCAAGGAGTGCTGCACTAGAGTGCAGGAAGCAGACACTTAAGACTGCACAGGGGAATAAATACTTCTATCTCATGGACACTCTAGGCCTCTCTTTTGGCATATTTCTGTACCCCCAAGCCTTGGTACTCTTGGCCTGTGATGGGAGGGGCAGCACTGGTATTCTCAAATGCTTTCAGGATTATTCTTTCATTGGTGAATAGCCTGAAGAATAGCCTGTGGCTTTATTCTACTCATACTAATCTCCTTATCCAAGAGTTCCTTGGCCACAGCCTTGGTTTTCTCTTCTGAAAATGCTTTTTCATTCTCTACCACAGGGTCAGGCTAAGAATCCTTCAAATTCCCAAGTTCTGTTTCCCTTTTAATTACATATTCTCTTTAAATTATGTCTTTCTTCTCACATTTTACTATATGCAGTTGAAAGAAGCCATGCAGCATACTGAAGGTTTTGCTGCTTAGATATTTCTTCTGCCAATATCCTAGTTCATTTCTCTTAAATTCTGCCTTCCACAAAAGCCCATGGGCATGGACACAATTCCACCAATTTTCTTGTCATTTTATTAAAAGGATGGTTTTTTACTCTAGTTTCCCTTTTTCCTCATTTCTGTATGAGACCTCATCAGAACTGACTTTACTACCCATATTTCTACTAACATTCTGATCATGAACACTTAAGTAATCTCTAAGAAGTTTCAGACATTTCCATCAGTTCTTTTTCTGATCCCTCACCAGAATTGTCTTTAATGCTCTATTTATGGCAGTCTAGGCTTTTTCTACCCTGCTTGTCCAAACTCTTCCAGTCTCTACACATTACCCAGTTTCAAAGCTGCTTTCACATTTTTAGGTATTTGTTATAGCAACAGCCCCACTTCTCATTACCAATTTTCTGTCTTAGTCCATTTTTGCTGCTGTAACAGAATACCTGAGATTGAATAATCTATAATGAACAGAAATGTATTTGCTCACAGTTCTGGAGGCTGGAAAGTCCAAGATCAAGGGGCCAGTATCTTTGAAGGGCCTTCTTGCTGTGCCATCCCATGGCAGAAGGCCATGAGATGGGAAGAGCAAGAGCCTACTTTTGGAAGCCCTTTTTATAATATAAGGCACTATACCCACCCATGACAGTGGAGCCCTCATGGCCTAAACACCTGGTAAGGGCCCCACCTTTTAATACTGTTACAGTGGCAATTAAATTTTAACATGAGTTTTGGAGGGGAAAAAATGTTCAAACCATAACAGCTATCATGAAGTACAGAATGTGAGATGGCTAAAACATGGTTAAAAACAGGATCAGCTGTAAAAATGTAAATTGGAGCCATTTGCTAATTAGCTATTTGCTTTCAGACTACTTGAAGAATATATAAAATATGGTGAGGAAAATGGCTCTCTTTTGTTCACTTACGCATTACAGATGCCCACAACAGTGCCTGGTACATGATTGATACCTAATAACTATTTGATGAATTAATGGAATTAGGGGGTGAGCAGACAATTACTTAAACCTAACTTGGTTGCTTTATAGTCAATGGCTTAGGGATTGTATGACAATTGTTTAAATGACTAAATATTCACTGAGAGGCATACTTTAAAAGGGAAAATGCATGTTCTAACGTTGGGTGAGAGGATTTTCATTTAAATTGGTTTAGACGTGAAAAAATACTTGTGTTCCTGCTATGTGCCAGGCAAAACCACAAGCCTATAATTTCCAAAAGATCCAATCCAGAATTAGGTTATGGTAATATCTCTAAAAACATCTACAACCAGAGACTGGATAGACTTTTTTGGATGGCTATATCCAAATATTTAACTGACTAGGAGCCAGCTCTTTCTTATTTAAGCCTATTTATCTCTTAATTACAGTGTATTTGCCTAAGAATTATGAATTAGCTGTTTTAGAAATCTGGTTGGTGTATGTACTCTGACCTCTGTGATGATATATATTACAGAAATGAATGTATGGTTGAGCCAAGTTCTCTAGACATCTAAATTCAGACACTGTCAAGAGGAAATGCTAAAAATCTAACTTTAGTATCCTTCAACTGCTTTTTGTAGAGGCATCTTGGAAAGTTTGCCCCGAATCAAATAAAAGCCAAAAGACCTATATTCTACCTCAATGTACAGCAAAGCTGTGCTGGGGTTGTGGTGGAATTAATATTGAATAGAATTCCTCTAATCATTGGCCATTCACTGAATTAATTTGCACCTAGCTGATTCAGCCTGCTGTCTCTTCTGCGTACACTTTAAAGGTCCTGAGCAAGAGTCACCCAAAGTTATATGCAAAAGATTGGGACAAAAAATACCATTGAAGGTTGGCGTCATCTCTTGTTCAGTTTTCCAAGAGGATAAAGGAGAGCCCTACTTACAGGTGTCACTTCCTCCCATCCTTCAGGTATCCAGGATCATATCCAAAAGACTTAACCTAGACACTCATCTATCCTCTTGGGAATTACTCTAATGGAGAATGGTCATATCAACCATTTTTACTTGTTTACTTTGATCAAAAGGGTTAAGTTACTTTCTAGAAAGAGCCCTATGTTAAAAACAATACTTATTATATTAAAATAGATTATTTTAGAGTTCTTTAAATCCTACTAATTGATTGAGGCACTGACAATACCATGGGACCTTTAAACTCCTAGCTCAGTTTAATGTTCCAAAAAATAAAATGACATTTCATTGGTTTATATTGACCAATCACACAATCTTTACCACCTTGTGATTATCAGTTTGACATAGGCTCACATAAACACACAACTCCAAAAGTTCTCTTTCTTTATGGCTTTATTTGACAGCAAAATTGATGACACTTTTTTCTCTTTGACATTTAGTTATTCTAGATATTGCTGCCAAAGCTGCAGTCTTCAATCTAGATTGCCTTCCTCAAACATCTATTCTATTATCCTCGTCAGTATTTGTTCTCTTTACTGGCCTTGCTCTTTCCAGACTAAGATTACTCATTCTTTGTTCTCAGTGCAGATTTAGTTAAAAATTCAGCTTTAGTTGAGAATATTTAAAATTAACATAAATATTCATAGAGGAGCAATGAACCAGGTAAAGTATTTCTACTATTTATTTGCAAGCAACAATAAGTTTTTATGCTTCTGTGCTTTAGAGATATGAGAGAAAGGAGATGTTGGTATGAATTGTTATCCAAAATGTGTGTGCACAAATGTATGTATACCTACATATATACTTACATATTTTGAGAAGTTTTAAAGTCTCTTGTATAAAGAATTATACCAATGAATTTTTGAGGATTATTTTGTATTTACGGTTTATATCTGCTTGCTCTGGTTTAGACATTAAAAGACTTGTGAAAATAGACTAAAATATCTCCTCAATTATCAGAAACTCTATCAAAATGTTCCAAAGCCAAGTTGTCTGGGAATCATAAATATTTATTATGTTTCTTCTAACCTTCATAGACAAGTACGTAGGGCTTTGCCAACACATCCAAGGAATTTGAAATATTGCTGCATTCAAAACATGAATGGGCTCATCCATTGAATATTGCATTTTTTAGTATTTGTTTTAAAAATGGAAAATCTCACTTGGCAACATTTAGGGAGCACACATTTAACAAGCTAATATGCACAAGTAATACTGTTGAAAAGAAAAGTAAAACCCAAATGTTCGTATCTTCTTTTAAAATAAGGATTTTATACAAGATTCTATATTCTCTTCCCTTGCTGCTCTAACAAAGAGCTGAGCCTGGGGGTACATTACCTATGCTCATTCTTGACAATCTTTACTGTCCAATTTTTGTTGATGAGTTTATTTTCATTCATTTCAGCAGTTTGGTAGCTTATCTATCTTTAAAATTGTTAAGCCTTTCCTTATGAATAATTCAAACCTTTTCTGGTTATAAAATTGAATCTTTGGCACTCTCCACAGCCAACTGTTTCTTTCAAGTATCAGATTCCAATCTATGAGTTTGTATCATGGGTCTGACATCTGGGGGAAAAATAAAACCCAAGATTTGTTTTAAAAAACCTTTTATTTTCTCTTCACCCAGCGCCAGGATTTGCTTTTTATTGTTGTTCATCAGAAAATAAAGTAGTTGATATTATATCCAGATTCTGTATTCTGGGCTTCTTTTTGTAGGCTCAAGTTTAAAAGAGGGACAAAACAGGAACCGAGAGCTGTAAATAAATTACTTAGAATTGAGAACATCTGCAAAATTTGGATGATAATATATTTATATTTTTGTCCCATGTGGAGAAAGAACTGCTAATTTTGACAAATAGTATTCTACTATTTTAAAATGTATTTGGAAAATTAATTTTGCATAGATGAGATACATTTCTTACTCTTAGGCATACTTTTTATTTTTAAATATTTTTGAAGATATTATTCAGATGAGCATTGGAACTTAGGTAAAATTTTCAAAATTGATATTTAAGTGGTCCCAATGTATTTTTTGAATTAGAGTATATATACATCACTGACTTTTAAAAAATGGTGTGCATACATTGTTCAGTATTTATATATTTTTCACTTGAATGAATACATGTAAATGTCATTCCTTTTTAAAATAATATATATAATAGTTAAATTTTTATCAGCTTCTTTTAATGTTGGCTTAATGTCTAATTCAGTTTCAATTTACTTAAAAATAAATTTAAAAAGTTTTCAATTGCATACTTCATACATTCTTCTGTTTTTCCCATTTAATTCTTGTTTGTCACATAGACCAAGAGTTATCTTTAACCCATGAGGGAGACCAATATTGACTCAGGCGTCAAAAGAATTATGGGACAGCATGTTATATAATGGTACTGTCACTGTTAAACCTGCTAGGGATTGCTTTGTGTAGAATAGTTTTACTTATCTTAATTTTGCCTTTAACTGTTCATCAAAATTCCCTACATTTGTGTACCAATGAAAATAGGATATGGTTAGTAAAGAGATCCAATCTATACTGTGTTTTATGCTGGAATCAATTGTTTCTGACTATTATTGTAATATACATCTTGTTCAATTCTACCTTTAAAATATAAGATATTCCGATTATGGACAGTGCAAACATATTCCAAGTAGATTTATTAAAGGTAAGGCAATTACGGCCAAAAGATACTTGAAAATACATTGTTTTCATTCTTATTCTGGATAAGGGAATTTTTTGTTTTGTTTTGGATTTTAGCACTTTGGTTACTATTCTATTTGATCCCATTTTTTTTTTTTCACTGCTATATGTAGAACAGAACAGATTTACTTTCTCTGTACACAACTCAAATGCTCTTCTTTCCAGCATATCATTCTTAAAGCAAAGCTTTTGTGGCATGTTTGTAGAATGCAGTCAAGAAAATCATCCATGACATTAAGAGGTAATCATTATTGCTGGTCTTCTCTTGAGCCTCTCTAGATTAGTTCCTAATAGTGCTCTACATTGAATACTCTTTTATGACATACATTATGCTAAAATACTATACAGGGGTCCCCAAAGTGTTAATATGTTGTATATCTGTGTATCTATGTTTCGTATGTCAAATAGTACAAAATCTACTTTCTTCAGTGGAAAATAAAACAAAATGAGCAAACCCAAAACAATCCAAAACAAAACAAGCAAATCTGTTTAACATTTTAATTAGGGAGGAAGAGTCAGATTTAAGGAGAAATCTGTGTGGTATTAATTCACACAGTGTATTGACTCTACTAGTTGGGAAAATAAAAACCACATTTTCAGGAGACTAAATCAGCCAATTGAGGCAGCACCTGGAGTGAGAAAATCAGTTACATGTGTATAATTTCTATCAGGCAATAAAAAATTGAGGCACTTAATTATCTTATTTAGCTTAATTACCTTCACACCAGAATTTTTTAGAAAATAAAAACATAATTTTACTTCTTATTTCAAATAAATGGTAACATCTTTTGCCTTCTCTCACCATATCTTCTTGTGATAGTATTTCCCAACTCCCCCAGTGTCCATAGAGGTGAGGTCAGTGATGAAAAGCATGCACGGGCTGTGGAGTTATGTTGTGTGGGCATGTGTTGAAGTAGATGTTGAGTGGCACCGGTCAAGGTTCACACACTCAGAAAGCCTCAACCTTAGTTAGTGTTATCTATAAAAGAGGAAAAAGTTCATTCCTCTCATGTTTTGTTTTGTATCTCCAAGAATTAACTGGGATAATGTATGTAAAACACACTAAACTCTTGGACATAAAGCAAATGTGCAATATCTGTGGGCTATTATTATTGACACCTCTTCATAATATGATTTCATTGTTGCAAGTCTAAAAGGCTTCTTCTCCACATGTACTTATGTTACATGAACTATTTGTTGCACAAGGAAAAAAGACTAAAATTGTTAAACAGCCTCTACTAGTAGCATTTTTTTTAAAAAACATAAGGTTTCTAAATGACAGGAGAGCTTGCATTATCTGTTCCCTCTGGGCATTAGGAATTAGCTGGAATTCTTGGTAAATTTTCTTATTTGGTTTGAACTATTAATTAAAGTATTAGCTCATTTTGGAAGACAATTTCAAGCATCTGGGATGGTCAAATTAGGAAAACCTTTTTTTTTTCCTAGTTGCTGCCTTTTTTCTTAATTGTGGTGTTTATTTTGCATCTAGAGAGATATTGCTAGGGGGAAGTTCTAAATCCTTCTTCTGCCAATAATTAGATGATTGTAAACAAGATAATTAGTATTTGCTGTCTTTTCTACAGCATTGGAAGCAAAATGAATGTGAAAAATAGAAAGATGTTTCTACTTTTGTGTCCTTCACATCATGTTGCATTTGTGAGAAACTGGAACAACTAATAGTGAATTCAAAAACCAATGCCAAAGAAAACATAATTAAATGGTTTGATACAAAATTTAAGTCAAGGTCTCTGGATAATTTAAATTTGAACCCATTGCTTGATAAAGATATTAATTCTATTCTTATCCTCTAAACCTAACCAACATCTACTTGGCCAGCTCCCCTCCTCTATTATTATGTTTAATTAACCAGAAAAATCATAAAAGTATTCTTTTGATTTTCTTTCAAATAACATAATAACAAGCAATGTGCGCCCTCTGCAAAAAGACCTATGGGAGTGAGCAGGCCTACTGTGACAAAAAAGATATTTTGCAGTCTATTTTGTTACACGACAAATATATTTCCAACAATTGATTTACTCTACTGTTTCTATTTATAAACACAGCATAACAAATAGTTGCATTTTTTGTCCATATCCTTGTATCTGAAAATTTAATTAGTATTTTCATTTTATTTATTCTGCTCCCTTCATTCACTTGTATAAAAATATATGTATTGAACATTTACTATGTGGCAGAAATAGGTACTGGGGGCTCAAAAATGCAAAGGAAGAAGTTCCCATTCTACAGGTGACTGCTGTCTAGACTAGGAGTCAGATGTTGATTGATTAAATGTTCTACAGGAATACCAGGATAGAGAGAAAGAGAAGCCACAATGATACTACAGAAAGAAAGCTAGACATCTTCATTCAGGTGAGAGAAAGAGTGGAAGAAGAGAAAATTAATCCAGGTAAAACAATTTCAACACGATGATTTCAAACTATGTATGCTATAGAGGAAGTATTAATAGCTGGGTAAAATGCTGATTGTAAGCTAGATTGCTAGGGAATTATAATAGGGAATTATTTACCAAAACAAAAATTTTGAGTTGCAGTTCTAATTTCCTATCATTAATAGCAGGATTAATTTTATTTGAACATGTATTTAATTAATGGCCATTAGACATAAGGCACTGGGCCAAGCATTAGGAATATGTGGGAGATAGGATAGATATGGCTCCAGCCTCTGTGAAGCCTATATTATTATTTATAAAAAATTTTTAAGTTATAATAGCTGCTCTTTATTGAGTAACTACTATGCTGCTGTTGATAGTATCATTAATTATAACAAGTTAGAGGCTTGTGATGTTTAATATTAGGTGTCAACTTGATCGGATGGAAGGATGCCTAGATGGCTGGTAAAGTATTGTTTCTGGGTGTTTCTGTGAGGGTGTTGCCAGAGGAGATTGACATTTGAATCAGTGGACTGGGAGATGAAAACCCACCCTCAGTGTGGGTGGGCACCATCCAACTGGCTGCCAGCGCAGCTAGAATAAAGCAGGCAGAAGAAGGTGGCATACCCTTGCTCACTGAGTCTTCTGGTTTCCTTCTTTTTCCCCGGTGCTGGATGCTTCCTTCTGCTCCTCCTGCCCTTTGACATCAGATTCAAGGTTCTTTGGCCTCTGGACTTGGGACTTGCACCAGTGGCTTGC
The DNA here is from genome assembly GCF_028878055.3 of Symphalangus syndactylus. NCBI lineage: Eukaryota > Metazoa > Chordata > Mammalia > Primates > Hylobatidae > Symphalangus > Symphalangus syndactylus. The sequence goes on along the minus strand of NC_072447.2, from coordinate 40,575,106 downwards.
CAGGGGCTCTTGGGCCTTTGACCACAGACTGAAGGCTGCACTGTCAGCTTCCCTGGTTTTGAGGCTTTCAGTCTTAGACTGAGCCACTACTGGCTTCTCTCTTCCCTAGCTTACAGACAGCCTGTCGTGGGACTTTGCCTTGTAATTATGTGAGCCAATTTTCCCTAATAAACTCTCTTTCATGTACACATATATCCTATTAATTCTGTCCCTCTACAGAAACTTGACTAATAAATGAGATTTGGGTGGGGACCATAAGATCCAAACCATATCAAAGCCTAAAGAAGGAAGGTAAATGTAAGAATAAAGCATATACTTGGGATTGTTTTGGGGATTCATTTTCTGAGGATCCTCCTGTCCCTAGTTTTATTGCATTTGCGGGGAAACTGCAGGACAGAGAAGGTCAATGCTGTCCCTAAGGCCACGCTGCTAAGGGTAAGTGACTCCAAATGCCCTGCTATTTCCATTACACTATATTATCTTCAGCAGTTTTCAAATAAATCTTAGTATTTATACATTAGGATTTTGAAGCATTCATCAGTTTAAGGTTATAATAGATTTTAAAGCTGAAGGGAACTTTAACAAGCATCTGATCTCTCATTTTCTTCTCATATCTGAGGTCCAATGATGTTAATGAATTGCTCTAGGGTTGCGCAATGGAGTACTTTGGCTCTCCAGTAAGAAACCTTTCTTGCGCACCTTACAATTCATACAAATCCAGTTATTTCAGCCCCAAGATATAAGGATACACTAGTAAGCAAAGCAGACATATACTTTGTCATCATGAAGCTTAGAGTCTAGTTGGAGAGACAAGATCATTCTTGAGGTAAAAAACAATGTTATGTTTTTCTATGAAACCTACTACCTGACATATTACATTCTAATTAGAGAGAGTAAGACAACCTTGAAGATGTTGTCATGAATATTGCCCTCTGAAGCCTACTAATTGCCAGTGACCCTGAGTAACATCTTTTTCTAATGAGGTCACCTATGTGTTATCTTTCCATAGAATCCATGTGAAATGACACATTGTTTGTTCCAGTCCTATCTCTTCTTCCAACTGCCAACTATGCCCCCTCCCAGTTTTATATTCAAAGGCTATAAAAAAAGTACTCAGTTTTAGTTGCTTTTATGGTATTAAAGTGTTACTTGAGAAACTATATCTCTCTACATAAGCAATAGAAAACATGCATTGATTTTCAATTGTTCTCAATATAATGCATGTAACATTGTCCAAGCACAGACTTTGGATTTGGATTGGTATAAAACTTAAGCCTTTTCAGTATTACTATATTTTTACTAAAGATGAATAAAAGCTTGTGAAATAATTTAAGTATTAAACTCAAGAAAAATAATGTTTTCAATTTAAATTACTTAAACATTTGTCAGAAGATGAGTATTAGGCAGAGGAAAAAAGACAGAGCTAATTGGTGTTTTGCTGTCTTATTTGTCTTACTCTCTCTGATTAGAGTGTAATATGTCAGGTAGTAGGTTTCATAGAAAAACATAACATTGTTTTACCCTAAGAATGATCTTGTCTCTCCAACTAGACTTTAAGCTTCATGATGACAAATTATATGTCTGCTTTGCTTACTAGTGTATTTTTATATCTAGGGGCTTAAATAACTGTCTATAAGTATTCTTGAAGAAGTAATTTTAGGCCTGTAGAGGACTAGAGAACCAACGTATTTCACGTATTTTCTCCATTCATTGCTACACCCAAGAGTCTAAGAGGCTCAGGATCAGAAAGATTACCACTGACAAGCTGAAAAGCTCAGTGGCCTATGGATAACACATGTTGAGAGTTAGAATTTGCTGTAGAAGTGTGACATGCTGAGAAATTATTGGAAATATACAGTTAAGAATTTCCATCTCAAGGCACCAAGCGTTATACAAGTTGAGTATCCCTTATACTAGATGTTTGGGACCAGAAGAGTTCTGGATTTCATATTATTCTTTGGATTTTAAAATATTTGCATATACATAATGAGATGTCTTGGGGATGGGATGCAAGCCTGAATATGAAATTTATTCATGTTTCATATACACCTTACAGTCTGCAGGTAATTTTAGACAATATTTTCAATAATATTTGTGCATGAAACAACGTGTGTGTATATTGAAGAAACAGAAAGCAAAAGTGTCACTATCTCAGCCACCCATGTGGACAATCTGTGATTGTTTGGCATCACCATCATTTCTGACTCTGAATTTAATGCTACTGATAAGCAATTATTTTCTTACACTTAATTACAAATAAGTATGTAACAGTAAAAAATGTGAAATGCCATTAATACAATGAAAAAATTATATGTTTAAGGTAACTAAGCAGCACAGTAGCATCATCAGAATACCTGCATCAGCTGTTAGACAAAAGCAACAACAAACAATGGCATGCATGCCTTCAGTAACCACCTAAAATGCTGTGTTTTGAGTAAAAGGATATTATACAATGTATTCTTTTTAGGTGAGAAGAAATATTCGAAGCAGTTCAGGGACCAGGAAGTGGGTCCTCTAGGGGCATTCTGCTGAACAGTTTTTTAAAGATGTTTCCTCCAAGATTATCTGCCTCATTTACAATGGTTTTTATCTTAGAAGTCTCTTTGATTTTATAAACTAACCACGCCTTATTCTGTTACGAATGCATGATACTCTACTTTAGTCCTTCAATAAGCCTATTACACATTTTCACCATGTTTACAGGCAATTTTCTGCAGTATTAACAATGTCATCTTTATCATTACTATTATCATGATCATTTTATTTAGAATCATTTTGGCTTCTTCACCATCAGTCAATGAATGAACAACTGGAGCCTCATTATCAATGTTAAATACTTCTTCAATGTCTAATCTAATTCTTTCAGTTTACTGAAAGACTCTGAAGTTATAGTTTTTGCATATGTAAGGAGATCAGACATCATTTTTTTCTCACTTGACACATGAAATCCTTCAAAGTCACCACCTTGTTCATTATTAACATTGAACATAATCCCAGGCCAGAGGTTGTGCCAGGCATGCACAACTGTGTCTTCAGTCATGGTCTTCTAAGCAATGGCAACAAAATACATGGCATTCTTCATGCTAAACTCCTTTTGAAAACCTTCCACACCCATGCCTCTGTTCACTACTGGTAGAATGCTGTTCTGCAAAGTATTTTTATATTTACTCTTCATTGATCTAAGGATTCCCTGTTTACATGGCTGAATTAATGAAATCACATTTGTGGGAAACTGCATGACATAAACATTATTTTTGATGAGAATTTCAGCTGGAGGATGAGCATAAGAGTTGTGAAATAATAACAAATTTTTGTGGTTATTATCCAGTTCATCCTTCTTGCAGTGAGCATGAGCCACTGGTACAAAATGTTTGTGAAACCAATCAGAAAAGATGTTCCTGGTGACCCATGCCCTTTTATTAACATAATAATACACTGGTAAACAAAATTCATTCCTTGAAAACATCAAGGATGCAAGAGTTTGCCTATCACAGCAAGTTTGCACTTACGTGTGTCTGCTGTATCAGCACGTCCCAGCACAGTTTAGTTCATCCTTGGCACCCTTGATTTCTGTAGGTGCTGGCTTATCAGCTGTAGCCAGTGTCTTTCTGGGACAATAACACCAAAATAGTCATGTTTCATCAACATTATAGACTTGCTTTGATGTCAGATTTTCATCAGCAATTACCTTGGCAAACTCGTCAATGAATTTCTCCACTGCTTCATGATCAGCAAATGCCTTATACACACAAATCTTTAAAAATGTTATGCCATGTCTTTTAAATTTCTACCACCAGCCTGTTGGATATTCACAGTTCCCTTCCATTTTAAGTTCCTTGTGATAGATCTTTGCTTGTTTCAAGATCAGCATACCATTAAATGGCATGTGTTCACTTCAACACTGATGGATCCATTCTTTCAATACACAATCAAGATCTTCATTTTTAGCTTTATGCAGTGTTTTTCTATATTTCATTACCCTCTATCTGTCACTATCAGAACAGAACTTCCGTAGTTTATCTTTCGATTTCTTTGGGTCACATATGGTGACCATTTCATCACAATACTCTTCTATAAGACATTTTACACCTACACTGCTGTCCAGATTCTTCAATAGCTTGACTCTCTATGACATAAATAAACATACATGCTTCTTATTTTACTTATTACTATTACTCAAAGGGTTATCTGCAGGCCTCTTCACACTTTTAGCAATATCTTTACACCAGTACAACAATATATCCACAGAAAACAGAGAATATACCAGAAAACACAGTGAATAATGCATGTAGGTCTTGGGTCTGTGTGCAGCATCATGGGGAACCTGCTATTGGCACAACTACCTACACATTTGCCATTTTATTGCCCTTCATAGTCGTACTTGAGTCAGGGAATCTCAGTGTTCATGGAAAAGTTATATCGCAGCAGGGCCTAGGAGGCATTATTTCCCCTTGAGGGCACTGAGTAAACTGTGTGTTATGTTGTGTCTGAGGTTTGACTGAGACCTGTCACATGAGGTCAGGTGTGGCATTCTCCACTTACAGCGTCAAGTTGGTGCTCAAAAAGTTTTGGATTTTGGAGCATTGTGGATTTTTAATTTTCAAATAAGGGATGCTCAACCTCTATAGACACTTCAATGTAAATAATTAATGTCAAGATAGCAAAGGGGTTGCTGTTGATGGATAGCTATGCCATGAAAATAACAAGGAAGATGCAAAAGTTTTAAACTTGCTGCAGCAAAACTAAACAGACTGAAAAGTCTCTAAATTTGTGTGACAATTCAAATTAGATGTGATCTTTTCTTCTTGCTTAACAAGATTGTGTTGAGAGGCAGGTTTTCTGCTGCCTGGACAGTGTATAAGTGACCAAGTAGCTGAATGAGATAAGATAGTTAACATTTCCAATTTGCATATTATTTGTGTTCCTTTATGTTCTATGGGTTTGTTCCTTTTTAGATGGAAAGAGAATCATCATTGTTTTAGATATTGGGAGAGTTCCAAATTTAATTAGTTTATGTATTTTCTGTTAGTATGGAAAAAACATACACTTAACTATCAAATTTGATACTGCCACACATATATCCCTCACTTATAAACAAGAAAGGATGCTTATATTATTTATAATATTAATATAAACATATGGATTACTTTTTCCAAATGTTGTGTTATTTCCATGATGTTATCAGCATAGCTCTTTAAAAATGTTAAGTTGATACAGGTTTAGGTTGCTTTGTTTACAACGTTCTCAAAGTCTTTCTCTGATGACCTTTACAATGTATGAATTAGTTATATTTGTACTGTTTTTCCTCTGTAAAGGATGTCCCCAGAAACTAGAAAACAAAGTTATTCCTTTTCAGAATTTGAAATCTGGTCATAAATATTGTTGTACGTACAAGTACCAGCATACTTCTGAAATATCAGGATTATGAGGAGACTTTGCTGTCGCATTAATATATATTACACTTTGCTGTGGTCAACTTACCACAATGTTAAATCTATAGCTCTGAGCACAGTAAATGTAAGCCATAGTCACTTAATAAGTATTTCTTAGATGAATGAATGCATTGGCAATTTATTTAATCAATTCAATATAATTTTATCAATACAGAGTGAAACTATAATACTGGAAAAAATATGTGAAACAACTGTTTTGAGACATTGGCAACAAAAAATATAGATTCAATAAATATTTTTATTAATAGAACAATATAGTTTTTACAAATCTACACATTTATTTGTAAGGCCTATCTGATAAAATTTACCATAGATAAACATCCTCACCTTTGGCTTCAAAGTAAATATTAATAGGAGATTTAAAAAATTCCAAAGCCCAGGCCACACCCCAGATCAACTAAATCAGGAAATTTGAGATAGGGCCTAGGCATCAGTACCTTTTAGAGCTCCCCAGGGGTTTCCAATGTTGCAGCCATAGTTGAGATTCATGATCTTAGAGAGTACCACAAAACTTCACTTTGGCCTGGTAAAAATTTCTAATAAAAATTTTCCTTTTGGTTCTATCCTATAGCACTTTTAAGTCTTCCTTTTCTATAAATGTCACATTGCATTGATATTACTTTTATTTAGTCCATCTCTACTCCAGTAGATTGAAAGTTCCTTAAAGGCAGGGAAAGTTTCTCATTTATCTGTGTGTCTCCAATGCTTACCATTATAAATATCTGTCCAGGGAGATAATAAACTGATTTTAAAATGGAATGAAAGATAACCAAGTTTCTGCATCCAGCCATGGTGAAGTGACTGGTAATGGAATAGCCCTCTTAACATAAAAAAAAACTATAAGATTTAACAAAATATATAAAACTTCTTTTTACAGACATGGGATAATAGGCAAGGCAGGACTGATATAACTGAGAAAAAGCAAACCAACAAAGTGATGGGATTTTTCCAGATTGTAACATAGGGCTGGAGCCCAAACAGAGCATAAAGATCCTTTGCTGAGCTGGGGAGACAGAGATTGTTGTTAAGGGCTACTGAAGTAACTGGAATATGTGGAGCAAGGTATCAGGTAATAAGACTTTGCAAAGAGAATGAACTCCAAAAATCTCCTTAGGGGTCTGCTTAAATCTTTGACTGAATAAAAAGATCTACATGTGCAAGGACAGAATTTTCTACATTATGAAAAGAAGAAAATTGTGACATACAACTAGACAAAATTAATCAATACAAAAAGATGCAGAAATAGTATTAACAGAAAGAGGCATTTAAAAAGCTAATATATTTACTTTTAATAATTTAAAGAAAAATAGTGAACATAAGAATCTCATGGAGAAATGGAAATTATGAAAAAAAATAATTTCTATAAATTTTCCTTACAGTATCTAAAATGAAAAATCAATAGTATGGACTCAACAGCAGATTAGAAAGATCAATGTGGAAAAATATATCAATGAGCCAAAGAGAGGGCAGTAGAAACTATACAAATTAAAGCACAGTGACAAAAAAGATGTTAGAAGATAGATAGATATGTTTGGGTGTATATGCACACAAACGTGTATATATGTATAACAACAATAGCACAAAAGACATGAAGGAGATAAGTAGAAGTCAACTGGTATAATGTTTTTACATTATATATGAAGTTTTATGATATTTATTTGTTGGATATGATAAGTTAAGGATGCATTATAAAACATAGAGCAATAACTGAAAAAGAGAAACAGTTACTTAAATAATGAATAATATAGAAAATAAAATACCCCCAAAATTCAATACAAAGTGGAAAAGAAACAAACAGGGAATGCATGGGTCAAATAGAGAATAAATAGTAAAATGGTACAGTGAATTCCAAGCTTTATCAATTATTAAGATAAATGTAGATTGACTAAAAATTTCATTAAATACACAAATTTTGAAAGGAAACAAAAATATTAACAAGACTCAACTATATGCTGTTTACAAAATATGACCATGATCCTTGAGTATAAAGATACAGATGGGTTAAAAATAAAATGGTAGACAAAGATAAAGCATCCAAATTATAATGGGAATGCTGGAAAATCTATATTAATGTCAGACAAGGTAGACTTCAGGAAAAGGAATGTTATCAGAGTTAAATAAGGTTATTTCATAATGATAAAAGGGTAAATTAGTAAAAAATACATAACAATCCTAAAACTAAATGGCCCAATAATAGAACTAAACAATACATGATGTAAACACTAACAGAACTAAAGAAATAAATAGACAAATCCACAATTACAGTTGTAGTTTTTAACACTTCTTTTTCAGTAATTTATAGAACAATTTGAGATAAAAGCAGTAAGGGTATATAGTATTTGAGTATACTAACATTAAACTTTATCAAATTAACATTTTTTACAACGATACACCAAACATCTACAGAATACTTTTTTTTAAGTATACATTGCATGTTCTTCAAGATCAACTATATCCTAGGCCATAAAATAAACCTCAAAGGATTGAAAAAATACAAGGTATGTTCTCTGACCAAACAGATGTAAACTGGAAATCAACAGCAAAAGATATCAGGAAAAAAAAAAAGAAATTAAGCAATATACTTCTACATAACCCACAGGTATAAGAGGAAATCATGAGTGAAATTAGAACATATTTTGAACTAAAGTAAACTGAGCATATCAAAATTTATGGAATTCAATAAAGCAGTTTCTTAAATGAAATTTATAACTTGCTGTGGTTTGCATGTCCCCACCAAAACTCATGTTGAAATTTAATTGCCAGTGTAACAGTATTGTGAGTATATTAGTCTGTTTTCACACTGCTATAACGAACTTCCCTGAGACTGGGTAATCTATAAAGGAAAGAGGTTTAATTGATCACAGTTCAGCAAGGCTGGGGAGGCCTCAGGAAACTTACAATCATGGAGGAAGGGGAAGCAGGCTCCTTCTTCACAAGGTGGAAAGAGAGAGAAGAGCAGGGGGAAATGCCACTTACGAAAACATTAGATCTCGTGATAACTTACCCAATATCATGAGAACAGTATGGGGGAAACCACTCCCATGATCCAGTCACCTCCCACCAGGTCCCTCCCTTGACATGTGGAGATGACAATTTGAGATGAGATTTGGGTGGGGACACAGAGCCAAACCATATAATTTCACCCCTGGTCCCTCCCAGATCTCATCCTTTTTACATTTCAAAACAATCATGGCTTCCAAACACTCCCCCAAACTCTTAACTCATTTCAGCATCAACTCAAAAGTCCACAGTCCAAAGTCTCATCTGAAACAAGGCAAGTCCCTTCTGCCTATGAGCCAGTAAAATGAAAAAGTTCTGTTTTTCCAAGATACAATGGGGGTACAGGCATTGGGTAAAATACGCCTTTTCCAAATGGGAGAAATTGGCCAAAATGAAGGGGCTACCAGCCTCATGCAAGTCCAAAATCCAGCAGGGCAGTCATTAATTCTTAAAGCTCCAAAATGATTTCTTTTGACCCCATGTCTCACATCTGCAGCACAGTGATGCAAAATGTGGGTTCCCAAGACCTTGAGCAGCTCTGCCACTGTGGCTTTCCAGGGTTCAGCCCCACTCCTGGCTGCTTTCACAGGCTGCTGTTGAGTGTCTGCAGCTTTTCAAGGCACACGGTGCAAGCTGTCAGAGGATCTACCATTCTGTGGTCTGGAGGATGGTAGCCCTCTTCTCACAGATTCACTAGGCAGTGCCCCAGTGGGGACTATGTGCGGGGGCTCCAACCCCACATTTCCCTTCCACATTGACCTAGCAGAGGTTCTCCATGAGGGCCCTGCCCCTGCAGCAGACTTCTTCCTGGATATCCAGGCATTTCCATACATTCTCTGAAATCTAAGTGGAGATTCCCAACCTTAATTCTTGACTTCTGTGCACCCACAGGCCCAACACCACATGGAAGCCACCAAGGCTTGAACTCTGTAAACACTATCTCACCTCAGGACCTTTGCATCTGTTGTTGCCACTTCCTGTATTGATTTTCTTCAGATACACACATGCCTCATTGCCTCAGCTACTTTTCATTTTATTTAAATGTCACTCTCTAAATAAGGCCTTTCTTCCCCAGCCTTTTTAAAATCATCAAAGCTTTCTTGATACTCATTCCTCTTTCTTGGTTTATGTTTCTTTGAAAAACTTACCATTTAACAACAGATGATGTTTTACTTATTTATTTTCTATATTGTCTCTTTTCTCTCAATAAATTGAAGTTCCATGAGAATAGGAAATTGATAGGTACTAAAGACTTTATGTTTCTTTTCATTATTGCTATTAGCATATCTATCATATTGTGTCACAAAGTATGTCCTAAATAAATATTATTTAAATGAATGTCGTTCAATCCCTGAATCTGAAGCAGTAATTTACTTAGGCTCTTTCTTTTGTAATAGTGTGTTTAAATTGATTTACTTTTCATTGAATCTTGATATGAAAACACAGTGGAGTCAATTTAATTTATTATGTTATTTTTATACATTAATATAATAATTTATGTAGTACGCTTCAGATGAAGTAAAAATAAGGGTCATTGGTTTACAGGAGAAAGCAATAACTTCTTCAATACTACAACAGGTGTATCAATTTTACATTTTTAATTTAACCAAATTAATTTTAAAATATGATTGTAAACTGACATTGTGAGTCTGTGAAATCACTGTATCCAATTTTGTAAACTTCAAGCAATCCAAATTTAAACTGTAAATATCTTAAGTAGCACAGATTGAACTGCTGTGATAATCACATTCATACTTAGCTCAGCAAATAGATGAAGCAAAAATAAGAATAGTGCAATTATTCATGATCTCTCAACAAGGAAAATTAAACCATGCTTTAAACTGCAAATAAACATGTAAGATATTACATTTGTTTGCTTTTTCAACCATTAACATTCAGGTCTTAATTCACACAAACTTAAAACTGAATAATATTTTTGGTATTCATTTAATAGAACAATAATAAAAGGGGGGTCATATATGTGCACATGTATATTCATAAATAAATGTAAAAACTATACATTTTTAAATGTTTAGAGTTGTCCAACTAATTTAAGACTATTCTAAGGAGAGGAATCAATATTGAGTTAGTAATCAGAATGCCTACATTGTATTTTTTAACTCTGGCACTATTTGAACTTAACCTATTACAACTAGAGCACATCGTAAAGTATCTTAGGTCTCCAGTCTTTTTATCTGTAAATATTAAACCAGCTGGTATCTTAAATCTCATCTAACTGCTATATAAGTGTTATTTTTACCACGTTCACAAACTTTTCATCTCTGAAATAAAATTGCACATTTCCCAAGTAATCATTTATTTTTTGTTATCTCAATGACATATCTAATAAACTAGAAGTTCGTAATGTTTCATGAGAAAAAAAGTACTTATTTTTCCCAGAATTTATCTTCACCTAGTTAATTCTTGCTCATCTTTTGGTTCTTAATTGCCACTTCCTAGTGGAAGCTTTCTCTGATTTCATTTTATATTATTATTCTATACCAGTGCTATCCAAGATAACTTTCTTCAATGATACAAATGTTCCATATTTTGCAATCCAATATGGTAGCCAGTAGTCACATGTAGAAAGCAATAACTTCTTCAATATTACAACATATGTGAGTATCAATTTTACACCGTAGCTATTGAGGATTTGAAATGTGGCTAGTGTGACTGAAGAATTAAATTTTTAACTTTATTCAATTTTATTAAATTCAAGTTTAACCATTCTTATATCATTTACTTATATAATATAAATTTAATAAATCACATTTTTACATATTATAAAAATTTAATCTTATATAGCTAATGGCTGCCATATTGGATAGCACACTTCTGAACCGTGGACATCTCCTTCATTGCATTTGTCATCTATTTCTTTGTGTAATTACTTGACTAGTATCACACTCCACAATTAGATTTTAATCTTCACAATTAATTGGGGCTATGTATGAATATTTTTGATCATCTTTGAATCTTCAGGACCTAGTCAAATGTGTGGGCAAAAGTAAGTGCTTAATAAACAAAAGATCATGGTGGGGTTGCTGCATTGTGCAAGTTAAAGGGTGACATCAATATTTTAATCTATATGAATGACACTTTAGTGGAATTGTTCGATGCCTTGTGACCTGTGTAGTGACACAATGAAGTGGCTTTGCACCAGGGTAGAGAAGAGGGGAGCTTACCTACAATAGAACTTACAACAGAAAACAGTCATTGTGCATCCTCAGCTTTGTCAGGGAGTCAGTGACTAACAATGATGCATTAATTTAAATTTTGTATTTTATGGCTACTTTTAATTACCATAATGCTGAAATATTGCCTATTTTTACTCTCAGAAACACACTTTATTCTCTTTCCAGTTTTAAAAACTACTAAATATCATTTTATCTACAGTTTGATTTACTAATTAAGAATCTAAGATTATTTAGAGTTTGGTTGTGAATTACCCATTCATTGACTTATATAGATAAATTCTTTCGTGTACTGACAGTCAACAATTCTAGGACATGTTTTGATTTAGGAATTTTCATTAGACATCGACTGAAAAACTCAGGAGATGAGTTAGGGCTTTCATTAGCATGTTGTGTGTAGCTAATTAGCCAATTATAAACTGTATTTGGCTTGTCTCCTTTGTGTTTGTACAGTTTCCGTTAGATAAAACTAAATTATTGAAATAGAAAATCCAAAGGAATTTCCATATAGGTAAACAAATGTTATTAAAAGATGAGAAGCTGTATTACTTAAATCTTAAGTATACATATGTCCACATATAAAATGCAGCATTAGATTTTTTTTGCTGTTCTTAATAAAATCTCTTTAATTCAATAAACACGTTTTTCATTTAGAATAAAAATTAAGTTACTGAATAGATGCCCTTTTCAGTGACTGTTAATTTTCCAAGAGGTAAGAAGTAAGCATCTTTTTTTCCTCTTTAGGCTACTAGTAGCAAATCAATTGGTTCCAACTTTCTCCTTTTTGACCCTTCTCTCTGACTCATTCTACCATCACCCACCAGATCTGTCAAGAAGGGAAAGTTAATAACAAGGTTCCAAGAATGAGATTAGATTCACACTCAAGCAACGGAAGGTGAGTTTTGAATTTTGAAAAGAAGACCTTCAAGGGTCATATAATTACTAGGGTGTTATCAAAAAATTATTACTGCTGTATATTCCTCATTTGGGAGGCAGTTGCCACAATGCCACAGGGCAGTCGAAAGTTATAAATGGTGACATGCAAATGAGTCAGGAAAGCACATACATTGGTGTTCTGCTGCCCCACTTACTAATGGAAAATGCAACATCAGAAAGCATGCTTTTCATGGAGAATGACATATCTAGGACATTGGCTGGGATTGATAGTCAACCATCTTTCTGCTGCTTCATCGGCTTTTACAATTCATTTCAATTTCCACTTATATAAAAAAATCGTGGTGCATAGATTAGCATATATCCCTGTCATGCTTCTTTTGGCTGCTTCTTTTACTTGTGATTAATTTTTAAAATTCAGCTAATTTATTTATGTGATAGTTCATGGGAATCATGACTTGGAAAATAATTTTGCATTCATCAACACTTGTCTCCATAACAATACTCTTATGTGCTTGTGCTAAGCAATTGCTCTGTTGTTTAAATTCTATCTTGACTTAAACACCTACTCTCTTTATTTTTTAACTAAAGAGTCTAATTTCAATTTTTTTATTGCCTAGAGAAAGGGAAAAATAATAAATTAAAAAATGACATGCTTCAGGGCTAATATATAAAAGGCTGAAAATTACAAATCATTTAGTGCTTTCTATATTAGAGCATTAATTCTTAGGAAAAAGTTGTATTCAGTTTTAATCAGCACCTTAGAGATGTCATCTAAATCTTTTGAGATTTTTGAACCCTTATTGTGACCCAGTTTTTACATTCTTCAGGTGTTAATGAACTACTACTTTCTGCCTGTAAATAGAAAACCAAAACCACTTGGGTCAGGTTATCTCTTGTTATCGATTTGACCGGTAGATTTAAACATTTTATTTTACTTTTACCTGAAGTAATGACAGTGTCACAAATTATATGTCCTGAGACCAAAAGATGAAAATGTGAAGAGACTAATTTCACTTACAGGGGCTTTTTACAAAGCTCTATGAATATATAAATATAAAATTATTTAAAATATAATTTAATGCAAATACGATGCCAAATTTCATTAATAGCTATACAGTGCAAGCCACTGACAATGTAAATATTGTATTTTGATAGCTACTTTTAATAAATGTAATGCTGAAATATTGCCTATTTTCACTCTAAAAAACACACTGTTCTCTTTCCAGTTTTAAAACCTACTAAACATCATTTGTCTATAGTTTATAAAGCTTACAAAATCTTTCATTACAGTCATCAAACATTTCTTCTAGGACCAAACATAAAACCAGAGAGCATTTTCCTATGCCACAGATCAGGTAGGGAGTCTGCGAGTGTGTGTATATTATCACTCAATACAAGGACCCATTTGTTTTGTTGTTGTTGTTGTTGTTGTTGTTGTTGTTGTTGTTTTGAGACAAGGTCTCACTCTGTCGCCCAGGCTGGAGTGCAGTGGTGCAATCTTGGCTCACTGCAGCTTCTGCCTCCTGGAAGAACCCATTTGTATTTGTCTCTATATAGTGTTAGGCTTTTACACCGAAACAGCAGTGTTCCTTTAATGCGGTGATTATCAAACTTTAAAATGGAGAGTTTGTTCAGATTGCTGCCCTCCCTCTTTAGAGTTTCTGAGTCTGTGGATTTGAGTGGATGTCTTACAGGAAAGGGGTCCCAATACAGACCCCAAGAGATGGTTCTTGGACCTTGCACAAGAAAGAATTTGAGGCAAATCCATGAAGTGAACACAAGTCTGTAAGGACCCATGCATGCATATGTTTATTGAGGCACTATTCACAATAGCAAAGACTTGGAACCAACCCAAATGTCCATCAGTGATAGACTGGGTTAAGAAAATGTGGCACATATACACCACGGAATACTATGCAGCCATAAAAAAGGATGAGTTCATGTCCTTTGTAGGGACATGGATGAAGCTGGAAACCATCATTCTGAGCAAACTATTGCAAGGACAGAAAACCAAACACTGCATGCTCTCATTCATAGGTGGGAATTGAACAATGAGAACACCTGGACATAGGGTGGGGAACATCACATACTGGGCCCTGTCATGTGGAGTGGGGAGGTGGGAGGGATAGCATTAGGAGATATACCTAATGTAAATGACAAGTTAATAGGTGCAGCACACCAACATGGCACATGTATACATATGTAACAAACCTGCACGTTGTGCACATGTACCCTAGAACTTAAAGTATAGTAAAGAAAAAAGAAAAGAAAGAATGGTTATTCCACAGGCAGAGCAGCCCTGAGGGCTGCTGGTTGGCTATTTTTATGGTTACTTCTTGATTATATGCTAAACAAGGGGTGGATTATTCATGAGTTTTCCAAAAAAGGAGTGGGCAATTCCCAGATCTGAGGTATTCTCCCCCTTTTAGACCATTTGAGTTAACTTCCTGACATTGCGATGGCATTTGTATACTGTCATGGGACTGGTAGGAGTGTGTTTTAGCATGCTAATGCATTATAATTAGCATATAATGAGCAATGACGACAACCAGAGGTCACTTTCATCGCCATCTTGGTTTTGGTGGGTTTTGGCCATCTTCTTTACCACCACCTGTTTTATCAGCAAGGTGTTTGTGACCTGTATCTTGCGCTGACCTCTTATTTCATCCTGTGACTAAGAATGCCTGATCTCCAGGGAAGGTAGCCCAATAGGTCTCAGCCTCATTTTACTCAGTCCCTATTCAAGATGGAGTCATTCTGGTCCAAATGCCTCTGACAGATGGGCCGTGGGAATCTGCATTTCTAAGTTTACAGGTGATTCTGATGCTGCTGAACCACACATTGAGATAAATTGATGAAAGTAAAATGGTAAGAGATGTTGGTAACTACATCTTTAATCAATAGTGCACATGGAACAAAGAGGTTTTAGAGACCTTTCGTCTTTCTGAGATTTCCACCTGAAAGCATCAAGAAATATTTATATTAGACAGCATGTATATTTTATTTATAATATAGTAAATAGCTAGAAATAGTGAAAAGGACAATTCGAAGTACAACCTGGGTAAAAAGAGTTCCAGTGGGGAGAAGAGAAATAACTGGGCAACACAGCTAGGTTTTCTCTCTTACTTGCTCTGATGTTACTGACTGGCCGTGTGTGTGTGTGTGTGTGTGTGTGTGTGTGTGTATTTTGTCTTTGTGATTTTTCTCTTTGTGATTTTCTGCTTTGGTTTGTCTATGTGTGAGCTCAAATTTCTTTTAATTGTTTTTCTTAAGACTGTTTTGCCTTTTTGCCTTTCCACATTTCTTTTCAAACAGAAGTACTCATTAAAGGGAACTAGGCTATTTAGCAATATTATTTCAATGGAAAACCATTAAGTAAACATTCTGGTTCCAGTATTATGTAAATACAAGCAGCTAGAGATTGTTTTCCCAGCCCTGGAGAAAAATGGTTGGAGTAGATTGCTTACTCTCTACTCGTTCCCCTTGAAATGTGAATTTGTAACTCCTCCTATTTCTACTCCATGAATGTGGAATGACCTTTTGAATTGCTTTGACCAACAGAACACTGCAAAAAAGGTATTGTACCAGTTCCGAGCGTAGGCATCAAGAGATCTTGTACTCTTTTGCTGGTTTTCTTGGACTTTGCTTAGCAGCTGTGTGATAAAACGCAGGCTAGTCTCCTAGGTGAGGCAATTCAGTCACTCCCTTCACTGAAGTAGACAGCCAGCCAGTCCCACAGTAGCAAAGCTTAGATGTGACTGGCAGCTGATTTCAGACTTCTAAATAAGCTCAGATAAAGCCAGAGGAATTGCCCAGCTGAGCAAATAAAGGGTTGCTGTTTTAAATATATAAGTTTTGGATTTAATAGGATGCAAAAGTAAACTGAAAAGTGGCCTCTAAAGAGGCAAATATAAAATGCTTAGAATCAATCCTACGTTAGATGCAGAGAGAGATGACTTAAGATTGTTTTTCAATTTAATTACTGCTAATTCCTATAGGATCTACAAACTATTTTTTTATCCCAGAAAGGTTTAAAATAACTTCATGCAAAATATACAAAGTGAACTTACTTTGTAATTAGCAACTTTTAAAATATTTTTGCTTTCATAAAAACAAAGTGAAGCACATTTAAAAAGAATGAAATCATCCTTGTGTGAACCTTTACTCTTTAATCATGTAAGTCAGCTAAGATAGAATATTACAATAATATTAGAAATTATTGGCACAATATATTGTTTCTTGGGTACCAATTTTCACGGCAATATTATACTGTTACAACAACCCTATGGGCGTCAGAGGTGTTTAAACCAGAGCAACTCCATCTTGAATAGGAGCTGGGTAAAATAAGGCTGAGACCTACTGGGCTGCCTTCCCAAGAGGTTAGGCATTCTAAGTCACAGGATGAGATAGGAGGTTGGCACAAGGTACAGTTTACAAAGACTTTGCTGATAAAATAGGTGTAGTGAAGAAACTGGCCAAAACCCACCAAAACCAAGATGGCAATGAAAGTGATCTCTGGTCGTACTCACTGCTCATTACATACTAATTATAATGCGTTAGCATGCTAAAATATACTCCTACCAGTGCCATGACAATTTACAAGTGCCATAACAATGTTAGGAAGTTACCATATGGTCTAAAAGGGGGACGAGCCGTCAGTTCTGGGAATTGCCCACCTCTTTCCTGGAAAACCCCTACCTGTTGTTTAGCATAGAATAAAGAAATAACCATAAAAATAGCCAAATGGCAGCCCTCAGAGCTGCTCTGCCTATGGAGTAGCCAGTCTTTATTCCTTTACTTTCTTAATAAACTTGCTTTCACTTTATGGATTTGCCTTTAATTATTTCTTGTGTGAGGTCCAAGAATCCTGTCTTGGGGTCGGGATCATGACTCCTTTCTGGTAACATCTTCCTGGCCAGCCATGAAGGGATGATACTGAGGAGACCCCCGAAAAAGGAAATAGACTGCAGCACTGATTTGCTGACTTTGGGTAAGTAATGGGGTACCAGGGTAAAGGATGGGATTGGGTGAGAGGCCCAATGCAGGGGAGTTAGAGTCTCCCCTAAGACAGAGTGGGTTAAAGGCCCCTCTTCATAAAAGGCAAGGAACTTGACCGAACTTGGGATTAAGGCCCAATGTAGAAAGGTCAGAGTCCCTTCTAAGATTTAGAGAGTTAGAGGCCCCTCTCAGTAAAGTCCCTCTCAGCTAAGAACGGATTTGGCATTATGGGACATTAACCGCTATTCTCTTTGGATTAATCTGTCTTAATACTCTTTGCGGATGGCTGTAGGTGACAGGATTAGGCATGTACAGGATTATGGGACATGAGAACTTCTTTCTCCCCAAAGGGGGACACTTGAGAGCTGATGGGACTGCTGGAAAAAATCCCTTTGCAACTGACAAGAGGCCGCCTGAACTTTCAATTCAGTGTGGGTGCAATGGGTGGGTCTTTCTCTGGCATCTCTGAGCTCCTCAGCTTTCCCACCCCACCACAGGCAATGCTTTTCTCCTTATCTCTTCTTTCTCTTTTCTATCTTTTCTGTTACTCAGGGTGACCATCTTGCCCACAGACAACATGTTGAATCTCCTGGTTGGAGGTTGGATTAAACATGATAGGGCCCATCTCAGGGCAAGTTTTAGCCTTACCAGTTCAATATTGGGTGTTAAGTGGAGTGGCTACTCTAGTGAATCCGGTATACTTTGTGCTATAAATTTGTCTTTCTGTATTACTCTGTCATGAAGATGAATGCCTTAGGATAGTGAGGCAGCCAAATACCTAGGCAGATAAAAAGGGGTCTCCGGAGAATCTCTGACCCACCCCACAAGTATTTACGTCAGATGCTTTTGTGTAGACGAAGAAACCTGCCCAGGGCTTGTCTGGGCATGCCCACAGCAGAATGGAGCCCGACTTGTGCACTGGGGGAAATGGGTGGAGCCATGGGGAATTTGCATCTTACGCAGGGGAGGAGCCTGCTCTCTTCAGCTCATGTGGTGACCTAGAAATCACTCAGTGAACTGAAGGGCCTGTTAGCAGTACTCCATCTCACTTTGCTGAGTTTTTTCTTTTTTTTCCTTTTCACCCAATAAATTCTGCTCCTCACTCTTCTATGTTCCTGTGAGCCTAATCTTTCTTGGCCGCGTGACAAGAACCCAGGTTTACCTGAACTAAGGAGAAAGTTCTGCAACAATAGAACATGGGCTTAGGACCCTATAAACCCACTGTTTTGCTGGCCCAGAAAACTGGTCAGTCACAAACTTTGTTGCAGGTCCCCACCCCCACAAAAAAACAACTGGAAGAAGTTTCCCTCTTCTTGTATTCTATGTCCTTGGAAGCTTGACCTTGTAACCACAAGGTCCTTTTGTCGGAACTCAGAGTTGTGAATGACCCACAGCATACTGATGCCTTCTGAGTGAGTTCCTCTCTACCACAAATATAAGAGAGCCTAATAGTTAGATAGGAATATCATCACCCCTATTCAGCCTGAAGAAGTTACAGAAGATGGACTTTTGTCCCTCTACAATCCTTAGGATTAAGGGTTCCCTTGTAAAAGGGAGGGGTAAATATGTCAGATGTGTTCAAACCAGAGCAACTCCATCCTGAATAGGGGCTGGGTAAAGTAAGGCTGAGACCTACTGAGCTACATTCCCTGGAGGTTAGGCATTCTAAGTCACAGGATGAGACGGAAGGTTGGCACAAGATACAGATCACAAAGACCTTGCTGAAAAAACAGGTTGTGGTAAAGAAGATGGCCAAAACCTACCAAAACTGAGAGGGCAATGAAAGTAAACTTTGGTCATCCTCATTGCTCATCGTATGCCAATTATAATACATTAGCATGCTGAAAGACACTCCCACCAGTGCCATAATGGTTTACAAATGCCATGGCAATGTCAAGAAGTTACCCTATATGGTCGAAAAGGGAGAGGAACCCTCAGTTCTCGGAATCCCCCACTCCTTTCATTGAAAACACATGAATAATCCATCCCTTGTTTAGCATATAATCAAGAAATAACCATAAAAATAGCCAACCAGCATCCCTCAGGGCTCTTCTGCCTGCGGAGTAGCCATTCTTTATTCCTTTACTTTCTTAATAAATTTTCTTTTACTTTATGTATTTGCCTTGAATTCTTTATTGCATGAGGTCCAAGAACCCTCTTTTGGGGTCCGGATTGGGACCTTTTCTGGTAACATTGATATAAAATCAGCTTCAAGTATATACATTATAAAACTGATGTTTACTTTAAATAATACTTTCAAGAACTACATCTGTTAAGTAGCCGAGGTAGAAGCCATACCCATGTGTATTTGACTCACTCCAGAGCTTACACTCTTAACCACTGTCTTATATCAAGGTCTCCATTTTTGCTTTGGATCAAGAACTCAGCATGATTCAATATTTTAAGAGGCTAACAGCTGTATCTTAGCAGCTCTATCATAGCATTTTTATATTGCTGAAATTAGGTTGTCACAGTAGAGCTAAAAATAGGAGGCTCATCATACGAGTTGCTAAAAGTGATTCTCTTTCATAGATGTTAGACCAGTGGTATAACTTTTATAAAGAGAAATATTTCAAAAAAAAGCAAGGAATACCCAAGACTTAAGGAATAGGACGATACTTGAGAATAGTGACAAATGCAGATATGAGATCATTCCCAGTCTTCTAAAAGGAAACTTCCATTCTTAGTGTCAGTTTGGTCCAACAAAAACCTGGCCATATTTCGTATGGCTTCGTATAAGCCTTGGTCCATCAGTAATTCTCCTTCTCCAGTGCCTTTAACTGTTCTTACAAAACAAACACTCTCCCATAACCACAATATGCTCAAATATCCCCAGGCCTAGAAATTTATTTTTGAGCCAGTGCCACCATATATTGTTTTCTATTAAATAGTAGGTTCTTAAAAACAGTTATTGATTCTTGCAATTTATTCTTCAATCTTCTGCAATTAGGGAGCAACTCCAGCACTTTATGCTGCAAAATCTATCCAGAGAAAATCTAATAACTTTCAATCTAATTTCATTCCCAACTTCTGCCCTACCATCTCATTTATCAGATATGTTCATAAGGAATTTCATATTATTGAGCATTACATTATACAACTTATTTAATGAAAGCAGAGTGCTAACAAGAGTTTTGACTCAAATGAAAATATTTTCCCTATAAAGATTTTAAATAATACATGTTTGCTTTAATTGTACGTATATAGCTATAAAATCTAAACATCATTGTATAAATCCAAAACTACTGTAATTTAGAGGTTGCTTATAAAAATTAAACAAAACAGACAGACAAACAAAAAATAAGAAAGACAAACTAATTTAGCCAATATCACTCAGTGTTAGATCCAGGATTCAAACTAATGAAATCTTAACTCTAGTTTGATTCTAGTTGTTCATTAAGATGTCATTTATTTTCATATCAACACTATGACATTAATAATTCTTTTCTGCACACTGTAATCATACTTATAATCACCCATTGTATTTATACATCTCTAGACATTGTTTTTGTTTCACTCATCTAGTTTTTTCCAAGCCATAATTTAGACACTGATGTTAATTCAGAGTCTAACACAATGGTCAACTTATTTCAAATTTTACTGTTTCATTCGTTAATTATGTTTTTGCCCAGCTCTTATTGGGACAACACCTATTGAAGAAAAGTTCTTATATGGTACCTCTGTAATATACTATTGTTTATCACATTTCTCCACTTGAATCATTTCTGTCCCTTGCTTTGCCTAACATTACTCCCTACTAATTTTCTTCATAAAGTCAAACTCCTCTTGGCCAATCTTGTTCCATGCCTTATTTTCCTAAGATAGCACTTAAACTCAAGTGATTGTCAAATTAATTTTCTTTATCCTCTTAAGCAAGCTTGCTGCAGTCAAAAGGGATGGAATGTATAGTAAAATAATTTGGATATAAAATCTATCTATGCTAATAACTAACTGAGCTTCCTTGAACTAGTCAGTTAGACCTCTCAGTATCAGTTTTTTAATCAAAAATTTGAGATACTATTAACCTATCTCATAGGATGGCTGGGAATCTCAAAAGAGATGATGCATACCAGAGTACATTGCATATAATGAAGATTTGTATGAGCGCTATTATTACTTTGAATTGGGTAACCTAGTATTTCGGCCCTTTAACTACCTGTTTGCTATCTACTTTTCACCTGAGATACCCATAAGTCATCTCCACCACAAGCACTCCAAATGAGGAAAAACAAAACAAACAAACAAACAAAAACTCCTAAAGTATGACAGGGTGAAAGGACACTGTGCAAGTGTTGGGGGCTATTGGTAGGAGGAAGAGTTGTAATTGGAGCCAACAAAATTTTTTGAACATAATTGTTATATGACTAATTTGGTTTTAAAATGATGTCTAAAAAATGCAAAGAGAAAGAGACTAGAATTTGTCTCCAGAAAAGAAATACTATGATTTAATCTGTACCCATCATTGAATATATAGGAAAGGAAGTTGAAGAGAAAAATCTTGCATTATGTTGACTTGATGTACCAAAATATAAGAAGAAACTCTAACTATAGAATGACTTTCAAGCTCCAGTACTGAGTGACAAGATGATAGTGATTCTATTAAGCTGGATTGTGTGTTGATGTTACAAGTTGAATTGTGATCTTCGAAAAGCTGTGTTTAGGTCCTAACCCTCAGTACCTGTGAATATGACCTTATTGGAAATAGGGTCTTTGCAGATGTAATCAAATTTAAATGAGTTCATTAGGCTGAACCTTAATCTACTATGACTGTTGTCCTTATAAGAAGAAAAAACAACATGTGAAGACAAAAACATATAGGCACATTGTCATGTGACAGCAAATGCAGGGATTAGAGTGATGCAGCTGCAAGCCAATGAATGCCAAGGATTGATAATTACCACCCAAACCTAGGAATAAGAAAAAAATTATACTCCCCTACAGATTTCAGAGGGAGAATGGGCTTGCCAACACCTTTATTTTAGATTTCTAGCCTCCAGAACTGTGAGACAATAAATTTCTGCTGTTGTAAGCCACCCAGTTTGTGGGAGTTTGTTATAGTAGCCATAGGAAACTAGTAAAGTTGATAACCTTAGTTTCTATTTGGTAAATGCTAGGTTTGAGAGGCCTTGTAATACCCATGGAGGGATTACAATAGAGAGTAAGAAATGCAAATCTAGTACTCAGGGAAAAGGTCAAAGATAGAGACATTGCTATGAGAGTCTTCAATATAATAACCAGAGTTAAAGTCATCCTATATATATATATAATCTATATATTACATTAATCAAATTCATTAGTGCTAGCTGATATAACAACAATAATCTAAAAATCTATAATAATATAGTCAAATTTTCTAATTTACTTCACATTTGAAATAGGTTGCCTGCAGGAAGCCTTCTGTATAGTGGTGCAGGCATCTCAGTCCTTGCATCTTATGGCTTCACTATCTTACAAGGAATCCTTAGATTCTTCATTGAATTTTCTGTAGTCAGTAGTACAATGAATGAAAAAAGAGAAAGATCAATGAAAATTACCTTATGAACCAAGCCTGTCCTCATTTTACCAACTAGAACCCAGTCATTTGTCCCAAACCTAACTTCAGAGGACTCTGAGAAATGTAGTCTCACAGGTTAGTCAGATGAACATCTCTTTAGATTCTATCACAGATATGCACAGAAATAAATGCATGCAAAATGGAAAATCATCTATATGCTCAAGGAAGTGCAGATGAAATTTTATTATTTCCAGAGGAGAGAAAGATAAAGACCGTTTTTCATGATATAAAATCAGAAAGTATAGCAATATTTGTCTAGACTTTAAAAACTATGGCTGGGAATGGTGGCTCACAGCTTTAATCCCAGCACCTTGGGAGGCTGAGGTGGGCAGATCACCTGAGGTCAGGAGTTTGAGACCAGCCTTATAGGAGATTGGTCAGGGTGGTGGGAAAAATTATAGGGAAAGACACAAACCTTCTTGGAAGGCTGGGAGGGTGTGCAAAAGCTTCGGGAGAGAATGAAGCTGAAGGCAGCTGATTCTCTTATCTGGAGACTAAGGACAAAGGGTAGATAACAAGGTAATGAAAGGAACTTATCTAGATAAATTGGTTTACTTATGTCTCCAGAAACCAACCTTTGATCATTCCTGTGCAGGACTGCTCTCTACTTGGGGGGTCAACAATGTTAATTACACACAAGTTGTGTTTGCTCCAAGCCCTTGTCATTAAATCTGTACTAAATAAATATAAATGGCTTAGCTTGACCAATATGGTGAAACCCCCGCCTCTACTAAAAATACAAACATTAGCCAGCTGTGGTGGCACGCACCTGTGGTTCCAGCTACTCAGGAGACAAGGCATGAGAATCACTTGAATCCAGGATGTGGAGGTTGCAGTGAGCCGAGATCACGCTACTGTACTCCAGTCTGGGTGACAGAGCGAGACTCTGTCTCAAACAAACAAACAAACAAACAAACAAAAATAACAATGAAACTAGATAATTTGGAGAATGATCAAAGAAAAATGCCCTTAGAAAAGAGAATCAAATAAGCAGAATCATAGAGTCAGAGAATTCCAAAATTTCTTCTGAAAATAGCATTTTACCAGTTTGGTCAAGGTGTGTGAAAAGAAACAGAAAATACAATACTAAAATTCATATGGCACTGCAGAAGACCTCCAACAGCCAAAACAATATTGAACAAGAATAACATAACTGGATCCACCACACTTTCTGATTTCAAATTATATTAATTACAAAGCTATGATAATGAAAACAGCATGATACTGACATAAAAACAGACACAATGTAACAGATTAGAGAGCCCAGAAATAAACCTATACTTACACAATCAATTAATTTTTGACAAAAGGCACCAATAATACACAATGGGAAAGGATAGTCTCTTTAATAAATGGTATTGGCAAAACTGGATATACACATGCAAAAGAATGAAATTGGACACTTGCCTTATACTGTAACCCCAAAATCGACTCAAAATGGATTATAAAGATTTAAACATAAGACCTATAACCATAAAAGTCCTAGAAAAAAACACAGGGAAAAAATTCCTTGACATTGGCAACTCCTAGTCTTGGCAATGACACTTTGCATATGACCCCCAAAACACAGGCAACAAAAGCAAGAATAAACAAATGAGGTTACGTCAAACTAAACAGATTCTGCACAGCAAAGGAAACAATCAACAAAATAAAAAGGCACCCTATGGAATGGGAGACTATTTTCAAATCATATATCTAAAAAGAGATTAATCCTTAAAATATACAAGGAACTCATACAACTAAACAGTAAAAAAACAAGTGATCCAATTAAAAAATGACCTAAGGACCTGAGTAGACATTTCTCCAAAGAAGGCATACAAATGGCCAACAAGTATATGAAAAGGTGCTCAGCATCACTAATCAAGAAAATGCAAATCAAAACTACAATGAGATATCACCTCACACCTGTTAGAATGGCTACTATCAAAACAATGAAAGATAACTAGGGTTGGTGAGTATATGGAGAATAGGGAACTTTGGTACAGGGAACTTCGGTACACTATTGGTGGGAATGCAGATTGGTAAAGCCATTACGAAAAACAGTGTAGAGGTTCTCCATAAAATTAAAAACAGAACTACTATATAATCCAACAATTTTTCTTCTGGATATATATGCAAAATAATTGAAACTAGGATCTTGAAATACATCTGCACTCCCGTGTTCATTGCAGCATTATTATTCATTACAGGCAAGATGTGGAAACAGCTAAATGTCCATGGGTAGATGAATGGATAAAGAAAATGTGGTATATACGTAAAATGGTATATCACTCAGCCTTAAAAAAGAAGGAAATCCCACAATGAGATACCATCTCATGACAGTCAGAATGGGTATTATTAAAAAGTCAAAAAATAGCAGATGCTGGCAAGGTTGTACAGAAAGGGGAACACTTATACACTGCTGGTGGGAATATAAATTAGTTCAGCCATTGTGGAAAGCAGTTCAGCAATTTATCAAAGTACTTAAAACAGAATTACCATTCCATCCAGCAATCCCATTATTGGATATATACCTAAAGGAATATAAATCACTGTACCATAAAGACATATGCATGGATACGTTCATCGCAGCACTATTCACAATAGCAAAGACATGGAATCAACCCAGGTGCCTACCAATGGTAACCTAGATTAAAAACTGTGGTACATATACACAATGGAGTACTCTGCAGCCATAAAAATGAGAGTGAGATCATGTCCTTTGCAGCAACATGGATTAAGCTGGAGGCCATTATCCTGAGCAAACTAACACAGAAACAGACAACCAAATACTACATGTTCTCACTTATAAATGGGTATTACCTGAGTGACAAAACAATCTGTACACCAAACCCCCATGACACACAATACCTATATAACAAACCTGTACATGTACCCCTGAGCCTAAAATAAACATTAAAAAATAAACTAAAATAAAAAGAGGGGAATCCCACTATTTTTGACAATATAGGTGGACCTAGAGGGCATTGTGCTAAGTCAAATAAGCCAGACACAGGAAGAATACCAATTGATCTCACTTATATGCAAAATATAAAATAGACTCATAGAAATGGAGAGGAGATTGACAGTTGTTGGAGCCTAGTGGATGGGGAAATGGGGAAGTAATGGCTAAAGGATACATCATTTCCATTATGTAAGAAAAATACATTCTGGAGATCTACTATACAACATAGTGCCTATAGCTAACAATGCTGTATTGTATACTTAAAATGCCAAGGCAGGGGCCGAGCGCGGTGGCTCACGCTTGTAATCCCAGCACTTTGGGAGGCCGAGGCGGGCGGATCACGAGGTCAGGAGATCGAGACCACGGTGAAACCCCGTCTCTACTAAAAATACAAAAAATTAGCCGGGCGTGGTGGCAGGCGCCTGTAGTCCCAGCTACTCAGAGAGGCTGAGGCAGGAGAATGGCGTGAACCCGGGAGGCGGAGCTTGCAGTGAGCCGAGATTGCGCCACTGCACTCCAGCCTGGGCGACAGAGCGAGACTCCGTCTCAAAAAAAAAAAAAAAAAAAAAAAAAAAAAAATGCCAAGGCAGTAGATCTTATGTTAACTGTTCTTACCATAATGAAATAATAATAATAATAGAGGCAGGAGGAATCTTTAGGAAGTGATACATGTTTATTGTCTTGACGGTGGTGATGATTTCATGTGCGTATACTTATCCCCCGACTCATTGAGATGTATATATTAAATACATAGAGATTTTATATTTCAATTACATATCAGTAAAGTGGCTTTTAAGAAACCATATAATCCAGTTCACATAGAAGCAGAATATTTATGTATCTCTAGTTCACACTCAAATCAGTAATAGACTCGCCATTTCACTTTCTCTTTGCCAAGTGGATTTAAAACTCTGTAGACTAATTTATTAAAATTTACTACTGAAGTGAGAATGACAGTTATTTCTTTCCACTTCTCAGTACAGGACCACAGTTTTATTAGAATGCTTGCCCTCTGAGCTCAGCAAGGAGCATGATATAATTAGATGAGTATTACAATAGAGATTGTGTTAATGGGATTTTTGAGAAATAATAAAAAAGAAAACCTACAAGAGTGTCTCCATTAGACTGTATAAGTAAGGAAAACCTGTCTTAGGGAATCACTAAAAAAATCAGCATGAGTTAGTTAACCAAAGGTCAAACAAAATGACATGATAAGCCTTGGGGGATACTGTTAAAGTAATCATTGCAGATAAGGGACTGACTGATTTTCAGAGGTACCTATGCATATTTCTAATGTGAAAATGAAGATGGGAATTAAAACAGAAGTGATGACCTCTTTATTTTTGTGTAAACTTAAATACCACCAATCAGTAAACACTATTAAAATATATGTTTTGTGTATGTTGAAAGTGTAAAATCACAGGGCATCCTATAATGGAAACATTCCCATATATAGCGTTTAAAATGATTCTCCCTTGAGGTCAAGTAAACTCTGTCTACTTCTTTAAGTATGTATTTTTTTCTGAATTTGTATAAAAACATACTAGTTGTTTAAAAATTTAGAAAATAAAGGAAATATAAGAAGATAAAGCACATATAATGCCACAATTCAGAAAAACCCACTAACATTTTTAATGTTTTTCCATTTCATATTTATAGATTATATTAATATATTATTATAATAATGTATATCTGTTTTGCTCTCCAGTACTTCTCGTTGGATATTGTAGATTGATTTGTCTTTTTTTTTTAACTTAACATTTTTCATTATCTTGGAAAGATCATGTAAAGCAGCCTTAGAAATAATTACAGCAACTTTCAATTAATCAGTCTGAATTCCCTCTAAGGGAAGTTAAAGAAAATGAAGTCAATTATTTCTTACTTATTCACCCTAAGTCTGTACTGTCCTTGTTAGGATAAAGAAAATAATATTCTCAAAGAAGAGGAAGCACAGTTAACGATGGGGGGAGTGTTACATTGCTTGAAGCCTTCCTTCTCAGTGGGCTGGCCTTTTGGTATTGTGGTTCCTTATGAATAAAGATTACTTTAAATATTCTTCAGTTACATGAGGGCAGGGCAAGACAGAGCAGGGAATGAGTAGGAACTTTATCACTTCTTCACTTTGTGAATTTCTGCCTCAGAGACTAGACTTACTGAAGTGAGGTTCGCTGCTGATAAATGCAGACCTTTCCAAATATTCAACTCCCATCCCCAAGACAAAAAGGGTTCTATATGGCTTTGCTCGTTCCCTAGTATTTACCTTTGAGAAAACACAGGCAACTGATACTGGTATTCAGATTGATAAGACTTTAGAATTTTACGCTATCCAATGTTTGTTATAATTCACAGCACCAGGAAAAAAAAAAAGTAACAGCATTGCTACAGCACAAGTGTGCTTTTTTTTGTTTGACCTGGAAAGTAGCTAGCAACTCAACAAGGAGAAAGGACAGCTAGGTATTTTGAAGGTGAGGAAACATTGTTCTAGTAAGCCTATCCCAATAACAGAAGACTGTGGGCTGTTAGTCCTGTTAGACTATAGTCTATATTTCTACAGTACTCCTCCTTTCTCTACCGCATTTGAGACTGATGTTGGCTAGGGTGTTGTTTGCATAGAATTGATACATGAAGGACTAATAAAAACTCAAAACATATTTGTATTATTTCTTAATGCCTTTATAGACATAAATAAAGCATATACAAAACATAAATATTTCCTGATGAAACCCCGTCTCTACTAAAAATACAAAAATTAGCTGGGTGTGGTGGCAGGCGCCTGTAAACCCAGCTACTCGGGAGGCTGAGACAGGAGAATCGCGTGAACCTGGGAGGCAGAGGTTGCCTTGAGCCGAGATCGCTCCACTGCACTCCAGCCTGGGCAACAAGAGCGAAAGTCCATCTAAAAAAAAAAAAAAACCCAGAAAACAAAAAAACCCATAAATATTTCCATATATGTTGTCTTGAACTATAAACAGTTTTGAAACTTAGCCTTACTTTCAATAAGCAATTGTTTGTAGGGCCCCAGGAGGTTTTTTTTTGCCAGTTTCAAAAGTAAAAGTTTAAGCAATGAATTTAGAAATCTTTCTTACCTATTTCGAATGGATAAATTCATATGTGTTTATATATCCTGGTTGGAGAGTTTTTTAAAAATCACAATGTTTCCCATGTTTGCAATGATAGCATCAAATCAGATGATGAAATTCTTGTTATAAAAAAGCAACTGATAATATTATATACTTGTATATGAACAGGATTAAAAAACTTACAATTATTTACATGTGCAATATTGATAGAGACAAGAGGCAGGGAAATTCTGGTCATAAGAGGGCAGGTCCCCAGCAAGACCCCCATCCCAAAGCCGAAAAGCCTAATGCCACGGCCTAAAGTGAGAACTTTACATCCCTGTTTGCATTATAGTTGATCAAAATTTGAAGTATGATTGTTGTCAGGTTCTGGTTTTCAATCGCAAATTACCTCTGTCGGCCATTTTTAGAACCTTTTTTTTTTTCTGTTTTATTTACACTTTTCTCACTAAAGTATTTTTTTGTTGTTTGTTTTGATGTTGTTTTATTTATTCATTTCAATAAACAAATAAGCAAGTTATTTGATGGTCAAATTGGTCGTTTCCTCAAAAGGAACATAAAGAAGGAGAACCAAGGATGTGTAAGGGAAGGGAGGTTGGAGAAAATTTGAGAGGAGACTAAAAAGCTATTAATAAAATCTTCCTTTGACCCTTTTTCTTTTTTCTTTTGGTGTCCTGAGATCCTCCATAACTAAATGGCACAATATGCCATTCTTAACAATTTTTAGGATTGTACCTTAGAGAATTTATAAAGAAACTTTAATTCTAGCCTCTGGACTAATAACCACAACAATTTCTCCTCTGGCAAATTATAAACTTCCTATTGTAGAAGACAGAATAAAATCGAGTAAATTTAAATAAATAAACATTTTTTAAATAAATGGCATAATATTCAGTGAAAAAAGTGACATTTCTCAGCTTCAGTTTCCAAGTCCACATCTTGAGATCTCTGCCTCTAAAATATCTGTTGAAAAATTTCACCACAACTACACCATTTAGAAAACAGCAGGATATTTCTCTTCCACGCAAAGCTTTGTATATTTTACCTTCTATCACCATTATGGCCAAAGTTACAGATTTCATTCATTCTGCCACTGCCTGATTTTGTAGATAGGTTTTTTAAATTTTATTTTTATTCTTTACTAATTTTTGTGTACTTCTGGATTTTTTTCTAGTAGTATTAAATTTACAAAGTGAAATATTTGAGAAAATGTATCAAGTTTTAAAAAGTCATAGAGGCAATTATGTGGAAGACTGAGCTATTGCAAAGCAAAGAACATACATGTTTAACACACTTAAGAGATTTACTAAATACTATCTCTATACTAGCTTGAAAATCTTGATGACTTCCATGAGATTAGAGTTACTACCCACTTTCTCATGACAAGCAATCATCTCTGACTACAGAAAGTAGCAACTCATAAGACAGAGTTGTCATTTCTTGTTTTAGAAAAATAAAACTGTTTGTATAGCTAATTTTGTGTTCAGCGATAGAACAAGTGACATCACAAAAGACTGGTCACTTTTACTATCTAAAAGAGAATGCTTTGTTTATGATTTTTCTTCTATTGGCCTCTTGTCATATTACCCTACTAACCACATATCTCCCATCCTTCTATTGTGTTCACTGATAATATTCCTAGTGCTCAATAAATATTTTTGAACTAAGTAATTTTAAGAAAATCTAGATCTACTTCTCTGGATAGTTTCTAGTTTATTTCCTTCTATTTCAAAACTAAAGTGAATGTTAAAGAACACTAAATGTTTATTATCTCTTCTTCCTCATGGTAATTACGAGTAAGCCCATGAAAAATAATTGTCCATGTGCACCATTAAAATAAAAATGAACTAGACGTTACCATGTAACAGCCAATTCCAAAGCTGCCTCTTCCAAGTTGACCTTCTCATGGCAGTTGACCATCTGAAGTTTCTTTTGTTTTGAAAATCTTCCCAGAATTATAAAAGTATGAAATGAAATAGGATCTCTATTTCTCTCCCCATCTTCTCTCATAGTTCCATAGTGACTAGTGCCTTCTGAGAGTCTATTTAATAATTAATTTAGGGAACGATTCAAAATACGGATTCTGGAATCTGATTGCCTGATTCAAACTCTGGCTCCCCTAGTTACAAACTGTTCTGAGCATACTTCTGAACTTTGCTGTGGTTAACAGAGACCAATACAAACCTCTGTAAAATGAAAGAAATAATTTTACCTGCTTCATAAGGTTTTCATGAGTACAAAATAAGGTAAAACATACCGATTCTACAAAAGTACTTAGTTCATCATAAACACTCAATATGTATTAATTATTATGAGATATTAAAGAGCAACATTTAAACATAGTTCATTTTCACATTCTCTAATTCCCATTTAGGATCTCACTGTCCATACTGTTAGCACAGCTGGACAATTAGCCATGTCCGATTCCATATTTTTCCTCATCTCATTTAACCATCCTTAAAATACTGTCTAAATCTGTTCTAAATGCTATTCTGTAAATCTAAACATCATTGGCTCTTACCTACAGTTTTCCATATGTGGTCATGCTTGTGTAGTATTGTGTTAGGTATTCTTAAGAGGCAGAAGGTAACATGTGTTGAATGACAGTGGTTGTTCTCAAAGTATTTCATTTCATTTTTCAAGCAATCATGTGAGGTAAGTATTACTTTTTTCTAACTCAACAGAAGAAACACATAGAACTTTTTTTTTTTTTTTTTTTTTTTGGTCTTGCTCTGTTCCCCAGGCTGGAGTGCAGTGGTGCGATCTTGGCTCACTGCAACCTCCACCTCCCAGATTCGAGCGATTCTTCAGCCTCAGACTGCTGAGTAGCTGAGATTACAGGTGCGTGCCACCATGCCCAGCTAATTCTTGTATTTTTTAGTAGAGATGGGGTTTCACCATGTTGGCCAGGCTGGTCTCGAACTCCTGACCTCAGGTGATATGCCCACCTCGGTCTCCCAGAGTGCTGGGATTACAGTCGTGAGACAGCACGCCCGGCCAGAAACACCTAAAACTTAGATAAGCCAACTATCTTGTCCCAGATTACACAGTTAATAAGTACAATAGATGCCAGAACAGGAATGTCCCTTTAATATCAGGTTATACACACTTTGTTTTTTGAGCGCTCTAGCAATTAAAACCTCTTAGGAGGAAAAAAGAAAAAAAAACCCTCATAGAGGGTTTTTTTCTTCAGGAAAACCAGTTATAAATATGTCCTGAAAGGTAGTAGGCATTGGCGTCTT
Source organism: Symphalangus syndactylus (assembly GCF_028878055.3). Taxonomy (NCBI): domain Eukaryota; kingdom Metazoa; phylum Chordata; class Mammalia; order Primates; family Hylobatidae; genus Symphalangus; species Symphalangus syndactylus. Next base: position 40,542,744 of record NC_072447.2, on the reverse strand, counting down.
ACAAACTTCATGATATCTAAAGAAGATGATGGTAGCTGGATTAGATAATGAGATTGTGAGATTGTAAATCTCCCTCAGTTAAACTAGTCTTTATATAAAAATATTTCAGTGTACACTAGCTTGTGAAAACCTCTGGTTCATATACATTATGCTATACAGTGTTTCAACTAATTCCCTTACTAAATTTAACCAATAAAATCCTGCGAAGCAAATAGATTATCTTATGCAGCAGACTATCTTATGCCAGGCACTAATGACTGGCACGTAGAGGTATATTTAACCTGATATACACAGTGAGGTATTGGCATCTATCTGCTGTGTTTCTTGAGCTCTAAAGCAGGCGGCCAAGAAGCAATCAAATAGTTAATTCCCAAATAACTGAGTAAATTAAGACCAGATCCTAAACTGGTACCTCATCAGTAATAAGATGGTATAGCTCAATCTAGGAATTGACCACAAAGCCCTTAGACATGCTTTTAATATAAATTGTGACTCTATTTCATAAATAGCCTTTCATGATATTACTTCAGATTAGACTACCACAGTTTCTTTTTCCAAATATTTTTTAATATCTTTAAAATGAGCTATTTTCAGGCTCTGCTGCACGTAAAGTGGGAGAAATAGATGCTTTTTGATACAATGCTCAGTATCAATTTAAATAGAATATTCACTATTTGAATTTATTGCAACAGATGTCCTCAGCTACCCAATTATTTTAGTGCAATTTGGCACATATATAATTTTAAAAGATCTTGTATCTAGGCAAAGCATTTAATTTCCTACCAAATTAATCCCTTTGGAACATTACATTGGATGCCATGGTGATTTTACAAAAAAAGACTCTTTCATAACAGCAAGATGCACCAGTAAATATCCAGCACCGCACAAATGGAAGATCTGCATTTATTTCCTCTGTTATATAGGGTGCAGGCTTCCTTATTACTAATTATGTGCTCTTTCTCAGCACAGACAGTTTTAATAACCATGTGTATTGTGCCTATTCCTCTCTAATTCTGGGTTTTTCTGTTACCCTGTAACAGAAAGAGAAGACATGCTTTTCTTGACCCCCAAAGGACAATAGATGTGGATTAATCCATAATTCTTAAACAGGGTGGTCAGGAACAGGGATGATCAAAGAACCTTCTCTCAAATTTTGCTTATTTAAATGGCAGATACCTTAATATATGTTTTTAGTAATTATTTGATGAAAATTAATGTACCTTAGTTAATATTGTTGTGTAACAAACCACCCCAAAACTTTTCGAGTAAAGCAACCATTTTATTATGTGCGCAGATTCTGTGGACCAGAAATTTAGACGTGGCAGAGCAGGGATGGATTGACGCTGCTCCATGATGTCTGGAGCCTCAGCTGGGAAGACTCAGACACTAGGGATGACTTAATGGCACAGGGCTTTAATAATCTGGAAGCTCCTTCATGTACATATCTGACACATAGCCTGGAATTCCTAGAAGGCTGGGGACTCAGCTAGGTGTACTGACTGAAGCACCTATTTGGATTATTTCCTTTTGGTTTTCACTTCTCATAGCATAGTGGCGGCTTTTTAAGAAGTATCCCAAAAGGGAGCATGGAGAGAACAAACATTCCAGGAGAATCAGATAAAAGTTGCATGTTATTTTCTAACCTAACATCAAAATTTCTGTGGCAACATTACTTCTGACTAGTTATTGGCAAATCATTAATGTCAATGTAGCTTCGAAGAAAGAAGACATAGACCCCACCACTTAATAAAAGAAATGTTAAAGAATTTGTAGACATATTATAAAGTCACTACAGATCACCTAATATATATTTATTTAATTATTTTGTGTATGTTGAATATTTTCATAGCCTAAGTGTACCGTTACACATCTCTCAGCTATGCACTGAAGTTTAAACAGAAGAGACATCAAAGACATCCACCACAGAGTGTTGCAGCTCAACTTTGAATTCTGTTCTGAAATTTTTATTACATGCCGGCAATCTTTTTCACAGCATATGAAGGTCTACTAACCTTAGTTTTTAAATGGTCAGTTATAGAAGTGGAGTTCTTTAATTGCTACAAGGCAATAGCAATAGCAAGCATAAAATAAACAATCATCACAAAAAGATAAAAAAGAGGCATATAAACAGGCATTCTTAACAAACATCTCCTAGATATCTCTCTTAGTTTGGGTTTAGCCAAAATTAGATATCAAAGAAAAGACTTAGGTGCATGTAGTTTATTTAGGAGGTGTTCCCAAGAAGAGTAAGTAAGAAAGAGGGAAAAGAGAAAGGCCAACAGAGCATGTGAATAGGTGAGTTATTATTGAGAAACCATGAGAAACATGCCTCAGAATCATTTTTCTCTAGAAGAACAAGAGGCTGGAACATTGAACCGCCTACAACCATATCCATAATGTGAGAGTTGGGATCAAACTATTAAAAACTACACACCTATCCATTGCTCTTGTTTGTAGTAAGCATGATCCCCTCCTGTCAAGAAAGCCCTCAGGCAGAGAAGAGAGAACGCATTGAGGTGGGAAACTGTCAGACTGTGTGGGAGTCATCAACCACAGCTGCTGGTGGACTCAGCGTGGGCCATGGGAATATGGAGTGGGGTATCTACAACACTTGCTTTATTTTATTTTTTCTTTGATGGTTATCATTGTATTCTATTGTACTGCAAGCACATAGTTTGATAAGACAAGCAAATGATAGAAAAAACTTACAAAAATAAAAATGTAGTTGCTTGTTCCACCTTTTCCCACCCTCTAGAGGCAATCATTTACAACTCTTAGCATTGTCTTCATCTTTTTACTTCCATATTTCTAAATAATATACATTATGTGATTTGTCTTAGTTTATCAGTTTTATAATTTGTATATTGCTTTCCTATTATGGCAATTGAGAGGTTAACATTTCACACCATCCTACCTCCCTTCAACTATCTCTTCCTTCATTTTTCCAATATGATCACATCACATTTTGGGGATAACTAGATATTCATATTATGTAGACATTGTAGAATTTTTCTATTACTAAGATAAGTAATAGATAATGATCATAGATAGTTGCTGGTAAATTTTTTTCTGAAAAAAGTATTTCATTTCTTATCTGCTTTTTTTGTTTTATGTTTTTATGTTTTATGTTTTTTATTGCTAATTCTTCCTAATTGTTCCACAAACTCCATAAAATGTATTTCAGCCATATTGTTTACATGATTTAATACAACATTTCTATTTTCATATGAAATTTTTCTGATTGGTGACCTCTGCCCTCCTCAATTTTGATGAGCTTATTATGCAACAGTCATCCTGGGATCTCTCTTTGCCTTCATCATGGAGCTTCTCTTTTCTTTTCACTGAAGTTAGATCATTTGCTTCTTGGCTCCGGGAACTCATGTTTTCTCTCAGTTTGTTGCCTCCCTTTAGAGGATTGCATCATCTAGTAGCTTCCTGAGAGTTTCCATGGATGGTAAACTGTTTTGAGTTTAAATTGCTTATACAAGTGGGAAAATGTCATTATTTTGCCCTCACATTTGTCAGTTTAAGTAATTATAATATTTTAGCTTGAATATCATTGTTTTTCAGAATTTTGAAGGTATGCTCAAATTGTCTTCTAGTTTCTAAATGTTAGTGTTGGGAATTCCTGTGTTATTATAATTCTTAACCCTTTGTAAGTAACCTGTTCTATATGCATTTGTTCTTCATTTATTTTTATTTTTCTTCCTGAAAGCTTTCATGGTTTTCCTTTATACCTTGTGTACTAATATTACATGATGATGATGATGATACTTGGTGTGGTCTTTAATATTCTCTTTTCTGGCTCTGTTGGCCTATAATTATTAATATACATGCCTATTGATATGGCTTGGCTTTATGTTCCCATCCAAATCTCATCTTGAATTATAATCCCATACTCCCCACGTGTTGGAGGAACCTGGTGGGAGGTAATTGCCTCATGGGGGTGGTTACCCTCATGCTGTTCTCATGACAGTGAGTGAGTTCTCACAAGATCTGGAGGCTTTATAAAGGGCTTTTCCCACTTTGCACAGCACTTATCTTACCTGCTGCCATATGAAGAACTACATGTTTTCTTCCCCTTCCACCATGATTGTAAGCTTCCTGAGTCCTCCCATACCACGTGGAACTGTGAGTCAACTAAACCTCTTTCCTTTATAAGTTACCCAGCCTCAGGCAGTTCTTTATAGCAGCATGAGAATGGACTAATACACCTATAATTTCTGTGAAATACATTTGTCTCTGTCATTTGTTTCTTATGTTTGTTGGGAGAATACTTTTCCAGTAATTTTTTTTTCTTTTTATTTTCTTTCCTTAACTTTTATGAATGAGATATTTACTTTTTGGTTTAACCCTTTGATAGTCTTACATGTTCTTTCCTACCTTCCACCACTTTGATGATTTTTCCTACTTTTGGCAGATTTTATTGACGCTTGTTGAATTTTAACTTTGATGCTGATATTTTTAATTTCTTAAAGATATTTAAGATATTTTACTTCGTATGCATTTTTTCTATTTCCATTTCTATAATACGTCCAATGAATGTTATTTCATCAACATTTTATTTTATTTCTATGAATATATTAACTATATTTATTTGAAGCTTTTTATTTTGCCTGTATGATCTTGCTTCCTGCAATATCATTTTTAACTAGTTCAGTTTTTGTCTCTTCCTTTCATGTTGCAAGCTTTCCTAAAGTATTTGTTACTTTTGACTCTCTATTCATATTAAGAATGAGGGATTAATTGCATACCTTAAGTGCATCAGAAAAAGAAAAGTTTGCCCTAAGGATAACCAGAGTGTTGGTGAGAGATCAGAGAACTAATACTGTGCTTCACAACTGTCAAATGCCAGAGAAAAACTTTTCCAGTTAGGATTTTCTTTTTTTTTTTTTTTTGAGACAGAGTCTCGCTCTGTTGCCCAGGCTGGAGTGCAGTGGTGTGATCTTGGCTCACTGCAACCTCCGCCTCCCGGGTTCAAGCAGTTCTCCATGCCTCAGCCTCCCAAGTAGCTGGGATTATAGGCACCCACTACCACACCTGGCTAATTTTTGTATTTTTAGTAGAGACGGGGTTTCACCATGTTGGCCAGACTGGTCTTGAACTCTTGACCTCAGGTGATCTGCCTGCCTCGGCCTCCCAAAGTGCTGGGAATACAGGCATGAGAGGGTATGTTTTTAAACTTCCAAAGGTCCTTGAACTCTTTGATATTTAATACAAAATTTGCACTTTAACACTTTTTTATTTGTAATTATTATGGATGCATATTAGTGCATATTCAGGGGTACATGTGAAATTTTGATACAAGCATACAATATGTAATGATCAAATTAGGGTAATTCGGGTATCCATCACCTCAAGCATTTATCATTTAGTACATATTTTTCTGGAGAAAGGCCCATAGAGTTAATCAGTTCTTAAAAGGTAACATCACTTCAAAAATTAACTAGCCTTGTGTTAAAAGATAGTAGAGGCTTAGCTCAGCTGATGAAACGACAATTGTCTTTATTTGAGTAATGCACTGGTATAAAATGTATGAGAAAAAAACCACAATTACAGGGATTAGTTCTAATCTTGAGGCAGGAAAAAATGGTTTAGTGTCTTTCTTTTTGCCTTTTTATTTTAATAATTTATTGTTTAAAGTTTTATTTTGTTTTTAATTGACACATAAAAATTATACATATTTATCTGGTACAGTGTTTACTAGAAGCTAGGAATTTTAGGACCAAGAAGGAATATCGAGACACTGGTTGATGGGTACAAAGTTACAGTTAAATATGTTCCAGTTTAACATTCTTTTAAATGTTTATTAGACACTCTGAAACTTTTACTTTTCTTTAAGATGATATATTATGGACTGAATTTATTCTCTTACCAGAAAAAAAAAACACCTCAAAAAAGAAACAAAGAATCAATGATTGTGAAGATATTGGACATCAGGGAAAAAAGTACGGTGAACCCTGAGGAATGGAAAACAAACAAGGTATGTTCTGTTAATCCCAGGTTATTGCTGTGAGTTTCTAAGCCATAGTACAGAAAGGCGGAACCCAGGGAGAGCCTGCTAGGCTCCCTGAGGTTTGGAGATGGACCCAAAAGTAGAAGGAGGATAAGGCAGCTTGAGTTTGCAGGACAGAGTAGTGGAGAGACAGTTGGTCCATAGAGAATCAAGGAGATCTGCAGATGGCCCCTTCGAGTGTTTCTCAGAGTACTGATCAATACTTGCATGTGTGATCAGTATTTGCAGTGTTCAAGTACATAGAAAGAACCATATGAAAGGATTAGAGGGAATTGTGTTCAGATCTCATACAGGAGCCCACCAGCCAGGCTGAATAAAGTCATAATTCATAGGACAAAGGTATATTACTCAGAAGGATTTGCCTCAGCAGTGGGGAAAATTGGCCCTAGATTAGAAGTTTCTCTGATATGGCTTAGCAAAGCTAACCTTTGTGGAGGAGGGAAGGCTTGATTGTTAGAAGAAGGCACAAAGGAACTTCTGATGTGCTCAGCAACATTCTATTTATTGACCCGGTATATAACTACAAGAGTTGTGATATTAGCAAACTGAATACTTTTATTTTTAAGCTGAAGTTCAATGAGCTAAACATGCATCTTAATGAGTTGAAGAAATAGGAACAAAACAAACCCCCAAAAAACTGCAGAAAAAATAAGAAAGATAATTAATTAATGGTAGAGAAAGCACACATAAAATAGAGAATCAACAAAGCTGAAAGAGAGAGAGTCAGAGAGACACATAGAGAGAGAAGGCACATAAATGATATCAGCAATGCAAAACATATGTAACCATAGCTGACAAAAGGATTAAGAAGATAATAAAAGTATATTTTGACTTAATTTGAAAATTGAAATTAAAAAATCTAAAAAAAATGACTTGACAAGTTTAATGATTTGAATTTTACATGCTCCAAATAATTTTCAGCATCAAATGAAATGTAAGATTTTAGGTTGATATCAAATTAAAGAAGAAGAAAAAAGTTTAATTCTTTTTTAAAAATTATAATCACAAGTGGCCTCCAGACATTTCATTAGGAGGTAAAGAATTTGTGAGACCATGAAAAAATGGTGTGGTATGCAACTTCTAAATAGCCCCCAATGATCTCTGCCTCCTGGTATCCACTCCATGTGTAATCCCTTTTTTGTGTGTGGGCTGTACCTAGTTACTTGGTTCTAACAAATAGGATCTGGCAGAAGTGATGGGATGATGTTACTTCCAAGACTAGGTTACAAAAGACTCTGGCTTCTGTCTTGCTTGCACTCTCTCCTGCACTTTCTTGCTCTATTGGAGCCAGATACCATGCTGTGAGCTGCCTCAGGGGAGACCTAAGTGGCAAGAAACTAAGGAAGACCCACAGCCAAGGGTCAAAGAGGAACTGATACCTGAAAACAACAATGTGAGTGAACTTGAAAACAGATCCTTTTCTATCTAAGCCTTGAGATAATTACAGCCATAGCTGACACTCTGTAGCCTTCTGAGAGTCCCTGAGCTAGAACTACCCAGCTAAGCTGTGCCTGGACTCCTGTTCCACAGAAACTGTGAAACAATATATGTTGTTTTAAGAGATTAAGGGTTAGGGTAAATTTTTGTGCAGTAATGGATAATAAATTTAGAAGGAAAGACCTGAAAGTTGCTGAAGCGGCCATGATATTGTTTTGCTGTCTCCCTACCCAAATCTCATCTTAAATTGTAGCTCCCATAATCCCCATGTGTCATGGGAGGGACCCTGGTGGATGATAATTGAATCATGGGGGTGGGGTTTTCCCCTGCTGTTCTCATGATAGTGAATAAGTCTCACAAGATCTGATCATTTTATGAAGAGTAGTTCCTATGCACACGTTCTCTTGCCTGCTGCCATGTAAGATGTGACTTTGCTCCTCCTTTGCCTTCCACTATGATCGTGAAGCCTCCCCAGCCATGTGGGACTGTGAGTCAATTAAATCTCTTTTTCTTTATAAATTACCCAGTCTGAAGCCAGGCATGGTGGCTCATACCTGTAATCCCAGCACTTTGGGAGGTTGAGGCAGGCAGATCACCTGAGGTCAGGAGTTCAAGACCAGCCTGACCAACATGGAGAAACCCCATCTATACTAAACATACAAAATTAGCTGGTTGTGGTGGTGCACACCTGTAACCCCAGCTACTCAGGAGGCTGAGGCAGAATTTCTTGAACCTAGGAGGTGGAGGTTGCGATAAGCCAAGATCACGCCATTGCACTCCAGCCTGGGCAACAACAGTGAAACTCCGTCTCAAAAAAAAAAAATAACCCAGTCTCAGGAGTGGGATACTGCTATTAAGATACCTGAAAATGTGGAAGTGACTTTGGAACTGGGTAACAGGCAGAGGTTGGAACAGTTTGGAGGGCTCAGAAAAAGATAGGAAAATGTGAGAAAGTTTGGAGCTTCCTAGAGACTTGTTGAATGGTTTTGACCAAAAAGTCCAGGCTGAGGTGGTCTCAGATAGAAATGAGAAATTTATTGGGAACTGGAGCAAAGGTGATTCTTGCTATGCTTTAGCAAAGAAACTGGTGGCATTTTGCCCCTGCCCTAGAGATCGGTGGAACTTTGAACTTGAGAAAGATGATTTATGGTATCTGGCAGAAGAAATTTCTAAGCAGCAAAGCATTCAAGAGGTGACTGGGTGCTATTAAAAGCATTCAGTTTTATGTATTCACAAATACATGGTTTGGAATTGGAATGAATGTTTAAAAGAGAAGCAGAGCATAATAGTTCAGAAAATTTGCAGCCTAACCATGCAATAGAAAAGAAAAACCCATTTTCTGAGGAGAAATTCAAGCTGGCTGCAGAAATTTGCATAAGTAATGAAGTGCCCAATGTTAATCACCAAGACAATGGGGAAAATGTCTCAAGGGCATGTCGTAGGTTTTCATGGCTGTCCCTCCCATCACAAGCCTCCTAGGAAGAAAAAATGGATTAATGGTCTGGGCCCAGGGCCTTGCTACTTTGTGCAGTCTTGGGATTTGGTGCCCTGCATCCCACCTGTGGCTAAAAGGGGCCAATGTACAACTCAGGCTGTTGTTGCCTCAGAGGATGCCAGCCCCAAGCCTTGGCAGCTTACATGTGGCGTTTGGCCTGCAAGTGCACAGAAGACAAGAATTGAGGTTTGGGAACCTCTGCCTAGATTTCAGAGGCTGTGTGGAAACGCTTAGATGTCCAGGCAGAGGTGTACTGCAGAAGTGTGCTGCAGGGGCAGAAGGGAAATGTGGGGTGGGAGCCCCCACACAGAGTCCTCACTGGGAAACTGCCTAGTGGATCTGTGAGAAGAGGGCCACCATCCTCCTGACCCCAGGATGGTCAATCCACCAACAGCTTGTACCATGCACCTGGAAAAGCCACAGACATTCAATGCCAGCCCATGAAAGCAAACAGGAGTAGGGCTGTACCTTGCAAAGCCACAGGGGCAGAGCTGCTCGAGACCATAGGAACCCATCTCTTGCATCAGTGTGACCTCGATGTGAGACATGGAGTCAAAGGAGGTCATTTTGGAGCTTTAAGATTTGACTGCCCCGCTGCATTTTGGACTTGCATGGGGACTGTAGCCCCTTTGCTTTGGCCAATTTCTCCTATTTGGAACAGGTATGTTTACTGAATGCCTGGACCCCATTGTATCTAAGAAGTAACTAGCTTGCTTTTGATTTTACAGGCTCATACAAGACTTGCCTTGTCTCAGATGAGACTTTGGATTGTGGACTTTTGAATTAATGTTGAAATGAGTTAAGACTTTGGGGGACTGTTGGGAAGGCATGATTGGTTTTGAAATGTGAGGACATGAGATTTGGGAGGGGCCAGGGGTGGAATGATATGGTTTGGCTGTGTCCCCACTGAAATCTCATCTTGAATTGTAGTTCCATAATCCCCACGTGTCATGGGAGGGACCTGGTGGGAGATAATTGAATCATGAGGGCAGGTTTTTCTCATGCTGCTCTGTTGATAGTGAATAAGTCTCACAAGATCTGATGATTTTATAAAGGGCAGTTCTCCTGCACATGCTCTATTGCCTGCTGCCATGTAAGATGTGCTTTTGCTCCTTCTTTGCCTTCCACCATGATTGTGAGGCCTCTCTAGCCATGTGAAACTGTGAGTCTACTAAATCTCTTTTTCTTTATAAATTACCCAGTGTTGGGTATTTCTTCATAGCAATATGAAAATGGACTGATACAGGCCATCTTTGAGAGAAACAAGGTTTCTAAGTGCTGCAGAGACAAGAAATTGGTAGAATTAGGAGGCATCATGGAGAACTTCAGAGATTTGTGATTGTTCTTGTTCCACTGCTTGTTGGCATCTGCCATAAACTATTGTCACTAAGTTCCTATGCATCATAAAGTACCAATGTCAAAACCAATTTTCTTAAGTCTTGCTATAAAACCACTCTATGGAAGTCAGTAACAGAAGCAGCAGCTGATCAATATGGCATATAGCAATTAGAAATTGCTTGTCTCATTTTTAGCAAATTCCACATGTAGCACAAGAGACAATAGATAGCGTCCTATCCTTCCAAAAATGCTGCTGGCTGTTAATGAAGACAATATCATTCCTGTCTTCTGACTGAAAGGACAGAAGCTTTAAATTTATGCAGATTGAGATAAAATCATCAAATATAACAAACACAACTGTGTGTGTATGTATACATCTGTTGGTGTAAACATGAAGTGGCATTTACCAGACTGCTAGTTTTTATTCCTTAGGAAACAGGAAAAGTGAAAGTGATTATTAAATCATTCCATTTATGTCTTCTCATTAAATAAATATTAATGTTTTCTAGCTTATTTATAAATATATAAGTAATAAAATGACATTTAAATGTGAATACAGATAAAATTACTGTGATTCTGCATTACTTTTGAGGTTTTTATTCATACTTACTTTTGACATGGACTTTAAATATCCTAACTCTTTAGACACTTAGCAACATAGGTGGTAGAAAAAGCATGTAGCAGGTTTAGGAAGGGCTTACAGTCAGGGGAGCTATCCAAAGAAAAGCAGTCCCTGTCTATAGTATGACTGATTTTATTCTATTTGAAATATCAAACATCATCCTCCCTTAAACCATTTCTTTCAGAAAATGTACTGGAGGAGTCAATTAGAAGCATGATAATAAAACTAATGCAACATATTCTCATTATATTTCAATTTATTCACTGATGTAAGAGATTAAACTTTTTCCTACTTTCTGTTTTTTTTTTTTTTTAAATTAGGGTTGTGTCCTGTGGTATTTTTAAAAAGCCATGAAATCGAGGGATTATAAGCAACTGCACTGGGTACTGGGTTCTAATACAACACAAAATAGACTGAAAGGAAATTCAGGCAGTGGACACCAGAGTACTAACTCTGCTGTTTTATTCAATATTAAATAACTAAAATTGATTATACTGAAACCCAACTAAGAGCTTTAAAGTTGCCCATGATTCTTTTTTTCTTAAGAATTTTGATCTTATGATTCTTTTTCTGGTGGTTATGTTTTCATTTGCTTTATTTTTTCTACTATTGAATAATTTAAATGATTGTTTTAAAATAAATGTTATCAAATGGAAACCATTTGATAATTATTTGCAAAAGACTATATAATTTATTTACTAAGAAAATATCTCTTATAGTGTTAGATGTGTCTAGAGTGTTTAAGAAAAATTTTCTTAATGATCTAGAGCAAAAGTCCATTTTTATTTCATTTCATGATGTTTCTGAAATGTTTTGATAAATAATATGTTTAAAAGGTATAACAGTATTTCTGTGATTTCAGGAATATTTGACTTTTGCATGTAAATTTCAGTCTCAATAACTATATTTTCATAGTTTAATTGCTTTCTGTTGTTACATAACAAATACCCCCAAACTTAGTGGCTTAAAACAACAGATGTTTATTATCTCACAATTTCTGAAATTCAAAAATTTGGGAGTTAGTTGTGTGGTTGTGGCTCAGGGTCTCTTATGAGATTGTAATTAAGATGTTCCTTGGAGCTGCAGTCAATTAAGTCTTGATGAGGCCTGGAGAATCTGCTTTGAACCTCGCTCACATGGCTGTTGTCAGAAGACCTCTGTTTCTTGAAATGTGACCATCTCCCTAGGATTGCTCACAATTTGCAGCACTGCCTTTCCCCTAGAATGAGTAAACCCACAGAGAGAGAGAAAGTGGGAGAAGGGGAGAGAGAGAGAGCGAGCAAGTACAGGAAGCCACAGTACCTTTTATTACTTATAGATTCCAAAAGCATGCAGTATCACTTCTGTTTTATTCTGTATGGTAGACAAATTGATTCTGAAGCAACATGGAAGGGGAATACATAGGGTGTGACTACCAAGAGGTGAGTGCCGTTGGGGACCATCTTAGAAGCTAGTGACCACACATAGTGTATGAGTCAAAGCTTGATCAGACAAGCAGAACCCCTAGGAGTGTTGTGACACAAGGGATCTATTCTGGTCTCATATGTTCTGCAAGTGTGGAAGCTGGTTAAACAGTCTGTGTAAGACTCCTGCTTCTGGTGTTGTGCCTAAAGTTAGCAAGACCAATAGTCGAGAAGGAAAGATGGGCTTGAAATGGGAGGGAACAAAGGCAAACTGGAACTTATAAGAAAAACTACAATTCACAAGGAAAAACTGAAACCTGTGAGGACAATTTGGAAGAAATGAAGACAAACTAGAATGTGCGTTTGTCTCTCATCAGCTCCATTTTTAATTATATGAGTGGCTGTAGGATCAGCTAGGCCCCTTCACCACAGAGCTGCTCCAAAACCTGGCCCGGGATTCAAAGAAGGATGTGGCAGAAAGTTTTTGTTAAATAAATGTTTAACAAAATATGTAGATATAATGTGTGTCAAAGGGTGTGGCCTCCATTATATGCTTTTTTACGCTGATGGTAGCAGTTAAGGAGATTTTAAGTTAACATTACAGGAATGTGCGGAACTATTGGAAAACAAGCAAGAAAGAGGGAAAAGGGGAATGAGTGTGTTCAAAGAAGCAGCTGAATTATCTGGTGTCTAGGGCAGCTGTTCTCAGTAACAGAGTTAGTGATCGCTAGATATGTGAAAGAGAACAGCTGAATTCAAGTTAGTATTGGAAATTGCACACAATCTAGAACCTAGCTTTTTCCTACTGATGAGAAGCCAAAACAAATTGCGCATGAGAAAATATTGATCAGGTGTGCTGTGACACAAGGATCCTGGCAAGAGATTTTGTCCAGATTGTAAAATAGAAAACATCATTATGAAATTGCACAGTTTACAAGTGCATTATTTTGTCATCTAGTCATCACCACAGATGCGCCTGTTTAGTAGGCCAGACATTGATATCCTCTGCATTTTGTGAGTATTAGCTAAGTATGAAAAAGCTTAAGATAAGTATTTAGGGTCAAAAGATTGTAAAGCTAGAAACAGACAGAACCACATATTAAATATGTTTATCGGATATATTCCTTTTTTAGTGTATTAAAGTCCATTTCATTAAGTAAGACCCACAAGACACTCATGGTAAGTTTTCACCCTTGCCACATACCAGGAAAAGGATAAAGAACTCACGTTAATTTAATGTTTAATGTTACTACCACAGGAAGTAGCCAAATACACTCACTCTATTTTTTTAATTGTATGGGTTTTGTTCTGATGGTTAGTTATTGTATATGGATATAACTGTAAAGGAAAGACATCTCTAAAATATCAACTCTCACTTTTCAATCTTCATGCCCTGTCCCTGTCCATATGAGTTCATATGAAGTTGTAACCCAATACTGATTACACTTTATATCCTACTTCTGTTTCTTAGTATATCATGAAATAATTTCTAGATTTCCACATTTTCTATCAGATCCTTCTAATGGCTGCTAATATACCATGATATACTCATGAACATATTTCTCATTCTCTGATAGGTAGTCACAACCAAACAAAGTATCAATTTTATTTTTGTTGCTGACTACTTACATTTTTAGTATACTCAAAATTATAGCCAAAACACCATTAGGTAATTAGTTTGAATTCATTACCATACCTTCATTTTTCCATGTGCAATGTAAAGATTAAGTAAATGCAATGCATGTTTACTAAAGGTATCCCCTTATTTTTATTTTTAATGTTGAAAGCATTTAGCCATTAACTGTAGCAGAATCTCATCCCAACCACCTTCAGCGAATGAAAGGTCTCTCTAGACAATAGAAGCACAAATCCTAATTCCAAACAATTATGGCATAACTTGGTAAAATATCCAGTCTTCCTTCTTGACAAGTGCACTGAAGGGCAAGTATTGTTTTTTCTTCTCCATTGTTAGGAAAAGTATATGCAAATCATGTAACAATTCTACAGCCACAAGGCCTTCAGTTGGCCAAACAGGTCCTCCTTTAAGAGGGAAAATAAACACATTCCCTCTTTGTTTTCTACTTGCAGCAGATTCTACATGTTTATTTTCAGGATTTGAGAAATGTCTTTTTGTAAGTATCACTGAGTCTGATAAGGAACATTTGAGTGTCTACCCAAGGATGAATGTCCTGGACCTTTGTGTCACCGAGGGATGGCTGGAACAGAAACAAGTTGAGGTTCTCCCTCAGAGTGACAAAGATTAGTGTGTTAATCACAATGTTTATTTCATGAAATAGCACACCTGCAGAAGTCAGTGTAGTATGGCCTCAGAGAGTGATTCTGCTTGTCATCATAAACCTTTTTCAAAGCAGCCTTCCTTTCTCAAAGCAGGAATTTTGTGGAAAGCTGTCTGTTGGGTGCAGTTTTATAATAAGAGTACTTTCAGAAAGGTCCATTTCCCTTATGTTTTTTGATACATGTTTTTATCCAATTCATTGTCTAGGAATCACACAGGATCAGGATTCTCACAGAATGTTTTCATTGTAAATGTACCTATTACAAAAGCAGGGGACTTTATTTTCCTTGCCAACTGTTTTTGCAAGCTCTCAAATGTGCTGGTACTTCTATTGCTCCATTACTAACATAATAGATTTTAAAAATACTTTTATTTGCATTTTTCAGAGTGCTCCAAAGAATCTATATAGTTCATTAAGTTAGTCCTTTTGTTGGTTTTCTTCAATACTGTAGTCCCCTACCAAAAACAGTGCCTAGCATGTGGTAGGCAACTGCTAATGTGGGTTGGCTTGGCTCAGCTGGGTGGTTCATCTGCTTCACAAGGTGTTTATTCCCACGAGTACTCACCTAGGACTGGAATATCTAAGATGGGGTAGCTGGACTGATTGGGGGCTGGCAAGGCCTCTTTCTCTAGCTGTCTAGTTGGACTCCTCAGATGGTGTCTCAGATTTAAAAACTAATCTATAAAATTACCTAACAAAGTTATTGAATGCTTTCCAAGTTGGTACTTATAGAATTATAGGTTAAATTGAGGTAAAATAGAAAATATATAGGCATGTAATTGTATCATATAAGATGCAATAATTAAAAAAAAACCCAGCCTTCTCACAAGTGGCTTGTGAGGGCACTTCCTATTCCTCAACTTTTCTTAACTTTTTTGGTCTGGTTCCCTCTTTGATTTGAGCCAGAGGAACAACAGATAATTATAAACCCATATAAGGACTGGATCTCTCTATGGGCCTATAGGCAGCTATGGCAGAAGAGAGAAGACCCAAGATGGCTGACTTAATCATCTTAATAGATGTGGAAAAGGCTTTTGATAATATTCAGCATCCTTTCATGTTAAAAAACCCTCAACAAACTAGACATTAAAGGAATATATCTCAAAATAGTAAGAGCCATCTATGACAAACCCATAGACAACATCATACTGAACTGGCAAAAGCTGGAACCATTCCCCTTGAGAACCAGAAGAAGACAAGGATGCCCACTCTCACCACTCCTATTCAATACTGTAGGAAGTCTTAGCCAGAGCAATCAGTTAAGAGAAGGAAATAAAAGACATCCAAACTGTCTGTCTTTCCAGACAATATGAACCTATACATAGAAAATTGCATATTCTCTCACCAAAGGCTCCTAGATCTGATAAACAACTGCAGCAAAGTTCCAGGATACAAAATCAGTGTACAAAAGTCAGTAGCATTTCTATACACAAATAACATACAAGCTGAGAGCCAAGTTAAGAATGTAATCCCATTCACAATAGCCACAAAAAAATAAAATACCTAGGAATGCAGTAAACCAGGGATGTGAAAGATCTTTACAATGAGAATTACAAAACACTGCTGAAAGAAATCAGAGATGATACGAATAAGAAAACATTCCTCACTCATGAATAGAATCAATATTCTTAAAATTGTCATATTGCCCAAAGCAATTTACAGATTCAATGCTATACCTAGCAAACTACTGATGACATTTTCACAGAACTAGAAAAAACTATTCTAAATTTCATAGGGAACCATAAACAGTCCACACAGCCAAAGCAATCATAAGAAAAAAGAAGAAAGCTGGAGACATCACACTACCTAACTTCAAACTATACTACAAGGCTACATTAACCAAAACAGCATGGTACTGGTACAATGACAGATACACAGACTGAAGGAGCAGATTAGAGAACCCAGAAATAAAGCTGCACACCTATCTGATCTGTGGTAACTGTCAAGCTACATGCAGAAGATTGAAACTAGACCTTTTTATTTCACCATATCAAAAATCAAATCAATATGAATTAAAGACTTAAATGGGAAACCTAAAACTATCAAAACCCCTTTAAAAAAAAAACTAAGAAATACCGTTGTAGAGACAGGTCCTGGCAAAGATTTCATGGCGAAGATGCCAAAAGCAATTGGAACAAAAACAAAAGTTGATAAGTGTGACCTAATTAAACTAAAAAGTGTCATCCCAGCCAAGTAAACTATCAACAGAGTCAATTGGTAACCTACAGAATGGGAGAATATATTTGCAAACTGAATCCAACAAAGGTCTAATATAGAGAATCTGTAAGGAACTTAAGAAAAGTAACAAGCAAAAACCAAACAACCCCATTAAAATGTGGGCAAAGGACATGAACAGATACTTCATAAAGGAAGACATACATGTGGCCAACAAGCATATAAAAATGTTCAACATCAATAATTATTTGAGAATTACAAATCAAAACCACGACGAGATACCATCTCACACCAGTCAGAATGGCAAATATTAAAAAGTCAAAAACTAACAGATGCTGGTGAGGTTGCAAGGTTGCAGAGAGTAGTGAACACTTATACACTGCTGGTGAGAATGTAAATTAGTTCAGCAAGCAGTTTGGAGATTTCTCAAGGAACTTAAAACAAAGCTACCATTCAACCCATGTTCAGAAAGCAGTTTGGAGATTTCTCAAGGAACTGAAAACAAAGCTACCATTCAACCCATGTTCATCACAACACTATTCACAATAGCAAAGACATGGAATCAACCTAGGTGCTCATCAATGGGGGACTGGATAAAGAAAATGTACATATTTACCATGGAATACTTACACAGCCACCAAAAAAAGTATGAAATAATGCCCTTTCTAGCAACATGTATGAAGCTGCAGGCCATTATCCTAAGAGAATTAACACTGGAACAGGACACCAAATACTGCATGTTCTCACTTACAAATGGGAGCTAAACATTGAGTACACATGGACACAAAGAAGGGAACAATATACACTGGGCCCACTTGAGGGTGGTGGGGGGAGGAGGGTGAGGATCAAAAAACTACCTACTGGGTACATTATTTGAATGAAGAAATAATCTGTACACCAAATCCCCACCCCTTGAACCTAAAATAAAAGATGGAATAAAAAATAATAAAATAAAATTCCCCTTACACTAAAAAAAAGCAATAAAGCCAAATACACTAATATTGTATGATATTTCTCTGTTAACAAGTCTGAACTGCAATAGTAGATTGATATAAAAGTTAAATATTGCAGCTTTTCATTTAGGACATTGGGGTTGTGAATGACATGAATTTGTTATGTGATATGAAGCTTGTTTTGAATTAATGAGGGTAGAATATTTAATCTTAAAAAGCATCTAATCACAATTTTTGAGTTTGTCGTCAATTTTTATTTTTCAGAAGCCATTAACACAGAAGTGCTAGCAAAGACAGAGTTGGTTCTGAACCTTCCCTCTCAATACATTATTCCATTAAATATATTGCTTCCCCTTAGAACATCTCAACTGCAAAAGTAAAACAAAATATTTATTCTAAATTATAACAATTTGAGAACAAACCACTGTCTATGGCTGCAAAATAATTGGAATATTACTCATTTACAGGGAGATTGTAAAACCAACATTAGCAGCTAGAACACTAATAAAATTATGTTTAGGAGCACTGAGAAAATGCAGAAAATTACAAAGATTGCTATTTTCCTTGTTTACAAAATTATAACAAAGTAGAACAAAATATTCCAAGACATAGTTTCATTGACTTTTCCCCACATTTTGATTTTACATTTTTGATAAAAGCGTTTTTTCAAATACATTATTCTCTTAACATTGACAATCAATGTAGCTTATGTTTATATTTAGCTAGATCCATTTCCCCTCACCACCACCAACCCCAGGATCTAGGTATTAATATGGTTGGGTTGACTTTAGGTTATAGTTCTAAAAATAATACTTCAGTGTTCTAGATCTGTAGCCAACATGGTACATCTATTATTAGACCAATCATAATCCAAATATAAAATTTAAAAGTATATTTAAGTTATTGAAATTGTATTTCCTCAAAAATATGAAAATATTTGATTTTTAAGCTATAAAGATTTTGTTATGAAACGTCAGTTAAATACCCAAGTCATATTTATATACACCATATATAAACTTCAAAAGGTTTTTAGGACTCTGTTTCAGCAAGTATTTCTTGGATTTCTGCTTGAATAGAACACAAAATAATTGCTGAGGTATTTTTAGTTATATTTAAAAGGATAAACATTCCCATTGCATTAAAACATTTGAATGCAACTTTAAGATTTTTAAATGAATGAAATTGCTTTACGGCAAAGTTTACTTTAGGTGCAATATTATGTGTTTCATTGTGCAGGAATATTAAAACACAGTTATTTAAAATCCATATTAAAGTTTTAAATAATCCAAATACATAAAAATATTTCCTGACATTCCATCAGTCATAGTACTTGTTAAATAAAAGACTATGAATCACTACTACTTGTTAAACATTTTAACATTCTGAGCATGTTAAGATTTTTAAGATAATAACCACTCTTGAAATGTGGATCGGACACTGTTGGTGGGAATATCAATTGAGGCAATTTCTGGGAAGTAAAAGAGCGAATGAGCAAGTTCTAGAAAAATGAAATAAACACAACTTAAAGTCAGCTTTTTTACTTCTAGAAATCTATCTTTCAGAAGTAATAGCTTGAAGATATACAATTAGATGCAATTTCTTTACCATTTTTAAGTGAAAATATGAAATTAAGTTGTTCAAATGAGAGTGATCAGATAAATTATGATAAATTTACACAATGAAATACTCTAAATATTTAAAGAAATAAGGTATATTTCTAAGTCCTGATCTGAAAAAAATTCACATATTATGAGAAAAAGAGGCAAGAAAAATATAGCATAATTTGATTTTTCTCTTTATTTCATATTCTAAAGTATATACACTTATATTCATACCTTTATATAAATATGTGTATTTATATAACTGTAAGTAAATATACAAAATAAATGTTATTGATATACAGTGAACTCTAATAACTATAATATTGACTATTTGAAAAAATACAGTAGGGCATTATTTTCTTCTTAATTTTATTTACTTTTAAAATATTCCACAGCATTATGAGTTATTTTAAAGTTTGTTTTATATTTTTCAAATCATAAGAAAAAAATATTGGCATTTGTTTGTGAAGAAGACTTTAAAGCTTCATTTTATAAAGTCTTCTGCTAAACTGTACAAAATCAAATAGAAGAATAAAATTGTGAATTATAAACTGAAAAACATCTGAGAACTACAGTTAAACAGATCTTATTTAATTAGAGTTTTAATGTATGTAAAATGTCTACCCAGCAGATAAGTGTTATTTCATGTACTAGTTAAAGGAGTACAGTGATCTTGACATTTGTCTATTGTAGATCTCCTTCTGACTGGTCACTCCAGTACTTCTTTATATATATAATTACTATACGTTAAGTTCTAGGGTACATGTGCACAATGTGCAGGTTTGTTACATATGTATACATATGACATGTTGGTTTGTTGCACTCATTAACTCATCATTTACATTAGGTATTTCTCCTAATGCTATCCCTCCCCCATCCTCCCACCCCACGACAGGCCCTGGTGTGTGATGTTCCCCGCCCTGTGTCCAAGTGTTCTCATTGTTCAATTCCCACCTATGAGTGAGAACATGTGGTGTTTGGTTTTCTGTCCTTGCGATACTTTGCTGAGAATGATGGTTTCCAGCTTCATCCATGTCCCTACAAAGGACATGAACTCATCCTTTTTTATGGCTGTATAGTATTCCATGTTGTATATGTGCCACATTTTCTTAATCCAGTCTATCATTTTTTGGGTTGGTTCCAAGTCTTTGCTATTGTGAATAGTGCCGCAATAAATATACATGTGCATGTGTCTTTATAGCAGCATGATTTATAATCCTTTGGGTATATACCCAGTAATGGGATGGCTGGGTCAAATGGTATTTCTAGTTCTAGATCCTTGAGGAATCACCACACTGTCTTCCACAATGGTTGAACTAGTTTACACTCCCACCAACAGTGTAAAAGTGTTCCTATTTCTCCACATCCTCTCCAGCACCTGTTGTTTCCTGACTTTTTAATGATCGCTATTCTAACTGATGTGAGATGGTATCTCATTGTGGTTTTGATTTTCATTTGTCTGATGACCAGTGATGATGAGCATTTTTTCATGTGTCTGTTGGCTGCATAAATGTCTTCTCTGGAAAAGTGTGTGTTCATATGCTTTGCCCACTTTTTGATGTGGTTGTTTGATTTTTTCTTGTAAATTTGTTTAAGTTCTTTGTAGATTCTGGATATTAGCCTTTTGTCAGAGGGGTAGATTGCAAAATTTTTCTCCCATTCCGTAGGTTGACTGTTCACTCTGATAGCAGTTTCTTTTGCTGATCCCATTTGTCTATTTTGGCTTTTGTTGCCATTGCTTTTGGTGTTTTAGTCATGAAGTCCTTGCCCATGCCTATGTCCTAAATGGTATTGCCTAGGTTTTCTTCTAGAGTTTTTATGGTTTTTGGTCTAACATTAAAGTCTTTAATCCATGTTGAATTAATTTTTATAAAAGGTGTAAGGAAGAAATCCAGTTTCAGCTTTCTACATATGGCTAGCCAGTTTTCCCAGCACCATTAATTAAATAGGGAATCCTTTCCCTATTTCTTGTTTTTGTCAGGTTTGTCAAAGATCAGATGGTTGTAGATGTGTGGTGTTATTTCTGAGGCCTCTGTTCTGTTCCATTGGTCTATATCTCTGTTTTGGTACCAGTACCATGCTGTCTTCATTACTGTAGCCTTGTAAGTATAGTTTGAAGTCACGTAGCTCGATGCCTCCAGCTTTGTTCTTTTTGCTTAGGATTGTCTTCACAATGCGGGTTCTTTTTTGGTTCCATATGAACTTTAAAGTAGTTTTTTCCAATTCTGTGAAGAAAGTCATTGGTAGCTTGATGGGGATGGCATTGAATCTGTAAGTTACCTTGGGCAG
Source organism: Symphalangus syndactylus (assembly GCF_028878055.3). Classification (NCBI taxonomy): domain Eukaryota; kingdom Metazoa; phylum Chordata; class Mammalia; order Primates; family Hylobatidae; genus Symphalangus; species Symphalangus syndactylus. The sequence goes on along the minus strand of NC_072447.2, from coordinate 40,521,118 downwards.
TATGGCCATTTTCACGATATTGATTCTTCCTATCCATGAGCATGGAATGTTCTTCCATTTGTTTGTGTCCTCTTTTATTTCATTGAGCAGTGGTTTGTAGTTCTCCTTGAAGAGGTCCTTCACATCCCATCTAAGTTGGATTCCTAGGTACTTTTTTCTCTTTGTAGCAATTGTGAATGGGAGTTCACTCATGATTTGGCTGTCTGTCTGTTATTGGTGTATGGGAACGCTTGTCATTTTTGCACATTGATTTTGTATCCTGAGACTTTGCTGAAGTTGTTTATCAGCTTAAGGAGATTTTGGGCTGAGACGATGGGGTTTTCTAAATATATAATCATGTCATCTGCAAACAGGGACAATTTGACTTCCTCGTTTCCCAACTGAATACCCTTTATTTCTTTCTCTTGCCTGATTGCCCTGGCCGGAACTTCCAACACTATGTTGAATAGGAGTGGTGAGAGAGGGCATCCCTGTCTTATGCCAGTTTTCAAAGAGAATGCTTCCAGTTTTTGCCCATTCAGTATGATATTGGCTGTGGGTTTGTCATAAATAGCTCCTATTATTTTGAGATGCATTCCATCAATACCTAGTTTATTGAGAGTTTTTAGCATGAAGGGTTGTTGAATTTTGTCAAAGGCCTTTTCTGCATCTATTGAGATAGTCATGTGGTTTTTGTCAGTGGTTCTGTGTATATGCTGGAATATGTTTATTGATTTGTGTATGCTGAACCTGCCTTGCATCCCAGGGATGAAGTCAACTTGATCTTGGTGTATAAGCTTTTTGATGTGCTGCTGGATTCGGTTTGCCAGTATTGTATTGAGGATTTTCGCATTGATGTTCATCAGGGATATTGGGCTAAAATTCTCTTTTTTTGTTGTGTCTCTGCCAGGCTTTGGTATCAGGATGATGCTGGCCTCATAAAATGAGTTAGGGAGGATTCCCTCTTTTTCTATCAATTGGAATACTTTCAGAAAGAATAGTACCAGCTCCTCTTTGTACTTCTGGTAGAATTTGGCTGTGAATCCGTATGGTCCTGGACTTTTTTGTTGGTAGGCTATTAATTATTGCCTCAATTTCAGAACCTGTTATTGGTCTATTCATGGATTCAAGGTCTTCCTAGTTTAGTCTTGGGAGGGTGCATGTGTCCAGGAATTTATCCATTTCTTCTAGATATTCTAATTTATTTGCATAGAGGTGTTCATAGTATTCTCTGATGGTAGTTTGTGTTTCCGTGGTATCCGTGGTGATATCCCCTTTATCATTTTTTATTGCATCTATTTGATACTTTTCTCTTTTCTTCTTTATTAGTCTTGCTAGCAGTCTATCAATTTTGTTGATCTTTTCAAAATACCAGCTCCTGGATTCATTGATTTTTTGAAGGGTTTTTTGTGTCTCTATCTCCCTCAGTTCTGCTCTGATCTTAGTTTTTTCTTGCCTTCTGCTAGCTTTTGAATTTGTTTCCTCTTGCTTCTCTAGTTCTTTTAATTGTGATGATAGAGTGTTGATTTTAGATCTTTCCTGCTTTCTCTTGTGGGCATTTAGTGCTATAAATTTCCCTCTACACACTGCTTTACATGTGTCCAAGAGATTCTGGTACGTCGTGTCTTTGTACTCATTGGTTTCAAAGATCATCTTTATTTCTGCCCTCATTTCATTATTTACCCAGTAGTCATTCAGGAGCAGGTTGTTCAGTTTCCATGTAGTTGTGCGGTTTTGATCTAATTTGATTGCACTGTGGCCTGAGAGACAGTTTGTTGTGATTTCTGTTCTTTTACATTTGCTCAGGAGTGCTTCACTTCCAACTATGTGGTCAGTTTTGGAATAAGTGCTATGTGGTGCTGAGAACAATATCTATTCTATTGATTCGGGGTGGAGAGTTCTGTAGATGTCTATTAAGTTGGCTTGGTGCAGAGCTGAATTCAAGTCCTGGATATCCTTTTTAAACTTCTGTCTCTTTGATCTGTCTAATATTGACAGTGAGATGTTAAAATCTCCCATTATTATTGTGTGGGAGTCTAAGTCTCTTTGTAGGTCTCTAAGGACTTGCTTTATGAATTTGGGTGCTCCTGTACTGGGTGCATATATATTTAGAATAGTTAGCTCTTCTTGTTGAATAGATCCCTTTACCATTATGTAATGGCCTTCTTTGTCTCTTATGATCTGTGTTGGTTTAAGTCTGTTTTATCAGAGACTAGGATTGCAACCCCTGCATTTTTTTTTTTTTTTTTGCTTTCCATTTGCTTTGTTCATCTTCCTCCATCCCTTTATTTTGAGCCTGTGTGTGTCTCTGCAAGTGAGATGGATCTCCTGAATACAGCACCCTGATGGGTCTTGACTCTTTATCCAATTTGCCAGTCTGTGTCTTTTAATTGGGGCATTTAGCCCATTAACATTTAAGGTTAATATTGTTATGTGTGAATTTGATCCTGCCATTATGATGTTAGCTAGTTATTTTGCCCGTTAGTTGATGCAGTTTCTTCCTAGCATCAATGGTCTTTACAATTTGCCATGTTTTTGCAGTGGCTGGTACTGGTTGTTCCTTTCCATGTTTAGTGCTTCCTTCAGGAGCTCTTGTGAGGCAGGCTTGGTGGTGACAAAATCTCTCCGCATTTGCTTTACTGTAAAGGATTTTATTTCTCCTTCACTTATGAAGCTTAGTTTGGCTGGATATGAAATTCTGTGTTCAAAATTCTTTTCTTTAAGAATGTAGAATATTGGCCCCCACTCTCTTCTGGCTTGTAGAGTTTCTGCCAAGAGATCAGCTGTTAGTCTGATGGGCTTCCCTTTGTGGGTAACCTGACCTTTCTCTCTGGCTGCCCTTAATATTTTTTCCTTCATTTCAACCTTGGTGTATCTGACAATTATGTGTCTTGGGGTTGCTCTTCTTGAGGAGTATCTTTGTGGTGTTCTCTGTATTTCCTGAATTTGAATGTTAGCCTGCCTTGCTAGGTTGGGGAAGTTCTCCTGGATAATATCCTGAAGAGTGTTTTCCAGCTTGATTCCATTCTCCCTGTCACTTTCAGGTACACCAATCAAATGTGGAGTTGGTCTTTTCACATAGTCCCATATTTCTTGGAGGCTTTTTTGGTTTCTTTTTACTCTTTTTTCTGTAAACTTCTCTTCTCGCTTCATTTCATTAATTCGATCTTCAATCACTGATACCCTTTCTTCCACTGATCAAATCGGCTACTGAAGTTTGTGCATGCATCACGTAGTTCCCCTGCCATGGTTTTCAGCTCCATCAGGTCATTTAAGGTCTTGTCTATACTCTTTATTCTAGTTAGCCATTCGTCTAATCTTTTTTTAAGGTTTTTAGCTTCCTTGCGATGGGTTGAAACAACCTCCTTTAGCTCAGAGAAGTTTGTTATTACTGATCTTCTGAAGCCTACTTCTGTCCATTCATCAAATTCATTCTCCGTCCAGCTTTGTTCTGTTTTTGGCAAGGAGCTGTGATCCTTTGGAGGAGAAGAGGTCCTCTGGTTTTTAGAATTTTGAGCTTTTCTGCTCTGGTTTCTCTTCATCTTTGTGGTTTTATCTACCTTTGATCTTTGATGATGGTGACCTACAGATGGGATTTTGGTGTGGATGTCCTTTTTGTTGATGTTGATGCTATTCATTTATGTTTGTTAGTTTTTCTTCTAACAGTCAGATCCCTCAGCTGCAGGTCTGTTGGAGTTTGCTGGAGGTCCACTCCAGACCCTGTTTGCCTGAGTATCACCATTGGAGGCTGCAGAACAGCAAATATTGCTGCCTGATCCTTCCTCTGGAAGCTTCGTCTCAGAGGGGCACCTGGCTGTATGAGGTGTCAGTCAGCCACTACTGGAAGGTGTATCCCAGTTAGGCTACATGGGGGTCAGGGACCCACTTGCGGAGGCAGTCTGTCCATTCTCAGAGCTCAAACACTGTGGTAGGAGAACCACTGCTCTCTTCAGAGCTGTCAGACAGGGACGTTTAAGTCTTCAGAAGTTTCTGCTGCCTTTTCTTCAGCTATGCCTTACCCCCAGAGGTGGAGTCTACAGATGCAGGCAGGCCTCGTTGAGCTGCAGTGGGCTCCATCCAGTTCGAGTTTCCCAGCTGCTTTGTTTACCTACTCAAGCCTCAGCAATGGCAGACCCCCCTCCCCAAGCCTGGCTGCTGCCTTGCAGTTCGATTTGGGACTGCTGCACTATCATGAACAAGACTCCGTGGGCGTAGGACCCTCTGAGCCAGGTGCGAGATATAATCTCCTGGTGTGCTGTTTGCTAAGATTGTTGGAAAAGCACAGTATTAAGGTGGGAGTGTCACAATTTTCCCAGTATAGTCTGTCATGGCTTCTCTTGGCTAGGAAAGGGAAATCCCTCGACCCCTTGCCCTTCTCGGGGGAGGCAATGCCCTGCCCTGCTTCGGCTCGCCCTCCGTGGGCTGCACCCACTGTCCAACCAGTCCAATTGAGATGAACCAGGTACTTCAGTTGGAAATGCAGAAATCACCCGTCTTCTGCGTCAATCACGCTGGGAACTGCAGACCATAGCTGTTCCTATTCAGCCATCTTGGAACTGTACTTCTTTATATATTAAGCTGTGGCAGTTTATCAATGCCCTTCCCTTCGAGAAGTGGGGTTCATTTCCCCTTTTCTGTATCTGTGCACTGCTTTGATCAATAGAATGCAGAGGAACTAATGTGACTTCCAACACTAGGCCATTAAGAAGCCAACTATCCTGTAAAATGTATTACTATCCTAAGACCACCATGCTAGAGAGGCCACTTTAGGTGTTCTAGTTGACTACCCTAACTAAGCTCCCAGCCAACTAACAGCATCAACTACCAGCCTTGTGAATTAGCCATTTCGGATGGATGCCTACCCCAGTTGATTCTTCATATGACAGGAACCTCAGCTGACACATGAAGGTCCCCAAGAAAAAATCACTTAAGAAGCACTTCCAAAATTCCTGACTCATAGATTCATGAGCAAAATAAAATAGCTGTTTTATTCCATCACTTTTGGAAGTAGTTGTTGTAAAGTAATAAACAAACAGAACATAAATTTATTTAAGTTTCTAAACCAAATACATACTTGGTGAGATTTTATCCTTTAGGACCTGCCTTTTTAAAGATCAATTGAAATGAAAATCTCAATCTTTTCCAATTTCTTGAGTTTCATTATTTATGTGGGAGAGGGCTCAATCTAGTCCACTCAATTTTTATAAGAGACAGTCTACTTTGGATTATTCAGGTAAGATTCTATACAAAGATCGGATTGGCTTAGGCAAAGTTATTTCAGTACTCACCTTTATTTTATTCTTTACTACACCACAGAGAAATCTACTAGGCACTGAATATTTTAATGTTTCGTGTTCTTTACAAGTTTCTTTTCACTTTCTGTGAAGGTTATACTGCAGTAATTCAACATTGGCCCCCAACTATTTATGCTTATATCAATTTCTGCAAAAGTCAAAATGATTGAGAAGTACTCTTTTGTCAGGCCCTAATGCTAATTCATAATGGAATAAAACCATGTGTTCTGCCTCCCTCTTTTCTTTTTCACATTTATGTTATTGACTGAAAACCACTTCTGAATGTGCTCGTTGTATTTCCTATCCATTGTGATGGATAGCAGAATGGATAATGCCATGGTTTTATTGCTCTGCCTGCTTTATAATTATCAGAAACAATGACTTATGCCTAGCTCTTCTAAAACAAAAATCATTTTAACACACATTCTCAAGCATAACTTATATCTAGCAACTTTCTACAGTAGGTCAAATATTTTTATTTAGGAGTATAATCTGTAACTAGATTATCTTGGGAGATTCACTAGCTATTACAATACTTAAAACTAGATAGATGATTGATGGATATTCTTACATTTCATAGACAACAATTAATTTGTTACATCTGGGTTAATTATTTTCCAAACTAAAATTATTGTGACTATGCTTCATACCATACAATTCTGGTACCCTAAATACGCATCTGTCCTGGTGTGAAATGAGACTCAGTGTTTTGTGTAAAGGGAAATGTGAATTCTGACTGGCTACAGTTATTGCTGGGCCAACTTTTATGTCTAAGTAGAATTGCCATATATACAGGCAGATTTTCAGTTTAGGATACTCAATTTTTATATAAGGCGTAACACTTATATTTCACATACTTACAAAATATATAGACTTGTTTTTATTCACCTACAAAGATATCTTCATGCTGTATTCTTCTAGTGTGAAATAAGATGTGTTATACGTGTCAAATATCTATTGGATTTCAAAGTCTTAATACAAAAAGGTAAATATTAATACATAATATTTTATATTGAGTACATGGTGAAATGATATTTTGGGAACACTGGATTTTAAAAGATATATTGTTTAAATCAATTTCATATATTGTCTAAGTCTGTTTTCCACTGCTGTAACAGAATACCACAGACTAGGTAATTTATAAAGAAAACAAGTTTATTTGGTTCATAGTTCTGGAGTCTAGTAAGTCCAATATCATAGTGTCAGCATCTGGTGAGGGTGTTTGTGCTGCATCTTAATATGGCAGAAGGACAAGTGAGCATGTGAGATGGCAAAAGCATAGGAGCTGGAATTTATGCTTTTATGAGGAGCCTACTCTCCTAATAACTAACCCACTCCCCTGATAATGGCATTCATTCATTCATGAGGTCAGATCCCTCAGGATCTAATCACCTCTTAAAGGCCTCACCTCTTAATACTGCTACAACAGGGATTAAGTTTCTAACACTTAAAATGTGGCGAACACGTTGAAATCATAGCACGTATATTACTCATATTTGTTTTTAATTATGTATCTACTATATAGCACTCCTCTAAATGTTAATTATTGGATTAAATCATGAGACAATTGAGTGCAGGGGACACAGAATTTTGATCCCCCAGGAAATCATCGTTATATTGTTATTGATTTTATTTATAACACTAGCCTGCCTTAAGGAATAGTGGAAGAAATATTCTTTTTTTAAAATATTGCATTTTATAGGGTTGTTGTTGAGGATAAATAACTCTGTTACATAGGTTATACTCATGAGAGTTTTATCAGTCAGCATAGTAGAGGTTATACTGCAGTAAGAAACAACCTCCAAAATCTCAGTGGCTTAATATAAAAAATATGCATTTCTCCCTTAGGCTCTAGGCTCATCACAGATTGAATGGAGGTTGCTCTGTTCATTGTAGTCATGCAAAGACTAAGACAGATGAAGCATCCACCCATCTCAAATATTGCTGATTTCAGAGCCAAAGGGGAACAAAAAAAAAATCTCTATACAGTTTCACACTGACAATTAAATACTATAGCCCAGAAGTAGCTCATGTTACCTACACTAAAAACATTGATAATAATTAGTTACATCATCCCACCTAATGTTATGCAGTCCAGGAAATTCAAGCTTCCATGTACTCAGAAGAAGAGAAACAAATAGCAAAGAATAGCATTAATGATTATCACAATGGCTTTTTAAAATAATTTCTCTCATGTATCAGTATTTTTAAAAAATCTTAAAATTTTTCAGTTGTTTCTTGATATCTATTTGTTTAAAAATAACAAGAGTATTTTACTTTATAATATTTATTACTAATCATGTTTCTCTATTTGTTTTGATTGATATTAAATTGATCTTTAATAAATGTCCAGAACATTTAAACTTTGTATTGCTCTATCTTTAATTTCATTTCTTCCATATTTTCTCATTTATTTATTTTAATATTTTTGGGTTTCTACATGTCTGTAAAATACTTGACTTTTTTTAGAATAAGACAATTGTGTGCACACTTACCTATCATAAGAGAGATAATTTATTCTTTAAGAATCACTAATAAATTATTGATGTTACACCTTATAAAATTATACTAAATAACACACGTATATTTTTAATATTAATAGTTAAAGCATCAGTTTATAATGCTCAGTGCTTTAAGTGTATATTGGTAGTGACTTTACCTGTATACTCTAAAATAAATTATTTTCTTTCTCAATAGTTAGCTCTTCACTATTCCCTCTGCTATCCCATGGGAGTGACTAAATTGGTCACTTTTCTGTTTAAAGAGATTTTAGTTCTTGTTTCACTTAATGTATATATACACTGCTTGAGAATGATAATTCAATTATTTTATGAATGAATAGAAATAAATTGAATGTTAAGGAATCAGGATAATGTTTACTTAAGTGGTTCATGCAAATAAAGTTAAAGCTGGTTTTAATTCTAATTTTGAGGTGAAAACCCATACCTACCTGTGATAACAGTTGTATCCAAAAATATGACATATAATTTTCACCTGTTATACATGTAAATTAGGATGACATATTTCATTCAAATCCTAGTGTTAATCTCTAAGTAGTCTTAAGTAACATATATCACATTGGATTAGTGTATGTAAAAGTAGTTCTAAAATGTCCCTCTGCCCTATGAGCATGGATCAATGGCAGCTGAAGACACCAACATGTACTTTTAAGTGACTAATTTTGGTTTATAAAATTGTTTTATTGAAATTAGTAAATGCATTGGACATTCTAAAAGAAAACTTACAGACAGTATAATGTTTTCCATCATTCAAAGGATATTGGCTACACCTACAAATATAGGAACTTCAGTTCCCTAAATGTGTGCTAACTCCCACAGTATGGATGACATTTCCCATGTGGTATCTCCTCTGTAATGATAAAAAAAAAAAAAACCAGGACCAGTTATCAAATAGAATTTTTCATTTTTTGTCTTACCTAATGGCTCATCATTCTATATATTATATAACATTCTACATAATCTCATTTGTACTAGTAAAACATCAATAAGTTACTTGTATAATACTACAGCTCAGTTGACAATTTAGGGCTGGAGAAATAAATTTGAAGTGATGAGCGTATTCTTGTAGCAGTCAATTTATATCGTATCATGCTACAGTCCCAAACAACTCCAACATTCCAATGGTTTACTACAACAAAATAGTTTATTTCCTGCGGAAAGAGAGACAACAGTGGTTCTGCTTGGCGTTGTTAAGCCCTGCTCCACATGTTTTCTTCATTCTCAGAATCAGCCTGAAAGAACAGCTAATAATGGGGAATTCCAGCTTTATAGCAGAGGGAAAATAGGGAAGAGACTTGGTGGAAACACACAGTCACTCTTTATGTGCCTACTCCCAATTGGCATTCATCACTCCTATTCACATTTCCTTAGTCAATGCAAGTTGTATGGAATAGCAGAGTATACTCTGCCTACAGGGTAGCACTACCTGCCACACATCAATGGTCAGCAATAAATAATCCTCTTAGAGGCAAAGGAGAAGTGAACATTTGGGAGCAATTATTCAGTCCACATCATGTAAGGATGTAATAAAGTTGGAGAATAAAGAAAGGCAGAGTACTGACCCTGGTGCATTCCAACATGAAGGTCAATTATAAAAAACGAGATGGCAAAAGAAAGAATAACAGATTAGGAAAAGCCAGGTAAGTCAGTTCTGATCAAAGCCCAGAGGGTTTTGCAAATAGGAGAATGTGGTCAAATAAATGTGACACCTCAGAATAGTTGAATATCAGGTGATAGACATAATTTTCCACTGTATTTCTCAATACGAACAAGGCTGGTGTCCTTGAAAAGTGCATTTTAAGTATTATTTTTAAAGTGAGACTAGAGTAAGTTGAGGAGTGAATGGGGATTTTTTTGTTGTTGTTGTTCTGACATAAGGCAGCCTGGATTAACATTAAACTTCTTCTGTGCTATAAACTCCTAGAAATCCTGGATAAAGTACAACAATAGCAAAATATATTGCTGATCTTGCAAGAAAGAAAAGAAAATCCCCAAGTGACAGAAACAATGAGGGAATGAAAAGATAGGGCCACAGAACTGAGCTTGTTGTTATGGATGTGATAGGGAGCAGGAAAAGAGCTTTATAGAACCCACAATGCCATTTTTAGGCTAGGGCTTGGATTTCAAAGAATACCAAGATACAGGAAAAAATGCCCTGCACAAACATGAGGTTAGAAGTTAGAAAAGGCGCCCCTAAATCAGCACAGAATCTCTGGCTAGAAACAAAATATCCATGTAAAAAATAAAAACCGTAGCTATGGCAAAATGTTATGATTTATTAGTTCTGGCTAGTGAGTATCTGGATGCTGTGTTATTCTCTGAACTCTTCTGCATGTTTGAAATACTTCATATTTAACATGATGCAAATTTGGAAGTGTTGACAGAGATGTTGAAATACAAAAGTTATGAGACAACAAAGCGAAGTGTGAGAGACACAATATTCAAGTTGTCAAGAGAAACATAATATCTAAAATATATTTATAAATACCTAAAAAAATCCAAGAATAAGTTTCATGACTTACGAAAAAACCAAAACCAACAAACAAATCCTCCTTCCTCTTCAGTAGGATATATAAGGATGGAGAAAGAACAAATAGGTAAGGATCTGTGAAGAGATTTCTCTGAATAGAGCTGTTGCAGATTTGGGAGTCCATATCTCCTTCTGCCACAAAATGAAAGGGGTAAGGGTATCATCTTCCAGTTGCAAACTTGTTGAGACATGGATGTAAGGAGAATTCTCCGAAAGCTTAATAGGTATCTCCTGTACTTGGCGAACATGGGCTGGTGTTTGGTACAGCCTGGAGAATCTTCAGACAAAAGTCTATCAACTGAAAGCAGCAGGGCAGAGAAGGATGGTAGAAAATAATTTGGGGCAAAGAATGAATTAAGTTTCTCCTGGTTAGATCCATTTCAAATGAGTATCATCCCTATTGGGACTCCTACAGAGTCTTGTGGAGTAAATCTCCTAAGTAAAAAGATATTGAGGGAGATAGAGGCAACAGGAAGCAAGCGATTGGCTGTCAGAAGAGTCCTCTAGGGGAGACTCCAAAGATCCCTGGAAGCATGAGAAAGCATGTTTCCAAAGGGAAAGTCAGTAGTCTTATGCCTATCTACCAGGGGGAGCTGGTGCCAGATGACAACTGCACTTATTTAAGACTGCTCTTTACCATAATCCCCTCTTCTCCTAGTCATTAATTTGAAGGTTTAAAATAAATGTACACATATACACACACTCTTAGCAAGTCAAGGAAGGAAGTTATATGCAAAGTAAGAAAAAAGGATTAGAAGCCCCAAAACCTTTTCCTACTACTAGCTGTGCACACAAATCAAATTTTGACTGAATAAGGGGAGAAGATTCTATGGTTAAATCAATTTCAGTGTTTTTATTATTTCCAAAGATAGGACATATTAAGACCTAGACATAGATCTAGTTGTAAATATGAGAGTCTGAACTATGATAGTGATGATTTGAGTCCTGTTGAAAGTAGAGAAAGATGAATAATCAGTTCAAGTTTAGTCTTCTGTTCTTAGGTCAATATGTTGGGAATCTTGAGGATGTCTGTTCTCTTTGGCAGCTTCCTATGAGGAGCATAAAACTGGGCGATGAACTCTATTTGGATGCCAGATAAATTGTTGACCCACTGAAGGCTAGACATTATAGGCACAAATATATTGGCATAAAAATGGAGTTGATAGGTGATGAGAATAATAAAAAAACAAACTTGAAACCAGATAATGAGTTTAATAAAAACAAGTCTGATTTCATAAGGTTCCCTTTAGTATGATGGCTATCATTAAGTAAGAGTCATGCTTATTTTTAAGACAACAAAAATCACCATTTATATTTAACTGAAGTGACTACGGAGTGAAGTACAAAAAGGAGACATCAATAAAAGAATTCTCAAGCATGTACCTTTAAAAGGACATATAAAGTATGTATATACATACAAATGAATATTATTCAACCGTAAAAAGAAATGAAATACTGATATATAATACAATGTGGCTGACTTGAAAACATTGTGCTAAGTGAAAAGCCAGCCACAAAAAGGCATATATTGTATAATTCTATTTATAGAAAATATCCAGAAGAGATAAATCACCAGAGACAGAACAGAGATTGTATGTGCCAGGGACTGTGGGGGATGGGGAATGGGAATGGAAAAGAACTACTTAATCAATACAGAGCTTCCTTCTGGGGTGATGAAAATGTTTTGGAACTAGATAGAAGTGATTGTGTAACATCATGAATGTACAAAATGCCACTGAATTGTTTACTCTAAAGGGAATAAATTTATGTTATGTGAATTTCATCTAACTCTTAAAAAGACACAGTAAGAATCATTTTACATGGTTTAAAATCTAATACCAGTGTTGGAAAGCTTTGAGGAAATATGCACTCTCGTATACTATGGGAATATGATTTAGTGTGAAATTTTAAGAGCAATATACAAATATATTTCAAAAATAAATTGTCCCATAACTCTTTCACTGGCATTCCCAATTTTAGGTACTAATCCTAAAAATGTATCCTGTAGTTTTAGTCCAGATATTCCAAACTCCATAGAGAGCTTGAAAACGCCATTCACCACCCTTTGCACTCCATAGAAACGGGATGTATGATTTTAAGTTTTTAGAATCTCAAAGATTGAAGGAAATTTCACCTACTGCCAGAGTACTCTTCTCAACATCTTTAATAAGATCTTTCAGGCATTCTGAAAACAAACAAACAAACATTAAGGACACAAGAATTAGTACTTTCTAAGGCAGCCGTCCCTGGACAAAGTTACTTGTAAGAATATTTTCCCTTTGCTGTTTGAACTGTTTTCTTGTTGCCTTAAAACACACTTTAATTGTGTCCATACAGAGCAAATCTACTTGTTGAACCTGAAATTCCTTGGAAGACAGTTGTACTCTAGATTGAGCATCCCTGGTTCTTTGAATCATGCATAATTGATACATAGATTTTTTGAAACAATAAACAAATTGTACACTGCCCTTCTTTATCTGCAATTTATAGAAATATATATTTTCCATAAATATATATAATAGTTTTTATATATATAACATATATCTATTTCCATAAATATATATAATAGTTTTTATATATATGACATATATATATCTATACTATTACAATTTAAAAGACCAATAACAAGACACTTAGTTAATTACATATACCAAAGATTGCAGTAGCTACTAGGGTGAAAAATAATAGCAAAAGCAATTTTTTTTGCTTGGCAAAAACATGTCAATGTGAGAGAGCTACACTATGACATTTCTTTAAAAAGAATCAAAATTTCCTTTAAGATTAAAATAAAATTCTTGCATCCTGTGAATTTGTGAGCCAAGTTTCATATGGGGAATGATTATTATGTTGAATTATGAATCCCTGAAAATAAAGCTTTACAAAAGAAATGCTGGAACAACCTTAATTGCAATTCAAAATGTTGACATTTTAATTTATGGAAATACTCTAATAATATGCTCTTTTCTGTGTATGTAAGCTGGTGGAGCTATTTAAAGGCTTTGATATTTACATATTGTAGGTTTGTAGGACCCTTGTGAGAGAAATCCTTGTCAGAACAATATCATTCATTTAGGCTGACTAGATGAAAAGCAAGAGCAAACAAGTACTCCAGTCCAGCTGGTTGCTCCCTCAACATCATGATTTTATGCGTTTTATAAACTCTGGTTCCAGGGGGAGCTAGAATAGCGCTTTTAGAACTGCTGGTGTTTGGATATATTCCCTGCTACCCACTTCTGTGACTAAAGACACCTTTATTTGCATTTTCTGCTAAAACTTTTACTTAATTCTGTGCATATGCAAACCACACACATTCTCACTCAATTCTGCTTTTATGTCTGCTTTTAATTAAAGCAGTAGTGTTAATTTCTTCATTCAAAAGAAAATCCAAGGAATAGTATAACCCAGTGGATTAGCTAACACTTTGAATGTCCAGGCAAATCCTTGTGAAGCCCATCATGACTATACCCTTACCTGGCATCAGATATTTGGAAATGAAATTTTGAAAAAGATATGGGCTTCCAATTACTCCCGCAATTGACTGTTGTATAAGCAAAATTTTAGGAAACAACAAATAACATTTGAGAGTTTCTTAAAAGTATATGATCTACAAATTTTAAAGAGTTTAGCTGAAGGGGGCATTACTAATGTTATATGATGACACTGAATAGCCTCATAATATTTGGTGGTTGTCTTTATTGAATAATGACCTTAAATAATAATGTAGAAAAAGGATATCATAATACACATATCTGAAGCTTTCTGGGTCAGTATCTGGGGCTTTCCAGGTCTTGTGTACCATGATAACTCTAAATTTTTGGATCTCAACTTTTTAAAATATTAAGTTCAATAATTTGTCTTTATTAAAGAAGTTTTACTCTTTAATACTTTGCTTGAATTTTGGTGTTCTAATTTTTTGTATTTTTAAATCATTTTATATTATCTTGAAGCAAATATTACATAGACAAAATGCAAAAATCATAAAAGTAAAAATAATTTCTTAATTTTAAAAATTAACATACTTTTTGGAACAGTTTTAGATTTACAGAAAAATTGAGCAGATAGTAATAGAGAATTCCCATATATACCACATTCCCCTGCACATACTATTTCTTATTATGATGTTGCATTAGTGTTGTATATTTTTAATAATTAATGATCCAGTATTGACATGTTACTATTAATGAAAGTCCATAGTTTACATTAAGATCTATTCTTTATTTTTATGCTCTCTTCTGGGTTCTGAAAAATAATGCCATATATCCACCATTACAGTGTCATACAGAATAATTTCACTGCTCTAAAATCCTCTGGCAACTATTGACCTTTGCCTTTTCAAACTAGCTTCTTTTACCACTTAGCAATATGCATATAAGGTTCCTCCAGTCTTTCAACTTATCAATTTTATTTCTTTAATGAATCAACCTTTTGGTATTGTATCTAAAAATGTATGGCCAAACACAACAACACCTATATTTTCTCTTATGTTATCTTCTGGAAGTTTTTTTAAATTTTGCATTTAGTATTTAGGTCTATAATCCACTTTGAGTTAATTTTTGTGAAATGTGAAAGGTTTGTGTATATATCTCCTTCCTCTGTATATCTATCTCCTTTTTAACATATAGATATCCTATTATTCCAGCTGCTACTCCAGCTTTATTTTGATTAATGTTAGCATGGAATATCTTTCATCATACCTTTATTTCGTACATGTCTGTGTCTTTACATCTAAAATGATTTTTTTGTAGAAAACAGATAGTAGACTCTTTTTTATATCTATTCTGGTAATCTCGGTATTTCAATTGGTGTATTTATAACATTTATAGCTAAACTAGTTATTTATATAGTTTGATTAATATCTACTATATTTGTATATTTTCTAATTTTTCACTTTTTCTTTGTTTCTTTTTTATCGCCGCCTCTTTTTCTGCTTTCTAGTTATTTAAGCATTTATTATTATTTCATTTTCTGTTCTCTTCAAGCATATCAAGTACATTTCTTATTTTTAATTGCTTTTTAGATTGTGCAATATATACTTATAACTCATCTAACTATATATTCAAATGACACTCTATTGTTCAATTGGTAGTGTAGATATTTTATAAAAGAGTGTTTCCAATTCTTCCCTCTCATCCCTTATAACACTGCTATCATTCATTTCATTTGCCCATTACTATAATCACCCAATAGATTATTGCTAATATTACTTTAACAAACAGTTATCTATTAGATCAATCCTTGTCTTGTTCTAGATCTTAAAGGAAAGGTTTTCAGTTTTTTCCTGTTCAATACAATGTTAGCTATCGGTTTGTCATTTATGACCTTTATTATTTTGAGGTTTGTGCCTTCTATACCCAGTTTGTTGACGGTGTTTATTATCAAGGAATGTTGAATTTATCAAATGTTTCTTCAGTATCTATTGAAATGATCATATGGCTTTTGTTGTTGGTTCTGTAAATATGATTTGTCATGTTTATTTTATTATTTTATTTTTTATTATACTCTAAGTTCTGAGATACATGTCCAGAACGTGCAGGTTTGTTACATAGGTATGCATGTGCCATAGTGGTTTGCTGCACCCATCAACCCGTCATCTAGGTTTTAAGCCCCGCATGCATTAGATATTTCTCCTAATGCAATACCATGCTTATTGATTTGCATATGTTGAAACAACCTTTCATTCCTGGGATCAATCCCGCTTGATGCTGGTAAATGATCTTTTCAATGTGCTGTTGAATCTGGTTTGATACCATTTTGTTGAAGATTTTTGCATCTATGTTCATCAGTAACATCGGCCTATAATTTTCTTTTTTTGTCATGTACTTGTCCGGTTTTGGTGTCAGAGTATTGCTGGCTTCATGCAATGAGTTTGGAAGTATTTTCTCCTCTTCAGTTTTTGGAAGAGTTTGAATAGAATTGGTATTACTTTTTCTTTGAATGTTTTATAGGATTCAGCAGGGAAGCCATCAGGTCCTGGGCTTTTTTTTGTTGAGAGACTTTTTATTATGGTTTGATCTTGTTACTCATTATGGGTTTGGGTTTGTTGAAATATTTTATTTCTTCATTATTCAATCATGGTAGGTTACATGTGTCCAGGAATTTATTCATTTCTTTTACTTTTTTCCAATTTGTAGGGGTATATTTGTTCATTATAGTTTCTGGTGATTCTTTGTATTTCTGTGATATCAGTTGTAATCTCTCCTGTTCATTACTGAGAGTGGGCTTTTGAAGTTCCCTACTGTTATTGTATTGTGGTCTATCTCTTCCTTTAAATCCATTAATGTTTGCTTTATATGAGTACTCAAGTGTCAGGTGCATAGATATTAATAATTATTACATCTTCTTGCTGAATTGACCCCTTTGACATTATATAGTGACCTTTGTCTCTTTTTACAGTTTTTGATTTGTAGTCTATTTTATTAGATATATGTATAGCTACTCCTGCTTTTTTTGGCGGGGGTTTCCCTTTGCATGGAATATCTTTTCCCATCCCTTCACTTTTCAGTCTATGTGTCTTTATAGGTTAAGTGGCTTTCTTGTAGGTGGCATATGGTTTGTGTCTTGTTTCATTATCCATGCAGCTGCTCTATACTTTTTAATTGGAGAATTGAGTCCGTTTACATTCAGTGCTATTATTGATCATTAAGTACTTACTACTGCCATTTTGTTTCTTGTTTTCTGGTTGTTTTGTAATTCATTTCTTTCTTTCTTACTGTATTCTTTCATGGTTAAATGATTTTCTCTGGTAGTATGTTTGAACTTGTTACTTTGTGTTTTTAGTGAATCTACTATAGGCTTTTGCATTCTGGTTACCATGAGACTTACAGAAAACATCTTATGGATATAACAAGTTATTTTAAGATATGACAACTTATCTTAGTTTACCAAAAAACAAAAACTAGAAACAAAGAAAAAAAATTTTTAAATGTCTACATATTCCAAGAAAAAAATTCAACATGTTTTTCAGGGGCTTTTGGCAGAAATAAGTTGCTATTGCCCACAATAGTGGTCATCATTACTCACTCTCATATCAATTTTTTTTTCTCTCTTTCTTTTACCTCTTCCTACTCCCTCACTTCTCCTTCTTGGCTACATATCCCAAGTACACTCCCTATACTAAATCTTTAAGTCCCTGCTTTTGGGGAAAACAAAAATGAGGTAGATTTTTTTCTAAGTAATCAGTTTATTTCACTAGAGAAACACTGAGTCACAGTAAGTGGCTCAGAGTCGCTTAGGAACCCTGGGTGTACCTAAGAATATTTCATACTTAGGCAGAAAGTTAAATGACTTGCTCATCTTTTTACACCTTGATAGAGCTAGTGAGGAATAAATTAAGGCCAAGAACTCAGGTCATCAGATTTTAAGTCTAGTGCACTGTTTCCTTTGTGTGGTATATTTCTGTGCATTGTTTTATTCACCTTCCAGATTAAACATCCTATAATTAGAAAAATGGTATTTGAAAAATTTGACATAAAGTTATTCAAGAATTGATAAAGTTATAAATAATTTTATGCCATTTTAAAATTGATGTTACATTAAAATTGTTATACAGAGTCTAAATACTTTGCATAGAGAAGTTGTAAATAAGTCTGTCTGAACCAAACCTTTCTGGATGAATGTAGTATTTATTCAGTTCAGCTATCACTTGTAGTTTTAAAATTTTTAAATCACTGTGAGTATAAGGAATCTGGGTAATCTTTACTAAGTTCACTATTTGGCTCATCCAGTCAGTATGGTGGCCTAATTAACATGAAAATGTAATTTAGCCCTTTAAAATGTCTACTTGACTTTAGTGTTAGAAGCAAAACCTCCTACATACTCATATTTAAGTATAAATTAAATAAAAAAGTGTTTACCTAATGGAGATAACATTAGACTTTCTCAAAGCCACTCATTAAAAATCACCAGGTATATCCAAGATTCTATGAATGGAGTTTTGCTATCTTGTCTCAGTATGGATTTTGTGTAGAAATAAGTACAGGTACAGTAGGAACAATATTTTTTTCACTTTATTGTAGCTTTTATTATAGTCTTCTTGAAACATTTTATTTAAAGTTTATAGTGAGATAATTATAGATTCACATGTAGTTGTAAGAAATAATAAGATAGATCTCTGTACTCTTTATCCAGTTTCTCCCAATGGTGGTATCTTGTGAAATATGGTACACCATCACAACCAGGATATTGACACTGATATAATAAATCAATCTTATTCAGATTTCCCATTTTATTTGTACTAATGTGTGTGTATGTATTTAGTTCTATACAGTTTTGTCACATGTACAAGTTTGTGTAACCACCATCGCAGACAATATACAGAACAGTTTCATCACCACAAAGTTCCCTCACATTTCCCTTTTATGACCACATCCACCTCCTTCTTGCCTCCTTTTCTTTCACTCCTTTCCATTATCGTAGTCTCTGGCATCCACTAATCTGTTCTATAATTTTGTCATATCAAAATTCTTATAATAAACATAATCATATTGTATATAATCTTGTGGAATTAGCTTTTTTCACTTAGCATAATTCTCTGGAGATTCATGCAAGTTGTTACATGTATCAATAATGCTCCTTTTATTGTTCCTTTATATTGCCAAGTGACATTGTATGGATGGTTTGCTTAACCATCTACCTGCTGAAGAATATCTAGGCTGTTTCCAATTTGGGATTATCACAAATAAGGCTGCCATGTACATTTGTGTACAAAATTTTGTGTTAATTTACATTTTCATTTCTTTGGGTAAAGGGCCCCAGATGACAATTTCTGTATTTATATGGTAATTCAATGTTTTGTTTTATGAGAAACCACCAAAATGTTTTCCAAAGTTGCTGTAATAGAGATACTTTCATGGAGATTCTTGCATATTGGCGACTTGATTTCTACAGATTTCAGAATTTATCATTTTAATAGAAACTACATATTACTT
The DNA here is from genome assembly GCF_028878055.3 of Symphalangus syndactylus. Lineage (NCBI taxonomy): Eukaryota > Metazoa > Chordata > Mammalia > Primates > Hylobatidae > Symphalangus > Symphalangus syndactylus. The sequence goes on along the minus strand of NC_072447.2, from coordinate 40,501,869 downwards.
TTCAAGTTACAATAATTTACACTCCCATGGCAACATACGAGAGTAGGTATTGCTCCACTTACTTGATAACAAAAAAGTCTTCTTAATTTTATTCTAAAATTTTATTTTTTACATTAATATATTTAAATTCATTTAGAACTTACTTGGGAATACAGTGTAGAAATGGGATCTAACTGCATTTTTTTCATTTTGTTCCAGTTAACTAATACTGAATCACAAGCTACCCCAAAAGTTAGTGACCCCAAACACCAATTCATTATTTTTTCTCTCATGATTCTTTGAATTAAGGATTCAATCAGGACTGTAAGTGATTTTTTTTTTTTTTTTTTGCTCCTTGTTGTTTAGAAACTCAGCTGGGATGACTTAAACAGCTGGGGGCTGAAAGAATTCAGGACTAGCCAAGTGTTTGCCTCTCTATCCTCTGTGGGCTCTCTATAGGCCTAGTATAGGCTTTCTCACAGTGTGGCAGCCTCAGGATAATCAAATTTCTTACATGGTAGCTCAGGGCTCCAAGAGGGAGGAAGTAGAAACTGTCACCCTGTTATAGCCTGGCCTGAAAATAACACGATATCATTTCCACCATACTCTACTAGTCACAACAGTTAACATCCAGCCCAGATTCAATGCAAGGAGGCAGAAGCCCCACATCTCAATGGGAAGTGTATCACTGAGTTGGTTTTAATTCGAATTTTCTGCTGCTGAATTTGTATATATCATTTTACACCACTATGCTTAAGTTTCTTCATTTGAAAAATGGATAAGTCCTACCTTGTTTCACACTTCATTGGAGATATTTTGTGTTGATGAGAATTTCATAATGAAAAAACTTTTCATTCTCTGATAGACAAACAATAATAATATTTTTGATATATGAAGAAGTTGTTATAATTACATAATTAAAAAGTTGTAGATACGTATGTACTAAGACCAACTTTTATAAAATGAGAAATATCAAATCATCAGATTTTATTGGTGTTCACAAAAGTTGTTTTATATTCTGCTATGAGATCATCAGTCAGGTTGTGGCCACAAGAGGAAACACAGGAGCAGCTCAATAAAAAATAAAGTTTATTACACTCACAGGTCCTAGACACAGAGGCATGGCACACTACGTGGGACCACAGAGGAAAGACGCCAGGGTGGTCAAGAGGCAGAAGACAAGAGAGAGGGGAAAGCATGAGTCCAGAGCTTTTACTGGGGATGCCACAGGAAAAGCCAGGCAGGGCAGAGTGATCAATTCAGGACTGGTTAATTTGAATAATACTGGAAGACTCTAAGCTATTGGGGTGTTTCCTAGTTGCCTGATACCTGGCCTTCATATGATTAAAGCAAAGTAATGTTGTCTACTGTGGTGTACTGACCAGATTGACAAGGTAAAGCCCTAAATTTGTTAGTTTGCGTATCAAGGCCTGCTCTTGGCTGGGCCCTTTGTTATCTCTGATGTCTTTATGAGATGCCTATTTCAGGGAAGGACAGTCTTTCCCCACCCAGAAAGGATTTTTTTAAATGCCAAAACATTATAATATATGGAAAGTAAAAACTATATAAAACAGTTTTTATAGAAAAGGAATAGTCTAATATTGAGCACAAGTTATGTGACAAATATGCATATATTAAAACAATTTGATTTGTGAGTGAAAGAGTAAGCATGAGCATAACTAACTCTCTTGAAAGTTGTAACAAACTATATTCTGGTTATGTCTAAATCTCTTGCATGTAAATGTATTTATGGACTAAATATATGCTTTTATGAATAAATATATACAATATATGGTTCTATGCTCCAAAGTCAGTTGTTCTCAATTTTGTCTCTCACCAGGGGCATTTGGCAATATCTAGAGATGTTTTTGATTTTTATTACATGGAAGTGCTAAACATTTTACAGTGCATAAAACAGTCACCTACAGAAAAATAAAATTGTCTCACTCAAATATGAATACTGCTAAGGTGAGAAATCCTGCTCTAAAATAAGGTATTAAGAGGTAAAATGTTTCCATAGAGAAACCACCTTTCCAAAATTATAACTGAGGAAATTATGACAGTGAAAGAAATCAGACCTAACTGACTCTATCTTGCTTCTAAACCTTTAAGCTGTCCTTGTTCATTCCTGGGCATAGGCTGAACTAACTTTGGAAAGGAATTCAGTTAATGGTTTGACTCTGAAACAAAATTGATAACAGCCCTTTCCCAAAAACTTCTCCTCTTGCCTACGGTCCAGTCAGCGTTTGCAGGACTAACACTAGCTAAAAGATTAGAAATTACAATTTAGGGGTCATGCGACCTCTGGCTCCAAGAGTTTGAACTGCCCCAAATTGCTCCTGGGATAACATCACTTTTGTAAAACCTAAGATCTGTACTTGAGATATTTTGCAGACCCTGCCCTCAATGGATCAGGGGACACCACCCAGACCAGTAGTCTGCCCTAACCAGTTCTGCCATCGCACCCAGGAACAGAAGACATTAAGAAAAGCTCATTTCAACCCCCTACGATTCCATCTCCAACCTAACCAATCAGCACTCCTCACTTCCCAAGCCCCTACCTGCCAAATTATTGTTAAAAACTCTGATCCCCTAATGCTCGGGAAGACTGATTTGAGTAATAATAAAACTCTTTCCCTTTCACCATTGCAATTCTGCTGTCTTGATAAATCAGTTCTGTCTAGGCTGTGGGCAAGGTAAACCCATTGGGTGGTTACAACAACAGCTTACTTCTAAACATATATATATATATAGTATATATATATAAAATATGTATATATAAGTACATATGTATAACATGTATATATAAGTACATATGTATATGTATATATATTATAGATAATGACATATCTATATAATGACTGATGAAAGATGGAGTAAAATATGCAAATATATATATGAAGCATGAAAAAGAGCATAGGGCTGAAAGAGAGGAGGGAATGGTTAATGGGTATGAAAAAAATAAAAAGAATGAATAAGACCTATTTGATTGTATGATAGTGTGACTATAGTCAATAATAACTTAATTGTACTTTTAAAATAACTTAAAGAGTGTAATTGAATTGCTAGTAACTCAAAGATAAATGCTTGAGGGGATGGATACCCCATTCTCCATGATGTGCTTATTTCACATTGCATGCCTATATCAAAACATTTCATGTACCCCACAAATATATACACCTGCTATGTACCTACAAAAATTAAAAATAAAAGTAACACGGCAGTTCATGAATAAGTCTTTCAAAAGTTAAATGCAAATTGCTAATAAACATATAGACAGTCTACATCACTAAGAAAAGTAATAAAATAAAAAATGGTAATAAACTTTCCTGGCGAAGCTGGCAAGCATAAAATTAAAATGATGATGCCCTTTAGTGATACCAAAGTTATAACGAAGAGAAACTCTTATCTAAACTGCCTAATGTATGCATTGTTATCGCTTCTGAAGAGTAGTATAGAAATACATATCAGAAGCCAAAGCAATATCTACCATTCCACTGATCACCCTACTTTGATGGATTTATCTAAGAAAATAGTTAGAGATGTGGGCAATATTTAAATACAGAGATATTTATTGATAACAATGAAATTGAAGATAATCCAAAGTAAAATTGTGAAATAATCTATTATGGATTCCCATATATCTGGATTGTGGACACTAAGATATGTAATGATGTGGAAAAAGGTTAATTGTAACATTTTATTCATGTTATACACTGAATTCTATCTCCCCGAAATTCAGAAGTTGAAGTTCCTATCCCCCGTACCTTAGAATGTGACTATATTTGAAGATAGTCTTTCAAGTGGTAATTAAGTAAAAAGGATGTCCTTAGCATGGGCCCTAATTCAATATGACTGGTGTCCTTATAGGAAGAGGAAATTTGGATATAGATATATACTGAGGGAAGACCACGTGAAGACACAGGGAGAAGACAGCCATCTAAAAGCCAAGGGGAAAAGCCTCAGAAGAAACCAATCCTGTTGACACTTTGGTCATGGACTTCCAGCATCCAGAATTGTGAGAAATAAAATTTCTGTTGTTGAAGCCACCATCTCTGATACTCCGTTATGGCAGCCCAAGCAAACTAATACAAATGTGGGAAGTATTTTTTAACTGCATATATGTGGACGTGCATACTTGCAACTTCTTAACATCAGAATTAACATAAAATTAACAACAGAAATTTTATTTCTATTTGGGTTAAGAACTAAAGTCTACATTTGATCATGTAAGAAAAGTATTATCCTGATAAAATTAATCATCTAAGCACAATCTTAAGGAATATGTGTATTTATCTAAAATAACAATACATTTGAAAATTAGAAGCCTAGAATTGATTTGAGATAATTTAGTCTTAGTAGCAAACTCATTCTTATGTATTAAATGTCAAAGTTTTTTCATATCAGCTTATGTAATCTTTTACAGTATTACAGTGTTAATGAAATATAAAATGGAGATTTATTACTTTGTAAACACGTCCCTTATTATGTTGGACTGGATGTTTCTCTTCTGTCATCCAGAAACTAAGATTTATCAAAGAGCTTTAAAGTATCCTATCTAATTGAAAAGACAAAGCAGAAGTCTTCCTGAACACCTTAATATTAATTTAAAAGGGTCAGATAATTTCTACCAAGGGCAGTAAATTGCCTTCTGCAAGTTCAAAGTAATTAATACTTCAGTTGAGGATACATATCTCAAATAAAATAAATTGTCAACTCTTCCATTAAAGGATCCAAATCTTGCGTTATATGATTTAGGCTTGTGGATTTCAAATGAAAGTGACATTCCAGAAAGGTTCCGGAATATTACTAATTTGCAGCTGTTTTCAGCCTAAATAAAAGTCATTTCCTATGCCTTGTAGTGAATGATCTAAACTAAACTACCTGACATTTCCACTCAGCCCGAAGAACAGGCTGAAAATGCTGAATTGTCAGCAAAGCTTTGATGTAAATCAGTAGTCACAGGAGACTACAAAGAAGAACACAATGTAATTGTCAGCACATCAAAGGGAAGCTTTCTTCTTTTAAAGAAAAAAGCATCTGACATGCTTCCTATGGATTAAAGGATCATTTGGCCTCATTATTTTAAGATATAGTTTACTCCCTAATAAATATCAAGATAATCAACACTGAAAAGCAATTGGTGTTTTCCAATGATTCAACAGAATTATAAAAATATTAGTCAGAAAAAATGTTATTTGGTTTGTGAGACCTTTTAAAAAAATTTTAGCAATGTTTAAGCTTATGATTATCGCCCATGCATCAAAGTAAGGAAAATAAAAGCAAAAACAAACTTGAGCATACTTTTGAAGTCATATCTTAAAAAAATAAAAAAGCTTATTTTTTTCTGTTCTGAAAAACTATTTTTAACAGACTATGTCTACATGTTTTCTACAAAAACATGGTCTTCACAATAAGCAACATTGAAATCACTTCTAAGCTTGCCAGAAAATGCAGATTTTCAGACTTCACCTCTGACCAACTGAATCAGAATCTCCATTTTGATAAGATTCCTGGGTGCTTTGTATGGACATTAAATATTGAGACATGCTAGTCTGTATAATAACAACTCAAAATTTTCACAAGTAATGATTAATTGTATTTTAGTATTTTGTTCAATTATTGCAGTTCTTTTTTTTTTTTTTTTTTTTTTTTTTGAGACGGAGTCTCGCTCTGTCGCCCAGACTGGAGTGCAGTGGCGCAATGTCGGCTCACTGCCAACTCCGCCTCCCGGGTTCACGCCATTCTCCTGCCTCAGCCTCTCCGAGTAGCTGGGACTACAGGCGCCCGCCACCACGCCCGGCTAATTTTTTGTATTTTTAGTAGAGACGGGGTTTCACCGTGGTCTTGATCTCCTGACCTCGTGATCCGCCCGCCTCGGCCTCCCAGAGTGCTGGGATTACAAGCGTGAGCCACCGCGCCCGGCCAATTATTGCAGTTCTAAGCATGGGAAAACAGCAATTTGTAAACCAGGTTTACTTTGCATGTGATCTTTCCATTCACTAGAGCTGTGTTCCAGGTATTTTAATATCCAAGATTTATGTTTTCCTAGCTGAAAAAAAAGTAATGATGATTCAGTTCAACTCTTCACATAAGGCAAGGTACTTTTTTGCGTAGGAGATACTGTGTCAGTTAAGGTGCATTCAGTTGCAAATAATAAAACACTCAAATGAAAAATAACTTAAACGAGAAGTTTATTATCTTAAACAATGTCCTGCACTAGGAAGATCATAGATTGGCAAACTCTGTGGCTTAACATCATCATTAAGAACTGAAGCTCTTCTGATATACTCAAGGCATTGACTTTGCCTTCAGCCAGTCCCTTTCATAGTCACGAAATGGCTTCCAATATCCTAGATAGTACCAAAAAAGAGAAAAAGAGATATTTCAGAGCTCTTCAGGCTGTCTTCCCTCTATATTTTATTAACCAGATTAGAGTTACATGACACATCTAAGCCAATTGGTGGCAAGAGATAGGAATCATCATCATTGGTGTCAGACTAATCAGGATTTATGCCTGAATCATTTTGCACAAGGGAATATGGTAGGAAGCGTCTAAGATTGGCTCCAATGATTCCAACTCCTGATATTCATACCCTTATGTAATTTCTGCCTCCTTTGATTGTCAGCTAGATTTAGTGATTGCCTTCTGAAAAATAGATATGGTAAAAGTAATAGGGTGTCATGTCCAATACTGAATTACAAAAAGTATTTGATTTCTGTCTTGCTCCCCTCTCTCCTTCTCTCTTGCTTGCTGACACTAATAGATGTAGCTGCCATATTGTGAGTATGCCCACACAGCAAGGAATTGAGGGAGGCCTCCAGTCAACAAACAGTGAGGAATTGAGACTCTCAGTCTAGTGGCCCATGAGGAATTGAGCTTTGTCAACAATCATATGAGTGAGCTTGGAAATGGATCTTTCCAATCAAGTCTGGAGATGATTGCAAACATTTCATTTTCAGACTTGTGAGAAACCATGGGCTAGAGGTCCCAGCTTAGTCATGCCCAGATATTTGCCCTATAGGAACTGTGAGATAATAGTTTTTTTTTTTTTTTGCCACCAATTTTGTTGTTCAGCAATAAATGACTAATACAAGGAGACACTAGACAAAATTGGGGCTCCGACTGAAAACAAGGAAAATGCAGTGGGGGTAGTGTAGCAGATTCTAAGGTGGCTTCCCAATGATCCTTGCCTCCTGGTGTTTATGCCCTTGTGTAATCCCCACCCCTTAGTGTAGGTGGGGCCTGTGACTTGATTCTAACCAATAGAATATGGCAAAGGTGGTACAATGTCATTCCTGTGTTGATGAAAAAGGCCAAACTCTGTAAAATATTTGAAGACATTTATTCCAAGCCAACTGTAGGACCGTGATTTGTGGCATAGCCTCAGGAGGTTCTGAGATAATGTGCCCAAGGTGGTTGGGTTACGGCTTGGTTGTATACATGTTAGGGAGACAGAAGTTACAGGCAAAAACAAAAATTTAATATATGAAAGGTTTACATTTGTTCAGCCCAGAAAGGTGGGACATCTTAAAGTGTGGGCTTATAGGTCATAAGTGGATTCAAAGATTTTCTGATTGACAATTGGTTGAAAGAGTTAAGTTATTATCTAAAGACCTGGAATCAATAGAGGAATGTCTAGGTTAAAATAAAGGGTTGCAGAGACCAAAGTTTTTTATTATGTATATGAAGTCTCATAAGTAGCTGACCTTAAAGGCAATAGATGGCAAATGTTTCTGATTCAGACCTTTAAGATGTACTATACTCTCCATTAATCTCTTCAGGATCAAACAAATGCCTGGAAACAGAATTTGAATTTCCCCCATCAGAGACAGTTTTGCAGGGCCATTTCAAAATATGTCAATTAAATATATTTCGGGGTAAAATAATTTCTTTCAGTGTCTGCTATCTGTCTTGTGATGCTATACTAGAGTCAGGTTGGAATTTGGCATCTTATTGCTACAAAGGGTCTGTTTTGTTAGTCTTAAGATCTCTGTTTTGATGTTAATACTGGTCAGTTGTGTCTGACTTTTAAAGGGAGGTGAGTTTAATGGGGCATGTCCAATCTGCTCTTCCCATCATGTCCTAAGTTAGGTTTTTTAGGTTTCTGTGGAATGCCCTTGGCTAAGAGGAGGGGTCCATTCAGTCGACTGGGGTTGCTTAGAATTTCATTTTTTGTCTATACCTGTGATTATATTACATTATATAAGATTTCATATTTCTAGCACACTCACTTTAGAGATTCTCCTTGCTAACTTGATGAAATAAATGGATAAACGGCCATATTGGGAAAGCATACATAACAAGGAGACAAAGTGGTCTCTAGCAATTGTGGGTGATTTCTAGGAGTTGAGGACAGCCTCTAGGAGCTAAAAGTGGTCTCCAGCCAACAATCAGCAAGAACCTAGGATACTTTAGTCCTACAACCACAAGTAAATTAGTTGTTCCAAAAACTTAAGTGAGCCTGGAATTGGATCCTTTCTTAGGCCTCCAGATAAGAACACAGTCTGGCCTATACTTTGATTATAGCTCTTGAGACCACAAACAGAGGACCCAATAGCTGTACTTGGACTCCTAACCCACAGAAACAGAGATAATAAATGTGTACTGTTGTAAACGAAGTTAGTATTAGTTTGTGATACTGCAATAAAAAGCTAATTTAAATAGGTAAATGGAGAATATTCTACACAGTTAACAGTGTCTTTTACAGAAACACATGACTACATCCTGGTACTGAGAACCCTCTACCAGTTGATGTTCGGCATTTCCTAGTTATAAGGTTTGACTTGAGAGAAAATTGTTCCTCATGGTGAGTTAATTATGCTGTGCAAGTAGAAACACTAGGTTAAACCATTTAGAACTGATAAGTTCTGCAGGTCCAAAATAGTTGAAACTAAAGATTTTCTTAAGTAAATGCAGAATTATTGGCTGATTTTAAGACCAAAAAGACCTCTTGCTCCTCCAATTCCTCAAATATGTTCCAAATATATTTGAATGTTTTTCAATGTTTTTTGTAGTAGTTACATCCTTTGAATATATTTTGTGCCTTTGTTAAAATGTATTTTTTGGTAGAAATGTAATTCAAGCAAACATCAGTCATCTGTATCTTATTGTGAAAGAATTTTTGCATCTTTCTTGATCCTTTGAGTCCTTTCTTAAAGTTTAATAGGGAATAAATTCTGCTGTAAAACTTAACTCGAGCCTTTGTTTACAGATATAATAGCAAATATAAAAAAATAGAGATCTTTCTTAAAATGTTAATATGTGTGATGTGCATTTAACTTACTCTAATATAATTGTTAAATGGCCCTTGTGAATTATAAAAATAGAAAAGTTAAGTTACTTCAGTACATTCTCTAAAGCTGGACATCCCTGCTGGAAACCCTACTACTTACCTTTAAACAAATAAAACAATGTAATAATTGTTTTAATATATGCATTAAGTACCTTTAAATAGGTGCCTGTTTTCCCCTCATAACAGATATTAAAATCACCACTTCCTTATGGGTCTCTTATTTTAAAGCAATATTTCCCAACTGGAGACCTAGGACACATTGAACTTGGAAGTGGAAATAGATCTTAAGGAAATCAAGCCTCATTTCTGAGAGAATTGATTTAGTTCTCTGTGGACATACATTTACTCTAGATTCTTCTCACCTACTCACCCAGTGTACATTTGATGACAATTAAATACATTTGATGACAACAGAACAAAGGAACTTCTCTAAAGCGTTACCAAGAATTAACATGGGCTTTAAAAGTTTGCACAAATGAAGAAGCTTCTGATTTATAAAAATGTTAAGTGGCAAAAAGTAGCCCTAGGCAATTAGAAAACCAGGAAAAGATTTCTCACAGCACTTTCCCCGTTTTTTTTTTTTTATCTTAAAAGATTCTTAACTTAGTAGTGAATTTTCTGTCTTTAACCTCTATCGATTATACCCCTTCCTAAATGAACTTTAAAAAATGACTGATATTTAGAAAAGACAGTTTCTTTGATAAACGGCATTGATAATGCTGGATATCCACATGCAGAAGAATGAAATTGGACTATTATGTCACATTATATACAAAAATCAACTCAAAATGGATTAAAAACTTAAATATAAAACCTGAAACTGTAAAAACTACTAGCAGCATTGATCTCGGCAATGAGTTTTTGGATGTAACCCCCAAAACGCAGGCAATAAAAGCAAATATAGACAAATGTGATTGTATCAAACTAACAAGCTATGCGCAGCAAAGGATATGATTAACAGAGTGAAGAGACAACCTATGGAATGAGAGAAAATATTTACAAACCATATATCTGATAAGGAGTTAATATCCAAAATATGGATTTGGATACTCTGTTTTCTCTTCCAATTGTATAAATCTTTCTCCTTTTACAAAATATAGGTTTGGATCATAATTCCAAAAGACATAGTGCTGAATGTCATAATCTCAAATGTCAACATCCTGAAAGATCAAAATCCTTAGTGTAAAATCTCAAATGTCTAAAATTCCAAAAGTCACAATCACAGAAAAATTACATCATGTTGGGCAGAACTATGACCTTGTTATTGTTTTTATGCAGGAGAAAATGGATTTTGATTGAATATCCAAACCATAATGACAGATTTGGAATTAAGTGTGATCAAGGTTTACAGAAGTGAATTTCAAGGTGTTACCAATAAAATTTGTTTTATCCATTCAGCCCACTGAATGTGGTGGTAAATTCAGATGAGTTGATTGGCCATACAATATGGCAATGACCAAAACTTCTATTTAAAAATACATCATTTGTCTGCATTGGCATTTCTCCCAGCTGATAACATTCCATGAGCTTTGTAGGAATTAAGGCCATATGTGTCCGAAGAAGCCAGAGGAGTTACTGACAGGTTCAAAAATAATTATATGCATGATAGGAGAAGATGACACATATGCAACAGAGTTGCTGTTTGATCATGAGTATTGTTTCCACCAAATTGGTGAACTGTATATAAGTGCATGTGGAATGAATTTCCACATACCAAAAACAACACAGAAGCATTGTACAGAAGATGAAAAAGTTTAATAGGGAATACTCATGCATATCAAATGAGGTGTATATCAAATTATACAATTTCAAAAAGAGCAGTGCCAAGTAGAAAATGAATGTGAAGTTATTCTCCAAGGAGAGTCATGTTTTAAAAGAATAAAAGGAGCTATTCATTATGATGAAAGACTTCAAAATATAGTTAATGATCGTTAATGATTGTGACAGTTGGCCAGCTCTTATGGATTATCTCCATCATGCATCTACCCATAATCTGTCCATATAATACACTTTTTTCATATGCCTAATTTTCTTTTTAGTTTTTTCTTTTTTTTCAATTTTTTTAAACTGTTTTAAATTTCAGCATTATTTTTGTAGTTCTGTATATTATGTATTTCATCTTCACATCATTTCCAATACTGGAGGTATGAACTGTATGAAGACGTTTAAAGACTTCTAATTCATTTGATACATTTTTTTTGCAAATGTGACTCCTCCATGAAAGTGCATTATTATAATGTTGGCCTTGTGTGTAAACATTGTGCATGTATGTAAAAATTTTGAAACTTCCTCAAGCACTGAAGCAATGTCCTTTTTGTGTATACAAATTGGTGAAAGGTAAAATGTCTTGAGATATTGGCTGTTTGGGAGACTAGTGTGGTGGTGATCCATCATGGTTTTTTATCCATATGGTCAGAAGATCGATTGTCAGGATATTTCAGATGACTGCAGTTATAAAGATGGATTCACACAATTATTAACCATATAACATGGGTTTATAGATTTCACTTTTTGACATATTTCTTCATGAATACTGTTCATCTGCTTATAACTTATAGTCATGTAATTATCTTTAGAATACCTGAGTATATATGCTTGCACAAATCTGTTATTATTGCCTATTGTATGTGTAAAGCGACTTATGAAGTATTCTGTCATGTTTTTATACGTTTCTCAAATATATTTTCTGTCAAAAATATTAAAAAATCTTTTAAATAATCTTAATTATTTTTTCCAGAATTATATTTTCATGATTTTTATCTTTTGGAATTTCAACATTAAAGATTATGGCATTCAGGATTATGTCTTTTTAGATTATGATCAGCTCCTCCAAATTTATTCAAAGAACTCAAACAACTCAATAGCAATGAAAAGTAACCCAATCTAAAAATGTGCAAAGGATCTGAACAGACATTTCTCGAAAGGAAACTTAAAATGGCCAACAGGTTCATTAAAAAATGATCAACATCACAAATTATTAGGAAAATGCAAATTAAAAACACAATGATATATCATTTCATACCTGTTAGAATAGCTATTATTAAAAAAGATGCAAGGTAAGAGTTGGTGAGGATGTGGAGAAAAGAGAACACTTGCACACTGTTGAAGAGAATGTAAATTCATACAGCCATTATGGAAAACAGTGTGGGGGGTTCTCAATAAACTAAAAATAGAACTACCACATGAACCAGTAATTGCACTTCTGTGTATATATTCAAAAGAATTGAAATCAATATGCCAAAGAGATATTTATACACCCATGTTAATTGCAGTATTGTTCACAATAGCCAAGATATGGAATCAACATAAGTGTCCATTAATATATGCATGGATAAAGAAAATGTGGTATATATACACAATGGAATAATATTCAACCTTAAAAATGAAGGAAATTCTGTCATTTTCAACAATGTAGATAAACCGGAAGGACAATATGCTAAGTGAAAAAAGTGTCACAGAAAAACAAATCCAAATACCACGTGATCTCACTTGTATGTTGAATCTAAAAACGTCCAACTCATGGGAGTAAAGAATAGAGTGGTGATTATGATAGGCTGGGTGGGAAGTGGGGAGGGAATAGGGAGATGTTGGTCAGGAGTCCAAAATTTCAGTTAGACAGGAAGAATAAATTTGTAAGATTTATTGCACAGCAGGGTGATTATAGTTAATCAGTTAATACAGATAATCATAATGTACTATAAAGCTCACAATTGCAGAGAGTAAATTTCTAATGTCATACAACAAAAATTACAATTGATATGATGGATATATTAATTAGGTTGACTTAATCATTCCACATTGTATATATTTATCAAAACGTCATGTTTTAACCGATAAATACATATAACTGTTATCTTTCAATTAAAAATAATAGTATGCTATGTGAATGATATCTTAATATAGCGCTTTAAAAATAAAAACTAAAGCAAAACAATTTAAAAATTGCATTACCTAAAGTATTGTTTGTATTCATAAAGGAGTGTAGCAAAAAAAATGTTGTTTTAGTTTTACATTTTTTTCCCATAGTCCAAGTATTTTTTTTTAATGGTGCCAAACTCTTTTTTTAATTATTATTATTATTATTTTCATTATACTTTAAGTTCTAGGGTACATGTGCACAACATGCAGGTTTGTTACATATGTACACATGTGCCATGTTGGTGTGCGGCACCCATTAACTCGTCATTTACATTAGGTATACCTCCTAATGCTATCCTTCCCCCCTCCTCCCACCCCACGACAGGCCCCAGTGTGTGATGTTCCCCTTCCCATGTCCAAGTGTTCTCATTGTTCAATTCCCACCTATGAGTGAGAACATGCAGTGTTTGGTTTTTTGTCCTTGCGATACTTTGCTGAGAATGATGGTTTCAAGCTTCATCCACGTCCCTACAAAGGACATGAACTCATCCTTTTTTATGGCTGCATAGTATTCCATGGTGTATATGTGCCACATTTTCTTAATCCAGTCTATCATTGTTGGACATTTGGGTTGGTTCCAAGTCTTTGCTATTGTGAATAGTGCCACAATAAACATATGTGTGCATGTGTCTTTATAGCAGCATGATTTATAATCCTTTGGGTATATACCCAGTAATGAGATGGCTGGGTCAAATGATATTTCTAGTTCTAGATCCTTGAGGAATCGCCACACCATTTTCCACAATGGTAAGTATTAAGTATATGAATGGTATAAGAATCTTAGCTTTATAAGAATGAAAAAAATTTAGTCTGGGAGTGAGTTGATATTTCTTGGGGTTTGTTGCTAAATTTGATTTTTTAATTATTTTTGTTTTAGATTCAGGGGGTACGTATGCTTGTTTGTTACATGGCTGTATTGTGTAATGGTGGGGATTGGGTTTCTAGTGTATCCATACCTTAAATATTGAGCATTGTACTCAAAAGGCAATTTTCAACCATCATCCTTCTCCCGCTCTCCCCACTTTTGGAGTCCTCAGAGGCTATTATTTCCATCTTTATGTCCATGTGTACCCATTGTTTAGTTCTCACTTACAAGTGAGAACAAAAAATATTTCGTTTTCTGCTTCTCAGTTAGCTCACTAAGGCTAACAGCTTCCACCTCCAATCCTGTTACTGCAAAGGACATAATTTCAAAGGGATAATAATTTGACCCCTCTGTTTTAATCTAGGATGTAGGTAGATTCTGTCTTTAGCACCCATCAGAATGAATCTTAAACAGGAGAGCAATATGCTAAGCATGTAAATGTGGACCATTTTTGTTTGAAGCAGAAATGGATGATGTCCCAGGAAAAACTGCTTAAACACTTCATGCCTCCGCTCTCCTTAGCACATGTTAGTCTTGAGGGGCAAGAAATCATTGTAATTGAGGTAAAATTTACGTAAAGTGAAATGTACAATTTTTGGGCAATTCAATAAGTTTTGACAAATATTTACACCACCACAATCAGGATTAGAATATTTTCTCACCAGAGAATCGTAGTCTGCTGCCCACTTCCAGTCAATCCCCATATGAAAAAGCAACAAGTGTTCTGATTTTTATGAACATTGATTATTTTCACCCGTTTACAAATTTAAATACATAAGATTAGACAGAACGTACTTTTCTGTATGAGCATAATGGTTTTAAAATTGATCCATATTGTTGTATGAATCAATAGTTTATTTTTGGCTAGTATCCCATTGCATGTATGTACCCAGACTGGTTGATTAGTTCACCTGTTCTTGGATATTTGAATTGTTTAGTTTTAGGCTATTATGAATATTACAAATATTTCTGTGGAAATATGTTTTCATTTCTCTTGGGTAAATACCTAAAAGTAGAATTGCCTAGTTGTATGATAAAAGTATATTTAACCTTATTAACATAAACTAATATACAGTGAATGAAAGCGGAACCTGTAGATGGAGAGAGGTACTACAGAGATGGATTACAAAGGGGCAAAATCAATCTTTTGTGGGTGATGAACATGTTCACAGCTTAATTGGGGTGATGGTTTCACAAGTACAAAAGGACTTCAAGAAGTTCAAGGAAATGGAATTAAAAGATAAAAATTAAAAATATAAACATATTTCTCAGTATAAGCTCGGTCAGGTTCAAGGCACTTTTGTAAGTGATGATATCAGCCATTTAGTCCATCCCTAAGGAACTGAGGATCCTGGGGATTTAACCAGGTCAATGCAGTCTTTTTTTATATTATTAACTGAAGAAAAATGGGTGCCCTTTACAGATTTTATTTTTAAGATTAGAAAACAAAAAGAAGTCAGATGGATCCAAATTAGGACTGTAAGGTGGATGCCTAATGATTTTCCATCAAACCTTTCACAAAATTGCTCTTGTTTGATGAGAGGAATGATCAGGAGCTTGTTTTGGTGGTGAAGGACTCTGCAGTGAAGCTTTCCTGGGTGTTTTTCTGCTGAAGCTGTGGCTAACTTTCACAACACTCTCTCGTAATAAGCAGATGTGATCGTTCTTTAGCCCTCCAGAAAATCAATAAACAAAATGCCTTGAAGGTCTGAAAAAAACTGTTGCCATGACCTTTGTTCTTGACTGGTATGCTTTTGCTTTGACTAGACCACTTTCACCTCTTTGTTACTGTTGTGCTTTGTCTTCAGCAACGTACTGGTAAAGCTATGTTTCATCTCTTTTCAAGTCTTTGAAGAAATGTTTCACAATCTTGATCCCACTTGTTTAAAATTTCCATTGAAATCTCTGCTCTTGTCAGCAGCTGATCTGGGTGCAACAGCTTTGGCACCTATTGAGTGACAAGTTAGTACAACTTTAATCTTTCAGTCGGAATTGTGTAATCTGAACTGACTGAGATGTCTATGGTGGTGGCTCTTGTTTCTGCTATTTGGTCCTTTTCATTTACTGCATGAACAAGATGAATTTTTCCTTGCAATCTGATGTGGATGATCAGCTCCTGTGGGCTTCATCTTCAACATCGTCTTATTCCTTTTTAAAGTAAGTTGTCTATTTGGAAACTGCTGATTTCTTGGGGACGTTGTCCTCATAAACTTTTTGTAAAGCATTAATGATTTCACTATTCTTCCACCCAAATTTCACCATAAATCTGATGTTTGTTCTTGCTTCAATTTTAGCAGAATTCATGTTGCTCTAACAGGGGCTCCTTTCAAACTGGTGTCTTATACTTCTTAGTGCCTCAAATTAGATCTTGTTCAAACATGTCATAAAAAGTCAGTATGAGTTTATTTTGGAGCAAAAATAATTTTGAAATCCATACATAGTTTTTTCATAATGTGCATTTTCCATGAACTTTTTGAAGTTTCCTTGTATATATGTGACAAACTTATCAAATTATATAGTTTAAATATATACACATAATTGTATGTAAACTTTAACTCAATAAAGTTACTGCAAAATTAAAATGATTCAGTGAAGCTATGCATTCCTGATTTCTGAGATATTTTATTTCAGTGTGTAATAGTATAGTCTAAATTAAAGTTTAGAAGTAGATTAAGAAGAAAAATGAAAACCTTCATTAGAGAAAAGATGACAAAATAATGCCTACAGTTTTCCAAACAAATTAATCACAGTTATATTTCCTTCATCACTTAATTTAATCTTATATTCTTGTTTGACTGGAACTTGGGCCCTTAGTCTGCAACCACAACCTCATCTGCTTCTGGTCTACAAAGTGTACTGGAAATCTTGCCTTTCATTTCTCCTACATTCTCATAGTTCTCTATACAATGTCAGCTCAGAAGCCTGTAGCCAAAAATTATTTAAGTATCTGTAGTTAAGAGCACCTGGTAGAGTACTTTTTATAAGACTACCCTTCTTTGTTGATGATGTAATATCTAGCCTGCAGTTTATAGCCATCTTCAAATAAGCAGGAGATTAAAACAGAAACCACAAATTGACGATAAGACTGATAAGGCAGATAAGGCTGTTATGGCAGGTAAGACTTACTGGTTAATTCATTACAGTAACAGTGAACAGCAACAAAAAAACACTATCAGAATAAAGGAGACGAAAATTCTCTACTGGGTGTAGTACATAACTATTTCACAAGAATTTAATTGTTGTTTTCCCTGAAATTAAGAATGGATATATGATAGGCAGGGAAGGCACTGACAAAGCTCCACGGGCTTCTTGTCCATATTGAAAGTATACAATTTCTGTAATAGATCTTAACTAAAAATACTTTATCTGAACACAATGAACTTAAAGAAATTTAAACTTCTAAAAACTCCCCCTGATATTTGTTCTCTGGTACTGAGCTATTCAAGAAATATGGAGCTTTCCAAATTAACCTAATTATGTTAGTGGTCTCTTATCATAAGGTAAACAATCATTGTAGTTGATGAGGAAACTTTTGGGAAACTCCAAAAATAT
The DNA here is from genome assembly GCF_028878055.3 of Symphalangus syndactylus. Taxonomy (NCBI): domain Eukaryota; kingdom Metazoa; phylum Chordata; class Mammalia; order Primates; family Hylobatidae; genus Symphalangus; species Symphalangus syndactylus. The sequence continues at coordinate 40,484,259 of NC_072447.2, read as the reverse complement.
TACTAATTTCATCTTGAAAATTGTATTATTTGAAATTAGGGTCTTACCCTGAGAAGTAAAAATTTAAAAAAAATGAGATAATTTTGTCACATAATTAAAACAGAAACATAAGTACCTGAGACCAAGGGGAAGATTCAGCTTAGAAACCTATAAATCAAAGATAAAATTCAAATATTTAAAAATAAAACCTAGTAGAAGCTGGTACACTTGTAAAAAACAAACTTAGCTCTTTCAGAAGAAAGTATTTGTGTGGTTGTTTTTGTTTCATCAGAAATATAAAAATCAATATAAAGCACAGAAAGCTATTCTGTTGAGACACAAATCTCCATTATCTGGGCAAATTACACAAGTTAGGGATAACTTTTGACTTTCTTTTGTTTGTAGCCCACTAAGTTACTTCAAAACTAATGTGCTATTTTGACAGTGAGTAAATTATATTCAAAACTTGTATTATTATGATATTTGACAGTAGAGTAATTGTCTTCTTGGGTATTTTTGTTTCTAGCTGAGTTTCAAACATATATTAAATAAAACATTTAAACAAAGTTACTAAATTCTCTCTCACAGAAAAAACTGGAGCCTAGATAATTGAGAAATCTTATTATGACTATTTGAACAGATCCACTATATTCACCAATATATATCTGTATTTATGTCTGTGTGTATAACCTATTGTAAACCAAAAAGTATCTGAGACACGCCTCAATTAATTTAGAAGTTTCTTTTTCCGAGGTTAAGGACATGCCCAGGAGATAAAAATGCAGAATCACAGAAAGTCTGTGGTCTTTGGCTTTCTCCAAAGATGATTTTGAGAGCTTCAATATTTAAAGAGAAAAGTAGACTGGAGGGGAAAGAGGGAGGGTATGGTAATACACATGTTGGGAGAGAAAAGGAACAGGTAGGAGAATAGTCAATTATATATTCATCTTGTACTCAGCAAACTGGCACTTTACATAAAGTAGCTACCTGTGGATACATTTAATCTTTTACCTGTAGCTCTCTGCTTAGCAACAAAAGGGAAAGCAGTTTCTTGCATGATTCTGCTTTCAGCTTAATTTTTTTCCCTTTGGCATAGTGAATTGGGGTCCCAATTTTGAATTTAATTTATCTATCTATCTATCTATCTATCATCTATCATCTATCTATCTATACTATCCTTTATAGCTACAACCGTCATTCTTGGGCCAGAGTAACTACAGTTCACAACAATTTGATATTTCTTATATTACATAAAATTTTTTTTTTCTGATGGAAGTGAGATGTGTTCTCACAGAAATAGGAAAAGAGACAAGAACAAACAAAATAACTCTGACAAATAAAATCCTCCTTTTTCTTCTCACTCAAAAGAAAATAGATCCCCATGCCTATCTGTCAGAGATTATCAAATGATCAGACAGATAATAAAACCAAACTGACAATTTTTATTGCCTCCATTGGAGGGTAATTTAATGAACATCTCAAACCAGATAAAGAACCAAACTTGGACAAAACACAGAAACACATACAAAAAATATAGAATCAGGAGAAAACAAAACATGAGTCACAGAGAATACAATACTTTTATCACTGTAGAGTCACACAAAGAACTGAAAAAAGATGTATCTGAACTTAAAGAACCCATGTGTGGCATTTCCGAAGCAATCCAGTTTAATTGCCCATGTAGTGGAACTTCCAAACTGTCAAAGTGTAATTTTCAAAAGTGAAAAGCATGACTCTCAAAGAAGTATGAAGTGAGTATATGCTAAATATTTAATTTGCACATTAATAGGGGAACCAGAATAATGGTAAGGATGGTCATACTGTTAATTTTAAATGCTCACTCTGTCTTGTGTATTTGCTAAATTTGACTGGTGGTGTTAGTAGTTGTTTTCTTGATTGTAGATTGCTAAATATTGCAATTAACAAGAAAGTAATTATAATAATGTAATTATTTTAATAACATAATGTTAATACTATAAATTATTACATCGTATTTTTAATTGAGACAATTTTACTTTTTCCTTTCTAATCCAAGTTACTTTTATTTTTCTTGCCACATGCCCTGGCTAGAACCTTTCATATATTTTTCAATGCAGTAATGAGAGAAGACATCCTTGCCATGTTCTTAATCTTAAAGAAAGGGCATTACATATATTAGCACTAAGTAGGGAGATATAATCTTTTTGGTTATAGACACTCCTTATCAGACTGAGCAAGTTTGCTGAGAACCTTCATCATGAATGGATATTGAATTGTTAATTGTTTTTTCTTCATCTTCTGAGACTGAGATAATACGTTTTTTCTCTCACTTTGCTAGTAGTAATTATTTTGTAAATTTTAATCCAACCTTTCATTTCTTAGATAAACCTCAGAGGTCGTGATGAATTTTCCCTTTTTATATGTTGCTAATTATTTTGCATCCTTCATTGAAATTATATCGTGAGATATACGTCTATAATTTTCTTCTTGTACCTTAGGTATTGGTATAAAGGATGTCTTCATCCATTTAATGAAATAGGAATCTGTCTATATCTGAAATACATTGTGTAAATATTATTCTTTCTTCCTTAAATATTTACTTAAATTCTCCTTTGAAACTATATGGGTCTGGAGATTTTTATTTTTTTTTTAATTTATTTTTTTCAGACGGATTCTCGCTCTGTAGCCAGGCTGGAGTGCAGTGGCACAATCTCGGCTCACTGCAACCTCCGCCTGCTCGGTTCAAGCAATTCTTCTGCCTCAGCCTCCTGAGTAGCTGGGATTACAGGCATGTGCCACCACGCCCAGCTAATTTTTGTCTTTTTAGTAGAGATGGGATTTCACCATGTTGGCTACAATGGTCTCAATCTCTTGACCTCATGATCTGCCTGCCTCAGCCTCCCAAAGTCCTGGGATTACAGGTGTGAGCCACCATGCCCAGCCTTGGGTCTGGAGATTTTTATATTGACATGTTCATGACAATGAAGTCAACTTTGATAAAGAATTCAGTAATGTTATTCAGATGTCCTAATCCTCTTTTATATGTTTTATTAGCTTTGTTTTTCAAAGAATTCATCCATTTTATTTGAGTTAGTGAGTGTATTAGCATAAAATTATTCAAAATACTTTCTTATACTTCCTGTTGATTTTCTTTATACATGATTTTATAATTTATGAAATTGTGCCTACGAATTTTATTTTTTTTTGAGACAGGTTCTGGGTCTCTTGCCCAGGTTGGAGTGCAGCGCACAATCATGGCTCACTGCAACCTCCACCTCCTGGGCTCAAGCCATCCTCCCACCTCAGCCTTCCAAGTAGCCGGTACTACAGGCATGTGCCATCACACCTGGCTAATTTTTGTGTTTTTTGTAGAGATGTGGTTTGGCCATGTTGCCCAGGCTGGTCTCGAACTCCTGGGCTCAAGCCATCTTCCTGCCTTGGCCTCCGAAATTGCTAGGATTACAGGTGTGAGCCACCACACCCAGCCATGTCTATCTATCTGTCTGTCTGTCTATCTATCTATCTACCTATCTAATTTCTCCTGTTCTACACTTTGACTGGTGGCTGCTCTATAGCCCTTTCCACATGTCAAATAATCACATGCTACTCATGTGTTTAAAATCTTCTTTTTCTCTAAGTCTGAAGAATTCTTTCTGATAGAGATTGTAAAGATATAATTACATTTATCAAATCCAATATTGTAATAACCTATTCAACAATTTAGGGTTCAAATAATGGTATACATGAATTGACCTTACTTCACAATGATAAAGTAGTTGATAGTGTTCCTCTTTCTAGGTGAACACAAACTTGTCAACTAAATGAAAGATATAAGTGCATACTGGGAAGCAAAACACATTTATTTTGCTGAGCAATGTCCACACATCGTTGCATATTTTCTATCTATCCTTTTGTAACTTGTTCTGGGCTTGAAGGGTGAACTATATGGACTGCATCAACAGGCCGCTTGTCTTCTGCATTTCAATTGCATGTACTCTAGGCCCCAATGGCAAGTCATATTGCCATTTAGTAGCTGCTACATGACTTCTTCTGGGTTGTGATAACAGCTTCCTCGTCTTGCCCCTTCTCACCTTCTTAGGCCTAAGTATAATGGTATCCAGATAGTAATAGTCACAGGAATAGCCATGTCCCTTCCTTCTATACCTTGCCCACATCTTCGTATACTGTTTCTTTATTAAACTATCCCTGAATTAATACCTTTAAAATGTCACATCTTTTCTGTAGGGATTTCCATAGATATAATTTGGAAAAAACAACAACCACAACAGCAAAATAAGAAGGGCCAGAAAAATTATAAACATGAAAATCATTTTAAAGCTGAATACCTAAACACAATGTAGCACTGTTTCATAAATAGACAAACATAAATCAGTGCATATGTATATGAAAATAAATGTATACATGTTTATATAAAATTTTCCTATATTATGAGGTTGACTAAAACACTAGGAAAAATATATTTTTAAAATTGGAAATTTACATCATTCTGTACAGCAGAATAAATTCCAAAGAAACAAAAATATACATGTAAAAAAGTAAACAATAAAATATTCAAATAAACAGTAAGAATTTGATTTTCCTGATCCAAGGTAAAGCTTTTCTAAGTATAACACAAATTTTAGAATGTATAAATTAATCTCATTATTTTTGCTCTGATCTTTGTTATTTAGTTCCTCTGCTAGCTGTGGGTTTAATTTGTTCTGGAAAGGATCAGCAAAATCAAAAGTTGGTTTTTTGAAAGGATAAAACAATCAACAGACCACTGGTTAGTTTAATCAAGAAAAGGAGAAAGAAGATTCAAATAAGCACAATCAGAAATGATAAAGGTGACGTTACAACTGATAACACAGAAATACAAAAGGTCATCAGAGATTACAAAGAACACAAACTGGAAAACCTGGAGGAAATAGATATATTCCTGGAAACATATACCCTCCCAGGATTGAACCATGAAAAAATAGGAATCCTAAACAGATCAATAATTAGTAACGAAATTGGATCAGTAATAAAAAAAAATCTTCCAACCAAAACAGAAGCCCAGGATCACAAAAAATCGAAGCCAAATTTTACCAGGCATACAAAGAAGAGCTGATACCAATCTTACAGACACTTTTCCGGAAAATCAAGGAGGAAGGATTTCTCCCTAATTCATTCTATGAAACCAGTAATACCCTGACACCAAAATCAGGCAAAGGCACAACAAATAAAGAAAGCTACAGGCCAACATTCCTGGTGAATATATAGATGCAAAAACCCTTGATAAAGTACTAGCAAACTCAATCCAACAGCATATCAAAAAGTTAATTCATCATAATCAAGTGGGTTTTACTCCAAGCATACAAGGATGGCTCAACATTCTCAACTCAATAAAGGCGATTCACCACATAAACAAAATTAATAGTAAATACCATATGATCATCTCATATGCAAAAAAATAGTGTTTCATAAAATCCAATATCTCTTCATGATAAAAACGTTCAACAAACTAGGCATTAAAGGAACATACCTCAAAATAATATCATATATGACATATTATTACTGAAATCATATGACTTATTGATATTATTTTGAGGTATGTTTATATGATATATGACAAATCCATAGCCAACATCATACTGAATGGGGAAAAGTTGAAAGCATTCACCTTAAGAACTCAAACTAGACAAGGATGCCCACTCTCATCACTCCTATTCAACATAGTACTGAAAGTCCAAGCCAGAGCAATCAGGCAAGAGGAAGAAATAAAAGACATCACAACTGGAAAACAGGGAATCAAATTATCTCTGTTTTCTGGTGACATCCTGGATTAAAACAGAGGGGTCTGGATTAAGACCTAGGAATCCAACTTAGATGGGTTGTGAAGGACCTCTTCAAGGAAAACTACAAACCACTGCTCAATGAAATAAAAGAGGACACAAACAAATGGAAGAACATTCCATGCTCATGGATAGGAAGAATCAATATTGTGAAAATGGCCATATTACCCAAGGTAATTTATAGATTCAGTGCCATCCCCATCAAGCTACCAATGACTTTCTTCACAGAATTGGGAAAAACTACTTTCAAGTTCATATGGAACCAAAAGAGCCTGCATTGCTAAGACAATCCTAAGCCAAAAGAACAAAGCTGGAGGCATCACGCTACCTGACTTCAAACTATACTACAAGGCTACAGTAACCAAAACAGCATGGTACTGGTACCAAAACAGAGATATAGACCAATGAAACAGAGCAGAGGCCTCAGAAACAACACCACACATCTACAACCATCTGATTTTTGACAACCCTGACAAAAACAAGAAATGGGGAAAGGATTCCCTATTTAATAAAGGGTGTTGGGAAAACTGACTAGTCATATGTAGAAAGCTGAAACTGGATCCCTTCCTTATACCTTATACAAAATTTAATTCAAGATGGATTAAAGACTTAAATGTTAGACCTAAAACCATAAAAACCCTGGAAGAAAACCTAGGCAATACCATTCAGGACATAGGCGTGGGCAAGGACTTCATGACTAAAACACCAAAAGCAATGGCAACAAAAGCCAAAATTGACAAATGGGATCTAATTAAACTAAAGAGCTTCTGCACAGCAAAAGAAACTACCATCAGAGTGAACAGGCAACCTACAGAATGGGAGAAAATTTTTGCAATCTATCCATCTGACAAAGGGCTAATATCCAGAATCTACAAAGAAACAAATTTACAAGAAATAAACAAACAATCCCATCAAAAAGTGGGCGAAGGATATGAACAGACACTTCTCAGAAGAAGACATTTATGCAGAAACACATGAAAAAATGCTCATCATCACTGGTCATCAGAGAAATGCAAATCAAAACCACAATGAGATACCATCTCACACCAGTTAGAATGGCGATCATTAAAAAGTCAGGAAACAATAGGTGCTGGAGAGGATGTGGAGAAATAGGAACACTTTTACACTGTTGGTGGGAGTGTAAACTAGTTTAACCATTGTGGAAGACAGAGTGGCAATTGGATGTAGAACTAGAAATACCATTTGACCCAGCCATCCCATTAATGGATATATACCCAAAGGATTATAAATCATGCTGCTATAAAGACACATGCACATGTATGTTTATTGTGGCACTATTCACAATAGCAAAGACTTGGATCCAACTCAAATGTCCTTCAATGATAGACTGGATTAAGAAAATGTGGCACATATACACCATGGAATACTATGCAGCCATAAAAAAGGATGAGTTCATGTCCTTTGTAGGGACATGGATGAAGCTGGAAACCATCATTCTAAGCAAACTATTGCAAGGACAGAAAACCAAACACTGCATGTTCTCACTCATAGGTGGGAATTGAACAATGAGAACACTTGGTCACAGGGTGGGGAACATTACACACCAGGGCCTGTCGTGGGGTGGGGGCAGGGGGAGGGATAGCATTGGGAGAAATACATAATGTAAATGACGAGTTGATGGATGCAGTGGGCAAGCATGGCACATGTATACGTATGTAATGAGCCTGCACATTGTACACATGTACCCTAGAACTTAAAGTATAATACAAATAAATAGAAAATTTTTAAAAATTAAAAATTTCCTATGGTCTACAATATTCACTATTTGGGGGATGTGTACATTAGAAGCCCAAACCCCTCCATTACACAGTATATCCATGTAACAAATATTCACATGTAAACCCTGAATGTAAAATTTAAATCATTTATGTGAAAGAAGCAAATGAGAAGAATGTATAAGTGAAAAAAGCGTTACATTTCACCACTTAAAGTCTAAATGCATACTGCAGTTAGAAAAGCCTTTCTCATGCTGGTGTACAGCCAAAGTACGGACCCAGAAGGGAAACAGGCACAAAAAATGTGATTCCTCAATTTGTTAAACAGCAGCCCAGTGACAGGGAGAAGTAGAATGAATCTGACCTCCTTAGTTTGCTGGACATGGCTACAATATCCAAGTAGCTGCAACAATCGACAGAAATATTTAGACGCAAAGTTGTTGCTGTCATCAGGACCCAGTCCTGAGATCCTATTTCCTCTTGGTAACACTCCGTGGCTCATATGCTGTCTTCTGAGTGCCACAGATTTGATTCAGTTCACAAACATTGTGTAGAATTCTCAGAGTACTATTCATTTTTCCCTTCACCCCACTTAAATCATGACAATTTTATGGGTAATCCTGCCATCTATGTTAAATGAGGTAGATCAAACAAATTTTTGTGAATGAGAATGACAACTGCAAATCAGCTGAAGTTACTTTAGTTTAATATCAAATAATCAAAGAGGCAGTGAAAAAATATATGTAATGAGGGGGACCAGGAGACATGACCCTTCAGTAACTCTCCTTTTTCCCCATGGAGAGACCCCAAACTTCTGTGGTTTTTCAAAGTAATGCAGAATAAGGGGCACACCTAGTCACATAAGAACCATGGCTTTTTGCTTTTTATCCAATTTTACATTAAGTAAGACATATAATTATTAAAGAGTTAGCCTTATTAGCATAAAAGTCAATTAGTTATGGGTCCCCATCACCAAACCCTTTTACTTAAAAAATGGGAGTAAATATAATCAAAATAAAAGTTTATGTCCAAGGCAATAGTTAATTCTTCATGTATACGGGAAATTAGCAACAATAAAGCTCTATCAAAACAAGATGCTATAAAAAGGCAAAGATGATAGAATAAGTGGAGTCTATAGTGATTAAGAATATGATTGCTAAAATAAAATAAGCAAAGAGATAAAAAATCAGGTTGAGAATATCTCCTAGAAAATAGCTTTAAAAATAAAGCTTTGAAAAGTATGAGAAATATATAATTTGTAGAGTATCCATTCAAGTTGTAGAATACCCACTAGTTATTTCTCTAGAAAGAGAAAACCAAGAAATTAGATGGAAAAATACTAGAAGAATATTTTCCTTTAGCAGAAAAACAACTTCAGAATAAAAGAGTTTATTGCTTACTGAGCCCAACACAACAGAAGTAAGGAAAGATCCACACATAAACATATCATGATTTTATAACAGTAAGGATGAAATGTTACTAACAATTTCAAGAGGAGAAAAGAGAAGTCATAGCACTTGTTAATGGACAATACTGAATGCCAGAATGTACTGGAGCAATGTTTTAAAAGTTCTGAGAGAAACATTTAGAATCTAGGATTCTCTAACCAGAAAAGCAAATATATTTTCAGAATGGAATGAATCTAGTAGCTTACTTCTGAAACACTCTTTCTGACAATTTACTCACTGTTGTACTTCAGCAAAATGAGGATATAACAAATAAAAGGCATGAGATTCAGAAAACTGTACATGAATCACAGTTTATTAGATCTGAAAATCCTCTTTAACAACCTGCACAAGGCCTAAAACATGCAGTTTTTCTGAAGCAGGTGGACGAAGGCATCCAGAATAGATGTCTTTGTGGAAAAAAGGAAAGCACCATCCAGTAGGTTGTATAATTCATAGGATATAATCAAATGCATAAATAATTCTTTCCTTCAGTCAGTATACATTTCTTGAGTGCCTACCTTATTCTACACACTTCTGTAGGCACCAAGGTCACAGCAGTGAGTGAAGTAGTTCAAAGGAGTGGGGAAGGGAACCTACTTTTTGTTTTGTTTTGTTTTGAGATGGAGTTTTGCTCTGGTCGCCCAGGCTGGAGTGCAGTGGCGCGATCTCAGCTCACTGCAACCTCCGTCTCCCAGGTTCAAGCCATTCTCCTGGCTCAGCCTCCCGAGTAGCTGGGATTACAGGCACCCACCACCACGCCCGGCTAATTTTCTTGTATTTTTAGTAGAGGCGGGGTTTCACCATGTCCGCCAGGCTGGTCTCGAACTTCCGACCTCAGATGACCCACCCGCCTCGGCCTCCCAAAGTTCTAGGACCACAGGCGTGAGCCACCACGCCCGGCCTAAGGGAACCTACTTTTAAGGAACATATATTCTAGTGGTAGAAGAAAAAATGTAAGCAAACATATTATTTTCCTTGGTGTTAGATAAGAGCAAATGGTAGCAGGTGTTATCTTTAGCAGATTGCACAGAGAAATTCTCTCTCCTAAGGCTAATTTGGGCTGAAACCTAATGTTTTTGGAAAATGAAAGAGTAGAGTGCAGCTGTTAAGTGGAGAGAATAAGAGGACGAGCTGAATAAGAAGAAAATAGAAACCTAATGGGATGTCTTGGGGGACCTTAAGGCTGTAAAAGAGACTGCATCTAATTGTGAGTGAGATAGGAGGTTTAATGACTTTGATAGGGTCATTGTGTTTTATGTAAAATATATTGGTAGTGAGAAAGAATAGAAAAAAAAACAGTGAAGGGAATATTAAAGTAATTCGGAGGAAAGATGATGGTTACTTTCAACAGGATTTTAATGATAAAAATGACAAAAGATAGTTAGGTTTGAGATGTCATTTAAAGGTATAGCTGATAGGAATTTTGGCTATACTGGAAGCATATGAAAGAAAAAGAGAAGAGCCAAGATTGACAGAAAAAGTTTTGGAATGTGGAACTGAAACAACAGAGTTTCTATTTATGGGGACAAGAAGAGTGAAAGAAAAACAAGTTGGAGGGGGAGGAGACAGGTAATTAGTTGGGTACAGTCAACTAATTTGATGAAAAATATTTGGGATAGAAATGCAGTTCTCTTTTTTTCTTAGTAAGGAAAAGTGAAATCAATTAGAATATTCAGAAAAAATAAAACGATGTTACAAAGCAGTCATAGTTTAAATGTGTAAGAAACTAAAATGAAATATGACTTTAAGTGTTTCTGGGACTCCAGAACAAGAGGCAGGCAAGATGGCCAAAGAGAAGGCTGAAACCATCATGCCCACCATAGGAACACCAAATTTGACAACTATCTACAAACAAAAAAGCACCCTCATAAGAACCAAAAATCAGGTGAATCAGGTGGGCATTTACAGTAACTGGTTTTAACTTCATACCACTGAAAGAGGAACTGAAGAGGGTAGGAAAGACAGTCGTGAATTGCCAATGCCACTCTTTCCCATCTCCCGGCAGTGGCAGTGTGACATAGGGAATCTGTGCAGTTAGGAGAGAGAGAGCACAGCAATTATAAAACTTTGCTTTGAACTCAGTTCTGCTCTGTCACAGTGGAAAGCAAAACCTGGCTGAACTCAGCTGACACTTACCCATAGAGTAGCATTTAAATCAGCCCTAGACAGATGGGGATCGCCCATCAAGCAGTCAGAATATAAGTTTTGGCAAGCCGCATCACCAGAGGCTAAAGTACTTGGGACTCTAAATAGACTTGAAAGACAGTCTAGGCCACAAGGACTGCAATTCCTAGGCAAGTCCCAGTGCTGGGCTGGGCTCAGAGCCGGTGCTCTTGGGGGCATATTAGCTACTAAGACACTAGCCTAGGTGGCTAAGGGAGTGCTTGTGCCACTCCTTCCCCATTGCCAGGCTGCACAGCCCTCAGCTCCAAAAGAGAACCCTTCTTTCTGAGGAGAAGCATCTTTTCTGACCACAATGGAATAAACCTAGAAATCATTGACAGGAGGAATTTTGGAAACTATACAAACACATGGAAATTAAACAATATGCTCCTGAATGACCAGTGGAGCAAAGAAGAAATTAAGAAGAAAATTTAAAAATTCGGGAAACATATGACTTTGGAAACACAACATACCAAAACCTATGAGATACAGCAAAAGCAGTACTAAGAATTAAGTTTATAGCTATAAGGGTTTATATCAAAAAATGAGAAAAACTACAAATAAACAACCTAATGATGCATGACAAAGCACTAGAAAAGCAAGAGAAAATCTAACTCAAAACAGTGGAAGAAAAGAAATAATGAAGGTCAGAGCAGAAATAGATGAATTTGAAATGAAGAAAATTATTCTGCAATAAGTTGTTTTTTTATAAAAGTAAACAAAATTGACAAATGTTTAGCCAGACTAATGAAGGAAACAAAGAAAGAAGACTCAAGTAAATAATTTCAGGGATGAAAAAGCAGATGTTACATCTGATACCACAGAAATTCAAATGATCATTAACAGCTAGCATGAAAAACTACATGCCAATAAATTGGAAAATCTAGAAAAAATCAATAAATGTCTAGACATATACAACCTACCAAGATTGAACCAGGAAGAAATCCAAAACCAGAACAGACTGATAACAAGTAACAAGATCAAAGACACAACAGCCAGGTGCGATGGCTCATGCCTGCAATCCCAGCACTTTGGGAGGCTGAGGTGGGCAGATCATCTGAGGCCAGGAGTTTGAGACCAGCCTGGCCAACATGGTGAAGCCCCATCTCTACTAAAAATACAAAACTTAGCCCGGCGTGGTGGCGCATGCCTGTAATCCTAGCTACAGGGGAGGCTGAGGCAGGAGAATTGCTTGAACCCGAGAGGCGGAGGTTGTATTGTAGTGAGCCAAGATCACACCACTGCACTCCAGTCTGGGCAACAGAGTGAAACTTCATCTTAAAAAAAAAAAAGACACAACAAAAAGTCTAGCAAGGAAAAGCCTGGGACCTAATGGCTTCACTGCTGAATTCTACCAAACATTTAAAGAACTAATACCAATCTTACTCAAACTATTCCAAAAAATAGAGGAGAAAGGAACACTTAGAAACCCTTTCTATAAATCCAGTATTTCTCTGATATCTAAACTAGACAAAGGCCCATCAAAAAAGAAGAAAAGAAAAGAAAACTACAGGTCAATAACACTGATGAATATTGATGCAAAATTCCTCTACAAAATAATAGCAAACCAAATTCAACAACACATTATAAAGATTTTTAACCATGACCAAGTGGGATTTATCCCAGGGACACAAGGAGGGTTCAACATAGACAAATCAACCAATATGACAGATCTTATTAACAGAATGAAGGATATAAACCAAATGATTATTTCAACTGATGCTGAGAAAGCATTTGATAAAATTCAACATCCCTTCATGATAAAATCTTTCAAGACACTGGGCATATAAGGAACATGCCTCAACGTAATAAAAGCCACATACAATAGACCTACAGGTAGCATCATACTGAATGGGGAAAAACTGAAAGCCTTTCCTCTAAGATCTGGAACACGGCAGGGATGCCCACTTTCACCACTGTTATTCTATATAGTATTGAAGGTCCTAGCTAGAGCAGTCAGACAAGAGAAAGAAACAAAAGGCATCCAAATTGCAAGGCAAGAAATCAAATTATCCCATTTGCAGATGATATGATTTTATATTTAGAAAAAGCTAAAGACTACATCAAAAAACTATTAGAACTGATAAACTCATTAAAATTGCAGGATACAAAATCAACACACAAAAATCATTAGAATTTCTATATGACAACAGTGAACAATCTGAAATAGAAATCAAGAAAGCAATTCCATTTACGGTAGCTGCAAATAAAATAAAATACCTAGAAATTAACATAACCAGAGAAGTAAAGGATCTGTACAATGAAAACTATAAAACAGTGATGCAGAAATTGAAGAGGACACAACAAAATGGAAAGACATTTCATGTTCTTGGATTGGAAGAGTCAATATTTTTTTAAATGTCCATACTATCCAAAGCAATCTGCAGATTCAATGCTATCCTTATAAAACTATCAATGACATTCTTCACAGAAATAGAAAAAATTTATATGGAACCACAAAAGACCCAGAATAGTAAAAGCTATCCTAAGCGAAAAGAACAAAACTGGAGGAATCACATTACCTGACTTCAAATTATACTACAGAGATGTAGTAACCGAAATAACATGGTACTGGCATAAAAACGGACAGATAGATCAGTGAAACAGAATAGAGAACCCAGAAATAAACCCATGCATCCACAGTAAACTCATTTTTGAACTAAAGTGCCAAGAACATACATTGGGAAAGGGACAGTCTCTTCAATAAATAATGCTGGGAAAAATGGATATCCGTATGCAAAAGAATGAAACTAGACCCCCATCTCTTGCAATATACAAAAATCAAATCAAAATAGATTAAAGACTTAAATGTAAGACCTCAAACTGTGAAACTACTAAATGAAACCATTGGAGAAACTCCCCAGGTTGTTGGACTGGACAAATTTCTTGCATAATACCTCACAAGCACAGGCAACCAAAGCAAAAATGGACAAATGGGATCACATCAAGTTAAAAAGCTTCTGCACAGTAAAAGAAACAATCAACAAAATGAAGAGACAATAGTCAATGTTTGGAAGCAACTTTAGTGTTCATCAAGAGATGAATGGATAAAGAAAATGTGGTAAGGCCAGTGGCTCATGCCTGTAATCCCAGCACTGTGACAGGCTGAGGCGGGTGGATCACTTGAGGTCAGGAGTTCAAGACCAGCTGGCCAACTTGGTGAAACCCCATCTCTACTAAAAATACAAAAATTAGCCAGGTGTAGTGGTGGGCACCTGTAATTCCAGCTTATTGGGAGGCTGAGGCAGGAGGATCACTTGAACCCAGGAGGTGGAGGTTGCAGTGAGCCTAGATCGCACTACTGCACTCCAGTCTGGGAGACAGAGCGAGACTCCATCTCAATAAAAAAAAGAAAGAAAAATAAACAATCAACAAAGTGAAGAGACAAAAAAGTACCGTAAAAATATGATATTATAATCTTATGGAACCACCATTGTATATGCAGTCCATCATCGACCAAAATGTTGTTATACAGTACATAATGATGATTTCTGAAATGGTTTACTTCAAATAATGTAGGGGTGAATACATTGAATCCAAAAGAAATCATTGTAATTCTGGTAAACTGATTTATTTATTGACCAATAAACATTATTAACATTGTCCTAGTATTTGCATTGTATTTTACTTGCAGCAAATTTACTTTTAGGTTATGTAAATTTTCAAGCAAGGCAAAAATGTTGTCATATGATTGAAGAAGAAAATGTAAGATTTAACAACCCTGATAAATGTAAATCGGTAGGTGGCAGATGGTGGGAGATGAGACAGGAGAGGAATGTGAGGAATACATAGAGACACTGATATCCTCATCCTGTACAGTAAGAAATCAAGATATGTAAGTAATTTTGTAGAAAAAGAAGTTGAAATATGAAGATATTAATGATTATGAAGGTGCCCAACAAAGTAACATATAAAGGCCATCAACCTTTTGGAGACAGTTGAATGTAGATAATGAAATGACTTAAAACTTTTAATGTCCTATTAAGGAGCTAATATGTTCTTTTCTAAAGTCAAACAAGATGTGGAGTTATGATAATATATATTTATTTAATTTTGGAAATCACTTCAAGGATAATTATATTGGGACTTTAACATGGGCTAAGAAAAGTGATAAAGGAGATTTTCTAAATATTTTCAGAATAAGTCCTGTTGTATTATTTGATTACTAATATTACTACAAATATTTAAAAATTGATTAGAAAAGTATTTACACTCTAAAAAAATTCTAAAAGTCCTTATTAAATACTGAGAAGAAGAAAGTGGAATTTTAACAATACAAGTAATTTTTAAAGTTTCAACTTACAAAATACAAATTTCTATCCTTTCCATATCTAAATGTTTCCTAGGACTGTCAAGATTTGTCTCATTTCAGTTAAATATCCCATATCCATTTAATAACCTAGATAAGAAGCACCAGTGCACTGAGCCATCAGAAATTATAAGCTATAAACTTTGACCAACAGTCATTATAAAATTGTAAGGTAAAATTGTGTTTCACATAAAGCCTTATAAAAATAGAAGTACTCTTACAGCTCTAAGTACTTGAAAATGCTAAATGCTATGCTGAAATTGTCCTCCTCATCATGATAAGGAAGATGAGGTTGTATAATGTTTATGTTCCTGTAATCTTAGACTGAGGGCACTGTTCATACTATCTGTTTGGAGCCATGCCACACAAGATAAAACTTTACGTACACCCTCTGCGCATTGTTATCATGCTTAAAATTGTATAGAGAGCTATGTTC
This sequence comes from Symphalangus syndactylus, assembly GCF_028878055.3. Lineage (NCBI taxonomy): Eukaryota > Metazoa > Chordata > Mammalia > Primates > Hylobatidae > Symphalangus > Symphalangus syndactylus. The sequence goes on along the minus strand of NC_072447.2, from coordinate 40,468,372 downwards.
AATTTTATTAAGTTAAAGCAAAGAGTGCCCAGAGAAGTAATTTGCCTTTTAATCTTAAGGCTTATAATAGTTTAACCACTTAAGATAATAATAGTGATAATGATAATAACAAAAATATGGAGTGACTAGTCTCCTGTAATTAATTTCTCCATTAAAATACTGGGTGACTTCATTGTTGAACAGACAGCAATGTATTCTACTTAGTCTCTGACCCTCCCTCTGCGGTTGCAAGAATTTTGTCAGTTAGTGCTGCCAATGACAGTTGTGACACTTTACCCCATTTATGCCTAGTGTTTCATTATTGGAACGCTATGCATGTGGGAGTTATTTACATCCTATTTCTCAAGGTCGTCACCGAGGTCTGATTTTTCACTCATGTAAAAATTCAAAAAATTGCAACCTCAGTCATAAATGGCTTAATTTTTTCCTAACCTTCATGAAGATATAGGTCAGGATTTTTGTTGCTGTGGTCCTAAGCTACCTCCATGTAGATGATTTCTGTTTACATGCCAGCAACATGGAAGCTGTTTCTTGGACAAGTTTTCCTTTTATGTCCAACACATGAAGTGAGAAATGTGAACTCTTTCAATAGGGGTCTTACCACTAATAATTCAATCTTTTTGTGCACTGGTGGTATCATGGTTAAGATAATACATGACCTCACCCCAGTTGAGATTTCTCCAGCATAAAGAGAAATACTTGGTCCCACAGTGTAAAAAGACCTAAAACTTTTGATAATCATAATACCCAGTCCAAAAGGTATAAATGTGTGTATTAACTGAATGTTCTTCTGGATTTCTTATAAGTGCACCTTGAAGTTACTAGTCTGTATCATACATTTGAAAATGCAATTTCCTGTTCTCTTAAAATCAATTTTATTCACACATATTTCATTTTGAATATCTACATGTCTAGCTCTTTAAGTAAGATTTTCCAAGCCAGATTCAATGAACACCTCCATTTTTAAGGTGAAATTGCTTCTTCATATAATCCCCATGCAGAGTAGGTGGGTCAATTGTTCTGATTCTCAACACTTGAAATTTTGATTTAGTTTTTCTTTCCTATAGTGCATCTCAATCAAGCATTTTCTTCTAGTTATTTGTATGCTTTAATTTTCTTTTGTTCTCTCACTTCCCTTTTCATTTCTAGTCAGATCCTTCCTTTTACACATTACTCTCTTGGATCTACTTTATCTGCCCTGCTGGAACCAAACCCACTTTGGACATTTTGAATATGTTAAAGACATTATAAAGGAGATTTAAACAACCAAAATCGAAAATCTGTGTCTTCCCTTTAAGAAAACTAGGCTTAGGTTATAAAATATGAATCAGATTTTAGCTCAGCCTCTTAATATACCCTGTGCTCTGTGTTATTAGAATCACATATGAGCGCCTATTTCTCATTTTACTATATTTAAATACTAAAAATTGAACCCCCAAATACCACTTTGTTATTCTGAAAAGGAATTTCAATTACATTCCATGTCTTTCAATCATCAAGGTAGGTCTTAGTTACACCTAAGAGTTAAAAGGTACATGGGCCACTATTTTAAAAAATGCTTAATACCCACTATTGATTCTTTTGACTAATTTCAAACACCTCTTCCCTCCTATAGGACTAATTGGAAATTATATATACGCTTTGGAATTCCTATAATGGCCTATTTCTTTTTTCTAAGACATATGCCACCCTTTACATTATTAGGTCATATTACAAATCATAATGTTTCCTGCTCTATGATTAAAATTATTTGAGAATAAGAATTCTTTCTTATTCACCTATGTATCCCAATAACCAGTGAACCAAATTTATAATGTTAGATAAATGTTGATGTGAACTTAAACGTTCACTTTTCCTTCTCAAATTCATTAAAATACGTATGCATTTTTTAGGGGTAGCTTAACCAATATATCAGCTCAAAAAATGCTCCCTTTTAAAAAATATTATCTATGACTATTATGATTCTTTGACTAAGCCAATAAAAATTATAAACCAACATAAGAATTAGCTCATGTCACTGTATTATTTTTCATCTGCAAAAAACAGCATTTGAAACAGAATTCCTAATTAAGATTTTATAAATATGTGTAAGAATGTCAAGAAAAATGTGTTTGTTCATTTTATATAAAATTTCTTAGCTTATCTCTAAAATTAGATATAAATTATTAACAATTTATCTAAGGAACATTAAATTTCTATCTTTTTTATTTATTAGGTGTGTTGTTATAACCTTTCATACTTTGATGCATGAGCAGAAAGTAGCATAAGGTTCAACATAATGTAATGACAAATCTAGTTCAAGTCACTGTAAAACTGCCAATATTTCAAAACAAACTATTGTCATTTGAGTATTTTGTTAACTATTCCTTAACCTAAAATATAATTACATTTTTAGTATCATGATAAATAAGCATCAACTCAAACAACAGATTCACTGACTATTCACAACCTGAATTTGATATTTTATTTCTTCCTAAAGTATAAGTACATAAAATACAGGTAGGAAAACTTCCTTAAATAGCATTCATCCAAAATATGACATACAACTCAAGGTAACTCAAAATGTTAAATATAATATGGTATCAATATAGTTAGGCCAAGTTTACTTATTAAACCATTTATTTATTCAGTAAGCACTTGTTTTGTAATTATTTTGGGCTATGAACTTATCAGATATAGTTTTTGCATTTGTGGAGACCATACCTCAGCAGAGAAAAAGGATATTGTACTAGTAATAACAAAGATGATAAAAGTTAACAAAGGGGATTCCTGTTCATTAATTATACATATCAACGGGCATAATTTACCTTTTCTATTATGTTAAACATATGTTGAAGGCATTCATGGATTTCCAAAGTATTTAGCTCAATATCTTGTGAATAGTAGATGATAAATATGTATAAAGTGAACAAAGGAATCAATATATTAGCGTAATATCCTGTTACAAGTCTAAAGGATGTGATGGTACATAAGAAATGCAATAAAAAAGGATTTTACCTAAGGATTAGAATGCATGTTCTCAAACTTTATTAGAAATAGAGTAAGAACAAAATCAGATTTCCAAAGAAAGAGTGCAAAATCAGATTTTCAAATAAAGAGTATGAGACTTAGAAGTCTTTCCCAAAAGTGACAGTAGTTAAATATAATTTATTTCCAAATGAAGTTGTCAAATCCTTTTCATATATCTTTGAAAATAAGATAGGAGTTTCATCTGCTCAGGATGCTTTAATTGTCTCTACATTATGCCAAAACATCTGCTAGTTCCAGTCAATACTGAAAACTCCATATTGTCAATTCAAAGAATAAAATCAGATCAATCATTTTCTGGCATCATGTGGCTCAAACAAACCTGTTGACTGATATTTGTATTTTTTTCTTTATTATTTATTTTTCATTTAATGGAAATCCCAAAGTCTTGTAGTTCTATCTAAAGGGGCTATGTTAATTAAGTAAACTTGCTAAATGCCTCTTCAGCAATATTTGGATAAAACTGTTTTATTCATGATGTATGCATATAAAATATAAAATATATATATAAACTTCATATACTTTGAATGAAGCATATTTTAAGTACACTTGAAAATATTAAAAATAAGAAAAGGACAATGTCCATATTTAAATTAAAATGCAATTTGCGCCACGTGTGGTGGCTCATGCCTGTAATCCCAGCACTTTGAGAGGCCGAGGCGGGCAGATCATCTTAGGTCGGGAGTTTGAGACCAGCCTGGCCAACATGGAGAAACCCCATCTCTACTAAAAATACAAAATTATCCGGGCGTGGTGGCACATGCCTGTAAAGCTACTTGGGAGGCTGAGGCAGGAGAATTGCTTGGACCTGGGGGGCGGAGGTTGCAGTGAGCCGAGATCCCACCATTGCACTCCAGCCTGGGTGACAGAGCGAGACTCATCTCAAAAAAGAAAAGAAAAAAAAATGCAATTTGCTAGAACTCAAAAAGTTGTAGTAAATATTCACAGGTTAGTATAGTTTTATATGCTTCATTTGTATGTTCATTATAAATAGTGATGTAGAAAAAAATCTTTGGAAAGAATAGCAGTTACACTAGAAGTAAGAGTCATGAAAAGGAAATTACTTTTTAAAAATTTCTGGTGAAAATAAAAGCTTGGTTGATGTTCAATGAATAGCTATTGGATAGATTAATTGGTTGGATACTTTATATATTGAGACACAGAGCTGAAGTATGAATGGTAAGTAGTGGTATGGTTAATCTGTTACTTCAATGTGCTTAAAACAATACTTGACTAAGGGATTTTCCAGTGAGAATAGTAAATTGAACAATAATGGTACATGAGGAAGAAAATAGTCACATGTTGCGTGCTCTACTTGAGTTTTTGTCTATTTTTGTTTATAAAGTGATGATTTCTAGTGAACCAAATAAATTGGCTCCTTTTCTGTGTACCTTTATAGATGTATAAATAACCAATATTTATTTTTTGCACAATATTTATAATTTTAATAATAATAGACATTAAAGAAAAGTTTTCTTGTTTCTATAACATTAGTCTAAGCGCTTTAAATTTCTTTCTTAGTAGTTACATCAGTCACATGAAGCAGGTACCCATTTTACAGATGTGGTAGTTAATGTAAGAAACGGTCAGTGGTTCTAAAACTAACTGTTTAAAAACAACTGATTCCATGATCAGTAATGGTACTTATTCTTATAAAATAATAGGGTGCACAAGTTTGATTATAACTGATCACTCAGTGTTACTTTGTAAACATATAAATAAAGGTATCACTAGTAGCTATAAAAAGTAAGCTTCGAAACTTAATCTTATAAAAGATCATTGGTCATTCACATAAAGTAAAAAATAGGTGTTCCAAACTTGCAACTGGTTCTGCTTTAAGTAATATTCAAGGACCCACACTTTTTCCAGTTTATAGCACTGCCGTTTTCAAAAATGTCCCCCAAGTCAGTGTTCCTTTGCCTTTAGTCAGAGGGGGAAAATGGTGCCTGAAGGATGATGAGTGGCGTTTCTTACAGGCCAGAACTGGAAGTGGCACAGTTCATTTCCACTCATATTCCATTGTTAAGAACTCAGACACACCTAATTGCAATGGAATTTTTGAAATGTATTATTCTAGCTGTGGGCTCAGGAAGAAAAACTGAGTTTCATGGGTGGCTATTCAGACTGTGACAGCCCACTCTTTTGGTCATCAAATATCTCACACAGAGAATATGCCCAGAAGTGAAAATCCAAAACCTCAACCAGCCATTGCATCTAAATCAAAATCAAGCATTTCCAGGAGATGTGCAGTAATTATTGTCCAGTCTGCCTGTAGCTTCTCTTTATCTGGAGATATATGAACTAAGAAGACGAGGTGATCACTGTAGAAGGCAGACTAATACCCTGCCCCCACCCTTCCTCCAGAGATATCCATGTCCTCAGCCCCAGAACCGGTGAGTATGTTAGGTCCCATGGCAAAAAGAATTAAGGTTTCAGATAGAACTAAGCTTTCTAATTAGCTGACTTTAAGGTAAGAACATGATCGTGGATTGTCCGAGGGGCCCAAGGTAGTTATGAGAGCTCTTAAAAGTGGAAGAGAGAGCCAGAGTGACTTGTCTGACTCAGAGAAGGAGCTGTAATGATGAAAGGAGGTCAGGGGATGTAATGCAAAGATTCCACCAGCCATCAGGTGGCTTTGAAAATGGAGGAAGGGGCCATGAGTCAAGCATGTGGACAGCCTCTAGAAGCTGGAAAAGGGCAAGAAAGTAGATTCTCACCAGAATTTCCAGAAAGAAGTGCCACCCTGCAAGAATTTGATTTGATCTAAGTGTTACCCATATTGAATTTCTGCCCTCCTAAATGGTTAGATAATACATTTATGTATTGCAATTTGTTATAGCAGCAATAGGAAAGGAATACAATTCCTTCCCTCCCTAAATGTGCAGTATACAATGATAGTGCTGGAACAGGAGAACTACAAAAACATCCCCATTTAAAAAAAGAAGAAATGAGAAAGAACCAGAAGTACTGGTGCACAGTAATGACTTAAGATCAAGAGGAAGGCATTGTGAGCTGCCCCTCACCCCCTGGTAATTAGGACAGTTCCTTGATTACAGCTGATTTTGGTTTGGGGGAGCAAATGTCCTATTTTTTAGTAGATGAGGCTCTCAGCTCTGACTTCTGCAAGGTTCCTTCTCTTTCATTATTCTTTACCCAAAATGGACTTTGGGAATTACGCTTTCTTTAGGTACTACATAGTTGTTATAACCTGCCTCTTGCTCATGCAAATGAAGAACCATGGTATTTTTGGTTAATTACCAGAAAAAGAGAACGCTAGCAGTTTTATTTTCTATTTGATTCCAGTTCTAGTGTTTTTAACCACATCACAGCTGTTCTAATGTCTTTAACCACATAGAATTTTTTTTTTTTTTTTTGAGACAGGCCGGAGTGCAGTGGCGCCATCTGCCTCAGCCTCCTGAATAGCTGGGACTACAGGTGGGCGCCACCACGCCCAGCTAATTGTTTTTGGGTTTTTAGTAGAGACAGGGTTTCGCTGTGTTGTGCTGGCCAGGGTGGTCTCCAACTCCTGGCCTCAAGCGATCTGCCCACCTGCGTCTCCCAAAGTGTATGGATTGCAGGCATGAGCCACCGCACCTGGCAGGAGTTGTTTGCAAGACAGCTAAAATATGATGTATTCTTGGTTTCACACCTGTGGTGTGCCTTAATCAGCCAGCACTGGCTTTCAAGAACTGATTGTTAAATTTTTGGAATTTTGGGAGCCAGTTGACATCACATTGGTAGCTTGAAATTGGAAGAATATTTGCAAATATTATAAATACTTTATTATTTATGTACTTTTTGAGATCCAGCACAGCAGTGTCTATGTCTTTATTTCTCAACTTAATGTAGGCTAACTTGACTCCTTCTGAAAAAATAAGTGAGAATGCTGGATAACATATCTTGGCTGCCAAACTGAATTATGTTGCTCAATTGAGAAGTCTTATTGGGCTTTTCATTCAATGCCTTTTAAATTCATACCTCTTAGTCCTTGATGCTTAGAATAAGTTGGCTTTTCTAGCCCTTAAGGTCCTAAATTTCCGAACTTTCTCTACTTGCTAAACATTTCTGCTTACACACCAACCAATTATTTCCTGATCTTTTCTTCTAATAATATCTTATAAAAATCAGAACATAAATGTCAATGCATCATTATTGCAATTCAAGTTATTGCAGGTGACATTTTCACCAAATGTTTTCTTACTTCACCAGATGGATCTCACTGCAATATTGATTTAACTGCCCAACCACTGTCCAACAACTAAGCCACTTCTTTTATTGCAACATTTTGTTAAAATAGCACCCTGCTTCAAATTATCAATTCCTGTATTAATTAGTTCAGGTGGCATTATCCACTATAATTGATGAATCCCCAAATCTTACTGTGTTAATATACTAGAGGTTTATCTCACACATATATCCAAAACTAATGTCTGTGATTTGCTGGTGGCTCTTTTTCAAGTGTTGATTCAGGGATTCAGGCTCCTTCTCTCTTAAGGCGCCTCTACATTCAAGATAGTGTTTCCTCAGTCACTGTACTCTTCTGCTACCAGCTGGCTGAAAGCAAAAGAGCTTGTAGAATTATGCATGGGGTGTTTCTATGGGCCCGTCCTAGAATTAGCATACTCAATTTCTGCTTACACATCTTTAGCTGGAAATCATTTACATGGACACACTTTACTGCAAAGGAGGCAGTACATGTAGTCTAGTTGTTGGTAGAAGAAGAAAATAATGAAGTTGATAAAAAGCCAGCTAGTGTCTTGCATAAGTACTTTTGATTATTCCACTAAGTATTCTACATTAATGGCTAATATGCCCCCATCATTTAATTATCTTATTTTACAGAACTTTACAATTTTGAATAAAACTGCAGCAACACCACCATGCACTGTCCACCCTGAATAATGACATTTTCACTTCTGAAAATCAGTATCTCCAAAGAAAGTCATAAAACAGAAAGAATATAAGGTGCAATACCCTGTAACAAGTTTACAAAATAGCTTCAGAGTAAGTTTTCCTTTCTTTGAAAACAATGTTCTATAGGCACATATTTGAATCAGAGATTGTTAAGTTGTAATCATTAGGCATGTAAGCCATAGGATCAACTTTTTGTATTTAATTACTGGTGCAGTGTGAAACATTTTTCTAGTTACTACATCTGTTTGAGTTATAATGGGTTCATCTGGAAAATAGAGATCAAAAGCATTAGTTATATAAAATCATTTTGTGGGATAACCAAGAAAATATGTGTAGTAGTTTCCCCCTCTCATTGGGGGATATGTTCCAAGACCCTCAGCAGATGCTGAACCCCATATTGTACAGATACACCCTGTACAGCATGGACACACAAAATAAAGGTACGATACACACCCTGGGTGGAATGGAGTAGGACTGTGAGAGATTTCATTATACTACTCAGAGTAGTGTGCAATTTAAAACTTATAAATTGTTTATTTCTAGAATTTTCCATTTAATATTTTCAGACCATGGTTGACCTCAGGTAACAGAAACTACGGAAAGCAAAATCATAAATAAGTGGGGACTGCTGTATAAATTACTTAGCTCAGAGCCTGATAAACAGTGAATACTGAAACATTTTAGCTATTAGTTACTGAGTGCTCTTTTCTTTTGAATTGCCAACATTGCAAATTGTCCTCACTGAGGATTCACTAAGCTCTATTATACTCTGGATGTTGAGGCTGCTGTACCCACTTTGATCACACTCACCCAGCACTTTTAACTCTGCAGGTAAAATGAAGAACTTAATTCACGTTTTACTTCACTATCAAACATTGGTGTTTTACAGATTCATTTTTAGAAAATTCATTATATTTTTATTTTCACAATTGAGGTAATTGCTTTATATTTTCCAAACACAGGTTTCTGATTTGCAAACAAGCATCCAAAAAACAACTTGAAACCTACCCAAAACAGAAAATGTGGCCGCAACTTGGAAGAAGAGAGAAAATAACATGTATACGTCCATGAAGATTATTGAGCCACTGGGATTCACGTGATATAAAGATGAAATTCTAGCAATGCCTGTTTGAAGCCTATCAGGACAATAACATTTTCAGAGCACCTAATATATGCCAGGTATGTAGGTAAGGAGCATGTGAAATGTTGATGTACTGTATATTAACTCAGTGCATATTCACAAATATGCTGATAATTAGGTACTGTTATCATCCTCATTTTACAAATGAGCAAAGTGTGATAGGATAAATATAGGTAGTAGTGCAAGATGTAAAAGGGCTAAAATAAATATGATCGAGGATGTTAGAGGATCTCCAGTTTTCCCCTTGCCTTCTACCTTTGTTACCTTTTCTTTCTTTTTCTATTTGTGAAATTTGACTGGCTGATAAGCCACAAGACTTGCAAAAACTGTTCTTGAAAAATACTGTTTTTAATGGTTATTAGAGCCTCAAAAGAAGGATGAAAATAGAAATGATCCTGAACCATAGAGTTCCCTTAAAGTATAAAACTGCTGCCTAAACCAAAACCTCAAGTATGTGCACTCAATTTCCCCCTATTTTATAAAATCTTGACCTTGCTTCAATTGAGAAGTTACCTGGTCTGTAGACACTCCCTCATGTGCATCAGTTAAATAAACAGACCTTTAAACTCTATTTAAGTCACTTAAATCATTTTCTTTTGACAAAAATAGCAATGTGTGTAAGTAGCAGTGATACAGACAGGACATAGGGAGACACTGAGTAGAAGAGGGCAGTTCCCCAGCAAAGGCCCCACTCTCAAGCCTGGAGACCAGGGTCCCTAAATGGGGACAGGCATTTCTGTTTTCATGCCCAAAAGGTTGCCTTTTGGCCTGCCACGCCCCCTATCCTGTACCCATGTAAACCCCAAACCCCAGGCTCCAGAAGCAAATGAGCAGGCAAGGAGCCAAGGAGACAAGCAGACGGACAGTGGAACAATGCGGCAGAGAAAGATAGAAGAGGAGGAACGTCTGAACGCCAAGAGGAGTTCGGCTGGGGGTGGTCAGAGAGGAGTTTGGCTGCTGGACAGCCAGGCTCCAGAGGAAGATCATCTTCCAGCTCCATCCGCCTTTCTGGCTCCCATCCATCCCACTGAGAGCCACCTCCACCATTCAAAACTCTTGCATTCCTTCTTCGAGTCCATGTGTGACCCAATTCTTCCCGGACACTGGACAAAAGCTTGGGATACAGAGAGCTGTCACACTGCCCCTCTGTCCTTGCAGAAAGGCAGAGCATCCACTGAGCTGGTTAACACTCAAGCTGTCCACAGACAGCAGGGCTAACAGGGCACACTGTAACACACGCCCACTTGGGCTCCTACATCTGTCCATCTGCATGCCCTCCCTCCCCTCAGGGGTTGGAGCAGTGGCGGCTACTGAACAAGCAAGCCACAGCCCTGTCGCATGTCCTGCGAGGGGGATCAGGGAACTCTCCTGTTTCAGTAGGGCCAGGATTTGCAAGAACCCAGTCAGCCTGGCTCAAGCATTGATATTCTCAGGCACTACTGCTTTTTTCTTTGTAAATATTTTTATGTAAATTATCATGCATACAAAAAAGTAGAAACAATTCTGTTACAGATGAAATTCCATGAATACCCATCACTCACTGTCAACACTTATCAAGCTGATCATTGTTTCATGTATTCTTCATCCCATACACATTTGTTTGTATTGCTGAAGTATTTTAAAGAAAATCTCAGGCATATGTAATTTCAATGAATTAAAACTTTTTTTTTTTTTTTTTGAGACAGAGTCTCACTGTGTTGCCCAGGCTGGAGTGCAGTGTCACGATCTGGGCTCACTGCAAGCTCCGCCTCCTGGGTTCATGACATTCTCCTGCCTCAGCCTCCCAAGTAGCTGGGACTACAGGCACCCGCCACCACGCCCGGCTAATTTTTTTGTATTTTTTTAGTAGAGACGGGGTTTCACAGCGTTAGCCAGGATGGTCTCGATCTCCTGACCTCGTGATTCGCCCGCCTCGGCCTCCCAAAGTGCTGCGATTACAGGCATGAGCCACCTCTCCCTGCCAATGAATTAAAACTTTATTACGCATTGATAAATAAGAGCCTTTTAACCCTACCAAAATGCTATTGGCACACTTACTAATATTAACAATAATTACTTAATATCATGTACTATTTGATCCATATTGCACCCATGGTCTCAAATTTCATCAAAGCTTTCAAAGTTGTCTTTTCTTTTTTTTCAAATCAATATCCAAAATGTCCATATTCTGCATTTGGTGATTTTGTTTCTTAAGTTTAATTCACATGGTAAGTCTCCCCTCCTTTTTTATGCTGTTTTTTTGATAGGAGGAACCATGATCGCTTGTTTTGTGGCATGTCCCATATTCTGGATTTGGCAGGTTGCTTTTTCAAGTTGTCCTTTACCTTATTTCTGAGACAGAGCAGGGCCCATCTTAGGGGCCTGCAGGCCCCTATCTCTAAGCATGGAAACAAAGGAAAATCTTGAGTTCTTTCAAAAGAAATTCCAGGCACCTAGCTACCCTGAGAAGTAAATGAGCAACTTCATAAGCAAGAAGGTAACAGTAGCTTAAAACAATAGACAAAGAAGTTAGAATCACAGGATGTTTGGTTTCCTACAGAAACTAAAGATAACAACATATGTTCCTGAGTTGTTCCTCAGGAATTCAGACATTCACCAAAGTGATCTTCCCACACAATAGACGTCAGATAAGGAGGAACCGAGGACTGAATTCTGATCAGTGTTCTTTGTTCTAAAGTTCTTCCTTGAGGAACCTAGAGGAAGTCATACACACGAAACAGAGCTAACATTCTTTTCTGTGGCCTACAAATTTTTTATTAAAACTTCTCCTCCTTAATCAATTGCAAATCAGAAAATCTTTGAATCTACCTATGAGTTGTAAGACCCTGCCTTGAGATATCCTGCCTCTTTAGGTCAAACCAATGAATAACCTCCATCTATTGATTTACGACTTTGCGTGTAACCTCTTCCTCCCCACCTTAAAAAAGTTTTACCTTTAAGCCATCAGGGAGTTCAAGTCTTAATCACTAGCTGCCTGATTCTCCTTGCTTAGCACCCTGCAATAAATCCCTCACTTTCTCTCACTGCAATTCCTATGTCAGTGTTTGGCTTTGCTGCACCAAGCAGGTGGACCCAAGCTTGGTTTGGTAACATTTCTTTTTCTAGTATATTTTCAGTAAACTTGCGTTAGATATAGAGGCTTGATTTTATTCAGATTTCACTTTTAGGCAAAAGTAAATCATCATTCAAGTGCTATTTACTTCCTATTGCATCATATCATGAGACACATAAAATCTCCTTGTAAAGTTTTAGTGTATCTATTGTTGACCAGGGAGTTCATGTGATATCAGCCTGACACCGCCATTATAAATTTTCCCATCAAGTTTTTACCTAAACATCTTACCACCCATCAATGATAGTTATTTGGCTCTATTATCTCACCAAAGATTGCAAAATAGTGATATTCCAATCCCATATTCTCTTGTGCTTTCATTAGCTGGATTTATTTTTTTGTCATGAGAATGTATCCCACTAAGAATGTCTGTCACAATATTATGTTTTAAAATCACTTAATTAATTTCTTCCTTTTTGTGTCTATCCAACCAACCATATACAATTAGTACATCTGTTTCAGTTTGCTTTTATATTTTAGGATTCTTTTCTGTTCTGATTCAACATTTGTAACTAAGGAAAATATTTTTTGCATATGATTCCATAGCCAAAATCATATTCAAGTTATTTTCACAGAAATTTCACTATTTCATTTTCATTTTTATCCTCTCTCCTTGTTGCAGAAAGAGGGAGAGAGGGAGAGAGAGAGAGAGAGAAATAGATGGGGGGAGGAGAGAGAATTTTCCACATCTTCTATTTGTGTTGTTCTGCACTATTCTGAATCTTGCTTTCATCACTTAAATATATATTTTATTACCACTGTGTTTCAATGTGGAGAGATCATTCTTACTCCTTTTCACAGCTGCATGGTACAATCAGAGAACCTTTTAATATGCTTAAAGACATTTTGCATTGGGGAGAATATATCTTTTTATATATTCCTATATTTCTATTGAGCTGTTGGGCTTTTTTGTCACAATTTTTTAGTAGATCTTCATATAGTAGCAACATTGCACCTTACCTGTACAAAATATAACCATTATTTTCGTAAGATTTGGGGTATTTTTAAACTTTCCTTTTGAAAATATTTGGCCATTCAACAGAAAAGTAATCCCTTAATTCTTTGCAATCATGTACTGGCCTTGAAATTTGCATAGTTGTGTGAAATAAAGGGTGTTTAGACATCAGTTAAAAAAAAAAGGTAATCTCAATCTGCTGTAACCACTGGAAGTGGTATTCTTGGTATGAACTGATAAAAAGCATGTAACAACTTCATTGTACATATTTTACTATGTTATAAACTTCATTTATATTCATTATTTCTTTGTATAATTACAGATTATTTGCTGTCATTATGGGTTTCTTTGAAAATAAATAAATCCTCTTTGAATGGGCTGTTCAACCTCTTTGCCCATTTTTCTATAGGGTTGTTTCTCTTTTTCTTATTTACTCATAGGATTTTAAAAATAAATTGTGAATATAAATCCTTTGTCTGATAGGTGTATTGCAAATATCTTCTGGTCGGCCGCTTGCCTATTAATTTTCTCAAAGGTGATTTTTGTTTTGTTTATGAACAGAAATTATTAATTTTAATGAAGTTCAATTTATAAAATGTTCTATGATTAGAGCTCTTCATATCATGTTGGTAAAATACTTACATGATTTAGATACACAAAACATTTCTTCTACATTTTCTTCTAACAGTTTACTTTTAAAATATTTTTGTTTGAAAAGTAAAATTCATCTGAAATCCACCTGGAATTGACTTTTTTTGTTTATGGTGTGAAGTGAAAATCATTACTGTTTGTCCATATACTGCCTCAATTTATGGACAAGGTGAACATTTTCACAGCAATATCACCTTTGTCATAAATCAGGTGGCTGTATATATATTGCCCTTTTCCTAGATTTAATTCTGTTTAATAGACAACTTAATTTGTCTATTTGTCTGCTCTTACACCTAAACCACTCTGTATTAATTACTGTAGATTTAAAATATGTTTGGCTATCTGGTAGTTTCACTCCTCTAGTTTATTTTTGTCTTCTTAATGATTTCTGTAGGTATTCTTGGGCCTTTGAATTTCTTTCCAAATTTTAGAATCAGCTCACCAATTATAACAATATCTCCCTAGGATTTTGATTGAGACTGCATTGAATTTATAGATCAATTTGAAGAGAATTCACATTGTTACAATATTGGAAATAGCAATCTATGAATTTGATATTCCTCCTTTCTTCACCATTTATTTGTTTTTTTACATTTCTGTGTACATTTCATTAGATTAATTCCAAGATGTTTCATTTTGACGTTATTATTAATACTATTTTAAACTGTATTGTTATGTTTGTTATTGATCTATAGTTACACAATTGTTTTTATGTATAATGGCTTGTTTCCAAAACAAGCTTTCAAAGTTTGATAATTCCAGCTTTTGCCTTCTTCATCCCCAGCCTAAGTTGCTATTTTTTCGTCATCTCAGTGTTCCTTTTTCTACCTTTTGTCTCCTGTTAAACTGATTATCTTTGTAAGATTATCTATATTAATACAGACCAACATTGAAAACAACACTGGCTTAAGAATAAAGTAAGAAGGAAAGCAAATCTAGAGAAGAACTAAATGTGATAAAATGCTTCAGTAAAATTTATTGCTCCTTAATAAAAATAGCTAGGGCAAACAAAAAGAAAAAGAGAATATACTTATTATGATCCTGACGTAAACTCAAGGCTATATCAATGTGAGGGGATAGGGATTAGACATATGGAGAGGCCAAATGCTAAATTATTTGCCTTTTTAAGGGGAAAATGATACTACTAAGTTTAAGAACTCAGTAGTGGTAAGCGTACATGATTGTGCAGCTTAGGTTAAGAATAACCACTGTAAGAACAAAAGTAGAATTAAACCTTGAAATCAGAAGAAAACTTAGTCTATTTAATGGAAAGCAAAATAGGGGAAAAGAAAATAAATAAATGTAAAACATCAATTGTGATGGCATAAATAGACTCTAAAACAGCATGAATTAAAATTAATATAAACAACTTTAACTTCCCATTTTAAAAACTGAATATCTGTGATTGGAAAATTGAAATAATATATGTCTTATAAGATACACATGTGAGATAAAACAGAAAGTATAGAATGGTTGGAAAAAAATTTAAATGTATATGTTATGTTATTGTGAATAAAAAGAAACTTTAATAGCAGCATATGGCAAAATAGTATTTATAAAAACACTTTTCTTCAGGAATAAGCAGAGTGTATCATAAAAGGAATAATAAAACAATAGGATAAAACCATCATAAACAAATAAGTAACACACAGTATGGCCTCAAATAGTATGTTAGCAACTTTTGATAAAAGTGCCTAGATAAAGAGTTCAATCAACAATTGCATTTTGATATTTAACATATCAATTTCAGAAACTGATAGACCGATGAAAAAGAAAATGGTAAGGAAGACAAAACTGAGAGCCAATATTTTGAAATGCATGTTAAGGTAGCCGTCTAGGAAGACTGATAACACAAAAAAGAAACAAATAAATAAACTATGGAAAAAAGAGGGAAAATAACTATGGAAATACGACATAACAATAAAAATTAAAAGATAACATTATCAACTACACACTTATATATCTGTTAGGTTAAATTATTTCTAGAAAAAGTATGTGGGATGCCAAAACTGTCATAATAAATAGACTCATACTAAATATGCTTAAACTTTTGTTTGAAATATATAGTGCAAGATATAGAAGGATACAAACCTTAAGTGGACAACTCAGTGAATTTGCACAAAAAAACACCACCCAGATCAAAAAAAGCAGAACATTACCAGCACCCTCGATGCCTTCACCATGCTTCTCCCAGTCAACACCACCCATCTTCAAATGTAACCTTAAATCACTGACAGTAATATAGGTTACTGTATACTCACATGATTGGCTTTTCCCATTGAATATTATGTTTCTGACATTCATTCAAGTTAGAGCATTACTAATTAAACCATGTTAATTGCTGTAAAGTATCCCATTGTATAACTGTACAGAAATTTATCCATTCTATTCCTCATGGAAATTTGTTTTGTTTACAGTTTGTGGTTATAAAAAATAGTGCTGCTTTAAAAAATTTTATATCACTTCATGATTTTCTCCTTTTAAAACTTACTTTGTGATTCTAGAATTAATTATCTGTGATCGTGACGGATTGTTTGGATAGTAAGTTTTATTGGTATGCTTTCATTTACTATTTTAATATTCTTTTTTATTAAAATTAAGAGTCAATATTTGAATTATGTTAACTTCTTATAACATACTGGAAAACTTATGTTTATTTGTTGTATATCACAGAGCACTGAAATGAACCTTATCTTTAAAGGATCACAAACTCTGTAAAGCATATGTGCCTAATTTTTTTTTTTTTTAGAGTGACTTAGACTGCCTTAATGATCCCCTCATCTTGATTTAGGCAGATTTCTTCCTGGCTATAGGCCCTTGATCAACATGTTCTTAGAGCGTTTACTTTAGGAAATTTGCAATTGTAAATTATTTCTCCCCCAACTTCAGATATGTATCCTCTTCCAGCCTCTTGCCTGTTTTTCCAGTGAGTACTGTCTTTCTTAAGGACCCTGGAGTTATCCATCTGAGATGTACTAATCAAGAAAGACAGTACCCTTACCTCTCAAACTCTGTGGGAGGGTAGGAGTTTAATTGGATGAGAGTCAATTAGCTAATACAAATGGACTAATCATAATGACCAAGCTCCCTCTAACTTCCTCTACTACTTTACCACAAGCTCACCCCAAAGCTTGAAATTCTTCTGCTTTTTGTTTCAGGGGAGTTGAATTTAATTTCTCTTCCCTATTGTGATAGTCTTGACCCAATTTCAGTAATATTGAATAAAGTCACTCTTACCTGCTTAACTTGTCAGTACAATTTTTCTTTGACAAAGGAGGTCATTATTTGGTTAGTTTTTAATCTTTTGTGGTTATTCGTTGGCTCATTATTTCCTGTGCGTTTTGGATCAGTTTTGATCACTTTGCCAGAGCAAAAAAATTACATATTTCTCAAAAGGTCCTCGGTTCACCTGAGTAGTCTACTCCTCTTCTATCATTTCCAAGGTTTGTTTCTTTACCTTCTAGTAGGAGAACTGGTTACTCCAACTCCTGACTTTCATATACTAACTCTGATGTGTCCTATTGTCATAGCAAACCCTGTGTCTAATTTATTCCTTTACTTGGAATTGGAGTAGTTTCCATTTTCTGCTGTTGTTGCTGATGTTAATTCTTGCCCACAGGGTCCTGGAATTGGCTTCAAAGTGCACATGTCCAGTCAGTCTCTTCATCATCATTAGTCAAACACGATGTGTCTGAAGATAAAAAGCAACCCCAATCTCCCCAGTTAGTTCTGGCCATGCACATGGATGGAGAAGCGTGACTTGGCAGCATGTCAGGCTTCTTTTTCATGCTCTACTACACTGACTTCCAGCACAAGGGCAGTCTCTTTCCTTCCCTTGTGGTTTCTCCCTATGTTTTCCCGTACAATAGATTTACTCTCTTGTCCAAGCTGCTCATTTATTATTCCCACGTCAGACCCAGGTCTGTTTAATCGTGTACATTTCCCTAACCTTACTAAAGAAAGGGGGAAGGGAGAGAAGTTCTAAGATTTTGTGCCTCCTTAGTTCAAAAGCCATTTCCTCAAGCTAAGACTTTAAAATACCTCAAGGGAAAGAAAAAACAATTTCATGATCCTACCTTGATGAAGTCAAGCACGTTGCCAACTATACCCCTCCTCCTGTATCTATTGGCTCCGACTCAACAGGCCATCGTCTTTACACAAAAGCTATGTCTGAAATAGAGAAATCAGCTATTTGACACTTCCAGTGATTTATTTTGAGACTATTTTAAACTAATTATTTTGATAATTATGTATTATCTTGCAAATGAATAAAAGTAGCTCCACCCCGGGATCTTAGAACATGGTTTGTGCATAGTTACTTCATCATTTTAAAAGAGAATTCAAAGGAAAAGTTTTAAATCTACTTTCCCAATGTTACATCATGTAGAAAATAGTATTTCAACTTTCTACTTTTGAGACACCTGATCCCAGAAGAAATTTATGTCCTCTAAATGCCCTTTATTTGTTCTTAAAGCTAATGAATTGGCACCAATTCAGAGCTCCACAATCAAATCTCTATTGGAGATGAGAAGGTGGAAAAAGAAAAAATAATCTACATATCAAAATAAAATTGCTCACACTTAAAGTAATAATTAAACTTTTTTTTTTTTTGCTTTCAGGAAGTTTTCCGCCTCACTTACTAGTTTTGTTGCTGTTGTTGTTTTTCCCCAGAGAAACTGGAGTCAGCGAGAATGAAAGCATTCCCAACTATAGGTTTTTCTTCTCCATACCTGAAACTTCAACACTTACCTATCTAGAAAGTGATTGAGTATCAGGCTAGCATTATCTAACCTAGTGTAATGATAAGATGCAGCCATTACATATAGCTGAGCTGCAGTTTGAATCATGAGGGTTCCAAATCCCTCTGGAGGATCCTACATTAAATGGTTTCAAAGTGTTGTTTCCGTACAAGCAACAGCTGCTAACACCAGCTTGATGTTGTTTAGCATCAGCAACACTTGGGGATGTATTAGAAATGCAAACTCTTGGTCCTCTGTATTCTAATCAACCATCCAGGTGAGTCTATGCATGCTAAAATTCGGGAACCATTGTCCCATACACAATAGCTTTAGGAATGACAATAAAGGAATCCAGGAACTGATGCTTAGACTCTGTCAACTTTGACTCATTTGTCTATATTTGTCCACAAGGCCTGACAGTCATACGTAAGAGAAGAGTGGGCAAATCTTACTGAGACAACTTCCTTACCAAATAAACCTCCTTTTATAACTTAAAGATCTTGAATCCAGAGCTATACTTTCTCCCTCAGTCACATAAAGTTCTCTGCTTCCTTTTTCAGCTCTAGTCACCACTTCTAAAGTCTAAACATATCACTGAAGAGTATTGACAACAAGTACATCTCTTTAACTGCAAAATTTCAGATGGTTTGTTGAGTGGCAGAAGGAGAGAGTAGACCCATTGTAAGTTGAGCATCTATTCAGCCAGGAAAGATAAATTCAATAGAAGTGAGGTGAATAGATAGAGCAGGATTAGATAAAGAGTATCTTGGGTTGAATTTCCCTGGCCCCTTCTTTGCTAATTATGTATGCATCTGCCAATGACACTTTCCATACTGTGTTTTTTTCCTTTTAAATATAATGGTTGGATAATTTCTATACCACTGCTCTTTCATACTACAGGTTTATATCACTCTATCAGAAGAATATACCTTAGTAACCCATGTATATCTGTTTAAATGAATGCATATAGATCTTTTTTGTTTCTTGAATAAAACTCAGTGCTAACAAGGACACTCCCTCAGCAGGGGGAAGAAGCAAGGTTGGTCTTTGCCCACATGTCTCTGTGTAATAATTCTGCTGCCAGATTTTCAAGGTGCAAGAGTATTTCCACTTCAGTATCATTTATCCATTTTTAAAAATGTGAATTTGTAGTTTGCAAATTTGCAAATCATACATCTGATAAGGGCTTACAATCTAAATTGTATAAGAAACTCACATAACTCAATAACAAAAAAAACACCAAATAATCAAATAATCCAATTAAAACATGGACAAAGAACTTGAATAATTATTTCTTCAAAGAAGACATAAAAATGACTAACAAGTGTATGGAAAGGGGGTCTATATCAATAATCATCAAGGAAATGCAAGTTAAAACCACAATGAGATATCACCTCACTCCTCTTAGGATGGCTATTATATAAAAAAAAAGATAAAACAAGTGTTGACAAGGATGTGAAATGTAAATTGGTACACTGTTGGCAGCCATTATGGAAAACAGCATGGAGGTTCCTCAAAAATTAAAAATAGAACTACTGAAGCAGGATATTTCCCTGACCCCTATGTGGGCCTCATGACAGGGGTTACTCAGCCCGCAGCTATCAACCCCTCACAGGAGGGGGAGCATGCAGGTGAGCAGGTATAGGAGCCTTTTGGGCACTGGCAGGAATGAAATTCATACTGGCCCAGCAGCACTGTCTGATGGGGGCAGTGTTCCTGTGACTCCGGAAGCCCCAGAGAGAGCATTATAGTCAGTGCTTTTTTAGCTTTGTTGCCTGTGGATGGCTTAAATGTTAACAGCTCAGTGGAGTGTGACAACCTTTTACACCTATACTCATGACTCCAAGCTCTTGTCCAGTGTCCAGGAAAAATGAGTTTGCATGAATGAATTGAAGATGGTAAATGTGGGGTATTTTATTGCCGATGAAAGTGGCTCTCAGTGGGAAGAGGAGCTGAAAAGAGGACAGAGCAGGAAGGTAATCTTCCCCTGAAGTCCAGGCTTCCCTGACCAGACTTGTCTCTGAAGCTATGCTGTCAAGCTGTTCCTCTGAAGTCAAGCCACTTCTCCCTAATGTCCAGCTGTAGTCTCTGGTATTCAGCTGCTTCTCCTCTCTCTGCCATATGAGCCTTGGGTTTTTATGGGCACAGGATTGGGAGTGGGGCAGGCCATGGATTGTTTTAGAAAAAGCAACATTCAAATGGGAAAACAAGGATGTAAGTTCTCACTTTGGGCCATGGTTCCAGGCTTGAGGATGGGGCCCTAGCCAGTGGCCTACCCTCTTCTGCTCAGAATTTCCCTTTTTCCTGTCGCTATCACTACTAAATGACCCAGCAATGCCTCTGGGTATATACACAAAGGAAATGAAATCAGAACATCAAAGAGATATCTGCACTCCCATGTTAATTGTAGCAATATTTACAATAGCCAGAATATGGAAACAATTTTCTGTCAATTGGTGAATGGATAAATTATAGTATATATACACAATGGAATATTATCCAGCCTTAAAAAAGAAAGAGATCCTACCATTTATGACAACATGGATGAACCAGGAGGACATTATGCTAAGTGAAATAAGCCAGACAGAGAAAGAAAAATAGTGCATGATCTCACTTATATGTGGAATCTAAAAATAAAATGAAATACAAAGAGAATATAATCATGGTTACGAGGGGTAGGCGAGTCATAGGAAATGAGGAGATGTAAGACAAAGGGTACAAAGTTGTAGTTATATAGAATAAACAAGTCTAGAGCTCTAAGGTACAGTGTAAGGACTATGTTTACACTATTATATTATACACTGAAAATTTGCTAAGAGAGTAGACTTTTGGTGCTCAGCACACAAACAAAAGGATAACTAGGCAAGAAGATAGATGTGTTCATTTGCTTGACAATTACTTATTATTTCACTATGTATATAAAACATCATGTTGTACACCTTAAATGTATATAGTAAAATATGGATATATTATGGATATATATGAATATATAAATAACTCTGTTGCCAGATTTTCAGGGTCCAATAGTGTTGCCTCTGCACAATAATTTATCCATTTTTTAAAAATAAGGCGTTTTTTGGCAGTTCCTGTTTGTAAAAGCTTTACATTAAGGATTGTAATTCTTTGCCTGAGATATATGTTGCATACATTTTCACAGCTCACTGTTCGTCTTTTATATATTTTTTCACATATAAACCAATTTTTTCTTATCTAAACAAATTTATTAATTTTCCCTTTATCTTTCTATATCTGTTCTAATATTTTAAAATGTACTCTCAATCCAAATAAGAGTTAATAGTCACTTACATTAAATTTTATCGTTTTCAGGTTACTTTTCATCTTTAAATTTTTAAATAAACTGTAATGTACTTTGTTGTAAGGGGAGTGCTATTATAAATTTATTTTTTTCTCAAATATATGTTTACTTCTCTGCAAATCATTTTGAAATACTTCATCCTTTCCAACACTCTTGAAAGTCCATCTTTGTAATAGTCTATATTTGTATTTATTCATACATATATCTAGACTTCCTGCTTTGTTGTATTCAGTTCCTCATTTTCTGATGTTTTGATCTATGAGAAGGCAAGTCACCACCGATTCTCTTTTGACACGTATGCTTTAGTATTTCTTCTTCTTCTTCTTTCAATAGAAAATTAGTCTCTCATTGAGACATTCATTTCCATACCTCCAAATCATAAAAGGAATTAACTTTAATTAATTTCAGGATAATGGAAATTATATAAAAATATCTATATTTCAAAAACAGAGTTCATGTATTGTATCATGACCCTCACTATACAGTTTTGTATTTTTCTTAATGCAGATCCTTTTAATATACTTAAAGCATGTTGAGAGTTGTACTATGTATAAGTCAGTGGCCGTATAAATGGAAAAAAATGTCGTTACTTTAATTAAATACTATTAAATTCAAATCACACATAAAATGTGTGCATATATTAATATATTCTCATTTAAAACAATCAATTTAAAGACAAGCCTAAAGTCTTCCTTGAACATTACTTACCATGCTCTTTCCCTTTCTCAGGTTGATATGCCAGACATGTATCATGGATTTGTAGCTTTATTTGTCTTTAGCATAAATTGGATGAAGTGTTAAAACATAATATGAATGCATCATTCTGCACTTATTTTTTATTCCTCAACAAGTTATCTTGATTATATTTACAAATCGATACACATGTATCAACCACAAACTTATTAATTACTGCAGAGTATTAATGGTACACTGTGATATACCCCATTGATGGACATTTAGCTTTTATCCTATTGTCATTACTAGAAATATCAGTGCAAAAATAAATAAACCAAGTCATTAAACTTTTGGGCCAGGCGAGGTGGCTCACGCCTGTAATCCCAGCACTTTGGGAGGCCGAGGCGGGTGGATCACGAGGTCAGGAGATCCAGGTGTGGTGGCCTGTAGTCCCAGCTCCTTGGGAGGCTGAGACAGGAGAATTGCTTGAACCCAGAAGGTGGAGGTTGCAGTGAGCCAAGACACTGCACTCCAGCCTGGCAACAGAGCGAGACTCCGTCTCAAAAAAAAAAAAAAAAAAAAAAGAAAGAAAGAAACTTATCCTTCAGTCAAACAGGTATGAAATCATTTCTTCTTCATACATCAGTCTCTGCTCAATATTATTAAAATTGTAAAAATGTTTGTTTCTACTTTTTTCGTTTCAGTGGAAAACAATATTTTATTATACTGGACATTAGAAAGTAATGTTACGCCAATTCACAGTTTCAGATGACCCACTTCTCAGTTTTAATATTCATAGGATATTATCAGCTAGAAGGTATTTCATGTACCAGCAATGTGAAATACATAGTTCATTCTGTAGCTAAAATACCACTGCCTAGTACATTCATTGTTGGTTGATACAGGAGCGGTTAATAGGTTCTCAGTAATATTCCTCAAATATGAAGTTTATTTTAGTAACTTGCCTGATTTAAGTTAGTGTCAAAACAAGACGAAAGTTTAAGGCTTCTGAAACTTCATAGCAATTCTCCTTTTAGCCAAAAGAAACTGACCTCACATCGTGGGCACTACCACCACAAGCCGATGAGGAGTGCTGCCAGGCTACCACTGATATTCCTTTAAGGTCCAAGTCAGCTTGCAGTGAGTGTTGCCCAGCCTGGGACACATCGTTCAGGGCAGTGAATCCCTTCTGGCCCAGGGCAAGTCCAGAAATGCTGTTCAACATCTAAGGCCTAGAATCAGAGACCCCAAGAGCCTTCTTGGTGCTCTACACCCCTGTGGCCGAGGTGGTACCTAAGGTGCCAGACAAAGTTCCCTTTACTTTCCCCTCCAATTTTCTCAAGCGGATGGAGTCTCTTTCTGTAGCCATCACAGCTGAGTATGTGCTGAGTCTGACCTAAAGCCAGCAAGTCTTAGTCTCACCCAAGTCCCATGCCACACTACTTAGGTATTGCTGCTGGTTATTCAGGGCCCCAGTGTTCTATCCTGGAACTGAGTTCTTCCCTTCAAGGCAGCAGGTTCACTTCTGGTCCAGGGTGTGTCTAGAAGTGTCATCCAGAAGCTAGGGTTTAGAAAGAGGGCCTTGCAACTCTGCATGGTGCCTTATCCTGTTGTAGCTGAGTTGGTCTCCAAGATGCAAGACAAAATCATCTTTACTCTTGCCTCTCCTCTTCATAAGCAGAAGGAAAAGTCTCTTTTGGAGCGATGACCTGTGCATCCTGGGGTTGGGGAAGGGGTGGCATAAGCACTCCTTTAGCTGTACCAGCTGGTGTCTCAGTAGGTTTTATATCCCCCAAGTCCAGGAGTTCTGAATGTAGCTCAGCACTAGAACTTGCCTAAGAGTTGCAGGCCCTGTGACGTTGACTGCCTTTCAAGTTTATTTATTATTAGGACATCTGAAATACAATAAGAACATTACGATTTCAAAAAATACATTTTACACTTTTTGTTACAATATATAATATTCCTGTTTTCATTTGGAAACTATTATGCTGTTGGGAGTTCTTGTAGAATCAAAAGCAGGTGCCAATTACAAAATCAGATGCCTCTGAGAATCTAACAAGCACCGATCAATGCTGATGAAATTTGGTCATCCTTAATAGTTTCATGATAGGAGATAGAATTGATGTTTATACTTCAGACATAACCAACCCATCAAACCCAGAATATTTAAGACACTGATAAAACCATCTGGCAACTTTATGTACTTATTAGCAAAGTGCAGATTTTGCCTTTTTATTTTAAATATAATAATTTAGACATTTGTTTTAGGGAGAATGTAGAAGAACAGAAGGTGCTGTTCACACTCCAGATTTAGAAAGTAACCTAAACTAAAAATAGAACTATGTCAAAGAAAATGTATTCCACAGAAACCACAACTGGCTGACAGTGACAAGGAAGCAGACACTTGGACTGGGAGGAAGATGATTAGGAATAAAGCCAAAATACATGGTGCATACTGTGAACAAATATATTTGATTAATAGACTTCAGGTTGCAAAACCCCAAAGAGACAGACAATGAAAATGTAAACACTAATTATAATTTGTTCTTGGTTCCCTTCTATATAAAGATTAATGAAATTATATGAATCAGAACACAGGAATAACTTTCATAAAATGTTTAAGGAAAGATATCAAGATTATTCTTTCCTTTTTTTTAAATTATACTTTAAATTCTGGGATACATGTGCATCACGTGCAGGTTTGTTACATAGGTATACACGTGCCATGGTGGTTTGCTGCACCCATCAACCTGTCATCTACATTCGGTATTTCTCCTAATGCTATCCCTTTCCTACCCACCCCCCACCTCCCGATAGGCCCCGGTGTGTGATGTTCCCCTCCCTGTGTCCATGTGTTCTCTTACTGAATACATGAAAGTGTTCAAGATGGAAAAATATCTTTTTACATCATCCTTAAATATGATCTGTTAGACTAGTAGTTACATGTTTGGATACAGGCTTCAGTGGTGTATGACAAAAAAGTAAAACATTATAATAAAAATGATTTTACTTTTAACAATAGGGACAAAGAAAAGCAATAATAAAAACTATTAAATAATCACTTAAAAAAACACACAAGACTGAGAAACAACAATGACAAAAATCTGGTGATGTTTTTCTTTAATACCTATCCAAGTGAAACAGAAACACAAGAACGTCTTCTGGCTTTTAGCATAACAATACTTTAAATTAATCTGTCTTATCTTTGAAGATGTTAAGGAAAATAACAAAAAGACAGGAATGATCATTTTTTAAAATGTGGACAGTTCATTTCCCTACCTGGAAGAGAGAAGATCTTGGAAATTTAGAAGCAAATTTTATATATTTATATATAGATATAAATCTAAATATATGTAAATATGTATTTACATACTTATATATAGATATATACCTAAATCCATGCCTATGTAAAAGTCATATGGAATTTGGAATAGTTTGCCTATAAGCCAAATGTAAATAAGCAAAGAAAAAATCCTTGGCATTTTCTGAGGCTTTAGGCAAAGGTGAAAGAAAGAGTAGAATCACACGTTCTTTAACTTTTAATTACTTTTGCTTCCAATCAGAAGAATTCTAATCTGAAGAAGAAAGTTCCATGGGGAAGTATTTATAATTGTCATCAGTGTTTTCTACAGTGTTAGAGAGAGAAGGGGATAAGAGACAAGAAAGAATTATCCAATCATCAACCAAAGTGGCAGCTCTAGTGTTCCCATTGTAGATGTACAAGAAACTATTATTCATTGTCTTGACGTAACAGACTGAAGAGAAAGTAGTGAGAGAGTGTAATAATGATGCTTAGTAGCAAAGAAATACCTGTCAATTCCAATTATTCAGTATAGTCATCAGAGAAAGGAAGAATTTCCATGGGAATTAATTTTGCCAGTTACTTTTGTCTTTATACAATGGACTCAAAGGCACATAGCTATTCTCACAAAAATCTGTGACAAAATTTTTTATATCATACAATACATAACATCTGGCCCCATAGAGTTACTATGATGATTAAATTAGCAAAATGTCTAGAAGTGACTGGCAGAGAGTAAGTACTCATATCAGTATGTATATTGAATATATATTTTTAAAAGTCAGTAACAAATAGATGCATTTGTAATAAAATCGAACAGCCAGCTACTTCATTAAAGTCCCATGAATGTTTTGTATTCATATAAACCAGTATATTCAAAACTACACCAATGGTACAAACTTTGATCTTAAGAGGAAAACAGTTGGGTTTGTCTCCTTAATTTTATTAGTTATTTATCTATTTTAATGGATTTCACACATTGAACATTGTTTTTAGTGATAGCAACAACTTTCCATTTTGAGTATTTTTTTAAAAAATGCAAAAAGAAATTTAAATATAAGGAAATGATGGCATGGATGGTATGTAGGTATGACAAATGCAGATATGACAAAAACAATACATATAAAGCTAACATTTTAAAACATACTGATATGAATGAAATAAATAACTACATTTTTCTTTCTTTAAACCATTTTGTTTCAGTTTTGTATATCAACTTTTAAATCAACTAATTGTCTGGCATGAATTATGAAACCATATGACACTCAGTAATAATTTATCTAACAAATGATATATGAGACCTTTATGGAAAAATTACAAAATGATAAATGTATGAAAGGACATAAAATTATCTAAGTGAATGTAGTGTGATGCCATGATTATTAATGAAAAACTTAATATTGTGAAGATGATGATTCTCCCCAAATCATCTATTAATTCAATGGAATTACAATGAACAAAAACTCCCATCACCTTTTACATGGAACTAGATAAATACATCTAAACATCACAGCAAAAACAAGTAGAGGGTAACTTTTCTATCAACATTCATAGTAATTTTAACACATTTGAGCCTGAACCTTTGCCCCTCACCTCATGGGCTCCAATGTGGAAACTATATTATCCCAGAAAAAATAGAGCCCTGAAGCTCAACAAAAATTATAAACCTAGTGTTTTAGCTTCATGCAACAGGATAAAGGAGCACAATTACAAAGAAATCAAGAGAAACAAGGAGCTCAATGACTTGCCCAGAGAATCTGACAGACCGAAGCATGAGTATTATCACACAATTCTAGTTTCAATTAAATCAAATGAGCAGGATAGCCTGAGAACTGAGTGGGATGAGTACAATGACTACAAGCTTTCGAAAAAATTGTACGAAAAGCCAAGGATGCTATGAAAAGATTATCATTAAGACTGAAGAAAAATGAACTAAGTAATGCTCCTTTATTGGAAAACCAACCCATGAAACGTTGCTGAAAGACACAACTCAAAATGAAACAACAGTAACAAACATGAATTAAGTGATATATTAAAGTATGTACCAGATCTGGGAGATTCAACTCTCAAAAGAATAACTAATGCTTATTAGGTTTAACCAAAAAATCAACTCTCAAAAGAATAACTAATGCTTATTATGTTTAACCAAAAAAACTAAGTTCTTTGTCTGTTATGTCTATTTGATGGAAAGCAGAAAAAACCCAAAACATATTTCTTTGCATAGTTTGTTTCTTTAAGATCTGTTCCATTCAATTGTGATTATATATGTGTGAGTGTCTGTACACACATTCATATTCAAATCAAATATGGCTCAAAACATTAACAATCACTAGTAGATATGTACCATGAGAAACCTACTTTAAAAGGCAACTTGTCTCATGTTATACGAACATTTTTTAATATATTACATCTTTTCCTTCTTTTGCTTATAGAATTGTTGACTATACATACAGAAATTGAATCTAATAAAATTTTAAAATACTTTAATAAATTAACTTTGACATTGATGCAGAAAACATATATGCATGTTAATATTTATAGATATACATAAAACAACATATATGATTCAGAATGATTCAGAGAGCCATCACATAGACCCATGATCAGATGTGCATGTACATTTTTACCTCTTCTAAAATATACATAAAATAAAATTTTCTAGTTTGACTATGTTTATATGCACAGTTCAGTGGCATTAACTACATTCACATTGTTATCCAAGTACTAAGTTTTTGATAGAGGTAACCATATAAATCATTGGAAAAAGGATGGTCTATTAATGGTGCCGGGACCATTGATTTTCTAAATGAAAACAAAATAATTTCTTTCTTATATAATAAACAAAACTAAATCCTATGTGACTTAAAGATCCAAATGCAAAAAGCAAATTTTTCACATTGTTAACGAGAAGAAAATACAGAATATCTTTATGACTTCAAATTATGAAAGGATGTGTTAAACAAAATACAAAAAATGCCAACTTTAAATAAAAATACACATGAATTTGGCTACCATATAAAAAAGAAAATTGTCTGTGTCGAAGACACCATCAACTAGAGAACAAGCAAAATCACAGTCTAAGGAACTGTTTTAACAATATTAATAGTTGGAAAAGATTACGTTATACTATATATCAATAACTGACAATCAAAATAAAAATGAGAAAAACCTATTTTTTAAAATGGGCAGAATAAGAAATCACCATTTTGGCTGGCTGGCATATGGGTGTTTATTTTAATATAACATTCCTGATCATTTCTGTCTTTTTTAGATGCTTTCATAAAAAAATTCACACAAGAGAAAATCATAATGACGGAACGATGGATAATGGGCAAGAAAATAAGAGCAGTGAACAAATTGCATCCAACTAACAGGATTTTTAGAAAAAGAATATATAACTTGGTTAAAAAAGTTGTTTAAAAAAATGAATGAACAAATGAATGAATGAAGTGGGGAGGAAAAGCGGAAGGAAGGAAAGAAGGAAGGAAGGAAGTAAGGAAGGAAGGTAAGTCGCTCCCAGACTGGAAGAATATGATTTCTTGATTGAAAAGGCCCAATGGCCATTTGAAAATAAATTTTAAAGCCCCATCCAAGCAACATCAATATAAGATTTTATGTAAAATATATAAAATCTCAGAAGTTATTTAAAAATGAAGAGTTTATGTAAAAAAGATGAAGAAGTGGAATGGCATTAGTCTTCTCAACATCATTAATAGAATCTTGAAGACAATAGAACAATGTCTTTAAAATAATAAATCTGTCTTAATTTGTGAATTCTTTACTCAAGATTAACTATAATTTAACATTTCTAGAGCTGAGTGATAGTATAAGTAATTAAATTATTATATTTTCTTTTGCTTTTTAAATGTTCAATATTTTTCCTTATGGACCAGGCTATTTAAAGAGAAAAATTAAAATGAATTGTAATTATATAACATTTGAATAAAATATTATTGAACTATTACTGACTACGAATATAGAAGACATTAAGAGTTCCAGGTACATGCTGGAGAAATATTCAGTAGCTAATAAAATACAAATATAAATTGCTGCATTATTTCCTGTCATAAGCTCAGTAAACTTGAATTTGAGTATAGACTTAGTTTTCTTAGGGATTAGAATTGATTTTATATATGAAAAACACCTACTATAAAATGCTTCTTTGTAGGAGGCCATAACATACCGAATGAACAATTAGTTATAACGAATGTAAAGTGATTTTGCTGTGACAGTTTTTACCATGACCTGGAAGAAAAAAAGATTTACCAATAAAATACACTCAGCATATTTTAAACAATGCACTGGGGGATGCCTAGTTTAAGAAAAGTGGGCACGTGTAAATACAAGGAACTAAAAGTAGAAAGAACATATATAGAAAAATGAAGGGGCTGGTTGACCTTGCTGTTTGGATTTGGAGGAACCTCCCCAACTTCTCTTAATAGCTCCTATTACTATTAGGATGTTAAATAATCTTAATACCAATAGGTCCCAAACTAAATTCTCCTTAACTGGTTTATGGATTTTTTTTTTGCAGGGGGTAGGGTATTCAACAGGTATTTTGGAATAATGAAATATAACTTATGCTACTAATATCACACATGAAACTAGGCATTTTTCTTAGGAGAACAAGATATATTAAGTAATTGATAAACTGAAAATCAGATAAGTGCTATAGACATAAAATAAGAGATTTACAAAGGAGGCATCTAAAAGAGGTTCCTAGAACCTGAAACATCAGAATTTTATCTCCTTCACCTCTATTGCCTGTCACTGGGTGATAGAATTTACAGGCTACTAAGAATAAATAAAACCTAGGCTCTACTGGGGCTCAAACCAAGAAGACAAGAAAACTGATCTAGTTTTTTACCTTCATTCCAGATTCTTTGGTTTGGATGTACATCTGGAGAACCAGGGACAAGGGTACATGATCATACATTTATACAGAAGAATAAATGTTGCAGAATAAACATGAAAACTATGGTAAAGAACAATCATGAGGAATAACTTGTCATTATAGATATTAGGACATGTTGGGAACAGGCCCCCCAAAATCTGGCCATAAACTGGCCCCAAAACTGGCCATAAACAAAATCTCTGCAGCATTGTGACATGTTCATGATGGCCATAACGCCCACGCTGGAAGGTTGTGGGTTTACTGGAATGAGGACAAGGAACACCTGGCCCACCCAGGGTGGAAAACCGCTTAAAGGCATTCTTAAACCACAAACAATAGCATGAGCGATCTGTGCCTTAAGGACATGTTCCTGCTGCAGATAACTAGCCAAAGCCATCTCTTTATTTTGGCCCATCCCTTCGTTTCCCATAAGGGATACCTTTAGTTACTCTAATATCTATAGAAAGAGTGCTACTGACTGGCTTGCTGTTAATAAATACATGGGTAAATCTGTTCGGGGCTCTCAGCTCTGAAGGCTGTGAGACCCCTGATTTCCCACTCCACACCTCTATATTTCTGTGTGTGTGTGTTTAATTCCTCTGGCACCACCAGGTTAGGGTCTCCCCGACCAAGCTGATCTCGGCAAGGACATTATATAAAGTCAATTATTTCAAGCCAGTTTGGCATCGCTTTATAGAGTCAAATATCCAAAAATATCCAGCCAGCTGAGTCTCTCTTTTTTAATCTCAGAAAAAATAGGATTTTTCCATAAGTGCCATATAGAAGACCTGTATTTATGCTATTTGACCAGACCCAGGTTATATAGCCACCACTACACCACTGCCCAACAAATATCACTATTGTCAATTTGTATAATCTTCCACTGTATTTGGAGCAAACTTTTCTTCTCCTTGAGCTTCAGGTCCTTCTCTGATTGTAACAATTGAGTATCTCTTAACAGGAATGGGGTAGGTATTAAGCACTTATAAGATTATGTTTTTCACAATGTAGAAAAAGACAGCAGGGGAAGGAAATAGAGAATATAGAAATGTAGTGTTATTTAAGAACACGATATATAGCAAAACTAGTAGTTCAATTCAGTGGTAAAACTGATAGTAAAGAATAGTGGGGACATAATCTAAAATATATCTGAAAGAAAATAAAAGCAGGCCTCCTTTGCAAATCATAAATTAACATTGATTCCAGATGGGTGATAAATTTAAATGTAAAAATAAAACAAGAAAAATCTTCAAACCATCTTGAAATCCTCTTATGAAAGCAATAGCAGAGAAGACTTTAGCCAACTTTAATCATGACTGAAAGACAAAACTGTATAAAAGAAAAGATAAAAGTATTTTTAAAAAATCAAATACGACAAAAGATATCATCAACCAAGCTAATTCACAAGTATTAGAACAAAAACACAATGTAACACAATTAGCAACTAGTTAATTTCTATAAAATATTAAATGCTCTAACAAACGGACAAGAAAAGAAAAACATGTGATCCATTAGAAAATAATGTAAATAGACATTTCACAGAGATGCAATTCCAAAAAGTAAACAGACATATGAAACAATCCTCAAATTTCCCGGTAGTTAGGGAAATGCCAATTAGAGTAACAGTAATATACCATTCTACCTATTAGAATGGCTAAAATTAAAAAGGGCTATAATTTCTATTGTTGATGGTGACTGAGGAAAGTGGTACTTTCATAATTAGTAGTAGAACTGTGATGCATTAAAGCCTTTTTGAAAGCCAACATATATTAAAACTGAAAATATGTGTGCCCACTCCTAGAAATCCATCACATAGAAATAAAAGCACATAAGGACAAATGCGTGGAATTATTTATTGCTGCAATTCTTTTGGCAAAAAAAAAAACTAGAAAAAAGTAAATCTGTTGTCATTAGGAAAATATTAAGATTAATCATGGCACATCCATATCAGTCATTATATTGCTACTTAAAATAATGAATTAGAACTTAATGGGGTTGGATGCTTTCCATGAGTTATTATTGAGTGAGAAAAGCAGGTTGTTGACACATGTGTACAGTGTGATGTCATTGTTATAAAATCAGCAGTAGCAAAAATGAATCATTCTTATATACATAGCTATGTATATCTATTTATACAGGACATACTTATATTTCTGTATATATTAATCGTATTGAAGGCAAATAAGGGGGTATATACTGATTTAAGGGGAGAGAGAAGAAAAAAGGAAAAGGAGGGCCAAATAAAAGAGGAAATGTAAAAAAAAGCTGCACTAAAAGTAAAGCATCTATATTTATTTTACATATTTATTTAAAATTTTGTATCTACCTCCACATAACATATATTTAATAAAATAAAAATACAAAAGTCCAGGGGTATTTGAATATCAATAACAACAAGCTAATAAGTTTTCAACTTATTCTAGTTTGTTATTAGATACATAATAACCTTCAAAGTATCAATTTGTGTATTTTAATGTTGTATTCCATTTTTGGTTGCTTAAAACCACTCATTGAGAAAATGAACTAGTTGTTCGGCTATGTGAGACACTTTTGTACCTGGCTTAGGTTGGCATTTTATAATGTTCTCTTTTATCATTCATATCCTCAGTGCTCCTTTTGTGTGCTTATTGAGCTTTCTATTGGGTACATAATAAATTGCATCTTCTTTTCTGTGATGGTTTCATTTACTCTACTGATACTTTTCTCAGTTCTGCTATCTTTACTATTTCATACTGTCATCAGGTCACCTCTTCCCTGAGTTCTTGTGTTTCTGCCTTGGGTCTTCTGTCAGAAAGCCGAATTTTCTTAAACATTCACTACAAAATATTCGATCACACTTAATTTCTGCTCTATGGCAACACATGTCTAGTGAGTGCTTTTTTAAGTTAATGAATGTTGATACTCCTGATTTTATTGTTTGTTTGTTTATTTATTTATTTTGAGACACAGTCTTGCTCTGTCACCCAGGCTGGAGCGCAGTGGCGCTATCTCAGCTCACTGCAATCTCTGCCTCCTGGATTCAAGCGATTCTTGTGCCTCAGCCTCTTGAGTAGGTGGGATTACAGGCATGCACCACCATGCCCAGATAATTTTTTATATTTTTAGTAGAGACAAGGTTTCACCATGTTGCCCAGGCTGGTCTCGAACTCCTGAGCTCAGGCAATCCCCCCGCCTCAGCCTCCCAAAGTGCTAGGATTACAGGCGTGAGCCACTGTGCCCAGCCTTGATTTTATAGTTTAATCGTGTCTTTATACATCTGTTGCATTCGTTTTCTTTTAATGGTAACTTTTTGAAAAATGCAATTTTCATGAACTGGGTATTTGCAAGAGGTTTCTGTATTTTGGAATGCTAAGATAGAAAGGTTCCCTAGTAACGGTTTTACAACAGAAAGGCCTTCTTCTTTCCAGTTTCTATCAAGACTTCTCTTAACATTCCTCATAGACTCCATTGCATCTGTTGCTCTAAAGCAGACTGGATTGACTATGTGTGTGTCGGAAGGGAGGTGCGGTAATCAGTGTGTGTTGTTGGGGGTGAGCATGCACACACATGTGCATTATTATGCTGCCACCCAGCTCATACACAGACAACACACATACATACTGCCTTCCCCTTGCCCTCAAACACATATTTCCACACATTGTTTTTCAAATAGATAATATTGATTTTGCCCCCCGGGGAATGTTCCATGCCTTCAGGGAGTACACTTAAGGATGTATGGGTTTGTTGGCACCTTCTGAGTTGTGTTGCAGTTGGGGTTTTAATACTTAGATCTATCCTTGACTTCCCTCCTTTTCTTCTCCCCTGATTTCCAGTTTTAGCATCTCACAAAAATATCTTGAAGTTTGCTTCCGAGTTTTGTAGAAAATAGAATTTATGTTTTCTGTTTTGCTTTTCTCCTGCTGGATGGTTTCCCGAAGGAGAATGGGAGTGCTGTCTTAATCAAACATATTCATACCAGAAATCAATGATTATTTTTAACATATGTGTTATTCACTATATTATTCTTTATATATTCTTGCATATTTTAGTTATGTAATAATCGCATTTTAAAAAGGGAGTCTGATATGGTTTAGCTCCAAGTTTCCATTCAAATCTCATGTTGAATTGTAATCCTCAATGTTGGAAGAGGGACCTGGTGGGGGTTGATTTGCTCATGGTTGTAGGCTTCCTTTTTGCTGTTTTCATGATAGTGAGTGAGTTCTCATGAGATCTGGTTGTTTGAAAGCATGTATTGCTTCCCCCTTCACTCTCTTCCTCCTGCTCCACCATGTGAAGAAGGTGCTTGCTTCCCCTTTGCCCTTTTGCCATGATTGTAAGTTTCCTGAGACCTCCCCAACCATGCTTTCTGTACAACCAGTGGAACTGGAGTTGATTAAACCTCTTTTTTCATAAATTACCCAGTCTCACATAGTTTGTTATAACAGTATGAGAATGAACTAATACAGAAAATTGGTACAAGAGAAATGGGGCATTGCTATAAAGATACCTGAAAAAGTGGAAGCAGCTTTGGAACTGGGTACCAGGCAGAGGTTGGAATAGTTTGGAGGGCTCAGAAGAAGACAAGAAGATGTGGGCAACTTTGGATCTTTCTAGAGACCTATTGAATGGTTGTGACCAAAAGACAGATAGTGATATGGACAATGAAGTCTAGGCTTAGGTGCTCTCAGATGGAAATGAGGAATTTATTGGAAACTGGAGCAAAGGTCACTCTTGCTATGCTTTATCAAAGAGACTGGCAGCATTGTGCCCCTGCTCTAGAGATCTGTGAAACTTTGAACTTGAAAGAAATGAGTTAGGGTAGCTGGCAGAAGAAATTTCAAAGCAGTAAAGCACTGAAGAGGTAACCTGACTGCTTCTAAAAAGCCTATACTAATTTGCATAAACAAAAAATGACCTGAAACTAGAACTTATATTTAAAAAGGAAGCAGAGCATAAAAGTTTGGAAAATTTGCTGCTGGACCATACAGTAGAAAAGAAAAATCTATTTTCTGAGGAAGAATTCAAGGCTGCAGAAATTTGCATAAGTAAAGAGAAGCCAAATGTTAATAGCCAAGACAATGGGGAAAATGCCTCTGGGGCTTTTCAGAGACATTTGCAGAAGCCCCTCCTGTCACAAGCCTGGAGGCCTAGGAGAGAAAAATGTTTCTGTGGACCAGCACCAGGGCCCTGCTGCTCTGTGCATTCTCAGGACATGGCACCTGCATCCCAGCCACTCAAGCCGCAGCTGTGGCTAAAGGGGGCCAAGGTACATCTTGGGCTGTTGCTTCAGAGGGTGCAAGCCCCAAGCCTTAGCAACTTCTATATGGTGTTGGGCCTGCAGATGCACAGAAGACAAGACTTGAGGCTTGGGAGCCTCTGGCTAGATTTCGGAGGATGTATGGAAATTCCTGGATATCCACTCAGAAGTCTGCTGCAGGAGCAGAGCCCTCATGGAGAACCTCCACTAGGGCAGTGGAGGAGAAATGTGTGGTTGGAGCCCCTATACAGAGTCCCCATTGGGGTACTGCCTAGTGGAGCTGTGAGAAGAGGGCTACAATCCTCCAAAACCCAGAATGGTAGATCCACTGACAGCTTGCACTGCACACCTGGAAAAGCTGCCGGCACTCTATCCCAGCCCTTGAAAGCAGCTATAGGGGCTATACCCTGCAAACCCACAGGAGTGGAGCTGCCCAAGGCCTTGGGAGCCCACCCCTTGCATCAGTGTGCCCTGGATATGAGACACGGAGTCAAAAGAGATCACTTCGGAGCTTTAGGATTTAATGACTGCCCAGCTAGGTTTTGGCCTTGCATGAGGCCCCTTGGTTTTGGCCAATTTCTCCCTTTTGGAATGGGAGCTTTTACCAACAGGAAACTTGTTTTTTATTTTGTAGGCTCATAGGCAGAAGGTACTTGTCTCAGATGAGACTTTGGACTTGGACTTTTGTGTTAATGATGGAATGAGTTAAGACTTTGGGGGACTGTTGGAAAGGCATGATTGGTTTTTGAAATGTGAGAAGGACATGAGATTTAAGAGGGGCCAGGGGTGGAATGATATGGTTAGACTATGTGTCTCCACCAAATCTCATGTTGAATTGTAATCCCCAATATTGGGGGAGGGACCTGGTGGGAGGTAATTGGATCATAGAGGTGGATATCCCCCTTGTTGTTCCCATAATAGTGAGTTTTCATGAGATCTGGTTGTTTAAAAGTGTGTAGCACTTCCCCCTTCACTCTCTTCCTCCTGCTCCACCATTTGAAGAAGGTGATTCCTTCCTCTTTGCCCTTCTGTCATGACTGTAAGTTTCCTGAGGCTTTCCCAACCATGTTTCCTGTACAGCCGGTGGAACTGTGAGTTGATTAAACCTCTTTTCTGCATAAATTACTCAGTCTCAGGTAGTTCTTTATAGTAATGCAAGAATGAACTAATACAGTGCCTATGTTAAAGGAATACTTATAACCTAATTAAAATACTATGTTTAATTGTCCTCATCCAAGAAAAGAGGAAATGAAGGGAAATAATATTTGAATATTGACCACTGTATTAGTCAGGATATGATAAGCCATCCTACCATATTTTAAAAAACTCAAGATCTTATCTTATCAGAATTAAAAATGTTTATTTTTGCACACACTTTGTGACCAAAACTGCTCCAAAAAGTGTCTGAAAGAACCAGGCTGATGAAGGGTCTGCTAACTTGCAGCTGCACTAAAGGTAATGTTGGCCATTCATTGTTACCATGGGAGGGGAAAGTGAACTGGGTATTTGCATGTGGTGTTTGAACAGGCTTGGAAGTGACAAATATGACTTTTACACTTCTGCCTGCATTCCTCTGTCCATAACACAGTATTGTGGAATGCTGAGAAATGTAGCTCTCCCATGTACTCAGGAAAAGAAAATGAACATGGATTGGATGAACATATGGCATGATCTCAGCCATAGCCATCAGGATAGTAGTATCTTTGCTACATTATTGCATTCAGTCGTCATAAAAGCAGTATGATAGTAACTATGATCCGTGGATGAGGAAACTGAGACTCAGAGACATAGCTTAATTTACTTGAAGTTAAACAGCAAGTAGATGGCAACATAGAGTTCATTATTTAATAAACACACTAACACATACACACAAAAATACACAGATGCGTGTGATTTAGACAGAGAGTTTTGAAACACTGAGTTGATGTGAGTGATTTGAAATCTTAGACCCTCCAATGAGTATATTAACTATTAACTCAAAATAGTTATTCTGCAAAAAAAAATCCTAAAATGAGTATAACCTGAAATTAAAACTCCAGCATCAATTTTTAGAATTATGACAAATGGAAATCTCTGATTAGCATTGTTACCCTAGATATCAGCAATAATATGAAGAATCATAGTTTTTAGTTATTCTTATCTGTTCTTTCCACTTTGGTAGTCAAAAAAATCTTGGAATTTTGACAGCCTTCATCACATTGGACAAAGCAATATACATGCCTATTTCTTGCACCTTTTGAACTTTAATGTCTAACTTATTATTTAGTGTTTTAGATGTCACAGATGTCCATTTAACTGCCTGAACAATTTAGAGAATAATTAGTAATTAAACACTATTTCTATGACAATAATAACTCTTGCAAAGCAGTAAAACAAAATGAGGTATCTGATGAAATTTGTGACTTAACCAATATACTTTAAAATAGTAACATAAAATAATATTCATCAGCAAAAATCTCTGGGCATTTCAGGACTACATAAATCAAAGCAAAAAGTGGAATTTATGTACATAGCCATTACATTTGCTCCACATTTTAATATCAATTTTTAACCCAACCACTGACCTCACAGTCCAGAAGTATAATTTCTAAATGCTTGTCCTGAGTTTTTTGACTGGATTGTTGCCATTACCTGAAACTCTTTATTTTAGAGAATACAACAAGGCAAGGAGGGGATTTAAAGTGTGTCTTCTTGTTGGTACCTTTATGGTCCCTGTTCACTTCTCACATTCTATGGACCTTTATTGTTCTTAAAGGTTAAAGGTATTCATTTGTTCTACACAGTATTTTTTTTTCTATTATCTGGCTTGGAAGGATAATGCAGTGAGCTGATTAATATTCTGTTTGAAGAATTGATAGAAATTTCATGCAAAAATAACCAGTTTCCAAGAGCATGTGATTCAACACAAAATAGCAACTATAATTCAACATATAATGCTCTTAATCTGTTGATTTGCCTATCTTATACATTCACTAAGTATTGATAATATGCCTTATGCTTTCCTGCACACTGGGAATAGAGATATTTTCAAAAGGTAATGTATGTTATTTAATCTTATTTGATTGTTCAAATTAAGTACCAATATATTAAAGTATATTAGGAGCATTGTTAATTATTGTGCAAGATAATTTAATGGAATTCTAATTTGTGGTATTTTTGTTATTTTCACAATATCCTAGCAAAGACTACAAAATAGAAGACAATAATTCATTATTTTCTTTATTACCTCAGCCATTTAATGATTTTTACTTCCAGCTAAATAATCAGATAAAAAATTTAACTCAATCACAGGTAAGCATAATTATTTTATTCTACATAAATACATTTTGGATTATATGTATGGGATGATCTGACTTAAAATAAATTATATATGTACATCATATTCAGCACAATACTTTCATTTTATAAAGAACAGTGTGCTATACCATTTTAAAGATTTTTGTTAAGAAATTTACTTACCCTTAGTTTTCTGCAATTAATTACAAAAGTTCTCCCAGCTATATAGAATTATGCTATGTAAAACGAAATTCAAAAGACAAGTAACTCTTATTTGCAAAATGAATAACTCCCCATCTGCAAAGGCTAAAAACAAATTAGTAATTTGAGGGTTGGAAGAATTTTAATCAGTATGGTCACATGAATGGAAGTCAAAAGAAGAAATTTTAGCTTCTGTTTTATGCATTGGTCCAAAGAAATTGTTTCTCTAAAATAAATTTTATACACCACCGGACCACATCATGAACTAGTCACATTTGATTCAAAAATAATCTTACTATAATGGGAACTACCCCTACAATTCTCATATGCCAAACTCTTAAATTTCCAAATATTGTTTTAAGAATACTATCATACACATGGATAGCAGGTGGCTTAGATCCATGCAGTATTTCAGCATTGTGGCCTAAATTTCAGTTTTCACAAGCAGCTTTTCATGCAATGAAGGTAATTGTACATGTTAATTCTAATGGGACTCCCACTAGTACTCACAATATGCACTCTTTGTAAGAATGGGCATTATTATTTTGCTATCTCGTGTACACGCAGAAGGCTAAATGCCATCATAAATTATATATTACTATTTTTGAAATCAATATTTTAAAAGATTTTTTTTAAATAATTACATAGAAGTGGTATTCTAGACAAATTACTTGATTTATGTATATTGGCTCTGGTCTCCTGGTAGGTATATCATAGATTTCCAAGGAAAACTAAGAAGTTCACCATTCCGTAAGCTATGTGATTATGGATGCAAGTTAAAATATGAATGCCATTACTAATTTTGTGTGACATTTTGCAAACCACATAGCTCTATATTTATTGGGTCAAATTTAAAATGACTTATTAATCCAAGACTAGTAACACTGATGGAAAAATAACTCGAAGAAAATAATGTATGATTGTATGAAAAAATGTATTTAAATGCTCTATTATTTAAATATTATTGTAGAAGGGACTGCACATTTCTTAAACAACTTTTATCTTTTAAAGTGTGAATTCAATGAGACCAGAAAGAATACTGAAAAACTAAAAATCAATCATAAAAGTCTTCACTTTTGTTTACAATCCTATTATGTACATAGTGATATTCAGCCACTTTTTGTTTCTTGAGCCAGCAATACACAAGCCTTTTGCCATTGCCATTTCAAACATGTGGTGAAAAATAAAATATACATTGTGAAACACTTCACAATCATAAAAGTTAAGGCTGTTTCTCCTCGAAAATAGGGGATTGAAGTGAAATTAGTGAAAATGGTGGAGTAGAGAACTCCAAAAGTCTATTCCTAAACAACACTTCTAATACATTGACAGAAATCGTCAGAATCAGTTTTATTAGAACTCTGGAAATTAATCACAGGTTCACAACAACCAGGGAGAATGGTTAATCAAGAAAAGGTGGCACAATCTTGGTAGAAGACGTTTGTGGAATTTTAACTATCGCTAGCTTTTATAGTTGGTGGTGGCCTTGAGGGTGGGAGTCTGCATTCCACATCTGGATTCCTTATGCCAGAGAGCGCAAAACAGATGTTGTTCTCAGTGAATTGTAGTTGTTTTTGCCGTCTGCTGACTCCCTGAAGGATGGGCTCAAAGGACTCTTTATTTTTCCTAAATCACAGCTCTTCTAGGGTGGGAACAGTTCTAGAGCAGGTGTCAAAATCACTTAAAGGCAAATATATTAGTCACTGCCACCCTAGGCAAAGGATAACAGTTGGGGCAAAGAATAAGCAAATAAAAAGCATGGGAAGAAAAGAGTGATTTGCTTTTTGGAATAAGGGCTTTGAAAAACTACCACATACTTCTGGGAATCTAAAAGGCCATATGCATGCCTAGGGCCAAGAACTGCTCAAAAAATAACCCAAGAGCCCCTACTCTGTCACCGCAGGTTCACCTCTATGCTCTGTACAAGCAGGAAGGAAAGTATAGGCAGAGTTGTAAATTGCCAGACTGAGTGTAGAAGGCATGCTCCAACTCACACACACACAAATACACACACACACACACACACACACACGCAGAGAGAGAGAGAGAGAGAAAGAGATCATCACATTGGGATTAGTTTTCAACATAAGAATTTGGGGAGGACACAAACATTCAGTCCATGGCAGGCACCAAACCATAGATCCTGAAAGCTTAGAGAACACCAAACAAAATAAATTTTAAAAAAGAAAGAAAGAAGAACAATTTGGCATATCATATTCAAATTGCAGAAAATCAAAGATGAAGAAAAAATCTTAAAAGAGGAAAAAAATCACCATACCTATAGAGGAGCAAAGATATGAGTTACATTTGGCATTTCCTCAGAAACCATACAAAATATATGAGTGGTGTGAAATATTTAGGGTTGAGAGAAAAAAAGCCATCAACCTAGAATCTTACTGACATGGTTTGGCTCTGTGTCACCACCCAAATCTCACCTTGAATTGTAATCCCCGCAATCCCCACATGTCAAGGGTGGGACCAGGAGGAGGTAATTGGATCATGGGGGTGGTATTCCCCATGCTGTTTTCATGATAATGAGTTAGTCTCCTGAGATCTGAAGGTATAAGCATCTGATATTTTCCCTGCATGCTCTCTTCTCCTTCCTGTTGCCTTGTGAAGACGTGCCTTGCTTCCCCATTAGCCTTCCACCATAATTGTAAGTTTCCTGAGGCCTCTCCAGCTATGCTGAACTGTGAGTCAATTACACTTTTTTCCTTTATAAATTACTCAGTCTTCAGTATTTCTTCATACCAGCATGAGAACAGACTAATATGATAAACTGGTACCACAGAGAGTAGGGTGCTGTTATAAAGATACCAAAAAATGTAGAAGTGACTTTGGAACTGGGTAACAGGCAGAAGTTTGAAAAATTTGGAGGGCTCAGAAGAAGACAGGAAGATGTGGGAAAGTTTGAAACTTCCTATAGACTTGTTCAATGGTTTTGACCAAAATGCTGATGGTGATATAGACAATGAAGTCCACATTTAGGTGGTCTCAGATGGAGATGAGGAACTTATTGGGAACTGGAGCAAAGATCACTCTTGCTATGCTTTAACAAAGGGACTGGAGGCATTTTGCTTCTGCCCTAGAGCTCTCTGGAATTTTGAACTTGTGGGAGATGATCCAAAACTGGAACTTACATTTAAAAGGGAAACAGAGCATAAAAGTGGAAAATTTGCAACCTGATGATGCAACAGAAAAGAAAAACCCATTTTTGGCAGATAAATTCAAGCCAGCTACAGAAATTTGCGTAAGTAACAAGGAACCAAATGTTAATCACAAAGACAATGGGGAATATGTCTCCAGGCATGTCAGAGGTCTTCATGGAAGCCCCTCCCATCACAGATCTGGAGGCCTAGGAGGAGAAAATTCTTCTGTGGGCCAGGCCCAGTGCCTTACTGCTTTGTGCAGTCTTGAGACTTGGCACCCTGCGTCCCAGCCATGGCTAAAAGGAGCTAACTTACAGCTCAGGCTGTTCCTTCAGAGGGTGCAAGCCCCAAGCCTTGATGGCTTACATGTGCCCTTTGGCCTGCGGGCACACAGAAGTCAACAACTGAGGTTTGAGAAACTCAGCCTAGATTTCAGAGGATGTATGGAAACACCTGGATGTCCAGACAAGAATTTGCTGCAGGGGTGGAGCCCTCATGGAGAGCCACTGCTAGGGCAGTGCAGGAGGGAGATGTGAGGTCAGAGTCCCCACACAGAGTCACCACTGGGGCACTACCTAGTGGAGCTGTGAGAAGAGGGCCACTGTTCTCCAGACCCCAGAATGGTAGATTCACTGACAGCTTTCACTGTGTGCCAAGAAAAGCCACAGACACTAAACACCAGCCTGTGAAAACAGCCAGGAGGGGAGCTATACCCTGCAAAGCCACAAGGACAGAGATGCCCAAAGCTGTGGGTGACCACCTCTTGTATCAGCATGACCTGGATGTCAGACAGGAGTCAAAGAAGATTATTTTGGAACTTTAAGGTTTAATGACTGCTCTATTGGACTTCGGATTTGCATGGGGCCTGTAGTCCCTTTGTTTTGGCCAATTTCTCCCATTTGGAATGGGTGTATTTACCAAATGCCTGTACCCCCATTTTATCTAGGAAGTAATGAATTTGCTTTTGATTTTACAGGCTCATAGGCAGAAGAGACTTGCCTTGTCTCAGATGAGACTTTGGACTTAGACTTTTGAGTTAATGCCAGAATGAGTTAAAACTTTGGGGGACTGTTGGGAAGGCATGATTGGTTTTGAAATGTGAGGACATGAGATTTGAGAAGGGCCAGGGGCAGAATGGTAAAGTTTGGCTCTGCCCCCACCCAAATCTCATCTTGAATTTTATATCTCATAATTCCCATTGTTGTGGGAGGGACCTTGCTGGAGATAATTGAATCATGGGGGCTGCTTCTCCCATACTATTCTCCTGGTAGTGAATAAGTCTCATGAGATCAGATGGTTTTATAAGGAGAAACCCCTTTTGCTTGGCTCTCACTCTCTCTTTGCCTGCTGCCGTCCATGTAATATGTGAGTTGCTTCTCCTTGCCTTTTGTCATGATTATGAGGCTTCCGCAGCCACGTGGAAATGTAAACCTCTTTCTTTTGTAAATTGCCCAGTCTCAGGTATGTCTTTATCAGCAGCATGAAAATGGACTAATATACCAGCTATGCTGAGCTGTGTGTAAATTAAACCTCTTTCCTTTATAAATTACCCAGCCTTGGGCAGTTCTTTATAGCAGTATGAAAACAGACTAATACACTTACCCTGTGAAATTATCCTTCAGAAGAGAAGGAGAAATAAATACTTTCTCTGACAAACAAAAATTGAGGGAATTTCTTGCCAGTAGATCTACCTTGCAAGAAA
Organism: Symphalangus syndactylus; assembly: GCF_028878055.3. NCBI lineage: Eukaryota > Metazoa > Chordata > Mammalia > Primates > Hylobatidae > Symphalangus > Symphalangus syndactylus. The sequence continues at coordinate 40,424,080 of NC_072447.2, read as the reverse complement.
TGTTAAAAGAAGCTTTGAAAAGAAGGAAAATGATAGGTCAGAAACTTGGATCCACATAATGGAAGAGAAGTCATAAGTGAAGGTAAAATAAAAACTTTTTATTTTTCTTCTTTTTGATTTGTCTAATAGATATCAATTTGTTCAAAATAACTCTGTATTCAATGATAATAGCTTATATATAAGTGAAATGAATGGCAGAAATGATAACAACAGACAGGAGGGAGAAATTAGAAATACTTCGTTATTTTAAGGTACTTGCACTATCTTTGAGGTGATATAGAATTATTTGAAAGTATACTTGGATTGGTTGTAAAACTCTATCTCTACTGATATCCTGTTTTCAAGGTTTCAGGATATAAGGTCAAACATTGATCACTTTTCTAAATAAAAGAAATGAACAAGTAGAATTTGAAATTTAAAACACATTACCATTGACATAATACCTCAACAATGAAATCTGTAGGTATAAATCTAGCAAAATATGTATAAGATCTATATGAGAAAAACTATAAAATTCTGATGAAAGAAATCATAAAGAACAAAAAATTTGAGAAATATTCTATTTTCATGGATAGAAATTATTGTCAAGATGTCAGAGTTTCCCATTTTTACAAATTCAGTGTAATCCCAGTCATATTCTCAGAAAGTTATTTTGTGGATATCAACAAAGTAGTTCTACATTTCATATGTAGAGAGAAATGACCTTGAGTAGCCAACACAATATTGAAGAAGAATAGCTTCAGAGGATAGATAGTACCTGACTTTGAGACTTACTATAAAGCTGTAGTCATCAAGACAGTGTGGAATTGGCAAAAGAATAAACATATAGATCAACAAAGGATAATAGCCCACAAATAGGAAAAGAAGAGCTAACTACACCCAAAGCTGATAGAAGGAAGAAAACAATAAAGGTTTATGGTGAAGATGAATGATAGAGCTTTAGTTTCTAATTTCTAAACAAGGCATAATAATAGTATAGACCTCATAGGTCTATTGTAAGAAATACATGACATGAATCAGATAAACTATGTCTGCCACATGGTAACTACCATGTAGGAATGAATTGTTTTTTCTAAAAGGGAATAAAATGCAAATATCAGTGAGGTTTCAAAAAACCTCTTCTCTAATTTTATGAATACATCCAACTAACAAGGAGTTGCACTGAGGAAATACAGAGTATGCACATCTAACACAGGCTGGCAAGAGGTGGTGGTGAGGATAGCGAGGGAAGGCTTCCTGAGTATCCTGCTGTCACACCTCAGCTCCATCACTAGGCATGGCTTATGAGCAAGGTTAAAAAAACAAGACCAGGGAGATTAAACGATAAGGAAATTTACACAAATGGACCTAGGGAGAAGATATGATCAGGTATATAAACCTCACTCTCCAAAGTAAACTTTTACATTGAATGGGGTTGTTATGGGGTGGAGATGGGGCATGGTTGGGATGGGACAAATAAGGGTCATCTTCAGAGACTAGGAAACCTCTGAGTTAGAGAGAAGACAGGTGATTCTGATTTATTTTTTCCATTGGGGGCAGTGGAAGAGGCTGTGAAGAAGAGCTGGTTAGCACGTCAAGACACATAATTTGACAGAAAAACACACTGGGAAGGCTGTGGTGGAGGGTCCTGTAATGTGGTATTGTGCTACATATGGATAAAATACAGCTGCCGGAACAGCATCAGCTTTCAAGGAACCCTCGTGTGAAGACAGAAAGATCCTGAGTAAATGAATCCAATTGGCAATCCCAAAATTGTGTTTTATTTCTATTTACATTTATTTTACCCTCTTTAGGCCTGCTTTTAGAATGTTGGCTACAGTTATTTTTATCTTATATGAGATATTATGAATAGTGGGAAGAGCACTTAAAGAGGAGACACAGAGACTACTTCAGGCTGGGAAGAGTGGAGACAGTTTGAGATCTACACAGATTACAACAGTCCAACCTTTGTTACTTACCAGCTATGCAATATTGGGGAAATTTCCAAAACTTTGAGTCTTGAGTTCAGCATCTGAAAAATTAGCTTCATTTTGCAAGGCTGTTGGAAAGGTCAGAGATAATAAATGCAAAGAACCTAGCCAACCTCTCCACATATATTAAACCTTTAGTAAATGGAAGTTGTTACCATTACTGGAGCTGATTGCTACCTTACCTTCTAGAATTTTAAAGAAACTATTGAACAGTTCTCAGGGAATCTGAGGTACTTAGGACCCAGAATACCAAGAGTCAAAATTACTACTTAATAAATACAACTAAACAACGGAGAGAAAGTTATTTAGTTTGAATATGGGCCAATTGTTTCCATCTGAATGCCATTCAAATGACCTAGTAGTTGTGTAAGGGGCCATATACTGTTATGTTATTCTCCTTTGTTTTGCTCCCAGCTGTATCTTCAATCAACATCCCAATTGCCACTCATTTCACAGCCACCAAACACTCAGCCCTTGCCAAATTATATTCAAGATATTACAATTTTATTGCAATGTACTTGAACTGGACTTCCTCAAGCCAAAGGAAAGAGTGCCAGCCAACTGCTTTCCAAAGATCAGCTCAAAAGAATATAACACTTGTTTTACAGTAAATCTTTTGAGAAGATATAGGTAAAACAACTACTTTGCAAACTGTGTTCAAATACAATGGGAAAGGGTCTGGAACATCTACCTTGGACTCTACCAGTGGGAAGTTTCTTTACTATCTCTCTAGGATTCGAGGGCCACTTTGCATCCCAAGATTTAGTCTCTGAGACACACTATCTAAAGGGCTGACCCTTGTTCCCCATTCCCAAAATTCTAACTCCCCATGACATAGCAAAATTTAAACTTCAGTCACTCTCATGAATTTGCAGTTTCCCTGAACAGACTTGCCTTGAGGCATTTACACTTAACTGCCACTTTACTACACTCATGTGGACCACAACCCTCTTCATTCTTTCTTTTTATTTGTCCTTCTGGTCTAGTGTATCTCACAATCTTCCCTGTGATACTATTGCTCCTAGACATGAAAATCCTGACATCTTCAGCAACAGCACAGTGTATTCCACAGAGCAGATGTCCAATTAATATTAAGGGAATAAATGAGCCAATGAGCACAGTATCTAATTTAATAAGATTTAATTTCTCCTAAATTCTTAAATAAGGTAAGCAAATCCAGATGTAAGTCATTTAATTTTACAGACCAACAGCCTAAAAATAATAGGGAAGACAAGAATTGACAATCTTTTACTTTATTTTGCTCTATTTCTTTGTTGTTGTTTGGACATGAGTTTATTTACATCAAAGTCCTTATAAAGGCCTAAAAATCTGATTTTGTGGCACATATTTTGCTCTATTTCTTGAACCCAACAGTTTTATTGCTGAGTAATCTCACATTTCCAGAGAAACACCAATTTCAATGCCATATTATCCTGTTCTGGATCACAAAATGAGACGGAAAGTTTCTCCAACTTGTTTCACAAAATATAAAAACTCCTACTTTTAAACTCGATACACTGCAATAAATGTGTAAACCACATGATCCATAAACTCATACTCAGAAACGATTTAAACTAATTTTTAACGAAACATTTGAAAAATAAGAAAGAGAAGGAAAGAAAGGAAGGAGGAAGATCTTCAAGTTATCATATAAATAGGAATACTAAGTTGATATGCATCCAAATTGAAGGAAGTGACCACTACAGAGTTTGAATGCTCTAAATCATGAGGAGAGCAAATAATAGTCTTCAGAGGAGGATGCAGAGTGAAGAGCTGGCCAGCAGGTCAGCTTCCAGAGTTAGGGGTGCACACTGGAGAAATTCCAGGAGAAAGGTGTTGTAATGATGGAAACAGCAAGAGCTGGATGAAATAGCTCCTGGTCAGAGTTAGTTCTCAGGGATACCATGGGCCTCAAAGCAGCAGGATATTAGGTTAATGAAGTTTAAAGACAATCTCCAAATTTTGATTTATTCTCACACTTAACTTCCTTTTATAGGCCTGCTTTTAGTACTTTGACTACAAGGGTCTCCTTTTTTCTTTTGCCTGAAATACATTTTGGAATAGTGAGATTAAAAGGTTCATTAAGAGACAACATGTCTACCTCATGTGGGAAGAGTGGAATAGTTTAGACTCTAGACAAATTCAGACCAGGGCTCTTGTCCTAGCTCTGCCATTTACCAGTCTTGTGAACTCGAGAAAATTGGAAGTTTATTATCTGCCAAATGAATTTGGTAAGCCCTATCTTGTAAGACCGTTAGAATGTATGTACTACATATAAACCACATGGCAAGATGACTGGAATATATTACCCAATATTTAAAGAATGGCAGTTTTTAATATCATTATTTTGAATCAAGATGATAGAATCCACCACACCTGAAGTTTTTTGTTTGTTTGTTTTGGTCCAGATGTTAGAGAATATGGAATATTCTTGTACAAAAATATTGAATCAGCCAAAAAGTATCCCTAGCAAGTAAAGCTATGTAAATATTGTCCATGAGAGCACCTGTTGTTTAATTCAGTTGTGGGGTTGTCTTCCCCAGCTAGATGTAACTCAAGCTCCTAAAATTTGTGTCAAGGCACAAGTTCTTGTATCCTTCTCAGGTGCCTTTCCATCCCAAACCATCTTTGTTTACATTCCTTATACCCTTAACAAAATCTAGCCCTCTTTTAAGAGTTTGCCAAATTATCCTCAATATAACTAAATCAAAATGCCCTTTTAATGCACTGAGATCTAGCTCTCCCAGTTCAAGGCAAAAACTGCCAATGTAGTGGCTTCTGTGCATTTCATCTCAAAGGATTATCATTCTTATTCTTCAGAAATTCCTTGTAGAACATGTGTTTAGAACACCTAATTTGCAAACTGTGTTTACCTGCACTGGAACTAGAGCACAATACACCTTCCTACCCTGCCCACGTGGAGATTTGTCTCTGGTTTACCCACAATCCCAATAGAAGCAGTTTTCCATTATAGAGTGAACTTTGTATTTCCCCCAAAATTCATATAATGAAGCCCTAGCTCCCAACATTATGATATTTGGAGTGGGCCTTTGAGAGATAATTACGTTTAGTTGATGTTATAAGGGTAGGGGCCCCATATTAGGATTTGTGTCTCTATAAGAGGAAGAGAGACTGGAACTCGCTCTCTCCCCGCCTTGTAAGGAGACACAGAAAAGTGACTTCATGCAATCCAGGAAGAGTACCCTCACTAGGAACTGAATATGTTGGCTCCTTGATCTTGGACTTCCCAGCTTCCAGAACTGTGAGGAATCAGTTTATGTTGCTTAGGCCACCCAGATTATGGTATTTTGTTTATAGAAGCTCAAGTACACTAACTCTTGGGTTTTTATCTCTCAACTGAAGCACACCCATCAAGGGTATGGCTGCTACTCATCAACTCCAGAACCTCATCTAGCTCACCAACTTGAATAAAAGTTACATTCCACTGAGGACTTGCAGTTTTCCAAAACCCCAAACTGCCTGGCTTAGGAAATTCCCTCTTGGTTGCTCTCATAAGGAACACTCTCATCCTCACTCATTATTTTTTATTTAACTATAGGTCATAAAGGGCAGTTAAATGATCTTAGCTAATAGGCTCAAAACTTCTATAAGCAGGGACTGAGTATTTCTCTGAGCATCTCCAGTATTAGCACAGAGCCTTCCAGAGAGCAGATGCTCAATTAATGTTTGGTCACTAGAAGAGCCAGTGAACACAAGGTCTAATTCCTAATTTATTAAGATTTTTTTCTACTTTATTGAATAAGCTAAGAAAAGCAAAGTACAAATCAGTTAATTTTACAAAACTAAAGATTAAGAAGAATTAGAGAAAACAAGGATTAATCGTGTTTATTTTTTTCTCCATTGTATTACCCTACTTATTTTACTGTGTGATTATTTCATATTTTCAAGAAAATCTTTACTGTGATGTCATATCTTCTTATCTGGGTGATCAAAATTCCTCAGTCCTCAATAGGGGTAGGAAGATATGCTGGACATATGGCTCTAGAAACTGCACTAGCTTTGGCAGTAGCATCAGGCATGGCTGCATCTATAGCTTGGGCTCTCTCTTCCTCATCTCACAAAGCCTCTTCATAATGGGATGTGGAGACACTAGGGATAGTATCACTGACCTTTGCCAAAACTTCAGGACTTTCATCTTACTGGTTTCAAGATGTGCTCTTAAATCCCAAAGGAATTCATAGCATGCAGGATCACTGTTGAGCAGTACTTCAGGCACTTTTTAGCCTCATCAAATCCTGAGTGATGAGCTTCTTGGGCTCTCCATAGTGTAGTGCTTCCTCCCAGCATATGCTCACATCATATCTGGGAATTTCCAGATGTCTTCCCCAGTGGCACAGTTGCTCTTTATGAAGATCACGCTCAGAAGATTTATCAGGAGACCAGTCTTGGGTAACCCCCTGCCACCAAACACCCTCCCATTGTTGGGAACTTTTAGCTTTACAAGGTCATAACAAGGTCATATGAGTGATGGGTTGAATTGACTTCCTTCATATCAATGTAAAGGCAACCTTAACGCACTCAGAAGTTCTTCTGAGGATCTCAGCATACTGATTTCGGTATCTTCCTTTGTAATGGGCTGTTTCATTTTATGCTTGTAGAGCAGGAACTGCTCCAACAACCCAGCTTTCCTGGTTCGAGGGTCTCTGCATGAGTTCTCACTGGAAGGTGGGGCCTCAGCCATGCTTTTCTCTTCCTTATCTTGGCCATTGGAAAATTTATCACATCTAGTACAAAAAAATGCTATTTAAGTAGTGGTGGATGAGGCTTTCTGAGGCCCCTTCAAAGTGCTACATGACCCACCAGTAGGTAGACTCTCAGTAACACCTCCACAAAGAAGAGGCGAGGAGGGAGGAGACTCTTCTGCTGCCACTGCTGTTGCCTGAGTACCCCTATTTCCCCGAGTCTTACTTTGAGTCTGGTGACATTTCTCATGGACATGGAGCTTACTTTTCTGATACCAAGACAGGATGACTCTGGTTAGAAAGAGTAGGAAAAAGTGTGGACAGGATGGCTGGCAATGTGGGCACCTGAAGGAGGGAGAATGAGATGGTGTGAGCACCAGTAGCAGGGAGAGACTACCATGGCTTTAACAAAGGCCACAGCTACAGGTTTCCAAGAGCACTGCTTTAGGAACCCATGGAACTCCTGTTCTCCTGGTCAGCCTGTCCACTGAGAACACTGTGGATAAAGTTAGAGTGAGTTTTAGGCTACAGCCTGCCAACTCTGCCTTAGGTGTACTGAGATGGTGGCAGGGGCTGGTAATAGGGGTTCTCTGTTTTGGAGCGTGGGGGTCTAAGTTCATAATCGTAATCATCATATCAACTGTTGGCAGGGCCTGGTTCCCCTCTCTTCTGCTGCTCTGAAGTTGACACCTCAAACCAAAGCCAGCACCTCCCTGAGACCCCAGAAGATAAAGTGAAGGAGCATCTCAGTCCACCACCTCTGTCAGAGGGCACCCAGCTTGGAGCTATACGGAGGTCTCTCTGTCATGAGATGCTTGGGTCTTCAGTTCTCATTCTAGGAATCCACCTGATCTCTAGGTAGTACCTAGAAGACTTCCCTTTTGCTGACTGGTGGCTACAATCATACACCAAAGATTTCATCTGCCTTAGATTTTATATATATAAAGAAGTGGGGAGGAGCCTCAGCCTGATAGTCCTTCCCTGGTCCTTTAAGTACTGAGTGCAAGGGTGGGGCACAGATGCTTTGTTATCTATTCAATGGTGGGTGGTCCTCCCAACCCTTCCTTTGTCTTTTGGCATGGCCCAGGGCTTCTCTATTCCCACCAGAATCTCCTGAGACTCTCTAGTAAGATATGGGCACCACCTCACCTGCCTGTGGTCTTCCAAGGCTGAGAATATGGGATGGATTTGGTGTTCCCCTCCAACACCATGTCTTCACCTTAATTCCTAGAAATACCTGGAAATCCTCCTACTGCAGACCTCAGGCCATCTACTTTAGACAAAATCCCTCACCATCATTACCAATAACCACCCCCATACCACAGCAGGAAATGAGTGCAAGTCATGTAATCAGTGCACAGGCATCCCAGAGTTCAGTAGAGCAGGGGTTCCTTCAGTCCTCATGTAGGGCACTTACTTTGATTCCTGGCTGCACCTGGGCTGCTTTTCTTTGCTGACTTGAGTACCCTTCCCTTAGACCAAGGCCCTCACATCTCTGAGACCCCCCTTGAAGAAGTCAGCCTGGCCCAGGACTTCCCAAGGTTGATGGCAAGAGCAGGCTTTGTGCTACCGCACTCTTCTGAGATCAGTGATCCCTCAGAAAACATGCAGGCTTCTGCTGTTGATTCCCTGAAGTGCATGGTACTCCTTCCTTTGCTGACCTTAGCCTTCCATCCCCTGCCCACCCCAGGCCAAGGGCCTCAGCTCCTGGCATCATCAAGTAGGAAAGGAGAGCTCACATATACTTGACATCCATGTTCGGGTACTCAGGGAGCTGCAAACAAGAGCTTGATGGGATTCTCCACCTAAGCTTCCTCACCTTGACTGCTGCTAGGGTTTGCTCCTTTTCCCTCAGCTGCTCTGGGTTCACGTACTTTTACTAAGGCCCTCACCTCCCCGAGGCCCTAGAGGCAGAAGTGAGCACACATCTCAGCCTGCCTACTCTGCTCAGTGCCTCCCAAGACTGAAAACAGGGGTCGGGCTTTTTGTGGGAGAAGGCCTGGGGCATGCTTCTGTGGTGGGTGGTTCTCTTACTCTCATTAAGTATTCTCACCTTGACTTCTGCCTGAGCCTAAGACACCTCACTTGCTTGCACTTTTGCTAAGGTGGCCTGCCTAAGGCCACCTCCCTCACCTTTCTGTGACCCTCAGGTGGAAATGAGTCCTACCCATATCCCCAGTGAAAGTGTTCTCAAGGCTCACTGCAGGGGTGACATCTATGGTGCCTTCTCTGTTCTGGAGTGGGTAGTTTCCTCAGTCTCACAGAGGATTCCCAATTTGACTTCTCTTAAAGCCTTACTTCAATGAGAGCCCTTTGCAGCAAGGCCCTGACATCCTTGGCTCCTGTCTCTTTAATGAAAACCTTCCTGGGAAATGCCACACTCCTGAAAAACCTTGAGCAGAATAAGTCTGTGTCCAAGTGGAGTGATGTGAAATGGGGAAGCTGAAGAATAAGGCAGAGGTCCTGGGATAGGAGGTGGCTGTCAGAAAACACACACTAATCTAATTCTCTTCATCACTCAGACTTAATCTTTCACAGTCACTGGCAAATGTTAGGTGTTTAATAAATGACATTTATTTATGATTATTTATGATTATCTTCTTATCTGAGATTTTTTAAAAATCCAGGATATGTCAGAGAAAATGCAATGCTCTCAAACAACACCAAATCAGCCAAAAATTTGCTGTAGCAAGTAAAACTAGATTTTCCCCATTAGGGCATCCATTATTTAATTTGGATGTTGGGGGTTCTTCCGCATCTGGATACAATTCAGATCTTCTAGAATTTTGTTAAGGACTAACTCCTTCAGTGCATCCCAGCTACACTTCCATCCAAACCACCTATATTTTCATTCATTTCTTCCCCACCAAAATCTAGCCCTCCCTTAGAATCTGCCAAATTACACTCAGGATAATCTCGTTAGAATGTCTTTTTCTAGTAGGATCTAGTTCTTTCTTCCAGTTCTAGGTAAAAAGAAAAAAAAATCCAACACAGTGGCTTTTGTGCATCTCACTCTTATTTTGGGGAAACTCCCTGGAGACAGTTTGCATAGAAAACATAGCTTGTACATTGTGTTCTACTGTACTGAGATAAGAGCAAAGGTATCTCCAACTCCTGCCTATTATGAAATTAATTTTGCCCTCAACCTCAAATTCACATGCTCAAGTCCTAACCCCCAGTACCTCAGAATGTGACTCTATTTGGAGATAAGGTCTTTAAACAGGTGATTAGTTAAAATAAGGCCATTAGAGTACTTTTATAAAATCTGACTGGTGTCCTGAAAAGAAGAGGTTAGGACACACTAGGAAACACCAGGGATGCACACACACAAAAGACAACAATGTGAAGAGAAGATCTTGGACTTCCAGCCTCCAGAACTGTGAGAAAATAAACTTCTGTTGTGTAAGCCACTAGTCTAAATGTAAAGATTTCTTTCTGGATTATCTATGATCTCAAAGTGATTCATAAAAGCATGCTTTAGTGGTGTCCTATTTATTGGTGAGGAGGGGATTTCCACATTATGGTTATGTGGTATTCAAACACATGATACTGGGCACTGTACAGATGAGGTCAACAGCAGTTTATTAATCACATATACTCACAGCCCAGGGTAGCAGTATACCACATACCACACAGGGTCACACAAGGGTTGTACTCGGGAACAGAGTGAATGAATAAGGTCTCTGGGAGGCATGATTTGTAGATCAAGAGGGAGAGGTGACCTCTAGTTCTCATAGAAAGATGTGATTGGCTTGTGTGAATAATTCTGAAGGCTGTCAGGGAAAGAAAACATCTGTGCCTGGTTCTCTTAGTAACGACGGTTGTTTGGCTAAGGGACCTAATCTGCAAGTGCATAGTGTAGACCAGAATTTCCAGTTAGGTCATTTGAAAAATCGAAGGCAATATATTGTAGGAGATCGGTCAGGGTGGTGGGGAAAATTGTAGAAAGATGCAAACCTTCTTGGAAAACCAGGGGTTTGCAAAGCTTCAAAAGAAAATTTGGCTGAAGGCAGCTGAGTTCTCTTAAGAGCTTAGGTTAGATAACAAGGGGATGTAAAGAAACTGATCTAGATAAGTTAATTTACTTAGGCCTCGGAACCTGGCCTTTAATCATCCATGCGCAGGACTGCTCTCTCCAGAGGGGCGACCATGTTGATTATCCACAAGTGTGGATAATCATTAAATTATCTCAAAGCCTTTGTCATTAAATCTGTGCTGAATAAATACCCGCAGCACCAGCTTGTCAGGGCCTCAGCTGCTGACTCTTTACAGCACCCTCCTTGGGGTCTGTGCGTGGCTGGTCCCCTAGCCCACTCTTTCACTGGATATCTGTGTCTGAGTGCATTCTTTCATCCATAGTTTGGCCAGGGTCTGCAGGTCAGACCCCGGCAGGTGATGCCCTGTGAGGAATGCTGCAACAAATCATGAAGGAACCCTCCAAAATGAAGGTAAGGAGACTGTGCAGTCAGTAAGTCAGTAAGTCAGTAAATCAGTAAGTCATGGGTGCCTGCTCAGGATTTCCAAGTTCGAGGGAATTGTTCAGGCTAGGGTTTCATCATGGGACAACAGTTATCAGCTCAACAGAAACAGTATATAAAAGTATTGAAACAGCTGCTTAAAGCTAGTGGAGGCTTGGTTTCACAGGCTCAATTAAGGGACCTAATGCAAACTGTTGTATCTCATAACCCATGTTTCCCAGAAGGTATGCTAGACGTAGAGCTCTGGGAACAAGTGGGGAGAAATCTTAAACAACATTGTGTGCAAGGGCAATGGGTCCCAGTAACGTCTTTAACATTATGGGCTTTAGTTAGGGTGGCTTTGGTCCCATTATACACAGAAGAGCCTAAAAAGGGGAGGGAAGAGGAACCGTCACCTACCTTACTGCCTCCTTATCCCTCAGCCCCACTATCACCAGGCCAAAATAACAAAGAGGAAACAGAGGTTTTGCCTGAGCCCCCTCTTCCAAAAGATAGGAAAAAAGACAAGGGATACACTACAGCTATGGGACCCTGTGTTAGGCAAGCGGCATTAGAAGAGGAGCTCTTAGCCTGCCCGGCAGTATATAGTATTAGGCCTTAATTTTGGGCTTTACACTACAGTTTTCCATTAAAGGGTTTTCTCTCTCAACTTTGAGATGCATCATCTGAGGGTTCTGACCTCTGCTTACCAATTTCATAGCCTCATCTAGCACCCCCATGCAGCTAATTTAAAAATTACAACACATTGACTTTCAGTTTCCTAAAACTCAAACTGTCTTGCCTCATGAAATTTATGCTTACTGCTCTCAACTGGAATGCCCCCTTCTCATCGATCCTTTCTACTTTCCTGTAAGTCATAGAGGGTGGCTCAACATTATATGACTGCAGCTTTTAGCCTCAAAGATTCTATGGGCAGAAGCTGGACCTTTATCTGAGCAGCTCCAGTACTGTTACAGAGCCTTCCAAAAAGCAGATACTCAAATGATGTTTGGGGAATATGAGAGAGAGTGAGCAAGAGATCTAACTTATTAAATTTAATTTCTCCTACATTGTTAAGCTAAATATATCAAGGTGTAAATCATTTAATTTTATAAAACAAAAGACTGAAAGGAATGAAGAAAACCAAGATCATGTTTTATTGTTTTTTTCTATTTCATTATCTCAATTATTTTACTGGGGTTTTTTTTGTATTTCCATAAAAATCCCTTTTGGTGATGTTATATCTGCTTGACTGGATGAAAAAAGCTTCAGACTTCAATAGGGTTGAGAGAAGCTGCTGAACTTGGCCCTGAAACAGTCTTGGCCACTGCAGTAGTGCCAGTCTCGGCTGCATCTCTGGCTTGGGCTCTCTTCCTCATCTTGCAAAGCCTCTTCATATTGTGATGAGAAGGCACCTGGAGCAAATATCATTGACCTTATCACTGCTGTCTGAATGCCCATGGTGCTGACTGCTGAGTAGATAATTTTCTGTCCTGGCCTTTCTGGCCTTTCTGGGATCCTCAGTCCTCACTTGGGGTCCTTACATCAGCATATAGGGCCTAGGAGCCCAACTCTCTTCATTTGAATGGTGACTACTGCACCTTCAGACTAAGGATCTCACCTCCCATAGACCTGACATAAAGAGGTGGTTGAGAGCTTCAACTTCACAACCCTGCCCTGGCCCTTCAAGCACTGAAACCAGGGTAGGGCCAGATTCTTTTTTAACTCTTCTATTTAGTGGTAGATGGTTCCTTTAGCACTTGCTTTGTCCTCTGGTAGGGTGTGGAACTTCTCCTTCCCTTGTCCTAAGGCCTATCCCCTCATACTAAAGACAAAACGACCCTGAAACATGCCCTATGGGGAATGTGAGGGTCTTCTCATCTGTTCTCATTTGTTCTTACCTGTCCTCGTTGTCCTAAGGCTGAGAATAACAGTTGAATTCTGTGGTGTTCCCACTCATAGTGTATGTGGTCTCCTCAGTTATTAGCGTACTCACTGTGGCCTCTGGAGAAACCTGGAAATCCTCTAACTGCTGACCTTAACTCACAATCAGACCAACTTCCTTACTTCCTTGTGACATCATACGAGGAAGTATGTCATATCATGTCAACAATGCCCATGTATTCCAGGGCTGCCAGTAAGGGTGGGACTCCGTGTGGTTCTCTTAGTTCTGAGGGTAGAGGGTTTCCTAAGTCCTAACTAGGGACCATCACCTTGACTCATAGCAGGGCCTTGGACTTTTTGTTGACTTGAGGACCCTCCCCTCAGACTAAGCCCTCATATCTCTGAAACCCTTCTTGCAGAAGTCAGCCTGACAGCCCTGCCCAAGGCCTCCCAGGGTTGATGGCAGGGGGAGGTTCTGTGCCACCTCCCTACTATAGGGTCTGTGGTCCCCTCAGTCATCACTCGTGATTTTGCATTTGATTCCTGGCAGGGCATGGAACATCTCCCTCTACTGTCTAAGTCTCAAAACCTTAGAACAAGGTTCCCACTCCTTGAGGTCCCAGAATGAAAACAGGAAATGCCACCTGTCTGTGCCCTCCCAGGGATGACATCAAGATTCAGGCTCCTTGGGGCTATCTCTGTGGAGGGTAAAGGTCTGCCCTCAGTCCTCACTCAGGGTCCTCACCTTGACTCTTTGCAGGCCTTGAATTTCTTCTTTCAACTTTAGGTCACTCATGTAGACTAAGGTTCTTATGTTCCTGAGAACACTGAACAATAAGTGAGAAATAGCCTAACAGTCCTGCTTCAGTCTTCCAGGTCTAAAAGCAGACACAGTCTGATCTCTGTTACTCCATTTACTGTGGGGTGTTTGTTTCTTTAGTTCTCATTCATCAGAGTCTTCATCTTGGTTTCTACACTTTCTATGAGAGGCTTCTGGAGAAATGCCACATCATTCCAAACTCTTCATTAGCTTTCCCTCTGCAAACGTTGCAGAGAATAGGATGTGTCCTAAGGATGATGTGAGATAGGAAATCTGAAGCACAAAGCAGAAAGCCCTGGACAGGTGTGCTTTCAGAGAGAAAAAGAAAAAAGAAAACCATTGCCAATACATACCTTCTTGTCACTAGGCAGACTTAGCTTCTTATGTAACTTCTGTTCAAATACATCTACTTGCTACAGCAAAGAGGCTGAGCCAAATGATTTTGTGAGTCCCTAGTCTTTTGAGGTTTCTGGCATTGACTTTGCAGATAATGATATTGTCAACAAATATCTCTTTCTTTATTCACAACTTGCATTTATTTTGGTATTTTTATTGCTTATTCCTTGGGCTATGTATTCCAAAACAGTTTTTGGGGTTTGAAGTCTTGCTTTGTATCACCTGAGATATATTTTGAAGTAATGAGTAGAAAATAAGTAACACAAGGTCTGCCTGAGGCTGGAAGTGGGACAGTTGTGGACTCTAGAGAAATTCAGAGCCAGGGTCTAGTCTAATTCTGTCACTTGCCAGTTTTGTGAACTTGAGAAAATTGCAAGTTTTTAACCTGCAAGGTCAATTTGATAAACCCCATCTTATCGAATATATATATATATATATACATATATATATATATATATATATTCTATGTAAATCACCTGACATAGTGTTAGGTAAACTTTGGGTCTTTAATGAATGGTAATTATTACCAAACTTAGTTTGACCCAAGATGATGACAATCTTCCCTTACAGAATTTTATTTCCAGAATATATTAGAGAATACTCTAAATAACATAGAAATCCACATCTGCTGAAATGCTGCCCAGCCAGTAAAACTGAGTAGTGTTTCCTCATTAAAGCATCTGTTATTTGGCTGTGGAGTTGTCTTCTTCAGCTGGAGGCAACTCAAAGTTCTTGTTTCGTGTTAGGGACCAAAAACTTCCCAGGTCATTTTTCCATCCAAACTGCCCCTATTTTCATTCACTTCATCACTACCAAAAACCAAACCCTCCCTTAGAGTTTGACAAATTATACTCAAAGTAACCTAATTCAAATGTCTTTTTAATGGAGCAGACTCTGGCTCTCCCAGCCTATGATAGGGGTGATGGTTCTGTGGCTTCTTGGCATTTTGTGTAAAGGAAGTATCACTCATATTGCTCAGATAGTCCCTGGACATCATGTGCCCAGAAGACACAGTTTGTGAACTGGGGCAACTGCACAGGTCTCTTTGCCTTCCTATCCCAGTTGGGGATTTCTTTCTGGTATATGTACAATGTCAAAATAACTTTTAAGACTTGCTTCCCATTTCAGGGACAGCGTCTCAACTCTGAGAGGCACCATCTGAGGGCCTGGCCCATGCTCACCACTCCCACAGCCTCGTCCAGCCCAACCTGCAGCTTCACTTAAATTAACTCCCATGGAGAGACTTGCAGTTTTCTAAGACTCTGAACTACCTTCATCAGGTAATTTACATTTGACTACATTAATGTGAAATCTTCTCTTCCTTATCCCCTCTTTTTACTGTCATTTGTGTCTTAGAGATGGTACCTCATCATCTTCCTTATATGTTAGTTGCTGCTTGACTCTAAAATTCTACAGGCAGAAGTTGGATCTCTTTTTGCTTACCATCACCAGTACTATCAGGGAGCCTTCCAAATAGCAGGTACTCGATTACAGGTTGAGAAACAATAATTAAAAAACAACGAAAACAGTAAGCAGGAAGTCTAATTTGTTATTTATTTTCTCATGCAGTTTGAATAAGCAAAGCAAGTACAGGTTTATATAATTTAATATTACAAGCAATGAGCAAAAAGATTAGGAAAAAACACAAATTAACTACTCTACTTTTGTTTCACTATTTTGTGATCTCAACTATTTTGCTGTGGGGTTCTTTCACATTTCCATGAAAATCCCTATTCCAGTGCCACATTACCTTATTCTGTACTAAAAATAAAATGTTGAAGATCTTTCAATTTGTTTTAAAATAACAAAACTTTTAGTCTTAAACCTGACAAACAGAAATAAATGTGAGATCTATGACATTAAGAAACTTAGATTGTGAAACAATTTAAATCTTCACTTAAAGAACATTTTTAAAATAATAATGAAAGGAAAAGATAAATCTATAAGTTACTCATGTATAACAGGACGAAAGAAAGATACACATCTTGTTCCCTCCAGCCTCTAATGTACTGTACTACTTAAATGGCTCACTACTCTCTTCTAACATAAAGTGAAACTTCTACTTCAGACTTCCGTAGAAGTGGGAGGATCTGTAGGATGTGGCCCCATAAAGTGCCCTGGCCAAGGGAACAGTGCCAGCAATGTGTGCAGCTCTCAGGCTCATTGCTCTCTCTACCTCATCTGTCAAAGCCTCTTCATACAGATTTGGAAAGGAAATGGGGAGAGTGTCATTGATCTCGGCCAAAACTTCCAGGACTCTCATCTTGGTGGTTTCAGCATGGGCTCGTGGACCCCACAGGAACTCATAGCACAGAGGATCACTGTTGTACCCCTGCCAGTACTCCAGGTACCCTTCTTACACCAAATCTTCTGTGACGAACTTACGGGGCTCCCCAAAGATTAAGTGCCTCCTCCCAGCATAGATCCCCACCACATTCAGGAACTTCCAGACTTCCTCTTCAGTGGCACGGTTGCCTTTCATGAAGATCAAACCCAGGAACAACATCAGGAGACCCGTCTTCGGCAGCCCCTTATCATCACTCAGACTTCCTTCACTGGAGAGGCCCAGGTTGCTGACAAGGAGTGTAGGAGTCACCGCCGGATTCCATTTCTTTCAATTCAACACCAAAGACCACCTCCAAGAGCTCAGAGGTTCTCCTGAGGATCTCAGGGAAGTGCTGCTTGTACTTTCTGCTGACAAGCTTCAGCAAGTCGGCCTTCACAATGAACTCTTTCTTCTCCAGCAGGAATTGCACCAACATGCTCAACTTCCTGTTTAGAGGATCTCAGTATGTGCTCTGAATGAAGGCTGCTTCCTGGGAGGTACTTGTGCTTTTCTCATCTTGGCCCTTGGCAGCTACACCAGATCTTGAGCATGAAACACCTGCATCAGGAGAGCCAGTGGGTGAAGCTCCCCGAGACTCCTGAGGAATGGAGGCATCAGGAGACCTGCGGTGAGCACCCCGACAAGCAAGAGAAGAGAAGGAACAGCAAGACTCTTCTTTCTTCTCTGCAGTGGCCTAACTCCCTAGGACCCTTGAGATCCTGGGGCTCACCATGGGTCTCTTGGCATTTCTCACGGGCATGGAGCTTACTCTTCTGACCCCAAGGCATGATGGCTGTGGCCCGTGACAGCAGGTAGGAGTGTGGGCAGGTAAGCTGGCAAGGTTGGCACCCGAACGGGAGAGAGTGGCATCACGTCAACACCTTCAGCAGAGAGCAACCATCTTGGCTTTAACCAGGGCCCCTTCTGCAGGTTTCTGTGGAACAACTGCTCTAGGAACCCACAGGACTCCTGTTCTCCTGGTCAGTTTGTCTCCTTGGAACGAAGGAGGAAGTTAGAGTGAGTTTTAGACTATAACATGACCGCCCACTTTGGGGCTTACTGAGGTGACAGCAGGGGCTCACAGTGGGGGCCCCTGTGATAGGGGTTGGATCCTCTCTGTTTACATTCATTATCATCATAAAAATTGTTGACAAGACACAGAGCCCCACTCCCCTCTGCTGCTCTGAAATTGACACTAGGAATTTTCACAATACTAACGAGGAGGAAATAAAGAAGAACTTCTGCCCAACACTTCACTCTGGGGACACCCAGACCACCTAGGGCTGACAACAGCAAAGACATTTGAGTGTTCTTGCTGTTACAGTGAGAATGGTCCCCACGATAATCAGACTCCACACCCTGACTTTTCCCACAACCTGGAAATCGCCCTCGCTGACCTGCTGCCATCTTCTTACAACCAGGGCCCTACTCTCATGGGGACAAAGTGAGAATGCACCTCAGTCTTGAGAGACCTGCCCGGACCCCCAGGCTGATATCAGGGGCAGAGTTTGGTGTCACGCCATTCTGGGAAATGGAGTCCCCTCAATCTTAAGGAGGGTTCTCTTCTTAACTATGTAGTGCCTGAGATTTCTCTCTCTACTGACCTGAGTCCACCAGCCTTGGACCGAGGCCTTCATGTTCTTCAACCCAACGGAAAAAGTGAATGGACTTTGGGCCTAACAGCCATGCTTGGGGACTCCTCAGGGACCAGCTCAGGAGCGGGTTGGGGCAGGGCTCTGTGGAGGACACAGACCTGGTTGGCTTTGCCACATGCTGAATGTAGAACCCCAAGGCTTCGAGCAAACATGGGCAGTAGCCAGGGAGTGGTTACACAGGCCTTGGGTGAGACCTAGCACTGTGCTGGCTTCAGGTCTGACCCAGTGAAATCATAGTGGTGGTCACAGAGGCACTTGTGTCACTCAACCCGCAGCTTTAAGGTGTCTCAGAATGGAGAGAGGGGAGGGAGAGACATGGGGGGAGAGACATGGGGGGAGAGAGAGAGAGAGAGAGAGACTGACTCTATATGTCTGTGAGAAAGTAAGGGAAGAGAACAAGAGTCTCTGCCTGGTAATTCAGAGAATCCTCTTGGATTGTGTCCAATACCATCAAGGCGATACCTCTGCAAGTCTGCAAGAATCACAAGGTTGGACTTGTGATGCTCCATAAAACAAACAGTTTATAAGAAACAGCTTGTAAGGAGACATTACAATAACTGATGCTACAGAAATTCAAAGGATCATTAGTGGCTCTTATAAGCAACTATATGCCGATACATTTCAAAATCTAGGAGAAATAGAAAAATTCCTAGATACATACAAACTACCGAGTTTCATCCGGGAAGAAATTCAAAGCCTGAGCAGACAAATAACAAGTAACGAGATTGAAGACACAATAAAAAGTTTAGTTGCATGAGATCCTTTCATATAAATATTGAATCCAGTCATGTCAAGGAGCATATGTTTTAGATATAGAGATGTTCTTTGACTTATGATTTTTTTTGGAAAGTAGTCCCATCATAAGTTAAAAATATCAACTGAAAATGCATGTAATACCACTTACAATGGGGTTACATTCTGATAAACCCATTGTAAAACCAAAAAACTCATAAGTTGAACCTCATAAGTCGGAGATGATCTGTAAATATAATTTCTGCTCTTAAAATATAATTTGAAACTTTTTCTGAAGGGAGTCTTTCAAGTTGGTTGAATAGACATAGCCTATACTTAACTTTTAATGTTTTCACCTAGTTATAAAAACAGCAAGTAAACTAGAGGCTAAATAGAGTCAGGCAAGAGGTTGACCAATATTAAAAAAACAACAGCAACAATAAAAACCTAGAGGATGTGTGTTCATTATTAGTATTGTGATGGTTAATTTTACATGTCAACTTGCCTGAGCCATGGAGTGCCCAAATATTTACTCAAACACATTATTCTGGGTGTTTCTGTAGGGCTATTTTTGGACGAGATTAACATTTGAATCAGTAGACTGGGTAAAGCATATTGCCTTCCCCAATGTGTATGGGCCTCATTCAATCAGTTGAAGGCCTGAATGACAAAAACAATAATTTTTCCTTGAATAAGAGAAAATTTCTCCCTCATTACTTCATTCAAGCTGGGCCATCAGTTGCTTCCTGACTTCACACTTGAACTAAACCATAAGTTCTTCCTGGGTCTTGAGCCTGTATGCCGTTAAACTAGAACTACATCGTTGGCACTCCTGGGTCTCCACCATGTTGACTCATCCTGCATATCTTGAACTTTTCATTAGGGTCCATATCAAGCAAGCCTATCTATATCTATGTCTATTGATATATCTATATTACCTATATCTATGTCATCTCTATATATGTTTTCCATATGTATGTATTTATCTATATTTATCTCAATAAATTTTGGCTGCTATAACAGAATACCATAGGTATACCATAGGGTGGTTTTAAACAATAGATAATTATTTCCCACAGTTCTGGAGGCTGGGAAGTACAAAATAGAGGCACTGGCAAATTTGGTTTCTGGTGAAGGCATGCTTCCTTGTTCATAGATGGCCATCTTCTCACTGTCTCCTCACATGAAAGAAGGGACAAAGAAGCGCTCTGGGATTGCTTTTATAAGAGCGCCAATTCCAATCATGAAGGTTCTGCCCTCATGACCTAATCACCTCAATACCCAACCAGCAAATAGAATATCTGTCTATCCATTTATCTACCTATCTATCTATCTACCTTCTATTGGTTCTGTTTCTCTGGAGAACTCTTACTAGTAGAGGTATCTATATCATATTTTGAATATTTATAGCATTTTATAATAAAGTCTATATGTTTCATCTCTTTTGGAAAATCTTGAAAGCTTAAATAATTAATCACAAATTTACATGATCAGAAAAGGAACATTGTTGATATCCCTTTATAACAGTTATTCCAGAGTATAAACTAGTTTATAGAATTTTATACTCTGGAACCAAAAATCAGGTGAGCAATCACAATACCTGGTTTTAAATTCCTATCACTGAAAGGAGCATTGAGGAAGGCAGAAGAGAGAGTCTTGAAACACTGTTACCCCTCACCCAGCCTCTTCCGCCCCCCACACTTCCCCACAGTAGCCATGCAGTGCAGAGGGAGAATCTGTGCACTATGGGGAGAGAACGCAGTGACTGGAGGATTTTACACTGAATTTGGTGCTGCCCTGTTACAGTGAAGTATAAACTGCTGATTTATACTCTCCTACTTATATGTTAATCCATCTATATAAATATATAGGTAAACACACAAACATACATACTTATTACATGTATGTAGGTATGAGTGTGTGTGGCCCATAATCTCTAATGTTCTTCAACTGTTGATTAGCTTGCAGTTTGGGGACATTTACATGCCATAATAATTTAGGTTTTAAATTTGGGTTATACTACTTATACTTCTGGAAAAGAAGAATAAAAGGGGATAGATTTAACAACATACCTAAAACAACTTTAAAAAATAGATAAAAATGACAACATATCTATGTCAATTTTTAATATAGTGGACATCTGGCAACAAAAGACAGTGATTCCTGTGAGACTGAAAAGAAGGTGATCTGTAACTTCCCCAGCTTGCTGCCTTGAGCCTGCAGTGCAGGGAGGGGTAGCTCAGTTGAAACCTGGCCATCTTCTGTTGTTGAGGAGATGAAGCTGACGGTGAGAGGAGGATCCGATGTCTAGAGTTCCTAGCACAAAGTATCTGAGAGGAAAGAGTTTCAGAGAGAATTCCAGCCTACCTAGGGGGGTTCCTGTTCTCACCAGCCAGTGTAAAATCATGTCATGCCCAGAACATGAGAGAGACAGACTAGAGAGAGAGAGAGAGAGTACTCAGAAGGGCTTAATCTCTGTAGTGATGCGAGATTAGTCCTAGATGTATGAAGCTCTGGTCACACCTAAGAAACTTTAAAAGCAAGAATTATCAGGATCATAGCATTTTGAACAAACTTAACTGAGTCACAGAACAAAGTATAAGAATCTATTTAAAAAATAAATATCCAGCACACTTATGCTGTACAAATGTGAGCGAGGCCAAATTCACAATACTTGGCATACGATCTAATTGCCAGACATGCAAAGAAAACGGAGAATATGTCCACTAGGGAAAATATATAGATCAAAACATCATATTGTATCCCATAAATATGCACAATTATCTGTCAATAAAAAATAGATTTTAAAAATCCATGGATTAAAATTCATTGAGAAATGACATAGATAACATAAGCAGACAATGACGTTAAAAGTTCGTGTCTCTTCAATAAATGGTTGTGTGTAAACTAGACATCTATGCAAAAGAATGAAATTAGAACACTATCTCTCGTCATATACAAAAGTCAAATTTAAATGGATGAAAGACTTAAATCTAAGATCTCCAACTATGAAACTACTACAAGTAAACATGGGGAAAACTCTCCAGGACATTGGTCTGGGCACAAATTTCTTGCATAATACCCCATTAGCACAGGTAAGCAAAGCACAAAAAAAACAAAAATGGAAAAATAGGATCACATCAAGTTGAAAAGCTTCTGCACAGAAAATGAAATATTTAAAAGTGAAGAGACAATCCACCGAATTGGAGAAAATATACTCAAACTACCCATCTGACAAACAAATAATAAACAGAATATATAAGGAGCTCAAACATCTCTGTAGGAAAAAATCTAATAATCCCATTAAAAAATGGGCAAAAGATTTGAATGGACATTTCTCAAAGGAAGACAGGCTAATTGCAAGCAGGCATATGAGAAGGTGTTCAGCATCACTGATAAACAGAGAAATGCAAATCAAAACTAGAATGAGATATCATCTCACTCCAGTTAAAATGGCTTATATATAAAAGACAGGTATTAAATGTTGGAGAGGATGTGGGGAAAAGGGAAGGCTCGTACAATCTTGGTAGCAATGTAAATTAGTACAACCACCATGGAGAACAGTTTGGAGTTTCCTCACAAATACTAAAAATTAAGCTACCATATGATCCAACAATCCCACTGCTGGGTGTGTACCTAAAAGAAAGGAAATTAATACATTGAAGATGTATCTGAACTCCTACATTTGTTGCAGCACCGTTTACGATAGCTAAGATTAGGAAGCAACCTAAGTTTCCATCAACAGATGAATGAACAAAGAAAATGTGTTACATATACACAGTGGTGTACTATTCAGACATTAAGAAAGAATGAGATCCTGTCATTGGCAACCACATGGATGGAACTGGAGATCATTATGTTAAGTGAAATAAAGCAGGCACAGAAAGAGAAACATGGCGTGTTCCCACTTATTTGTGGGATCTAAAAATTAAAACAGGCCAGGTACAGTGGCTCATGGCTGTAATCCTGAGACTTGGGGATGCGAAAATGGGTGGATCACCTGAGGTCAGGAGTTTAAGACCAGCCTGGTGAACACGGTGAAACTGTGTCTCTACTGAAAATACAAAAAATTAGCCGGGCGTGGTGGTGCATGCCTATAATTCCAGCTACTCGGGAGGCTGAGGCAGGAAAATCGCTTGAACATGGGAGGTGGAGGTTGCAGTGAGCCAAGATTGTGCCACTGTACTCCAGCCTGGGTGAGAGTGAGACTCTGTCTCAAAAAACTAAAAACAAAAATAAATAAAAATGAAAACAACTGAACTTATGGAGATAGAGAGTAGAAGCATGGTTACCACGGACAGGGAAGGGGAGTGGGAGGAAGGTTGGGATGCTTAATGGGTACAAAAAATAGTTAAAAATAATGAATTAGCCATATTTGCTAGTGCGACAAGGCGACTATGGTCAATAGTACCTTAACTGTACATTTAAGAAAAACTAAGAGTATAACTGGATTGTTTATAACAATCAGACATTAAGAAAGAATGAGATCCTGTCCTTTGCAACCACATGGATGGAAGTGGAGATCATTATGTTAAGTGAAATAAAGCAGGCATAGGAAAAGAAACATGGCATGTTCCCACTTATTTGTGGGATCTAAAAATGAAAACAGGCTTGGTGCGGTGACTGATACCTGTAATCCTGGCACTTTGGGAGTCCGAGGTGGGAGGATCACCTGAGGTCAGGAGTTCAGGACCAGTCTGGCTAACATGGTGAAATCCTGTCTCTACTAAAAATACAAAAAATTAGCCGAGTGTGGCAGCACACACCTGTAGACCCAGCTACTTGGGAAGTCAAAGCTGCAGTCAGCCTAGGTGACAGAAGGACACCATTTCCATGGTAAAGAGCCCACTGGAACCTACTCCTGCAATAACAGCATTTATCCACTCATGAGAGCAAAAACCTCATGGCCTAGTTACTTCCCCCTAAGCCCCATCTCTCAACACTGTTGCATTGGGGATTAAGTTTCCAACACATGCTTTTTGAGGAACACATTAAAACCATATTAGTCAGGAATGACCCTCATAATGCAGGATCCTCTGAGTACTGCTTATTATGATTAATACAATGAAGTATAGAAGTGACTGATGCTTGAGATTCTTTGAAGGTAGCTAGGCAAATAGGTTATTTATTTCCCCTCTTTTTAAACTGGGTGAGGTGCTTGAGGCTAAGCAATGGGTTATACTCTAGTTTCTCACATTTGCTTGAAGGGCTCTTTGGAAAACTTTAACAATATGCTTTGTTAACCTTTTGTGCAAAAAGTCACTTTCTCTCTATCCAATCCTTCTCCCATAGGCCTTTGGATCACCTTAAACGAAAATCTTACACAGAGTGCAAAATCTTATGCATGTACAATATCTCTTTTTCCCCTTCTTGCACATTAGCATTTTCACAGCTGGTCTTTTGGTATATCTGTCTTGTTTTCCTTCCCAGCAGATACCCTTCTTCATGGTTCTTTGTTTAAGGAACTAGAGGCTGTTGGCCTGTGAAATTCTAAGCTGAGCCCTCAAAAATCAATGTTGTGGAGAATTAGTGCCAACAGAAATTCTGGTAAAAGAGAAACCTCGTGGTATTTGGAATGTTGGGAATTTTGAGTGAAGCTGACCTGACAGCTTCAGGTTTTCCAGGACTCAGGAAAAGAACAACAAACTGAGAATATTTTTCTGGAGAACAAACCAAGACATATACCTTCAGAAAAATGAGTTTTCCTTTGTGCATCTGGGGAAGTGAGGCTGACTTTGGATATTGGTAAGGAGTGAGAATAGAAGTAGGCATAAGTCTGAGGTTCTAAACGTAAGAGGCTGAGCAAGAGATTTGGGAAAA
This sequence comes from Symphalangus syndactylus, assembly GCF_028878055.3. NCBI lineage: Eukaryota > Metazoa > Chordata > Mammalia > Primates > Hylobatidae > Symphalangus > Symphalangus syndactylus. The sequence goes on along the minus strand of NC_072447.2, from coordinate 40,399,317 downwards.
ATCCTTAGTCTGATTTCTTTAAAGCAGTCTTCGGCTACTCCTACCTGGTGCTGAAAGCTGCCTTGTTGATATATCCTTTTAAAATTTTCAGGCCAGGCTCAGAGGCTTATACCTGTAATCTCAGTACTTTGGTAGGCAGAGGTGGGAGGATTGTTTGAGACCAGAAGTTCAAGACCAGACAGGGCTACAAAGACCCCATCTCTATAGAAAATAAAAAATAAAAATTAGGTGGTCATGGTGGCATCCACCTGTAGTCCTAGCTACTCAAAAGGTCAAGGCAGGAGGGTTACATGAGCCCAGGAGCCTGACGCTGCAGTGAGCCATAATCCTGTCACAGTGCTCCAGCCTGGGCCCACAGAGACCCTGTTTCTAAAACAAACACATAAATAAATAAAATTTTCATCGTGATGTCCCGAGATTGCTCTGGAGGCTAAGAATAATTTCAAAAGTAGAAATATGGCTGGGCAGTGTGGCTTATACCTGTAATCCCAGCACATTGGAAGGCGGAGTTGGGAGGATCCCTTGAGCCCAGGGGTTCAAGACCAGCCTGGGGAACATGACAAAACCCCGTCTCTATTAAAAATGTTTTTTAAAATTATCTAGGCATGGTGGTGTGCATCTGTAGTCCCAGCTACATGGGAGTCTGAGGAGGGAGGATCACTTGAGCCCAGGAAGTTGAAGCCACTGCACTCCAGCCTAGGTGACAGAAAAGAGACCCTGTCTTCAACAACAACAATAACAAAGTAAAAATCCACAGATAAACGGTTGGTTCACTCCCAAACCAAATACTTCTTAAGGGTGACTCAGGCCTGTGTGGAAGACTGTCCCACCCTGGAAGAGGGCTATCACATAAATCTATTCCTTACTGGTTTCTTCATGTCCCACTGGATTTCTGCAGTCCCAGCCACCCAGCCTTGTTCTTTAAAACAGGAAGCCAGATTAGTTGTCGTCTTTGTGTGAACTGGCATTTCAGGGTGAACTTTCAGGAGAGATGGAAAGTAAAAGAAAGGCTCTATCCACTGGGAAATTACCTTCCGCCACAATTTCTATGTTGAAATCATGACAAATCTTGACAGTGATAGAGAGACATCCTATAGCCTCTGAATGCGCCTTTCCACTCTGCCCTGTGCTAAAACATTAAATTAGAAGCCCTATGGCACCATGATTCCATGGGGTAAAAGGAACAGTACTGAGGTGGAGGAAGCCACCTGAAACAAGCAGAACCCACTCTACATCAGGAAGGGGCTCTGCCTTGGGCCAGATGCCCTTAGGGAGTAGGGGACCTCTGCTGTGTTCTCAGAAACTGCTAGGAATCCTGTTGGAATTCTGGGCCAGCCAAGCCTCTGGTAGCTTAAAGCCAGATACAAAGGCAGTAGGTATTGTGTCCGGAATTGTGGGTTCTTGGTCTCACTGACTTCAAGAATGAAGCCACGGACGCTCGCGGTGAGTGTTACAGTTCTTAAAGGCGGCGTGTCTGGAGTTTGTTCCTTCTGATGTTCGGATGTGTTCGGAGTTTCTTCCTTCTGGTGGTTTCGTGGTCTCGCTGGCTCAGGAGTGAAGCTGCAGACCTTTGCGGTGTTACAGCTCTTAAGGCAGCGCGTCTGGAGTTGTTCGTTTTTCCCGGTGGGTTCGTGGTCTCGCTGGCTTCAGGAGTGAAGCTGCAGACCTTCGCAGTGAATGCTACAGCTCATAAAACCGGTGTGGACCCAAAGAGTGAGTAGCAGCAGGATTTATTGCAAAGAGCGAAAGAACACAGCTTCCACAGTGTGAAAGGGGACCCGAGTGGGTTGCCACTGCTGGCTCGGGCAGCCTGCTTTTATTCTCTTATCTGGCCCCACCCATGTCCTGCTGATTGGTAGAGCCGAGTGGTCTGTTTTGACAGGGCGCTGATTGGTGTGTTTACAATCCCTGAGCTAGACACAAAGGTTCTCCAAGGCCCCACCAGAGCAGCTAGATACAGTGTTGATTAGTGCATTCACAGACCCTGAGCTAGACACAGGGTGCTGATTGGTGTGTTTACAAACTTTGACCTAGATACAGAGCGCTGATTGGTGTATTTAAAATCCCTGAGCTAGACATAAAGGTTCTCCAAGGCCCCACCAGAGTAGCTAGATACAGAGTGTTGATTGGTGCATTCACAAACCCTGAGCTAGACACAGGGTGCTGATTGGTATGTTCACAAACCTTGAGCTAGACATAGAATGCCGACTGGTGCATTCACAATCCCTGAGCTAGACATAAAGATTCTCCACATCTCCACCAGACTAAGGAGCCCAGCTGGCTTCACCCAGTGTATCTCCCACTGGGGCTGCAGGTGGAGCTGCCTGCCAGTCCCACACCATGCACTCGCACTCCTCAGCCCTTGGGTGGTCGATGGGACTGTGTGTGGTGGAGCAGGGGGCGGCGCTCGTGGGGGAGGTTCGGGCTGCACAGGAGCCCATGGAGGTGGGGGAGGCTCAGGCATGACAGGTTGCAGGTCCCGAGCCCTGCCCCATGGGAAGGCAGCTAAGGCCCGGCGAGAAATTGAGCACAGCAGCTGCTGGCCCAGGTGCTAAGCCCCTCACTGCCCGGGGGTGGTGGGGCTGGCCGGCCGCTCCGAGTGCGGGGTCCGCCGAGCCCACGCCCACCTGGAACTCGTGCTGGCCCACAAGCGCCGCGTGCAGCCCCGGGTCCTGCCCGTGCCTCTCCCTCCACACCTCCCCGCAAGCTGAGGGAGCCGGCTGCAGCCTCGGCCAGCCCAGAAAGGGGCTCCCACAGTGCAGCGGCGGGCTGAAGGGCTCCTCAAGTGCTGCCAAAGTGGGAGCCCAGGCAGAGGAGGCACCAGGAGCGAGCGAGAGCTGTGAGGACTGCCAGCACGCTGTCACCTCTCAGTATGATTGTACTTGGTCTTAGCCAGTCTATGTTCCCTTTTGTCCCCACCAGTCTTTAGAATTTTCTCTTTTGTCTAGGTGAGTTCCTGCAGGGAGGAGGACAGAAAATCAGTCTCTTTGCTCTGGGAAGTCAGCCAGAGATTTCTGGCAAGATAATCCTTAAAATCAACTCTTCTCAGACTCTCCCCTTTGCCTTTCCAGAGTCTCCTTACGTAGTTACTGTTGCACTTGATGCTGTAACATCTTCCATGACTCCTACTGGCACTTTCTTGACAACCCTGGTGGCATCCCGCCTACTAAAAGTTATGCTGGTTTGGAAGGAATTTGAGCTTTTAAATTATCTCATTCTACATAACCTTATAGATCTTGTAAATAGGGGGATCACAAAGATAATATACTGTGTCATGGCAGATATTTTATAGAGTGTTGTTTCCTAAATCATACTAATATCTTAGAAGTCATGCACTTCCCAGATTATTATGATCTTCAAAATGCTTTGTAAGATGGGGTGAGGGGAGTAGAAATTTTATATATATGTGTAATATATATAATATTTATGTATACACACACACACACACACACAGCGTATACATTTTTCTAACCTTTCTTGTGAATTCCTTCCTGAGCTTCCTGTTTGAGTCATGATAGAAAAGGAACCGAATTTCTGTGTGTAGGAAATTTAAGCTTCCTGCCTGCTGGTGTTCTGGAAATTGCCTTATGTATTCACAAGATCTAGGAGTTTTGAGAATAAGCAAGAGGCACTTTATCCAGTCCCACTCATCTACAAAAACCTATATGTTTAATGTTTAAAAAATGAGGCTTTATGGACCCACACATTATTGTATGTCTATAAGTGTTTTTTATAATTTGTAACTGTAAAGAAGTTAAAATACACAGTTGGAAAATCAAAAGAGCAACTGGAAATCAAGTTAACTGCAATAAAACAAGATGACTTGCATGTACAAAGATACTGCATGCAGATTGTGAAAATAGCAAATAAAGCTTTGATGTAAGTTAAAAATAGTTTTTAACTGATAAATACGTACATAAAAGAGCATTTTTCCCATATATTTATTGGCCACTTGTATGTCCTCTTTTGAGAAGTGTCTGTTTAGGTCCTTTGCCCATTTTTTATTGGGGTTGTTTGTTTTGTGCTTGTTGATTTCTTTACATTCCTTTTAGATTCTGGATATTAGACATTTGTCAGATGCATAGTTTGCAAATATTTTCCCTCATTCTTTAGGTTGTCTGTTTGTTCTGTTGATAGCTTCCTTGGCTGTGCAGAAGGTCTTTAGTTTAGTTAGGCCCCACTTGTTTATTTTTGTTTTTGTTTTTTTGGTCTATTTTTGGTATTTTGTCTATTTTTTATTTATTTTTGTCTAATTTTTGCCTATTTTTTGTTTTTGTCTATTTTTCTATTTTTGTTTTTTTTTGGTCTATTTGTTGTTGTTATTTTTGTTACATTTTCTTATGCTGTCTTCATCATGAAATGTTTGCCGGGAACTCTGTCCAAAATGGTATTTCCTAGATTTTCTTCAAGGGTTTTATAGTTTTAGGTTTTATATTTAAGCCTTTAATCCATCTTGAATTGAGTTTTGTATATGGTGTAAGGAAGGAGTTCAGTTTCACTCTTCTGCATATGGCCAGCCAGTAATCCCAGCACCATTTATTGAATAAGGAGTCCTTTCCCCATTGCTTGTTATTGTAGAATTTGCAGAAGATCAGATGGTTGTAGGTGTGCGACTTGATTTCTGGGCTCCTTAACCTGTTCCATTGGTCTATGTGTCTGTTTTGCTGCCAGCAACTTGCTGTTTTGGTTACTGTAGACTTGTAGTATAATTTGACGTCATGTAGTGGGAGAACTCTGGCTTTGTTCCATTTGCTTAGAATTGCTTTAGCTATTCGGGCCCTTTTCTGGTTTCATATGAATGTTGGATAGTTTTTCCTACTTCTGTGAAAACCGTTGTTGGTATATCATTGAATTGGTGAATTGGTTTGGGCAGTATGGCCATCTTAATATTAATTCTTCCTGTCTATGAACATGGAATGTTTTTCCACGCGTTTGTGTTGTCTCTGATTTCTTTGAGCAGTGTTTTATAATTCTCATTGCAGTGATCATTCCCCTCCCTGGCTAGATGTATAGCTAGGTGTTTTATTCGTTTTGTGGCTATGTGAATGGGATTGCATTTTTTATTTGACTCTCAGCTTGGACATTACTGATATATAGAAATGCTACTGATTTTTCTACATTAACTTTGTATCCTAAAACTTGACTAAAGTTGTTTATCTGATATAAGAGCCTTTGGAAGAGGCTATGGGGTTTTCTAGGTATAGTATCATGTCATCTGCAAAGAGAGATAGTTTGACTTCATCTCTTCCTATTTGGTTGCCTTTTTCTTTCTTTCTTTTTTTCCTGATTCCTCTGGCTAGGACTTCCAGAACAATATTGAATAGGACTGGCGAGAGTGGGCATCCTTGTCTTATTCCAGTTCTCGAGGGAATGCTTTTAGCTTTTGCCCATTCAGTATGATGTTGACTGTGGGTTTGTCATAGATGGCTCTTATTATTTTGAGGTATCTTCCTTTAATGCTTAGTCTGATGAGAGCTTTTAATATGAAGGGATGTGGACTATTATCAACATCTTTTTCTGTATCTATTAAAATGATCATGTAGTTTTTGCTTTTACTTCTGGTTATATGATGAATCGCATTTATTGATTTGTGTATGTTCAACATCACCAATCATTTGAGAAATGTTATCATGACCACAGTGAGATACCATCTGATGCCATTTAGAATGACTATGATTTAAAAATGAAAAAAATAAATGTTATTGGTGAGGTTGTGGTGAAAAGGCAACACTTATACACTGCTAGTGGGCATGTAAATTAGTTCAGCCACTGTGAAGAGGAGTTTGGACATTTCTCAAAGAACTTAAGACAGAATTTACCATTTCATCCAGCAATCCCATTACTGGGTATACACCCAAAGAAATATAAAACTTTCTACCATAAAGAGACATGCATGCATGTGTTTATCACAGCACTATTCACAATAGCCAAGACTTCACCTAGATTCCCATCAACAGTGAGTAGGATAAAAAAAAATGTGGCACATATACATCACAGAATACTACACAGCCATAAAAAAGAACAAACGCATGCCTTTTGCAGCAACATGGATGCAGCTGAAGGCCATTATCCTAAGCAAATTAACACAGGAACAGGAAACTACATACCACACGTTCTCACTCACATGTGGAAGCTAAATATTGAGTATACACAGACATAACGAATGGAAAAATAAACACTAGATTCTACTTGAGGGTGGAGGGTGGGGGGTGGGAGAAGGGTGAGGATCAAAAACTACCTGTTGGGTACGATACTTACTACTTGGGTGATGAAATAATTTGTATACCAAACCCCAGCAAGTTGCAATTTACCCATGTAAAAATTCTGGACGTGCACCCCCTGAACCTAAAATAAAAGTTGGAAGGAAAATATAAATAAAACAATATTTGAAAACCAAAAAAAAAATCAAGTTATTCACATAGAACAGAAACACAAAGAAGATATAAACTATATTTCTTCTAGTCCTGCTTATGTCCTCTACTAAGTTGAACATTAACTGCATTATTTTTCAAAAGGGTAAAGAATCTCCCTCAACTTTCACTTGACATGGGAGAAACTGCTATTTGTAGCCCCAGAATGTGCACTGGCCATGGCATTAGCCTTAGTCCTGGCTGCAGCTATACCTCAGGCTCTCTCTTCCTCATGTCTCAGTGCCTTGTATAAAGGGATGGGAAGACACCTGGGGATGGTATCATTGACTTTGGCCAAAAGTCACCAGTTTTTCATCTTGCTGATTTCAGCATGGGCTCTTGGATTCCACAGGAATTCATAGTGTAGAGGATCTCTGTTGGACACCTGCTGGTACTCTAGCTACTTTCCTGTACCAAACTTTTTTCTGGACTCTTCATGTATGAAATCACTCACCCAGCGTAGATCCAAATCTTACTCAGAAATGTTCGGATCTCCTCTTCTGTGGTGTAGTTACCCTTCGTGAAGCTTATACCCAGGAGCATAATCAAGATACCACTTTTAGGCAATGCTTTATCACCACTCAGACTCCTGTTGCTGGGGATGTCCAGTTCACTGAAAAGAGCATTGATGTGACTGCTGGGGTCAACTTCTTCAATTCAAGGCCAAAGACCAGCTCCATGCACTCAGAGATTCTCCTGAGGATCTCAGGGAAATGGTCCTTGCACTTTTTGTTAATAACGTTCAGCAATGCTGCTTTTGTCATGGGATCTTTAATTTTACACTTCTCCAGCAGAAATTGTATTACCAAACTTCCCTTCCTGAATAGAAGGTCTCTGTGTGAGCTCCAGTGGTGGCTCTTGCTGGAGAGGTGCTTGGCTTTTCCTCATTTTGGTTCTTGGCATGTTCATCAGATCTTGTGCATGAAACATCTACAGAAGCAGTGATGATGAAGGGGGCTCTCTGAGACTCCTGGGGAATGTCAGTAGCAAGAGAGCGTTGAAGAGCACTCTCCAAAACAGGAGAAAAGGAGGAGAGGGACTCTTCCTCTCCTGCAGTGATGTGAGCACCCTGGTGGCATTTCTCATGAGTCTGGAACTTCCTCTGCTGACCCCAAGGTATGACTATGGGCAGAAACAACAGACAGAAGTGTGAATAGGGTTGCAGGTGACACAGGCACCTGGTGGAAGGAGAATGAAATGCTGTGAGCACCGTCAGCAGGGAGAGACAACTTTGGCCTTAACCAAGGCTGCCAATGCAGGTTTCTGTGAAATCACTGCGCTAGGAACCTATTGGGCAATTGTTCTCCCAGTGAGTCTGTCCCCTGAGAACCTGGTAAAGCAACTTAGAGTGAGTCTTAGGCTGCAGCTTGGCAACCCAGCTTGGGGCCTCGTGGACTGACAGCAGAGACTAACTGTGGAGCTCCCTTTGTTCTGGGGTTGGGGAGAATATTCAGATGATATTCCAGATCATTATGCTAACTGTTGACAGGGCCTGGTACCTCTTTCCTGTTCTGCTCTGAAGTTGACACTTTGAAGCAACCTGGAACCCAGAAAAAGTGAGAGAGTGCCTCAGCCCACCACCCCTGTCAGGGGTCACAACTTTGGGGGATCCTTTCTGTCTTGGGATCACTGGACCCTCAGTCCTTATTCAGAGTTCTCATATTGACTCCGTGTAGGGCCTGGGACCCCCTCTTCTGCTCTATCGTGGCTTCACTTTCTTACTAAGGAGCTCACCTCCCTTAGGCCCAATATAAAACATTGGGGCAGCCTCTCCCTGACGTCCTGCTATGGGTTTTCAAATGCTGAAAGCCAGGGTGGGGGTCGGACATTATGTTGCCCTTTCTATTGGGGGAAGGAGTATAATCGCCTTAGTCTTCATCGAGGGTCCTCAATTTGACTCCTAGAAGGACCTGCAGCTCCTCTGTTCTCTGACCTGAAGGCATCTCCTCACAGCAAGGCCCAGAACTCTCTGAGACCTAGTAGAGGGAAGGTAGTGCAGCCTTATTTAGCCATATCTGCCTGGAGTCTCCCAAGGCAGAAAGCGGTGGCAGGCACTTTTGGGCCTCATGAGGATTGGCCTCACCAGTCCTCGCTCAGATTCTTCATTTTGACTCATGACAGTGCCCACAATTTCTCCCTTTCATGGCCTGTTACCATACCCCTGAGAATAAGGCCCTCATTTCTCTGTCACCCTGAGGAGGAATTGAGGGGTGCCTCTGCTCTGCCTGACATTTATCCCTGAATCTGCCAGGACTAACAGTAGGGGAGAGATTATGTGCTGCCTCCATTGTTATAGGAGGTTTCATGCTCTGCTCTTTCCTCATGGTCCTCGCCCTGACTCCTGGCTCAACCTGCTAATGTTCTCTGTGATGAGATGGCCAGGCTCAGACCAAGTTCCTCACCACCTGGAGTCCCCAGACGTGGAAGTCAAAATGATCTCGCTGCAGCTATTAGGCGACTCTGAGAACTAATAGCAGGAGAAAGACTCTGTGGGACTCCACTGTTCAGGGGTTTGCGACTCCTTGAGTTCTCATTCAGCCAGGATCTCTGACTCCTCCCTCTAGTGACATGAGTCCTCCAGGGAGAGGAGTCAGTGGCTGACATATTCAGGTTATTCGTGCCTGGGGATTTCCAGGGCTGTAAGGGGTGGGACTATGTGGGTTCCTCTCTCTTCTAGGTTGGTTGCTCTCCTCAGTCCTTGCTCAGGGTCCTCACGATGAACATTCCTAAGACCTAGAGGCCTGTCTACTTATATACAGCCTTTAATTCCCTAAGACTACCAAGAAGGAAATAAGAGTTTCCTTGACTACCAAGAAGGATGTAAGAGTTTCCTTATCTGAGCAAAAAGCCTTATGGTCAACTACAGCTGACAGTACCTGAGGGATTCTGCGTTGTCTGTGCTGTTATGCTTTGAGTGGTTCCTTCCATCCTCACGGTCCTCAGCTTGACTGTTTGCATGACCTGGAATTTATCCCTGTGGTAATCTCAGGCTGACCACTTAGACCAGATGCCTTACCTCCTTGAGATGCCTTGAAAGGAAATGAGTGGGACTCATCATCTCAGAATTCCCGGGTTTGCCAGGGAGAGACATCAATGGCAGGGTTTCGTGTGGCTCCACCTGTTCTGGGAGGAGTACCATCACCCCTGTTTAGGGTCAGCAGTGTGACTCCTTTAAACATCCTCTGCTGACTAGGATTGCTCCCATTAGACTAAGGCTCTCACTTCCTTGAGACCACTCCCAGAGGAACTGAGGGGGCACTTCAGCCTGAGAGTTCTGCCCTGGGCCTCCTAGGGCTGACAATAGGGACAGGACACTGTGCATTCCCGCTGTTCTGGGGTGACTGGTCTCCTCTATCCTCCCTCAGCATCTTTACCTTGACTCCTACCTAACGAAATCTGAAACTCCACCCTCCACTGACTCAAGGCCGCACTCCTCAGACCAAGGCCATATCTTCCTGGAATCTCCCAGTTGGAAGTTAGGAACAGCCACATCTGGCCACAGTTATTGAGGATCCTCTGAAGAATAATAGCACGGTCAGAATCCTACAAGATTCCACTGTTTTGCAGTCAGTGGCTCCCTCAGTTCGCACTCAGGTTTCTAACACTGATTTGGGGATGTGGAACTCCTTCCTCTACTAATCTGAGTCTGCCAGCCTCAAGCCAAAGCTTTTCCTTTACTGAGAAACCAGAGGGGGAAGTCAGGGTGCTTCTCCTTGGCTACCCCAGTGTCCTCACCTTAAATCCAATCCAGGCTTCTGAGGACCCCCTTCGTGGGCAGAATAGGAGCTACTGCCATGAGATCAAAGCTTTATCTCCCCGGGGCACCAGTAGAAGCCCTAAAGAAAATGAGGGGGAACCTCAAGCAGATAGCCCTGCCTATGGCCACCCAAGGCAGAAAGCAAGATATAGCTTTAAGAGCCCCTACTGTTCTGGGTGGATAATTCCTCATTTCTCATTCAGAGTCCTCATCTTGATCATTTTCAGAGGCTGAGATCCTCCTCCCCAAAACCAGAGCACACCACCCTTAGACCAGGACTCTTACGTACCTGAGAACCTTGAATAAATAGAGAAATTTTAGCTTACTGCTATAGCTTGGGCCTTCTAGATCTGAGAGTAGGCAGGGCCTGGTCTATCTGTGACCCCGATATTCTGAGGCAGTGATCTCCAGAATCCTCATTTATGGGGGTTCTCATCATGCCTCCTTACTCTTTAACACTGCTGGGAAATGTCACACATCTGCAAACAATTGAGCAGGTTCCCTACTGCAAACCTTGCAGACAATGGCTCCCTGTCCCAGGTTCTGTATGAGATAGGGAAGGTGTACCACAAGGCAGGAGATCCAGGACAGGTGGTGGGCTGTCAGTGATAAAAGCACACTGATCTATTCCTTTGCTTCACCAGCCAGACTTAGCCTATTATTTACTTTGCTTTGAGGAGATTTAATTTCTATGGGGAAAGGGCAGAGCAGGACGATTTTGGGAGCTCCTGATCTTATTGGGTTATCTAATGTTGCATATGGAGATGATCATACTGTCACTGTGTGTTATTTTTGTCTTTTCGTAATTCATACTACTCATTTATTCAGCATTATGATTACTCTACTTGTATAATCCAAAGAAGTGCTTTGGGTACAGTGTCCTTTTAATGCTCTGATAAGCATTTTGGGCAGTGAAAGGAAAAATGGATTAAAAGACACAAAGTCTGGCTCAGGCTGAGGGGATTGGAAAAATATGGGCTCTAGATGAATCCATACCAGAGATCTAATCCCAGCCCTGTCAATTACAAGCTTGTGAGCTTTTAGAAATTTGTAATTTATTCATTTTGAAGTGAGTCTGCTAAACCCTATCTTGTAGGAATTTTGGGGTATAAGTACTGTCCATAAAACATATGGCATACTAAGCAGGAAATACTGAGTCTTTCATAAATGACAGTTACCATAATATGTGGTTTTACACAAATTATTAATTTTTAATTTTCCTAACGATATATTAAGAAACAAAATTACCACATCTTGAAAATATTTGAGACCGTTTAAGCCTATGGAAGTTCTTTGAATTTAGCAACCTTGTTTCAAAAAGGTTTTTAGTGAACTCATTCTGGCTTATATTGATCACTGCATTTCATGTGATTATTTTAAACCCAGAAAATACCACCCTCCAATCAGAGGGGTTTTTTGATGCAGTAGATAACGTGGAATATGAAGTGCACTAGAACAAAACAAACTAATGGCAGTCTTAATAACCTAAATAAATCCCGGTATCCTTTATTTATACTAAAAGAAATAGGAAAAGGAATTAGGCAAACCAAGAATTAAACAACTTTTACATTTCTATTTTTCCTTTTCTTTCTCTTCATATTATGATGTCAACTATTTTACTGTGGAGTTCTTTAAGATTCATATGAAAATCCATTCTCTGTTTCCATGTTATCTAGTTCTGAATTACAAAGAAAATATGTTGTATGACTTTGTTTTGTTAATTCCCAAACCGTAACTTTCAGATTGGTTAAACAGCCATGAATGTGAGAGCTATGTTATTGATAATTGTATAATCTGAAGCAAAATAAACCTTCACTTAAGAGGAACAATGTTGATAATTGACAAAGAGATAAAACATAAATCTGCAAGTTACTCATGTATAACAAGACAAAAGAAACATACATATCTTGTTCCCTCCAGCCTCTACTACACTGCAATACTTAGAAGGCTCACTACTCTCTTCTAACATGAAGCGAAAATTCTACTTCAGACCTCCCTAGAAATGGGAGGATCTGTAGGATGTGGCCCCATAAGGTGCCCTGGCCAAGGGAACAGTGCCAGCCCTGCCTTAAGCTCTCAGTCTCAGTGCTCTCTCTACCTCATCTATCAAAGCATCTTCATACATATGTGGGTATAAACCGGGACTGGTGTTATTGCTCTCGGCCAAAACACGCAGGACTCTCATCTTGGTGGTTTCAGCATTGGCTCGTGGACCCCACAGGAACTCATAGCGTGGAGGATCACTGTTGTGCACCTGCCGGTAAAGCACGTACTTATCTTGCACCAAATCTTCAGTAATGATCTTCCGAGAATCCCCATAGATTGAGTGCAGGATCCCATCATATATCCCCAACACACCCAGGAACTCCCAGACCTCCTCTTCAGTGGCACGGTTGCCGTTCATGAAGATCACACACAGGAGCGACATCAGGAGACCCGACTTCGGCAGCGCATTATCACCACTCAGAATTCCTTCACTGGAGAGGCCCAGCTTGCTGACAAGGGTGTAGGACTCGCTGCTGGAATCCATTTCTTTCAATTCCACGCCAAAGGCCACCGCCAAATGTTCGGAGGTTCTGTTGAGGATCTCAGGGAAGCACGGCTTGTACTGTCTGCCGACACGCTTCAGCATGTCTGCCTTCAAAATGGACTCTTTCTTCTCAAACTTCTCCTGCAGGAATTGCACCAACGTGCACGCCTTCTTCTTTACAGGATCTTGGCTTAAGTGCTTAAAAATGATGGCTTTCTGTGAGGTGCTTATAATTTGGTTATCTTCACCCTTGGCAGCCATATCATATTTTGAGCCTGAAACACCTGCATCAGGAGAGCCAGTGGGTGAAGCTCCCTGAGACTCCTGAGGAACGGAGGCATCACGGGAGGTGCTTGGACTTTTCTCATCTTGGCCGTTGGCAGCCACATCATATTTTGAGCCTGAAACACCTGCATCAGGAGAGCCAGTGGGTGAAGCTCCCTGAGACTCCTGAGGAACGGAGGCATCACGGGAGGTGCTTGGACTTTTCTCATCTTGGCAGTTGGCAGCCACATCAGATTTTGAATATGAAACAACTGCATCAGGAGACCCAGTGGGTGGCGCTCCCTGAGACTCCGGAGGAACGGAGGCATCAGAAGACCTACGACAATCACCCAGACAAAGGTGAGAAGAGGATGAGGAAGAGTGGGACTCTTCCTGCTTCTCTGCAGTGGCCTGGGGACCCGTGAGACCCTGCGGCTGACCATGGGTCTCCTGGCATTTCTCACGGGCACGGAGCTTACTCTTGTGACCCCGAGGCATGATGGCTGTGGCCTGTGACAGCAGGTAGGAGTGTGGGTAGGAAGACTAGGAAGGCTGGCACCTGGATGGGAGAGAGTGACGTCACGTCAATATCTTCAGCAGAGAGCGACCATCTTGGCTTTAACTAGGGCCCCTTCTGCAGGTTTCTACGGAACAACTGCTCTAGGAACCCACAGGACTCCTTTTCTCCTGGTCAGTTTGTCTCATTCAAACTCAGGAGGAAGTTAGAGTATTAGACTATAGCATGACAGCCCATTTTGGGGCTTACTGAGGTGACAGCAGGGGCTGGCAGTGAGGGCCCCTCTGTTCAGGGGTTGGATCCTCTCTGTTTACATTCAGGATCATCATTAAAATTGTTGACAAGACCCAGAGGCCCATTTCCTTCTGCCGCTCTGAAATTGACACTAGGAATTTTAACCAGGAGGAAATAAGGAAGCACTTCTGCCCAACACTTCATTCCGGGGACACCCAGACCGCCTAGGGCTGACAACAGAGGAGGCATTTGAGTGGCCTTCCGGTTATAGTGAGAATGGTCCTCATGGTGATTAGACTCCTCACCCTGACTCTTCCCACAACCTGGAAATCACCCTCACTGACCTGCTGCCATCTCCTTACAACCAGGGGCCTACCTCTCTGACTCTCACAGGGACAAAGTGAGAACGCACCTCAGTCTCTAGAGACCTGCCCGGACCCCCCAGGCTAACGTCAAGGGCAGAGTTTGGTGTAACCCGTTACGGGACATGGAGTCCCCTCCCTTAATCCTAAGGAGGGTCCTCTTAACTATGAAGGGCCTGAGATTTCCCCTCTACTGACCTGGGTCCACCAGCCTTGGACCGAGGCCTTCATGTTCTTCAACACGACGGAAAAAATGAATGGGCTTTGGGCCTAACAGCCATGCTTGGGGACTCCTCAGGGACCAAGTCGGGGCAGGTTGGGGCAGGGCTCTGTGGAGCCGCCTTTCTTCGGGGGAAGGGGGTTGAAGTTGTCGGGGAATGCCCCCCAGTTCTAGGTCAGGATACCCACCAAGACAGCTGAGAAGATCTGGGACGCCTCCTTCCGCTGACGTGACACAGCACTTTTCAGACTGAGGCGACTGCTCGGACCCGTTTTTTAGGTGAAAGTCAAGAGGAACCACTTCCGGCCACGCCCACCTGGCGCTCCCTGCGTAACAGCAGCTGCAGGGCTCTGTTACTCCCCCTTGAGTTCCGTGGGTGCATCAGATTCCAGGGAACTCAACATAAAGTTGCTTTCAGGGGCTCTTTGCGGACCCTTGGACTTCTCTATCTGTTGAGCTGAATCAGTCAACCGGAGATAGTGGCTCTCATTCCCCGAGAGTCCAGAGTTGGAAGTAAGGTGCAGCCTGAGCCCGGGAGCCATGCCGGGACCTTCCAAGACTGACAGTAGGGGTGGGGCTCTGTGGGACCCCCTTTTTGGAATGGACTTTGCCCTCAGCCCTCACTCAGTGTTGTCGCTTCATTCTTGCCATGTCCCCTCTACTGACTTGAGGACACCCTCTCAGACTAGACTTCAACTTCCTGAGACGACTCATATGCAATTCAGTTACACCTCACCTGGCCACTACTGCCTGGGGCCTCCTAAACCTGGCTGCTGCTATTAAGTTGTGATGCAAGATCGGGGAATGAAGGGAGATTTGGGGGGCACTCTTGTCTCTCCTGATGGGTGGAGCCCCTCAGTCCTCACTCAGGGTCCTCACATTGACTGCTGTCAGGGTCTCAGTTTTCTCCATTTTCTGATGTAAATTCATCCCCTTCCTCTGACTAGATCCTGTAAAATTCAGAAGGAGAAAGTGAGAAGACTTCTTAGCCTGATAGCTATGTCTGGGACTTGTCTCTTGGCTGACATCAGTGTCTGTATTCAACACTTTCATGAATGAATTTCTACCCTTATCTTGTGTGACTCACTGCTATATTTGCTATCCTAATTTAGTCCATTCTTTATATTATATTAAAATAATATGAATTTAAAGGCCAGTCCACTTCCACTAAAGAAGTTTCAGGTGGTTATTAGCACAGTGTCTGGATTCATACTTCTTCAGCCCACCCAATGTTTTTGCTGTCCCAGTATTACCCCATGGAACTGGCACATAGGGTCCAAGTTCCTGACTGAATTTCCTTTAGTGAAGCAGAAAAAAAAATGCATTGTCCAATGGCACAGTGAAAGAAGCAAAGACCAAAGTTTTAAAGCTTTTCCTCTAGCCAATTCCGTTATCTGCCTCTGTTGTAGGCTACAGACCTGTCTCTACTTCAGCGCATGCCCCTACCTGCCCACACACCAGTTCTTGTTCAGTACAAACTGACCATCTCTCAAGATTCTCATTTTTGTTGTTTTGCTGTTGTTAATACTGCTTTAAGAAAAAAAAAAAAAAAAAAAAAAAAACAAACTCTTCCTTTAACTTTTCTATGGTTGAGTTTGGTCATGGGAAAGAACCACCCGGGTTTGGTTGTCATTTTCACAGCTATGGCTAAGGCAATCAATCTGTAAAAAATTTAAGGAGAATCAACATCTTTACAATATCTCCTCCACAGTAAATAAACATAGTACACTGCTTTATTGGAGACTTATTTTTCCTAAGTCTTTCAGTAAATTTTTATAGTTGTCTCCTTAATGAACATGTACATTTCTATTTGGTTTTCTGTTAGATATATTTTGGATATTGTTGCTGTTGTGAAAGGCATATTTCACAGTATATATTATAATTAGTTATTGATTTTGTGTGACTATACTCCTG
This sequence comes from Symphalangus syndactylus, assembly GCF_028878055.3. Taxonomy (NCBI): domain Eukaryota; kingdom Metazoa; phylum Chordata; class Mammalia; order Primates; family Hylobatidae; genus Symphalangus; species Symphalangus syndactylus. The sequence continues at coordinate 40,383,109 of NC_072447.2, read as the reverse complement.
ACTTACCTACAGTGATCTTTTGTACACACGTTTTCTTAATTTCCTTATACATTTAAATATTTTTCACCAATTACATTGTTTTATTTTTAAATTAGGAGATTATATTATCACAATTATCTCCTTTTGTTATTGTTACCTCTAATTTACTCGGTATTATTATAGTTGTGAACTATAGATGTATTTTCATCCAGTTGTCAGCAGTAGGGTTTATACTATACAGGTGTATATTCTTCTGGACTCTATTCGGGATGTTTGTAATGTTTCACATTCAGTATGTCAATTATAGATTTTACAAGATGGAAATTCTCTCCTAATGTAAGTTTGCTAAAAGTTACTATCATGCACTGGTGTTGAGGGTTTTTTAAGGCTCCTTCTTTACCCCTGCACATGATCACATGCTTTTTCACCATTTTTGGTAACATAGTGATTTACAATTGATGGTATTTTCTAATATGATATCATCTTCGCATTTCTTGGATGCAGGCTATTTATTCATTAATTCACTGCTATATTGGATATGCCTGTATTGGATATACTATGAATTTATTGAGAATATTTTGTCTCTATGTGAATGAACTGGTCTCAAATGTTATTTTATTGGAATATCTTCATCTGGTCTTTGTGTCAAAGAAAGCAAGCCTGTTAAAATGATGGAGTAATTCTCCCAATCTTTCGTGTTGTTTGGAAGAGTTTACATGAAGTGGTGGTTAGTTTCTTCTTCACCATTTGATGTAATGGGTCTCTAAACCTGGCTGGTCCTAAAACAGTTTGATGGTACTTTGGGTTTGGACTATAGTTTCAGTTTCTACTGTGCATTCAAAGAGTTCTGTATTTTTATGAGTCATTTTCATTTTGCTAAAAATTGTTCCATTTTACTTAGGTTTTCATATTTAAAAGCATGATATTCATAATAAAATCCTGTTACGGAAATTCTCAAATATATGCAGTAGTACAGAGACTAGAATAATGAACTCAATTAGTTAAGATTTGTCACTAATAATCTTCAATTTTTATAAGTAGAATATTGTTCATATTAAAGTTTATTGGCAAGTGCACTCCAGAGGTGATATGGTGCAGTTTCATTAAGAGATAGATAATTTCTGTTGTTTCTTTTGTGATGATGTTGGCAGCCATCAATTTTATCCATTAATCTAGCATGGGTTGCAAGATGGTAATTCTCTGATTCTAAAATTCTTTTGAGTTTATTACCCGAAATTTTTCAGATAGAACCTTCTCCTTGTCCATCATTTGTTATCTGGAGATACAGATAATACTTGATAATACTTACAGTGTTCCCTGTTAGTATTACATCTTTTCTACACCTAAATTTTATATAATTTTACTTATCTAATATCATTTATTTCTGCTTTTTTCATTTGTAATTGTTAGTACTCAGACACATTGTTATATAAATCCTTTCAAAGAACTGGCTTTTACTAGTTGGTTCGACTATTTTCTCATTTATCACTTTTGAATTTATCTTCATTATTCCTACCTTCTTCTTTGTGTTTAATATGCTATTCATTCTCTAGCTTCTTGAATTGTTACAATGTTTCAAACATTTTTATAGTAAATCTATTTAATGCAATAAATATCCCCGTAAGTACTGCTTGGGCTACTTTTCAACAGTTATGCTATTAGAACTTTATGTGTAGAGCTCAATTTTTTTACAAGCTGAACATATATCTCAATGCTCTATATTATTTTCAATATATAAATATAAATATATGTATATATTTTGTGTGTGTGATTATGCATACAAAAACTAGGGAGTGTAAAATTTATTTAGGACAGAAACAGAGAATTATTTAAAGGAGGTTTAAAGAGCCATGGTATGTTGTGTTGTGTTATATTTTACTTAATGATAGAAGACACTTGAGCAAATTTAATTACTAATGACAGAATGGCTGTTTTTTTAAAGAGTGAAAGAGCTTCAGATGAGAAAATCAATACAAATAATTAGCTAACTGCAAATATTCATGGGTTATTCCAGGAAAACAAACTACTCTAAATATATAACACAGGGATGGAGTTTTAATGGGCATACTTTATTTTGTAGAGCAGTTTCCAAGTTTACAGAAAAATTCGGTGGTAAATACAAAGAATTCTCATATACCCTCTCATCAGTTCACACAGTTTCTCGTATTATTAATGTCATACATTAATGTGGTATACTTGTTAAAATTGATGAGCTAATATTGATACATTTTTATTAATTAAAGTCAACCGTTTATATTAGAGTTTAATCTTTCTATTATATATCCTATGGGTTTTTAAAAATGTATGACATGTACACACTATAACAGTGTCATACAGAACAGTTTCACTATACTAAAAAAAAATCCACTGTGTTCCCCTTATTCCCCCATCCCCCAGAACCCCCTTTTTTTTTTAACTGTCTCCATAATTTTGCCTTTTCCAGATTGTCATATAGTTAGAATCCTACAGCATGTAACCTTTTCAAATAGGCTACTTTCACTTAGCAATATGCATTTAGGCTCCTGCATGTCATTTCATAGCTTAATAACACATTTTTTAATCACTAAACAATATTTCATTGTATGCTTGTGGGACACTTAATTCTTGTTGGTTTCTGCTAAGTTTTGACAATTAAGAATAAAGCTGCTTTGAACATTTGTATTCAAGTTTTTTTGTGGACATCAGTTTTCAACCCATTTGGCTAAATACCAAGGAGAGTAACTGCTGAATCATATGACGAGAGTATTTTAATTTTATAAGATATTGACAAACTGTCTTCCAACGAGGCTGTACCATCTTTGCACTCCCATCATTACTGAATGAGAGATTCTATTGCCCTACATCCTCTCCAGTATGTGGTCTTGTCAGTGTTTTGGATTTTATCCACTCTAATACATGTGTAGTGATATCTGATTATTGTTTTAATTTGCAATTCCCTAATGATCCATGATATTAAGCATCTTTTCATCTTTGTGCTTGTTTGTAGGGAATTGATATCATTCCTTCCTAAAGATTTGACAGCATTCACCAGTGAGCTCATTTGGGACTGTTGTTTACTATTTTGGAACTTATCAGTCATTGATTCAATTTCTTTAATAGATATAGGCCTATTAAGATGATCTCTGTCTCCTTGTGTGAGTTTTGGTAGATTGTGTCTTTCAAGGAATTGGTCTATCTCATCTAGGTTACCAAGTTGGTGGGCATAGAATTGTTCATAACATTCCTTTACTATCTGTTTAATGTCAATAGAATAATCAGTGATGGCCTTTCTTTCATTTTTGACATTAGCAATTTGTGTCTTCTCTCTTCTTTTCTTAGTTAATGTGACTGGAGGTTTATTAATTTTATTAATCTTATCAAAGGACTGCCTTTTAGTTTTGCTGAGTTTCTCTATTGATGTGTTCAGTTTTATTGATTTCTTCTCTAATATTTATTTTTAATTTTATTAGGATTTAATTCACTCTTCTTTTTATAGTTTTCTAAGGTGGAAGGTTAGGTTAATATATTAGATATCCCTTTTGCTAGTATATGCAGTCAATGACATAAATTTCCATCCAAGTTCTACTTTTGCTGCACCTCACACATTTTGATAAGTTGTATTTTTAAAATTTCCCTTGAGATGCCTTCTTTGACCCATGTGTTACTTAGAAGCATGTTGTTCAATCTACATATATTTGAGGATTTTCCAGCTATCATTCTGTTTTCAATTTCTGGTTAAATTCAATTGTAAATTTAGAGCATACTTTGTATGCTTTCTATCCCTTTAAATTTGATGGTGTATTTTTATGGGACAGAATGTGTTCTATCTTGGTGTATGTGAGCCTGAAAAAGTGCATTTTATCATTTGGTTAAGTATTATATAAAAGTCATTTAGATGTGGTTGATTGATGGTGCTGTTCAGTTCAACTATACCCTTACTGATTTTCTCCTGCTTTATCTATCAATTACTTATAGAGGTGTGTCCAAGTCTTCAACTTTAAGAGTGGATTTGTCTCATCAGTATTTGCCTTATGTGACTCATTTTAACACCCTGGTTTTGGTTTATACACAATAAGTACTGGTGTATATTCTTGGAGAATTGACCCCTTTAACATTATGAAATGCCCCTCTTTATACCTCATAATTTTCCTTGACCTGAATTCTGCTTTGATTGAAATAAACATGGCTACTCCAGCTTTCTTTACATTTGTGGTACAATCACATATCTTTTTCCAGTTCCTTTACTTTTAATCTGTCTGCATCTTTAGGTTTGAGGTGGATTTCTTGTAGACAACATAAGGTTTTTTTTTTTTTTTTAATCTCCTCTGATAATTTCTGGTTTTTGTCTTTTTATTGGTATATTTAAATCATTGTATTAAAAGTTATTATTGGTATATTTGGGTTACTATCTACCAATTTGTTTGGTTTTAACTTTGTGGCCATTGTGTGTTTTTTATTTTTATTTATTTTTTATTTTTTATTATACTTTAAGTTCTAGGGTACATGCGCAAAACATGCAGATTTGTAACATATGTATACATGTGCCATGTTGGTTTGCTGCACCCATTAACTCATCATTTGCATTAGATATCTCTCCTAATGCTATCCCTCCCCCCTCCCCTTACCCCACAACAGGCCCCATTGTGTGATATTCCCCACCCTGTGTCCAAGTGTTCTCATAGTTCAATCCCCAACTATGAGTGAGAACATGCGGTGTTTGGTTTTCTATCCTTGTGACAGTTTGCTCAGAATGATGGTTTCCAGCTTCATCCATGTCCCTACAAAGGACATGAACCCATCATTTTTTATGGCTGCATAGTATTCCATGGTGTATATGTGCCACATTTTCTTAATCCAGTCTATCATTGAAGGACATTTGAGTTGGATCCAAGTCCTTGCTATTGTGAATAGTGCCACAATAAACATACATGTGCATGTGTCTTTATAGCAGCATGATTTATAATCCTTTGGGTATATATCCAGTAATGGGATCGCTGGGTCAAATGGTATTTCTAGTTCTAGATCCAATTGCCACTCTGTCTTCCACAATGGTTAAACCAGTTTACACTCCCACCAGCAGTGTAAAAGTGTTCCTATTTCTCCACATCCTCTCCAGCACCTATTGTTTCCTGACTTTTTAATGATCACCATTCTAACTGGTGTGAGATGGTATCTCATTGTGGTTTTGATTTGCATTTCTCTGATGCAAATCAGAGATGACCAGTGATGATGAGCATTTTTTCATGTGTCTGTTGGCTGCATAAATGTCTTCTTTTGAGAAGCGTCTGTTCATATCCTTTGCCCACTTTTTGATGGAGTTGTTTGATTTTTTCTTGTAAATTTGATTACGTTCTTTGTAGATTCTGGATATTAGCCCTTTGTCAGATGGGTAGATTGCAAAAATTTTCTCTCATTCTGTAGGTTGCCTGTTCACTCTGATGGTAGTTTCTTTTGCTCTGCAGAAGCTCTTTAGTTTAATTAGATACCATTTGTCTATTTTGGCTTTTGTTGCCATTGCTTTTGGTGTTTTAGTCATGAAGTCCTTGCCCATGCCTATGTCCTGAATGGTATTGCCTAGGTTTTCTTGTAGGGTTTTTATGGTTTTAAGTCTAACATTTAAGTCTTTAATCCATCTTGAATTAATTTTTGTATAAGGTGTAAGGAAGAAATCCAGTTTCAGCTTTCTACATATGACTAGCCAGTTTTCCCAGCACCATTTATTAAATAGGGAATCCTTTCCCCATTGCTTGTTTTTGTCAGGTTTGTCAAAGATCAGATGGTTGTAGAGGTGTGATGTTACTTCTGAGGCCTCTGTTCCGTTCTATTGGTCTATATCTCTGTTTTGGTACCAGTAACATGCTGTCTTGATTACTGTAGCCTTGTAGTATAGTTTGAAGTCAGGTAGTGTGATGCCTCCAGCTTTGTTCTTTTTGCTTAGGATTGTCTTGGCAATGTGGGCTCTTTTTTGGTTCCATATGAACTTTAAAGTAGCTTTTTCCAATTCCGTGAAGAAAGTCATTGGTAGCTTGATGGGGATGGCATTGAATCTATAAATTACCTTGGGCAGTATGGCCATTTTCACGGTATTAATTCTTCCTATCCATGAGCATGGAATGTTCTTCCATTTGTTTGTGTCCTCTTCTATTTTGCTGAGCAGTGGTTTGTAGTTGTCCTGGAAGAGGTCCTTCACATCCCTTGTAAGTTGGATTCCTAGGTATTTCCTTCTCTTTGAAGCAATTGTGAATGGGAATTCACTCATGATTTGGCTGTCTGTTACTGGTATATAGGAATTGTTGTGATGTGATTTTTGCACATTGATTTTGTATCCTGAGACTTTGCTGAAGTTGCTTATCAGCTTAAGGATATTTTGGGCTGAGACAATGGGGTTTTCTAAATATACAATCATGTCATCTGCAAACAGGGACAATTTGGCTTCCTCTTTTCCCAACTGAATACCCTTTATTTCTTTCTCTTGCCTGATTGCCCTGGCCAGAACTTCCAACACTATGTTGAATAGGAGTGGTGAGAGAGGGCATCCCTGTCTTGTGCCAGTTTTCAAAGGGAATGTTTCCAGTTTTTGCCCATTCAGTATGATATTGGCTGTGGGTTTGTCAAAAATAGCTCTTATTATTTTGAGATACGTTCCATCAATACCTAGTTTACTGAGAGTTTTTAGCATGAAGGGCTGTTGAATTTTGTCAAAGGCCTTTTCTGCATCTGTTGAGATAATCATGTGGTTTTTGTCTTTGGTTCTGTTTATGTAACGGATTACATTTATTGATTTGCATATGTTGAACCAGGCTTGCATCCCAGGGATGAAGCCAACTTGTTCTTAGTGGATAAGCTTTTTGATGTGCTGCTGGATTTGGTTTGCCAGTATTTTATTGAGGATTTTTGCATCAATGTTCATCGGGGATATTGGGCTAAAATTCTCTTTTTTTGTTGTGTCTCTGCCAGGCTTTGGTATCAGGATGATGCTGACCTCATAAAATGAGTTAGGGAGGATTCCCTCTTTTTCTATTGATTGGAATAGTTGCAGAAGAAATGGTACCATCTCCTCCTTGTACCTCTGGTAGAATTCAGCTGTGAATCGGTCTGGCCCTGGACTTTTTTTGGTTGGTAGGCCATGAATTACTGCCTCAATTTCAGAGCCTGTTATTGGTCTATTCAGGCATTCAAGTTCTTCCTGGTTTAGTTTTGGGAGGGTGTATGTGTCCAGGAATGTATCCATTTCTTCTAGATTTTCCAGTTTATTTGCATAGAGGTGTTTATAGTATTCTCTGATGGTAGCTGGTTTTTCTGTGGGATAGGTGGTGATATCCCCTTTATCATTTGTTATCGCACCTATTTGATTCTTCTCTCTTTTCTTCTTTATTAGTCTTGCTAGTGGTCTATCAATTTTGTTGACCTTTTCAAAAAACCACCTCCTGGGTTCATTGATTTCTTGAAGGGTTTTTTGTGTCTCTATCTCCTTCAGTTCTGCTCTGATCTTAGTTATTCCTTACCTTCTGCTAGCTTTTGAATTTGCTTGCTCTTGCTTCTCTAGTTATTTTACTTGTGATGTTAGGGTGTCGATTTTAGATCTTTCCTGCTTTCTCTTGTGGGCATTTAGTGCTGTAAATTTCCCTCTACACACTGCTTTAAATGTGTCCCAGAGATTCTGGTACGTTGTGTCTTTGTTCTCATTGATTTCAAAGAACATCTTTATTTCTGCCTTCATTTCGTTATTTACCCAGCAGTCATTCAGGAGTAGGCTGTTCAGTTTCCATGTAGTTGTGTGGTTTTGAGTGAGTGTCCTAGTCCTGAGTTCTAATTTGATTGCACTGTGGTCTGAGAGACAGTTTGTTGTGATTTCTGTTCTTTTACATTTGCTGAGGAGTGCTTTACTTCCAAGTGTGTGGTCAATTTTGGAAGAAGTGTGATGTCGTGCTGAGAAGAATGTCTATTCTGTTGATTTGGGGTGGAGAGTTCTGTAGATGTCTATTAGGTCTGCTTGGTGCAGAGCTTATTTCAAGTCCTGGATATCCTTGTTAACCGTCTGTCTCATTGATCTGTCTAATATTGATAGTGGGGTGTTAAAGTCTCCCATTATTATTGTGTGGGAGTCTAAGTTTCTTTGTAGGTCTCTAAGGACTTGATTTATGAATCTGGGTGCTCCTGTATTGGTGCATATATATTTAGGATACTTAGCTCTTCTTGTTGAATTGATTCCTTTACCATTATATAATGGCCTTCTTTGTCTCTTTTGATCTTTGTTGGTTAAAAGTCTGTTTTATCAGAGACTAGGATTGCAACTCCTCCTTTTTTTTTTTTCTTTTTTTTTTTTGCTTTCCATTTGCTTGGTAGATCTTCCTCCATCCCTTTATTTTGAGCCTATGTTTGTCTCTGCAGGTGAGACGGGTCTCTCGAATACAGCACACTGGTGGGTCTTGACTCTGTCCAATTTGCCAGTCTGGTTCTTTTAATTGGGGCATTTAGCCCATTTACATTTAAGTTTAATATTGTTATGTGTGAATTTCCTCCTGTCATTATGATATTAGCTGGTTATTTTGGCTGTTAGTTGATGCAGTTTCTTCCTAGCATCGATGGTCTTTACAATTTGGCATGTTTTTGCAGTGGGTGGTACCAGTTATTCCTTTCCATGTTTAGTGCTTCCTTCAGGAGCTCTTGTAAGGCAGGCCTGGTGGTGACAAAATCTCTCAGCATTTGCTTGTCTGTAAAGGATTTTATTTCTCCTTCACTTATGGAGCTTAGTTTGGCTGGATATGAAATTCTGGGTTGAAACTTCTTTTCTTTAAGAATGTTGAATATCGGCCCCCACTCTCTCCTGGCTTGTAGGGTTTCTGCTGAGAGATCAGCTGTTAGTCTGATGTGCTTCACTTTGTGGGTAACCCGACCTTTCTGTCTGGCCACCCATAACATTTTTCCTTCATTTCAACCTTGGTGAATCTGACAATTATGTGTCTTGTGGTTGCTCTTCTTGAGGAGTATCTTTGTGATGTTCTCTGTTTTTCCTGAATTTGAATGTTGGCCTGCCTTGCTAGGTTGGGGAAGTTCTGCTGGAGAATATCCTGCAGAGTGCTTTCCAGCTTGGTTCCATTCTCCCTGTCAGTTTCAGGTACAACAATCAAATGTAGACTTGGTCTTTTCACATTGTCCCATATTTCTTGGAGGCTTTGTTCCTTTCTTTTTACTCTTTTTTTGTCTAAGCTTCTCTTCTCGCTTCATTTCATCAGTTTGATCTTCAATCACTGATACCCTTTCTTTCACTTGATCGAATCGGCTACTGAAGCTTATGCATGTGTCATGTAGTTCTCGTGCCATGGTTTTCAGCTCCATCAGGTCATTTAAGGTCTTCTCTACACTGTTTATTCTAGTTAGGCATTTGTCTAATCTTTTTTCAAGGTTTTTAGCTTCCTTGTGATGGGTTAGAACATCCTCCTTTGGCTCAGAGAAGTTTCTTATTACCGACCTTCTGAAGCCTACTTCTGTCAACTCATCAAAGTAATTCTCTGTCCAGCTTTGTTCTGTTGCTGGCGAGGAGCTATGATCCTTTGCAGGAGAAGAGGTGCTCTGGTTTTTAGAATTTTCAGCTTTTCTGCTCTGGTTTCTTCCCACCTTTGCGGTTTTATCTACCTTTGGTCTTTGATGATGGTGACCTACAGGTGGGATTTTGGTGGGGATGTCCTTTTTGTTGATGTTGATGCTATTCCTTTCTGTTTGTTAGTTTTCCTTCTAACAGTCAGGTCCCTCAGCTGCAGGTCTGTTGGAGTTTGCTGGAGGTCTCCTCCAGACCCTGTTTGCCTGGGTATCACCAGTAGAGGCTTCAGAACAGCAAATATTGCAGAACAGCAAATATTGTTGCCTGGTCCTTCCTCTGGAAGCTTTGTGTCAGAGGGGCACCCGGCTGTATGAAGTGTCAGTCGGCCCCTACTGGGAGGTGTCTCCCAGTTAGGCTACATGGGGGTCAGGGACCCACTTGGGGAGGCAGTCTCTCTGTTCTCAGAGCTCAAACACTGTGCTGGGAGAACCACTGCTCTTTTATTTTTATTTTTAGTTTATTTTATGTTATTTTTCATCTTCCACTCTTTTGCTGCATTCTCTGGTTTTGAGTATTTTGTACAATTCCATTTTCTCTACTCTTTAGCACATCAATTATACTTCCGTGTTTTTAGTTCTTTCAGTGGTTGCCCTAGAGTTTGAAATATGATCACAACTAATCCAAGTCCACATTCAAAACATACTCCACCACTTCACAAGTAGCACAAGTACCTTATAGAAGAATATTCCCAATACCTACTTCCTGTCTCTTATAACACTGCTGTCATTTATTTTACTTGTTCATAAGGTATAATCATTGAATACATTATTGCTATTATTATTTTGAACAAACTGTTGCCACTTTGATCAACCAAGAATTAAGAAAATGCTTTCTTTTACCATCATTTATTTTGTAACACTCTTCCTGCCTGCAAGTAGATCTGAGTTTCTGATGTATATAATTTTCCTTCTCTCTGACAAACTTCTTTTGACCTTTCTTGCAAGGCATGTCTACTGGTGACAATGTCCCTCAGGTTTTGATTTCTATTTGAGAGAGTTTTTTTTCCCCCTTCATTTTGAAGAATATTTTTACTGAATATAAAATTCTAGGTTTTTTTCTTTTAACAGTTTATGTCTTTAACTCAACTCCCCTCTGTCTCATTTTTCTGTTTACCCACCATTCTTGCATGTTGTGCACTTTTTCCATTATAGTCCTTAGCGTATTAATCATAATTATTTTAAATTCCGGGTCTGATAATTCCAAAATGTCTGCCATATCTAAGTCTGGTTCTGATGATTGAGCTATCTCTTCAAACTGTGTATTTTGTCTTTTAGTATGACTTGTAATTTTTTTGTCAAAAACCAAACATAATATACTGGGTGAAAGGAGCAAAAGTCAGTAGGCCTTTAGTGTGAGTTTTCATATTTTTCTGGCCAGGAATGAGTCTGTGTTTACTGCTTGCTATAGTTGTAGGTGTTAGATTCCATCATTTCCTTGGATGCCCTTGTTTTTGTCTCCCCTGTTCTTCTTAAATAAGTCTTAGTGATGTGCAGTTCTTTCAGTTATAATCCTTGGTTCCTATATCGGAGCCCTGTTGATGTAGTGGTAATGTATGGGGTAAGGGGAAGCGTTCTATGATCCTATAGTTAAGTCTCAATCTTTTGATGAGACTCTGCCAGTTCAGTAAGCTATGACTTCACAAGTACTTCAGGTTTTTCACCCCTTAGGGGAAACAAGAAGTCAAGAGGACCTGTAAATGAGTATTTCTCGTCCTCCACTTGCAAGGATATAGAAGGGGCTGGAATGGAGACTTTTCCTCTTTTGAAGTTGTTTAGGCCCTAGTGAAACCCTTGTCAGTTAGACTCTGGTAAATAGGTTTATCTTTAAGCAGGCCTTGTTATAAGGAACAGTTTGCTCTGGGCACGTTTCAAAATGGCATTTTTCCTCCCCTGCTGAAAGGACAAGGGCATTTTTATCTGATGTCCAATCGTCACTGTGAGAACCTATTAGGACCACTGGAGGAAAAATTCAAGAGAGTATGAAGGCCCCCTAATATACTGGGCCCCAGTAGAGTTTTTAACTGTGAAGCTAGTCTATACTGAAGGTTCAGTAACTTGTCAAACATAGCTTACATTTTCCTATCCTGGTACCAGCTCTAGCAGTGGTTTCTACTCCTGGGGTTCTGCTCCAGTGAGCTGTGGATTCTCTGTATCTTCTAGTCTGTCTTCATTTTGTGGGGACAGCCATTGCTCTGTGACCTCAGACCTTAACTAATTGGTCTAAGAAAGGTGATTGATTTTCAGTTTCTTCAACTTTTTTCTCATTGGTAGGATGGAAGTGACACATGTCTAAGCTCCTCACATGTTGGACTGGAAACTGAAAGTGGACAAGAAAATATCCACTGTCAAACTCACTTGTTTTTTTTTTTTTTTTTTTTTTTGCATGATTCATTTCCTTTTGTCTATAGGACTAAGAGTGTTTTTTAAGCTCTTGCTTAGAGACCAACCTGAGTCCTAACCAGAGCCTGCAATTTCATGCCACATTTCCCTCTTTACAGGCCATTCAAAACATGGCAGGTTTCTTCTTCAAGACAAGCAGGATAGCAAGAGCCTATCTGACAGCAAAATAGTGTCTTACATAGTATCTGTTATTAGACGAGTGTCGTCTCTACTCTGATATCTAATGTAATTGCTCGAGTGATATCCCATCACCTTTGTCATAATCTATTGTTTAGAATAAAATCATATGCCCTACCTACATTAAAGTTAGGAGTACACAAGTCATGATCACCAGAAGGTGGGACTCTCTGGGGACCCATAAGATTTTTTTTCTGTTGCAGTCTGCCCTCTAGAGCCCATTGTTTCCTATCTCTACCTTATGCGAAATACATACATCACTTCCAAAGATCCCCAAAACTCTGTTCTCATTACAGCATCAGCTCCAAATTCAAATTGCACCATCTAAATCAGGTCCATCTGTAGATGAAGAGGCTCTGGGGTAGTTGTTAAGTATAGTGGTTGGGCAAGATACACCTTTATATGTAGATTTCTGTAACAAAAGAAACAAGTTGTCTGTCAACACACCCAGTGTACAATGATGAGATATGCATAGGATAACAGCTATCGACATGCTTATGTAAAAACAGGCATAACTGGAGGTACAAAAGAGTATCTAGAAAATAGCAGTTCTGAAATCCCAATGAACAAAGGTTGTCTGTTCCTTGATTAGATTTCAAAGCCTAAGAATAATTTTCTTGGGTAGTGGCTCCATCCTATGGGTTCTTGGTTGTACCTTCTATTTCACCTTTCTTTTTTAATGGAAGGTGGCATATGTTTGCAGTTTAGTATGGAGAACAATTATTTACCAAACTATGATCAAATACACTGAGTCAAGTACAAGGAATTCCTATCTTACTTCTCTCTGGAAAAGTTTGCTTTAGTTTATCCAGGATTCAGGAATAATTGCTAAGAGCCATTCTGCGTTCTAAGCTTTAATCTCTCCACCCTGAGACACATCATTTGAGGCCCTGGTGCCAGTTCGTCACTCCCAGAGCCTTACCTCACTAACCACAGGGAGAAACCTAAACATCAGTACCACTGAAGAAATACTGTTTTTCAAGTACCCAAACAGACTTATCTCAAGACGCTTACACTTAACTGCTCTTGCCTTGATTCCCACCTTCTCACTCCTTCTTTTAAATCATCCCGCCTGACTACCATTAGATACCACCAACTTGTACTGCTCCTATAACAGAAATCCTAGGATCACCAACAATAACATGGTGTTTTCCAAAAAGTAGATATTCAATTACTATTTAGAGAATAAATGAGCCAATGAGCATTGTTATATACTGAATGTTTGTGTCCCTCTAAAATCTGTATGTTGAAATCCTAACTCCCAATATGATGGTATTAAGAGGCAAGGTCTTTGAATAGTAATTAGGCCATGAGGGTGGAGCCCTTGTGAACGGAATTAGTGCACTTATAAAAATACATAAGGAAGCTTGCTTTCTCTCTCTCTGCCTTGTGAGGATACCACGAGAAGACAGCCATCTGCAAACCAGGGCCCTTGATCTGTCTATATTTATTAAGATTTAATTTCTCCTACATTCTTGAATAAGCTAAGTAAATTTATGTATGTATATATGTATATGTAAATTTTAAAGAACAATACACTGAAAATTTAGAGAATCTAAAAGTTGGACATCTTCCACTTCATTTGTCTCCATTTCTTGAGCCAAACAATTTTACTGTTATTTCATATTTCCAATGAAATACTTAATTGATTGCCACATTATCTTGTTTCAATTCATGAAGTAAGATAGATTTTCCTTTTTTCTCTAAATAGCTTAGTTCCTACCCTTAGACCTAATACACAGCAATAAATGTATAATCCAAGTGACAATTCATAAACTTATATTCTGAAGCAATTTAAACCTTCGATTTAAAAAATAACATTTAGAAATTAACTGAAAAGAGAGAAAGAGAATTAAGAAAAAAGGAAAGAATTAAGGAAGAACAAGATAATGGAAGGAAGGAAGGAAGGAAAATCTTTGTTATTTGGTAAAACAAAATACAAAAATGATGTATGTACAGTGTGTTTCCTCCTGCCCAATAATGGCCTCTACTACTTGAAATTTGTTTGCTCTATTCAATTGGAAATAGAAGAACCTACCTCAGACTTTAATAGGAGTATGAAAGGCTGTTGTACGTGGCCCTGGAACATGACCTGGCCATAATGATAGTGCCAATCCTGGCTGCAACTCTAGCTTGGGCTCTCTTTTACTCATCTCACAATGACTTTTCACACAGGAATAGAAAGAAACAATGACATATCATTGGCCTTAGACAAAAATTTTGGGACTTTTATTCTTGCTGATTTAAGTGTGAGCTCTTGGATACCACAGGAATTTATAGCATGTAGGATCACTACTGGGAACTTGCTGGTACTCCAGGTACATTTCCTATGTAAAATTTCTGGTGATGAGCCTTCTGAACTACCTACTGATGAAATGCTTTGTCCCAGCATATATGTTTATCGTATTTAGAAACCCTCAGACCTTCTCTTCAGTGGTGCAGTTGCTCTTCATGAAGGTCACACTAGAAGAATCATCAACAATCTGCTCTTTGGCAACCCCTACCAGCACTCCAACTCCCATCATTGATGAGTTCCAATTTACTGACAAGGGTATAGAGATGCTTAGTAGGGTTAAAACCCGTTGAGTCAAAGCCAGTGAGCAACTCCTCATGTCAGAGGCTCTCCGTTGGATTACAGCGATGTGGTCCTTATCATTTTGGCTGATATTTTTTAGAATGTGTGCTTTCATGATAAAAGTCTAATTTTATATTTGAACAAAGTAAACATGTGCAGTTGTGCATAAACAAAGCCACCTCCTTGGTTAGAAGGTCTTTACATGAGTTTTCAGGGGCAGGTGGGGCTTGTGAAATGCTTGGATTTTCATCCTCGTGGCTGTTCACCCCTTCATCAGTTTTTGTACACGAAACATTTACAGCACTATTCAAGGTGAATGGGGGGATCCGAGGGGCCTAGGGAGAGCTGTGTGTCCTAACAGCCAGCAAAGTCTGAAGAATACTCAGAAAAATGATCCTTCTACTGCAGTGGCCTATGATTTTCCCCACCTTCCCCAGATTCTGGGTACCACCTCAGGCAAATATGTGAGACACAGCTGCCTGGTGTCTCTCAGGGCTGAAAGCAGAGGTAAGAATGTGTTAATCTTTATGTTCTGAAATTTGTGGTCACCTCAGTCTTCTGTCATGCAGGTCTTCATGTGGGATCCTTGTTTTTTGATCAAAGGCTCTCTGGTAATAACACCTTCCTGCAAGCTCTGAGCTTTTGCCCAACTGCATACCTTATAGAGAGTAAGTCAGGGTCTCACTGTAGATGTGAAATAGGGAAGCTGCACCAAAAGGCATAGAGCACAGGACAGGAGGCCTGTCAGAGAAAAAACACACTGACCTATTCTTTCTCTTGACCAGCCAGACTGTCTCTATGAATCCTGTGTTCAAAAAAGATATATTTCTACAGGGAAGAGGCAGAACAGGAAGATTTTGTAAGCCCCTGATCTTTCCAAGTTGTATGTAACATTGCATACTCCACTGCAGGGACCTTTATTTTTAACCTCAAATATAGTATAATAGTAAGAAATATCTACCAAATGTGTTAGTGATTTGGAGTTTATATGTACATACATATAATCTCAAAAGTTCCATGCAAAATTACCTAGCTTATCTATGTGTGATTCATTCTGATATTTACTATTCTATTTTTAGTCCATTAGCTATACTTTATAAGATAATAAAGAATTCCAAGACTTACTTCTAAAGGAGTTTCATGTGTTAATTAGTATGTCCTCTGAAGTCACAGTGCCTCAACAATACAAACTTCTGTGCTTCATTATATAAACGCATGGCACTGTAACCTGTGGTCTGAAGTGTTGTCTCAGATTCCTATAGGAAAGCAGTAGAAATGAATGTTCCAAGACACACTGGGGAGAAACAAGGGCAGAATTTTTGAAAACCTTTTGTCCAACTGATCTTGTCATACATCTTCTATTGCAGACTGTAGAACAACCTCAACTTCAGAATACGCTCCTGCCCTCCACCACAAAGTATTTTTTGACCTAAAATTAGATCCTTAAAAAAGCATACATAAATTGTCCTTTATCAAAACTAAAAAATGAGGGAGAGGTAGAGCAAGGTGGTGGAATAGAAAGCTTCACCAATTGTACCCCCTTCCCACAAGGACACAAAGTTAACAGTCTACACAGAAAAAAACACCTTGTTAAGGACCAAAAATCAGGTGAGCACTCACAGTACCTGATTTTAACTTCACATCGCTGAAAGAGGCACTGAAGAGATAACAAAAATAGTCCTGAATCATTGACACAGCAGCCCTCCCCTACCCCTGGGCAGCAGTGGCATGGTGCAGAGAGCATCTCTGGGTGCTGGGGGAGGGGGAACACAGCAATTGCGAGGCATTGAACTCAGCTGTTCTGTTAGAGCAGAAAGGAAAACCAGGCCAAACTCAGCTGACGCCCTCCCACAGAGGGAGCGTTTAAACCAGCCCTAGCCAGAAGGGAATCACCATTCCCAGTGGTCCAAACTTGCGTGGAAACCTCGCCACACAGGACTATAGCACTCTGGGTCTCCGGGTACATTTGAAAGGCAGTATAGGCCATAATGACTGAAAATCTTAGGTGAGTACTAGGGCTGAACTAGGCCCAGAGACAGTGGACGGGGGGCACAAAACATACTGAGACATCAGCTGGGGCAGCCAAGGGAGTGCTGCCATTGCCCCTCACTGAAACCCAGGATGCATAGCTCACAGCTCCAAAAGAAACCCCTTCCCTCCACTTGAGGAGAGGAGAAGGAAGAGTGGGGAGGGCTTTGTCTTGCATCTTGGATACCAGCTCAGCCAAAGCCGAACAGGGCACTGGTGAGAGCTGTGAGGCCCCCGTTTCAAGCTTTAGCTCCCAGGTGACATTTGTAGATACACCCTGGGCCAGAAGGGAACCCGCTGCCTTGAAGGAAAGGACTCAGTCCTGGCAGCAATTGTCGCCTGGTAACTGAAGAGCCCTGAAGCCCTGAATAACCAGTGGTAATACCCAGGTACTACATGGAGGGTCATGGTGAGCCTCTGACACTTGTGGGCTTCATGTTAGACTTGGAACCTTACCAGCTGTGCTGGGGGAAAGCTCCTTCTGCTTGAGAAAAGCAGAGGGAGAAGTAAAGGGAACTTTGTCTTGCACCTTAGGTACCAGCACCATCACAAGAGCGTGGAGCCCCAAGCAGGCTCTTGGGGTCCCCAGTTCCAGGACTTGGTTCTTGTACAGCATTTCTAGACCTGCCCTTGGCCAGACGGGAGATCACTGCTCTTAAGAGTCCCAGTTCAGGTAACATTCACCACAAACTGACTTAAGAGTCTTTAGGCCTTAAGAGAACATCAGTGTTAGTCTGGTAGTACAGCTCATGGCCAGGGGTGGTAGTGGCTATGAGGTAAGGTTAATCTGCCTTTGCAAAGGGGACTGCCGAGTGGGAAGAACTGTGTCTTGTGGTTTGAATGCCAGCTCAGCCACAATACAATAGAATATGAAGTAGACTTCTAAGTTTTTGGCTCTAATCCCTGACTCCCAGAAAGCCCTGCTGTACCCACATGGAGCCTGAGTCACCTTGCTGCCCTGAAAGGAAGGACACAGGCCTGGTTGGCTTTGTCACATGCTGAATGTAGAACCCGAAGGCTTTGAGCAAACATGGGCAGTAGCCAGGGGATGGTTACACAGGCCTTGGGTGAGACCCAGCACTGTGCTGGCTTCAGGTCTGACCCAGTGAAATCATAGTGGTGGTGGCCACAGGGGCGCTTATGTCACTCAACACGCAGCATTAGGTGGCTCAGAACACAGAGAGAGAGACTCTGTATGTCTGTGACAAATTAAGGGAAGAGAGCGAGAGTCTCTGCCTGGTAATCCAGAGAATTCTCTTGGAGTGAGTCCAAGACCATCAAGGTGGTACCTCTATGAGTCTGCAAGAATCACAAGGTTACTGGGCTTGGGATGCTCCATAAAGCAGAAACAGCTTATAAGAAACAGCTTGTAAGGAGACATTACAACTGATGCTGCAGAAATGGAAAGGATCATTACTGGCAGCTGTAAGCAACTATATGCCAATATATTACAAAATCTAGGAGAAATGGACAAATTTCTAGATACATACAACCTACCAAGTTTGATTCAGGAAGAAATTCAAAACCTGAACAGATGAATAACAAGTAACGAGATTGAAGACACAATAAAAAAGTTTAGTTGCGGCCGGGCGCGGTGGCTCACGCCTGTAATCCCAGCACTTTGGGAGGCCGAGGCAGGTGGATCACGAGGTCAGGAGATCGAGACCACGGTGAAACCCCGTCTCTACTACAAATACAAAAAATTAGCCAGGCGTGGTGGCGTGCGCCTGTAGTCCCAGCTACTCAGAGAGGCTGAGGCAGGAGAATGGCGGGAACCCGGGAGGCGGAGCTTGCAGTGAGCCGAGATCGCGCCACTGCACTCCAGCCTGGGTGACAGAGCAAGACTCTGTCTCAAAAAAAAAAAAAAAAAAAAAGTTTAGTTGCATGTGGTCCTTCATATTAATGTTGAATCCAGTCATGTCAAGGAGCACGTGTTTTAGATATAGAGATGTTCTTTGACTTATGATGGGACTACATTCCAAAAAAATCCTAAGTGAAAAACATCAATTGAAAATGCATTTGATACCACTTACAATGGGGTTACATCCTGATAAACCCATTATAAAACCAAAAAAGTCATAAGTTGAACCTCATAAGTTGGAGACGATCTGTAAATATAATTTCTGCTCTTAAAATATAATTTGAAACTTTTTCTGAAGGGAGTCTTTCAAGTTGGTTGAATAGACATAGCCTATACTTAACTTTTAATGTTTTCACCTAGTTATAAAAACAGCAAGTAAATCAGAGGCTAAATAGAGTCAGGCAAGAGGTTGACCAATATTAAAAAAACAACAACAGCAACAAGAAAAACCTAGAGGATGTGTGTTCATTATTAGTATTGTGGTGGTTAATTTTACATGTCAACTTGCCTGAGCCATGGAGTGCCCAAATATTTACTCAAACACATTATCCTGGGTGTTTCTGTAGGGCTATTTTTGGACGAGATTAACATTTGAATCAGTAGACTGGGTAAAGCATATTGCCTTCCCCAATGTGTATGGGCCTCATTCAATCAGTCGGAGGCCTGAATGACAAAAACAGTAACTTATCCTTGAATAAGAGAAAATTTCTCCCTCATTACTTCATTCAAGCTGGGTCATCAGTTGTTTCCTGACTTCGCACTTGAACAGGGGTGACAACTTTGGGGGATCCTTCCTGTCTTGGGATCACTGGACCCTCAGTCCTTATTCAGAGTTCTCATATTGACTCCGTGTAGGGCCTGGGACACCCTCTTCTGCTCTATCGTGGCTTCACTTTCTTACTAAGGAGCTCACCTCCCTTAGGCCCAATATAAAACATTGGGGCAGCCTCTCCCTGACGTCCTGCTATGGGTTTTCAAATGCTGAAAGCCAGAGTGGGGGTTGGACATTATGTTGCCCCTTCTATTGGGGGAAGGAGTATAATCACCTTAGTCTTCACCAAGGGTCTTCAATTTGACTCCTAGAAGGACCTGTAGCTCCTCTGTTCTTTGACCTGAAGGCATCTCCTCACAGCAAGGCCCAGAACTCTCTGAGACCTAGTAGAGGCAAGGGAGGGCAGCCTTATTTGGCCATACCTGCCTGGAGTCTCCCAAGGCAAAAAGCGGTGGCATGCTCTTTTGGGCCTCATGAGGGTTGGCCTCACCAGTCCTCGCTCAGATTCTTCGTTTTGACTCATGACAGTGCCCACAATTTATCCCTTTCGTGGCCTGTTACCATCTGCCTCAGAATAAGCCTCTTCATTCACCCTGAGGAGGCATTGAGGGGTGCCTCTGCTCTACCTGACATTTATCCCTGAATCTGCCAGGACTAACAGTAGGGGAGAGATTATGTGCTGCCTCCATTGTTATAGGAGGTTTCATGCTCTGCTCCTTCCTCCTGGTCCTCGTCCTGACTCCTGGCTCAACCTGGTAATGTTCTCTGTGATGAGATGGCCAGGCTCAGACCAAGTTCCTCACCACCTGGAGTCCCCAGACGTGGAAGTCAAAGTGATCTCGCTGCAGCTATTAGGGGATTCTGAGAACTAATAGCAGGAGAAAGACTCTGTGGGACTCCACTGTTCAGGGGATTGTGACTCCTTGAGTTCTCACTCAGCCAGGATCTCTGATTCCTCCCTCTAGTGACATGAGTCCTCCAGGGAGAGGAGTGAGTGGCTGACATATTCGGGTTATTCGTGCCTAGGGATTTCCAGGGCTGAAACGAGTGGGACTATGTGGGTTCCTCTCTCTTCTAGGTTGGTTGCTCCCCTCATTCCTTGCTCAGGGTCCTCACAATGAGTATTCCCAAGACCTAGAGGCCTGTCTGTTTCTGTACAGCCTTTAATTCCCTAATACTACCAAGAAGGATGTAAGAGTTTCCTCATCTGAGCACGAAAGCCTTGTGGTCACCTACAGCTGACAGTACCTGAGGGATTCTGCGTTGTCTGTGCTGTTATGATTTGAGTGGTTCCTTCCATCTTCATGGTCCTCAGCTTGACTGTTTGCATGACCTGGAATTTATCCCCGTGGTAATCTCAGGCTGACCCCTTAGACCAGATGCCTTACCTCCTTGAGATGCCTTGAAAGGAAATGAGTGGGACTCATCATCTCAGAATTCCCGGGTTTGCCAGGGAGAGACATCAATGGCAGGGTTTCGTGTGGCTCCACCTGTTCTGGGAGGAGTACCATCACCCCTGTTTAGGGTCAGCAGTGTGACTCCTTTAAACATCCTCTGCTGACTAGATTGCTCCCATTAGACTAAGGCTCTCACTTCCTTGAGACCACTCCCAGAGGAACTGAGGGGGCACTTCAGCCTGAGAGTTCTGCCCTGGGCCTCCTAGGGCTGACAATAGGGACAGGACACTGTGCATTCCCGCTGTTCTGGGGTGACTGGTCTCCTCTATCCTCCCTCAGCATCTTTACCTTGACTCCTACCTAACGAAATCTGAAACTCCACCCTCCACTGACTCAAGGCCGCACTCCTCAGACCAAGGCCATATCTTCCTGGAATCTCCCAGTTGGAAGTTAGGAACAGCCACATCTGGCCACAGTTATTGAGGATCCTCTGAAGAATAATAGCACGGTCAGAATCCTACAAGATTCCACTGTTTTGCAGTCAGTGGCTCCCTCAGTTCGCACTCAGGTTTCTAACACTGATTTGGGGATGTGGAACTCCTTCCTCTACTAATCTGAGTCTGCCAGCCTCAAGCCAAAGCTTTTCCTTTACTGAGAAACCAGAGGGGGAAGTCAGGGTGCTTCTCCTTGGCTACCCCAGTGTCCTCACCTTAAATCCAATCCAGGCTTCTGAGGACCCCCTTCGTGGGCAGAATAGGAGCCACTGCCATGAGGTCAAAGCTTTATCTCCCTGGGGCACCAGTAGAAGCCCTAAAGAAAATGAGGGGGAACTGCAAGCAGATAGCCCTGCCTATGGCCACCCAAGGCAGAAAGCAAGATATAGCTTTAAGAGCCCCTACTGTTCTGGGTGGATAATTCCTCATTTCTCATTTAGAGTCCTCATCTTGATCATTTTCAGAGGCTGAGATCCTCCTCCCCAAAACCAGAGCACACCACCCTTAGACCAGGACTCTTATGTACCTGAGAACCTTGAATACATAGAGAAATTTTAGCTTACTGCTATAGCTTGGGCCTTCTAGATCTGAGAGTAGGCAGGGCCTGGTCTTTCTGTGACCCCGATATTCTGAGGCAGTGATCTCCAGAATCCTCATTTATGGGGGTTCTCATCATGCCTCCTTACTCTTTAACACTGCTGGGAAATGCCATACACCTGCAAACAATTGAGCAGGTTCCCTACTGCAAACCTTGCAGACAATGGCTCCCTGTCCCAGGTTCTGTATGAGATAGGGAAGCTGTACCACAAGGCAGGAGGTCCAGGACAGGTGGTGGGCTGTCAGTGATAAAAACACACTGATCTATTCCTTTGCTTCACCAGCCAGACTTAGCCTATTATGTACTTTGCTTTGAGGAGATTTAATTTCTATGGGGAAAGGGCAGAGCAGGATGATTTTGGGAGCTCCTGATCTTATTGGGTTATCTAATGTTGCATATGGAGATGATCATACTGTCACTGTGTGTTATTTTTGTCTTTTCGTAATTCATACTACTCATTTATTCAGCATTATGATTACTCTAGTTGTATAATCCAAAGAAGTGCTTTGGGTACAGTGTCCTTTTAATGCTCTGATAAGCATTTTGGGCAGTGAGAGGAAAAATGGATTAAAAGACACAAAGTCTGGCTCAGGCTGAGGGGACTGGAAAAATATGGGCTCTAGATGAATCCAGATCAGAGATCTAATCCCAGCCCTGTCAATTACAAGCTTGTGAGCTTTTAGAAATTTGTAATTTATTCATTTTGAAGTGAGTCTGCTAAACCCTATCTTGTAGGAATTTTGGGGTATAAGTACTGTCCATAAAACATATGGCATACTAAGCAGGAAATACTGAGTCTTTCATAAATGACAGTTACCATAATATGTGGTTTTACACAAATTATTAATTTTTAATTTTCCTAACGATATATTAAGAAACAAAATTACCACATCTTGAAAATATTTGAGACAGTTTAAGCCTATGGAAGTTCTTTGAATTTAGCAACCTTGTTTCAAAAAGGTTTTTAGTGAACTCATTCTGGCTTATATTGATCACTGCGTTTCATGTGATTATTTTAAACCCAGAAAATTCCACCCTCCAATCAGAAAGGCTTTTTGATGCAGTAGATAACATGGAATATGAAGTGCACTGGAACAAAACAAACTAATGGCAGTCTTAATAACCTAAATAAATCCAGGTATCCTTTATTTATACTAAAAGAAATAGGAAGAGGAATTAGGCAAACCAAGAATTGAACAACTTTTCCATTTCTATTTTTCCTTTTCTTTCTCTTCATATTATGATGTCAACTAGTTCTTTAAGATTCATATCAAAGTCCCTTCTCTATTATCATGTTATCTAGTTCTGAATTATAAAGAAAATATGAATGGTGTATGATTTTGTTTTACTAATACCCAAACCGTAACTTTCAAATTGATTAAACAGCCATGAATGTGAGAGCTATCTTATTGATAAATGTATAATCTGAAGCAAAATAAACCTTCACTTAACAGGAACAATGTCGAAAATTGACAGAGATAAAACATAAATCTACAAGTTACTCGTGTATAACAAGACAAAAGAAAGATACATATCTTGTTCCCTCCCGCCTCTACTATACTGCACTACTTAGAAGGCTCACTACTCTCTTCTAACATGAAGCGAAAATTCTACTTCAGACCTCCCTAGAAATGGGAGGATCTGTAGGATGTGGCCCCATAAGGTGCCCTGGCCAAGGGAACAGTGCCAGCCCTGCCTTAAGCTCTCAGTCTCAGTGCTCTCTCTACCTCATCTGTCAAAGCGTCTTCATACATATGTGGGTATAAACCGGGACTGGTGTTATTGATCTCAGCCAAAACACGCAGGACTCTCATCTTGGTGGTTTCAGCATTGGCTCGTGGACCCCACAGGAACTCATAGCGTGGAGGATCACTGTTGTGCACCTGCTGGTAAAGCAAGTACTTATCTTGCACCAAATCTTCAGTAATGATCTTCCGAGCATCCCCATAGATTGAGTGCAGGATCCCATCATATATCCCCAACACACCCAGGAACTCCCAGACCTCCTCTTCAGTGGCACGGTTGCCTCTCATGAAGATCAATCCCAGGAGCGATATCAGGAGACCCGACTTCGGCAGCGCATTATCACCACTCAGAATTCCTTCACTGGAGAGGCCCAGCTTGCTGACAAGGGTGTAGGACTCGCCGCTGGAATCCGTTTCTTTCAATTCAACGCCAAAGGCCACCGCCAAATGTTCGGAGATTCTCTTGAGGATCTCAGGGAAGCACGGCTTGTACTGTCTGCGGAGACGCTTCAGCATGTCTGCCTTCAAAATGGACTCTTTCTTCTCAAACTTCTCCTGCAGGAATTGCACCATCTTGTTCGCCTTCCTTTCTAGAGGATCTTGGTCTGTGGTTGTAAAGAACGCAGCTCTCTCGGATGGGCTTAAACTTTCCTCATCTTGACCCTTGGCAGCCACATCAGATTTTGAGCCGGAAACATCTGCATCAGGCGAGCCAGTGGGTGAAGCTCCCTGAGACTCTTGAGGAACAGAGGCATCACGGGAGGTGCTTGGACTTTTCTCATCTTGACCCTTGGCAGCCACATCAGATTTTGAGCATGAAATACCTGCATCAGGAGGGCCAATGGGTGAAGCTCCCTGAGACTCTTGAGAAACTGAGACATCACGGGAGGTACTAGGACTTTTCTCATCTTGACCCATGGCAGCCACATCGGATTTTGAACATGAAGCACCTGCATCAGGATAGCCAGTGGGTGGCGCTCCCTGAGACTCTTGAGGAACGGAGGAACCAGAAGACCTACGACAAGCACCGCGACAAACAGTAGAAGAGGATGAGGAAGAGCGAGACTCTTCTTGCTTCTCTGCAGTGGCCTGGGGACCCGTGAGACCTTGCGGCTGACCATGGGTCTCTCGGCGTTTCTCACGGGCACGGAGCTTACTCTTCTGACCCCGAGGCATGGTGGCTGTGGCCTATGACAGCAGGTGGGAGTGTGGGCATTAAAGTTGGCAAGGTTGGCACCTGGACGGGAGAGAGTGACATCATGTCAACACCTTCAGCAGAGAGCAACCATCTTGGCTTTAACCAGGGGCCCTTCTGGAGTCTTCGGGAAACAATTGCTCCAGGAACTCACAGGACTCCTGTTCGCTTGGTCTGTTTGTCTCCTTTGAACTTAGGAGGAAGTTAAGAGTGAGTGTTAGACTATAGCATGACAGCCCATTTTGGGGCTTACTGAGGTGACAGCAGGGACTGGCAGTGGGGGCCCCTCTGTTCAGAGGTGTGGTCCTCTCCGTTTTCATTCTGGATCATCACAAAAATTGTTGTCAAGTCCCAGAGGCCCATTCCCCTCTGCCGCTCTGAAATTGACACTAGGAATTTTTACAGTACCAGTGAGGAGGAAATAAAGAAGCACTCCTGCCCAACACTTCTTTCCGGGGACACCCAGACCGCCTAGGGCTGACAGCAGCGGAGGCATTTGAATGCTCTTGCTGTTATATTGAGAATGACCCCCACGGTAATCAGACCTCTCACCCTGACTCTTCCCACCACTTGGAAATCACCCTCGCTGACCTGCTGCCATCTTCTTACAACCAGGGACCTACCTCTCTGACTCTCACGGGGACAAAGTGAGAACGCACCTCTCTCTAGAGACCTGCCTGGACCCCCAGGCTGACATCAGGGGCGTAGTTTGGTGCAACCCGTGCTGCGGCATGGGCATGGAGTCCCTTCAATCTTAAGTAGAGTCGTCTTTTTAGCTATGTAGTGCCTGAGATTTCTCTCTCTACTGACCTGAGTCCACCAGCCTTGGACCGAGGACTTCATGCTCTTCAACCCCATGGAAAAAGCGAATGGACTTTGGGCCTAACGGCCATGCTTGGGCACTCCTCAGTTACCATCTTAGGGGCAGGATGGGGCAGGGCTCTCTGGAACTGCCCATTTTAGGGAGTAGGGGGTTGCAGTTATTGGGGAATGTCCCCCGAGTTCTAGGTCAAGATACCCACTAAGATACCTGAGAAGATCTGGGACGCCCTCTTCCACTGACCTGACGCAGCACTTTTCAGACCAAGGCCTCCGGCCTGGCCGCTTTTCTACAGGGAAGTCAGGAGGAACCACTTTCGGCCATGCCCTCCTGGCCTTCCCAGCATAACAGCAGGGGTGGGGCTCTGACACTCTCCATGTGTTCTGTGGACTGGGTGGCTGCCGAAAAGCTCACATCAAATTATTTCAGGGGCTCTTCGTGGACCCTTGGACTTCTCTGTCTGCTGAGCTGAATCAGTCAACAGGAGAGGGTGGATCTTATTCCCTGAGAGTCCTGAGTAGGAAGTAAGGTGGAGCCTGAGCTGGGAAGCCGCCAGGACCTTCCAAGACTGACAGTAGGGGTGGGGCTCTGTGGGACCCCCTCTGCCAGAATGGACTTTGCCCTCAGCCCTCACTCAGTGTCGTGGCTTCATTCTTGCCATGTTCCTTCCCTCTACTGACTTGAGGACACCCTCTCAGACTAGACTTCAACTTCCTGAGACTCCTCATGTGCAATTCACCTGGCCACTACTGCCTGGGGCCTCCTAGACCTAGCTGCAGCCAGTTAGTTATGCTGTGGAGTTAGGGAAAGGAGGAGACAGGCTGAGCCCTCTTCTCTTCTGAAATGTGCAGTCTTTCAGCAGTCAATGAAGGTTCACCCACTGACTACTCTCAGGCCTTGTGATTTTTTCCTTTTCTGATATGAATTCATCCCCTTCTCCCAACCACAGCCTTCAAAAATCAACAAGGAGAAAATAAGGGGACTCCTTATCATGGCAGTTGGTCTGTGCTTTCTTTTGGCTGACATCAGCATCATCAAATGTTTCAGGAGTATATTAATATTCTTATTACATGTGCTTCACTGTGACACTTCTATTTTAGTATATGTTTTATATTCTATTACAATGATTAGTTAAAAAGTCAGCCCTCATTCGCTATAGAGGTTTTAGGTGGTTATTACTACCATGTCTGAACTCATATTGCTTTAACCAACTCAAATGTTTGTGTTGTTCTAATAGTTATTACCCCATGATTCCAGCATGTGGCACCTGAGATGTTGCCTCAGATTCTTTAAATGAAGCTGTAGAAAATAATTGTCCCAGGCACGCAGAAAGAAGCAAAGGCAGAACTTTAAAATAATTCCTGCAACTAATGCTGTCATCTGTTTTTTACTGCAGGCTATGGACTTGTTTTCACTTCAGGGCATGCCGCCATATAAGCACTGGTTCAACAGAGACTTAATGTCTCTCAGGGGGTTCTCATTTTGTTATTTTACTGATGTTTATGGCATTGTTCTTTATTTTTTCTTTAGATTTCCCATGGTTAATTTTAGGCATGGGAAAGAAGCACTAGCTTGGTTGTCATCTTGGAAGCTGTAGATAAAAACTATATCTGTAAATAACCTAAGAAGAATGGATATCTTTGCAATATAGGCATACCTCATTTTATTGCAATCTGATATATTACACTTCGCAGTTATTGTGTTTTCTTACAGATTGAAGCTTTGCGCCAACCTTGATTCAAGAAAGTCATTCGGTGCCATCTTTCCAACAGTATGTGCTAACTTTGTGTCTTTGTGTCACATTTTGGTATTTATGGCAATATTTCAAACATTTTCGTTACTATTATATCTGTTATAGTGATCTGTGATTAGTGATGTTTGACGTTATTATTGTAATTGTTTTGGGGAAGCATGAACTGCACCCGTATCAGATAGCAAATTTAATTGATAAATGTTATGTGTGTTCAGGCTGCTTGACTGGTCAGCCATTCCCCTTTCTCCCGCTATTTGGGCCTGCCTCTTCTCTAAGGCGCAAAAACATTGAAATTTGGCCAATTGATAACCCTACAGTGGGCTTTGGGTCATCAAGTGAAAGAAAAGCTCAAATGCCTCTTACTTTACATCAAATGTTGAAAATAATTAAGCTTAGGTAAGGAAGACATGTTGAAAGCTGAGAGGCTGAAAGCTAGGCTTCTTGCATCAAACAGTTAGCCAAATTGTCAAAGCAAAGGAAAAGTTATTGAAGGAAGTTAAAAATGCTACTCCAGTGAATGCACAAATGATGAGAAAGCAAAAGAGCCTTATTGCTGATTTGGAGAAGGTAGAAGATCAAACCACTCACAACATTCCCTTAATCCAAAACCTGATCCAGATCAAGGCCCTAACTCTCTTTAATTCTATGAAGTTGAGAGAAGTGAGGAAGGTGCACAAAAAAAGTTTGAAGCCAGGGGAGGTTGGTTTATGAGATTTAAGGAAAGAAGCTATCTCCATAACATAAAAGTGCAAGATGAAGCAAGTGCTGATGGAAAAGCCGCAGCAAGTTATCAAGAGTATCTAGCTAAGATCATTAATGAAGATGACTACACTAAAGAACAGATTTTCAAAAACAGATGAAACAGCCTTATATTGGAAGGAGATGCCATCTAGGACTTTCATAGCTAGAAACGAAAAGTCAATTCCTGGTGCCAAACTTCAAAGGACAGGCTGACTTTGTTGTTAGGGGCTAATGTAGCTGGTAATTTTAGTTTGAGGCCAGTGCCCATTTACCATTCCATAAATTTTAAGGCCCTTAAGAATTATGTTAAATCTACTCAGCCTGTGTTCCATAAATGGAACCACAAAGCCTGGATGACATCACATCTTTTTGCAGCTTGGCTTACTGAAAATTTTAAGCTCAATGTTAAGACCTACTGTTCAGGAAAAAAAAAAGATTCCTTTCAAAATATGACTGCTCATTAACAGCTCATTAACAATGTACCTAGTTACCTAAGAGCTGCAATGGAGTTACACAAAGAGATTAATGTTGTTTCTATGCCTGCTAATATATCATCCATTATGCAGCCCATGGAACAAGAAGTCATTTTCACTGCCAGGTCTTATTATTTAAGAAATACATTTTATAAGTCTGCCAAAGATTGTGATTTCTATGATGGACCTTTGCAAACTAAATTGAAAACCTTCTGGAAAGGATTCACCATTGTACATGTCATTGATGGAAGGAAGTAAAAATATCAACATAATGGGAGCTTGGAAGAAATGGACTGTAACCCTTATGGATGATTTTGAGGGGTTCAGGACTTCAGTGGAGGAAGTAACTGCAGATGTGGTAGAATAGCAAGAGAATTAGAATTAGAAATGGTGCTTGTAGATGTGACAGAATTGCTGTAATCTCACGATAAATCTTGAAAGGATGAGGAGTTGCTTCTTATGTATGAACTAATAAAGTAGTTTCTTGAGATTGAATCTACTCTTTGTGAAAATGCTGTGAGCATTGTTGAAATGAAAACAAAATATTTTAAATATTACAAAAACTTAGTTGATAAAGCAGGTGCAGGGTTTGAGAGGATTGACTGTAGTTTTGAAAGATGTTCTATTGCGGGTAAAATGTTATCAAACAGCATGGCATGCTACAGGGAATATTTTGTGAAAGGAAGAGTCAGTCGATGTGGCAGATTTCATTTGGTATGGTTTGGCTCTGTGTCCCCCCAAATCTCATCTTGAATTGTAATCTCCAAGTGTTGAGGGAGGAAAGTGATTGGATCATGGGGGCAGTTTCCCCCATGATGTTCTCATGATAGTGAGTGAGTTCTCAGGACATCTGATGGTTCTATAAGTGTTTGACATTTACCCTAAGTGCTCTTCTCTCTCCTGCCACCATCTGAAGAAGGTCCTTGCTTCCCTTTCACCTTCTACCATGATCATAAGTTTCCTGAGGTCTCCCCAGCCACGTGGAACTGTGAGTCAATTAAACCTCTTTTCTTTATAAATTACCCAGTCCCAGGTAATATTTTTACAGCCATGTGAGAAAAGACTAATACAATAAATTGGTACCAGGAGTTTGGGGCACTGCTATAAAGATACTTGAAAATGTGGAAGCAACATTGGAACTGGGTAACAGGCAGAGGTTGGAACAGTTTGGAGAGCTCAGAAGAAGACAGGAAGATGTGGGAAAGTTTGGAACTTCCTAGAGACGTGTCGAATGATTTTAACCAAAATGCTGATAGTCATGTGAACAATGAAGTCCAGGCTTAGGTGGTCTCAGAAGGAGATGAGGAACTTATTGGGAACTGGAACAAAGATCACTCTTGCTATGCTTTAGCAAAGCAACTGGCAGCATTTTGCCTCTGTGCTAGAGATCTGTGAAACTTTGAACCTGAGAGAGATGATTAGGGTATGTGGCAGAAGAAATTTCTAAGCAGCAAAGTGTTCAAGATGTGACAGAGCATAAAAGCTTGAAAAATTTGCAACCTGATGATGCAATAGAAAAGAAAAACCCACTTTCTGGGAAGAAATTCAAGCTGGCTGCAGAAATTTACACAAGTAATAAGGAGCCAAATGTTAATTGCCAAGACAATGGGGAAAATTTTTCCAGGGCATTTAGGAGACCTTTGTGGCAGCACCTCCTATCACAGGCCCAGAGGGCTAAAAGGAAAAAATTGGTTTCATGGGCGGACCCCAGGGCCCCTCTGTGCAGCCTCCAGACTAATTTTCCTGTATCCCAGCTGCCCCTGCTCCAGTCATGGCTAAAAGGGGCCAAGGTACAGCTCGGGCCATTGCTTCAGAGGGTGCAAGCCCCAAGCCTTGGCAGCTTCCATGTGATGTTGGCCCTGTGGGTGCACTGAAGGCAAGAGTTGAGGTTTGGGAACCTCCACCTAGATTTCAGAAGATGCATGGAAATGCCTGGATGTCCAGGCAAAAGTTTGCTACAAGAGTGGAACCCTCATGTAGAACCATTGCTAGGGCAATGCGGAAGGGAAATGTGGGGTTGGATCCCCCACACAGAGTCCCTACTGGGCACTGCCTAATGGAGCCGTGAGAAGAGGGCACCATCCACCAGACCCCAAAATGGTCAATCCACCAACAGCTTGCACCATGTGCCTGGAAAAGCAGCAGGCACTCATGCCAGCCCGTGAAGGAACTGCCCAAGGCCATGGGAGCCCAACCTTCCATCAGTGTGCCCCAGATGTGAGATGTGGAATCAAAGGAGATCATTTTGAAACTTTAAGATTTAATGGCTGCCTCACTGGATTTCACACTTGCATGGAGCCTGTAGCCCCTTTGTTTTGGCCATTTGGAATGGAAGCATTTATCCAATGCCTGTACCCCCATTGTATCTTGGAAGTAACTAACTTGCTTTTGATTTTGCAGGCTCATAAGTGGAAGGGACCTGCCTTGTCTCAGATGAGACTTTGGACTTGGACTTTCAGGTTAATGCTAGAATTAGTTAAGGCTTTGGGGGACTGTTGGGAAGGCATGATTGCTTTTGAAATGTGAAAAGACATGAGATTTGGGAGGGGCTGGGGTGGAGTGATATGGTTTGGCTCTGTGTCCCTACCCAAATCTCATCTTGAATTGTAATTCCTATGTGTTGAGGGAAGGACCTGTAATCCCCATGTGTTGAGGGCAGGAGGTGATTGGATCATGGGGATGGTTTCCCCCATGCTGTGCTCTTGATAATGAGTGAGTTCTCATGAGATCTGATGGTTTTATAAGCATCTGGCATTTCCCCTGCTTGCTCTTCTGTTTCCTGCCACCATGTGATGAAGTTCCTTGCTTCCCCTTCACCTTCCACCATGATTGTAAGTTTCCCGAGGCCTCCCCAGCCATGTGGAACTGTGAATCAATTAAACCTCTTTCCTTTACAAATTATCCAGTCTCGGTTAGTATCTGTATAGCAGTGTGAGAATGGACTAAGACAACATTGTTGCTTTATTTTGAGAAATTACCACAGCCACCTCAACCCTTGGCAATCATTACTCTTATTAATAGGCAGCCATCAACATTAAGGCATGATCCTCCACCAGCAAAAAAGGTTACAGTTCGCTGAAAGCTCAGATGATCATTAGCATTTTTTAGCAATAAAGTATTTTTAAAATTAAGGTATGTACACTTTTAAAAAATCATGCAATTGCAAACTTAATAGGCTACAGTATTGGGTGGACATAACTTTTTTATGGACCAGGAAACCAAAAAATTGTGACTCACTTTATTGCAGCATTCACTTCATTGTGGTGTCTGGATCTGAACCCACAATATTTCTGAGGTGTGCCTGTATTCTGTTTTCCTGAATAAACATAGAACACTGCTGTATTTGGTACTTTTTCCCAACTGTATCAGTAAATTTTTATAATTGCCTCCATAAAGATCTTGTACATTTCAGTAAGATTTCTTTTTTTTCATTATTATTATACTTTAGGTTTTAGGGTACATGTGCACAATGTGCAGGTTTGTTACATATGTATCCATGTGCCATGTTGGTTTGCTGCACCCATTAACTCATCATTTAGCATTAGGTATATCTCCTAATGCTGTCCCTCCCCCCTCCCCCCACCCCACTTAAGTATGTTTTAGGTATTGTTGTTGTTGTGAATGGTATTTTTTTTCCATTTCATGCCTCTTATTTATTTTGGTATTTTTATGTATGGCTTTATATGGGCTATACATGCCAATCCAGATTTGTGGTATCATACCTCTGTGTGTTTTTCCAGACTTTATTGAAGACTTTGAAACTTCTAATTTCAAAGTTACAAAGGTTTGGCTACAATTTACCATATGGAAATTTCATTCATATGTAAGTTTGCTAAAAGTTATTGCCATGTACTTGTCTTGAATTTGTACTAGTTATTGTTTAATTTTTGTGTGGACATAGTGGGTGTACATATTTATGGAGTACATGAGATGTTTTGATGGAGGCGTGCAATATGAAATAAGCATATCATGGAGAATGGGGTATGAGTCCCCTCAAACATGTATCCTTTGTGTTACAAACAATCCAATTACAGTCTTAGTTATTTTAAAATACACAAATAAGTTATTATTGACTATAGTCACCTTGATGTGTGACAAAATAATATGTATTATTCATTTTTTCTAACTATGTTTTTGTGCCCATTAAACATCCCCATATCCCCTTCAACTCCCACTACCCTACCCAGACTCTGGTAATCATCCTTCTACTCCCCATATCCATGAGTTCAATTGTTTTGAATTTTTATCAAAGGCTTCAACTCTGCCCCTGCACATGATCAAATGATATAGGAAAAAAATGCCAAATATATAGGCCAATATATAGGGGAATGCCAATTAAAACCAGTATGAGATATCACCCCCACACCTGTTAGAATTGGTTTTATAAAAAAGACAATTGATAGCAAGTGTTGGCAATGATGTGGAGAAAAGGGAATCCTTTTTACACTGCTGGTGGGAATGTAAATTAGTGCAGTCATTTTGGAAAATGGTATAGAAGTTCCTCCGAAACTAAAATTAGAATTACCATATGATCTAGCAATCCTACTTCTGGGTATATATTCAAAGAAATTGAAATCAGTCATTTCAGCATTACTCCCAATAACCAAGATACGGATGTGATGTAAGTGCCCTTCAAAGGATGAATGGATAAAGAAAATGTTTATATATCTATATTTATGTGTATATATACACATATATACACACATATATATGTGTGTATATATACACATATATACACACATATATATGTGTATATATACGCATATATACACACATATATATGTGTATATATACGCATATATACACACATATATATGTGTATATATACGCATATATACACACATATATATGTGTATATATACGCATATATACACACATATATATGTGTATATATACGCATATATACACACATATATATGTGTATATATACGCATATATACACACATATATATGTGTATATATGCGTATATATACACATATATATGTATATACACACATGTGTATATATGCGTATATATACACATATATATGTATATACACACATGTGTATATATGTGTGTGTATATATATGTATATATATATGCGCAGTGGAATACTATACAGCCTTAAATAAGAAGGGGATTCTGTCATTCATGACAACATGGATAGACTTGGAGGACATTATGCTAACTGAAATAAGCTAGGAACAGAAAGAAAAATACTATATGATCTCACTTATATGTGGAATATAAAAAAGTAGATCTCATGGAAACAGAGAGTAAAAGCTTACCAGAGACTGGGGTGTAGGGGATAGGG
Source organism: Symphalangus syndactylus (assembly GCF_028878055.3). Lineage (NCBI taxonomy): Eukaryota > Metazoa > Chordata > Mammalia > Primates > Hylobatidae > Symphalangus > Symphalangus syndactylus. The sequence goes on along the minus strand of NC_072447.2, from coordinate 40,349,227 downwards.
AATAGAGAGATGTTGATCAAAGAATATAAAGTTTCAGTTAGACTGGAGGGGTAAGTTTTTGTAATCAATCGCACTACATGGTGACCACAATTAATCATAATATATCGCACATTTTAAAATTGCTAAAATAATGGATTTTTAAAGTCTTTACCACAAAAAAACATAAGTTGATGAGATGATGGCTATGTTAGTTTGATTAAATCTTTCTACAATGTATACACAGACAAAACATTACATTGTATCTCATAAATATGCACAATTACTTTAACCAAGTAAAATAAATTTCAAAATACTATAGTAATTTAAAATTTATGGCATACTTACAGAGATAAGCAAATAGACTAGGAGAACTGAATAGAATGTCCTAAAATAGATCTACTTATACATGGATTCTTGATTATTAAAAATGTCATTTCAGGGAAGTGGATAAAGAAGAGTATTTTTACCAAAATAAGACAGTGGAACAACTGGATATACAGATATGAAAAAAAGTGACTGGAACACTTCTTCACACTATACAAAAATCCATTCTAGGAGGGATTAAATCCTTGCTTTAAATATTTTACTATGAAAATGTTTAAACTTACAAAATAGAGAAGAATAAAAATAATTTTACATATATGTTTTTCTCAACTAGGGAGACAACAGCACTGGGCAAGTAGGACGTATGCAAGTTAAGTACTGAAAGACTGGTGACACTAGTCAAGTGAATAACAGTAGGGCTGGCTGGGTAACATGTGAGCTGGAGAGGAAGAGAAGAAATGGCAAGTCTTTCTAATAAATGGCAACTCCATTATTCCCCTTTTCCCCCCTCAATACCATTTGTTGTCCCTGATACCATTATGGACCTTTACTTTCAAAGAGTAGTGGATGAGACTTGTTGCTAGCTTGAGAGAAAGCTTACCTGGGCCAAAAGATCTGTTCATTCCGTCTACCTGCACACCAGCCCCATTCTCCCCACTGACCTGTGGATCTCTGCTTTCCCAATAAGTATAAATTTGACAGTAGTGTTATAAAAAGTAGTGACTAAGGGATATAGGAATGATTACAGACACACTGAAGAGAACCAAAATGTTACTGACTTAGAGGCAGTGCCAACTTATCCACATGTAACAGGAGCAGTATCCTACCTCATTCCCCGACAGGATGAATATTTCTGATGTAAGGTTAAAAAAAAATTTGGCGCATGGCCCTCTCCCTCTTTTGTCCAAGTGGAGGCATCCTGCACATTCTTGTGTTTAGCTGGGAAACCCTCTCGTAGAAGCTCATAATTGAGGTTTAGAGTACTTAATGGAGCAAGGGAGGAGTCTCTCTCTTTGTTGCTTTCAGGACTACTCTGAATGAAAAGAGGTCAGAAAGCAGGGAGTAACATTGAGTTAATTCCACAGTGGGCAGGCAGCTTAGAATGAACCCATCGTGAGGGCCTCTTCCTCTAGCTAGTGAACTATTGGTTTGGTGCAAAAGTAATCGTGGCTTTTGCCATTAAAAGTAATGGCAAAAAAATACAACCACACAGGGCAGGTTGTCCTTGGAAGTGTGCCTAAATGATGACTCTCTACCGTGTAAATGGTATTTAGGGCTCCAGAGGGAAATAATTTAGGCTGACAGCCTATGCTTAAATGTGGAGAAGTCACCCAGAAATTGGTCCAAAGGATCATAATCTGAGGGGAACTGGAGGAGGATGGGTGCTATCTTGCTTGCCTCGTCAGTCATGGGTACTTCCTAGCCCAGAGCAAGGCTGGTTTCCACCTCTGTTCTACATAATTCCTTCCGGCTATCCTCAACTTTGACAATAAGAACAACTCCTGGCTGGGCGCGGTGGCTCACGCTTGTAATCCCAGCACTTTGGGAGGCTGGGGCGGGCGGATCACGAGGCTAGGAGATCGAGACCACGGTGAAACCCCATCTCTACTAAAAATACAAAAAATTAGCCGGGCGTGGTGGCGGGCGCCTGTAGTCCCAGCTACTCCGAGAGGCTGAGGCAGGAGAATGGCGTGAACCCGGGAGGCGGAGCTTGCAGTGAGCCGAGATCGCTTCACTGCACTCCAGCCTGGGCAACACAGCAAGACTCCATCTCAAGAAAAAAAAAAAAAAAAAAAGAACAACTCCTCCTTACACAAATATTTCATGAACTTATTTGTACCTGTTACAGGTAATACTTTCGGCTTAGAAACTTGGAACATAAAGAATGAAGAAAAACTAGAAGGAAGAGTTACCATCTGGGTAAATATAATAGACTATTTTTCTTATATTCATTTTTTATTGCTGCGTAACAAAGTATCACCAATTTAGCAAGGTAAGAAAAACAAATTTATTATCTTGCAGTTTCTGTGTATAAAGCGTCCAGGCAAAACTCAACTGAGGTTTCTGCTTTAGAGTTTTACCTGTTTGCATTCAAGGTATCAGCTGAGCTGTGTTCTCATCTGAATGCTAAATGGAGAAAAATCTAAACTCCACTCACTGTGTCACTGTGTTGGCAATAGAGCTAAGAAACCTGCTGTGCAAATGTAAAGTTACTGTGTTTTATACACTGGATGAAGTGTCTGTGGAGCTCCTTGGAAAAAGAAAAGACACCTGATTTTAAGATGTGCCTTCTGAAAGACAAAGGGTATGGCAGAATATGGCAGTATCACTCCATGCTGGAAAAGCACTCTAAGCTGAAAAAATCTATGCATCACTTTGGGCTATGGAGAATAATGAAATTTGTTTAATTAAACATATAGAACCAGTGAAAAATAGCTTACTAAAAGAATAAGCCATGACCATATGTAAAACCATATCTTTTGTTAAGAGCTCATTTGGAAGTAATAAAACTAATTTTAAAAGAATGACACAGAAGGGGGGAGAATCAAAAAGAAAAAAGTCACTCTCCACATAATACCACCATATTTCCAGTAAAACAGGAAAGTAAAATGTTATAAAGAGTATTGACCGCAATATATATTTGTATAAGATCTTAGAGAAATAAATGTGTCATTCTATTAACCCATAATCATGCAACTATTCTGACTTGTTACTTTGGTACAATTATTTGCAATGTTTATTTTTCTCTATAGTTGATCTATGATCTGATTTTATTCTCCCTCTTTTTCTGTTCTTCTAGCACATGAGTCTATAGTCTTGTGTTTGCTTATACAGAAGTCCAGTATTTATGGCAAAGGATTCCTCAAGAACTTTAGGACTCTCCTACAATTTTCTCTAGCCATTTACAGGAAAACTTAGAGAAATTTGTCCCATTAGGAGACTCTATAATTGTTTAATACTTCGATGATTTGCTGGTAGCCTCAGAAACTAAAGAGCAATACAAAACTGATACTTTGACTTTGTTTTAATTCCTCTCTCCTGGTGCAGAAAAAGGAGTGAGGATTTTCCCCACCCTTTTTTCCTAGAGCATTTACTTCAGAGAAACGATAAATAGAAAATATTTTCTTTTATAAGCTAAATAAGCCACTTGCCAGTTTTATAGCTCAGGATTGTTTTCCCTTTTGATGAAAACAATTAGCCAACACAGAAGGCCACCTTAATTTTTAAGTGAATTTAGAAAGGACTCTGTGTGACAAATGGTGCCATCAAGTTCTCTTCCTTGAGGACTAATTATCTTTATATGAAGAATATGTATTTAACAGATTGTATCGGCTTGGCTATATAAAAGGTGGTGATTGCTTTCTGTCTTTGCTATCTCTTTAGTGGATTGCCTATGATGTACATCACATTCCAGTTTAATGATTATTCAATAAAACTTGTTTTTCTTTCTTATATGGTAATGTTGATGTTTACCTAAGCCCTGTGATCTTGGGAAACAGTGAAGGTTAAGAAGCTTTCTTTCCCCCCTTGAGCCCCCAACTTTGTATTCTAGCAGAAAAAGGTTTATTGGAAAGAACCACTCTTCACCACGTGACTTAGACAAGACTCATGGAAGCCTCTCTGGTTTACCGATGACAAGGCCAAAGATGCTCAGTATTCCCTTTCTTTTCCTTGTACATGATAAATAAACTCCTTGTTTCTACTAAATCAATCGAAACAAAATAGTTGTTGGCCAAACTTTGGTTAGGATTTTCTTTTTCCTCCACGCACCTGAACTTTGGCCCACTCTCGGCTAAGCCAGCGCGCAACCCCTCTTGAGCATGGATTGGCCTCAGGGTAAAAATTCTCTAATCAACTATCAAGTCTCAACAGCCTTTCATCCCACTTCCTCACACACCTGGTTCTTTCTAGCTTTGTTTATTTCTGTCTATAAAAAAAAGCTTTGCCTAACTCTTGAGATACTTGTAGATCTTATAGTCACAATGTTCTTCTTATTGCAGTAGTCTCCACCTATTTCAAAAGTCTCTCTTGCAATAATTATTTTTGAGAAAAATCTCTTCTTCTTACTAAGTCTGAATTGTTTTTTATTTGCCATATATTTTGTGGAGAGGTATTTTTGCGTTAGCAGGATATTTTGTTTCTGTTTCCTCAACACATAATCATGAGGATGTCATTTCATCATCTTTATAATAACTGATTACATAGAAGCAAGTCACAGGCCTACTAATGCTCAAGGATGGTCACACACAAAGGCATGACTGTCAGGAGGTGGAGCTCATGGGATACCCATGAGATTCTGTCAGCCACAGTCCATTCTCTAGGTCCCAATGTTTAATGTCCCCACCTTATTTGAAATACATTTACCTTCCTCCAAGGTCCCCCAAAATCTGACTCAATTACAACATCAGCTCAAAATTCAAGTCTCATCATCTAGATCAGGTCTAAGTGCATATGATGAGGCTGTGTGGAGAGTAGTTCATTAAGCATACCAGCTGGGGACAATAAATCTCTATTTGTGGACCTGTGAAATGAAAGAGACTAGTCATCAGTCCTAACACATCCGGTGCACAGTGGTGGGATAGGCATAGGATAACATCTGTACACATTTCACTTGATCTCCATTTTTTGAGCCTCAAAACTTTACAACTGAGTTATTTCATATTTCCAAAGAAACACCTACTTGATGCTCTGTTATCCTGTTCCAAATAATAAAACGAGATGGAAAATTTCCACATTTGTTTTATAAAATAGAAAACTTCTACTCTTAAACCTGATACACAGCAACAAATGTACTGAACAATTGAAGTGGTGATTCATGTAAGGCTATTCACATTTTCTGTTAAAATGAGCAACATTTAGAAATGAACTAGAAAGAAAGAAACTATAAAAGAATGAATGAAAGTAAGAAAAAGAAGTAAAGGAAAAGAAAGGAAAGGAAGAAGAAGAAGAAAGAAAGGAAGGTAACCGTGTGTTGACACATAAAACAGGAAGACAAAATGTTATACATTGTGTTTCCTCCAGTCCGATACCAGTCCCTCACTACTTAAACTGTTGACTGCTTTCTTCAACCACAAAGTGGAGAAACTAACTCAGATTTATTCATTACAGATGGGAGAAGCAGTGGGACAGTAGCCCCAGAACATGCACTGTTCATAGATAGGAGTGCTAGTCTCATTCCTGCTCTCTCTTTCTCATCTCTCGAAGACTCTTCATACAGATTCGGGAAGATACTACAGATGGTATCATTGATCTTGGCCAAAACTTCCAGGATTTTAATCTTTCTGGTTTCAGCATGGGCTCTTTGACCCTGCTGGAACTCATAGAGTGAAGGATAATTATTGGACACGTGCCAGTATTCCAGATACTTTTCTTGTACCAAATTTCTGGTAATGAGCTTTCTGGCTGTCCATAGATGAAGTGTTAGCTTCTATCCTGCACCTTCATTGTATTCAGGAATTTCCAGATTTTCTCTTCAGTGTGACAGTTGCCCTTCAAGAAGGTCACACCCAGGAGAGTCATTAGGAAACCAACGGTCTTAGATAACCACTTATCACCACTCAGACTTCTCTCATTGGGGGAAATCCAGCTTCCTAATAAAGGCATAAGAAGAATGACTATAGGGTTGACTTCTGTCAATTCAAGGCCAAAGACCTGTTCCATGGGCTTCGAATAACAATGAGACAGTATTTTTCACCACAAAGATTGAATAAAATGTAAAAGAATGCTAAAAGTAAATGTCTCTGAGAATATAAGGCACTCGTATACATTAAGAGACTAGGAACTGCAGTATAGCATTTTGGAAACAGAACTTCAGCAGTACAGCATTTGTAAAACATTTCAATCTTCAAACCTTTCCCACTTTAATCCAATTTGCACTTCCCTATGCCTTTCTTATGAGAAGGTGTGCACATTTTCCTCAAGATTTCCTGTTCAAAAATGTTTATTTTAGTTTCATTAATCATAGCAACAAATGGTAAACAATTTATGTGTCCATCAGGAGACAAATCAATTAATTATTGTACAAACATAATAATTCTGGAGAGTAGTTAGAAAGTGAGGTGGGTCTACATGCGCTGTCATGGAAATATCCTGCACTCATTTTATTAAATCATCAGGTCAAGAGGCAGAACAATACGGACATTATTACCTATGTATATTAAAGATTCAATATATTTTTATAGCACACCTATATATGAAAAAAAAGCCTAGTATCAACTTTAAAATGATACATACAAGATTAATTGTGGTTACCTCCAGTGGGGGGGCTGAATTTTGAGGAAAGGAGGAGATTGTGATTTATTCTATACTGTTAGAATTTTTGGTAACAAGAATATATGTACTATTACCTTTGTAATTAAAATATTTTAATGCAACCACAAAAGTAGTAGTTGTGCATTAATCATATAAAGTAACTTCTAGCTGATACAACATACAAAATCAGCAACTGAACGGCTTAAAACAACAAAAGTTCATATCTCATACACATAAAATCTGATGTAAGTAGGCAGGGGTCTCCACTAACAGGTGATCCGGAGATACAGGCTGCCTCCAACATGTTGCTTTACATCTCAGCGTGAGCTCTTGATAGCTTATGTTTCAGGGGCAAGGGAAGTCACATAATTCTTCCTAACTACAGGTGAACTGGGTAATACAGTCTTCCCATGAGTCCAGAAAGGAGAGTAAGACACCATGTGGATGAGCACTTGCAGTCTCTCTCATTAACTGTTACATAATAAGTGCTTGGTAAAGGAATAATTATTAGAATTTGTTATGAAAACAACCCTCTTCATTTCTTGGTGGAGTTTCTAAGGAGGTGAATTTGCCTTGCAATTCTTCAACAATTTCTGTCAGCCTCCTACATGACAGTTGCTTTCAAATACAGGATCACATTTCATTTTCAAAAGGACCCTGTAAAATCTCAGAATGGAGAATTCTCCTTTTTCATTCAGTAGCACCTTTCTGCACTGATCTCACTGCACTGTCAATAGGATAAGAATGTGCACCTTTCTATTTCTGCATGGTAAGAATCTTGACTTATGAATTCTGCAAACCTCAACATGACTGAACATGCAGGACACTTACAAGTGCCATTTGGCACAAGGAAAAATCAGGATTTTCCTCTGGGACCAGTACTGAGATAAAAGGCAGCACAACAATGGTGAATTATTTTTATCTTTGCTGTTCAAACACAGCATGTCTGCCAAAAAACCATTTTTTCTTCTTAGACAGACTCTGATGGGAGGAGGGCTGAGGAATTTGGCCTCAGTAGATCTTTGCTTCACAGTGATTTCCATGGCCTTTCCTCACCTCCAACTTCTGAGGGTGGCTTTGTTTTGGACCATCTAGGTAGGCTCACCATCAGTGCATTTGTTCAGGGGCTGGTCTCAAATAGCACACCCTTTAAAAATCCTACTGAAAATCTGGGTTATTAAAAAAAAAACCTTCTCTCATACTTCAGTTACATCCCAAGGACCAGTACATGGTCTGTGAAAAATCATAACCAGACGCTAATAATTGGTTCATTTGAAATACACTTTAAGACTACTTAAAGATGTGGGGTGGAAGGGGGGGTTGTAGTAATCAGATATCTAAACATAATTGTCAGAGTTTCCACTGAAAGGGATGGGACCTCCAAGGGGCATCTGCAGAGAGCAGGATGCTCTAAGTCTAGAGTCAGACAAGTGATTCTGGTCTGTCCGTATCACAGAAAACAGGGGTGCAATCTTCAGAGAAGGCAGTGAAGAGCTCGGTAGAAGACAAGGTGCCAGTTTATACATGAAGGCACACTGGGGAATACTTAGGGGAAAGGGGCTGTAATGTAAGAAAGTGCTGAATCAGGACTCATGTCCCAGCACTTGGGCAGAATTCTACTCTCAAGGAAACCTTGGGCTAGGGACAGGAGGATCCTCAGAAAATGAATCCCACAAGTAATCCCAAATGTATGCTTTATTCTCATCTTTACCTTCCTTATTTAGGCCTTGTTATGGTTTGGATCTATGTCTTCCCACAAATCTCATGTTGAAATGCAATCCCCAGGGCTGGAGGCAGGGCATTGTGGAAGGTGATTGAATTATGGGGGCAGATTGCCCCCTTGGTACTGTCCTGAGTTTTCATGAGATCTTGTTTTTTAAAAGTGTGTAGTACTTCTCCATCCTCTGTCTTCCTCCTGCTTCAGCCATGTAAGATGTACCTGCTTCCCCCTCACCTTCTGCCATGATCGCAAGTTTTCTGAGGCCTCCCCAGAAGCAGAAACATCGTGTACAGCCTACAGAACTGGAGCCAATTAAACCTCTTTTCTTCATAAATTACCTAGTCTCAGGTATTTCTTTAGAACAATGTGAGAATGGCTTTGCTATAAAGAAATATCTGAGACAGGATAATTTATAAAGAAAAGAAGGGCTGCCCAAGGTATCGAGGAGTGGGGCACTGCTATAAAGATACCTGAAGATGTGGAAGCAGCTTTGGAACTGGGTAATGGGAAGAGATTAGAAGGTTGTGGAGGGCTCAGAAGACAGGAAGGTGAGGGAAAATTTGGGACTTCCTAGTGACTTGTGGAATGGTTGTGACCAAAATGCTGATAGTGATCTGGACAATGAAGTTCAGGTTGAGGAGGTCTCAGACGGAAATAAGAAACATACTGGGAACTGGAGCAAAGGTCACTTTTGTTTTGTGTTAGCAAAGAACCTGGTGGCATTGTGCCCCTGCCCTAGGGATCTGTGGAACTTTGAACTTGAGAGTGATGATTTAGTTTACCTGGTAGAAGAAATTTCTAAGCAGCAAAGCATTCAAGATGTGAGCTGGCTGCCTCTAACAATATATGCTCATATATGTGATCAAATAAATGATGTAAAACTGGAGCTTTATATTCAAAAGGGAAGCACAGCATAAAAGTTTGGAAAATTTGCAGCCTGGCCATGTGGTAGAAAACAAATGCCTATTTTCAGGGGAGGAATTCAAGCAGGCTGCAGAAATTCGCGTAAGTGAAAAGGAGCCAAGTGCTAATAGCCAAGACCCTGGGAAAAAGGCCTTGAAGGCATTGCAGACACTTCCACAGCAGCCCCTACTATCACAGGCCCAGTGGTCTAGGAGAAAGGAATGGTTGGTTTTGTGGGCCATGCCCAGCCCTCTCCACCCGCTCTTGCTTTTCTGTGCAGCCTCAGGATACTGCTCCCTGCATCCTGATCACTCCAGCACCAGCTGTGGCTCAAAGGGGCCCAGGTACAGCTCAGGCTGCTGCTTCAAAGGGTGCAAGTTGTAAGCCTTGGCAGCTTCCACATTATGTTAAGTCTATCATTACACAGAGTGCAAGACTTGAGGCTTGGGAGCCTCCACCTGGATTTCAGAGGGTGTATGGAAACACCTGGATGTCCAGACAGAAGCCTACTGCAGGGCCCAAGCCCTCATGGAGAGCCTCTACTAAGGCAGTGTTGAGGGGAAATGTGGGGTTGGAGCCCCCAGACATAATCCCTACTGGGACACTGTCTAGTGTAGTTATGAGAAAAGGGCCATCGTCCTCCAGACTCTGTGATGTTAAATCCACTGGAAGCTTGCACTATGCACCTGGAAAAGCTGCAGGCACTCAGTGCCTGCCCACGAGAGCAACCACAAGGGTTAAAGCCTGCAAAGCCACAAGGGTGGAGCTTGGGAGTATCAGAGTGCTTTGGATATGGAATATGGAGTCAAAAAAGATTACTTTGGGCCAGGCGCGGGGGCTCACACCTGTAATCCCAGCACTTTGGGAGGCCGAGGCAGGTGGATCACTTGAGGTCAGGAGTTCGAGACTAGCCTGATCAACATGGTGAAATCCCCTCTCTACTAAAAAAAAATACAAAATTAGCCAGGTGTGGTGGCACACACCTGTAATCCCAGCTATTTTGGAGGCTGAGGCAGGAGAATCACTTGAACGCAGAAGGCATGCACTCCAGCCTGGGCAACAAGAGTGAAACTCCATCCCCCCCCAAAAAAAAGATTATTTTGGAGCTTTAATATTTATTGACTGCCCTGCTAGGTTTCTGACTTGCATGGGGCCTGTATTCCCCTTCTTTGGGCTGATTTCTCCCTTTTGGAATGGGAGTATTTAACCAATGCTTTTACTCCCATTGTATCTTGGAAGTAACTTTTTTTCTTTCCCATAAGTTGAAGGGACTAGCTTTGTCTCAGATGAGACTTTGGACTTTTGAGTTAATGCTGGAATGAATTAAGACTTTGGGGCACTGTTGGGAAGGGATTATTGGATTTTGCAATGTGAGAAGGACATGAGATTCGAGAGGGGCCAGGGATGGAATGATACAGTTTGGCTATGTGTCCCCACCCAAATCTCATGGTGAAATGTAATCCCCAAGGCTAGAGATGATGTCTGGTGGGAGGTGATTGTATTACGGGGGTAGATTTCCCGCTTCATACTGTCCTGAGTTCTCATGAGATCTGGTTGTTTAAAAGTGTGTGGCACCTACCCCTTCTTTCTCTTCCTCCTGTTCCAGCCATGTGAGTCATGCCCACTTTCCCTTCACCTTCCACCATGATTGTAAGTTTTCCGAGGCCTCCCCAGAAGCATATACTGCTATGCTTCCTGTATAGCCTACAGAACCATGAGCCAATTAAATCTATTTTCTTTATAAATTATCCAGTCTCAGATATTTCTTTATAGCAATGTGAGAACAACCTAATACAGGCCTGCTTTTAGTACTTTGGCCAGAGTCCTTTATTTTTAATCGTAATAGATTTTGCAGTAGTGAAAAGACTAGTGAATTAGACAAAAGATCTGCCTCATATTGGGAGGAGTGGAAAAATGTGAGCATAGAATAATTCTGGCCACATTAGACCAGGGGTCTAGTCTCAGCTCTGTCACCTATTAGCCATGTAAACTTAAAATTACAAGTTTGGCAGATAATGTCTGATAAGCCCTAACTTGTAGCACTGTTGGAATCTATGTAATGGATATGAAGCACTTAGCAGAATTATGGAAAATATTGGGTCTTTAAAGAATGGTAGTTATATAATTATAATTATTTTTACCACAGATGATATCACCCTCCCCTCTAGGGAGATTTATTTTTTATTAATTCAGGAAAATATGCAGCTTTCTAGGACAATTAATATCAAATTAGCCCATTATGTATTTAGCATATAAAAGTAAATAAAATTTCCCCATTTGAAGATAAGTTGTTTAATTTGCATGTAGGGAGTCTTCCCCAGTTGAATGAAACACAAAGTCCTAGAATTTGTGTCAAGGACCAACAACTTCCCTCCCAGGTGCCATTCCATCCAAACCACCCCTATTTTCATTCATTTCATCATCATCAAATGTGTTCTCCCTTAGAGTTTGCCAAATTACACTGAAGGTAACTTAATTAAAATATCCTTTTAAGATGAAGGTGGTGGTTCACACCTGTATTCCCGGTACTTTGGGAGGCTGAAGTGGGTGGATCACTTGATGTCAGGAGTTCAAGACCAGCCTTGGCAACACGGTGAAACCCTGTCTGTGCAAAAATACAAAAAATTTGCTGGGCAGGGTGACGTGTGATTCTAGTCCCAGCTACTTGAGAGGCTAAGGTGGGAGGATTGCTTGAGCCTGGGAATTCAAGGCTATAGTGAACCGTGATTGCACCACTGTGCTCCAGCCTGGGGAAAAGAACCAGACCCTGTCTCAAAAATATGTCCTTTTAAATACTAGGATCTGGCTCTCTCAGTTCAGAGCAAAGGAGCCAACACAGCAGCTTTTCAGCATCCCACATCAAGGCAGTTTCACCATTATTTCTCAAAAATTTCCTGGAGAGGCTGTGCATAAAATAACTAGATTGTGCTATGTGTTCAACTGAATGTGAACAAGAGCACAGGACACTACCCACTTCTCACTTCTGCCCCAAGAGATTTTTTTTTTGAGACAGAGTCTCGCTCTGTCACCCAGGCTGGAGCACAGTGGCAAGATCTCGGCTCACTGCAAGCTCCGCCTCCTGGGTTAAAGCAATTCTCTGCCTCAGCCTCCAAAGTAGCTGGGACTACAGGCCCCCGCCACCATGCCCAGCTAATTTTTTTGTATTTTTAGTAGAGATGGGGTTTCACCATGTTAGCCAGGATGCTCTCAATCTCCTGACCTCATGATCTGCCCGTCTCGGCCTCCCAAAGTGCTGGGATTACAGGCGTGAGCCACCACACCCGGCTGAGGTTTTCTTCTGGTTTATTGATGTCACCAAGGTAACTCTTAAGTGGAGGTTTCCACTCCAGGGTTTTGTCCTTCAGCAATGAGACACACCATCTGAGTGCCTGGCCTCTGCTCTCCAGTCCTAAAGCTTCATCTAGCCCACCACCCAGCTTAAATTAAAAGTATATCCCACTGAGAGACTCATCGTTTCCAAAAGTCTAAAAGGGCCTTTCTTTAGAGAATTTGCACCTTGCCATTTTCAGCCAGATACACTTCAGCACTTTCCCCAAACCCCTCTCTAACTCCTTACCTCCTTACTCCCTCTTGTTACTTGTCCTTTAGGTCTTAGAAGTATTTCACCATCTTCCATACATTGTTACTGTTCATTAATTGTAAAAGTCTAAGCAGGGGTGGGTGTTTTGTATCCTAGTTTTCCCATTTCTAACAAAATTACTTTCAAAAATCAAATGTTTGATTAATATTGGAGGAATGAATGAGCCGGTAAGCATAGATGCTGGTTCATAAACATTTTATTTTTTCCTACCTTCTTCAGTAAGCTAAGCCAATCCAGGTATGACTTTTATTTTTATACAACAGACTAAAATGGATAAAGAAAACCAAGAACTGAAAAGTTTTACTTTTTCTCACCTATGTTTGATCTCCAAAATTTTACTGCTAAATCATCTCACATTTTTTAAGGAAATACCTATTCCAATACTGTGTTTCCTTGTTCTGGCTCATTAAATATGAAAGAAGGTTTCCCAATTTGTTTTACAGAACAATAAAACTCCTACTCTTAAATAGCAATACATGTGTAACCAAATTCATTAATAAATATAGATTCTGAGGTTATCTAAAACTTCTATTATAAGAAACAACATTTGAAATATAACACCAAAAAAAATAAAGAAAAAGATACAACTCCAAGTTACTATAGAATATTAACACAAAATGGTATATGCTGTGTTCCCTCCAGATGCACCCTGGCCATTCACTACTTAGAATATTGACTGCTCTTTTCTTCCACAAAGGAAACAATCTTCAGACTTGAACATTTGAAATGTAACCTAGGGAAAAAAAAAGGAAAAGTAAAACTCGAGTTATCAATATACAATAGGAATGCAAAGATGATATACACTTATTTCTTCCAGCCCCACCATGGCCCTCCACTATTAGAATGTTGACAGACCTTTTCGACCAAAAAGTGAAGAACAAACCTCATATTTCACTTAGCATGGGAGAAGCTGCTAGACGTGGTTCTAGAACGTGCATTTGCCTTGGCAGCAGCTCTGGCTTGGGTTCTCTGTTCCTCATCCCTCAAAGCCTCTTCATAGCAGGATGGGAAGGCACTAGGGACGGTATCATTCATCTTGGCTACAAATTCCAGGACTTTCATCTTGCTAGTTTCAGCGTGAGCTCTTGGACCCCACAGGAATTCATAGCGCGGAGGATCACTGTTGGGCACTTGCTGGTACTCCAGGTACTTTAGCTGCACCAAATCTTTGGTCATGACCTTCCTGGGATCCCCATAGAGGAAGTGCTTCCTATCAGCATATACACCCATCATATTCATAATTTCCCAGACTGCCTCTTCTGGGGCACGGTTGCCATTCATGAAGATCACACCCAGTGCAATCATCAGGAGGCCAGTCTTGGGAATTTTTTCTTCATCACTGGTTGTTTCATCATAGGTGAGGTCTAGTTTGCTGAAAAAGGTATAGTAGTGCCTGATGGGATCCACTTCCTTCAAATCAACACCAAATGCCAGCTCTATGTGCTCAGAGGCTCTCTTGAGGATCTCATTGAAGTGACACTTATCCTTCCTGATAACAAATTTTATCATATCTCCCTTTGTAATTGGCTCTTTCTTTTCATACTTCTGAAGCAAGAAATGCACCAGCGACACTACTTTCTTGCTTAAAGGATCTTCTTTCCAGCCCTCAGCTTCCCTTGAGGAACCTAGACTTTTCTCATCTTGGCTGCTGGCACCTTTATTTGAACTGGTGCATGAAACAGGTGCAATAGCATTAGTGGTGGATGGGGCTCCCTGAAGCACTTCAGGCATGCTAGGTGTCTCAGCAGCAGGCAAATTCTGGGGTCTATCACCACAGAGAAGGTAGGCAGAGGAGGGTGACTCTCCTTCTGCCACAGTGGCCTGAGTAGCTCCCAGATCCTGATTCTTACAACGAGCCTGGTGGCGTTTCTCACGGGCACGGAGCTTACTTTTCTGACCTCGAGGCATAATTACTCTTGTCAGGGACTACAGACAATAGTGCAGGCAGTTGGGTCGATGAAGAGGTCACCCTAGAAGATGGAGGATGAGATAGTGTTCACAGCCTTGGTAGGGAGATTCTACCTTGGTCTAAGAATGGCCACCTCTCCTGGTTCTCTTGAGGGTATTGCTTTAGGAACCCATAAGGCAGGAGCGGGGTGGGACTGTTCTGTGGGGGGTTGTCACATCAGTTCTAACTCAGGATATTAATTTTACTTTAGTCTTTTGAGTCCTCCCTCTGTTAACTTGAGGCTGCCTCGCTTTAGACCATGGCTTCCCATCCCACGGATTCCCAACAGGAAGTAAGGGCGTTAGGCCTAACAGCTGCGCTTTGGGACACGGAGAGTTGACAGTGGGAACAGGACAGAGCAGAGAAGGATAGGTCTCTGTGAGGCAGCCTCTGTTCTGGGAAGAGTGTATCTCGAAGGTCATAACAAATGATACTCACTTTGACACCTGCCGGATCCTGAGATTTATTTCTCTGGTCGCATGTTTCAGACCAAGGTTTCGCCCGTAACAGCTTGATGACGTGGAAGATAGGTCAAGAGAAACAGGTCCGGCCACGCCCACTTTGCTCTCCCAGCATAACGGCAAATGGTTCTGCATTCGGGGGGGCGGGGGGCGTTCTTAAAGAAATACATACATTTCTTTCATTGACTTTGCAGGCACTGGGACTTCTCTCTTTGCTAAGCTGAATCAGTCAGCCTCAGAAAAAGGATAATTTCCCTGAGTCCAGAGTAGGAAGTAAGGTGGAACCTGAGCCCAGCAGCCATGCCTGGGGCCTCCCAAGATTGACAGTAGGGGCGGGGCTCTGTGGGGGTCCCTCTTCTTGGGTAGGTAATGCCCTCAGTCCTCACTCAGTGTCTTATCTTGACTTTTTGTAGGTGCTGAGCCACTTCTCTTATGACTTGAGGCCATCAAATAAGGTACTAAATCTGTAAATAAAGATAATTGACATCTGTACAATATTATGTTCACCATGTATAAACATATTGTATTGCTGTACTTAGGCATCCACCTAAGTCTATCAGCACATTTTTATATTTGCATTGATAGAGTGTGTATGTTTTTGTGAATGTTCTTTTTAGGTACATTTTGAATGCTGCTGCTCTTTTGAATGGTATATTTTTCATTACATTTTTTTTTATTTTTAAAGCCCTCTCAAATTTATTGAAATAGATTTTCACGGTGGTACATCAGGAGAAAAATGAGGATGACAGAAACATCAAAGGATCTTTCATTCAGGCACTAAAAGGAATCCAGAAAAGAACTTATCAGAGAAAATCTGGAGTAGCTAGGATCTTTCCTTATTTGGAACCATTAATTTCAATTTAATGCCTTGTATATTACGTTTGTTTTGTTTCTACTACACTGGCTGAGTTAGCTTTGAATTTCTGAAAAGCTTTACTTCTGCCCCTCGCATAAGATCCTAATCCAGTTCACAGTGAATTTCAATGACTTAAAGTCTTGAGGTAGCACAAATGTTTTTATAAGATTCCTTGAGGCTTCTTTTTCTTTAACCTTTATTTTAAGTACAGGAGTATATGTGCAGGTTTGTTATATAGATAAACTCGTGTTATGGGGGTTTGTTGTACAGATTATTTTATCAGCCTTGTATTAAGTCTAGCACCTATTAGTTATTTTTCCTGACTCTCTCCTTCCTCCCACCCTCCACCTTCTAAAAGGCCCCAGTATCTATTGTTCTGCTATATGTGTCCATGTGTTCCCATCATTTAGCTCCCACTTATAAGTGAGAACATGTGGTATTTGGTTTTCTGTTTTTATGTTAGTTTGCTAAGAATAATTGCCTCCAGTTCCATCCATGTTCTTGAAAAGGGCATGATCTTTTTTATGGCTGCACAGTATTCCATGATGTATATGTGTCACGTTTTTGTTATCCAGTCTACTGTTGATGGACATTTTGGTGGATTCTATGCCTTTGCTCTCTTGAATAGTAATACAATGAACATATGTGTGAATGTACCTTTATGATAGAATAATTTATATTCCTTTGGGTATATACCCAGTCATAGGATTGCTGGGTGGAATGGTAGTTTTTTTTTCAGCTCTTTGAGGAATCACCACACTGCTTTCCACACTGGTTAAACTAATTCATACTCCCACCAATGGTGTGTAAACATTCCTTTTTCTCCACAACCTCTCCAGCATCTGTTATTTTTTTGACTTTTTGGTAATAGTCATTCTATTTTTTACATTGTTACATTTTCTAATTAGTTATTTGTTGTGAGATGGTATCTCATTGTGGTTTTGATTTGCGTTTCCCATCAGTGATCAATGATGTTGAGCTTTTTTTCATATGCTTGTGGCCATATGTATATCTTCTTTTGAAAAGTGTTTGTTCATGTCCTTTGCCCACATAATGGGATTGTTATTACATTGTCTCTTTTTTTCTTCAACTTTTAAGTTCTGGGGTACGTGTGCAGGTTTGTCATATATGTAAACATGTGCCATGGTGCTTTGTGTCACATAGGTAAATGTGTGTCACGTAGGTAAATATATGCCATGGTGGTTTGCTTCCCAGATCATCCCATCACATAGGTATTAAGCCCAGCATCCATTAGCCAGCATTCATCTTCTTCTGCTCTCCCTCCCCCAACCCCCACCCCATTGTTAGATTTTCTAATTAGTTGTTTGTTTCATGTGGCTAGATTTCTGATTTCACTATAGTGATTTTCTACACAAGTTTACTGAATTTCCTTATACATTTGAATATTTTGTGAGCTGATTTCTTTAGAATTTTTAATTAGAGAATCATATTATCTCTTTCTTTTCATTTTTCATAAATTTTATCTTGGTATTCTTCTGTGTGCCTGTATACTGTCTATGCAATCCAGTCCATGTTTGACCAGCAGAATTGGCACCACACCTCTGTATCTGGTTCTGAACTATTGAGAATGCTGCCAACATTTCAAATATGATTGCTGTTTATTTTATGATATGGAAATTCCATTCTAATGTAGGTATACTAAAGGTTATTACCATGAATTGGTGTTCAGTTATTACCAGTGGCTTTTCCTTTACTGCTGCATGTGATCAAATGCTTTCTCTTTCTTTGTTAACATAGTGAATTCCAATTCACATTTTTCCTAATATGATATCAACTTTGCATTTCTTAGACACAGCCTGTTTCCCTATTTCTTCACTGCTGTATTCATCACTGCTGTATACATTTATTTAGAATGTGTCTGTATGTGAGTAAATTTGGCTGAAGCGTTCTTTTCTTGGGATATGATCGTCTAGTTTTTGTATCAAGTATAGGTAGCCTGCTAAAGTGGTTGAATAGCTTCCCATCTTCTTGTATGGTTTGTAAGAGTTTATTTAATGTGGTGATAAACTTTTCCTTCATCATTTGGTGTAATGGGCTTCCAAACATGGCTGATCCTGGAAGATTTTGCGGGTGCCCAGGGCTAGACTGCGGTTTGCTTGTACTATCTGATTAAACTTTTCTATTTCTTTATGAACCTAGTTATCGACTTATATTTCATTAAAATTGTTTTATTTTACTTGAGTTTTCCAATGTAAAGGCATGATATTTATAATAAATCATGTATTATATAAATTCTCAATTGTATACAACATTACAGAAAATAGAATAATAACCCAATATACCTGACATTCAGCATCATAATCTTCAATTGGTATAGGGAGAAGCTTGTTCAGATTAAGGTTTATTTATTTATTAATCTGTGGGTAAGACCACTCCAGAGATGATGCTGTACACTTCCATTAGGAGATACATAGCGGCTGGGCATGGTGGCTCACGCCTGTAATCCCAGCACTTTGGGAGGCCAAAGTGGGTGGATCACTTGTGGTCAGGAGTTCGAGACCAGCCTGGCCAACATGGTGAAACCCCATCTCTACCAAAAATATAAAAAATTAGCCCCATGTGGTGGCACGCACCTGTAATCCCAGCTACTTGGGAGGCTGAGGCAGGAGAATCCCTTGAACCCAGGAGGTGGAGGTTGCAGTGAGCTGAGATCATGCCACTGCACTCCAGCCTGGGCAACAGAGCAAGACTCTGTCTCAAAAAAAAAGGAGATACATAGCGTGTGTTCATTTTTTTGTGGTGATGGTACAGTCACTAAGGATCATCACTCTCATTCATCAATTTGTTAGTGGCTGCAGAATTATAATACTCTAATTCTATTATTCCTTTTGAGATTATTAGCTGAAATAGATCTAGAGGTAGAATATTTTATTAACCTTCATTTGCTATTCTTAAGATGTGCCTTTTTACTGCCCAGAGGAATAAATAAAACAGAATCTTTGTCTAATTGATATCAGAAAACTCTTTAGTCCAAAAATTTTTAATACATATTTATAATTTTGAGTTACAAAAGTATTTTTCTGGAGAATGAATCTGGTTCATAACCCATTGAATAATTAATCTCTTATTAAGGATTATTAGTTAGAAGTGTTGGAATAAATAATGTTCAGGCCCTAGTGTTTGTCACATGACATTACTTGTGCCTACAAATAGTTATAATTTTGGAAAATGGAAAATGTTACTATGATTTCTTCAAAGCTACCTTTCTTTGAAGGTTTCTGTGTTTTTCCTATATAGCTAGCCAGTCAGTAGGCCAACTGGGTTTTATTTTTATCTTTACAAGTTGTACTGTGATATGGTAAGTGATAAGAGTTTTGTTATTATCTTAGCTTGCATGTGTGTAGGCCTAAAATCAATTGTGGCACTCTTCCCTCTGGGTTCACAAACTTATTCAATATATGGCTATTCAAATGAACTTTATATCAAGACTGTTTTCATTAATGTGGTAAATGCAGAAATATTCATGTATTTGAATAAATATGCTAATATGTTGTCACAATTTATTAAAAGAAATTTTCCAACTTCTCAATTCACCTGTTACTAAATGAAATATTTAGATTGTTCAATGAATATTTACTTCTTGAGCTTGAAACTTTTATGACATGTTTCTGGGTTAATAAGCCTAGAAATGTAGACTGTTATGGAGCAAAGATATTAAACTATGAGTAAGGAGTCTTAGGTTATTGTTATGGCTTGAGTGTGTTCCCCAAAGTTCACGTGTTAGAAACTTAGTCCCCAAAGCAATAGTGTTGAGATGTGGGACCTTTAAGAGGTGACTAGGTCGTGAGGGCTCTGCTCCTATGAATGGATTACTGCTGTTATAGTAGGTTAGTTATTATGAAAGTGAGTTCCTAGTAAAAGGATGAATTCAGTACCCTTTCCTCTCTCTTTTATTTGTGCTTTCTTGCCCTTCTGCCTTCCACTGTGGGTTGATATAGCAAGAAGGCCCTCACCAGATGCAAGCCCCTTGACTTTGGTCTTCCTGGCCTCCAAAATTGTAAGAAATAAATTTCTTATAAACTACCCAGTCTATATTTTACTATTATAGGAACACAAAATAGGCTAAGACAAATACAAACCTAGGTTTATCACCATTCAGCTGTTAGAATTGATTTTAGAGCTTTTTATCTACTATAACTTCCCTCTCTCCCTGTTACCTTACCCATCCTGTAACTCCCTGAATGATATAATGACAACTTCTCAAACAAAAGAAGGTCTCCAGAGTGATCTGGCAAAAACTTTAGCCTTTCAGTGGTTGAAGACTTCATTCACCGTTACCTTGATTCTGTTCCAGTCTGACTTGGACTAATTGCTCATCCTTAAACCTTCTGTTTTCAATAACATTTTAACCATTTCAGTGGCCATGCTGCCAATGAATGACTGAAGTTCTAATGGCTTCCTCTTCCCTAAACCTTATTCTTTTGATTTCTGAGAATTTTTGGTCTTCCCCTTACTTTAAATTTTGAACTCAAAGCAAATGCCTCATTTGCCTCATCCTAGCCCCAGCCCTGGTGAGTGTTAAATCTTTAATGCTAATTCTGGCCACATATTTTAAAAAGCATCATTAATTATATTATTTTTAATTTGTTTTATTCATTTATTGTTTACTTTTATTTCCATTTGTTTTAGATTTTAGTCATAATTTTATTGTCTGCCTTTGTGATATTGAGCAATAACATTACTCTATATATGTCTTATAAAAATTTTAGAGTGGAAAATAAGGATATTCTTTTTACTGAGTTGATGGGAGGATTAAATTAAAATATATATGAAAAAACACTTTGTAAACTTTACAAACGTCTAGTTACTTATAAATATTTATTGGAATGAAACTTTGAGAAAGTACTAAAAAAGCATTTACCCAATCTTTGAGATACTCAATGTATTAAGTGTTGTGTTAATGCATAACAAGTTATCACAAACTTCCTGGCTTAAAATAACACCCATTTGTTATCTCACAGTTCTGTAGGTCAGTAATTCTGATACAGTTCATCTGTATTCTCTGCTCAGGTCCTCAGTCTCAGAGTGTCTTGTTGACTGGGCAGCATGCTTATCAGGAGGCAGCAGGCACAGATTTACTTCAAAGATTCAGGCTGATGGCAGAATCAAGTTCCTTGTAGTTGTAGGACTGAGGTCCCCATTTTTTTTTTGCTGGATGCCAGGCAGGGCCATTCTTAGTTCCTGGAAGTTGCCTACATTCCTTGCCATATGGACCTCTCCATTTTCAAAGTCAGCAATGGAGAATCTCCTTCATATAGAATCCACAGTAATTTTAATCCGTTTCATCAGGAAGAGTCTTGCCACTTTTAAGGGCTCACCTCATTAGGTCAGGTCCATCAAGGATAATTTCACTTCTTAAAGTCAACTATGTCATGTAACATAACCTAATCATGCGAGTGATATCCTATCATATTCATAGGTACTTCCTGCGCTTAATGGGAGGGGATTATACAGGGTTGTGGGTCATTGGGGAAAATCTTAAAATTCTGCCTATCATACCTAGAAAAAATTAATTATTGCAGAATTTCTGACCATAACAGTAGCTAGAACTCTCAAGTTGCACACATATATTATGAAATAAAAGGACAGGAAGATAAAATCATGGGATATAAAAGGATTTAAAATCTCTACTGCTGTGGATTTTTAAAAAATTATTCTCTTTGAAGCAATTGTGCTTAGTGGCTGCTGGCATCCATAAAGCAACAATTTCAATGGAATATTTGCCTCAGTAGGCAAAATTCAGGCCCCTAATTCCCTAACTGGAAGGCTGCATTCAAATATTCAACTTTACAGTGTCTGTTGTTTCATCATTAATGTCTTCATGTTGTTTCTTCAATTCAGGGATTACTTTCTGCTTATCATTTATTTAACAAACGCATATACCAAGCACTATGCAAAGAGTGGGTATGCAGTATGAATGAGCCCGCCTATATGTCTTCAGTGTACTAAGTCAAAATCAACAGAGTTTACAGCTCATTCATTCTTTCTATTACAGTACCTTTAAATGTAAAAAGCAATACTTTTTTTTTTTTTTTTTTTTCTGAGACAGAGTCTCGCTGTCACCCAGGCTGGAGTGCAATGGCGCAATCTCGGCTCACTGCAAACTCCGCCTCCTGGGTTCACGCCATTCTCCTGCCTCAGCCTCCCGAGTAGCTGGGACTACAGGCGCCCGCCACGACACCTGGCTGATTTTTTATATTTTAGTAGAGACGGGGTTTCACCATGTTAGCCAGGATGGTCTCAATCTCCTGACCTTGTGATCCGCCAGCCTCAGCCTCCCAAAGTGCTGGGATTATAGGCGTGAGCCACCGCGCCCAGCAAAAGCAATACATTACTCTTACATTCCAGTATTTTCAAAGCATAGCAATGGTAATGTAACACAATAGGAGTGATACATGGAATACTAAATTGGAACCAGGACAACTGGGTTTCAGTGTTAGCTCAGCTTCAGCATGCCTCTGAACTTGACCATAACTTTACTTGCCTAGGCCTCAGTTTCCACTGGACTAGCCTATTATGAGTATTTATTTTTTGTCACTAGTGTTTACAAAAAGCAAACAATAAATATAGATGCTGTAGGATATGTATACATAATATAAAAGAAATTTCAAGAGAAGTGGCATTAATTCATTTGGAAAGGAATAATCTGCCAAATACATATAATAATAACATGTAAATAATAATAATATGGTAAGTTGTGACTAGCTAGTGGCTAGAATTTGCTTAAAAAAAGGGGGAAATTGTAGGAATTTAAGGAAGAAATAAAAAAAGGATAGCAATCAAAGAAACAAGTTTAAGTTAAACACTAGGGGATTTTATAGATGTAAAAGACATATTGTTAGAAAATGCTAAAAGAAATTAAGAAAAAAAAATTAAAGGGCTACTACCAAGCAAAGGTAAAAGTTTGGTTAATTTAGAAAGTGTGATTTGAAAACTGAATCAATACTACAGCATTTTGAGCGTTTTAAATCTGATCATCTAAGAGGTTTTGAATTGTTTGTTCATTGGTTTTCTTTTGTTTTCACTTAGGGGAACTAATCCTCTCAGTGTACATGTGTGCACTCATAGCGCAGCTAAGAAGGAATGGGAGGGTAAGTTAGCAACTGCTACAAAGCAAGTGAGGTGTATCCTAAGAAAGAAAAAAAAATTAATTAGCCTGGCTTTTCAGACTTCTTTGTAGATCTGGAGTGTGACTGAATTGTGGAATGAGACCCACAGATATCCTCACCCAATTCTCTAAAACATCTTTCTGTTATTGGACGACAATAATATGAGAGAATAGTGTAAGGCAGTAGGACAAATATTTTAAAATACAGATAATAATAACTATTAAAGACCATAATGTTCAAGGAAGTAGATTGTGTGCATTGCCCTACTTAGCCTGTGGTTTGGGTTTTATTAACTGGACTGTACATTCAAAGAAACTGAGGCTCATAAAGATTAGGAAGGTTTTATTCATCCATATAATTTATATTTACTATATCCAGGAAGTTGAACAAAGTCATGAAAATAGCAAAGGCTTAGACTGAACAAGAGGTAGAGAAGAGGATTGTCAGAAGTCTTTTTCTGGTCAAATGTGGGAAACATTCCTTGGCAATGTATATGCAACTTTATTTAGTTTCACGTATCACACTCAACCTCATGCATCACTTTGTTTTAGCCTTTTCTGGTTATTTTTTGTAATATTACTCATTATTTTAATAACCAAAATGATTGTTTTGAATTAGTCCAGCTATAAACTTAGTATTAAAATCATTATAAAGAAAAATTAGTATGATATTTATTGTAAGGATGTTATTCATGGTAGTATAATCTTAAATATTCAGCTGTAAAAACTTAGGGAATATGACTTTAGCTCTTTTACTGAAAAGAAACTATGTTGTCTTCAATTGATGGACAGTCAGTTGTCTTTTTTAGTAAAGTCAAATGGGAATCTCAGTCAGATTTATGCATCCTTGTAGCAAGCGAACATGATGTAATTCTATGTACTTTGATTACCACCTCAATAAATTTCCTTCTCATTTTAATATTTTTCTGGGTACAAAATAAATAAGCAATCCTTAATTTGACAGCTATTTATTGGTAATATAATTTGGTCATGTACTGGGCAAGGAGTGGAGGATAAAATGATGAGTAAAATGTGGGTATACTCTGCCTTCGTGGAGCTTGTCAACTTATGATCTAGTGAGAAAGACAGATGTAAATCCAATAGACACACACACATACATACTACAAATTGTTAAAGATTATTAAAGAAAAGGACAGAAAAATAGAATCATGGGATATTATCTAATTCAACAAGATTGAGAAGACTGTCCTGAAATATTAGTACTTGAACCTAGACAAAAGGATGAATGTGAGTTAGATTCACAAGGGTGGGGTGAGGTTTAAGGACTATTTCTTTAAGGACCTGCCTGTTCAAAGGGTTGAGTGAAGAATAAACCTGGTACACTCAACTGACTGAAAGAGGACCACTTTGACATGAATGTAAAGGTCAATGAGGAGAGTGTAGTAAGGGGTTGGGTTTCTCAGATGCAAAATAAAACCGCTAAATGTTTTAAAGCAGAGGAATGACCTGATTAGATATAAATTTTGTAAATGCCACTGTGACTGCAATGTAGGAGACATATTTAAACATATTTAAGGGAAGCAAGCAAACATGCACACACACATGCATGGGCACACACACACATGCATGGGCACACACACACATGCACAAATATATAAAAAAAGAATATGGATGCTGAGTATTCTAGGATGGTGACATTGGAGATGGAGAAATTTGGATACATTAAGAAGTCATGTGTGAGTAGAATTTGCAGGACTTATAGGCCAATTTGGATATGGATGGTGTGAGAGAGGACAGTGTGAAGACACCTGTTTATATCCCAGCATTCACCATTGTACCACCTATTAAAATTGGGAATTCTGCACGTGTGCAATTTACTGGGCTTCAGCAAAGTCTGGGCTTCAGGTGCACAGCTGAAGTCGTAAGTAGGTATTTGAAAATGGATGTAATGGATATAAATGAGATTGGCAAGGAAGAAAGTACAGAATGAGATCAGAAATTTGTAGGAAATCCAACATTTAAAGAATAGAGAGGTATGCTCACTGTAGTTGACTTAGAACACATAGAAAAGAATTGTATAACCTGCAATACTACTGCACGTACATAGAAATTAACATTATATTCCAGGGCTTGCAGTTCCTAAACATTTTTACTTTTAATTATCAGATATAGTAAGTGCTCCTTCAATTTTTTTTTTTTTTTTTTTTTTTGAGACGGAGTCTTGCTCTGTCGCCAAGGCTGGAGTGCAATGGCGCCATCTCGGCTCACTGCAAGCTCCGCCTCCAGGCCTCAGCCTCCCGGGTAGCTGGGACTACAGGCGCCCGCCCCAATACCTGGCTAATTTTTTGTATTTTTAGTAGAGACGGGGTTTCACCGTGTTAGCTAGGATGTTCTCGATCTCCTGACCTCGTGATCCGCCTGCCTCTGCCTCCCAGA
Source organism: Symphalangus syndactylus (assembly GCF_028878055.3). NCBI lineage: Eukaryota > Metazoa > Chordata > Mammalia > Primates > Hylobatidae > Symphalangus > Symphalangus syndactylus. The sequence continues at coordinate 40,323,657 of NC_072447.2, read as the reverse complement.
GTGCTGGGATTACAGGCGTGAGCCACCATGCCCGGCCCATTCAATGTTAGTGAGTGAATTAATCCACTTAGAATATTGTTAAATTAGAAGCATAATGAGGCGATAATAAATACATTCTATAAAGAGGTAAGCCTATATAACTAATAATTCTAGTTTTAGGGCATCTAGAGAATTTGGTTAAATACAGATAAATATGTGGAATTCCATACGATCTTTGCTTCAGGAAAAAAACTATCACCATTTGTGAAACAGCAGAAAGCATATTTTCTGTCGATGGTGGTATCATGTTGCTATGTGAAAGACCACAAATTAAATGCACATTATGATGGCAAAGTAGAATAACTCATTGTTAGCTTTTACTAGACTGTCATTTGTCTTCCTATTAAAACAAATATTAACTAGTTTGTTCTAATTCGATTACAACTTGAACAGCATTTAAAAATATCAATGTCTACAAGCATAGTGTGTTTTTTAAGTGCACCGAAAATCCATTTTTAAGGAAGGAAAATGGTTGTGTGCATTGTACTTATATATAAATATGAAACTGATGGCAAAGCTTATTGATAGTAATGTGTAATATTTCACATTTACATTAGAGAGTTCCTTTCAACTTTCAGTGGTACATAGTCTATGGAGTCTGTGGCAATCATATTATTTATGATGTAAGACACCAGCTGAGCCCTGAGATGAGCATGATATGTAAAAATTTATTTTCTCAGAATGAATAAGTGATTTTTGAAGTAATTAACTTCTTTCTTGCTTAGTTACAGCCATGCATTTCCAGAATTTAAGAAACTCTCCTCAGGATTATTAATTTCAGGTTTCATTGCATGTGCATTTAATGTTAATTGTGATAACTATTGATGCATGTATACATTTATTGTCATTTTGATTAGTTATTCATAAAAGACCTTGGATGTTTCAGTGAAAAGAAATATTTTCTATTAAATTTTAAATTTGATGTAGGTCTTTAAATGTAAGTTTTGTCTTAGTAACTGGATAGTTTTTTAACTCAATTTTTATTATTTGCCATTTTTTAAAGTATAAGTGAATTTAACTAAAAAGTAAGAAATATCTTAGATACTCAATGGCAGTGAGGTATAGGATATATAGGTAATATACAAACAAGTATGTAATTCAGAAATCCTATTTCAAAATCTCAAAAATTATTCTAATCAATCTTTCCCTTTTATGCTTCTACTAAACCAAACTGTTTACTCTTTGAATGAAACTAATTCTAATTATTTTTCTCTACTTCTTGGACTGATGACTGGATTAATGGCCAGAAGACAAACACCAAGAAAGAAAGGTGTTGAAACAATAACCAAGCTATAGCTAAATCAGACACATCTGCTTCAAACAAAGAAATTATAAAGAAAAATAATGAAGAAAGCCAGGCATAACAAAACAATTCATTGACATATTTTATGAAACATTTACAACTCTGATGTAAAAAATTCAATCATAATAACAATGTGCTCATGACAAGATCTATTTTGGACCATTTGGACTATTGTCCAAACTTCCAAACATATCCATAATATCAATGCTAGAATATAATTCTTTTAAAGACTTTCCCACTTAACATTTTTTTCTTGCTTTTGTAAAGAGGAAAGTCTTTTTTATTTAGTGGAAGAATATGTAAAATAGCTATATTACTGAAATTTTCAAAGCCAATTTTTTTTTGTAAGGGGTAAATTTTATGTGATTCAAAAGTGCCTCTACATTTAAAAAGAGAACAAATGACTTAAATTACTTAAGTGTTTTCAGACACATAATGTGATTATCTCAATGCTGAGGAGTGTGGGTATATATTATTATGTCCCTACCTCATGGATCAAGGAAACTAAGGCACAGAGAAGCTAAGTCATCTGCTTAAAGTTGTTAGAACATACATTTCACTGTGTATAGTGGTGAAAGTTTGAATATTTTACTATTCTTTCCTCCTATCCTCAGGAGCAAAATTACTTCAAATTGGATGAATTTTCTTTTTGTTGGTGCTTTATTAAAAATACTGTAAAAACAGAAAGTAGTAAAGAAGAGATAGAGAAATGGATTGAACAGTAATAATAAAATAAAATAAATAATAAAATAAAACTTCTAGAGATAGCCAAGTCAGCAGGAAAGCGTATAATAACCAATTGAGACAATATGAAAAATATATGATGAGGAAAATTTATCAGGAAATTCCCAGATGGATCTTCTTTTCTTTCGGCCTATTGAACTATTGACAACTCCCTGTTCACATTTGGTTTGCAGATCTAAATCACATGTGCCTGATTATTTATAGTAGACATTACTAAGTATTTATTGAATGTCAGGATGAAAATTTAATTGTTGTTGATTGTATTAATCAGGATCCCCCAGAGAAACGGGAAGAAAAGGATAGATGTTAGATTAGATAGATAGATAGACAGACAGAGATAGATCATAGATAGATAGATAGATAGATAGATAGATAGATAAATAGATAGATAATGGAAATTGTCTCATGTGATTATGGAGGAGCAGAATCTTATGACTGCTAGCCAGAAAATCAGGAAAGCTAGTGGTATAATGCAGTCCAAGACTGAAGGCCTGAGAATAGGCAAGGGGCAGGGAGGGATGATGGTGTAAGTCTCAGTCTGAATCTGAAGGCCCAAGAGCCAGAAGTGCCAATGTCCAAGGTCAAGAAAAGATGATTGTCCCACCTCAACAGAGAGAGTGAGCAAATTCATCCTTCCTTTGCCTTTTTGTTCTATTTGGGCCCTCAATAGATTGGATGATAACCAGCCACATTGGTGAGAGTAGTCTTTACTCAGTCTACTGATTCGATTACTAATCTCTTCTGGAAACACTCTCATAGACACACCCAGAAATAATGGTGTTATGAAGTGGCTCTGTGTCTTCACCCAAATCTCATGTTGAATTGTAATCCCCAGTGTTGGGGAGGAACCTGGTGGGAAGTGATGGGATCATGGGTCAGATTTCCCCCTTGCTGTTCTCATGATAGTGAGTGAGTTCTCATGCTGGTTATTTGAAAGTGTATAGCACTTCCCCCTTTGCTCTATCTCTCTCCTGTCAGCAATGTGAAGATAGGCCTGCTACCCCTTCACCTTCTGCCATGATTGTAAGTTTTCTGAGGCTTCCCCAGCCACGTGGAACTGTGAGTCAATTAAACCTCTTTTCTTTATAAATTGTCCAGTCTCAGGTAGTTTTTTACAGCAGTGTGAGAACGGACTAATACACATGATTTACCAGCTATCTGAGTATCCCTTAGCCCAGTCAAATTGACTCACAAAATTAACCATCACAGTACAGTAGTCCCCCCTTATTCATGGGGGGACATGTTCTAGCACCCCCACTGAATGCCTGAAACCGCAAATAGTACCAAACCTTATATATACTATGTTGTTTTCCATTTGGTAACTGAGATGGCTATAAAGTGATTAACAGGTAGTATACACAGTGTAGATATGTTGCACAAACGAATGATCCACATCCTGGACAGAATGGAATGAGATGGCATGAGATTTAATCACACTACTCAAAACAGTGCACTATTTAAAATGTATGAATTGTTTATTTCCAAAATTTTTCATTTAACATTTTTGGATTGTGGTTGACTGCAGGTAGCTGAAGCTATAGAATGTGAAACCACAGATAAGTGGGGACTACGGTAGTATAAGATAAATTTTGGTGTATTTTAATATAATTGCTTAGTAATTTTGCATACATAGTATTTGTAGAGCACATTATTGTGTTAGTCGGTTTTGTGTTGCTATAAAGGAATACCTGAGGCTGGGCAATTTATTTAAAAAGGTATATATTTTGGCTGGTGCCAGCATCTGCTTCCGTTGAAGCCTCACAAAGTTTACAGTGATGGCAGAAGGCAAAAAGGAGCAGGCTTATCACATGGTGAGAAAGGGTGCAAGAGGGAAGGGAGGAGGTGCCAGCCTCTTAAAGCAATCAGCTCTCGCATGAACTAATAGAGCAAGAACTCACTCATTACCAAGGAGGGCACCGAGCCATCCATGAGGGATTTGTTCCCATAACTCAAACACCTCCCACTAGGACCTACCTGCAGCACTCGGGGTCACATTTCTACATGAGATTTGGAGGGGACAAATGCCCAAACTATATCATTATTTTCAAATCATTCCAAGTTGTTATAAAATCCAAGTTTAACAATTCTAGCAATTAATCTAATTTACCTTGCAGGGGTACATATTGAACCAGATTTTGCCCTGAAAGAGTTTTTAAATGCCTGCATAGTTCTTAGAATAGTTTATTGATTCAGTTAGCTATTACCATAATTGTACTGTATATATTTTTTAAATCCCAAATTCAATGCATACTGTAAGTGTTTATGTCTCTCTCATGTTATGCAGGTTGGGTGGTATTTAATGACCTTGGTTGAGTTTGTTTGGGCTTGGCTCCAAACTGCAGTTAGAGCCCAAGTCTGCTACATACAACTTTCATTCTGTTTCTACCAGGGGCTAACTGTGGCATCTACTACTTATGGCAATGGTAAGATATGCATGAGAACAAATCCAAGTTCACAATCACACAAGCACAGTTCAAATCTCTTTTCATATCCACTAGCATCCCATTGGCAAAAGTAAGTCATATTGCCAAACCTAACATCAGTGGGTTGTGGATGTATACTCTTCCTACATAGATGGGGGCAGGAGAGGTAAGAAGTGAATATTTGCTCAACGATAATTTAATCTACCATCTATACTTGAATCAAAATGCAATCTGCCTTTGAGTTTTTATTATGGATTACCAGAATGTGAACAATTTTCTATTTGTGATACACTAAAAAATAGTAAAGTAGTTAAAAGTGTTTTAATGTCAGCAGAACTTTAAGACCCTTTTAAAATTAATAATGTAAAATCTTTAGTGTACATGTACACCACAAGCCTATGTATCAAGGTTCTCTCACATATAAACAGACATTTTGTTTATAGTCTTACTTTTTCTGGAATTTTTAACCAACATTTATAAATGGTGGGCAAGACTCTAGATGCTGAAATTTTACACTAATGTTTGGAAAAAAGAGAGCAAAACCTATAATCCACTGTCTAATATTGAAAAGCATTGTATATTTAATTAGATTTATTAGGTAGGTGCAAAAATAGAATTCAAATGATAGACTTGTTGATTGGACTTAACTTTGGATTTTTGAATCAGCTGAGGATTGGCAATTTTCTTACCGAGGCCATCATTATGTAGATGCAAACATTTGGTAATCCCAGTTCTATGATGGAGATTGAGCTATCATGATACTTTCTGAAAGAACACAATGAAATTTGATTTAATATCTTATGTTTTGATAGCCATTTGGACCATGACATCACCTTTATTACCACAGCCTCTATTTAATTGCTTACTTTGATCACTTGCTTATATTTTATCTTTTTAAGATTCAAAATATTAAAATTTCTGGTGATCACCTGATATAGTTTGACTGTGTTCCCACCCAAATCTCACCCGGAATTGTAATCCAAATTGTAATCCCCACATGTTGAAAGAGGGACCTGTTGGGAAGTGATTGAATCATGAGGGGAGTTTCCTCCATGTTGTTCTCATGATAGTGAGTTCTCACAAGATCTGGTTGTTTGATAAGTGTCTAGCACTTACCCCTTCTCTCTCTCTCTCTTGTTTGCCACCATATAATACGTGCCTTGCTTCCTCTTCGCTTTCTGCCATGATTGTAAGTTTCCTGAGGCCTCCCCAGCCATGTGGAACTGTGAGTCAATTAAACCTCTTTCCTTTAAAAATTAGCTGGTCTCAGGAATTCTTTATAGCAGTGTGAAAATGGACTAATACATCACCTAATATTTTATATCAAAATGATTCTATGTAAAAAATTACTGTAATCTGTTAACTGAAGGAATTCTAAAACCACATATAGAAATAAAGAGCATTCTATTATTCCTAAAGCTTAACATACATTATTATATGTAATTTTATTCGTACAAAGAGAAAACAATGCCATTTTCATCAGGAAGATGGCTTTTGACAGTTGAATCACTTTGTTTTGCATAATGACAATGATTTTTCTGATAGTAAATGTACTACTCTTGGCTTGGTGAGCATATGGAAAACTGAGTTGGTCACATCATCAAAAAAAGACATCTCAAGGTAAACACGTAGGGAGCATGCTTCTCCACATTCTGTGGCCCTCCTCTGAATAGTTAATAAGGAGCTTTCAAATAACAAACATTCTTTGGTACATCTGTCTCGTGAATCACAAAACTTCTTGTTCTTTCTCTCATTCTGTTAAAATTATGTACAGCAATAAAAATAAATAAAGTAATACATTCTTAATAAAGATTTAAATCTGCCCTCAATATTTATATTTTGAATGATTGAATGGCATTTTGTCTATGAATATTTTATACATGTATATGTGCACTCATATACACATTTCAATAAACATTAAAATTTAAAAATCAGAATTATGTGATTCCATAGTTAAATGTCTGTGTAAGTCAGGATCAGCTATGTAATTTGCCAGGTCCAGTTAAAAATGAAAATGTGAAACCTCTTGTGCAAAAATTATTAAGGATTTCAAGTTAGTGACGGCAGAGCTTTAAAGCAAGCATGGGGCCTTCTAAGCATGATATAGCACAGGTAGCATGCCCATGAAGGTGGCTCTGGTCAAAGTATGTGCTATGTTGAAGCTATTTTTAGAATGCATTTTCCTTCATACAATAAAAATAATAACTCATTGTCTTTTTGAAGGTTAACAAGAGGAATGATTTTTGGCATATTTACATGTATATGAATATGATATATGTAATGAATTGGGTAAGAATATATATACATAATTTATGCATTATGTCATATACATAATATTGCAACATAGTCTATTTTATATAATTATAATATATTCTATTGCTCTATATAAATATAGTAATATAATATAACCAAAGCATTTCATAGGAGTTCCGTGGTATACTGTCCTACATCTTTTCCCTCAGAATCATATCCCATCCCTGTGCTGGAGGGAGGTGAAGACTAGCAGTCTCTACTTCTTTCAACGTTAGCCTGAAATTCTGAGTGTGTGGTTTATCCCTTTCTTCCGATTTAAGAGGCTCCTTTGGCTAGGATGCCTCATGGTCATTTGAAATCTCTCAGAAAAGCATCACCTTTAGACCTTCAATTCTCTTTCTGAATAGAAAGAATTCTAGCCAGAAGTAAATATGACATTATGCTAGAAAGCTATTCTATATCAATCATGTAATAATAATAATAAATAATAACAGCAATGAACATATACAGATACCTGATATATGCCAATCTCTTTGTACATATCTCTAATTCTTTATAACTATCCAAAGTAATAACATTATCTCAATTTCATAGGTTTGGAAACACATGCCCAGGTGGGCTTTGATTGCACTGCATTACTTAACTCAGAAGAGGTAGGGCCACAGCTAAACTTCAGGTCTGCTCAACTATAAAATTTCACATTGCCTATATTTGCTCATACTGCATTAAGGGGGAGGAATTATACAAAGGCATGATCCACCCACTAGGGGTAAATTTAGAGTGTATCTGTCTATGGTCAAGGCAAATCCAGATTTTGGGGCCCCAATACTTTTTAAGTTGGGGAGCCCTCTTAAAACAGTAATAATATAAACATACAAATGTAAGTCAAGCAAGTACCTCTGAAGCTTAAACTTTACTGGATTCATGGTAAATCAACTTGCACGTGACATACAATAGCTTCATGGATGCTATACCCTAAAGGGAGCCACAACAAGTAAACAAGAAAACAAATAAATAGAATACATACAGAACTTGGAAGTAATATGAAAGGAAAACAAATGTCACAAAAATAATGGAAGTGGGGGTAGGATGGCAATACTGAAACAGAGAAGACTTCTTTAATATCCATAATTTAAGTTACAACATGGAGACAACAAAGCATTGGGTAACAACATTTCAGGCAGGAGAAAAAGGCATTTGCACACATCCCGAACCTGGAAGTATTTAAGAAACAGAACAACCAGTGTGCTTTCCATTGTGTTTAAAAATTAATAAAATCGGTTATGTAAGCATTCTAAGTAAGAGATATGAATGCTTTTTTAACTTCATGTCTTAAATTTGTGAAAATTGTTCTGGGCTGCACACTAGCATGGCCTTGGGACTAAACACATTTATTTCCTGATTTGATTATGAATAATATTTTAATACACGTTTAAGTTCCCAGAAATATAATGGACATTGATTCCTACAAAATATTGCCCACATTTTACCTTTTTGTAAATAATGGTTGTTCTTTCTAGGGAGGGATCTGATTGATTACTCCAGGAACTAAATTATTCAAATAATGGCTACATAGCTAGTCCTGGGCTTTCTCTAAGCACAGTCATATCAAAGTGGATAAAAAAATTCAGCTCTTTGTTTACTTTGAAGTATATGTTTTTAATTTTTCTTTTGATTCTTTTAGTCTTACTAGTGATTCATAAGCCAAGAAGTAAATCGATAACTCTTCAAGGAAGACTGAGTTTATGGGAAAATCTAGGCTCAGAAAAGTAATTTGTTCATTCAGGCGAGAGTGTTCTTTTCTGCCAACACCAAATTTTCAAGAAAGAGTCTCGGTTAAAATGATGCCTAACAGAAAACACTTTATAACTCACTTCCTATGTACAATAAATCTATTGTAATCCTCTTTATGATGAGACCTGGTAGTTTCAGAAGGTCCCTGGCTCCTCAGAAGAGCACTACAGCACCAGTAAACTGTTATATATCCATTTAGAACTTCACAGTAGAAAACACAGGGAAAATGAGAACTCAGAAATGTAGTTTTACCTCAGAAAAACTGTGCTTTATTAAGTAGGTTATCAAGAACTTGGGGGCAACAGAACTGCTTTGGTGCTTTATTGAAAAGGAATTTTCAAAGTTCCAGGGCCTGGATGACTCCGAAAATTTTCCATGGAGAAAAGAACTTTGCAGCATAAAGTTAACTTAACTATTAAGACTACTTTGCTCTTTGCCAAGTCTAAATTTATGTTCTTTTGTCGGTTTCCATTGGTGGAGCAATAGGAAACTTGTCAAAAGTAAAAACAACAGACATTTGTTTAAATACATTTGAATATATATGGTCATGCTAACTACATTCTTGCGAGCTGGAAATTATGTTTCCTACTTACGGGATCACTGAAGCCGACACTATGGTGAACAGAGAGTCATAGCTCCATAGTGTGATGATGTTGGACTTGATCCTACTACTTGAGATATATCTACCAAATCCTTAGTGGCTGATTAACTGCTCTCCTCTTGCCTTGACTCTTCACCCCAAGAAAGCAACATACTGCATAAACTGAAGTTCCCATCTAACAAGTCGTCAAAAAGTTTTAGAATTTCAGAACCAGGATGTACTTTGTAGATCCTTGAGTTAGTAGGACATTAGTAGGGGAAAGCATGGTCTTTGGAATCAAGAAACCTGGGTTTAAGTCCGGTCTGGGTAACTTACAACCAGTCCGTTAGTCAAGACAATTTCCTTTACCAACTCTTGATTTTATAATCTGTAAAATAAGGATATTAATCCCTGTCATAGGAGATAGAAAGTAAAAATATTTCTTCCTTATGTATGTGTTTTAAGTGAATGCACACACATGCATATGCTTAAGGGTGCTTATGTGTTTGCTCTTATGAAACAGGCACTATTTGGTATAGATTGTAAAAATGGTTCTGAAAATTGGAGGAAGATATTTCAGTCTTCAGGGAGCCTTAGTGGAATCATTATATATCAAATTGCAGGTGTAAGGTGATGGATTTATTAATTAGCTTGGTTTAATCATTCCATAAGGTGAACATTTATCAAAACGTCACATTGTACCACATAAATATATAATATATACAAGTATCATTTGTCAATTGAAAATAAAATAAAGAAATCATCTGGTAACTTAGTACCAGTCCAACTTTTAATATGAAAGACATAGTTTTCCCTGTGTGACCTGTTTAGTATGCTTTGGGCACAGATTCTGATTTTGGCATTCCCACTTGCTCACAATTACCCTACAGGGTTTAAGATGTGAGCACATGAGAATCCAGTGCATCTCATAGGGAAAACAAACCAAAGTGGGAGGATATCTCTATGATGGCTTGCTCATCCTGTGCTTTCAACACCAATTAACGTGTGCAACATTTTTTAGTTTGATGATGATAAACCAATGTATTTTACACTCCTATGAGTGTGTTTTAGAGGGTCTTTTTGCTCAGCCAAGAGAACACTTAGCTCACACTTGTTTTGAGGATCAAACTATTCTTAATAGTCTTGGAAATCACAAAATGAACAAAAAAGAGTTCAAGGAAATGTTAGTGTATTAAATTTACATTCTGTTCTAACACTGCATTTTAATTTGCCTTCTTCATTGCTTCATTTTTTTTTTTTTGAGATGGAGTCTCACTCTGCCATGTTGCCCAGGCTAGAGTGCAGTGGCACGATCTCGGCTCACTGCAAGCTCTACCTCCTGGGTTTACACCATTCTCCTGCCTCAGCCTCCTGAGTAGCTAGGACTATAGGCGCCCACCACCACACCCGGCTAATTTTTTTTATTTTTTATTTTTAGTAGAGATGGGGTTTCACCATATTACCCAGGATGGTCTCTATCTCCTGACCTTGTGATCCGCCCACCTTGGCCTCCCAAAGTGTTGGGATTACAGGTGTGAGCCACCATGCCTGACCCATTGATTCATTTTTACAAGTATTAAGTGTTAATTCTAATTTTAATGAAATAAGAAAATACAGAGAAATAAAAACATTTCCTAATTAAAAATCACCACCTAAGAAGAATAACATTTTTATGGCATTTTTGTATTTGTTTTTTGCACAAATAATATGCTATACATATTAGTCTTCATTTAATTTTTAATTAAAAATGTAAGAGCTGCATATGGTTAGTGGCTACTGAATTGGACAATATAGACTTAAGGAAAGTGAAAACTGCTTGAAAACAACAAACGCAGTTGAAACCAGTTGAGACAAGTTAAAACAAGGTTAGTATTAAACAGCTGAAACTGACTGAGACCAGCTGAATTTCAGATGCAACTGGCTGAAGCTGGCTGAAACTAAATGGATCTGAATGAAATCAGCTGAAACCAGAAGAAACCAGCAGAAACCAGATGAAAGCATTTGAAATCCATGAAACTGCCTAAAACAAGGTAAAACCTCATGAAATCAGATGGAACTGGCTGGAACTGGAGGAAAAGGATGAAACAAGCTGAAGCTGGCTGAAACAGGTAGAAACCAGGTAATACAGTATGAAAACAGACAAAATCAGATGACTTCAGTTGCAGCCAGCTGAAACCATTAAAAAAAACAGCTGAAATAGGCTGAAACCATTTGAAGACAGCTGAAACCAGTAGAAACCTGTGGAAGCCACCTGAAACTGGCTCAAACCAGAAGAAACCAGCAGAAACTGGCTGGAAATGGAAGAAACCAGCTGCAGCCAGATAAAACTGGCTATAACTGGATGAGGCTGAATGGAACCAGTTGTGACAAGAAGAAACTGGATGGAACTGGATGAAGTCTGCTGAAACTAGATGTAACCATTCGAAACAGGATGAAACTTGTTGAAACTAGATGAAAGTGGCTGAAACTGCATGAAATTGTGTGAAACCAGCTGAAAGCCAATGGAATTAGATGAATACAGATGGAACTGGCCAATACTGAATGGAACTGGATGTCACTAAAAGACTCTAACCAAAACTGGATGAGACCAGTAGTGACTAATTGAAGCTGACTGACACTGGATGAAACCAGCTGAAGCTGGCTGGAATCTGGATGAAACTGACGCTGACCAAAACCTGATTAAATTGGCTAGAACCGGATGAAACCAGATGAGACCATTTGAAGCCCATTGATATCAATGGCACCCGCTGAAACTGGCTGAAACTGTTACCAGAACGTGTGGGAATCCCAGGTTCAAATGCTTGAACTAACTTGAAAGAAAGAATGCAGCCAAGAGATTCATAGCAATGGTTAAGTAGCAGAGTTTATTTAAGTACATTCCTAGAGAGGAGTGTAAAACAGATCTGGGCTGGTCCAGCTGGAGAAATAGTAGAAGCGGTGTTTATTTAAAGAGAGAGTACAATCTGGAAGACAAGACAGAGTGGGCTGCCCAAAAGAATGAACCAGCAGCAACTAATGCTGGGGGACTTTCTTTATGAGAATCTTAAATGATTATTCATGAAGAGGCATGAGGGGATGTTACTTGCAAGCATGTTTTGGGACATCTTTTTGGATGCACATGCTCTGTGGTTGTACATGCTAGTATACATGTCACATGTCTCATTAGCATTTAAAATCTCCAACCAGGGATGTGCTTTTTACCATTATAATGAGCAAAGGGCTACTCTAGGGTAAATTTTTGGAGACTGTGCCTGCTCATCAGCAGGGAAAATCTCTTGTATTGTTATCTCCAGTTAGGGCCTGATAAATCCCCTTCAGGGTCAGATGACCCTAACCTCAAGGACAGATGTAGCCAATGTAGCCTGTCTCAAGAATTAAGGAAAAAGTCTACAAATTCTGCAGTAGAAGAAAACAGATCTAAACAAGCATTTGGAACATAATTTTTTGTGTGTGCTACTTTGTACCTAGTATAGTGCTAAGTATTGGGAATAACAGAATAAATGAAACTTACAGTTTACTGGAAATAATATTAGTGATCAACAAATGTCAAAATTAAATACTGCCTTACACTTGACCAAAGAAATGCAAATGGAAACAGCAATAAATTATAATTTTCGACTGATCAAATTGCCAATGACAAACAAAGAACAAAGAAAAGCCAATGTTGAATGTAGAGAAGTAGGCATTGTGTAATCTACTGGCAAATTTGGGGATAAAATTTACCAAAATATATTAAATTTATTTAATAATATATATATATTTGTACTTATACATATATGAATGGAGATATAGATTCAAAGATTCTTATAGCATTGCTCAACATTACAAAAAACTGAGACAATGTAAATACCCAAGAATGGAGGATGGGGTAACTGAATTCTCAAGACACTTTAATATATGAATTATATTCATTTTGTATAAATATAATGCATGTCATGTATTTACCCCAAATATATTAACCCTTTCCTACATATATGTAATTATGAATATCAAATATATATAGCTATCAAAATAGAGATAGAAAATCCATCTAGTACTTGTTCTAAGATGTGGGAAGTGTTTTGAGTTAATCATGTAAAACTCATATTTTGTCTTTTTGCTTTTGACAGCAGGAACACATTTTCCCCCTTAGCCCTGAAGAGCATGCAGACCATTGTTAGCAAGGAAGCTAGCTCGTTTTTTGCACCAAAGGTAAGACAAATACACGTTGCCAATTTATGTGCTCTGTTACTACAATGCTCACTAGCAGCCTGGGCTCCTTTTTCTAGTCTGATGCTTTGTGACAATTCCGGCAAGGCAGGACCATGCTGTCGATGCTTGTTATTTTTTGCCAGTTGGCCTTCTTCCCTCTCACTCTAATTTCAAAGACGCATCATCAGTTATTAACATCACCATGTATTTGTTGCTCTCCAGTGGAAAAGTAACTCTAATAGCTGACAAAACCTTCCAGTGAGCAAGTTGTATCAACCTTCTGAATGCACCATGGGAGAAGTGTCACTTCACGTATAAACTAGAAAACTGAGCTGTGTCAAGCCCTTTCAGAGCATCCCTGGCTAGGAATGTGGCCTTACATAATAACTCTTCATCATTAGATGTGGCTACTTTTGGTCTGGCTTCTTTTTCCAGAGATAAGTAGAATAGAGCCTGGGGTGGCAATAGTAGATATTACAAGGAAACATTCAGGGAAAACTGAAACACAAAGCCAGATGAGAGACAATATCTGTTTGACACTGATCACAGGCATTGCATTATATCCTTGCTGTTTACAAAAAGGTTATATAGACCAAGCGTCATTACTTAGGCCTATAATCCCAGTGCTTTGGGAGGCCAAGGCAGGAGGACTGCTTGAGCCCAGGAGTTCAAGGCCAGCCTGGGCAACATAACCAGACCCCCATCTCTACCAAAAAAAAAAAGATCATATACTATATGATTCTGTTTATAATTTATATAACATTCTGGAAATGGCAAAATTATAAAGATGGAAAACGTACATACTAGTGGTTGCCAGGGGTTAAGGACAGGGAAGTATGCTACTATACAGGGGCAGCACTAGGGAGTTCTTTTTTGATTATGAAATAGTTTGATATCTTGATCGTGGTTGTGTTTACATGAATCTATATGTGTGGTAAAATTACATAGAACCACACACACATACACACACGAATGCATGTAAAAACTGGTGACTTCTAAATAAGTTTTACAGTCTGGTTTTGATATTGTACAATAATTATATAGGATGTTATATGGTGGAAGCTGGATAAAGAGTTCATGGCATCTCTCTGTACTTTTACAACTTCCTGTGACTCTATAATTATTTCAATTTTTTTAAGTTTTATCTTTTCAAAAAACCAGCTCCTGGATTCATTGATTTTTTGAAGGGTTTTTTGTGTCTCTATCTCCATCAGTTCTGCTCTGATCTTAGTTATTTCTTGCCTTCTGCTAGCTTTTGAATGTGTTTGCTCTTGCTTCTCTAGTTCTTTTAATTGTGATGTTAGGGTGTCAATTTTAGATCTTTCCTGCTTTCTCCTGTGGGCATTTAGTGCTATAAATTTCCCTCTACACACTGCTTTGAATGTGTCCGAGAGATTCTGGTATGTTGTGTCTTTGTTCTCGTTGGTTTCAAAGAACATCTTTATTTCTGCCTTCATTTTGTTATGTACCCTGTAGTCATTCAGGAGCAGGTTGTTCAGTTTCCATGCAGTGAGCGGTTTTGAGTGAGTTTCTTAATCCTGAGCTCTAGTTTGATTGCACTGTGGTCTGAGAGACAGTTTGTTATAATTTCTGTTCTTTTACATTTGCTGAGAAGTGCTTTACTTCCAACTGTGTGATCAATTTTGGAATAGGTGTGGTGTGGTGCTGAAAAGAATGTATATTCTGTTGATTTGGGGTGGAGAGTTCTGTAGATGTCTATTAGATCCGCTTGGTGCAGAGCTGAATTCAATTCCTGGATATCCTTGTTAACTTTCTGTCTCGTGGATCTGTCTAATGTTGACAGTGGGGTGTTAAAGTCTCCCATTATTATTGTGTGGGAGTCTAAGTCTCTCTGTAGGTCTCTAAGGACTTGCTTTTTGAATCTGGGTGCTCCTGTATTGGGTGCATATATATTTAGGATAGTCAGCTCTTCTTGTTGTATAATCAAAAGCCCTTTCTGATGTAGTATATAGAAGAGGTAGGTTTTTTTTTATATATATACTTTGAGGCAGAGGGTAAACTAAATACCACAGCATGTGCAGGATGAAGAGAAAACATGAGTTTCTCCAGCATCCTGCATGCCTTAAAAACAAATTGGATTCCAGGAGTAGAAGGCAGTGAAACTTTAATATTCAGCTCACTCTTTCTACATCCTCTGGGAAACCCTCCTGAAATTCCTAGCATAAGTAAGTGTTTTTTCTTTCTTTATTCTCTCATGAGACTGTGTTCCTTTCTCTACTATTGAATACACTGTGGTGGTATTTATTTCCTCACATGTGTGACTCCACACTGGATTGAGAACAAGGGAAGATTCTGCTCCTCTTTCTCTTCCCCATGATATGGCAATGCTTGAAAGTTTAAGTACTAATAAAATTCTGATTAAAAAAAAGTAATGAAATAACCTGGGTTAAAGCATGAAAAAGCAGGAAGGAGTACTCTCAAATACTATATCAACTTGTAGAATACATACCTGTACCCTGCAGTCGCATGATAGTACAATGTGACTATCGTCTCCCATTTCATATATTAATTAGCCATATATTTTCAGTATTTTTAATATATTGTGATATTCTAGCAAAAGAATGTGGGTAGGGTTGAGGTCAGGATTGGAATTAAAACAGTGCGTGTGGCTAGAGTGTCAGTGAAGAAAGTCAAATAACTAAATTGTACTAGTTAGGGCTCAGCTTTTTAACAGAATGATGATAGATTAGCTTGAATTAAACAAGATAGAAGGTTGTTTCTCTCTCAAATGAGAAACAGGCCACAACTGAGTTGTCCAGGCTGGCAGGACAGAATTGCTCCTCAAGCACATTTACAGCCCAGATTTGTTCTATCTTTCTTCACTGTCTACTGAGCTGATGTGTTCTCTTCTGGCTTGGTTGCTTCCATATCCAAATTCTAGCTTACAGAACATAGGAAAGCAAATGGCTATGGCAAGCAGCTTTGCCTCTAAGGCTATGACGTGAATAGTTTCATGCCAATGTCTTGAGCTCACCTAACTACCAGGTAGTCTAGAGAATGTAGTCTGATGCGGGGGGCCAGATCAAAATTTGGAGATTCTAGACAGACATGAGATAACATGCAACAGTGAATTTTTAGCTACATTTTAAGATTAATGAAATATATTTATTGAATAACATATTTCATCTTATTCACTATTATATGAGGCCATATTTAAATTCAATTCCTAACTATACAACTTACTTGGTAAGTTGAACTTGACTCTAAACTTCAGTTGCTTTCCATCCTTAAATGCTTGTATGGACCCCTTGCAGGATTAATTATGATAATTAAATGCGACAGTTTACTGTGAAAATTACATGTAATAATAAACATAAGTTGGTTACCATGATTTCTATGCTCAAAAATGGTAGCTATTATTTGTAGACAGTCACATCTCATTGTAATCTTTTAAAATATCCACCAGCTCCTCTTATTTGCAAGACTCTTCTTGTGGCAAATAATCTATGCAGTGTGGCAATCTGTGCAGTTTGACAAAACTGGTATTTTGGGCTTGCTAGTTGTAGCAGCCGATTTAAGGTAAAATTCCTTAACCCAACGCAGAAAAAAATAACTCACACATCAGTTACTAGGTGCAGAAGCAAATATTTTAGCAATCACTATATTTCACTTATAGGAAAGACAGCCACATCTGAGAAATATTTCCAGTAATTTTTGAAGCCTAATATATTCTTAGATTTTTGTTTGTCTGTTTGAATATATATGAGAGAGAATATATTCTGGGAAAATATTAAACTATGCATTAATCATGCTGATGACTTTGCATTCTGCATTTTTGTAAATATATGAGATGGATATAAAGAAAGAAAAATATGGCCATATTTAGCATATGACCTAGAAAGTAGGAGACAAATACTACTATAATACAGTAATGTACATGTGATTACTGTGCCTTAATTGAAATGTGTATTTCTGGATTAAATAATCTAAATTATTTTAATAGAAATCTGTAATATTCCTCACATTTATATTCAGGTTAAATTCTGGCATATGTACAGCTGACTAGATAAGGGATGAGAAATAGATTATATCTAGCGGGCCAAATTCAGATAAATGGCTAGTGGTAGCCTGTTGGATTGTGTTGGTAATGATTATGAGGTCATGTTTGTTATAGGTGGGAAAGAGGCCTGGAATCAGTTGGTGATGTCTGTTACGGACATTGAAGGGGGAGCAGCGGCATTTGTTTTGGGTTCCTGTCATCTTGAGTTATAAAGCAGTCTGACTTTTCAATGATTAGCGGACTTCCTGGAACAAATGTGCTAACTGATGTCTTAATTAGTGGACAAATGAATATCCTTTTGCTGATTTCATTTTTACCCAATAATTTATCGTTATGATTTCATTTTAATTGTAAGCTCTCCATTTCTTTTTCTTAGCCCCTAAGATAATGCATATTTGACTTACAAAATAAATTTGACTTACAAAATGAATATGCTGATTTATAAGAATAAATAGACTTTTAGAATTGGCAATGAAATCGACTCTTATTCAGTGGTTCAGTTACAGTGTCAGAGCATAAGGTGAAATGTAAGCATAGTTAAATGTACACATCTGACTAAATATCTATTACACAGTATTGGGTATAGATTCTTGAATAGCAAGGCTTTCTTTCTCATACTAATGAAGGTTTGGGAATTCCTGAGTTAGACAACTAAAGAAACAAAAAGAAAATCTGTATAGAGATATCTTGATATGCAAACTGTTCTACCTTTAAGATAATGATAAAATACTTAATAGCAAGTGAAAGAAAGAAGGAGAATGCTAAATTACTGAAACTCGCTTGCTGAGTTCACTCCATTCTGTATTCTATATTAACAGTAGGCCTTATCATTTTAATTCATATGAAAATATTTGGATACTGTTTTGTGGATCAAGTGAGATAGTGGAGTAGCATTTTATGGAAAGCATTAGGTTAGAAAGTCAGTTCCCTCTCAGGCTGCTAAGTAGTAATGGGAAATATCATTTACCTCCACAGATTGATCAGCCTACAAATTTATGGATGCACACTTGAATTAAGACCTCAAAACCACCTGCAAATCTTATGTTTGCCCAGTAAGCTTTTTCTCTCCCTCACTTCCTTGTCACAGAAGCTATCTCAAACTTTCCCTCCACATCTTAAACCTTCCCAGTCACTATCTCATTAGAAGTTACCTCCTATGTAATAAAGACAAGCCATCCTGAAAGAAATTCTCCTATGCATATCTATTTGTATATATCTCATCTTGCCTTGTCCAATGTCATACATTAGATATCTTTCTCTTTGTCTCTCTTTCAATGTCTTTGGCCTCTGTTGTCCTCACTCCTTAGACACCTCAGTCCATCAGTAATCCACTCTCACCTGAATCCTTGGCATAACGCACCAAATGACTTATTTCCGTAGCAAGCTTAAAAAGTTCTCACTTCTCTTCTATCTTGAAAACAGATCCCTCAATCCCACTTCCCTTCCAGTTTCCACTCTATACATTTTCTTATCTCCATGGAGCAAACTTAAAGTTTTTGCTACACCTCCATTCTTAATTCCTCAAGTCCCATTCACTCTTTAGCCCACGGTAATCTGGCTTCTACCACTACAAAGTCACATGAAACTGATTTTTCTAATATCACCAAAGTTACCAGTGTTGAAATCCGATGGAGACTTTTCCAGTTATTTTAAAATTTATTTCTAGCCATCATTTGATACCATTAAGTGCTACTTCTTTCTTAATATTCTCTCTTTTGTTAACCTTCATGGCACCACTTTTGGGGGTTTTCTTCTTAATTATCTGACCATTCTCTATAAGTCTAGTTTGTAGACTGTATTTTCTCTGCTAAATCTTTAAATATTGGTGTTTAACCTTTATATGTTGGTATTTCTTGGAGTCCTTGCCACTTGACCTTCTAACTCTATACTCTTTCCTAGACTTAGTGTCATAGATTTAAATGTCATCTACATTTTGGGGGTGGGGAGGAAACTGATTTCATTGCTTCAGTAACCCAGCTGCTCTTCTCAATTTCCTTTATTCCTTTCCACCTTCTACTTTAAAGGCAATAAAATTTAAGGGAAGTCTGCAGGGAATCTTTTGGGTAAAAGTAGAGGAAAACTTGTTGAGACCATCCCTTCCCTTTTCATCCTTTGGACTCAGACATGATGCCTGGATCTGCGGCAGCCACATTTCCATTAAGAGGAGTCATAAAATAAAACCCCTCTTGGTACAAGAGAACAGACGCCTTAAGAGAGGAAAGTTCTTGATGTCATTTTTGAGCAACTAAAATAATGCCTGAAGTTGCCTGCCACCATGGAATACTATGCAGCCATAAAAAATGATGAGTTCATGTCCTTTGTAGGGACATGGATGAAACTGGAAAACATCATTCTCAGTAAACTATCGCAAGGACAAAAAACCAAACACCGCGTGTTCTCACTCATAGGTGGGAATTGAACAATGAGAACTCATGGACACAGGAAGGGGAACATCACACTCCGGGGACTGTTGTGGGGTGGGGGGAGGGGGGAGGGACAGCATTAGGAGATACACCTAATGCTAAATGACGAGTTAATGGGTGCAGGAAATCAACATGGCACATGGATACATATGTAACAAACCTGCACATTGTGCACATGTACCCTAAAACCCTAAAGTATAAAAAAAAATAAAAATAAAAATAAAAAAAAAAAAGAAAAAGAAATCTGTGTTTTATGAGCCACTATCAGTTAAATTTTCTGTGCTGTGGTGTTAAAGGCCTTCATAAGACAGAAAATCCACATTGCTCCCCTAAACACCAGAAATGAGCTATCTACTCAGCATCTGCATTTGCATGTCTCAGAAATACGTCAAACCCAGTAAGTCCAGAATGGAAATCGTCAACTTCCCCCTGCAACACTGCTTTTCCTTCTGTATCCTCTCATTAGTGAGTGGAACTGAAGCTTTAGTGTCCTCCTTGCTGCGTCACTCCTGCTTTCTTAATCCCACATCAAGATCAGTAAAGATTGTTGATTTTTTTTTATTATTGTACTTTAAGTTTTAGGGTACATGTGCACAATGTGCAGGTTTGTTACATATGTATCCATGTGCCATGTTGCTGTGCTGCACCCATTAACTAGTCATTTAGCATTAGGTATATCTCCTAATGCTATCCCTCCCCCCTCCCCCCACCCCACAACAGTCCCTGGAGTGTGACGTTCCCCTTCCTGTGTCCATGTGTTCTCATTGTTCAATTCCCACCTATGAGTGAGAACATGCGGTGTTTGGTTTTTTTTTCCTTGCGATAGTTTACTGAGAATGATGATTTCCAGCTACCTGACTTCAAACTATACTACAAGGCTACAGTAACCAAAGATTGTTGATTGTTGATACTACCTCCTAAATATCTCTGACTTATTTTAGAACATTTCATTGTATTTTTAAACATTTGAAATATAAAAATATGTAGATGAGGGCGTATTGAATACCTGTACAATAGAATACATCATTATAATGCAAAGATAGGACTCCCATTCCTGTCTCCAGCGTATTCTCCCAGTGGCAGCCAGAGTTGTATTTCTGGACTGTGAATAAGATTATGCTGTTTCCCATTTTAATGTTTCAAAAGTTTCCCATAGTGCTCAGAATAAAGTTCAAACTCTTTAACACTCTTTACATTGCGTTTTTGCACCCTGCTCTGGTTAACTTCTCTTGCCTTTTCTCTGGAAGTGACCTTTCTATCTGCTTAGTACTTTGCCCTTAGCCCTTTAACAAACAGAACTTAATAAAGTTGGCTTTACTTTATATCTTCCATCAGACTCTGACCTTTGCCAGGCCGAGAAGAAAATCTTATTTACTACTGTACACTCAGGCCTAACATTGCCTGGCTCATAATAAGCATAAATGTATGCTTATTTTATATTCATATAAAATATATAGAGAATTCTGAATAAATGGAAAAACTCCACACTTCTTTAAAATTAGACTTCTATAATTGACTTTATACTTTAAAAATCACTGTATTGAATAATCAGTTAATTTAACAATTCATCCTCATTGTTCAAAAAATTTAAATACATATATAAATAAATAATCCTCCTCTCTTCCTCTTCAATCCTTCTCCAGTTCAAAGTAACCACTTGTATCAGTTTTGTGTGTAAAAAAAGTAACTTTTTGCATGTAATACATAGATTCTGTATTAGTTTTATATAGCTCCCATAATAAATCATGGCAAACTTAGTGGCTTAAAACAACACCCATTTATTAACTTACATTTCTACATATCAGCAATCTGGCAGAGTATGGTTAGATTTTCTATTTAGTGCTTCACAAGTCCAAAGCCAGAATGTTGGCCAGATTTGTTCTTGCTTGGATCACAGAGTCTTTTTCCAAGTTCATTTCTGTCACTGACAGTTCCTTGCAGTTGTAGGGACTGAGGTCCCTGTTAACTTGCTGGCTATAGGCCATGGACCATTCTTAGCTCCTTAAGGCCACGTGCATTCCATCTCATATGGTACCACCATCTTCAAACCAGCAATGGTGCTGTCAAGTCCTTCTCATGCTTCAAGTCTCTTTAAGTTCTTCTGACATCAGCTGGAGAACATCCTCAAGTGATTAGCAGGCCCATCTGGATAATCTTATATTAAGACTGACTATTCCATATAACATAACATAACATAACATAACGTAACTGCAGGAGTAATATTTCATCATATTCATGGGTTCTGGAAAGATTAGGACAGGAGAGCATTGTGAGAGCATAGAAGTTCACAATACATGCCATTTTCCAAATTCCATTCTTTTCCCCTCATGAAATATCTTAGAGATATTCCCGTTGTAATTGCCACAGAACATTTCATAGTCTATAGGTGATGTAACCAACTTAATAATTTTCGTATTGGTGGAAATATCAGTTTCTAATTTTGTATTATTATTACAAAGATTACATAGTTGTTAAGACCACAGATTTTGGCATTGCATATTCAAAGTGTGTTGAAGCATTTGTTCTGTAGAAGATACTTTAAGATTATTTCTACCGTTCAGTAAACAAAGTGAATTATTCACTTTTTGGGAAAATTATCAGAAGAGTGATTCATTGAAAGAGAAAAAGATAGATGGTGGTAGGGATACATATCTAAACAGAACACTTTTAAAACTTAAAACATTACTTTTTTGTTGTTTAAGAGACAGGGTCTTGCTGTGTTGCTCAGGCTGGACTTGAACTCCTGACCTCAAGCTGTCCCCCCATCTCAGCCTCCTGAGTAGCTAGGATGACTAGTGTGTGCCATGTTGCCCGGCTTAATATTATTAGTTTTCATTTTGATTATCCAATCAAGATATGTGGTTATAGGTCATAATATCATAAACCCATGATATGAAGCTCCTGGTGATATTTCCCACAGAATTGTTTATGAACTTCAAGGAACATTTCTTTTTTGTTTGTTTCTGTTGCAGTTATTGTTTACATGTCTATGCAGCCTACTAGCTTACTTGAGTGGAAGTATGGTCTCATTTGTTTTTATTGCCTTCACAGCTTCTGGCACATAGGAGGCATACAGTGTGTTTGTTCCAAACTATATGAAAAAAATTTAATGGAAGAATCTAGTTCCTATAATAATGTAAGCAGGGAAAAGGAGCTATATGGAGACGGAAGGTGAGAATAACAATTTGCTGTTTGCATTTGACCAACCTATCTGCTCTCAGTCTCCAAATACTACATGCTCATTTTACCCTCTCTGGCTTTGCTTTTCTGCTGTTTCAACTAGCTCTGCCACTTGCTAGTTGTAGGCTATTAAGAGTATTTTTAAAAACTTTTTATTTAGAAAATAAATATAGATTTACAGAAAAGTTGCAAAGACAGTAGACAATTCCTGTCTACCCTTCATCCAGCTTCCTCTAATATTAACATCATACAAAAACATGGCACATTTATTAAAACTAAGAAATTAACATTGGTGCAATATTATTAACTCTAGACTTTATTCAGATTTTACCAACTTTTGTACTATTGACCATTTTCTGTTCCAGGATACAATTCAGGTTACTTTGTATTTAGGCCTCATATCTCCTTAGTCTTCTTTATGAATGCTCTTCCAATATAAATTAGGGAAATATTTATACCAACTTATAGGTTTATTGTGAAAGGTAGGTAAATGACCCATAAGCTAAGCATTTAGGACAGATTATGATATTTACTACGTTAGAAAAAGAGAGGCTATAAATATTCTTGTACTTGATTATTTGTGGGCATATGCATTATTTCCTCTGGATTAGATACTTAGAAATGGAAATAATGGATAAAAGGATATTTATATGTTAAATTTTAAGGTATACAATCAAATTGCTTTCCAAAATGATATACCAATATGTATTAGAAGACTCATTTTTCCCTGCCCTTTCCAATAATTGATTGTTATCAATTGTTTTCATTTTTGCCAATTTGATAGGTGAAAAATTATGTCCCCTACTTTTAAAACTCAAATATCTCTAATTTCTAGTGAGATCATGCATTCTTTTAAAAGCTTATTGGCTATCTGTATTACTTCTTGTGTAAACTATCAGTTCATACCCTTCATATATTTTTCTATTGGGATCTGGGTATGTTTCTTGTTGATTTGTAGTTATTTCTATATTCTGGAAGTTTATATGTCATATGCTTTGCAAATATTTTCTTTCAGGCTGGCTGACACTTGAATATTAACTTCATAGTGCTTTTTAAAAACTGTGTCCGTGGTAATATTTATGTAATGAAATTCAACAATTTTAATATTGATCTGAATTGATCTGAAATTATTTTATATATGATATAAAGGAAGGTGGCTTTGTTATGTTTAGGCAAACTCCCATATGTGCCATGCATTACATTGAATTTCAATATAATTATACATTTTAAAATTCAGGCAAATTTATTGTCACATCAGATCTTCTAAAACATTATTCCCTTCCATTAACCCTGATCATCAATATAGCTACATTTTAAATTTGTACTATTATTATCAATATCCAATGATAAACATACTAAGAAACAGAGTGAGAAAAAGAAAAGAGAAGGGTGGGACACATTCTGAAAGAAAAATAATCACAAGCAAAATTTTGACCATAGGGTCCAATAATTATTTTCCATTGATACGTAGGTAATTGTATGCAATCTCTCTCTCTCTGTGACACACACACACACACACAGACACACACACACACATTTACACTCTCAGAATAACATAAATTAAGTGCTCTGATGTTTAATGTGTTAGGTTATTTTAATGGTAATAATATGTGACCTGTGAATAGAATTAGTTACCTACTAATTTGGAATACTAGAAAACCCAACATAATTCTAATTAAGGCATAAATTAAAATTGTTTCTAATACAAAGCATCTTATTAATACCACATTAAGATTTAGTATGCAAAAACAAAGCAGATTTTACAAAAACTTGAGTTTATATTAAAGTGGTAGCACCTCACCTGCCAATATGACTGTGAAAAGAAGCCATTCTCAGGGCCTCCTCTACCCTTCTCTAGCACCATTTTAGAATTTTTTAAAGTCTCCTTTGGGCAGTCTCCTTATGGCTTGAGTATAGACAACACTTTTTTGTTAAATTCGTCTCAGTTCCACTGAAAGGTGCCTGGGCTTGGCTAGACAAGCATGGGCTGAATTGACACCCCAACTCTCCCCACAGCCAGATGATCATGTGCAGGGCTGAACTGCACAACCATATACAATAGTTCTGATGCCCCTGACCTCAGACTCCCATTATGAACTTCATTAACTCTGCCACTTTGAAGGTAAGACATGTATTTGATCTCTCAAAATCAAATACAGAAACAGTGCAAAAACTAGTAACGAAAGGAAGTGGCTTCTATCATCCTCCATCAAGACAACCTGACACTAAATTATCAAAATCTGATAAATTGTTATTGATAACTGATAACATACTCACTCTTATACTGATAGCAATACAGTTATTTATAAAATCAATCAAAGTTAAATTCACCCTTGTAGAAATACTATCCATTAACCACATGTGATTTTACATCTATTTTCAGATGCATTTAAGTCCACTAGTCCTTTGGGTAGGCTCTTTAATGCCTTATTTTATGGCTTCCAGAATGCTGTGACCTAAGAATCATTTGGCTAATTACATGCGTGGAATACAAATGATGATATGGGAAAATTATTCTGGGTCAATATGAATAGCGACTCTATGGGGCACTACAGAAAAAGGGGGTTTTGTTAATTAGAATTAGGAATTAGAGTTGGTCCTCTAAAATTTAAAGAAAATCTCAAGGGCCAAGAAGCTCCTCTTTTGCTGATTGACTATCTATACTGAAGGAGGATTCTAAACACCCTTTATCAGAGCTCTGTAAGATGGAGCACCACAAAGAAGCAGACAACAATCCAACAAGACCATTAGTTAGCCTCACCATTATCCTTCCAAAAGATCTGAGATACATTATCAGTAAATGTTTGTCGACTATGGGCCTTAGTGGGCAAAAGAAATATATTATTGTTGCTTCTAGTCTTGACGCCAAAATGCGTAAAAACTGCTAATACATTAAATAGATATTAACTTTCAGTGATCACAAACTAGATGTATATTTTTAAATACGTTATGCTTACATATATGTAGCTGATTAGTCTTTATGAATTATATACAAAGTTATTCTTTTAGAACCAAACAATACTGTTCTATTTGCTTCTGTATGATGAAAAAATAATTGAATAGTCACATTTTACAAAGCTGAAAGCTTTTAATGAATAACGGTTAAGATAATAAATGACCATAAAGAATACTGGGCATTACAGTATAGAGTGGTAGAGGGCCAAATGGAAGCTGGGGCAATCTCCTCTAGTACAGTTTGCTAATGTAGTAAATAGTACAGATTCTAGATTTTTCTTCTACTGAAATCTTCTCCAGCAAGGGCTTATCTCATGCCCTTGGTCCAAAAATTTTTTTTTTACTCTTTTTTTTCCAATTTCGACCCCATCACTATATTTGTTATATAATTTAAAGACCTCTACACATATTTTTGGCTCACTTATCTTTAGAATCTTTGATGTTTGAAGCAGATGGAGCTTCAATTATCAAGTATTTATTGGAAATTTTATTAAAAATATACAATGAGGCCATATTTACTTCTGTTACTATCTATTATTAATTTGTTTCTTGTATATATTTTACAGTGTAGTAGTAGAAGCAAATTTTGATATTATACTTCTGCAATAAGAGTCACTATCTCATTATATGTAGCTATGTGGAATTCTGTCACTCAAAAAAGTGTTAAAAGCAATGGGAAAATGAGACATGGTGTCTTGCAGGTCAAGAAATGGTTTATATATGATGGTAATGAGTTTAAATTTATTTTTGCAGTGAGTGAAAGCCTTTTAATCGTTTTAAAAGGAAGAGGAGAAGGGGAGTAGTATTTTAAAGAACTAAATATGGGTCATAAATTGTGCTTGTAATATACATGTATCATATTAGATAATCCTCACAATTTCATAATGGAAAAAGTATTGTCCTGATGTTACAAATAACATCAGTTTTAGAGAGGTCAATACATGCCCCAGATTGCAGACTCAGAGTGAGAGTTTGTTTGATACCAAAACCTGTTCTCTTCCCCTACCTTTGGTCATTTGAAATTGATGGGGAAGATGCAGTGGAGGGTAATAAGGCTAAACATATTAAGGAGCTACGGTTGTAGATGATAGCAAAGGATACTGAGCTCCTGAACCCAAGCTGTAGAGGTGGATACCAAGAGAAGAGAATAAATTCAAGAAATATGTAAGAGAAAAATATCTCAAGACATGCAGAACAGGGTAAAGAAAAAAAAAGGCCTCACATTTCAGCTTGATGGGCTAACGCGATTGTTATCAAGATTTTGAACAATCCAGAAAAATGCATCGTTTTGCACCTTTGTTGCAGAGAGTGAGGGATGATGATTTGATTCATGTTGTTTGTGTTGAATTTAAAGCGCCCATTTGACAGCCAGATAGAGACATCTAGCATGAAATTGGATAAAAGTAACTAAAGCTGATTAAAAAAAAATAAGATCTCTTACACTGGTGGTAGCTGACTGAGATCAGAAGGTTATTGTAGTACCCTGAGAAACATTAATATTTAAGGCTGGAGTCTGCTCTGAAGGGTATATGAACCCTCTAATGTTTTTAATGTTTTCGTGGGGGGTATCCCCCATTTTATAAATAGTGTGCCGTCATTATTAATTACTTTCTAAAATGGACATTGGAAAAGATAACCCTACATAAACCCTAAGTGTCTCTGCACATTCTTGCTTGGAATGCCAAGATTGCAAGGCCTTGACTAATCTTTATCCAGGCGATTTGTCAGAGTTAGGTTAACAAGAGCAATACTGAGGAATAAGCAGGCTTACTGCTTGCTAGAAAAAGGAAAATTCCCTAAGCTCAGAGTTCTTCAGTTGCGATGCAAACCAATTGCATATATAATATCAACTGAGCCCTTCCATGTCACCACCATGAAATTTTCAGGAAAGGGGAACTAAAACAAACACACTAAT
The DNA here is from genome assembly GCF_028878055.3 of Symphalangus syndactylus. Lineage (NCBI taxonomy): Eukaryota > Metazoa > Chordata > Mammalia > Primates > Hylobatidae > Symphalangus > Symphalangus syndactylus. The sequence continues at coordinate 40,295,836 of NC_072447.2, read as the reverse complement.
GCTCATAGCTCTTACTGTGCCACGAATAATGAAGTTCTTTGTCTTTTACTCATGTGCCTCAGCATTCCCGAAATACTAAAAAGGCTAACTTAATAATTTATTCACTTTTAAGTAAGGTAAAATCAAATCCAGATCTGATAATGGATTGTGTTTTTTTAAAGTTTGAATGTCAGAGGTGAGAAATTAAACCTAGCCTGTGTATAACCCTGAGAAATGATGAAATGTGAGAGTAATTTTGCAGAAGCAAAGGATATGAGGAGATGTGGAGGAAAAACAAACAGGAGAGAAGGTAGTCCCCAAAACGTATAAAGTTCAAGTAAAGATAGATTAAAAATAATCAGTGAATTTGACAATTAAGTTATTTGAATTTTCAGTGGGAGCCAATTCAGAGAAATGGTATGGTATATAAACTCTGGAATACCCAGTACAGCGGTTTTCAAACATCTTAGTCTCATGGCCCTTTTAGACTCATAAATTTTTGAATTACTAATCATTGTAAAGTAACAATAAATTAATTATACGTTAATATAATATTATTACAAAAAATCTATATTTTCCACGGAAAATAGTAGTGAAGAGTGGCACTGTTTTACATTTTTGTAAATATTTTAAATATCTGGCTTAATAGAAAATAACTTGATTCTCATACTTATTTTTGCATTCATTTTGCTGTGATATCACATCTTAGGTCCCCTGGAAAATTCCAATATAGATACATATGAGAGTGAGTGGAAAAAGTGAATAATATTTTAGTATTATTATGGAAATATTTTTGACTTTGTGGGTCCCCTAAAAGTTTTTTGGGTATCTCTCCAGGGTCTCTGGATCATACTTCAAGATCTGTTGGAGTAGAAGAAATCTAGGTATTTATATCTGATACATTTTAGTAGCTACACCATAACATAAAACTAAGCATAAAGATGCTGCTACTGGCGCAAAGGAACATGGTGTTCGAAGAATGCTTAATTTATTTGTTTGATTGTTTACTTTGATTTTCTATTTTAAAAAATGCTTTCATGTGCACCCTAACATAAAGTGAGACTATCTGCTGTCAATACAGTATAGTGGTTGTTTTTTAGTCTGTGGGGGAGTTAGTAGAATCTGGAAGGGGGCAAAAATGACTTCTAGGGTACTGGCACTAGTATTGTTTCTTGATCTAAATGCTAACTCCATGACTGTATTCAGTTAGTAAAAATTAAATGAGTTATCTATACTTACTTTCAACTTTGCTGTATGTACGCTCTGCTTTAGTAAAAACATATATATGTAAAGCGTAAGTGCCAATCTCATGATCTCTGGTAATGTTTAGAACACAATATTATAAAAAGCATAATAAAAAGGTTGCATATTGTAAAAAAAACACAGTTTAGTCTATCAATGAAGTAAGATAGATGCATAGTTATGATCGACAGATGATGAATGTGGACGCATGTAGGCACTGAGTTAAAATGTGTATTTGCAATATAGTACAAAAAAACAACTTTCTAAATTGTGACTAAGCTAAACATTCTTTAGAGTTATGTTTACATATCCATTCATTTACAAAGTGAATGTTTCTTAGTTGATGATAGTCATTACTGCATGCCTGAGAGGTAAACTGATTTCTTTTCCCAGATCTGCTAGGATGGAATTGCACCCATCCTTTAATTTCTGGTAAACTTCTCAACTCATTATTTCTACTCCACCAAAGTTTCTTAAAAGGTAGATATGTGGCTGGCTTAATGATTCTCTTCACTTCAAAGTTGTGAAAGGATATTAATTAGTAGCTCTTATCTGGGTTTGCTTCCAATAATTCCAACCTCAGTATGAATGTGTTGTTGCTGCACTCTGAGAAAGTGCCAAAAATCATTTTTAATACACACAGAAAAGTACCCAGAGGGATCGTTTTCTTTGTTCTGTATGATTCTCACTTAGTCTGGACAATTTGTAGAAAAGTCTCAACATGTTTTCAGGGCACATACAAAGCTGTAAGTCTGCAGCATTTACACTAATGTGCTCCCCTGTTAAAGATGGCACATATGTCATAACTAATAGGGGATTGTTGTGGGTTAGTGAGAATGAATATGCTTAATGTGCTTGTGAATGTGCCAAAGAAGTGATCACTCCAGTTATCTTGGGCATCAAGGCTAATTCCTTAATACCTATGTGTAATATAGAACAAGTATTTCATGGTTTGAAACAAAATTGTCATTGTTGAAAGTAAAAGCGACCAATTTAATGCCATAACAGTGAAATGAACGAAGAGTCATACTGTTGAAAAAGCATTTAAGCAAAGAGCAATTTTCTCTTGTTTAACACTTGGAAAAGGCTTTAAATAACAGCAGACAAGTGATTTGAATAATGCAGACTCTTCTTGCCTAGATAGTCCCTTAATCCGTTGTTTAGTCTTGGAAGAATACTGGAGGCTATCTTAAAATAATAAACTCATTGTAACTACTTTCACGGCAGTAAACTTCCTTATTCTACAATATGATCACTACCGATACAATATGATCATACTTTCATATAATTCTTGTTTGCTTTGGAGTTTAAACTGCATTAATCACCACTCCTTATTGAATTGGAAAGCACATTAAAACCAGTGAAGAGCACCTCCTTGCAGTGATATTTGCTAGCGATAGGCTGTGGTCTGAAATAGCAGTACATTGACACACAGAGAGAAGCACAATTTTTGACAGAAACCAGATACCATTTAGATTTTAAAACAGAGTCGCTAAATTTAAACAAGGTGCATCTGGGCAATGAGTTAGGCGAGAACAAGATTTGGAGTTCAATTTTGTAGAAGCTCTCAAGTTAGTAAAGTAATTCCAGTAAGTCAATGATCTTCTTCATATTATAAGCAGCTAATTAAAATTGCTATACAACCTGACGTCCTGGTTGTGTGAAATTTCACAGTTTAAAATAGCTAAAGTAATGGAGCAGAATTCTTGAATTGGACCAATTGGTATCAAGGGATTTTTAAAAGCACACCTGGGGCATGTTTGGAAAATTCTTGAATGTCAGGATTATGTGAGTTGGAGGAAAGCCAGGATGCTCTGTGGGGTAAAGCTCCCACCCCTTTCTACTTTTTATGGTGTTCTGAGCTATTTGATTCTGAAATTAGCAATTATTTCTGTGCAGACACCCTGGAACAGTGAGTGGTCCTTAAATTTTTTCATGCATCAGAATCCCCTGGAGGGCTTGTTAAAACACAGACAGCTGGGCCCCACACCCGGAGTTTCTAATCAGTAGGTTTGGGGGCAGGGCCTGATAATTTACATTTCTAATAAGTTACCAGGTGATGCTGATGCTCGTGCTGACACTGCTCGCCCAGGGATCACACTTTGAGAACCACTGCTCTGGATAACGGCAACATCTCCACCAACATTTCTGAAACTTTAAGGTGTATGTGAATCTCCTAGTTACCCTAGTAAAGTGCATACAAAGCATGTGGGGAACTTACGAAAATGCAGATTCTTACTTGGTAAGTATGGTGTGCTAATTTTTCTGTTCTGTGGAGCACAATTTGAGAAGCAAGGATGTATAATATCTTCATGTGTGTCAATCTATTTATCATGCTATTCTTTCCCTAAGAGGAGAAACTCTGCAAGGCATGAAAACATTGGCCAGTGAAGCATTGTGAGGGAGAACGGGAGCATGCTGAGGTTGGGGTTAAGCTCAGAGAGAGGGTATCACACTGAAGACAAACTAGACCAACTTTATAGTGTCTCCTTAGTTAAGCACTTAAAAAAATTTTAGTATGGAATATAGACCTTTTACTGTTTGATATTGCATGTATCTCACTTTGAAAATTAAGTGTTCAGAGCCCAGTAGATTTGGAATAAAACGCTCTAGACTTATATTTTCGGGATAGCGTTCCTTATTTTTAGAATTGCAAAAGGAAACTCAGTGGTAGCTACATAATTGTTCCTCCCTTTTACAATAAGCTTAGTTACCTGTTTTTGTCCTTGTCTTTCAAACTTTACAGACATCAACTCTCTAGCAGTATATACCCAGCCTTGAACGTATCTCGTGATCATAGATGAACCAGTGTCTAACTACCACAGAGGTTAATTAGGCATTTGAGACTATGCTTTCTCAAATCTTATACAAATTGTAGTTAGTAAAGTGTAAAGAAAACAGCTCATACTTCAAACCCCAAGCTGTTGTTTCCTGTAGTCTCTATGTTGACTTATGTTCCGGATCTCCAGTGGAGTGTTTCTCTCCCTCGCTTTCTCTTTTTCTTTCTTTCCTTTCTTTCTTTCTTTTCTTTCTTTCCTTTCTTTTCTTTTCTTTCTTTCTTTTCTTTCTTTCTTATGGAGTTTCACTCTCATTGCCCAGGCTGCAGTGAAATGGCACAATCTCGGCTCACTGCAACCTCTGCCTCCTGGATTCAAGCGATTCTCCTGCCTCAGCCTTCCAAGTAGCTGGGATTACAGGCATGCACCACCATGCCCAGCTAATTTTGTATATTTAGTAGAGGCGGGGTTTCACCATGTTGGCCAGGCTGTTCTCGAACTCCTGGCCTCAAGTGATCCAGCCACCTTGACCTCCCAAAGTGCTGGGATTACAGGCTTGAGCCACTGCACCCCGCCAGTGGAGCATTTCATGTGCATACATTAATGCCTGTATTACTTTATTCACACATTTTACATGTTATAATTATGTGTTTTTTTAAAATATGACAAAATTCTACGTTTAATTTTTGATTTGCATGTATTTTGGAAATGGGGAGGATGTGCCTATTGATGGGAGAAGTGATGTCTTACATCTGTGGAAACCGATTATGCTCTTGCATACTGATAATTTGCTTACCCCATGTTAGCCTGATTATTGTACCTAGACATGGAGCCTAGTGGAAAGAAGACAGTGATGCCAGGAGAGGAATATAATTTAATAGTGAGGCATTGAAAAGATAACAAGTGCAACAATCCCTAGTAAGAAGTAAGACTTTTCCAATAAAAGTTGCCTATAATTCTAAGAAACTTTTGACATGGCTGTTCAAAGAAACTTTTTACATGGGTGTTCACATGACTAGTTGAGGGTCAGTGTGCATTTCACTATAGCAGGAAGATTCATTCAGTTAATATGTTATACTAAGTGCTACATTATTTAACAAAAACAATGCCATAAGATCTGAGATAATATGATTTCCTTTCCTTTTACAGAACCATATGTGATTAAGGTTTTGTTCTTGTAGAAATAACGATGTTTGGATTTTAAGTCCCTGTTTTGAAGGTGTAAGGAAAACTAGTGTTCGTTATTTTTTTCTTAAAAAAGTGTCAAATGCAAGAATGTTCCCTCTCGCCACTCGTAGTCAAAACCTACTGGAAGTCTTAGCTAATGCAACAAGGAAATAAAAGCTGTAAATATTGAGAAGAAAGAAATCAAAATGTCTCTGTTTAAAGATGAGGTGATTATGCAGAAAATCCTGAAGAATCAAGGAAAAATTCCTGGGACTAATAAGTTATTATAGCAAGTTTGCAGGATACAGTGTTAATACATGAAGGTCAATTGCTTTCTTATATGTTAATCAGAATTTGAAATTAAAAACAATGCCATTTATATTAGCACTTTAAAAATGAAATGCCAATTTCCTGTTGCATAGTTGGCATCCATGCCAGGGTCATCTTGATGAGACTTTTTCCAAGAGGGCTATTTGCCAGAATGAGGGAATCCAGCAATAAAGTCAGGGAGCAAGTGCTCAGAGAGATCACAAAATAAGCCACAAACCACATAGCCCGTGAAAGAGAAATGTGTTTTCAAAAACTCTCAAAATAAGTCCTGTGAAAGACCAAGTATTCTATTGCTTTCCATAATAGAGGCCATCCTGGCCAGTTTTGATCAAGAGAGTACTAAAATACCTGAGTTTATGTAGAGCTATTTGCTCCTCTTCCTCTGATTCTCCCTCACTCCAACTCTGACAAGCAGCCCAAAGCAAAACTGGAGAGGAGGCGGAGGAGTGTAAAAGAGACCATATTGCTCTCTCTCTCTCCTAGTACAAGTTCATACATCTTGTGCCAAACCTGAGGATGGGACAGAAAGGAAGATTAAATTAGATGTGAGCTTAAGGTTTTAATTTATATAGTATCATCCACGAACAGAAAATGATTAGGAAACATCAAATGAGATTATTCTTATTTCATATATTTACAGGAAAGCTAAGGGAACCTCCTAAAATGCCATGTACGGGTAGAGAAGAGATCACGGTTGATAACAACAAACAAAAAGGTAAAGCTGTTAATAATTTGTACTATGGAATTAAGCTAATTTGACAAACTGGTACCCAGTAAATTGTTACAACAAAACAAGGAAAATTACTGAATATGGTTGTGTGCCCTCTGTCAGCCTTCACTTTTTCACTCTTCTTTGAGAGCAGGTACACCGGTATTATTTCACTTGTGGAGAAAGTTATATTAAATAAATTTAGAGTACCTCATATTTTCATTGCTAATTTAAAAGCTAAGATGGAGAAGAAGTGGGAGGGGAAAGGTGAGAAATTGAATGTCTTGGTTGAAGGGATTACTAGGTACCTGTTGTTATCCACCTAATAGTAAATAAATACATGTGTGATGAGGCCTGGTAAGGAAATATAACTATTTTTTAAAGCTGGGATAAAAAGGAAATGGAGGAGGTAAAGGGTTACTCATCACTCCAAAATCTAAGTGAAAGTGCCGTGAGGGTGCATTTAGGTTTAGATCCCCTCCCTTTTTCTGGTAAGGAATCATTTTTAACAGCTTTAAATTAAGGCTCATAACTCACCTTAAATCAGAAGATTGCTAGTAAATAGTGGCATATTTACAATAAATGTTTAGCAGGACCCTGTGCCAGGTCCTTGATCCACATGTAAATAATATAACATGGGCAATGAACCTTGTACATAATGGGGAAGATTAATCTGTGAATTCATAATTATAAAAATTATAACGGATGTCTGAACAAAATATATCAGAAGTTTAGAAAGAGTAATTGATTAGGGTGATTAATGGGTGGGAAAACAGGAAAATTACAAGAGAAGGTGAACTTCTTGAAAAAAACACACCACGGCTTGTTTATTGTTATGTCTCCAATGTGTTGCCCAATGTCTATGAGTTAGAGGTAAATACATGTTGACATATGAATGCATGATACAGTTAACAGTGTTGGATTCGGATTCTCCCCTACTAGGTTGTATGTCTTCGAGGGTAGAACACCATCCTATATGACCAATATTATATCCCTTACAGCACTTAGCAAAATATTCCATTTATAGTAAAAAGAGAGAAAGCAAACTCTTATTTATTGAGTGACTTTTAATAGCTGTGCAACAAATATGATTTACCTATGTATTGTGTGCTAGACACAGTTCGTATAAATTATCTTTTCACACATATTATTTCATTTATGTTTCTTGAGGTGGCTTAATGTAGCTTAATGACTTTGATTAAAAACTTAAGTTGTCAAGGTACCACACTTACTCATCTTTATTCTTCAGTACCACAAGGAGCTGAAGATATATTATATTCATAAAGGGACATAGAGATCCACTACAAAAGATGGAAAGTAGAACTGGTGGAACAGCCTCGTACTCCTCAGTCCTGTTATGCTAGGTCATTCCTAGGTCAGTCTGAAATTTTATAAGCCCACAGCTATGCTATTGATTCTCACATGCAAATGCAGTCCCACCTCAATTGTTCAGTATTTTGATCTGAGAGTAGGAAGCCCTGCACCCTGAGTCAGCCTATAGCCAATGGTCTGAAAGCAAGTATCCTGAGGTTCTTATCTAGTCCTCTTCACTTATTGCCTAGAACATATCAACTAGTGGGCTACATAGAAAGCAGGTAAGGCCTGACCGCCCATATTAATAGTATAGGCAAAGCTAACAGGCTCAGATGTATTCATAATTGTAATTGAAATTGAATATAATAATTGCATAGGTTTTACAGCTATACCAGTATGAGAGGGCTTCTGATCATACGACCCATTTTAAAAACAACTGAGTAGATCAGAAGTATTCTCACCACAAAACAACCACCACCACCACAAAACACGGAAACTGTGAGGTGATGGAAATGTTAATTAACTTGATTGTGGTACTCATTTCACAAGGTATATGTATATCAGTTCATCACACTGCACACCTTAAATATATACACGTTTTATTTACCAGTTAAAGCTCAGTAAAGCCTAGGTTTTAGTAACTCATTTAAATTTAAGAAAAATTGCACTGGGAAAGAGGAACAAAATGAAAAATTATTGCAAAACTAAAGATAACTACAAATCCAGTTCTGAGTTATAATTGATTCTCATTTGAAAATCATCCATTATATTATCCCATTAAACATTTTTGAGTACTTGCTTTATATCAGGGACTAAGAGCTCAAAAACGAATACTTGTCTTCCAATAAAATAATTTTCATAATTTATAATATGAAGCACATATTATCTTCAGGAAACTTTACATATTCTGTGCTCCTTTAAAACAACCCTTCACTGTGGGTTTTGTTATTCTCCTTTTACAGCTAATGTCACAGGTTCAGAGAAATTAAGTGGTCCAAGTTTACAGAGCTAATGAGTAAAATCCTCCTCTTTCTGAGTCTGAAGCGTTGTCTGTTTTACCATCCTGCCCTTGTGAGTTCAATTACGGATTCCATCATTGTTTTGGGATTTGAATAATAAAAAGAACTTGCAATGAATACTTACATGGAGTATCAATAGAATGACCATATATCAACCCCAAACCAGGGTATTTTGAGAGTGAAACATGAGTATTAAAATACCATATAGCAGTAGGTGTAACCTGTGGTAAATGATCACGTTTTGTATTAATGTTCTGGGCAGAAAATACATGACAAATTGGGAAGGGTTTAACTGAAAAGAATTCGAAAAAGGAATGAAGTATAGAGATCTGGGTAGTGTAAGACATCTGATAAGGGATGGCAAGACTCCATGGATTAGCAATAGCAGATTTGAGGGGGCAAAAAGCAGAGCAGTGCTGGCTAGAGCCTTCTGAGAGTTGGAGTCATGGTCAGAAAAGGACTGCCTTTCAGAACTGTACAAGTGAAGGAAAGCAGACACTGCTGTGACTGGAGTGAGGGACAGAGGAAGTGGGCAGGAATACTTTCCCGCCTTCTCTATCTTCCCACTGTCCAGTCTCCTACTGGTTCAATTTTATTGGTCAAATCCAACCAGAATCCTGAGGACATGTTATCTGATGTCCTCTGTAGAGGCCAACCCTCTGGGATCTAGAGTACAGCAGAAAATGCACAGGAATGGATTTAAGGGAAGAAATGAGAATAACCAGTGTGGATGGCTTCTGATCATATGACTTATTTTAAAAACAAATGAGTGGATCTGAAGCATTTCCACTACAAAACAGCAACAACAAGAGCCAACTATCTGAGGATATATACACTTCATATTTGTCAATTAAACCTCAGTAAAACTGGCGGGGCGGTGGGGGTGCGGGGGAGGTGAAAGAAACCATGAACAGTCATTGAAAAGGAACAAAAAAGCAAATCTAAATATTTAAATGTCTTTGGTATTAGCCAATAATATGGGCTTCAGCATGAAGATATTCTTACTACTTGTCCTACTTTGAATTTTAGTCCCACTACTGACAAATGATCCTAAGATAAGCCCTGCATCCAAATTCTGAAAATCATTTGCGTTGTTTGTTTGCTTGCTTGTTTGGGGCAGATTTTCTTGGTAGCCTGTCTAGTAACCAAGTCTTTCTAGAAGGTGGCACCCTTAGTGATAAAAAAACAAGAAACCTGAAGTCCTACAAACCTGGGTTTAAACCAGATTTCTCCCCCTAACTAACTGCAAAACTATGAATATTGCCTTCTCTGAGTTATTCTTCTCCCATAACATAAGGCCAATAAGACTGACCTCAATAAGAGAGAATATAAGAAATGCACCTAGTAGGTGCCTAACATGTAGCCAGAGGTCAAGAAATAGTAGTTATTGTTATTAATACTGTTAGTATCATTGTATGATATTTAGTTATTATAGAGAGAGAGTAGAATATTCATTTTTTCCAGTGCATTGTCCTTAATCTGACTGCCTATTTGCCTAGATGTCTTTTAGTTGTACCATAATGTTGTCTTCTGCTTACTTGATGGAATGTCCAGTTTGCTTCTCTGCCTCCCTAGAATGACTCAGGTTATATGACGTACTCTAACTTCTATTAAAATTCTTTTAGTTATTTTTCCTGATCCTCTCCCTTCTCCCACCTTCCACCCTCCTACAGGCTCCAGTGTCTGTTGTTCCCCTCTCTGTGTCCATATGTCTTACCATTTAGCTCCCACTTATAGGTGAGAACATGCAGTATTTGGTTTTCTGTTCCTGTGTTAGTTTGCTAAGGATACTGGCCTCCACCTCCATCCACGTCCCTGCAAAGTATATGATCTCATTCTTTATGAAGAGAGATAGTTTGACTTGTTCTTTTCCTGTTTGGATGCCTTTTCTTTCTTTGTCTTGTCTGATTGCTCTGGCTAGTACTTCCACTTCTATGTTGAATAGGAATGCTGAGAGTCACCATACTTGACTTGTTTCAGTTCTCAAGGGAAATGGTTCAAGCTTTGCCCATTCAGTTCAATGTTGGCTGAGGGTTTGTTGTATATGAGTTGTATTATTTTGCAGTATATTCCTTTGATGCCTAGTCTGTTGAGGGTTTTATTATGAAGGGATGTTGGATTGCATCTAAAGCTTTTTCTGTGCCTATTGACATAATCACATGGTTTTTGTTTTTAATTCTGTTTATATGGTGAATCACATTTATAGATTTGCTTATATTGAACCAGGCTTGCTAGGAGAGAGATAGCATTAGGAGAAATACCTAATGTAGATGACGGGATGACGGGTGCAGCAAATCACCATGACATGTGTATACCTATGTAACAAACCTGTATGTTCTACACATGTATCCCAGAACTTAAAGTATAAAAAAAGTCAAACAATAACAGATGCTAGTGAGGTTGTGAAGAAAAAGGAATGCTTTTACACTGTTGGAAGAAGCGTAAATTACTTCAGCCATTATGGAAGACAACCTGGCAACTCCTCAAAGACCTAGAGGTAGAAGCACCATTGCACACAGAAATCCCATTATTGGGTATATACCCAAGGGAATATAAATCATTCTATTATGAAGATACATGCACACATGTTTTCATTGCAGAACTATTCACAATATCAAAGACATGGAATCAACTTAAATGACCATCAATGATAGACTGGGTAAAGAAAATGTGGTACATATATACCATGGAATACTACACAGCCATAAAAATGATTGAGATCATGTTTTTGCAGAGACATTGATGGAGTTAAAGGCCATTATCTTTAGCAAACTAACACAGGAACAGAAAACCAAATACCACATGTTCTCACTTATAACCGGGAGCTAACTGATGAGAAGACATGGACACATAGAGGGAAACAATACACACTGGGGTCTTTCAGAGGATGGATAATGGGACTAGGGAGAGAATCAGGAAAAATTACTAGTGGGTACTAAGCTTAATAGCTGGGTAATAAAATAATCTGTACAACAAAGCCTCATGACACACGTTTACCTATGTAATAAACCTGCACTTGTACCCCTGAACTTATAAGTGTTTAAAAAGTGTGAAAAAAAATGAACTCAGAGTTTCAGACTGAGGAATGAAATTTTGCTTTTCAAATAGAGTGTATTAGTCCACTCATGCTGACATAACAAAATACCATAAACTGAGTTGTTTATACAACAGAAATTTATGTTCTCACAGTTCTGCAGGCTAGAAGTCCAAGATCAAGGTGCCAGAATGGTCACTTTTGGGTGAGGGCTCTCTTCCTTGTTTGCATGGCCACATTCTCTCTCTGCTCTCACATGGCGTTTCCTAGGTGTGTGTTTGGAGGAAAAGAGAGAGTGCTCTGGTGTCTCTTCTTCTGTGGACACTAATTTTATCAGATTAGGACCCCATCCTTATGACCACATTTAACTTTCATTACTTCCATAAAGGCCCTATCTCCAAATACAATCACATGGGGCATTAGAACTTTGGGGGACCCCATTAAATTCATAACAAAGGGAAGGAATATTACAATTATTTAAACATAAATTTGATTAGGATTGTATATGTGCAGTTAACAAATAGTATCTTAATTCTTTAAATATACCAAGTAAAATAATAAATAGATTTTGATTCCATACTATGTCAACAAAACCCAGACATGAATTAGGTTTGTATCATAGTTTTATGTTATTTTTGTGTCATCCGTAGCGTACTTTTCTGACTTGATACTACTGTGTATGATCATTTTCATTTTCATCTTCATGTTCATGTTTTTCTGTAATTTAAAAATTTCTATTTAATTTTTAAACTTCAATAGCTTTTGGAGTACAAGATTTTTTGTTGTTATTAAGTGCATGAATCATATAGTGGTAAATTCTGAGATCTTTGTGCGCCTGTGACCTGATTAGTGTACATTATATCTAATGTGTAGTTTTATATCACTAGCCCCACTCTCACCCTCCCCTTTCTGAATCTCTAAAGTCCATTGTATCACATAGTTATGATTTTATTGTGTTGAAAGGTGATTTACTGTTTACATTGTAATGTACTGGATGCATCTAATAATTATTAATGCTTGCCATATTTACAACTTCTTTCTTGTGATTCTAAATTCGTTTACTAGTAACATGAGAGCTCACTCCAATGATCAATTTTATTGAACTGCATTAGTTCAACTCTCAAAGCAGTTACTGTATCATTTCAGTTATTCAGCAGGTGTTTTGCCTGTAACTCCTCAGTACTTTTGCACAACTTAAGAAAGTGACAATTAAAGTTGAAGACCAGATGCATTAAAATAAGAATTTGCCATTGTTTTCCTTGAATTCACAATGTAGTCTGTCTCTTTTCCTAAAATTTTTGAAATTGGATGTTAAGCTTAATTTGGATAGGATCAATGCAAAATGATTTTTTAAGCATACTAGGTAGAAAAGCTTGCTTTTATTACAGTTTAAAAATATAAAGTAGGAATGTATATCATTAAAATTTATCTACAATTTAACTAATAGCTGACTCCTTTTCTTTTTTCAGTTCTCTTTTTCTATTGTAGCAAGATATACAAAAATGGCACAATTGATTGTCACAAATTGTAAATCAGACTTCAAAATGTGACTGCATTGTTTTTCTGTTTTAAGATTAAAATCCATTTTGTTTAAATTCATTTTATTTTTTTGAGAAATTTTTGCAGAATGCAAGGGATATACATTATTCTATGAAATACAATAAAACAAATTATTTGTGCCTGCATTTGTCATACCAATTATTAAAAGAAAAAAGGTTTTCTGTTTTTTTCATATACATTGGTACTTAGGAAGAAGATTATCAAAAACTAAATTTTTACTACAGTCTACTTTTCAAAAACATTGAGTAGGATTGAATAGTTTTTAGATTTAAACACTGTGTAAAAAGATAATTGAAGAAAATTGGTATCTGTTTTCTGAGCTATAATTTGAAACTTATTCTAAACAGACCTTTGGGAAATTTATACACACATATACGATATACCCATATGTGTATGTGTATATATAAATATACATGTTATATTTGTATATATACTAATAAATATACACAAACATGATATATACTCTATTATAAATGTATAATATGTATATATGCATATATAATATGTATATATGCATATATAATATGTATATCTGTATATATGTGTATATAATAGGTATATATACATATACGTGTCTATGTATATATAATAGGTATATATACATATATATGTCTATGTATATATAATAGGTGTATATACATATATGTGTATATGTATATGTGTATATATAATATGTATATGTGCATGTGTATATATGTATATATACATATGTGTATATCTATATGTATATATACATATGTGTATATGTATGTATATGTGTATATAATATGTATATATGTATATAATATGTATATATAATATGTATATATGTGTATATATGTATGTATACTGTATATATGTGTATATAATATGTATGTATGATACGTATATATGTGTATATGTGTGTATATGTATATATGTGTATAATATGTATGTATATGTATATATGTGTATAATATGTATATGTATGTGTATATATGTATATGTATGTATATGTATATATGTATATGTATATATGTGTATAATATGTATATATGATATGTATATATGTATATGTATGTATAATATGTATATATGTATGTAACATGCATGTATGATATGTATATATGTATATATCATATGTATGTGTATATAATAGGTATATATCACATGTATATATGTATATATGTATAATATGTATATAGGTATAATATGCATATATAATATGTACATACGTATGTATATGTATATATATGTACATATGTATGTGTAATATGTATATATCATATGTACATACGTGTTTATATGTATAATATGTACATATATGTATGTGATATGTATATATCATATGTACATAGATGCATATATAATATGTATATATGTATACATCATATGCATATATAATATGTATATATGCACATATAATATGTATATATGTATACATAATATACAGATATATGTATATAATATGTATATGTGTATATATAATATACATATGTGTATATAATATGTATATATGTGTATATAATATGTATATATGTATATATTATATGTACATATAATATACATATGTATATATAATATGCATGTATTATATATATAATTTGTATATATAATATGCATATATGTATATATAATATGCATGTATTATGTATATAATATGTATATATAATATGCATAATAATATGTATATATAACATGTATACATGTATATATAATTTGTATATTTGTAATATGTATATTATGTTTATTTGTATATATTATATGTAGATATGTATTTATATATGTGTATATTTATATGCATATATACATGTATGTACATACGATATGTGTATATACATATATGTATATGTGTACATATGATATGTATATATACACATATATAAATAATACACACATATATACTCTAATTGTTACAGATGTAACCTTTATTTCATACTAGAGACAGAACATGTATATGCTTAAAAATTCATATATTATTTATTTATTTCTCTTAAGACATTACAACCTTGCCTCTTAAACCCACTTCTAGCCATAACTCTCTTTAATCACATGATTTCCTGTCCCAATCATTCTTGAGTTTTGGAGCCCTCTACTGTGTCCCCTGTTTGTTACCAGTGAATAAACTCAGAAAAGGAGCATGCAAATTTCTACAGATGTTTTAAAAACCAATCTTTGAAGTAATGTATATTACTTCCATTCATATTTCATTGTCCAGAATGCAACCATATGGTGCCACATAACTGCCAAGGGGCGAGGAAACTGTTTGTCTCAAAAAAAGAGAACATTGATATTAAGGAGAAGTAACATTCTCTGTCACATCTTTTCTACCATGAGGATGTGCACATTATAGTTAAGCAATTGACCATTTCCAAAAATTGGATTTTGTCATCTTCTTCAGGAACACAATAAGAACAACAATGGGTTTTACTTAGATATCTTAAATATTTTCAAACACGTAACTTGACTTTGTGCCAATTCTTTCATATATTTAACTCTGAATAAATCTTTGTCCTAAATATCTCTGCTGAAAATAGGAAAAGAATCCTCTATCATTGTCAATCCATGGCCCTTCTTTACAATAATAATACTATTTTTCCTTTGATAAAGTTTGTATTGTGGATTTATAGGGCATTTTTATTATTTTGGACCAATGGTATTCTTTGTAGAAGTGATTAATGTTTTTAATGATTTTGTATTTATCTAATAGCAAACACGTAACTATCTTGGTCGTACATAGGCTCTGTGCTCAAAGAATAAGAAAGTAACAGGAGATAAAGGAAAGTAGTATTTATACTTTGTCTTCACAAAATTCATGTGAATTAAGAGGTGCAGAAATGGTTAATCATCATGTCGCAATCAGTGGCTCTCATGTGGAATTCACACACCTGGCTTAGGGCTAAGCTTCTGTATGAATAATATAACTGTTTTACTCTTTTATGCCTTCACTCTGTGTTTTAAATCAGGTCAGAACATTGCTGTGTTTTTGTAAATAAAGTGTTAATGAAACACAGTCATGTCCATTGTTTACGTACTGTCTATGGCTGATTTCAAGCTACAATGGCCGAGTTAAATGGCTGTGACAGACTGTATGTGGTCCACACCACTGAAAATATTTACTATCTGGCCTATTCCGGAAAACATTCACCCATCTGCTCTAAAGCCTTGGAGTATGAACACTAAGTTTCCTTTTATCATAGGAAAGTTTTCATTTTTATCTTACAGAAAATAATTTTGAAAAAACTAAAAGCTGTTAAAACCCAACTATAACTCCTAGTTAACAATGTTGGTTGTTTAGTTTCGAGAAGGTTCAAACTCAAATTGAAATAAGGAACACTAGGAAACCTTATTGAACAGCATTTCTTTGTAATGATTTCCTGCCTGTGGAGGCCAGTTTTGAATGCATTTTATAGTCAATTGTACATATATGAACACAAAGACAAATTGTCTATAAAATTACAGTTTTAGTCTTGGGTATTTCCTATCCCGGTGATATAAGTTTTAATCTTTGTAAATAGTTTGAAAAATAAGAATAAGGAGACTTTAAAATGTAACATAAATCTTACTGCTCCCTGGGACATGTTTTAAATAGTAGGCCTGAAACAAGTTTCTAAAATATGGCTTTGTATTCTCAAACCTATTTGTGCATTAAATAATGTATAACCAAAGTCTAATTTAAATTGAACATACTGAGGTGCTAAGTTCTATTTTAATCATAAATATTAAAATTACATATAATATTTCCTTAGTTTAAAAATACCTAAAACAAAATAATATATAAACCATTCTTATCAAATTACTTCATATATATAATATATATAAATATATAATATATAAAAATATATAATATATAAATATATAATATATATAAATATATATTATATATGTACATATATAATATATATAAATATATATTATATATGTAAATATATATAATATATATAAATATATATTATATATGTAAATATATATAATATATATAAATATATATTATATATGTAAATATATATAATATATATAAATATATATTATATATGTAAATATATATAATATATATAAATATATATTATATATGTAAATATATATAATATATATAAATATATAATATAAATATATGTTATATAAATATATGTTATATAAATATATTATATAAATATATGTTATATAAATATATATTATATATTATATAAATATATGTTATATAAATATATATTATATAAATATATGTTATATAAATATATGTTATATAAATATAAATATATATTCTATAAATATATGTTATATAAATATATATTCTATAAATATATGTTATATAAATATGTTATATAAATATATATTATATAAATATATGTTATATAAATATATATTATATAAATATATGTTATATAAATATAATATATAAATATATATTATATATATAATATATTATATAAATATATATTATATATTATATAATATATATAATATATTATATAAATATATATAACATATAAATATGTATTATATAATATATAAATATGTATAATATATAAATATATATAATATATAAATATAAATATATAATATATAAATATGTATAATATATAAATATATATTATATAAATATGTATATAATATATATTTATATATTATATATATTTATATATAATATATAAATATATATTATATATATAAAATTAACCCCATTAAGGGCAAATGTGCTCTAGTTTATAGGACCATTAAAAAGCAGGAAATTATATTTCATTTTTATGGACTTCCCACCTGATAAAAATTAATATAAAACAATCATATTTGATGATTGATAACTTCAGACTCAGAATTGATAGTTTTTATTTCACTCGGAGATACATGTATGTAAAAATTTAAATGAAAGCATATTTTTTGGAATCTGCCTTATGAATATGCCATGCTTTATAGTACTTTTTTTTTTCCCCTTTTATATGTATTCTCATAGATTTCAGTTACTTTAAGGTATGGCCATGCAGTCTAAAAGGGACTCCATCAGAAGCCAGCATTGGCCAAATATACAAAATTGATTTGTTCTCTAATTTCCTTTCTCTACTTTACAATTCGAAGATTCCCCTAGCTGTTTATTAGCTTTATGCAGCAGCCCTTTCTTTCTAGGCAGAATTCCTAAGAGTCCTTTACTAGACCAACCATAACACACTCAATGGGGGGGGGAGGGGTGCTCATTACAATATACAGATATCTTGGCCACATTTCACTCTTACTGTATAAAATTCTAAGAGAGATGGACCTGGAAACCAGTCCAAACCTAATCATAGAAAGTAGGCTAATAGCAGACAATGCTATAATGTGTTATTTCTCTGAATTAGATGTTGTCATTTTAAGAGTATTCTTCATGAGATAAATACTTAAACTGGAGGTGAGTGTTAAATTGGAAGGATTTCAGGTAAATTGGGAAGATTATATAGATATGTGAGAATTTGGTGGGTTTTTTTTTTTCTGTTTACAGTGTAAAGTGAGTAACTAGAGGTTCCATGCTTGCTTCAACTGTACATGTGATTTTCACTTTATTAGCTTACATTCTACTACCCTGGATTGTCCAACAGAAATTATTCCTAGGAAATTTTCTAACGTGGTAGGCAATAGCATATTTGCCTATGCAACATTCTGAAGATTTTACACATTTACCATTTTTAGGAAAACCATGAATGTTAGGTGAGAACATTTCTTACCAACTCAGAGTATAATATTTAAATGACTGGTTTAAATATTTTGTGTATTTGGAAACGTGGGCCCTGCGACTTTGGATATTGTTATTTTCTTGTATAATTCTTTTTTCAACAAATATAGATTATCTCTTAAAGTAAAATATTCAACTACTTTTTTTTTAGTATTTAAGCCATCCAGAACTATAATAAGAAATTTATTTATTGTTGATAAGAGTAAAGCCATTTTTGTTTGAAATTGCTTTTAAAGAAAGCTACTTATGGCTGGACACGGTGGCTCACGCCTGTAATCCCGGCACTTTGGAAGGCTGAGGTGGGTGGATCACCTGAGGTCAGGAGTTCAAGACCAGCCTGGCCAACATAGTGAAACCCTGTCTCTATTTAAAATACAAAAATGAGCCTGGCATGGTGGAGCACACCTATAGTCCCAGCTGCTTGGGAGGCTGAAGCATGAGAATCACCTGAACCCAGGAGGCAGAAGTTACAGTGACCCAAGATCACGCCACTGCATTCTATCCTGGGTGACAGAGTGAGACTCTGTCTCAAAAAAACAAAACAAAACAAAACAAAAAACTACTTACACACTAGTGAGTAACTATTAAATCTAAAACCTAGACCAGTGTATTTTATGAGGCCAAGAAACAAAACAGGAGCTTTATTATTTTGCTTATAAGAGAGAAATCCTTAAAGCAAATGAGAAAAAAATACATTAGAATTGTAATGTTCCCTTTGCAACCTAGAAAGAAAGTGAATGGGAAAATAAAAATAGAGGAAAGAATCATTTACATACCGAACATCTACTGTGCTATGAACTTGATACCTACATAATCTCATGTAGCCTTCATAGAATACAGATATCAGCACATTGTTAATTTTATAGTTTGCAAATGATAAAACAGAGGCACAAGTATTAAATAACTTGCCATGGTCTGTATCCCATATAGGATGGCTAAAAAGTGATGTATAGTCAAGATGAGCAAATGCTAAAGCAAAATCAAACCAACTGCTGAGGAAGTCTGGCATTTCACTAATGGAAATGAAACATGATTTCCTTTGATAATTCAAGAGAGTGGATGAAGTTGACTGCCAATATAAAAGTAGATTAAAATTATGTAGGGGTTTTGACTTTGAAATTAAGTAATTGTGATATTTTCTCTTTAAAACCAAACTAAAGAAACAACTTAATAATTTAATGATAAAATTAGTTCTTTTATTTTCTTTATTACCTTATCTAATTATCATTATATCTTTTCTTTTAGAGCATAATGGAAAGTTATGAGTTTAATAAAACATATCATATCTACATGATTTCTGTAGAAAAATAATATTTCAAAGACTATTAATATGCTTTACTTTGAATTTTTCTTTATGCTGCTAGAGTGCTCCATTGCTTCATTCCTCAGGGAGTCCTATGCTATATCTGGAAAGCAAGAGAAAGAGTCATTGTTCACATTTTTAAATCTAAAAGAGCTTTCAAAAGCCAATCTTTAGAAATAAGAGTTATGAAAACTGGGTCTTAATTTCAAAACCCAGGCATTTGAGAGAGAAAAGTGGAAACCCCAGCTAGGTTGAAGATGAAATCTAAAACAGTGAGGGCCTATGATTAATTTTCAAAATTGAACTCTGGGACAGAACAAGGTTTCATTTCTAAGGTCAAGATTGGTTTGCTTTGGAAGATCAGAATTGGTAACAGAGGATATACAGACAAGGAATGTCATTTTATTTACAAATAAGTTTCTGTATGCCCCAAGTGAATCCATAAGTGCTATAAAGGCTAGTCAATAGCCGAGGATCAAGGATTGACATAAGGATGACCTTTAAACCAGAAATCATGGCAGGGATCAGGAAAATCCAAAGCAGGCACTGCAGTGCAAGAGCAGCTGTAGCTTCTATGAAAACCAACATTCAGAGACCAAATGGCAAAAGACTTTTCAGTGGAGGCCACCAGGGTACAGCTCTCAGATTGTTCACCTCTGGTGCCTTAATAAGTTTTTGTCTCAGATATGACCTTTGGAAATGGAAAGGAGAAACCTTGGAATCTGTGTATTTACTCAGCAAAGATCACATTTACCCAAAATAGGCTCATATAAGATTGGAGATGACTAAAATACCAAAGCAGAAATACAGACTAGTTAGAGATCAAGATGAGCACTTGATTCAAAACTGCTGTAGTAGAGAACCTTCAAAAGGATGCGATTTCTTTATGAAATGTTCTTGGTGTTCTTATTGGAGCACGGATCAGTGTGAAAAACTAATGGGAGAGCAACTTCAGCGATTGAGAAGTACTCATATAACTTGTTGTTTTTAAACATTCCTGTAATTTTTTAAATCGGTGAACTCCAGTTATGGGTGGTACATAGTTGCCATCATCTCCTCCTTGGTATTTATTGCTCCTCAGATTTTGCAGCAATTATCTGCCTTTATCAATTCTGAAAACTGCATTTGGCACACAAGTTCAATACAAAGTTCATGAGTGAGAAAGCACAGCTTTTTACAAATATAACTGTTAGTGGGAATATTCTATTTTTTCCTCACAGGTTAAAATAACCAATGAGCAAAGTGAATTTTCTAAAGAAATGTAATTTAAAATTTACATTTCTATGATATCTGAGCCAGTGTAACTATAAATCTTAAAACTGCTACATTTGAAATCATTCTTAACCATATTTTAGTCAAGAATACTTTTGCCTTATTTTTTAGGAATAGTGAAACATGAATAATGTGATATTCTAGTGCTATCTATATACACCACCCAGTGTGTGTGTTAATGTCCAGTGTTAAATAGTAAATTAACTACATTATAAGGGTATTTAAAACTTCATAATAGATCACATATGCAATGGGTTTATTGAAAAATTTTAGACTAAAATTTTAGAATGCATACATACATACACACGTAGGAGAAAGACCGGAAGAGATTATAGCGAATCATTCTCAATTATATTCCTGGTGGGAAAATTGAGATTTTTTCACATGCAATTCTGTATTTTCTTTATTGTGAAAGATTTTTTGTTCTCCCCCAAACATGGCATAGAAAAAGTTATCTTCTGACTTTTTAAATAATTGGATATTTATGATGATTTATTGCTTTTTTCTAATCGTTCAAAGATTTCTAAGTATCTTTAGAAGGAAAATTTACGTATCAATACTGTTCATAAAATTACTACAACAAGTGAAAATATTAGGTCATAGGATAATGTATATTATGCAATATTATGTTTATGTGGAACAAAAATATGGAAAAGTAAACACTTTTAAACAAATGTGACAAAGCTGTTTTTTAAAGTTAAAGGAATGAGGCCATCTGGTGACTTTTACTTCTGGGAAGGAGGCTTAGAGAATTATTCCTAAGCATCCTGCTGAGGACAATTAAAAGAGTTAGATGAACTTTAAAAACTAAATCCCTAAGTGCATAAAATAGCTAACAAGAGAGTAAGAAATTACCAGATAAAGATGTGTGTGGGTGGGTTTGCAAAATCAAGAGAGGTAAGCTTGGTACCAAAGTTGTTATTTTCCCTCAGGGTATTGCTTCTTGTAAAGAAACAGCTGTGAAACTAAGTTGTAGTTTTTAACTGGCCTTATAGGAATATTGGGAGGCACATAGGAAAATAAGACCAAAAAAAGTGAGAACCAGTAAAACAGACCACAAAAATCTGTTGAGATTATCAGGGTACAAAGTAAGTACATTTTCTTCAATGCATTAAAATAAAGGTTTAAAATATATTCAGTGAATAACCATAAAGATGACATAGTACATATAAAAACAAAAAATAGAATTACTGGAACACAAAATAGTTAAAATCAATAATTCAGTGTATGTGGTTAACATCAGATTAACACAGCTGAAGAGAGAATTAGTGAACTGGAAGCATGTCAGTGAATATTTATAAAGAGTACTGGTGAACCAGAAAATACGTCAGAAAAACACTTAGAATAAAGCACAGTTAAACAAAAATACAAAACAGGATAAAAGTCATGGAGGATACAATATGAAGATAGAATATATAGTTAATATCAGTTAGAAGAAGTGAGAGTTAAAGGAGAAAAGGCAATATTTGAATAGATAATGGCTGAAAAATATTGTAAAACTGATAAAAGATACTGTTCCACAGATTCAAGTAACCTAACAAATCTCCATCAACGTTAAGTACATATGTGCATGTATACACACACACTCTCACTGGACACATAGTGAAATACAATAAAAAGCAGAAGGAAACATTAAAAATAATCTAATAAAAATAAGATAGATAACCCTCAAAAGGGAGACAGACTGTAAGTCACAGTGGAATTCAGGAGAAAATAGAATGACTTGTTCAATTTGCCTTTCAAAATAAAATAAATCCCATATGTATATCCGGGTAAAACATTTTCCCAGAAATAACGTAAAGGAAGCGAAACAAAATGAAGCTAAAACTGGAATTTGCCATCAGCAGACTCAGTCTAAAAGAAATTCTAAAGGTTCAGATTCACCAATAAATAAATCTCTGAAAGGCAGAGATTTATGAAGAGCTGAAAATTAAACTTAAAGAAACAAAGTAATGTCTGATCTTAAAATGAACAGAATCAAAATATAAAAATAGTCAAAAGATAGCAATATCAAAGTATTCTAGGGTTTTTAAATTGGGAAGGGGTAAAGGTATCAACATAATATTTTTGAAACAAGGGAGAAATAACACAGCATTTAGAATAGTAGTTACCTCTGGCAACAAGGCAGGATAAATATCTAAAATAGTCTACAAATAAAAGCAGTATATTATGTTCCAGTTCGTAAGTTGGATGGTGGGTTCTTGAGTACTTACTTTATTGTCATACTTCTTAATTTTTAAACAAAGTACATACATGTTATCTATTAATAATACATACTTTAAAATATAATATTGAACAAGAAATGGAAATCGTATTTAATGAAACAGTAGTCTAGAGCAGTAGTCTGCAACCTTTTTGTCACCAGGGACCAGTTTTGAGGAAGACAATTTTTCTACAGACAGTCTTGGTGGAGGAGAGGGGTAGTTTCGGGATGAAACTGTTTCACCTCAGATGATCAGGCATTAGTTAGATTCTCATAAGGAGGGTGCAACCTAGATCCCTTACATGCACAGTTTACAATAGGGTTTGCTCTCCTATGATAATCTAATGCCTCCAGTGATCTGACAGGAGGTAGAACTCAAGTGGTAATGCTCACCCATCTGCTGCTCACCTCCTGCTGTGTTGCCTGGTTCCTAACAGGCCATGGTTCACAGCCCAGGGATTGGGGACCCGTGGTCTAGAATACAAAAAGGAATGAATAAAAAATTAATAATTTTGTCAGCAAAATATTTAAATTATTTGTATAATACTTATAACTCAAGCTAACTCATATTTTGATGATTTTATGTGTTATCAATCCAATTTGATCAATTATTATTTCTGCAATAGACTGTACTCTCCTTTGCCTAATAATACATACATCACAATGTTTTCCTATTCCTTTCAGGACATAACACAATTCTGGGAAGGCATTACATATTATACTTGTATGACTCAGGATTTATTCACCAATGCTACACATTTAGTACAAGGAAAAATCAGCAAACATACGTCCTACTGTAGATTGAATGGATGCATTAGTATAAATATGTTCTCATTTGTGAGTAGACATGCTCATGCCAGATATACCTTCATCATTTTCATAAATGTGGACTCATGGATTTTATGTCATGATTATGTCAAATGTTTAAGAGCCATTATAAGCAAACTAATTATTTTTATTCTTATTGTTTATTATTATTTTAGGGTTTGCTTTTTCATACTTTTCATTTCATCTCATATTTGAAAATATATAAAATATAGGTTTAAAAATGTTTTATATCATATGTATACACAAACAAAAGTGATAAACTCTATATAAGAGTCTGTGTGTTTGTATATGTGTAGTTCTTAGTTGATATTAATGGTTTATCGTAATATGTAGCAATTAATCGCTGTGAATTTTAAAATAATGAGTTTCTAGATTTTCAGGAAAGCCTTTGTACACCACTTTGTTCATCATCCTAAGAAGAATCATAATCATCTTACAGGTCATTTTAACATTTCACTGGAGTATGCCAATATTTTATGTGTTGGCAATCACTCATCTTGGAATGTCAATAATTTTGAATACAGCAGAACATACAAAGACATTTGAAAGCCTTACTATTTTAAAGAAATTCATTCACTAATAGGCTTTTAAACACCTACCATTTGGATAATAACACTATAGGTTCTCAGGTAGAGTCTATTTACTCAGAGTTTAACTTTCGTTTTAACACATTTGGATGTTTTGTTTTCCAGAGGGGAGAACATTAAAAGTCAAAAGTTATAATGTTTGAGAGAATAAAGGAGTTATTAGGGATGCAGTCATAGCACTTCCCTGAAATAGCTGATGGTCTAATAGAGGGAAAACAGAGTAAGAAAGTCTTTAATAAGTAGAATCCACTTTGAAATTATGAATATTTTAAATTTTAAAAAGACCAAAAAGGGGGCCAGGCTCAGTGGCTCATGCCTGTAATTCCAGCACATTGAGAGGCCAAGGCAAGAGTATCACTTGAGGACAGCAGTTCTAGACCGGCCTAGGCAACATAGACTCTGTCTCTACAATTATTTATAATTAACCAGGGGTGGTGGTGTGCACCTGTATTCCCAAGCTACTTGGGAGGCTGAGGCAGGAGGATCATTTGAGCCAAGGAGTGTGAGGCTTCAGTGAGCTGTGATCATGCCACTACACTCCAATGTGGGTAACAGAGAAAGATCCTGCCTCTAAAAAAAATTTAAGAAATAACAAACATAAATATCAAAAAGGGAACTGAATCCAAAAATTGAAAACATAGATAAATGAACCTGTAATCTATATCAGACTGATTATATGTATAACTTAGATCCTTGGCCTGGTTAAACCAGTACCTCAAAAGTTTCCTCCTTACACCACCTGATTAACCTCTGCAAGTCCCATGCTATTCAACTGTGGCCCAGAGGATTTTTATTTTTCTGGTTGCGGATTGCCTGGTGATTGCCCACTCTTTGGTTGCACTCTGAAAGGTTGCTTCTTGTTTGTCCAGTTGACTGCAGACCAGCTCTGGCCTAGGAAAACCAGCAAACGTCTCCACTATCTAGTGGGCTGAACGACACCTTCACCCACAAGGTCTGAAACCCAACCTTGGGGCAGGGCCTCCTTCCAAATTTGTCCTTCTACAGAAACAATAATAAATTAATTTTCATATCCAGGACTATGATTAAATAGTAGATATATTTTAAGAACGAAATCTACAAATAAGCATTGAATATTACATAGTAGTTTTGTTGTTACTAGTGGTATTGGTTTAGTGATTCTAAACTGTATTGTGTATATTATAGAGTAATATAATATCCTATGTGTATCAGTTCTAATGATTAATATATTGATGTTGTTTTGAAGCAAGTTTCTCACTGTGAGAAAAGGGAGATACAACTATGAAGAGTGAGGAACAGCTTGTGGGGATGCATTTGAATTAGAGATATCAGTGTGAGTTCTTTATGTATGCATCCTATCTGTGCCCACTCAAAGAACCTACAAACAATGGCACTCGTTGCAATGAGCACCCCTGTATCAGTCTAAGCCCAATCAAGATACAGAAATCACAATGTGGGTTAAACAGAGGAAGATTAATAAAAATTATTAGACTGTGAAAATAGGTGACTATAAGATGTATGGAAACTCTATATGGTATTCTAGCTGAAGGACAGTATGGAAAGAAGGACAAATTTGGAAGGAGGCCCTGCCCCAAGGTTGGGTTTCAGATCTTGTGGGTGAAAGTGTCGTTCAGCCCACTAGATAGTGGAGAAGTTTGCTGGTTTTCCCAGACCAGAGCTGGTCTGCAGTCAACTGGACAAGCAGGAAGCAACTTTCAAGTGCAACCAAAGAGTGGGCAATCACCAGGCAATCTGCAACCAGAAAATAAAAATCCTCTGGGCCACAGTTGAATAGCATGGGACTTGCAGAGGTTAATCAGGTGGTGTAAGGAGGAAACTTTTGAGGTACTGGTTTAACCAGGCCAAGGATCTCAGTTTGCCAAGGATCAGGCATGCTACGTGCATTGCTGGGGCAGAGTGCCACTGTGTCCTTCCACTGGCACAACTGTTCTACCATACTGCAAGAGGATCCTTTCCTGCTGTAATATGTGCCTCCTGTGAAAGCCTAACATCATTCCCACTTTATAGGAGAAACAAAGGAATTTTGTGTGTTACTACAGAGTATATATTGAAGTGTGCAGCTGGAACTGAGAGGTAATAAATTGATTACTGTCACAACACTTAATACTCAAATATTTGTTTCTCAATACCATTACTCACTGAAAAGAACCAGTCCTCCTTGGATAAATAACTGATTCTAGGTCTGAATATGGAAAGACCAGAGTCTGGAACTTTTTTGCCAAAGACTTGCTCAAATATCAATGAGGGCGTGTCAGCTTAAAAGGGCCCCCACTGGCCACATGTGGTTCAATTGAACATCAAAAAGAATAGTGAGACTGGGCACAGTGGCTCACACCTGTAATCTGAGCACTTTGGGAGACTGAGGTGGGTGGATCACTTGAGGTCAGGAGTTTGAGACCAGCCTAGCCAACATGGAAAAACCTTGTCTCTACTAAAAATACAAAAAAAATAGCCAGGCGTGGTGGCACTCACTTGTAATCCCAGCTACTCAGGAGGCTGAGACATGAGAATCACTTGAACCCGGTAGGTGGAGGTTGCAGTGAGCCAAGATCCTGCCACTGCACTCCAGCCTGGGCAACATAGCAAGACTCTATCTCAAAAAAAGAAAAAAGATAGTGACAGTAGAAGCTATAATATAGACAATTGAGAAAAAATCATTGAATCCATGTTAGTATTCAAAAAGAGGGAACAGTAAGGAGCGAAAATTCTTTTTATGAAAGAATGACAGCCAAAATAGATGGAATAAAGCAATTAGAAAGTGACAATTATAAATGAGCAAAGTGATAACTGATTTAGGCAGGGATTATTAATGGATGCTAAAGCCATTGGGTAAAAGTTTTGGGGGACCTGAACTTTCCACTGTGTTAAACTATCACCCTGGGCCAAGATGGCTGATTAGAAGCAGCTGCAGTCTGTGGCTCTCACAGAGAAGGAAAATGGCTAGTGAATTCTACACCTTCAATTGAGGTATCCAAGTTCTCGCATTGGGACTGACTAGGTGGTTGGCACAACCTATAGAGAGTGAGGAAAAGCAGGGTGGGGCAATGGCCTGCCCAAGAGTGGCAAGGAGCGTGGGGAGCCCCCACCCCCAGCCAAGGGAGATGGTGAGTGATTTTGCGACCCTGCCCAGGAAACCATGATTTTCCCACAGATCTTTGCAACCCATGGATCAGGCAATCCTCTCATGAGCCCATGCCACCAGGGCCTTGGATCCAAAGCACAGAGCTATATGGACTCTTGGCAGCCGCTCAGGCAGGCACAGACACACAGGAGTTTTTGCATAATCCTGCCCAGGAATTACAGTGAGGCAGGAGAGCTGACCATCCCTTAGGAAGGAGGCTGAAGCCAGGGAGCCAAGCAGCGTGGCTCAGCAGGCTCTGCTCACCTAGCACCTCAGAGGTTAAGACCCACTGGCTTGGAATTCCAGCTGGCCAGTGGCAGCAGGCTGAAGACTGCCCCAGAGATGACTGAGTTCCCTTTGGGGAGGGGCAGCCACCATCACTGCAGCTCCAGTGGGCCGTCTTCCCCTGCCAGCTCCTGGGGATCCGGGAGGTCTGGACCTGGAGGAATTCCCCACAGTGCAGCACAGCTGCTGTGGCAGACTGTGGCCAGACTGTTCCTTTAAGTGGGAGCCTGATCCATCCCTCCTAACCAGGTGGGGCCTCTCTGTAGGAATTTCAGCTACTCCAGCCAGGATTTTACAGAACTCTGATCTTCCTGGGATGGAGCCCCTGGACAAAGGGGCAGCCATGGTCTCTGTGATTCAGCTGACTTAGTCTTTTCTGCCTGCTGGCTCTGGAGGGTCCAAGTGGTCTGGACAAGGGGGGTCCCCCCACCACTGCAGTGCACCTGCTCCACCAAAGAGCAGCCAGACTGCTTTTTAAAGCAGGTTGCTGATCCCGTTCCTCCTGACTGGGTGAGACTCCCCCCAACAGGGGTCTCCAGACACCTCCTACAGTAGCGTTCAGGCTGCAATCAGGTCGGTGCCCCTCTGGGATGGAGCTCCCAGAAGAAGGAGCAGGCTGCCATCTCTGCTGTTTTGCAGCCTTCCCTGGTGATGCCGCCAGGTGTGGGAGGGATCCAGGCAGTTAGGGTATGGAGTGGACCCCTAGCAAACTGCAGCAGCCCTACGGAAGAGGGGTCTGACTGTTAAAGGAAAAACAAATAGCAACAACATCAACAAAAAAGACCCCCACAAAAACTCTATTTAAAGATCAGCAACCTCAAAGATAGAAAGTAGATAAGCCCACAAAGATGAAAAAGAATCAATGCAAAAACGCTGAAAACTCAAAAAGCCAGTGTGCCTCACCTCCTCCAAGTGACTGCAACACCTCTCCAGCAAGGGCACAGAACTGAGCTGAGGCTGAGATGGCTGAATTGACAGAAGTAGGCTTCAGAAGGTGGGTAATAACAAACTTAACTGAGCTAACGGAGTATGTTGTAACCCAATGCCAAGAAGCTAAGAATCATGATAAAACAGCACAGGAACTGATAGCCAGTTTAGAGAGGAACATAACTGACCTGATG
This sequence comes from Symphalangus syndactylus, assembly GCF_028878055.3. NCBI lineage: Eukaryota > Metazoa > Chordata > Mammalia > Primates > Hylobatidae > Symphalangus > Symphalangus syndactylus. Next base: position 40,266,320 of record NC_072447.2, on the reverse strand, counting down.
AGCTGAAAAACACAAGAATTTCACAATGCAATCACCAGTATCAATAGCAGGATAGACCAAGTGGAGGAAAGAATCTCAGAGTTTGAAGACTATCCTTCTGAAATAAGATAGGCAGACAAGAATAGAGAAAAAAAGGAGTGAACAAAACCTCTGAGAAATATGGAATTATATAAAAAGACCAAACCTATGACTGATTAGAGTACCTGAAAGAGATGGGGAGAACAGAACCAAGTTGGAAAACATACTTCAGGAAATTGTCCAGGAGAACTTACACAACCTACAGAATGGGAGGAAATTTTTGCAATGTATCCATCTGAGAAAGTTCTAATATCTAGAATCTACAAGGAACTTAAACAAATTTATAAGAAAAATACTCATTAAAAAGTGGGTAAAGGATATGACCAGACACTTCTCAAAAGAAGACACATGTATCCCAAAAACATATGAAAAAAAAAAACAACTCACCATCGCTGATCATTAGAGAAATGCAAATCAAAACTGCAGTAAGATACCATCTCACACCAGTCAGAATGGTGATTCTTAAAAAGTCAAGAAACAACAGATGCTGGTGAGGTTACGGAGAAAAAGGAACAATTTTACACTGTTGATGGGAGTGTAAATTAGTTCAAGTGTTGTGGAAGACAATGTGGCAAGTCCTCAAAGTTCTAGAAGCAAAAATACCATTTGATCCAGGAATTTCATTACTGGGTATATAACTGAAGGAATATAAATCATTCTATTATAAAGATACATGCATGCATATGTTCATTTTAGCACTAGTCACAACAGCAAAGACATGGAATCAACCCAAACGTCCATCAATGACAGACTGGATAAAGAAAATGTGGTACATATACACCATGGAATACTATGCAGCCATAAAAAGAACGAGATCATGTCCTTTGCAGAGATATGGATGGAGCTGGAAGCAATTATCCTCAGCAAACTAATGCAGGAACAGAAAACCAAACATCGTATGTTCTCACTTATAAGTGGGAGCTGAAGGATGAGAACACATGGGTGGGGAACAACACACACTGGGGTCTGCTGGGGAGGACGGGAGGAAGAGCTTCGGGAAGAATAGGTAATGCATGTTGGACTTAATATCTAGGGGATGGATTGATCTGTGAAGCAAACCACCGTGGCACATATTTACCTATATAACAAACCTGCACATCCTGCACATGTACTCTGGAACTTTAAAGTTGAAGAAAAAAAAATGTCACCCCACTGATTATGTATAGCTACAAAAGTAAAAGTGTACCTTTAAAAAGGATATTGTAGAGAACCCCAACTTAACTAAATCGTTTGCAATTATGGGGTAAACTGATATTATGTGTCTCGTTGATGCGATGTGAAGGAAAGCATGTACCACCCCTGTAGAAATTTTACCAAACATGTTTAACCTGAATCTGATTATGTGGTAACAATTACACAAATCTGAATTATAAGACATTCTATGAAATCATTGATCTAGATGCTTCCAATATGTCAGTATCGTGAAGCTGATACACTTCTGAATTAAATGACATTTTAGAAACATAATAAGTAAATGCAGTGCAGAATCATGGATTTTTAAAGAGGTATAAAATCATTATTTGTAATATTGGATAACTTAATATGATAATACTGCTGTATACATAAATTTGTGTGTTTGTGATATATTTCATTCTTAGGGGATCCATGCTGATATATATGATATATATATGTGCATATATATATGTGTATATATATGTGTAGATATGTATATATGTGTATATATATACATACCTGCATATATATCATATATATGGATATATATCATATATATGATATATATCCGTATATATATCATATATACATCATATATATCATATATATCATAACAAATGATTCAGAAAAATAAAGACATGCATAGAGAGACTACATATAGTTCTGGCAATTAGTGACACAAGTGTTAGTGAATCAAGGTGATGAAAATACTGGTTTTTTTTTTTTAACATATAGAAACTCTACTCCCATCACTCCTGCTCACTTCAGACACAGAGGCCAAAATATTAAATATAAAAGTAAATGCGGCAGGCTGAGTATATCTAAGGTAAGTATAGATAATTCCATGACTTTTGTTTGTGACGATGGTACCAGAATTTAAAACACAATGCAATAACTGATTTACTAATAATAAACTTATCTCCCAAAAGCTTAAATTATATCATGTGTGTTAATTTAAAGATAATATAAGCCATCTAATATAATTTAGAAAATTCTTAACCTGCTTACTAAAAGGGGGAGATTTTTGTTACCTGGAGAATTCAGTTGTTTGGTATCTGCTTATTACCCTTGGTATCCAAAAAAGGAAACAGTTTAGTAATTATTTGGTTGTTTTTCATCTACAGTTGAATAAATTTAAGAATCTATCACTTTGAAAGAAGGTTACACTATGCAAATGTCATTATCTCCAATGAAATTTTGGCAATCTCATTTTTGCTTATAGACTTTTAAAATTATATTTATTTTTTCCCTTCATAGACTATGGATTTTGTGGGCACATACCATTTATTATGCTTTAAAAAGTAATTTGCAAGACATAGTGTATTTCCTGGCACTCTAAAATTTCATAAACAAAGCAAAATAGGAAAACTTTAACACTGTGGAACTGGCAAATTTACATTCTGAGACGCTGCTAATTTTTATAGCTCTTTATAACTGCCAAAATAAAATATCATCACCTTAAAGATATTTTCAGTTCAAAAGATTTTTAATATTTCCCAAACTTTACACACCAAAATGTCACAAAGGGTGATGTTAGATATCCCAGTGATGGCTACAAACTCTCACTGGGATTGACAATGAGAGGAAACATGGTTTTGCAACATAGGTATTTCCCTCAGTAGGAATTTGCATTGGTTGGTGTAATGTGTGCAAAATGATTTCACTGTAGTAGGATCAATACTGTTATACTGTAGCATATGTCTTTTCCATTTAATTCTTTTTGTTACACAATTTTTTTCAAGAGCTAGCTTATTGTTTAAATTATTTTTCTCATTGAAATGAAAACCTTCCCTAATTGTTTCTTTTGAAAGACCTTCACAAATTCATTTACACATCTCTCATCAATAAATGAGATATAAGTTCTGTCCCCTCGAATCTGTGTTGGCCTTTGTGACTGACTCATTACAAATAGAATGTGGTGAATGTAACACCTCATGATTTCTGAGGCTAGGTAATTAAAGACAATGCTGCTTCTGCTACACACAATGGAACATTAACTTTTGGAGCATTGAACTGTCATTAAGAAATCTGACTACCTTGAGATGAGCATGGTCTGAGAAAACCCAGGACACATGGAGAGGCCCTGTTTATAAGTTTTGGTCAACAAACACAGCTGAAGTCCCAGATTACAGCCAGTATTAAGCACCAGAAATGGGAGTGAAGACATCTCCAGATAATTCCAGTCCTCAGCCATTGATGTACCTACAGTGTGAAGTCTCCCTCACTTAGGCCCTAGGCATTTTGGAACACAGACAAGCCATCTCACTTCACTCTATCTCAATTCCTAAACATAGAATCCATGAGCATCTTATTATGATCATTTTAAGCTGCTACATTTTGTGGTAATTTATCATGTAGTAATGGTACTGGGCTGAGAGGATCAAGTTGATACTTTATCTTGCTGGAGGAATTGGTGACAAGGATCTTATGTGCAATATTTTATCATATAACCTAGGCAAAGTACAAAACTACACAAAAGCAAAGTGGATATTTCAGGCCAGACTACAGAGATCACTGTATATCTATATGAATAACTGTGCTGATTTGTCAACCAAGTTCATATAGGTGTATAAGCAGCTTCATAGCAACAAAGTGACAGGTGGCTGATCACTTATACGTGTGCCCATGCTTGAACAGTGAGCATTGCTGACTGATGTTTGTCAATTTCCAAATCATTCTACAGAAACTTTATTAGGTGTTAGCAATTTCTAATGGCAAAGGCAACTGTAACTTTTTAGATTTGCCAATGCTAACTATATGTTGGCTGGTATTTCCAGTGATACAAGATAACTTAATTCTTCCTCTCTAGTATTTAACTTATTTATCTGTATCAAAGTCATTTCTTGCCTTGTCCTCCCTAATTAGATTACACGCACCTCGAAAGCAGAGCCTCTTTTTTTGCAGTTACAAATCTACATCGACATCTAGCTTAGCTCAGCATTTCGCTTTAGATGATCAAGTCATAACGGTGAAAGTAAAGTAAATTCTAAACAAGGATAGCCTTTGTTGCTGTTGTCATGTGTGTTTGGAAGGGCAAGACCCCCAAGTCTGTACCTCATATAGTATACTAAGAAAAAAAGCCTGCTTTCTGCTTTACATAAAAAAAAAACTCTAACAATTTGTGCTCATAGGCAAGGCCTGAAAGAATACATCCAAAATTTTAAAGGCAAACACTCTTGGGAAGTAAAATTTTGGAGGGTATCACTGAGAAAGGGATTTACCTTGCAATGTATATATTTTGGTATAATTTGACTTTAAAAATTTTGAGCAAATATATGTTACTTTATAATTTTTAAAACAAAAATTCATAATTTGCACAGATTACAATTAAAATTGCTTTTGGATTTCACCTTTGGAATGCTAATAATTTTTATTGCAGAGGCTAATGTAATACAAAGAGTTTTATGATAGTTTTTGGCTTATAATTTTTCTCTTGATTGTAAATTACACTCAGAAATCTAGGAAAGTCACCTACTAAAAACTTGAGACTTCCATACTTGCAGACATTCCATATTAAATCTTTGATAAATTTGAATTCATACAATTATAAGACGTTGATAGAGGTTTGCCAAAATGTATTAACAATACTATTTCCTGCTCCTCTGCTCAATTTTAAGGAACCCTCCATTCAGCTTTATATTACTCCAAGGTTCCTGCTGCTTCCATTCTTTGCAAGCCTTTTTTTCAAATTGAAGTATAATTAAAACACTGTAAATATATAGAGATTTTACCTGTTCACTTTAATGAATTTTGACCATCAAAATTCCCAGGAACCACCACCCAAAGCAAAATGCAAAACATTTCCATTACCACTTAATTTTCCTTCATGTTCCTTTTTGAGCAGACCCTGCCATCACTGCTCCCCACATCTGGAATGAATGATTTTCTGATATTGATCTCTGTAGATTATTTTTACATGTTCCAGAACTTCATATCATAAAATCATAGGTTATACCTTTTTATATCTGACTTCTCTTGCTCGACAATGTATCTTAGAGAATTGTCTATGTTATTGTTTGAATGAAAAGTTTATCCCTTTCATTTGCTGAGTATTCTGTTAAATCAATATAACATATATTTTTCATATTTTCACCTGTTAATGGACATTTGGGTGGTTTCCAGTTTCTGTCATTATGAATGAAGTTGTGAGGAATGTTCTTGTATAAATCGTTTTGTGAACACGTTTTCACTTGTCTTGGATAAGTACCTAGAAGAATAGTCAGGTTTTGACATCAAGATTATATTGACCTCATAGAATGAGTTGGGAAGTGTTCACTTCAATTCCTGAAAGTATTTGCATAAGAACTTCTAAATTAATGTGTAAAACAATTTACTGGTAAAGCTCTGTGAGCGTCAATTTTTCTTTATATAAAAGATTTTAATAATTCATTTTTGTAATGTATATAGATACTCAGAGTTTTCAATTCTATCTTACTCAGTTTTGTAAGTTGTATTCTTCTAAGGAATTTATCCATTTCATGTAAGTTGTTAAATTTACTGAGATGGTGGTTTGCAAACCACCATGGCACACGTATACCTATGTAACAAGCCTGCATGTTCTGCACATGTATCCTGGTTTTTTTTTAAGAAAAAATAAGAAAATAGAAATTAAAAAAGAAAACCATATGTGCGCACACATGTGTGTGTGTGTGTGTGTGTAAGTATTTTCTGGTTGCTCTAAGATATTCTCTGTACCTTTTGTTTTCAACAGTTTTATGATTATATGCCAACTTATGCTTTTCTTGTGTTTATGCTGTTTGGGGTTTGCTGACCTTGAATCTATCGGTTGATGTAATCAACTTTGAAAAGTTCTTAGTGATAACTTCTCTTGATATCCTTCTGCCACAGATATCAGGTCTTCTGCTTCATTTTTTAGACTTTGTATTTGATTTTGGTAATTTATGTTGATGTCTTTCAAAATCATTCATCTTTTTTCAGCTATGCAGAGGAAGAACTGTGTGTTGTTAAGCCAATTGAATGAATTCTTCATTTATGGTATTGTGTATTTCTTTATTCACTATATTTTCTTGTTATTTTTTGTAATTTACAGTTCCATGGTTTATATATTTCCAGTTTTTTATATCTTTTATTGCTTTGATGAATTTCTATACCTGTTCACACACGTTACCTCCTTTGGTACTAGATCTTTTAGCCTGGTTACCCTTATTATTTTAAAGTTATCAAATAGTAATTCAGGCATTTGGGCCATCTCTGTATCTGCTTATATGGAATATTTCCTCTCTTGATCACAGGTCAATTTTTTCTTCCTTCTTTCACAGTTATTTATTTTATGCCAGACATTGTGTATAAAGAACAATAGTGACTGGAATAATACTGTTTTACCACAAAATTGGTAAATTGTGTCTTCTCTCAGGTCAATAGATTGGGTGACAAATTTAATGTTTTCAGGTAGGGCTTGAATTTTGTGCCAAGTTCAATTACATTAGGTTAATTACTGACTTTCAATATTTTGAGGTAGAGATCAATAATTTTACTTCAGCAACATTTGTGATCTGAGCACTGAAGTTCTAAAGATGTTTTTCAGGCTGGCTGCTATCTTTTAAAATTGGGAGTGATCACTCTGCTTTTTGCCTCCATGATGGATTGTTGGTTCTTTATAAAGTTCTCTTTGCTGATCAGTTCTCACCATAAACTTCCTGCATATCAGATCATCTCTCAGCCCCTTCCCAGCTTCCAGAGGTTAATTCAGTACACTTATTGGGAATTATCTTAGCTCACTTGCTCTAAATTCAAACTTCAGCTGCTGGTAATCCACCTTGAAAGGTCTTGGTGCCTTGAAGGAATTTTTCTCAGTTTACATACTCTGTACTCAGGTGCGGAGGTCAGCTTCAGTTCACTTGATGAAGAATTGATGTGCCTTATAGGGAATTTTCTCATTTCTCCTGCTTTAAGCCTTCAGATGACTACTGCCTTGAACTTGGAGAAGGCCCTACATACCTCAAGGATTATCTCTGAGCTCTCCTTCCTTGCACACAGACTTCAGTGTACTACTACTCTGTGTCAAGTGAAAGTTTGTATTATAGGAAAGGTTTGGCTGGTTAGGGAAGACTTACTCTGGCTGGAACTCCTCAGGTTTCTAATACATCATGTCCTCCCAATCACAGCCATTTGTTAAAAATTTGGTTTCTTCTTCTTAATTCCAGCTATGGCAGATACCTTCTCCTACTTGTACTATGTTGCAGTTAAAGCAAACATGTACCTTTTCTTCTAAGCCTTCTGAATATAATCTATTTGGATTTATTTGCTTCCTCAGCTCTCCAATAGGCTTAATAATTTTGCATGTCTTTATTCTGTTAAAATGGAACAACTGTTTCTTGAGAATTTCTATATACCCATTTCTTCCACCCGTAAGTGGAAGTCCCTGATTTTTATAAAACCTGTAGAATATAGCGTACTGCTTCTTTCGAAGAGTTATGCCCTATTCCAGTTCTTATCGCTCATATAAATATCAAGTTTGCCCAAGTACTGAAGCATATAACATTAACATGAAATTCTCTGAACATATTTCCAACTCAGTGGCTAAAAGAAAATAGAATTAAATGGTATCTTTTTTGATGAATTACATACCTGCATTAGTTTTCTATTGCCGTTATAACAAATCATCACAAACTTGGTGGCTTCAACAGGAATTTATTACTTTACAGTTCTGTAGGTCATAAGTCTGACACAAACCTCATTGGGCTAAAATCAAGGTTTCAGCAGGGCTATGTTCCTTTAGGGGGCTCTAGGGAAGAACCCGCTTTCTTCCCTTTTCCAGCTTTTAGAGGAAATCCATATTTCGTGGCCCTTGGTCTGCTTCCTCTGTCTTCAAAGCCATCAATGTTGCATCTGTCTGACCCTAATTCACATAGGCACATCTCCCTCTCTGACTCTCCTCTTCTGCCTCTCTCTTTCACTTATAAGGACCCTTGTGATGACGTTGGGCCCACCTAGATAGTCCAGGTTAATCCCTCTATTTTAAGGTCATCTGATTAACAGCCTTAGTTCCATCTATATCCTCAGTTCCCCTCTGCCACATAACAGAACATACTGGCAGTTTCTGGGAATTAGAATTTGGATATCTTGGTGAGGCGGGACTTATTATTCTGCCTACTCCTCACCTTTTATTATTTAGAATTCCCAGAAATTGATTAGTATCATTTCATCAAGAAGATCATTCTAATTCTTCAGGAGTTTACACATACTGTGATTAACTTTCATTCTACTCTCATGGAAACAATTATGAAAAATTAAAAAATATATCAACCCAACAAAAATGGCAGTACCCTCAAATGCTTACTTAAAATCATTTTTACCAGTGTTATTAAATTTTATAGCATAGATATGTTTTACACTTTTATAATACTTGAATTTACAAGTATTAATAAAAATGCATATAGAAATTTAATCTTAAATGTATTTTCTTAAACAACAAATTAAGAGTAAATTACATGTTCAAGTGATTATTATGTCAAATATTTTATTGGCATATTTTAACTAGCTTGAGGTATTATCACAAATCTATCTGATAAAGGAAAAATATATCTTGTTCTGAAGAAAACATGCTATGGGATAAAAATATGCTGGGAATTGGGTGGCAGAAAGCAAGTCATTTTTAATATTATCCCAAGCATTTTAATAGAGAGCTATTTATCATGCTTTCCTATTATCACTTGGTATTTGAACCATAAAGGTAATTAACTAGGAATAAGTGAACCGAATAATATGTCTACACCTGTCCACCCTTTATCAGCATGACTTTATGATGCACAGTAGTAGGAGAAATGTTTTAGCTGGGAGGCAAAAAAATAAAATATTAATGCTTTTAATAATGAATGTCTTTATGCCTTTGGAGCGATGATTCAATAATGTGAGCCGGGCCTTGGGATTTAATGGTGTTAGAGTCACGCCTGAGTAGCGTAGGAGTTCCTTTGCCAGACCCAAATATCCTGACCCATAACTTCTACCTGGGACTTTCACTAGAATCCCTCACTTAGAAATATTGCCATGCTCACTAGCTGTAAGGGTTGATAGATCAAATTTAATTTATAATATATTGTCTGTGAAACCTTTGCATATTCATAGAATGGTTAATTATAAATAACACAAAATCATAACACTAAATTCTCAAATAACAGGCTTTTTTGGTTTATTTTCCTAATTTTGAGATGATAAGACATCCAGGAGATTATTATATTTTGACATGCAACAAAATATCCTGAAGAATGAAAAAAAACTTTTTTTTTGAAGATGGGGAATTAGAAGTTGGGAGAATGTGTGACTCATGGAGAGAAAGTAGAAACTGAAACCAAAATAAATTAACAAAAGAATGTAAAGCCCAAAACAAGAAAATGATTTACCCGTCTAAATTCAGGGATATGAAACACAGGGCGTATATGTAAATTTAAAGGTCATATGTCAGGGAATAGGGAAAGGAGGAAAGGGAATGAAAAATTACAAGTCTAAGAACTGTCTTTAAATCATGGCACACAATATACCTGTGGAGCTTTCTACCATGGCCCCATCCCTGGATTTTTCTCTTTCTTTCGTATGTCAGGGAGCAATTCAGGTAAATGCATTTCTTGTTATTTCAACATGTATCCTGTATTGTTATTTTTTACATTAATCTATCATTTGAAATTTCAGAGTCTGAGTCACAGAATTCAAAAGTGAAGAGTCAGGTATATTCAAGGAAGGTTAACAGTCAAATGTATAAAGGTTTAATTAAACTACCTGTGATTTTCAGGTTATTCCACACAAGCCAATTGGCACGGTAGTATTTTGGGGAATAGATGCACATTTAGTCAGAAGTGTCAGTAGCAAAGGAAGAGCATTCCGAGGAGTCAGTTTATAGACCATTATAAGGGTGAGGTTCATTATTTGACATCCTGGAAAAAAATCGAGTTGGTGGAGTGATTTTTTATTTTGAATCTTTTGTTTGGCCTTGTGCATATCTTGCATCTAAGAAAATGCTTAGCACATCAGGCGTCAACTTAGCAAGACTAATGTAGAAACAACTGCTATGAAAATTCTACCATTTGGAATGGGAGAGGGGGTGTTATAAATAAAAAATAAGGCCATCTGGCTGTTTACTTACACCTCTATAATAAATTATATGTAACTATAATAATATTCATGTTTTTCTAATATATAACCGTAGTTTGCCCTATTCCATGGACTACCTTAATGGTTTCATTCAAATTATTTGTGATACAATGATGAATATGTATAAATTATAATATATGCTAAACAAAGGAAATACATGAATTAGAAAAAAGCAAAAACATTCTATAAATGCTTATGTTGTAATAAAATCTTGCCCTAAATTTAAAAAGGCAGTTTTCAAAATAGAAAATTTGTAGAGTCAAAGTATTGGGTGTTTATTCAAATGATAAAGTAATAATATGCTTTCAAACAGATGCAATAAGTAGTTCTTTAAAATACCTACACTAATTTATTTAAAATATTTAATTCACACACGTTCACACGCACACACACACACATCAATCAATACCCAACTATTACAAAAGCAGTTTTGTACACAATAAGGATACTTCTTTGACAGTTATCTAGAGTTGCATATTATCTTTTTTGAAAAGCTTCTTTAGTGTCTAGAAATGTGTCCTCTTTTAAGCAAAAGTGATTTGTTTAGTCTAATGATGATGTAATTAAAAGTGTAAACTTAATGCTATTCCACTCAACAACCATAATTGTCCTTTGTTTTTCTGAAATTTCTTCCCCTTTAAGGTCACTAATAGTTTTGGTTTTTCCCAGGGACATACATAAAAGAAAACAGAGCTCATATTTTTTAATATACAAGGGAGACATTGCACATGCATCCATTCAGCTGTGTTTTTCATTGGTTAAATACAATATTCTGCACTTACTTTTTGTGTATTATTTGCTTTTCTCTTATTATAATCACTAGCTTTCTGCTTTGTCATTATTTTGCATGCCAAAAAATTAGGATTTTCCATCCTCTGTTGTGATGTTGGGGCTTTTGATATTTTAATCACATTTAGTTTAAAAATAAACCTGTATACATTTTTATCTTTGTGGATTTTTATCACATCTCTTGTAGCATTTTCTAATGCCAAGGGGAAAAGCATTGCTTTGTCAATACAATCTGATTTGATGTTTAAACAAAAAAGGCCATTTTATTTTTATTGTTTTTAGTTCCAGTGGAACTATACAATTATAAATATTTTCAAATTCTGCTCTGTTATTTCCCTCCATTAAAATATGAAATTCTCTAACACACCTAGCATAATGTGCTCTACTTCTGAAACTTTCTGACTTGACATGAGAAGCAATGTAGCATATGGAAAAAGCATGACTCAAACAGATTTAAGTTAGATCCCTGCCTTTGACAATAGTTGTGGCAATTAAGGCTAGTTTATTAATTTCCCCAAATCCCTATAGCTTCCTCTCTTAATGAGGGGAACATGCCCACTCTCTGAGATTCTATGAAGTTTAAATGAGAAAATGAATATAAAGAGCTGAGTAACAGCAAAGCTTTACCATAATGCAATGAATAAGATCTAGGAAATTCAATCCACATGGAGTCAACATGATGAAGAAATTGTGAATGTAATAGAATGACCACTACAAACCTGTACACCTAGTTGGTAGGAGTTCTCAGATTTCAGTTGTCAGATGCAAATCCACGTGGTTCTATGTGCATGTTGATGTCACCTGACGGGATTTGTAATTTTGGCTTAAATTCCCATGGGGATACATGTGGAGTTTAAGGTGATCAGATAAAATACAGGATGCCTATTTCAACTTCAGATAAACAATTTTTAGTGTAAATATGTCCCCTCAAGTACTGCATGGGGAGGAGGGAAAGTGATAAAGTGAAAAGTTCTGTGTCTAGTTATATGCAGACATTGTTTGAACAATAAGGCGATGGATCCCTAGGGTATGGGATCATCATTTCCAGGCCTAGACTGGGAGATGCTGCCAAGCTTCCATAGGAGTCCCAAAGGCTATATGGTGCCACATCTGACATGGCACAAGAAGGATAGCAGAGCATGGCAGAGTCTGTCAGAGGATGTTCAACCTTTTTTTGTGCTACAGAGTCTGATGACTATGAACTCCTTCCCAAAATAAGGTTTTGAATACATAAAACATAATATATGGTATTATAAAGGAAATTCATTATATTAAACTATAGTTAACAAAAAAATTAAAACAAATTGTGATATTGAGATATATTTGCTTTTAATTGAAACATTAAGTAATAAGAACTATTGGTAAATCTAAAAATCTATCATTTCAAAATAGTAAACAATTCAAGTCATGTACAAAATTGCAATGTAATACTAAAATTATTTCTATTGGTAACTCATAAGTAATGTTAAAAGTACTGTGGTATGTTACCTAAATTCATGATCATAGAAAATACCAAATTTAGCTTAGACATTATGAAAATAAGGATGTAAGATTTTTTTTCTAATCTCAGGGCACAGACCCCATAAATTCTAATCATGAACCCCGTAGGTAGTTAATTTAAATTAAAAATCTCTGAGATAATGTACTGACTTTCATAGCAGTCCCTCCAACCTTTTATTATGAAAATGTTTAAACTTTAGGTCAAAGTTGAAAGAGCTTTATAGTTATTGTTTTGTATACAGAGTGATTCAGAGTCTTCTAAAGTCACTCCCCCCCCACCTCTTTAGATAACAAATAACAGAAAGAAGCTGAAAGGGTAGGTGGACCATCAAAGAACTCTTTTAAAGAGAACTGTATAAAAGATGGAGATCTTGAGACAGGATGTGATCATAGGTACATAGTCAGCAGCACTAGATGACAGTGTTTTTTCAAAGGGAAGGTGATTCCAGCCAGTTCAGGAAGAACAAGGCACTACCATCTTAAGGCAAACAGGTCAATCTGACCCTGTTTTGTGGCAAAAACATTGCTATATAAGATTAATTTAACTGGTACATCAGGGTAGTTGTCATGCAGTGTCAGAGATGTACTCTTGAATCAAAGAAAATAAAGAAGTCTAGTCCAGTTTAGTCTGGTGGAAAAGACTTACTCCAGTTCAAAGGAATTAAGTTTTTACCAAAGGGAAAGCAAAGAATCTGTTTCTAAGGTATCTTAGACTTACGGACTCATATCAACTTGAGGTATTTTTTCCTTTTATTTCCCCAAGACAGAGTCTTACTTTATCACCCAGGCTGGAGTGCAGTAGCATGATTTCGGCTCACTACAACCTCCGCCTCCCAGGTTCAAGCGATTCTCCTGCCTCAGCCTCCCAAGTAGCTGGGATTACAGGCACGCACCACCACGCCCAGCTAGTTTTTGTATTTTAGTAGAGATGGGGTTTCACCATGTTGGCCAGGCTTGCCTTGAACTCTTGACCTCAAGTGATCTGCCCGCCTCAGCCTCCCAAAGTGCTGGGATTACAGGTGTGAGCCACTGTGCCCAGCCAACTTGAGATATTTTTTCAAACGTTCAAATTTTACTTAAAGGTATAGTCACAGAAAGAAAATACAAGCTGAATATTAAGAAATTTAAATCTGCTTCATAGTTAACAATACTAATGGTAAGAGCATGAAAACATATTCTGAGCTCTCTGAGTCTTTTTCCTCATGATCTAAGGAGAGGGTTGGACTAGAGAGTAGCTAGAAATAACATTAAATGATTCTATAGCATCTACCACATTAGATAATGAAAAGCACAAACAACATGCCATTTGGCAAACACACACACAAAATACAGTTTTTAAAGGCATTGATATTTTTGTTCACTTTGTGTGTAAGAAAAAGGCGAATTTAAGCATTTCTAAGCTGCAGATTTTGCTTCAGGAGTGGTAATATTTCATGGAATACTTATGTAATGATGTTATCATACATCATTTCTCATATGTGACCAGGCAACATGGAATGTTCCATAATACCAAACCCATAAAGAAGGGAGTGATTCCATTCAAGGCCAAGTGAATTTTTTAGATAATTCAAATTTTTCCTTTAACTACAAAAATCTTAGATTAAAAAATCCATCCAAGAGGCAGTTTAACAATGCTATGGTGACGTCAACAAAATATATCACAGTTAATTGTAACCCGTTTATTGAAAACATGATTATAAGGCTGTGATCAATTATTTTACCATGATAAAAGGCAGCTATAACCACAAGGAAATTTGAAATGTGTATGACTCATTATTCATACCCTAAATATACTCAGATTACTCTTTTATTTTTCTCAAAACATATTAGAATTATTTTCTGATTTCTCATGCACTTTCAATTTAGCAGTAATTATTTCTGACAATCATCTGTGTGCTCATTTTTGACCAGCAGCTTCATACTTTGTTAAGCTTCCTAAGTTAAACAATTAGAAAAGCAAATCTCAAAAACATAAGAAGGAAGAACAAGAAAGAAGAAGAAAGTAGAAAGAAAGTGGAAATAAAGTATGAATGATGACCTGAGAATATTTTCTTTATGCTAAGGATATTGAATGAATGACATTGATTTCAAATGCTCTGAAGCTTTGAAAATCTTTCCATATTTCTAGGCAACATTCTGGATAGATGGGTCTCTTGAAAATAAGCCTTGTATAAGCAGTGTTATTGTAATGTTCTGTAATGTCACTAGAAATTTATTTCCTTTATATTCAGTGTCCACATGGAATAAGAACTTCCTGGTTCTTCCTTTTTTTTTTTTTTTTTTCCCCTGAGGCAGAGTCTCCCTCTGTTGCCCAGGCTGGAGTGCAATGGTGCGATCTTGGCTCACTGCAACCTCCGCCTCCCAGGTTCAAGGGATTCTTCTGCTTCAGCCTCCTGAGTGGCTGGGATTACAGGTGCGTGCCACCATGCCCCGCTAAGTTTTGTATTTTTGGTAGAGACAGGATTTTACCGTATTGGTCAGGCTGGTCTCGAGCTCCTGACCTCATGATCCACCCACCTCAGCCTAACACAGTGCTGAGATTACAGGCATGAGCCACTGTGCCCGGCTCATATTTTATATTATTCAAACACTGGTTTGTCTAAGCATGAAGATTGAGAGCAGATATCTTTTCTCTTAAGCAAAAGGCCACAAAATTACTTAAGAACACCAGCCATTAAAAAATAACAGACAGTAAAGTGAAAAGGAAGTTGAATTTAAGAGCATTGCAACGAAATGCCAAAACTACTTTTCATGCCTGTGACTTCTACATCTATAAAATTCAGTGACAAATATGTATGAAACACATCATATCAGCATGGATCTGAGGTCTTGATGGTTGCTTCAGATTGTGTATACATGTTTATGATTATGTATGCATATGTATGTGTGTGTGTGTATAGAGGAATATATATATAATTATGGAAAGAATAAATATTTTTCTGTCTCCAAATCATATGCTCATCTGTATTAAATTCTTCATGTTTTAAAGAATTCAACATAAAACATATAAATGCAAATTAATAGATTAGAAAAAATTTTACTTACTTTTTTTGGTAAAAAGAATATGCCATTTTGTCCTTATTTCCTCACTTCTATAATCCCTTATCACTGCTTATATCTTTCTAGAGGGAAAACGGAAGTCTTTATTTTCTAGAACTTGTGAAATATTGGGAAAACAAAATAATTTCAAAATATCACTATGCAGTAATGATAATATGAAATAACTAATCCCTGTAATTAAAAGCGAAATCCCAAAATACATACTGTTTTTATATTTAAAAGTTATGTAGTTTTCTCATTAAGACCATTGTAACATGCAGCTTATCAGAAATATTATCTGTATTTACTAGAAACATCTGAAAGTATTTGTTGCACCAAAAATTTTTTTAAAAAGGAAAATTTATGTCATTTGTTATTTCTTCTTTTGTTAATATAATTGCAAGACTTCTAAAAACCCTTGTTTTCTTTAATATTTATCAGAATTTTTGGAAATGATTGAGTCTAATTTGGCAATTTATTGTGTCTTTATGATTCTTTCTTCATGAAGAAAATACTCATTAGAAGTTCCAAAAGTTTGGTAGATGATTTCCAATTTTCTCACCTGTGATTCAAACATATCTAATTCTAATTCAAATTAGTGAGGCAGAACTATCCTATCTATAAAAATTGTACTTTGATATATCCAGGTGTCTAGGAGTCACTTTAAAGGAAAACTTTAAAAATACGAGACAAAAGATATTAAAATGTGAGTACTTCTGTGTCAAAAACAAAGAGGAAACATGCAGGAGAGTAAATGTAACATTCAGAGTTGAAAAAATATAATAAATTGCCTCAAAAAACTTGATTTTGTTTCAGTCACATGTAATTTTATTATAGTATTTCTTTGCATTTCTATTTATTTCATTTTATTCTTGAATTTCCAATTAATACACTTACCATCTGTATCAGTCTGTTTTTACACTGCTGATAAAGACATATCCAAGACTGGGCAATTTACAAAAGAAAGAGTTTTAATTGGACTTAACAGTTCCACATGGCTGGGGAAGCCTCACAATGATGGCAGAAGGCCAGGAGGAGCAAGTCACATCTTACATGGATGAGAGCAGGCAAAGAGAGAGCGCTTGTTCAGGGAAACTCCCCCTAATACTAACCAGTAGATCTTGTGAGTCTCATTCACTATCATGAGAACAGCACAGGAAAGACTTGCCCCCATGATTCAATTACCTCCCTGTGGGTCCCTCCCACAACACATGGAAATTCAAGATGAGATTTGGGTGGTGACACAGCCAAACCATATCACCATCATAATTCTTTAATTGTTAAAAGTAGAAGATAGGATGGAGGTAAAAGTAATTACAGAATGGCAGAACAAATAACTTTATATATCACGTAATACTGTTTCCAAAGTCTGGAACAAGGAATTCTTAACCAGGGAGTTTTATTTCCCCCTTAGCCTTGGCTTTCTGTATTGAAACTGCTTTATTAGGATTCAAGAGATAGCTGATAATTTCTCTAATATCTTCTTTAATCCACTTGAAGATTCCTTTAATAAACTGTTATCTCAGACACAAGGAAAACTAAAAACATTCTTTAAAAATTCCTCAAATAAAATAACCATGTTGCATTAATATTCAGAGTAATATAAGCTCCTTATTGTTCTGAACCCTGCCATTTTTGTATTTTTCTTTAGCTTGATCTGATTCACGACCCTTTTACCTGTATTTTCCAAAAAAGAAGTACTTTCTGTCTTCAAAAATGATTTTGAAACTTCGTCATTAGAAATACACAGTCTTTGAAATGGCCATTTTTCTTGCAGAACTTCCCAGGTCTCAGATCAATTCCTCAGGCAGGATCAAAGGTCATGGCCCCTGTGCTGCTTTCTCTACATGTATGTCTGTGTTGGCCAGGGGTGAAGACAAAATTTATCTTCCTCTTCCCTGAGCAAATACCAGGGATAGAATTTTAGTTTTTTTGTTTTCTCCTCCCATAACATTGTATTACATTAAGCCTCCACTTTGATGGGGAAATTAAAAAATGGCAAGTCTTTAGGGCTTTAAAAATGATAGGATATTATTACACTTTTGACACCTTACCAAACAGGCCTGCTTAAAAGCTAAATCACCTATTAAACAATAGGATACTTGGTGTAACAATATAAATGGCTTATGTATACTATTTTTTGATTAACATGTGTTTTATCTCCCACTGGGAGTAAAGAACAATCTCTCTCTGTTTGAAAATAAACCCAGCTGTCAAATAATTAACTTTAACACAATTGGAAACCAAATAAGCATGCCAGGGTTTTACTAAAGCATTTTTTTCTTTCTTGTGATTACCATCTACTCATTAACTCAAATTTCAAGAAGCCTTAAGAAAAGTACATAAAATCTTCTATTTCTGTATTTTATATAAGTAAAGTTCTTGACCCAAAATGTTTACAAACATACTATTTCCCATTCAAATAAAATTGGTTTTGTGTATTCTGCAATTTTTCTTGACCACTAAATGTAGGTGTAACCAAGGGCTCTGTCTTCAGCTGACTCTATTTTGGTGACCTCATCTACTTTGATATATGGTATAATCTTTTTTTCTCTAAAAGTCTTGACTAAAATTTCCAAAGGCTTATTTTATGTCTCTGTTTCTTAAACAATATTCCAAATGTTAAAACTCACCTTTCCTACTAAAGTTCCTTTCCTTCTCAGCTTTCCTAAATAAATAAATCAATAACAAAATAAAAGTGTCATCTTTTTGCTGTTATACAGGTCTAAAACTTCAGAATCAGTGTTGATTTTCTTCTTGTCAGTTGATTCTTATACTATTATCTATTCATGTGAAATCTTCCCAGTCTATTTTCTATCTACTTTCTTCTTTCCTCTGCCACTTGTCCTTGTGCTATAGGGCCTCATTTTCTCTTAGATTATTAAAATAAACTCTCCATAGGTTTCCAGACCTTTATTAAACATAACAAATATGTGAGTACTAATCTAGCTGCAGGGGTGATCAGAGGACCACAGGATATTCAGTCTATATTGAAACAACTTGATAAGCTAATTTTTCACTGCTACAGTTCTTCTGCTATTACAAGTATGTTCAAGGGCATAAAGGAAAACAGAACCGTGAGGAGAGAAATGGAGGAGGCAAAAAAGATGCAAAATAAATTTATAAAAATGAAAATTACAATATTGAAAATAAAAATTTCACTAGCTGGGACTACAGAAGAATAGATCTGCACAAGAAAGGTCAAGAGAGAAGAAGAAAAATTATACAAAATGAAGAACAGGAGTAGGGGAAGGCTCAGTGAACTGTATGACATTATCAAGTACTATAGAATATGTGTAATTAAAGTCCCAGGCAAAAGAGGAAGTCAGGATGAGAGAAAAGAAATATACAAAAATATTCACATATTTGAAAAACTCTGAACAGATAGATTCGAGAATCTCAATGTATCACAAATACAGGTAGATCGACACACACATGCATACACAAACACATTGTAATAAAATTTCAGAAAGGCTGTGATACAAATAAAAGTCTTAAAAGTAGCCAGAAATTCTACTCCTGGGAATTTCCTCAAGACAACTCAGGCAGGAAGTAATTTTGCATTATTAGGTCAAAAGTGCATGTTACTGGGCTGATGAAGGTTTATGATTACTTGGCCTTAGGAAAAATAAGAGAGGGCCTCAAATATGAGGCAGTTGTGAAGATTACAAGAATGTGAATCTTGTTACTGGAAAAGGGATAGAAGGTAGAAATCTGCTTTCAAGGATCAGGTAACCATGTATACTAAAAGCAAGATTGACTTAATATTGAGTGATCCAAGTGATAGAGTCTTATAAATTCTTCCTGAGCTAGGATGCAAGTGGGGAATTAATTACACTACAGTAGGTTTCACCTAAATTTCTCCTATATCACACAGCATTTTGGAATCTGAGTTGCTAGATTATGGGGAAAGGAAAAGAAGACTTGAACAATTAGTACCAAGATGACTAGTCTGGGAAGTTTTTTGAGAGTAAGAAGAGATTTTTTACTATATTGAGTCAGTAATTCCTAACATGCTGTCTGATACAGTATATGTTTCAGAGTGTGAGAAGTATATGAGTACTAATATAGCTTCAGGGAGAATCAGAGGATCAAACCTACTGTAATGTAATTAATTCCCCACTTGCATCCTAGCTCAGGAGGAATTTATAAGACTCTATCACTTGGGTCACTCAATATTAGGTCAATCTTGCTTTTAGTATACATGGTTACCTGATCCTTGAAAGCAGATTTCTACCTTCTATCCCTTTTCTAGTAACAAGATTCACATTCTTGTAATCTTCAAAATTGCCTCATATTTGAGGCCCTCTCTTATTTTTCCTAGGCCTAGTAATCATAAACCTTTGATGTTGACTAATGTGAAACAACAGACAATAGACTCAGTGTCACTCTTTACAGGATCATCTTGCCATGCCTTTACAGAAGTTGGTTGGATGAATAAGATTGTTATGTCTCAGAGGATTCTTTCCATAAGAAGCAGAATTCCAGACAGTGACCAGAATTATCAAAAAGCAGGGGACAATTTTCTCTTAAACAGTTGCTTTTAAGAAAAGTTACCTTCAAATATTACATGGAAGTGGGCAAACTGTTCCCCAACACAAAAGCATTACAAAAATCCTGCTAAATAAACTAAAATAAGGTGAGAGTTTGAGAGCTGGAGTTTGATGGGTATGGTGTGTCTCAGAATCATAGCATACTAGATACTAGCTTGAGGACAATAAAACTAACTTCAAACTTCAATTGCTTCTAAGAATAGGGCTCTTGCAAACTCAGGCAATGTTGGCTCAGAACTGAGTGATGAAGCTGAATCTACACATAAGAGTTCTACAAACCCTGCAGTGGAGAGTGGAGTCCAAGATTTGGGAAGGATGGAACTGGAGAGGACAAGGATTGTTAAGATCTGGAAGAGCCAGGAACCTCTGTGTGTGTGTGTGTGTGTGTGTGTGTGTGTGTGTGTGTTTCAATTCTCACCCAAATTTGATATCGCTGTTTAACTTGACCTCAATAACTTTTGCTTTTCTTCATTGGTTCCTCGTATTCAATCGTGAAATATGTGTCAGATGCCTATTCCATGCAAAAAGATTCCTTATAGTCTGCCCTTAGCCAGCCTTTACCACTCACTTTTGAAATCATAGCACTTTTGACCAATGACTCTTGAGAAATAATTTATTTCTTGATGTTTGCTAAAAATGACACAAATTATCAAATTTCTCTTTTTATCTCACTAAATTAAGCTTATATTGCCACCTAATGCCCAATATGCAATTAACTGGGGCTTTATTTTAGAGTCTTTGGAAGTCTTACATGCTCAGAGGAGCTCTACATCTTGTTCCTATGTATATATGTGGAATGGCCATGGCATCCTTTGTATTTCTTTTCTTCATAAGAAATTTATACCAGGTTATTAGTGTTACTGTGGATTCACAGAACGGGAACTATATCCATTCAAGTTTTTTTCAACACATAACTTCTTCTAATGGATTGTAAATTGTCACTATGTATAATTAATTTTATGGCTTTACTTTTGAAAAAAACAGTTTTTGGTTTAATATATTTTCAATAATTATTAATTTTCTTGTTACAAATTTTATTTTCTACTTTGTTACTATAACAAATGAAGTCAAAGATTGTCTTAATCTGTCTATGTGTATCTCTCTAGTGATAAGTAGAAAGAAATTCTAAGAGCATTACAGGTCTAGATATAGTTGTGGTTTAAATAAAAAAGTCTGTTTGCTATAAGGATAAACTTATATATCTTTTAATTTCATGCAACTTGGTAACAGTTATGACTTTTTTACTATATAGGGACATGTCCGTGACAAGATTTAGTCATCCTGAAGTTTTAAGAGACATGTAACTGTCTTACCTTTTTGCTTGAATGATAAAGTGATTCAGTACTGTCTCAAGCTATATATTATTACAACCCAGCTGTGTCTGACATTTCAGACTGATGCTTGAAAATTATGAGTCTTACTGAACTCAGTTCTCAACAGATCTTTTCATTTCAAGACTAAAATCCTTTAAGGATCTGGACATTCCTCTGCATAGACTTAAGACAGTATAAACTTCACTCCTGAATCCTAAAATTATTTATGTAAACAACCAGATGTACTCTTTGTACTCTCACTGGGGTGCCTTTTAATATATAATAAGAATAACAGTAATAGTACAAGCAGTAATAATAGTAGTAGGAGTGGTAATATTGATCACTAAAAACTGACATATATAGAACACTTGCTATGCTAGGTGAAACCACATTACATGAATTATCTCATTTAACCAACATAATAACCCCATGAAGAAGTATTGTGATGACTCTCAGTTTAATTTTTTAAAAAAGAACGCTAGTTGAAGCAATTTTTCCAGGGTACACAGTTAGTAAATTTCAGTGTCCCATCCAAGTTTTTCCAATTCTGTTACTGTGGTAAAGATATTTAACATGAGATGTATCCTCTTAAATTTTTAAGGGTCAACACAGACTTGTTAACTATAGCCACAATGTTGTATAGCAGATCTCTAGACTTATTCATCTTGCATAACTGAAACTTTATACTTGTTGAATAGCAACTGCCCATTTTTTCCTCTTTTTAGCCCTTAGCACAACCACTCAGTGCTTTGCCACTATGAGTTTGACTATTTAAGATACCTCATAAAAGTATAATTATGCGGTATTTGTCCTTCTGTGACTTGCTTATTTCACTAAGCATTATATTCTTAAGTTTCATCCATGTTGTTGCATATGGTGATATTTCCTCCTTTTTTAAGGCTGAATAATATTCTATTGTTTGTATATACCAACCATATTTATTCATTTATCTATTGGTGGGCATTTAGGATGTTCCCATATCTTCACTATTTTGGATAATGCTGCAATGAAAATAAGAGTGCAGATATCTCTTCAAGATCTTGATTTCAATTCTTTTCTATAAATACTCAGAAGTGGGATTCCTGGATCATATGGTAGTTCTGTGTCCAGAGTTTGTTCCTTCCAGTGGGTTCATGGTCTCACTGACTTCAAGAATGGAGCCATGGACCTTCTCAGTGAATGCTACAGCTCTTAAAGATGGCACGGACCCAAAGAGTGAGCAGCAGCAAGATTTATTGTGAAGAGTGAAAGAACAAAGCTTCCCCAGCGTGGGAGGGGACCTGTGTGGGTCGCCACTGCTGGCTGGGGTGGTCAGCTTTTATTCCCTTATTTGTCCCCACCCATGTCCTGTTGATTGGTCCATTTTACAGAGTGCTGATTGGTCCATTTTACAGAGTGCTGATTGGTCCATTTCACAAACCTCCAGCTAGCCACAGAGCACTGATTCGTGCATTTTTACGGAGCACTGATTGGAGCATTTTATAAATCTCTAGCTAACCACAGAGTGCTGATTGGTGCGTTTTACAATCCTAGCTACAGAGTGATGATTGGTGCATTTTACAATCCTCTTGTAAGACAGAAAATTTCTCCAAGACTCCACCTGACCCAGAAGTCCAGCTGGCTTCACCTCTCAATCCCCCCTTTAAACAGGACACCCCAGTTGCTGTTGGCAATTGGGCGATTAGAGCTCTAGCTACTTCCTGCTGGATAGGGGCAAAGAAGGGGCCCTGCAGTGGTGTCCTCCAGAGGGAACTCTATAGGCCAGCCAAAAGGTCAGTGGGTTGGTCCAGGGGTCCTCGGTAGAAGTTGTGAGTTGAGCTCATTTGGGGTTCCATTTGTAAGACCATCTGTAGCTTCATGGCATCAATCCTGGAGGTAACAAATTTGACAAGGAGGTTAAAAATACAGGGTCCAAAGGCGAGTAATAGCAAGATGGCTGCCATAGGACCTAGAAAGGGGAGAAGCCATGTCGCCCAACTCCAGAGGTTGGTATAAGAATTTGAAAGGCATTGTCTTATTTCAGAAGCCTTTTCCTGTAAACGCCGAGTGGCATCTCATACTATCCCTGACTAAAACAACACTCTTCCCCTAAGAAGGTGCAGAGTCCTCCTTTCTCAGCAGTGAGGAGGTCTAGGCCTCGGTGGTTTTGAAGAGTCAACTGCTGCCAAAGAGTCTATTTGGGATTGTAGAGTAAGGATAGATTTTGTTATTTCTTGTAAACAGAAATCTTTTGAGAGTGTGTGGTAGTTTATCTACTTCACTATCCTACTGGCTATTCCAGTTCCTGTAGCAGTGGCCATTCCTAACCTTATAAGTAGGGGTATTAGTTGTATGGCCCTGCGCTGACAGACTTGAGCTTTGAGGGGCACTGATAGGGTCTGATTTCCACAAGATTAGAAGTTAGGATAATACATATTACACTGTTAACTTTTAGGAAACTTTACTTTTGTTGAAAACCTTGTTAAGTTTGGGATTTCAATTATTCTTTGCTATTAATAAGACCTTGTCCAGTCCATATTAACTTAGAATTGGTATAGATGGCTCTCTCCTGATTCTGTAAGTACTTCAAGGTTTGACTGAGTGCAAACAGCTCCCTTGCTTGAGCAAACCAATTATTAGGCAATTTTCCTAACTCTGCTTCTACAAGAGTTTCCTTATTACTTACCGAATACCCATTGTGTCTTTTTCCCTTAATCGCCCAGTAGGAACCATCTATCATCCTGTCCTGAAGGGAGTTCCTCCTAGGTGTGGTTGGACCTTTGTATGCTAATTAATTAAGATTTAGAACTTCTGTTAGGAAACCTGCTGGGTTAAGGATTTTTGATAGGAAGGCTATGGGTTGTCAGTGGCCTCAGTGCTTTCAGGCTCCGCCCTTGTTTATACACTGACACAAGGTGATACTGGAGTGTTATAGGGTCATGGAGAAGACCTTCAATTATCAATTATAGCTTTTAAAGGAATAGGGTACACTGTTTTATCTTTACCACTTCTATCTCTTTCTCTCTTTCTTTGTATCTGTCTCTTCTCTCTTTTTCCTTCTATTTGACTTTCTGTCTTGCGATCTTTCTCTCTTTTCTTTCTGACTCCCACTTTGTCTCTCTGTCTCTTTCTCTCTTTCCTTCTCTCTTTGACTCCTTCTTTGTCTCTTCTTTCTCTCTCTCTTTTTGACTCCCTCTTTGTCTCTTCCTCTCTCTCTCTCTTTGACTTTCTGGCTTTCCCTTCTCTCTCCCTCCTTCCTCTCTGCTGGCTTTTCCCTGCCTCTGCCGGCCACTTATGCTGTGATTTTCCCCTCTTCTTCCCCTTTTTGATGGCTTTGACAGTGTAAGACGGCCAACTCCTTGGGCAATAACTCCATGATTCCCTTGTTGTATTTAATGGGGATTCCCCCAGAGGTTAGGAACTCCCTTTCTTTCTATATTACAGCATGGGCATGCAGGATTAGATAAGCATACTTGCTATCTGTGTACACATTTATTCTTTTCTCCTTTCCCAGTTCTAAAGCTCAGGTAAGCGCCACTAGTTCTGCTAACTGGGTTCTGGTCCCTGGGGGAAGAAGCTTACTTTCAAGTACTGTTACATCACTAACTATGGCGTAACCTGCACTTTGTATCCCATTCTCCACAAATGCACTTCCACCCGTATATAGGTTAAGGTCAGGATTAGCTAAGGGGACTTCTAAGAGATCCTCTCAGGTGGCATAAGTCTGGACTATAATTTGTTAGCAGTCATGCTCGATTGGTTCCCCATCCTCTGGGAGAAAAGTGGCAGGGCTGAGGGACGCACACATGCGTATTTGAAGCACCAGTCCCTCAAGAGGTAGTGCCTGGTATCTAAGCAGGTGACTGTCTGATAGCCATAAACTTTCTTTGGCACATAGTTTGCCATCCACATCATGAATAGTCCAGATGATGAGATCCTTTCCTTGTATTTTCTTGATAGCCTCTGATACTAAGATGGCCACCGCCGCAACAACCCATAAACAGTGAGGCCAGCCTTTTGCTACTACATAAATTTCTTTACTTATGTATGCCACTGGTTGTGGGGTTGTCCCATGAGTCTGAGGAAGGACTCCAAGAGCTATTCCTGTTCTCTCTGTGATGTATAAAGAGAAGTTTTGTCCTGTGGGAAGGCTTAAGGCTGGAGCTTTTACTAGGGACTGCTTTAAGGTTTTGAAGGCTGTTTCTGCCTCTGGTTCCCATTCTACTAGATGAGTATTTACCCTCTGGGTCTCCTTGATTAGAGTATAAAGGGGCCTGGCTATCTTGCTGTATCCAGGGATCCATAGTCAGCAAAAGCCGTTGATTCCAAGGAACCCCTGCAACTGTTTTAATGTCTTAGGGCAAGGATAAGCCAGTATAGGCTGTATTCATTCCTTGCTAAGGGCCCTGGTTCATCTGGCTAAGATTAGGCCTTGATATTTGACTTGTTGTAGGCAGAGTTGGGCCTTCGATTTAGATGCCTTGTACCCTTGGTTAGCTAGAAAATTCAAGAGATCTAGAGTAGCCTGCTGGCATGAGGCTTCTGAACTGGTAGCCAAAAGTAAATCATCCACATACTGAAGGACCAGAGTGCCTGGACTTGAGAAGTGGCCTAGATCTTGGGCCAGTGCCTGACCAAACAGATGAGGGATATCCCAAAACCCTTAGGGCAAGACTGTCCATGTAAGTTGGGACATGTGGTCTGTGGGATCCTCGAAGGCAAAGAGAAACTGGGAGTCAGAGTGCAGGGGAATACAGAAGAAGGCATCCTTGAGGTCCAGAACAGTGAACCATTCTCCTTCCTCTGGTATTTGAGAGAACAGGGTATAGGGGTTGGTTACAACTGGATATGGAGGAATTACTGCCTCACTGATGAGTCTAAGATCTTGCACTGGTCTCCAGTGGCTATTTGGTTTTTGTACTCCTAGAATTGGGGTGTTGCAGAGACTGCTGCATTTTCTTACTAAGCCTTGAGCTTTTAAATGTCTAACAATATTCTGTAATCCTCTATGAGCTTCAGGCCTTAAGGGATATTGGCTTTGATAAGGAAAAGTGGTGTGAGGTCTTTTAGCCTGATTTGAACTGGGCAGGCATTTTTTGCCCTTCCAAATTGTCCTTCCAGTGCCCAGACTTCAGGGTTGATTTCCCTCTTCAAGAGGGGACAACAAATGGGTGACATGTTCCCCCATATTCATATAGGTAATAGCTCCAGCTTTGGCTAATATGTCCCTCCCTAATAAGGGTGTGGGACTTTCAGGCATAACAAGAAAGGCATGTGAAAAGAGCAAAATTTTCCAATTACAACTGAGGAGGTGGGAGAAATACCTGGTTGCAGGCTGTCCCAGGATTCCTCAGATGGTAACGGAGCTTGAGGACAGCTGTCCAGGACAGGAGATTAACACTGAGAAAGCCATGCCAGTGTCCAGGAGGAAGTCAATTTCCTGGCCCTCAATGGTTAAACATACCTGGGGCTCAGTGAGGGTGATGGCATCAGCTGGTGCTTGCCCTGGGCACCCTCAGTCCTGTTGTTGGATCATCTGGTTGGGGGCTTCTGGCGGAGAACCTTTGTCCTCTGGGGCAGTGCACTTTCCAGTGATTGCCTGAGCATAGTGGACATGGGCAAGGTGGTGGCTTGTTTCTTGTTGGACAATCTTTTTTAAAGTGTCCTTGCAAACCACACAGATAACAGGCCCTACTGGGTGATTGTCCTGTTCCATTTTCTGTCCTCTCTGAACCACCAAGGTTTGTTTGTCTGAGGGCCATGACTAAGGCTGCAGTCTTTCTCTGATCTTGCTTTCCCTTTTTGGCCTGTTCCTCTTGGACCCTATTATAGAACACCAAGGTTGCCAGGTTTAATAATGCCTCCAGATTTTGTTCAGGGCCCAGGGCTCACTTTTGGGGCTTTCTCCTGATATCTGCAGCTGATTGGGTAATAAACTTTTCTTTTAGGATCAATTGACTCTCAAGGGAGTTGGTTGACAGGGGAATATATTTTCTTAAGGCCTCCCGTAGCTGCTCGAGGAAGGCAGAAGGATTTTCTTCCTTTCCCTGAGTTAATGGTGGACATCACTGAATAATTCATGGGCTTTTTCCTAATTCTCCTTAGTCCTTCTAGAACACAGGTCAACAGATGTTTACAACTCCAGTCCCCATGATCTGAGTCAAGGTCCCAGTGGGAATCCATATTGGGGCGGCTTGCTGACCTGTAGGGAATTTGTCCTTTTCTTTGGCTGTCATTCTATCATTTACTTGACTAAGATACTAGGTATCTCCAAACTCTCAGGCTGCAGCAAAAGCCGCCATTCTTTTCATTAAAGGCCAGAGTTTGATCTGACAATAGCATGACATCTCTCCAAGTGAGGTCAAAGGTTTGCTCTAGACCCTGTAGGACATCTATGTACCTATCAGGATCATCTGAAAACTTCCCAAGGTCTACCATGATCTGCTTTAAATCAGAGAGGGAGAAGGGGACATGTACTTGGGTTGGACCAAATTGCCCTCCTCCTACAGCTTGAAGGGGACATAACTGATAACCCAGGGGTTTTTATGTCCCTTGGAGACTTCTTTGCTTGTTTCCTTCTGGGTGGGGGAGATTAGAGGAGGCTTATCATTAATAGGGGAGCTATAGGGAGGCTAGGATATGGAGGTAAGCTGAGAGGTCCTCCTGTGGAATGTAAATTGCAAGCTTTGCATAGTTGTGGATTATCCTTCAATGAAAAGAAAGTTTAGATATAAGGTGTTTCACTCCATTTGCCTTCCCTCTTACAGAAAAGATCAAGCTACAGGATAGTATTGTAATTTATACTCCCTTCAGGTGGTCATTTTTCCCCATAGAGAGAATACTGGGGCCAGGTCATAGTGCAGAAAAAAATAAGCTGCCTCTTTTTCAGGGTTTGTGGGTCAAACTGGTCCCAATT
This sequence comes from Symphalangus syndactylus, assembly GCF_028878055.3. Lineage (NCBI taxonomy): Eukaryota > Metazoa > Chordata > Mammalia > Primates > Hylobatidae > Symphalangus > Symphalangus syndactylus. Next base: position 40,237,875 of record NC_072447.2, on the reverse strand, counting down.
GCTTAGAATGCATTTCAAGGGTGAGCCTGTTGATGCCTGAGTGTTTCCCATGTGAAAGAAAAAAACCCCTGCAGTTTTGGTTTGTTTCCCACCCCCTGCCCAAGAACCCACAATGGTCCCTGGACCCTGCTTATCGGGATAGCTGCACTCACTGATGCAACAGCAGATCCCCCTCTTGCCCAAGAACCCACAACAGTCCCTGGACCCTGTTGATCAGAATAATTGTGCTCACTGATGCAGCAGCAGAAACACTAGTTTTCCTCCTAGACCATAAGGAGGACTGAGGAAAGTCAGATTTAGTGGCCCTTACTGACACATTCTCGAAATCCTGCATCCTTGCCTTTCCTCTGAGACCAGAAAGAGGACCAAGAAAAATCAGATTTAGTGGCCCTTACCGACGCATTCTTGAAAATCTGTTAGAGTCCTAAGTGTTTTCTCCTGTTAGTATTGGGACCTTACCCCTGTCCTATAAAGATGGTATGCCCCAAAAATGGAGTGGAGGGCCATACTCTGAGGGAGGGAAGGGGGTCTCCAGGGTTGGAAGAGTGATGCCTTTTGTCCTCACTTCTTACCATATATATAGGAATCATATCATTTCTGAGGCTCCCGGTATCCTAGCTTCATGAGTAGCCTTTGTTAGGCCTGCTAGTCTGAGGAGGGATCCTGAAATTCCAGATAGTCCCCCCAGTGATGGGGCTTTGGGCAAAAATTATGTCTTTCTGATTGGTGAGTCTGGCTGCCAAAAGAAAGGAACAGAGTCCTGAAATTTATACTAGAAATCATTCTTATAGGAGAAACTAGAAAAGCACCAGAAACAGAGTGGTTTTTAGAAGCAGGACTAGCCTTGGAGAAGAGAGGTGGGAAGAAGTTTGTCTGACAGGCATTAGGACCCAGGAGGCAAGGGCCAGGATAGATAGGATAGATGGGTGAGTCTTGCTTGGGTGACATGACTTTGAGAGTTCCGCTCATGGCTGCAGGGTCAACCAACTTTTTGTTGGGACCCTGGAGCTGAATGGCTTTCCTCTCTGTCGACCCTCAGCTCAGCCCAGAAGTACAGGAAAAGGGAAAGCTGGTTTCTGGCAAACCAACACTCCCAACTCCGAAGAGTTGGGGGTTGTTAGAGAGCCCTTTCCCAGAAAACCTGACACCTGTGTCTTTAGTCCAGCAGCCACGCTAGTCGCTTTTAACTGGCTGACAGGTGCCTGGTGTTTAGCCCCTGAATTCTAAGGAAAAATAGGACAGAATAGCAAGTGAAAGGGGCTTAATGGTACTATGTGGCAAAGTCCCTTAGTGGTTGCCAAGATGTTTCTGGAGTTTGTTCCTTCCAGTGGGTTCATGGTCTCACTGACTTCAAGAATGGAGCCGTGGACCTTCACGGTGAGTGCTACAGCTCTTAAAGATGGCATGGACCCAAAGAGTGAGCAGCAGCAAGATTTACTGTGAAGAGTGGAAGAACAAAGCTTCCACAGCGTGGAAGGGAACCCAAGCAGGTTGCCACTGCTGTCTAGGGTGGCCAGCATTTATTCCCTTATTTGTCCCCACCCACGTCCTGTTGATTGGTTCATTTTACAGAGTGCTCATTGGTCCATTTTACAGAGCACTGATTGGTCCATTTTACAGAGTGCTGATTGGTCCATTTTACAGAGTGCTAATTGGTCCATTTTACAAACCTCTAGCTAGCCACAGAGTGCTGATTGACGCATTTTACAAACCTCTAGACACAGAGCACTGATTGATGTGTTTTACAATCCTCTTGTAAGACAGAAAAGTTCTCCATTCCCCACCCGACCCAGAAGTCCAGCTGGCTTCACCTCTCAGTTCTATTTTTAATTTTTTGAGAAACCTTTATACTGTTTTCCACAGCAGCTGCACTATTTGACATACCAATATTGTACAAGGTTCAAGTTTCTCCACATTTTTTGCCAACACTTAATTTGTTTTTTTTATATCAACCATTCTAAAGGTGTGAGGTGATATTTCATTGTGCTTCTGATTTGCATTTCCCTGATAATTAGTAATGTTGAGCATCTCTTCATATTTCTGTTGGCCATTTGTATGTCTTCCTTGGATAAATGTCTATTTAAGTCCTTTGCTCATTTTTAAATGGCTTTATTATTGTTTTTTTCCTGTTTTTTAGCTGTAGGAGTTATTTATGTATTCTGTATATTAATCCCTTATCAGCTCTATGATTTGAAACTGTTTTCTTCCACTCTGTTGTTTCCTTTGCTGTGCAGAAACTTTATGATTTTATGTAGTCCTGCTGTCTAATTTTTTTTTATTTTGTTGCCTATGCTTTTGGTGTCATATCCAAAAATTCATTACCAGGCCAATATTTTTCCAAAACAAAATAAAAGCCAAGGCATTTCCCCAATGTTTTACTCAAGGAGTTTTACAGTTTCAGGTTTTATGTTTAAGTCTTTATTTTGAGTTGTCTTTTGTATGATATATAAGGGTCTAATACCATTATTTTGCTTATGGATATCCAGTTTTCCCAGTACTATTTTTGAAGAAACTATTCTTTGCACCCCATTGAAGATTAATTGAACATATATGTATGGGCTTATTTCTGGATCTCTACTCTCTTCCAGTAGTCTATATGTCTGTCTTTATGCCAGAGCCATACTGTTTTAATTACTCTATCTTTGTAATATGTATTGAAATCAGTAAGTATGATGCATCCAGCTTTGTTCTTCTTTCTCAAGATTGTTTTGGCTTTTCAGAGTCCTTCCAGAAATGTCTTCTTTATTTATAGTATATTCTTATTTAGAGGTTTGGAGAATGTAAACAGAATAGAGGAGATATAAACAAAATGTTTTTAATTTAATTATGTTAACTCTAACGTGGAGTATTTGCATCAGCTAATCAATAAGCTTGATTGTACCCTGGTATCTGCCTGCTTAATAATTGGAATTTGAAGATGAATAAGGTAAAACATAGCCTTTGGAGGAACTCATTAATAAATAACTAAACCCATTAATTATTTTCAACTAAATGAACCACTAAACATTACTTAAAATAGCATGATTTAAATGTTATTTAAAACAAAATAGCAGTTAAAATATACGTATTAGTACAATGTTCTGGTTTGGACACTAAAATATAAATACAGAAAAAATTGCTTTATTTTACAAACAAGCTAAATGACAACAAGGGTTAAAGACTTGGCTGAACGTTCTTAAGGGCAGATAAAATGGTCAAACCTTGACAGCGAATTGCAATTATTAAATAGCAATGTTGAAATTCATGGAAGTTGCAACTCTAAAATTCCAAGCAACAAAAACTTGTCAGTGATATGGACGTAGAAGGAATCTTGGAGGAATATAATATGAGACTTAGGAATTGATAAGAGTAAAGAAAGATGAAACTGAGCATATTTAGATGTGGTCAAACTTCAGGAACACTTTGACATCTCAGGGGAAATATTGGAACTGCTAAAAGTTCCAACAAAGGAAGGCTTAATATGAGCTACAGTAGGCTGAAATACATTTCGATTGTAATTCCAAATAATATCATTGAGAAAAGAATATCACTTTTAAAATAACTACTGTGGATTCATAATTGAACTCACAACCCAAAACTGAAAAAAGAAGATACACATGTGATTTTTACAAAACTATATTTGTAAGGATCAAAGATACTTTGCATACTTTTGCATAATTTGGGGGTGTTATATTGCTAACAATTGACAAAAGTATATGATAGAAATTCAGTGATAAAAAGGAATAAGTTACTGATATACACAAAACATGGATGAATGTTTAAAATATTCCAAGCAAAAGAATAGTCAAAAGCACATACTGTATAATTCAATTCGTATGATGTTCTAGAATGGGCAAAACCAATATATGGTGATAGAAATTAAAACTGTTGGTGTCTGGGGAGAGTGGGAATAGACTGGAAAGTGTAACTAGTGTTTAAGATGGTCTATATATTGATGTAGGCATGTACATTACATAGATGTATGCATTTGCCAAAGTTCACTGAAACGTCTATTTAAGAACAGCATGTTTCTTTGAATGTAAATTATACTGAATGAAGTGATTACTATTTTCTAGCAACTCTATTTGATACTTTATATGTTTTGTCATTTAACTCGAAGTCTTGCAGCAACTTTCTGAAAAAGGAGCTATTATTTTCATTTAACAAATGAGAAAGCAGAAATTAAGTGGCATCAGAGGCAGAATTAGAATCCAAGATAAGCTGCTTGCTGAACATGAATGGTCAATCACTACACGATTTTATTTTATTTTTGTCTCCTGTGAAACACAAGTTAATTGCAATTATATTAAAGAAGGTATTATAATTGTGTAAAGCTGATTTCAGAAAACAATATTTTTATAGAATTATATACTAGAATACCAAATACATTTAAATTCAAACTTAAAATAATGAACACTATAGTATAAATGAATGAAACAGTTACTAAATATGAATAAAATATTCCAGTAGGAAGAAATTTATTTACAAAAAAAACCTTGGTAAATATGTCTAGTTTATGCCTGAATACCTGGGTAAATAAGTTTAAAAGGAATTGATTAGAGTAGGGAAAATATAAGACAAGATAATATTTTGTTCACTTTTTTTACGTGAAGAACAGAATAAAAAGTAATAAAATTTATTTTAAATAAAAATAAAAGAATAAATAAAATTAAAATATTGCTTTATAGTATAGAATGTATTTACATTAACATATTGATGATTGATGTTTAATGTTTGTGGTATTAACAGTAACATATTGTGTATAAAATATTTAAATAAAATTGTAAATAATAAAATATAGTTATAAAATTCAGAAATATAAATATTCAGAAGTCCTAGGAATTATGATGGAAGGACTCAGAGAAACAGGAATTTGAGTCTGTGTATAAAATATTTAAATAAAATTGTAAATAATAAAATATAGTTATAAAATTCAGAAATATAAATATTCAGAAGTCCTAGGAATTATGATGGAAGGACTCAGAGAAACAGGAATTTGAGTCTGACTCCTTATGAAATACATGCGGCTTCAAGTACACTGCAAAATTTGCCTTTCTGTAGTAATACCCAAATAATTATTCCACCTAATAATGTTTTGTTATCACTTTGAAATTCTGGGTTCAAAAATACTTCTTAGAAATTATAGCATGCTGAGGTGAAATATGAATCTCTTACACATTGCATACATGTATCAAAATATCACATGTACCCCCAAAATATGTACAACTATGATATATCAATTAAAAAATAGAAAAAAGTAAGAATATATATATACACATACATATATATGTATGTATATAATATCAATGTAAAACCATTTTAAGGATTATCTTAATGCAGAGTCATTTATGAAATATGCGTTAGAAATTTAGAGGATTTCATTGCTCTTACAATAGCCACTTATAGTAACTAAGAGTACTAAGAATAAAGAAAAATTTTACTAAATGTTCAAGACTTTATATTTACCTGAAAGAAAATATCTAATGAGTATTTGAACCCCAACACTAAAAAGGTTAGTAATTCTACCTCAATTGCTGTCTTTGAGTTACTACCCTGCAAAAGTTAACCTTTATATTTACTTTTTAAAATACTGAATTTATAGTTTCTAAATAAAATTACATTCAATTTGTGGATTGAATGTTAAGACAAGTAATTCAGTAGCAACTCAAAATCAATAAAAGTTGAAAGATAATATAAAGAACAGCAACTACCTGTTATAAATGAGATCAAATGTCATATTTTAATAAATTATGTCATAGGAAAATGAAAGTACATTAGAGATGATCACAGAAACATAATAGTTTTTTGAGAAATAAGACAATGGAAGTTGTGCATGAGAGTGAAAAAGATACATATCCTGATTTTCATAATAGGAAAAACAGATTGATTATGGGAAACATAAACAAGGAAGTGTAATGTGAAATCTCAACATAATTGTTGCATAGATTACTATTTAAACAATAATAAACAACCTGAATAAAATGGTAGTGAACAAGAGCCCAGTGGATTATGGGAAACCATTCTCTTTTGGCAAATTTACTAGATTCATAACTATAGTAATATTGCAAATGTTATATATATGCATATATTTTGAGACGGAGTCTTACTCTGTTGCCTAGGCTGGAGTGCAGTGGCACGATCTTTGCTCACTGCAACCTCTGCCTCCCAGGTTCAAGCAATTCTTCTGCCCCAGCATCCCAAGTAGCTGGGATTACAGGCGTGCACCACCATGCCCAGCTAATTTTTTTATTATTTATTAGCGACGGGGTTTCACCATATTAGCCAGGCTGGTCTCAAACTCCTGACCTCAGGTGATCTGCCCACCTTGGCCTCCCAAAGTGCTGGGAATACAGGCATGATCCATCATGCCCGGCCTGCAAGTGTTATATTTTAATTTCAGAAAGACTTGCAGTTTCAAAATCTCTAACAAGATCATGTGGACAAGATTTAAAACAAAGGGTAAATACTTGGATTGCTTGTCACATGTACATTCACAATATAGATTAATGGCTTATTGTCACTTTGCAGCATGCTGTATGACATGCCCTAGGTTTTTTTCCCGCAAGCCATTCTGCTTCAGTTTATAATAAGGACTTCAGCAAATGCCAAGAAACATGTGAAAAAAAAGTTCAGGGAGAATAAAAACTTACAGTAATAATTATATAGCTGGTAGCAAAAGCGACATTCAAAACATTCCAAATACAGTGGAATTATATACCAAAGCCCCAAAAATGAAATTTAGTTAAGATAAATGCGTTGTCCTGTACTTTGGTTATCAAATAGTAATTAATCAGCATATAAGACAAGTAAGAGGTACATCAACAATAGTCAAAAAGTTAAAGTTTTAATTAAGAAGTTCAGTGTACCTCAGTTTAAAAATTAAACCAAAAATTAAAAAAAGATACCCTATACCGTGTAAGCCTAAACTAATAGAACTATAGTATCTGGAACAAGTGAGCTGGTATCCCATTGTTTTATGTTGATCAGACTGGGTCACGATTTTTGTGTTCAGTTCTAATATGACATTTTTAAAGGGTCTTTGCCAAATCACACCTTTAGAAAAGGAAGAACAAAAAACAATGAAAATACATGTGAGGGTTATTAAAGGAATTCAAGACAATGAATATATAATGAACGTAAGTACTAGTTGTAAAGTGCCATGAAGGAATGGCAGAAAGAATCCTGATAGTGGAATAACACTCCTTTATATTACTGAAGACACTTTGCCCTCCATACATTGTCAAAATCACAAGAAGCCTGTTTCAAACCCATTTTATGATATTCGGAGTACTGATTTCCACTACAGCATACTCTATTTTCAAATACTTTAGAATTGCTGTGTGGACGGAAAATTGGGCAAATATAACTGGCAGGTGACAAACTGGAAAAAAGATGTGGAAGATTCCCCTGAATAACACACAAATACTTTCATCCAGCAATTCAGCTGCTAACATTTTATTTTATGTATTTATTCACATAAGTCAGCAATGGAGGCAGATGATCACAGCAAAATTATAAGAAAATAATAATAATAATAACAAACTAAGGAAAACAGTCACCAACAGTGTTACATCACCAGCATATACTTATACTGATGAAATAATATTCAGTAGCTAGAAAGCCTGAGTGTGAAGAATATGAAGCCCTTTGCAGAGAGAAAAGAAGATTCAGGCCAGACATAAAAGCTTTATCTTGGATATCTAGAAAGAGTGACTGAAAGATGAGACAGCGGCTAAATAAAGTTGTTGAAAGCATGAATAAAATATGTAAGTCATGTCGAAGCAAAATAAAGTTTGTTCTCTTTAGTTCCAAAGGGTCAAAAGGAAACCAGAAATGGAACATGCAGAAAAATAAATTTCTGGTGAATGGTAAGAAATTTTCCCAATCTTTAAAGCTGACCAAAAATGCTTTGGTTGTTCAAGAAATGAGTTTTCTATCCCTGAATGTGTTTAGGCATAGGCTGAGTATGCTTATTATGAAACAAATATTATGGAGGTGCTTTAAAAATTGTTTGTTAGACAAGGAAACTTATTATTGTAGTATATTATACCTGGGATACTTGGCTCCATCAATAATCATTTATGCCATCTTGGGTAAGTCTCATAATTTTTGGAACTCAAAATCTTCATCTCTAAAACTAGGGTTTTAAAAATAAAGGAGGGAGGGAATTAACTAGATCATTTTGTCCTTTTCTGCAATATACCTTTTTTTGTCTTTTATTTTACTTTTTATATTTTGGCTTTTTTTATTTTTAAATTATACTTAAAGTTCTAGAGTGCATGTGCACAACGTGCAGGTTTGTTACATATGTATACATGTGCCATGTTAGTGTGCTGCACCCATTAACTTGTCATTTACATTAAGTATTTTTCCTAATGCAATCCTTCCCCCCTTCTCCAACCCCATGACAGGCCCCAGTGTGTGATGTTCCCCACCCTGTGTCCAAGTGTTCTCATTGTTCAATTCCCACCTGTGAGTGAGAGCATGCGGTGTTTGGTTTTCTGTCCTTGCGATAGTTTGCTCAAAATGATGGTTTCCAGCTTCATCCATGTCCCTGCAAAGGACATGAACTCATCCCTTTTTATGGCTGCATAGTATTCCGTGGTGTATATGTGCCACATTTTCTTAATCCAGTCTATCATTGATGGACATTTGGGTTGGTTCCAAGTCTTTGCTATTGTGAATAGTGCCACAATAAACATACATGTGCATGTGTCTTTATAGCAGCGTGATTTATAATCCTTTGGGTATATACCCAGTAATGGGATGGCTGGGTCAAATGGTATTTCTAGTTCTAGATCCTTGAGGAATCGTCACACTGTCTTCCACAATGGTTGAACTAGTTTACACTCCCACCAGCAGTGTAAAAATGTTCCTATTTCTCCACTTCCTCTCCAGCACCTGTCATTTCCTGACTTTTTAAATGATCGCCATTCTAACTGGTGTGAGATGGTATCTCACTGTGGTTTTGATTTGCATTTCTCTGATGACCAGTGATGATGAGCATTTTTTCATGTGTTTGTTGACTGCATAAATGTCTTTTGAGAAGTGTCTGTTCATATCCTTCACCCACTTTTTGATGAGGTTGTTTGATTTTTTCTTGTAAATTTGTTTAAGTTCTTTGTAGATTCTGGATATTAGCCCTTTGTCAGATGGGTAGATTGCAAAGATTTTCTCCCATTCTGTAGGTTGCATGTTCACTCTGATGGTAGTTTCTTTTGCTGTGCAGAAGCTCTTTAGTTTAATTAGATCCCATTTGTCAATTTTGGCTTTTGTTGCCATTGCTTTTGGTGTTTTAGTCATGAAGTCCTTGCCCATGCCTATGTCCTGAATGGTATTGTCTAGGTTTTCTTGTGGGGTTTTTATGGTTTTAGGTCTAACATTTAAGTCTTTAATCCATCTTGAATTAATTTTTTATAAGGTGTAAGGAAGGGATCCAGTTTCAGCTTTCAACATATGACTAGTGTTTTCCTAGCGCCATTTATTAAATAGGGAATCCTTTCCTCATTTCTTGTTTTTGTTAGGTTTGTCAAAAATCAGATGGTTGTAGATGTGTGGTATTATTTCTGAGGGCTCTGTTCTGTTCCATTGCTCTATATCTCTGTTTTGGTACCAGTACCATGCTGTTTTGGTTACTGTAGCCTTGTAGTATAGTTTGAAGTCAGGTAGCATGATGCTTCCAGCTTTATTCTTTTTGCTTAGGATTTTATTGGCAATGTAGGCTCTTTTTTAGTTCAATATGAACTTTAATGTAGCTTTTTCCAATTCTGTGAAGAAAGTCATTGGTAGTTTGATGGGGATGGCATTGAATCTATAAATTACCTTGGGCAGTATGGCCATTTTCACGATATTGATTCTTCCTATCCATGAGCATGGAATGTTCTTCCATTTGTTTGTGTCCTCTTTTATTTCATTGAGCAGTGGTTTGTAGTTCTCCTTGAAGAGGTCCTTCACATCCCTTGTAAGTTGGATTCCTAGGTATTTTATTCTCTTTGAAGCAATTGTGAATGGGAGTTCACTCATGATTTGGCTGTCTCGCTTTGTAACTCAGGCTGGAGCACAATGGTGCAATCTCGGCTCACTGCAACCTCTGCCTCCCAGGTTCAAGCGATTCTCCTGCCTCAGCCTCCCAAGTAGCTGGGATTATAGGCGCCTGCCACCATGCCTGGCTAATTTTTGTATTTTGAGTAGAGGCGGGGTTTCATCATGTTGGAATAATTTTTGTATTTTGAGTAGAGACAGGCTTTCACCACGTTGGCCAGGCAGGTCTTGAACTGCTGACCTTGTGATCCGCCTATCTCGGCTTCCCAAAGTGCTGGGATTACAGGCGTGAGCCTCTGTGCCTGGCCTGCAATATACATTTTTTTAAAATGGTTATTGTTCATTGTTAAATTAGTGGTAGCACAACTCATTAAACTTCCTTAATGCTTACTATCTTAATATACATGGAGCTTAACTATCTATGTCGGAAGAGACAATGATTCAACTTAATATGTTCACTCTAGGAGCTAGTGTGATGGAAAATCATTTAGTTGCCAGCTTAGCACAGCTGCACAAACAGTTATAGGACCCCAAGGGAAGGGTGTTGTTTTCAGTGAAACTCAGTAATGGAGAAAAGATGTTTTAGGGCAGGCATAGAGCCAGAGGTAAGGTTGGCAAAGTTGGCATCTCTCACCCTCTCAGCATCACTTTTATACAAGAAGTCTGGGCTCTGCTGGTATTTCAGTGGTACTCCATGCCTATCTTTCTCTTGATGTGCTCCTCTTACCTACTTCAGTTTCCCAGTACAGGTATGTTGTGTGAGAAAATGATTTTGTAGCACCAGTGGGAGTACTTGTTAATTGCTGTGACTGAAAGCAGAATTGACATCCTCTTAGTTGTAGTGAGAGAACATCGATTACAGACTTGGAAATGAGCCATCCTAAAGGAGGAGTGAACAAAGTAAGCAGCAAGATCTTGAGTCTTTAATTACCCAATGCCCTTGGTGGCTTGTGGCTCAGAGTGTGTAATTTTCTGTGGTTCAGAGCTGATGTATTGTGGTTGGATTGAAAAAAAACAGAGAGGGAAAAATAGAATTCAGCAGGAAGCAGGGAAATGCCTCCATGATGCTGTAGTTCCCTTAAAGTAATTCTCTTGTTGTTTTATGGACTATAAAATCTTTGAATACTTCATTCTTTCACAGATTGCTCTTCAGATTTATGTGTGCCATCATAACAAGTAAATATTTAACAACAAAATGTCTTTTAATGTATCAGCTCCCTGGGGGGTCTGCAACACTGTGCATACCTAATCGCAGACTGCTAAAAGAGAGGGAAGATGCAAAGAGCAGAGGGCAACATGTTTAGGAACTTCCTCTGTTTTTTTTTTTTTAACTTCTATTTTAGGTTCAAGGGTCTATTTGCAGGTTTGTTATACAGGTAAACTCACATCATGGGGTTTTGCTGTATGGATTATTTTGTCACCCAGGTACTAAGCCTAGTACCCAATAGTTATTTTCTCTGCTCCTCTCCCTCCTTCCACCCTCCACCAGCAAGTAGGCCCCAGTGTCTGTTGTTCCCTTCTTTGTGTCCATAAGTTCTCATCAGTTAGCTCCCACTTATAAGTGAGAACATGCGGTATTTACTTTCCTGTTCCTGCGTTACTTTACTAAGGATAATGGCCTCCAGCTCCATCCATGCTCCCGCAAAAGATGTAATCTCCTTCCTTTTTATGGCTTCACAATATTCCGTCGTGTATATGTACCATATTTTCTTTATCCAATCTATCATTGATGAGAATTTAAGTTGATTCCACATCTTTGCTATTGTGAATAGTGCTGCAGTGAACATTCACGTGCATGTTTCTTTATAGTAGGATGACTTACATTCATCTGGGTATATACCCAGTAATGGGATTGCTGGGTCAAATGGCAGTTCTGTTTTAGCTCTTTTAGGAATTGCCACACTGCTTTCCACAATGGTTGAACTTATCCAAAGTCAGAAGATTACTTTTCAAGCTTCTCTGGGTTTAACATACAGAAGGTAAGTGGATGAGGAATAAGTGTTACTTTGTTTCCTAGACTCAGAGGTGGGGAGAAAGGAATTTTAATGGCCATTGTTGATTTTAATTGTTGATTTAATGTATTTCATGAGCTCCAATATCACAAAATACAAATACAAAATTACCTACGATACTAATATATTGACCTTGACATACTTTTATTATAGTGATTAACTCTCCAGTTAGCATAGGAAATGTGGAACAGTGCATAGGATTTAAAGTTAGAAGGCTAGGCTTTAAATATGGGCCTATATGCTTAATTACTCCTTTGCATGGAGGTAAGTCATTTAATTACTCTATGCCTCAACTTATTTGTCTCCAAATAGGCAGTATCCCTTTATTTGTCTCATGAAGTTTGTTTAAGACTTTTAAAGAAGTGTTTGTTTGACAGCACTTTTTAAACTGTAAAAGTTACACGTAGCTATCTTATGCACTCAGCCTTTTCATAGAAAACTAAACATATGAATTAAATAAAAACAGTTAATTCTTACAATCTGTATGAGTATAAGCCCTTGGATATGTTAACCACTTGAATAATTGGCTTAATTTTCGCTTTTTGACATCTGAATGTTTTTCTCAATAAATGATTTTGGCCAAGCAATATGAATAATTGCATTTACGTGTCATTTCTTGTCACATGTTTCTTCTTGAATATTAATAATATCAAAAACATTCCGTCAACTTTTCGTTATTTGGGACAAATCTTAACGAAAATGATAATTAAGTGGTCTTAATTATTTTTTAAAAATCTTTTACAGGAATGTAAGTGGAGTGCCTGTTCTCTCCATTGTTAAAGCAGAGACCAAGCCTTATTCAGTTATCGTGTCAAACCCCCAATATGGCATTTCTGTTACAGGGTAGTTTCCACAGAAATGGCTGATAAAAAAGTTATTAATGGTTATTCCTTATTAACAAAACTGTTTATATTTATTATTTAAATTCATAATCACTGAAACCCTGACATCACAAAATGGCAAGGTTTAAATGTCTTGATGGGACATCAATATATAACAATATATAACACCTATCATCAATCTATCATTGGATTTTCCTTACAATCTTCTTATCAACTGCTCATCCCATTTATTTCCAATCACTTGCTGTAGTGGGTAACTCTTTTCTTTTTGAGACAGGTAATAATTTCCTTTTTGTGGGTTTTCGTTTTATTACCTTATTAGTCATACAAATTTGGTAAAAAAAAAAATCTCTATGAACTTGTTTATTCCATTTTAAAAAATATGAAGTTAAAGCCCAACTTGTGTGTTTATTAAAGCAATCAAATGAAACATCGCCTAAAGTTATTTGAAAATGGATAGTTCTTTAAAAATGAATGTTTCATCATTGTATCATATTTAGACAGCTTTGCTGACTACATCATCCTAGCTTTTCTACTACTGATACATTAAAACACAATGGCACATCCACTGTCAAGCTTCCCTTCAATTTCCCAGGCATAGTGACATCTTTGTTTCATGTAACATTTTGTTAATGCTTTTGCTATGTTTGTGTTACCTTTCATTAAAATGTATTAATTATTTTTGTATCCAAAAATAGATCCTGAAATCGTAAGTCTCAAAAATTATCTTATTCATATTTGTATCTCCAGCACTTAAAATACTGCCTATCATTCAATGTGTATTTAATGGATAAATGAATTATTCAATGGGTAAATGGTATGAAGATTTTTTTCCTCATAGCTCCTACCCAGTAATCTTAATAAAACCTCTAGTTTCAGGCAATTTTGAACTTGAAGACTTTTAAGATTTTAGTTTTTTCAGCAATACTTTATCAGAATTCCATTGAGTAATTTTTGGTTCAATTTCTAATAAAATTGACAGGTCAGGCAACACTAACTTCTCAGTAAATCTGCTATGTAGCTGCCATAGTGTCATAGTCTGTTTAGGCTGCTATAACAAAATATCAGACACTGTGTGGCTTAAACAACAAACATAGTTCTAGAGGTTGAGAAGTGCAAGATCAGTGCTCTGGCAGATTTGCTGTCTGGTGAGGGAACTATCTGATATTTCTAAGGGTGCTAATCCCATTCATGAGGGCTCTACCATTACGGCCTAATTATTTCCCAAAGGCTTCAACTCTAAATACCATCACATTGGGGATTAGGTTTTGACATATAAATTCTGAGGGGACACAGACATTCAGTCTAGAGCATACAGTGTTAAAAAAATTATTATTTGGTTTTATCTACCAAAAAATATTATTTACTATAAGCACTTTATGGAAGCAGTAATGAAGGAATAAATACCCTGCTCTTTGAGAATTTATTTAGTAGGAAATATAAGAAAAATACAGGAGATCCATCAGCCACTATGAATTTTCCTTCCTAGAGTTACAGTGTTATCTGGGTTTATCCATTCTCTCTCCTCTAACAATGACCCCCTTCACCTTAACCTGATAGTGCACAGACCAGTTTGAAAAAGGTTTGAAACGTTGTTCGTTTGTCACCTGTATGCTACTAAAATTTTTGTGGTTTTTTTTTTGGACACATATTTAAATCCCTGAAATACTCATTATTTGACAAGAGAAAGTATAGTGGAGAAAAAATGAGTAGACTGATGCCGGGAGTAAGTAAACTTTGAGGTCTCAAAATTATTTGTCATTCCACGTTACTGTTAGATGTTCATTTGAATTTACTATTTTATTGGCTTGGAATAGTTACATGTTCCTGTCTGTTGCTTCAACTAAATGAAAATCTAGTTGTAGCCAGCTTCATTTTTTATTAAAAGTGGGAAGGCAATGAAAACAAAAAGTAAGAGTAAGTGATAGTGTGTGCAACAGAACTCCATCTCTTATGGGGCTTATTTGCCTCTAGTCCCTCCCAGTTTTTCATCTTACTGGAAAACCTCAAAATTTCCTCTTGCTATTATGACTGATAAAGTTTTCTCTTTAAAATGTGTGGGCTCTATATCTGTTAAAGTTGAGTTTACATTAAGAAGCTGTGGATACTGAAGCCCAAATATGGTGTATATATAATAATTGAAACTGGAGCTCTGATGATCATCAATTTAGAGCATAGTGACATATCCTAAACTCCTATAATAACAGAAGCAGTAGCAGTAATTCTATAATTGGATGTCCACACAGATACTATAGATAGCAAAAATCTAGGTTAGATGCACACTGGCATTCTCCTATAACATCCTATACTTGGCCTACATATCACCATGGCACTGCATTATAATTCATTGCTTTCCTCTAATCTACTCCATAGACCCTGAGCTCTGTGAGAATAGACATCTGCTCTGTTTTTCTTTTTTGTTTTCTTTTCTTTTCTTTCTTGCTTTCTTTTGTTGTTTTGTTGAGACGGAGTCTTGCTCTGTTGCCCAGGCTGGAGTGCAGTGGCAAGATCTTGGCTCACTGCAGCCTCAACCTCCCCAGGTTCAAGTGATTCTTGTGCCTCAACCTCCTGAGTAGCTGGGATTACAGGCGTGTGCCACCACTCCTGGCTAATGTTTTGTATTGTTAGCAGAGATGGGGTTTTGCCATGTTGGCCAGGCTGGTCTCGAACTCCTGGCTTCAAGCAATCCACCCGCCTCAGCCTCCCAAAGTGCTGGGACCACAGGCATGAGCCAACACGCCCAGCCCATCTGCTTTATTTTTTCAACTGGCTAAGAGATTAGCACACTGCCATCATTTGAGAACCTAGGAGCTGCAGTGATACTAAGTTCATGGACAACCTGGGTCTGAAGCCAGCATCATTTTTAACAGGACTAAGGAGCCATTGGAGAGTGAAGTCAGGCTCATCCTGCCTCCACTCTAATGAGCAGGAATGCATGTGGCCTGAACCCAGATAACATATTTGTCTTTATATAGGTATCTGAAGGGACATTCAGTTGTATAGCATCCAGCATTGTGTCATATGATCACCCTGCAGGAATGATGTCCATCTCCACTACCCAAGTCATTGTTTAGTCCCTGCCCAAGATACCTTTTTCGGACAGTGCCCAGCCTATACTGGCTGATCACTAATTATTTGCTGAATGCAATGAAGGAATGGATGAACGTGATATCTCTGGGCACTAAATCCCTGGATATTTTGGGGAATATTTTGTTATATGAAAGGAAACAAACAGCTCCTTTATGAGTGAGAATGCAGAAGATTCTCTCCGAATCTGAGCATTGGTTAAATATACTCATGTTACAGATGAATGAATGTAATGATCTTTCTATGGCAAACTGTCACAATGTTTAAGATTCAAAATGTATGCAGAGATAACATACCTAGAGCAAGCTATAGCTCAATAAGTTCTAACCTTTATTTAAAATAGTTGCAGTGGATGGAGTATGCTACCTTGGCTGATATGAAATTCCTTTATATGTTTAAATGTCATTCTTTCAGACTGTTTCACTCAGTAATATGCTATGAAGATCTAACCATGTTAATTCATGCAAAACTTATTCATTCATCTTGCCACTCTATTGTACTTACACAAATGCATGTAATCATATAAATGCAACACAAGTTATATTTTTTATTTAGGAATGTGTGATTGAATTCGTATTAGTAAAAATTCCCATAGGAACCAAATGACTAGAGTTTAGTAAAGGAACTATTTCTCCAAAGTGCGGAGGGTTTCAACAAACCCACAAGGGGTAACGTAGTACCCCATAGCTGGCAACAGTGAAGAGCCCTACTCAGCCCTAGATCTGAAGGGAAAGAAAGCAGTTACACAAACTTCGAGAAGGTAGATAGAGAGAAGATAGAAGGAGAGGGCTGCCTGCCAAGAACTGTCGTCTTCATAGAGGGAAAATGCTGCCAAGTCAGAATGACCTTGCAGGGAGCCTGCTGACAAATACGTAACTCAACCCCACCCTTCTAAGAAACCTCCCAGCTTCCGGCAGTGCCTTCAACAGCTGAAAAATCAAGAGCTGGAAGTTAAGAGTGAGTCAATCGATGGTGTCCAAACTGGTTCATCCATCTCTCAAAGTACAGAATAAATGAAGAAGGATAGACAGTGAATTCGGAAGTGGAAACGAGGTATTTAGCAGTTCGGTGATAGATGATAGATAGATAGATAGATAGATAGATAGATAGATAGATAGATAGATAGATAGATAGATAGATATAGAGATATAGATATATATGTGTGTGTGTGTACATGTGTGTATGTAAATACATTGACATATTTGGAGAAGGGGTGATGGAGGAAGAGAGAGAAGAGAGATCTGTGCTATGCTATGAACTTCCTTGTTTGTCTCCTGGAGCTAAAGGATAAGAGTTTCTTCAGTGTATAATACCTAGGAAGTGAATTGCTGTGTCATCATCATCTTCACTATCAAAAGGCTTGGTAATGTCATATGGTTTTCCAAAGTATTTGTTTGAATGTGTACTTCAATCACCTGTGTATGACAATTCCTTTTGCAGCTTTAACTTTTTATAGTACTCAATATCATTTGGTTTCTTAGACTTTCCCTTATTCATAATAAGTTTCAGCAACATTTAAAAAATCTTAATATCTGTTGAGTTTTCTTCCTCAGGGAACTGTTGTTTAAGGTTCTTTTGTCTATTTTACTATTTTTTCTTATTTATCATCTACCTGTCATTAGATAGATAGGAAGGTCGATAGATACACATATAGAGATTACTTTATCAGTCGTACAAATTGGAAATAACTTCTTTACATTTTCATTCTTTTTACAGTGTCTTTTATTAATCAAATGTTCTTAATTTTCAGGTAGTTTTTATGGCTATGGGTTGTGATCCTTGTTTAAAAAATTCTTTTCTATGCAGAGTTCAAAGAGAACATGAATATTGTGCCACAGATATCCGGTCTTCTGCTTCATTATTTTGGACTTTGTAGTCGATTTAGATAATTTCTGTTGCTTTTTTTTTTTCCAAAATCATTCATCTTTCTTTCAGCTATGCAGAGGAAGAGCTATGAGTTGTTAAGCCAATTGAATAAATTATGTTATTGTATATTTCTTTATTCCCTTTATTTTCTTTTTTTTTTTTTTATAATTTAGAGTTCTATGGTTTATAGAGTTCCATTTTTTTCTTTTATTCCTTCCTCTCTTATTTTCTTGTCAGCTTTTTTAGGGGTTTATCAATTTTATTGATCTTGTCAAATAACTAACTTGGCTTTGGTGAATTTCTACACCTGTTCACACATGTTAACCTCCTTTGGCAGTAGATCTTTTAGCCTACTTGCCCTTATTATTTTAAAGTCATCTATCTACTAGTTTGCTGTAATAGTAGTGGTTGTTTCTAAAGCTCTTGCTCCCACTGAAAACTCTCTCTGCTATTCTATTCCATGGATGATTTTGTAGAAATCTGGAGTTATCTCTTCTTTAAATGTCTGGGATAGCCTTACTCTCTCTCTACAGCAGTCCTGGCCTAGTGTTTTCTTCATGGAATAATTTTTCAAGCTTATTATCTCTTTGTTATCTCCATTCTATTGGTAAATTGCAATTTTCTTTAAATTTATCAGTAACAAGTAACGTTTCAAATACTCAACATAAAATGTGTCAGCATGTGTTCTTATAACCTTTTAAATCTCTGTTTTAATTTATGTTCCTCCTTTCCATTTCTATTTTTAATCTATTCTTTTTTTCCTCTACTGTGCTTGCCACAAATATATCAATTTTCTTACCATTATCAAAAAACTACTTTAGGCTCTGTTGATTGTTTCTATTTTATGTTTGTTTTACATTTCATTAATTTCTCCTCTTTGTTACTTATTTTTCTCTAGTACTTGCCAGCTAATTAGGCTATTTATTCCTTAACTTCTTATGTTATATTTTTAGGTTATTGATATTTAGCTTGTCTTCTTTTTTGACATAGTTAAGGCTCTACATTAATATGAACTGCTTTATAAGCATATCATGAGTTTTATATGTATTATTGCTATTATATTAATTTTTTATTTCTCAATACTTTCTAATACCCAGTATTATTTTTATTTGATTCATGGGTTGTTTGAAAGTGTAATCTTTAAATTTCCAAGGATATGGGTGTTTAAAGTTATTTTTATTTCTATTAATTTAAAATGTAAATTCATTGTGGTTAAAGATTACAATCTGCATTATATCATTCCCGTGAAATTTGTTGAAACTCGCTTTTATAACCTACCACATAATCAATTTCTTTAAATATTCCATGTGTTCTTGAAGACAAATGAGAATAAATTTTTGATTTAATATCTTATATATGTCTAGTAGATGAACCTTATTAATCTGCTATATTCTGACTTACGTTTACACTGTTGACCTATTAATTACTGACAAAAAGTGTACTGAAATATTCCACTATAATGATATACTTGTGTATTTCCTCTTTTATGTCTGTAAATTTTTCCAATAGTTGTTTTGAGCTCATGTATTAGATACAAAAACTAGAGAATTTGTATGTCTTCTTTGTCAATTGAAACTTCAATCATTATGACACAACCTTATTTAAGTATTAGTTTTTGAGTTAAGTCTATTTTGTTTGTTATAAGCTCATCTTTTTGTTAGCATTTGACTGGTAAGTATGATTCCACCCTTTCATTTTCAAACTTCTGCATTCTAATGTTTTGACAGTGTCTTTTATGTACAACATGTGGCTAGATGTAGTAAATTCAGGACTAAATGTCTTTTACTTCCAACTGAATAATTTTTGCCATATGTACTTATTGATTATCTGCTCATTTTTATTTATTATCTTTATTCTCTTTTCAATATATCCTGGTTTTGCTCATTATTTCCTTGTCTTTCTGTCTTTTTTATTGAGGTTCTATTTTTGCCATCATTTATTTCCTTCTACTAGAGTGCAATTTGCATTCTTTATATATAATCTTTTAGTGTTTACCTTAGTTATTTTAAGCACCAAAGTCAAAATAGGTAAATTTCCTTTTTGTTGTGTTGCTATCTTCTTCTATGTGACAAGCTTCTTTTTTAACGTAGTGAGAAAGTAGTTCTCTCTGGCTTATACAAGCCATCAATTTTTCTCCTGTCTCCTAATCCTGATCAGGTGACAGGAAAGAAGCTCAGGGTCACCATATTTCTGATGTTACCATCAACCTGGAAAAACTAATTCAACATTCATCTTCCAGTTTTACCACTTTCAGTTTATTTTGAAGTTGGAATTTTAAAGAAATCTTACCAGCTTAGGGATGTATACAGTTATTTTTGTGTACTTCATTCAGATTTGTGTTATAGCTCTTTAGGGTTGTTTATGGCATCTAATTAATCATATTACCAGAAACTCAATTCCCTCAGAAGAATTTTTTTTTAAGTCTTTTTGTAAGAATGGGATTTTACACATTTAAAATCTCAAACATAATATTTTCAATTAATCACTAACTTTTATTTCAATTTTGAAATATTAACATTCGTAAATTAAAATTACTCCAGGAACTATTATAAAATATCTGCTATGAGCTGGTCCAGGGCTTAGTAAAGTAATGCATTTCTGAATCCTTCAGGAAGCAGAATATCCTGTGCAACCCTTCTTTGACCATGAATGGCCTTTCTGATTCCGGGGAGCGTCAGAAAAATGAAAGGCATATTTATGAAAGTTAGAACTCAGAAAGTAAATGTTGATGATCTAAGAAGTAAGCAGCACTGCAGGAACTACTGGAATTACCACAAGATAGTCTTCCTGGACACAATTGAAAATTAACCATGTGGACTGGGGACATTATAATAGTGTCTTCAGACTGACACTTGCTCCAAGTTTAGGAAACTTTTGTAGATCTGCCCAATCTTTTGTGATTAAGGTTACTACATTACTAATCCCCTTCTACTATTGAGCATGTAATAAGGATTTAGTGTAGACTTCTGCTAGAATGATAGGAGGGTAACATTTTGCTCTAGTTAGTATTAGATGATACAAAATATATCCCATCACCAACCCCTATTAATTAGAATGCCTATTTCACCCTACAAGATTTTAAGCTCAGTACATTACATTCTTTGAGAAATGGATTCTGTGTTGCAGAAAAAATTGTGGAGGTAAGATCTGCCAAAGTTCTGGAAATAAATCCTAATGGATGGGTAGTTGGTCTGAAACCTAGCTGCTCCATGATTAATAAAACTGGTCGATAACAAAAAAGAGAGTGCCAGAGATTTGTATGCCACATAAAAACTGCTCATTAAATCAAGCTTCATGTAAAACTGATTTTGACAAAGAGTTTTATTTGCAGATATTCTGGCACTTTCTAATGGGAGTGCATAACAATTGTGAAAACACATGCATTCTCACATATATCTAGCTTTCTTTTCTGTCAAATGAATACAGACATTTAAATGGAAGGCTAATTTTCCTGAGGATAAATCAGTTCCATTACACTATAAAGTAAAAAACTCTAGTTGAGGCATTCTTGTTTAATTTAGGGCATACAAGAATGTGCAGAAGGCTTTTTAAATACTGCACAAAAATGTCATAAAGAATTTAACTCAAAATATTTGAAAAAATTCGATTAGCTATATAAAATTTTTATATAAAAAGAATGTTTTAAAATAAAGGATAAGCAGCACCAATAAATGTTTCATAAAAATGGATTCAGCTTTACTGAATATAGACACGTTAACAAAATAGTTGCTTAATTTGCTAAAAAATATTTCATTTAAAAATACTCAAATTCGGCTGGGCACGGTGGCTCATGCCTATAATCCCAGTACTTTGGGAGGCCGAGGCAGGCAGATCACCTGAGGTCAGGAGTTCGAGACCGGCCTGGCCAACGTGGTGAAACCCTGTCTCTACTAAAAATACAAAAATCAGCCGGGCCTGGTGGCAGACGCCTGTAATCCCAGCTACTGGGGAGGCTGAGGCAGGAGAATCACTTGAACCCAGGAGGCGGAGGTTGCAGTGAGCCGAGATCACGCCATTGCACTCCAGCCTGGGGGACAAGAGTGAGAATTTGTCTCAAAAAAACAAAACAAAACTCAAATTCAAATTACTAAGCCAATATAATAAAGCAATCTATAAGGTAGGACTGTGACCTCATTTTTTTAATATCTCAATTTCTCCTTCTCTGTGACTGAGATGTATTCAAACATTTCATGGTCTTTCCATCTGGTTTCTTGAATCTGTGAATTCAGGTACTTTTTCATGTGCTGTCAGGGTAATGTGTGGACTCCCTGTTACATAACTTAGATGATCATATGACCTTTGGGTGAATACAATCCAGGGGCACTCAAATAAACCTTGGCTTTCTTAAAAGACAATGAGGTGCAATAGCATACATTTTTGATAAACACCTAGACAAAAGAGATAAATCACCAATAAAGCAGCCCATATCAGGACTTTTTATTTGTTGTTATTAATTTTTGTTTTTCCTGGAGTTAGAACATATTCAATCTAAACCTTTTATAATCATATTTCCATATCACAAATTAGCCTTTAATACATGCTTATGAAATGAATATATAAACTCCATTTTTACTAATTTCAAAGTTTGGTGCAAATAAAAATGGTAAAATCAATGAGGATTATATTTAAAAGGTGAATATCGGTAGAGAAAGAAATTTCATTTGTAATCTATGAGGATGTTGCAAGAAAGAATAAAAATGAATGACACAACATTACTTGCTCATCACTGACCCATTCAAATACAAGTTTTGCCTCTTGACATTTGTGTTTGTCCTTCTATGTGCTGTGTGTGTGTGTGTGCGTGTGCATGGGTATGCACGTGTGCATGTATCAAGATAGATCTAGATATAGCGAGTACCTCTGTTAGTATATCTGAGTGGTTCAAACATATTTTTATATTTTCTCTGATTCTACATGCTCCACTACCTATATTTTTAATATTTTGATTTGCAGATTTTTTTGTTTTCTTACTGATAGAAAAATTCCAGCCAGAAGGGCAATATATATCCAGAAAACCCCAGCTCAAACAACATCTCCTTTATAAAAACTATATCTATTTTCTTAGTCAGGTAATCAAGTTATTCTGCTGTAATCATAAATAATCATTTATTATGGTATGTATTCTTTTGTTTATGTTTTTCTTTTTGCTAAAGTTATAGATCAGGTTTTATTCCTGTTTGCCTTGCTGGGGAGAGAGGGACAGAGGCAGGATAGATTGAAAGAAGGAGAAATCAAACACTGCCTTGCACTTTCTAAGTAGTTAATTCATGAATGGCAGCTTTGACTTAGTTATCCTATAAAGTGAAAGGTTGAATTGCCTTAAAACATATGACTGCCTCAGGAGAGGTCTCCAATTTTGAAAAATTATTTTCTGATTACATGATACCAATGACAGATAAACATCTACATGTATAAGACAAATTGAGCTACGTATATATTCCTGAGACTTGGAGAGAACATTAGCAAAAACAGCTCTGTGTGTGGACATGCATTTTATCCTAGTACCTCTGCCAAGCTAAGCAATTTAACACCTTTTACTTTAAAAAAGCTTTTCATAAAAATAAATACATGTTTTTCTCAAAGAAAACATGTTGAAAAGGAAAAATAATCAGCTAGATTTCTCTATTTAGTTTGAATAATTAGCTGTTTGGCCGTAGGGGAAAATTTTAGGGGGATGGAGTAATTTTCTCTCTCTCTGGGGGAAAAAATTACCAAAACAGCACCTTGTTCTGATTCCAGCGGCTTTTAGAGGGGGTGAAGTCCACAAAAGGTATGTGTGTTCTACCAACATGATCTATGGGGGCGAAAAGGCTTTATGATGGTCATAAATGTCACAGCCGCTGCGAAAAAGCCCAGAACAGGAGCGTGATGCCATCCACCTGACATATATAAATGATGCATTTTCCGCTAGAGCCACAGCTCATCTCCATAATCCACACAACTGCTGAGAAGACAAAGTGAGAAATGCAGTTCATCCGATGCCATAGCTAAAACAAAATAAGCTGCAGTTAATCATTTATCGACCTCCACAAATAATAATCCTGGAAAGTAAATACCAGCAGTAGACTGCAGTGATCTAAGGAATTTTGTGGTAAATGTTGCACTTATAAATAAAACCACGAACAACAAACAATTTTGGCATTTATATGAAAACATAGGTATTATACACTTCTTTTATTTCACTAGAGTTTCATTTTAGGAATGAAGTTTCACCTTATATGTGAAACTACTAGAGTATTATAGTAAAAGAAGATTGATTTTTAAAACTTTAAAGGCCAAATTTTTTTAATGAACCCCCCAAACTCCCACATCAGTTGAATTTTATAACCAGAGTAAAAAATAAGTGCTTTAGAATTTCAATTAATTTGCTTATTCTGTAATGTGGACAGTTTATGATACACATATCACAGGTATTGTAATATCATTTTTGGCCTGTGGAAATGAGAGAGACATGTTAATAAATGGAAGAATATTTCATAATATTGTATTAGTCCATTTTCACACTGCTATAAAGGCAAACCCAAGACTGGGTCATTTCTAAAGGAAAGAGGTTTAATTGACTCACAGTTCCACGTGGCTAGGGAGGCCTCAGGAAACTTATAATCATGGCAGAAGGTGAAGGGGAAGCAAAAACCTTCTTCACATGGCAGCAGGAGAGAGAGGAGAAAGTGAAGGAGGAAGAGCCCCTTATAAAGCCATCAGATCTTGTGAGAACTCACTCACTATTTTTTTTTTTTTTTGAGATTAGATTATCTTTTTTTTTTTTTTTTATTATACTTTAGGGTTTTAGGGTACATGTGCACAATGTGCAGGTTTGTAACATATGTATCCATGTGCCATGTTGATTTCCTGCACCCATTAACTCGTCATTTAGCATTAGGTGTATCTCCTAATGCTGTCCCTCCCCCCTCCCCCCACCCCACAACAGTCCCCGGAGCGTGATGTTCCCCTTCCTGTGTCCATGAGTTCTCATTGTTCAATTCCCACCTATGAGTGAGAACATGCGGTGTTTGGTTTTTTGTCCTTGCGATAGTTTACTGAGAATGATGTTTTCCAGTTTCATCCATGTCCCTAGAAAGGACACGAACTCATCATTTTTTATGGCTGCATAGTATTCCATGGTGTATATGTGCCACATTTTCTTAATCCAGTCTATCGTTGTTGGACATTTGGGTAGAAAACCTAGGCAATACCATTCAGGACATAGGCGTGGGCAAGGACTTCATGTCTAAAACACCAAAAGCAATGGCAACAAAAGCCAAAATCGACAAATGGGATCTCATTAAACTAAAGAGCTTCTGCACAGCAAAAGTGACTATCATCAGAGTGAACAGGCAACCTACACAATGGGAGAAAATTTTTGCAACCTACTCATCTGACAAAGGGCTAATATCCAGAATCTACAATGAACTCAAACAAATTTACAAGAAAAAAACAAACAACCCCATCAAAAAGTGGGCAGAGGACATGAACAGACACTTCTCAAAAGAAGACATTTATGCAGCCAAAAAACACATGAAGAAATGCTCCTCATCACTGGCCATCAGAGACATGCAAATCAAAACCACAGTGAGATACCATCTCACACCAGTTAGAATGGCCATCATTAAAAAATCAGGAAACAACAGGTGCTGGAGAGGATGTGGAGAAATAGGAACACTTTGACACTGTTGGTGGGACTGTAAACTAGTTCAACCATTGTGGAAGTCAGTGTGGCGATTCCTCAGGGATCTAGAACTAGAAATACCATTTGACCCAGCCATCCCATTACTGGGTATATACCCAAAGGACTATAAATCATGCTGCTATAAAGACACATGCACACGTATGTTTATTGCGGCACTATTCACAATAGCAAAGAGTTGGAACTCACTCACTATTATGAGGACAGCGTAGCGGAAACTGCCTCCATGATCCAGTCGCCTCTCACCAGCTCCCTCCCTGGACGCCTGGGGATTACAATTCAAGATGAGATTTGGGTGGGGACACAGAGCCAAACCATATCAAACACCCTGCCATTTCCTCCCTCCTTCCAATGTTTAATCCTCACTTTGGGTCTCTGAGACAGTGGCCACTCAGGGAACCAGCGGGGAACTGTAAATGGCAGCTCTCTGCTTTTCTTCTTAGGGAGGACAGTTCTTTGCCAATAAATTATTTTCCCCACAACACTGATACTCCTTTTCCCTTCTGTCATGCTGTTGTCCCAACCTAAGTGTCCTCTTATGCCACACTATTGAGAAAAGAAATGAAGCCTGAGAATGCAAACAAAGCTGCTGACCTCATTTTATTCACTCATTAAATATATATATTTAGATGAAATAAACTATACAAAATGGCTTTCTGATTTACCAGCCCTCATAACTTTTAATTAACCTTTCCATATTAAAAAACATACCATTGCTTCAGAGAACACAGATATTTATGATTTTCATCCTCTCATCCATACTTCACACAGGAATATACATTTGATATAATGGAAAATTAGTAATATATATAAATACAGATGTATATAATGTGTAACATAGATATATATGTATATGGGCTCTTTTCATAGTAGTGGTTATTAACAGCATATTTCAATATCTTAGAATCATATGATGGGAAGTAAAAACTCACATTTTGTCCAGTTAATGTAAATGTTTTAGACTTTGTGCATAGTGTTCATCTTCTTATATATGTTAATAGACTGCTAGGCACCTTCACATTTCATTACTTGTGGATGAAATCAATCGGATAAACAATCGCAAAGATACAAAACAAGTACAAAGTTCGTTTTTGCTATTATCTAAAATCATTTTACACAGGAAAACAATGAGCAGATATTTAAGTCACTTTAGATATAATACATTGAGAAGACTTGGTTAAGCAAAATCAGTGATAGCAACTGATACAATCAGCTGTTTATCATCAAAGATATTTCTTTTTCTTGTAGAACTTTTAAAATCTGTTCTTAAATTGGTACTTTTGTGTAGATCTTTTCTGTAGGTTCTAAACTGCATCAAGGGTGAGGAACAGGACCTAAAATCTGCTTTTGTCTCCCTCAGGACTTCATACGTGGTATTGCCACTTATACTTACAGATTGATAAATTATTTAAAAAGCACAGGTTTAGACCTAAGTCCATTCTTGTCTTGTCACATCATAACAGCAACGGAATCAGGCCTTTTCTTATTAGCATAATTGTGCTTCCTCACTCCTGCTGGCTCTGCAGGGGCACCTGGATGTCTCCCGCATACTGTCAAGCCAAACACTCCAACACATTCTCACCCCTACTGCAAGCCACCTGCCAGGGTCATATCCACCATTCCGCATGTCCCCAAGAATCACGTTTACTCAGCCAAGCACCATGTCCCAACCATCAGAACTTGGGCTATTGGCTCTTCTAGCACAATTATTTGGTATAAAGGTAGAAGCTAAATTTGAAGGTTGTGGCTACCCTTAAAAACACAGTCACACTATAGAAAGGTGAACCCTTGACTAAAGAGTAAATTTTCTATGAAGAGACTGCTGAAATACAGTCAATGAAAATAAACTCTTCGGGTAGATAAATCACATAGTAGAGAGAAAAAATCAGTCAAAAGACTGAGTTAGGTCGTCCACATACTCAAACAGATATTTGTATATAGCTGAGGTGATACGGTTTGAATGTGTGTCCTCTCCAAATCTCATGTTGAAATGTGATTCCCAACGTTGGAGGGGGAGCCTACTGGGAGATGTTTGGGTCATGGGGGCGGATCCCTCATGAATGGCTTGGTGCCCTTCTCATGGTAATGAATGAGTTCTCCCTCTGAGTTCACAGGAGATCTGGTTGTTTAAAAGAGTATAACACTTTATTCCTCCTCACCACGTGACATACTGGCTCTTGTTCACCTTCTGCCATGATTGAAAGCTTCCTGAGACCCTCACCAGAAGCCAAGCATATGCTGGCACCATGTTTCTCGTATAGCCTGCAGAATTTTGGACCAAAATACTTATTATTTTTCTTTAAATATATAAAACCTATATAGCAAGATGGCATCATCTGCTCAATCTATAGTGGTGAACACATATATTTGTTATATATTCTTCTGTGTGATAGGTATGTTTGGAATATAATTAAAAACCATCATATCTTGTAAGACTTATTCACTATCAGGAAAACAACATGTTGTTCAGGAGTGTCTTGTGTATTTACACATTTGCATATTTTCCAATTTTCTTCCTGTTACTGATTTCTAGTTTTATATCATGTGGCTGCAAAAGATACTTGATATGATTTTAATTTTCTTAAGACTTGTTTGTGGCCCAATATGTGATTGATTGTGGACAATGTTTCATGTACTCTTGTAGAGAATATATATTCTACAACTGTTGGATGGAATGTTCTGTATATGCCTGTTAGGTCCTTTTGGACTATGGTGTTCAAGTATACTGTGTCTTTATTTATTTTCTCCCTGGATTATTTATACATAGTTGAACTTGTGGTATTGATGTCCCCTACTGTGTTGCTGTCTATTTCTCTCTTCAATTCTGTTAATATTTGCTTTATATATTTAAGTGTTCCAATATTGACTACATACATATTATATGCATAATGTAGAAGTGTATTAGTTCATTCTCACACTGCTATAAAGAACATACTCAAGACTGGGTAATTTATAAAGGAAAAAGGTTTAATTGACCACAGTTCCACATGGCTGGGGAGGCCTCAGGAAATTTACAATCATGGCAGAAGGGGAAGCAGGCACCTTCTTCGTGAGGCAGGAGAAGAGAGAGTGTGTATGTGTGAAGGAGGAACTGTCAAACACTTATAAAACCATCAGATCTCATGAGAACTCACTATCAGGAGAACAGCATGGGGGAACAACCTCCATGATCCAATTACCTCCCATTAGGTCCCTCCCTCAACACATGGGGATTATAGTTTGAGGTGAGATTTGTGTGGGGACACAGACCCAAACCAAATCAAGAAGACATAATTCTATCCTCTTGATGAATTGGCCGTTTTTCATAATATAATGATCTTCTTTGTTTCTTGTTAGAGTTGTTGACTTAACATCTAGTTTGTCTGATACAAGTATAGCCATTCCTACTCTTTTTTTGGTTACTATTAATTCATGTGGAATATCTTTTTCCATCCTTTCCTGGTCAGCATATGTGTGTCCTTAAAGGTGAAGTGAGTCTCTTATACGTAGCACATAATAGCACCTTGTTTTTATTTTTTTATGTGTTCAGCCACTATATTTCTTATTATTGAAAATGCAATCCATTTATATTTAAAGTAATTATTGATAGGTAAGAACTTACAATTTCCATTTTTAATCATTTTCTGAATTTTGCTGTTTTATTCTTCTGTTTTGTGTGCTGACTTCCTTTGTGATTTGATGATTTTTTTTTTTTTTTTTTTGTGATGGTATGCCTCAAGGTTTTTCTCTGTGGTTGCCATGAGGCTCAGGTAAAACATCTTATAATTATAACCATCTATTTTCAGGTGATTACAACTTAACTTCAAATGCATAAAAGAACTCTACACTTTAACGTCTCCTCCCACCAACATTTTATGTTATTGATATCACAATTTATATCTTTTATACATTATGTATCCATTAACAAATTATAATAGTTATAGTTATTTTTAATGGTTTTATTTTTTAATATTTGCCCTAGACTTAAAAGTGATTTGTGCACCACCATTACACTATGAGTATTCTGAATTTGACTATATTCTTACCTTTACAGTTTTTATACATTCATATTTTCATATTGTTAGTTTGTGCCCTTTTATTTCAACTTGATATCATTTAGTTTTCTGTCTATGTTTTTGTAGCTCACTGAACTTCTTTAAGGCCACTGATATGGTTTGGCTGTGTCCCCACCCAAATCTCGTCTTGAATTCCCACATGTTGTGGGAAGGATGTGGTGGGAGGTAATTGAATCATGGGGGCAGATCTTTCTCGTACTGTTCTTGTGATAATGAATAGGTCTCACAAGATCTGATGGCTTTATAAGGCACAGTTTCCCTACACAACTCTCTCTCTTTGCCTGCCACCATCCACGTAAGATGTGACTTGCTCCTTCTTGCCGTCCACCATGATTGTGAGACCTCCCCAGCCTTGTGGAACTGTGAGTCCAATGAAACCTCTTTCTTTTATAAATTGCCCAGTCTTGAGTATGTCTTTATCAGCAGCATGAAAACTGACTAATACAGTGACTATTTTGAATTCCTTGTCACGTAATTTGTAGGTCTCATTCTCCAACGTGTTTCACTGGATCCTTCATATTTAGCCAAACTCCTTTCATAATCTCCACTTCTAAATGATTGCTACCATAATTTGGTAAAAACTGCAAGTGGTTTGGAATCAGATATCCCTTGGTTCAAATTTAGACTCAAACAATTTTTACTGAGGATCTTGCACTAATCCTTTCACCCCTTTGAGCCTCAGTTCTTTCACATAGCAAATGCTGTCTACTAAATATGCCCTGACTGCTAGTTCCTATGCATGTCTTACAGCCTCCTATTATAAGTGCCTATAACTCTCTGCTTGGGGGATTTTTTAGCCTACGGAAACATGATTGGCCTGACTGTGGAGCACTCTGAAATTGCTGGTTGGTTGATGGGTCTGTAAGCAGCCCTGAGAAAATGATAGATATAAGTTGGAGGTTATAGACTTGGATTTCTTATCCCTTGGGTAGGATAACTATGAGGCGTATTCAAAAATAACTTTCAGAAGTCCACACTAGGATTGATCTTCAATTACCCACACTAGTGACCCGCTCATTAATATACCCTTTAGTGGTGTTTTTCCCTTCCCTGTTTGACTTCCCTGCTCTCCAGCTAGTTATCTATTAGGATCAACTCCAAAATCAACTATTTGTACTTGAATCTTTATTTCAACCTTAAATTCTGGAGGGATACAAACTAAGACACCTGTAACTATGAATAATACAACAAATAATTAATTGAACATTGAAAAATACATAAGTCATGGTAATAAAGCCTTTCTAATAATCCTCATGAGCCAATTTAGAAGATATTATCTCCCAATTTAACCGATAGTATAATTGAATCATCATAGAGAGTAAGTAACTTGTCAAATCACACAGACTTCCATGTGATAAACTAGAATTCTATTTCAGACCCTTGACCTCTTCAGTCATTACACTCTATTTTCAGCTAGTGCATAGTAGAAAAAAATCAAGAATCTAGGATGGTAGAATTAGCAGAATAAGGCCTTGTAAACCTTGTAATGACTTCTTTTCATAAAATGGAAAGGAGAATTATTTAAGAACTTATTTTGGGTTGGAGGCACTGAGATGAGGGTCATATTTGCATTGCATTGCTAGAAGATCACACAACAGAAGCAAGATCACACTAGTTAGAGGCTATCGTAATAATTTCAGGAATGGTTAACTTTACTAAGGAAATAGCAGTAGGAATTATTGTACTTAATGATGCAAGGCAAGTGACAATGAGGGGAGGTGAGACCTCCGAACCTTTTAGGTTTCTGACTTAACTGACCAAGCACTAAGTACTACATTTGCTGATATGCAAGGCACAAGAAAAGAAACTACTGTAGAAGGGGATATAGGTATACTTAAGAAGTACAGGTAAACAGTCAATTATAACGTGGAGTAAAATGCATTAGCATGGGTAAATACAAGGGCACTGGAGATACATTTGGCATCTAACTCAGTCCCAGGACATGATTGGTGAAGAGAGAGATATCTAAGCTTAGAAATGAAGAATGAAAAGGTGCAATCTGTATCCCTTCATATCGTATACGTATCTGTACTACATTTTACATCCAAGTGATTCACCTTCTGGTAGCTGCTTCTCTCAATTTTTAATACATTGCATTCTATGTAATTTATTATTTAAAATTTAGGGGCATTCTCCTTCCCAAAAATCCCTAAACAGCATTAATAATATTTATCGTCAACATCCATCCCTCTCTCCCTCTGCTTTTCCCTTCTCCACTGACATTTTAAATAGTAAGTTCACATTTCACATGGAAGTTAAAATACTGGTCAGATACTGACAAGTATAGGACAGAAGCCTCTCAAATGTTTTTAAGCACACTTAAAGCAGAAGTCACAGGGAGAAGAGCCTGCCTGTCTACTCCTTCTATTCTAAAATTATTCTTGGAGACATAATTCCACACTGGGAGAGATAATGGAGTTTTCTCATTTATGAAGTGCCTGCCCACAGTACTCTGAAGACCTGGGTTTTCCTCCTCTGGAGGAAGTTTTACATGTCAGTGCAGAGACTCAGAGCATTGTTGGATGTGTTGAGTAAAACGAAATACCTGGATATATGTTTGGGTCATGTCAACATCCCGTATTTCCTACAGGATAAATTTCAGCCATGGGCAACCCTGGAACTAACCACATTTCAAAATTCAAACCTAAAATTACAATATTAATCAATTCCTGGGCAATGTATATGCTATACTAGTGTTGTATTAGGAATAACAGCTTCAGTACCTATGAATATGTACCTTACATGGCAAAAAAGACTTTGAGGATGTGACTAGGATTCTGGAGATGAGGTTATTCTGGATTATACTTGAACTAAATCTAACCACAAGCATATTTATAAGAGGAAAACAGGAGGATCAGAGTCAGAAAGAGGAAGTATAAGGAGGAAAGCAGAGGTAAGAAAGAAGAGAAGACGCTACACTGCTGGAGTTGAAAATGGAGGAAGGGACCATGAGTCAGTAATTATAGCGGCCTCAAGTGGGTAGAAAAGACAACGGAAGGCCTGGCATAGTGGCTCATGCCTGTAATCCCAGCACTTTGGGAGGCCAAGGTGGGTGGATCATCTGAGGTCAGGAGTTCAAGACCAGGCCAAGGCGGGTGGATTACCTGAGGTCAGGAGTTCAAGACCAGCCTGGCCAACATGGTGAAACCCCGTCTCTATAAAAATACAAAAATTAGCTGGGCATGATGGTGCACGCCTGTAATCCCAGCTACTCAGGAGGCTGAGGCAAGAGAATTGCTGGAACCCAGGAGGCGGGGGGTTGCAGTGAGCTGAGATCGCACCACTGCACTCCAGCCTGGGTGACAAGAGTGAAACTCCATCTCAAAAAAAAAAAAAAAAATGGATTTTCCTATAGTCTCCATAAGGAAAGTAGGCCTGTTAACACCTTGATTTTAACCCAGTGACCCCAATTTCAGACCTCCAACCTCCAGACCTATAAGATAATAAATCTGTGTTGTTTTGTGCCATTACTTTTTTGGCAATTTGTTACAGCAACAGTAGGAAAACGATACCCTTAGTAAACAGCACTATCATTTATGGAGAAACTGTAGTTCAATTGTTTTGAAGAAAGTCATTTTATTTGCATTGAGATGTCCTGATTCTGGAATGCAATCAACCAAATATTAATAACAACCATTAATTCACATAGTTTTTCATGGTTTCAATTTGTGTTCCAGATGAAGGAACTAAACCACGCCATAATAAAACTAAATAAAGGATACAATAAAGTTACAGAAGAGTGTCTTCCAGCCTTAGATTTATGTTGGTTCAATAGGGTAGCCACATATGGCTATAGCCACTCAAATTGAAATAAATTAAAAATAAATTAAAAATTGAATTCCTCAATTACACTAAGCCATATTTCAGGTGCTTGGTAGCAATATGTCATTAATGGCTTCTGTATTAGAAATCACAGATTACAGAATATTTCCATTGTACTGCTTTTGAGAATCTCTCTCTCTCTCTCTCCCTCTCTCCCCCCCTCCCTTTCTCTCTCATTTTTAATTTGGCCATAGAATAGCTCACAAGTTCTATCTTCCAGAAAGGACACTGAAATCTTAGAATTGACAGCATATTTACACTTCTTGTAATTTCATCTTTTTATTTAGGAAAAAACCTAAATAAAAACAGCAAAGTATAAAGTATCATGACTTTCTATCTCAGTAAAGAAGTAATTGATAATCTGGAAAATCAGGAGCCAACAAAAATGTGTAACTAACATTTAAGAATGACGAAGCACTTTTGAAAAATTCAAAACAAGAACTGAAAAAGAAGTAAACAATCATTGTAAATTAAAGAACAAGATTAAACTCTCTCTCTGTCACACACACACACACACACACACACACACACACAAGTACATATGCACCCATATACAGTTTTCCCTCCCTTTTGGGGGGAAGAGGTCAGAAGATAATTTAAAAACACATAAACAACCATGAATTATACTCCAAAGAGAACTCATTAGTTTAACTTGTCCTGGTTTATTGAAAAATTTACCTGTAATTAAATAATCAAGTGAAACCAGGATCTTTTAAGGTCTAAAGGAATTAATCCTGACTCTTGGAATTATGCTCTTAGACCTTAAACATAATTCCAGTGCTAGTATTTTTACATATAGGATTGTTGTTGAAATTACATGTAGGGAAATTCTGTAATGATGGAGAAGTGGACAGAGCTAATACTCTGCTTACAACTAAGGCTTTTTTGCAGCGTAATAACATTGATATTAAGGAAGTCAATACACTGTGATAATACAGAAAACTTATTAGCAGTTTTAGAGGAAATAAAGGATACATATAAAAATGCTTCAGGCTGTCAGAAAAGCTGGATGATGATAGAAATATTGATCACAACTGCCTAAATTGATGACTACAATGTCTTGAGAAGGCAGTGGGGTTTGAGGCTTGGAGAAGAGGAAGCATAAAGTTGTTCTCAGGCAGGAGAGAGAAATTTTGTAAGGGAAAAGATGCATACTTGTAATAACTAAGATGGATATGCTAACAAAAGACCCTGAAAGACAAGGCAGAAACAGCCTGTCACCCATACTGCACAAACTCCCAAAGTCGTCTGCAGAAGCTATAAACAACTTAACTGTTTTGGGGGATTTTTGATGACCCATCTGGCTCCCCAGCAGCAGAATACCCTAACTGATGCAGGTTGCCAGGTAACCAGCATCTGACTCAAGAAGAGGAAAACAAAGTTGGCTGTTCTAAATGTCTGCAGATTCTTCTTCTTTTCTCGTTCTCATATTTAGATCCTGTTTTTGCTTTTTGTAGATGAGATCAATATATGCATTAGTTTCCCTTGTATACAAGTAAATACTATGCTAGTAATTATATATTCCTTGACGAAAGGAATTATTCCTTCACAAAAAGAATGAGGTGAGATGGAGTTTAGAGGAGATCTTTGGCTTATCAGGCCACCATTAAATCAGATCCCTGAAGAAGATTGGTATAATCCTCTTTAGTCACAGAGCCTCCTAAAATAGGCCTTTGCCTGTTCAATTCCCTCTCAAACTTAAAATGAGCTCAGAGTTTATGTGGAACTGGGTACCATACAACTTCATTACCCTGAAAGGATAAAGTCCGGATTTCCCTGCACAGTGCAACGACTCCCCACTGCTTTTTTTAAAATAAACTTTTTGTTTTAGAACTGTGTAAAATTTATCAAGAATTGCAAAGATCATCTATGTTACCATACATCTAATCTCTCCTACTAGTAACATCTTACATCAATATGGTATATTTGTTATAATTAATTAGTCAATGTTGATACATTATTAACTAAAGTTGGTGCTTTCTCAGATGTCTATAGTTTTTACCTAACAGTGTTTTTATTGTTGTTTTTCCAGGATACCACATTACGTTTAGTCCTCACATCCTCTTAGATTCTTCTTGGCTGTGGCAATTTTCTTAGACATTCAGTATTTTTGATGACCTCGACAGTTTGAGGATTATTGGTCAGGTATTTTGTAAATGCCTGTCAATCAGGATTTGTCTGTCGTGTTCCTCATGATTAGAGTGAGGTTATGTGTTTTGGAGAGGAAGACCAAACAAGCAAAATGCCATTTTCTTCACTTCATACATATCAATACGACTTCTCACTGCTGAGGTCAACGTTGATTACCTGATTCAAGTGTTCACTGGATTTCTCCACTGGAATGTTACTCTTTTCCTCCTCTTTTCATACTATACCTACTATTTGGAAGGACCTCCTTACGTCCAGCACACACCTAAGGAGTGGAGAGTTATGCTCCATCTAGTTGAGGCCAGAGTATCTACATAAGTTATTTGAAATTCTTCCTCATAGAAGATTTATCTATTCTCTTTCATTTATTTTTAATTCAATTGTTTATCTATACAACTATGGACTCATGGATGTTTATTTTGGATTATAACCTAATACCTCTTAATTTATGTGTTTCTTAAAGTATTCCAATTTTAGCTATTAGGAGGTCTTTCAGTTCCTGTTTACCTTTGACATACTCCCATCAACATAGGGTTGTTTGTTTACTTTGAGCACTTCCTTACTTTCTGGCATTGAACCATTCTCTGGGCTCTTTTCGTAGATCAAAAATTTCCTGGGCTCTTTTTACTTAGGTCAGCAACTTTTGCCTCCACCCATTTCGGTAAGGTTATTGTGGATTCCCTGCCCCAGTCCGAGAATCAGCCATTTCCCGGAGGATCCCTAGGATTTTTTTCTTTGGTCTAAGGTATTAGAAACCAAGACCTCATTACTAAGGTATACTTCTCGCTACTGTGGTATCATTGCTTAGGCCCTCTGAGCAGACAGAGCAAGGGAATATAGGTATGTATACTAACCCATGTACATACACATATCTTTAAATATTTCTATATGTAAACACTGGTATGTATATTAAGCATGGGTTCAGACCGATGTCTCCAACTTTAATTCATTACCAGATGAACCATTGTAGCCTCTTTCCTTGCTTATCTGTGTCTGTACCTTCCCACTCCAATAGTGAGAAACCTGGCTCCCACAATCTGTAATTAATTTACTTAATTGTTTAACTCTAGTATGTGCATAGTAGTATCAGAATTATTAACCCAAACCCCCATGGGAAACAGCAATTTCAACTACAGTACTGTTTATGCAGTTTTTTTTTTTTTTTTTTGCCTTTACTATTGCTGACTAGATGCATTTCCAAATTTACTTAAGTCAGCAACTTCTGCTCCTACCCATTTCAGTGAGTTTATTTCATAGATTTGTAATTAGTTAGATTGTTTCATCACAATCTGGGTTTCACACCCAACAAGCCTTATGTATCTGCAATAAATCCCACTTCGTTGAGGTGTATAATTCTTTTTATACATTATTGGTTTCGATTTCCTAATCTTTTGTTGAAGATTTTTGCATCTCTGTTCATGAGAAATATTTGTGTGTAGTTTCCCTGTTTTCTTACATCTTTATCTGGTTGTAGTAATGAGGTAATGTGGGCCTCACATTCCCTCTGCTTCTATTTTGTGGACAAGATTGTGGAGAATTGATATTTCTTTCTAAAACGTTTGCTAGAATTTATCAGTGAAACCATCTGGGTTTAGTGTTTTTCTTTTTTGGAAGGTTATTAACTATTGATTCAACTTCAAGAGGTACAAGCCTTTTCAGATTATCTATTTATCTTAATGTATATTTTGGTAGTTTGTGTCTTTCAAAGAAGTGGCCAATTTCAGCTAATTTATCAAATATGTGGACATAGAAGTATTGTTAGTATTCTTTGTTATCTTTTTCATGAGCATACTCAGTAATAATGACCTTTCCTGCATTTCTGGTATTGTTACATTTTGCTTTCTTCTCTTTTTTTCTTGATTATACTGCCTAGATGTTTATAAAATTAATTGATTTTTTCAAAGAATCAGCATTTGATTTTTAAAATTTTTCCATTGTTTTCTTATTTTCATTTAATTGATTTCTGCTCTAATTTGTATTATTTATTTTCTTTTGCAAGTTATACAATGTTGTTTTTTAATTTTTATGGATACATAGTGTGTGTATGAATTTATGGGATACATGAGATGTTTTGATACAGGCATGCAATATGAAATAATCATATCATGGAGAATGCAGTATCCATACCCTCCAGCATTTATCCTTCACATTACAAACAATCCAATTATACTCTAAGTTATTTTAAAATGCATAATTAAATTATTGACTATAGTCACGACATTGTGCTATCAAATGGTAGGTATTATGCATTCCTTCTATTTTTTTGTACCCATTAGCCATCCCCACACCACCCCGCAACCCCCCAGTACCCTTCCCAGCCTCTGGCAACCATCCTTCTACTCTCTATGTCCATGAGTTCAGTTGTTTTGATTTTTAGATTCCACAGATTAGAACATGCTATGTTTGTCTTTCTGTACTTGTCTGATTTCACATAACGTAATGATTTCCAGTTCCATCCATGTTGTTGCAATTGACTGGATCTCATTCTTTTGTATGGCTGAATAGTACTCCATTGTGTGTATGTACTACAGTTTCTTTATCCGTTTATCTGCTAATGGACATTTAGATTGCTTCCAAATCTTAGCTATTGTAAACAGTGCTGCAACAAACATAGGGGTGCAGATATTTCTTTGATATACTAATTTCCTTTCTTTTACGTATATACCCAGCAGTGGGATTGCTGGATCATGTTAACCCCAAATATCTGAGATGATCTCAGTTAATTTATAAAGTTTATTTTGCCAAGGTTGAGGACGTGCGCCCATGACACAGCCTTAGGAGGTCCTGAAGACATGTGCCCAAGGTGGTCAGAGCACGATTTGGTTTTATACATTTTAGGGACGTGATGATACAGGAGCTAGAAAGAAATTATTTAGGCAGATAGTGATGGCTGTTGCCTTGGCAGAACAGCCCCTTCTAACAAAAAGAAGCCCTCAAATCACTTCTTTTCTAACAAAAAGCAGCCTGAAAAATTGAGCTGCAAACATAGATAAGCAAGCTGGAAACTTGCATGGGGGAATGCCAGCAGCTGTGTCAACAGGAAAGGGGTACCTGCGGGCCAGGCATGTCCAACATGGAGTCTCCATATTCCCTTTTTTTGTTACCACATATACCGTAAAGAAATGGGCAACATGGCACAGCTCAGGCAGAGGACCCACTTGTATAACAAAAGATTAGGGTGGGGCAGCCAGAAATTTGTGTCCTATGCAAATGACACACCTGGTCCTAACCATTTTTTCATGTCTTATGCAAATGGCACATCTGGTCAAACCAATTTTTTGTGCCCTATATAAATCAAACACCACCTCCTCACCAGACATCTATAAAAACCCCTGCTTTGCACCGCACATCTGGCAACCCATTTCTCTGGGACCCCACTCTGCAGCAGAGAGCTCTTTCTTTTGTCTACCAAATTTCTGCTCTTAACCTCACTCTTGTGTCCTTCTCGTTCTCTGTGGCCGTGAAACCATGAACTTTGGGTGATACTCCAGACAACGAGGCCGTTTCATTGAGACATCAATCAATGTATGGAAGATGTACATTGGTTCCATCCAGAAAGGTGGAACAACTCAAGCAGGGAGGGGGCTTCCAGGTCACAGGTAGGTGAGAGACAAAGGGTTGCATTCTTTTAGGTTTCTGATTAGCGTTTCCAAAGGAGGCAATCAGATATGCATTTATCTCAGTGAGCAGAAGGAAGACTGAATTGAATGGGACCAGGTTTGCCCTAAGCATTTCTCAGCTAGACTTTTTCCTTTAACTTAGTGATTTGGGGGGCTCCAAGATTTATTTTCCTTTCACAACTATATGGTAGCTCAATTTTTAGTTTTTTTGAGGACCCTCCAAACTGTTCTTCAGAGTGTTTGTATTAGTTTATATTCCCACCAACAGTATACAAGGATTCCCTTTTCTTCACATCCTTGCCAGCATTTGTTATTGCCTGTCTTTGGATATAAGCCATTTTAACTGGGGTGAGATGATATCTCATGATACTTTTGATTTGCATTTCTCTGATGATCAGTGATGTTGAAAACCTTTCCATATGCCTGTTTGCCATTTATATGTCTTCTTTTGAGAATGTCTATTCAAATGTTTTGCCCATTTTTGATTGGATTATTAGGTGTTTTCCTATAGAGTTGTTTGAGCCCCTTATATATTCTGGTTATTAATCCATTTTCAGATAAGTAGTTTGAAAATAATTTCTCCCACTATGTGGGTTGTCTCTTCATTTTGTTGATTGTATCTTTTGCTATGCAGAAGCTTTTTAACTTGATGTGATCCCATTTGTTCATTTTTGCTTTGGTTACCTGTGTTTGTGGAATATTGCTCAAGAAATCTTTGCTGAGACCAATGTTTTGGAGATTTTCCCCAATGTTTTCTTATGGTAGTTTCATTGTTTGAGATCTTAGATTTAAGTCTTTAATTCATTTAGATTTGATTTTTGTATATGGTAAGAGATAAGGGTCTAGTTTCATTTTTCTGAATATGTATATCCAGTTTTCCCAGCACCATTAATTAAAGAGACTGTCTTTTCTCCAGTGTATGTTCTTGGCACCTTTTGTCAAAAATGAATTCACTGTGGGCATGTAGATTTGTTTCTGGGTTTTCTATTCTGTTCCATTGGTCTATATTCTATCGACCTTCTTAATTCCTTATCTGGTATTTCAAAGATTTCACCTTGGTTTGGATCCATTGCTGGAGAGTTAGTGTGATCTTTGTTTTGTCATATTACCAGTTATTTTTCTGGTTCCTTCTCACTTGGGTAGACTATTTCTTCTAAGTATTCTTGAATTTATGTTTGATTTTATTGTGTTTCTTTTGTTTGTTTGCTTTTAAATTTATTTTTCCCCTAAAGGATGAGACTTTAACGCTTATAGTTACTTATAGCCTAATTTGGTTTTTGGTGCTTTCAGGGTGAAGACTCTATAAGAGTTCTTTGGTTGTAGAGTTCTTCTTATGATGGCTTTCTTATATACTGGTTGCCGTAGCACTGCGCTTAGTGTGTGACCAAGTTCATTGTCTCCTATGCGGTTGGAATGGTAGAGGTCTCTTAAAGTTTATCTCACATTTCTCCATGGCATTTACTTTTTTATTTATTTATTTTTCCCCAGTATTTTATTTACTTGTTTGATTGTTCAGGCTTTAGGCCAGTAGGGGAGGTGTCCCTGGGTAGGAACCAGTTATAACTAAAGCAAGTGAGTAAATGAAGTCCCAGGCTTGGCAGAAGTGGCTGGAGAAGCTCTCAGTGAGTTGCACTGAGGTCTTATCAGGGGGAAGGGTTGGAGCCACCTCTGCTCCCCTGACAGGTGAGCAGGAAAGTTATCCACCTCTCAGACATGCTTTTGTCCCAGTGCTCTGGCTATTCAGATCAGACAGGTACCTTTTTCATCTGAAGGAATGTTGATGTTCTAAATAGAAAGGAATTGTGACTCTGTCTCTCTCCTGCAAGCCTGAACCTGGAGGGTGCTCCTCCTGTGGGGATGCAGTCACCTGATGTTTTCCAGAAAGGCTGTCTAAAGTGGCACCCACACCAAGCTCCCATAGGAGAAGGCCCAACTGTGACTATCGTGGTAGACAAGGGGGGAAAGACTTCCTCTTCCCCAAGAACTTTCATGTGCACCAGGGCTGTCTGACTGTTGGGATAGAGCCAAAGACTTTCCCCCCTGAGCCCAGCACTTCAACTGTGCCTCTGCTGAAGTAAGCTTTCCAGCAGTGGAAAGATCTAGTGCTCAAGGCCTGTCATCTGGATTCTTTTGTCCCATGGGGTGTTCCCTTGATGTACACTTCCACTTCCCCTAGGAGTAGGAGTCCCTGGGAGCCAGACTACTGTGAGTGT
This sequence comes from Symphalangus syndactylus, assembly GCF_028878055.3. Taxonomy (NCBI): domain Eukaryota; kingdom Metazoa; phylum Chordata; class Mammalia; order Primates; family Hylobatidae; genus Symphalangus; species Symphalangus syndactylus. Next base: position 40,196,506 of record NC_072447.2, on the reverse strand, counting down.
TGTTGCTCCTCTGAGTCTAGCTGCCCAGTGAAGTTGCCATACTCCAGAGTGGTGCTGGAAAATGTCTGTAAGGGATCTGGTGATGTGACCTGACCTCAAGTTTCCCAGCAGTGGTAGCAGCACCAGTTCTAATTGGAGTGGCAGGGGAGTGATGCAGACTCTGTGAAATTCCTTGGTTATTGATGGCCTTAGCCTTAGTGTGTTGGCTTTCTTGACTGCGGTTATAATAGTAATGAACTGGTCAAGTGGACAGACTCAAGACCTTCTGTTTAGCCAGAGTGGTGCAGGCAGTGGTGATAGCTCAGATCTCGAAGCAGTTTTCTCTTTCTTCAGCAGAGTGTTATACTACCAGGAGATATTGTAATGGACTGTGTTGGTTGGCCTCGCTGTGGTGGTAGCAGTAGCAGTGGGATGTTTGCTTGCCTTATGTTTCGAGGGGGAGGGGTGTACTCTGGTTTCTCAGGCAATGGGCAGGGCCATGTAGTTCCCAAGAGATTCTGTCGATTCTGTCCTTTTTGTTAAGCTACCACGGCGGTGGCGGGACAAAGCCAGGTGGGGCCTGGGTTGGGTGTGTTTACACAGGAGTGGGTCTCAGGCCACTCAGTTGATGTTCCAGAGAAGAGCATTGCCACCTCTGCTGCACAGAAGAGTTTGTGCAGGGAGCGGGGAGTAGCAAGCAGTGGTAAGCCCCATAGTTCCCATGCACGTGGCAAGGAGGATCCACTCCCACAATGTTCCACTGGCAGCAGTGAGCTGAGCTCCAGTTAGCCTGTAATCAGAACTTGCCACTACCTGGAGTCATAAGCTTTCCCCTAGGAGATTGCAACCAAGGCTTTCAGGCCATGCCTCTCCCTATAGCTGCAAAGCCCTGTGCCCAGTTTCTGCACCCATGACTCCTGTACACGTGACCCCTGCACTCACAGGCTGCTTTTCACTCTTCTCTGCCCCGGCCTTGGCAAAGGGAGCTCGTCCCCACCTGAGGTTATATTGTGAAACCCCATTGGGAGCTTCTTGCAACCTGCAACCACTGCCTGAACTTTTTGGCTGTCCTCTGCAGAGTCCCCTGTGAGGAATAGTAAGGAATGGCTGGCTGCCTTTGATCCATGGTGGGATCTGGGAGTACATACAAGGAACTTCCAGCCACTGCTCCTACTTTTATATTCCATGACCTTCCCCAAGTCAGTTCCTTCGCTGGTTGGAGTTAGGGCCTTCCCCTTCAGGGTCCCTGGTGGGAGTGTGTATCCCTGAGGCAAAGTCTCCCCACGTGCATGGGAACTATGGGGCTTACCACTGGGGACTCACAGCCCTTCGCCTGACTCACAGTGTACACTGCAGCCTTCTGCCTTATTCAAAGCATCCTTAGATTCCTTCATTTTTTCTGTTCAGTTACCATGTTGCTTCTTGAAAAAAAGTTCACAATGTGAAATTCTACACACTATTTTGTCCTTCCAAGTGGGAGAGGTAGGCTAGCAATGCCTCTAATCCACCATTTTGGAAAAAAACAAAACCAAAACCAAAACCAAAAAACAACTTTGGTCCATTTTTTCATCAGATTATTTTGTGCTAATGAGTGGTTTGAGTTCCTTATATATTTTGGATATTAATCCCTTGTTAGTTATATAGTTGCAAATATTTTCTCCCATTTGTGGGTTGTTTCTTCACTTTGTTGATTGTTTCCTTTGCTATGAAGAAGCTTTTCCTTGATATAAGCCCATTTGCTTATGTTTGCTTTTGTTGCCTGTGCTTTTGCAGTCTTAGCCAAAAAAATATTTGCTCAGGCCAATGTTGTAGAGCATTTTCCAGTGTTTTCTATTAGTAGTTTCATAGTTTCCAGCCTTACGTTTAAGTCTTTAATCTATTTTGAATTGATGTTTTATATGCTATAAGACAGGGAACGAGTTTCATTCTTCTGCATACAGATATCCAGTTTTCCCAGCACCATTTATTAAAGAGAATGTCCTTTCTCTAATTTATATTCTTGGCACATTTGTTGAAAATGAATTGGCTGTAAGTGCATGGATTTATTTCGGTGTTCTTTATTTATTTCATTGGTCTCTGTGTCTGTTTTTATGCCAATATCATGCTGTTTTGGTTACTATAGCTTTGTAGTATTTGGGAAATTCAATTGATATCTAGTTTAATTTCAATAATCAATACATTATACAAAAAATAAAGATTCCTTTGAAAGTAACAAAAAAATTGGGACCTAAAAGAGAAAAACTTTGAATAACATAAATAAAACTTTGCTGATAGACAAAAAAAGTAGATTTATTAATCAATGGAAAGATAGAATATTGTACTCTATTGTTCATATATTAATTTTCTGCTTTAATTTAATCCCCATCAAAATTCATTTTGAGAAGCTAATTCATGAATATAGGGGCAAACAAATTCCAAACAAAATATTAGCAAACCATACCACGTACAGGATAAAATAATTGTAACATATTATGACTAAAATGAGTATATTTCAAGATTGTAAGGATAGTTTAACATTAGAATATATGTAAAGATCATCCTCAACAAGAGCTGATTAAAAGAGAAAAGCAATATCCGTACCTCAGAGTTGCAGAAAAATAATGTCATAAAATTCAGCATATCTTTGATTCCAGTAAACTAATAATATAAATGAACCTCTGAACTTGATAAACAGAATCAACCAAAAAACTTGAACAGACATCCCTTATAATAAAAAAAATTAGAAGCATCCTCTTAAAATTTAGAAACAGACATTAAGAATGTCAATTAGTACTGCTTCTAATCATTATTGGACTGGAGATCTTAGTGCAATAGAAACAGAAAAGACATTTAAATGTGTGTGTGTGTGTGCATGTGTGTGTGTGTGTGTGTTTATCAGAATGGGGAGAAAATATCATTATACAGTGGATATTATTATTAGAGTTTCTACAAACAAATATTATAAATAATAAAATTTTAGTGAGTTGCCTGGCTATAAGATCAACATAAATCAAGAAACAGAAGCATAATTTAAAAGAATGTACCCTTTACATAGCAATAATAACAACAAGATTCACAGAAAAAAGTCTAATAGAATATGTATTCAGATGTAGGTTTGAAAAGCCACCCTTAAAATCTTTAAAACAAAATACATAATTATGTGTTTCTGACCTTGCGATAAGAAATAATTTACTAAGGATAAACACAAATAAGTTCATTCAATTCAACTAAATCAAAATTAAGAACTTTGTTCAATGAAAGAAACAATAAGAAAAGTGAAAAGAAAATACAAGCAACAATCAGAAAGAAGAAAACTATAACACATGTAACTTACTAAAGATTAGTTATTAAAATGTAAAAATTCTCCTAATTGATGAGAGAGCAATAAACAAACATCCCACCTTCCTTCAATAAAAATAAACAAAACACATGAAAAGGCCTGTCACAATTATGGCCAATACATACTACGTGATCAGAAAAATGAAAATTATGATCTTGCCTTAAACTGGGTTTTCCACATAGCTACTACTTTATTAGAGAATTCAATCCCAGGTGGTAGGAGTGAGGGATGGGGAGAATGGAACAGGGAAAAATGAGAGTCAATATGTAGGTGTATTAAGGAGCTAATTGCAGCTAAGTATGACTGATTACTCCATCTTATAGGACTGCCTTCTGAGAAGTTGTTTAACTGCATTTCAGGTCATTCAATCTTGGGAGTGAGCAGTGGAGAGCAGAAAGATGTACCCAGCAGTTCCCATATTACCTAGTCAAAATTCATCCCATGGGGCATATGCATGGCCATACAGCAGAGTCCCATAGCATCCCACATCTTGGCATCAACTTAGAATCCCCAGGCTGTAGAAAGTGTATGGGGAAACATGCTATTATTTCGTACCTGCTTGAAAATGCTATAAGGCTACACTGGCTGTATAGCCCCTGGAACAAGAGATTGGTTGAGAGAATCTGAAGTGGTTCATAAGGTTTGTCTGACAAAGGCACTAGGTACCATTTTATACCTGCTGTATTATCAAAAATTAAGAAGTCTAGCTACATCAATTGTTGTAAAGGATGTGAAACAATGAGATTGCATTTTTTTGCTGGTAGGTATTATATGTATATATATATATTACTGGTATACTACTGTAGAAAATAATTTAGATTTTTTCCTTGTAAAGTTGAAAATTCATTTCCTATGACTCGGCAATTAGTCCTAGGTATATAAAGTGGAAAAGTTCTTGCTTGTGTTCACCAGAAGACAAGTGAAAGAATGTTCACACAAGCAAATGTTCACAGAAGCACAATTAATAATAGCAAAACCTGAAAAAATACAAATGTATAGGAGACAAGGGATAGAAAATAAGTATATTTGGGGGTATCGTCACAGTACGAAACATACAGCAGTGAAAATCAATGACTTCCAGCTCCACAAAACTACATGAGAGGACCTTAAAAACATACTATTAAAGAATTATAAAGCAAGTTCCAGAACTTTATATAGTTTAGCCATACATACATATAATAAAACTATTTGGAAAAAAATGCAAATGATTATTACATACCAGATTCAGTGTAATTTTACGTGTGTGGTGTGTGTGTGTGTGTCTGTGTGTATGTGTGTGTGATGTGGGTAAATTTAAGTTACTGGTCATGTTTGTAAGGGTAAATATTAATAGAAATATAATGAAAAAATAGTTTTCTCTGATTTACATCAGGAAAAGAATCCTCCTCCCCTTCAAAGCATTTTCTTTAGAAAACTTGTAAATTCTTTCTTTTCTCCTTTAAGATATATGTACGTCTTATTAAGAACCTAAATAAACTTCTTTCTAGATTTACGACCCAGGAATATCTTTCTTAGGAACCCAGGTGCCATGTCTTTGGAATACAATCAACAAAGATTTTCTGTTTTCTTTGGGAGAGTGGGCTCCTCACTTCAGCTTGAGTCTAGCTCAGAAACTACCTCCTATCATAAAGACATGAGAAGTTTATTTTTCCTTTGGATAAATCCAGTTAGCTAACACAGATAGTCACTCCAACTATCAAGTGAATTTGAGATGAACTATGTGGGACAAACACTGCAGTCAAGTCTTCTTACTTGAGACTAGTTATTTTTTTCTCCTTAGAACGTTGTTATAATGAGTTGTGTCTGCTTAACTATAGAAAAGGGTGAAATTTCTTTCTGTCTTTGCAATCTCTTTAACAGATTGCCTGAGAGGCACATGACATTTTGGTGTAATGCTTACTCAATAATAAAGCTGCTTTCTTTCTCTTCTACTTTTGTTGGAGAGATTTTCTGAGTGGCGGGAAATTTTGTTTGAAATTATATTTCCCTAACAGGTTCTCCGTTTGGATTTGGGTGTTAAGTTCATGAGGATTCATTATATCATTGTGATGCATAACTTACAAATACACACACACAGGCACACACACAGATATGTATTATTTGAATGTATCACATAATATTTTAAAACATATTAAATAAAATATTTGAGCCTGTACAAAATAATCTTTCAGAGTTGAAGTTAGCCAGCTGGTAATTTTTTACAGCAAATATATAAAATTAAGTTTTAATAATCTTAATATGTAAATCTCATATAAATTAAAGTTTTAAATATGCTGCTAGGCTGTCTGAGGTTAGGACATGATCTTAGCAAGGCAACTCCCTTTGGTCTCTAACATTTCTTAGGGATGAAGGAATTGAGATGTGAACTGTCAACAGCCAACGCTCCTAGCCATGGGGTAAATGAGTGGTTCAGTTCTAAAGAGGGATCTGAGGGGTGCAGCTGCATCTTTTTCCTGACAAGATAGCAAACTAACATGTCTCTGTCCTTCAAGCTCAATTCAAAATTTGCCACAGAAACAAGAATTATAAGTCACAGAAACCAACATAAGAAAAGGCATGTGAATAGTTTTGTAAAACTGAAATTAAAGGTAAAAAGAAAAAAGAAAAATAATGAAAATAGAAAGAATTAGCTAAAATTACCAGAGCAATCCAAATATAATAGTATTCAAATAAAAGTAAATGTTTTCCTAGCGTTTCTAGACACAGAACACTAAGATTGGATTTAAAAAAAATCGAAAATGTCTACCAAGATGTACCCAGAAATGTTGAAAATAAAAGGCATACACAAAGAATTCTAGATGCATATAATACCTAGGTGTGCAAGGTAAACCTCTGAAACGAACAAAATAAACTGTAAGAGAAGTATCCTTTTGCTTGGAAGATTCAGAAGAACATCGTCAAGGTAATAAGATCCAGAATATCCAAGCAAATCCTGAATGTAAGCAGGAAAAATAGGTAAAGGATGGATAATTTGTATATAAATAGCTGTTCATCATTGATCACTCAACAAAAATGCAAATTAAAAGAGATACTATTCAACAACCATCACATTAATAATATTGGAAGTTGGCAATATAAAAGTTTTGTAAGGATGAAGAGCAATGAGTCCCTGTTTGGAATCTGAACTGTTAAAGGCTTGCTGGAGAGTAATAGGGCAATACTTAATGCAATTAAGTATGTATATATTTGTTTTCAGTGGTGGGTGGGTGGAGAACCTCCCTTCTGAAATGGGAAAATTGTTTTTTCAGTCTGGCATAATGTAGAGTCCTCTTTAGAACTCCCTTAGTAACTTGGCAAAATCGCCCATTTTGTTTCAAGCTTTTTTAGAGGTATTTTTGGAAAATGCAGGTAATTTATAGTGACTTAACCAAATAATGGTTATCTTCTCCTTCTCTGAAGATCTAACTGTGGGAAGAACACACAGGAACAGGAAAAGAGGAGAGAGAGAGAGAGAGAGAGACACCATTGTAACATTAAAGATACACTAATCCTGTTAGTAGACAGAATGACAGATTTGAATTTATTTATTTCTCATGTGGTTACTTGCATCATTAATACACCTGAGGAGTTACTACAGTAATGACAATAAATATACTTTCGGGACTAGATAAGTAATTGATATTTAATTTGACATGTACATGTATTTAATATCTAGGTAATAGTAAATTTAAGCAGAGGAAATTTTTAAAATTTACACCACGGTTTATTATTGTTTCAATAGTCTTAATCAAAATGTGTATCAGTCTGCTTTCTGGAGAACTCTAAATAAAAATGCATTTGGATTTTCATAACTTTCTAATGAACTTTAACCACAAAAAGTCAGCAGATGTTTTCTAAACCTTCAAGGATAAAAAATAGATTTCTCTTTTTAAAGAACCAGTTTATAAGTAAAAAGTAAGCATATACCCCAGATTCCTCTGACTCATAACAAATCCTGAGTAATTAGTTCCTGGTATCTACTTAGTTTTTAAAGAATATGACAACATTAGTAACGTGAGTTTACAGTCACTGAATACACACCTTAATTTCCTCTCAAAAATGTCACATCCCCTTTTTATTTGTGAATAATGTAATTTTACAGATTTCAAATTATCTAGATAATAATGACAGTTCAAAACCATATCAGAGGCCAAGTTTCATTTGCCAAATATGTAACTGTGTTTTCTATTTTGAACAGCTTACGTGACTCGGAGTTCAATAATCGTTAGTGAATTTCATCATATCACTTTTCAAAACATATCGTTAAAGTCATAATGAAATCTCAGGCCAAATAGATACATTTTCATTGCAGTTTATTATTATGTAAACAATTGTTTATGGTGATATTCAAAATTGTTTAATAAATCCATTTATTTAATAATTCCCAAAGGTGATTTGGAATGGGTCTTGTCCTTCAATTTGATAAAAAGAAATAATTGTTTGATTTATTTTAGATCTATGGGAAATTTAGCATCATTTTAAGACAATGATCTTATGAAATGGAATACAAATCATCCTGACTCATGATGATTCAGTTTATAATTTTTTGACTTGAAGATGGTGCGAAAGTGATGTACACCCAGTAAAAACCATACCTCAAAGTTTGATCTTTTACTGAGCTAGGGATATGCAGCATGATACCCTTTTGCGGTGCTGGGCAGTGGCAAGGAGCCATGGCTCCCAGTCAGCCAGGTGATTATGGGTAAACAACCCATACTCTACAGTGTAGTGCGTTGCCAGCATTTCTTGGATATTTTGTTTTGTGTTTAGCATACCATCACGTGTATAAAACACCCATCTGTGTCTCCTGCTTATGGTGAGAAGAAGAGGAAGGTGATTACTCGAGATAAAACATAAGACAATTTCCCAGCATGAAGGCAGCAAGCCAGTAATGGCCACTGCACATGAGTTATAACTTCCATAATCAATGATCATGACCCTTTTAAAGGATAAGAAGTGAATTAGTGATGCAATGAAACCATGGTCATCCGTTAAATCCACCGTTATTATGAAAAAACCAGCCAGGCCACTTGAAATTACTTGCCATGTGATGGAAGACAAGATTCAGAACCACGTATCTCTTAGCCTATTGATGAGCCAGGTAGGCGAGAAGTCTTTTCAATACACTAAAAGTGTGTGCCAGTGATCCTACATATATGGAAGTGTTTATAGCAAGTCATGGGTGGTTCCAACTCTTCAAAAGGCAGCATAATTTTCATAAAGTGAAGGTCAGTGGTGAGGCAGCAAGTGCCAATACTGAATGTGTCAAAGCTTTTAAGGAAGAACTGCATAGGATAATTGTGGGTAATAAATAATTACCAGAACAAATATTTAATGTTAATTAAATGAGCTTTTTCTGGAAGTGTATACCAGAGTGTACATACAGATGTGTCTTGACTTATAATGGGGTTACCTCCTGATAAACACATCATAGACTGAAAACATCATAGGTCAAAAATCTATTTAATACACCTAACCTATCAAATATCATAGTTTAGCCTAGCCTACCTTAAACATGTCCAGAACACTGCCAGTAGCTTCCAGTTAGGCAAAATCATCTAACACAAAGCCTACTTTATAAAAAAGTGTTGAATATCTCTCATGTAATTTTTTAATACTGTACTAGAATGTCAAAAACAGAATGGTTATATGGGTACTAAAAATATGGTTTCTACTGAATGTGTATCATTTTCACACCATCAAGAAGTAAAAAATTGTAAGTCAAACCATTATAAGTCAAGGACTGTAAATTCATTAGGAGTCCAAGACAGTGCCAGTATTTAAAGTATTCAAAAACTGTGTAATACTGGTTTTAAGCTGAAATGTTACAGAGTTCAAATTAAAGCCTTTCCTCATCTACCACTCCAAGAATCCTAGAGCATTCAAGAATGTGAACAAGCATATTCTTCCTGTTTATTAGCACCTTGGCAAAAAAGCCTGCATGACATCCGCATTGCTTGAAGACAGGTTTTTGAATTGTTTTATTCTTCAGGCAAGAGAATATTGTAGGCAAAACAATGTCACATTCAAAATTCTTCTGATTTTAAACAATGCTCCAGGGCATCCACAGCATATAGGTGACATGAATCTTGATGTAATGAGTGTGTATTTGCTGTGAAACACAACCACACTCTTCAACCAATAGACCAAGGTTTAATTGCTGCATTAAAAGAATACTATTTATGCCAAACATTTTCACAGGCTATTGAAGCTACTGAATATGGCCAAACACTTAAAGAGTTTTGGAATGGTTTTAAGATTCTAAATGTTATCTGGAACATCACTGCAACGTGGGGAAAAAGTCACACAGCAGTGCGTAAATGACATTTGTAAGAACATTTTGAAGACATATGTGAACACATTCAAAGGCTTTAATAAAAATTCCACTGTTGATGAAATAGTAAGTAACAAGATATTGGTGCTTAAGAAACAGCTAGAATTGGGCATTGATGAAATGGTTATTTACGAACTTGTTGGCATTGATGCTGGAGAGCTTTCCAACGAGGAGTTGATCAAACTGGAGGAAGACGGAAGTAAAGAAGTTGAAGCAAAGGAAGAAATTGTACCCGAGGCACCAAGAAAATGTACAACAAAGAAGCTGTCAGAGGTGTTTGCTACTGTCAGCAATGGCATGTTCATGTTAGAAAAAGTGGACATCAATTATGAGAAATTCACAGGACATCATGGGCAGATACAGGATGCTTTTGCTTGCTATAGGGAAATACATAATGAAAAGAAGAAACAAACTGTGAGGTCAAAACTTGACATCTTCCTGGAGAACACTATGCCTGCTAAACTGTCACCAAGTATTGATGCCCCAGTGCATTCTACCAGCTATTCTAGAGCCTCATCAGAAGATAGAGAAATTGATGACCTAGGCACTGTAGTATTCCCATAATCCAGCAATTAATTTTAGTTCAATGCATCAAACATTCTGCAGGCTCACTATGCTTTCAGCTGTATATGTTAATAGTGAGTACCCAGATTTTCACTTTCATTACAGTATTCAATAAATTGCATGAGAGATACTCAGCACTTTTATCATAAAATAGGCTTTATAGTAAATGATTTTGCCCACTGTATGCTAATGAAAATGTTCTGAATATGTTTAAGGTAGGATAGGTTAAGTTATTGATGTTTGGTGTATTAAATGCATTTCCAACTTAATATACTTTCAACTTAAAATGAGTTTATCAGGAGGTAACCCCATCGTAAGGTAAGGAGCATCTGTACTGATTTATAAAGCATGCACATAAGCACACATACAATTTAATCTGATTGAACCTTTTGTGAATACCTGATCATTGAGGAACCAAAATAATGTTTATGGTGAAATTCTGTGCTCCATGCAGAATATCACAGATGTCTTGGGTTTACCAATACCATAAGTTGTTTCCTTTTTCACTAAGATGATTTTTTTCTTACAGAACAGGATTATGTTGCAACAAAGTTTTATTTCCAGTAGGGTTGATAACAAAATATATCTTTCCTGATAGCTTAGATAAAAAATGATTGTTGGTATAACAAATGAAAGAGATTAAAGGAAAAGTAAGAATGATCGCTTTCCTAGCAAAGAGGAGCTTCGAAGAGTTGGGGAAGAAATTAGAGCACAGTTTTTGTGATATTAAGGATATATAAAATCCAGTCTCAGTCAATCATAATGATTACAGTTTTTAAAAATATATGACATGAGCAAATGAGCTAAAGTTGATTTTAGAAATACATATGAATTAATACTAATAGAATTAGATTTAATACTCTTTTTTTTTTTTTGAAATGAGTCTTGCTCTGTCACCCAGGCTGGAGTGCAGTGGTGCGATCTTGGCTCACTGCAACCTTCACCTCCCGGGTTCAAGCAATTCTCTTGCCTCAGCCTCCTGAGTACATGGGATTACAGGCACACACCACCACGCCAGGCTAATTTTTGTATTTTTAGTAGAGACAGCGTTTCACCATGTTGGCCAGGCTGGTCTTGAACTCCTGACTTCGTGATCTGCCCACCTCGGCCTCACAAAGTGCTGGGATTACAGGCATGAGCCACCGTGCCCAACCTAGTTTTGATACATTTTTTATTACAGTGTTAAAAAACCTAAGCATTTACTACAGTTAAGTTCTGGCACCCAAATTCAGCAGATCTCATATTGTAATTGCTATTTGCTTTTTAACTTCCTTAAATGACTTGTGTCAATTTTGTTCAAAAAAATTGAAATTGAGTTTAAGGAATGAAAAATAAAATAATTTTATGCAGGTAACTCTCTAATAAACCAAAGGATCAAGTAAATATTAAAAACTGACAAAGCAGGAAAAGAACTTGTATTAAGGAGATACTTCTCTTTAGGTATCTGTGTTAAATTGGGATTGTGAAAAAATTCCTCAAGGAAATTCTTAGGCAGAAAAATGATAGCTTATTACCTAGGTTAGGGAAACTAAATAAGGAGCAAGGCCAGGGTGCAGGTCAAAAGGAGAAGCTAGAGAAATCTACCTGAATATTATTTTTGATTCCCTTTATTGGTATCTGTAACTTTTCTCAGGGCCCTCATGAAACTCAGAACAAATCTTTAATTCCCAAACATTTTATACTTTCCAGCTTCCATGAAAATCTATATAGGCAGACTTCGAAGATATTGGAGATTTGGTTCCAGACCTCACCATAAAGCAAATGTTGCGATAAAATGAGTCACACAATGTTTTTTGTTTCTGTGCATATAAAAGCTATATTTATAGTATATCGTGGTTTATTAAGCATGCAATAATTCATTTTATGTCTTAAAAATGGACTTTGTTGCTAAAAATGATGATCATCTGAGCCTTCAGTGAGTTGTAATCTTTTTGCTGGTGGAGGGTCTTGCCTGGACGTTGATGGCTGCTGACTAATTAGGGTGGTTGTTGCTTAAGATTGGAGTGGCTGTGGCAATTTCTTAAAATAAGAAAACAGTGAAGTTTGCTGCAGTGATTGAATCTTTCTTTTATGAATTTCTGTAGTACATGATGGTGTTTGATAGCATTTTACCCACAGTAGAACATCTTTCCAAATTGGGGTCAAGTCTCTCAAACCCTGCCGCTGCTTTATCAACTAAGTTTATGTGATATTGTAAATCCTTTGTTGTCATTTCAACTATGTTCATAACATCTTCACTAGGAGAGTAGATTTTATCTCAAGAAACCACATTCTTTTTTTTTTTTTTTTTTTTTTTTTTTGAGATGGAGTCTTGCTCTGTCGCCAGGCTGGAGTGCAGTGGCATGATCTCAGTTCACTGCAACTTCTGCCTCCCGGGTTCAAGCAAGTCTCCTGCCTCAGCCTCCTGAGTAGCTGGGACTACAGGTGCATGCCACCACGCCCAGCTAATTTTTGTATTTTTAGTAGAGATGGGAATTCACCATGTTGGCCAGGATGGTCTGGATCACCTGACCTCACCATTTTCCTTTTTTTATGCCCAAGAAGCAACTCCTCATCCAGTTTTATGATGGGATTACAGCAATTCAGTCACATCTTCAGGCTCCACTTCTAGTTCTAGTTCTCTTGCTATTTCCACCACATCTGCAGTTCCTCCACTGAAGTCTTGAACTACCTTAATTTATTCATGAAGGCTGGAATCAACTTATTCCAAATTCCTGTTAATGTTATTTTGACCTCTGCCCATAAATCAAGAATGTTCTTAATGGCATCTAGAATGGTGAATTCTTTCCAGAAGATTTTCAATTTACTTTGTTCAGATCCATCGGAGAAATGACTACCTTTGGCAGCTATAGCCGTATGAAATATATTTCTTAAATAATAAGACTTGAAAGTCACAATTACTTATTGATCCATGGGATGCAAAATGGATGTTGTGTTAGCAGGTGTGAAAACAACATTAGTAGCCTTGTACATCTCCACCAGAGCTCTTGGGTGACCAGGTGCATTGTCAATTAGCAATAACTTTGAAAAGAATCTTTTTTTCTGAGCAGTAGGTCACAACAGTGGACTTAAAATGTTCAGTAAACCATGTTGTAAATAGATGTTCTGTAACCTAGGCTTTGATGTTCTATTTATAGAGCACAGGAAGAGTAAAATTAGCATATTCTCAAGGGCCCTAGCATTTCAGAATGGTAAATGAGCATTGGCTTCAACTTAAAGTCACCTAGCTGCATTAGTCCCTACAAGTGAGTCTGCCTGTCTTTTGAAGCTAGGCATTGACTTCTCTCTAGCTACAAAAATCCTAAATAGCATCTCCTTCTAATATAAGGCTGTTTAGTCTACATTGTAAATCTATTGTTTAGTGTGGCCACCTCCATCAATGATTTAGCTAGATCTTCTGGATAACTTGTTGCAACTTCTGCATCAACGCTTGCTGCTTTACCTTTCACTTTTATATTATAGAATGGCTTCTTTCCTTAAACCTCATGAACCAACCTCTGCTAGCTTCATACTTTTCTTCTTCAGCTTCCTCACCTCTCCCAGCCTTCATAGAATTGAAGAGAAGTAGGGCTTTGCTCTAAATTAGGCTTTTGCTTACAGGAATGTTGTGGCTTGTTTGATTTTCTATCCAAACCACTGAAACTTTCTCCGTATCAGCAATAAGGTCGTTTTTCTTCCTTATCACTTACGCATTCACTGAAGTAGCACTTTTAATTTCCTTAAGGAACTTTTCATTTTCATTCGCAACTTGGCTGTTTGGCACAAGAGGCCTAGATTTCGGTCTGTTTTGGCTTTCAATATGCCCTCCTCACTAAATTAACCATTTCTAGATTTTGATTTTGTGCAACACTTCATTTCACTTGAACACTTAGGCAATCGTAGGGTTATTAATTGTCCTAATGTTAATGTTATTGTACGTCTAGGAATACAGTGGCCCAAGGATAGTAAGAGAGATAAGGGCACTGCTGGTTCATGGAGCATTAAGGACACACACAACATTTATTGATTGTTTACCATCTTATATGGGAGTGGTTCATGGAGCCCCAGAACAATTGCAATAGTAACATCAAAGATCATTGATCACAGATCACCATAACAGATAAAATAATAATAAAAAATTTTGAAATATTTGGGAGAAATACCAAAGTGTGACAGAGAGAGATGAAGTGAGCACATGCTGTTGGAAAAATGGTGCTGATAGACTTGCTTGATGCAGGATTGCCAGAAACCTTCAATTTGTAAAAAACTCAGTGGCTGTGAAGAACAATAAAGTGAAGCACAATAAATCGAGCTATGCCTGTACATTCTTTATGCCATTGCTCAGATAATGTCAGACAGTGGATACTCTAGGCTGCTTAGACCACACAGGCCTTGTAATCCTTAGCTGTGCCTATTTAGGACCCCAAATCAGAAATTCCAGTTAAGATAAATGACTTAAAATATATGGCTGTTTTGGACAACTTTAAAAATATCGTGTTCTGAGTAATAATTCAGAAGTTTGATCCAGCAAAGCTTGTGGTTTATTTATCCCTTCATTCAATTAAAATGTGTTGAATGACTACTTTCCTCAGAAACTGAATATCATAATCAATGCATTATGGTGAGTGTTTATGCAAGATATATATTGTGGAACTATCATCAAAGATCTTGGCCCTGCATGAAAAGTCTGGAGAATAGATAGTATTTGCATATTTTACATTAACGTAAAATATTTAACATGTATATACATTATTTTTATTCTTCATTTTAACCTGTATTTTGATTAAATAATATATTAATTTTCTATTTCTACTGTAACACAATACTGCAAAATTACTGCTTAGAACACAAATGCATTATCTCACAGTTATGGAGATCCAAAGTCTAAAATGAGTATTACCAAGCTAAAATCAAGGTGCTGGCAAGTCTGTATTTCCTTCTGGAGGCTCAAAGGAAGAACGTATTTTCTTGCTTTTTCCAGTTTCTAGAGGCTGTCCACATTCCTTGTCCATGGCCCCCTTCCATGTTCAAAGTGGCAATGGCCAATGGAGTTCTCAGATTGCATCACTCTGATTCTGCTTCTGTCATCATATTTCCTCTGACTCTGACTCCTTCCTCCTTTCCTCTCCCACTTTCATAGATTCTTTTGCTTACACTGGACCCACCTAGATAATCTAGGATAATCTCCCTATTTTAAGGTCAGCCACTTAATTGATTCCCTTTGTCATGTAACCTAACATATTCACAGGTTATGAGAATTAAGACATGGGCATCTTTGGGGAGCCATTATTCTGTCTACCATAATTAGCCAACTACTAGTTTCAATTTTGTCGATAAAAAAGATAATATTATGGCTAAATTTGGCCAATTACTTTGCTCACATCCTAACTCCAAACAGTGATGTCATTCCATTCACTAATCCTAGACCCTCCAAAACCACAGCAGTCAGAATTGGTGTCTAGTAATTTGGTGTCATCAGAGAAGTAATTGGCTTCTCCTCCTTCAGAGGTGGTCTACTGGGGACCTAGGAATTTAATGTGAAATTTATGAGAAAATAAGGAGAAAGAGAATAGTTATTCCTACTCATCTTTCAATCTTTAACTGGTCAGTCTTTCCAGTCTTTCCTTGAAGAGGTGAGACAAATTTATTAGAGTAAGCCCTAATGTTTTAATTATATTCCCAAAGCCATTTATAGAACAGAGAACAGATCATATGTCATGTGTGACCTATTTGTTAAGAAGTCAATTAGGGAAAAATACTCATTATTGACAGTATAAAAATAAACTCAGTGCTCTTTCCATGTTTTAAAATTATCTCTTCCTTTTCAACTCTTTTATCTTCATCTTTGTTGTTTATTTGTTTTATATTTAACAAATATCCCTACTTAAAAGTGGCTACTTAAAACACCGTAACATTTTTATTTGGAGCTCTGAGAAAATAGAGTTCAAAACTTTGTATGGGGCCAGGTGCGGTGGCTCACGCCTGTAATCCCAGCACTTTGAGAGGCCAAGGCAGGTGGATCACTTCAGATCAGGAGTTTGAGACCAGCCTGACCAACATGGTGAAACGCCGTCTCTACTAAAAATACAAAATTAGTGGGGGCATGGTGGCACGTGCCAGTAATCCAGCTACTTGGGAGGCTGAGGCAGGAGAATCGCTTGAACCCAGGAGGCAGAGGTTGCAGTGACCCGAGATCGTACCATTACACTCCAGCCTGGGTGATAAAGTGAGAATCTGTCTCAAAACACAGTAAAAAATGAAAAATAAATTAAATGGCCATTATGTTATCAATATAAACTTTAATAGCTGCATAAATAACTTATAAGGATTTGTTTTAACTGAGTGTGTTAGAGAAGAAAATGGATTACTGAACTGTTATGAATGTGATTAAAATGCCCAGGCCACTGTTCTCTCAAAAAGAGATATTTTGCTACACTTTAAAAAAGGAGGTAGATAATTTCAGAATTTGGAGCACTCTGTGGGATAAGGCACGGAAGGGTTAGTTGCAACAGAAGAGGGATTAGGCAGCTTAAAAATAACTGATTTGAAAGTGAAACTTATAAGTAAATCTTCTTGGTAAATTGAAAATTTCTCAACCATTTTCTGTCCCTGTCTTCTACAAAAATGCCAAGTCATTGAAGAATTATTGAATATTTGAGAATTAAATTGAATTCATTCCAACATAGAATGAAAGTTAAATTCCAGACAATATAATTTTATTTTACATTTATATCACTCAATGTGATAATTTGTTCAAAGCATGCATTTCTACTTGATAATATATAGGGATATGTTTAGAATTTGTACGCTAAAACCGTTCATTATTTTCTACTTATATGGCATTTTCTAAGCCAAAACTCTGATAGGTATTTTGTGTGTGAATTTCATACTTGTTTATTGATGATTAAATAGATGGAAATGAGCCTTTCGCGATCTCAAATGACAGCCTACAGATTGTTAACAAGATAAAAAGTGAAAACCTCTGTCAATTGTTTAGCACTTCCCAAATAACTAGGTAAACATTAAAGTGTGCATGAAATATTGGCATGATGTAACAACTATTATTTATTTTTCATTTGGAGGATTTGGCTTTGTGTAGTTAGTAAGTCAATAGTGATCAATGAACAGAACATATGCCTCTTGATTACTGGCTCAAAGCTATGAGCAATGGCAGTTAGTAGCACTAAAATTGAAGATATATACTAAAAGTGATTTTAAAGACATAAGTAAAGGACATTCATTTCATCATTTAAAAAATAATAAGAAATGTAAAATGACAAGCAGGAGAATAAAGCAAAACCCTTAGGATCTATTCCATTAAAAAAAACACTTCTTACTTAAATATGCACAAGTAGATCAGAGAATAGAACTAAACATCAGTAGCAAACATGTGGACTTGTTTTGATGGCCACAAAGAGCAGAGTGCCCAGAATTTGTGAGATGTCTTCTTTTTCACTCAGTTCCTTCACATTCACCACAGTGTTATTTTAAAATCTAATTTCAGAGAAAACTTTGATGCTCATTACTCAAGCTGTAGAGTGAATTAGGTCAGTGTGTTACTATTACTATTATTTGTGGAGGTAAAATGCCTCATCATTGAAAGAGATCAGCCTTAGAATCAGAAGGATGTGCATTTTAATCCCGATTATGCCACCTAATCAGCTGGGGGAACATAAGAAAATTTATTAACTTCTCAGAACCTATTTATTTCTGGAAATAAGGTCTGCTTTGTAGCAACATTGTGATAATTAAATGTAAATTTGAATGCTTAATTTTTACATAAGGATTCAGTAAATGGTAGCTATCAATACTATTATCTAATATTATCATTGTTATTCTTCTTATATCGTTCTACCTTTAGTTATTGCAACCTCAGACAATTTGCTTATTCTATGGTTGCCTTAGTCTCCAAATATGTAAAATGGGGATAATAACAATATATATTCACTGGGTAATGTGAGGGTGAAATTAGTTAATATATGGAAATCACATCATAGAATTCTTTGCACACTGCATGTACAATATAAACGCTAAATATTTTTATTCATATTAGAGGAATTACATTTTATAAGCATCAGTGAGCAGATTGGGGAGGTATTTGAGAAGTATAAAAACTCATACACCACAAACATTGATTTGTTTTGTTTACACATTATGGATATCAGCAGCCAATTGTATGGTTTTTCATTCCTGCATCCATATAAAAATGTCCTAAAAAATCAAATACATGGAAACAGAGAGTAAAATAGTGGTTAACGGGAGCCGGGGAGTTCAGGGTGGGGTGGGGGTGATGGGAAGATATAGGGAAGATATATGGGAAGATTTCTTTTTTAAAAATTTTACTTTAAGTTCCATGATACATGTGCAGAACATACAGGTTTGTTACATAGGTATACGGGTGCCATGATGGTTTGCTGCACTTATTGACCAATCCCCTAACTTCCCTCCCTCGTCTCCCACCCCCCAACCAGCCCTGGTGTATGTTGTTCCCCTCCCTGTGTCCATGTGTTCTCATTGTTCAACTTCCACTTATGAGTGAAAACTTGTGGTGTTTAGTTTTCTGTTCCTGTGTCAGTTTGCTGAGGACGATGGCTTCTAGCTTCATCTGTGCCCCTGCAAAGGACATAATCTCATTCCTTTTTGTGATTGCATAGTATTCCATGGTATATGTGTACCACATTTTCTTTATCAGGTCTATCACTGATGGGCATTTAGGTTGGTTCTGTGACTTTGCTATTGTAAATGTTGTTGCAATAAACATATGTGTGCATGTGTCTTTATAGCAGAATAATTTATATTCCTTTGGGTATATACCCATTAGTGGGATTGCTGGGTCAAATGGTATTTCTGGTTCTATATCCTTGAGGAATCGCCATACTGTCTTCCACAATGGTTGAACTAATTTACATTCCCACCAACAGTGTAAAAGTGTTCCTTTTTCTCCACATCCTCTCCAGCATCTGTTGTTTCTTGACTTTTTAATAATCACCATTCTGACTGGGATGAGATGGTATCTTATTGTGGCTTTGATTTGCATTTCTCTATTGATCAGTGATGTTGAACGTTTTTTCACATGTTGGTTGGCCATGCGAATGTCTTCTTTTGAGAAGTGTCTGTTCATATCCTTTGCCCACTTATTGATGGAGTTGTTTTTTTTCTTGTAAATTTGTTTAAGTTCCTTGTAAATTATGGATATTAGACCTTTGTCAGGTGGGTAGATTGCAAAAGTTTTCTCCCATTCTGTAGGTTGCCTGTTCACTCTGATGATGGTTTCTTTTGCTGTGCAGAAGCTCTTTAGTTTAATTAGATCCCGTTTGTCAATTTTGGCTTTTGTTGCAATGCTTTTGGCATTTTTGTCATGAAGTCTTTGCCCATGCCTGTGTCCTGAATGATATTGCCTAGGTTTTCTTCTAGGTTTTTTATGGTTTTGAGTTTTACATTTAAGTCTTTAATCCATCTTGAGTTAATTTTTGTATAAGGTGTAAGGAAGGCATCCAGTTTCAGTTTTCCTCATATGGCTAGCCAGTTTTCCCAGCACCATTTATTGAATAGCAGATCCTTTCCCCATTGCTTGTTTTTGTCAGGTTTCTCAAAGATCAGATGGTTGTAGATGTGTGGTGTTATTTCTGAGGTCTCTGTTCTGTTCCATTGGTCTATATGTCTGTTTGGGTACCAGTACCATGCTGTTTTTGTTACTGTAGCCTTGTAGTATACTTTGAAGTCAGGTAGCGTGATGCCTCCAGCTTTGTTCTTTTTGCTTAGGATTGTCTCGGCTATATGGGGTCTTCTTTGATTCCATATGAAATTTAAAGTAGTTTTTTCTAATTCTGTAAAGAATATCAATGGTAGTTTGATGGGAATAGCATTGAATCTATAAATTACTTTGGGCATTATGGCCATTTTCACAATATTGATTATTTCTATCCATGAGGATGGGATGTTTTTCTATTTGTTAGTGTCCTCTCTTATTTCCTTGAACAGTGGTTTTGGTTTGTAGTTCTCCTTGAAGAGGTCCTTCACATCCCTTGTTAGCTGTATTCCTAAGTATTTTAATCTCTTTATAGCAATTGTGAATGGGAGTTCATTCGTGATTTGGCTCTCTGCTTATTTATTGTTGGTGTAAAGGAATGCTTGTGATTTTTGCAAATGCATTTTGTATCCTGAGATTTTGCTAAAGTTGCTTATCAGCTTAAAGAGTTTTTGAGCTGAGATGATGGGGTTTTCTAAATATAAAATCATGTCATCTGCAAACAGAGACAAGTTGACTTCCTCTCTTCCTATTTGAATACCCTTTATTGCTTTCTCTTGCCTGATTGCCCTGGCCAGAACTTCCAATTCTATGTTGAATAGGAGTGGTGACAAAGGACATCCTTGTCTTGTACTGGTTTTCAGAGGGAATGCTTCCAGCTTTTGCCCATTCAGTAGATATTGGCTGTGGTTTTGTCATAAATAGCTCTTATTATTTTGAGATATTTTCCTTCAATACCTAGTTTATTGAGAGTTTTTAACATGAAAGGGTGTTGAATTTTATCAAAGGCCTTTTCTGCATCTATTGAGATAATCATGTGTTTTTTGTCTTTGGTTCTATTTACGTGATGGATTATGTATATTGATTTGCTTATGTTGAAACAGCCTTGCATCCCAGGGATGAAGCTGACCTGTTTGTGGTAGATAAGTTTTTTGATATGCTGCTGGTTTCGGTTTGCCAGTATTTTACTGAGGATTTTTGCATCGATGTTCATCAGGGATATTGGCCTGAAGTTTTCTTTTCTTGTTGTGTCTCTTCCCGGTTTTTGTATCAGGATGATGCTGGCTTCATAAAATGAGTTAGGGAGGAGTCCCTCCTTTTCAATTGTTGGAATAGTTTCAAAAGGAATGGTACCAGCTCCTCTTTGTACTCTGGTAGAATTTGGCTGTGAAACCATCTGGTCCTGAGCTTTCTTTTGTTGGTAGGCTATTAATTACTGCCTCAAATTTCATAACTTGTTATGGGTCTATTCAGAGATTTGGCTTCTTCCTGGTTTAGTCTTGGGAGGGTGTATGTGTCCAGGAATTTATTTATTTCTTCTAGATTTTCTAGTTTATTTGCACAGAGGTGTTTATAGTATTCTCTGATAGTAGTTTGTAATTCTGTGGGGTCAGTGGTGATATACTCTTTATCATTTTTTATTGTGTCTATTTGATTTTTCTCTCTAGCTAGTAGTCTATCTATTTTGTTAATTTTTTCAAAAAAAAACAGCTCCTGGATTCGTTGATTTTTTTGGAGGTCTTTTCGTGTCTCTATCTCCTTCAATTCTTTTCTGATCTTAGTTTTTTCTTGTTTCCTGCTAGCTTTTGGATTAGTTTGCTCTTGCTTTTCTAGCTCTTTTAATTGTGATGTTAGGGTGTCAATTTTAGATCTTTCCGGCTTTCTGATATGGGCATTTAGTGCTATAAATTTCGCTCTTAACACTGCTTTAGCTGTGTCCCAGAGATTCTGATACATTGTCTCTTTGTTCTCATTGGCTTCAAGGAAATTCTTGATTTCTGTCTTAATTTAATTATTTTCCCAGGAGTCACTCAGGAGCAATTAAAATTGTTTAGTTTCCATTCAGGAGCAAATTAAAATTGTTTAATTTCCATGTAATTGTGTGGTTTTAAGTGAGTTTCTTAATTCTGAGTTCTAATTTGATTGCACTGTGGTCTGAGATACTGTTTGTTATGATTTCCATTCTTTTGCATTTTCTGAGGAGTGTTTTACTTCCAATTATGTGGTCTATTTTAGAATAAGTGCCATGTGGCACTGATAAGAATGTGTATTCTGTTGAATAGGAGTGGAGAGTTTTGTAGATGTCTATTAGGTCCACTTGATCCAGAGCTGAGTACAAGTCCTGAATATCCTTGTTAATTTTCTGTCTCGTCGATCTGACTAATATTGACAGTGGAGTGTTAAAGTCTCCCACTATTATTGTGTGGGAGTCTAAGTCTCTTTGTAGGTCTCTAATAACTTGTTTTATGAATCTGGGTGCTACTGTATTGGGTGCATATATATTTAGAATAGTTAGCTTTAGTTCCCTTTACCATTATGTAATGCCCGTCTTTGTCGTTTGTGATTTTTGTTGGTTTAAAGTCTGTTTTGTCAGAGACTCAGATTGCAACCCCTGCTTTTTTTTTTTTTCTTTCCATTTGCTTGGGAGATTTTCCTCCATCCCTTTGTTTTGTCTGTCTTTGCACATGAGATGGGACTCCTGAATACAGCACACCAGTCTGTTTCTTTTAATTGGGGCATTTAACCCATTTACATTGAAGTTTAGTATTGTTACGTGTGAATTTAATCCGGTCTTCATGATCTTATCTGGTTATTTTGCACACTAGTTGATGCAGTTTGATCTTTATAATTGGTGTGGTTTTGCAGTGGCTGCTACCCATTTTTCCTTTCCATATTTACTGCTTCTTTCAGGAGCTCTTGCAGGGCAGGCCTGGTGGTAACAAAACCCCTCAGCATTTGCTTGTCTGGAAAGGATTTTATTTCCCTTTTGCTTATGAAGCTTAGTTTGACTGGATATGAAATTCTGGGTTGAAAATTCTTTTCTTTAAGAAGGTTGAATATTGGCCCACAATCTCTTCTGGCTTGTAGAGTTTCTGCTGAGAGGTCCACTGTTAGTCTGATAGGCTTCCCTTTTTAGGTGACCTGTCCTTTCTCTCTGGCTGCCCTTAACATTTTCCCCTTCATTTCAACCTTACAGAATCTGATGATTAAGTTTCTTGGGGTTGATCTTCTCATGGAGTATCTTAGTGGTGTTCTCTGTATTTCCTGAATTTGCATGTTGGTCTGTCTTGCTAGGTTGGGGAAGTTCTCCTGGATAATATCCTGAAGTGTTTTCCAGCTTGTTTCCGTTCTACCTGTCTCTTTCAGGTATTCCAGTCAATGATAGTTTTGGTCTTTTAATGAAGTCCCATATTTCTTGGAGGCTTTGTTCATTCCTTTTCATTCTTTTTTCTCTAGTCTTGTCTGCATGCCTTATTTCAGCAAGTTGGTCTTCAAAATCTGATATCCTTTTTTTCCACTTGGTTGATTCAGCTATTGATACTTGTGTATGCTTCACAAAGTTCTGTTGATGTGTTTTTCAGCTCCATCAGGTCATTTATGTTCCTCTCTAAACTGATTATTCTAGTTAGCAGCTCTTCTAACCTTTTATCAAGGTTCTTAGCTTCTTTGCATTAGGTTAGAACATGTTCCTTTAGCTCACTGTAGTTTTCTTATTACCCATCTTCTGAAGCCTACTTCTGTCCATTTGTCCATCTCATCCTTTTTCCAGTTCTGCACCCTTGTTGGAGAGATGTTGCAATAATTTGGAGGAGAAAAGGCACTCTGGCCTTTGGGTTTTCAGTATTTTTTTTCATTGATTCTTTCTCATCTTCGTGAGTTTGTCTAGTTTCAATCTTTGAGGCTGCTGACCCTTGGATAGGGTTTTGTGGGGACCTTTTTGTTGTTGCTGATTCTGTTGTTGCTTTCTGTTTGTTTTTCTTTCAATGGTCAGGTCCCTCTTCTGTAGGTCTGCTGCCATTTTCTAGGGTTCACTTCAAGCCCTATTCATCTGGTTCGCTCCCATGCCTGGAGATGTCACTCAAGGAGGCTGGAGAACAGCAAAGATGGGTGCCTGCTCCTTCTTCTGGGACCTCTGACTCAAGGGGCACCAATCTGATGCCAGTGGGATTGCTCCTGTATAGGGTGTCTGACAACCCCTGTTGGAGGGTCTCACCCAGTTGGGTGGCATGGGAGCAGGACCCGTTTAACAAAGTACTTTTACTGTCCCTTGGAGGGGGTGAGCTTTGCTAGGGGAAAACCCATTTGTCTGGGCTCCCTGGATTCCTCAGAACTACCAGGAGGAAAGGATAAGTCTGCTGGTCCACAGAGACTGTTGCCACCCCTCCCCTTATGGTCTAAGGCCCAGGGAGATCTGGGTTCTGTCTCTGAGCCTCTGGCTGAAGTTATTGGAGTTCCTGCGGGGAATTCCCACCCACTGAGGAAGGATGTGTCAGGGTCAGGCCTGAAGAGGCCCTCTGGCTGCAGTCTGCCACAGCGGGTGTGTTGGGCTGTGGGGGGCATGTCTTGGGACCAAGCTGTCCAGCCTCCCTGGCTCCAGCAGGGGAAAAGCATGGCCTGAAGCTATAGAGATGAGTGCCACCCTTCTCTCGCCCAGAAAGCTTAGCTTATTAGGCAGTTATCAGTCCCAGTGCTTGCTGCTGCCCCTCCCACAATGAGCTCAAACGGCTTAGACAGCAGGCAGCCTCAGCTGTAGCGCTGGTCACCCCTCCCCGCAGGAGCTCCTTAGGCTTAAGCAGATTCCAGCTGAGAGGCTGTTGAGAATCTGCGTGACTCCCGGGTTGGGAAGCTAGGCCCCGGTGGTGTGGGTTTGCAAGTGGGATCTTCCAATCCGTGGGTTGCACAGTTCTGGGAAAAAAGCACGGCTTCCCTGGCTGGGTAACACACTCACAGCCCCCCTTCGTTGGGGAGTGGGGGCTCCCCTGCCTCTTGTGGCTCTCAGGTGGGCCACCCCGCACCACACTGCTCTTCCTGCCTCTCCGTGGATCACGCCAGCCTCCTAGTCAGTTCTGATGAGAGAACCTCCATAGCTTGGTTGCTGGTAAGGATTCACATGCTTATTATGGTTTTTTTCAGTGGGAGCCTCAGATCGCCGCTGTTTCTAGTCAGCTATCTTGGCCCTACCCCCTGGGAAGATATTTCTTATCCTGTGTTAGAATCTGAGAATCTATGGTTGAAAATAATGAGTTCTTTCACCTTTGGTATCTGGTACTTTTTTTTTTTTTTTTTTTTTTTGACAGAAAGTCTTGCTGTTTTGCCCAGGCTGGAGTGCAGTGGCACCGTCTCAGCTCACTGCAACCTCTGCCTCCTGGGTTCAAGCGATTCTCCTGCCTCAGCCTCCTAAGTAGCTGGGATTACAGGCATGTGCCACCACGCCCAGCTAATTTTTGTATTTTTAATAGAGACGCAGTTTCTCCATGTTGGTCAGACTGATCTCAAACTCCTGACCTCACGATCCGCCTGCCTCGGCCTCCCAAAGTGCTGGGATTAGAGGCGTGAGCCACCGCACTTGGTCAGAATTTTTTTTTAATATTCTTTATTAATATCCTCATCTGAATGATTGTACACTAAGTATATATAAATCTTTAAGTCACTTGAAGATGAAAATCTTACGGAGATGAGATTAAACCAACTTGTTTGCTGTTGAGATTTAATTTCAGAGCTTAATGAGACTTTTTGTCCACTAGATCTACAATGTTTTCTTTTGAGTAGATAGGAAATTAAATATCTCACAACAATCAACATTGAAGGAGTATCGTACTTTTACAATGATAAAGGAAAGCTTTTACTAAATGAATAGTTGAGTATTGGTAGATAGTCAATTTAAATTTCTCAAATTAACAGGAAATACTCACTTGATTACTTTGTATAAAATCCAAAAGGGATATGTGGAATGATAGAATATGTGTTTGATTCCTTTTAAGTTTCCTGTAGGAAATTAATATTACTGTTGGTCATAAAAGAAGGTGACTTACATCCTTTTTGTATTGAAGAGTTGTCCAAATTATTTTCCTTATTTTTGGGAAAAGGATTTCAAGGCTTCCAATTTTTTAAGTTACATATTTAAAAATAAAAGTTTTTTTTTTTAAATTTTAGATTAAAAGGGTGTATGTTCAGGCTTGTTACATGCGTATATTCTGTGATGCTGAAGTTTGGGCTTCTAATGATCCTGCCACCAAAGTAGCAACAAAGTATTCAGTAGAGAGTTTTTCAATCCTTGCCCGACTCCCTCCCTTTTTTTGGCGTCCTTGGTGTCTACTGTTCCCATCTTTGTGTCCGATTGTACCCAATGTTTAGCTCCTACTTATAAGTGAGAAGATGCAGTATTTGGTTTTCTGTTTCTGTATAAATTCACTGAGGATAATATCCTCTAACTGGATCCATGTTGCTGCAAAGGACAAGATTTTGTTAGGAGCGGCAAATTTGATGAGTCTGCAGCAAATTCGATCCTTGCCTCCTCAGAGGAAAGAATATTCAGCTGAGGGAAAGAAACGGGTTTAAGTCAGAGGGAGAAACTGAGGCAAGTTTTAGTGCAGGAGTGGAAGAGGGCCAAGCAGGTGACTTGAGAGATCCAAGTGCCCCATTTGGCCATTGCCTTGGGGTTTTATACATTGGCATGGTTCCAGGGTTTGTGTTTCTTCTCCATTCTTCCCTTGGAGAAGGCTGTCTGCATATATGGTGGCCTGCCAGCACTTGGGATGAGCCGCATGTGCAGTGTGTTTATTGAAGTTGTGGGTATGCTCGCTTGAGGCGATTTTCCCTTTTCAATCTAGTCTTCTTAGAGGGAGGTCATATACTGGTTAAACTTCACTATTTCGCCTCTTAGTGTGCATGCTTGAGCCTCTTCACCCAACTCCTGAGATCTTATTGAGAAGCTGCTGATCACCAGCTTCAGCTGTTTTCTATCTATTGGAGACGGTCTTTCCCTGGTGCCAGCTGTGACCAATTATTGTTTTAGTGAGATTGTTTAACAACAGCCTGACCATCACCTGATGGTCGCCTGACATTCCTGAGTGGGAGGGGAGCTCTCCTGCTCTGCACATATCTGCCTAACTACCTACTCTAACAATTTCATTCTTTTTATGGCTGCATAGTATTCTGTAATGTATGTGTGTGTGTGTATATATATGTATATACATATATATGTATATATATATGTATATATGTATATACATATATATGTATATATATATGTATATATATGTATATACATATATATGTATATATATGTATATATATGTATATACATATATATGTATATATATGTATATATATGTATATACATATATATGTATATATATGTATATACATATATATGTATATATATGTATATACATGTATATGTATATATATGTATATATATGTATATACATATATATGTATATATATGTATATATATGTATATACATATATATGTGTATATATATGTATATATATATGTATATACGTATATGTGTATATATGTATATATATGTATATACGTATATATGTATATATATGTATATATGTATATACATATATGTGTATATATGTATATATGTATATACATATATATGTGTATATATGTATATATGTATATACATATATATGTGTATATATGTATATATGTGTATATATGTCTATACATATATGTGTATATATGTGTATATATGTATATACGTATATACACATATATACACATATACATATATCTGTATATATGTATATATGCATATACACATATATCTGTATATACATATATACAGATATATGTGTATATATGTATATACATATATACAGATATATGTATATGTGTATATATGTGTATATACGTATATATGTATATGTGTATATATGTGTATATACGTATATATGTATATGTGTATATATGTGTATATACGTATATATATGTGTATATATGTGTATATATGTATATATATGTGTATATATGTATATACACGTGTATATACATATATACGTATATACACGTGTACACGTATATATGTGTATATATGTATATACGTGTATACACGTATGTACGTACATATGTGTATATATATGTATGTACGTACATATGTGTGTATATATGTATGTACGTACATATGTGTGTATATATGTATGTACGTACATATGTGTATATATATGTATGTACGTACATATGTGTATATATGTATGTACGTATATATGTGTATATATGTATATATGTGTATATATGTGTGTATATATGTGTGTATATATGTGTATATATGTATATATGTATATGTGTATATATGTGTATATATGTATATATGTGTATATATACATATATATACACACACACACACACACACACACATATATATATCATATTTATTTTATCCAATCTATCATTGATGGGCAACCAGGTAGATTCCATATCTTTGCTATTGTGAGTAGTGCTGTGATAGACATACAAATGCATGTGTCTTTTTGGTAAAATAATTTATTTTCCTCTGGGTATATACTCAGTAATGAGATTGTAGGGTTGAATGGCAATTCTAGTTTTAGTTCTTTGACAAATCTCCAAACTGCTTTCCACAGTGGCTGAACTAATTTACATGCCTACCACCATTGTATGAATGTTCCCTTTTCTCCACAGCCTCACCAGCATGTTATTATTTTTTACTTTTTAATAATAGTCATTCTGACTGGTGTGAGATGGTATCTCAGTGTGGTTTTCATTTGCATCTCTCTGATGCTTAGTGATTTTCTTTTTATGTCTGTTGGTCACTTGTATGTCTTTTGCAAAGTGTCTGTTTATGTCCTTTGCCCACTTTTTAATGGGGTTGTTTTTTTCTCATTGATTTTTTAAGTTCCTTAAAGGTTCTGGATATTAGTCATTTGCTGGAATCATAGTTTGCAAATATTTTCTCCCATTCTGTGGGTTGTCTGTATACTCTCTTGATAGTTTATTTTGCTGTGCAGAAGCTCTTTAATTAAGTCCCATTTGTCTGTTTTTGATTTTGTCCCCTTTGTTTTCAGGGTCTTCATCATACTTTGCAGAAGCCAACATCTACAAGAGTATTTCCAAGGTTTTCTTCTAGGATTTTTATAGTTTTAGGTCTTAGATTTAAGGATTTAATCCATCTTGAGTTAATTTTTGTATATGGTGAAAGGTAGTGGTACAGTTTCATTCTTCTGCATATGGTTAGCCAGTTATCCCAGCACCATTTATTGAATAGGGAGTTCTTTCTCCATTGTTTATTTTTGTCAACTTTGTTGAAGATCAGTATGCAGCTTTATTGCAGGAGGCTCTATTCTTTTCCACTGGTCTATGCCTATATTTTTGCACCAGTACCATGCTGTTTTGGTTACTGTAGCCTTTTTAGTATAGTTTTAAGTCAGGTAATGTGGTGCCCCCAGTTTCATTCTTTTTGCTTAGGATTTCCTTTGCTATTCAGGCTCTTTTGGGGTTCCATGTGAATTTTAGAATAGTTTTTTTCTAATTCTGTGAAAAATGGTATCAGTAATTTGATAGGAATACCATTGAATCTGTAGATTGCTTTGGGCAGTACAGACACTTTAACAATATTTGTTCTTTGAATCCATGATCCATGGAATGTTTTTCCGTTTGTGTCATCTATAATTTTGTTTAGAAGTGTTTTGTAGTTGTCCTCATAGAGATGTTTCACCTCCTTGGTTAGATGCATTTCTGGGTAGATTTTTTTGTGTGTGTGTGTATGTGTGGCTATTGGCAATGGGATTGCATTCTTGATTTGGTTCTCAGCTTGAACATTATTGGTGAATAGAAATGCTACTGATTTGTGTACGTTGGTTTTGTATCCTGAGAGTGCTGACTCATCAGTTCTAGGAGTTTTTTCATAGAATCTTTAGTGTTTTCTAGGTATAGAATCATGTAATCAGTGAAGAGAGATAATTTGACTCCCTCTTTTCCCATTTGAATGCCTTTTATCTATTTCTCTTGCCTTATTGCTCAGGCTAGGACTTCCAGTACTATGTTGAATAGGAGTGGTGAGAGTGGGCATCTTTATCTGTTTCAGTTCTTAAGGGGAATGCTTCCAGCTTTTGCTCATTCAGTCTGATGTTGGCTGTGGGTTTGTCCTAGATGGCTCTTATCTTGAGGTATATTCTTTTGATGCCTTGTCTCTTGAGGGTGTTTATCATGAAGGTACGTTGGATTTTTTCAAAGGCCTCTTCTGTGTCTACTGAAATGATCAGATGTTTTTTGTTTTCGATTCTGTTTATGTGGGATTTGTGTATGTTGAATCACCCTTGCTTCCCAGGGATTAAGCCCACTTGGTCATGGTGAATTAACTTTTTGATGTTTTGCTGGATTTGGTTTGCTAGAATTTTGTTCAGGATTTTTACATCTACGTTCATCATGGATAGTGACCTGCAGTTTTCTTCTTTTGTTGTGTTTTTACCAGATTTGGGTGTAGGTTTTGTGTTTTTGCCAGATTTTGGTTAGAGAGGAGTCCCTTCTGCTCAATTTTTGGAATAGTTTCAGTAGGATTTGTACCAGCTCTTCATTGTATGTCTGGTAGAATTTGGCTGTGAATCTACCCGGTCCATAGCATTTTTTGGTTGGTGGATTTTTTAACTTACTGATTCAATTTCATTACTCATTATTAGTTGGTTCAGGATTTCTGTTTCTTCCTGGATCAATCTTGGGAGGTCGTGTGTTTCCAGGAATTTATCTATTTCTTCTTGATTTTCTAGTTTGTGTGCATAGAGGTGTCCATAATACACTCTGCTGATCTTTCATATTTCTGTGATAACAGTTGTGATGTCACCTTTAACATTTCTGATTGTGCTTATTTAGATCTCTTTTTCTTTATTAATCTATCTAATTATCTATCAATCTTGTTTATCCTTTCAACAGACCAACTTTTTGTCACAATCATTTGTATGATTTTTTGGGTCACAATTTCATTTAGATCTGCTTTGATTTTAGTTATTTCTTCTGCTAGCTTTAGGTTGAGTTCTTGTTTTTCTACTTCCTCTAGATGTGATGTTAGATCATTAATTTGAGATGTTTCTATCTTCTTAATGTGGACATATAACAATATAAACTTTTCTCTTAGCACAGCTTTTGCCATATCCCACAGGTTTTGGTATGTTGTGTGTCTATTTTCATTTTTTTTTCAGCGAATTTATTTCTCCCTTAATTTTGTTGTTTACTCAAAAGTCATTTAGGACCAAGTTGTTTAGTTTCCATGTATTTGTGTGGTTTTCTAGAATTCCTCTTGGTATTGATTTCCATTTTTGTTCACTGTGATCACAGATGATGCTTGGCATGATTTCAGATTTTTTTAATTTATTAAGACTCACTTTATGATTGAGCATGTGGTCAATCCTAGAATATGTTCCATGTGTACATGAGAAGAATGTACATTCTGTAGTTATTGGGTGGAGTATTCTGTAGATGGCTATCAGGTCTAATTGGTCAAATATTGAATTTAAGACCAGAATTTCTTTGTTGGTTTCCTGCTGCAATCATTTGTCTAATGTTATCAGTAGGGTTTTGAAGTCCCCCATTACTGTCTGTTAAAGTCTTTTGTTAGGTCTAGAAGTAATTGTTTTATGGGTGCTCCAACGTTGGTTGAATATATATTTAGGTAGTTAAGTCTTCTTGTTGAGTTGAACCCTTGATTATTACATAATGCCCCCTTTGTCCTTTTTTTTGTTTCTATTGTTGGTTTAAAGTCTATTTTATCTGCTATAGGATTAGTGGTTCCTCCTCTTTATTGTTTTGAATTTGATGTGATAAATCTGTTGCCATCCCTTTACTTTGAGCCTGTGGGTTCCACTACATGTGACATGGGTCTCCTGAAGACAGCAGAAGAATGAGTCTTGCTTTTTAAAATCCAATTTGCCACTCTATGTCTTTTAAGTGGAGCATTTAGGTCATTTACTTTTTAGATTAATATTGACGTGTAGTTTTGTAACAACTTGTTAGCTAGTTGTTTTGTAGTCTCAACTATAGAGTTGCTTTTGGGCTTTGTGTGCTCTGTGCTTGCATGTGCTTTTATGATAGCAAGTACCATTATTTTGTTTCCATGTTTAGAACTCCCTTAAGTATCACTTGTAAGGCTGGTCTGGTGGTGATGAATTCCCTTAGTAATTGCATTTGTTGGTGTAATTTAGGCTGCTTCCAGGAGATGGCGCATAAGAGTAAGAGCCAGCAGGTTAAGGCAAGGCAGAGGCAATGGAGCACAAAAAACACCGTCCCCTAGGGCGCATTCACCTTCATTGTGGGTGGAGCAGCTGGAGAAGCCCTTGGAGAAGTGGACTCTTAGCCCACACTCCTTGGGTCTCCACAGGAAGAGCCACTGCTGAGTCCATGACCGTGCACCGAGGAGGGTGTTGGAGGGGTTGAAAGAATCCCCCTTCTCCACATTCGTTCCTGGGCTTTGGTGGTGCCCCCTTCAGTGGCCAGCACCATGTTTGCATTTCCTTTGACTCAGACTGGGCTTTGGCGGGCTGTGCTACCTGTTTCCTTAAGGATGATCCATGTTGAGGGGTAGATTTCCAGGGGAGTGGAGTCTATCTCCCTTCCACTCCTCAGAGCTAGTGGGGCAGTGTCCCCCAACTGACCAAGGGAACCAGCTGGGGCATCCATTTCAGTCTCATCTCAGTCTCAAGAGCATCCATCTCAGTCTCAAGAGCAGCTCCTGGCA
This sequence comes from Symphalangus syndactylus, assembly GCF_028878055.3. Classification (NCBI taxonomy): domain Eukaryota; kingdom Metazoa; phylum Chordata; class Mammalia; order Primates; family Hylobatidae; genus Symphalangus; species Symphalangus syndactylus. The sequence continues at coordinate 40,164,128 of NC_072447.2, read as the reverse complement.
GAGCAGCAATACTCTCCCAAGCGTGAATGAGCAAGCCTGTTTTCCCCTGTCCTTCCTTATAGCACTGCAGTGGCTGCGGCCATGTCTGTAAATCTCTGGCATCTGGGCTCTCAAAATGGCTCCCAGCTGAGGCTGCTCCAGGCTTGGATGTGTGTGGGATTCTGTATGGGTTCCCTTTCTGGAGCAACATCTCTGTGCAATCTTTATGCAGCTCCAGATGTCAGGCACAAGGCCCTTGTGGGTCAAGGGTTTCTCCTATAGCCAAGATCATAAAAGCCAGTTTCAGAGCCCTGGGTATTTCTCTCTTGCTGTTTCCCTGTGTCCAGGAGCCACTCTTAGGTCTCAGCCAGTTCCCAGCGGGGAAAGCTGCCTTGAACCCTGTCCTTATGTACTTCCAGTGCTTCCCATCTCTTCTCTGGTGAATCCAAGTGTTCTCTCCTAGACCATCTGGTCAAAATGTGTCTACTTACTATTCTGGCTCTTCTCTGTGAAGGAGGCACATGCTAGAAAACAATAGGAAAAGCTTAATGTTTTAAAAGTAACAGTTTTAGAATTTAAGATAAGCCAAACATTACCGTAATTATCTCACTTTATCCTCATACCAGCCCTATTATTAACACTGTACAGTATTATTTGGATTTTGTTGATTAAGATACTAAAACTTAGAGAACTTAAATCGTGTGCTTGTGGTCAGTCAGATGTTAAGCTTGGCAGAGTGAGGGTTTGAATCAGGCCTGCTTATATCCAGAACCTCCTTTCTTGACTATCAGAGTACAGGTTATATGAGGCTGCTAAAGGAACATGATGAACCAAAACAGAGTCTGATGCAGCCACTGGGACTTTCAGAGAAATGGCAATAGAGAGAGTTCTTGTTTGGCCAGCTCTTCTTTGATTATTCTCTTTAACCTATGTGGATGGGGTCATAATGGATGACGTAGTCTTGTGCCTTAGTTCATTTTGTGCTGCCGTAATCCCACAGACTGGATACTTTATAAATAACTGAAATTTATTGATTTACGGCTCTAGAGACTGGCTAGTCCAAGAACAAGGTACTGGTATCATGTAAGGGCTCTTGCTTCATCATTCCATGATGGAAAATGGAAGAGCAAACAGAGTTTGAGAGAGAGAACAAGAGGAGGCCAAACGAATCCTTTTAGAAGCAACCCACTCCTATGATAATAAACCCACTCCCATGATAATGACATTAATCCATTCATAAGAGTTGTGCCCTCATGACCCAAACACCTTTTATTAGGTCTCACCTCCCAACACTACCACATTGAGGATCTAGTTCCCAACACATGTACTTTGAGGAACACACTAAAACCATAGCACTTTGTATCCTCATTTGGATAGACATATGGCTATTTATAAAAACTAAAAATTATACAATCAAGATGAAAGTGAGCTATAGTAGATATAATGGTTTATTAAAAATCAATTTTTTTTTTTTTTTTTTTTTTTTTTTTTGCCGGGGGGAAGATATGTTGAAAGAAAGGCACTGGGGCTGCCATTTGCCCTGGAGCTTTTACAACTAAAGCTATTTCTAAAGACACATTTGTGTAGACATTGGAGGTCCCCATAGTAGCTTCAAGAATGGTGATTTTCTTAATACCCACAATCTGATTCACTGCCATATTATTTAATCCACCATGAGCACAATTCTGGGGCACTGTTGTTAATTTTGTAAGGTTGAAAATGGATACAATCAATTTTTATTAACAATAGATAATACTTGTTGAACGTTGTATGGACTCTTCTAAGGTATCTATATACTGCAGAAATATGAAGACCAACTATTCAGATCTCTATGAGCCATAGAAAAGAAAATATACAGGACAGCAAGATAAAGGGTTTATTTTGTAGCTAAGTGCTACAAAGTTTCTCTGTTGCCTCTAGGATATCAAGCAGTACAAATCAATTTTGTAAGTATTAACCACAGACCTGCTTCTCTTGCAGTTTAATGATTTGTATTATGGGTTACATTTTTCTCTCAGTAATGCAAAATCCTCTTAAGCAGTACTTGTTTAGCAAATTTTGTCAGTATGATGACAAGGTAGTGTGAATGTGCACTGAAAGAACCCTGCAGTTTTTAAATATTCAGTAGTTAGTCAAGGTATAATTTAGTCTCCCTCTTGAAAAATCCATAGAAGAAATTACCAAAAATGTCTTACTTTGTTTGTTCTCATAGTTTTCTCCTAAAATAGCTTGCACTTACTATGATCATTGATAGAATATAACCTTTTGTTTTGATTATTACTATCATAAAAGGGTGAACATTTTATTTCATATTCTTTGGAGAATTCTAGAAGTTTAGGGACACACAGGTACAATTTTCTTCAAGGTGCATATTTTTTAAAGTGAGGTACATTTGAGGGTGACTGAGAACTAGAACACCACAGGAGAGTCAGGGTGAAGAGTCCCATGTCTATAGCCATCATTCAGCTTGAAAGTCAGATTGACAAAACAACAACAACAACAAAAACACTAAAAGTCCATTCAACATGGGAACTGAAATAATCCCTCAAACAAATAGGAAAGTTCTCTTCCAAGCCTACATAGTCATTCAATAATTCCGTTTTAAAGCTCCAACATCTATTCAGTGTTATATGTCAGTAGTATGTAGCAGATGTTGATAATGTCCCGCTCATATCCCTTTGGCATGTGACATTTCAGTGCATATCAGCAAGCTTGTTAAAAATGTTCATCTGTGTTAAACTGGGAGAATGTTGGCTTGAACAGAACACTCCTGCTGGTATAATCACTTAGGCATTTTAAAGGTATGGGAAGAAAATGCTTACAAGCACAGTGGAGTTGGCTGGTTATTATTAAGTTATATTGACATCTTACAGAGGGATAATGAGAAAAGGAAGGGGCTTACCAAATGAATGGCATACAAACCAAAATAACTCTTTTGTAGTTGACAAATACAAACAGTCCTCCATATTCGTGAGTTCCACATCTGTGCATTCTACCAACTAGGGATTAAAAATATTCAAGAAAAAAAGGATGGTTGCATGTGTACTTAACATGAACAGACTTATTTTCATTATTCCCTAAACAATACAGTATAACAACTATTTACATAGCATTTACACATTTACATCATATCAGGTATTATAAGTAATTTAGACATGATTTAAAGTATATAAGAAGATGTACATAAGGTATGTGAAAATACTACACCATTTTTTATATAATTTCAACTTTTATTTTAAATTTAGGGAATGCATGTGCAGTTTTGTTACCTTGATATATTGTGTGATGCTGAGGTTTGGGGTATCACTGATCCTGTCACCTAATGTATTAGTCCATTCTTGCATTGCTGTAAAGAAATATCTGAGACTAGGTAATTTATGAAGAAAAGAGGTTTAATGGGCTCACAGTTCTGTAGAGTGTATAGGATATGTGGTGCCATCTGTTTGGTTTCTGGTGAGGCCTCAGGAAGCTTACAAGCACAGTGGAAGTTTAAGGGGGAGTCAGCATATTACATGGTGAGAGAGAAGGAGGAAGTCACAGACTTTTTTAAACAACCAGATCTCAGATGAACTAACTGAGCAAGAACTCACTCATCACTAAGGGGATGGTGCTAAGCCATTCAGGAGGAGTCTGTCCCCATGATCTAATACCTCCCACTTAAGCCCCACCTCCAACACTGGGGATCACATTTCAACAGGAGATTTGGAGGGGACACACATCCAAACCGTATCACCCAGGTAGTAAGTATAATACCCAATAGTTAGTTTTCCAACCCTTGACCCCCATCCTTCCCCCGGAACTAGTAGTTCCTAGTGTTTCTTTTTGCCATCTTTATGTCCATGAGCATTCATTGTTTAGCTCCCACTTGTAAGTGAGACATGCAGAATTTGATTTTTTGTTTCTGCATTGATTTTCTTAGGATAATGGCCTCTAGCTGCATCCATGTTTCTGCAAAGGACATTATTTTGTTCTTTTTTATGGCTGTATAGTATTTCATGTTATATATGTACCACATTTTCTTTATCCAATCCACCACTGATGGGCACCTAAGTTGATTCCTTGCCTTTCCTATTGTGAATAGTGACACCATTTTATATCAGGAACTTGAGAAAGTGTGGATTTTGGTATCCATGGGGTTGTTGGAATCAGTCCCCCACGGATACCAAGGGATGACTTCTTATTTTTCTGACCAAGACTTTCAGAACCCCAGCCTGAGAAGGGTATGATTACTAGAGGCCCAGACTCCCTAGAAATGTGGGGTTTAGGCACACCTCCATAGCTGCCACAGTCTACCTTTTGTATCATACAGATCCACTTTTGTACAGATGTTCAGGGAGCAGCTCTTTCATAATCTCCATGTCTTCTCTTCTGAGAGGAAACTTCCAAGAAAGAGGTTAATGGGACAATATATAGCCACCTAACCTATTATTTGAGGCCCCATTATCCCCGTTAGTTACAATAAACCAAACTCTGACAGTCTCTATGATAGGTCTATGTCTTGATGAAATCCAGTTTAGCAATTTTTTTCTTTTATTATTCATGCTTTTTGTGTCCTAAGAAAGTTTTGAATACCTCAAGTTTGTAAGGATATATGCATGTTTCCTTCTGTAAGATTTATGGCTGTAGACTTTACCTTTAGGTTTCTGATCTTTTATAAGTTAATCTGTTTGTTTAGTATGAGGTAATAGTTGATTTTTTATATGAATATCAAGATGATCTAGCATAATTTTTGACAGTACTTTTCAAAGAATCTAATTAGAAAAAGCAATCTGCCTCTATCATTACTACTGCTACTAAAGCAATAACAGCTTTCTTTGGTGCCTTACTATTGTCAAGGAAAGATGGCGAGTTCTTTATATATGTTATCTCATTTTTACTTTTTGAAATCAGCATGTGAATCAGTTTGACTTTAAATACTATGACTGTCTACCACTGAGGGGAAAACTTAGAGCTGTTGAGTCCTTGTTTATTGCTTTTCTATAAAACCCGGTTGACTTTCTAATAGATTATTTAAAAAGTATCAGATAGCAAATTAGGACAACTCTAATAAGGAAAATACTCGAATGAGGAACATGTCCTGTCATTGTTCTCAAATAGTTTTTGTGATGCATTACTAAATTTAAAATACTATCAAAAGTGTGATTATTAGGTATATTTTTCCTTTCATTGATAATCCATATTATAATATCTTAGATAGGTTTAGAATTAATCACTTAAAACACATTATCAGAGGTTCACATGTATTTAACAAAGCTTTGTTATATACACAAATTCTACAAAACTAAGTCAATAATCCCTATGTATTAATTATGTAAAATGTAGTGGCTGGTTTTTCCTATATCTCTATAAATTGCAAGTGTATATTGATAATACTGTAATAACTATACCACTGAAATTCAGTGGAATATTTTCAACATTTATAAATGCAATGCGGTTAGTAATATTACTAAAGGTGAATTTAAAATTGACTTATTTTAGGCAGGCAAACATTAAATACGGTAGAATCACATGTTAACATTTTAATCCATTATTTATTCACTTTCTTAGCAATTAAGTTCAAACATTGCTCCTATTATTATATTTTGCATGATGTAAATTAAATCTCACCCATCAATTTTGCTTCAAGAGAATGCCTCATTGAGCAAGCAAGATGGTTTATCACTGAGCATTCAAATGGTTTATCATAGCTTATTATTGCTAAGATTTGTTGTCTTTTTCATTTTCTGAAGATGTGGTTTTATATTCAACAGGACAAAATTGGTTCATTCAGATATTTAGTTTTGATTTTTTTAATAAACCATTCATGCATTATTTAACTTTTTTCCAGACAATTACCCTGGTTGGAGGAATACATTGCGTGTGACTCTAACACGATCAAGTTTGCCTGGTAGCTGTACTCATAAGGCCAGCGCCAGCTTTATGTGGAGAAAAAGTAGATATGTGCCTAAACAGCCATGACTGAAATGTTTCACACAGTCCTCTCAGACCCAGAGCATCTCCTTCATCAGCTTTCATGGGATAGCTGTGGATTTGCCTATGCAGAAATTCCCATCATTATACTAGTATTCATTGTTTAGACAACAAAATCAAGGACATATTCTCTAGAATTGTGTTGGCCAATTGAAATAGCTATTAGCCAGGTATGGCTAGTTAACTTTAAATTAATTAAATATAATTAAAAATTCAGTTCTTCAGCTGTAGTGATCACATTTCAAGTGCTCAATATTCACATGTGGTTGGTGGCGACCATATTGGACAGTGAAGATCATTTCCATCACAATAGAAAGTTCTCTCAGACAGCACTACTCTGAAAGGTCTAGAAAGCATCTGTTTAATAAATTAGCCCTTGAATGCAATTCAAGTTACATTTTATGAGAGCTGTGGATATATCTAGCATTATGTATGCTGGGTGAAGGCATAGATGTTATTATTTGTTAAGTGCCACAGCAATCCTTATTGATAGGTGCTGTTCTCATTTTAGAGATGAGAAAATAGAGACTGTGCACAATACAAAAGTAAATGACAAGCTGATTCATGCTCTTCTCACCAAAACATGCTACCTCAAAAAGTGAAATGTACTCAAAGACAATCCTTAAGAGTGAACATGAGAGAAAACTACACCCTAGCCAGAGCTCAATTTGGAAGAGTTCCTTCCCTTAGGTGAGGACACTAAAATAACAATTGTTATGACTGGAAGTAATGACAATGGTGATGGAGGAAAAACAAAACAAAACACTGAAATGAAGGGCCCTATGCAGACGGAACACTTGGGTATTTTGTTTTTTCTCTAACGTATTCAATACATACTATGTTCTATCTTAAGGCAAAATTTGATACATGTAAAACTTTTATGGATTAAGATAACCTTCATAAGTTTATTTAAAGAATGGGAAAATGGAAACTACTTAAATGTCCAACAATAGAAATATACTTAATGAAACTCAACAGAATGTTATCCAACCCCTGGAAATAATTGTTTGGAAATTGATATAATAATTCAGAAAAGTACTTTGATGTATCGTTGAGATCAAAAGGTAGTGCTAATTCAATAAATGTATATACAATAAGGATGACAACATTGAATGGAAAGACATAAAATTCTAACAGTTTGAACCACTGGGTAGATAGAATCTATTTTTACCTTTTATTGTGCAATGCTTAGCAATTACATAAATTGTACAATTAAAAATGTTTAATAACCTTGAGCAAGAGGACAATATGGAAATAGCCACAAATTAAATGAAGAGAAGCAGAAGTTTGAAGACTTTCAATTAAAGTCCACCTGACATAGAATAAGCAGCTTTCCCTGTGTATTCACCACACACATACACATGACATCTTCCATTCTATGCATTAGTGTAACTAAATACTTATTGGAAAAAAAATCCTGGAACTAATAAGCATTTATAGCAAGTTTGCATAATATAAGTTTAATATACAGAAGTTAATTACTTTACTATGTACCAGCAATGAACAAGTGGAACTTGAAATTAAAAACAGAATACCTTTAGGGCATCCAAATTGGAAAAGAAAAAGTCAAATTATTCTCATTTGTAGATAATGTGATCTTATATTTGGAAAAAACTAAAGACCCCACCAAAATAACAATTAGAACTGATAAACAAATTCAGTAAAGTTGCAGGATGCAAAATCAACATACAAAATAAGTAGCGTTTCTATATGCCAACAGTGAACAATCTGAAAAATCAAGACAGTAATCTAATTTACAATAGCTACAAATAACATAAAATACCTACGAATAAATTTAACCAAAGAAGTAAAAGATCTCTACAATGAAAGCTATAAAACATTTATACAATAAGTTGAAGAGGACACAAAAAACGGAATACTATGCAGCCATAAAAAAGAATGAGACCATTTCTTTTGCAGGGCATGAATGGAACTGGAGGCCATTATCCTTAGTAAACTAGTATAGGAACAGAAAACCAAATTCCACATGTTCTCACTTATAAGTGGGAGCTAAATGGTGAGAACTCATGGACACAAAGAGGCTAACAACAGACACTGGGGCCTACTTGAAGGTGGAGGGTAGGAGAAGAGAGAGGAGCAGAAAAAATAACAATTGGGTACTAGGCCTAGTGCCTGAGTGATGAAATAATCTGTACAACAGACCCTCATGACACAAGTTTACCTGTATAACAAACCTGCACATATACCCCTGAACCTAAAATAAAAGTTTAAAAATGTAATTTCTAAACTAATATTCTTTTTCTAGCTTTAGGAGTCACTGCAGTTCTTCCTTAGTTAATGTTTCTGAAATATGTCAATCCCTCTATTATTTCAATTAGGCCTTCTTGAATTTATAAGCTTTTCTCTCTGATTTAAGTTGTCATTTTGTTAGTATTCTATACAAGATAATGAATTCAAGTGACACTGAAAATTTGTCTCATAAGAGTTACGTTTTAAAGGTATAAATAATCTCTCAGTGCTAATTTAAAACTTTCCATCGAAAAACAATTTTTTTCTCTTTTAACAAAAGCTCTGCTGCTCATGGTATTATTTGATTTAGCAGTTCCTATTTCACCTAGAAATAACAATGCTTATTGTTAGACACACACCTAGACACACAGAAGTTACAACACTGCCATGTCAGTGCTCTTGAAACTAACTGTATCATCACTGGACCAGGGATTTGTATTAGTCTGTTCTCACACTTTTCATAAAGACATACCTGAGACTGGGTCATTTATAAAAATAAGGAAAAAGGTTTAATTGACTCACAGTTCCACATGGCTGGGGAGGCCTCACAATCCCAGCTGAAGCCAAATGAGGAGCAAAGTCGCGTCTTATATGGCAGCAGGCAAAAGAGCTTGTGCAGGGGAGCTCCCCTTTGTACAACCATCAGACATTGTGAGACTTATTCACTATCACGAGAATAGCATGGGAAAAACCTGACCCCATGATTCAATTATCTCCCACCAGGTCCTTCCCATGACACATGGGAATCATGAGGGCTAAAATTCAAGAAGAGATTTGGGTAGGGACACAGCCAAACCACATCAGGATTCTTAAATTTCGTAGAATCTAGACATTTTATTATTTTTGCTTAATCACTACATTGATTATATTTAGAATTAAATATGTCATTTTTTCCAGCTAAGCTTGCTTTAGTTATAATTGCATAGCTGCAATCTTTGAAAGTATTTTAAACACCTTGCTAACATCCTGTTTATGTCATCACCAGAGGTTGTAAGGGTGATGAGAAACAAATGAAAGTATACTTTTCTTGCAGAAATGAAAAGAAATGAAGCAGTGACTGGTATAAAATAAAGATCCACAATTAAAAGTGGCCTGTAGTACTAGCTACAGCCCATGAGCTCAAGGTTACAGTGAGCTGTGATAGTGCCACTGCACTCCAGCCTGGGCAACAGAGCAGGACCCTGCCTCTGGGGGGAAAAAAATGTTGAGGGCTGTATCTGTTAAATAGATGTATATCTTGAAAGCTCAGCATCTTCTGCAGTGATATAATTTGGAATACTAATATGTAACCTGTTTGAGTTTATTATACTGCATTTTGGTAGGAGAAACAAAACTTTAAGGAATAAATTAGATCTGATGGTCTGGTTTCCAATGCCAATAAATATGTGATGCTTTTATATTATCATCTGATGTGATATCTCTGTTCATGAAAACTGCTTTTTGTTAATATTGACATTCTTTCAATGATATAATGGTTACACTTTATTTCCAAAAAATTAGTTCAAGGTCTTACAATAATTAAGTAAAATACCAAGGTATTCAAATAACATTTGTCCTTGTATAAGACAGTATTTATAAGAAATATCATTGGCATTTGGGTTAAAACAAAGAAAAAAAATACCTGGAGGTTAATGAGTACTTCTAGGCTAGAAAGCACTTATCCCACAAGACTGGCTGAGAGTCAGACAGGCCTTACTGGAAAGAGACAGTGTGTAGAATCCAACCAAGCAGGAATATTTCTTCAGCCACTAGATAGATGAGTAAGAAGGAGTTTGATTCCAGAAAAGCAAATAAATGCTTGCCAGTATATACTTATATACTTTGAGTAAGGGTATGGCCTTCTTACTTAAAGACACAAAAGCATAAAGTAAGGTTAGGGAGCAAAAGACTGTTGGAGAATAGAAGAGACTAGAGACTTAACTTCCAAATTTAATATGTGGACATTGTTTGGATTCAAGCCAACCAACTGTAAAAAGATATCGTTGAGATAATCATGAAAATGTAATACAAATACAATATGAAGTAAGTTTTAAGGCATTATTGCTACATGTGTTAGATGTGATATGCTTATGTGTATATATATAAGTATATATATACATGTATGTATACATTCACACTCATATTCATGTATGTATGTGTATATGTTTCGATCAGAGACACATACTAAAGTATTCATGGGTAAAATGATATGATGTCTGGGATGTGCTTTAAAAGGGGGCAGATAAATGAAGCAATGAAGAAAGATTGGTCTAATACTGATAAATGTTGATGTTGACTAATGGATACATAGGGCTCATTATATTATTTCTGTGTATGTATTTGAAATTTTCAGTAATAAAATGTTTTGATTTTAAATAAAAAGGATCAATAGGCAGTCCAGTAGGCAGGGAGTAGTTCTGTCAGACACTAACCAGGCAGAAAAGAGGTTGATTTCAGAGATTGCCCCACTCAGGCAGATAAATGCAGAATAATCAGCCCGGTCACCAACATCCAGAATCTTGGGATTCTAACGGTCAGCAACATCAGCGAGAGGAATCAAACTAACTCATAAGGCAGACACTGTTTTCTCTGTGTTCTTTTTCATTCTGCCTGTTTAAGTGGGCAGCCTGGGTTCTACAGTGCCCATTCTACCTAAGGGGCCTGATCTGATTCCTGTCTCTTCTCAGAGACAAAGACTGGGAGACTGAGATGCAAGAATTTTCACTCAGGATCAGAAAATAAATTTTCATTTGCTTATTTAGAGAGAAGAAGGAAAAGAAAAATCTTAAAAACATTTGTATAAAAATGCAATTCATAGTATAGTTCTTTTATGGTTATAATGACTAGATGTGGCACATAATGCAAATATTCAATAATTACATGCGTTAATTTATAGAGAAGCCAGAATGGGGGAGGCAGGAGAAGCCTCTCTTTGATTCATTTTTATTGCCAGAAAATATAGAACTTTATAAAAGTCAGATCTGTCCTCAAGATAAACTTCGATGTCTCATGAGCTCTCAATTGAACATCATAGGGTACTAATTAATTTCCTTCATAAATCAAGTCTTATTTCTGACTTCTGTCTCTGTTTTTAATATCATTATCGTTCCAGTCGTTCAATTTCAAAATTCCAGAGAGACCTGTCACTTTTCCTTCACAAACAAATCTTCTAATGAGATATTTCTTTAATGGATACCTTTTTTCTTATATGTACTGCTACTGCGCCAAATCAGGCTATAATTATCTGTCTCATGGACATTTATATTTGTCTGCTTATCTGAAACTCTTACTGCCCTTTTCACCTCATAAAACATTACTTCTCTAAATAATAGTTATTTCATATTTCCTATGTGTCTAGTCTATTTTCTTTAAATGCCATGGATTAGAAATGATGTGTGCAGCTTAAGTGTTATCTCAACTATGATTAAGCCACTTGCCTTGGATTTCCTTCTTTCCCACTGGATGGAAATGGCAGTGACCCCGGGTACTTTGGTAGATATTGATTAAGGATGGCTGAGTTACACCACAATCCTGGGTTCCTGGATATTCTCATGCAGCAGCATTCGTTTACTTGTCCTGGACTTCTTTATATAAAAGAATAAAAGACTTCTAACTTATTTGAATAAAATACCATCTAATTGAGCCATTGGTTTTGAAGAGGACTCTTTGTTAGTTTAATCTGTGCCTTAACAAATAAAAAGAGCAAAGTTATTTTTGGCAGAGCAATACCATGATAAACACAGCTCAACATTTTTTAGGAAAACCAAACTGTGAAAGAAATCCTGTTAAATGCTGAATGTTTCTGAGTTTTAGGGAGATTTATTTGTCAGCAGTGCTTAGAGTAGTCTCCTGCTAAGAATCTCACTCTGAAGGCTGGGAAGAGTGTGTGGAGCAGGATGAAGAGAATGGGTGAATGGGTACAAAATACACATAGGAAGTGTAAGTTCTAGTGTTTGATAGCACAGTAGAGTGATTATAGTTGACAATTTATTGCCTATTTCAAAATAGCTAGAAGAAAGGATATTGAATGTTCCCAACACAAAAAAAATGATAAATGTTTGAGGTGATGGCTATCCTAATTACCTTGATATGATCTTGCACATTGTACACAGGTATCAAAATATCACATGTATCCCACAACATGTACAATTGTTAGCTATCAATAAAAATCAAGCAAAACAAAAGATAACATAAATGACAAAGGACTGTGGGTTCAAATTTTACACAAATATTGATAGAAAAAATTTTACCTAAGAGATTTAAAGGGTGAGCTAATCTCACGTATCTGTAATTATCATATGCCCCCAAAAAGTATAAAGGGAAATTAAGGCTTAAATTCTCACTTTAGGTATTCAAACATCTGTAAATAAATTGTATTAAATCGTTTCAAAACTTAAAAAGACAAGTGACAGTGTGATTATTGCACCATGAGCATTATCAACTAAGCATGTCCAAAATTAACCTCAACTTCTACACTTGCATTCATACCCCACTGACCTGAACTTAACCATATGACCCCATCCCAGCATAAATTTAGGAGATTCTATTACTAAAAGCAAAAAGTTATAATAGATATGGAAGAGAACTAGCAGTCTCTGCCAAATCTCTACCAAATAGAGTATATATTTCTAACCGGTGCATTCAATTGGTTTCATGTTCCAATGTCAGGCTACTTTTCAAGAGTCAAAGGATTCAACTCAGTTTCTAAAGTGTACCTCATATTTTCCTAGGTCTTCCAAGTCTGCTAGAAATATTCTGGCAATATTATTTGGTTTTCTCCAACCTTGACCTATGAAAATTTTCTATGAAAATTCTGCCAATTCTTCAAGACTCAGACCAAATTCTGCTCTCATGAAGCTTTCCTAGATCCTTTTCACCACACTTTAATTGCATATTCATCCATGCAATAAGCACTTTTTGGGCATCATCTCTATGCCAAACCTTGGATTAAGTATTAGAGAATTGTAGATAAATAAGAACAATTTTCTGCCTTGGACATTGTCTCTCTCACTCTTCTATATCTTCTTGTTTTATTTCACATGCTAGTTGTCACATTCTATATTTAATTGGAATTATTTGTTCACATAATCAATTTTGGTTTCATCAACTCCTTGAGGCCAGGAAACACAGTTTGGTTTTCTCATTCTATTGCCATTTAACAAAGGACATTACCTATTGTAGTCACTGTTTGAATTAGCCAAGAGAGTGAGTGAAATTATAAATCATATTGTCAGTATTCTTCAAAGCATATTTCATATTAAAGTTCTATGACTCACTACTTTTTAAACTGACTTTGCCTCACAATATCATATTATTTCCACTCAAATTTGTTAGCACTGCCCAAATTAAAGTAGGCTTTTTGGTTTAAATCTAGAAATATTTTTTCAATCAAATGGTTCCTGAGATAACATAAAATAGATATTTCAAAATAGAATAAGCTGGACTTTTTGCACATTAAACACAGACATGTCTTTCTTAGTCCCCCTGACACCTCATTAAAATAATAGTACATAAAATAGCAATGTGTAAGGCCACAATAGTGAAGAGCATGGGGGTAGAGCCATCAACAGATGAGAAATGAAACAAATATCTGTAAAATGGACAGCATATTGCCTTCCATAATGTTGGCAGGCCTTATTCAATCAGTTAAAGGGCTGAATAGTACAAAAAGGCTGACCCTCCCCCAAGTAAAGAGAATTTTTCCTCAATGATAGCCTTTGAACTAGGATACAGGAATTTTTCCTGCCCTCTTACTTGAACTGAACCTTTGGTTCTTCCTTGGTCTTGAGTCATCCAACCTTTCAACTGGAAGTATACCATCAGCTCTTTGGATTCTTAGGCCTTTGAACTCAAACTGGAATTAAACTATTGACTCTACTCTGTCTCCAGTTTGCTAACTCACTTCAAAGACCTTGGACTTGCCAGCTTCCATAACTGTGTGAGCTGGTTTCTTATAAATCATATATATGGAACCAATAAGATTGTGTGTGTGTGGTGTATGTGTGTAGACATACACATCCTGTTAGTTCCATATCTCTGGAGAACGCTGACTAATACAGAAAGCAGAAGGTGATTTAGAAATTCATTTAGAGTAATGGAACAAGAAATAGAGGTTTAAAATATTTGACAGGGAGGATAAGATGAGTGGAGGAGTTGAGATTACTGATATGAAACTGACTGGGGAGTGACACCAGCAAGATAGCCAACCAGAAGGCTTTTGTGTTTGTTCCTCCCCAAAATGATAGCCCAAAAGACAAACAACTACATTTTGATGAAAATAACTAAAGGAAAGCACCAGTGTGCATCAGAGGAGTAGCAGAAACCCAGTAGAGCACAGAAACCCAGGATGATTACATGGAGCAAGAAAGAAAACACCTGGTCTCCATCACCCTGTCCACCAGCCCAAATCAGCTCAGGACCAGGAGGGACTTCTCCCTGTGGAGAAAAGGTAAGCAAGAGTACTTCAGCAGCTCCAATCAATACCTTAGACACCTATGGTCCTTACCACTGGGGACCCCTACAGTCCTCACATACACTAAGCCCAGCTGAGGGAACTTCCTGGAGTCCACACAGCCATGCTCCCCACAGAGAAACAGCCAGCAGTGCCCCACTCGCTGTGGCCCATTGGGCTACACCATCTTGGAACTGGAACTACTGCTGGAGTGTGTCCTGCTCCAGGGGTGAGTGGCCACAGCACCCTTCCACCTGTGAAGCTTAGCTGCCACTGAGCCACCCCTGCCTGGTGGTGTGCTGTACCTGAGCCAAGCTACTGCTACACCCTACCCCATGGGGCCAAGCTGCTGTGGAGTTGGTCCATCTACCCCTCCCAGTCACTACTGAGCCTTGCCTCTCAGGGCCTGACCTAAAGCTGTACACTGCCTTCCAATGAAACAGTGCATTGGCAGAGCCGTTCTATCTACTCCCTCTACTGCTGCTGCCCCCCCCATCCCCTGTGCCTGAGCTGATACGGCACCCTGCATCCTGGGGAAATGATATCTTGGCCACCCAGAGCAGTCATGCCCTCTCAGTGCCTGAGTAGAAGCTGTGCCCTACCTCCAGGGCAGTAGTACCTTAGATGCACAGAGCACTCATGCTCCCCTGTTCCTAAGTGGAAGCAGCACCCTGCATCCCAGGGAAATGGTGTTCTTGGCTGCCCAAAGCAGTAATGCCTTCCAGGTCTGAGCTGAAGAAGTGCATCACCTCCTGGGAAACCAGTGTCTTGGCCAAGCCAAACAGACCCACATCCCGGAGCAGAACTGACATAGTACCCCATGTCCCAGGGAAACAGAGCTTTGACTGAGCTGAGAAACCCTGCCCTACAGGCAAAACAACTCTAGTACCCTGCTTCCCTGGAACTAGACTAGGACCCTAGAAACTTGAGCTTTTGAGACACCCTTCTACCTGGGAAGTGGAGTCATGATTGTGCTGCTTCCTGCCCCCGCCAACGGCACAAGCTACACTCTACCATTCCAAGATCCTTCCCACCACTACGTCTGGACTCAGAGGGTTTGAGATACTGCCGTGCCCCATCATCTAAGGATCCAGAGTCACCACTAAAAGATGCAGGATGAAGAACCAACACAAAATTGTGTAGTGTTTCTACACACTAACAGTGAACTACATGAAA
The DNA here is from genome assembly GCF_028878055.3 of Symphalangus syndactylus. Taxonomy (NCBI): domain Eukaryota; kingdom Metazoa; phylum Chordata; class Mammalia; order Primates; family Hylobatidae; genus Symphalangus; species Symphalangus syndactylus. Next base: position 40,148,323 of record NC_072447.2, on the reverse strand, counting down.
AGGAAAGCAAGAAAGCAATCCCATTTGCAATAGCTACAAAAAAGATACCTAGTAATAAATTCAACCAAAGTGATAAAAGACCTCTACAATGAAAACTATAAAACATTGATGAAGGAAATTTAAGAGGACACAAATAAGTGGAAATATGACCCTATCATGGTTAGTAGAATTAATATTGTTGAAATGTTCATACTGCCCAAAGGAATCTACAAATTCAATGTAATTTCTATCAAAATACCAATGACATTCACAGACAGAAAAAAAATCCTAAAATTAATATAAAACCACAGAAGACTGAACAGCCAAAGCAATATTGAGCAAAAAGAACAAAGCTGGAGACATCACACTACCTGACTTCAAAATATGGTAATCAAAACAGCACGGTACTAGCATAAAAACGATCACATAGACTAATGAAACAGAATAGATAGCCCATAAGTAAACATGTACATCTACAGGTAACTGACTTTCAACAAAGACGCCAAAAGCACTCATTGGGGAAAGGACAGTATCCTCAAAAAATGATGTTAAGAAAATTGGGTATCCACATGCAGAAGAATAAAACTAGACCCCCATGTCTCACATAAACAGAAATCAAATAAAGATGGATTAAAGATTTAAAGGTAAGACCCACTAACTATGAAATTACTAGAAGAAAACAGGAGAAATGCTTCATGATGTTGGTCTGGGCAAGGAATTTTGGATAAGCCCTCAAAAGCACAGGCAACAAAAACAAAAAGAATCAAATAGCATTACCTGAAACTGTAAAAACTTCTGCACAGCAAAGAAAATAATCAACAATATGAAGAGACTGTCTACAGAATGGGAGAAAATATTTGCATACTATACATCTGACAAAGGGTTAATATCCAAAATTTTGTAAGGAACTCGAGCAACTCAATAGCAAATAATATAATTCAATTAAAATCGGCAAAATATCTGAATAGACATTTCTCAAAAGAAGATATAAAAGTAGCAAGCAGGTATATGGAAACCTCTCAGAAGCACCAATCATCAGGCAAATGCAAATCAAAACCACAATGGGATATCACCTGTCTCTAGTTAGAATGACTATTTTAATAAAAGAGAGAAGTGTTGGCAAGGATGTGGAGAAAACAGAACTTTACACACTATTGGTGGGAATGTAAATTAGTATAACCATTATGAAAAACAAAATTGAGGTTCCTAAAATATTTAACAATAGAATTACCATATGATCCAGCAATCCCACTACTGTATATATGTACAAAGGAAACGAAATCAGTATGTCAAAGAGATAACTGTACTTTAATGCAGCACTATTCCCAATAGCAAAAATGTGAAATCAACCTGTGTCCATCAAGGGATGAATGGATTAAAAATGTGGTATATATATACAGTGGAATACTATTCAGCCCGAAAAAGCAATAAAATCCTGTCATTTGTATTAACATGAATGAACTTGGAGGACATTATGTGAAGTGAAATAAGACAGACACAGAAAGACAAATACTACATGCTATCACTTATGTGTCAAATATAAAATGCTGATCTCAGAAGTAGAAGGCAGAAGAGCGGCTACTAGAGGCTGAGGAGGGTAGGGGAGAAGCGAGGAAGGTGCAAGATTGGTCAACAGGTATAAAGTTAAAAGTAGATAGGAGGAAATAGTTTTGGTGTTCCATTGCACAGTAAAAGTGACTGTAGTTAGCAATAATGTATTTCAAAAAAGCTAGGAAAGGGGACTTTGTATGTTCGCACTACAAAGAAATGATAAATATTTGATGTGATGGATATGCTAATTACCCTGATTTGATCATTACACAATATATACATGTATGCAAAAAGTAAATTATACCCCATAAATATGTAAAATTTTGTGTCAATTAAACATAACACTAAAAAATAAATAACAAAACTGACTTGGCAAGATAAGAAATAGAGGGTGTGGGATGGTATAAATAAGCCAGTTGTTTATCATCAATAGAGAAAGCCATAGACAAATATTAAAGTCAATAAATATAAGCATTATTATATAATATTATTTAGAAATAGGACAGCAGCTATAAAAGGACCTTCAAGCAGAAAATGTTCAAATTGATTATTTCTGGGGAGTGAACCAAACAAGGGATGATTGGGGACAGATTATTGATTGTACTAAACACCTTTCTGTACTATTTTATTTAAAAACATGTGCATGTATTACTTTGGCAAAATTATAAAAAGGTGATTTTTGTTAAAATGAATAAAATACCAAGTTTCTTTTTCAAAAAAGTGAACAAAGCATCAAATAAGACTATAAATTCTAATTTTATTTCTCTATATGCAAAATTCATTTTCCTATTATTAAAAAGCAAGTTGTCTCTTTGTATAGTGAATGGAAGGCATATATATCATTTCCTATGAATCAACACATTTAATATGCAAGGAGATTATTTTTAACTTGTCCAGTTGCTCACAAGTAGTAAGTGACAGACTAAGGAATCATGCACCTTTTCTTGTAACCATAGAGCAGACGCTCTGAAACTATTGCCTTGAAAGGGAAATTGGGCAAGGCAGTGTAGGGACTGAAAAGGAGCGTTATAAAAATCATAGACATGGAATTAATTTGGCAGTGGTATGAGACATTGATAGTTAAAATAGAAGGCTCTTGGAAAATACTGAATGAAAGTTTCTGGAGAAAATTATTACTCTTTCTCATGCATGCACCCTCCTGCCTCTTCCCTGAATCCATCCCACACCTACTGTCAAAAAGATAGTGCTAAAACAAAACTATGAGTATTACAATCTGGGTTCCCATACTACCCTATGAGTAGCTTTATCCATCACTTACTCTGCTATACCATAGATGCCACTTCAATTATCTGCCTCCCAAACCAGATTGTAAAATATATAAGGATGGGAATATATTACATTTATGTTTGTATCTTAATGCCTAACAACACATCTTGTATACAGCTTGTAGTCAATAAAGACTGGTTAGATTATTAGAATAATTATGTTTAGGCTCAGACTGCCCAAGATATCCCTGCTCAATTAACATTTATTTAGTGTTCATGATGTGCCACGTACTGAGGCACGGTCACTCTCTTTGGGAAGTTCACAATTTAGAGCTAGAGAAAGTTAGATAGATAGATAGATAGATAGATAGATAGATAGATAGATAGATAGATAGAGCACAAATACAGTTGTTCAATATTGGGAGAGTTAGGAAAGAGACCATCTTTAAATATCAATGGTTAAAAAGAGTGAAATGGTACCAGCACTGTTACTTTAAGGTATTGAGGACTCTGCAAATCACATTTTAATATGACCTTAGTAGGCAGGACACTCACTGGACAGTGTGTCCTTAAGTCATATCATTCATTCAATACAGGAAGAAATAATTATCTAGGTTTCTACATATCTGTCATTTGGATTCATTGGCTTCATGCTGATACATAATAAATTTTGTTTTCATTGGTCCCTTGGTTCTTTTTATCCTCCTAAAAGCATAGTTTAACAAGAAATAAATTCTGGTTTGATCAGTTGATAAAGGGTTTCTCCTTTTTGTTTTCACAAATATCTTTGGAGAAAATGTCCACAGGCTAGTAAACTGTGTGCCTAGCTATATGCAGGTTTCCTGGAGCTCTTCCGAAATATAAGGCAGCTTATATGAGTGATCATTACTAGTCATGTTTTTTTCAATTATGAGAGGGTGAACAACTTGAACTGTGATACTCTAAGAGTATACTTTATGACGGTGCCAAGTAAATGGGGAAAAAATAAAATTCATTCAAAACAAAAGCCATTACAAATTAAGCAATCTTTTTGACAAATATAATTAAATTCCATAATGTTACATAAACAACTTAGTTGAACTGCAGTATCAAAACCAATTATCTTACTAATTATCCAGATCAAATATAATATGAAAATTTCACTGTGACTAAGGAAGTCTGTTTTAATTAGTTGGGTTACTTTTCATAGGTTTTCTCAATAAGCTGAATTACATATTATATTAATGATATGTCTTAGTCAATCACATACTTCTAAATCTTATCTATATCACAAATGTTTCATGTTTTCCTTAGTTAGAATTTAAATTAATTATGACCATTGACTTAACTATTTCTCAAACTTTCAAGTTCTTTTTAATATTTATACTCAATTAGCCCAATCTATACTTATATCACAAAAAAATCCAGTTATGTGCTTTGCACTATATTTCAAAAATTAGATTTTCCCTGTGGTCTTGAACATAAACCCTTTTTTATGCCAGAAAATTACACTGGGAATCTGCCTCTGGAATCTTAAAATAATCATAATTTTAATATTTATTTTTGTTGAACAAAATTATACATATTTATCATATACAACATGTTTTGAAATGCATTTACATTGTGGAATAGCTAAATTAAGATAAATGAAATTATTTTTTGTGGCAAGAACACTTAAAATCTACTCTCTTAGCAATTTTTAAGAGTATGATACATTGTTATTAAGTATAGTCACAATGTTGAACAATAGATCTCTTGAACTTTTTTCTCCTATCTGATTTTCTATCCTTTGGACCAACATCTCCCCAACCCTAGCCTCTGGTAATCAACATTCTACTATCTACTTCTATGAGTTCATCTTTTCTAGATTCCACATGTGAGTGAGATCATGTAGTATTTGTCTTTCTATGTCTGGCTTATTTCACTTAGCATAATGTCCTCCAGGTTCATTCATATTATTGCAAATGATGAGATTTCATTCTTTATTAAGATTGAAAAGTATTACATTATGGATATATATCACATTTTCGTTATCCATTCATCTGTTGGTGGACACTTAGATTGATTACATATCTTGGCTATTGTAAATAAGGCTACTATGAACTTGAGAGTGCAGATATACCTTCGAAATACTGATTTCATTTTCTTTGTATATATAACCAGTAGTGGGATTGCTGGATCACAGGGTAGTTCTATTTTTATTTTTATTTTTTTTGTAGATCCTCCATATTTTCAATAATGGCTACATTAATTTACATTCCCACCAACAGTGTGCAAGGGTTCCCTTTACTCCATACTCTCTCCAAAACTTACCTTTCATCTTTGTGGATAATAGCCATTCTAACAGGTGTGAGGTGATATCTCACTGTGGTTTAAATTTGCATTCCTCTGATGATTAGTAATTTTGAGCATTTTTTCATATACCTAATGGCTATTCATATGTCTCCTTTGAGAAATTTCTATTCAGATCCCTTGCCAATATTTTAAATGGGCTGTTTTCTTACTATTGAGTTGAGTTCCTTATGTATTTTGGATGTTAACTCCTTGTCAGTTGTATAGTTTGCAAGTATTTTGTCTCATCCCATAGGTTGTCTCTTCACTCTATGGTTTGTTTCCTTGGCTGTGCAGAAAATTAAATTTGACATAATTCCATTTGTCTAGTTTTGTTTTTGTTATCAAGCTTTTGGACTCATCAAAAAAATCGTTGCCCAGATCAGTATCGTGGAGCTTTTCTCCTATGTTTTCTTCTACTAAGTGTATCGTTTCACATCTTACATTTCAGTCTTTAATTCATTTTAAATTGACTTTCGGATATGGTATGAGACAAGGATCTAATTTCATTCTTCTGAATGTGTATATCAAATATTCTTAACATCATTTATTGAGGAGACTGTCTTCCCCATTGTGTGCTCTTGGTACCCTTGTTGAAAATCAATTGACTATAAATACGTGGATTTATTTATGGGCTCTCTATTCTGTTCCATTCATCTATGTGTCTGTTCATGTGGCAGTACCATGCTGTTTGGGTTGATGTAGCTTTGTAGTATATTTTGAAGTCAGGTAGTGTGATGCTTTTAGCTTCGTTCTTTTTGTTTAAGATTGTTTTGGCTATTCAAGGTCTTTTGTGGTTCCATACACATTTTAGGATTTTTTTTTTCTATTTCTGTGGAAAATGTTACTGGTATTTTAATGGGGATTGAATTGAATCTGTAGATTTCTTTGGGTGGTATGGACATTTTAGCACTATTAATGGTCCAATCCATGAGCACAGAATGTATTTTCCTTTATTTGTGTCCTTTTCAATTCTTTAAAATTACTGTTTCATAGTACCCAGTATATGGGTCTTTCCCTTTTTGGGTTAGATTTATTCCTAGTATTTTTTATAGCTATTGAAAATAGGCTTGTTTTCTTGATTATTCTTCAGTTAGTTCATTTCTAGTGTATAGAAATGCTACTGATCTTGTATGTTGATTTTGTGTGCTGCAACTTTGCTGAATTCATTTATTAGTCCTTACAGTCTTTTCATGGAATCATTAAGTTTTTTTTTATACATAAGATTATGTCATCGGCAAACAGGGACAATTTAACTTCTTGTTTTCCAATTTGGATACCTTTTATTTCTTTCTCTTGCCTTATTGCTCTAGGCTAGGACTTCTAGTGCCATGTTGAACAGAAGTGGTGAAAGTCGGCATCCTTGTGTTGTTTCTTATCTTAAAGGTAAAGCTTTCAATATTTTACCATTGAGTATGATGTTAGCAGTGGGCTTGTCATATATAACTTTATTGTGTTGAGGTACATTTCTTCTATGCCTAATTTGTTGATAATTTTTATCATGAAAGGATGTTGAATGTTTAAAATTGCTTTTTCTGCATTGTTCAAGATGATCATATGGTTTTTGTCCTTCATTCTGTTAGTGTGGTGTATCACATTTATAAATTTGTGTATGTTGAACCATCCTTGCATCTTGCATCCCTGAGATAAATTTAACTTTATCATGGTGCATAAGCCTTTTAATGTGATGTTGAATTTGATATAATAGCATTTTGTTAAGTAATTTTTCATCTACGTTCATCGGGGATATTGGCTTGTAATTTTATTTTTTCATAAGTGTCATTTGTTTGGCTTTGGTATCAGGGTAATACTGGCCTCATAAAATGACCTTGGAAGTATTTTTTCTTCAATTTTTGGAAGAGTTTGAGAAGGATTCTTATTCTTCCTTAAACGTTTGGTAGGACTTAGCAGTGAAGGCATCAGCTACTGTGCTTTTCATTTTTATCACTCACTCAATTTCTTTTTTGCTGTTTCTTCCCAATTCAATCTTGGTAGGTTGTATATGTCTAGGAATTTATTCATTTCTTCTAGTTTATCCAATTTGTTGGCATAAAATTGTTTATATTAGTCTCTTATGGGTCTTTATATTTCTGTCATCAGTTATGTCTCTAATTTCCGATTTTATTCATTTGAGCCTTCTTTTTTTCTTAGTCAAGTTAGTCAATTTTCTTTATCTTTGAAAAAAGCAACACTTAATTTTGTCAATCTTTTCTCTTGTTTTCATAGCCTCTATTTCATTTATTTCTTCTCTAATCTTTATTATTTCCTTCCTTTTGCTAACTTTGTGCTTAGTTTGTTCTTATTTTTTCTAGTTTATTAAGGTGTAACATTAAGTTGTTTATTTGGGATCTTCATTTTTTATGTAGACATTTATTGCTGTAAACTTCCTTTTTATAACTGTTTCTGCTGTGTTCCATCAGTTTGGGTATGTTGTGTCTTCGTTTTCATTTGTTACAAGATTTTTAAAAATTTTCCTTTTTAATTCATTCATTGACCCATTGGTTGTTCAAAAGTACGTTGTTTTATTTTCAGGTATTTGTGATTTTTTAAAAAAATTCCTCCTAGTATTGATTTCTAGTTTGATACCATTGTGGTCAGAAAAGATACTTGATATTATTTCAATCTTTTAATATTTCTTAGGACTTATTTTGTGTCCTAATGTATGATCTCTCCTGGAAACTGTCTTATGTGCCCTTGAGAGGAATATTTTCTTTAGCTGTTGGATCGAATGTTCTATATATGTCTGTTAGGCCCATTTGGCCTAAAGTGTAGTTTAAGTCCAATGGCTTTTTACTGATTTTCTGTCTGGATGATCTGTCCTTTGTTGAAAGTGGGGTCTTGAATTCTCCTACTGTTATTATTTACAGTCTATCTCTTTCTTCATATCCATTACTGTTTGCTTTATATATTTAGGCATTCCAATGTTGGGTGCATGTATTTATAATTTTATATCCTCTTGGTGAATTGACCACTTTGTCATTATATAATGATCTTCTTTGTCTCATTTTACAGTTGTTGACCTAATATATATTTTATCTCATTTAAATATTGCTACTTTTACTCTCTTTTGATTTCCATTTGCTGCAATATCGTTTACCATCCCTTCACTTTCAGTCTATGTGTGTCCTTACAGGTGAAGTGAGTTTCTTGTGGCAGCATGTATGTCATTTTTTTTTTAAATTCACTCAGTCACTTTTATATCTTTTGCTTGGTGAATTTAATTTATTTACATTGAAGGTAGTTATTGATATGTAAGGACTTATTACTGCCAATTTGTTAATGGTAATTTTGAAGTAGCTTAATGATCACTCAGTAGGAGCACAGGACTGCTTAGAATACTTTGCATCTCTTTCTTTTCTCCTTCACCTAGTCCATGTCTAACAATACTTATGAAGTTTGGCCTCGGTCTGTGATACCCCTACCCCACTCCACAAGCATGATAATGAAATATTGCTAAGGCAAAAATGCTATAAGGGGTAGGTTAAGTTTAAAGATAGTATAGAAAAAGATCTACTTGTCATTTTTAAAGTTGAATTCTAGCAATCTCTAACCTGCTAAAGTAAAACTATAGAAATATATTTTGTAGAAAAACTATAATCAAGGTTCTTGATCAATATATTTTTATGATTAGGAACTAACCTCAACCACTTTTTCTACTTAAATAAACATTACCTGTACCACTGAAATTCATGCTTTGCTGTTATGCTCCCAATTATTTGACTACTTCTTGCAGCCATTTTCCAAATATAAACTTTGTCTTAATTTACCCAGTTCTTCTGAAAAGCCAAAATGTATAAGAGTAAGATCAGTACTTGTTAATGTGTTATCAAGTCATTTGAATCATGCAGCCTATCACTGAGCATGGATATGAAGTACTTACTGTGTTCCAGACATTGTTCTTGGCATTGACACAGGATTCATGAAAGTTTCATTATCAAAAGATTTATTTGGAGAAGAGGACTGTTTTCATTTTAACTTGTTTTGTTTGCAGAGATGGTGTTTGCAAATATATTACAGGGACTGTTTTAGTGAAAAATAATCTTAATAGGTTGATGTAAAAATTACTGCAATCGAAAGCATTCAGTATGGAACAAGTACCTCAGGCAGCAAAGATCACTCATGTTATACAATGGACTGGTGAGCCACAGAAAGATGTAGATTTTGAGATTTGCTTCTCTGTTAAAAATATTATTTAAAAACCCTTAATATTAGAAAAACTTAAATTAATCTTGAAATTATATTTAAATGTGAGGGAAAGCAGCTCATAATTAGCATAAACATTTGGAGTAACTGCCTGTAGATAGTTATTCTCTCCTCTTAGCTTGACTCCCTAAGTCTAAATCATCAAGCCCGACCTGACCACTTTAGAGATGGACAATAGATGTAGAGAATAAGCCTAGTTGGGTGTCTAAAAATATTCACTTCATAAAAGTCAGAACTGGATTTCCAGGACACAGACCTAGAAACCATATTTCTTTGTTTCTCCTTCCCCTATTTTTCTCTGTGTCACTAGTGATTTTGTTAATTAACACTTTATCCAAGTATTATATCTCTTAGAGGCTCAGGAGAGTGTGAAATTGTCCTACTAGTAATTACAAAGATGAAGGAAAATATTAGTCTTATAGCTGTTACTCTACGTCTAGACTTAATATTTAATATTTTTAAGACTACTTATCTGGTGACAGAAAAATATGATTCTATGGCAATGATTCTCAAAATGTGATCCTTAGACTAGCTGCATCACCATTTCTCAGGAAAGTGTCAGAAATGCAAATTATCGAGCCCTATTCCAGACCTAGTGAGTCAGAATATCTGGAGCTGGGGCCCAGTAATCTGTGTTTTAACAATTTCCTTCAGTGATTCTCATGCACGATAAAGTTTGAGAACCACTGGTCTGTGCAATTACTATGTTGCATGTGAATATATTATTTGGTGATACAAGAAGGCTTAGGTTGAATTATTGGTTAGTAATTTATATTGAAAACCACTGCCTTAGAATGTGAAACAGACTAGTTCAAGTCCATGGGGCTCCATCATTATTGTATTTCATTACACAGCATGTAGGTCTGTTGGCACAGAAAGAACTAATTGTCTTAGTAAATACAGAAGAAGGAATGCCAGCTGGTGAGTGGCAACACTTGTTTGAACAAAGGCTCCCAACTAAAAATGCACTCAGTAGTTAGGGTTTTAAATGCCATCATATTCATTCTTGATATTTTGCATAATCTTCAAGAATTATTATTTTTTCTTTGTCCCTGTCTTATGTCATAGTGATCTCAATCTGCTCATTTACCATTGTGGTTTTACCATGTTCGTGTTATTTCTTCTAAATAATGCTAATTAGTAGTATTGCTAATTTTGATGCCAAGGCAATATTGTTGTTGAAGAGAAAGTAGGAGTTCCCTGAATGAAGGTAAAGGCAGAATTTTATTCTTATCCCTATGAACTCAATTTTTCATACTAGAAAATTCAGCCCTGTTCATTTCCTCCTCTCTCACTCACCACAAGTGATCTGTTGTCAGGTCCTGTGACTTTTTTCTCAGCCTTCTCCATCCACCTTCTGCATTTCATTTCCTTTGCCACTGCTGTGCTTCAATTGCTAATCATCTCTCAACTGGTTGACTCTAAATCCAGAGACACAGAAAGGATTACTGTATCCATAAAATCCCAACTATTTCACGTGTCTAATTGCCATTCTAGCTTCTAAAGTGAGCTCAGGTACTTCTTTATTGCTGCTGTTACCATAAGCGAACTGAATAGGAAAACCAACTAGGTAGATTGTGATGGTTTTGTTCCTTTAAAAATCTCCCCTGCTCCCCTCACAATATACTATATTAATGATGATTGCACTGATTCATTTAGACAAAAATTTTTTCTTATGTGTCAGGAGCTCTTTTAAACATAAAGATAACAGTAGTCAACAAAGACAAACATCAGAAACACTCTGCTTGTAGAATTCATAATGTAATGATAATAATGAGTGGATGAAGACATACTGTTATATCCACATCTATATCTATAGCTATATCTACATACATATCCACATCTACAGGTATATTAATATCTAGCTATCTGTCTATTTTGTTATTTTTGATACGATAGTGAAGGAGGTCTTCTGATGTGGTGACATTTGAACAGAGACCTGAATGAAGTGATGAGGATGCCATCTGGCTGTATGTGGAAAAAGTGTTCCAGTATAGCAATTGAGGAGCCTGGGGGAAAGAAAGGAGAGTGATATGAATAAAGAGAGCTAAGGAAGGGGCAGGGTGGAAGAAGAGGTCAGAGGTAGGAAACAGATCACCAGGGACCATGTAGATTATAGTACAGGATTTAGGTTTTATTTTAAATGAGATGAGAAGCTTTTAAGGTTTTGAGAAGAGAGATGATATAATGTGGTTGATATTTTTAAAGGTTAACGGTGATAATTGAGAGGCAGAGACTACAGGCAAGCAGGAGTTGAAGCAAGGAGACCAGTTAAGAGACTATCTGCAGGGCATCAACCAGGGTGGTAGGGGTAGAAGTGATGTTATTTCGTATTGGATTTAATGTGGTGAAGTGATGTTATTTCCTATTGGATTTAATGTGGTGAGTGGTGAGGGACTGGCAGGAGTCAAGGACAAACACAAAAATTTTAAGCCTGAGCAAACTGAAGGTTGAATTGCCATGTGCTGACACAGGGAAGGGCTTAGAAGGAGAAAATTTGCTGGGGAGAGGAGAAAGGGGATGTGGTTGAGGAAACAAGACTTTAGCATTGAATGCATTCTTTGGGATACCTACTGGAAATCAAATTAAAATAAGCCATAAATTTTTGTTTGAACTTCTAATGTGTTTATATATATATATATTTATTCTACTTTAATTTCTAGGGTACATGCGTACAACGTGCAGGTTTGTTACATATGTATGCATGTGCCATGTTGGTGTGCTGCACCCATTAACTCGCCATTTACATTAGGTATATCTCCTAATGCTTTCCCTCCCCTCTACCCTCACACCGTGACAGGCCCCAGTGTGTGATGCTCCCCTTCCTGTGTCCAAGTGTTCTCATTGTTCAATTCCCACCTATGAGTGAGAACATGCGGTGTTTGGTTTTTGGTCCGTGCCATAGTTTGTTGAGAACAGTGGTTTCCAGCTTCATCCATGTCCCTACAAAGGACATGAACTCATCATTTTTTATGGCTGCATAGTATTCCATGATGTATATGTGCCACATTTTCTTAATCCAGTCTATCATTGATGGACATTTGGATTGGTTCCAAGTCTTTGCTATTGTGAATAGTGCTGCAGTAAACATACGTCTGCATGTGTCTTTATAGCAGCATGATTTATAGTCCTTTTGGTATATACCCAGTAATGGGATGGCTGGGTCAAATGGTATTTCTAGTTCTAGATCCCTGAGGAATTGCCACACTGTTCTTCCACAATGATTGAACTAGTTTACACTCCCACCAACAGTGTAAAACTGTTCCTATTTCTCCACATCCTCTCCAGCAGCTGTTGTTTCCTGACTTTTTAATGATCACCTTTCTAACTGGTGTGAGATGTTATCTCATTGTGGTTTTGATTTGCATTTCTCTGATGGCCAGTGATGATGAGCATTTTTTCATGTGTCTGTAGGCTGCATAAATATCTCCTTTTGAGAAGTGTCTGTTCATATCCTTCGCCCACTTTTTGATGGGGTTGTTTTTTTCTTGTAAATTTGTTTGAGTTCTTTGTAGATTCTGGATATTAGCCCTTTGTCAGATGAGTAGATTGCAAAATTTTTCTCCCATTCTGTAGGTTGCCTGTTCACTCTGATGGTAGTTTCTTTTGCTGTGCAGAAGCTCTTTAGTTTAATTAGATCCCAATTGTCAATTTTGGCTTTTGTTGCCATTGCTTTTGGTGTTTTAGTCATGAAGTCCTTGCCCATGCCTATGTCCTGAATGGTATTGCCTAGGTTTTCTTCTAGGGTTTTTATGGTTTTCAGTCTAACATGTAAGTCTTTAATCCATCTTGAATTAATTTTCATATAAGGTGTAAGGAAGGGATCCAGTTTCAGCTTTCTACATATGGCTAGCCAGTTTTCAGGGCACCACTTGTTAAGTAGGGAATCCTTTCCCCATTTCTTGTTTTTGTCAGGTTTGTCAAAGATCAGATAGTTGTAGATGTGTGGTATTATTTCTGAGGGCCCTGTTCTGTTCCATTGGTCTATATCTCTGTTTTGGTACCAGTACCATGCTGTTTTGGTTACTGTAGCCTTGTAGTATAGTTTGAAGTCAGGTAGTGTGATGCCTCCAGCTTTGTTCTTTTGGCTTAGGATTGACTTGGTGACGCGGGCTCTTTTTTGGTTCCATATGAACTTTAAAGTAGTTTTTTCCAGTTCTGTGAAGTAAGTCATTGGCAGCTTGATGGGGATGGCATTGAATCTATAAATTACCTTGAGCAGTATGGCCATTTTCATGATATTGATTCTTCCTATCCATGAGCATGGAATGTTCTTCCATTTGTTTGTGTCCTCTTTTATTTCATTGAGCAGTGGTTTGTAGTTCTCCTTGAAGAGGTCCTTCACATCCCTTGTAAGTTGGATTCCTAGGTATTTTATTCTCTTTGAAGTGATTGTGAATGGGAATTCACTCATGATTTGGCTCCCTGTTTGTCTGTTATTAGTGTATAAGAATGCTTGCGATTTTTGCACATTGATTTTGTATCCTGAGACTTTTCTGAAGTTGCTTATCAGCTTAAGGAGATTTTGGGCTGAGACGATGGGGTTTTGTAGATATACAATCATGTCATCTGCAAACAGGGACAATTTGACTTCCTCTTTTCCTAATCGAATACCCTTTATTTCTTTCTCCTGCCTGATTTCCCTGGCCAGAAGTTCCAACACTATGTTGAATAGGAGTGGTGAGAGAGGGCATCCCTGTATTGTGCCAGTTTTCAAACGGAATGCTTCCAGTTTTTGCCCATTCAGTATGATATTGGCTGTGGGTTTGTCATAAATAGCTCTTATTATTTTGAGATATGTGCCATCAATACCTAATTTATTCAGAGTTTTTAGCATGAAGGCTGTTGAATTTTGTCAAAGGCCTTTTCTGCATCTATTGAGATAATCATGTGGTTTTTGTCTTTGGTTCTGTTTATATGCTGGATTACGTTTATTGATTTGCGTATGTTGAACCAGCCTTGCATCCCAGGGATGAAGCCCACTTGATTATGGTGGATAAGCTTTTTGATGTGCTGCTGGATTCGGTTTGCCAGTATTTTATTGAGGATTTTTGCATCGATGTTCATCAGTGATATGGGTCTAAAATTCTCTTTTTTTCTTGTGTCTCTGCCAGGCTTTGGCATCAGGATGATGCTAACCTCATAAAATGTGTTTGGAGGATTCCCTCTTTTTCTATTGATTGGAATAGTTTCAGAAGGAATGATACCAGTTCCTCCTTGTACCTCTGGTAGAATTCAGCTGTGAATCCATCTGGTCCTGGACTTTTTCTGGTTGGTAAGCTATTAATTATTGCCTCAATTTCAGAGCCTGTTATTGGTGTATTCAGAGATTCAACTTCTTCCTGGTTTAGTCTTGGGAGGGTGTATGTGTCCAGGAATTTATCCATTTCTTCTAGATTTTCTAGTTTATTTGCGTAGAGGTGTTTATTGTGTTCTCTGATGGTAGTTTGTATTTCTGTGGGATCGGTGGTGATATCTCCTTTATCATTTTTTATTGCGTCTATTTGATTCTTCTCTCTTTTCTTCTTTATCAGTCTTGCTAGAGGTCTATCAATTTTGTTGATCTTTTCAAAAAACCAGCTCCTAGATTCATTGATTTTTTGAAGGTTTTTTGTGTCTCATAGAGAGATATCTCCTTCAGTTCTGCTGTAATCTTAGTTATTTCTTGCCTTCTGCTAGCTTTTGAATGTGTTTGCTCTTGCTTCTGTAGTTCTTTTAATTTGTGATGTTAAGGTGTCGATTTTAGATCTTTCCTGCTTTCTCTTGTGCGCATTTAGTGCTATAAATTTCCCTCTACACACTGCTTTAAATGTGTCCCAGAGATTCTGGTACATTGTGTCTTTGTTCTCGTTGGTTTCAAAGAACATCTTTATTTCTGCCTTCATTTCGTTATGTGCCCAATAGTCATTCAGGAGCAGGTTGTTCAGTTTCCATGAAGTTGAGTGGTTTTGAGTGAGTTTCTTAATCCTGAGTTCTAGTTTGATTGCACTGTGCTCTGAGAGACAGTTTGTTATAATTTCTGTTCTTTTACATTTGCTGAGGAGTGCTTTACTTCCAACTATGTGGTCAGTTTTGGAATAGGTGTGGTGTGATGCTGAGGAGAATGTCTATTCTGTTGACTTGGGGTGGAGAGTTCTGTAGATGTCTATTAGGTCTGCTTGGTGCAGAGCTGAATTCAATTCCTGGATATCGTTGTTAACTTTCTGTCTCGTTGATCTGTCTAATGTTGACAGTGGGGTGTTAAAGTCTCCCATTATTATTGTGTGGGAGTCTAAGTCTCTTTGTAGGTCTCTAAGGACTTGCTTTATGAATCTGGGTTCTCCTGTATTGGGTGCATATATATTTAGGATAGTTAGCTCTTCTTGTTGAATTGATCCCTTTACCATTAAGTCATGGCCTTCTTTGTCTCTTTTGATCTTTGTTGGTTTAAAGTCCATTTTATCAGAGACTAGGATTGCAACCCCTGCATTTTTTTGTTTTCCATTTGCTTGGTAGATCTTCCTCCATCCCTTTATTTTGAGCCTATGTGTGTCTCTGCACGTGAGATGGGTTTCCTGAATACAGCACTCTGATGGGTCTTGACTCTTTATCCAATTTGCCAGTCTGTGTCTTTTAATTGGAGCATTTAGCCCATTTACATTTAAGGTTAATATTGTTATGTGTGAATTTGATCCTGTCATTATGATGTTAGCTGGTTATTTTGCTCATTAGTTGATGCAGTTTCTTCCTAGTCTGGATGGTCTTCACAATTTGGCATTGTTGCAGTGGCTGGTACTGGTTGTTCCTTTCCATGTTTAGTGCTTCCTTCAGGAGCTCTTGTGAGGCAGGCCTGGTGGTGACAAAATCTCTCAGCATTTGCTTGTCTGTAAAGGATTTTATTTCTCCTTCACTTATGAAGCTTAGTTTGGCTGGATATGGAATTCGGGGTTGAAAATTCTTTTCTTTAAGAATGTTGAATATCGGCCCCCACTCTCTTCTGGCTTGTAGAGTTTCTGCCGAGAGATGCGCTATTAGTCTGATGGGCTTCCCTTTGTGGGTAACCTGACCTTTCTCTCTGGCTGCCCTTAACATTTTATCCTTCATTTCAACTTTGGTGAATCTGACAATTATGTGTCTTGCAGTTGTTCTTCTCGAGGAGTATCTTTGTGGCATTCTCTGTATTTCCTGAAGTTGAAGGTTGGCCTGCCTTGCTAGGTTGGGGAAGTTCTCCTGGATAATATCCTGCAGAGTGTTTTCCAACTTGGTTCCATTCTCCCCATCACTTTCAGGTATACCAATCAGACGTAGATTTGGTCTTTTCACATAGTCCCATATTTCTTGGAGGAATAAGCCATAAATTATTGCAGTCATTAGTTCAGGTAGGAGATTTAAAAATATACACCTTAAGTCCCATTCTTTTCTAAATTCACTTTTTATTGTATAGTGTTGTCCAATATTTTTGTTCTTTTTACAAATCAAAGCTGCTCATTCCTCAAAAATACAGTATACACATGTATAAAAGAAAACTAAAAATTATTATCATCTATTCTTTCCAGAGGTATCCATTGTCAACACCTAAGTGTATATATTTCCAAATCATATGTTATATGCATATATATTAGTTTAAACCATATGAAACTACTATTCGATCTTCTCAACTTATACAAAATTGTATATTTCATCCCAATATATAGAGATATTAATACTTCATAAAAATGGAAATGTGCAGAGCATGCTTATATATGCAGTTGTCAGATGCTTGAATTATTTCAACTGATACTGTTATGTTGCACATGACAGGAAAAACCTGGAATAACTGGCTGACAATTAATTATAATAATGAAAGGAAAATCGTAGTGTAAAACACCATGAAAAACTTCAATAATATACATATATCTATAAAAACTTAAGGGTTACATAGGAGCCCAGATAGACAGAAGGCATAAGTTCTGAGATCTGCTGCACAGCAGAGTGACTGCAGTCAATGATAATGTATTGTATATCTTAAGAGACTAAATTTCAAATTTCTCATAAAAATTATAGGTAAGCAAGGTGATGGAGATGTTAATTAGCTCTATTTAATCATTCCACATTGCATACATATATCAAAACATCACATTTGTATCCTATAAATGTATACAATTATGACTTGTAAATTGAAAATGTTAATTTTAAAAGATAGATGTATATCATTACAAGTGAAAAAATAAAAGGTCCCATGCTACCTCAAAACTAACAACAGACAAAATACCCAGGGCTAATTATTTTTTAAATGACTTCATTTTTTAGAACAGTTCACAGCAAAATTAAGAGGAAGGTACAGGGATTTCCCCTCTACTTCCTGTCCCCCATAGATGTATTGCTTCCCTCATTATTAACATCCCCCACCAAAGTGGTACATTTTTTACATTTGACGAATCTACGATAAATCATCATTACTCAAAGTCCGTAGATTACATTAGGATTCACTCTTGGTGTGGTATATTGTATAAGTTCAGACAAATATTGTATAATGACATGCATCTATCATTACAGTATCATACAGAGCATTTCCACTGCTTCCAAAATCCTTCGTGCTCCCTCTATTCATTCCTCCCTCCCACCAACTGCTGACAACCACTGATCTTTTCATTGTCTCCATAGTTTTGCTTTCCATACAGTATGTAGACTTTTCAGATTGGCTTCTTTCACTTAGTAAAATACATTTACGTTTCCTCCATGTCTTTCTGTGGCTTGATAGCTCATTCCTTTTTATCACTAAATAATACTCCACTGTCTGGATGTACCACAGTTTATCCACTCACCTATCAAAGGACAGCTTGGTTGCTTCCAAATTTGAGCATTGTGAATAAAGCTGCTATAAATATAGATGCCAGTAAGTTTTGAGGCAATTTGTTATGTAGCCCTAGTAATTTATATAAGGTGCTAAAATATTATATTCAGGAATCCATCTCTTATTCAACTCTGTTTTCTTCTACATTGCCTTCAATTGCAAGCAATTCTCTTCTGGTATTACCTTCAAGTTCTCCTTTTCTTTCTTATTATAGTTGCAGCAAAAGTTTCAAGTAGAGGTCTGATTAGGGTAGCTTTGGACCAATTATTAGCGCCTGGGAGAGGCAGTGCTTTAATTTATTCAGGACTACAGAGACTGTTCTGAAATTGAGGTTGGAAATTCTCCTCTGAACCACACAGGCAAAAAGTGAGAGAAGGGTGGCTTATCTAAGGGAAATCAAATTCTGAAACCAAAATGTGAGGCATATGTGTTCAGACAAAGACAACATATTTTAGCTACAGAAGTTTCAACTATAAATAAAGAAGAATGGGGTGTTGTACACTAATACTTTTAAGATATTAAAAATAAAATGGTAAATTGTCTTTACTTCTAAGGTCATAATTAAGGAAATAGCTTATAATTTTAAGTTGAAGAGAAGGAAATAGAGATGCAAGCAGAGCAGGGAGTTATTTGGAAGTATTTTTTAAATCTCACTAAGGATTTTAATAACTGAAAACAAATAAACACCACCCCTCAACTGTTAAAGTACATATTCACTCATTTCAATGGCTTTTTTATTTACTGTGTTTAGAAAAGCAACACTAAACAAATTGGGGAATATTTGTTGGTGACCAAGCATGATGTGGATGAGATTGAGATTATAGATTTAATATTTCCCTGGGTCGATTTTGGGACATGGTCAATAATCTTAGCTATGTATATCACTGTTCTTGAGGAAAGCAGGAAAAATATGTATAAGCTAGTACATTTCTGCTTCAGGAAAAATTACCCACAGTGGATGTCACAGAGTTATTTGAGGATTAAAGGTAAAATTACAGCATGCAAAATTACTTTATAAACCATCAATCACTAAATAAATTTAAGAGATTATTACAGTGACAAGATACCCCAGTAAACATACAGAAAATGGATTGTCCTTTCAACTTCAATCTTTTGTTGTTTGTTGTTGTAGGTATTATAGATTTGTTTTTGTTTTGTTGTTGCTTTACAAATGAAACAAACAGAAACCGAAATTATACTGTGGGGCAAAGAGAAAAATAATTTTCAAAAAAAGTTTTTGTCTTCTTTTTAAATGTTAATTCGAATGTTTTCTTTCATTAAGGATGATCTTGGCTGTTTTACAAACTCCCTATTTCACATTTCTCTGTATAGCATCATAAGCAAATCTATATTTAGTGTTGGGTATGTGCAAAGCATTATGGAAAGTGTTAGAAGTACTAACTTCTTATAGTAGCCAGATATATACCCTACTATTAAGGAGTTTACACTATAGTAGGGTAAACTGCCAAACTATTTCCAACTAGATAGTAAATACTATAGGACAGGACCCATGTCATATTTATTACTGTAGGTTCATTTCCAGATCACTTAGCATCATGCTTTGTTTGTAGAATAAGTTTATTAATGCAAAGACAACTAAGACTACTCAAATATCAATTGTGGTACAGATTGCAATGCCACAGAAGCTCAAATGTCTCTAAGCTGGCAAAAGAAGTAGGAAATTTGTGTAGAAGTTGAATCACAAGTTTGTTTTATGGGTATAGAACTGGAGAGGACAGTGTTTACACAAATATCACAGCAACCCCAAGAGTATATGTTGTCATTTATATTTTTTCAGATGAGGAGATTGATGTTCAAAAAGCTTCCAAAATAAACCTTGATCAATATCCCAGGTTGTAATTGTTAAAGCCATTGCTTCAAACATTTTCTTACTTCCAGGTTAGCATAAAGAAAGTAGGTTTGTAAGTGAGAATGAATACAACAGTTTCCCCAGAACATAGTTCTTTTAAGGGCAATAGAAGCCATCCATTTTAGAGTGTAGTTAAGAAATAGTTAAAGGAAAGGTTGAGTGGCATGCTAAAAATTCTTTATTTTATAAGCAATAGAAAGACATTAAAGATTTTTGGGTATTGTGTGACAAGTGAAAAACAGTGATTTGGAAAAGTTAATTATCCTTGATGTTGGCAATGGCCAATAAATGAAAAAGTCTAACGCAGGGAAACTAATTAAGAGACGTTACAATATATCATGTATGAAGTGGTGAGTGCCTAAATTACAGTATACAAAATTCTTAATTCCTCACATGCCCCTTGCTTACTCTCCATAAACCAAATATTCCAGTTTAATAACAACTTTGCTTAAGGATACAACTGATCATTTCCCAGGATACACAAAATAAATGATATTTTTCTACTATTATTAGCATCTTACATTAATATGGTTCATTTATTATAATTGATGAACAAATATTAATACACTTTTATTAACTAAAGGCCATAGTTTAGATTAGGGCTCAATCTTTGTATTGTACATGTATGGATTTTAACAAATATATAATGCCATGTATCTGCCATTACAATACCATACAGAATAATTTTACTGTCCTAAGTATCTTCCATACCCTGTCTATTCACCTCTCCCTTCCTCCCTCTTCCTGTACAGCGATAATCACTGGTCTCTTTATTGTCTTTATAGTTTTGCTATTTCCAGAATGTCATATAGTTTAAATTGTAGCCTTTTCAGACTTGTTATTTACTTAGCAGTACTTACTCAAGGTTCCTCCATGTCTTTTCATAGCTTGATAGCTCATTTACTTTTATCACTAAATAATATCTCATTGTATAGATGTACCACTTTGTTTATCCATTCACCTCTATTATGATATCTTTATTGCTTTCAAGTTTTGGCATTTATAAATAAAGCTGTTATAAATACTTGTGTGTAGGTTTTTGTGTGGATATACATTTTCAACTCACTTGGGCAAACACCAGAGTACAATTAATTATTTGTATGGTTAAGATCATGTTTAGCTTTGCAATAAATTGCCAAACTGTCTTCCAAAGAAGCTATACCATTTTGCATCCCCATCACCATCTTTATATGTATAATCAAGATTATTTTTGAGATTTGTATCATAGTTTTTATAATAATATACATTTTTGCCTAAATGAGTTTTTGCTTTGGCCATTTTACAAAATTTCAAATCACTAGTATTGAGAAAAAGCTATTCTCTCAAGTTATACCTTGTCTTCATATTAGTTTTTTTTTTGTTGTTGTTGTTGTTGTTGTTTTTTCTTTTTTTTTTTTTTTGAGATGGAGTCTCACTCTGTCGCCCAGGCTGGAGTGCAGTGGTGCAATCTCGGCTCACTGCAAGCTCCGCCTCCCGGGTTCACGCCATTCTCCTGCCTCAGCCTCTCCGAGTAGCTGGGACTACAGGCACCCGCCACCACGCCCGGCTAATTTTTTGTATTTTTAGTAGAGACGGGGTTTCACCGTGGTCTCGATCTCCTGACCTCGTGATCCTCCCGCCTCGGCCTCCCAAAGTGCTGGGATTACAAGCGTGAGCCACCACGCCCGGCCTTCATATTAGTTTTATAGCTTATAAACTATTGATGCAGTCTCTCGATTTAGAATGTAGAGCAATTTAGGAAAAAATATTAAATAATGATGTAGCTTATTTTTAAAAGGATTTCTCTGGTTGATGAGTGGAAAGTCAACTCTATAAGTACAAGAGCAGAAAAAGAGAGACCAGATATAATAGAAGAAGTAGGTATTCGATGATCATAAGATCTAGAGCATTAACTCTGGAGATAATGTGAAGTGCTCAGCTTTAGAATATGACTTGAATGTAGAAGCAACAGGACATAGTGATAAAATGAATGTGGAAGATGAAAGAAAAGACTAATGATGACATTTGTAATATTGGCGTGAGCAATTAGATTTTAACTGAGGCATGTAGGGGCAAGGGTCTTGAGAAGAGTCAATAATTCAACCTGGACATATGATATATGAGATAGCTATTAAAAATTCAAATGGAGAGATGAGTATTTGGATTTAGTAGTCTCAAGTTCAGTAGAGTTCATAAGAATCTAAATTTGAGAAACGTTGGCATATATAAAGAAATCAAAGCCATGGGACAGAATTAAACCTAGGGATTGAATATAAACTTCTTCCTAATACTGTACTTATGGTTCCAAGTAAATTCACTTATGATCAAAGAAACTTATCTTATTATGGATATGGCTAGCAATGGATGTGATGGAAGTGACTCTTCTTATACTGTGGCTTGGATATTTCTGTTTTCTTCCAATTGTCAGTATGTCTCAAAGTTGGATCTCTAGCCATTTTGTAAATATATAGATGTCCTGGGTTCTCTTATATTGTCTTTCCCCCTCATTTCTGTTGTAACAATTTGGGTCTACCCTTCAGTGTTTTACCTTCTGCAAGATTGTACATTAAAAACAGTGAACTACTTCTCATTGGCTAGTCTATTAAAAGCAGAACCTGTTCCTTATTAACTCAATTGCAATACCTTGATTTTTAAATCTATCAAATATGGAACAATAAAATGTTCAAACTGCTAAATTTCAGGGGTATTTAATGGGAAGACAATTTATAAAGGTGTGGAGAGTCTGTTAGGAAAGTACAAGCACTGTGGGGCACAATGTTACTAATCCTGTGCCTAAAGAATGAGAGTAGAAAGAAATTTCCAGAACCCGGAGACAAAGAGCTGTGTGAAGAAGGGCAACTGACAGGAGCAAACAAAGTTGGGGATTTGCAACCAGCTTAAGCTGATCTGCAAGGAGGAGGCAAAAAGAATAAGCACCCTGATCTCATTTGTCTCCCAGTTTCCTACCTGTGGGTGTTCTTAATATTTAGGACTCTCCACTGGTGCCACCATGCCCAGCTAATTAAAACAAATAATTTTAGAGACTGCATCTCGCTATGTTGCTCAGGCTTGTCTTGAATGCCTGGCCTCAAGCAATCCTCCCACCTCCGTAGCTTGGATTACAGGTGTGATCCATCATGCCAGCTCTGTTATTTTAAAGAAGAAAAATTGCTCTTAACTCTCCTAGTCCACGAGGCTTTAACCCTGTCCCAGGCTAAAAACAACTTTGGCACAGACATTTAGTAAAGTGGAGGGAGCTGATAGTGCCAAGGAAATTGATAGTGCCAAGGCTAAAGGGATATTTAAGATGTGTAGGCCAGGCGCGGTGGCTCATGCCTGTAATCCCAGCATTTTGGGAGGCCGAGGCGGGTGGACAACCTGAGGTCGGGAGTTTGAGACCACCCTGACCAACATGGAGAAACCCCATCTCTACTAAAAATACAAAATTAGCCGGGCATTGTGGCACATGCCTGTAATCCCAGCTACTTGGGAGGCTGAGGCAGGAAAATCTCTTGAACTTGGGAGGCGGAGGTTGCAGTAAGCCTAGAGATCATGCCATTGCACTCCAGCCTGGGCAACAAGAGTGAAACACCATTTCAAAAAAAAAAAAGTGTAGCAGAAGGTGCTTATAGACAATATATTCAATCACATGGCTAGTTACAGAAAGGAAAACTATGGCCATTACACATTTTATTAATATAAACCAACTTTTATTCTCTCACTATTTTGTGTTTACACTATTTGGTTATTTAACTTGAAATGTTAAAATAAAAAATATTATAAAGTGATAGTGACTAAGCTAATAAAGGAGCATATATTTTCCAGAGATGAATAGAGTTATTTATGGGCAAGGTGACCATATAATTTATTTTTATAACTTGGAAAATTTAAGATATAAGGGGATGATAAGATAACAAAATTATAAATTGAAAATATTTGTCAGTGAACTTCAAAATTAGTTCTGTTCAAAAATTATTTTCTATAATGACTTCTCAAAAATCATATCTCTGCATACATTAAAACAATTTTATTCATATTCTGAACATTAAAATGTAAGTGAAATCATTATTCTTATTAAATATCCACATACTTCTATCAATTTTTAAATATATGTTGCTAATAGTGTATCATTAGTATTTTTCTATAAAACATATTTTTCCAATGTTGTCTTGTTTTAAACTTTTTCTAAGACAATACTTGCAACTTCCTCAAAGTTGCATTTAGTGGCTAATAAATTTTGAATTGATGACAATTTCAAATGCCTTGTCTCTGTAAACTTTAATAATTTTAATTGAGAAAAGTATCTCTGTATAGGTGCTTAGTTGCCTGGTAAGCTCAAGCTAAATTTGCTAAATGGGAGATATTCTCAAGGATATTTATTCATATTGCAAAGTATAAATATTTAATTCAAAATATTTTATTTTTTATTCATACTAAGTGACTTTCTTTGACAAATATTTTACCAGGAAAACTTACCAAATAAGTTGCTTCTATTCATGATGCTTTTTAATTATTTCATTGGATTTAGAGACCATATAGTCATATTTTTTCTATTTATCTCCTTTTCAGAACAGAATACATCTTTTTCAATTAAAAATATGAGCTCCATTAAAATATTCTTCCTACATGTCTAGATTTCCAGGCACAATTATAAAATTTCAAAATTAGATATCATATTACATGTAAGCTCTTATAGTTTGTTTCTTCTTTGCTTTTGTAAAAATAAATTTTAATAATTTGTTTATAAGCTTTTAAAAAATAATTGCAGTTTGCAAACAAAGTTCTTTGTTGCTCCCTTTTGTGACAACTGTGATTAAAGCCTTCGTACTGATTTTGAACAAAATGCAGCTGAAACTTAGAAGAATCATTTAGAAAAACATTGTTCAGACAACAAATATGGTCAATTGATACCACTCGATGGTTGAATAATTAGATATCCATGTGCAAAAAACAAAAAAATGTAAGAGAGAGAGAGAGAGCGCTCCCACACATACCTAGCACCATATACAAAAATCATTTCAGCATGGACCGTAGATATTAATTTAAACCCCAAATTATAAAACTTATAGAATAAAATATAGGAGAAAATTGTTATGGCCTAGGATTAGTAAAGATTTCTTAGATACAACACGATAAGCACATTCCATAGAAGAAAAACAAATTGGACTTCATCAAAATTCAAAAAACGATTAAGAGAATGAAAAGCCAAACCACAATTCTGATAAATTATTTGTGTCCATGATATATGTAAATTAAAAAATATGTAAATATATATTCACTCTATATATGTATGTATACATATATATACACATACATTCTCAAACGCCAAGAAAACAACCCAGTAAAAACTGAAAATGGACAAAAGAGCATACGGACACTCATCCAGAGAGGAAAAATGGATGCCAAAGATGTGAGGATGCTTATCATCATTAGTCATTAGGGAAATGAAAAATTAAAACCACAGTAAGGTACAAATACACATGTACTAGACTATCTAAAACTAAAACGTCTGACCATACTAAATGTTGGCAAGTATATGAAACAGTGGGAACTTTTAGTCACTGATGATTGGAATTTTAAATAGTACAGCCGTTTTGAAAAAAGTTTGGAAGTTTCTTTTTAAAATTGTTTAAGATGTACAATATGACATTTTGAGATACACATACATATTGAATTTATTACTACAGTTAAAGAAATTTACATATCCATCTTTCATAGGAATCTTTTTGTGGTTAAGAGCACCTAAAATTTATTCTCTCAGCAAATTTTCAGTATATAACGTTATTAATAATAGTCTTCATGCTGTACATCTCTAGACTTATTCATCCTACCTAACTGCTAATTTGTATCCTCGACCTATGTCTCTCCATTTTCTCCCCCATCCCCACCCGTCGTAACCACAGTTCTACTCTCTATTTCTATTTATTCTACCTTTTCTCTTTTTAGATTCCACATACAACTGAGATCATATACTATTTGTATTTCTGTGTCTGGCTTAGTTCACTCAGCATATCCTCCAAGTCCATCCATGTTGTCACAAATGGCAGTATCTCCTCTTTTAAGACTGAATAATATTCCACTGTATGTATGAATCACAATTTCTGTATGCATTCATCTGTCATCGGACACTTAGGTTGTTTCCATATCTTGGCTATTGTGAATAATGCCATAAAGAATATGAGAGTACAGCTATCTCTATGGAGTGCTGATTTCATTTCATTTGTGTATACACCCAATAGATGGACTTAATTTTAAAAATTGATATTTTTAATTTTATTAAAGAGATAAATTAGTTGTTAAATAAATGCGGTAAAATATCATGTGATTTTTTCCAAAAAATACATATTAAATACCTTATTAAAATTGTAGATTTTAATTCAATAAAACATTTTTATTAACTTTAATAAACAGTCATCCATCTACTTTTTCTCCAAACTTATAGTATGGGTTTCTGAAATAATTTGGAAATATTGAGGTCCACTTGCCAATGAACTTGCTTCCTTATTTGCAAAATAGGATAATGAATTAACTGCCAGGACATGATTGTTGTGACTATAATGTGACAGATTATAGAGAAAGGTCTAAATAAAAGAAACATCCTACAGAAACATAAAGCATTTTATCACGAAAATAATCAAATATTTGTTCCATATTCTTTGCGAATCAAAAATTATTAATCAAGAAGAGCAAACAAACCTATCTGGATTTTTTTAGGCTAAAGATCAGTTTATATGACAAAAACGAAAACACACATGGATAAAAGTAGACAAAAGCATATTTATTTCTCAGATGAGCTCAATAGGCTAAAGGTGTGGCTCAGCTCAATCATGGTATACAGTGGTGTAAATACTTTCGACACTGGTGTAGCATCATTCCCTGGCATATAGACTTCTTCTGCATCGTCATAGTTGTTCACTGCCTCATTTGGCTTTAACCAAAAGGGAATAGGAAATAGGGAAAGTTCAGATTCAGAAAAACTTGTTTACACTTGTATTTTATTAGCAAGAATTTAGTTGAGTGTCCAAACATGGCTACCTACAAAGGAAGCTAGGAATGTTGTCTTCCATTGGGTTAGCCTATATGACCAGGGAGAAAAGTACAACAAAGTCAGTTGCATCCCCCATGCAGCATATCCGACCACTTCGTATTTACTATGGAATTCAGTAATAATATTAATGAATTTCTTTGTATTCATGATGTAATTGACTTTGTGCGTAAGTCATACTGTTTATCTTTTACTGTGTGGATTTTCTTTACAGGCTATAATTTAGTATAAGACAAAAAATAATTTTGACAAGTCTTCTGCGTTTTATAAGGATTTTATCTCCTAGTCACAAAGGAACTCTGCTCCATCATCAGATGTCTTGCTTCTCAATATGGCACTGTGTAAAACTTCATGAGCGCTATGGAAGAAATTAATGTTTGAAATTGGTTAACTTTGATGGCATCTGTGAGGGATACAAAAAAAAGGAGAGAGTGAGGAGAGAATGAGCTATTTCAGAGAAAAGCACATTTTATACAAAAAGCTTGTAATGCAACTTACAGATTTGTCAAAATGCCCATGAGGTAGTTTAACGTGCCGTAGTAATGGGAGGTTGCTTTAATACTGCTCATGAAGAAGCAATTTCTTTGTTAAAGGGCTTTCCAGTTGAATGAGTATGCCCTGTGCATACCGTAGGAGGCCTTCCTTTCCTAGGAACCCATGTTCATTGCTTAATGCATGTCTGGAGACAAACCTAACCTTGATTTTCCAAGGAAAAACAATCTTACCTTTAATTTGAAAAAATGGACTTAATATATCAACCCATTAAGCCTTTCATTATTATTAAGTATGATTGCTAGGATTAGGAATAACCTTATACTATTCAAAACTCCCTCTGTTACAAGAAGCATGTGGTTTGGGACAGAAGGTCTCAAATCTAATTTCAAAATTTCCACGGTTAGTGTAAATTACTTTGGGCAGAAAGGTGGTAGCAGAGTTCCTATGAAAGATATTATTTTAAATGTCATGGAGAGAATTGATAATCAAGGTTTGTAACATAAAGTTTCTTTTGGCAGATACACGAATGAAGAGAGGCTCTATAAATTCCCTAAGATCTTGTGTCTTATTCCTACATAAGGAATTAATAGTAAGTGAACAGTTTGAGGAACTTAAAAAAATAATTCCTTCATGATCTGGAGAATGAAAAATAATGAGAATTCAAAAGAATGTGTTAGAGTCATTAAGCAGATATTTCAGAAATTGTGAAAAATAGGGGACGCGAAGCCATCACAGTGAGAAACCAGATATGTGCTTATTTTTAAAAAAATATTTTACAAAAATGTATCATAGATTCAGACAAGTATACAAATCTTAACTGTACAGCTTGTTAAATTTTCACTAAGTAAACACATCCATATAACCACTACCAAGATCCAGAAGTAGAATATTACCATCACCTTTGAGGTCCTCCTTGTACCTACTTCCAGGCTCTAAGTGCCACAGTAAAAGTAACCACCATCCTGCTTTCTAACACCTTCAACAAATGTTGCCTGGTCTTGAACTTTATAGGAATGAAATTATACAGTATATAGTCTTTGTTTGGCATCTTTCACTCAATGTTATGTTGATACTTATTCATGTTAATGTTGTGTAACGATAATTTATTTCCTCTTGTTAGGTAGTGTTCAATTGTATGAATATTTCGCAGTTTATTCTTTCTAGAGATGATATGCATTTAGATTGCTTCCAGTTTAGACCACATATGAATAATACTGCTATGAACACTTTTGTGTCTATAGATAGATAGATGATTGATAGATAGATAGATGCAGGTACACACGTTATTTTGGGTTATGTATACTTAGGAGTTGAATTTATTTGTCATAGAGTGTACATATGTTCAGATTTAGGAGATATTGACAAAGATATTTCCAAAGCAATTGTACCAAAATAAACTCCCACCAGCAAGATATGAAGGTTCCAGTTACTCCCTATCCTCAACAATCCTTAAAATTGTCAGGCCCTTTAGTTTTAGGCATTCTGATTGGCATGTGATTACAACTTCTTTTGTTTTAAAATTCATATGTAAATTTGTATTTAAGCATATAAGAATAGGTTAATTCATATATGATTTAGGGGCAGTAAAATTATATCACTAAATGTAATAAATCATTGCAAATGTCAAGTATTCTGCACTATATATGAATATATATGTATAGAGAGATTTCAGTTTGTGAATTATTGACACATGTTATCTTAATAGTGATTTATTTTAGTGGAAATTTTAAGACCTTCATTATCCTTTATTTAGGAATCAAATGAAACATTTTCTACATTTCCATTTGACTGAATCGGTTATATCATAAAATATAATCAAATTATTGAAAGAATCACTTTAATAGCACATGCTGAGTTTCTATCACAAAATTTGGTTCAAGGAGTTTATGTTCCTTTCCATTTAAGGAGTTGAGTCATTATGCTGCAATAATGAGAAATTAATAGATTTTTTAAGTTCTGCAAGCAACAAAGATCTTACACTCCTACATTATTCTTAATTATAAAATGTTATGGCTGATTTCCTTCAATGTTGATCTATACAACAAAGGTACAATTTTAAATGGATGTAAACCTTTCACTAAGACACTTGGAAAATTTAGTTTGTTCTTAACAATTGTTCAGAAATTAAATAGCCTGCGATTTAAGAATCATAGATTTCCTGCTAAAGAAATAGTTGATACAAAAACTAAAATGTCCTTATAGCTCACTACCTCCAGATCTTCTTGAGAGAGGGAGCTGGTCATCAATTGTCACTGTTTTGTAGGTCTATAAAATAATCTGAAAAATAGTAACAAGGCTTCATAAATGTTTCTTTCATTGATTTTATTTCTTAGTACAAGATAGTCTGATAATAAGGTGGATTAATCTGTACAAGTTCTCAAATGATCTAAGGTTAGAGGCACTGAATATAGAAAATGAACCCACAGGTTAGAACTCAATAACATTCATTTACCCTTTAAACAACTGGAAAAATCCATTATCACTCTGTTTAAGATGACTATCTTATTGCCAGCTGTACAATGTTTTATCTGCTTTGTCAAGAATTAAACTCTAACCCTGTTGGAGCAATTTAAGCTTGATCCTAATGCTTTCCTCTCTGTAGCATGCCCTTTCTCATGTGACTTTGTAGTTTCACTAGAGGCAGAGTTAACTTTCTTCTTGATTTGGGCTCAACCATATGACTTGCTTTGGCTAGTATGTTTTAGCAGAAGTGATGCAACCAAAATCATGAAACCTGCTTGGTTAGTAGGGCTATGCTCTTGAAATTGTGCCATCATTATGAGAAGAGAATGGGTCTCAAAATGAACTTATGTTAAATAAAATGGAGCCCAATATATAGCCAGGAATCATGCCCAGCAGAACTTGAAATTTGAAGCAACCACTCAGATGATTAAAGGAGTGATTACCCAGTCCATAGTTAACCTCCACACCCATGTATGTGGTATGTGTAAAAGTAAATCTTTATGGTTGCATGCCACTAAGTTGGTTATATAGCATTGTTTTTGCTGTAAGTCATGATATAATTCTTTTTTTTTTTTTTGAGATGGAGTTTCAATCTTGTCACCCAGGTTGGAGTGCAATGGCTCAATCTCGGCTCACTGCAACCTCTACCTCCTGGGTTCAAATGATTCTTCTCCCTCAGCCTCCCGAGTAGCTAGGATTACAGGCGCCCACCACCATGCCCAGCTAATTTTTGTATTTTTAGTAGAGACGGGGTTTCACTATTTTGGCCAGGCTGGTCTCGAACTCCTGACCTCAGGTGATCCACCCACCTCGGCCTCCCAAAGTGTGGAATTACAGGTATAAGCCACCATGCCCGGCCTCACTGATGTAATTCTTAAAGGCAGACACGTTGTTGAATTTGAGTTTGTCCATAGCTTTTATCTAAATGCATATAGTAGGTGATCAGAAGAAGATTATTATATGAAATATATGAAAAGAATTATTTTCAAAAGCCCAAGCTTTGAGGACTTCATTGTCTTCTCAGTATTTTATTTATTTATTTGCTGTTATTTTATTTTCAGGTGATCCACCCGCCTCGGCCTCCCAAAGTGCGGAATTACAGGTATGAGCCACCATGCCCGGCCTCACTGATGTAATTCTTAAAGGCAGACACTTTGTTGAATTTGAGTTTGTCCATAGCTTTTATCTAAATGCATATAGTAGGTGATCAGAAAAAGATTATTATATGAAATATATGAAAAGAATTATTTTCAAAAGCCCAAGCTTTGAGGACTTCATTTTCTTCTCAGTATTTTATTTATTTATTTGCTGTTATTATTTTATTTTTTATAATTTCAACTTTTATTTTAGATTCAGGGGATAGCATGTGCAGGCTTGTTACATGGGTATATTGTGTGATGCTGAGATTTGGGGTATGATTGATCCCATCACCTAGGGACTGAACATAGTACCCAATAGTTTCT
Source organism: Symphalangus syndactylus (assembly GCF_028878055.3). Taxonomy (NCBI): domain Eukaryota; kingdom Metazoa; phylum Chordata; class Mammalia; order Primates; family Hylobatidae; genus Symphalangus; species Symphalangus syndactylus. The sequence goes on along the minus strand of NC_072447.2, from coordinate 40,116,927 downwards.
CAACCCCCACCCCTTCCCTGCCTCTCGCATCTATTAGTCTCCAGTATCGTTGCCATCTTTATGACCATGAGTACCCAATATTTAGCTCCTACTTATGAGAGAACATGCAGTGTTTGGTTTTCTGTTCTTCCACTAATTCGCTTAGGATAATGGCCTCCAAATGCATCCATATTGCTGCAAAGGACATAATTTTATTCTTTTCATGGCTACGTAGTATTCTGTGGTATATATGTATTATGTTTTATTTATATAGTACACCATTGATGGGCACCTAGGTCCATTCCAGGTCTTTGCTATTGTGAATAGTGCTGTGATGAACATAGGAATGCATCTTTTTGGTATTATAATGTATTTATTTATTTTTTTATATATACCTAGTAATTGGATTTCTGGGTCAAATGGTAGTCCTGCTTTAAGCTCTTTGAGAAATCTTCAAACTGCTTTCTACAGTGGCTGAATAATTTGCATTCCAACCAACAGTTTATAAGCGTTCTCTTTTCTCTGCAGCCTCACCAACATCTGACTGATACGAGGTGGTATCTCATTGTGGTTTTGACTTGCATTTCTCTGATGATTAGTGATACGGAGCATTTTTTCATGTTCGTTGGCTGCTTTTATGTCTTTTGAGAAATGTCTGTTGATGTTTTGCCCACTTTTAATGGGGTTGTTCTTTGCTTGCTGAATTGTTTAAAATTCCTATAGGTTCTGGATATTAGGCCTTTGCCAGATGCATAGTTGGTGAATATTTTCTCCCATTCTGTAGGTTGTCTGTTTACTCTATTGCTAGTTTCTTTTGCTGTGCAGAAGCTCTTTAGTTTAATTATGTCTCACTTGTCAATTTTTGTTGCAATTGTTTCTGGGGACTTACTCATAAATTCTTTCCCAAGGTTGATATTCAGAATGGTGTTTTCTAGGTTTTCCTCTAGGATGTTTATAGTTTGAGGTCTTACATTAAAATCTTTAATCAATCCTGAGTTAATGTTTGTATATGTTGAAAGGTAGTGGTCTAGTTTCATTCTTCTGCATATGGCTAGCCAGCTATCCCAGCACCATTTATTGAATAGGGAATCCTTTCTCTATTGTTTACTTTGCCAGCTTTGTTGAAGAACAGTTGGTTGTAGGTGTGCAGCTTTATTTCTGGGTTCTCTATTCTGTTCCATTGGTTTATGTATCTGTTTTTGTATTGGTTCCATGCTGTTTTGGTTACTGTAGCCTTATAGTATAGTTTGAAGTCAGCTAATGTGATGCCTCTGGCTTTGTCCTTTTTGCTTAGGATTGCTTTTGCTATTTGGGCTATTATTTTTGTTCCATATGAATTTTAGAATAGATTTTCTAATTCTGTGAAAAGTGACATTGGTAACTTGATAGAAATAGCACTGAATTTATAGATTGCTTTGGGCCATATGGCCATTTTAACAATATTGATTCTTCCCATCCATGAGTGTGGAATTTTATTTGTTTGTGTCATCTATGATTTCTTTCAGTAGTGTTTTGTAATTCTCCTTGTAGAGATCTTTTACTGTTGTCAGTATTTATTATCAACATTGATACTCAGAAAAGCTGAAATAGTAGTACAGAGAACACCCATATACCCACCACTTATATTTGCAAGCCTGACATAAAAGTTGAGATGCCATTTACAATAACCAATAAAATAAATAATCTCATAGAATGTTCATGCACTTTTCCCCCATACATTGTGGTTATCACTTTGTATTATCATTTATTACATTCCTTAAGTAACTCAGAAAAATAAAAACAGATGAAGGCTAGTATGCTAAAGGATAACTATTTCAGGGCTTATCATTCGATCCACTATACATTGTGTAACTATAAATAAAGACTCAAAGGTGTTTAAAACAAGGAGGTTATGAAGTTGAGGCAGCACTACCCGGGCTAAACCACTCAGCATCTCTCTCATGCTATGTGCATTTGTGTTTCTTGTTGTACTGTTGAAGCACACCAAGTGTGCATTTAACTCATACTAATTTAACGACATACACTCAAAAGGGAAGAATGGAGGAATGAGAGAGAGAAGAAAAACAATTAAAATAGTGGCAGTGATTCTGTAGTTATTCCATTCAACCAAACATACAGTTAGATAGAAGAAATAAGTTCTATTGTTCAATAGCAGGATAGGGTGACTATAGTTTGCAACAGTATATTGTGTACTTCAGAATATTCTGAAGAGAAGACTTGAAATGTTCCTAACACATAGTAATTATGAATACTCAAGGTGATGAATGCCCCAAATTCCCTGACTTGATCATAACATATTCTATGCAAGTATCATATACTCATATGTACTCCATTAATATGTAAAATACTATGTATCAATAAAATATAAAAAGTAAAAAATACACATTTTCATGTAGTATAACCTTTAAATATAAGCAAAATAGTTCATCTGTTGCCAAACTGAAGAAAGAGAGCTCTCCTAAAGGAAGAGCTAGAGAAAAAGCTATCTGTGAGATGGGATGTCCAGACAAAATCAACCCCCACAATTCTAAGGATGATCAAAGGTAATTTTGACTTCAAATGATATTGTGTACACTGATGTTAAAACTAAGACTCATGAAAAATTAATTTCAGTCCCCTGAAATGAAAACCTCCAACTCTCAAATGAATTAATTATGAAGTATCCAATCTATCACATAGAAATAAGATTTATTAAATTTTATAATGAATTAATATTTATCAAATACTGCTACTACATGAATCATAGTTTTACTGTTTACCATCTGTGTAAAATGATTTCCAGTAGTTATTTGCCTAAGTTTCTTATCTCCTATACTAGAGCCTAGACGTTTTGCTCTCTCTGCATTGCTCAGAGCATTAGAATATTTCACTGCATAATCTTGTGAATGAACAACTAAATAAATTAATTAAAAAACATTAAATGTAAACAGATACCTGAACACTTGGGAATATAGATACTACGGTTTTATATTATGCTAACTCAAAATAGAGTCAGACAGATTATGTTAAAAACAAAAGAGGAAAAAGCAGTGTTCTATGCAGCTATGACACATAGGAGATCTAATCTGATGAAAAGCAAATCTTATTTGAATCATTTAATTGTAAGGATTGACTTGGAAAAATATAGAACTGAAAGAAAATACTCCAATATTTTATAATGCTAACATTTCTTGACTTATTAAAACAATCCTATGAGGCAGGTACTATTCTTATCTTCATTTTATAGATGAGAAAACTATCATGTGAAGTTAAGTAATTTGCCTAATGTCACACAGCTGATGTTATTGCTGGAATTTGAACCCAGGCAGGCTGGCTCCAGTCTGTATATAGAATTTTTTTGTTATAGTACCTAGTATAGGTATATGACACTAAAAACTTACATCTACAAATCTTTCCCGTTTTTGCCCTGTTGGGAGTGAGAATTCGTATATGTATGAATTAGACTGTGAATATCAACTCTCATTTTAAGAAATATATTCCCAAAGCAATGTACATGGCCATGAAATAATAATTTTAAAAAGAAAAAAACCTTTGGAAGCATTTCTGAATCTACCACTATATGAGGAAATAATGCACAAATCAGCAAAATCAATCAATTCTACATTGTAGAAGCAGCTTATAAGAAAATAGATAATTCTTCGGACCAACAATTGATCAATAAATGTTTTATGAGTAAAAACCAAAAGCAGTCTTTATTGTAACTGTAACTGTACTGAAGTTCAAATTAAAAATCTAAACGTTGTGATAGTCTTTCTCAGCTTTATCATTAACATTTCACGTAACAAATTGCTTCTCGAACACATGTCCTATCTACAATTTATCTGGAAACATCATTATCTATTGTGGTTTAGTATCGTTTGGATAGGTAAAGACAAGCGCCCCAAGAAGACTGAATACAGGCTGTATCTTGTCAATTACTTAGGAAAGGCCTGATCATTGTGTTCCCTTTACATTTGGAAGTAGGTATGTTTCTGTACTTTTCTATGTGTGTTAATAAATTCATATTTTCCAGTGCTCATTCTAATGAAAATTGGGGCTGCCTATTTCCCATTTGTTCCTCTTCTCAAATATGTTTTGTCCTCTTCTCTGCTGTCACTCCTTTCCTATGATTGAGTACTTAGAAGTACTAAATAAATATTTGTGAATAATGAATAGTATCACATAAACAAAAATCCTTAAACCGCAACCACTTTACATGCTGATTTTCTAGCTTTCAAACATCATAATCCACGACTACTTTTCTAATTGATTATATTGACATCCAAAAGGATAAATTCAATCCAGTGAATCTTCTGATTTTATTTGGGGCAATTTTAATACAACCCAGAACTTTCATTGAACTCCACGGGACCTTTACTACTTCTTTTAACTTTAAGACTGACAGATTTATCTGGAATTTGATTCAGATTAACTCAGCCAATAAAGTTCTGAGTTAAAAAATAAGAGTGTGGTTTATTCCCCATAAGCCTAAAAGACATGTATTTTTTATTTTACTAGTAGCATTTCCATTCAGACCCCTGATATTTGGAAAATCTATTATTTCATTTTGATAAGCCGTAAAATTAAAACAAAAGGCCACTTTCACCTTAATTACAATATACAGTTAGAATTCATTAAATATAATTTCAATATTAGGTAAAGCTACAATATTAAAAGGTCAAATGTTACTTCCTCTGCTTGCTTTTTAAATAGCCTGTGTCCCCAAATAAGCAATCACATATGTCAGCAAAGACACATTTATACTCTAAAAATGAACTTCTACCACTAAAATACCTAAGATTTAAAACTTCCAGAGGGATGGTTTCTAATTAGGAAGAGGGAGAACATAACACTTTCATAGGTAGTAAGAAAAGTGCCTAACAAAGGATTTTATCTAATCCTATGTGAGTGGAAATTTCAGTCAAGAGAAAAGAAACCTCGTAAGAAAGACGTTGAACAGAAAAAAATAAACTTTTTTTAATGCTATAGGAAGGAGAAATACAGTAACCTTCCAAAATTTGACACATTTGTCTGTGTCACCAGATTATAGGGCAAACAGGCTATATGCATCTATCAGAGTCAATAAGAAAACACCTTTTTAACACCTCCCATGTGATATGACCTAGGTCAGTAAAATTCAGACCTAAGGAGGAGACATCCTTTTTTTTTTTCAGATGCGAGTGGGAAAATACTTTGCAACACCATTGAGGTCATTATGATGAAAGCGATTAAAGGTGATCTAGGGCAAATATAACAACATAGTTTGCTGACTGACGGTACAGTCTTAAGGTTGAACTAGCTGTATTTGATCCTGGTTCTCCAATATTTGTCTGCATGGCCATGAATACATTATGCAACCTTTCAGGTCTCATCTTGCTTCTCTTTATATAATACCAAAGTAATAGACTTCTTATAAGGAATAAACAAGATTTTGTATGTGAAGCTTTTGGGACAGTGTCTATAATGCAGCAGAGCTGTAGTTATGGGTTTGAGATGTTAACAAGACTCATAAGACAAAATTAGACTTTACTCTGATGCTACATTTACTTAGTTTCATAGAACAATTCAAGGCAAGAAATACAACAGGTAGATCATCAGCATCTCATTGGCAGGCCCAGCATCTATCCAAGTTCACAGATTCTTTTTCCCTGTTACTCTTCTACAGCATGAGCACCAAGGTGCCTGTGGGTCACCTTGAAATATAAAAGCCACAAGCCCATCTCCTTATTAATCTTTTATACTGTCCCAGTCACATAGGCCAGAGTCCTGCATGCCAAGGCAGAGCTCTGTCAACATAGGCAGTTTTCTACAACAAAGGGGGAAGACATGGCTTTTCCCATTTATCTTTACTGTTTGCAAGGAAACAATAGTGCAGATCCCCAGATCATTCTCTGTAAGGTCCGCATCAGCCCAAACCTGATGATAATCCTTGATTCACAGTCAAGAATGTAGAAAGTGTTCTAAAAATGTTGCCTGTTATTGCTCCAATTAGCAAAACAGGTAATATTTTAGGTGAGTTAGTGTGTACTCTCACGGCTAATGAAGGGTACTGACAATAACACATAAAAGTGAAGACTGTGGAAGAATTTAAATTATCCATTGAGTATTGAGACAGTAACTGTATGTTGAAAATAGTAGGAGTTGTTTTTTTTGTCTGATCAGTATCCACTTCCTCTTTATTCTGGTAAGAATATACTATTGCAGTTTTTCTTTGTGAGGTTCATTCTTTCTTCAATCCCACGTAGTTCTGATGGGTTGACCCACCCTTCTATCTAATGGTAGGACTTGCATCACAAACATCTGCCCCTGTGGTTAATTCAGGACTGACATATGACTTAAGCTAGGCCAATGAGTATAACCTTGGATTTTTCCAGAGTCATTACAAAAGAAAAAATGTTTTTCAGCCATTAGTTTGTCACAGTAGCACTTCCTGAGAGAGTGTCAATGACCAGATACCAAATGGATAAAGCCTACCTGGGAATAAAGGAGACACAGAGAAAATCAATTACAAAAGATGATAAGAAGGTAAAATCTGAACTCTATGGAATTTTCAAAAATGTAAGTCAATAAATTCCCTTTTTATTTTCAATTCAGTTTGAATTTGATGTCTGTTAAATGTAGTCTATAGGATTCTTGACTAATACAGGGCATGAATTGGATGCGGAGATGCACATGGAAAGAGCCTGCTTAAAGAGAAAGAGCAAAATCCATAACAAATAATTCTAGCAAGTATTTGCCAACGTAGATCAATTCCATACATGTATCAATGGCTGAAAGAGGTGGTCTGAGAAGGACTAGGACTGAGGTTGGAGAGAGGGTCAGGTAAACCATTTATTGAGAATAGACACTTATGAATGAACCCTGGCAGATATGAACAGTCTATTGTAAAGCAAAGATGAATTGCAACAAGCTTAGATCCTGGAAAAGATTGGCAAATGTTTAGCACACAAGACATATCCAGTCTGTTGCCCAAGACATAGGGCTTGGCTTCTTTCAGGAACCAGAAATCCAGTGGGGATGGAAAAACCTGGGGTTATTCCAGAGACAGAGGCAGAAGTAGCCAGAGACCAGAGGGAAGATGAAGTTGACATGTAAGAAAACTTCCTGATTGTGTTAAAAAAAAATTCTCATGGATCCAGTGTGAGCAGTGTGGAGATGAAGGAGGAACATGGCTGGTATTTGGGGAGGGACTACTATGGGGCAGGCTTTGCTAGTTTACATTACTAGGAAAACATAAAAGACATTATTTGTTTCCCAAAATTATTGGGTAAGAAAAATAAAAGGCCAGTAGAGCTAAAAGATTTTTTTAATGTTTGCCATTCAAATGAAATAAACACTTTTAATGAATCTAGTAAAGTTGTAGGATACAAAATCAACATACAAAAATCAGTTGTTTCTCTCTTCACTAATAATACACTATCTAAAAAGAAAATTAGTAAAGCGATCTCATTAACAATAGCATCAAAAAGAATAAAGTAAGGAAGTGAAGGACTTATACACTGAATCTCTGAAACCATAATAAAACAAATTTTAAAAGACATGAAAGTACCTCCTGTTCATGACAGGAAGAATTATTATTGCCCAAAACAATCTACAGCCTCAATGCAATCCCTATCAACATCCCAATGACATTTTTTTCCAGAAATATAAAATAACTATTAAAATTCATGTAGTACCACAAAACACCCCCAAACAGCCAAACAATCTTGATAAAGAAGAACAAAGCTGGAGACATCACACTTCTTGATTTCAATATACATTACAAAGTTACAACAGTGAAAACAGTAAAGTACTGGCATAAAGACAGACATACAGACCAATGGAATGGAATAGAGAATCCATAAATAAACACATATATATGGTCAACTGATCTTTAATGAAGCTTCCAAGAACACCCAATGGAGAAATAATAGGCTCTTCAACAAAGGGTGCAGGGAAAATTGAATATCCACCTGGAAAAGAAATAATTTGGATATTTGTCTTAAACCATACATTTTATTCAAGTCAAAATGGATTAAAGACTTAAAGTTAAGACCTGCAACTATAACACTCCTTGAAGAAAACATAGGAAAATTCTTCATGACATTGGTCTTGGCAATGATTTCATAGATATGACACTAAAAGCACAGGCAACAAAAGCAAAAATAGTGGAACTAAGTCAAGTTAAAAAGCTTCTGCGCAGCAAAGCAAACAACAGAATGAAAAGGCAACCTGCAGAACGGGAGAAAAATATTTGCAAACCATATAGCAGATACGGGGTTAACTGCCAAAATATATAAAGGACTCAATAACAACAACAACAAAACCCTAATAACCCAGTTAAATGGGCTCAGGACTTAAACAGACATTTCTCCAAAGAAGACAAACAAATGTTCAATAAGTATATTAAAAGATGCTCATCATGACTAATCATCAGGGAAATGCAAATCAAAATTATAATGAGATGTCACTTCACATCTGCCAGGATAACTAGTATCAGAAAAGTCCTCTAAAACAAAAGACAAATGTTGGCATGATTATAGAGAAATTGCAACACTTGTACACTGTTAGCAGGAATGCAAAATGGTGCAACCACTATGGAAAACGATATGAAGATTCCTCCAAAAATTAAAAATAGTACTATCTTACGATCCAGCAATCCCACTTCTGAGTATTTAGCCAAAAGAACTGAAATCAGGATCTCAGGAAGTTATTAGCACTCCCATATTCACTGCAGTACTATTCACAACAGCCAAAATGTGGAAACAATCTAAATGTTCATCAAGGGATGAATGAATAAAAAACATAGCATATGCATACAATCGAATATTACTCTAAATATACAGAAGGAAACCCTGCTATATGCAGTAACATGGATGAGCTCTGAGGACAATATGCTAAGTGAAATAAGCTAATCAAAGAAGGGCAAATACTACATGATTCCACTTTTATGAAATATCTAAAATTATAAAATTTATGGAAGCAAATAATAGAATTTGGGGTATCAGAGATTTGGGGAAATGGGGAGTTGCTAATCAGCTATGCAAGATGAATACGTTCTAGAGATCTGCTACACAACATTATTCCTATTAACAATATGGTATTGTATACTTTAAAATCTGTTAAGAGGGTAGATCTCATGCTAAATGTCTTACCACAACAAATGTTTTAAAAAATGAATAACATAGTTAACAGCAAAACAGTGATTATATATTTTTTAAAAATAGTAGAAAATGGGACAATTTCTCTTAAGGACAGTCTCATTAGTGGAGATGTTATGTAGCATTAGATATTCACATAAAAAGCATCAAAATTTTTAAAAAAGCAGTATCATATATATATATCAATAAAATATTTCTCTTTTATTGGTTAATAGAAAATATTGATGACACGCAAATATACTAGCGACTTGAAATCAAACTTGATATAATACAAGTAAACATGACAGGGTTATATGATATATTCTGGTCATTTCTGTAAATTAGGTAAAATGAAGCGTATATATACAAAAGTATCAGTATATAAAACATCATTCCCAAAAACTGCAGATGATTGAAAGTTAAGCTGTGTTCTTTAATCACCTAATATAATTTATTCACAATTTACTACATGATAATGTTAACAATAAGCATATAGTACTTAATGAGGGCTCACTATGAATATGTTGAGTAGTTTCACATATGTTTTCTAATTTATTAAAAGAATTCCCTCAGGCTCCAGCACACTACAAGATCAAATGGCATCAGATTAAAAGTAAAAACCTAGATTTCCATGGCTCTTACCCCCCAGTGCTTATAAAGGACCTCCACTTACCTGCAAAAATCTCACGCAGTTATATCTGAGAGTCTGCAGGTGTGAACCTATGTATGTTCATATAAGTGCCTAAAGTTGCTGGGTACCTTCGTAGTCACAGGCAATGGGCATACTATTGAAAACTATTTATTTTCAGGCACTGTGGGACACTCTGTTATTCCCCCAGACGTCCAGAGACAAAGTCTCTCCTAGTCATCCTCTGGGTGCCATGTCCTATTTCTGTTAGGTCAGACATCTAGAATTGTCACTGAGCACTACAAATGAAGCCTTGACACACTTCTGTTGGCAAAGCTGTTCAAGACTGGTGCAGTGAAGTAGTACAGTGAACTCTTAAATCAGAATCTCTGGGTCTACCTGCATACTGTGGCATGTGCTTGTTCACTGTTATTAGTATACTGCAAAAGATGAAGCATCTGATAAATGTTGTCTTCTCTGCTGTGTTTAAGTTCCCATTCAACCAGATATTTGGCTCTTTGTTCATGCCAACTTGCAAAAACGTAACTGACAGCCATGTATTAGCAATGAATTGGCCGGCCATCAGTTCAGTGTTGTTTTGGGAATACTGCCAATGCAATGGCTCAAACTCCCCACAACCGACCCGATACTCTAGCTAGAGATTTTTTAAAAATCATATGTTAGAGATGCTCTAAGTTTGCATGGAAACAAACGTGAAAGTATTTTCTCCATATATCTAATACAACATTGAATCAGTATGTCATTAGCTCTGCCCTGGCCACCTCTAAAAGTCACCATATTGAGAAAGCTCCTCAGCTTACCTTCGTGATAAAATTAAAAGCTTAAAGAAAAAGGAGGAGGTCGTTTCTCCTGTTAAGAAAATTAAGGCCTGAAATGATATTTTTAAATGCCTATGCATTTTAGAATACAAAAGCAGTCAAGAGTAAAATGAAGAACCAGCAAGGATCCATCCACAAAGGAGCACTTGCCCAAGGATCTGCATCCTTAACATTTACACTCATTAAGATTTGAGAAACAATTTGAGGCAGTTGTTACCAACCCTTGCAGTACAGTAGAAGCATCTGGGAGAGGATTAACAAACACTGTATTATGGATTCCAGCCCCAAATCTCTGATGTAATTGGTCTGGCATAGAGTCTTTGTGCTCCATAGGTGATTCTAATATGCAGTGAAAGTTGAGAACCACTGTGACGGGGAATATGATATTGATTACTGAAAACATTTACAAAGGTGTTTTAAAGGCCATTTCTCTTCTGAGGAGAAATGTGAAGAAAGTGTTCATCAGTATGGCAAAAGAAACTGGGGAGGTTTTTCTAGGAGCAATAATGGTGAATATGAAAACTCAGAGGCGAGCCTAAGACATGAACTCTCAAAAGTCATTAGGTTTGGAATACAGAGGTTTGTGAACATGACCGGGTGGAAAATAGGGACGTTTAGATAAAAGTGAATAAAGAAGTTGAGAACCTTACTACCCAGAATTAGGAAATTAAATTCAAATTGAGAGCCAATTAAGAGCCATCACAGGAGTCTGCAAATGGCAGTGGCATGATGAAAACCATGTTTAAAAATGAAAACGTCAGGTGCGGTGGCTCATGCCTGTAATTCCAGCACTTTCGGAGGCTGAGGCAGGTGTATCACTTGAGGTCAGGAGTTCGAGACCAGCCTGGCCCACATAGCAAAATCCCATCTCTAACAAAAATACAAAAATTAGGTGGACGTGGTGGTGCGTGCCTGTAATCCCAGCTACTCGGGAGGCTGAGGCAGGAGAATCGCTTGAACCCAGAAGGTGGAGGTCGCAGTGAGCCACATTGTGCCACTGCACTCCAGCCTGGGTGACAGAGTGAGACTCTGTCAAAAAATAAATAAATAAATAGAAAAAAGAAGAAAACATCACTAATAGCATAGCAAGGTAGTCAAGCCAATGTATGTTTTTAAAAAACCACTTCCAGGGAGCTGCATTTCCTTGTTTCTCCCTAAAAGGCATTTTAAGCTACAACAATGAAATAAATATATCCACAAGGAAACTGTGTGTAGGATCATTAAATTATCTAATATTTAACAATGCAATTTTATGATGTCTGTTGAGTTAGGCTAGATTACAATTGTTAGTATATGTTTAAAGATTGATGAAAATGAAGATTTTGAGTTAATTTGACTTTGTTGCAAACAAGCAGGACAAAGGATCCATGCACCTGCATGACGCCATGAAACCTGAGTTGTTCCTTGGGAAGCAATTATGCTTGAAGTTAGATTGCCAGAGTAAGCAGGAAGTGAGGACTCCAAAATTTGAGAAGAGCCAAGAACCATGGACTCAGTACTTTTAAAATTATTCTGCTTAAGGTTTTGTTTTTTGTACATCAGCATTCAAAGATCCCCTTCAATATAAAAGGACATCGTTGCAGGACCACAGTAACATACTTTCTTGTTCTAATTTTTACTTTGTTACTATACCTGGCAACAACCAAATCAGGAATGTGTTCTGTTGAACCACTGGGTATGTTAACGGCGCTTGTCAATGGAGCTGAGTAGATTCAGATAAGGGGATGCTCTGTTGAAGAACTAATCAATGACTGGATGATTAGTTCAGGTCATTCGGTTTAGGTGTGGTGCTTCTAATCTAAATATATCAAATTAAAAGTCTTTAATTTGGGACTTACAAAACAAGGATTTGAGAAGAACCCAAAAAAATATTTTGGTAGAATCGTATGAAAGATGTATTAAATGGCTAAACTTAGCACTTATATAATTAATTGTAACATATTTGGCCCAGTTATTGTCAGACTCTGCCAGGTTTCCAAGGCTTATATTCCCCTTTCCCAACATATGAGACAATTTGCCTTCTACCTGATGCTTCAAATTTTAAGACACATTATGACCTTATGTGGTCAGAGTTCCTTAAGGTATAATCCTTGACCAGCTGTATTAAAATCCCCGAGCTTCTTTCTCCAAAAATGTGACTCCCGGGTCCTATCAGAGACCTCTTCAGTCAGAACATCTGGTGGATAGAGACCATTAATATCCATTTGTCTATGTTATCCAAATACCAAAGTTGAAAACCACTGCTCTGGTAACTTTCAAATATAGTACTTCCTAAAGTCAGGGAGTTGTATACTAAGCAGGAGTTTTATGCTACCAGCCTAATACGAGACTGGGTACCAGCATTTGGATACTGATGTTCTAAGGCCTGCAGGTATCACATTGCCACTTGACACAAATTCCTCCTGGTCCTGTTGACCAGTTTTGGTCCTTGCCTAGTATTAAAGTCACTCTCCCAGACTATCACATATTTTGGTTGTTAATAACCCCTCTGTTTAGTCCTGATGCAAAATCTCAGTGATTGCTATGGCCTCCACTAGCACATTATCAGCTTCTAACAGTTCTTTCTCTATGGTCTGGGATGGAAAATGATACAATATTTCAAGATACTGCTGATTATGGTCTGATTAGCAGTAATGAGACAGAAAAGAATAAGGAGAGCCACTATCTCAAAGTAGACATACCCATTTGAACAGGTATATTCTAGAGGCAAACTCAATTATTAGCTTAGAAAGGAAATCCAAGCCCTAGGGTGTGGGTGAAGGATCAAAGTGCTAAATGTAGGGATGGTACTCCAGGGACTCTTTATTGGAGGATTCAAAATAAAACTGTGCTGATTTCTTAATTGCTGGCAATGGCAATGGAAAAAACAACGGTCAACACTGGAAAATCAGGATTGACAGATTTGGGGGATCATACAATCTTAGAAGTAGGTAACAGAGTTCCAAGTATTGGTCTTTACTATAAGGGCAGAATTCCACCCAATTGGAGTGAATTTTTTTTTTCTTAAACTTCATTTCTTATAGAAGTTACCAAGTCAAGAACTTACAAACAGGCAACTCTCTTTGGCATATGATATAGGGACATATCTTAGAACCTACTGGAAGAAAGGGTGACTTGATGGGCTGGAGCCTCCTAAATCTCTCCTGTGTTAGGTTGAGCCTGAGGCTGCTTATCAGAATTATCGTCAGAGCATCTTTGTTATTATTATTTTGTTGTTTGTATACAGATCCAGAAATCCAAGAAGCATATAATGAGAATCTCCTATGTTTTATACATTTTAAAACTGCACTGGTCATTCATATGAGCTACAGTCCTAAAAATCAGAATCAAGCTGAATCCCTGTAGGGCAATGGGCAGTAGTGGTGAAAGTGTCAAGTGGATGTAGCTATTGGGCCAATCAAAATAAACCTCCGGGCAAAGTGCTATTAAGAATATTAATCCTTAAGAAACATAAAGCAATTCTTTTTTTCTGGTCCACCTACTCCCTTGAATCATAAAATGTAAATAAAAAGAGTTCTGTTTTGTATTCCAAAATTGTGGAGGGTTGAGAATTACTGCAATCCCAGGAAGGGGGAGCCTTTTCAGCACTTTTACCTTTCTCTTGCCCCTGGAAATATAGGTTACCTTGACACACAGAAGATTTTATTTATACCCTATGGACCATTACACATTTAAGTCTGTTATTCAAAAGAATTTCCTACCATGAAAAATCTCTGATACATCTAAAGAAAGTAATTTTGGCATTTTTCTATCATTCAAAAATTGATAAGCGATTCACTTCTCACCTCCCAGTTATATTATTTTAGATGAGAGAATTTTGTTATCAGTGATTCTTTCATATCTGTCCAGAAAACCCATTACAAACAACCACAGGAAAGCAACCATCATCTCTCTAAAAGTGAGAGTAAACTCAAGGCTTAATTTGTTCATGTGCAGTAAACAGTTTATTTTTGAAAGCAGAACCTAAAGTGAAGATTTTATTTCTTTGTGGTCATTTTGATCTCCCCAGTTGAAAGATATTACTGAGATAAGAAGTGTCAAAACCTAGCACCAAGTAATCAGAGTTGAAGGAATATAACTTTCTTTGGCATTATTGTCTTAAATCTTCTTTGGCTCCAAATAGTAAAGCTTGTACTCCTTACGGGCTTTCTTCTGAGATGGCTTGAGATACGAATCAAGCCTGTGGAGACTTTAGGAGCCAAATAGTGAAATACAAAGATTCAGTTGGTAATTAGGTGCTTGGGATTCAGATCTTGCTGCCAAATGGGAAAAGAAGGCAAAATCTGTTATATTGCTTCTAAGTTGGAAAGGCTAGGTCACTTTGTGATTATGTTTGTCAGATACCCAAGATCATTATCACCATGGAAAAAGACAACCAACTCCAAAACAGCTTTGATCAGCAGGATGCACACCTCCTGCTGGGACTAGAGAGGACATCATATCTCTGAGACCAGAGTGGCTTTAGAGTGGGAGTTTAGAATTGCTAATTGGCTCACTGTTTACTGAGGGATACACCCTCCTGTTGCAACATGCACTCAAGACTAGTAGAGCTCTTGTATGCATTGTCTTTTTCTTTTAAATGAAAATAGTAATTCTATGAAAGATGATTTCACAGCAGGTATAAATATCTAAAGCTGCAGTTGTTTACTGATGCCAAGGAATCCATACTATTTGTTGTTTAAGTTGAAAGTCAGTTCTCTTGTGACTGTACCTTATTCAGTTATATTTTGACTTTGACAGACATTATTTTTCCTCACACAACCTTTTCTGAAGCTGAACAGACAACCTCCATAAACAAATAATTGATACTTCTCTAGAAAATATAAACCTCAAGGTACAATATTCTGTCTTTGGAAATAGTAAAAATATATACAAGGAATAAGCTGGTTTATAACAAGAAAGCCAACTATTATTTCAAATCTCCAGACTTAACACTTTCACCTTTTCACTTTATTCCAGATAACTGCTGCGTGAAGGTAAGTACGGGGGAAAAAGGAATCTGACACAAGCTTGGTTTCTAGTGTACTCTGGAATGAGATGATCAGTGCTGGATCAGACCCTGATCCAGCTTGGGTCAACCAAGCTCTTTTCCATGGGAATTTTAAAGTCAGAGTGAGAGAAAGAATGGCTAACCCTGCTAAACATAAAGTCAACATCTATGAGTTGTTTTCGACAAATCATCTACCATATTTTTTTCTTTAGGAAAATCAGGGGAAGCCTATCTCAAAGGGAAAAACAAAATAAGCAAACAAACATAGAGTGACAAACAAGATGTGCAAAAGGAATACCAGGGAAAACTGCTTATAGTTCACTTCTGTGTTCTGGAAAAATCCCTGACTCAAAGTTCATTGAGATACCTCTGAATCTTGATATTAAATATCACCCCCACATTTTGTATGTATAGTCTAACGCAAGTAATGCAGTTTCCCTGACTAGCAACAGCAATCTTTTCTAATACATTAATTTTAAAATGTGGAAAAAAGATCTTACTGCTAGTGATCAAAAATGTAAAATCCCTGGTAATAATAAACTTAATACAATGTTATAAATGATATGGGATTTTATATGAAAAATATAATTACTAAAGTATATAAAAGATATGCATAAATGGAAAGAGGTAATCAATTTCTATGTGAAAAAGACTCATATAAAGACAAATTCTCATTCACTTAAATTATATTCTGGATGAATTATGGCTATCTTTTAACTTGACAAAACGATTCTAAACTTCTTTTTGGAAGAATTAACAAAAAAATTAGAAGAAGGTAACTTCCAGTGCTGTATATTAGAATCCATATTAAAATGCTAATTATTACAATACTGTGTAAAAGTGCAGGAATAGAGAGATCTCTGAAACATAAAATCCAGAAACAGATCAAGTTTTATCTAAACAATTACTGTTTAATTAAGAAGGATAATCTAATAGGGCTTGGTTAAATTATTATTTTTGGAAATATAAATTAAAATTGGAGCCCTATATGCAACTATACAATAAAATCAATCCCAGGTAAATTAAATACAGAAATGTAGTTAAACATCACACATGTACACAAATTAGAATAATGTATGGTTAAATATTAATTTGATTCCTGGTCAAGGAAGACCTATTTAAGTACAAAAGTAAATAAATAAATAGGAAGGACTAGCTGGAAGAATCAGGCAAGAGAAAGAAATAAAAGGCATCCAAATAGGAAAAGCAGAAGTCAAAACATTATATCTCTCTGCACTGATTATATGATTCTGCACCTACAAAAACCTAAAGACTCTGCCAATAGGCCTCTAGATCTGATAATTTCAGTAAGATTTCAGGATACAAAATCAATGTATAAAAATAAGTAGCATTTACATACACCAACAGTGTTCAGACTGAGAGTCAAATTAAGAACACCATCCCATTTACAATGACCACACAGAAAATTAAATACCTAGGAATACAGCTAACTAAGGAGGTGAGGGATCTCTAAAAGAACTACAAAACACTACTGAAACAAATCAGAGATGACTCAAATTAATGGAAAAACATTCCATGCTCATGGATTAGAAGAGTCAGTATCATTAAAATGGCCATACTGCCCAAAGCAATTTACAATTTCAACACTATTCCTATCAATCTATGAACATCATTCTTCACAGAACTAGAAAAACTATTATAAAATTCATATGGAACCAAAAAAGAGCTGAAATAGCAAAAGCAATCCTAAGCA
This sequence comes from Symphalangus syndactylus, assembly GCF_028878055.3. Taxonomy (NCBI): domain Eukaryota; kingdom Metazoa; phylum Chordata; class Mammalia; order Primates; family Hylobatidae; genus Symphalangus; species Symphalangus syndactylus. The sequence continues at coordinate 40,099,679 of NC_072447.2, read as the reverse complement.
AAAAGAACAAAGCTGGAGACATCAGGCTACCTGACTTCAAACTATACTGTAAGGCTATAGTAACCAAAACGGCATGGTACTGGTAAAGAAAGAGATACATAGACCAATGGAACAGACTAGAAAACTTAGAAATAAAGCCATACACTTGATCTTCAACAAGGTCAACAAAAGCAATGGTGAAAGGACTCCCTATTCAATAAATAGTGCTGGGATAACTGGCTAGCCATATGCAGAGGAATGAAACTGGATGCTTACCTTTCACTACATATAAAAATTAGCAATGAAGTATTCTAAAAATGTGTCAAGTGTCTCTTTTTTCTATTGTAAGTTCTGTTTGATTCTCAGTAAATATTATGGAGTAATGATTTGGAAAAAAGTCATTAAACACTATGGAATGAAATATGGCTCATAACAAAAGATGACAATACTTACCAAATAAATAACATGGTAGAAATGCAAAAAAAAAAAAATTAGCTTAAGATGGATGAAAGATTTAAATGTAAAACCTCAAACTGAAAATCCTAGGAGAAAACCTAGGAAATACCCTTCTTGACACAGTCTTGGCAAAGAATTTTTGGCTAAGTCCTCAAAAGCAATTGCAATAAAAACAAAATTTGACAAGCTGGACCTTAATATTTAACCATACATTATTTTAATTTGTGTACATGTGTGATTTTTAACTACATTTCTGTATTTAATTTACCTGGGATTGATTTTCTTGTATAGTTGGATATAGGGCTCCAATTTTAATTTATATTTCCAAAAATAATGATTTAACCAAGCCCTATTTATTAGACGATCCTTCCATATGGCTGTTTGTTGGGCATGTAGATCTATGGCGTTTAGGGATTCTTGAATTTTAGTTTTAAGTTGCTTTATGTCTGCTGTTAAATTATCATGTAAGGTTCCTCAGAGGTGTTGTTTCACCTCATCCCAACTATATATTGATTGATTCCGTGGTAGAGAGGTGACACAAATATGCTTATGTTCCCAGTCGCAGTTTAATTGCTGTTGGAATGCCAGTGCATCTTGTCATTCCCCTACATATTCCAAGGCAGCCTTGAGGGCTTGCAGACGTGCAAGAATTTTTTTATCTATACCCTGCTGTAGGAGAAGTTCATTAGACACATTTCTGGCTAAGCTATCCACAAAGGTAGCTGTTTGTACCAATTCAGTAATAGATGCAACAGCAACACTAGCAGTGGCTAGGATGGCTATGGCTGAGACTTATAAAGGCTATAAGTGTACCTATGAATCTTTTGTGTCTGATCTGGGACAGGGCTCACTCTAAGGTGGCAAGAGCAGAGGAACCTTGCCAGTCGTGTGTCAAATTGACTGGTAGTAATGCCTCGGATTGTCTTCTTAACACCATGACAATAGTAATATTTAAATTAGATATATTGTAATTAGTGATACATGAGGTGAACCAAGTCTGTCCCTGCACTCAGGTCACGAACGTGGAGTTTTGGGGTGTTATGGAAATACTGGTTTCCATAAGGAAAATGTATGGATGGGAAGTGCAAATCAGGCATTGAACTGTGTAATTACGAATAAAGGTCATACTATAATTGTTACTGGAATTTTGATATTTCCTATGCCAGGTTTTAAGGGCGGTGCTAAGATGTCCCAGGCACCATAAAGTATCTTGGAGAGGCATGGACTTTATTTGGGGTCTGGGATATCCCATCCCCCATCGGCCCAAATCATAGGGGAATGGGATGTGCCTACGAAACTGTGATTGATGCCACGATGGATGCAGACATCAGTATGGTTAGCCTGCAAGTATGGTTGGCTGTGGTGGCTCCAGTCTATGATGTTATAATTGCCTAACTGGAGGCTATGGGCTTGTCTGCTATGACAGATCTCCCAGCCAAAGTGGAATCCATTACTTTCCTGCCTTTGTTCTTTAGCACAGGCAGGAATGTCGGGAAAGTGGCATTGGTTGTGTTGCCTGGTTTGAGGCTACCTGCAACCAAGAATGTTAAGGCATTTCCTCTGCCATGATGTAGCTATAATTATGTTTGGGCAGGTACACAGTCGGGGTTAGAACTTTTATAACTTACACACAGTGGGAGGATAGTGGAGTGATATGTAGTGTTACCTGGCATCTTAGTCCAATGTGTGCCATTAATGAGGGACCCTGTCGGGGGTATGTCAACCCCTCCTAGCCAAGTAGTCACATTGTTAGAGGCTGGGAAGGGGGTGTCTGCCCAAGTAACAGGGTGAAAGAAGGGCAGATCCAGAAGATGGGCCCGATGGAGGTAGCAGGTACGGGTTGCAGGCAGAGTGAGAGAATAAGAAAGGTTAATAACCTACGAGAGTTGCAGTGTACAACAGAAAGCATAGCAAGGAACAAATTATCTGGAGTGAATGGCATCTGTGTTCAGAGCAGGATTCGCTGAGCTTTCTGAGTTGTCATCTTCAGCATCCCCCAGGTAATATCCAGGGTCTGTGTCATCCAAGGAAGCCACATCGTCTAGGGCTGTGGGTCCTGCAGGGTCATTTTCTTCATTTCTGGTACCAGGTTGGGTCCTAGCCACACCACAGTATGGTTTGATGTGTTGTGCTATAATCCAAAGAGGACCTGAGGGGGTGTGAACACAAGCATATTGTCTTCCCCATGTTAACAAATCATTTGGACTACACCATACATTACTATTTACATCTTTCCATAAAGCCGTGGGTTTTATGTCTTAAGGGGCTTTTGCAAAATGCTTTTCTATGGCTGATTGAAATTTATCTAAATTTAAAAAGTCAAGGGTAAATAAGGCTTGTGCCAATAGTGTTATAGGGTCCTTACTCATATTCCCCGTTGTTTGTTCTCTGAGTATATTTTTAAGGGTGGAGTGGACATGTTCTACTATGGCCTGTCCTTGGGGGTTATACGGGATGCCTGTGGAATGTTGGATGTTCCATGTGTGACAAAACTTGTGAAATTGTGAGCTGGCAGAAGCTGGGCCATTATCAGTTTTAATTTCTGTGGGCCATCCCATAAATGCAAAAGTTAAGATGTTTAATGACATATTGGGTAGACTCCCCAGGAAGAGCATGAGCACTAATTAGGTGGGAATAGGTATCACTGGATATATGTACATATCTTAGTTTTCCAAATTTAGGGATGTGTGTAACATCTGTTTGCCATAATTGATTAGGTTCTAGTCCTCTAGGGTTAACACTTGTTGAAGGAGGGGATATGCCTGTGAGCTGGCAATCTGGGCACTGTAAAATACTTTTAGTCTTTGGGTAAGTTGAAATTGTTAAGTTTCTCCAATTTTAGTGGAACAATTGATGCGATTGGGTGGCTTGGTCAGCAGCGACATCATAACCTGCAGGTCTGCTTGATCATTGCTATGAATTAGTGGACCAGGCAGTGAGCTGTGGGCCCGAATGTGTGTAATAAAAATAGGATATGTACATTGACCCAGCAATTGCTGAAGTTGAAGAAAAAGTGCACAGAGGGTGGGCTTGAGAGTGGACTTAATGAGGGCTGTCTCAAGGTTCTGCAATAAATAAACAGAGTAAGCAGAGTCACTAACAATATTGATAGGCTGAGAGGAAAAGGTTTCTAGGGCCAATATTAGGGCTTTAACCTCAGCTCTCTGAGTACTAGTAAATCCAGATTGAGTGAGGGAGTTATGCGGTTCCCACCAAATAGCTGCTTTTCCATTTTTACCAGAGCCATCAGTGAAAAGTGTTAAAGTGTTAGGTATGGGGGAGTGAACTACCTTTGTAGGTATAACTATAGGAGTATGAGAAAAGAACTGGAATAGTCAGCGGGAAGGGCATGTTTTATATATGACCCACATATTCAGAGTGCTATCTGAAGGTTTAGAGATAGGGGCAGGACTGCTTCAAGTTGTTGTTTACTTAAGGGTATTCTTATGACATCAGGGTCATAACCTAGCAATTGATTGCATCGTCTGCAGTCTGTATAGATGACTTTACTAACTAGCTGGACATAGGGAGATAGTGTTTTAGTCCAGGTATGTGAGCAAAAAACCCATTCTAGGAAATGTAGCCCTGGGGCCATGTGTCCTATTAATCCTGTTGGGGAATGTTTAGTAGGAAATACAGATAATTGGACTCTGAATATCATGGGTTTATGCAATCTAGTTGCCTCTGAGAAATAGTTTGCTTTATTTCCTCAATTTCCCTTTCTGCAGCGGGGGTTAAATACCTGGGAGAGTCCAGGGCTGCATTGCCCTTTAGCATAGAAAACAGGTTCTGTAATTTATCAGTAGTTATGCCCAAGGTGGGGCAAAGCCAGTTAATATTGCCCAGTAATTTTTCATAATTATTTAAGGTGTGTAAGTTGTCAGTGTTCAGTTTAACCTTTTGAGGTCTCACTGACCGGGAAGTTAGTATGTATTTAAGATTTTTCCAAGGAGAGGTCATTTGTCTTTTTTAGGTACTATGATTAAACCTTTTAACTGCGTATTCTTTTTGACAGAGACATATACATTTAAAAGTATTGGCTCTGTTGGGGCTGCCAGTAAGAGATCATCCATAAAATGATGATCTTGCAATTAGGAAATTCTTTTCTACTGGGGAGCAAAGGCTGATTTACATGATACTGACACATGGTAGGACTGTTTAACATTCCTTGAGGAAGTACTTTCCAGTGAAATCCGCAAGCTGGCCATTCATTATTGATAGCTGGTATTGTAAACACAAATTTTTTTCTGTTCTATTTTGCAAGGGAAATAGTATAAAAACAGTTTTTTAAGTCAATAATGACAATGGGCCAATCTCGAGGAATCCCTGCAGGGGGGAAGGGAGCCCCTGTTGAAGGGGCCCCATAGGTTACAAATTATCATTGATAGCATGTAAGTCATGCAGAAGTCTCCATTTACCAGACTTTTTGGGAATGATGAAAATGTGTGAATTCCAGGGACTGTTTGATTTTTTTTTTTTATACTTTAAGTTCTAGGGTCCATGTGCACAACGTGCAGGTTTGTTACATATGTATACATGTGCCATGTTGTTGGTGTGCTGCACCCATTAATTCGTCATTTACATTGGGTATATCTCCTAATGCTATCCCTCCCCACTCCCCCCACCCCACGACAGGCCCTGGTGTGTGATGTTCCCCACCCTCTGTCCAAACGTTCTCATTGTTCAACTCCCACCTATGAGTGAGAACATGCGGTGTTTGGTTTTCTGTCCTTGTGATAGTTTGCTCAGAATGATGGTTTTTAGCTTCATCCATGTCCCTACAAAGGACATGAACTCATCCTTTTGTTTGATGGTTTTATATGGCTGGCTTTTAATTGTTCCTTAACTAATTCATGGGCTCTTTGTAATTTCTGTCCCTTTAAAGGCCACTGTTCTACCCAAACTGGATTATGAGAGAGCCACGTCAGGGGCAGGGAAGGAATAAGTGGCTGTTATTAGAAAGGGGTCAGCAGAGTGACCCCTTCATTGGGCTAATAGGTCCCGTCCCCAAAGATTAACAGGGATGGGCATGATTAGAGGTGTATGACTGCTTTCCTTCCCTCTGAATCGCTATATGTTAGGGAGTACGCACTCTTCTTGGCTGTATGTGCTTCCCCAATGCCAACAATTTTTTGTTTCTGAGTGACCCACGGCCAAGTTTTGATCACTAATGATCGAAATGTCTGCCCCTGTGTCTAATAAGTCAGTAAAATTTTCATTTCCAATTTTTAAGGTAATCATGGGTCTCTGATCAGTGATTAATTGGTCCCAATATACTCTTGTGGCTCCCGTGCTTCCAAAATCTCCTTGTCCCCTTTCCTTTCCCTGGGCGTTGGGGACCCAGGATGGTACAACTAGTAACTGAGCTATTTTAGATTTAGGGGGAAGAATATGTAGACCTTTGCATTGCAACATAACTAATATCTCACCTTGATAATCACAATTACCCCGGTGAGCACATTGATTCCTTTACTGGATAGGCTTGACTACCCTAGGACTAATCCCACTGTTCCCAGAGGCTGTGGGCCCCAGATTCCTATTGCAACCCTTTTAGGGTCTTCTCCTCCTTTTAGCACTAATTCGTTGGGGCAGAGTAAGTCCAGTCCTGCGCTCCCTGAGGTGGCTGCTCTAAGAGAATTGTGGGCCTCCCATCTGACCAAGGAAAGCCACTGGCATTGCCCCAGTTTGGAGTGGGGCTTATGGCTGGCCCTGCATTAAATTTCCCACCTGATTACTTAGGGGGTTCCCATTTTTATCAAATTTAGACTTGCATTGATTTGCCCAATGTTTCTCCTTTTTACATCAGGGGCATATAGAGGAGGGTACTTTTCCTGAATTACTTGGTCTTTACTACTGGGGCATTCCCGCTTCATATGACCTGGCTTTTCACATAGAAGACAATTTGGGTTTTTCTCCCTTTTCACGTTAGGAGGCTTTAATGCCATAGCCAATATTCCGGCTTTGTGTGTTTCAGTCCCCACCAGCTGACATGCTCATATAAGTTTCCCAACTGTAGCTGCCTTTCCTCTGATTGCCTGCATTGCCTGCTGGCAGTCTACATTAGTATTTTCATAAGCCAACTGCAACAATATCAGTGGCCTGTGCATGATTGTTTTTTAATTGCCTGGGTTAACCGATTGATAAATTCAACAAATGGCTCCTGAGGCCCTTGTCGAACATTTACAAAAGATCCCTGTTGAATTCTGCATTTGAGAATTAGGTCCAAAGCCCTGAGAGCACACAAAGACACTTGTGCATAGGCCTCGGGAACAAAACTTAATTGTTGTTGTACATTGACATAGGGACCACTCCCCTGGAGCATAGCAACCATTATGTTTTGCCTGGCAAATTGATTCTGGTTGGCTTGTTGTTTGCACAACTCATATTCTGCCTTCCAAAGGAGGTATTGACTGGGCTCTAAAGTCGTTTTAGCTAGCACTGACCAGTCCCATGGGGTCACATGGAAGTTGTCTGCTGTGGTCTCAATTAACCCTTTCATAAATGGGCTAGTGGCTTCGTTTTCTCTAATGCTTTTCCTTATCTCTTTATAAGTATTGCCTTGTTGATCTTGCATCACCAGGCAGGCCAAGAGCTCCCCTTCTCATGCTGCTTGCCTAAGACAGGGTTCCATAACTGTAGTATATCCCTTGTCTTTTTTCCAATGTATTAGGGGAGGGGGCTCAGGGAAAATCTCTTTCCTCTTTTGTATCTTAACCCAGTAACAGGAGGGCTGAGGGAGGAGGAGGAGGTGGTAAGGTGTAGGTGATGGTTCTTCCTCCCTTCCCTTTTTAGGCTCTTCTGTGTACAGTAGGGCCAAAGCAGTCCTAAGGCCCATAATGTTAAAGATGTTTACTGGGACCCGTTGCTGTTGTGCAGGATGTTGTTTAAGATTTCTCCCCACTTGCTCCCAGAGCTCTAGGTCTAGCGTACCTTCTTCCGGGAACCATGGGTTACAGGAAACAACAGTTTGCATTAGATCCCTTAATTGAGCTTGAGAAACCGAGGCTCTGCTAGCTTTAAGCAACTGTTTCAATACTTTTATATACTGTTGCTGTTGATCTGATAACTGTTGTCCTATGATGAAACCCTAGCTTGAAATTTCCCTCAAACTTGGAAATCCCAAGTGGGCCCCAATGACTTGCTGACTGTGCAGTCTCTTCACTTTTGTTTTTGAGGATTCTGTCACGATCCATTGCAGTGATCCTCACACAGGGCACCAGCTGCCAGGTCCGTCCTGCAGACCCTGGCTGAGCAAGGGATGAAAGGAGTACTCAGACACACGTATGCAGTGTAAGAGCAGCTAGGGGACTGCCAAAGAGTGAGCAGTTTTAATAAGCTGGAGCCGCTTGCTTTTATTTAGTACAGACATAATGCCGAAAGCCTGGAGCCAACACAGTCTGTGGGTAATTAACATTGTTCCCCCTTTCTGGGAGCAGTCTCACGTGTGGATGATCAAAGGTCGGTTCCTGGTTAACATAAGTAAACAGGCCTGTTATGCTTACACTTCCTTGTACCTACTCCTTGCCCTCTGCCTCAAGGTAAGAGAATGACTGCCTTCAGCTTCTCCCCCGATGCTATGCAGAGCCTTCTCACCTTTCAGAAGGTCTGCACCCTTTCCCTATAATTTCTCCCACCACTCTGACCGATCTCCTACAGTTGAATGTAATTGTGATAGTTAAAAATAGTTATTAGATTATCAAATAGTAATAATAAGAAAAGCTCACAATATTACAAGGAATGGTAGATTATAAAATAGCATTCATGATAGTCTATAAGAGTTTAAATTATAAAGTTGTTCAAATAAATGACTAGACATATACAGACCAAAACTACAGTTATAGATAGATTTGGATGGTGAGATTTTTGTTTTATTTTCCAAAACATTCCAAATTTCCCAGAATTAAAAGAAAACCAGAAAAAAGTACAATCATGCCAATAGAAAAAAATAAGTTAAAAAATAGTAACAATATCAACAATTCAAAACAATAAAGCAAAAATGAAAGAGATAAAGTAGGCAGGAAAAGTCATTCCAGACACAGGACCCATGTACAAAAGTACTAAAGTAGAAAAGTTTGAGATATTCTGGAAACTCCAAGCAATTCCATGTAGCTAAGACACAGGCTAAAAAAGGGATAATACCAAAAGATGCAGTTCAAAAGGACCTTGTCCTAGCATAAAAGAGTGTACTAGTTTCCTGGTGATGCTGTACTGAATTACTACAAACTCAGGGCCTGCCATGAGGTGTTTGCTCTGGAGATACATTGGTGGTGGGGAGACCAGTTATAAATGTTACATTAACAACTCAGCGGTAAGTTTTTAACTGGCCTGTATAAAATTTCATTTACACAGAGACTTGCAGAACATGAAAGAATGGAGGGTAAACTGGTGTCTTCAAAATAAAGGATGAGAGAGATTACCTACCTCACTCCTTTCCACAGATCCAAAGCCCGTGCTTAGGGCAATGCCTTGCATGTAGCAGGGGCTCAAGAGATTCTTGTTGAGTTACACTTGCTGAGTTACAACTTGCTGATTTGACCCAAGCAACAATTCATTCTATTTTTCTAAGTTTCTAGAGTTCAATGACACCATCTCAGATTTCCTTAAATCTGTCTGAACCTTTTAGTTTAGCATTTGGTCAAGCAACAACATTGTTTTGCTCGTATTCTTTATTTCACCAACTGTGTTGACATATTATTCTGTTATTGAGATTGACCTGTCATATTAGCCACTATCTAGTTGGTGAAAGAGTGGTATTCTATGAACTACACCTCCGAAAGCTTGTTTATATAAGCAAAATTTCATACTATGTGGACTCTCCATGTAGATATGGCTGATATTTTGCCAGGTAGATATGACTAAAACCTCTGTTCTCTTTTCTTTTTTGTACTTTTATTATGGCTTCAAGGACAAGTACTACATTATCATAAAGGGATTTATTGAGTAGTTGTGAGGTTACTAGAATAACAAAGAAAAAAACTCTTCTGTATGTTTTGCATGGGCTTACTTCCCTCTCCAGTATTCTGATGTATCATAAAATTTTGAATAGTAGTCAGAGTTTGTTATGTCAATTGCTAAAATGGATAGTTCTCTGTTATTTTAAATGTAGCTGAACCTGAATAAAGTATAAAAAGAGCAGAGCTCAAAAGTTCAGCATCTTAGAAACATTATGTGAATATTTAAAATAAACTCCATGCTATTTCTCATCTTAGTAATTTTAGAATTTATTCTGAATCATCTTTACATTGAGTAGATAAGTATAATAAGCATCCTCAAGTAATATTAATGAATGATACTTATACTCAAGTTATGTCAAGATTAGATGTATTAATGACAAAGACACCAGAGAATATTTTGTATGACAATAGAATGATCTTATACAGCAGAAATAGCTGATAATTCAGGAGAGAGGAGGACTCACTGCAAAAAGAATATCTTAGAAAACAAAATGTAAATGAGATAAAGAGATCATGTGGAAGGTAAAGCATTTTGCCAGGTACGTGCAGTATGAAGGGCAAGTAAGTTAGTAATGGCCAGAGACTTGCTACAATTGAAGGACTCCAGAATATAAGCTGAATAATAAAGGAAGTGAGTGTATGGGGGGTGGGATTGTGGGTATAGCAATATTAATGTAATATAAATAGATTGGAGATTTAGGGGTCATTGAGAAATAACGGAGTGAAGATAGGGAGTAGGCTAGATGGACTGGCAGGGGTGGTCACAGTTGTAATTACAGTCAGTCATGCACAACATAACAATGTTTGGGTCAATGACAGACCACATTAATGAAGGTAGTCCTATAAGATTATAAAGGAGCTGAAAAATTCCTATGCCTAGAGATATCGTAGCCATTTGTAAAGTCATAGCATAACACATTACTCATGTATTTGTGATGATGCTGGTGTAAACAAACCTACTGCCCTGCCAGTCATATGAAAGTATCACATATACAACTGTACAGTACATAATATTTGATAATAAATTACTATGTTACTGGTTTATGTATTTTACTATACTATACTATACTATACTATACTATACTATACTATACTATACTATACTTTTCTGGTTATTTTTGTGTGTACTCCTACTGATTTTTTTAAGTTTAACTGTAAAACAAACAGTCTCAGGGAGCTCCTTCAGGAGGTATTCCAGAAGAAGGCATTGTTATCGTAGGACATGGCAGCTCCATGTGTGTTACTGCCTCTGAAGACCTTCCAATGGGACAATATATGGAGGTAGAAGACAGTGACATTGACATTGATCCTGACGCTGTTTAGGCCTAGGCTAATGTGTGTGTTTGTGCATTTGTTTTTAACAAAAACATTTAAAAAGTAAATAAATAGAACAAAACTTATAGAAAAAAGAAAATATTTTTGTACAGCTGAACAATGTCTGTGTTTTAAGCTAAGTTTTATTACAAGAGTCAAAAAGCTAAAAAAATTGAAAAGTTTAAAAAGTAGAAAGTTTAAAGTAAGCAAAAGTTAAATTTGTTTTAGAGAAAGAAAAATATTTTTATAAATGTAGGGTAGCCTAAGTGTACAGTATTTATAAAGTCTATAGTAGTGTATAGTAATGTCCTGGCCTTCATATTCATTCACCACTCACTCACCCCAGAGCAACTTCCAGTCCTTCAGGCTCCATCCACAATAAGTACCCTATATAGGGTACCATTTTTAATCTTTTATATAATATTTTCACGGTGTCTTTTCTGTTTATTTATGTTTAGATAAACAAATACTTGTCATTATGTTACAACTGCATACGGTATTCAGTAGTCGCATGCTATAAAAATTGGTAGCCTAGGACCCATAGGCTACACCATATAGTCTAGGTGTGTAGTAGGCTATACTATCTAGGCTTATGTAAGTATACTCTATGATGTTCGCACAACTAAATCGCCTTATTGATGCATTTCTCACAATGTATTTCTATCATTAAGTAACTCATGATTATACAAGATTACATGATGAGCATCCTTAATCTGAAAATCTGACACCTGAAAAAGCTCCAAAATCCATAACTTTTTGAGCAGTGACATGACACCACCATGGAAAATTCCACACATAAGTACTTCATATAAACTTTGTTTTAGGCACAAAATTATTTAAAATATTGTATAAAGACACCTTCAGGCTATGTGTATAAGATATATGTGAAATATAAATGAATTTCATGTTTAGCCTTGAGTCCCAAGGTATCGCATTATGTATGTGCAAATATTCCAAAATCTGAAAAAAATCTAAAATCTGAAACACTACTTTCTGGTCCTAAGCATTTCAAAAAGGGATACTCAACCTCAGTACTACTATTCTGAGTGTTAAGCGGGAGAAATAGAAGGTGTCCTGGGAGCCTAGAACCAGACAGACCTAAACAAAACTTCCTAGCAGAAGTGATGTTTAAGCTTAGCCTTATAAGATGTGAAGGGGATAGGTTGAGAAAGTTGAAAGTGTTCTATTTAGAAAGAAGGCCTTGATCTGTTAAACTTATGGTGCATTGGAGCAGTTAATTTATTTATTTATTCATGTAACAAATGTTTGAGTGTCTTCTATGTTCCAGGCACCATTTTAGTGGTAAGAGTAGGGACAGAAAGAGGTAAAGCCAAGGATGGAGAGTTTGGGGAAGCCACAGCGTAGGTCTTGGATAAGGATTTCAACTTTTATCTTACAGGCAAAAAGAATCCATTGAAATAACTTGGACAGTAAAGAAAAAGATTTGCATTTTTTCCATTATAAAAGCTATACATGATTATGATTTAAAAATTAAAGGTTAAACTAAAAAAATAAGATATTCCCTTTTTCTGGTTATTTATTCCCACAGACATAAAACTATTGATATTTCTAGAGACACACACACACACACACACGTGTATTAGTTTCCTTTACACAAGTGTAATAGTACAATACATATTTTTTCTGTAACTTGCTCTTTTAGATCTAATATATTTTGAACATTTTTATATTAGTACCTACATATCTACCTCATTTATTTAAAAATTTTCTTGCAGTATTTAATTTTCCATCTGTTTCAGACATCTAGGTTGCTCCCAGTTACTTGCTGTACTAGTTCACGAGGGCTGCCATAATAAAGTACTACAAATCAAGTGGCTTAAAACATTAGAAATGTATTGTCTCACAGTTCTGGAGGATGGAAGTCCAAATTCAAGGTGTCTGCAGGGCAATACTCCCTCTGGAACCTGTAGGGGAATCTTTTCTTTCCTCTTTCTAGCTTATGTTTATTTGCCAGCAATCTTTGGCATTCCTTGGCGTGCAGCTGCATAATTCCGATATTTGTCTTTGTTATCACATGACATTCTCCCTATGTATTTCTGCCCAAACTTCCCTTTTCCTGTAAGAATAGCAGTCATATTGAATTAATGAACCTAGTCTACTCCAGTATGACGTCATCTTAACCAACTATATCTGCAATGACTTCATGCCCAAATAAAGTCACATTCTGATTACTGGGGGTTAGGACTTCACGTCCTTTGGTGGGACACAACACATAACTCTAATAGAGAATGCTGCTAAAACCCTTCTTGTACACATTTTTTCCAATTTATGCAGTGAGTGCATTTATGAAAACACTAGTAAGAATCAAAATGTAGCCAGGAACTCAGCACTGTCCCTATCCATACCTCCTAATCTCTAACCTTTCCGACTCCTATCGCAATTAAATTTATCTTTCTGAAGTTAATATAAATGGAATCACGTAGTATATTCAATTTTGTTTTTGATATATTTGGTTCTTTGAGGTTCATCCATGCAATTAGTTTCTGTACTGTTTTATTTGTATTGATACATGGAATCAGTTCTCAAAGTGTAGTCTGGGCACCCTTGGGAATTCCCGAGACCCTTTCAGAGGGTCAGTAACATCAAAACTATCATCATAATCATCAGATGTTATTTGACTTTTCATTTTCTTGTGAATATATAGAAGTTTCCAAACACTATATAACATGTGATATCAAAACAGAATGAATGCAAAAGCAGATACGCTTGTTGCACTAAACCAGACATTGAATAGATTTGTAAAGTTGTAAAGCAATGCCACTCTCTCCAATAATTTGTTTTGGAAAATAGCCATTTTTCATAAAATGTTATTTATTTTAACATGGAATGAGTGGGCTAGAGGATAATTCTTTGAGTCTCTTCTGTTTCTGTACTTTCTTATGAATGGAAGCACTCACCGCCTTTGTTCCAGAGTGCTTTTTCAAGGTTGTTTATATAAGGAATAGCTTTGGAAAAGAGAGGTAGTGTCTCCCTCCTGAACAAAGAGAAGGTATGCTTATTGCTCATTATAAAATAATCAGGCTCCTAAGCTCAGGGTTTCTCTTCTGTAACATTACTCATTGCATGTGCTGCTGTCACTGGGCCCTAATCATGTTGTCCTGGGGAACTTGGGCTTGGAAAACTGACACAAGATAATGCCGAGACTCTGGGTACTGCTATTGCTGTAAGTTATAATGTCCTTTGTCTTTGACCTGATATTCTTGTGTCTTCTACTAGCATACATGAAACTCCGGCGGGCTAACTTGTTAGCTTGCAAGCACAGGAAATTCTCAGACACTTCACAATTCTTGACAGAACATTTAAAACATCTCAGTTTCAGTTGCTAATACTGTAAATATCGATAGACAAAACTCGTATAAACAAAAGCATTTTAAGGTCTTCAATTTTTTGTTGGAGTGTAAAAGTGTTGTTAGATAAAAAGTCTAAGAACCATTGCTATTATAGGTTTTCATTGTATGATGTGTCCTATATTTATTTATCCATTTACTAACAGACATTGGGTTATTTCTCATTTTGGCAATCACAAATAAAGCTGCCACAAACATTCTAACATATGTTTTTTGATTCCGTTTTATTTTGGGAAGATATGTGTGCTTTATACTATTATAAATGGTACCATTTTTAACATTTTATTTTCCAATTTTGCTAAGATATAGAAATGCAGTGGATATTTTTGTATTAACCTTGCCAATACCATTATTAATTTGATTAGTCTTCCTGTTTTTTATTTTCTGAATAGACAACGATATATGAGAATTAGTTTTAGTTCTTCCTTAAAAACACACGTACTTTCGTTCATTTTTCTGACATTTTTGCACTCTTGGAACTTTCAATTCAATGATGAATAGAAGTGATTATAGAGTACGTCCCTTTATTCTTTATCATAGAGGGAAGCCTTTCAACATTTTGTGATTAAATTCAATGTTTCACATAGTTTTATTTTTTGTAGAAAATCTTGACAAATTTAAGAAAGTTGTCTCCAATTTCTAGTTCGCTAAGAGGTTATTTTTTCTTTTTGGTAAGTAATGTTTGGACATTGTATTTTATCAATTGCTTTCCCCATATCAATTGAAATGATCATGTCATTTTATTTGATGGTGTGCAAAATGGCACTGATCTATTCTTAAATATGAATCCAACTTTAATTCTTGCAAAGCTACTTGACCATAATACATTTTATTTTATGTATATTTTGATGTGTTATGCTAATTTTTCATTTATTTATGTATCCATTTTTCTTATATTGGCCTGTAATTTTCCTTTATTAAGAGTCTCATTAGGTTTTTCAACTCAAACTTTACATTAGAGTCACAAAACAAGTTGGTAAGTCTTCATTTTTTTGATTCTCTAGAAAAATTTATATCAAATAGATATCTCTTTTAAAATTAAACTTTTAGAAGAATTTACTTGTGAATTAATTTGTGCCTGGAGTTTTCTTTGTGAGGATTATTTAGTAATTAATTTATTTAATAAAATGTGGCTATTCAGAATTTTTACTTTTAATTTTTTTCCTTTTCAGTTAATACATAACTGTACATATTTATGGGATACATTCAATAATGTGTTTTATTAAGAAATTGCCCATATTATATAAGTTTATAATTTATTATTCTAACGTTATTGATAACATCCTTTATGCTCTCTTAAATATCTGTGTAATCTGTAGCAATTTATCTTTCTTTGTTCCTGGCATGCATATATGTGTGTATATATATATATATATATATAAATTATTATTATTACACTTTAAGTTCTGGGGTACATGTGCATAACATGGAGGTTTGTCACATAGGTATACATACATGTGCCTTGGTAGTTTGCTGCACCTATCAACCCATCCTCTGCAGTAGGTGTTTCTCCTAATGCTATCCCTCCTCTAGCCCCCTTGCCCCCCCCCCCCCCCCCGCTGACAGGCCCTAGTGTGTCATGTTCCCCTCCCTGTGTCCATGTGTTCTCATCGTTCAATTCCCACTTAGGAGTTAGAACATGCAGTGTTTGGTTTTCTGTTCTTGTGTTAGTTTGCTGAGAATGATGGTTTCCAACTTCATCCATGTCCCTGCAAATGACATGAACTCATCCTTTTTTATGGCTGCATAGTGTTCCATGGTGTATATGTGCCACATTTTCTTTATCCAGTCTATCACTGATGTGCATTTAGGTCAGTTCCAAATCTTTGCTATTGTGAACAGTGCCGCAATAAACGTACGTGTGCATGTGTCTTTATAATAGAATGATTTACAATTCTTTGGGTATATACCCAGTAATGGGATTGCTGGGTCAAATGGTATTTCTAGTTCTAGATCCTTGAGGAATCGCCACACTGTGTTTCACAATGGTTGAACTAATTTACCCTCCCACCAACAGTGTAAAAGCATTCCTATTTCTCCACATCGTCTCCAGTATCTGTTCTTTCCTGACTTTTTAATGATCGCCATTCTAACTGGCATGAGATGGTATCTCATTTTGGTTTTGATTTGGATTTCTCTAATGACCAGTGATGATGAGCATTTTTTCATATGTTTATCGGCTGCATAAATGTCTTCTTTTGAGAAGTGTCTGTTCATATCCTTTGCCCACTTTTTGATGGGGTTGTTTTTTTTCTGGTAAATTTGTTTAAGTTCTTTGTAGATTCTGGATATTAGCCCTTTGTCAGATGGGTAGATTGCAAACATTTTCTCCCGTTCTCTAGGTTGCCTGTTCACTCCAATGATAGTTTCTTTTGCTGTGCAGAAGCTCTTTAGTTTAATTAGATCCCATTTGTCTATTCTGGCTTTTGTTGCCATTGCTTTTGGTGTTTTAGTCATGATGTCTTTGCCCATGCCTATGTCCTGAATGGTATTGCCTAGGTTTTCTTCTAGGGTTTTTATGGTTTTATGTCTAACATTTAAGTCTTTAATCCATATTGAGTTAATTTTTGTATAAGGTGTAAAGAAGGGATCCAGTTTCAGCTTGCTGCATATGGCTAGCTAGTTTTCCCAAAACCATGTATTAAATAGGGAATCCTTTCCCCCATTGCTTGTTTTTGGCAGCTTTGTCAAAGATCAGATGGTTGTAGATGTGTGATGTTATTTCTGAGGCCTCTGTTCTGTTCCATTGGTCTGTATCTGTGTTTTGGTACCAGTACCATGCTGTTTTGGTTACTGCAGCCTTGTAGTATAGTTTGAAGTCAGGTAGCGTGATGCCTCTAGCTTCGTTCTTTTTGCTTAGGATTGTCTTGACTATGTGGGCTCTTTTTTGGTTCCATATGAAATTTAGTTTTTTCCAATTCTGTGAAGAAAGTCAATGGTAGCTTGATGGGAATAGCATTGAATCTATAAATTACTTTGGGCAGTATGGCCATTTCCATGATACTGATTCTTCCTATCTATGAGCATGGAATATTTTTCCATTTGTTTGTGTCTTCTCATATCTTTGAGCAGTAATTTGTAGTTCTCCTTGAAGAGGCCCTTCACAGCCCTTGTAAGTTGTATTACTAGGTATTTTATTCTCTTTGTAGCAATAGTGAATGGGAGTTCACTCATGATTTGGCTCTATTTGTCTGTTACTGGTGTATAGATCCTTGTGATTTTTGCACATTGATTTTGTATCCTGAGACTACTGAATCTGGTTATCAGCTTAAGGAGCTTTTGGGCTGAGACAATGGGGTTTTCTAAATATACAATCATGTCATCTGCAAACAGGGACAATTTGGCTTCCTCTTTTCCTAATTGAATACCCTTTATTTCTTTCTCTTGCCTGATTGCCCTGGCCAGAACTTCCAACACTATGTTGAATAGGAGTGGTGAGAGAGGGCACCTTGTCTTGTGCCAGTTTTCAAAGGGAATGCTTCCAGTTTTTGCCCATTCAGTATGATACTGGCCGTGGGTTTGTCATAAATAGCTCTTCTTATTTTGAGATATGTTCCATCAATACCTAGTTTATTGGGAGTTTTTAGAATGAAAGGCTGTTGAATTTTGTTGAATGCCTTTTCTGCCTATTGAGATAATCATGTGTTTTTTGTCATTGGTTCTGTTTATGTGATGGATTACGTAGATTGATTTGTGTATGCTGAACCAGGCTTGCATCCCAGGGATGAAGCTGATTTGATTGTGGTGGATAAGCTTTTTGATGTGCTGCTGGATTTGGTTTGCCAGTATTTTATTGAGGATTATCACATTGAAGTTCATCAGGGATATTGGTCTAAAATTCTCTTTTTTGGTTGTGTCTCTGCCAGGCTTTGGCATCAGGATGATGCTGGCCTCATAAAATGAGTTAGGGAGGATTCCCTCTTTTTCTGTTGATTGGAATAGTTTCAGAAGGAATGGTACCAGCTCCTCCTTGTACCTCTGGTAGAATTCGGCTGTGAACCCATCTGGTCCTGGAATTTTTTTCCTTGTACCTCTGGTAGAATTCGGCTGTGAACCCGTCTGGTCCTGGAATTTTTTTAGTTGGTAGGCTATTAATTACTGCCTCAATTTCAGAACTTATTATTGGTCTACTCAGGGATTTGACTTCTTCCTGGTTTAGTCTTGGGAGGGTGTATGTGTCCAGGAATTTATCCATTTCTTCTAGATTTTCTAGTTTATTTATTTGTGTAGAGGTGTTTATAGTATTCTCTGATGGTAGATTGTATTTCTGTGGGATCAGTGGTGATATCCTCTTTAACATTTTTTATTGCGTCTATTTGATTCTTCTCTCTTTTCTTCTTTATTAGTCTTGCTAGTGGTCCATCTATTTTGTTGATCTTTTCAAAAAACCAGCTCCTGGATTCATTGATTTTTTTTGAAGGTTTTTTCCTGTCTCTATCTCCTTCAGTTCTGCTCTAATCTTAGTTGTTTTTTGTTTTCTGCTAGCTTTTGAATGTGTTTGCTCTTGCTTCTCTAGTTCTTTTAATTGTGGTGATAGGGTGTTGATTTTAGATCTTTCCTGCTTTTTCTTGTGGGCATTTAGTGCTATAAATTTCCCTCTACACATGCTTTAAATGTGTCCCAGAGATTCTTGTATGTTGTGTCTTTGTTCTCATTCGTTTCAAACAACATCTTTATTTCTGCCTTCATTTCGTTATGTGCCCACTAGTCATTCAGGAGCAGGTTGTTCAGTTTCCATGTAGTTGTGTGGCTTTGAGTGAGTTTCTTAATCCTGAGTTGTAATTTGATTACACTGTGGTCTGAGAGACTGTTTGTTATGATTTCCATCTTTTGCATTTGCTGAGGAGTGTTTGTTTTACTTCCAACTATGTGGTGAATTTTAGAGTAAGGGCGATGTAGTGCTGAGAACATATATTCTGTTGATTTCGGGTGGAGAGTTCTGTAGATGTCTATTAGGTCCGCTTGTTCCAGAGCTCGATTCAAGTTATGGACTTCCTTGTTAATTTTCTGTCTCATTGATCTCTCTAGTGTTGAGAGTAGGGTGTTAAGGTCTCCCACTGCTATTGTGTGGGAGTCTAAATCTCTTTGTAGGTCTCTAAGAACTTGCTTTATGAATCTGGGCACTTCTGTATATAAGGATAGTTAGTTCTTCTTGTTGCATTGATCCCTTTACCATTATGTAATGGCCTTCTTTGTTTCTTTTGAACTTTGTTTGTTTAAAGTCTGTTTTATCAGAGACTAGGATTGCAACCCCTGCTTTTTTTGCTTTCCATTTGCTTGGTAAATATTCCTCCATCTCTTTATTTTGAGCCTATGTGTGTCTTTGCACGTAAGATGGGTCTCCTGAATACAGCACACTGATGGGTCTTTTAACTGGGGCATTTAGCCCATTTACATTTAAGGTTAACATTCTTATGTGTGAATTTGATCCTGTCATTATGATGCTAGCTGGTTATTTTGCCCATTAGTTGATGCAGTTCCTTCATGGCGTCGATGGTCTTTACAATTTGATGTGTTTTTGCAGTGGCTGGTACTGGTTCTTCCTTTCCATGTTTAGTGCTTCCTTCAGGAGCTCTTGTGAGGCAGGCCTGGTGGTGACAAAATCTCTCAGCATTTGCTTGACTGTAAAGGATTTTATTTCTTCTTCACTTATGAAGCTTAGTTTGGCTGGATATGAAACTCTGGGTTGACAATTCTTTTAAGAATGTTGAATATTGGCCCCTACTCTCTTCTGGCTAATAGGGTTTCTGCCGAGAGATGTGCTGTTAGTCTGATGGGCCCCCCTTTGGGGGTAACTCGACCTTTCTCTCTGGCTGCCCTTAACATTTTTTCCTTCATTTCAACCTTGGTGAATCTGATGATGACGTGTCTTGGGGTTGCTCTTCTCAAGAAATGTCTTAGTGGTGTTCTCAGTATTTCCTGAATTTGAATGTTGACCTGCCTTGTTAGGTTAGGGATGTTCTCCTGGATAACATCCTGAAGAGTGTTTTCCAATTTGGTTCCATTCTCCCCATCACTTTCAGGTACACCAATCAAATGTAGATTTGGATTTTTCACATAGTCCCATATTTCTTGGAGGCTTTGTTTGTTTCTTTTCACTTTTTTCTCTAATGTTGTCTTCTTATTTCAGTGAGTTGATCTTCAATCTCTGATATCCTTTCTTCCACTTGATTGATTTGGCTATTGATACTTGTGTATGCTTCACGAAGTTCTCTTGCTGTGCTTTTCAGCTTCATCATGTCATTTATGTTCTTCTCTCAACTGGTTATTCCAGTTAGCAATTCGTCTAACCTTTTTCCAAGGTTCTTAGCTTCTTTGCATTGGGTTAGAACATGCTCCTTTAGCTCTGAGGAGTTTGTTATTACCCACCTTCTGAAGTCTACTTCTGTGAATTCGTCAAACTCCTTCTCCATCCAGTTTTGTTCCCTTGCTGGCAAGGAGTTCTGATCCTTTGGAGGAGAAGAGGCATACTGGTTTTTGGAGTTTTCAGCCTTTTTGCGCTTTTTCCCCATCTTTGTGGATTTATCTACCTTTGGTCTTTGATGCTGGTGACCTTTGGATGTGGTCTCTGAGTGGACGCCCTTTTTGTTGATGTTGCTACTATTCCTTTCTGTTTGTTAGTTTTCCTTCTAGCAGCCAGGCCCCTCTTCTGCAGATCTGCTGGGGTTTGCTGGAGATCTACTCCAGACCCTGTTTTCCTGGGTATCACCAGCAGAGGCTGCAGAACAGCAAAGATTGCTGCCTGTTCCTTCCTCTGGAGGCTTCATCCCAGAGGGCACCCACCAGATGTCAGCAAGAGCTCTCCTGTATGAGGTGTCTGCCGGCCCCCACTGGGAGATGTCTCCCAGTCAGGATACATGGGGGTCAGGGACCCAGTTGAGGAGGCAGCCTGTCCCTTATCAGAGCTCAAATACTGTGCTGGGAGATCCACTGCTCTCTTCAGAGCTGTCAGGCAAGACGTTTGTCTGCTGAAGCTGAGCCCACAGACACCTCTTCCCCCAGGTGCTCTGTCCCAGGGAGAGGAGGGTTTTATCTGTAAGCCCCTGACTGGGGCTGCTGCCTTTTTTTCAGAGATGCCCCTGTAGCAGCCTTCCTGAGCTGTGGTGGGCTCCACCCAGTTTGAACTTCCAGGATGCCTTGTTTACACTGTGAGGGGAAAACTGCCTACTCAAGCCTCAGCAATGGCAACGACCCTCCCCCGAGCAAGCTGGAGAGTCCCAGGTGGATCTCAGACTGCTGTGCTAGCAGCAAGAATTTCAAGCCAGTGGATCTTAGCTTGCTGGGCTCTGTGAGGGTGGGACCCATTGAGCCAGGCACTGGAGGGAGTCTCCTGGTCTGCTGGTTTCCAAGACCATGGGAAAAGTGCAGTAGCTGGGCCAGAGTGCACTGTTTCTTCCGGTACAGTGTCTCATGGCTTCCCTTGGCTAGGCACGGGAAATCCCCCGACCCCTTGCGCTTCTGGGGTGAGACAATGCCCCACCCAGTTTTGGCTCACCCTCCCTGGGCTGCACCCACTGTCCAACCAGTCCCAATAAGGTGAACTGAGTACCCCAGTTGGAAATGCAGAAATCACCCACCTTTTACATCGATCTCGCTGGGAGCTGCCCTGGCATATATATTTTGTTTATTGTCCCAATCATTCTTGCCAGTGCATTAGCAATGTTTTAGTCTTTTCAAAGGACCATCTTTTTATTTGTTTATCTCCATCACTTTCCATTCTATTAATTTCTTTTATCTTTATCATTTCCTTTTTATTATATTTGTGTAGAATATGCTGTTCTTTTTCTAATGTCTTGACACAGTTGTTAGGATGCAGTCTGGAAAACAGAAATCACACAAATACTTAAAACAGATACTTTTAACAAATAGCGTTATTTAATTCCTATTCTCAGCCTCAGATAACCACTAATGCTTTTTATCACTATAATTTAGATTTGTCATGGCTTGAATTTTATGTAAATAACATCATATAATATCTACTCTTTTATACCTTGCTTTTTCACTCAGTAAAATGTTCTTCAGATTCATCTAAGATATAGCATGTTATCAGTAGTTCCTTCTTATTACTAAGTAGTATTCCACCATATAGGTATACCATAATTTGTTTATTCATTTATTTGTTGACAGACATTTGAGTTTGCAGGTTTTGGCTATTAGGATCATCTTGATTTGTTTTCTGTTGGTAATAACAGAATAACTGAAACTGGGTACTTTATGAAGACAATATATTTATTTCTTACAGTTCTGGAGGAGGCTGAGAAGTCCAAAGTCAAGGGGCCACATCTGATGAGGGTCTTCTTGCTGGTGGGGACTTTGTGCAGAGACCCAAGTTGGGCATCACATGGCAAGGGGACTGACCATGCTAATATGCCAGCTCAAGTCTCTGTTCCTTTTCTTGTAAAGCCACCAGTCCCACTCCAGTGATAACCCATTAATCCATGCATGAGATTAAGTTATTTATGAGGGCAGAGTCCTCTTGACCCAATCACCTCTTAAAGCCACCCCCCACCTTGATAATGCCACATTAGGGATTAAGTTTCAACATGAATTATGAAGGAGACAAAAATTCATACCATAGCAGGGAAAAAGATTCTATGAACAGTACTATATAAGTTGTTTTTGTGTAGATATATATTATTTTTCTCAGTTAAATAACTTGGTGTGGAAATTCTCAGTTCTATGGAAATCATATTGAGATATTAAATGCAAATCTTAAGAAAGTTTAGTTAGTGGTAACCCCTCTTATATTCTCTTAATAGCTTAACAGTATACTTTTCAGTATTAGGCACTTTTTTCACTGTAACTTCATTCATATATTTGTGGGTTGTTAGGTGATGCTACACTTAAATTCTAGGCCTGAATTCATGGTAGTAAACATTTGTTAAGTGCTAACATAGTGTTAGCAGTATTGTAATTACTTTCTGTCGTTTAATTTTTATAATAACCCAAAAGAGTCTGTATTCTCAATTTTTAGATGAAGTATAAACTGAGGCAAAATCACATTAATTAACTTACCCAAAGACACAAACCTAGTAAGTTGCACAGCTAGGAATTGAGCCAAGTTGTCTTCTCAAGTCCATGTCTCTGTTACCTTAAATATAGAATTAAAGGGTAAGTATGTACCTAAAAGTTGAAACAAGAAAGAAAAAAGATGCATGTGGATTTAGCAGAAACTGCAATGTTTATTTAAATGAAGTAGATTCTGGATGTCTAATTTTGTTCAATATATGCAAATTACAGATTAATTAAAGTATAGAAATTAGGCTAGAAAAAAGAAGTTGAGGTATATTTTAAAACTCTCATTAATTTTTTCTATCTTGTGAGACTCTGAGAGCCTAACTCAGTTTGAGAACTATTTACTTCAGAAGTCAGAACTCAAACTATCTATTTATCTATAACATATACACACTGTATTAGTCTGTTTTCACGCTGCCAATAAAGACATACCCGAGACTGAGCAATTTACAAAAGAAAGAGGTTTAATTGGACTTACAGTTCCACGTGGTTGGGGAAGCCTCACAATCATGGCAGAAGGCAAGGAGGAGCAAGTCATGCCTTACATGGATGGCAGCAGGCAAAGAGAGGAGCACTTGTGCAGGGAAACTCCCCTTTTTATAACCATCAAATCTTGTGAGTCTTATTCACTACTTCGAGAACAGCATGGGAAAGCCCTGCCCCCATGATTCAATTACCTTTCACCGGGTCCCTCCCACAACGTGGGAATTCAAGATGAGGTTTGGGTGGGGACACAGCCAAACCATATCACACACCAAATATTGTTTATGTATTATTTTGGTATTAGAATAGTTTTTGTAAACACTAATAGTACATAATTGATTAAATAATCAAAATGATACATGCCAGTCTTGGTCTGTTTTTGGTGCAATGGCAAAATACCGTAGACTAGGTAATTAATAGAAATTTATTTGTTATAGTTTTGAAGGCCTGGGAAGTCCAAGATAATGGTGGCAGCGTATTTGACATCTGATAAGGGCTATTCTATAGATGGCCTTTTGTTGAGGCATTCTCACATGGTGGAAAAGACAGAAGCAATAAACACTGTGTTCACACATCACAGAAGAAATAGAAGGGCCAGGAAGCTGGATTAGTGTCCTTACCATGGAGCCCTCATAACTACTTCCCCAAATGGTCCACCTCTTAATACCACCACAATGGTAATTAAGTTTCAACATAAAATTCAGAAGAGCACAAACACTCAAACCATAGCAATGTCATATTTTTGGGTTTTCTTCTACTTTTTGCAGCGGTTGTTTATTTGTTTGAGTTTCTGTACAATTTCTTCTATCAGTTGTACAAAACAAATGCCTATATAGCTGTCATATCTTCACTTTATTTCTCAGCTGTTGACAACAAGGAATGAATGAAAAATCTACAGTGTTACCGTATTAATCATGATGATAGGAAAAGTTCAATTATATGTCTCTTTCAAAGAAGAGAAGTAACAGTTGTTTAGTATCAATTTTTTGACTACTCGAATCTCTTGTTTTTTAAGAAATTATTTTAAAACTTGCTAGTAAGAGAGGCTTTAAAATAACAGTTTATGTTCTCAAATATAGAAATTATATTACAATCTCTCTATGTTTGTTGGGTGCAATGCTTTTCTGTTTATCACAACTCCTATTGATATAGAATATTGCCATTGAGATCTCTAAAGAGAACAGTAAATAATAATTTCCTGCAAAAAATAGTATCTTTATCAGATAAGTGAAAACAGTTTAATTTATTACTGAGAGACCTATAAGACAAACATTTGAGAGGAGAAAAGTCACACTTTCCACATGCCGCCTGAAAAGGGTTGCTTATAGGAAGCAAAGGGGCCATGTGCATTGTAAGATAGAAAGACAGGAATTTGAACTACTTAAATAAACAAACATAAAATATCTGCTCACATAATTAGTACTTGTAATAGAGATTACAAATATTTTTCTGTTTGCCCAAGAAGAGAATTCCCTTGTATGAGCCATCTCTGATTTTATAAACTGTAGAAGAAACATCATGAAAACAATAACCAATTTGGTTAAAAAAAGATACAACATCCAAGGTTTTAGAACTGATAGTTAGTTATTACAAACTGCACAAATTCTCAAAACTATTAACTGCCTTAAAAATAAATAAACTCTTTCTTTCATATCGATTATAAAAAGGCACATTCACCACTCACAGAAACGCTGATTCCAGATTGCAAGAAACCCATGCAAAATATATATGGAATGCCATTTAGAGTGTCGTAAAAGTGAAATGTGGCTAATGAGCCCTTCCCAGTGGTTTGCATCATGCTCATTTCTAACTCTGCTTTTATGGCAGCTACTGTTCAGAAAAAAGCCCATCCATTCCATGTAAATCCGGCTGTTGCCTGCTCTAGTACCAGTGTTAGGAAACTCAATTTAAATCAAGCCTAATCACTTCTGCCAGCTGCAGTGCACTTCCCAGTACTCCTCACCCACCTGTACATTCTAGCATGACTTTGTTTCTTGCATCTCTCAGCCTTACTCCAATTCAACCATGCTCTAATTGGCTGGCTGGGGATTCCACTGTCACTCAAGCTAAACCCCAGGCTCATTGAGAGAATTGGAAGCTGAGTTTGCAGTTTGAGTTTGACTCCCAGGGTACATATTTCCTGGCCTTTTTATTTTTTCAAGCTCCTATAAGTAGCTAGAGAGAAAGTAAAACAATGCATGAAACTGTACCTTAAAATACAGCAGCTTTTTTTTTGTCTGACAGGTTTAATTGTTTAGTTCCATGCTGGTGGTCAAGAATGGAACTGAAGGCTTGTCTTCACATTTTGCTGTGAAAAAAATGAATCATGACATCATTCCGTGGCCCTTTTCAACAACCACTGGTTTATCACTTTTTAAAATGATCTCTTATGACCTAAACATTATTTGGTTTCTGAGAGGAAAGTTAGCACTACTTTTCTGTGAGTACCAACTCAGACAATTTAAGATTTAGTTTTCTGCTTCTAAATTAGAGCTGTTAGCCTCAAATCATTTAAATGTTTTAAATTCACAAAATGTGAAATATTTCTGGATTGTTACTAATGTCCATGATACTAGATAATATAAAAGACAAATTGTATCTCAGTTATGCTGTGCAAACGTCAGGGGAGATATTATTAGCTCTGTGTCACTGAGTTTTAATTTCACTGACAATGAACAAAGGACCAGCTGGTGGAATCTCTTACTGTGTGATAAGTGTAGGGGGGGTGACAAGAAACCTGACACAAAGTCCTTGCCTTCAAGTAGTTTCCATCTTTTGGAGGAGATATTTAAATAGAAAATGCCCAGTTACATATAAATTAAGTACCAAATTTGTAACACAGGCCAAAATTAATAAAGTACTCTGAGAAGGTGAGAGATGAGTAAGGTAGGTATTTGTCTCAGTTATCACTCTTGACTAGCCGTTTTCTCCCCTGCTTCTCTGGTCAAAGGCAGAGCAGCAGCAGAAGTAAACCCAATAATTGGTTAACCTCAGCCCTCAAATAATTCTAAGTGGCTTTGTGTCATTCAGCAGGAACACATAGTATGGCCATTGCACAATCCATTTCCAGGAGTGAACTGCAAATCTGACATATCAAAACTACAAATTTGCCAAATTGACTTAAGCAATGAAAAACAATCTTTTTACCCTAGATTTAAATTCATGTGAACAAGTACCAGACTAGAGTTGACTCCTAGGGAACCGAAGTGAGCTTTTCTTTTTCTTTTCAGGTTTTTTTTTTTTTTGTATTAGCTTACAGCATTTACTTTCTTTCTTTAAAGATGTTGGTACGTGTATACATATGTCTGTTTGTTTTTTGATCAAATATCTTTAACACAATCTTTTTTAAATGCCTTGTTTTCATTTCCTAGCATAAAATGTCCCTATGCTCACTTTTTCTTCCAATCTTGGTCAATTAAATATTTTAGTATATATTTTCCAGTTGTTATTTTCCCCCTTTTCACAATTATCTTATTTAAGTTTGTCATATGCTCGACCCATTTTGTTTCTACTAGATAAAATGTAAGCAAATCTCCTCAATAAAAGAAACGTTTGTTGTTGCTCCATTAAAAACAACATTAAATGGAACATGAACCTTACTTATAATGTTCTCACTTCTGAGGAGCTGTCATGTCATTGAGTTGGCTTTTATTAACTCTGGGAATTCAAATGGCTTATCCCTTTAAAAGGGAACATCCAATCAAACAGTAGATACAGAGTACCTACCCTGCTCCTAGGCTCACACAAATCACAAATCTAAGTCATTGGACTAGGCACTGAGAAGGACAGAATGAGTCTCATTGTCTCACTTCCTGTTATATAAAATCGTTCTGTATAATTTCAGATTTTTTTTTCTCTCTAGAATTGTCTGAAACAAGCTATTTTATTAAATACTCTAAGCAATTTTCCTAAATCTTTATTCTTTGTTGATGAGGATGAGGATTCCTAAATCTTTATTCTTTGTTAATGAGGATGAGGATAATGTTGATTTGGGAGGTTATCTAGTCCGAAATAATCTTTCCAAGTATATTACAAGCTAGAGATTTATATGAGATTTTGGGTTTTTTTAGTGGTTTCAGCTTTACCAGAAAGCTGGTCCCTTCTCTTGTAGCTAACTTGATGAAAGATAATAACCAAAACCCTGTGGCATACAAGGAAAAAATATCAGTTTTTAAAATATGTAAATTTAACTATTAATCATTAGCAGGTCCCTTAAATTCCCCGAACCTCAATTTTCTCATCTCTAAAATGAAAACATTGAACAACATATTTTTTAAGATCTGCCATAGATATTGAGATAAAGATCAAGATAGATATGGAAAGAGCTGCAATTGCATGAAAGCAAACTTCTTAGGAAATTTAATGATTAAGCCCATAGATAGCCCAGAACCACTATTTACTTAATTTTCCCAAACTCTTCCTTTTCCTACCATCCAGCTGAATCTCCATCAGACTGGACCACCCAGTGTTCTCACTTTTTCTACTTTACTTCACCATTGTTCTTCCGGTCTTCTCAGATCCCTTCCATCCTCACAAGTCCAGCTTCCTTTTCCTGTCAATCTCATCACACACATTAAGGTAAGGGGCTTCAGATTCTGAGTGTAGAAGGCAGGGATGAACTGAAATGGTATAATAACAACAAATCATAAATTGTTTTCCTGGTAAAATGATAATTTAATGATATAACATCAATATATTGTTACACTAACAGCATATCTGTTCTCCCCATCTTACCTTATTACTATTGCCCTATCTTTGTTTTGATCAGGACCTAAGGGGGCTACATCAATATACGCTAATATCACACTTTAGAAAATAAGTTAGGAGGTAAATAGCATGCCTTCAACATATGATCCTGAGGCACTCTCCACATTATTTGTCTTTTCATAAGTAGGTATGTCCTGGTGAAAGTTGTTGCTTTCCTACTGTTTTCAGTGACTAGCAATCTCCACTGTAATAGGATAGTCAAGCTCTTATTTCCCTAGGGATCAAGCTCATTATGAAATTGTACCTTCTGATTTCCATCTCTAATCAAAAGGATGCCTGTTCTATGTATTGATTATTCAAGTCCTTGTAGATAAGCTGATAAAATAATCTTAAATAATATGCTAATGATTTCTCATTAATGTGTCCACACTAGTATTTCATTTTTTAATTTATTTATTTTTGGAGACACGGTCTTACTCTGTCACCCAGGGTGGAGTGCAGTGACACAATCATAGCTCACTGCAGCCTAGAATTCCTGCGCTCAAGCAATCCTCCTAAGTAGCTGGGACTACAGGTACAGGCACCACTACACCCAGCTAATTTCTGTATTTTTTGTAGAGACAGGATCTCACTATGTTTCCCAGGCTGGTCTTGAACTCCTGACCTAGTGATCCACCCACCTTGGCCTCCCAGAGTGCTGGGATTACAGGCATGAGCCACCGCACCCGGCCCAGTATTTCTGTTTTTAAAAGTCTTCAGTGACTAATACTAAAAGAATCCAAGTCTATAACCATGTGAAAATCATAAGTTCAACTGTAGGACTAGAGGAGAGGAAATATTTTGGGCTTGGGAAATTTTTAGAATTCTTCTATTTATACCAATGAGGAGAATGCTTATGAATAAAATTATCAATAAGTATTTGAAAACAAAATGAACGAGTTTGTCTACTAAGGATCTACATACAGAAGACTGAATGATTATGTACATAGAATTGACTGAAGTTCTTTTTGAGACAGAGTCTTGCTCTGTCTCCCAGGCTGGAGTGCAGTGGCGCAATCTCGGCTCACTGCAACCTCCACCTCCTGGGTTCAAGCAATTCTCCCTGCCTCAGCCTCCCAAGTAGCTGGGACTGCAGGCACCTGCCACCACGCCTGGCTAATTTTTGTATTTTTAGTAGAAAGGGGGTTTCACCACGTTGGCCAGGCTGGTCTTGAACTCCTGATCTCAGGTGATCCACCCACCTCAACCTCCCAAAGTGCTAGGATTACAGGCGTGAGCCACCGCACCTGGCCAGAAGTTCTTAAATACAAATGCATGTGTATATGGCAATTCAGACAGAATGTTCATCTGTACCCTATGACTCTAAAGCTTCCAACTACTTTCCATGATTTTGTTTCCCTGTTCAATAAGCAAAATACCAATGTAACAAGGTACCATAAGGCAAAATTTTCTCCTAGAATTTTGCTATCACAAAATTCCTATCCCTTTCCCATACCTCTTTCACATTTAGAGTACTTAATCAGTGGTTGAAACTAAACATAGAGCAGGCCTTGCTTCAGTTTTCTACCTTTGGGATAAACTACTTAAACTGACATCCAAAGTACTTGAAGACTTTGTGAAGGAAAAGATCAGGAAACGTTGAGGACAAACCATATGGAATTTAGAGGAAAAGTAGCTATAAGTAAGAGGGATTTTTGAATATGTTGACATTTAATGAATATGTAATGTTTTATGCAAATAAACATAACTTTTTTCACTGAATCAGTACTTCTGATAATCAGAATCTGATACCATTGTCACTTGGTTTAAACAGAAATATTTTGAGTAATTCAATAACGATTCAACCACGTGACTAGGAAGCAGTCTAATTGTTACAATAATCAACATCCATAAGCTAACAATATGCATCTGAATTTCTTAAGCAGATCATGATTATGCAATGTTTTCAGCAATACAGAACAACTGAAATACAAGATGTTTGAACTGGATTATTCCCTCCATGATTCTTTTCTAATATTTAAAATGATACTTCATCATTCTTATTTCTGTTCCATTAATGTTCCTCCTTCAACTCTGATGTGTAAAGGCATCTCATACTTCAAAATACCAAAAAAACAAAATATGACTGTTGGTTCTTTTTCCTCCCACCCACAACAATAAAACCTACTTCACATTAAGTCATATTTAGTTGGAACAGCTGTCCCAATTTGCCTAGGACTAAGGGTTTTCCCAGGACACAGCACTTTCAGCGCTGACTGGGAAAGTCTTAGACATGCCAGGATGAGTAAATCACACTAAGCCATCATGTATCACTTAATGACAGGAATACATTCTGAGAGGTGCAGCATTAGGCAATTTCATTGTTGTGCAAACATCATAGACTGTACTTACATAAACCTAGATGGGATAGCCTACTACACACCAGCCTATATGCTATAAACTATGCTCCTAGGCTACAAACCTATGCAGCACATGACTATACTTCATGCTGTAGACAGTTGTAACACAATGGTAAGTGTGTGTGTGTGTGTGTGTGTGTGTGTGTGTATTTAAACGTATCTAAATATAGAAAAGGTATAGTAAAAATACAGTATAAAAGATAAAACAAGGGTACACCTATACACGGCATTTGCCATGAATGGAGCTTGCAAGTCTGGAAGTTGCTCTGGGTGAGTCAGTTAATGATTGGTGAGTAAATGTCAAGGCCTAGGACATTACTGTGCACTACTTTAGGGCTCTATAAACATACACTTAGGCTACACTAAATTTATTTTTCAATTTTTCTTCAGTAATAACACTGGCATCAGCACAAATACGTGAGTAATGTGTTGTGCTATGATGTTACAACAGCTATGACATTTATAGGCAATAGGAATTTTTCAGCTCCATTATACTCTTATAAGACCACTGTCATCTATATGGTCCATTGTTGATTGACTGAAATATTATGTGGCACATGACTAGTTTTTCTACATCAAAATCTAGGTGTCACCCAAGATTCCTCCTTCTTCTTAATTCTCTTAGATCTAAACCATTAGTAAATCTTGAAGTCCCTGCTATTAAAATGACCCCTGAACTCACCACTCTTTACGTCTCAGCTGTAGCCACAGCAGGTGGAGCTAGCATTACCCCTCACCTGTGCTACTATGAGGGCCAAGAAAGTATTCCCCTCATAGCCTTTCCCATTTACAAAACTCCGTACGCGTGACTACCAGGTCATGCATGATCTTGTCTCATCTATTACTCTTGAACCTGCCACTACAATTCAGTTATGCTGTCTTTTTTGTTCCTGTTCCTCAAACATGCTGAGTTTGATCCTGTCCGGAGATCTGTGCACCATTGTTTCCATAGCTTGCACTGATATTCACCTGTTTTTTTCCTGCAGCTAATTACAGTGCTTGCCATATATTCTAAGATTACGTAGAACTTCCATAGAGAGCCTTCATTGAGCACCCAATTTAAAAATCCACTCAGTGACTTTCAATCACATCACCACAATTTAATTCTCTGTGTAACAAGTATTACTGTCTGATATTTTCTTGTTTCTACTTGTATATTCTATATTTTAAAGTTAAATTTTTACAAAAGATGCATAATTATGCACACCATAAGAACACAATCCTTTAAAACAGATGCAAAAATATATGCAATGAAATATTTAAGACTAATAACTAATGTGTATCTTTGGGAGGTAAGTCATGGGTGATTTGTATTTTTTTATTTATGCTTTCTATATATTCCATATTTCTATTATATTCAATGCTTTTATAAGTTTATAATTAAACAAAATCAATATCATAAAAGGGTTCCAGCCTCTGCTTGGAAGCCTCACCCAGAATTGTTTAGTAGGCCATAATCCCTGTTGCTTTTTCTTTCTTTCTTTTTTTTTTTTTTTTGTATGCCTCTATCATAGTACTTACTGGATCATTTGCAATTTTCTTTGTAAGTCTCACTCTAGGTTCTGAGCTCCAGTGATGAATACAAGGCAAGGTCTGTGTCTTTGGGTTTTCATTTCTAGTATCTACAGCATATATAAACAAAGTCTGCCTTTGAACATTTCCATTCATAGTTATGCCATCTATACTGCTATTTATCCATAATTTTAAAATGGTTTTACACTTCTAATTCCTATCTACACGTTTGGTTGCATAGTTTCTCTTAAAATAACAATCTCAGCGTATGTCAATAAACTATCTTAAGCATGTCACTTGAAACTGCTCAACCAACCAGTTCACTCCCCTTTTAAATTTCAATAATCATACATGGCAAACTGCTCGGGATAGCCTAGATTTCCTATATTTTGTTACATCAACCACATAAATGTGCCATCACTGGGTTGATTATGTGTTTCACTTGCTTGGGTTTTTTTTTCTTTTTTCAAAAATAAATGTCTGCTGTAGAAAGTTTTCTTAGAAAAATAAATTTTTTAATTTAAAATTTTTCCTTAATGAGCAAAATATTTGAACAGACACTTCACCAATAAAGACATACGGATGGCAAATAAACACATGAAAGATGCTCATAACCATTAGTCATTAGGAAAATGCAAATCAAACCCACAATCAAATACCACCACACACCTATTATAATATATGTAATTAAGACTGACTATACCAAGTGTTGGCAAGGATGTGGAACAATTAGAACACTCAAACAATCCTGGGGAATGTAAAATGGTGCAAATTATTTGGAGAATAGTTGGACTGAGTCATGTAGTAGGTGCATATTTAAATTTTTCAGAAAATATAATTTTTGATCCTATCAGAGTTTTAAAAATTAAAAATCTTGGCATATATATTCTGGAATTAATATGCCTGTCTTTCTCTCCCTGGATTTGTCTTTCTTCTCATTGAGTGTGCAAAAGAAATAGCACAAAAACTCATGACAATCTAGTGATGTGGAAAACATAAATCTATCACAAGACAACATTTTGAGTCCCGCAATTGTTATGTAAATCATTTACCATTGACTTTGCAACACAGGAAAAGTTAACAAACATTACAAATTCTAATTATATCACTCTAATTTGTATCCTGTACCATGGAAATTAAAGAGAGAGCTAACTTCTCTTGGGAGAATTAAGTAAGGTGATATATGTCTTGGAGCTTACAAATAAGTAAGAGGTTTCCAGGTGAAAGTTAGGAAAAGGTGATCCAGGAAGACTCAACAGCATTATGAAATGTATACAATTGGGAGGAAGTTAAAATGCAGGGATTTTAGAGAAAACTGGAAGGAGAGAGGGTTACAGATATAGATAGGGAATCAAGTTACGAAGGAATGTATTTGTACGTGGAACTGAGGAGAGAGTGTTTATTCACTAGAAAACTGGGAGCCATTTGAACAGAAGATTAGAAGTTTTAGGTGATTAATCTGACAGAACTGTGGAAAATGAATTGAAATAAGAGGACTTAATGTTAGGAAGAATGCCTGAGTATCTTAAAATAAAATATACTGGTACAATTTATTGCCCTTGAGATAGCTTCAGAACATATCTTATTTCTTATTTTATTTAGATTTATCAAGCTATATATTATCAAACTGTCTCTTACTCATTTCCTTTTGTGTTTGGTTTGTTTTACCTTCTGAAACACCATGAAATTAATATATTCTTTCACACCAAGCGTGTATATGAGGCAATATCTAGAAATCATTCTTTAAGACAATACAAATATTTTAACACTTAGTAATAAATAATACTGAGCAAACTAGACAATACAAATATTTTAACACTGAGTAATAATACTGAGCAAACTAGTAATAAAGCATACTGAGCAACTACTAACATTTTTTATGCACCAACAAGCTTGTAAAAAAGGTTAATAGATAACAAAATAAAAATTCAGTCCTCTAGACCACCATTCTATGAAATTTAATTACCATCCTAAAATGGCTCTAATTTAACATTTATCTAAGCTACTTTTAAATGGTGTTTTTCTTTTCACAATAGTAATTTTAGTTCTCACAGATATAAGGAAGATAAATATTTTTCCTGAGGAATCACTCAAGATCTGACTATTAGTCCACAATTTACCATGCTATTGTTTAGAATTTTGAATAAAAGTAAATAAGAGATATAAATACCATGTATTTTATCTATGAATGAAGTTTCATTTCACTTCATTTCTAATGTTCAATAGCAGAGTATCTTGACTATAATTAATAATGTATTACATATTTCAAAATAGCTAGAAGAGAGGACTTGAAATGTCGTGAGTATAATCAGTTATATTTTTTTTCTAAGCAACTGTAACAAATACAGAGAAAGCTGAAATACATCTCTAGATCTATGTTGGAAGGCACTGGAGAAATACTAAGGCAGTGAAGATTCAAGGGGTCAACATGCCAAGAGAAAGAAATCCAGAGCAGTGAGCCTCAAATACCACACTGCTTTACTTTTTGAGGCATTTGTAAATTCACAATTAGTATGAATCCAAACAGAAAGCAGTGGACTAAGAGGATGGGAAGATGAGCAGTGCTGCTAGTAGTCTTATGCAGGTCAAGTGATAAAAGCTAAAGTTATGGCCCATCAAATATGAGGGGCCCTGGTAGCCACTACAGATATTCAGTTGTGATGGCCAAAGGATTAAGAGTGAAATAGATTAGTCTGTAAAAATACTGAAGCCCTGTTTTGAAACAGCTTAACCCCAGATTGGGTTAGGTTTACTTACCCCGAATATCACTGTCTGCCAGAATCAAAGTAAATTCACTCAAGAGTACATCATCCAGTGATGCAAATTATTTCACAGTGTGTTCTGTATAATGTCCAGCAATCCATTAAAAAGTAAGCAGTCCTATGAATATAAGACCCAATGCATGAAAAAGAAAAGACCAAATAACCAACAGGAGCAGAATCTAAGAGATCCAGATATTAGAGTTATCAGAGGTGAGGTTTAAAATGACTGCAATTAATATGTTCAAGAAAGTAGTTGAAAGCGTGAAGAATTTCAGAAGACAACAGAAAACTATGGCAAAAATGAAATATCTAGAACTAGAAAAGATAGCAGCTGATATCAAGAACACAATGAGTGTGCAGTAGCACATTAGACACTGTTAATTTTAAAAAGGTGTAGTGAACTGGAAGACAGTTCAGTGGAAAAATGCATATTAAAATATGGAGAGACAAGGGGTAGAAAATACAGATGAGATCATAAGAATCATACTGAACATGGTGAAAACGTCTAACATATAAGTCATTAAAATAGTAGAAGAAAGAGAGGGAAAGAAGCAATATTTGAAGAGATAATGACCAAGAATTTTCCCCAGTCCATGAAAGACATTAAGCCATAAATTCAAGAAATACCCCAAATACCAAGTAGAAAACATGCAAAGAAAATCACTCCAAGACACATCACGGTAGTAAAACTGCCAAAAAAAAAAAAAAAATCTAACAGTTGATTCCAAAAGACAATGGAATTAGTCTTCAATGTGTGATGGAAAAAAACTGCAAGCATAGAATTTTATACCGAGAAAAATGTCTTTCAAATATAAAGGCAGCAAAAAGACATTTTCAGAGAAATAAGAACTGAGAGGAATTGATCATCTCTAGCCAACCTGCAATAATGAAAATATTAAGGGAAGTACTTAGGCAGATCAAAATGAACCCATTTGGAAGCAGAGAGGATTGAAGAATAACACAAAATATTTATTAAATAAATATTGGCTGTCTAAAAAGTAAAAATATGGTATTTAAAATAAATGTATTATAAGAGTATATGAAAATGAAAGCACAAAAGATGGGAGGTTAGTAAAAGTATTCTCAGTCTGTTTTTCTGGAAGTGATTGAAGTACTAATTTACAATATACTTTAATGAGTTAATGATGAATATTTTAATTGCTTAGATAAATAAGAAAAGTTAAAATATAAGCTGACCAAGTGTAAACGGTCAATATTTACAAAAGCAAAACAAAAGAAGGCAAAGAAGGAGAGAAATGGGCTGAAGAAAAGTTAGGGGAAATTAAAGAGCATATAGTTTCATAGTTGATTCAAACCCAAATATATTACTAAATGCATTAAAGTGTTTGAATGTGAATTGGATTGTAGTAAAACAAGGTTGGAAGCAAGGATCTCGCTGTGATGGTTCAAGAGAGAGAGGGTGAATGAAGTGATGCCAGAAAATATCAAAGAGACTGTTCAGAGACACAAAGTAGAAAACAAACTAGGCAGATAGATAAACATGGTCATGGCTGGTTGCAGATAAGATGATAACATGAAGTAGATATGGGATCTTTAATTTACGCTAAGATTGTATATTAGTTTGCTAGGACTACCATAAACAAATGTCACAGACTAAGTGGTTTAAACAATAGAAATTTATTGTCTCACAGTTCTAGAGGCTGGAAGTTGAAATCAAGGTGTTGGTAGTCCTTCTGAGGACTGTGTGGAAAGGATCTGTCCTACGCCTCTCTGCTTGGTTTTGTGGATGGCTTTCTTCTCCCTAAGTCTTGTCACATTGTCTTCCCTCTATCTATGTCTGTGTACAAATTTCCTCTTATAGGGACATGAGTCATATTGGATTAGGGCCCACCCTAGTAACCTAATTTTAATTTGATAACCTTTGTGAAGATCCTATTTTCAAATAAGGTCACTTCTGAATCACTGGAGGTTAGGACTCCAACAATGTGAGTTGGGGGTGGGAGGACATAACTTCAGCCATAATAGATTGCTTATCATTAGTGTAGTGATTTGAAAATAAAATGCATTTGGACTGCTAAATAAGCCTTTTGAAAATGTTAGCAGAGCTATAAAAATGTTAGTGGAGTATATAATTCCTGTTATACATGAGTGGAAATAGATTCTCTCATCATTAGCAGTAAATCAACTGAAGGATCTCTTATCTGTATACAATTATGGGTCCCACACATAGAAATATTTCAAAATGCTGTACATTAATGCAGAGCTTCCAATAGAACTAAAGTGTTGGTGGGATACCAGTTAATATCATTTACAAAGAATAATAGATTTGAAATTAATTATTTAATAAAAGGATATTCACTTCTTTTTTTCTCATGCCCAGAACACCCAATACCCACCCCAAAAATGTTGGATGAGTTTCTACAACTCCTTTTAAATATTGCTTGTGGCATTTTAATGACATCATAATTGAATACACACTGATATACACTGACATTTTTTAAAGTTCTACTTACAGTACATAAATGTTCAGCTATCTTGCCTCTTTTATTTTTAAATAATACCTAATACCATCACATTAAATTATATTTTTGTCCTTCAAAGTGGGTTGTGCAAAAAACAAGAAGTTTGCAAGATATTCAATTTGGGTAGAGGAAGGAAAATGTAATTTATTTTAATCCCAGAAATATAAAAAATTAAGCTTTGTTGATTTTTCTGGTAAAATTTGTGCATTTGCAACCTGATCCCCAATGCAGACATACAGGGAGGTGAAACTATTAAGAGGTGTTTAGATCATGAGGGTACCATCTTTGTGAATGGATTAATTATGTGGATTTGTTATTGTGGGAGTGGGTTACCTATAAGAGAATGAGTTTGGGCCTCCTCCTGCTCTTTCTCTCTTTTTCTTGCCCACTCTTTGCCCTTCTGCCATGGCTTGACAGAGCAAGAAGGCCCTCAGAAGCAGCAGCCCCTCAATCTTGAACTTCCCACCCTCCAGAACCATGAGCCAATACCTTTCTGTTCATCATAAATTAGCCAGTCTGTGGCATCCTTTCTAGCAGCACAAAATGGGTTAAGACAAAAAATTGGTATTGGAGAAATGGAGTGCTGCTATAACAAATACTGAAAATGTAGAAGCAGCTTTGGAACTTAACTCTTGTTCATATCAATGAGCTTACTGAAAATTGGTTTTGTTATACATTGTTTCACTTAAAGTCGCAGTGTCCAAGAACGTATCAATGACGTTAAGTGAGGACTTACTGTACAGGTATTAGAGTTTTCTTTTTTTTCTTAGTTTCTGTAGAAAAGTATTTCTGAATATTGTTTGTCTTTTCAAAAAAACTTAGTTTTTTATTTTTAAACATTGATACATAATTGTACATATTTTTGGGGTACATGTGATATTTTGATACATGTAAATAATGTGTAATAATCAAATAAGAGTATTGGGATATTTATCATATATCAAACATTTATCATTTATGTTGGGAACATTCCAAATCTTCTAGCTATTTCGAAATGTACAATAAATTACTGCTAATTGTTGTCACCTTACTGAACACTAGAACTTACTCCTTCTACCTAACTGTATTTTCGTACCCATTAACCAATCTCTCTTCATCTCTCCCTCCTGCCTGCTTGCCCCAATCTCTGGTGACTGGCATTCTACTCTCTACCTTTGTGAGATAAACTTTTTTTAGTTCCCACATATAAGTGAGAATATGCAATAAG
This sequence comes from Symphalangus syndactylus, assembly GCF_028878055.3. Taxonomy (NCBI): domain Eukaryota; kingdom Metazoa; phylum Chordata; class Mammalia; order Primates; family Hylobatidae; genus Symphalangus; species Symphalangus syndactylus. The sequence goes on along the minus strand of NC_072447.2, from coordinate 40,061,040 downwards.
CATCTTTCTGTGCCTGGCTTATTTCACTTAACATTATGACCCAGTTACATCCATATTGCTCTAAATGACAGGGATTCATTCCTTTTTATGGCTGAATAGTATCCCATTGTGTATATATACACCACATTTTATCTCTTTATTCATCTATTGATGCATACAGGTTGATTCCATATCTTGGCTACTGTGAATAGTGTTACAAAACCATGATAGTGCAGATATTTCTTTGCTAGACTGATTTCCTTTCTTTGGATAAATAACCAGTAGTGGGATAGCTGGATCATATGATATATCTATTGTTAGTTTTTTGAGTAACCTCTATACTGTTTTCCTTAGTGGGTGTATTAATTTACATTCTTACCAACAATGTGTTAGTGTTCCCCCTTCTCAGAATTCTCATCAGCATTTGAGATAGGGAATAAGAAAAGATGTAAATTGAAACATCAGTAAATCAAAATGGGCTGAGAGATGATGTTAAAGTTTAGAGTTTGTTTTGTTCCTTTTTTTATTTACTTGCAATTAAAAATAACTTGTTATAACTAAAGAGGTCTTTTATAAACCTCATGGTAACTACAAAGCAAAAACCTATAATAGATACACTAAATATATCACAGAATAAAAAATGTGCTGCTAGAAAAAAAATCACCTAACCACTAAGGAAGACAGTGAGATGGGGAAAAAAGGCACAAGGAATCTAAAAAAAAAAAAGAAAAAAAAGAAAGAAAAAAGAAAACTAGTAACAAAATGGCCACAGTAAACTCTTACCTATCGAAAATAACTTGCATATAAGTGGATAAAATTCTCCAATTCAAAGATAGAGTGCCTAAATGGATTAAAAATAAGACCCAACTATATGCTGTCTACAGAAAACGCTTCACCTATGAAGAAATGCACAGACTGAAAGCGAAGAGACAGAAAAAGTTACTCCATGCAAGTGGAAACCAGAACAGAGCAGGAGTAGCTATACTTTTTTTTTTTTGAGACGGAGTATTGCTCTGTCACCCAGGCTGGAGTGCAGTGGCTTGATCTCGGCTCACTGCAAGCTCCGTCCCTTGGGTTCACGCCATTCTCCTGCCTCAGCCTCCTGAGTGGCTAGGACTACAGGCGCCCGCCACCACGTCCGGCTAATTTTTGTACTTTTTTTTTAGTAGAGACAGGGTTTCACCGTGTTAGCCAGGATGGTCTCGATCTCCTGACCTCGTGATCTGCCCGCCTCGGCCTCCCAAAGTGCTGGGATTACAGGCGTGAGCTACCGCGCCCTGCCAGGATTAGCTATAGTTTTAACAGATAAAATATGCCTTAAAAATGGAAAAGAAAAAACAAAGAAGACCTTTATATGATAAGGGAGTCAATATAACAAAAGGATATGACAAATTAAAAATATATATGCACCCAAAACTAGAGAACCCAAATATATTATTTATAACAAATGTTGATATTTTCTATTGCTTTTCTATTGTCTAGTTTATTTCAGTGCTGATCTTTATTACTACCTTTATTCTAACTTTGGGCTCCTTTTGTTCTTCTAGTTTCTTGGGGTACAAAGTTAAATTTTTTATTTCAGATTTTTCTTTTCTATCAGTGTAGACATTTATATGCAGCAAAAGCTGTTCTAAAAGGAATGTTGTAAGTTTTTGTGTGTTGTGTTTCCATTTTCAATTGTGTTAAAATACTTTTTGATTTCCCTTTTGATTTCTCCTTTGATCCACTGGTTTCTCAGAAGTATATTGTTTAATTTTCACATATTTATAAATGCTCCATCATTCTTTATATTGAGTTCTAGTCTCATACCATATCATTGAAAAAGATATTTGATATGGTTTTAAACTTCTTGAATTTGTTAAATTTTTAACAATTTGTTAAATTGTTTTGGGGACTAACATGTGATCTACCTTGGAGAACATTCCATGTGTACTTGAAAAGCATATGTATTCTGCTGCTGTGGGATGGTATGTTCTGTAAATGTCTTTTAGGTTCATTTGGTCTGTAGTATTGTTCAAGTTTGTTGTGTCCTTACTGACTTTCTCTCTATGATCTATCCATTGTTGAAAATTGGGTATTGAAATTCCATACTATTATTGCATTTCTATTTCTCCCTTCGGTTCTGTTAATATTTACTTTATGTACTTAGGTGTTCTGATCTTGACTACACATTTACATTTTTATATCCTCTTGATAAATTGACCCCTTTTTATTTATATAATTGCAATATTTGTTTCTTGTGACAGTTTTTTTTTTTTTTTTTTTTTTTTTTTTTTTTTTTTTTTTTTTTTTTTTTTACTTAAAGTTGTAGCATCAACTCTGATCGCTCTTGGTTACCATTTGCAATGAAATATTTTTCAATCCCTTCACTCTTAGCCTATTTGTATCTGTAAAGTTAAGTGAGTCTCTTATTGGCAACATACAGTTTAATCTACTTTTCTTTCATTTAGCCACTTTACATCATTTGATTAGAGATTTAATTATTTACAGTTAAAGTAATTAATAGGTAAGAACTTACTACTGTCATTTTATTGTTTTCTATATGTCTTATAGTTAATTTTCCCTCTTTCCCTCTCATGTTGCCTTCCTTCGTGTTTTATTGATTTTTTGTAGTGACTTTCTTTGATTTTTTTACACTTTATTTTATGCATCTTCCATAGTTATTTCCTTTGTGTCTATCATGGGTCTTGCATGAAACATCTTATAGTTATAACTGTCTATTTTAAGTTGGTAACAACTTCAACTGCATACAAAAACTTTGCACTTTAACTTCTACCCCCATATTCATGTTATTGACGTCAATTTACATCTTTTATGTATCTATCCACTAAAGTTTATTATAACTACAGTTATTTTAACACTTCTTTCTCTTAACTTTTGTACTAGAGTTAAAAAGTGGTTTACACATCACTATTACAATATTGGAAAATTCCGAATTTGACTAACAGTAAGGTTTATACTTTCTTATATTTTCATATTATTCATTAGTGTCTTTTCATCTCAACTTGAAGAGTTCCCTTTAGCGTATCTTATAAGGCAGATATAGTGGTGAAGAAGTCCCATAGCTTTGGTTCATCTGGGGAAGTCTTGAGTTCACCTTTATTTATGAAGGACAACTCTGAAAGCTATAGTATTGTTGGTTGACTGACAGGTATTCTCTTTCAGCACTTTGAATATATAATCCCTCTTTCTCATGGCCTGCAAGATTTCTGATGAGAAAACTATTCATAGTGTTGTATCTTTGACAAAGCAAATAAAAACATAAAGTGGGGAAAGGGCACCCCGTTCAACAAATGGTGCTGGGATAATTGGCTAGCCACATGTAGGAGAATGAAACTGGATCCTCATCTCTCACCTTCTACAAAAATCAGTTCAAGATGGAGCAAGAACTTAAATCTAAGACCTGAAACTATAAAAATTCTAGAATATAGCATCAGAAAAACCTTCTAAACATTGGCTTATGCAAGGATTTCATGACCAAGAACCCAAAAGCAAATGAAATAAAAACAAAGATAAATAGCTGAGACTTAATTAAACTAAAGAGCTTTTGCATGGCAAAAGGAACAGTCAGTAAACAGACAACTCACAGAATGGGAGAAAATCTTCATAATCTATACATCTGACAAAGACTAATAACCAGAATCTACAATGAACTCAAACAAATTAGCAACTACAAAAACAATCCCATCAAAAAGTGGGCTAAGGACATGAATAGACAATTCTCAAAAGAAGACATACAAATGACCAACAAACATACGAAAAAAATGCTCAACATCACTAATGATCAGGGAAATGCAAATTAAAACCACAATGCGATACCACCTTAATCCTGCAAGAATTTCCATAATCAAAAAATCAAAAAATAATCAATGTTGGCGTGGATGCAGTGAATAGGGAACACTTCTGCACTGCTGGTGCAAGTGTAAACTAGTACAACCACTAGGGAAAACAGTGTGGAGATTCCTTAAAGAACTAAAAGTAGAACTACCATTTGATCCAGCAATCCCACTACTGGGTATCTACCCAAGGAAAAGAAGTCATTATACGAAAAAGACACTTGCACACGCATGTTTATAGCAGCACAATTTACAATTGCAAAAATGTGGAACCAACTCAAATGCCCATCAATCAACTAGTGGATAAAGAAACTGTAGTGTATATATATATACACAGTGGAATACTACTCAGCCATAAAAAGGAGTAAATTAATATTCTTTGTTAGGGAGTTTTTGGATTTCCTTTTCTTAAAGGTTGGTTACTGGTCCTTTATTGTTTTTTCCTTTGCTGGTTTTAAGTTTCCCTAATTATTCATAATCCTGTGACCTAGCATTAGTATTTGTACATATAAAGAAGCAGGAACCTCTTCCAGTCTTTTTGCACTGGATTTGGCAGAGAAATCTTTCACAAGTCAGCCCATCCAGACAATCTGGGTGGGCCCACTGGCAGGGACTGCAGGTGAGCTTGCTGCTAGAGTCCTTGGACTGGCTTTCCTGGTGCTAAGGTCAGCAGGCATGTGGGCCTGGCTACTGTGTCCACAGGGGCTAGCCTAATGCCTTTGTCTATAGGAGCAAGCCTGGAGCCTGGGCCAACTGATGCAGGTCTGGTGCCTTCATCAACTTGGGTGAGTTTGGCACCTGCATAAATGGGGCAAGCCTAAACTATGGGTCCACAGGTATGGGCCTGGATTCTGGGTCCACAAGGGCTGGCTTTTCTCTGGGTCTCTGGGGTCCAATGGGTTAGGCCTGATGACTGTGTCCACAGGAACAGGCCTGGAGTTTGCATCCATAGGGATGGACCTAAAGACTGGATCCATAAGAGCTGGCCGGGGGCCACTGGGGCTGGCATAGTGCTAAGGTGGGCCTGGAGCCTGAATCTGCTGGGGCCAGCCTGGAACCTGGGGCTACAGGGGTCTGCTTATACTGGGGGATACCTGAAGCCTGGATCTTCAGTGGCGGGCTTGGAGTCTGAGACCTTGTGGGCTGGCCTGGAACTTGAGTCTGTGAGGGCTGGTCTGGTGAAGTGGTTCACTGGGGCTTGCCTGGTGCTGAGGTCTGTGGTAAAGTTGAATGCTTAATTCACTTTCCTTTCCCCGTACATAGGGTATCTCTCTCCATACTTTACTGTGCAGATGTGAGAAAGGGGTAACACATGTAATGTAAAAGTGTCCTTTCTATCCTCTTCACTGCATTTTTCTTATTTCTGCATTCCACTTAAGTGCTGTAATCTCTCACCTGGATTCCTTAGCTCTTGTGAAGGTATTTTTATTGGTGGATGATTGTTCAAATTGATGTTTTTGTAAGAGCACGAGCTGGAAATTCATATTTTTCTATCTTGCTGACATCAGTCTCTGAATATATTTTGAGGGTAAAACCAATAGTACTTGATGTGGAATTAGGAGAGAACAGGAGAAAACTGAAAGTAGCTCTAAGGTTTAGGGCCAAAGCAACTCGAATTGACATTGGGAAGAGCATGTTTGGTTTAGGTGGGGTGGAGGAGGTCATTAGGGAGAATGATGGACGGTCATTAAGGACAAAGGAAGTGCATTAGCAAGGAGAAAGAAAGTTTGGAAGTGTTATATAGGAACAAGAAGTGGGCCCGCTCTAGATCCATGGTACAAACAATGAGTTTATGAAATACTAGAGCCAGTAGAGAAGGAAGCTGCAACGGAAGCAGTGCTCTCAGGGGAAAGCAAGGTTTCAGATAGAGTAATAAGATGAAGGGAACATCTTAAAGATTTAAGATATACAGATTTATGATGTGGAGTTTTGCTGATCAGAATAAAATAAGGTTCAGAGACACTAGTGGAAATATTTGTGAAAAGAGGGTTTGGGATAGATTAAGGAATGTACAGAGTCATGTGGGTATGAGAGTCAGGGAAGAGGGATAATCTTGTTGAGTAAGTGACATTACAAAATGGAGGGCATCATATAGTAATGCCTACTGACCTAATATTTTTATAATTGATATTATGATAATGTCATTTGATTAAAATATATCATTATCGTTTCAAATATAAAGTTCCAAAGAACTCCTGAAGACAAACCATGTAAAGAAGTTCAATGCTAAACATGCTAATAACAAGGCACAAACACCCCCTTCAAGGAAATAACAATTGAGTTGGAGGTCTAATCCAAATACATGAAAATTTGTATAAATCTAGTAATTTTAAAAAATTAAAAATATAAAATTGTTATAAGGCTATATTTAAACAAGCACCAAATGTGTGACATATTTTTCAAAGTACAAGTTCAGAGGAGAGATAACTAAGTGTGGTCTCAGGTTGCCTGAGGAGGTATAATAAAAATAGTGAAAAACAACATAGTTTCAAGGGGGAAGAAGAATTCTAGGCAGACAGAAAGATAAAAATGTAAGGAACTTTGCTGAGTTTCTAGGTAGATTTTCTTCTTCTATTCACAACATAAATTCTATATGAATATTAAAATATTGCATTAGTATGATTATTAATTATTGGATGATTATATTTATTTTCAAATGTATTAACCAGCTTGTCTCTACTAACACAGCAATATATTTTTATTTTTAATTATGCTACTGACATAAAAAGTCAGAAAGCAAAGAGAGCAGATGTGTATTCCACAGGATTTAAAGATTAATCTATCCTCCATTGCACCCACTTAGTTTCAGGCAGGAAGAAACACTTGCTAATGAGTCAGATGATTACCAGCACAGAGTTTATTTAGAGGAATTCCATGTGTGCGGGTGGGCTTGGAGTGAGTACACTCAGAAGTGAAAATGTGGATGCCATTCTTTCAACATTATTAATATAAAGACATGCTGACATTGCTTTGCACAATTGATGTTTATCAATTGTTAGTGTTTTCAAGTGAAGCTTAAATCAAGATGTTCTCCTAACAGAGACTAATTTTATAGGTGTTGGGAGGCTGCCCACACAGCAGAGGTATGCACGATAAAAACCAGAAATTGAAATAATGCCATGTACTTGGAAAGTCTATGACAAGAATTCTACTGCCATCAAGAGCATCTTTCCTTCATAGCAGGTTAAATGTGTCTCTAATTCAATTTGTAAAATGCTAAATCTTTGTTGGAGAAATAGCTGTACCAGTTCCCCCAAAGCACTATGAAATACTCTGTCTACATCGAGCTGAAATTTATTTTACAATAACTATTTGCTTTTAGACATAAACTAAACAATTCACTACAACAATACATGCTATTAATTTGCTAAGAATGTTAAAGCATTTCTTCTGATTTCAGATTATAATAATTGCTTGGTTATTTTGTTTTAGTAAACAAAATACTTCAAATTTATAAGTTAATGAGTCTGTTTGCAAACATGTTATAAAATATATTTTCTAACTTTGAATTTTTCAATTCTATGTTAAAATGCTGTTTTAATTTTTGTCTTTTCTCCAAATAGCCATCTTATCTCTTTTTAGGAAATCTGCTGATTTCAGAAATATTTAAGATACTTGTTAATCTGAAAGGGGTTCCACAGTTTAATTATATCCAATCTTAGGTAATACTCTTATACAGCTACAGTGAAAAAATCATTAATCTTTCTAGAGTACGTCTGACATATCCCCAAATAAAAGATGTACTTGAGGATTGTCTCCTTAAAAATCATAGTATCACAGAGTTTATAGTACAGTTGCTCCAAGGTTTGTACTAAAAGGTGATTCTGAGCAATATTTACAGATGTTGACATTTATCTGATAATGTAGATTAAGATTTTTGAATTAAGTGACTGTGCCTTTCTCATAATGGTGCAAATGGTCAAATATATTAATGAACAAAACCGTTTCTTACAGCATTTTTGTTTTCTAAGTTTATAAATAAGCAATATGCTCTATGGAGAGAAAACAGATCCACTATCTAGAATCCAGATACCTGGGTTGAATCTTATTTGCTGTTAGTAAAACTAACTAACCTGAGTCTGTTTCTTTTAATCTTTAAGACAGTGACCTTAACTTATATTTCATGGTTGTTGAAAGAAATGATTGCCTGTCACATATTTGGTCACATCATAACTAAAACTAATTAACTGCCTATATTGGCTCTAGCCCCATGAAAATTATTTAAATCAATTACACGATTATAAAAGGTGATAGAAGGGAAATATTCACTAGTAGGTAATAGCAAGTATCTGGGAAAATAGTTACTTCCACAGGCATAGAATCAGTATTATATGCTCTCTATTTTCCCATCCTCAACACAAACACATGTGCCACCATGGTCTCCACACTACCAGAACACATGAGGCACCCATTAAAGGAAAGACTATTACCTCCATATAGTAATTGAAAGCAGGAATTGGATGGAAAAAAGAAAGATACAAAGGCCAAGATCTAAATCTGAATAACATGAAAGTCAAGGTATAAAAGAAAGGAGAACATTAGTGCAATGAATAAACAGTCATTCTAGGATTTTGACTTTAGCGATTGGAAGAGGCAAAGGCAGCAGAGAGTGGATATAAGTATCTAGAGTTCAGGAATGAATTATAGATTAGATGTATACATTAGAAGTTCAACAGCATTTACGAACTAATTGAAGCCATGTGTGTGGATGAGATTTCTCTGCAAGAATACATAGGATGAGAAAAGGCAATGTCGAAAGATAGAATATTACCGTAGGGACACATATATACAAGCATAGTCAAAGGAAAAGAAACCCACATTGTTAAATAAAATATTGGGTAGACAGATATAAGGAAAACAAATATGAGTGGTCTCACAGAAATTTGGGAAAAAGGAGAAATAAGAAATAGGAAATAAGAAACGTGATCATTGGATTTAATGGTTTATTGGTTATTTTCTAAGAAAAGTGACAACAATTGCCACATTTATTTGATGAATACAAAATTAGTGACTTAGAAATTGCAAAAACAATAAGTATAGCCTATTTCATTAGGAAGTTTGGACACTATTTATTATGGGACATAGGCTCTAAATACGGTATTTTCAGAATATGTCTTAAGCAGAGGAATATTCAGTATAAAGAAAGAAAGTTGAAATGCAAGGGAGAGAGTAATAGATACCAGAGGAGAATGGAAATGGCTCCTGAAGAGGGAGAATGAATTAAAATCTAAAACTTAGTGTGATTTCCCATGACTCCAAGGAAGGACAGATAAAAGGTTTCATTAATGCATAAAAACTGTCAGATACAACATAACATCACACTTGGTCATCTGCTAGAAGTCACATTCAGCTAAGATAGTTCATACAATAAATTATTGACTTTCAATGCTGATAATTCTATTATTTCAACAGTTGAGAAGGCAGCCTATGAAAAAGTGCTAAACTCTACCCACTTGAAAATTGGAGGTGAGGTAGAAGGGATAAAATGTCTGGAAGAAAGTGACTGAATCAGATGAGAAGTTTCAACTGAAATTAAGGAAATGTCTGGAGCCTGAAAATGGGCTACAGACAACAAGAAGACGGCTTCTAGAAAGTTCACAGTAAAAGCCACTGTGCTGAGTTGAGTGGAGATTACACACGCAAGATTCATACCAAAGGATAAAAGATATCTGGGAAAGATAAATAACGAAATTTGTTTGACTTCTGATACTGCAAGCTAGAAAAAAGACTATGAATCTAGATCAGAACATGACGTCCAGAAACAGGTGGTTTTGTCTGAGAATACAGAACCTTTCAATACTTAGCTTGATTGAATCTTTGCTACCAAGGACCATAATTTTCAAACTGAAAATAATAAAGCAAGCACAGTCAAAAGGTATTTGAAACTCACAGGAGATGACATAGGAGAGAATAATTTCTGGTATTAAAGAATACATAAATAATTCCCAGAGCACAAAAAGTACTAGCAAATCCAGCAAATACAATCCTTTGAGACTGTTATTTTTAAATAGAAAAACAAGAAAGGTGCAAGGAAACATGAGGGAAAAATCATCTTAACTACTTTTCATAAAAGAGAGATCATAGAATCTAGGAAACATAATGCCAGAATAGGAACCATAATGCCAGAATAGGAACCATAATGCTAAAGGCAAAATGCTATAATGTGTTATTATATAAATACTTTGTACATATGAGAGATCAAAGAAGGAAAAAGTGGTAACACATAGCTTGTGAGGTGTCTTAGTCCATTTTGTGCTGCTATAACAGAATACCACAGACTAGGTACTTTATAAACAATAGAAGTTTATTTGGCTCACCATTTTGCAGGCTGAGAAGTCCAAGAGCATGGCACTGGGATCTGGTGAGGGCCAGGGCCTTCCTCGTACATCATGCCATGGCTGAAGGTGAAAGAGTAAGAGAGCAGGAGGAAACAAAGCTGACTTTTACCAGGAGGCCACTCTTGTGATAACAGCATAAATCCATTCATGAGGACAGAACCCTCATGGCCTAATCACCTGTTAAAGGTCCCACTTCTTAATACGGTCACAATGACCATTACATTTCAACCTGAGTTTTGGATGGGTATTCAAACCATAGCATGGGGATATCCACAAAGGCTCTTTGGAAGAGATGCCTTTTGAACAATAAAGAATGGGAATATTTTAACATAGGAAAGAGGGCAGGAGCAGAGCAGGGGCAGTGGGTAGGGCATGTCAGACAATGGAAATAGCACTTCAGAGAAAGAAGCAAGAGTGTACTTGTTATGTTTGAAAAAAATAAGTGGTATACATATGGTGGAGTAGAAAATAGATCTGGAACTAAAATGTAGTAAGTGGGTATATTATGCTTTTCCTGGTAATGATAGTGTTAGCAAATGATAGGTTAGCTTGAATGCCAAGCTAAATATTGACCTTTTTAAAATGTCAAGGTAGCATTCATAATATTAAAAAAAAACTCTATCTACTTTAAACTCACAACCAAACCAACAGGGAAGAAGCTAGGCCTCTATCAAGACATCTTTGGAAATTCTAACATGTTAGGGGTCCTTTAAAGAAAGCCTCGCTAACCCTTCACCTTACTGTAGCATTCCAGGTCAATACTCCAGCGCTTCCTACACACTTTAAAGGTTTTCATTATTCATTTCTTAATATGCCTTGGGTCGTCTCCAATACATCCCTTCACAGTGTAGGTGTTCTGATACGGGTTTTGCTCTATTTTATAAGATGTCAGCCTGGCAGGCAGAGTTGTGGAAAGAGCGAGTGATGAGAGTCAAAGATGTTCAGAACTCTGATGACCTAAGTATTAAATTTTGATCATGTGCATCTTTTTAAATAATTCAATAAAGGTCTTGATACTTCAAAGACTGTTACCCATCAATACTAGTTCCCTTATTGTCAAGATATTGTCACCGCCAGCCTTCTTCAGACTAAATGCAGAATGCAATATGGCATTTTATTTACGCATGAATAAACTTACTCCATTGCCGTAAGTTTCCATAGTAAAGCAAACAATGTAATTTTCTGGGCAGTTGGAAAAATAACACTAGTACATTTCAATAGCATTCCAACAGATGTACTGGTAGATATTTTAATAGCTTAGGCGATAACTTAAACAATAGTGTTGATTATAGACTCGGAAAACTCAATTACAATTATAAAACGCATACATAAATTGAATTTAGGGTACTAGCAAGGGATGCATGTTACACTGACATAAACTTGGATGAATGGTATCTGGTTTTGAACTAGGGATCCATATGTTTGACTCAGATTTAGCCTTCCAGTTAATAATCTGTAAGATGGGAATCACTTACATAATTGTGATAGTATCAGAAAAAAAAATATAAAAGTACATAGTACATAGTAAATGTGCAATAAGTGAAGACTCTAATTTTATTGTAACATTTATATTTGTGTCTTTTAATAAGGGTATGTCTTGACCCAGATTTGGCATTGACATTTGTCTAAATGATTATTTAAAATATTTGAAATTTTTGGAAAACATATGTAAACTCAAGTCTATTAAGACCATTTTGTTTTGAAATATTAATTTTTCTCAAACAACCTATTACTTCACAAGGACTTCTGTTGTATCTTCAACACAACCCATTTTTTTCACAAGTAACTCAGCTTCAACTTGCAGGGAATATTTCGTCTAGTCAAGTATTGACATAGAAAATGTATTCCTGTCCTAACCCAGGCAATAAACAGCCGACACATAGAGGTTCAATATTTGTGCACCAAGTGTTATATAGATGATTTGTGATGACACAAGAGTGTACTTTTCATCTTTTTGAAAGCATTTCCTTGGCTTTCTGCTGAAAGAGGGGAAAAAACCTGCCATCACTCGTTTCTATTTAGACACCTGAATTTCATTGAGAAGGAGACTTGGTGACAGAGTGACATGATTACATGCTGCCTAGTGCTTTTGCTGAGCATGGAGATACCAAGGCAGGCTTGAGTATGAGGGAGAATGTGAGAAATGAGGAGTTAGTTCATGCATTTGATATTTGCTTATTCTCTTAACCAAAATGACTATATTTAGTTATGAAAAGACACACTGCTTTTGTATGCATCTTTCACCTGGCCATATTTTAACCCCCAATTAGCTGAAGTCTCCCTGGTTTTCCCTAATGCCCAGCCAGCTGGCTTCTGAACATAAGGCAGGCCTGATGCCAAATCCTAGAGTATCTGGCACCTACAGGTATAATGACCTGCCTGTGGCCGCAGGTCACCTACATCTACCAGGCAGGAGTGACAATTTGATTTTTATATCTCTTGTCATTACAGTGAAGCTGACGCACAGTACTCATGGCATCTATTTCCTGTCACTGGGAGAAGGAATTGGTAACTTTTTTTTTTAAACTAGGTCAGTTTACTTGCCAATGAAAACAGGTTTTCCTGAAGCAGCTAATAACCTCAAGGCACATGGATGAGACAAATTTCTTCAAAATGGGGACATAATTTCTTCTCAAGCTGTTGAATTAGTGTCACCTTAAGCCAGAGGAAACTGGGAATGCAAGCCAATTGAGAAAAAAATACTTGGTGGATGACCCTCAAGTATAGAGCACTCATTTTACAAAACAGATTAGGTCTATTCAATACACAGAACAGCTACAGTTTTACCTGGTTCATACATATCTCCTCAATCCCAATAGATACATTCACCAGTTCTCCACAAGAAATAGATTAAAAGGGAGTACCCATCCCAATGAAATGCTCTTAGCAGTCCAGTGAATGGAAGAAATGGAGAGCAAAATGCAGTCATCCATCAATGACAGCCACCACTGCGCTACTTTTAGCATCTTTGGAAGCCAGCAGCTAGAATGGCAGTCCCACTCAGAACACCCACATCTATACCCAGCTCCTACCTACACAGTAAAGCTAGGAAGCTTTTTCTTCCTGGTTGATCATTTTCCATTTTTAAAGTTTTTTTTGAAGAATATCAAACAAGTGAAATGTATAACATTTTCACTAATGGCCTTGATCTCCTACAACTCCAAACACAAATACTGAATAAATCAACCACCAAAGTAATGTTTTTTGAGATATTTTACTCTTCTTCAAAAATGGAAACATCTCAAAAGAAGCATAGATCTAAACTGGTAAGGAGTACAATAAAAATGATATATATACATATATATAGTGCATGTGTACGAATGTGTACATATATACATACTTGATGTTTCATGTTTAATATTTGGCATTTCCTCATGGGAATATATTTCTATTCATTTCTGAATTAAAAAACAAATTTTGAAGCAAAAATTTTCCTTTTACCTTTCAACATCTATTTAATTAATTATGTTTAGGAATAGGGCTTTAAGATTATAACAAAATCTACACAGTTATTCTGCTTCCTCCAAATACTATTGGTCCTAAAGCAAGTTCACAGTTAAAAGGGCATTAGTCTCACTCTAAGAGAGTCATTCTATTTTTAACACATTAAAAATCTAGTGTGAAGGGAGACAAATGTTTAATCTCTCCATTCGGATCGGTAAGGTATATGCAGTTTGTGTTTCTCTCTCTCTCTTTGTGTGTTCACCCTGTTATATATTGTGTAACTTACCTCCCTGGAGATAACTTTAACAGACACAACTCAGGCCCTGGAAAGTGACCCAATACCTTGGGAATAGGCATCAGGCCAGGCTGACAGATGGATATCAGTTTGACAAGAAATATGCTGGGCTACGCATCATGTAGGAGCATCACAAGCCAAATTCTCCTTTGAAACCACTCAAAGGGAAGCCTGTGAATACTTGCATGCTTTTACATGTGAAGAGATTTTCTAATTAGGCTTATTACAGTATTATCTTAAATGGATGACTTAGAAGTAAATTTAGTTGTTCTAGTTTTACTTTTTTGTTAGACTTTGAGTTTATACACTTACCCATACACAACACAAAATGGCTTTTATATTGCTGAAATTTGTGGAATGCTCTCAGAAATTGTATCCAAAAGGCTTCTGTCCTCCTGCGCAAGCCGCTAGCCAAAGCAGGAAAATAATCACTCAGGACTGTTCCTCCTGATGCTGAAGCTTGCTACGGAATTGCTAAATGTATTTTACCCCATCTTGTACTTGATTGAATCTGCTCTATAAACTAAATGAAGATGAAATATCACCTTCTTTGATTATCACTAAATAGTTCACAGATTAGCATGAAACTGCAAATGAAGGGATAATGTGTCTTTTTGAGAAAAACAGATGCTTTCTGTTCTAAAGTATATGTGATAACACAGTGGAATAGTTAATGTACAATGCATGCCATCTGCTGACTAATACAGAGTATTTACAAGGGTAAATACTTCCAATAAACTGTGCTTAGTAAATGACTATCTGACTTAATACAATTACATTTGAACCACGAATTTGATTTTGCCCATTGTTTTAACTTTACTGGCCAAGATTTGGCATTGAACTAATTGGAAAAAAATTTAAAGGTAATTGCTTTGAGGTCAGATATCATGGTGAGTTTTCAAATGCCTCTCAGAGATGTAATGAATAAATCTGAATGCTTCTCCCTTTATGCATGTGAAGTGAGGAAATACATTTCTTAAAACCCCATAGGGAGAATCATGAATATCTGAACTTTTCCTGTTTCTAATGTATGTTTTGTGCTACTTTACAAATCAATTTGAATTAAATGTAAAAAACACAATTGAAGAAATGTGATTTCTTATGTCTTTGTTTAGTAACAGCAAGTAACAGATGATTTTTAGAGATTGTGTACAACTTAGTAGAAACAATTCAAAGAAATGATGATTACCTATCTCTGTACTGTTAATTTAATAGTTCAATCTGTACAACTGGAATGTTTATATGTAAATCTATTTAACAGTGCAAAGCAATTTTCAGGTAGTAATTTTATGGCTATAATAATTTCTGTCATTAAAGATAAATAGAATAACAGAATATTAATTATATTGCTTTCTAAACTAAAATTTTACCTGTAATGAACACCTTTGACTTCCTGCCACAGATAATTCATATTTTCAGTTTCCAAGGTCAAATATCATTTTAAATGTCATGGAAACTTTATCACCACCTTCATTTGATTTGTACATGTTATCAGATTATAATATCACCACCTCTGCATAGGTATTTATTTAAATTGATGATGTGAATTCCCATTTTAAGAGTCATGAGAAAATAAAGTATAAAGCAGACAGAAACTGAAAGTAATTTGATTCTTGAAATAAAAGAATCTTACTTTGTGATCAATTAAACACCTTTTCACCTGAGGGCACTTCTTAGTTCTTACAATGAGGAATAGTCAGAACTCAAGGGAAATCTCAGTCTTACTGCCTTGAGGAGTCAGAATATAAAGTTTTAGGTGGTCTGAATGGTTGGGAATTGAGGAAAGAATTCACAGAAAAGAGAGTCAAAGAGGGGGACTCCAAAATCTGCATATAAATTCCATTCAAATATTTAGCTGACCCCCAGATTGTGCACATGCAAGAAAGACCAGGAACAACAAAAGGAAGGATAGCCGCCTATTTCAGCAAAGAGAGTTTGAATCCAGCCAAGGTAACTATGTACTACAACAAAATCAACACAATTCAGAAGAAGAAAACATAACATAGAATTTCTACAACATATAATTTAAATGTCTACTAAACAATAAAAAATTATTAGACATAAGTGAAATGTGACTCATGTTTAACAGAAATCAAGCCTGAAATGACCCAGATATTGAAATTAGCAAGCAAAGGTTTTAGATCAGCTATGAGAAATATGTTCAAAGACTTAAAAGCTATGGTCATAATGAATGTACCAATGGGAAATGTCAAGAGAGAAATGGAAGTTATTTTTTAAAGGACCAGATAGAAAGTCTAGAAATGTAAAATACAATATCTGAAAGTACAAATTCAGTAGAAGGGCTTAATAGGAGATTAGGAGAAGACAGAAAGGTTGCAGTGAACTTGAAGAGAGATCAACAGCAATTATCTAATCAGGAGAGCAGGGAGAAAACATACTGAAAAACAAAATAGAGACTAGGGACCTGTGGGACAATATTAGGTGATCTAATATATATGTAATTGGAATATTAGAGACTAGAAGAGAGTGAGAGGATGAGGCAGAAAAAAAACTGAAAAAAATGGCCAAGGTTTTATAAGTTTGGTAAAAATATATATGTGTATATATATATATATAAATGTCTTACAAACTCACTCAAGAGGTCCAGAAAACTGAAAGCAGGATAATGCCAAAAAAACATGCCTAGGCATAGCATAATCAAACTTCTGAAAGCCAAACATAAACATAAAATTTTAAAACAGGCAGAAAAAATAACATATTATATAGAGGAGAAGAATACAAGTAATGACTACATTCTCATCAAATGAGACCAGATGTTATAATTAAATTTCTGAAAGAAAAAAATCGTTTAATTCAGAATTATATGTCCAGTGAAAATATCCTCCAGAAATGAAGCTGAAATAAAGACATTCTCAAAAAGAAGACCTGCAGTAGAAAAAAGAAATGCTGAAAGTATTTCATCAACCCAAAAAGAAATTGTACCATAAAATCCCAGATGTTAAAAAATGAAGAACACCAAAGAAGGCCAATATCTGGGCAAATGTAAAGGACAAGTTTTTATTGCCATATATTTTCTTAAATTTATTAGAACCATGACTGTTTAACTCGAAATATGAAACAGTAATTGTGGGTTTCATAGCTATGATATAGTAAAACATAAGATAACAAAAATTAAAATAGCAGTAGGTATAAATAGAGTTATGAAGGCTTTAATATTATGATAAAGTAAAATATTATGTGGACTTTGATTCTGTAATTTGTAATCTCTAGATCAACTGCTAAAATAACACAAAGAGGTACAGTTAAATGTCAATATAGCAGGCAAAATAGAATCTTAAAAAAAAAAAATAGGCCATACTCCTTAAGAAGGCAGGAGATAGGGGAAAAGAATATATAAGTATAAAAATTGATATACCATGAAAACATTGGTCTTAAGAAACCTGATATGGCTATTGTAATGTAAATCAGTGTAGACTTCAAGACCATGCATATTGCTAGTAGAGATAAGGATGAATATTTCACAATGATAAAATGATCAAATCATCAAGAAAATGTAGTCCCATATGTGCATGCACCTAGCAACAGAGATTCAAAATATGTGAAGCAAAAAGCTGACAGAACTAAAGGTCAAAAGTAGATAAGTTTATAATCATAGTTGAATATTTTAACACCCATTTCTTAGCAATTTATGGACAAGTACACCAAAAGAATTGAAAAATACATACAATATTTGTACAAGTATTCAAAACAAATGATCAAAATCAACCAACTTAATTGAAATATATGAAAAATTATACCCATGAAGAGAATACATTTTCATTCAAGAGCACTTGGAACAGAACAATGACCAAGATAAATCAAACTTTGAAAGGACTGGAATCGTAGTGAATATGTGCTCTGCCTACAATGGAGTGAAATTAGGAATCAATAAAATAATGTGTCTAGAAAAGGCTCAAATGTTAAGAAAAATTATCAGCTTACATCTAAATATCCACAGGTCAAATAAATTAACATCTTTTTTTCAAGAATATTCAAATTAAAACAAAACTGTGATACAATTTCACAAACACTAGGATGCCTTCCCCCCCCAACAACAAAAAAAAAATTCCAAAACCAAACCTGAAAACACCAAATGTTGGAGAGTATGTAGATCAACTGCAACTCTCTTACTCTTCTGGCAAGCAATTAAAATGGTACAACCACATTATTAAATATTTTAGTAGTTTTTTACAAAAGTAAGCACACGCCTGCTCTTTGCCTCACCATGTATACCAGGTGTTTATTCAAAAGGAAAGTAAACATATATTGATGAAAAGACTTGTACTAGAATGTGTATTGCACTATATCCATAATAGCTAAAAATCAGATACAACCCATCAACAAAAAAAATAAATTAGGGTATATCTATGCAATGGAACTACATACATAAAAATAATGAACTAGTGATACACACAGTAACAATAATGAATCTAAAGAACTGTATGTTTAGCGAAGAATCCATACATGAAAGAGTATATTTTGAATAATGTTGAATCTGTGAAGTTTAAGGAATAAGCAAAATTACTGCATTGTGATGGAATCAAAAAGAGGTTGCCAATGAAGGTTATGGGCTGGCTGGAAGTGGACATGAGAAACTTGTCTGGGGCTATGGAGTTTTCCTTTTTATTGATTGGGATAATTATTACCAAATTACATACATATTTATCAAACTGTACACTTCATAACTGAGCATTTCACTGTATGTAAATTTCACCTAAAAATAACTGTAAACAAATATTGAACTCTAGTTAGTAGACGAGGTTTGCTTTTTGTAGTGGCATGGGTTAGCATTTCTGAAACTAATTTTATATTCTAGGTATGAATGAGTAAGTTAATATATTAAAGATAATAGGTGGAAGTTTTCTCATTATTGGAGAAAAGTTACAAAGATGGAAGAGAAGGCTAGAATAAACCCTTTAGTACGGAATTGGGTTTATCAAGGAAATAAATTTTGTGTGTGTGTGGGGTGGGGGGGAGTCTGTTTGTGTTTTCTAGTTCAGTCCACTTAAAGTAGCAATAGTTTCCCAGAACATGGCCTACCTACTACCTACATCTTGGTTTCTAAATACCATTCTCCACCAAAAAAAGAAATATGGCTTCCTAGGAAAACAGCTGACTCCAGCATTGAGACTGTGCCAGAAAATATTTAAGTGCTCAAAGAATTGCAAGAACACATAAAAGCATACCATAGCCAGCTGAAAGAAACTTGCACAGCTCAAATATGGGAAAATTTGAATATCAAAATAAATAAAAAAATACTAAGGGAATACAGCCCATTGAGTAAGAGTCCAAGAATCCATGTTTTCATATTAATACTAATAAAGAAATGAGTTAATACATAAAGAAGGAAAAGATTTTCATAGTACAATGCCAACTAATAGATGTAAAATCCATAATGGTGTTAGAATATTATCAATGGAAGGTAAAGCTAATGGGTGAAAACTGAATGAAAAAGGATATTTCTATAGCCTCATTGCATCACTTCACAACTTATAAATTACAAACAAAAATATAGTTACTTTACATTGGCACATTCTGGCAGACGGTATTTTAACCAAGTTCAGAGAATGTATGCACACACACACACAAACACACACACACATTTATAGAAGGAGGGAATGATTAAGGAGCAAAGCAGTATATAAACAATTGGTAGACTTGATAAGGATATACAACAGTTCTTTGCACTATTTTTATATCTTTTATCTTTGAATTCATATTAAAATTAAAAGTTAAAAGATAAAATATCATCAATGTTCTGGTTCCACTGTAGTAGTATAAACCCACTGCAACCCATTGCCCCATTGATGACAACAACAACTCTGACCAAAATGTAAAAGCCAGCTACCTGAGGACTCTGAAAAGTAAAGAAAAGCAGGAAGATTGTGGAGGCAGGGGATCAAAACATGGTAAAGCAACCTGTTAGGAGGAGCCTATACTCAGCCTGTTTTCTAAGTGTTTTTAGAATCTTGCTTTATTTTCACATACACAAAACTGAAAATCATACACAGTCCATCATGGTTGCAGTTACGTAAAAAAAAAAAAAAAACAGGTAAAATTCATGCAGTGGGATAAAATCCAAAGAAATTTTAGTGAATAGATGCAAGCTATATTTTTTTTAGTATAGGTACGTATTTTTAAAACGTTATGGTTTGCCATTGAATACATGGAAACAAAGAAGGGAATAGACACCAGGGCCAACTTGCAGGTGGAAGCAGATAAGAGGGTATGGATAGAAAAACTATCTACCTATTGGGTACCATGCTTATCAGTTTGGTAACAAAATAATCTGTACACCGAACCCCTGTGACATGTAATTTACTTATATAACAAACCTGCACATGTACTTCTGAACCTAAAAGTTTAAAAAATGTTATGGTTGGTATATGTCATATTTTATGATTTCCCATTTAAACAAACTTTTTCAATTTACCAAAACTTTTGGCCATAATCCTGTGATATGATGGAGTTTCTATTCTACTAACAAATTCACCAGTGGCAAAAATAATGAAAAAATTTGGTATTTGGTCAATATAATATGCACACGTACAAAATTTTGCTAAGATTGTGCTTCGTGTTTTGTACTTTCCAGCTTTAACAAAGGAATTTCTTAAATTCCTATGAGATTAAAAGAAAATTAGATTAGATTAAAATTAACCCCAAAATGTAATGATGTAGAAGATTAAAAATGTCCAAAAGTCTACGTAAATGCTAGAACTTTTGGTTTTGAATGTCTACTGTTTGGAATACTTGGAGGAAGTTTGGATATTTTATAGAATTGGGAGTTATTAAATTAGAATCCTTGCAAGTGATAAAGTATAATTTTAATGAAAGCATAGAAAGAACAAAGTTTAAAGTTAAATATAAATGTCTTAAATTTTATCATAGGTATTATCATTATTATTACCATAATTTTTATGTGCTACAGCACTAAAATCACTCTTACTGAGGAGATCTTGAGGAAGCATACAAAAGCGCTGGGACTGGAGAAAGAAAGTACCTTGATCTCTTGTACATTAATAGAGAACAAACACTAAAACACAAGTCATTGTAACAGATAATCATAAATTGTTGCCAAAAAAACTCCATATGGTTATGGAACAAGAAGATCAAGAATTGAGTGACTGTTATCTTCAACAATTTGGGGGACAAGGTGGAAGACAGATTAGAGAAGGTTACATTTTAAGGTGATTTTTCCTTTTCAGTTTCTTTGATCAGTGTTTTGTTATTTTCATTGTAGAGGTCTTTCACTTCTTTTGTTAAATTTAGTCCTAGATATTTAATTTTTATAGCTCTTGTAAATGGGATTGCTTTCTTGATTTCTTTTTCCGAGTACTCACTGTTGATGCATAGAAATGCTACTAATTTTTATATGTTGGTTTTATATCCTGAATTTATCAGTTCTAAATAAATAGAACTGATTATTTATTAAAGGAATAGTTTTCTTTTGATAGAGTCTTTAGTTTTTTCTAAACATAAGATCATGTTGTCTGCAAATAAGACAATTTAACTTCCTCCTTCCAATTTGGATGCCCTTTATTTATTTCTCTTGTCTAATTGGTCTAGCTAGGACTTTCAGTAGCTATGCTGAATAAAAGTGGTGAAAGGTGGCATCCTTGTCTTGTTCCAGTTCTTAGAGGAAAGGCTTCCAATTTTTCTCCACTCAGTGTGCGGTTAGCTGTGGGTTTGTCATATATGGCATTTATTGTTTTAAGGTATGTTCCTTCTATGTCCAGTTAAGTAAGGGTTTTTGTCATGAAAAGATGTTGAATTTTATCAAATTCTTTTTCAGCATCTATGTTTTCTTGGTCTTTTTTAAATTTTAATTTTTGGATTCATGGGGTACATGTGAAGGTTTGTAACAAGAGTATATTGTGTGATGCTGAGGTTTGGGTTTCTATTGATTCCATCACCCAGATAGTGAACATAGTACCCAATAGGAAATTTCTCAGCCCTTCCCCCACTCCCTCCCTCCTTTTGGAGTCCCCAGTGTCAATTGTTCCCAACTTTATGTCTGTGTGCACTTACTGTTTAGTTCCTACTTATAAGTGAGAACATAGAATATTAGGTTTTCTGTTCCTGCATTAATTCACTTAGGATAGTGGCCTACAGCTGCATCCATGTTGCTGCAAAAAAAAAGATTTTATTTTTTTATGGCTTCACAGTATTTCATGCTGTATGTGTACCACATTTTCTTTATCCAATCCACTGATGATGGGCACCTAGGTTATTTCCATGTCTTTGCTATTGTTTCAGCATCTATTGAACTGATCACATGGTTTTGGCCTTGATTCTACTAATATGATGCGTCTCATTTATTAATTTCCATATGTTGAACCATCTTTGCATCCCTGTGATGATTCCCACTTATCCCACTTGATCATGGTGAATGATATTTTTAATGTATTGTTGAATTTGATTAGCTAGTATTTTGTTGAGGATTTCTGCATATATTTATTACATATTGGCCTGTAGTGGGGTGGGGGGTGTGTGTGTGTGTGTGTCCTTGTCTGGTTTTGGTATCAGAGTAATGCTGCTGACCTCATATAATGAGTTTGGAAGTATTCCCTATTCTTCAATTTTTTTGAATACTTTGATCAAAATTGGTATTCATTATTCTTTAAATGTTTGGTAGATTGAACGATACCCCATGTTTATGGATTGAAGAATATTGTTCAAATGACAATCAACAGTGATAAACAGATTCAATGCAATTCCTATTGAAATATCAATGACATTTCTCATGGAAATAGAAAAAACAATCCTAAAATTTGTTTGGAACTACAAAGGACCCAGAATAACTAATGCAATCCAGAACAGAAAGAATGAAGCTGGCTGCATCACACTATCTCACTTCAAAACACACCACAAACTGTAGTTAAGTAAGCATGGTACTGGCATAAAAACAGATGCATATACCAATAGAACACAATAGAGAACAGAGAAATAAATCCACATGTTTCTAGCCAACTCATTTTTGAAAAAGGTGCCAAGAACATAGACTGTGGGAAAAGCAGTCTCTTCCATAAATGGGACTGGAAAACCTGCATATCCATTTGCAGAAGAATAAAACTAGATCCCTATCTATCACCATATATAAAAGTCAAATTGAAATGGATTAATGACTTAAATGTAAGACCTGAAACTATGAAATTACTAGAAGAAGACATTGAGGAAATGCCTTGGGACACTGGTCTGGGCAAAGGCTTTAGGAGTAAAATCTCAAAAGCATAGGCAATAAATAAAATACCAACAA
This sequence comes from Symphalangus syndactylus, assembly GCF_028878055.3. Lineage (NCBI taxonomy): Eukaryota > Metazoa > Chordata > Mammalia > Primates > Hylobatidae > Symphalangus > Symphalangus syndactylus. Next base: position 40,037,892 of record NC_072447.2, on the reverse strand, counting down.
ATGGGATTATATCAAGCTAAAAAAATTTCTGCACAGCAAAAGAAATAATAGAATGAAGAGACAAGCCACAAAATGGGAGATAATATTTGCAAACTATCCATTTGACGAGGAATTAATAACTAAACAACTCAATAGCCAAAAAAAACTATTTTAAAAATAGATAAATGATTTGAATAGACATTTCTGAAAAGACATAGAAATGACTAACAGCTATATGAAAAAAATGCTCACCATCATTAATCATCAGGGAAATAATACAAATAGAAGCCACAACGAGGTGTCACCTCACTCCAGTTGAAATGGCTATCACTGAGAAGACAAAAAATAAAATGCTGGTGAGGATGCAGAGAAAAGGGAACTCTCAGACACTATTGGTGGGAATGTAAATTAGCATAGCTATTATGAAAAAGAGAGGTTTTTCATAATGGAGGTTTCTCAAAAAACTTAAAATAGAACTCCCATATGATCCAGCAATCCCACTACTGGGTATATATTCAAAAGAAAAGAAATCAGTATGTCAAAGATATATTTGCACTCCCATGTTTATTGCAACACTATTCACAACAGCCAAGATATAAAATCAACCTAAGTGTCCATCAATGGGTGAATGGATAAAGCAAATGTGGTATATACACATGATGGAATACGATTCAGCCAAGAAAAAGAATAAAATTCTTTGATTTGCAGCAACATGGATGAACTTGGAGGGCATTATATTAACTGAAATAAATCAGGCACAGAAAGGCAAATATTGCGTGTTTCCACTTATATGTGTGAATTTAAAAGTGGATCTAGAGGTAGAGAGTAAAATGATGACTACCAGAGGCTGGGAAGGATAGGAGAGAGGGAGGGATGAAAAGAGTTTTGTCAATGGGTACAAACATACAGTTAAATAGAATGAATAAATTCTAATGGTCAATTAAGGTGCTATAGTTAATAATAATTTGTTGTATATTTCAAAATAGCTAGAAGAGAAGATCTGGAATATTTCCAACACAAAGAAAATATAAATATTTGAAGTGATGGGTATCTCGATTACTTTGTTTTTATTATTACACATTGTATGCGTGTTCCTTTGTTTAAGTTCAGGGGTACATTTGCAAGTTTGTTATATAGGTAAAGCCATGCCATAGAGGTTTGTTGTACAGATTATTTTGTCATCCAGGTATTAAGCTGAGTATCCATTGGTTATTTTTCCTCATCCTCTCCCTCCTCCCACCATCCACCCTCCAGTAGGCCCCAGTATCTGTTGTTCTCTATGTATCTATGTGTTCTCATTATTTAGCTCACACTTATAAGTGAGAACATGCAGTATTTGGTTTTCTGTTACTATGCTAGTTTGCTAAGGTTAATGGCCTTCAGCTCCATCTATGTTCCTGCAAAGGACATGATCTCATTCCTTTTTATGGCTGCATAGTAGTCCATACTGTATATGTAACACATTTTATTTATCCAGTCTATCATTGATGGGCATTTAGGTTGATTCCACATCTTTGCTATTGTGAATGTGCAGCAATGAACATTCGCATGCATGCATCTTTATGACAGAATGATTCATATCCCTTTGGGTATATACCCAGTAACGGTATTGCTGGGTCAAATGGTAGTTCTGTTTTTAGCTCTCTGAGGAACCCCCACACTGCTTTACACAATGGTAGATGTAATTTACACTTCCACCAACAGTGCATAAGTGTTTCTTTTTCTCCACAACCTCACCAGCATCTGTCATTTTTTGATTTTTTAGTAATAGCCATTCTGACTGGTGTGAGATGGTTTCTTATTGTGGTTTTGATTTGCATTTCTCTAATGATCAGTGATGTTGAGCGTTTTTTCATATGCTTGTTGGCCGTTTGTGTGTCTTCTTTTGAAAAGTGTCTGTTCCTGTCCTTTGCCCACTTTTTTTTACATTGGATAAAATTTATTATTTCTTCCATGTATGTTTGCATGAATTTCCCAGAGAAATATTGTGGGTCTTGAATTTTCTTGTTTTTATTTTTTATTTCAATAGCTTTTGGGGTACAACTTTTTTGTTACTTAGATGGTGGTGAATTCTGAGATTTTAGTGCATCTGTCAACTGAGTAGCATACATGGTACATAATGTGTACTTTTTTTTATCCTTATACCCCTACCCCTCCTGACCTCCCACTTCTGAGTCTACAAATTCTATTATATCACTCTGTATGCCTTTGCTTACTCATAGCTTAGCTCCCACTTATAAGTGAGAGCATACAGTTTTTGGTTTTCCACTCGTGTGTTACTTCACATAGAATAATGGCCTCCATTACCATACAAGTTGCACAAAAGACATTATTTCATTCATTTTAATGGCTGAGTAGTATTCCATGGTGTATATATACCACATTTTATTTATCCACTCATTTGCTGATGGGCACTTAGGTTGTTTTTACGTCTTTGCAATTGTGAATTGTGCTGCTATAAACATACGTGTGCGAGTGTCTTTTTTATATAATGACTTATTTTCCTTTGGGTAGATACCCAGTAGTGGGATGGCTGGATCGAATGGTAGATCTACTTTTAGCTGTTTAAGGAATCTCCATACTGTTTTCCATACAGGTTGTACTAATTTACATTCCCACCAGTAGTGTATATGCATTCTCTTTTCCCTACATCCACGCCAACATCTATTGTTGCTTGACACTTTAATAATGGTCATTCTTGCAGGAGTAAGGTGGTATCTCATTGTGGTTTTAATTTGCATTTCCCTGATGATTAGTGATGTTGAGCATTTTTCCATATGCTTGTTAGCCATTTGTATATCTTCTTTTGAGAAATGTCTATTCATGTCCTTTGCCCACTTTTTAATTGGATTATTTGTTCTACTTGTTGCTGATTTGTTGGGTTCTTTATAGATTCTGGATACTAGCCCTTTGTTGGATGTGTAGTTTGTAAATATTTTCTCCCATTCTGTGGGTTGTCTGTTTCCTCTGTTGATTATTTCTTTGGCTGTTCAGAAGCTTTTTAGTTTAATTAGGTCTCATTTATTTTTGTTTTTGTTACATTTGCTTCTGGGGTCTTACTCATGAATTCTTTGCCTAGGCCAATGTCTAGAAGAGTTTTTCCAATGTTGTATTCTTGAATTTTTATGGTTTCAGGTCTTATGTTTAAATTTGTGATCCATCTTGAGTTCATTTTTGTTTAAGGTGAGAGAGAAGGATGCAGTTTCAGTTTCATTCTCCTACATGTGGTTTGCCAGTTTACCCAGAACCATTTATTAAATAGGGTGTCCATTTCCCAACTTATGTTTTTATATGCTTTGTCAAAGATGAGTGGGCTGTACATATTCGGCTTTAATTCTGGGTTTTCAATTCTGTTCCATTGGTCTATGTGCCTACTTTTATACCAATACCATACTGTTTTGATAACTATAGACTTGTAGTATAATTTGAAGTCCTGTAATGTGATGCTTCCAGATTTATTCTTTTTGCTTAGTATTGTTTTGGCTATTTAGCCTTTTTTTGTTCCATATTAAATTGAGGACTTTTAAAAATTGTTTGCCCACTTTTTAATTGGGTTGATTTTTTCTTGTAAATTTATTTAAGTTTCTTATAAATGCTGGATATTAGATCTTTGTCAGATGCATAGTTTGCAAATAATTTCTCCCGTTCTGTAGGTTGTCTGTTTGTTGATAGTTTCTTTTGCTGTGCAGAAGCTCTTTAGTTTAATTAGGTTCCATTTGTCAATTTTTGCTCTTGTTGTGATTGCTTTTGGCATCTTTATAATGAAATCTTTGCCTCGTTCTATGTCCAGAATGGTATTTCCTAGGTTATCTTCCAGAGTTTCTGTAGTTTTAGGTTTAATATTTAAGTCCTTAATGCATCTTGAGTTGATTTTCGTATACAGTGTAAGGAAAGGGCCCAGTTTCAATCTTCTGCATATGGCTAGCCAGTTATCCCAGCACCATTTATTAAATAGGGAGTCCTTTCCCTGTTGCTGGCTTTTGTCAGCTTTGTCAAAGATCAGGTGGTTGTAGGTGTGCAGCCTTATTTCTGGGCTCTCTACTCTGTTCCACTGATCTATGTGTCTGTTTTCGTACCAGTAAAATGCTGTTTAGATTACTATAGCCCTGTAGTATAATTTGAAGTCAGGTGACATGATGCCCCCAGCTTTGTTCTTTTTGCTTAGGATTGCCTTGGGTATTTGGATTCTTTTTTGGTTCCATATGAATTTTAAAATAGTTTTTTCTAGTTCTGCGAAGAATGTCATTGGTCGTTTGATAGGAATATCATTGAATCTATAAGTTGCTTTGGGAAGTATGGGCATGTTAATTATATTTATTCTTCCTATCCATGAGCATGAAATGTTTTTCCATTTGTTTTTGTCATCTCTAATTTCTTTGAGCAGTGTTTTGTAGTTCTCATTGTAGAGATATTTCACCTCCCTGGTTATTATTCTATCACATGTACCCCATGAATATATACAACTATTATGTATTAATAAAAAAGGAAATAGTATATCAAATCTAAGAATATTAGTTGGGAGGCTGAGGCAGGAGGATCACCGAGTCCAGGAGTTCAAGACCAGCCTGGGCAAAATGGTGAGACACTATCACTACAAAAAATAAGTTTTAAAAGTTAGCTAGTTGTGGTGGTGTACGCCTATAGCCCTTGCTACTCAAAAGGCTGAGGTCGGAGGATCACTTGAGCCCAGGAGATTGAAGCTGCAGTGAGCTGTGATCACACCACTGTACTCCAGCCTGGGCAATGGCGCAAGACCGTGTCTCCCAAAACAAAACAACACAACAACAAAAAGGAATATTCATGGGATCCTTCTAATAATATAAACAATACACATTTTAGAACACTGAAAGAAAATTTGGAAAAAGTGATGTTTCAAAATACCTAGGCATTTAAACTAATTTTTTACAGCATTATAAAATTTAATTTGAGGAGCTAGACTATACTTAATTTAAATATGCCCTAATTCTTAGAAAATGCCTGAGGTCAGGTTACTGTATTAGATGACAGTGAAGAAGACTATGTAACACTATCTAACATCTTAAAATTGTTTTTGATCCTTGGCTTATTGAGAAACACTTGAATTCATCAATCTAATCCAATTAATTTAATTTGTATTCCTAAGAATAGTAGGGCTTTTGCATTTTAAAAATTAATTTTTACATAACTCAAAGCCACTTTTATTCTTATATTTTTTCTAAACTTAGAACATGCTTCAGGAAACAATAATAAGTCATGAGTTATTTCAATTTTATTTTTCTTCATTCCTTTCTGCAACAGCTCCAAAATCCTCTGAGATCCAACATCTCTGTAGGTTTGCATTTGAAAACCACAATAGCCAAGCCTCAACCTCCGTAACTTTTACTTCTTCACATCCCTCATTTATTCTGCTTTCCCTGGTGTATTTTTCAGATGCTGGTGCTTCGTCTCTTTAAAATGCAACTAGATTTTTAAACCTAACTCATCTCTCCAAAGCTTCCCTTGACAAAGACTTATAGAGCCACCTGGGGATCAGTATAGAAGACAGTCTAATAAAACAGAACAGTCTCAAGACTTTTCACTTAGGCTGCATTGAAAGAGGACATGTAAATCCTTATTGCAGAGATCATTGTGAGGAAAATGGAGTTGGAGTTCCATGAAAATAAATTTCTCCCCCTCAAGTAAAGGAAATAGAAAATATTTTAAAAGGTAACACAAGTAAATTAGATCTGAACAAAATACATAAATTAGATTTAAATGTAAAGAAAAGATGGTAGAAATGTTCTTTTTTAAAAAATGAAATACTGTTATTTGCAGCAACATGGATGGAACTGGAGGTTATTATGTCAAGTGAAATAAGCCAAGTACAGAAGGACAAATGTTTCATGTTCTCACTCATACGTGGGAGCTAAAAAAGTAGATCACAAGGAGGTACAGAGTAGAACGATGCTTATCAAGGGCTGGGAAAGGAAGCAAGGGATGAAGAAAAGTTGGTGAAGAGATGCAAAAATACAGTTAGATAGAAGGAATACATTCTAGTATTGGTAGTATGATCGCAAAATTATAGTTAAAAATTATTTATTATATATTTAAAAATAGGGTAGGCACAGTGGCTTATGTCTGTAACCCCATTGCTTTGGGAGGCCAAGGTGGGAGGATCTCGTGACCCAAGAGTTCAAGGCTGCAGTGAGCTGTGACTGCAACACTGCACTCCATCCAATCTAGGTGACAGAGAAAGACCCTGTGTCCAAAAAAAAAAAAAAAAAAAGCTAGAAGAGTTGTCATTTTCTCAATACAAAGAAATGATAAATGTTTGAGTTGACTGACTGATATCCCAATAACCCTGACTCGATCATTACACATTGTATACAGGTATCAAAATATCACATGTATCCCTCAAATATGTAAGACTATTGTAGATCAACAAAAATTTTTTTAAAGATTAATATGTAAAAAACCATTCAATGCTGAAATAATAATTGAAAATATTGCATTCAGTAAAAACATTTACTTGGCCGATATAAAAAACACATATGTGTATCTCATGTAATAAATATATGTATTATATAATATGTAATATATTTATATAAAATATATATTTCCTATAAGAAATCTAATCAACCTTTATATCTGTGTACAGTTACTGAGGCATAGAATGTTCACATATTTGTTATGTTCTTGATATACAATATATTAATGGTTTTAGATGCTAAATGAACCAAAACAAAACCATCTCACAATTATGAGACCTTAATGTAACCTAATCCAAGGATGAGGCTATGAAAAGCCTGCTAGATTTCAACTGATCTTCAATCCTTACATTGAAAGGTAACAGTTAAATTGCATTGTAGTGGTTCATTCTTAATTTTATATAACTTAATTTTTAAATTTTTAATATCTATGACATATTTTTACCCCAAGGCTTCATTCAGAAAATGATATATTTGTTTAAAACATATTCTGCAGCACTTAAAATAGATCTGTCTCCATCTTAATATAAAAAGACCATCCATTTGATAAATATTTCCTAAATAATACATATTATTCAATAACTATGAAAGATATCTTTGTGACCAAAACCCATCAGGTTACCAATCTGTTAGGGCAATCAATCATCATCACAGTAATAAACTCAATAAAAACCACTTAAAAGGAGGGCTGCAGCCAGATAAAAATTATCAATAGAGATAAAGCAGGGAGTAATATCCTTAGAAAGTGAATATGTGCACTTGGTCAGACATTATTAGCTCTCCATGTTCTTAAGAACACTCCTCAATACTCCAAGGAAAAACTTTTAAGGAATTTTGAGTGCTATTTGTCTTGCCTAGCTTTATTGCAAATATGTATCTCAAATTCTTAACATCATGCTTTAACATAATCAGTAGAATAAAGCACATTGGTCCATCAACATACATTTATTTGGCAATTGTAATGTGTAAGGCATTGCCAAACTCAAAGTCTGTTGTTGATCTCTAGCTAAAATTTGAGATTTTTTCCCTCCAAATAGGTTCTTCATAATGTTTTAAAACATCAAAACCTCTTCACTTGGTAATCAACAGACTTTAAAACTTGTAACTGAAGTGTATTATAATACATAAAAGGACATATTTCATAAGCTGACACTTTGATAAATTTTTACCAAGTATATAATTGTACAATCAACACCTTGTATTAAGGGTGCTAATTGTGGCATCAACACCCTGTATTAAGGGTGTTGACTGTTCTCTGTATTAAGAAACAGAGCATTACATGCATCCCAGAAGCCTCCTTATTTACCCTCCCAGTGATTCCATCTCTACAAGTAACTACTATCCTGCCTCTAACTGGATAGGTAAGTCTTTGCCTCATATTGAACTTCATGTAATGGAATCACATAGTACAAGCTCTTCTGTGACTGGCTTCTTCCAATATTACATTTGTGGGATTCATCCACATTGTTATATGTAGCTATAGGTCATTCGTTTTCATTGCTGTACAGTATTCCACAATGTGAATACACCCTCCATTTATTTATCTATTCTTCTTTTGTAGAACTTCAATGTTTCCGTTTGAAGCTATTACAAGAGGTGATGCTAGGAACATTCTAATGTATGCCTTTTAGTAAACATGATTATGTAACTGGGATGTAATTGCTAGGTTATATATACTTATTAATTTGTAAATACATGTTAAAGTTGAAAAATGAAAGTGTTAAAATTCACTAGGAAGTTCACCATTTTGAAAAAACATACAAAGTGAGAAGTTAAAGGAACATTCCCCAACTTTAACCTAATTCTTATCCCATGCCAGATAACCACATTTTGCAATCTTACATGTACTTCTCCAGGCTTGTTCTGTGCTATGTGGAATTAATAAAGGCAGAACAATCATTACAAATGAGAGTCAAGAGTGAAATCACACCAGGTGTTCAGTGAGGCTGTTAATTCTCATTTCAAAAATATCTCATGACCAATGTACAGAAAATACTTCTGATCACATCATGGTAATTAAACTGAGAAGCAGACAGCATGAGATTGGGAAACTACCACTATCGTCACCAGTAGATAGCCAACAGTTCGAGAAATTTGTTTACTGACATTTTAAGGTACTTTCATTGATTTTATAATTCGAATGGCACCCAGCTATGTGATCCCTTATGGTAATAGCAAAGTTTTACAGCTTTACAAGTGTTTAACATAAAAGCATTTGAATGAAAGCACTTCTGATTCAAATTACAGGAGATACATGTATTTTTCCACCAGAAAAAATAAGCTTCACACTTTTAATTCTCTCAGTTTACATACTATTTTCAAACTTAAAAAAAATTAAACACAAATATTTGTCACTATCTCTCATATAAAGAAACATAAAGCCAGACAAGGACACAACAAAAAACAGAGCTACAGATCAATATCCCTGATGCACATAGGTGCAAAAATCCTCAACAAAATACTACCAAACTGAATCCAACATCATATCATGAAGATAATACACCACAACCAAGTGTTTTATTCCAGGGATGCAAGCATGGTTCAACATATGCAAATCAATAGATGTAATCCACCACATAAATATAATTAAAAAATAAAACCCTATTATTGTCTCAATAGATGCAAAAAAAGCATTCAATAAAATTTAGTATCTCTTCATGATAAAAACCCTCAACAAACTAGGCATAGAAGAAACATACCCTAAAATAATAAAAGCTATATATAACAAACCCACAGCCAACATCACACTGAATGAGGAAAAGTTGAAACCATTCCCCCTAAGTACTGGAAAAACAGAAAGGATGCCCATCCACCACTCTTATTCAACATAGTACCGGAAGTCTTAGCCAGAGCCATCGGGCATGAGAAACAAAAGGTACCCAAATTGGAAAACAGAGAGTCAAATTATCTCTGTTTGCTGACGATATGATTTTATACCTAGAAAACCCTAAAAATTCCTCCAAAAGACTCTAAGATTTGATCAATGAATTCAGTAAAGTTTCAAGATCCAACATCAACATACAAAAAACAGTAGCATTTCTATACACCAATAATGATCAAGCTGACAACCAAATCAAGAAGTCAATCCCATTTACCATACCTACAAAAAAAAAGAAAGAAAGAAACCTAGGAATATTTATCTAAGGTGGTGAAATATCTGTGCAAATAAAACTACAAGACATTGATGAAACAAACTATAGATGACACAATCAAATAGGAAAACATCCCATGTTCATGGATTAAAAGGATCAATATCACTAAAATGACCAGACTTCCTGAAGCAATCTACAATTCACTTCCATTCCTATCAAAATACCAATGTCATTTTTCACAGAATTAGAGTAACAATCCTAAAATTCATAGGGAACCATAAAGGAGCCCAAATAGCCAAAGCAATTCTAAGCAAAAAGAGCAAAGCCAGAGTCATCACGCGACTTGATTTCAAATTATACTGAAAGTCTGTAATAGCCAAAACAGCATGGTACTAGTATAAAAACAGACACAAAAATCAGTGGAACAGAATGAAGAAATCAGAAATAAAGACACATACCTACAGCCAGTTTGATCTTTGACAAAGTCAACAGAAACATACACTGGGAATAGGACACCCTTTTCAATAAATTGTGCTGGGAAAATTGGATTGCCATATACAGAAGAATGAAACTGGACCCCTATCTCTCACCATATGCAAAAATTAACTCAAGATGAACAAAATACTTAAATGTAAGACCTGAAGCTATATATACTAGAAGTAAACCTAGAAAAAACTCTTCTGGACATTGCCGTAGGCCAAGAATTAATAACTAAGACCTCAAAATTGAATGCAACAAAAACAAAAATAGACAAATGGGACTGAAACTAAAGTTTCTGCACAGCAAAAGAAATAATAGAATGAACAGACAACATGCAGAATGGGATAAAATGTTCAAAAACTATGCATCTGACAAGGGACTAATATCCAGAATCTACAAGGAACGCAACTCAACAGCAAAAATCCAAATAATCCAATTTAAAAATGGACAAATGATCTGAATAGTTATTTCTTTAAAGAAGACATACAAATGGCCAAAAGGCATATGAAAAAATGCCCATCATCACTGATCATCAGAGAAATGTAAATTAAAACCACAATGAGGTATCATCTTATGCCAGTCAGAATGGCTATTATTGAAAAGTCAAAAAATAACAGATGTTAGCAAGCTTGTGGCAAAAAGGCAACTCTTGTATAGTATTGGTGGGAATGTAAATTAGTACATTCTCTTTAGAAAACAGTATAGAGATTTCTCAGAAAAACTAAAAATAGATCTACCCTGTGATCCAGCAATCCTACTACTGAATATATACCCAAATATATATCAAAAAGATAAGTGCACTCATATGTTTATAGTACTATTCACAATAGCAAAGATATAGAATCATATCTTTGCAAAATAGATGGAACGGGAGGCCATTCTCATAAGTTAAATAACTCAAAGTTAAATACCAAATGTTCTTACTTATAAGTGGGAGCTAAATAATGTGTACACATGAACATAAAGTGTGGAATAACAGACATTTGTAGACTCAGGGGAGGGAGACTGGGAGGGGGGTGAGGGATGAGAAATAAAATAATGTGCAATGTATATTGTTTGAGTAATGGTTACACTTAAAGTCCAGAGTTTGCCACCACACAATATATCCATGTGACACTTATATCCCCTAAATTTATATAAATAAAAATATATATATTTAACAATGATAATCTTAAGCAAACAATTTTTAAAACCCCACTTTCTCTTCTCATAGACATTTACATACTTAAAATATCCCCACCACTTTAAATAAGTTTCATTTTCCCCACTATTTAAATCTGCATTAAACAACAGGTTTTCTTGGAACCTCACTTAGTTCTCTTACTGCACTCTACTCTTCTTTTTCTCTACTTTTAAATTTGCTGAAGATTTTGAAATATCACAGGAAACAGAAGGTAATAGTTTACTTTTGATTTTAGACTAAAGATATTTTGAAGCATCCTTCTGTTTTCAGATAAATTATTGTATTAGGTAAATAGCTACTTCCTCAACAATAGCCTTAAAAGTGTCTCAATGCCAAAGATTCCTGGTCGCTTTCTCCTGAAGTTACTCATACATACAGATCTTACTTTTAAATAAAATCGACATATCAGTGTTTTAAAAACAATTCTCACTGAAACTTATTTGAACAATAGTTTTTAAAAGTACACTTTTCCTTTGTAACTAACATTTATTGAGTGCTTAGTATACATCATGTCCTAACTTAAGTGCTTTGTATGTATAATCTCACTTAGGCTTCACCCCCTCCTCAACAAAAGGAAAACTAAGATAAATAATATTATTGTGGTCATCATTCTCGTTTAATAAACTAAAAAATAAGGCGTAGTGAGGTTAAGTAATTTTCTTAAGACCATGCACAATCAAATGCGGGAGCTAGGATCTGACCCAAGGCAGAGCAACAGTGAAGACCACCTACTTAACTACCATGCTGTCTCCCAGTTTCGTGGATATGTCTGTATATTCAAAAGACTTTTAATCCACTCACTGTTCCCATACAAAACTCTCAAGAACAGTAAGAAATATCTTCATTCACCAAGAACTGGAATAATTATTTTAAGGAACATTCAGCACCCCTAGAGACTGGATTGTCAAAAAACTAAGGTGGCCTATCGACACCAAGTGAGCATCTTAAGACTGATGGCCCTTGTAGGTGGATTCAAAAGGAAGACGGAACAACTGAGGCATCCACAGTCCATGAAAAAGATCATCATCTTGGGGATGTGCAGTGACTGAAGGGGCAGGCAAAATGTGTCAAAGATTCAGGGAAAGTGGGTGCACGAATGATAGGAGTTGGAGTAAGGGAAGAAATTAAGGAAAAGAACAGATCATCAGTATTTACAGTTCAGAAAGAATATTTGCTATCCTACTACAAAAACACTCACATTTCCTACTCAACCCCCAAGAGTCAATGCTATATAAGCCTGCCTTAAGACTGGTGGGAGATGAACACATACTGATGGTACGTGAGGGCAGGAAACCAACCCCTAAATGAGAAGAGATTGTCCTTATGTCAGATTAGCATAGGAGCCCTGCAAAGGGAAGTGGGAACAAATCAAGCACTATAAAATACTCCAAGTGGGGAAAAGGTGCCAATTCCAGTGTCAGAGCCACTCCAGGTAAACTTCCCCTGCTTAGAAGTTTTACACTGAGCAATACACAAAATTATGGAATTACAATATTAGAGGGATTTCATAAAGTTTAAGCATGCATATCTCTAAATACCTTGTTTACCCACCTCTACTGCTTTTTTCTTCTCTCTTCTTTTCCAATCAAATCAGCAGGGGAAGATAAGATAAAAGGGATAAAAGTTGAGAGGGAGGAAATCAATCTGAAAGTTTCTTTAAATCTCATGCACATGCATATAACACACATATAAATGTCTCAATTCTGTAACTGAAATATTAAGCCCTTGAAATCATCAAAACTCTGGACTATATTTAGTGTTAAATCTTTTCCCCTTCCCTAGCTGGGCTTTGCCAGTGTGAAGTGAGGAAGAGTAAGGGAAGGTAGAAAAACAGCAAGAGACTTAGTTGTCTTTGCTTCTATAGGATGTCACCATTATTTTCCAGGCCAAAAAAATTTATTATGTTAATTCTGCCTAATGTAGGTATTTTTATGGATTCTTCCAAAGCCCCTACTAAAAAAAATCATTTGCACTTCTCATGACACAAGAGACTCCCCTTGAGGCAGACCATTCTACACAGACTATTGTTGTTCCTTGGCCTTTCTAACTTGTCCCCTTCGGGCAAGATTTTTAAAAGGCCCAGGCCAGATCTGTTTCCTCACTTGACCCACATCTGGTCCAACTGCATCTTTTGGAAGTCCCACCCATGTAGCTGCCTCTCCTCATTGCATCATCAGAGCGAGCAGCCCCATCCAATGCCTCTCAGATTTATACTCCTGAACTGTATGTCAGATGATAGGCCACTCTGTCTCCATACAGCAGCAGTCACAAATCAAGCCCTTTGACTGTTCCTGTCAAGTGTTGTCTCACCTATTGCGAACTGAAAGATAAAATTCCTCATGTCTTCTCAGGAGGGTGAGTTTACAACATGCTAGCAATTCTCCCCCAGCTAATCTTAAATATAAGGCTGGGTGTGGTGGCTCACAGCTGTAATCCCAGCACTTTGGGAGGCTGAGGTGGGTGGATCACCTGAGATCAGGAGTTCGAGACCAGCCTGGCTAACGATGATGAAACCCCACCTCTACTAAAAATACAAAAATAAGCTAGGCATGGTGGTGCACGCCTGTAATCCCAGCTATTCAGGAGGCTGAGGCAGGAGAATCGCTTGAATCCAGGGGACGGAGATTGCAGTGAGCCGACTGCACCACTGCACTCCAGCCTGGGTGACAGAGAGAGACTTCCTAGCAAATAAATAAATAAATAAATAAATAAAATAAAAATAAATCAAACCTTTCTTACCACTTAAGACAAGATGGAAAGTAAATGATAACTAGTAGGAGACCAGAAAAAAGCCTTTAATTTGGGCTTAATATTATTAAAATATGTTTATTTTATTTTATACATAACAGTTTAGTTGCAATGCTGCCCTATTTATTAGAACAAAACAAGAATAAGTCAAGTCCAAATTTTTTTGCCTAAATAATTTCAACAAAACTGTACAATGCCATATGACAGTTTCCATTTAAGTTTTGACTTTAGGTGGCTATCTTTTAAAGAAGATCATGTTGTAAGAAATACTTGAGGGCTTTATGCTTAGTTTCAATGTACCCTATGAATATTTTATTATTCAAGTAATCCATTTCTGAAGAGCTTTTGCAATTGTTTTGCATTGTTATTTCAGTTTATCTTTGCAATTTGTGGCAACCAAGGAAAGACCAACAGGAGAGGCACTAATGTTAAACAGAGAAGGATTTGGTGGGGTGTGGGGAAGACTGATTGTACATCTCTTTATTTATTAACAAATGTTTTAACATTGCAACAACTTTTATTTTTCTAAAAATTTCCCCAAATATGGGACTCTGATGATGAACACTGAGATAATAAAGACCCATTATACTCAGTTATTGTGGGCATATTTATATATTGATAAAGGCACAGAATAGCATCTAGAAGGAAATCTACCAATCATACATGTATGGACACTAATGAGGTAAACATCTGTCAGTTTAGTTAGTTGACTCATTTACGTCCTCATTATGAGCCTTATTTTCCCGCATCTTTGCATGTCTGGTAAATTGTGATTGTATTTCAAGACATCGTGAATTTTACTTTGTTGGATACTGGATATTTTTGTATTCCTAAAATATTATGAAGCTTTATTCTGGGATGCCATTAAGTTACTGGAAATAGTTTTATTATTTATTTTGGATCTTCCTTTTAAGATTTCTTTGGAAGGACGAGAGCAGTGCTCAGTCTAGGGTTGATTACTCCTCACTACTAAGGCAAGACTTTTCTGTAAATCCTACCTAATAATATATGCTTTCCTTCTCTGACTGGTGGAAACAGGTACATTTCTCAGCCCTGTGTGTACATGGGACACTTCTACCCCTAATTATTTTAAGTTTTTATTTCCCCTGACTCAAGTAGTTTTGTCACATACACGTGCTGATCAGTACTCAACTGAATACTTGGGTGGAATTCTTTGCAGATCTTTGGAGCTCTCTCTCTGAAGCTCTCTCCTGTCTAGTGTTCTGTCCTGGAATCTCTAGTCACCTTGGTCTCCCAGTACTCTCAGCTTTCTCCTTAAATTGGTGAGTTTACTGGACTTTGCCTGATTTCCACTCCTACACTCCCATACGTGCACCATGGCCAGGAAACTTTCTGCAGGCAGTAAGCTGGATTTATCATATGGTTCTCCTTATTTGTTTCTTATCTCCCAGAGATCTGTGCCCTTCATTGCCTGATGTTCAGGAGTTCATTTATTTTATTTTTCCTTTTTATTGTTATTGTTTCAGGCAGGAGGTTAAATCCCGCCCCTCTTATTCCTTCTTAGCTGAAAATGGAATTCCTCTGTTTGTTTTAAAGAGAAGAAAAGGAAGAAGATATATACACACACGAATCCCTTCTATATCTTCTATATATATGTGTGTGTATATACATATATAGATACCCCCCCCATACACACACATGTGAATGCGTGTGTGCATATTTTAAATCTGTCTTCCAAAGGGGGCTTTGTTTTCATCTCAGAGTCTGTTAGATCTATTCCAATGGGCCCACTAAAACTGCTTAAATTGGCTGCTAACGATTCTGCTGTGGCCACCACAAGCACCTGTTGTTCAGGAACCAACTTTTGTGACCTTTTCCTCTCTGTGAACTTGATAGCTGTTTTATGAAGCTCCCAAGAGAAGAGCGTGGATCTCTCTTAGAGTTGAGAACAACTTTCTCTGGGATGTACTGAAAGAGAATCTCTGGTACCACTAAGCATCACACAAAAATGCCATGACTCTTATCTCCCAAAAGACCCCAAGCAACTCTCCCATACAGGCGCAAACTTTTTTCTACACTCTAAGATCAAGACTTTCCTACTGTCCCTTACTTCTAGCATCATTATAAAAGAATTGGTCAAGAGACTGCATTTTCAGATGACATATCTTGCCCCTCCACCCTTTTCCACCTTTCCTCACCAGGGTTCCTCACTGTGCTTAAATAATAGAATGTATATATTTTAAATACCTTTTGTTCATTTTATGTAAAATGAGATTTCCCATATCTGAGATATTTTCTTCATGAATAATGTAAAATAAGATTTTCCCACATGAAGCGGAGATTATTACTCTGTTGAAAATTTAGACTGGTTATGATCATAATACATGTAAGGCAATGTTTATTGCTCTCCAAGAATAAAGGAACAAATTTAAAGTTTTCTATGTGAAATACATAAACTCACTTTTAATAATGTAATTGGAAACGTTAGCTGTTGCTGTTTGTCCCTTACTTCTCATCTTTGATTTCTTTTTGTCTTTCAGCACCCTATTTTTCTTTTGCATTTGAAAATGTTTTACTTCACTTGTATCATCCTGTCCCCTTCAGCCCTTCAACGTATGTAGACACCTCTGGAGTATGGAGGTGTCTTTGGAGACACCTCCAACGTATGGAGACACCTTTGAATCTGCTTGGTATCTTTACAAAAAGTGGTAGTATAAGTTGAAGAGTTTACTTAGCTTTCCTTTTTCCTAATCCATTAATAATTGCCTAATAGACCCACAAAACTGAATCCTGGGAGACATGATAGCATGTTCTTATTTGTTTTATCTGTAAAGATATAAATCTACTTAGAAGATTTAATCTTAGTATCCTTTAAGAAATGGACCCAAATATCATTCACTTCCAACTGAGAAGTCAATTTTTTCAATTTAGGAAAATAACGCACCATCTTTCATGAGAAAAATTTTTATCGCTTTTGGATTTTTAAGAATATTATCATTATTATCAATTTAAAGTACACTTAATGTCAGACTGTACAGATCAAACAAGAGTCATTCTTAGGTTCATGTTACATAAGCTTTTAGATGATGTAGGAGTGTGTGGTGGTGTGTGTGTGTGTGTGTATGTATGTTGCATATTAGTTACATGAGAAATACAATGATTATAAGAAGACGCCTTTCTTTTTTGATAGATAAATGGATCTATGGATGGATGCTTTGGAAAAGAACATAAATTATGTCTGCACTAAAGGCAGTACAAAGAAAATTTCTTATACATATACATAAAGCCAGAAATATATCAAATATACTTTTGACCACAATCTATACTATTGATTGAAATTGTAAAATCTTACTTTTGTGAAATTGGAATAAGGAAAGTAAGTAGCCAGAGACCAGGTCTGACAAATAGTGAATCTATTGACTGACAGTGATGGATAAAAGTATAGGTTCTGGAAATAATTTTAAAAAGAATTCTTTAAGATCTGGCTAAGTGTCAAAATAAATTTGAAATTGGGAAAATGAGAAATCAAAGAAGATTCTAAAATCCTATTTTGGAGTCTTGTATTAGACAGAAAGAAGAATGATGAGGAGGAAAGTGATGGGAAATGTGTAAAGTTCAATTTCCCACAGAATCTTGGCAAGACCCTGGGAAAGAGAATAACCTCCTTTCGTGAAGGTATTTAAATCAAAAGAATCTATTTACCTGAATTGGTTTGAAAGCAATTCTACCTAGAGCTAAGAAAGATAAACTGGAAAATATTTTACAATCTTTAAATCACAGAAGCCTAAGCCACAAGTCAAAGGTGAATATTTCTATTTAGTTTTTATTCAACAAGAACTTTCTAAGTGCTTAAAAGGTTTTAAACAAGCTGATGTGTTCAGTACTGAATCTAAAAGGGAGGTAGCTCATGAAGTAAGAAACTTCCTTTCCTCTATAAATATAACACTATATAAGTAACTATATTAATACAGGTTTTGGTTTAGGCCAAGAACAGTGAGCTAATTTTCTATCCTTTTCACTACAGAGATGGCACTGCTGGCATGCCATCTCTAGGTGTTTCCCTCTGAGTTCTTCTCCAAATGGTAAGGAAGGATATGACCCAGTCTATCTCTACTTTTGTACACAATTCCCCTAATGAATAGAGAACACTCTTCTAAAGGGTATACCCAAATGTAGTAGCTATGAAGAAACCATGAGAGAGTGGAATGTACAGACATACCTCATTTTATTGTGCTTTGCTGCACTGCATTTTGCCCACATTTTGTGTTTTCTAAATTGAAGGTTTGTGGCAAACCTGCACCAAGCAAATGTATTGGCATCATTTTTCCAACATTGTGTGCTCACTTCACATCTCTGTGTCACATTTTGGTAATTCTCACAATATTTCGAACTTTTATATTATTATTATATTTGTTACAGTGATATATAATTGATGGTTTTTGATGTTACTATTGTAATGGTTTTAAGGTGCCATGAACCATGCCCATATGAGGCAGTGAACTTAATGGATCAATGTTTTATGTGTTCTGACTGCTCCATCAATAGGTCATTGTCCCATCTCTCTCCCTCTCCTCAGGTGTCCCTATTTTCTGAGACACAATAATACATTGTCAATAACCAACACTACAATGGCCTCTAAGTGTTGAGGTGAAAGGAAGAGTTACACATCTCTCTCTTTAAATCAAAAGCTAGAAATGATTAAGCTTAGTGCGGAAGGCATGCTGAAAGCCAAGACAGGTTGAAAGCTAGGCCTCTTGTGCCAAACAGTTAGCTGAGTTGCGAACGCAAAGGAAAAGTTCTCAAAGGGAAGTGAAAGTGCTACTCCAGTGAACACACAATGATAGGAAAGTAAAATAACCTTGTTGCTGATATGAAGACGGTTTTGGTGGTCTGGATAAAAGATGAAACCAGCCACAACATTCCCTCAAGCCAAAGCCTCATCTAGGGCAAGGCCCTAACTCTCTTCAATTCTTTGAAGGCTAAGAGAGGTGAGGAAGCTGCAGAAATAAAGTTGAAAATAGCAGAGGTTGGTACATCAGGTTTAAGAAAAGAACTATTTCCATAATATAAAAATACAAGGTGAAGCAGCAAGTACTGATGTACAAGCTGCAGCAAGTTATCCAGAAGATCTAGCTAAGATCGCTGATGAAGATGGCTACAGTAAAATAACAGATAGAGACAATGGAAGCAATTTTCAAGGGAAACAAAAAACATCCATATAATGGACTAAGATGTCATCTAGGACTTCCATAGCTAGTGAGGAGAAGTCAATGTCTGGCTTCAAAGCTTCAAAGTACAGGCTGACTCTCTCATTACGGGCTAATGCAACTGGTAAGTTTAAGTTGGCTCATTTACCACTTCAAAAATCCAAAGGCCCTTAAAAATTATGCTAAATCTACTCTGCTTGTGCTCTTCAAATGGAACAACAGAGCCTGAATGATAGCACATCTGCTTACAGCATGTTTTACTGAATATTTTAAACCCACTGTTGAGACCTGTTTAGAAAAAAATATTATTTTCAAAAATTACTGCTCATTGACAATGCAGCTGGTCACCTAAAAGCTCTGGTGGAGATATGTAAGAAGATTAATCCTATTTTCATGCCTGCTATCACAACATTCATTCTGTAGCCCATGGATCAAGGAGTAATTCTTGACATTCAAGTCTTATTATTTAAGAAATAAATTTCATAAGGCTATAGATGTTATAAATAATGATTTATCTGATGGATCTGGGCAAACGAAATGGAAAATCTTCTGAAAAGGATTAATTATTCTAGATGCCGTTAAGAACATTCATGATTCATGGCAGGAGGTAAAAATGTCAATATTAACAGGAGTTTGGAAAAGATTGTTTCTAACTCTCATGCATGACTTTGAGGAGTTTGAGACTTCAGTGGAGGAAGTCAATGGAGATGTGGAAACAGCAAGAGAACCAGAATTTAAAATGGAGCCTGAAGATGTAACTGAATTGCTACAATCTCATCACAAAACTAGAACAAATGAGGAGTTGCTTCTTATGAATGAACAAAACAAAGTGGTTTTTTGAGTTTGAATCTACTCCTGGTGAAGCTGCTGGGAACACTATTGAAATGATGGCAATTGATCTAGAATATTAAATAAACTTAGTTGATAAAGCAGTGGCAAGGTTTAAGAAGACTGACTCTAATTTTGAAAGAAGTTCTATTGTGAGTAACAGCATCACATGCTACGGAGAAATCTTTTGTGAAAGGAAGGGTCAACTGATGTGGCAAACTTTACTGTTGTCTTATTCTAAGAAATTTCCCCCACCACCCGACCCTTCAGCAACCCCTATCCTGATCAGTCAGCAGCCATCCATACGGAGGCAAGACTCTCCACCAGCAAATAGATTACAACTCACTGAAGGCTCATATTTTCCTTAGCATTTTTTAGCCATAAACTTTTTATTTTAAAATTAAGGTATGTATGCTGTTTTTAGACATAATTCTATTGCATACCTTATAGACTACAATATACTGTAAATACAAGTTTTATATGCACTGGAAAACAAAAAAATTTGTGTGACTTGCCTTATTGCAATATTTGCTTTATTGTTGTGGTCTGGAACCAAACACACAATATCTCTGAGGTATGCCTGTAATTGGTTCACAAGTTCATTAAAGACACTGGTGGAATCATTAGAAATTCTAAGCATCAAATCTAATGAGGCATAGAGAAAGAGATTAAATTAAAGTCTGTAAAATTGCAATGGCTATAGATTTTAATTCACTATGGAATGAGGTGGTCTATTTCTAAGAAGTCTATTTAACCGTACTAGTTTAATCTCCCTAAAACAAAAGACAATAATCACTCAAAAGAGCAGAGAAATCGTTGGTGCACAGGCAAAAATGGTAAAATAGGATATAATTCCCGTTTATGTGTATGCATTTGTGTATTTGTGTATGTGTAGATTAGAAAGCAGACAAGAGACATAAAGCTTGCTTTAAGATTGCTATCTTAATCACTGAAGTTTTAGACTGAAGGTTAGTTTCCATATGTGTTTAAATTATTCAGTGGAAGTTCTGATAAAAAAGAATTATGTAGTCAAAAGAAGTTCCTGCTACTTATATTAAAATGCTTATTATGCTTCTCTATATTTTTTCCAGGAGCATTTTTGGAGTCCTCGTAAAATGTCTATATAAGGATAACAAACTATCACCGTTGTGTAAACATTTGTTTCAAAGCTGTGAAGAAATTATAATGAGAGAGTAGGAAAGTAAAATAAACAGAATAAGATCACATGAAAATCGGATATAGGTTGTCACCATGAATGAAATATGTATTCACTGCCTCCCTAATCACCATGATTAAAATGATAATATACACAGAAAGTTTTGAAAATGTATTACATATGCTCAGGAATGTATAACTTAGCTAATGTAAAATTATTCACTTTTCAATAAAAACCTGAGGAAAATTTTTATTAGTATCATCTTCTTTGTTGTGCATATGCATTATTACAAATTGGCAATTTTGAAAGGATGCATTTTTCCCTTAGAAGGAGCACTGCCACTTCTAAGTGGCATCAACTACCTCATTTGTAATGAAATATTGATAGAATTAATATTGGAGAAGCCCAATAATACTGATTATTATAAAAAGCAGAATGGTACTATATCCCCAAGACACACACACCTACATGCCACTGTACATTCCACTAAAACAACTAGCAATAGTAGTGGTAGATCTCCTAATAAGATGGTAGCTGGCTCAGGGCGTTTTGATCAACATATCTGCATTTTTATCATACAATAATATAGTTCCATATGCCCAGTATTTGATTCTACACCTCAGTCTTCAGAGTAGATGTTCCTTAGGCTTCCTTTTTTGCATATGGAAGGTGGATTTCCAACAGCAAATTTGAAAAAGTAACTACTGTACTTTAATTTATCAAGGAAATTAATTACATATTCCCTGCATCTTGCCCTCAATTCTCTCACTTCCCACTTCCATTATACCATTCAGAGAGAGCCTTAAAAGCAGTTGTGGTCTGCCATCAGATGATTTCTAGAAGGCTAAATGTTGTTGATAACAATAATAGCTAATGTTGCTTTAGTAATTTCTATCTGCCAAGCACTTTTCTAAGTGTTTCAACCATTTTTATTAACTACATTTTCAGAAGAAACAGAAGCTTAGAAAGATTGAGTACTTTATTCAAAATTACACAGTTATTAAAGGGTGGAGCTAGAACTCAAACCTCCTATGTGTCCTACTCAAGAAAACAAGTATTTAATCACTCTTACACTGCTTGCAATTCAAAAGTAATTATAGAAGTACTGGTTATGTGACAATTTCTGATGTCTTGAGGCTAGACAGGAAAAACTGAGAGTGACTCAGAAAATTCTAGAATCACAGACAGCATATGGCTCATTAAGCATATGCTGATGGTACTTAGTTTCAGTCCCAATCTTGGCTTTAATATATGTCTGTGTCAAATCAGGCAGCAAGATACTCTCAAGCCACTCTAGACATTTAGATCACTGATGTTCTTTTGTCTACATATTTGGAATATCTGTTACTGATGCAAGCTCAAGATCTTCATCAGTCACTTGCCTATCTTTTTGTGAAATTTTTTATCAACTATTTGTTCATACATTTTTTTTTCTATTTTTCCACCAGCTTTATTGAGGTATATTTGACATTACAAAGAACTGAGCATATTTAATGTGTACAATTTGATGACTTTGAACATAGTTAAACACCCATGATAACAACACCACAATCAACATAACAGACATATCCAACACCTCTTAAAGTTTCCTTGCGTCCCTTTGCCTTTGTTTTTGTGGTAAGAACACTTCTTAACACATTCTGAAGTGCACAATACGGTATTGCTAATTATAGGCACTATGTTGTACAGCAGATCTCTAGAACGTACTCATCTAGCAAAACTAAAACTTTATACCAATTAAACAACTCCCTACTTCCCTCACCCGCAGCCCCTGGCAACCACTATTATATTCTCTGTGTCTATGATTTTAACTATTAGATAACTCATACAAGTGGAATCATGCAATATTTGTCCTTCTGTAGTTTGCTTATTTTATGTAGCATAATGGCCTCCAGGTTTATCCATGTTGTCACAAATGGCAGTACTGCCTTCTTTTTAAAGCTGAATAATATTCTGTTATATATTATATATTGGAATATTATATATATACTATATATTATATATAATGGAATATTATATATTATATAATCAAATATTATAATATATAATGGAATATATTATATATAATGAATATATTATATATAACAAAATATTGTATATTATATATAATGGAATATTATATATCATATATAACAAAATATTGTATATTCTATATAATGGAATAGTATATATTTTTTATATAATGGATTATATATATATATTAATCACACACCATACATTATTCATTCATACATTCATCCAGACACTTGGTTGTTTCCACATCTTGTCTAATGTGAATAATGCTGCAATGAACATGGGAGTATAGATATCTCTTTGAGATTATTATTTCAATTATTTTCAATATATACCCAGAAGTAATAGTGCTGGATCATACGGTAATTCCATTTGTAATTTTTTGAGGAACATCCACGCTGTTTTCCATAGCTGCTGTACTATTTTATATTCCCAACAAGAGTGTACAATGATTCCAGTTTATCCAGATCCTCACCAACACTTCCTTTTTAATAATAGCCATCCTAACAGGTATGAGGTGATATTTTATTGTAGTTTTGATCTGAATTTTCCTGTCAATTAATGATTTTGAGCACATTTTCATACACCTTGTTGGTCATTTGTATGTGTTCTTGGAGAAATTTCTGTTCAAGTCCTTTGCCCATTTTTAATTGGGTTTATATGTTTATTTGCTATCTATTTGTAGGAGTTCCTTATATATTTTTTAAATTAACCCCTTATCAGATGTATAGTTTGCACATATTTTCTCCCATTCTGTAGGTTGCCTTTTCATTCTGTTGATTATATCATTTGGGGTGTAAAATATTTTAGTTTGATGCAGTACCATGACATTTTTTGGCCCTGTGTCCCCACCCAAATATTATTTTGAATTTTGAATTGTACTCCCGTAATTCCCATGTGTTGAGGGAGGAAACCAGTGGGAAATAATTGAATCATGGGGGCAGTTCCCCCTACTGTTCTCATGGTAGTGAATAAGTCTCATGAGATCTGATGGTTTTATTAGAGGTTTCCGCTTTTGCGTCTTCCTCATTCTCTCTTTGCCTGTTGCCATACATGTAAGATGGGACTTGCTCCTCCTTGCCTTCTGCCATGATTGTGAGGCTTCCCCAGCCATGTGGAACAGTAAGTCCAACTAAACCTCTTTCTTTTATAAATTGCCCAGTCTCACGTATGTCTTTATCAGCAGTGTGAAAAAGGACTAATTCATATCACTTGTCTGTTTTTTCTTTTGTTGTCTAAGCTTTTGTCATCATATCCAAGAAATCATTGCAAAGACCAATATCCAGAAGATATTCCCCTATGTTTTCTTCTTGGGGTTTTATGGTTTCAGGTCCTACATTTAAGTCATTAGTCCATTTTGAGTTGGTTTTTATGTATGGTGTAATATAGGGGTCTGATTTTATTCTTACGTATGTGAATATCCAGTTTTCCCAACACCATTTGTTGAGGAGTTCCCTTTTCTCATTGTGTGTTCTTGGAACTCTTGTCAAAGATCAGTTGGCAATATACATATGGATTTATTTCCATCCCTTGGTCCATATCTCCGTCTTCATGCTGGTACCATATTGTTTTAATTATTGTAGCTTGTAATATATTTTGAAATCAGGAACTGTGATGCCTCCAACTTTGTTCTTTCTCAAGATCACCTTGTCTATTCTGGGTCCTTTGTGGTTCCATATGAATTGTAGGATTGATTTTCTCTTTCTGCATAAAACATGCTATTCTAATTCTGATGGAGATAGCACTGAATCTGCAAGTTACTTTGGGTAGTATAGACATTTTAACTTAAGTCTTCCAATGCATGAATACAGGATACCTGTCATTTATTTGTGTATCCTTTAGTTTCTTTAATCAATGTTTTGTAGTTTTTAGTGTATACACCTTTCACTTCATTGGTTAAGTTTATTCCTATTTTATTCTTTTTGATGCTACTATAAAAGGGATTGTTTTATAATTTCTGAGAGCTCATTATCAGTGTATAGAAATGCAATGACTTTTGTATGATGATTTGTATCCTGCAATTTTACTGAATATGTTATTAATTCTAACAGGTTTTTGTGGAGTCTGCTTTGTGAAATCTTTATAATCTATTGCCTAATGTCTGAGAAGTACAAAAGACTTGGCTTCTGTACATTATAATAAAATCTTTTTTATTTACATAGATATATTCTTTATAGGATATTCTTTATAGGAGTACAAATAGTCAAATTTTACTGTTTAAATTCTATTTAAATAGTTAAATAGAATTTCATATACTTCAAGAGCTTTGGTGAAGATGTTGGGATATGGAATAAATATCTCAATCAATTATTATCCACTTTTTAACCTGCATCTGAATAAATGTAGCTGCTCTTAGTCATCTGGGTTGCCATCATCACAGGTTCTATATAGCAATCAGGTGTGGCTAGTCAAAGTAGATTCAATTATACACCTATAGAATGTTTTTACTTATAGCACAAAAATGTCAACACAGATATATTTTGAATTCTATACAGTAGAATTATAGTATGTTAGAAAACTTTCTTAAACTTGAGCAACTCCGAAAGCTCTGAAAACCTTCTTACCCCGCATCCCTCACAGATTGTAAATGGTACATAGATGTTAGTGAGAAAACTCAATTTTATTTTTCAGAAAATTTTATTTCTGAAAAATAAAATTTTCTCAATTTAATTTTTCACGGCCAGAGAGTCTGTTGCTATTCAAGTAATTTTCCAAGTGTTCTGAAGAGGGACTTTATTCATGGTTTCTGTGTTGCTAAAACTTAATTACTTAATCTCCTACCAAGTCCTAGATGGCACAAAGTAAATAATGCTTTACTGAACAACAAGGGGAAAGTTAATGAAAAGGTTAGGGAGGGGAAAGAAAAAGAGCAGCACCCCACAGAGGAAAAAACAGAGTTGGATTTCTTCCATTTAGTTCTGGTATATCATGAAAACTAATGATATAACTCTCATGAACTGCCTGCAAATCAGGGCATTAATCTCTAGCAAAATGGCTTATGTTATAGGAACCCACAAACAGATTTCCTTCAACTGCAGTAAATCAAACATGGTGGGTAGTTTCCGTTTGACTGATGAGTACACATGTCACTGGCGGGAGGGCAGTGACATATGGAAGAGCAATAAATATTTTTTTCTGACACTTCAGCAGCCCTTGTTCAATGACACTAAAGGAAGATAGAAGACTTCAAGAGAAAATGCAAGCCTGTCTCTATCAGCTGTCGTACCACTGCCGAGACAGCAGCTCCAAGGTGATATGGTGTTCTTTGGTGTAGCTTGCACATTTAGTCTTAAATAAATGAGTAGTCTGAAAGCAAAGAATCAATAGTTCTCTCAGAACAGTGCTTGCATTTTCCTTCTAATTTTGGCATTCTCTCAATAACTTAGATGTCCTTTAATGACAGTGATATTGGGCATCTTTAGATTCTATGACACAGTGCCCAACCAAATCTTGTTAAAGCCTTTATTCTTTGTCCCCCTAAACAATACAATCATAAAGACAGAAAGTGTCTTTATAATTTCCCATTTTTAATGGGAAAAAATCAGGGACAAATGTGTTAAAATATATTACACATGATGCATGTTACGTACTATATTATAATCCATGTCCAAGAGATTTTGAGGTATTTGGTTCCAAAATGCCTTTTACTAATTTTTTCAACTACCTCAGCATTTTCCCAGCCTCCTCAAATGTTATGATTTTGTCACTGATTAAGCATGTTTATTAATTACTACCATAATTCCCTCTAATAGGCAAAATTGAACTGTATTAAAATATAAACCTGAGTTGTTTCCAATTTGACACATGTGGCTTCTAATTCCTTTTGAATACCTACTGTCATGTACCAGAAGACACCATTAATCTCAAGTGCTGAGTTGACTCAACTCATGGTTGACCAAACACATTTAAAAATGGACCTCTACCAATTCTGGTGCCAGGAACCAAGTATAGTGAAGTATAAATAACTCACGTGATTCAACCAGATTCTGTGAGCCAGTACTGGGAACGCAGAGTCCTGAGTTTGCCACGGAGGACTGATCCAACAAGCCAGCCAGCCATTTTCGGGGCTGCCAAGCAAATCACACAAAGAGATATATGTGGCAATTAATAGCAATAGGAGACAGGCAAAGTATCCATTTTGAGATCCAAAGAAAATAAGCTGGGAGGTATGGATACCACATCATGGTAAAAGTATTGTAAGGCTCTTTGGTCATGTTACTAGGAGCTGTGTTTGCTTATTGAAAGCCCTTATTTCAATTTCCTGATTGCACATTAAGAGAAATTAACAAATCTGTCTTGGCCTTATATTTATTCAAAATTTCATACTTAAAATGTAGGAGTATTATGGAACAGAAAAAGAGGTCAGAAATTTGGAGTTAAAATTTTCTTCTACCACTAAGTATCTTTATGACACTGAGCAAATCACTTATCATTTGTATTTATTTATGACATGTTTTCATTGTGCTAAATGAAACCTAGGGTAGTTCTACCTCTCAAATTCTGACATTTTAATTCTACTCATTATTGAAGAGATATATTTACAATCATATCTTTCTATTTAGCTGTTGTGTTATAATCACAATTTATAAGGAATCATTCTTGCTTATAAATTATGTTATGCATTGTCAATTTTACAAAACATATTTCAAGATTTAAAGTTTTCATGAATTGCAAGTGTCAATATACCTAATATATAATGTAGTTTTCTTCAATATACCTAATATATAAACATTACAAAACTAAAAATTAAAAAACTAATATATAAAAGCTAAAACATTTGACAGAACAGATAAAAGTAGAGAGATAACTCTTCACTACACTAAAAGTTAATTTTTTTCATCAATTAATTCAACAACTATTCATTGAACAAATACCATGAGCCAGATCCTGTATTAAGGGGCTTGGGATAGAGCAGTGAATAAGGAAGATAAGGACTTTATCTTCATAGACCCCACATGTTGGGGGGAATTAAAATCAGCTAGGGAATATTTATATTGTCATTTATAAATGTCCTGTGCAGTGTAGTCCCTGTCCTAATGAAACATAGTTTAGCTGGAAGAAACATCGTTTAGCTGTAAAACAAGTGGTTACATGAACACTTTCACTCATGACAGGTGTTACAAAGAAGTGCAAGGAACAGAAGGAACATAAAACATTGGAAATGAACCTGCTCTGGGGATCAGAGGATGTTTTCCCAAGACAGTGACTTTATCCTGTAAGATAAAGGAGGGAATTTTGCTTCTTAAAAGTGAGAAAAGCAAATGGAGGAGGAAGGAAAAGAAGAGTGTTTCTGGTATGGAGCATGTGCAAAAGCCTGAGACAGAATGGATTTTGGAACACTGGAGGAAACTAAAGGCCACTGAGTATCATTGGTGCAGAGTAATTGAGGGGTAGAATTGCAAATCAACACTTTGGGGAGATGGACAGTGATCATATCAGCTAGGGCCTGGTTGCCAATTTTCTCATTTCTTTGATTTTAAAATAACAAATACATTTTAAATACAATTCAACCCATTTAAAATATTGTGTAAAATTGTTTAATATATATCTCTTTTGTAAAGTGAGAAAAACAATATATAAAGCTGCGATTATCAAAATGTTTGAAATACTGATGTTAACCTGCCCCTGAGTATATATGCCATATCATTTTTATGTGTGTGTGTGCACGTGTACATTCTATTACTGATAACTTCAGAATTGTATAAGCTCTTTCTCAAGGGACACATATGTCTCCTATAATACTCAAAATAAAAAACTATTTTGCTGGCAAAACATTTTAAAATATTATCTGTTTAGTTATGATGCTGCTGGGAAAGTGACATAAATTGTAAGGACAACATTAATTTTCTAGGGCAGCTCCAAACATTATATACTTAGTTCATGTGCTAGAGAGTAAAGAAAACATTCTAGGGTTTCCAGCCCAGATTCTGACTCAAACATTTTATTTTTCCTCATGCAGAGGCTTAATCAGGCCAATTGAACACAATAGGGAATTCAATCTTATATTTATAAGTAATCTTGAATAATAAATTATTCATAGACATAAGAGAAATAAATTATCCTCCCTAGACATTGTATCATGAAGATATATACCCTTTATATCAATAAACTATTTGTAGAATTTACTCTGAAACTTAGGTATTCCAAAGCTTAAGAGAAGCTCTTAGAAAGGACACCAACACAGCTAGATTCATTGATGAGGACTGGAATAAGAAACAAAGCAATGCTCTTAGTGGCAGATGCCTCTAAATCATTCTATTTTCTAGCAAGCCCTGAAAACTTAGCTGCTCTGACATGCATCACACCCATTCCTTACATTAAGTACAAGCTAGGAACATGCAGCCAGAAATTGATGAGGGGAACAGTGCACTTTGAGTGTAAACATTTCTTTTTGAGGTTTTTAAATTTCCCATTTCAGTTCCATTAAGTCTAGCTATATTTCCACTTCTTTTCTTTCATCGTTTTTTTCTGATACATCCCTCTATCAAACATTGATAAATGTATGAAGTAAATACATGTATTAGTTTATTTTTGTGTAATATAATGTCACATTGTGTACACTATGGGTTCAAATTCCAATTCTGTATCTGACACCATTTTCATTTGTTATTTTTATTTTTCAGAATCTGGGGCAGAAAGTTCAGGCTTAAAAAAAAATAGCAGTTAAACTCAATCTACCACATATTTTAGATTCAGTCTGTAAACTTAGGGAATAGTTTTTGTGTTTTTGTTTTTTTTTTCTTTTTATTCTTTGAATCTCAGAAGATTAAAGAAGAAAATATAAAACCCAATTTAGATCAACTTTATAACATGTTAAAATTAAAGTTTAAAACAAGAACCAATACACAATGAATATGGCATTTCAAGATCAGATTACTACATGCAGAAATTACAGGCCAGATGCAGTGCCCTATGCCTATAATTCCAGCACTTTGTAAAGTCAAGGCAGGAAAATTGCTTGAGGCCAAAAGTTCAAGACGAACCTGGACAACAGTGTGAAATCCCGTATCTACAAAATTAAAAAAATTATTTGGGTATGGTGGTGCACACTTGTAGTCCTAGCTACTCGGGAGGCTGAGGCAGGAGGATCACTTGAGCCCAAGATTCCAGCCTGCGTGACAGAGCCAGACTCTCTCTCTGTCTCTCACTCTTTCTCTATTTACCCACCTACCTACCTCCTTACTTACTTACATGTGTGTGTGTGAAAATATATGTGTGTGTGTGTGTATATATATATATATATATATATAAGAAATATTTTTAACTTTCGGATGCACATTGAAATAACCCGAGGAGCTCAGGAAAATACTGATGCCTCAGTTGGTTCTATCTCGAGGAATTATTACATTTGGCTGATGTAGCCTGGGAATTGGGATTTTTAAAAAGCTCCCTGTATTAGGGTTCTCCAAAGAAATATAATGAATAGGGGAAAGAGAACAAGAGAGAGAGAGAGAAATAGGTAGATGAGAGGAGATTTATCAGGGAAATTGGCTCACAGAATTATGGAGTCTGGGAAGTCCCAGACCATCTTCATGCTGCAGACACTGGGATATCAGCAGCATGGCCCAGTCCAAGTCTGAAGGCCTCAGAACCTGGGGGACTGCTGGTGTAAGTGTTGGAATCCAAAGACTGAAGAGCCTAGAGATTCTGTCCAAGGGCAGGAGAAGAGTGTACCTCAGCCCCAGGGGAGAAAGAGAGGGAGGGGGAGGGAGAGGAAGAGGGAGAGAGGAGAGGGGGAGGGGGAGGAGGAGGGAGAGAGGAGAGGGAGGGAGAGGGAGAGAGAGGGAGAGAGGAGAGGGAGAGAGAGGGAGAGAGGAGAGGGAGAGAGACAGAGGGATAGAGGGAGACAGAGAGACCAATTAGCCTTTCTTCTGTTTTTGTCCTTTCCAGGCTTCCAGCTGATTGGATGGTACCTACACACGTTGAGGGTGGATCTTCCCCCACTTAGTCCATCTAGACTCACATACCAATGTCCTCTGAAAACACCCTAACAGACATACCCAGAAATAATGCTTTACCAGTTCTCTAGATATTCCTTAGTCAAGCTGACACCTAAAATCAGCCATCACAAAACCGCCCCTTGTCAACTTTGTACCCATATGTATCTCCTTAAATCATAATTTCCTGCATACAACCAAAAATGCAGTAATTCCTTTCTAGAAGAAAAGATAAAGTCATTGGGTGATGTTTACTCTTCTCCTGATATCCCATAACAAATACTATTTTTTTTTTTTTTTTGAGACAGTCTTGCTCTGTCACCCAGGATGGAGTGCAGTGGCATGGTCTCAGCTCACTGCAAACTCTGCCTCCCAGGTTCAAGCAATTTTCATGCCTCAGCCTCCCGAGTAGCTGGGATAATAGGCGTGCACCACCACCCCCGGCTAATTTTTGTATTTTTAGTAAAGACGGGGTTTCACCATGTTGGCCAGGCTGGACTCTAACTCCTGGCCTCAGGTGATCCACCCGCCTTGATCTCCCAATGTGCTAGGATGACAGGTGTAAGCCACCATGCCCAGCCTATGATATAAATTTAACAATACTTAAATACTGATATAAAGTCAATAAATTTTATGTTACATGATAAAGAAATAAGAGAAGAAAGAATATGTACTTAATGTTGAAAGCCACCATTTTAGCTAATAGTAATGATTCAGAGAACGTTAAGAGGATATACTTTCCAAATAATTAACCAATGTAGTTGCTTAATAAATATTTGTTGAATTAAATGAATAACTAATGCCTCAAATCCTAAGGCTAGTGAAGTATTAATGTAGGAATTCGGTTTAAACTAGTGAAATAGAGATTTAAGTATCCCTCAGTTGATACTGCTTATGGACTTGCTAGGAATAAAGCCAGCTGTCTTTACAGTCTTTCTGTAAGAAGTATAAGACCATAGCTAGTTCTTCTGTTATTTACTGAATCATATACAGTGTAGGTTTATTAATGTCTAGATCGGTTATAATTTGATCATATGTCCAGAAACTTTTATTAAGTCTAAAAATAATATTCTTGGAGTAAATGTTATCTGGACAGTACATTTTCAAAATAGATTCTACCTAATTAAATTTGTAGGTGTTGTGTTACAGAAAAGTAAGGAGTATTCTTTTTATACAGGTCACAAAATAACAGTTACAGACCTGAATTTGGGAAATAATTTAGGACTGTTAGAAAGCTCTACCAGCTGAGAGGTTTTAGCAAAATAATAAATTATTTCAATTTCCCATCAAGCCTTCTACAATTTACTCTGTACCTGCACCCTTGTGTGTTATCCCAGCACTTTGGGAAGCCGAGGCGGGTGGATCACCTGAGGTCGGGAGTTCGAGACCAGCCTGACCAACATGGAGAAACCCCATCTCTACTAAAAATACAAAAAATTAGCCAGGCATGGTGGTAGGCGCCTGTTGTCCCAGCTACTGGGGAGGCTGAGGCAGGAGAATGGCGTGAACCTGGGAGGCGGAGCTTGCAGTGAACCAATATCTCGCCACTGCACTTCAGCCTGGGCGACAGTGCAAGACTCCGTCTCAAAAAAAAAAAAAAAAAATCTTACTTCGTTTACAACATAGCTCAGGCCAAAATTTACAATAATGCTTATGACTCCCGTGACTATTGCTTTTAGATTAAGTTCAATGTCTGTATTCTTCCACATATGTTAATTTGTATCTTAACAATTTAATGCAGTCATTTGATAATGAAGTAGATCATTTTATTTCTACCATATTCATTATAGTTATTATTTTGTCAGTAACATTTCCTTATGTGTATGATTTCATTACAATTTTATATTAACTGGAAGAACTTACTGGTGTCAATGACTCCATTCTTTCAATAGATAGTAGCAATGCATCCTCTAGCACTCCACTCATCACTTCATCCTTTTATTAACGTTATATTTATTAACATTAACTTTTATTAACATTATATGCATTAATAAAATGTCCTATGTTACTCCTTAAAAGTCCTATGTTACTGACAAAGGATATAATAGTTGCAAATTACATGAAACTCCCAATTTATTAGTAAAGGGTACAGCATAAAGAAATAATTTTCATAATAAAACATAATGCACTGTGAGGGTGGGAGGATGAGCAAGATGGCAGAACAGAAGGTTGTACCAATTGTCACTCAATCCCCCTGCAGGAACATCATATTTAACAACTATCTACACAAATAAGTCACCTTCATAAGAAACAAAAATCAGGTGAGCAATCAGAGTACCTGGTTTCAACTTCATATTCCTGAAAGAAGCACTGGAAAGGGCAGGAAAAAAGTCTTGAATTGCCAATGCCACCCCTCCCCCAGCCCCATGGCAGTGACTGACTAATGCAGAGAATCCGTGCATTTGGGATGGAAGAACACAGCAATTCTGAGACTTTGCATTGAACTCAGTGCTGCCCTGTCACAGCAGAAAGCAGAACTGGGCTGTATTTAGCTAACACCCCTTCATAGATGGAGCATTTGGACCAGCCCTAGCCAAGGGGGAATCACCCATCCCAGTGGCTGGAACTTAAGTTTCTCTGCAGGCCTCACCACTGCAGAATAAAGTGCTCTGGGGTTCTAGGTAAACTTGAAAGGCAGTCTAGGCCACAAAGACTGCAACTCCTAGGTGAGTTCTAGTACTGAGATGGGCTCAGAGACAGGGGACACATGAACTGCTGAGACACCAGTGGAGGCAGCTAAGGGAGTGCTTGCAACACCCCTCCCCCAACCCCAGGCTGCCCAGCTTGCAGCTCCAAGAGACCCTTTCCTTCTGCTAGAGGAGAGAAGAGAGAAGAGTAAAGAGGACTTCGTTTTACATCTCAGATACCAGCTTGGCCACAGCAGGATAGGGTACCAGTGAGAGTCATGAGTCCCCCTTCCCAGGCCCTAGCTCCTGCCTGACATTTCTAGACATATCCTGGGCCAGAAGGGAACCTGCTTCCTTGAAGTGAAGGACCCAGTCCTGCCAGGACACATCATCTGCTGACTAAAGAGCCCTTGGGCCCTGAATAACCAGCAGCAATACCTAAGTAATATGCTATGAGCCTTGGGTGAGACTGAGATTCGCTGGTTGCAGGTGAGACTCAGCACATCCCCAGCCCTGGTGGCCATGGGGAGAGATTCCTCCTGAGAGAGAAAAATAAAGTAGACTTTTTCTTGTACCTTAGGTACCAGCTGGGCAGCAGTGGAGTAGGGTACCAAATGCCCTCTTGAGGTCCCCAATTACAGGCATTGGTTCTTAGACAGAATTTCTGGATGTGCACTGGGCCACAAGGGAACCCACTACCCTGAAGAGTGAGTCCCAGGCCAGGCAACATTTACTGCAAGCTGCCTGAAGAGCCCCTGGGCCTGAAAGGAACATCAGTAGTAGCCTGGCAGCACTCCCCATGGGCTTGTGGTGGTAGTAGCCATGGAATGAGGCTCCTCTGCCTTTGGAAAGGGGAGGAAAGAGTGGGAAGGACTGTGTCTTGTGGTTTGAGCGCCAGCTCACCCACAGTACAACAGAACACCAGGTAGACTTCTAAGGTTTTTGACTCCAGTTCCTGGCTCCCAGACAGCACACCTGTGGACCTGCCCAGGACCTGGGGGAACTTGCTACCCTAAAGGGAGGGACACAAAACTGGCTGGCTTCACCACCTGCTAATTATAGAGCCCCAGGGCTTTGAAAAAATAAACATAGGCAGCAGCCAAGTAGTGGTTACAGCAGACTGTAGGCAAGACCCAGTGTTATGCTGGCTTCAGGACTGACCCAGCACACTCTCAGTGCTGGTGGCCACAGGGGAGCCTGTGTCACCCCACCACTAGCTCCTGGCGGCTGAGAACAGAGACACAGGACACAGACTTTTTTTGACTGGGAGAAAGTAAGGGAAGAGAACGAGAGTCTCTGCCTGGTAATCCAGAGAATTCTCCTGGATATTATACAAGACCATCAAGGCAGTACCTCTACAAGTCTGCAAGTACCAGTGTTACTCAGCTTGGATTCCCCTAATACAAGCTTAAATCACAACACCCAGATCCTTTCAAATACCTGGAAAGTCTTCCCAAGGATGGGTACAAAAAAGCCCAGCCTGACAAAACTACAATAAATAACTAAGCAATGGCCAGACACAGATGAATATCCATAGGTATCAAGATCATCCAGGAAAACATGATCTCACCCAGTGAATTAAATAAGTATCAGGGATCATCCTGGAGAAACAGAAATATGTAACCTTTCAGACAGAGAATTCAAAATAGCTGTTTTGAGGAAACCCAAATTCAATATAACACAGAGAAGGAATTCAGAATTCAATTCGACAAATTTAACAGGGAATGAAATAATAAAAAAGAATCAAATTCTGGAGAAGAAAAATGCAATTGGCATGCTGAAAAATGCATCAGACTATTTTAATAGCAGAATTGATCAAGCAGAAGAAAAAATTAGTCAGCTTGAAGACAGGCTATTTGAAAATACAGCACGAGAGGAGAAAAAGGAAAAAGGAATAAAAGGAAACAAAGAAACATGGCTACAGGATCTAGAAAATAGCCTCAAAAGGACAAATCTAAGAGTTATTGGCTTTAAAGAGCAGGTAGAGAAAGAAATAGGGGTAGAAATTTATTCAAAGATATAATAACACAGAACTTCTCAAACCTAGAGAAAGATAACAATACCAAGTACAAGAGGGCTAGAGAACACCAAGAAGATTTAACCCAAAAAAACACTACCTCAAGACATTGAATAGTCAAAATCCCCAAGGTTGAAGACAAAGCAAGGATCTCAAAAGCACTAAGAGGAAAGAAACAAATAACATACAATGGAACTCCAATACATCTGGCAGCAGACTTTTCTGTGAAAACCTTATAGGCCAGGAGAGAGTGGCATTGAGAGGTGACATGCTAGCAGCCCTCGCTTGCTCTTGGTGCCTCCTTGGCCTCGGCATCCACTCTGGCTGTGCTTGAGGAGCCCTTCGGCCTGCTGCTGAGCTATGAGGGCCCCTCTCTGGGGCTGGTGAGGCCACAGCCAGCTCCTTCTGCCAGCTGGCGCAGGTTCCGGATGGGCACGGGCTCAGTGGGCCCCTGCACTCGGCACGGCTGGCTGGCACCTGCTGGGTTTGATCGGAGGTTGGGTCCCATGCGTGGACCACTGTTCCCTCTTCGTGGGGTTGTTGTCCACAATGACAGGTCTCCGTTTTTCTTGCTTCCCCGCTTTTCCTCTTGGTTGTCTGGGACGAGCTCCCTCTGGGCTGCCGGAATGCCTGGGCTAGATGCTGCAAAGTCCCACGGCAAGTGCCAGTGAGAGGTGAAGCCAGCTGGGCTTCTGGGACAGGTGGGGACTTGGAGAACTTTTCTGTCTAGTTAAAGGATTGTAAATACACCAATCAGCACTCTGTGTCTAGCTAAAGGTTTGCAAACGCACCAATCAGCACTCTGTGTCTAGCTAATCAGGTGGGGACTTGGAGAACTTTTGTGTCTAGCTAAAGGATTGTAAACGCACCAATCAGCACTCTGTATCTAGCTAAAGGTTTGTAAACGCACCAATCAGCACTCTGTCAAAATGGACCAATCAGCTCTCTGTAAAACAGACCAAACAGCTCTCTGTAAAATGGACCAATCAGCAGGATGTGGGTGGGGCCAGATAAGGGAATAAAAGAAGGCCACCCAAGTCAGCAGCGGCCACCTGCTCGGGTCCCCTTCCACACTGTGGAAGCTTTGTTCTTTCGCTCTTCACAGAAATCTCACTGCTGCTCACTCTTTGGGTCAGCGCCACTTTTATGAGCCGTAACACTCACCACGAAGGTCTGCAGCTTCACTCCTGAAGCCAGCAAGACCACGAACCCACCGGGAGGAACGAACAACTCTGGACAGGAGGAACAAACAACTCCAGATGCACCACCTTTATGAACTGTGACACTCACCGCAAAGGTCTGCAGCTTCACTCCTGAGGCCAGTGAGACCACAAACCTACCAGAAGGAACTAACAACTCCAGAAGTGCTGCCTTTAAGAGCTGTAACACTCACTGCAAAGATCTGCAGCTTCACTGCTGAATTCAGTGAGACCACGAACCCACCAGAAGGAAGA
Source organism: Symphalangus syndactylus (assembly GCF_028878055.3). NCBI lineage: Eukaryota > Metazoa > Chordata > Mammalia > Primates > Hylobatidae > Symphalangus > Symphalangus syndactylus. The sequence goes on along the minus strand of NC_072447.2, from coordinate 40,000,764 downwards.
AACTCTGGACACATCTGAATATCAGAAGGAACAAACTCTGGACACACCATCTTTAAGAACTGTAACACTCACAGCGAGGGTCCATTCCTGAAGTCAGTGAGACCAAGAACCCACCAATTCTGGACACAGCATGACATATTTAAATGTGTTGAAGGGAAACACACACACACACACACACACACACACACACACACACACACACACACACACAAACTTTTACCCTAGAATAGTATATCCTGCGAAAATATCCTTCAAACATGAAGGAGAAATACATGCTTTCCCAGACAAACAAAAGCTGAGGGATTTCACAAACACTGAACCTGTCCTACAAGAAATGCTAAAGAGAGTATTTCAATCAGAAGGAAAAGGACATTAATGAGCAAAAAGAAATTATCTGAAGGAACAAAATTCATCGGTAATAGGAAATACACAGAAAAAAACACAGAATATTAAAGCAATGTAACTGTGGTGTGTAAACTACTATTATCATAAGTAGAAAGACTAAAAGATGAACCAATCAAAAATAATAACTACAACAACCTTTGAATACACAGACAGTACAATAAGATGAATAGAAACAACAAAATGTTAAAAGGTGTGGGGAATGAAGGCATAGAGTCTTCATCAGTTTTCATTTTGCTTGCTTGTTTGTTTATGAAAACAGTGTTGTTATCAGCTTAAAATAATGGGCTATAAGATAGTATTTGCAAACCTCAAAGTAACTTCAAATAAAAAGTAAAATGGATAAACAAAAATAAAATCAAGAAATTAAATCATACCACCAGAGAAAATTACCTTTGCTAAAATAAAGAAAGGAAGGAAGGAAATAAGAGAAGACCAGAAAAAAAATAACAAAATAAGAGGAATAAGTCATTACTTATCAATAATAACATTAAATGTGAATGAACTAAACTCTCCCATAAAAGGACATAAGAGTGAACTAATTTACACTCCCACCAATAGTGTAAAAGCATCCCTATTTCTCCACATCCTCTCCAGCATCTGTTGTTTCCTGACTTTTTAATGATCGCCATTCTGACTGGCGTGAGATAGTATCTCACTGTGGTTTTGATTTGCATTTCTCTAATGACCAGTGATGATGAGCTTTTTTTCATATGTTTGTTGGCCACATAAATATCTTCTTTTGAGAAGTGTCTGTTCATATCCTTCGCCCACTTTTTGATTGGGTTGCTTTATTCTTGTAAATTTAAGTTCCTTGTAGATTCTGGATATTAGCCCTTTGTCAGGTGGATAGACTGCAAAAATTTTCTCCTATTCTGTACGTTGCCTGCCATTGTGGAAGACAATGTGGTGATTCCTCAAGGATCTAGAGCCAAAAATACCATTTGACCCAGCAATCTCATTACTGTGTATCTATCCAAAGGACTATAAATCTTTCTACTGTAAAGACACATGCACACATATGTTTACTGCAGCACTATTCACAATAGAAAAGACTTAGAACCAACCCAAATGCTCATCAATGAAAAACTGGATAAAGAAAATGTGGCACATATACACCATGGAATACTATGCAGCCATAAAAAAGGATGAGTTAACGTCCTTTGCAGGGACATGGATGAAGCTGGAAACCATCATTCTCAGCAAAATATCACAAGGACAGAAAACCAAACACCACATGTTCTCACTCATAAGTGGGAGTTGAACAATGAGAGCACATGGACACAGGGAGGGGAACATCACACACTGGGGCCTTTTGGGGGGTGGGGCAGGGGGCTGGGGAGGGATAGCATTAAGAGAAATACCTAATGTAGATGATGGTTTGAAGGGTACAGCAAACCACCATGGGACATGTATACCTATGCAACAAAACTGCACATTCTGCATATGTAACCCAGAACTTAAAGTAAAACATTTTTTAAAAAATAAAAGAATGCCTGAATGAATTTTAAAAAAAAAGACCCAATGATCTTTTGCCTACGAAAAACACCAAGAAACACACTTCACCTATAAAGATACACATAGACTGAAAATAAAGGGATAGAAAAGGATATTTTATGCCAATGGAAACCAATAAAGAGCAAGAGTCACTATACTTCTATCAGACAAAACATATTGCAAAACAAAAAGTACAAGAAGAGACAAAGAAGGTCACTATATAATGATAAAAGGGTCAATACAGCAAAAGGATACAAAAATTGTAACTATACATACACCCAACATTGTAGCACCCAGATATATAAAGCAAATATTATTAGAGCTAAAGGAAGCAATAGACCACAACGCATTAATAGCTGGAGACTTCAGCATCTCACTTTCAGCACTGGACCGATCTTACAGACAAAAAGTTAACAAAGAAACATTAGACTTCATCTGCACCATAAAACAAATGTACCTAATAGATATTTACAGAATACTTCATCCAGCGGTTGCAGAATACAATTCCTTTCCTTGCATATGGATTATTTTCAAGGATAGGCCATATGTAAAGTCACAAAACAGGTCTTAAAACATTAAAAAAAAAACCCAAGTCATACCCAGTATCTTCTCTGACCACAATGGATAAAAACCAAAAATAACAAGAGGAACTTTGGAAACTATACAAGTGCATGGAAATTTTAAAATATGGTCCTGAATAACCAGTGGGTCGATGAAGAAATTAAGAAGGAAATTGAAAAAAAATTCAAACAAATGATAATAGAAACACAACATATCAAAACCTATGGGATACAGTGAAAGCAGTACTATTATAAGTTTATATAAATTTATAGCTATAACTACCTATATTATATGCCTACTATTCTATGCCTATGATTACAAATTTACATAAGTTTATAGCTATAAGTGCCTACATCAAAAAAGAAGAAAAACTTCAATAAACAACTTAATAATGCATCTTGAAGAACTAGAAAATCAAGAGAAAACCAAACACAAAATTAGTAGACAAAACAATAATAATGAAGATCAGAGCAGAAATAAATGAAATTGAAGTAAAGTTCATGGGTACATTAAAAAAAGAAATAAATAAGACTTCCTATTTGATAGGACTATTTGGTGACTATAGCCAATAATAACTTAATTGTATATTTTAAAATAACTTAAAGAATGTAATTGGATTATTTGTAACTCAAAGGATAAATGTTTGAGGGGATGGATACCCCATTGTCCATGATGTTCTAATTTCACATTACATGCCTATATCAAAACATCTCATGTACCCCATAAATATATGCACCTACTATATACCTACAAATTTTTTTAAAAAAATCAAAAAATTTAAAATATAAAAGATCAATGAAACAAAAACATCGTTTTTTGAAAATATGAACAAAACTGACAAATTTTTAGCCAGACTAATGAGGAAAAAGAGAGATGACCCAAATAAATAAAATCACAGATGAAAAAGGAATATTACAACTGATACCACAGAAATTCCAAAGAATGATTAGTGGCTAATATGAGCACCCATATGCCAATAAATTGGAAAATCTAGAAGAAATGAACAAATTCCTAGACATATTCAACCTACCAAGATTGAGCCAGAAGGAAATCCAAAACCTGAACTCACCAATAACAAGTAACAAGAGTGAAGTCATAATGAAAAGTCTCCCCGCAAAAGAAAAAGACTAGGACCTGATGGCTTCACTGCTGTATTCTGCCAAATATTTTAAAAAGAACTAGTGTAAATCCTACTCAAAATATTCCAAAAAATAGAGGAGGAGGGAATACTTCCAGACTCATTCTATAAGGCCAGTGTTACCCTGATACCAAAACCAGACAAAAACATATATATAAAAAAAGAAAACCACAGGCCAGTGTGACTGATGAATATTGATGCAAAAAGCCTCAACAAAACACTAGCAAGTCAAATTCAACAACACATTAAAAAGATCATTCATCATGACCACATGGGATTTACCCCAGGAATGCAAGGCTGGATGGAAATATGCAAAGCAATCAATGCAATACATCTTATCAACAGAATGAAGGGCAAAAAATATACAATTGATAATTTCAACAGAGGATGAAAAAGCATCTGATAAAATCCAACATGCCTCCATGATAAACACGCTAAAAAAATCTGGGTATATAAGGAACATACTTCAACATAATAAAGACGTGAGAAATCTACAGCTAGTATCATACTAAATGAGGACAATTTGGAAACCTTTCCCCTAAGATACAGAACATGACAAGGATGGCCACTGTCAGCACAGTAGCATTTCTATATGCCAACAGTAAACACTGTGAAAAATAAATTTAAAAAGTAATCCCATTTACATTAGCTATAAACAACATTAGACACCTAGGAATTAAGCAAAGAAGCAAAAGATGTCTATAATGAAAAATATAAAAGATTGATGCAAGAAATTGAATACAAAACAAAATAGGGAAAGATATTCCATGTTCATGGATTAGAATAATCAATATTGTTAAAATGTCCATATGAGCCAAAGCAATCTACAGATGTAATGCAATCTCTATCAAAATACCAATACATGCTGCAGAGAAATAGAAAAAAAAATCACAAAAGACTCAGAATAGCCAAAGATATTCTAAGCAAAAAGAATATAACTGGTAGACTCACATTATCTGACTTCAAATAATACTAAAGAGCTATTGTAAACAAAACAGTAGGTTACTAGCATAAAAGCAGACACATAGATCAATGGAACAGAATAAACAGCCCAGAAACAAATCCACACATCTACAGTGAACTCATTTTTGACAAAGGTGCCAAGAACATACACTGCAGAAAAGACAGTCTCTTCAATAAACGGTTCTGGGAAAACTGGATATCCATATGCAGAAGGATGAAACTAGACCTTTATCTCTTACCACATACAAAAATCAAATGAAAATGGATTACAGACTTAAATCCATGGTCTCAAACTATGAAACCACTATTGGAAAATATTGTGGGAAATCTCTTGGACATTGGGCTGGGCAAAGAGTTATTGAGTAATACCCCACAAGCACAGGCAACCAAAGCAAAAACGGACAAATGAGTTAACATCAAGTTAAAAAGCTTCTTTACGGCAAAAGAAACAGTCAACAAAGTGAAGTGACAACCCACAGAATGGGAGAAAAGATTTGCAAGCTACCCCTCTGACAAAGGATTAATAACCAGAAGATATAATGAGCTCACACAACTCTATAGGAAAAAAATCTAATAATCTGATTTTTTAATAGGCAAAATATTTCAATAGACATTTATCAAAGGAAGACATAAAAATGCCAAACACACATATGAAAAGGTACTCAACATCATTGATCATCTGAGAAATACAAATCAAAAACTAGAATGAGATAGCATCTCACCCCCAGTTAAAATGGCTTTTATCCAAAGGCAGACAGTAACAAATGCTGGTGAGCATTTGGAGAAAAGGGAACTCTCATACACTGTTTTTGGGAATATAAATTAGTACAACCACTATGGAGAACAGTATGGCGGCTCCTCAGAAAACTAAATATAGAGCTACCACAGGATTCAGCAATCCCACTCATATGTATATACTCAAAAGAAAGGAAATCAGTATACTGAAGAAGATGTAACTGCACTCTCATGTTTAGTGCAGCACTATTCACAATAGCAAGGTTGGTAAGCAATCTAAGTGTTCATCAACTTAGAAAATCGGGTGCGTATACACAATGGAGTAATATTCAGCCATAAAAAAGAATGAGATTCTGTCATTTGCAACAGCACGGATGGAACTGGAGGCCATTATGTTAACTGAAATAAGCCAAGCAAAGAAAGACAAACATCTCATGTTCTCACATCTGTGGAAGCTAACATTTAAAACAATTGAATTCATGGATATATAGAGTAAAAGGATGGTTACCAGAGGTTGTGAAAAGTTGTGAGGAGGGAGTGGAAGTGGGGATGGTTAATGGGTACAAAAAATAGTTACAAAGAATTAATAAGACTTAGTATTTGCTAGCACAATAGGGTGACTATAGTCCAAAATAATTTAATTGTACATTTTAAAATAACTAAAAGAGAATAATCGGATTGTTTGAATTACAGTGCATAAATGCTTGAGGTGATGGATATGCCATTTATCCTAATGTGATTTACACATTGCATGCCTGTATCAAAATATCTCATGTAACCCATAAATATATACATCTACTATATACCCACAAAATTTAAAAAGTTAAAAAAAGCACTCTATTAAGATAACAGACTAAATTGAAGCTATAGGAACTACTTTTGTAGACATCTTGACTTTAAGTAACTTTACTCTTTAATATCACTTGTTTCCCACTCAATTCATTTTAAGTCATTTAAAAAAATCATTATAAATTATAGTGTTTTTCAAATAACATTCATTTATAATTATAAAGTAAATGAATTGAAAATTGCATACCTAAAATTACAACCATTGAATCTTTCAATACACCGCAATTTACCAATATTTTTCTACTAATAATTGATTATGCAGCAACTCTGACTTCTAATTGAACCCGAATGACATTATTATTCTAAATTTTGGGGAAGTATCAGATTTGTCAGTAAAGTTCCCACTCCAGCTTTAGATTCTGTATTAGTCCATTTTCCCACTGCTATAAAGATACTACCCGAGGCTAGGTAATTTATAAGGAAAAATAAGGGTTTTTTTTTGTTTTTTTTGTTTTTTGTTTTTGAGATGGCGTTTCGCTCTTATTGCCCAGGCTGGAGTACAATGACGTGATCTCGGCTCAACACAACCTCTGTCTCCTGGGTTCAAGCAATTCTCCTGCCTCAGCCTCCTGAGTAGCTAGGATTACAGGCACGCACCACCACGCCCGGCTAATTTTATAGTTTTAGTAGAGATGGGGTTTCTCCATGTTTGTCAGGTGGGTCTGGAACTCCTGACCTCAAGTGATCCACCCGCCTTGGCCTCCCAAAGTGCTGGGGTTACAGGCATGAGCCACCGCGCCCAGCCGGAAAAAAGAAGTTTAACTGACTCACAGTTCTGCATGGCTAGGGAGGCCTCAGGAAACTTAACAATCATGGCTGAAGGTGAAGGGGAAGCAAGGTATGTCTTACATGACAGAAGGCCAGAGAGAGAGAAGGGGTAAGTTCCAGACACTTATCAAACCACCAAATCTCATGAGAACTCACTCCTGGCATGAGAACAGCACGGGGAAAACTGCCCTCATGATCAGATCACCTCCCATGAGGTTCCTCCTTCAACACATGGGGATTACAATTCAGATTACAATTTGAGATGAGATTTGGGTGGGAACACAGGCAAACCATATCAGTATTTCCTTAATGGACAGTGGGAAATTTTTCAATATATTTTTAGTTTATCTTGTCTTCATTATAAACATAAAGAGGAAGCATTAAAGGTGTTCCTTTTGTGAAACACAATTAAAGGAGAAATATAATTAAAGGTGAAGCTAGTTCCTCCAACTCTGGACAAGTTCTGTATAAAAATGTGCACCCTCTGTTCCTCAAATGTGTGCCTCATACTACAAAATATGTTATATCTTCAATTAAAAATGGCATGAACTTGAAATGGGCTTACCTTCATTCATTCAAGGCAAAAAGTACATTCATTTCTAGCTCACTGCTGACAAATGCCACTAATACACATTGATTTTAATCATTCCCATACATGAAGTGATCCTACAACTGAGCAAGAAGCCAACAGCCCATTAAGAATTGTAGGAAATGGATAAATTCATCAACAAATATACCCTCCCAAGACTAAACCAGGAAGAAGTTGAATCTCTGAATACACCAATAACAGGCTCTGAAATGGTGGCAATAATCAATAGCTTACCAATCAAAAAGAGTCCAGGGCCTGATGGATTCACAGCCGAATTCTACCAGGGGTACAAGGAGGAACTGGTACCATTCCTTCTGAAACTATTCCAATGGACAGAAAAAGAGGGAATCCTCCCTAACACATTTTATGAGGCCAGCATCGTCCTGATACCAAAGCCTGGCAGAGACACAACCAAAAAAGAGAATTTCAGACCAATATCCTTGATGAACATTGATACAAAAATCCTCAATAAAATACTGGCAAACCGAATCCAGCAGCACATCAAAAAGCTTATACACCATGATCGAGTGGGCTTCATCCCTGGGATGCAAGGCTGGTTCAACATACGCAAATCAATAAATGTAATCCAGCATATAAACAGAACCAAAGACAAAAACCACATGATTATCTCAATAGATGCAGAAAAGGCCTTTGACAAAATTCAACAACCCTTCATGCTAAAAACTCTCAATAAATTAGGTATTGATGGGACGTATCTCAAAATAATAAGAGCTATCTATGACAAACCCACAGCCAACATCATACTGAATGGACAAAAACTGAAAGCATTCCCTTTGAAATCTGGCACAAGACAGGGATGCCCTCTCTCACCACTCCTATTCAACATAGTGCTGGAAGTTCTGGCCAGGGCAATCAGGCAGGAGAAGGAAATAAAGGGTATTCAATTAGGAAAAGAGGAAGTCAAATTGTCCCTGTTTGCAGATGACATGATTGTATATCTAGAAAACCCCATTGTCTCAGCCCAAAATCCCCTTAAGCTGATTAGCAACTTCAGCAAAGTCTCAGGATACAAAATCAATGTACAAAAATCACAAGCATTCTTGTACACCAATCACAGACAAACACAGAGCCAAATCATGAGTGAACTCCCATTCACAATTGCTTCAAAGAGAATAAAATACCTAGGAATCCAACTTACAAGGGATGTGAAGGACCTCTTCAAGGAGAACTACAAACCACTGCTCAATGAAATAAAAGAGGATACAAACAAATGGAAGAACATTCCATGCTCATGGGTTGGAAGAATCAATATCGTGAAAATGGCCATACTGCCCAAGGTAATTTATAGATTCAATGCCATCCCCATCAAGCTACCAATGACTTTCTTCACAGAATTGGAAAAAACTACTTTAAAGTTCATATGGAACCAAAAAAGAGCCCGCGTCACCAAGTCAATCCTAAGCCAAAAGAACAAAGCTGGAGGCATCACGCTACCTGACTTCAAACTATACTACAAGACTACAGCAACCAAAACAGCATGGTACTGGTACCACAACAGAGACATAGATCAATGGAACAGAACAGAGCCCTCAGAAATGATGCTGCATATCTACAACTATCTGATCTTTGACAAACCTGACAAAAACAAGCAATGGGGAAAGGACTCCCTATTTAATAAATGGTGCTGGGAAAACTGGCTAGCCATATGTAGAAAGCTGAAACTGGATCCCTTCCTTACACCTTATACAAAAATTAATTCAAGATGGATTATAAAGACTCACATGTTAGACCTAAAACCATAAAAACCCTACAAGAAAACCTAGGCAATACCATTCAGGACATAGGCATGGGCAAGGACTTCATGTCTAAAACACCAAAAGCAATGGCAACAAAAGCCAAAATTGACAAATGGGATCTAATTAAACTAAAGAGCTTCTGCACAGCAAAAGAAACTACCATCAGAGTGAACAGGCAACCTACAAAATGGGAGAAAATTTTCGCAACCTACTCATCTGACAAAGGGCTAATATCCAGAATCTACAATGAACTCAAACAAATTTACAAGAAAAAAGAAACAACCCCATCAAAAAGTGGGTGAAGGACATGAACAGACACTTCTCAAAAGAAGACATTTATGCAGCCAAAAAACACATGAAAAAATGCTCATCATCACTGGCCATCAGAGAAATGCAAATCAAAACCACAATGAGATACCACCTCACACCAGTTAGAATGGCCATCATTAAAAAGTCAGGAAACAACAGGTGCTGGAGAGGATGTGGAGAAATAGGAACACTTTTACACTGTTGGTGGGACTGTAAACTAGTTCAACCACTGTGGAAGTCAGTGTGGTGATTCCTCAGGGATCTAGAACTAGAAATACCATTTGACCCAGCCATCCCATTACTGGGTATATACCCAAAGGACTATAAATCATGCTGCTATAAAGACACATGCACACGTATGTTTATTGCAGCACTATTCACAATAGCAAAGACTTGGAACCAACCCATATGTCCAACAACAATAGACTGGATTAAAAAAATGTGGCACATATACACCATGGAATACTATGCAGCCATAAAAAATGATGAGTTCATGTCCTTTGTAGGGACATGGATGAAACTGGAAAACATCATTCTCAGTAAACTATCATAAGGACAAAAAACAAACACCGCATGTTCTCACTCATAGGTGGGAATTGAACAATGAGAACTCATGGACACAGGAAGGGGAACATCACACTCCAGAGACTGTTGTGGGGTGGGAGGAGGGGGGAGGGACAGCATTAGGAGATATACCTAATGCTAAATGACGAGTTAATGGGTGCAGCACACCAACATGGCACATGGATACATATGTAACAAACCTGCACATTGTGCACATGTACCCTAAAACCTAAAGTATAATAATAATAAAAAAAGAAACAATGTCTAAAAAATCAAAATGTTTAATTAAATTTACATTTTTTTAAAATAAAAATTATGCATAAAAAAAGAATTGTAGGCAGATGATGTGACCAGGCAGTTCACAAAAAAAGAAATTCAAATGGCTATTAAACATATGAAAGGATGCTCAACCTCACTCAAAATAAAAGTGCAGATTAAAACTCTACTAATATACCATTTTTCATCTTTTCAATTGGCAGAAATCAAATATTTTAAGAACATATCTACTTTGAAGATATGGTGATACATACATTCTCATACACTGTGAGTGGGAGTATCAACTGGGAGAGCCCCTATGGAGAGCAATCTGGCAATATCTGTCTAATTTAGAAATACATACGCTGTTTTACCAAACAACTCCCACTTCTGGGAATTGATCCTACACATACACATACATGCGTGCACATGCCAAATGAGACATAAACCGGATTTCCCAGATTAGCACTCATCCCACCTCCTATTGAAGTTAGGTGTGATCACATCACTAAGTGCTTCCCAGTGAAATGTGGCCAGAGGTTATAGGTACCTTTACCAAAGAACCCACAAGTTTGCTCCATTCTTTCCCCTTAAGCAGAGTGATGTTGGAAGCCACATTTCTGGATTCTGTAAATGTCATTTCTGAGTTTTGATTTATTATTAGAAGTGACCCATAGCATGAATAATCAGAATACACATCTTATATACCTTGACAACATGAAAGTGGTGTTATAACTAACAGAAAGTCAGAGGTACAAGAGTAAAGCTGAAGGGAAGTGGTGAGGGGGGCTACGTTTTTCATTTGACATAGAAGGGGATCAACAGACACTTTCTAAAATTGATAAAGAAATGTATGTTTACATAAATTATGAAATATACTAAGAGAAACCAAAAATTGAAATTAACTAACCCATATATAGATGAGGAGGGTGATATATGGCATAAAGAAGCTCATCTTCCTCTTTCATAACATAGAGTCAATGCATATTGCATAAATATGATAAATCAAAAAACAGAGGGAGAAGCAAATGTATTCTTTTTGAGTTACTAAGGAATATCTTAAACTCCTAAAAAAAAAAAGTCAAAAGCCATTATTTCTGAGGAGTGAAATTTAGCAAGTACTTTATCTTTACCTCTTTTTTTTCCTGTTAACTTCAAACAAAATTTATTTGAATAATTTTATTTAAAATTAGATTAGCTCTCCAGTTTCTGAACATCACTGCCATAGAATAAAAGTACAGAGGGCAATCCTACAGCTTGTACCCTCCTTAGTGCTACAGAATAAAAGTACAGAGGGCAATCCTACAGCTTGTACCTTCATTCTATCCGTCCCTTCCTTTCCTCCTTCCTTCCTTCTTTCCTTCTCTCAGTCTCTCTTTCTGATTTTTCCCCCTTATGTACACTCATTTGTTTCTATATGTGGTCAAAATAAGGCTTATCAACTTTGCAGTATACAAATATTCTCATATATAAGCACTCGGAAAAAAAAAGAGAGCTGGTATTATTTAGCATGGTACAGGAGTTCAAAGCAGTCGGAAACATGCAGGTTTTATTTTATGATGTTTCCTAAAAAGTATGCACCTAACCTCTGATTTGACCTATTCCTTTTCTACCCCAGTGTTGTCTTACTCTTTTCCTTACTCAAATGCTTTATATCTAATAATTATTGCTCCTGGAAGCACAGTCTTCTTTTCTGCTTCACATGAAACACTTACTTCTATGCTACAATATCTAAATCAAATCCTATGGTCTGGCAAAAACCACCTGCCCAGATTCTCAGACAACAAAGTAGTCCTTCCTGGGTCACATGAAGCTATTAAGACTTTAGAAGTATTTTTTAATGATGAGCAGCACTTTAAAATGGTAAAAATATATTATGATTGCAACATTTTCCAAAGCATAATGAGAACAGAACTTTCGAATTCCCTAACCTTATGCAGTGACCACCTTGCCAGAAGATAGTTCTTTTTCCAGTTTGATAGCCCTGCAGCCATCTTAGAAATAAATAGCTCATTAGAAACCTAGTATTCAGTTGCCATTTCAAATTTCTAAGGCAAAAATAAGCATGAAGGGCAGCAAATCTAAATTCTGCCAAAACAAAAGCCATTTGACTTTATAAAATGAAATAGCAACTCTGACTTCGGTTGAAACCTAATTCATCTAATAATTCATCTATTTCACAAAATCACTTAACTCTCTCACTAAAGCAGAGATTTAGCTACCAAAAATTTACGTTCGAAGCTCTTGATATCAGCACAGAATTAATACCACTAAATTTCCTCATGTTCTTATAAATCATTAATAAAAAGGATCTTAGACTATGAGTCAAAAAATAACAACTATCTTAGATAGAATGTTTAATTCTCACATCTTCTACTGATTCCTTGCCAAAACATACAACGAAAAGGAGCTAGAGTGTGGCATTATAATTATAAGGCAAAAATGCAGAAAAACACATGAATTGGGACTAGAGCAAAGATGATTCTGCTGTGTTGAAGAATATTCTCACGAGTTTTCTCATTTTAAAATAAGTATAGTGAAGAAAGCAAACCAAGCTAATAAAGTTCGCTCATTCTGTGATTGAGCTGATCTTTACGTTGGAGTTACTTATAATAATATATATGTATATTATTATAAAAATGCTTTGGAATGCTTTGAAGGACTTTGAATATGGTCCTCTTAATTTTCAAAATCTCAACCAAGGTAAAGTATCTGCTAAACAAACCCAGGCTTTTACTGTGTAAGCCTAAGGAACCCGTTAAAGAAAGCAGTCAGGCTCTAAGTGACAACAGGCCAGGCTTGTGCTCTTTCTTTTTATTTTGAGCCTAGCGTTCATAGTATATGCTTAATATATCTTTGTTAAACTAAGGACAAAAATAAAGAAATAAGAAAAGTGGAAGGGAGGGAGGGAGGAAGAGATGGAAATGGGAAGAAAGAAACAAAGGAAGGGAGGAAAGAAAGAAATGAATCTGAAGAGCAATGCCATGTTCGTTTCCTTCTGTGAATTGCTCAAAAATGACATGTTCATTTAAATATACCTAAATACAAACTGATTAAATGAAAGGAAAAAAGGGCAAAATACATTAATGGCTATGTAAGGAGGAATACTGATATTGTCACAAGAGAAATCATAAGTGGGCAGAATTTATGGGGCACACTATTTTTCTAAGTTGTGCCATTTTAATATGGAACCACATGAAACCCTGTGATCTGGCAAAGACCACCTTCCCAGGTACTACGTTCTCAGACAACAAAATAGCCTTTCCTGGGTCACATGAAGCTATTAAGATATTAGAATTATTTTTTATGATGATCAGCACCTTAAAATGGTATTTAAAAAAGACTATTATGATTACAGTATTTTCTCTCTTTTTTTTTTTTTTTTTTTTTTTTTTTTATTGAGATGGAGTCTCGCTCTGTCGCCCAGGCTGGAGTGCAGTGGCGCGATCTCGGCTCACTGCAAGCTCCGCCTCCCGGGTTCACGCCATTCTCCTGCCTCAGCCTCCTGTAGCTGGGATTACAGGCACCCGCCACCACGCCCGGCTAATTTTTTGTATTTTTAGTAGAGATGGGGTTTCACCGTGTTAGCCAGGATGGTCTCGATCTCCTGACCTCGTGATCCGCCGGCCTCGGCCTCCCAAAGTGCTCGGATTACGGGCGTGAGCCACTGCGCCTGGCCTCTGATTACAGTATTTTCCAAACTGGCAAACTTCTACTGGCAATGAAGACCCTGGAACATATATTTGACTAGGTCTTCATGTTGATAAAATTCAAGACCAATTTTTTAATCATCTAGTCCTCCAGATATCACATCATATAATCAGTTGATAAACAACTATGCAGGCTCAATTTTATCTTTCCGATACCAGGTTTTAGCAATGTTTGAGGAATTTTTTTTTACAGAAAGCAACAATGTTACCTTAAAACATTATTTTTAAAATTGAAGGTGTTTCTGGGTACCAGAAAGTACAAGGAAGGAGATATAGTGTTTTACTAAGAGAAACAGGAAACCAGGAACTAGAGTTGTGAGCATGGAGATGAAATACCAGGTTTCTGCAAGCCACTCAGTTTATAACATTTGTATGCTCTTAAAAAGGTGATTCTTCACTCTAATTATTCAGTTTTTTCTTTATAATTATTTTATATCCACTAAAGAATCTACTACCTGATGACTTGAAAAAGGAAGTTTACAACATTGACAGCTGAGGGAAGTAAAATGTAAAATGCAATGCAACCCAAAATACAAAAGAATGAAGTAGAAAATTCTCATTGAGACAAATTAACTTATAGATTTCCTTTTCCTCAATATAGTTGGAAAGAAATACTCAACATTCACCTAGTTGATTTCCCTCTATGCTGGGAATTAGCTTACAGTAATTATAACTTGTTTATTTAATCAAAAGAGGCAGGGGATTTTTATAAATGACATTGATAGCACAAAATCTCAATAAAAGCAATAGTTTTGTTCAGCCCAGAGGTTTTTTTTTTTTTTTTTTCATTTCTATTTAGGCCATTTATAGTACATGTGAAAATCAGAACTGTTAGCAGGGATATGGGTCTGAACTAATGAGTGTGATACAAGACAAATGACTGATTTTTTTTTTTTCAACTTTACTCAACACTGTAATGCAAGTCCATGCCCAGTGTCTTTAATGCCTATTAGGAAACCAGGGAGGAAGAAAGAATTGTCACTTTCAGGGAAAATAATGAGAACCATTCTAGTATAAATCCCAATTTTGATCAAGCTAACAAAGCAACAGTGAGATACACATTTAACAAGTCCCAAGTTTGTCCCAACAAATTGCACAAGTGACTATTAAGGACTTAAAATGTGGCACACAACGCTAGGGCCCATTACCAAAGTATAACAGTTGTTAAGTTTTGGAATTTGTCTCAGCTTAATCTGAATAATCCTGTCAAGCCAAATAAAATTTCTATACTTTGACATAAAATACTTATAGAACTGTAGTGAAAATGCCCTTAACTCTTTTTTGATACATAATAGATGTACATATTTTTGAGGTGCATGTGATATTTTGATACATTCATATAATGTGTAATGATCAAATCAAGATAACTGCATCATTTCACATAACATAATGACCTCCAGTTCTGTTCATCTTTCTGTAAATGGCAGGATTTTTTTATTTTTCTATGGCTAAATAATATTGCATGTGTATACATACCACATTTTCTTAACCCATTCATCTATTGATGGGTACTTAAATTGATTCCAAATCTTGGCTATTGTGAATAGTTTTGCAATAAACATAGGGGTGCAGGTATCTCTCTGACATATTGATTTCTTTTCTTTTAGATATATATCCAGTAGTGGAATTGCTGGATCATATGGTAGTTTTATATTTAATTTTTTGAGGAAACTTCGTACTGTTTTCCACAGTGGCCATACTAATTTACATCCCATCAAGAACGTACAAGGGTTCCCCTTTCTCCACATCTTCACTAGCATCTGTTATTCTGCGATTTTAATAAAAGCTGTGTAAACTGGGATGAGATGATATCTCATTGTGGTACTGATTTGCATTTCTCTGATGACTAGTAATGTTGAACATTTTTATACCTGTTGGTCATCTGTATATATTCTTTTGAGAAATGTCTTTTCAGATCATTTGCCCATTTTTAAATAAATTTGATCATTTGGGTTGTTTTTGGTTTTGTTTGCTATTAAGTTGAATTCCTTATATATTCTGATTATTAACCCCTTGTCAGATGGACAGTTTCCAAATATTTTGTCCCATTCTGTAGTTTGTCCCTTCACTCTGTTGATTGTTTTATTTTCTGCGTGAAGCTTTTTACCTTGATATAATCTCATTTGTCTATCTTTGATTTGGCTGCCTGTGCAGTGGCATGATCTTGGCTCACTGCAACCTCCACCTCCTGGGTTCAAGTGATTCTCCTGCCTCAGCCTTTGGAGCAGCTGGAATTACATGCACATGCCACCATGCCCGGCTACTTTTTGTATTTTTAGTAGAGATGGGGTTTTGCCATGTTGGCCAGGCTGGTCTCGATCTCCCGACCTCAAGCAATCCACCCGCCTCGGCCTCTCAAAGTGCAGGGATTACAGGCGGGAGCTACCATGCCTGGCCTGAGAATATTTTCTTACAGTTTCTGGGTTGCATTTTTATTTTCTTAATGGTGTCTTTTAATGAACATAAGTTCTTAATTCTCATATGCCCTACTGTGTCATTTTTCTTTCCTTATTGGGTAGTGTTCCTCATATCCTGTTCGAAAATCTCTGACTACTCCAGAATCATGAAGAAGTTTTTCTATGTTTTCTCCTAAAACTATAATGGTTTTCATATCATAATTAGTACTGAAATCCATCTGGAAGTGTTTTTTGTATACTCTATGAAGTATAGTACAGCCATGCCTTTTTCAATCTGTATAATGAATACACTCAACACCATTTAGTAAACTATTCTTTTCCCACTGCACCATAATGTCATATTTGTCATAAATCACATAATCATGTGTGTGTCAGATTGTTTTGGGGCTATTCTGTTTCACTGATCAGTTTATCTACCTGTGCATCAACACCAGACTTTTGTAATCATTAGAGCTTTATAACAGATCTTGATATCTGGAGTGAACATCCTCCTGCTTTGTTTTTTCTCAAGATTGCCTTGGTTATTTTCGGCCCTTTGATTACCATATGAATTTTAGATTTAGTTTGTCAGTCTCCCAAAAATAAATTAATAAAATAATCTGCTAGGATTTTGACCGTGATTGCATTCAGTCCATAAAGTAAGCAGAGGAGAACTGCCATCGCTGAACATTAAATTTTCCAATCCCTAAACATTTATTTAGGTCTTCTTTATCTATGTTGAGAATGTTTTGTAATTTTTAGAGGACTTGTAAATATTTTGATGGGTTTTTTTCCCCCATTTCGTATTTAATGCTATTGTAAATAGTATCTTTTAACATTTCATTTTCTATGTGCTCATTTCTGCCACATATAATTGATTTTTTTGCATATTTTTATGTTGCTAATTTTATCTGTATATGTTTTTGAGTTTTCTCACTTTTAGTTCTTCCATTCCAGTCTGTATTCTTTTTTATTTCTTCTATTCTATGTGCATTTTACTTCTTTTTCTTGACTTATTACATTGGCAACTTCCCTTATTATGTTGAATAGAAGTGTGAGAGCAAGCATCCTTGTCTCATTCCCAATTTCTGGGAGAAAGTTTTCAATACTTTGCCATCAACTATAAGCATTGCTGTACAACTTTTGTAGACATTCTTCATCAAAAGAGGTTCCCTGCTATCCTTAATTTACGAAGATTTTTAAAATTATTGGTGGTTGTTGTACTTGTCAAATTTTTGTACTTGTCAAATTTACTGAGATAATCTTATGATTTCCCTTTTTTGTTAATGTACTAAATTACATTAATTTTTTTAACAAAAAGTTACTCTGCATCCAAGGAATATTAATCCTTCTCATTTGTAATATATCAGACTTTTTCTGCATTGCTGGATTAGATATTGTATTCACTTTCTAAGGCTGGCATAATAAAGTACCATAAACTGTGTAGCTTAAACAACAGAAATTTATTGTCTCACAGTTCTAGAGGTGTGACGTCCAAAATCAAGGTACAGGCAGGATTGGTTCCTTCTGAGGGCTCTGAAGGACGGATCTGTTCCAGGCCTCTCTCCATGGCTTGTTAGCTGTCTTTATGTTTACTTGGTGATTTCCCTCGATACCTGTCTTCAAATTTCCCCTTTTCATAGGGAATCAAGTCCTTTTTTATTAGGGTTCACTCTAATGTCTTCATTTTAATTTGATTACCTCTGTAAAGACCCTATCTCCCAATAAGGTTACATTCTAAGGGGATAGGATATCAACATGAACTTGGGACAGACACAATTTAACCTACAACACATATGTTAACATTTTGATTTAGAATTTGTGCATCTTTTTTATGTGAGAGATTGGACTGTAATATTTATTTGTTATGTCTTTGTAATGTTTCGATATTAAGGTTATATTGATATATTTACAAATTTCAAATTATTTTATTACCAGAACGATTTGAGACTTCAGAATTTCGCATTTTGTCTTTGTATTTTGTATTTGGTAGATTACATCTTCATATCTTTAGCATCTTTCGCTACGAGGATCCATTTTTTTCTTATCAATTATAAGAACTTTTATTATGGGATAAGCCTTTCAGCCTGTTGCATGATGCTGTATTTTTCAGTAGATTTTATATGTTTTTAACTAGTTAGACATTATTAATACTTAGGTACTCAAGTTTATAATTTTTATGGATTGTTTACTGTCATGTTCTTCCCTTATGAAATCCCTCCCTCATGTCAAAATTATATTATTTAAGGTATTATATGGCCATCTAAGTTTATTATTCATCTTACATACTTGGCCTGTTTTCTACAGCATTTAATGTATAATCTAATCTAATACTTTAATGCTGATTTGAAATGCCAACATTATAGTATGATACACTTATGTGTAAAATTACATCTTTTTCTATACTTTCAATTTTTCTCAAGTCATTTATCTATCAATCTGTACACCAATATTTATTTTGGCTACTATAGTTTTCTAATACATTATAATATCTGTAAGACTAAGTACTACCAAAATGTTACATAATACTCAATACATTTTTTTTTCTAAAATCTGTCTGTGCTATTCTCATATATTTAGTTTTTCAAATAAACTATAGAATCCTTATTCTCAGGTGCAGGAAAAGAAATATGCCATTGGGATTTTTGTGGTAACTGTGTTAAATGCATAGATTGACTTGAGATAAAATGACCATCTTTACAGTACTGAAACATCCATCCAGGAATATAATATTTGTCTTCATTTAGCCTATTCTTCTTCTAAGAAGTCTGGTGATTTTCTTCATATAGTTCTTCTGCATTGGGTTAACTTTGTTCTTAGGCTTAAAATTTGTGATAGGAATAGGATATTTTGTTTCATTTTACTTCTAATTTGTTATATTTGTTTACTTTCAAATCATAACTGTTATTTTATTTTAAAACGTGCTTATGAACACCTTATCTGATATCAGTGAGAATAGCTACTCAGACAGCTTCTTGTGCAATGTACAATTCTAGGATGTTTTCTCATATATGCTGTGATATAAATGACATCCCCCTGGAGTTGCCTACAGACTCAATATTTTATATTTTTAATGAATTTGACCCTTTGGCTAAAATAATGTATACTTTAGTGTCATTTATTTTTAATTTCAAGTTAGTGAGTCATAAGAATAATGGCCAAATGTTCTTTATAAATTTAAATGTTTTGCCTTCTCTGTTATCTCAATAGTGTACTCAGAACTGCAAGTGGTGGAAACTTTATTGATGCCAGCAAATGGTGACATAAAGAATAAAAGAATATTCATAGCGGTGAGACATGCGATATTTTTCCTCACATGGCTCACTTGTGTTCATAACTGTTTCCACAATCACATTTAACTCAGCATGCTTAACACAAAGCTGATCCTCCTCCTCACCCCAAAGGGTATCTCTGATTGGTTTGTATATTTTATTTCTGTGAGCTGGTCCCAGGTGCACTGAGTTTAAAAAGCTCACAGACATTTTCTCCACCTCCAACTAATCTGCAAATTCAATCAACTCTACCCTCAAGAGGCATCTTGAATTCACCTTTGAATTTCCTCCTTCACTGCCAGCATCCTAGACGAGGTTTATGTTACAACAGTCTGTTTTACTTCCTTCATTATAAAATGTTAACACAGTAAAGTTAAAATTTTTCTTCCTCACATCTAGGTCCATCCTTATTACCCCATTATCTAGGACTAATTTTTGTCCAGGGGCAACATTATTAGTCAGTTCAGGAAAACAACATCAAACTTGCCTTGGCCCTTTGTTTCCTCTGAGTCCTTGGTAACTGGATTTCCTTCACTGTTCTCTAATCACATTTTATTACATCTTACCACTGTTCTTGTAGCCTGTCTTCCAACCTCACCGTCTTTGCCTACATCCCAGTTTTCTAGAGTCTGGCTCCCCAGAACACACTACTCGACTTCCTCATGAAATGTATTTTCCTGGGCTTCTACCATCTCTGAAGCACTTTAAAATCTGCCATGCACCAGTACTGATCTGCATGGGCCTTGTACTTGGTTGGAATTCTTTGTGAATATGACCTCCCCCCAGCTTCAGGTCAGTCGCATATCAAACTTTATTTGACCTTAAAAAATATTCAAATCTTGTTCCCATATTCAGAACACTAACCTTGCCTTTAGCCTACACATGTTCCAAGATCACTTAAATAGCATATAGCAAGTAGTGATTGCTAAATGGAACAATTGAAGAAAGTTGACATGTTTAAAACAAATGGCTACACTGAAATACTAACAAGACTAGATAATAGAAAAACAAATAGCAGTTTTCACTTTTCTGAAATTTGCATCTCTCATGATTCAACCATTAAAATCAGTCAGCCAAATGCTTTCATTTATAAATGTCATAAATGTGTAAAGTTTTACTTCAAAGTAAGGGCTTAAAACAATATTGCTAATTGAAAACTGAAAATGTCAACCATTTTTATTGTATTTATTATTGGAAACCATTAGTGTTTTATGTCAGACATATAAAAAAATGAGAAACTTCATTTCTAAGTTGATACTTGAAAACCACACAGAATTTAATCATACCTGCAAAGAATGCTTGTTGGAAAATTGACCTCAAATATCATGAAAGCTCTCTAATCTGTCTTGTTGAGATTTGTGTTGCTTGTATTTTCTTCTGAGTGGCAGAAATGGGAAGTCTTCTCTAACACAGTTGTCCTTCGGTATCCATGGGGGATTGGTTCTACAACCCGGTGGATACCAAAGTCCATGGGTGCTCAAGTCCTTTATATAATAAAATGGCAGAGGGCTTGCATATAACCTGTGTACATCCTTTTATTTATGTTAAATCATCCCTAGATTACTTACAATACCTAATACGATGTAAAAGCTATGTAAATAGTTGTTATGTTGTATTGGTTTTAAAATGTGTATTACTTTCATTGCTGTATTGCTACTTTATTGTTTTTATTTTCAGAATATTTTCAGTCCCCTATTGGTTGAATCCATGGATGCAGAACCCGTAGATACTGAAGACCAACAGTATTTATATATACCGAAGACCAACAGTATTTATGAAGTTTGATAGACAATGTCATTGTGCCAGGTATTTTACAGCAGAGGGAGAAACATATGGCTACATTTTCTGATACGGTATTCAGTAGCACTACAGAGAAACAGACAGACATATAACTCTAGTGTTTTGAGTAGAACTCTATACTTGTTTCTTTCTTTTAACTATCTGGGTCCAATGACCTCTCTTTAAAAATTGTTATTGTAAACTGTCAATTTATAATTGTATATATCACTAGGTACAAAGTAATGTTTGGTGTATAAATGCAATGTGGAATAATTAAGCTAATTCATATATCCATCACCTCAAATACTTATTTTTGTGGTGAGAACTTTGAAATTTACTTTCTTAGCGATCTTGAAATGTACAATACACTATCATTAACTATATTCACCACACTGTACAATAATCTCAAAAAAAAAGCCTTATTCCTCCTGTCAAACTCAGACTTTGCACCATTAGGCCATTATTCCCTCACTTCCCCTACCCCAGGCTCTATAACCCCCATTCCACTGTCTGTTTCTATGAGTTTAATTGTTTTAGATTACAGACATAATTGAAAACATGTATTTGTCTTTCTGTGCCTGGCTTATTTTACTTAGCAAAATGTTCTCCAATTCCATTCATGTTGCTGCCAATGACAGAATTTCCTTATTATATAAGGATTAATGGTATTCCATTTTGTATATATACCACATTTTCTTTATCCATTTATCTGTGGATGGTCACTTAGGCTGATTCCATAACTTGGCTATTGTGAATAGTGCTGCAATAAACATGGGAGTGGAGACATCTCTGACATTCTGATTTCAAATCTTTTGGGTATATACCCAGGAGTGGGATTTCTGGATCATATGGTAGTTCTATTTTTAGTCTTTCAAAGAACCTCCATACAGATTTCCACAATGGCTGTCCTAATTTACATTCCTACCAACAGGGCACAAGGGTTTCTTTTTCCCTATGTTCTCACCAACGTTTATTATCTTTCGCCTTTTTTATTATAGCCAGTCTGACAGGTGTGAGGCGATATATAATTTTGATTTCAATTTGAATTTCCCTAATGATTAGCAATGTTGAGTATTTCTTATATACCTGTTGGCCATTTTTATGTCTTCTTTTGAGAAATTTCTATTCAGGTCCTTTACCCATTTTTAAACTGGGTTATTTATTACTTTGCCATTGAGTTCCTTATATATTTTGAATATTAACCCCTTATTAGATATAGGTTTGCAAACATTTTTCCCCAATCTATAGGTTACCTCTTCACTCTGTTAATGTTTTCTTTACTGTGCAGAAAGTTTTTGGTTTGATATAATCCCATACACTTTGAAGTCAAATTCAACCCAGACCAATGTCATGGAGCTTTTCTCCTATGTTTTCTTCTAGTATTTTTACAGTTCCAGGTCTTATATTTAAGTCTTTAATCCATTTGGAGTTGATTTTTGTATATGGTGTAAGACAAGGGTCCTACTGAATGATGTTTCTTTGAAAGCTTCAATCATTTATTTTGACTCACAAACTCTGTTTTCCCCCAAGAGTAATAGAAGACTGTTGAAATAACTAATTCTGAATAAGTTTAAAGGTTCTGATACAGCCTTGATGAAAGCCCCCATCTTTCAATGCTCTTTAGCATTAGGTGAATCTTCTGGCCAGTCAAGCCCAGTCTGTTGCTAGTCTGGCCTTAATTGGCCAAAGAAAGAGATTGTGAGGAAATCATTATATTCAGGGCCCCATGAAGAGCATCCTTGTCCAAATACACGCCAAAGTCCTTGAGATAAATCCAAGAGTTAAAGCCAGGTTGGCTAGAAAGAAGCATCCAGTCCAAAGAGAGAAGCAGAGTCACTGGTGGCAGAGATGGAGCCAAGAGTCAGAAGCCAGATGGATTCGAGTGTGGTCAAATGGAGGCAAACAAAGCAGTTTTGGCACAACTGCTTTTCAAAGAGGACAAGATCAACATGGATACCAGTGCTCTTCCAATTGGTATCACAGATATTTGTAGAAAAGGCATTACAGCAGTACCTTCCAATTTGAGTCATTCAATTTAGATAATCACTTACGGAGAACAGATTAAACCAGAAAAAGAAAACTATGCCTGCTAATAACGAAAAAAAGAAATTCTTTTTAAACAAAGATGAATCAATTAGACAACACAATACAATCTATTTTATCGAGTACTCTGTTAACTAACATTCTCCATTAATTGAATCATCTACACACCCATAATGCAATTATAACAGATGGTTGTAAGACAGACCCTCAGGCTCTACAATATTCTGAAGTAATTTCTTAGCACTAGATGAACACATTATATTACGAATGATTTGGAAGCAAATGTAATCAATAAATGAAAAATTAATTCAATGAAGCATTTAAACTGCCTAGTTATGTACAATGGAATGACGATACAGTTTTTATATTCATTAGAATACTTTAGTAATCACAGCAAGATCTTGCCTCACAACAGAAAGTTTTCTGACTAGATAACTTTTATCTAGTCAGTTTTTTATTCATCAGAATAAGTTAGTAATCATAGAAGGATCTTGCCCCACAACAGAAAGTTTTCTGACTAGATAAAAATATAACATTAAACACGAGGAATAATGCTTAATTTCTGTGCTAATGTTATAAAAATAATACTTTATATTTTTTAAACATGTACTATGTACCAGGTTCTATTTTAAATACTTGTTTGCCTCCTTAATCTGAATAGCAGTTCAATTTAGTATTTACTATTATTATCATTTCGAATTTATAGTTGAAAATTGAGGTTGAGATGTTAAGTAACTTGGTCAATTTCACACAGACAATATATAAAAGATCTATCATGATGTACCGATAGGCAGGTAGGAGACAGACATAAATAGAAGGATAAGACGAGAGAAAAAAATACTTATTTTTTTTTTTTTAGAAGGGCAGACTGCATCACACCCAATTTATAGTTGAGAAACTTGGACTTAGAGATTAAAAGCCTTAGCTAAGATACAGAGTAGAAATCAAATTCATCCTTGACTTTTTATTTAGATTAAACTATATGAAATTCCCAATACTTGAACATTTTTGACCTACAAAAATGGCACTGTTATGTGGTTCAATCTAATACATCCTTTTACAAAGTATTTAAAAGTACAAGTAAATTGCCTCAATATTAGGAGTCATATTACTCATACTACTACTCCTTATGAAACACTTCATTTGGCATTGATAACTAAATAAAATTTATCTGAGCATGCACATAACATTAAAAACAATAATTAAATTTAGGAAGTATCTACTACTACAATGGTTTGATTCGGGTAATAACTTAGCAAATAGATTTAAAATAAGTTTAACACTTTTTATTCAAAATTTTCAAAATACTTTAGAACTACATCTTTATAAATTCCACATCTTCACGACATGGGTAAGCTCTTATTATCACTCTTAAACGTCTTGGAAACTGAAACACAAAAAAAATTAAATGGCTTTCTGCTGTCATTCAATGAGTCAGCAGTGATAACATTTTGAGTTACGAAGCATTATTTATTCCATGCCACATAGTTAATTTCACAATATCATATGATGGGGTATATTTTGTTTGACTTTCATATAATAAATGAAATTTCTACAACACTACCTAAGTAAAAAATATTAAAAGTAATACGATGATTATAAGTATGGAATTAACCAGATGAAAACTATAAAACTTTGGCAGTTCAGTTGGCTCATCTTTATAGTGGCACCATAGCTGGCATTCAGCAACACCATTCTCTCTTTCATTGCAGTTACAGACAACTGCAATAGTCTGGGATCATTTTATTCATAATCTTCCATCTGGCTATCTCCCCGTTTAGACCTGGTCTACGATCAGTCAAGTGAAATCTCTTGGTTCCATTAACATTTACGAATAATTTCACACTCGTGATCTGTGAAGTTTCTGATACTTTTAATATTCTATTTGTCCAATACTGTACTGTAAACCCAGTGCTTCATTAAATGTTTGTTGAATAAAGGAATCTCTCATTATGCAAAGAGGATCCAAAAATACCGAGATGCTAGCAAGCCACTAAACTGAAGCTACTGAATTTGTCTTTGTCTGGTGACGTACTTGGTCAGAATCCTGAGAAAAGTGCATTTTCATGGTGACTTCACTAAAACAAGTCTTACCTATGGTAAGATGTTTTCATTAAGTGGAATATGCTTATATATACAGTCCTTCCTTCACATGGTCCTGATATACATACATTTCAGTTACCACAATGTAGCTAAATAACACCAGTCCCAGACAACACCATTCAAATTTCAATTGTCACAATATATTAACTGTGAGAAATTGCTTAAAGTATAAACTTTTTTGCCAGCTCTTCAGTCTACAGATCTGAATAACAGATAACATAAATAACAGTGTGTCTCATGACAGGTAACAACTCACATCTCTTCTTTCAAAGTCTGTCAGTGATTGATTACTGGGCATTCAGTACTCACACAGACAGCAAAGTGCATAGTTGTGTTGCCTCCTTGTTTCCCCCATGATAAACCTATGTGACATTTTACACAAATTGGTAATCCAAAGAGGGAATTGGGCAACAAAATGTAAGTGAAACAAAGAAGTAAAGAGTAATAATGCTGGAAGTGAAATTCAAATAGAATGTATATGGATTTATGGAAGAGTTGACCATGGGAATGATAATATCACTACCATTTGAGGGAATCTAGGTATATAGCCAGAGAAACTTGGTAAAGATGAACTTAATGGAATAATTGATAAAAGTAGTAATGACAAAAAGAATGATGCTGTCCCAGAGGAAGTGATGCCAGCAAAAATATTCACATTAAAAGAACTCTTGGAGATATTTCGTAACATTTAACGAACAAAGGATAAAATGTTAGAAGTTGATCCAATCTTAGAAAAAATAGTATGGCAATGCACCATGGCAAAGAAAAGACTCCTGCTATATTTCGTAAGTTTTATAAGGAGAAAGCTAGCACTGTTCAAACTGTTCTGGATACGTTGTTTACAAAGAAATAAAACACTTTAATTCTCAATGTCCCTAACATTTTAATTTACATGGTACTAAATAAACATTTGTTTGACTATTTTTATCCCTCCACATTTATAAATGAAGACAGTTTTAATATTCTGGTAAGAATTTTCAAAGGTCATAAAATAATCACAATTTTTCCCATTGGTTATTAAAATCATATTGCATTATTTCAAATTGCACAGTCATTTTTATGGTCTTGCACTACCCTGAAAATTGAGTATTTCCTATAGTTTATTATAGGTCAGAATCAACCTCCTGCTAAGAACAACTAGAAACAATGGACTAAAACAACAGATACTTTTTTTTAAGTTGTCTGTTTAAAGCTATTAGGGAACAACAGAGGCATTGAGGACTTTTTGACACAGGATTGGAGTGCCAAGTACGTGGAAGTTCTAGGGAACTAGACAGTCTCTAGGTCACTAAAAGTGCTCAGTACATGATTGTCAAGTGAGTTAATGAATAATAACTGAAAGAAGGAAAGAATTCAGCTTCCAATTATTACCATTACCTAGGTTTAAAAAAGCAGCATTGATAATTATTCTTTGTGTTGACAGAAATCCTCACTGGGTTTTCAACTTGCCAAGATTAATGAGAAGGCCATAAAGCAGCTACTGAGTTTAACTCACTGCCACCATAATTTTTTATTTTTTTTGGCCACAAAAATCCTTGAATAGATAACATCAGCAATAGAGAGAAAATGACAATTTGAGGTTTGATTTCTCATGTGATATTTTGACCACTGTCTGCCATAAGTGTGTTTTGGGGAAAAAATGGAAATATATTGAATTTTGAAGACAGAATTCATTAGGAAATTACTATATGTGTACATACAAGAATCTTGCCTTTCACAGTAGAATCTGCCATGATCTTTCTTACCTGTCCTTTACTAATAAAATATGTTGCCATGTCCTTTGCTTCCTGATACACTGCAGAGAAGAAGAAACCATGGCTTCTGATGCCCATCACTTCTACTAATGTTGGCATGGGTTTACTAACATTTGAGTTCAACATTGTCTATGATTCAGCTGTAAGTTCAGAGTCTGGGACTAAGAATATATAACCGGCTACTAAACTGTGGCCATGAATCCCATGCCCTCTCTCTTTCTATCTAGCCTTTTAGCAACCCAATCCTTAATGGTTTAATTTCATTGTTATATAAACCCATATATGCCTTTTGTAAGTGAAAGTTACATATCACTCTAAAGATGAGAACTGAACAATACACTTGGAATAAGGACATGATAAAAATCCATGTCAATTTTATCACTCCAATAGTAGTCAAGAGATCTCTGGAAAAATCACTTCTATTTGATAAAAAATCACTTCTATTTGATATCACATTGTGAAAACTATATGATAAGTTGTGATTTCATAGCCAGGTACTTTGCTGATACTCTTTGGCTAGCTTAGAAACAAAACCAAATGACTCTATTAAAGAGTGCAATGATAGCTGGGCACAGTGGCTCACGCCTGTAATCCCACAATGTTGGGAGGCTGAGGCAGATGGATCACCTGAGGTCAGGAGTTAGAGACCAGCCTGCCCAACATGGTGAAACCCCATCCCCACTTAAAATACAAAAAATTAGCTGGGCATGGTGGTGGGCGCCTGTAATCCCAGTTACTCGGGAGGCTGAGGCAGGAGAATCGCTTGAACCCGGGAGGCAGAGGTTACAGTGAGCCGAGATCACGCCACTGCACTCCAGCCTGGGCGACAAGAGCGAAACTCTGTCTCAAAAAATAAATAAAATAAAATAAAATGAGTGAAGTGATAAGATGTTTTTTCCATTAGTTCCCAGTCTTGAATTACAACACTTGACTGAGAAAACCCTAGGGGGAAATTAGGATAGCACAAGTGTACTCTTCTGAGAGAGTGATACATGGTCTAGTGAAACAATAAAAGATTATATTAACACTACAGGTTTTATACTATAATATACATAAATTAATATATAAAATGATATTAAGAATTTTAACAGATGAAAGATTAACAACCTAATCAATACTCTTTTTAGGATTTTGCTTGAATAACTTCATTCATTTGGATTGTACTAAGTTGTATTTCATAGATTTTGAGTTATAGCAACGACGAAATAGGTTGATTCCGACCAATTCTCCCTCTGAGAAAAGATAGATTATATAAATAAAATATTTTACAAAAAAGTCTCCTTTTAAAGGCATTGAACAGCTACCAAGGCAGTGAGCACCTCTAAGGCTAAGATCCAGAAAAGAGGTAAGCCTAAGATTTGGTACTTCAAAGAGAGATAAGAGTGATTAGGACAGAACCAATATTTGAAGAAATAATTCCTAAGAATTTTCCTAATCTGATGAAAGGCATCAAGGTATAGATTAAAGCAGTAACATGAACATCTGGCAGGATCAATTCAAAGAGAATCACATCTAAAAATATTCTAATGAAACTGCTGAAAACCAAAGACAAAAGAAAATATAAAGTGTCCACTGTGAAAATACCATATTAGCTTCAAAAAGTAAAACTAAGACTTAAAAATAACTTTAAAACAAGAACAAATATCTGACTTCCCCAAAAATTAAGGAACACCAGAAAACAATGAGGTGATATAATCAAGGTCTGAAAGGAATAATGGCCAATTTATATTTCTCTTTACAGTAAAATTTTATTTAAAAATAAAGCTAAAATAAAAACATTTTTAAACAAAACACAATTCATCACAAACAGATCCCCTCCTAAAGAAATACTCAAGGTGGATTTTAGGGCAGAAGTAGAATGAAGCAAATGGAAGATTCAAAAATGCAAGAAGAAAAGAAGAACAGAGGAAAAGGAAACGGGTAAATATAAATGAATATTGGCAGTATGAAGTAATAATCAGATCTTCATTGGAGTGGAGAGAGAAAGCAAATAAAAATACACGACAACAATAGTGCATGAGTCTGTAGTAAGTAAATGCCTGTTAGCACTGCAAGTAGTCAATTTTATCCTGGAGATCTTTCAGCAATCAAAAAGAAAAAATGAAACAAAAGTCTTAAGAATTGGAAAGGAATAAATAATCCCTATCCAAATACCTATGACATTCTTCACAGAAATAGAAAAAAAAAATCTAAAATTTATATGGAATCACAACAGACCCAGAATAGCCAAAGCTAGCCTAAACAAAAAGGAACAAAACTAGAGGAATCACATTACCTGACCTCAAAATATTCTCCGGAGCCATAGGAAGCAGAGCAGCATGCTACTAGCATAAAAGCAGACACACAGACTAATGTAATACAATAGAGAACTCAGAAACAAATCCACACACCTACAATGAACTCATTTTTGACAAAGGTGCCAAGAACATACACTGGGGAAAAGACAGTCTCTTCAATAAATGGTGCTGGGAAAACTGGATATCCATATGCAGAAGAATAAAACTAGACCTGTATATCTCACCCTATACAAAACTCAAATCAAAATGGATTAAAGACATAATTTAAAGAAGAAACTTCAAACTATGAAACTACTACAATAATACAATGGAGAAAATCTCCAGAACATTGGCCTAGGCAAAGATTTCTTGAGTAATACCCCACAAGCACAGGCAACCAAAGCAAAAATGGACTAATGGGATCACATCGAGTTAAAAAGCTTCTGTGCAGCAAAGGAAACAATCAACAAAGTGAAGATACAACCCACAGAATGGGAGAAAATATTTGCGAAGTACCTATCTGACAACTGATTAATAACGTGAGCTCCTTATATGGAGCTCAAACAAACAATTCTATAGGAAAATACCAAATAATCTAATTTTAAAATGGGCAAAAATATGATTAAGTATTTCTCAAGAAAAAGACATACAGATGGCATCCAGGTTCATGAAAAGGTAGTCGACATCACTGATCAACAGAGAAATGAAAATCAAAACTACTATGAGATATCGTCTCACCCCAGTTAAAATGACTTATATCCAAAAGATGGGCAATAACAAATGCTGGCGAGGATGTGGAGAAAAGGGAACCCTGTACACTATTGGTCAGAATGTTAGTGCAAACATTATAAGAACAGTTTGGAGATTCCAAAAACAAAAAATAGAGCCAGCATATGATCTAGCAATCCCACTGCTGAGTATGTACCCACAAGAAAGGAAATTGGTATATCAAAGATATCCCTGCATTCCCATGTTTGTTGAAGTGCTGCTCACAATAGCTAAGATTTGGAAGCAACCTAGTGTCCATCAACATATGAATGGATAAAAAAATGTGGTACGCATACACAACACAGCATTGCTCAGCCATAAAAGAGAATGAGATCCTTTCATTTGCAATGTCATGGATGGAACTGGAGATCGTTATATTAAGTTTAATAAGCCAGGTACAGAAAGACAAACATCACATGTTCTCCCTTATTTGTGGGATCTAAAAATCAAAACAATTGAACTCATGGACACAGATAGTACAAGAAGGATGGTTACCAGAGGCTGGGAAGGGTAGTGGTGTGTTGGGGGAAAGGTTGAGATGGTAAATGGATACAAGTAATCATTAAAAAGAATGAAGAAGATCTAGTATTTAATAACACAACAATGTGACTATAGTCAATAATAATTTAATTGTACACTTTAACATAACTAAAAGAGTATAACTGAATTGTTTGTAACCAAAGGATAAATGTTTGAGAGGATGAATACTTCATTATCCATAATGTGATCATTACACATTACCTGCTTGTATCAAGACATTTTGTGTACCCCATAAATATATACACCTATTATTTACCCACAGAAATTAAAAATTAAAGAAAGTGAAAGTGAAAATTAAAATGACAAAGAAAAAAGTAATGGGCTAAAAAAATACGAGTATAAATAACCAACAAAGACAAAAGTTGGTATTTAATATGCTAATAAAATAATAAACCCCTGGTAAGGCTAGTAAAAAGGATAGAAAGAGAAAGCATAAACCAATGATACCAACAATAAAGAATAATTATTCATTAAGGTTCTTTTTTTTTTTTTTTTTTGAGACAGAGTCTCGCTCTGTTGCCCAGGCTGGAGTGCAATGGTGCAATCTCGGCTCACCACAACATCCGCCTCCCGGGTTCAAGCGATTCTCCTGCCTCAGCTTCCCGAGTAGCTGGGACTACACACATGCGCCACCACGCCCGGCTAATTTTTGTATTTTTAATAGAGACGGGGTTTCACCATGCTGGCCAAGCTGGTCTCGAACTCCCGACCTCAGGTGATCCACCCACCTCAGCCTCCCAAAGTGCTGAGATTACAGGCGTGAGCCACCGTGCCCAGCTCATTAAGGTTCTTATAAACATTTTAAAAATAAGAGATTATACAAATTTTTATCTTGTACCATTGTAATATCTATATAACATGGACATCATTTTCTTATAAAACAAAACTTAGCAAAACTGCCACAAAAATAGAAATTATGAATATTACCTCTCAAAAATGAATCATGTTTTCCCATAAAGAAATCTTCTTGCTAAATCAGATTATCAACCAGTAAATTATATCAAACATTTAAAAATAATATGCATCAGAAACAAAGTATTTCAAAGAATGGAATAAAAAGGAAAATCCGTTAACTAATTTTACAAGACCAACACAGTCTTGATACCAAAACACAATGAGGGTTTTACAAGAAAGGAAAAATAAAGGTCTGTCCTTCTCATGAATACAAACACAAAAATCCTACAAGCTGCATTTAAAAATCCAGAAATTCGGCCGGGGGCGGTGGTTCACGCCTGTAATCCCAGCACTTTGGGAGGCAGAGATAGATGGATCACGGGTCAAGAGATCAAGATCATCCTGGCCAACATGGTGAAACCCCGTCTCTACTAAAAATACAAAAAATTAGCCAGGCGTGGTAGCTGGCGCCTGTAGTCCCAGCTACTCAGGAGGCTGAGGCAGGAGAATGGCGTGAACCCGGGAGGTGGAGCTTGCAGTGAGCCCAGATCGGGCCACTGCACTCCAGCCTGGGCGACATATTGAGATTCTATCTTAAAAAAAAAAAAAAAAAATCCAGAAATTCACAAAATAGATAAACAACCATGAACATAA
Organism: Symphalangus syndactylus; assembly: GCF_028878055.3. Classification (NCBI taxonomy): domain Eukaryota; kingdom Metazoa; phylum Chordata; class Mammalia; order Primates; family Hylobatidae; genus Symphalangus; species Symphalangus syndactylus. The sequence continues at coordinate 39,968,188 of NC_072447.2, read as the reverse complement.
CCGTTAGACTGAAAGACTAAGTTCAAGATATTTATTGTCCATCATGTGACTGTATATAATATATTGTATACTTGAAAATTACTAAAGGTAGATTTTAAGTGATATCATTATGAAAAAAAGTTAAGTATATGATATATTACGCATTTCAAATAGCCGTTCCACAATGTACACACTTATTAAAATATGTACACCATACATACATACTATTTTACTTGTCAATTAAAAATTTAAAAGAACACAATGGGATTATAGAAGAACGCCAAATTAGTTTAATCAATGTAAGTCACCACATTGAAAGAATAATTACATCATCGTTTTCTCAAAAAATGTAAGAAATGAAAAAATACATAAATAAACCTCTTGCAGCCCGGAAAAAGAGGGACACCTCTGTAATTGGATAAAAGTTGATTTGGGGATGAGCATTATATTTAGTGATATAATGATGAAATATTTTCCTTTGACATAGGGATAAAATAAAAATGCCTGTTAGCACTGCAAGTAGTCAGTTTTATCCTGGAGATCTTAGAGCAATCAAAAAGAAAAAAAATGAAACAAAAGTCTTAAGAGTTGGAAAGCAATAAATAAAATACTTGCTATTCAAGACAATATGACTATTTAGAAAATCCAAAAGAATAGACAGATAAATCACTAGTATACATATATATTTATATTAGAAGATATTTAATATGATTTCAATTTTTTAAATGTATTGATATTTCCTTAGTGAGATGACATATCGTCTATCTTGGAGAAAGTTCCATATGCTAAGAAAAAGAATGTATATTCTGTGGTTGTTGGGTAGAATTTTCTGTAAATATCTGTTAGGGTCATTTGGTCTAAAATCCAATTTAATCCAGTGTTTCTTTGTTGATTTTCTGTTTCGATTGTCTATTGCTATAACCAGGGTGTCGAAGGTCCCCATTATTATTATATTGCTATCTCTTTTTAGTTCTAGTAATATTTGTTTTACATATCTGAATGCTCTGGTGTTCCATGAATATATATGTAGGATTGTTATGTTTTCTTGTTGAATTGATACCTTGATAATTATATAATGGCCTTTTTTTTTTTTTTTACTGTTGTTGATTTAAAGTCTGTTTAATAAAATATAATTCATAAAATTAAAATACAGGTTTGTGAGGTGCTTACATTTACAATTATTAGTAAAAACAATTTTTTAGGCTAATCAGTAGTATTAGATTGGTTTCTGCCATTACTTTTAATGACAAAAAACAGTAATTACCTTTGTAACAACCTAATGTTAAATAAATGAGAGGTATTTAACAAATCAAGAACAAACTATTTTTAAAAAATTTTGTCATGCCTATATAAAATAAATAAAATACTAATTGGAAACTATTCTGATGTAAGTAAATTTAGCACAAGTAAAAATGTTTACTTGTGACTAGTTACTATGTTTACCTGAAAGTAATAAAGCTTCATTAATTTTAATTATATTTTAGAAATCAGATTTTTCTATGAAATCAAACAAGCCTCTCACATTTATCAGAATTAAATTTTAATGTGTTTGGGTATTTCTACTTATCATTAACATGGTGAATGGCACTAACTTTGGCAAAATTTAGACAAATTAATCTATGTATTTTTGACATAAAAGTCACATTAATATTTTTACACTTTGCCCCTGATTTATTCTCATTCTCTCCTAGACCTTTAGTTATCTTTGTGTGAACATTATTTATATGTAGGAAATGTTTAACTGATCATTTAAAATGTCATCTTCAGATCATACATTATGTTACCTGTTCTTTTTCAACACCACAGCAGTTCATTACAGGAGATAGAAAACTGGACAGAAAAGCCAAGGAACATGCTCTGCCATTAAGTATCTGAGCGATCTTGGGTGAATCACTTTACCATGTCGGGCCTCAGTGATGTCGTATGTAAAATAAGGAGAGGAAACTTTCACCTGTTAACATTTAAGGAACCAATACATCTATTTTACCTTAAACTTTGGATTTTTGACAGGGAAGATTTGCTAAAAGTCATTATGATTATTCTTTCCTTGTTCTATTCCACCCCATCATGAGTGAGCCAACCCAACTCTCCTGCTCGCTTAGATTACTTGGATCTGAAGCCAACTAACTCAGTCTTCCCCCAGGCTCAGTTCCTAAGGGATTCTCCCAGGAAGCAGAGCCAACAAATGGAGTGGGTAAGACAATACAGATAAACTAAACACTGTTGGAAAACTCCACTGATTTGAGTAGGGTTAAGGGGAGAAGAAGCAGGTCTGCAGTACCTAGAAACTTTATCAGATGTGCTGGTTTATATTAATCTCTTTGTACATGACTCAAATTCCCCAATTTATACCACTTCTCTGCCTCCCCTACAAATCTCTGCAAAAGGTGGTCCTTGACCTTACCATTCATTCAGGTCAAGAAACCTAGATGTCTCTGATGATTAACGATCGTGAGAATGTTTTTCATATGTTTGTTGGCCGTGTGTATGGATTTTTGGAGAAGTATCTGTTCCTGTCCTTTGCCCATATTTTAATGGGTGTTATTTGTTTTTTTGCATGTTAATTTAAGTTCTGGATAGTAGACCTTCGTTGGTTGCATAGTTTGTGAACATTTTCTTTCGTTTATTCTATTGATAGTTTCTTTGTGGCTATTGCAAATGGGATTCTGTCAATAAGATACCATCTCACACCAGTCATAATGGCTATTATTAAAAAGTCAAAAAACAACAGATGGCGAGGCTCTGGAGAAAAGGGAATACTTATACACTGTTGGTGGGAATACAAATTAGTTCAGCTACTGTGGAAAGCAGTCAGGAGATTTTTTAAAGAACTTAGAACAGAGCTATCACTCAACCCAATAATCCCATTACTGGGTATATACTCAAAGGAAAATAAATCATTATACTGAAAAGACACTTGTAATCATATTTTCATCCCCACACTATTCTCAATAGCAAAGACATGGAATCAACCTAAGTGCCCATCAGTGGTGGATTGGATAAAGCAAATATGATATGTACACACCATGAAATACTACCCAGCCGTAAAAAAGAATTAAATCGTGTACTTTGCGGCAACATGCATGGAGCTGGAGCTGGATGCCATAATCCTAATACAGGAACAGAAAAACCAAATACCACATGTTCTGACTGATAAGTGGGAGCTAACCATTGAGCACACATGGACATAAACATGGGAATAATAGACACTGTGGACTACTAGAGCAGGGAGGAGGGAGCACAGATTGAAAAACTACCTATTGGGTACCTTTCTCACTACCTGAGTGCAATATGCTCATGTAACAAACCTGTAATCATACCCCTATATTTAAAATAAAAGTTGAAGTTTAAAAACAAAATAAAAATGTAGATTGCATTTGTCCTCACCTCTCAAGAAATACCATTTAAATATGATATTTCCCCTATTATGTTTCCATGGGAGTTTGGGACCTAATGCCACTGTAATAAAATTAGAATGCACACAATTCACCCTCAATTTGGATAATGACTGCACTCGGTTTGACCTTTACTATGTTTTTCACTACTTTCATTATTGTGGCCAAGAGAATGCAAACCATTTCATAGTCTTGCATGCTTTTTCTTCTCTCTCTCTTCCTCCTCTCAAAGGTTAGCCTGATCTCTAAAATTTACTTTTAATGTATAAAGTCACTCCTTTTATTTCTATAATATTTATACTATTTCCTTCTCCTATACAATAGGTTGCCCTTTTAAATTCTCCCTTATTACTTCCCATTCAGGATTCCCATTTAATTTCCTACTCAGCATTCTCATTATTAAATTTTTATTTATCTATATATATTTTTAAAAACTCCGTATTTTACAGCCCAATGGTTCATCAGAAGTCCAGTGTAGCAATGATCTAATTTGTGTTAATTGATATATATTTTATAGACACTATTAAAATTCATGCATTATGGTTTATGTATTGCAATTACATTTAACAAGTTCTGAGTGCCCATTCCATTTATAGTATTGACATGAAACCAGGACTTCTTCTAAACTTAATGTTGTAATTAACTTTAATAATTCCACCCCTTTTTAACATGAAATTGTCACTACTTGGTGATTGGCAGCCCTCTTTGTATGCTGGCCACTTTGTCCTTTTAAACACTAATTCATGTTTCTCTTAATGCATCCTGGCTTTCTTGCAATAATAAGATGCTCCAAACTCATCTTTATTTGCTTCTTCCCCAAACGAGAAATTTTTTCTTTTAGTGGAATATAATGTTGAGTTCAAATATATGGGAACCTAGAAAGCACATTAGGTTGTTCTATTTAATGACCTGAGTAGCCAGGATAGTGCCAGAGATTAGTCACTTTATTGACAAAGAAAGAGTTCCCTTAAAAAGAAAAGAGGGACAGAGGATCAGCAGTTCATATTTATTTTTCCAATTTAGTCATATTTTTACTTATCTCCACACTTTACTATGAGAGCTTATTACTTCATTTTTTTCTCTTTTGAGCTATCATTGTACAGTTATCCAACTTTAAATATTTCATGCTATATATTGTATATGTGATTAAATTATGCTGATGCCCTCTCCAGAAAAATTTTTAATCTTCTTTATATGCATTATTTTTTTTCATTTTGACCTGTGGCCAAATGATCCTGAAGTTGGCCCTAAACTGTACAGATCTAGATGACCTAATGTGTCAACTTTTTCTGAGCCTAGAGAATAAAACCATCCAAACTAACTTCAGAGGAAAACCAAAATATCAAAGTCATACAGCACTTAGATCAACAAATTAAATCCATGTACTTGGTGTAAAATAACAATAAATAATTGAGTTTCAAGATTTTTACATAAAATCTTTCAGTTTTCATTCCCATGAGCCAAAATATGTGCTTAAAACCCCATATTTGAGATCCACTATTTTAATCTACTTTCTCATTTCCCTTGCCTTTATTATTGCTCATTTAGGACACAAGAATTCTAGTGAACTCTGATTTTTTCAGAAACCCTTAGGTATATACTTATGACCCCAAATGCCCTAACCTAAACCAAAGATATCTGAAAAAATTGAAATGAATATTGAGAATTACCAAATAATTATGCCAAATATTACAATATGTAAATACTTAATCTCCTAATCAGAAAGTTGACGTATTAGCCATATTATTGTCCATACAAAGCACATTCACAAATACTGTTCACCACGACTGTGCTCCACAAGATTCAGCATATAAAATGCAAATGCACAATTGATTATAGCACATTTCAGAATTCTATAGTAGCTCTCAATTCCATTTGCCCATATCCAGAGATTGTTTTAGTCCCATAAAGTAAATACTGAGAATTGAGAAAGCTATATCTACAGGAAAACTTACTGCTTACCCTGCTCTGGGTTCCTAGGTTTCCATCAATCAGAAATGAGAATGAATATTAGAACTGGTAAGAAAATGTAGAAAATTTACTACATTATGTATAACTACTGACCAAAGTAAGTTGGAAAGATAGCAGATATGCAGTATCCCAAAATTCTTGTACATGCAGCAGTTCACGTAAATCCTTTAATATTTGACTCAAATTATTCCTAATGTCCTCACCAACTCGTTTGCCACACAAATGCCTTCCAAGCGTATCTGGAGAATTTCCACCTGAGGGAGAATTAGCTAGCATAAGTGTGTTCGGGCCTCTCATAAACTTTTATTTCAATTGCATATTAGTGTTCATATTAAAATCCCATACCCTTAAGATATGACCCTATTTGGATTAATCACTGTTTTATAAACTAGGCCACTTGAGGGCCAAGATAAATAAGAAAGTAGGAAAGGAAAAGGAAAACCTCTGTTTTAGTAGATCCAAGTTTCAGTTCCATAACTGTTATGATAGGAGGGGCATTATAAGAAATCAAAACTGTAAACCCTAATTCAAAATTTCTTAAGCTCAAAACTTAAAAATATATACTTTGGATTCCCTGGGCAGTATGATTTTTTGTAATAATTAATATTGACAACGGTAATTCATAAAGTAACTCATGTACTCCGTAGTTTCCTGTGCAAGAATATCTTATACATTCTGCATCACTTGGGATATTTCTTAGGCACACACACACACACACACACACACACACTCACACACACACAAAATTAGCACCTCAGCAACTTTAAAAAATACACAAAGATATTACTAATTGCATGCTCAAATTGGTAATTTTATACAATAGCCTCAAGGAACAGTTATTTTATTGATTTCAATGAGTTGTTAAATTTGTTTTTTTGTTTCTTTCAATTTGGTTTAAACCTGAACCTCACAGAAGTGATCTGAATTTCTCTTTTTCTACATTGTCTAAACTTTGGCTGAAAAAGTTTATAATTTTGCCAGCTGACTATAATTACATAGTCCCCATCCATCTCCATTATTGCCTTCGTTTAGAAGATGAATTCTATACCACTTCTACTGTTCCCCAAGCCACAGCTTCTTTAAAGTAATCAGTACTTGATATCACTATGTAGTTCATCTTCTTTTTCACTTGTTTAATAGCTTTATTGAGATATGATTCACATACCATAAACTACATCTTTTAAAAATGTACAATTCAATGATTTTTAGTAATATGGTGGTCACTCAGTATATGCAGGGGATTGGTTCCAGGACCGTCATGTATACAAAAATCTTTGCATACTTAAGTCCCACAGTCATCCCTGTGGAACCCACATATATGAAAAATCTACATTCCATAGATGTGGGTTTCACATCCTGAGAATACTGTAGTTTCAATCTGCGTTTGGTTGAAAAATCTCCACATGTAAGTGGCTCTGTGCAGTTGAAACTCATGTTGTTCAAGAGTCAATTGTACTTCTAGAATTATGTAACCACTGCTGCTATTCTATTTCAGAACATTTTCATCACCCTAAAAATGGGAAACTCCTGTTCCCATCAGCAGTCACTCACCATTTTCCCTCAAGCTCTCCCCACCTAGCCCTAGACAACCACTAGTCTATTTTCTGACTCTATGGATTTACCTATTCTGGGTATTTCGTATAAATGAAATTAAACACTACATGTTTTTTGTGTGTCTGGCTTTTAACCTAGTAAAATGTTTTCAAGATTCATCCATATTATAGCATGTATCAGTACTTAATTCTTTTTTATATCCGAGTAATATTCCACTGCATGGATATAAAACATTTTGTTTATCCATTCATCAGTTCATGAGCATTCTGGTTGTTTCATTTTTTTGGCTATTATGAATAATGCTGCTGTAAACATCTATGAACCCCGTTTTTGTTGATACATGTTTTCAGTTCTTTTTAGAGGGGAATTGCTGGGTCATATGGTAACTCTGTGTTTAACACTGAAGAACTACCACACTTTTCCAAAGGGGCTGCATCCTTTTACATTCCCACCAACAATGTATGAGAGTTCTAATCCTTAATTCATCTTTAATTACCATATTAAAACTGTTTATTTTTCACTAGTAAATGTTTTCATTAAAATCAAAGTATTCAGTTTTGTCTTGGGTTTTTATTTTTCCCAAGCCCTTTATACGTTTTGACTGCATGAAACTAGACCGCTAATTTTAATACATAAAATTTAATTTATCTATCCTGACTTGGTGCTTCTCGCTCTTACAATTCATCCTCAGCCCCAGCAAGCTTTCAACCTGCCTATATCCATCTCATTACTCTTGTTCTCTTAAAGTAATAAAGAACTATGAGGCTCATGATTCTTAGCAATGTCAGGCTTTTAGAACCTGCATAAATTATGAGACAGAAACGTTGAATGTTTCAGTTAGTGATAAATTCCAAATTACTGGGACTATGCACAGGGAGCCATGGTTTAAATTATATTCTGTCAATATGTCTTGTTTATGAGTGCTTATTTTCACATTTAATATGAGGACTCAGAATCTAGATCTCAGGAACAATTGTTTCTGTTGTTTGAAGCAGTTTGTTTCTTACTATTATAAAAATAATGCTACTTAGAGAAGTAACTGCTGCTTATTTGGTTTCCCCTGTTTCCAATTTAATACAGAAGGTGGAAATGCTCAAAGGCTAATGATATTCATTTTATAGTTTTACACTCCTGTTCACTTTTAGCCCAACAGCCTGCGTGAGCAAAAATATCAGTGGCACAGTTTTAACCACAAAAATTGGATTACTGCTGTTCTTTGCTCATTCTGCTAGGCAGCAGAATCTGAACTGTTTTTCCAGTGCTTATTATCTGTGGAATAGAGGCTAAACAGCACAGTATTTTTTACCCTTTTAGCCACAAATATTTTTTATTCTGAACAAATACTTTAGTTTTCCATCCAGATTTTCAGATTTTTCCCCTCACTTCTAGTGTTGCTGATCAACATCTGGGCCAACAGTGAAATTGTGCTTCATGCATACAAACTAAATCATATTCATTTGTCTACAAAGAATGTGGCTATGTTGATGCCATAGAAATTCTCCACTTATTAAGCAGGTCCCTTTGCACCTGTTCAGTGATCGGCTCAATTTAATCTAGGCACTTCACTAAATATTAATGAGGTTGAACAGGCAAAATTTTTCAAATCCTTGCCACCTCTAAAAAAGGAATTCTCAAGGAATATTATGAACAGTTAACACATTTAGAGTATCCTAATTGTGTATGTGCTTGGTGTCCACATTGTCTGGAAAACACAAGCATAATTACTATAACATCAATTGCAGATAGATTCTTAACAAGAACAGAAAAACTAAAATGTGAATTCAATGAATAAAGGAAGAAAGCTCTTAAGAACATAAGGATTTTTATTGTTTTCCCCTCTCAATATGGGTACTTAACCCTGGCTGCAAATTACAATCACCTGAGGGAGCTTTTAAACCTATCAAGGCTTAAGATGGTATTCAGTATGTATATTGCAAATATATTATGCTTCAATAAAGCATTAAATGAAGAAAAATATCCAAGGCCTGGGTCCCATCTCAAATCAATGGAGAAGTACACAGTTTACATATTTCAAATGTTTTTCCATCCTAGGACACAGCCTTATGAGCTTATCAGGTGATAATAACTGTGTACTGCTGTGACCTCAGGGTTACCCTGAAAGAGGAGTTTTACCTTCCCAGAAGGACATGGGGTTGTGCCTTCATCTGGTGTGGGACTTCCTCATTCTTTTGCTTAAACACATGGGTTTTGAGTCAACCATTTTTATTACAGTCTGAGGTCTATCACTCATTGGCCTTATGGCCTTGGGAGAGGCATTTAATCTCTCTGAGCATTATTTTCTTCACCTTTCCATGGGAGGTATTTTATGACCCTCTCTATGTATTGAAGCTGAAATGAGATGCTAAGTATAAAACTTTAGTACAGGTCCTGACACTCAGTATTGTAGGTTTTCTTATTAATCATTGAAATCAAATGTTTTAGATTTAGTGAAAAATATAGGATTTCAAAGCAAGGACAGCAAGCTAAGGCTCATCAACTAAGAGTCACAAACGATTGTCTCAGACCTGTGTGTTAGACCATTTCAACTTTGAAAATAGCCTCTAGTCAAATAAGGTATGTTTTAATTGTCCAAAATGTGTACCTGTAGTCAAAGTTAGGAGGGAAGGACACATGAAAGGAAGATTTCAGAATGTTTTTCATTTACAATTTGGAGGAAGAGAAAGAGTGCACTCATTCCTGGAAATCCTCCCTCTTGTATTCCCCATTGGCCAGGCACATGTGTCTTTCCTTGATATTCTTAAAATATCAAGTTTGTTGGAGTTGGTATTTGGCTCATGGGGCAGACTGTATCCACATGTAGACAGTCACTTAGGTGATATGATTCCAGGAGCCCCTAGAAGTCCATGAATCTCCACTCTCTTCCTCTATTATCTGTACCACTGTGGGCTATTCTGTCATTGACGTTTATTCTTTGTGTTGAGTCTTCACCTTTTAATGCTCTGTCTTGGTCACATTCACACAAATCAATCATTAGAACATGATCTTATATTAACTACTAATTTCTGGAATGCTTTTGAATGCTGATTACAGTATACATCTATAATTTGTCAATTTAAAGAAACACACAGTGTGATCCGCACTCCCAGAGTTCCTGATGCATTAGATCTGGGGCAGGGCCTAAGAATTTCCATTCCCAGGTGGTGCTGATGAGGCTGGTCAGGGAATGCACTTTGAGAACCACTGCTCTAGGCTATATCTGGACCTTACCATATACAAAAATAAAATCATTTACGACACAATTATAGTTTTCACAAAGTACAAATACTAAAGCAGTAATTCTCTGAAACATATTAACTCACTTAATATGTATTTTGAACAGGTTGAGTTATCTGCTTTCCTATACACATAAAATGAAAGCTTCAAATCTGAAGCAAAGTTAATGCTCTGGTGGAAACATACTTTTACAGTTGTCAGAGCATCAGTGAGGAAGGAGCAGATATATTAAAAAGTAGAAATGGAACTTACAAAGCACAACAGGTGTCAGGGAACTAACTGCCAAAAAAAAAAAAAAAATCTGTGCCTCAGCTTCACCCACTATGCAGCCAGCTGTTCCTAATTATCAGCAACCTGTAGATACCTACATCAGGGTTACTCAGAAGTGACTCTCAGTAAGGTTTAGAGGTACGTGTAGCAAACAGGGTCCTCCTTTCTGCTAGAAACTTGCATATGCACTTCTACCTGCCTAAATGCTTAAAAAAAAAAAAAAGACCAAATTCCTCAAACAGAAGCTACTGGAACAATGTTAGTGATCCTAGTTTCCTAGTTTTTGTTTTTCTGTTGGTTGGCTGGTTTTGAGACAGAGTCTTGCTCTGTCACTGAGGCTAGAGAGTAGTGATGCAATCTTGGCTCACTGCAACCTCCACCTCCCAGGTTCAAGCAATTCTCCTGCCTCAGCCTCCCAATTAGCTGAGATTACAGGCATGCACCACCATGCCTAATTTTTTTTTTGTTTTTAATTTTTAGTAGAGACGGGGTTTCACCATGTTGGCCAGGCTGGTCTCAAACTCCTGACCTCAGGTGATCCACCCGCCTCAGCTTCCCAAAGTGCTGGAATTACAGGCGTGAGCCACCGCACCCAGCCTCCTAGTTTCTATTATAGATCTACCAAGTGCTGACTGCCTGGGTTTTAAAACTCATTTCTGCACATACACACTGCCCTCCCAAGCTCCCACTCACATATGAATTGTCTTTATTTTAATTTGCCTATCTAGCTAACCCCTAATTGAAGAGATGTTTATATTCAACATGACCATTTTCCCAGCCCTTGCTCCTTCTCTGAACCCTTAATCTGATGCAACCTTTAACCTGGTGTGATGCCCATCTGCAGCTAATCTGTGCATGTAGGAATTAGATATATGGTCTACCTATGCCAATGACCACATGCACTTCCCCTAAATTTTAGTAGTAGCCAGATATAGATCAATAGATTGGGATATCAAATATTTTAGTAAGTTGCTGAAGTACATTTTTTAAAATACAGAAAAAAAACAGAAAAGCATAGAAGCTAAATATATTATTCTTTATCCCATCACTCAGAGGTAATTTCTATCATATCAGATACATATATATGTCTCTGTGTGTGTGTGTATTATATATATACATATATATTTAAGAGACATGCTCTATGTTTCCCAGGCTGGCCTTGAACCCCTTGACTCAAGTAATCCTCCCATCTCAGCCTCCTGAGTACCTGGGACTACAGTTGTGCATCACCACCATCTCTTAATCTAAGTAAATTATTTGGTATTGTTTATACAACTCTTTAATCTGCATTTTTCTCTTGATTTACCTTGATATTATTGCCATTTTCATATATTAAATACTTCTCTAATCATTATTTTCAATGAGTGCATAATACCCCATCACTTAAATGTGCCTGATTATGTTAGATAGGGTACTCTTTTCTCTGTCCCTTTCCCTAAACATCCCCCTTCTCCAATCCACTCTATGAGGAAACGTCTTTTTTCATCCTCCAGGAAGAAGCATTATCACCATGGAGCTTCTAACTTGTACTATATCTGATTTTCAGTGATAACATTTTGGAAGAAGAATGGATTACTTGAATGGAGGCTGCTTTAAAGCCTCAAGTTGATTGGTCCAAATTACCAGTAGTGTCTAAAAATAAACCAACCCCAGTTAGAATGGCAATAATTAAAAAGTCAGGAAACAACAGATGCTGGAGAAGATGTGGAGAAATAGGAACATTTTGTTGGTGGGAGTATAAATTAGTGCAACCATTGTGGAAGACAGTGTGGCAATTCCTCAAGGATCTAGAACCAGAAATACCATTTGACCCAGTGATCCCATTACTGGGTATATACCCAAAGGATTATAAATCATACTACTCTAAAGACACATGTACATGTATGTTTATTGCAGCACTGTTCACAATAGCAAAGACTTGGAACCAACCCAAATGCCCATCAATGATAGACTGCATAAAGAAAATGTGGCATATATACACCATGAAATACTATGCAGCCATTAAAAGGATGAGTTCATGTCCTTTGCAGGGACATGGGTAAAGCTGGAAACCATCATTCTCAGCAAACTAACATAAGTACAGAAAACCAAACACCGTGAGTTCTCATTCATAAGTGGAAGTTGAACAATGAGAACACATGGACATAGGGAGGGGAATGTCACATATTGGAGCCTGTTGGGGGTCAGGCGGCTAGGGGAGGGAGAGCATGAGGAGAAATACCTAATGTAGATAATGGGTTGATGGGTGCAGCAAACCACCATGGCACATGTATACCTATGTAACAAACCTGCACGTTCTGCACATGTATCCCAGAACTTAAAGTATAATCACAAAAATTAAAAAATAAAATAAAATAAACCAACCTACAACACTCTCTCTGTCTCTTAGATGACCTCCCCTCAAGCTTCTGACAGGTCCATCCCAGGGGTCTGCCATATTTGTTCCATCCTCTGAATTATTTACAGTCAAGAACTTTGCAAGAGCTAAGTTAGGAGCTGAAGGTCAGAGGCCAGATGCATTGGCCTGTTCTCCATTCTAGCTTTAACTACAATAAAGATGAAAATGTGAACCCTTTTAGATTCCCTGTGATGATTTTTTGTTGACTCAAACCGAAGTGTGATAAAAGGATGTCTTGGTTCCTGACTCTTGCATGTGCTTGTTACTCCAAGTATTTACATCTATAAAATTGCTTTAATAAAAATCATTTCACATAAATATATATCTGATTACCTCTTTGTCATAGAGTATGTTTATACAAATGGTATTACTGAATCAAAAAGTATGAGCATTAAAAGGTCTTTGATATCTACTAACAATGTTTTTCTACAAAGTTTTCAATAACTGACCATCTCACCAGTAATATATAAAATTGCTATCTTATTTTATCCTCATCAGCATTATTACGACTGTTAAATGTGTCAATATTATAAAAGAAAATCACTTTAATATTTTATTTTATTAGCTAACTTAAACAATTTAACATATTTATTAATCATTTTTATTTCTTTGGTTACTACTCTACACATTTTGTAATTCTGACATTGGATGTTTAACAGTAAAGATTTTTAAATTATTTCAAGAAACCATTTTCAGATAAGATATATTTGGTGAAAATGATGAGATTGGTTACCACACCATTATTTTTCTGTGTACAATCTTCATGGCAGTTAGATTGGGGTGACAGGGCAGCTATGTCACCAATGGGCATGTATCACTCCTACTGTGAGTCAGTATAAAGCGCTGTGAATTCTCCTTGGCTTGTTCTCTCATTCATATAGCAAGAAGTAAAGAACTCTTGAGATGGCTAAACTGGAATAAAGAAGCCTGAAGTTGCAATATAGAGGTCTAAATTATCAATATGGAAGCTGTCCTAGATTTCCTTCATTGAGGAAGAACCACAAAGAAGAGCCAACTGACTTTCAAAATACAGTGAAGTGAGTGAAAACAAGAATTTTGTGTTAACTCCCTATCTATCACAATTAGTACAACATAGCACAGCCTAACTAATAAAGGGGAAAAGCCAAAAATCAGTTATTCTAAACTGGGGGTGGATTTGGCACCTCACAGGGGATATTGACATTGTATGGAGACCTTTTTTGCTTATCAAAACTGGAAGTATACTAACCGCATCTGATTGGTAGAGACCAGGGATGCTGCTAAGCAGCCTCCAATGTATAGGACTGCCCCTCACAGCAAAAATTTATGTGGCTCGAAATGTTGACAGTGTTTAGGTTGGGGCCTGCTTTAAATCTATCATATTTGCAGGAAATATTTTCCCAGTTTACCTCAGACTCTTAAACTTTCTTTACAGAAGGTTTTCTGAAGCACATAAACACTTTCCAATATAGTTTGTGTGTATGTTAATTTGTTTCCATTGTAAGAACAACATATGGTCATAATAGACTATTTGGGAAATACAGGACATCTTTGCTAGATGAGCCTGCATAATTGGGTGACAAAAGCTGATCTTTATGACCAAATTGGGGAAAATAAGGAAAATCTTTCCTCAGAACTTGAACTAAGAAATAGTTTCAAATAGATGGTATGAATTTCAGACTGAAAAAAAGTCACCTAGGGACAATGCCATTCTTATCAAGAGAAATGGTGCTGTGTGGTAGGAAATGAGTAAAGGACATCTTGGGAAACACCGTCAATAGTTTCTAAGTTGGAAAAAATTGCAGGGGAAAGGGGAAGACTTTGTTAGTATTTTTTTTTTCTCTGAAGACAATTTCATTCAGAGGTTGCTTTATCCAAGGAGTCTCATCAAATTTAAAGTCTCTGGCAGTGCTCTTACTAAGACCCATGTCCTCATCAGTCATTTAGCATCATCTTGATGTAGAGAAACACTTCCCTGAATTAGATTCTCCCAACCTAGAAGCGCAAGTATTGGAGGTGAGTGCAAGCTACAGGACAGAAAGGAACCACTCCCCAGAGAGCCACTTTTACCTTGCATTTGGAAATAATACAATAACTGATTAATAAAAAACACACAGCAATTACAAGTTTAAAGCATACAGGATGTGTTCTAGATATGTAATGCTAAGTTACAAATCACCCCATTGTTTTTAGCTTAGAACATTTATTCAGCTCATGAATTTGCAATCTGGGCAGGGTTCAGTCAAGAGAGCCTGTCTCTGCTCCACACAGCATTAGCTGCGATTGCTCCAAGGCTAGGGGCTGGAATGAGCTGCAGGTTTGCTCACTCCTGTGTCTGGCAGTTGATGCTGGAAATACAGAAACCGTCAGGGACTGAAACAGCAGTGTCCTGGTATCTATCAGCCCTAAGTGACATCTGGGAGCTGTTTAGGTTACTGCTTTCTGGTTTTCCCCATATTGCCATAATTTCTCCATACACATGTATAGTTTACTCCCATGCAGGTTTCTGATGCTTTTTCCTCATGCAACTAACTCCCTCCTCTCTCATACTATGCCCTATAAGTCTTAGCCACCTAGACCTCCCTGTCTCTTCAAATCAGAGAAAGTTTCATGCTCTGCCTGTGATTCCTTTCAGTATAGGACAGGACAGCATATGCCTCCACACAACAGGCCAGGACAATCACAGGGCACACATTTGTTTTCCTTTTCACAGAGACCACAGGCCTGAATTTCCTGTTGTACAATGTCCAAAAATTATACATATATGTCAATGAAAAGAAGTCAAACTTTGTAAAAATTTGCAGAGATTTATTCTAAGCCAAATGTGAGGTCTGTGACCCATGACAGTCCCAGGAGGTCCTGAGAACATGTGCCCAAATTGGTTGGGTTACAGCTTGATTTTTACACACTTTAGGAAGACAGCAGTTACAGACAGAGACATAAAACAATATATACGTGTAAGGTGGACATTGATTCAGCCCAAAAAGGAGGGACATCTTGAAGGTGGGGGAGGGGGCTTCCACATCATAGGTGCATTTAAATATTTCCTGATTGGCAATTGGTTGAAAGGGCTAAGCTCTGCCTCAAGAGTAGAAGTCAGCAGAAAGAAATGATTGTAGATAACGGGGATTATGGAAGCCAAGGTTCTTGTTATGTAGATGAAGCCCCCAGGTAGCAAGCTTCAGAGAGAATAGATGGTAAATATCTCTTGTGAGATCATGAAAGGTGCCAGACTCTTAGTTAAATCTCTCCTGGATCAGGAAAAGACCTGGAAAGGGAAGGGGATTCTTTACAGAATGTAGATCTTCCCCTCAAGAGACAGTTTCCAGGGCCATTTCAAAATATGTCAAAGAAATGTAGTTTGGTAAAATACTTCAATTTATTTCAGGACTCACTGTCTGTCCAATAATGCTACACTAGAGTCAGGTTGAAATTTGGTAACTTAATGCTACAAAGAGTCTGTTTTGTCAGCTTTTTTTATTTTATTTTTTATTTTATTTATTTTCTTTTTTTTGAGACAGAGTTTCACTCTTGTTGCCCAGGCTGGAATGCAATGGCGCAATCTCAGCTCCCTGCAACCTCCACCTCCCACTTCAAGCGATTCTCCTGCCTCAGCCTTCCAAGTAGCTGGCACTACAGGTGCCCACCACCATGCCCAATTAATTTTTGTATTTTTAGTAAAGATGGGGTTTCACCATGTTGGCCAGGCTGGTCTCGAACTCCTGACCTCAGGTGATCCACTCACCTCGGCCTTCCAAAATGCTGGGATTACAGGCATGAGCCACAACGCCCAGCCAATACTTCAACTTATTTCAGGGCTCCCTGTCTGTCCTGTGATGCTACACTAAAGTCAGGTTGAATTTGGTATCTTATTGCTACAAAGAGTCTGTTTTGTCAGTCTTAAGATATGTGTTTTAATGTTAATGCTGGAAAGTTGTGCCTGAATTCCAAAGGGAGAAGAGTATAATGAGGCATGTCTAACATTGCCTTCCCATAATGGCCTGAATTTGTTTTTTCAGGTTTACTTTGGAATCCCCTTGGCCAATAGGAGAGGTCCATTCAGTTGGTTAGGGGGCTTAGAATTTTATTTTTGGTTTGCATATATATTGATATGATTTGGATCTGTGCCCCCACCCAAATCTCATGTCGAATTTTAATCCCCAGTGTTGGAGGTGGGGCCTGGTGGGAGGTGACTGGATCACGGGGGTGGATTTCCCCCTTGATGCTGTTCTCTTGATAGTAAGTTCTCATGAGATCTGGTTGTTTAAAAGTGTGTGGCACTCTCTCTCTTTCTCCTGCTGCAGTCATGTGCCTGCTTCCTCCCCTTCACCTTCCACCATGATTGTAAGTTTCCTGAAGGCTCCCCAGAAACAGAAGCTACTATGCTTCCTATATAGCCTGCAGAACTGTGAGACAAATTTCTTTTCTTTATAAATTACCCAGTCTCAGGTATTTCTTTATAGCAGTGCAAGAACAGACTAATATATACACACACACATATATACATATATACACATATATACATACATATACAAATATATATAAATATACATATATATATGGAAGAAAGGAAAGTCTAGTGCCTCTCCCTGTATCATGGCCTGAAGCATCAATTATGTATTGATCATAAACGGGTACATCAGGTCCACTCTACTATTATCTCTACTGTGGTATATGATTATCTCCCTGCAGCAAAAAAAAAAAAAAAAAACAATATAAAAGAGCTGTTAGATGAGATTTCTAACCAAGTTGCCATTCCCATTTTAGAAGAACAAAAAGACAGTTTCAATATCTGGTATTCAAATCTACAGAGAATAACCACCATAAACTTCCTGTCTGAAAATTGATGCTCCAAAAATAAGCAATCCAATAATTTGAACATAAAACTGTATTTAAACATAAAACTAGAAGTCATAGTGATAACAATTCGAAATATGTAAAAGAGTGATGAATAGAATTTTTAAAGGTCACATTAGCAAAAATTTGTTGAGGCTCTAATGTAAAGATTAAATAAGGTTTCAAATATAAATAATTCTTCAGACATCCAGGAAGAAAAATCAAGTCACCTATCAAGGGGGAAATGTAGACAGGCCTCAGAGTCTCCACATGAGTAGCTAATGTCACAGGGCAATGGCACACTATGAGTTCTGAGGATCAAGCCTAGGATACCCAGACACATTGTTGTTAAAAAGATCAGTAACAAAAGACATTTTTAAACATTAAAGAAGTCAGCTTCTCAAGACACTTTTTGAAAAACTACTCCACATAAAAGATCAGGCAACCAAAAGATGAAACAAAATAAAATAATTGAGGAGTGGAATAACTGTGATAAAAAGGACTGATGGGAAACGTTGAAACTAAATATGCAACCAAGCTTAAAAGACCAGAGTAATTACTATACACACACATACACACACACACACATACACATGAATATATATACACATACACTCTCATGTATACTTGAACATATTTTCATATATATGTATATATACATATCCATTAAGTGTCATATAGGACTGTGACTTGGATGCTAATACGTGTGTAAGATAAAAGTCATATTAATGCAAAAATTACCCTCAAAAATCCTTTAAACCTCTAAGAGAGTTCAACACACATGGTTATGTGTCTACAACCTTATATATTAAATATTATAAAGACTAACACTGCCTTGAAAACTACTCCTTTGACAAAAGGAAGGAACTAAAGGAAATCTGTATGCAGATAACTGGGTATGCAAACAATTCTGCCTTTAAGCTACTTATCAAATACTTATTGTGAATCAGGGATTGGTAGAGAATTCAAAAACATTTCTGTTCTCCTGCAGGGTTGATTCCATTCTGTTTTAATATTATACATTTATTCACTATGCAGCTCTCTGGGAATTAAAAAATAAAATCCAGTGGTGAATGGAAAAGTGATAGAAAATTCTAAAGAGTTTTCCCTTGCCTATGGAATTTACTCTAATTAGTTTAAATATCAAGCATCTCTAAACATAATAAATATTAATAAATGTATTTGTGATTGTGAAGATTAAAGGTTAACTTGTAAAATCAGCATGTAAAAGATTCTACTGTAAATCTTGACAAAGTTAAAATATATGCACAATTAAAAAATGGAGTAAATTTTTAAAAATAAGTACTTCATCTTTTATAGAAGAGAGTAAACAAATACCATCTCAAATTGAAAGTTAGCTTTTTAAAATGGCACAATGAATGAAAATCCTTTCATTTATGTAACAACCTTTTCTCTCAGTTTCAAATGGATATTTTAGGAACTAGTACATCTTGTATTGAAGAATACAGACAGGTTCAGTTTCACTCCATTTTCTTTATCATCAAAATAAATCCAATCAAATTTTAGTATTTTATTTAAATTAGAATGTGTAATATAACCCAGTTTTTATACAATTATTTCTATCTCCCTACCCATTTTTCTAACTCTATGCTTGTATAAAAGATGTCTTCGAAAATACTAACACTGATGATTTTGGGTGACAATTTGAGTGGATTCAATTTTTTAAAATTATTAGTTTCTATATTGCTATAACAACATAAAAACTAAAAAAAAAAAAAAAAAAAACTCTGAGCAAGTGACAGAAGTGCCACTGTCCTATCCCCTGCATTGCCCTCATTCACCATTTCTATACCCACTGCTACTTTTAGGTGTCAAAAAAGAAAAGCCTCTCTTCTCTCTTTCAATAACAACAAAAAGAATCTTTCCTCCACATAAACACCTTCTAATAGATACACATAGAGATCTAGTTCAGTACTAGCTATCAGTTTATAAGAATTTTACCCCACAGAACCCTATTACAGCTCTGTCTTCATAAATGTGTTTGATATTTTGATAAAATGCAATAATAAAATGACTAAAAACAGACATCTTTCCACACCGGACTATACCAGTTCAGTGATATAATTCAGAGTGATGGTTTGCTCAATTGCAGATTAATATAGTATATTCATGAATGAATAGCTAATTCTTCCTCAAAGTTACAGTTTTTATTTTGTTGCCTACAACCGTTGCTTTTTAACAATGATGGTTTGTAACTTTTTAAGTTTCATTTTTCTTGGCTTTGTCATTTTGATGACCATTAAAAGCACACTTTGGCGATGTCTGTTATATGACGCATGTCTTAAGGAGAATAATTTCTTTTTATAATTAACTCCTCAGCCACTTATTGGTCTGTCAGGATTCTTCTGATTTGGTCTTCAAAACTTGGCTTTAACTTTGGAACGTAAGATTAACATAGTGGGAAACATTTAAAATAACTAAAGAGTAAAGCTCCATTGTTTTGAATTTGAGACTACCCTTAAAGAATACTTTTTTATCCTCCTCACCCCTTAAGTACAAATGAAATGCTTTGTTTTCCTATCTTTTACTGGAGATGGAGGTGTAGATTTCCTTGTCAGCACTTGCCGTGATTGATAAATGCTGAACAAGGTAGCTGGCACAGAGAATTTCTGTGGCAAAAATTAAAATAAAGTCACCATCGACCTTGTGGATTTAACCCTAACGCTGGCTTTGCTTTTTGACACTGCAATCAAACATAACCTAATATTTCTATGTGGCATGTGTATGCATCGCTCACCACAAGATCAGTGTGCTGGGGCTTAAAAGGGAAACAATTTATGAACACATAGCACACATGTAGGACATATATGCACACAGAGTGTTGAAAATTTGGTAGTAAGAGTTGTATTAGTCCACACCTAGGATGATAGGTATAGCTCCATATTCCATGGTTTACCACAATGTTGAACTATAGAAAGTCTAAAAAGGAAGGTGACCAAATTGAGGGAGATCTAGAAATTATGCTAGGAAAGGAAAGAGGAGAATGGAAAATGTCCACCTTGAGTAAGAAGAGCCTCAGGAAAACCAGGATAAGCTGGCATGTGCAATACTTTAAGGGAAAACCTGAACCAATAAGCGACTATTTTAAGAAGGTGGATTTCAAGTCAGTAGAGGAAACAACTATCAATGTTAGTATTAGAATAAAGTGGTTTTGGGGGGGTTGTTTTGAGACGGAGTTTCGCTCTTGTCGCCCAGGCTGAAGTGCAATGACACAATCTCAGCTCACTGCAACCTCCACCTCCAGGGTTGAAGGGATACCCCTGCCTCAGCCTCCTGAGTAGTTGGGGTTACAGGGAGCCACCACCACACCTGGCTAATTTTTTTTGTATTTTTAGTAGAGACGGGGTTTCACCCTTTTGCCCAGGCTAGTCTCGAACTCCTGACCTCAGGTGATCCACCCACCTTGGCCTCCCAAAGTGCTGGGATTACAGTCATGAGCCACTGTGCTGGGCCAAAATAAAGTTTTATATTAAAAAATAAAATTCCCATCTTTGAATTGGTTTAAAAGGAAGTCAAAACGACCTATCAAGCTCTCAGAAATGTAGCATGAATGATGACTAAAGTGAACAGAAATTCTTTCTACATGTCCCCCTAATTATGTTACATTCTAAGAATTTTATCACTCTGTTAATAAGGAGAGAGAAATCCAGTTTTCAAAAGCATAATGAAAGAGTCGACTTTCAGAGAATTGTCCAATTATGAACAGGGAATGTTGAAGCTGGAATCCAGATTTTCTAACTGTAAATATGTTCCACCTAAGTTTTTAAATAAACTGTACAGATAATAATATTCATTAGTAATATAATATTAAGATATTTAAAATCATGGTCATAGAAATACAAAGAAGAGTTCTTAATCCTTAATCTACCTCCCTGTATCTTAATACTGCATCACTCAACTTTAACTAATATGGCTTTTGAAGATTTCACTAAATCCAGTCTTCCCGAGGGAAATACTTTCTGAATTTATCTCACAGGTAGAGGGCACTTGTATTTTAAAATGTCCACTAACAGACCATTTAGATTATATAAAGGCAGGCACAGTCCACTGGAATGTAAGCTTCATAAGTGCAGGCACTCATTCATTCATTCATTTGAGATGGAGCCTCGCTCTGTCACCCAGGCTGGAGTGCAGTGGCGTGATCTATGCTCGCTGCAACCTCCGCCTCTCGGGTTCAAGCGATTCTCCTGTCTCAACCTCCCGGGTGGCTGGGATTACAGGTGCGTACCACCACGCCTGGCTAATTTTTGTATTTTCAGTAGGAACAGGGTTTCACCATGTTGGCCAGGCTGGTCTCAAACTCCTGACCTCAGGAGTATGTTTTTAGTTGTCTCCCGGTATTCAGAGGAAGGGGATAATGGCTTTAACTTCAGAGAAGACAGGAGATAAGAGACAGCGCTTATGGCTGGAAGGAAGAGAGGGTATGATCTGGAGAAAGGACTGGATAGAGGATGGCAGCTTCAGGAAGCAAGATGACAAGGGAGGATAAGAAATCTAATTCAAAGCTCTTACACTTCTTTGAATGAATCTAAGACACAAAGTGATAACTGAACTATAAAGGCATTTTAAAACTAGAATTATAAAAGTGAATGGATTTCTCATGGTACCTGGTAATATAAGTTTAGAATTTAAAATGTATTAGCAAAATTCAAAAAAATACATTGTTTGCTTGAAAGGGTTTTCTTGGAAATTTTTTTCCTTCTAAAAAGAAAAATGGGATGGTTAGTCAGCAGATCTAGGGCATTTATAACAATGTCCTTTCTCTTACCATTGATTTGTTTTCATTAGGTAAGTAGTTCATTTTCTAAAGCCTTTTTCCCCTTTTGCTCTTGGCCTTAATAAAATTGGTGGTTCTGGCAAAGTCATTAATTCCATAGTTGCAAAATTCCCTTAGAGAAACATGGTAACTTCAGTTTATTGAAAATACTAGGAGAAGGGTAGTTTATTAGGTATTTGGATGACTGGATGTTGAGAAAGATATCATTTATCATTTAAAATATCCTTGGTACAAGGGCACTAAGTGTATGCATATAAAATATTGAACATCTGGATTAAAACAGAAATGGCAACGAGATGTGATGTCTTCATTATGCCAGACAACTAGATATGTGGAGACATATGGCAGAGTGAGTTTTTACATTTTATTGGCATGTTTACAGATGCACAGTAAGAGCCTAGAAGGAATCCATCCAATCCTAGAAGCTTAGTGTTTTTTCTTCCATTTTAGATATTAGGAACAATCAGGAAAATCATTCCATACCACAACTGTATGAGATTCAGTCAGTAGCGGACACAAGCATGTCTAAACAGCCAAATCTGAAATAGGACAGTAATACTGATGGCCAAATTGGATCTATCAATACCTATGCAATTTATCATAAATGTCCTCCAAAATATCAAATCTAAGAATTATATTAGTACAAATTTAAAGCTGGGAAGGATTTTGGAGATTATCTTGCCTGATCCATCAATTTTAGTGAAGATAAAATCAAAATGATGATAGTAACACACATTCCTGTCTTCGGGGGGTTATCAGTTTAATGAGAAGATAATCCCTCAACAGGAAATTACAATATAGTGTAATGGAGGGCAAATGGATACAAAAACTGAGTATTACACGGTTACATAGAAGTGATATTATCTCTTGCTTTGAGGTCTAGGTGAGGATCAAAAATAACCTCCCAGAACAGATAACTCTGAAGCTAAATCAATAAAGAAAGAGTAAGAGTTACACCAGGTCAAGTGGAGAAAAGGCATTTCAGGAATGGAAATAGAAATAGAACAGAAATAGAAATAGAAATCCCCTAAGGAAAGAAAAGCCATGTTGTACTGAGGGAGCTGCAAGCAGTCCATTTGAGTTGGTTGGCACACAGAAATGGCAGTAAGACAGAGGCTTCTGGGTGTCAGGATAAGAAATAAACTCTACAACTACACTTAATACGTTTATGTATGTATATGTGTTTATGTATGTATATACGCATATGGGTGGATGTGTGAATCACAATTCCATGCCATAATACTTAGCCACTTACAGGCAATGCACTCTATTTTCTATTCTTATTGTATTTTATTTAAAAGTATTGGTAAACACTCACTAACATAAAGAACGTGATCCCCTAAAGCGCCATGATCTGCTGTTTGAAAGACACTCGTGAAAGTTGAAGGACAGTAAGCAGGTCATGACAAACTATGGAGAGCAGACGTTATGCATTGGAGAATGGAGAGTCATGGAAGGATTTTGAGTAGGGGAGTGAAGTGATGCCACTTGCATATAGAAAGATCATCTAAATCACTCCAAAAAGGACTGGAAAGGCTTTCATAAAGGAGGTCAATTTTAGAAGTTTCTAGAGGTAATTTAAACAATTGATAGTGGTGCCAGAATTAAGATATATGTTTTGAGGATGATGAAATGCAATTAAGAAATTATAATTAATTGGACTTCATTATTATTTGGAAGAGAGGATAAATCAGGAGGAAAGGTGGTGAGATTTTGGGGTCTGTAATAGGAAGTATGTGGATAGTAATACCATTCAATAAAGGAAAAATAGGAAGAACAGTTAAGGGCTAAGAATAATGATTCGGTTCGGGCATTCTGAGTTTTAGGTATCTGTTGGATATCTAAATAGAGATGTCAAGCTAAACGGTAAATACAGATGCTCCTCAACTTACAATAGGGTTGCATTCTGATCAACCCAATTGTAAGCTGAAAATATCTAAGTGGAAAATGCATTTAATACACAAACCTACTGAACATCATAGCCTAGCCTACCTTTGAGGTGCCCGGAATGCTTTCATTAGCCTATAGTTAAGCAAAATCATCTGGGAACACAGTACACTGTAGAGTATCAGTTGTTTACCCTTGTGATGACACAGCTGAGTAGGAGCTGTGGTTCAGTACCACTGCTCAGCATCTTGAGAGAGTATAGCATACTTTCTACTCAATGTGTGTAGTTTTCACACCACCCTAATACCAAAAAATCTTAAGTTGAGCTATTGTAAATTGAGGACTGTCTCATATGATTCTAGACAGCAAATGACAGTTGTGGCTGGACAGATTTACAAGCTAGTAGTGTACATGAAATAACTGAAGCCACCATTTAAAAGCCCATTTATGGATTGCGAGTATTTGCAATAATATTTTCTGACCCTCTAAATGCATAAAACAGTATTATAACATGTGTGAGGTACATTATTATCACGCCCATGTACAGATCAGGAAACAGGCCCAGAGACTTTTAATAATTTTTAAAGCTTAGTTTTGCCAGAATGCAAGATGGAAGCCCAATTTTGTTTATGCTGCACCTTTCGTTTATTTTCCCCAGTCTACTGGGCTGCTCCTCTTCATCACGCCGTCTGCTTTAGCTCAAGTCAGAATAAACACATATCTTCTTGTCCAAATAATACCTAGTTTATCTGCATTTAGAAGTCATTAATTATTAGGTTATTTGTTTCACTCTGTTTTGTTTTTTGTGTGCAGGGTTTTGACTAATCCTACTTCATAATTCATAGAACATCATCATCATTCATTCCTGGAAGGCCAGTCTCTTGTTTTAGTATTTCTCTTTTATCCTCATTCAATATTTTTATGTCCTGCTATTGACTACGTTTCTAATATGTTAGATATTCTTTGTTATTTATGTTGTTAAAGCGAACTAAATATGGCCTGAGAAGGACTCCATACTTCTCTATTTAAGTCCCTGTGGACGAACTGCAACCTAACTTAATAGGTAGACAAGATTGAGAACCTAACTTGGGCATGTGCATCTGTAATGGTGGCCGGGCCTCAGCCAATCCCACCAGCCATACGTCAACCACTCATACACTGTCGAGTGTTCAAACTGTGTTCAAATAAGGCAAACGCTGAACTGTAACCAACCCAGCTGTTTCTGTACCTCACTTCCGATTTCAGTAAGTAACTTCCCTTTTTTGTCTATAAATCTTCTTCCACCACATGGCTGCACTGGAGTCTCTCTGAATCTGCTGTGATTCTGGGGGCTGCCCGATTCACAAATCGTTCATTGCTCAATTAAACTCCTTTAAATTTAATTTGGCTAAAGTTTTTAACAGATGGTGTCAGAAGCGGGGTCCAAAGTAGACCCTCTAACAAACCCCAGGAGTACTGAGTGAACAAACAAGGTACCTGCAGAACCCACTTGTGTGCATTGATCTCTCAGAGCAGCTGGGGATCATGGATAAGTTCTCTCTCGGATTTCGGAGCTCCACGGATTTGTGTTTTGAACTCTCCAAGTTTCTTTGAGCACATTTCTAATCCAAACTGGGTTTGGAAGTCATGACAGAAACTGCACTGGGTCCAGGAACGGATTTGATCTGCTAATTAACTGGCTTGGATCCAGTTAGAGGCCTCTTACATCTGACTGGGTCAGAAAGCAACTGGTAGTAAATGGTAATATTGCAGGGGTTGTAAAATTTGGCTTTTAAAAATTCGAGGGGATTTTTGTGTTCTACCCCTTTCATTTTTCTTACATAGTAAGGTAAGAAAAATCATTGGCTAAGTTAATCAAGGTAATAAGCTCTATAACAGATCTACTGTAAAGGCTATAGTTACACATCAGACTAAGTTCTCTTGTAAAAGTTATGTTAAATAATAGAATTGACTAAACAGAAAAGTATCTGTACAACTACTGACACTTGTGGCCTATGGAAAAATACATCAATTGTAGATTATAAAAATTCAGTTATAGAGGATTAATGAAAAGACCACTTAGTTAAGTGAATAGACTCTTCATCTAACTCATTCTTTGATCTATATGATTTTAGGTGGTTTGGCTTATGAGGACCCTGAGTAAAGAACATACTCCAAACACTTGGTATTATCCTCCTAATAGTCATAATAATAGTCTCCCTGGTACACTGTATTCTCTCAAAGGTTTTAAATGTTTACATGTAAACAAACATTTCCATTTAAATTTACATTTTCATTTACATTTTTAAAAAATCAAAAGTTTTAAAGGTTTTACACACAGCCATCTCTAGAATGTCAAATGGTCTCTCTTCAACTGGAATGACAAAAACTGAAAAAAAAAAAAAAATACAACCATGAGGACACCATAACCTATGAATGACATACTGAGGCCAAAAACCCAAAATAATGGTAACTAAGAGTGACACTAAGGCCCTAAATTTTAGTCACACTCTCACCTAAATGAAAACCTGGCCAAAAAGGGAGTACTTTTTTAGATAAAATTATGGAAGTCCATTATTTTGGACTGAACTCATACACCAGACCCCAACAAACCAAAGTAAACCAAAATCGAGTCACTTATGCTAAATGTGACATAATCAAACTAAGACTTTAAAGAAACACACAGATCCTAAAACAGGCCAAGTTTTGTTTTTCTCCTGTAAACAGGATGTTCCAACATAAGGAACTACCCTCTACTCAGTCCTTCTTGTACCTTTACAAAACTCACTGTTCTGTTTCCCAGTGTGTTTCAAGACCAAATAAATACATATACAATGGTAATAGTGACATTGATGACTAAAGTTTTGGCCAATCTCTCAAAATTGAGAAAATGACCAAATAGGGGGAATTGTTAAAACAAACCAAATATGGTCTTAGAAGGACTCCTATATTTGCACAGAACTATAGAAGTACTTCTATATTTGAGCCCTTGTGGACAAACTACAACCTGACTTAATAGGTAGACGAGATTGAAAACCTAACTTGAGAGTATGCACCTGTAACAGTGACTGGGTCTTAGCCTATTCCAACAGCCATACGTTAACCTCTCATATACTGTCAAGTGTTGAAGTGTGTTCAAATGAGACAAACGCTGAACTGTAACCAATCCAGTTGTTTCTGTACCTCACTTCTGATTTCTGTGCCTCACTTCCCTTTTTTTGTCTATAAATCTTCTTCCACCACATGTCTGCACTACAGCCTCCCTGAATCTACTATGATTCTGGGGCCTGCCCATTCATTGCTCAATTAAACTCCTTTAAATTTAATTCGACTGAAGTTTTTACTTTAACAATGTGTACTGTATTATAAGCATGCATTTTAATTTGTTTTCTCTTATTGTCTTAACTCAGATCTATTGTTTTTAACAGCTATTCATAACTATGTAGACATACCTAGTCTATTCTTTCCAACTACTCCATAGCAATCCATGGTATGTATCAACCACATTTTGTTTATCACTTCCCTCTGAGGTGGGCATCTAGTTGTCTCTAACTTCTTACTAAAAACAACCCTGTGGCAAATTTCCATATAAATATTTTCTTAATAGACCTCTATGAGAATCATCTGAGCTGCATACCCCAAATAGAAATGCAAGCTCATAGGAGATGCATGCACTGAATTTCATTAAGTGTTATCAGATTTGTTTTTCAGAATGGCTATTAACAGTGTGTTCTCCAAATCACGTTTGTATGTTAGTTTTATTGAAGAAGTTCTTCCCATTCCTAGGTCTCCAAAACACTGTTCTACTTTTCTTCTATTAATTTTATGGTCTTACCTCTCATATTTAGGCCTTAACCCACATTAATTATATATATAATTATACATATATTATATATAGTATATATTATATACAATTACATATTCTATAATATATTATATTATATATAATTATATATATTATATAGAATATATAATTATATATATTACATGTAGTGACTATATATAGTTTTTAACAGCCTTGAGGTATGATATTGATATATAGAAATTGATATATTATATATATTATATATTATATTATATATCATATATATTATATATCATATATTATATATTATATATCATAGATATGATTATATATTATATATCATAGATATGATTATATATCATAGATATATATACTATATATCAATGATATATAATATGTAATTATGTATGTTATATATAATTATATATAGTATAGAATATATATTATATACTATATATAGTATATACTATTATATTATATAATATTATATTAGTATATACTATATATAATTATATATTATATATATTATATATTATATATAATTATATATATTACATGTGATGACTATATATAGTTTTTCACAGTCTTATTGAGGTATGATATTGATATATGGAAAAATTGCATGTTTAATATATACAAGTTGGTGAGCTTGAACATATGCCTATACCTGTATATATAATAGGCATATGTATTATAATAAATAAATTTTAGTAATGTCATTCACTGCCCAATCCATATTTTCTCCATTAATTTTCAGTGTCATTGTTATCATATATTAATTTTCTGTATCAACATACTCTATCTTCTCTAAAGCATGACTCTCCAGCCTTGGAAAGAATCATCTAATAGGTTTTTATTTAATTCAATTAGCTTATCTCAAGCTTTTATAATTGTACATTTTTCTTATTGCAATCCTTCTATGGAAGCGGTGAATCCCTTGATTTTAAGTAATGTTAAATGGGATTCAACCCAGTTATGCCACACTTCTTTGAACATTTGAATTTGGCAAAAGCCTCTAAAACTGATAGATACAACACACCCCTGAGAAATAACATTGCAAAGGAGTGTGAGAGCTTACACACAGCTTTGGGTTACAATAGCCCAATTGTTCCACTGATTCAAGAAATGATTTCAGGGCAGTTATTTTCTTCCTGTGTAAAATAAATATTATACCTGCCACCTGTGTACTTCGAAGAAAGGTTCAGATTCACTGACAGGTATGTATGGGATAGTAATGTGAGGCATTTACTGATATAAAATCTCCATATTTCCAAGTTATAAATTAAGATATTCTGAACAATTAGTAAACATGCCTGATGACTCTTCTTTCCTTCTAAACCAAATCTGAATAAACACATAACTTATTTTTTGTACATTTTATTACTCAATGTTATCTTTATAATAGAAGTCTCCCTATCTCTTCAAAATAGTTTTAAAAATTCTAATTTAGGCCGGGTGTGGTGGCTCATGCCTGTAATCCCAGCTACTCGGGAGGCTGAGGCAGGAGAATCACTTGAACTTGAGAGGCAGAGGTTGCAGTGAGCCGATATCGCGCCACTTGCACTCCAGCCTAGGTGGCAGAGTGAGACTCTGTCTCAAAAAATGAAAAGATTCTAATTTAACTAACAAGTTGTCCCTAAGATATGAACAACCTTCAAAAACAAAGTCTTAAATATCATGCTATTAACAGATTCACTGTCCTAAAACTCTCTTCTGGACAAACAGGAAACATTGAATCTTCCTTTTCTCTTCCTCTCACACCACCAGCAATCCCATTAGTTGCTAGTTCTCCTTAGCATCTCTGTTTGCCAAAACTAGTATAATGGCTGTTAATTCACAAACACTTGCAGAAGCCTATGCAAATTTATTCCAGATGAGGGCGGCCAGTAGCTACTTCTAATACTTCTGTTCTCTGTTATCATGCTGCCCACCTCAGCTCTAAGTAACAATTTGAACTTTACATTTGCCAAATGATGCTAGAAACATCTGTTGACTGATTCTCCCTAATATAGCTCTGGGTGTCTAACCTTCATCACCCCTATTCCAAAAGGTCAGACCATTTTAGCCTCTACTAATTGCCATGGTATATCTCTCCCTGTAAGCATCCTTAAAACAAATTATCCCTTCCTCTGCTCTTTATCATCATTCTTTGAATAATTTTCATCCAGTGTTTTTATCTTTTAAAGTGACTGACAGTATTCATTTGAAGAATAATCTCACCTCTTCTTTTGGATATTCCTTAATACTTCAGTTTTAGGAAAGTAAATGTGAAAGAACACAAGCTGATGAATTTCTCACTTCTTGTACCTTTTTACAAACATTTATGCATTATTTTTCTTAGAGAAACTATTATATGGTAATTAATTCAAAACCATTCTCATTTTCTCTGTTTCACATCCTTATTATAACAGTCTTGAGTTAATATCTCCCCAATCCAACCTTCAAATCTATCAAAATATTTGTAAGTTATTATTAATATAATAAGAGTTATCTTCTTCTGAGTGATTTTTTTCCTTGTCACAATTCCTTTGGAAGCATTATTTGAAGAGTTTTTCATTTCCATCCTTTTCATGGTGCATGTATTTTGGTTTCCTTAAGCACTGCTATGTATGAAAGTTACAGCACATGAAAATGCTGAAACAGAGTAAACACACACAAAAAAAAAAACCGGCATAGGAAAAGCGAAAAATCACATCTGCTTTTCAGCATTGTGAACAAATTCATTCATCTTCAGAAGACATGGTTTTGAGCAGATAAGAATTACAGGTTTTGGGTTGCATTTGTTACAAGTAAAGACAGGGCACTGACTACTGTAATTAATGTCAACATTCAAAAGAAAAAAAAAAAACCAGCAAGTTATTTGAAAGGGTGATTCAGCATTTCAGTTATTTCTCCAGTAAGAAAAAAAATTAAGAAATTTAACTCATAGGAAAAAAAAGGGAGCCAGATGATTTTAAAGGAAATATTCAGAAGGGAGGAACATAACAATTCTGATGAGAAAAGCTGTAAGAAAAGAAGAGAGAAGAAATGATGTGAGAGAAGAATGGAGATGGCAGAGAATAACAGAGATAGGTAAGAGGAGAACAAAAAGAAGAGGGACAGTGAAAAGAGAAACAACAATGCAGGGTTAAAAGAATATTCTTGGAACCATTGTACAAATCACATGGTCCTGCTCACGAGAGAAATTTACTGCACAAGTCCTTCAAGAATAAAGTCTTAAACAGTCTCAGTCACATTTTGAACATGCATCACTGTGTCAGTGTGTGTGTGTGCATGTGTGTGTGCAAGAAAGAAAGAGAGAGAAACCAAGACAGAGACAGATCACAAAATCTATTACAATTCCACTTGTCATTATTTTAATCAGAGTGTATATCTAAATGTTTACGAGATTTACTTATTAAAACAATTACTAGCATTATAACCTTGAGCAAGTTGCGTAACCCCTTTGAATTTCAATGTCCTCATCTATGAAATGGAGATTATAACATCTATCCTGAAGTTTTTGTGAGGATTAAAATAGGTAACATATGTAAATAACTTCTAATAGGGCCTGACATATAGTGAGTACTTAAAAGTATTACCTAAAATTAGTAGCAGAGTTAATAGTAGAAAGAATAGCATTAAAAAAGCTGTGGGTGAACTGGTACACCGAATTAGTTAACATTCTTTCCAGAGAATCAAAAGAATGATGTGTACATGGAGCAAACCAAGACCAGGAGTTAGAGGATAAGGATTTAAGTTTGCATTACTCAGTATATGAGTGTGTGACCTTTTAATTTAATTTCCCTGAGCCTGGCTTTCCTCATATCTGACAGGAATGCATTGGTTTATTGGCTTAATGTATCTGATTTATATCAAAGTTTTTACACACACTAATCTTCAATGGCAGCTTTTATCTATGATTTACATTGTCTTGGGATCTAGTGTTTAGAAGATCTGTGGCTAAAGAGGGTGCTTGATGCTAAATATAGCCCTTGGCCATGTGGGTTCACATTAGATAATGGTGCTGATCCAGAGCACTGGATGAGCCACTGTAAACCACTCTTCCTGTGGCCTCTTCATGTTATTTCTTTTTTTTTCTTTCCCGAGTTTTATTACAATACTAATCACCATGGGAACATGGGGAGGGGAAAGGATGCAATATAGCAAACATTGCAATCACATTATAAAAGTTCTAGAATCTCGTTAGGTCATTGGATCTTTGTCTTGGTTCTGAATCTAGAGTGTCTGGCTCTCCCTGAAATGTTACCTGAAAATGAAAGCCTTAAATATTTTTCTCTTTGTTTTTATGCCTGAGGAGGGACCTCTCTAAACAATTTCCCTAACCACCACCTGACGTGAAGCTCGATCCCCAGGACTCACTTCCTCCCAGATGCTCTCCTTCCCCTCCTCTTGTTCTGAGGATGAAACTGTGGCAGTTACTTAGTTGCCCCCTAGACAAAGCAGAGTTTCCAAGGGGGACACACCCAAAACTAGGGAACACTAGCAGAGAGGGATCACTTGCATACTTCCTCCCAGCTCACCTGGAATCCAAATGAGTAAGAAGTTCATCTGGCTTCAAGAAAACAGTATCTTCAAACAAATGTCTCTTGAGCCCCTGCTCTGGGCTGAGCGTTTCAGTTACGCAGAAGATGAGGGGAGGAGCTTCTTTGCATTATAGTCTAAAATGTGGCTCACATTCACATGGTGTGACTAAATAACAATGACAGTATTTGCTAAATGCTTCGTATGTGCCAAACACCATTCTAAACTCTGTGCATATGTTAAATCAATAAGTCTATGATGCATAATCTACTCTTCTTCTTCTTCCTAGTTTATAGATGAGGAAATAAAGGCAATGAGAAGTTAATGAAGTGATTCACCCAAGGTCACAGGGTTCATAAGCAAGAGAGCTGGGATTTGAATGCAGGCTTTCTGGCTCCAATACCCACCTGCATGGCCACTCTACTATCTGCCCCTCACTACAACTAGTGAGACTGATCTTTGAGGCTTATGGGTTCTGGGCCAGTCTAGGTTCTAGCCCCCACCCTGCGACTCTGTCACTTGCTATCTGTGTAAACACGGGAAACACACTTAAATTCTTGAGCCTTCAGTTTCCTCATCTGTAAAACAGAAAGAATAGAATCCACCTCAGATAATTACGACAAATATTAAATAAAATGGTGCTTAGAAAGCAGTCAATTAAAGTGATGCCTATAAAGGATCTGGCAAACACTAAGCACTTAATAAATATTAACTACTCTTTTATTTGATATTTTTTAACTGTACTGAATTCATTTGTTGTTGGAGGAAACCTGAATTTTTACCCTAGGATCTGCCACTAAGTCACTATACGATTGAGGATGTATCTCTCATTTAGATCATAGCATAGCCTCTTACCTATACTTCTCCCATGCCAACTCCCATGCCAACCCCAATGGACTAGTTTCTCCTTGGACAGCTAGAGCAATCTTTCAAAAATAAATATATCACTTTACTTCCCTACTTAAAGCTTTCCAGTGGTTTCTCATTGCACAAAGAATGAAACCCAAAACACTTGGCCTGATTCACAGAGCTATACCTTACATAACAATTGCCCATACCTGACACAGCCACTGTGTCTCTCTCCTCCCCATTCCTCACTATGATCCAGGCAAACCGGCTTTCTGATTTGAATTTAGCAACTTATTCCTACCTTGTGATATTTGCCAGAGAAGCAGCCAGAAAATCCTTCACCTTGAACTCTCCAAGCCTGGCTCCTTCTTGTCATTCAGAGCTCAACTCAGATATCATTCCTTGTCGAGGCGTGTTCCCTTATTCTTGTGTCCATCTCCTGCTTTATCTTCTCCACAGTATTCACCACTATCTGAAACTATGCTACTCATTTATTTATTGACTGACTTTCTCTTCTGTGTCATTCTACCAGAATGCAAACTACATAAGAGCAAAGAATGTGGTTAGGAGAACCTTTTTGGTTGTGATATTGTAGTCCATGAGTTCAGTGCCTGGCATCTAGGAGATCTTCAATACATAGATGTTGAATAAATGAAGGAATTTATTAGCTCAAGACTCATTTATGAAACACAGTAACTTGGATACAGTAATATTGAAATTTCTTTCTGGCTCTAAATTCCAAGAATCTTAAGGCATTTTGGGGTCCTAAGCCAACAGAGAGATGAGAGAAAGTTCTGGATTGTGGAATCCTAGGACATGCTATTGATAATATTTACCACATATGAGAACAAAGCTGTAGTCATCTTCCATGTTACTGAAAAAAGATACATTTTGTCCAAATGTCCCCAAAATTTATCTCACTGTAATATTTCACAAGTCTCTCTTAGGTTTAACTTTCTCACTTCTTTTTATTATTATTATTATACTTTAAGTTTTAGGGTACATGTGCACAACGTGCAAGTTTGTTACATGTGTATACATGTGCCATGTTGGTGTGCTGCACCCATTAACTCGTCATTTAGCATTAGATATATCTCCTAATGCTGTCCCTCCTCCCTCCCCCATCCCCCAACCCCACAACAGTCCCCGGTGTGTGATGTTCCCCTTCCTGTGTCCATGTGTTCTCCTTGTTCAATTCCCACCTATGAGTGAGAACATGTGGTGTTTGGTGTTTTGTCCTTGTGATAGTTTGCTGAGAATGACGGTTTCCAGCTTCATCCATGTCCCTACAAAGGACATGAACTCATCATTTTTTATGGCTGCATAGTATTCCATGGTGTATATGTTATTTCTTACTATAATCACTGAACCAAAGCCTTTTGAAGAGGGCCACACCTGCACAAGGTATGAAGAGAACTCAGATGGGCCAAGGCCTTCTAGAAACCACCACCTCACACTCCTCACCCTGTTATCTTTGCCTATCACTCTACCTTAGGTTACATCCATTATAAGAGTCTGAACAATTTTTCAGAAAAGCTAATAAATGAATATTTTGCTAAGTAACTTAGATGTCAGGCTTGATTTGAAACTCAACTGTCTCACAGTTTTCAGAGACTCCCTGTCTTAAGTTGCCCCGTTGAATATGCTAACTCCCTTTTTCCATCCATTCACCATTCTCTCCGAGGCTATGAAGTATGTGTATGAAGTATGAGGTATGTGCCATATCCTAGGAGTTTCCAATGTGGTGTTATAAATGGCCTGTTAAGGAGCAGAAAAACCTAAATTAATTTTTTGGGTTAGCTGTGAGTAGACAGCTATGAATAGATTGGTTATATTAAAAAGGCCATTTGTAGGGTTAAAAAAAAGTATTATAAATGTCTAGATTGAAAATTATACCACTGACGCAATTTTTAGTGACAATAATTTTTAGTGAGAACAGCTTATTGATAAAATCCAGCAGTGCCAAACCTATGGAGAGAAAATTTAAATGAAACTTTGAAAAAAAATAAGAGAACAATCTATCAATCTATAATCCTGGAGTAGCATTAGAGAATGGATTACTATGATATTATATGCCAGCCAATATCAAATTATATAAAATTTCAATATTTAATTGCAAAGGTAATGGTAATCTGATATGTATATCACTATATATATATATATATATATATATATATATATATATATATATACAACCTTAATTTACCTAGGCTATCTATATGTATGTGTATGTATATTCCCATTTAGTCTGAGAAACTAAAGAATATGTAGAGCCATAATGAAAAACAGATTTTATAGCCCTCATTTCCCGAAGTTATTTTCAAGTAAGTAATACTAAGTTTTTTATTAACTTATGAAACTCTAAATACTACCACCCTAAATTATATTCCAATGAACTTTGCAAGTATATTTTATTTGTTTTCTTGATAAATATTGTATATTGCAATTCAGCATGAATTATCACTTAGTTTTTCACTTTGCACTTGTTCAGCATTTTATTCCTTTTCTCCATCAGTACATGAATTTATCAAGATTATTATTTCATTCAATGAACATATATTGATTCCTCAGGAGTTACACACATTTCTGCGAACCTTTAAACACCAGACATCTCGGCCTTCTCCATGTTCCTTGCTTGACTGAGTTTGAAATTGGTTTCACCATTTCTTAAACTTCTAAAGCTTAATAAAGTAGAAGAGTGTTTTGTGAACACTCACTGTATCCCTTCAAGATAATCAATATTTGGAAGTGTATTCAACAGTCAGTAAATTACTCTTCAGACAATAATTATAGAGCACAATGGCAGCTTCTCATTCATCAATGTAAAAAATGTCTAGGGGAGGTAAAAGAATGTCTAGGGTAGGGAAAAATTCACCTGAGATTCTGCTCCCGAAACAGTCTCTTTCTCTGACACATACCCATTAGTTGGGCTTGGTTGTGAAGAGTTTGCTTGCTTTGTAACAAAACGTTGATGTCATTACAAAAAAGTGGTGCATTCTGTCAGCTGTTTCTCAGTATAATTACTTCAGAGATGACAAATGGTTGTTCAGACTATTAACACAGCAGTTTATCATCTTTTGGTGGGGACAATTCTGACACATTAAAAGAGCAATAGAGCTATTTTTCCCAAAGAGTAGTAACGGAATTTGGGGAAAACATTTATTTAGCAAGCCTATTTATATATCTAATATAGCTCAAAAATATAAACCAAAATGTTTTAAATGAAAAATAGAATAAATGAGAAAGTGTGTTTGGCTCAAGGAATGCTGAACAAATGCACATGTCTACTGCCAAGCAATTCTATGGCCTAACAGCATCATTTTTTGTTCTGAAGGATCACAACTTTCCATGTATTAGTGTTAACAGCAAAAATATTAGCTTTGTTTTCTTTCTAATGCAACTCTGAGGAAGTATATTATGGTTTATATTCTCTTTTCTTTTGAGGATTTGAATTATGAAAAAATAAAATCTTCCTCATGAAAATTGGATGTTACCTTGTAGATTACAGGGAAAATACAGAAAATAGAATAAAAATCATACAATGAACTTTATGCAAAATTACTAAAGGACCTCTCTTAGCTCACTGTCACAGAACCACTTCTTTGCCAACTGAGCTTAACTAAAACTAGGATCTAAATTGTATTTAAGTTCAAGTAAAGTTCTTTGAAGAAACACCTATCAGATGCTTACAATATGCCATGTATTACCCTAAGTACTACTCAGACACAGAGACACAGACACATAATATCTCAATTAATCCTTAGAACAATACCATGCACTAGACATTTTAATTACCAGCCGTTTTAATATTTTTTAATCTTTAAATTTTATAATAGACATTTAAATGGAAGCTCAGTGTTGTCAAATAACGTCCTCAAGGACACACAGCTTGAAAGGGAAGAAAATCGAATTAAAATGCAGGTTTAACTCCAAAGCATTTGTTCTTCCTGCCTCCATTAACTCCATTATGTTGCCTCCATTAACTCCTCTATTAGTGTTAGTCTAATGGGTTCCCCTAAAATTGATTAGCGTGCATTTCCATTTTAATTCTTGCAATATAATTTATTGTTCTTCCTTCCTCACTTCCCCATCCCTAAATTTGTGCTTTATACTGTCCTTTACCATTATGGAGTAATGAAATGACTCAAAAGAATACTTACGGAGCAACTATTCTGTGCTCAGCACTCTGCTGGGAGACTAAAATAGAGTAAGTTCTGCTCCTGGGATCCGTGGAACCCCAGTATGGGAAACGGTGAAAGCAGAAACAAACACACAATAATAATCATATACTAATTAATCTCTAATTAATATACTAATTAATTTCCATGTGTCAAACACTATGATAAGTACTTTAAATGTAAAACTACTTCTAATTCTAATAACATTCTTATAGGACAGAAACTACCAATATTCCTAACTTATCAATAATGGTAACCATCCACAGTTGAGGAAGTTAAACAACTTTCCCAAAGAAAACAGTCTGTAAGGGACATAACTCACCTTTAAAGTCGTGCTCTTAAGGGAACCCCAAATTAAGGTTGATATCTTCTTTTCCCAGTTAGGAGAACCACTCCCCATATACACACCAAAAAATGTATTTCTTCCAACTTGAATATATAAAAACCTTTTTCGAGATAGACTTGATATATTCAAATGTCTAGTTTTAATACTTGATTTAATAATATGGTAATGCATAGGTATAAGGAAAATCACATATTTTATAAAGAATTAAGAGAGGGGTGGAGCCAAGATGGCCAAATAGGAACAGCTCCAGTCTACAGCTCCCAGCCTGAGCGACACAGAAGATGGGTGATTTCTGCATTTCTGTTTGAGGTACTGGTTTCATCTCACTAGGGAGTGCCAAACAGTGGGTGCAGGACAGTCCATGAAGCGCACTGTGTGCAAGCCGAAGCAGGGCAAGGCATTGCCTCACTCGGGAAGCGCAAGGGGTCAGGGAGTTCCCTTTCCTAGTGAAAGAAAGGGGTAAGGAAAATAGGGTCAGTCCCACCCTACTATTGTGCTTTTCCAACGGGCCTGGAAAACGGCACACCAGGAGACTGTGTCCCACACCTGGCTCGGAGGGTCCTATGTCCACGGAGTCTCGCTGATTGCTAGCACAGCAGTCTGAGATCAAACTGCAAGGTGGCAGCCAGGCTTGGGGAGGGGCGCCCGCCATTGCCCAGGCTTGCTTAGGTAAACAAAGCAGCCAGGAAGCTGGAACTGGGTGGAGCCCACCACAGCTCAAGGAGGGCTGCCTGCCTCTGTAGGCTCCACCTCTGGGGGCAGGGCACAGACAAACAAAAACTCAGCAGGAACCTCTGCAAACTTAAATGTCCCTGTCTGACTGACAGCTTTGAAGAGAGTAGTGGTTCTCTCAGCACGCAGCTGGAGATCTGAGAACCCGATAGACTCCCTCCTAAAGTGGGTCCCTCACCCCCCCACCGAGCAGCCTAACTGGGAGGCACTCCCCAGTAGGGACAGACTGACACCTCACTCGGCCAGGTACTCCTCTGAGACAAAACTTCCAGAGGAACTATCAGACAGCTGAATTTGTGGTCTCATGAAAATCCGCTGTTCTGCAGCCACCGCCGCTGACACCCAGCCAAAAAGGGTCTGGAGTGGACCTCTAGTAAACTCCAAGAGACCTGCAGCTGAGGGTCCTGTCTGGTAGAAGGAAAACTAACAAACAGAAAGGACATCCACACGAAAAACCCATCTGCACATCACCATCATCAAAGACCAAAAGTAGATAAAACCACAAAGATGGAGAAAAAACAGAGCAGAAAAACTGGAAACTCTAAAAAGCAGAGCACCTCTCCTCCTCCAAAGGAACGCAGCTCCTCACCAGCAATGGAACAAAGCTGGATGGAGGATGACTTTGACGAGTTGAGAGAAAAAGGCTTCAGACGATCAAACTACTCCGAGCTATGGGAGGAAATTCAAAACAATAGCAAAGAAGTTAAAAACTTTGGAAAAAAAATTAGAAGAATGGATAACTAGAATAACCAATGGCGAGAAGGACTTAAAGGAGCTGATGGAGCTGAAAGCCAAGTATCGATAACTACGCGAAGATTGCAGAAGCCTCGGTAGCCGATGCAATCAACTGGAAGAAAGGGTATCGCTGATAGAAGATGAAATGAATGAAATGAAGCGAGAAGGGAAGTTTAGAGAAAAAAGAATAAAAAGAAACGAACAAAGCCTCCAAGAAATTTGGGACTATGTGAAAAGACCAAACCTATGTCTGATTGGTGTACCTGAAAATGACGGGGAGAATGGAACCAAGTTGCAAAACACTCTGCAAGATATTATCCAGGAGAACTTCCCCAATCTAGCAAGGCAGGCTAACATTCAGATTCAGGAAATACAGAGAAAGCCACAGAGATACTCCTCGAGAAGAGAAACTCCAAGACACATAATTGTCAGATTCACCAAAGTTGAAATGAAGGATAAAATGTTAAGGGCAGCCAGAGAGAAAGGTCAGGTTATCCACACAGGGAAGCCCATCAGACTAACAGCTGATCTCTTGGCAGAAACTCTACAAGCCAGAAGAGAGTGGGGGCCGATATTCAACATTCTTAAAGAAAAGAATTTTCAACCCAGAATTTCATATCCAGCCAAACGAAGCTTCATAAGTGAAGGAGAAATAAAATACTTTACAGACAAGCAAACGCTGAGTGATTTTGTCACCACCAGGCCTGCCCTAAAAGAGCTCCTGAAGGAAGCACTGAACATGGAAAAGAACAACCGGTACCAGCCCCTGCAAAAACATGCCCAATTGTAAAGACCATCGAAGCTAGGAAGAGACTGCATCAACTAACGAGCAAGATAACCAACTAACATCATAATGACAAGATCAGATTCACACATAACAATATTAACGTTAAATGTAAATGGGCTAAATGCTCCAATTAAAAGACACAGACTAGCAAACTGGATAAGGAGTCAGGACCCATCAGTGTGCTGTATTCAGGAAACCCATCTCACGTGCAGAGACACACATAGACTCAAAATAAAGGGATGGAGGAAGATCTATCAAGCAAATGGAAAACAAAAAAAGGCAGGGGTTGCAATCCTAGTCTCTGATAAAATAGACTTTAAACCAACAAAGATCAAAAGAGACAAAGAAGGCCATTACATAATGGTAAAGGGATCAATTCAACAAGAAGAGCTAACTATTCTAAATATATATGCACCCAACACAGGAGCACCCAGATTCATAAAGCAAGACCTACAAAGGGACTTAAACTCCCACACAGTAATAATGGGAGATTTTAACACCCCACTGTCAACATTAGACAGATCAACGAGACAGGAAGTTAACAAGGATACCCAGGAATTGAACTCAGCTCTGCACAAAGTGGACCTAATAGACATCTACAGAACTCTCCACCCCAAATCAACAGAATATACATTTTTTTCAGCACCACACCACACCTATTCCAAAATTGAGCACATAGTTGGAAGTAAAGCTCTCCTCAGCAAATGTGAAAGAACAGAAATTATAACAAACTGTCTCTCAGACCACAGTGCAATCAAACTAGAACTCAGGATTAAGAAACTCACTCAAAACCGCTCAACTACATGGAAACTGAACAACCTGCTCCTGAATGACTATTGGGTACATAATGAAATGAAGGCAGAAATAAAGATGTTCTTTGAAACCAACGAGAACAAAGACACAACATACCAGAATCTCTGGGACACATTCAAAGCAGTGTGTAGAGGGAAATTTATAGCACTAAATGCCCACAAGAGAAAGCAAGAAAGATCCAAAATTGACACCCTAACATCACAATTAAAAGAACTAGAAAAGCAAGAGCAAACACATTCAAAAGCTAGCAGAAGGCTAGAAATAACTAAAATCAGAGCAGAACTGAAGGAAATAGAGACACAAAAAACCCTTCAAAAAATCAATGAATCCAGGAGCTGGTTTTTTGAAAAGATCAACAAAATTGATAGACCGCTAGCAAGACTAATAAAGAAGAAAAGAGAGAAGAATCAAATAGATGCAATAAAAAATGAAAAAGGGGATATCACCACCGATCCCACAGAAATACAATCTACCATCAGAGAATACTACAAACACCTCTATGCAAATAAACCAGAAAATCTAGAAGAAATGGATAAATTCCTGGACACATACACCCTCCCAAGACTAAACCAGGAAGAAGTTGAATCTCTGAATAGACCAATAACAGGCTCTGAAATGGTGGCAATAATCAATAGCTTACCAACCAAAAAGAATCCAGGACCTGATGGATTCACAGCCGAATTCTACCAGGGGTACAAGGAGAACTGGTACCATTCCTTCTGAAACTATTCCAATTGATAGAAAAAGAGGGAATCCTCCCTAACACATTTTATGAAGCCAGCATCGTCCTGATACCAAAGCCTGGCAGAGACATAACCAAAAAAGAGAATTTCAGACCAATATCCTTGATGAACATTGATGCAAAAATCTTCAATAAAATACTGGCAAACGGAATCCAGCAGCACATCAAAAAGCTTATACACCATAATCAAGTGGGCTTCATCCCTGGGATGCAAGGCTGGTTCAACATACGCAAATCAATAAACGTAATCCAGCATATAAACAGAACCAAAGACAAAAACCACATGATTATCTCAATAGATGCAGAAAAGGCCTTCGACAAAATTCAACAACCCTTCATGCTAAAAACTCTCAATAAATTAGGTATTGATGGGACGTATCTCAAAATAATAAGAGCTATCTATGACAAACCCACAGCCAACATCATACTGAATGGGCAAAAACTGGAAGCATTCCCTTTGAAAACTGGCACAAGAAAGGGATGCCTTCTCTCACCACTCCTATTCAACATAGCGCTGGAAGTTCTGGCCAGAGCAATCAGGCAGGAGAAGGAAATAAAGGGTATTCAATTAGGAAAAGAGAAAGTCAAATTGTCCCTGTTTGCAGATGACATGATTGTATATCTAGAAAACCCCATTGTCTCAGCCCAAAATCTCCTTAAGCTAATTAGCAACTTCAGCAAAGTCTCAGGATACAAAATCAATGTACAAAAATCACAAGCATTCTTGTATACCAATCACAGACAAACAGAGAGCCAAATCATGAGGGAACTCCCATTCACAATTGCTTCAAAGAGAATAAAATACCTAGGAATCCAACTTACAAGGGATGTGAAGGACCTCTTCAAGGAGAACTACAAACCACTGCGTAATGAAATAAAAGAGGATACAAACAAATGGAAGAACATTCCATGCTCATGGGTTGGAAGAATCAATATCATGAAAATGGCCATACTGCCCAAGGTAATTTATAGATTCAATGCCATCCCCATCAAGCTACCAATGACTTTCTTCACAGAATTGGAAAAAAATACTTTAAAGTTCATATGGAACCAAAAAAGAGCCCGCATCGCCAAGTCAATCCTAAGCCAAAAGAACAAAGCTGGAGGCATCATGCTACCTGACTTCAAACTATACTACAAGGCTACAGTAACCAAAACAGCATGGTACT
Organism: Symphalangus syndactylus; assembly: GCF_028878055.3. Taxonomy (NCBI): domain Eukaryota; kingdom Metazoa; phylum Chordata; class Mammalia; order Primates; family Hylobatidae; genus Symphalangus; species Symphalangus syndactylus. The sequence continues at coordinate 39,925,228 of NC_072447.2, read as the reverse complement.
GGTACCACAACAGAGACATAGATCAATGGAACAGAACAGAGCCCTCAGAAATGATGCCGCATATCTACAACTATCTGATCTTTGACAAACCTGACAAAAACAAGAAATGGGGAAAGGATTCCCTATTTAATAAATGGTGCTGGGAAAACTGGCTAGCCATAGGTAGAAAGCTGAAACTGGATCCCTTCCTTACACCTTATACAAAAATTAATTCAAGATGGATTAAAGACTTAAACGTTAGACCTAAAACCATTAAAATCATACAAGAAAACCTAGGCAATACCATTCAGGACATAGGCGTGGGCAAGGACTTCATGTCTAAAACACCAAAAGCAATGGCAACAAAAGCCAAAATTGACAAATGGGATCTAATTAAACTAAAGAGCTTCTGCACAGCAAAAGAAACTACCATCAGAGTGAACAGGCAACCTACAGAATGGGAGAAAATTTTTGCAACCTACTCATCTGACAAAGGGCTAATATCCAGAATCTACAATGAACTCAAACAAATTTACAAGAAAACAACAAACAACCCCATCAAAAAGTGGGCGAAGGACATTAACAGACACTTCTCAAAAGAAGACATTTATGCAGCCAAAAAACACATGAAAAAATGCTCATCATCACTGGCCATCAGAGAAATGCAAATCAAAACCACAGTGAGATACCATCTCACACCAGTTAGAATGGCCATCATTAAAGAGTCAGGAAACAACAGGTGCTGGAGAGGATGTGGAGAAATAGGAACACTTTTACACTGTTGGTGGGACTGTAAACTAGTTCAACCATTGTGGAAGTCAGTGTGGCGATTCCTCAGGGATCTAGAACTAGAAATACCATTTGACCCAGCCATCCCATTACTGGGTATATACCCAAAGGATTATAAATCATGCTGCTATAAAGACACATGCACACATATGTTTACTGCTGCACTATTCACAATAGCAAAGGCTTGGAACCAACCCAAATGTCCAACAACGATAGACTGGATTAAGAAAATGTGGCACATATACACCATGGAATACTATGCAGCCATAAAAATGATGAGTTCATGTCCTTTGTAGGGACATGGATGAAACTGGAAAACATCATTCTCAGTAAACTATCGCAAGGACAAAAAACCAAACACCGCATGTTCTCACTCATAGGTGGGAATTGAACAATGAGAACTCATGGACACAGGAAGGGGAACATCACACTCCGGGGACTGTTGTGGGGTGGGGAGAGCAGGGAGGGACAGCATTAGGAGATATACCTAATGCTAAATGACGAGTTAATGGGTGCAGCAAAACAACATGGCACATGGATACATATGTAACAAACCTGCACATTGTGCACATGTACCCTAAAACCTAAAGTATAATAATAAAAATAAAAAAAAAATAAAAAATAAAAAAAGAATTAAGAAATACAGCATTTCTTTTCCTATCACATTTCGGATAATATTTTTTCTTGCTATACTTTCATATAGTATCATGATGTCACTGGAGCCAGAGTTCAGGCATCTAATGCAGCTTCCTGAGCATTCCAATCTTTTACCAAGATTACCTGAGCCATAGCACCTTTTCATTCTATCTGTAATACTGTCACTGCTAATTGTATCACAACCCACCAGCACCAGTTCTCATAACTGTAGGACCGTTATTTACTTTGTACTCATTTTTTTTTTTTTTGAGACAGCATCTAGTTCTGTCACCCAGGCTGGAGTGCAGTGGCGCAATCTCAGCTCACTGCAACCTCTGCATCCTGGATTCAAGTGATGCTCTTGCCTCAGCCTCCTGAGTGCCTGGGATAACAGGCCCCACCACTACACCTGGCTAATTTTTGTGTTTTTAGTAGAGGCAGGGTTTCACCATGTTGGCCAGGCTGGTCTCAAACTCTTGACCTCATGTGATCCACCTGCCTTGGCCTCCCAAAGTGGTGGGATTACAGGCATGAGCCACCAGCCTGTACTCATTCTTTAATTATTTGTTGATGTATAACAAAATATTTCTGATTTTTAGTGTCCCTGAAAAGGCTTGTTTACAATTTCTAATATCTGCAGTTATAAAATTATAAGCCCAGGCAGTGCAAAGGAAGAGATTTGAAAAGGACAAAATAACAGAAATGGTCTCAGGATATAGTTTGCACACAGAAAAATTCATGGCCTTAATCACTGAAAAAAATAGGACTAAAAGAATTAATAAAAATTAATTAATCATCCAAGCAGGAAGGTGAGAAAAAGAACAAAAAGTAAACCAAAAAAGTAGAAAGGAAATAATAAAAAAGCAAAATTTAATAAGGTTGAAAACAGAAAGGTAGTGGAATAAATAAGGTTTTTTTTTTTAAACAACAATTGTAAAACAGGACAATCACTAGGTAACCGAATCAAGAAAAGAAAGCATAGCATAACACAATAACAAATGACATGATTGAAATAACCACTAAAAGACTACATTTTTAAAATTGGGATGGGCATCTTCCACTTGTCTCTCCCTGTCTTCTTTTCCCTGCCCTGTGCCCTAGGAGAGCTGACTCATAAAAGTTTCAAGCCTCCTTATCCTATGGTTTCCATATGGGTTTGGCCAAATGAAAGATTAGAGAATGTTAGTAAGGAAATCAGATTGGAGCAATTATCTCCTCTACCCGAAAAGTTCTCCTACTGGGCTATTTTGGATTGGCTGCATTCCTCTCCGAAAACCACAGTTCCTGCCAGTTGGTCCTCACTATAAAACCACCCTCTCTGTGTTCCAGTAATTATTCCTTCTCTTTGCCCCTTCCCTGGGTTGGTGATGCCGCCCCTAGGCTAAAAGCGCAGGATTCCATACTGTTTCTCTTTGATTTCCTTAAGCCTCGTCCACATTTTATACATTGTCTTTTTATTTAATTGTTCTCAAAATGCCCAGGTTAAATATACGTTTCCTGCCATGATTTCTGACCAACAGAAGAATCATAATATAGTCATTGCGAATATATCTGAAAAAAATAAGTGAAATTGATAATTTTATTTATTTTTTAAATTTATTCTAGGCCAGGCGCAGTGGCTCATGCCTGTAATCCCAACACTTTGGGAGGCAGAGGCAGGCGGATCACCTGAGGTCAGGAGTTTGAGACCAGCCTGGCCAATGCGATGAAACCCCATCTCTACTAAAAATACAAAAATTAGACGGGCATGGTGACGGGTGCCTGTAATCCCAGCTACTCGGGAGGCTGAGGCAGGAGAATCACTTGAACCCGGGAGGCAGAGGTTGCAGTGAGCCGAGACTGCATCATTGCACTCCAGCCTGGGTGACGAGCAAAACTCCGTCTCAAAAAAAAAATTATTTTAGGTTCAGGGGTACATGTGCAGGTTTGTTACATAGGTAAACTCATGTCATGGGTTTTTTTTGTATAGATTATTTAGTCACCTGGGTACTAAGCTTAGTACTCAATAGTTTTTTTTTTTTTTTTATCCTTTCCCTCTTCCCACTCTCCACCCTCAAGTAGGCCCCAGTGTCTGTTGTTCCCCTCTTTGTGTTCATGTGTTCTTATTATTTAGCTCCCACTTATAAGTGAGAACATATGATATTTGATTTTCTGTTCCTGTGTTAGTTTGCTAAGGATAATGGCCTCCAGCTCCATTCATGTTCCTGCAAAGGAACTATAAAGGAGCTACAAAGGCAATTACAGTAAATGAACTGTGGTTGGATCCTGATTCAAAATAAGTCAGCTATAAAATAGAGGGAGGCAATTAAGGAAATTTGAATATGAACTAGATATTCACTGAATATTGGGATATTATGTTTAATTCTTCTGAGTAATGATATGTTATTATGTAAGGTAATGGCCTAATTTTTAGGAGGTACATGCTTAAGTATTTAGGGTCTGCCTGATAATCCTGGGAATTCTCCTAAATCTTACCCAAGATCAGCAAGGTAGTACCTCTATGAGTCTTCAAGAGTTACAGCATTACTGGGTTTGGGGTGCCCCTTAATTCAGATACAGGTGCAGTAACTAAAGATTTAGATCACAACACTCAATTCTCTTTGAATACTTGGAAAGCCTCCCCAAGAAGGATGGGTCCAAACAAGCCCAGATGGCAAATACTATAATAAATACCTAATGATTCAATGCCTAGACAATAACTAATATTCACAATCATCAAGACCATTCAAGAAAGCATATAAATAAGACACCAGGGTCAAATGCTGGAGAGACACAGATATGTAACCTTTCAAAGAGACAATTTAAAATAGCTGTTTTGAGGAAACTCAAAGAAATTCAAGATAAACACAGAGAAGGAATTCAGAATTCTATCAGATAAATTTAACAAAGAGTTTGAAATAATGAAAAAGAGTCAAACTGAAATTCTGGAGTTGAAAAATGCAATAGCCATACTGAAGAAGGCATCAGAGTATTTTAATAGAACAATTAAAGCAGAAGAAAGCACTAGTGAGCTTGAAGACAGGCTATTTGAAAATACACAGTCAGAGGACATAAAATAAAAAAGAATGAAGCAAATCTACAAGATGTAGAAAATAGTGTTAAAAGGGCAAATCTAAGAATTATTGGCCTTAAAGAGGAGATCGAGAGAGAGACGGGGTAGAAAGCTTATTCAAAGGGATAATATCCGAGAACTTTCCAAACCTAGAGAAAGATCAATATTCAAGTACGAGAGGATTATAGAAAACCAAGCAGATTTAACCCACAGAAGACTACCTCAAGGCATTTAATAATCAAACTCCCAAAGGTCAAGGATAAAGAACACATCCTAAAAGCTGCAATACGAAAGAAACAAATCACATACAAAGAAGCTCCAATACATCTGGCAGCAGACTTCTCATTGGACACCTTACAGATCAGGAAAAATGTTAAACAGTTGGGGGCAATAGTGGGAATGGTTAATGGGTACAAAGTTATAGCTACATAGAATGAATAAGATCCAGTATTTGATAGAAAAACAGGGTGAGTTAAGTCAACAATAATTTGCTGTACATTTTAAAATAGAGTATAATTGGAATGTTCATAACACAAAGAAATGATAAATGCTTGAGGTGATGGACGCCCCACTTACCCTGCTGTCATTACACATTGTTTGCCTGTATCAAAATATCTTGGGTACCCCATATATTTGCCTATCATATACCTATGAAAATTAAAAATTAAAATAAAGAATATTTTTAAAATACGGTAGATTACCTAGTATATAGGTGCCAAAAATTTTGTTTAGTGGACCAATAAATAAATACATAAGAGATTTATTTTGCCCTGTCTTCTCTGAGCTCATACAAATGCGTATTTGCATCTCTACTTAAAGCTTTCAAAAGTGTTTCAGATCCAAAATTCTCAAATCTTTCAGTTCTTATTCCCACCTTGGTATTCTACCTTAGTGAATGATGTGTCTCCAATCCATTCTCCACATTATAGCCATGATCAATAATTGATAGAAAATGGTATATAATAAAGTATATTGCTATCTAATGCCTCTGAGAGTTAATGCTTTAGGAAGAGGAAAGAACAAATGAGAGGAGAATCTGTCACGCTGGACAGGTTAACATGGCCATTTCCTTTTTCTTCCAAATGGCTATTCAACTCCAATGGCTCTCTATATCCCTATTGTTCTAGCATTTACCAGAAGTCTTGCCCCACTCCTTGCAAGAGCTCTTGAACCCAGCTTTCAATTTTCTTTAAATTTCCACAAGCAGGAAAGACAAGGAAAACTACTAAGGAATTCCTTGTAAGTTCAGGTTTCTGAGACTATTCTAACAGAATCAGAATGGCAAAACTAGGGTTTAGGGTAGAAATAGATGCCAGCTGTCACCAGAATTTATCATTGAATTTATCATTAAGTAGCTAAGCAGCCAAATAAAAATTCAAAATAAATTTTGGGTAACCCTTTTATCCTCGAAAATAATGAACAATCAGATTTGTGTGTTGTTTTAGAGTAGCTGTGTGTTAGAGTATTTGGCTGTTAATACTTAAAGTCTATAGTAATAGAACCAAAGAGATGAACACAAAGTTTTAACAAAATAAGTTTGAAAACTAGAAATGTTTGAAATAGCTAGAAGACCTTCAAAATAATCAGCCCAGTGTGGATATATATCCAAAAGAATTCAAAACAGGATCTCAGAGAAATACTTGCATACCCATATTTACAGCGGGATTATTTACAATAGCCGAGAGGTGGAAGTAACTCAAATGTCCATCTATAGATGAATGGATTTTTTAAAATGTGGTATATATGTAAAATAAGAGTATTAATCAACCTTAAAAAAATAAGAAAATCCTGTCACATGCTATAACATGAATGAACCTTGAAGGACACTATGCTAAGTGAAGTAAGCCTGTCACAAAAAGACAAATCCTGTGTGATTCCACCTATAGGAAGTATCTAACATAGTTACACTCATCAAAACAGAAAGTAGAATGGGGGTTAACAGGAACTGGGGAGGGAGAGGAGAGGAGAGTTGGTGGTCAATGGGTATACGGTTTCAGTTTTTTGTTTTTTTTTTCTGAGACAGAGTCTCGCTCTGTCGCCCAGGCTGGAGTGCAGTGGTGCAATCTCAGCTCACTGCAAGCTCCGCCTCCCGGGTTCACGCCATTCTCCTGCCTCAGCCTCTCCGAGTAGCTGGGATTACAGGCGCCCGCCACCACACCCGGCTATTTTTTTTGTATTTTTAGTAGAGACGAGGTTTCACTGTGGTCTCGATCTCCTGACCTCGTAATCCACCCGCCTCGGCCTCCCAAAGTGCTGGGATTACAAGCGTTTGAGCCACCGCGCCCGGCCACGGTTTCAGTTTTGCAAGATGAAAAAGTTCAAGAGATATATTGCATAATAATGTGCACACACTTAACTTACTAAACTGTAACTTACAAATGATTATTGTGATAGTAAATTTTATGCTGTCTGTTTTTTACCACAATACTTAAAAAAAAAAAAAAGAACAATCAGACATGGATTTGGTTTACCACAGTTACTATAGTGATTAAAAATAACAACTTTATAATCAATCAAAATTCGATTTGAACCCTAGCTCTGCTACATTCTAGTACTGTGATGTTTAAAGGTCACAGCGAAGATGTGTGCCTATTGTACTACCTATAAAATAGAGACATATAAGAGCCCAGACTCAGGAGACAGATTACCTAGATTTGAGTGCTCACTCTGCCACTAACTTTTTATAACTTTGTGAAAATTACTTAACTTCTTTAAGCCTCAATTTTCTAATCTGTAAAATGTAGATAACAATATATTTGTGAGGATAAAATGAAATTATGTATTAATAGCATTTTATAGGCAGGCATATAATATTCCTTAAACAAATGAAAACGAACATTTATTAAATATCCAATATGTGTCAGGCACTATTCCAGTTGCTGGGGATATAGCAGTGACTTACAATACCTCCTAGAGCTTGGCATGAAATTAATATAGTTTAAAAGAAAATATATTACTTCTCTGAAGCACTCAATGTCACTTATTTGTATTTGAGCCTCTTATTTTAAGCAGATAACTATTTTTTCCCTTGATTTCATGTCGCTAATTAACTTTTAGTCCCTATTTCCCAGCATTCTGCTTCTGTATTGCCTCGAATGGAAGGAAAACAAGGGAAGAATATTACAGTACTAGTTGATAAGATGTGGTCCATTGGTAAGACATTCAGCATCTAAATAGTTGAATACCAAAAGTTAAAATGTTAACATGAGGTTCCATGTATAAAAGAGTGTTCAATCTCTGAAACTTATTGCATACTTAACAATATTAAGGTAGTTTTCCAAAAAAAAACTCTTTAAAAGGCAAATAATTCAATAATAAGAGCTCAAGTTTCTATTAATGGCAATGTACATAGTTCATGCTTCAGGTGGGCACCACTGGTGACATCATTAATCAAAGCAAAATCCATTAAGACGTCCTCTATACAGCCTCTGTGTGCCTAATATCAGACACAACTGCCATCCCCTTGAAAAAATAACCATTCAATTCAGGCACCAAGTCCTGATTCTGGAAACAGATCATCACAGAGGGTTGTTACTCCTGCCTCAACATACTTCAGTGTGAGTTGTAATTATTTCTTCTCTAAATCTAAATTCAATATGAGGAGAAAAAATAATGCAGTAGGTATTTGTAAATGTCATTTTTAAAATATATTTTGCCAATATGGATTCTTGGTGTATTATTATGAAATGCTAAAATATCCTACTGAGGCTTTCTGGGTTGGGTTTTTTTTGTTTTTTTTGTTTTTTTGTTTTTTTGTGTTTTTTTGCTGCAGAAGCAGCAGCAGCAGCGCCATCTTCTGGAATAAATAGAATGAGAACTGTGGTGAATTCACTATCTACATGCATACAGCAAAATAAAAAGCCAGCAAATAATTTTAGTTGTTAGTTACCACGTAAGAAATTATGGGAAGGGTAGTGGTGGAGGTGTGGGGGAGGTCTGGGGAAAGTGAGGATGGTTAATGGGTACCAAAAATAGAAAGAATGAATAAGATACAGCATTTGATAGCACAACAGGGTGACGAGTCAATAATAACTTAATTGTACATTTTAAAATAACTACAAGAATATATTTGGATTATTTGTAACACAAAGGATACATTCTTGAGGTGATGGATATCCCATTTACCCTGATGCAATTATTCATTGTATGCCTGTTTCAAAGTACCTCATGTACTCCATAAATATATACACCTGCTATGTGCCTACAAAAATTAAAAGCAAAATTAAAAAAGAAATTAACACAACAAATTTCTGACACTAGACAGCAACTGCATAAGAGCAGCAAACCTCTCTCCCACCATTAAGATTGTGTGGGTAGCTCATGCCATCATGAAATTTTTTAACATATAAAATATGCCTGGAAATGACACACAATTAGCCAAAAAGTATGTTTCATGAATTAATTGAAAAAAGTGCATCATGAGATCTTTTGCTATGGGAAAGTGGGATACATAAAAATATAAATAAAATATTCTTCTTATCTATCAGTGAAGATACATATAACATCAAAAGGAATAAAGAAGTTCACAAAAGAAAATTACTGCAGCAAACCACACAGAGTCAATAAATGGTGGAGCAGGATTGCATCTGGGATAGGTTAACCTAGGGCACTAGTTAAAAGGGGCACTGAAACGATCCCTGGGAAATTAAGGTTATGAAAAAGAAAATTATCAGCTGGGCACGGAGGCTCATGCCTGTAATCCTAGCACTTTGGGAGGCTGAGGCGAGTGGATCACCTGAGGTCACCAATTTGAGACCAGCCTGGCCAACACGGTGCAACTCCGTCTCTACTAAAAATACAAAAATTAGCTGGGTGTGGTGGTACATGCCCATAATCCCAGCTACTCAGGAGGCTGAGGCAGGAGAACTGCTTGAACCCAGGAGGAGGACGTTGCAGTGAGCCAAGATTGTGCCACTGCACTCCAGCCTGGGCGACAGAGCGAGACTCCATCTCAATAAAACAAAAAAAAAAAAAAAGAAAAAGAAAATTTCCAACAGAGTTCTTGGTAACATGGCTAAACGGAATACTTAGAATTGTGGGATGGGAGCAGAGCCTCCCACAGTGGGGAAGAGGCTGGGAAGCACCCACAAAGGGCACGTTCAGCATGGTAGGCAGAAGAAAGAATTCTTTTTTTTTTTTAAAGACAGAGTCTTGCTCTGTTGCCCAGGCCAGAGTGCAGTGGAGTGATCTCGGCTCACTGTAATCTCTGCCTCCCGGGTTCAAGCTATTCTCCTGTCTCAGTCTCCTGAGTAGCTGGAATTACAGGCACCTGCCACTAAGCTGGGCTAATTTTTCTATTTTTAGTAGAGACGGGGTTTCACCATGTTGGTCAGGCTGGTCTCGAATTCCTGACCTCAGGTGATCCACCTGCCTCAGCCTCCCAAAGTGCTGGGATTACAGGCGTGAGCCACACCACCAGGCCGTGGTAGGCAGAATTCTAAGATATCCATCCAATATTCCCTGTCCCTCATATTTACTCATCTTCTCCAGTTATTCAAACACTAATCTAAAAAATTCTGTGAAGAAACTTTGCAGTGAATTGACTTTAAGATACAGAATGTCAGCTGGGTGTGGTGGCTCATCCCTGTAATCCCAGCACTTTGAGAGACTGAGGCAGGAGGGTCCCTGGAGCCCAGAAGTTCAAGGCTGCAGTGAGCTATGATCATGCCACAGTGCTCTACCCGGAGCAGCAGAGTGAGACTCTGTTTCTTAAAACAACAACAACAAAAATACGAAGCGCATCAAGGTAGAGCTGACTTAATCAATAGTCCTTCAAGAGCATCGTGTTTTTCCCTGGCTGGTTGCAAAAGGGGAAGGGGCCACATGGAAAGGAATGTGGGTGGCCTCCTGAGGTGAGAAGCAGCCCCTGCTGACAGCTAGCAAGGGAATGGGGACCTCAGTCCTACAACTGCAAGGAAATTAATTCTGTCAACAAAAAAATGCACTTGGAAGCAAATTTTTCCCCCGAGTCTCCAAATAGAAATTCCACCTGGGTAACACATTGATTTCAGCTCTTGATATGTGATATTCTGAGCTGAGAACCTGGCTATGCCATACTATACTTTTAACCCATAGGATTGTGAGCTAATAAATAAGTGCTTGTTTTAAACCCCTACGTTTGTGGCAATCTGTTATGCAGCAATAGAAAATTCAGAGTTAGAAAAAAAAACAGGCTTAAAATTGCTTTGTAAGTAAAGTTCTTCCTGTAACCATCCTGCTTTTGTATTTGCTCAGGAGGTTGTACAATCTACCTTTTCCTCTCACAATGCTTAGTCTCATCTTTAAATAAATACTTTGGGACACAATAAAAGATTAATGCTGTGTCCAGCAACAAATTATCAGTTTTCTCAGTGGACCTACATCATTATCTCACACTCAGGTGACTTCATGTTTGCCAGTAACCAGGGTGAGAATCGAAATATTGAACTAATAGTGCATGAACACAAACCAATCACTCAGATGCCCAATCTATCAGAAAGACTGCCAGCTGGTTATTATACTGCCATTGGCCAAATGTTGCCCCTGCCAACAAGCCATGTTCCTAAAGACAAACAGGTGAGAACAAAGGTTTGAAAGTGGTAGAACATCTTCTTGGGAGGCAGGGAATAGGACAGTTTTGCAAAGCTTATTTTCTCTATGCGTCATTCCTTCTTGGCTTCTTGAAGGTGTAGTTCTCACTCCCAATGGCTTCATCATTAGGATTGCCAGATTTAAGTAAAAAAAAAAAAATAACATGACACTGAATTATATTTAGATTTCAGATAAATAATGATTTTTTTTTAGTATAACATGTACCAAATATTTCATGGACCCAATGTAGAGGAGTTTACCCCCAGGAAATCCAATCATCAAATACTGCATGAGACATAATTACACTGTAAAAAGTTATTGTTTATCCAAAATTCGCATTTAACCAAGCATCCTGTATCTTACTGGGCAACTGACATTTTTGTCTTCTCTTCCTACACAAGTCATTTTTACTTAAAATTGATCTAAGTTTCAGGTCTTTGTCTCTTCCAAAATATGTTACATTAATAACCCAAATGTTTACCGTTGCAGTATTTGGGCACTGTAACTTTTCAGTTCATCTTCATTAAGAGTTGGAGTATATTTCCCCAACCCACTGACTTTGGGTTCAGTCACGTTGCTTGCTTTGACCCATAGAACAAGGTGGACATGACATTATGCCATTTCCAAGCTTGAACGTCACAAAAGCTTGTGTGTTTCCACTTGCCCACTTGTACATCTGCATCACCTTGAGTGTAAGGAGGAGGATGACAGGCACATGCAGCCACCCTAGCTGAGTTCAATATAGACCTGTTTACTCCCAATTACCAGACTCATGATTGGAATAAATGTGTATCGATTTGTTGTTTGCCAGGGAGATTTTGTGGTGGCTTGTTACACAGCACTATTGTTATCCTATGTAACTCACACTTTCCTTCTCACTCATAATTAAGGTATTAAAAGAGAAGTTCAGTGACCACAGTCCTGGCTGGTTTAAAAGTCCACAAAAAGAGAGAAAGAAAATCAGCTCCTGAACATGCAAGAATAAATGATACTACCTCTATGGCTCCCTCGGTGCTCTGAGAGAATCCCAGCGAAAGCACTAAGGGGAGAAAGGAAACTTACTGTACCTGACTCTAATGCCCCAAGAGTTATTGTCTTGTCATAGCCCTGTTTTATTTTGAACTGTCGTGCTGAGTTTTACTGAGAATTACAGTGCTGGTAGAGAGGATTTGATAAAGCTTGTGGAACATTACCTTTCCTTGTGTCCTAAACTTTTTTTCTTTTCATTTTACCTGGTATCTATGTGAATCACGCACTTACGATTTTATTATCCACCTAAGGATTAGCGCTAAATAACTTCATTAAAGCCCAATGAACTATAGTTCAATTTTCCCACACTCAGATATATTTCCTGCATATGTAAGGCTTTCACATGCATAAACATCTCCAGAGTTTGATTTCTTTTCCAGTACACTTTCTTGGAGTGTGTGTAGTTGAGCATTTTTAATATGATTGATACTGTAGCAGATACCCAGTAAATCTCTATGCCACACAACCTTTCAAATACGGATTGAGGTAATAGCTCATACTTGTTCATTTGGCTTCTATGATGGTTCAAAGACTGAGAACGGAATATTGGTCCATGTATTTCTGGTGCGTCATCTCTCCAAATTCATCTGGATATCATCACCAAAAGTATCATGAAAGCTGGTATACGCAGCATTCTATCCAGTGGACATCTCTATTAACTGGCACTGCTTCTTTTTGCCAGGGTAATGACTGCAGTATATCTACAAGACCCTAAAATGCCTCCTGGCTTGTAACATTAAATTCTATCCAGTGCCATTTTTGTGCTACATGAATATTACTGAACCTCAGTGCTCCTAACACTGGAAGATCACACATGGTACATGTAGCAGAATTCAACTTGCTTAATTAGAGCAAGCTGATCTTTCTCTCACTATGTGGATAACACTTTACTGAGACCACATTGTCTCAAATGATCATTCATATTTGCTTCCAGGAAACAAAGAACTGCTACCCTTTAGGGAGTCCTTATAAGCATAACTGCAGCTGGTACGCCAGATATACTTTAGAAACCTTAGGATGATCTTGAAGGAACGCTTTGCTCGTCAGGTGTGATCTGCAGGGCAGCAGTATCAGCATCACCTGGAAGTTGTTAGAAATGCAGAATCTCAAGCCTACATCAGACCTCCTAAGTCACAATCTGTACTTTATCAAGATCCCCAGGTGATTTTTATGAATATGAAAGTTCAAGAAGTGCAGCTCAGCACTTGTTACCACTAGGCTATTACTCCTAGCAGCAAGATACGCTCTCAAGTTTCCAGCCAGGCACTTTAGATATGCCACCAAATCTTAGAAGGCTGAATTTTCTGACTAAATGGGTTTCCCATGGCCTATATATCTCAAATATTCAATATCATACATTTGAAAGCAATAAAGAGCCTATACAAATGGTAGCTGTTGCTACTTTTCAATGAGTGTTCCCTCATCTTTTCATTCCTGGTGGAGTGTTCAAAAATAATTATAATGATCGTCGATATTTATTAAGTGCATGTCACGTGCCAGATACTCATCTAGGGCTTTACACAACAACCTCAAGAAGTAGAGTCTGCTGGCCCCATGTTATAGGAGGTAGAACTGGGGCACAGATTCAAACCCAGGCAGTCTTCTCCAGAGCTATCTTCTTAGGCCGTACTCCAAACTGTTGCTCATTCTGATACACTAAGAAATCTTTTGTATGTGAGGTCAAATTATTCTTAGCCTCTCTTTTCCTTAAGAGCCATCTGACATGCTCATGACGAAATATAAATCTGAAGCCTCTCCCCTGGAGATACTGACGCAATAGGTCTGGAGTCTGGCCTAGGAATGGATATTATTAAGATGTGCTCAGGGGAATTTTGTCATCAGTAAGGTTAGTGAAATACTAGTCTGCATTGGGGTACCCACTTCAGATCCAGCTGTGGCCATGAGCTTGCAGCACCTTGGTAGTCTTGTAAATATTGATATCATTTCCACACATATTCTAAGAGCCTGGCCCACAAAGTACAGAGCCCAGCTCTCCTCGAGCTTGCATCAGAGCTTCATTACCTCTCATGCTTCTCATGGTGACACAGGCCAGGATGCACCTGACTTTGTCTTGTAAATGAACTGAAGCCACCAAGACAGGTCTTCTCTCACTTACATACATAGAGCAGATGTGTACACACTAATGAGACCTCTCTCCCACTTTCTTTGTCATTGCCTCTGCCCTTACCCCGCCATGCCCTAGAATAAATCTAAATCAGGTGGCATGTCTAGCTTTATTCCTGACATATACTTTGGTGCTCAGGTCCCCAAACTATGTTTGTAGTTGAGCAGGTGGCAATATCATTCCACCAACAAGAATTTCTATGTCTGAACCTACATTATATTTTGAATTCCAAGTCTGCCATTACATAGAAATTGAAATGCCATGCAATTCCCCAAAGTTGGGTGGCCTGCACAGTGACAACGTGTTGGGGTGGTTGGAATACTCTTGCACACTGGTTTCCACTGTGGCATCCACATTGCCATCCATTTTTGTTGTGGTTTGTCCATGGAGATCACTGTTTGAACCTCTATTAGTCATCCAAACAATGGGACCTCTTCAGATGCATCAGCTACGCGTGCCAGGTTTGTGGCACTGTCAGAAACATGGAATAAATTCTGCCCTGCATTGAACACCAGGAAACTTTGTGATGGGGTCTCAAACCCACTATTCTTCCCATACGGTCATGCCTCATGATTTCCTGTGTTTTGCCAGGAAAGAGAAATGATAGGCAAGAATTAGAAGTATCGTTTGTTCTTGGATTCCACAGAGCTACCTGGGATTTTAGCGGAAAGCGGGTAACAGGAGGTCCCAAGGCTCCTTCCCTAGGATCCTCAAACCAAGTTTTTGTCACTCCTCTTACTCTCCCTGCCTCATTTTGGGCATCTATTTAAACTTGAGGGGAGAAAATATTTGCTCTATGATATTAATTTTTCCAAGGTGATGGCTTATGCCTTGGGCTTTTGCATCCCCTCCAAAACTTAAGCTTTTGAAATCCAAACATCAAGAAATGACTTCTGCTTTCTGCTGTGAATACAGATTTAATCATTTAACCTAACTGTTCAAACACAGGGAAGTGTAAGAACAGGAGGAAATACAGGGGAAAGATGCATAGGTTGACATTTCAAAAATAATATTCTTATACACGATTATTTTTGAAGCATAATGGCATTGCACACCCTCCCCATCTCAGTAGCAGCCACAGTGAAAGAAGCAGCCGAGACAATACGGGTTATCAAAACTGCACCATCAGAAAGAATGAGGAAGCAGCATCCACAAGTCTAAATTAACTCTATTAAGCTACTCAGCATTTAATTTTTCCTTCTGATATAATGGACAAAGCATCCCTCTCTTGGTGCACTTAGTTAGGGTTCCACCAAGGAAGAAATTCTAATTAGACCCAAATTGGAGAAGCACATACACATGGAACAGTGGAGGGAACTGGAAGGGAAGTGTTAACCCCCTGTCTGGCTTGTCAAATTAACCTTGGCAATAACAAAAGTTAATGTCTACTGATAATGTATTATGTGATGTCAGGTACTCTACAGAGCCCTTTGCACTCACTTCCTTTTTACTTCAAATTCTATGATTGTATTATCTCTACTTTTTCAGATGAGAAACATAACTTGTTGGTAGAAGTTGTATGTCTCAAACACAGTGTTTCTGAATCCCACAACTAAATTCACAACCACTACATTGTATTGCAAATGAAGGAGAAACAGATGTCACAACCAGACTGTACTCTCATTTAATTGGGTATTGTATCTTATTTGGTGCCCCTAAGAGCAAAGCCTGTATGAATCAGCCATATAAGCAAACCCGGTATGTTTAGAGTATTATCACCTGACCTACTGCTTCCATAACCTGGAGATACCTATTCAATCTTGGAATGATGTATGTAGGAGGCTCCTTTTTCTTCTGAGGACAGTAGAGTATTATGTAGACGTTAGTAGGTACAAAACATGGATTTCAGACTAAAATGTATTGTGGCATAATCAATAATCTTTAAGTTGCAATCTGAAGATATCTAACCTATTTAAGGCACCTCCTCTAAGTAAGTTTCTGGCCTGTAAATATAAAGTAAAACCCAGAAAGACAAACTTACATGAACTGAACAAATAAAAGGCTAACAAAATTAATTTCAATATGAAATGTGTATGCTATATATCTGCTCATTTCATTTATGCTTAATTATATGGTTTTGTAGAAGTTTTAATGGATTATATTTTAACTCTTTAATCATTTCATTCATAATATCTTGCCAGCTTCCTCTTGTATTGACAACTATTTTCACTCCGAAAGCTATCACTATTATATCACGATTAGCTATGTATAGAGTTGAGTCCTGTCAGAATGGAGGGAGGCCTATAATCCAGTTGCAGGCTTCTTTGTCTCTGGCTATAATCGCTCCTTTTGATAAAATGCTCCTTATGGGGACTAAATGACTAACTCTTTTGAAGCACATAAAGAAACACAACTTACGCTTAATTGGTAAATATGAACTAATGCTTAAGCGTCATCTACCCCAGCCCATGGGGCCCATGGGGCTCCATAATGGCAGTGCTTCAGCCCCACACACAGCATGAGCTTCTTTCATTGCTCTGTTTTCCTACATTCCAATTCTACTTGCTGAGCAGAAAAGAGCTCACTAAGAACACTTCATTCCCCCAGCCAAAACGAATTTGTAATTATAAAGTAACCAGTTGCATTGTGTTGTACTTAAAGTGCTTTAAGAACTTGTGTTGCACTGAAAATGAGCCCTTTTAATTTTGATGTGAACTTGTTTGGTCTTAATCACCCAGCTTCAACTCTCTCCAACCTTCTTTTCCGTAGTCTCTCCCCTTCTGATGTCTTTCCCACAGGAGAAATGTAACAGTAGCATATTTAATTACTTAATAACATTTCAAATAAATTTTAGGATAATCTAACCATCACTGGGAGCCAAACAAAATAACATCTTACAGCTCAACAAGACCCAAGGAATTAACCTCCTTAATTATTTTATGGGCTTTCAAATTTCCTCCAAGCAGAAAACATTTTTCCCTCCTTTTCACTGGTCTTTAATTTCTTCAATTATTTAATTAGAATAATTCCTTTCAAAAAGCCATTTTTCATCTTTCTTCTTATTGCAAGGATAAACTGCTTACAATGTCACAGCTAGAGATATACGGATTTCAAAGATTCAATAACATAATTCTCTCATTTTACAAACAAGGAGCTTGATGTCTAAGGAAGTCAAATAACTTTATCAAGGTAACTTGACAAGCAACACCCCTTACTTTTTTCTTTCCTCCATTCAAATAATTAATATTATTTTCGTATTTCCAACATTCCATATCAAACTCTCAAATGATATTTCACAAATTTATCGAACATGTATAAGTATTAGTTTAATGGGATTTGAACCCCCCAATGAAACATGTACAAAATACCTGCTCATTGGAATTGACAACACATTCTCATTGGGATAAACAAGTTGCAATGACATTCATTAAGGCAGATATTTATTGTTTAAAAATTCTTAGAGGTAAAGCGACTTTGCAACCTGCAACATTCACTAGCTTAGCTACAACTCCATGTAGTCTGATAAATTACTGCTCCTCGTTCTTAAAAGGAAGTGTCAGAATTAGTCCCTTGCCTCCATCAATACCTATTTTCTCAGTTCTATAACAATTCCTTATAGATATGGGGTATTTGTATGGTTTATGGGTAACATTGAAGAAAATGAAAGTATTATTTTTTCCAAAACTATAGCCCTTCAGAGGGTAACAATCGAAGGGCACTGTGTGTAGAGATGGCTGCCACAAAGGGCTTGAACAATGTTTGGGTAGAAAGGCAATGCTTTGGTCAAAAGTTGAAAAAATGCTAGCTGTTTTAACCTCTATGTCACGTGGAAGTAGTCTGGCTCCAATTGTAGATCATTTAAAACTATAAAAACTTCTTCAATAATACCAGCAAGGCTCATTAGCCCCTCCAAAAGTCTCAACTATTCCATTTTTTCCACAATATTTCAGTGGCGAGCTGAACAGATATTATTTCAAGAAATGAAAGTACTTCTTTTCCTTAGAAGATTAAATATGATAGGATACTCAAAAATTCAATAGCTATTCCAATGTATTAACAAAATAATGTGTTTATTTTTAACTATTTATTGTCTATTATTTGCCAGACTCTGTTCTTACTATTAGGGAACAATTTATAGTAGTAAACTAGATGAAGCTCTTGCCCTCATTTGAATCCATTTGCCTTGCAATTTGATAAAGAATTCCCACCCACTCCCCCATTACAGGCAGAAATCCCTATTATAAAAGTAGCCCCAATCAATAAGTATTGTGTGAGAACACACTATATTTTCATCTGAATATGTGATATAGTTCCCAGTCTCCACACTGATCCTTCTCCTTTGACTGTAAATTTGGCTGACAATTAGCTTCTCCTTATTCGGAATTCTAAAGAGCAATTGCCCCTACAGAGCTCATTAGGACTCTTGCTCAAGTTACATGCATTCTGGTTCACAGTTGGCATATTTTCTAACATTATGAGTGTGCCTTATTAAGCAGAATCTTGCTGAATGAGGCAGACACCCATTCTTGCCCTCATTTTTATAAGAGAAAAAAAAGATACTATTGAATTCCAGAAATATAGGCTTTAAGCACTCCAAGAAAATGCAAAATCAGCCTATAAAAGTGACCATAATTTCCGACTCTTGTAGCAAGTGCACTATGAAATACTTAAAAAGTTTTCCTCATCAACATTAAACATTTAAATCAACTGTATACAACAAAAAATCTATCCGATATCTTTTATAAACATGAATATAGGTTCATTAATTGATAAAAATTAGTGATTTATATGAAGTTAGGGACCAGCAAAATTTATCTATGGTGATAAAAATTAGAACAATGGCCACTATGGGTTGTGGGGGTAGACTAGATGTGGGCATGAGGGAACTTTCAGGAATGATGTAATGTTTTATATCTTCATTGGGCTGTTGGATAATTAGGTGCATATATTTGTCAAAACTCACCTAATAGGATCTGTGTATTTCACTAAATGTAAATTTTATTTCCATTAAAAAATAATAGGTAGAGATAACTAAATATATGAGGGGAAAATATAACCAAAATTACTCTATAAGGAAGAAAAAATTCAGATAGATTCAGGAACAGTTGGAACAGTTTCCAGGAGAATTAGCAGCCAATAATAGATTTGAAGAATGATATAAATTGGTCATATAATGAAAGAGAGGCAGGGAAGGCTATCCTAGATGTTAAGGGAGAAACAGACATAAACGTGGGGCTTAGGTGGGGAATGATGATAAAAGAGGGTGAGAGTTACACAAGAGCCAAGTCATGGAGAATTTTAACGTCCTACTAAAGACATCATGAAAGATATCTGGAGGGGGCTTAGAGAATTTTAAACTGAGGAATGATACACACACACACACACACACACACACATACACATACTCAATTTGCAACAATGTGAAGTATAGATTAAAGGAGATCAAGACAGAAGGTCAATAACTACTTGAATAGGCTATTTTCTAATTGGGGAATGAAATTGAGAGCCTCAACTCAAGAGCAACAGGCATGGAGACCACGGAGACAGTGGATAGATTCAGAATTCATTATTAAGGAAAACATGCTGATGGAATTTACAGACCTATGGAGCAGAAGGTAAGGGATTAGGAGCAGTTAGGGATACAGACCATATTTCTGACTTGGGCAACTGTGGGAAATGATAACGTGGCAGTAGAGAACGCAAGATGGGAAGATATGGAAGAAAAAGAAGCTGATCTCCCTCAGGTCACTGTATTTTAAGTACCTAAAAGACATCCAAGTAGAGCTATCAAATGGGCTGTTGGTTACATGTAGGGTGATCACATCTACAGATTTGCCCAAGACAATTCTTATTTATTATTGTTATCCCAGAAAAAAATATTAATAGTACCACCTTTCACTTCTCCAAAATGTTCCAGTTTTGTCAATAAATTATAAAGTCACCCTGGTCATGTGGAACCAGATTTTAGGGCATATGTGTTCAATTTAGAGAAAGATTTTTTTGTGTTATAATTATATGGGTAGTAAGTAAAGCCCATTTAAAAGATGAGATCATGCAAACAGAGATTTTAATGGAAACTTGGAAATGTCAACACTAAGAAAGGTGAAAGGAAAGGTACCAAAAAAGGAGAATAGCAAAACTAACTAAAGTGCTAGGGGGAGGAAAAAAACTAAAAAAAAAAATATCATTCTGGAAACCAAGGATGTTTTGTTCAAGCAATCCTTTCTAGAAGACTATACACTCTTCAAGAAGAGGAGCAACTTCTACTGCACTTAAAGAGTGCTAATGTCTACTGTAGAACCTTATATGTAGAAAATACTCAGTAGATGTCTGATGATTAATTAGTGGAAAGATACAATTTCTGTTCCTAAGCGGCAAAAAAATCATATTGAAGCTGCTTTAATCAGTTCAGGCTGCCACAACAAAAATACCACAGACTTCGTGGCATAAACCATACAAATTTATTCCTCACAGTTCTACAGGCTAGGAAGTCCAAGATCAAGGTGCCAGCTGTTTCAGTTCCCAGTGAGGGTCCTCTTCCTGGTTTGCAGATAGATACCTTCTTGCTGTATCCTCCACATGGGTGACAGATCATCTTTCTTGTGTCTGTTCTTTTTGGGGTACTAATCTCATCATGGAGGTTCCACCCTCGTGACTTAATTACTTCCCAAAGACACTAACTCCAAATACCATCACACAGGGGATTAAGGCTTCAACATATGAATTTCAGGGGGCAACAAAAATAGTCCATAGCAGAGGCTCAGTTTCAAAAATGTGAAATTCTTATAAAATAAACGTTTGGTTTCAGGAGCTATGACACAAATCAATTCTTCTTCTGAAATAGAGTACACATTATAGCTCTAACATTATATACTTTTTGTGATTCTTCTTCCTTGCTTCAAATGATATACAAGGAGATAAGTCTTTGTCCATAACTCTCTCAAATACTGTCTTCTCTTAGCTTTTACTGCTCTATATTATCTTTGAGTGTAGAGATTTCAATTTTAAAAGTATTGCCCTTCCTACTATTTATATGTACCTAACAACTAGAATTATTTTCCCCTATCATTCTTACATTTTTCAGCCATATCCACTGAATCTTGCCAAAAACAAAAACAGTAACCAAAATCTTATACAATTCATCTCTTGGCACATCTAGAAGTTAACTGTTTGATATCCATCAGTAAATACAGAATATGCATAATTATAGCAAAAAAGTTATAAAGGGTGGAATAGCTACCTAAGATGTCTTTTCTTATTCTCAAAAATATAAAAAGTCAAAGTTTTACTTGACCAGGTTTATTTATACAAATCTAAACACTCCTATGAACAATAATTTACATAAATCTTCTAAGAGTTAGAGCTTATCATAATTCAGAAAATAAATTGGCATTCTACAACCTAAATCTAAGTAATTTTATCTTAAAATAAACAGCGTATCTGTGCTGATGGTACCCAAAAGAGAAAAAATAAACAAGAGAGAGAGAAAAAAAAAAGAACAGGCATCTTATTACTAACAAGAGGCATAATGGGCATAGCTGCTGACAAATCTGTCAGGTTGAAACTGGCATACAGTAAATTTTCAAAAAAAAGTAACTTTCCTTTCTTTTTAGAATAAATAATAATGCTTCTGAAAATAATGAGAAGAATCTGGTTGGTTTGCCAGGCTCATGTGGATGATCCAGAGTAAATAAGTGCCCAGCATGATACTTTGAAGTGGTATTTCAAAGTATGATACTCTTCAGTGCCTCACCAGTGGTGAGGCACTGAGGAGAAGGGCTACCCATATGCATTTGGCGAATGACTATAAAACACTGTAATACGCATTCCTTCCTTGTATCAATTTTGATTGGCTTTATCATAGAATATGACTCTAGAGTCTTCCCTCTGCTTGTATGACATCCTTTGCTAGACTTAATACCATATTATCTAACCATGACCCACTTCACATCCACATCATAGACTGAGTTTTAGCTTATTGTTTCACAGACAGCTTTCATAACATAGTAGACAGCTTTTAAGAACAATACATCTGTATTGTTACACAGGAGTGGTAAAAACAGAATATAAAGTAGGAAAATGTATTTGGACTTGTAGCAACTTTTAACCTGTAGTAAATCTTGAACACCAAAAGAAGAAATCTGGACTATATCTAATGGGTAACAATGAGTTACATTAGTTTTTAACCAGTGGCCTTATAGTATGTAAGGCTGGGGAAAGGTAGTCTGACATCCTTGAAAACAGATCAGAAAAGAAAAATAAGGTAGAAAGAACAACCTTGATAATGACTTAATAATTCTTGGGCTAAATTTTGGGAAACTTGGTACATAGGTAATCTAAGCTATTCTTCAGGCATACCTGGGCTTATTTTAACACAGTTATTTATATTTTCTCAGTAATTCATACTGGTGCTTTCTTCCATAAATGTTAATGAAGCTTTACAAAGAGATCATTAAAAACAGCAACAATACAAGTTTGTAATTTTGACACTCAACTTAGTGCAATCTTACCTATCATGAAATAGTTTAGACAGGACATTCTTGCCTTAAATTGTGAAAAACAAAATTCATTCAATGAAATTCCATGGCTCAACTAAACTTTCAGTCTTCTGAGTAATCACCACAATGGGAATCAGCTAGAAATGGCAAAGTTTTAACTTACGAAGCTAAATAATATTTTGAGATACTAATTGAGGGTTTTTTTCCTCTATAAGTTTCCTTGAGACCATTTCTCTTCTTTTCACCATTCAGCATCCTCAAGGGGAGGATGAACACAGTCAAAAAGTTAATTGAGCTTCTGCAAGAAATAAAAATGAAAACAGACAAATAGTACACATAATATTTCTGAAAGCCATGGTTTTCAATCTCAAGAGCTATGAACTTGCAAGAGAGACAAATTATTTTACTTTTTTTAATTACAGAGGTTTGTCATGTGTATTAAGACCTGGCAGCTTAGAGCACTGTATTAGTTTGTTTTCACACTACTATAAAGAACACTTCACACTGGGTAGTTTATAAAGGAAAGAGGTTTAATTGACTCACAGTTCCATATGGCTGTGGAGGCCTCAGGAAACTTACAATCACAGCAGAAGGGAAAGCAGGCACCTTCTTCACAAGGCAGCAGGAGAGACTGCATGTGTGAGCACAGGAAAAACTACCATTTATAAAACCATCAGATCAAATGAGAATTCACTCCCTATCACAAAAACAGCAAGGAGGAAACTGTTCCCATAATCAAATCACTTCTTTCTCTCTACATGGGGGGATTACAGGTCCCTCCCTTGACATTTGGGGATGAAAATTCAAGATGAGATTTGGGTAAGGATAAAGAGCCAAACCATATCATTCTACCAATGGCCCCTCCGAGATTTCACATCCTCACATTTCAAAACCAACCATGCCTTCCCAACAATCCTTCAAAGTCTTAACTCATTACAGCATTAACTTAAAAGTCCAAGTCCAAAGTCTCATCTGAGACAAGTCAAGTCCCTTCCCTTCCATCTATGAGCCTGTAAAACCAAAAGCAAGTTAGTTACTTCCAAGATACGATGGGGGTACAGGCACTGGGAAAATGGTCCCATTCCAAATGGGAGAAATGGGCAAAAACAAAGGGATTACAAGCCCCATGCAAGTCTGAAATCCAACAGAAGAGTCACTAAATCTTAAAGCTCCAAAATGATCTCCTTCAACTCCATGTCTCACATTCAGGTCACACTGATGCAAGATGTGGGCTCCCATGGTCTTGGGAAGCTCCTCCCCTGTGGCTTTGCAGGGTACAACCCGCCTCCAGGCTGCTTTTACTACTGGCATTGAGTGTGTGCGGCTTTTCTAGGCACATGGTACAAGCTGTCAGTAGATCTACCATTCTGGGGTCTGGAGAATGGTGTCCCTCTTCTCATAGCTCCACTAGGCAGTACCCCAGTGGGGACTTTGTGTGGGGGCTTCGACCCCACATTTCCCTTCCACACTGCCATAGCAGAGGTTCTCTATGAGGGCTGTGCCCCTGCAACAGACTTCTGCCTGGACATTCAGGTGTTTCCAAACATCCTCTGAAATCTAGGCAAAGATTCCCAAACCTCAATTCATGACTTCTGTGCACCTGTAGGCCCAGCAACAGGTGGAACCTGCCAAGGCTTGGGGCTTGCACCCACTGAAGCAACAGCCTGAGCTGTACCTTGGCCCCTTTTAGCCACAACTGGAGCTGAAGCAGCTGGGAAGCAGGGTGCCATGTCCTGAGGCACTACAGAGCAGCAGGGGCCCTGGACCCAGCCCAGGAAGCCATTTTTCCTCCTAGTCCTCTGGGCCTGTGATGGCAGGGGCTGCTGCCAAGGTCTCTGACATGCCCTGGAGACATTTTCCCCATTGTCTTGGGGATTAGCATTCGGTTTCTCATTACTTATGCAAATTTCTGCAGCCTGCTTGAATTTCCCCTCAGAAAATGAGATTTTCTTTTCTATCACATTGTCAGGCTGCAAATTTTCTGAACATTTATGCTCTGCTTCCCTTTTAAACATAAGCTCCAATTTCAAATCATCTCTTTGTGAATGCATAAAACTGAATACTTTTAGAATAATCCAGGTCACATCTTCAATGCTTTGCTGCTTAAACATTTCTTCCACCAGATACCCTAAATCATCTCTCTCAAGTTCAAAGTTCTACAGATCTCTAGGGCAGCGGCAAAGTGCCACCAGTCTCTTTGATAAAGCATAGCACGAGTGACCTTTACTCCAGTTTTCAATAAGGTCCTCATCTCTGTCTGAGACCACCTCAGCCTGGACTTCATTGTTCACATCACTATCAGCATTTTGGTCAAAACCATTCAACAAGTCTCTAGGAAACTCCAAACTTTCTCGCATCTTCCTGTCTTCTTCTAAGCCCTCCAAACTTATGGGCAGAGGTTCCAACCACACTACCAAGATCAGTCCTGTATTCATTGGGTTGTACACAGCACAACTACAGAGAGTGTCAATTACAACTACAGTTGGGCTGTACACAGCACAACTACAGAGCGTGTCAATTACGTAGATCAATATATGAAATTGACTCTTGGAGTTGTGAAATACAGTGGCCCTGAATGTTCTCAAAAACAAAAGAGAAACAGTATTATTTAGAAAGGTCTTCCTAATCTTTTCAACTGTTCTTGCTTCCATTTGTATTGTTTTGAATTATCATTCCTGATTGGATCCTAGTTTTGTTAACTCATTGACTTCCAGCATTGGATGATACTATCTGAAACCCAATCCCCCAGTGTCCTTACCAGCCTGGTTCCCAGCTCTTATTCTCTTATCAAAGTTATTGGTTGAGCATAGTAGGTGATTAAATATTATTGCGTAAGCAATAGCAAACATATAGAGGGGCTTTATTTCAATACCTATTTTAGATCGCATAAGTAACAGAGGATAAGGAAATCTGTAGTCTTCTTGGTATTATTACAGCCTGCATGATTTTGGCTATAGCCTAGGGTTAATTTCACATTTTTCTTTCAGAAGCTACCCATTGTACACAGAGATAATACTCTCATTTTAAAAAGTTAAATAATGTGCCAGGGAAATAAGAGTTACAGATTTCTTAAAATAATTTTTTATTCCGAAACTGTGAGGTATACTAGGTGCTGTGGTCTCTGAAGGACATGGCTGCCTAATTACAACATTGATTTCTCTGGAGTAGCTGCCTCACTGAAATAAATGAAATTATTTTAGCAGAAGTGCAACCAGTTTACAATTTACAATTGCATCTCATGTGTGTGTAACTTTTTTCTTTTATACTGAACTTGTTAGTTCACAAACCCCCATGTCTACCAATCAAAAGTTACTTGATTACTTCCAGATTTAAATGTGGTCAGTTCACAATTTAAACTCAATTAATTCAATATTTTTCTATGCTTCTACACTTTACCTAGGGGTATTATAAGGTCCTGCAGAATTTATATGGAATTCATACATTTTCCTGGCTGTATCAGTTATTTATTGCTGTGTAACAAGACACTACAGAACTCAGTGGCTTTAAATAATAAACACGAATTATTGCTCACAAGTTTTCATCTGGGTGTTTCTCATGGTCTCAGTTGTGTTCATTTAGGTATCTGCTGCTCTACTGATTTTTCTGGGGTTCATTTACGTATCTGGTGGTCATGTGTCAACGGTCCGGTCTACGATGCCTTTTACTGAGATAACTGAGCTTTCCTGAAAGTGATCTTTTATCCTCTGGCAGGGTAGCCCAAGCTTGCTCATGTGGTGGTGCTGCCAGGATTCCAAAAGAGTATGTGAAAAGACACATCGTCTCTTGAGACTCAGGCTCAGAACTGGCACACCACAACTATACTTCACTCTGTTGGCCAAAGTACGTAAAAGGCCAAACGAGTTTCAAGAGTTGCAGAAATAGATCCGACTTCTTGATGGGAATTGCCACAAAGTCACATTTCAAAGAATGTCAAACCCAAATAGGGGTAAAGTTATAACCGTTTTTGCAAGGAATCTACTACACAGGCATTGGAAGAGAAGCATCAGCTTTGTCTGAAAACCCCTGTCCTTGCTAACCTTTGCTTTAGTCCATGAGGCTCCAAAAGAAAATGTGGGCAGATCAAGGATTTATGGATGAATTATTTGTAGCTACTATGTGCTGGGAAGTTTGCTCATGTTATGTCACTTGATTGTGCAATCATTAGCCATTATAATTATTAACAATTATGATATATTCAATGATAATATGTAGCCACCCAAAGCTCCAAAACAGAATAGGGGGAAACATTTATGTTCTTGCTGCTCAAAGTGTGGTTGAACACAGACCAACAGTATCAGCATCACTGGAAAAGTTGTTAGAAATACATATTTCTCAAAGAACTAAAAATGGAACTACTATTGGACCCAGCAATCCCACTACTGGGTATCTACCCAAAGGAAAAGAAATCATTCCATCAAAAACGAATCTATACTCATACATTTATCACAACACTATTCACAATAGCAAAGTCATAGAATCAACCTAAGTGCTCATCAATGATTGAATGAAGGAAATGTGGCACATATACACCATGGAATACTATGCAGCCATAAGAAAAAACAAAATCATGCCCTTTGCAGCAAGATGGATGCAGCTGGAAGCCATTATCCTAAGCAAATTAATGAAGAACAGAAAATCAAATACCACATGTTCTCACTTATAAGTGGGAGCTAAACATTGGGTACATATGGACATAAAGAGGGGAACGAAAGACACTGGAGACTCCAAAACAGGGGATAAGGGGAATAAGGGTTGGAAAACTACTATTAAGTACTTGTTCACTATTTGGGTGATGGGTTCAATAGAAGTCAAAACCCCAGCATTATACAATATACTCGTGTAACAAACCCACACATGTACCACACATGTACCCCCTGAATCTAAAATTAAAAAATGAAATACAGAATCTCAAGACCAACTCTAGACGTGCTCCACACCCAGACCTATTAAATAAGAATCTGCATTTTTAATAAGATCCCCATGTGATTTGTATGCACACTAAAGCTTGAGAAACATTGACCTATACAACATTAAGCAGTGTCATATGCCATACTATTCTTTAACTTCCAAGGCTGTGACCTAAGTTGGATAATAAAGAAGCCTGCATTTCCCATTAGATCATAAAAAATTTTATAAATTGATGTAGTTTGAAAATCATATCAAGTCATGTTGCTATCCACAGAAAAATGCACATTTAAAAAATGCCTGTAAATTCAAGGTGCCCCAAAGCATTCGTCCTTATCTCACAAGCAGGTGGGATCTATGTCCCTCCCTTTGAATCTGGGTTGATCGGTGACTATCACAAAAGTGATGTTAGGTGACTGGCAAAGCTAAGTCATAAAAGGCGATACAGCTTCTGCCTGGAGTCCTTGTCCTGCTTTGGAAGCTAGCTGCCATACTGAGAGAAAGCCAAACAGCCACATAAAGGAGACACATGGAGACGTTCTCGCTAATAGCCAGCGTCCACCACCAAACATGAAAAATTCTCCTTCTTATGATTTCAGACTCCCAACCTCTGAGTCACCTCCAGACTTCCATCTGCCCCAACTTATATCACATGGAGCAGAGATGAGCGGTCATCACTGAACAGTGTCCAAACTGCAGATTTGTGAGACAAATAAATAACTATTGTTTTATGCCACTACATTTGGGGTGGTTTGGTATGCAGTGATAGATATCAGAACCAATTGGGTCCATAAGCCCCAAGTAAGGACAACTACCTAAAAATGTCCTCTCAGTGTTGTCATGGGGGGTGGCAACCTCCTCTTCTAGCAAGATTCAAATCTGGAAAACAAGAAACTTCATAAAAACAGGTTTTATTTCCTTTTGTTTCCCACTGGGCCCTGACAAATCTACAAAACTGAAATGTCAAGAGCAGCCCTTGGTATCTGATATGGTTTGGCTCTGTGTCCTCCCCTCCAAATTTCATCCTGTAGCTCTCATAATCCCCACGTGTTGTGGGAGGGTCCCGGTGGGAGGATCTTTTCTGTGCTGTTCTAGTGATAGTAAATAAGTCTCACAAGATCATGACTTTAAACAAGTGGGAGTTTGCCTGCACAACTCTCTCTGCCCGTTGCCATCCACACAAGATGTGACTTGCTCCTCCTTGACTTCTGCTGTGATTGTGAGGCCTCCCCAGCCACATGGAACTGTAAGTCGATTAAATCTTTTTCTTTTGTAAATTGTCCAGTCTCGGGTATGTCTTTATCCACAGCGTGAAAACAGAATAAGGCAGTATCTCACCATCCCTCAGGTTAAAAACCTGCTGTCTAGCCAGGCATGGTGGCTCATGCCTGTAACCCCAGCACTTTGGGAGGCAGAGGCAGTAGGAGCTCTTGAACCCAGGAGTGTGAGACCAGCCTGGGCGACATAGTGAGACCACGTTTCTACAAAAAAATATAAATTTTTTTTAAAAAGCCAGGCATGGTGCCCTGCACCTGTAGTCCCAGTTACTCCAGAGACTGGGGTGAGATGATCGTTTGAGCCTGGGAGGTCAAGGCTGCAGTGAGCCGTGATCGCGCCAATGCACTCCAGCCGCAGTGACAGAGCAAGACCTTATCTCAAAAAAAAAGTAAAAATAAATTTCAAAATAAAAACCCACTATCTCTAGAACCCTAGATGATAAAATATGTCTTTGTAGAATCCTACATAGCTTGGAAGTTTCTAAGGTTAAAATACTGATTATAAAGAAATCCTTGTCTTCTGCAATGAGAAGGTGGGTCCAGAGCCCAGTTAGCATGTCTCCTTTTGTCTCCTTATGGATACTGGATACTATGGATACTCTGAGACTCTCCTCCCAACTGATGAGATGCCCCGTATGGTTGCTCATGTCAACAAAGGGACTCTAAATGTGATTTAAAAAAAAAAAAAAAAATCTTTTGCCAGAAAGGTGCATGTGATTTCTGAATAAGGAGGTCTGGTCAAGATTGTTCACTGACATACTAAGGGGATGTGGTGTTCTCAATAATTCAGTACTCTAATTCCCTATTGTCCACTAGTACCCATGCGTGGCCATCTATATTTAAAATAAAATGAATTAAATAAAATGAAATTATGAATTTGATAAATTGAATTCAATGGAATTTATCAAATTATAAATTCAATTCAACTCAGTAGCCGCATTTCAAATGCTCATAGCCACATGTGTATTACATTGCACAGATAAAGGACGTTTTCATATTTACAGAAGTTTCTACTGAACAGCACTGACCAAATTATCTAATATCAACCAGAAAAATGCTCTTTTTTTAACTTAAATACACTTTTCATGTACCCTTTGATGGGAGCTGATCCTGGCTTGTTTGACAATTACTAATTTAAAAGTAAGCTAAAATTTCAAGGTTAAAGTAGATTGAGGTTTGCATTGAATCCAGTCCAGGTCTTGGAATTTTCTCTTTTGAAAAAACAACAAGAATAACAAAATTCTGTCCTCCAAAACCAACAAAAGACAAGTACTGTCTCTGCCTTGTTCTACAAAACTAATTTACATAATAAATGTAATGATTCCAAAAAGTGGTATGATTAGCTGGGATTTGGATAATAAAAATTTTCCCGATTGTATCTCACAGCAATTTGCTGATATTTAAGGAAGAAGGAATTTTAACACATAATCAAATGCCTTCAAAATAAACTGACTTGATTTATGAGAATTTCATCTACAAATTATTATTTGAAAAAATAAAATTCTTCTAGAAACAAAGAAAAGCATCCTTCTCAGAAAACATCTCTTCAAAGCCAAAGAAGGACTTAAGAAAAAATATCTCTTCCCTTTCCCAAAAAACATCATAGTTCTTAGTTCATTGCTATCAAAAGCACATAAAGATCAAAATGGACAATGTAGGTAAGTCACATTATCACCATTAAACAAATTTGCAAGTCATCTTAAAAGCTAACCAGAGTGCATCAGACACATCTTATTCCTGCATTTTAAGGATGAGTTAGGAATTTTCTTATTGGTTAAATCTATGTAAAAGAGATGATGCTGCACTTGACCCTTGTAACAGTGATCTCTTTTGATCTCAATTCTTAAAACATAAGATCAGAAAGTAAGGAGGAACAAATTGTTTACTCCTTGTCTTTTATTTTTCGGGGTTGGGGGGGATTATATTTGTAAGTAAGCTCCCAGAACTCTTTTTCCAAATTATAGTCTCTTAGCCTAGCAAAAAGGAAGTAGTTTGGTAATATATGTGGAAGCAATGCAAATATTATGAAATTATTTTTCTTTGGTAAGAATGGAAGTTTTTCTTTACAATCTCATTGCAATACTGCGGTAGTCATTCCACTCATAATTTAAAAGCTTGGTATTCTAAATCTAAAACCTACAATGGTACACAGATCATAAGGCTATAGAAAGTACAGACCATATTTTAAACAGATTTAGAGTATGTTGTGTACATAAAGGAGAGTTTTTTAAGGGCATCTAAAGTTGACTGAATAATATTATAAAAACCAAAAGTCAGAAATGTCACTAAGATGTAAAGCAGCATTATAATATTATTTACACTAGGAATATATCTGTATTCTGGGTAAGCATTTGCTTCAGAAAAGTCTATGTAATTAATCATGTCTGTGTTTATACATTAAATACTAAAATAGAAAAATTTCCTCTTGGTGGTTGCCAATAGAGGTCCTTCAATTTTTAATATTTGAAGAATGTAAAGAGGACTTACAGCAAAGAAATAAAAATGATTAAAGATACAGAAATAGGACTTAAGAATAAAGCTGAAATGATTTGCCATTATTTAAACCTAAGGAAAAGAAGGACAGGAGGTGTTTTAATAATGATCTCTAAAACATGAAGGCTTATTACAAAAAGACTGGGTCTCCATCTCTGGCATTGACAGAACAAAACGAATTACTGAAAGATAAGTAGACCTGCTATTTTCTAGTGAATGCTGTGATACATTCTGTCACAAGCTTAGAAAACATTGCTTTCAGGCTGTAGAATGAATTTTTAGTTACATAAAAATCACAATCCAAGAAGAGAGGCAAGACCCCCTATGTAGTCCCTTACCTTACCTTGTAGATTCATATTTGCCACTAGGAAAGGAGGTAACAGTCACACCCTTCATTCTCCTGTATTAACACCATGTAAACAAAACACCTTAGCAAACCACGTCCTGTCACCACCACAACCACCAATCCATTTTTTTCCAGTCAAAACTTATTAAGGCACATGAGAAAGAAGGAAAGAGACAAGTCATTAGGCAAAGAGCTAAAAGATTTGAGTCTTCAATATAAAAAAATTGAACACTAGAAAAGTGATTTTTAAAAAAAGGAATGCCATTGAAGTTAGATCAAACAGGGTTTAAATTCCATCTCAGCTATTTACTAACTGAATAACCTTTCACCCCGTGTTGCTTTCATTTCTTCAATCAACAGATACTTAGTGAGCACCTACTGTGGCATTGAGCACTGTTCAGGCTCCTGTGGAAATATCAGTGAGCAAAGCATAATAACCCTTGTCCTTTTGGAACATATTGTGTAGGGCCTTATATGCCCTTGCAAAAGAACTTTGGCTTTTATTCTGACAATGTATTCGACAAAAGAGTGACATGATCTAACATTTTTTAGGAAATTGCTCTAGTTTCTACATGGAGAATCAATTGCAGAAGGTCATGAGTGGAGTAAACAGATTAAAGACTAATGCAATAATCCAGGCAAGAGATGATAGTGGTTTGGACCAGGATGATAGCAGTGGATATGGTCTGCTTCTGTAAATACATTGGATGTAGAGTAAATAGGATTTATTGATAAATTGGATTTGAGGTATGATAGAGAAATCAAATACAGCCCCAAGGTGTTGCACTAGAGCAACTGGAAAGATAGGCTTGCCATTAATGAGATGGAAAAGACTGTGGGTTAAACAGATTGTGGGGAGAAGATAAGATGCTAAGCTTTAAACAAACGTTTGAGATGCCTATTAGAACACTAAGTGGAGGTGTCAAAAAAGCTATTAGGTAGGGAAGAGGAGGTGGAGCAAGATGATGGAACAGAAGATACCACCGATCGTCGCCCCGCTCCCGCCCCCGCCACCCAGCAAGGACACTAAGTCAACAACTATCTACACAGGGAAAAGAAAACAAAAAAAAACAAAAAAACACCTTCATAAGAACCAAAAGTCAGCAGGCAAGCAGTCATAGTACCTGGTTTTAACTTTGTATCACTAGAAGAGGCACTAGAGAGATAGAAAAAAAAGTAAAGAATCCCCAATCCCATCCCTCCCTCACCCTGGCAATGGCAGCATGGTACCTAGAGCATCTCTGAGGGCTAGGTGCTGAGGGCAGGAGAACACAGCAATTGGGAGGCATTGAACTCAGTGCTGTCCTGTTACAGCAGAAAGGAAACCAGAACGAACTCAGCTGATGCCCAACCACCGAGGAAGCATTTAAACCAGCCCTAGCCAGAGGGGAATCATTGATCCCAGTGGTCAGAACTAGAGTGCCTGCAAGCCTCCCCACAGAGGGCTATAGTGCTCTGTGCCTCCAAGTAAACTTGAAAGGAAGTCTAGATCCTAAGGACCGCAACTCTTAAGTGAGTCCTACTGCTGAACTAGGCCCAAGACTTTGGACCGGGGAAGCATGTGACATATTTAGACTCCAGCTGGGGTGGCTAGGGGAGTGCTGGCATCACCCCTCCCCTAAACCCAGGCTACACAGCTCCAGGTTCCAAAAGAGACCCCTTCCTTCCACTTACGGAGAGGAGAGGGAAGAGCGAGGAGGACTTTGTCTTGCATCTTGGATACCAGCTCAGCCACAGGAGGATAGGGCACCAGTCAGTCGTGAGGCCCCCATTTCAGGTTCTAGCTCCCAGACAACATTTCTAGATACACCCTGGGCCAGAAGGCAACCCAATGCCTTGAAGAAAAAGACCTGGTCCTGGCAGCATTCATCACCTGCTAACTGAAGAACCCTTGGGCCCTGAATAAGCAGCAGTGATGCCCAAGTACTACATCAAGGGCCTCGGCTGAGCATCTGAGACTTGCTGGCTTCAGGTACTATCATGGCCACAGGGCAGCAGAGCACCAAGCAGGCACTTGGGGTCCCAGATCCCAGGACTTGACTCTTGGACAGCATTTCTGGACCTGCCCTGGGCCAGAGGGGAGTCCACTGCCCTGAAGGGTGAGTCCCAGGCCAGGCAACATTCATTACAAGCTGACTTAAGAGCCCTTGGGCCTTAAGGGAACATCAACTGATAGTGTGTAGTGTGGCAGTATTCCTTAGGGCCTAGGGTGGCGGTGGCTACTGGATTAAGCTCCTCTGTCTTTGAAAAGGGAGGGAAGAGTGGGAAGGACTGTGTCTTGGGGTTTGAGTACCAGCCCAGCTGCAATACAAGAGGTGGGAGGAGGGAGAGGATCGGGAAAAATAACTAATGGGTACTAGGCTTAATACCTTGGTGATGAAATAATCTGTACAATAAACCCCCATGACACAAGTTTACCTATGTAACAAGCCTGCACATGTACCACTGAACTTAAAGGTTAAATTAAAAAATAAAAATAAATTTAAAAATAATACAAGGTAGACTTCTAATGATTTTGACTCTAGTCTGTGACTCCTGGACAGCACCTCTGGATGCACTTGGGGCCTGGGGGACCTCACTGCCCTGAAGGGAAGGACATAGGCCTATCTGGCTTTGCCACCTGCTGACTGTAGAGCTCCAGGACCCTGAGCAAATATAGGCACTAGCCAGGGAGCAGTTACAGTAGGCCTAGCGCAAGATCCAGTGCTGTGCTGCTTTCAGCGCTGACCTAGCACAGTCATAGTGGTGGTGGCCACAGGGGAGCCTGTGTCACTAAACCCACCAGATTTAGGTGGCTCAGAACAGAGAAAGATTGTTTGTTTGGGAGAAAGTAAGGAAAGAGAACAAGAGCCTCTGCCTAGTAATACAGAGAATTATTTCAGATCTTGTCCAGGACCATCAAGGTGGTACCTCTATGAGTCTGCAAGAACCACAGCATTACTGGGCTTGGGGTGCCCCATAAAGTAGGAACAGCTAAGATCAGAACACCTCATTCTTTCAAATATCTGGAAAGCCTTCCCAAGAAGGATGGCTACAAATAAGACCAGACAGTGAAGACTATAATGAATATCCCCGACTTTTTTTTTTTTGAGACAAAGTCTCACTCTGTCGCCCAGGCTGGAGTGCAGTGGCACGATCTCGGCTCACTGCAACCTCCACCTCCCAGGTTCAAGTGATTCTCATGCCTCAGCCTCCTGAGTAGCTAGGATTACAGGTGCCTGCCAGCATGCCCAGCTAATTTTTGTATTTTTAGTAGAGACGGGATTTCACCATGTTGGCCAGGCTGGTCTCAAACTCCTGACCTCAGGTGATCCACCCACCTAGGCCTCGCGAAGTGTTGGGATTACAGGCATGAGCCACCGCACCTGGCCAATACCTAACTCTTTAATGCCCAGACATTGAAAGACATCTACTAGCAT
This sequence comes from Symphalangus syndactylus, assembly GCF_028878055.3. Classification (NCBI taxonomy): domain Eukaryota; kingdom Metazoa; phylum Chordata; class Mammalia; order Primates; family Hylobatidae; genus Symphalangus; species Symphalangus syndactylus. The sequence continues at coordinate 39,890,170 of NC_072447.2, read as the reverse complement.
CAATACCATCCAGAAAATCATAACCTCACCAGATGGACTAAACAAGGCATCGAGGACCAAATGAACTAAATAAGGCACCAGGCATCCTGGAGAAACAGAGAAACAGAACATTTCAGACAGAGAATTCAACTTAGTTGTGTTGAAGAAAGTCAAAGAAATTCAAGATAACACAGAGAAGGAATTCAGAATTCTATAAGATAAATTTAACAAAGAGACTAAAATAATTTCTAAAAGTCAAGCAGAAATTCTGGAGCTGAAAAATGCAACTGACATAATGAAGAATGCATCGGAGTCCCTTAATGGCAGAATTGATCAAGCAGAAGAAAGAATTAGTGAGCTAGAAGATAAGGTATTGAAAATACACAGTCAGAGGAGACAAAAGAAAAAAGAGTAAAAAATAATGAAGGACACCTACAGGATCTAGAAAATAGCCTCAAAGGGCAAATCTAAGAATTATTGGCCTTAAAGAGAAGGTAGAGAAAGAGATAGGGATAGAACATTTACCCAAAGGGATAATAACAGAAAACTTCCCAAACCTAGAGAAAGATACCAATATCCAAGTACAAGAAGGTTACAGAATACCAAGAAGATTTAATCCAAAGAAGACTACTTCAAGCATTTAATAATCAAACTCCCCAAGGTCAAGGATAAAGAAAGGATCCTAAAAGCAGCAAGAGAAAAGAAACAAATAATATACAATGGAGCTCCAGTATGTCTGGCAGCAGACTTTTCAGTGGAAACCTTACAGGCCAGGAGAGAGTGACGTGACATATTTGAAGAGCTGAAGCAAAAAAACTTTTACACTAGAACAGTGTATCTGGTGAAAATATCCTTCAAACATGAAGGAAAAATACTTTCCCAGACAAACAAAAGCTGAGGAATTTCATCAATATCAGGCCTGCCCTACAAGAAATGCTACAAATAGTAATTCAGTCAGGAAAAAAGGACATGGATGAGCAGTAAATAATCACCTGAAGGTATAAAACTCACTGGTAATAGTCAAACACAGAATATTCTAACACTGTAACTGTGGTGTATAAACTACTCTTCTCCTAAGTGGAAAGACTGATGAGCCAATCAAAAATAATAACTACAACAACTTTCCAAGACATAGTCAGTAAAATAAGATGTAAATAGCAACAACAAAAAGTTAAAAAGCGGAGGATGAAGTTAAAGCACAGAGTTTTATTAGTTTTCTTTTTGCGTATTTGTTATGCAAACAGGGTTAAGTTGTTGTCAGGTTAAAATAATGGACTATAAGATAGTATTTGAAAGCCTCATGGTAACCTCAAACATACAATGAACACACAAAAAATAAAATGCAAGAAACTAAATCATATCACCAGAGAAAATCACCTTCGCTAGAGGAAGATAGGAAGGAAAAATGAGAACAAAGAGAAGACCACAATACAACCAGAAAACAAATAACAAAATGGCAGGAGTAAGTCCATACTTATCAGAAATAACATTGAATGTAAATAAACTCTCCAATTAAAAGACATAGACTGGCTTAATGAATGAAAAAAACAAGACACACTGATCTGTTACCTGTAAGAAATGCACTTCACCTATAAAGATATACATAGACAAAATAGAGGGATGAAAAAAAGATATTCCACGTCAACGGAAACCAAAAAAGAGCAGGAGTCAATATATTTATATCAGGCAAAAAAGATTACAAGACAAAACCATAAGAAGAGACAAAGAAGGTCACTATGTAACGATAAAGGGGTCAATTCAGCAAGAGAATATAACAATTTTAATATGTATGCACCCAACACTGGAGCACCAGATATACAAAGAAAATATTATTCGAGCTAAAGAGAGAGATAGGCCTGAATACAATATTAGCTGGAGTCTTCAACACCCCACTTTCAGCATTGGAAAGATCTCCCAGACAGAAAATCAACAAAGAAACATTAGACTTAATCTGCACTATAGACCAAATAGATCTAATAGATATTTACAGAATATTTCATCCAAGAGCTGGAGAATACACATTCTTATCCTCAGCACATGTATCATTCTCAAGGACAGACCACATGTTAGGTCACGAGATAAGTCTCAAAACATTTATAAAACTGAAACAATATCAAGCAGATTCTTTGACCACAATGGGATAAAATTAGAAATTAATAAGAAGAGGAATTTTGGAAACTATACAATACATAGAAATTAAACAATATGCTTCTGAATGACCAGTGGGTCAACAATGAAATTAAGAAGGAAATAAAAAAATTTCTTAAAACAAATAACAGAAACACAACATTCCAAAACCTATGGGATGCAGCAAAAGCAGTATTGAGAGGGAAGTTTAAGGCTATAAAAGCCTGCATCAAAAAAGAGAAAAAAAACTTCAAATGAACAATCTAATGATGCATCTTAAAGAACGAGAAAAGCAAGAGCAAGCGAAACCCAAAATTAGTAAAAGAAAACAAAGATCAGAGCAGAAATAAATGAAATTGAAGTTAAATAAACAATACAAAAGATCAATGAAACAAAAGTTGAAAAGTTAAACAAAATTGATAAAACTTTAGCCAGACTAAGAAAACAAGAGAGAAGATGCAAATAAATAAAATCAGAAATGAAAATGAAGACATTACAATGAATATGCAGAAATTGAAAGTATCATTAAGTGGCTACTATAAGCAACTATATGCCAAAAAACTGGAAAATCAAGAAGAAATGAACAAATTACTAGACACATACAACCTATCAAGATAGAACCAGGAAGAAATTCAAAATCTGAACAGACCAATAAATCTAATAATCTGATCAAAACATGGGCAAAAGATTTGAATAGACATTTCTCAAAAGAAGACATACAAATGGCAAACAGGCATATGAAAAGATGCTCAATATCATTCATCATCAGAGAAATGCGAGTGAAAACTAACATGAGATATCATCTCACCCCAGTTAAAATGGCTTATATCCAAAAGACTGGCAATAATGAATGCTGGCGAGAATGTGGAGGAAAGAGAACCCTTGTACACAGTTGGTGGGAATGTAAATTAGCACAACCACTATGGAGAACAGTTTGGATATTTCTCAAAAAAATGAAAACTTGAGTTACCATATGATCCAGTGATTTCACTGCTGGGTATATATCTAAAAGAAAGAAAATCAGTATATTGAAGAGCTATCTGCACTCCCATGTTTGTTGTGGTACTGTTTCAATAGCTAAGATTTAGAAGCAACCTAAGTGTCCATTAACAGATAGATGAATAAAGCAAATGTGGCACATACTCACAATAGAGTATTATTTGGCCATAAAAAAGAATGAGATCTAGTCATCTGCAACAACATGGATAGAACTGGAGATCATTATGTTAAGTGAAATAAACCAGCCACAGAAAGACAAACGTCGCATGTTCTCACTTATTTGTGGGACCTAAAAATAGAAACAATTGAACTCATGGAAATAGAGAGTAGAAGGATGGTTACCAGAGGCTGGAAATGATAGTGGGAGGCTGAGGGGAGGTGGGGTTGGTTAATGGGTACAAAAATAGTTAGAACGAAAAAGACCTACTATTTGATAGCACAGCAGGGTGACTACAGTCAATAATAACCTAATTGTATATTTTTAAATAACTTAGAGTTTAATTGGATTGTTCCTAATGGTAATGGATACCCCATTCTCCACGATGTATTTAACTCACATTACATGCCTGTATCAAAACATCTGATACACCCCATAAATATATATATATATATATACCTACTATGTACCCATAAAAGTTAAAAACTTTAAAAAGTGATTAGATGAACTTCACACCTCTGAACTTCATTCTACTTATCTATAAAAGTGGGTAATAATAGCAATCTTTAAGAAATGAAAGAATCAAAGAGATGTAAAAGCACCTGGCACATACTAGGCAATCAGTAGAGTGAATGGTAACCACTATTATTCTTCAACAAGACTATGCTAATGTCAGCAGGGTAGACTAAGGCAAGAAACTGATAATTATGTTTCTGTCATTCTGCTAAACAGCCATAAAATCTCAAAGGCACACAACAGTAAACATTTATTTAGCTGACTGTCAGCTGATTTAGGCTGGTCTAGGCTGGGCACACTCATATATCTGCTGCCAGCCAGATACTCAATTGACTTAGGCCAGTGTCAGCTTAGAGTGGCTCTACTCCATGTGGCTTTCATCATCCTCTTTGGACCAGTATATTGGTTCCACAGTGATAAGTGATGCTCAAGAGATGAATACTGAATTGTTAAGAAAAGTAATTTTGTTGGAATATATCACTTAACTTCATACTAACTAAACTAACTTAGGCATCCATCTCTAAACCCCTTTGGTCAACTCAGAACTGCCAATACTGCACTATTGCCCCTTAGTGACAGGGATTCATCCTGGAAGCACTTGATTAAGGGCAATCTTGCTGAAAAGCTGATTTAAATTGCACATGACATAACAGATTGTCACAGATCTGCATACCATCATAAATCTAACCACATTATTGCAAGAGATACTAGATTAACAGTGAAAGATTTTTTCCACTTTAAATACAGAAAAAAATGCGTATCTCTTGATTCTATAACACAAATGGCCAATTTTTTTCTGAGTTACCAAAATATTTCTAGCTGCTTGCTAATAATGACTAGGATTCAGGTTCAATCTCAAAAGCGATCAGTTCACTTTCACTTATTACTCACTTTCTTTCTTACCCTTTGCCTGATTTCTTAAAAATCCAAGCATTACAATATATTAGTGGATGGGGGGGAGGATCATTAAGAATTGGGCTATGTTTCCAATTAAATCGTTTTTATGAGCTGATGTTTTCACTGATGGAGTAAATGTACCAACTAGTACAACTTAATACTAGGATATGAAATGTAAATGAACTTATCTGAGATACAAAAGGCTCCATTATCTATGTTTAGTCCTGCTTGTGTTATGTATACATACATATAGCATATAGATTTAAATATGGTTTATGAGGATGGAATTATGGTTTAATTATTAATTAAGCAATATGTAGCAAGGCAATAGTTCTGACATTTATGAGAAAATTAAATTTCCAACATAGAAAGCATAAGACACAGTCGGGTGCATCCAATCCCCCAAGGATGTGATTATCTAATGATAAACCATGTTTTCTGCAGCTGCATGATTGCCGGTACAAAAAAAATGTTTATTATAAGTAAGATTGTGTTCTTTTTGCATAGAGAACAGATGAAGTTGGTTGCACAGAATATCAAACAGATGTTTCAACCAAATTGTGTATCTTCAATGGATTAATTCTTGCTATTTAAACTGGACTACATCTGAAAGCAGATATAGTCTATATGAGGAAAATGTAAATACTTCTCAAGCAAATTTCACATCACTGTAAAATAACAAACAGCTAGTAAAGGTACAGATGCAGGCAGTTTTGAGCTCTCCAGCCTCATTTTGTATGTACATATACACAAAAGCTCATGAGAATAATACTGACTCAGGATGATTTGTGAAATTTTTCCATTAGTAGGACTAGTTTTGCTGTGTTTCCACCATCTGTGAGAAGACTGTCAAGGAATAGGCACAAGATCTTCTTTTTTTTTTACTTAGTAGAGATTAAATCTAACTTTTAAAAAATTTTCCCGATGTCTTGATCTCAATCTGGGTAGGCCCACTATGTGCTAAACAAGTTATAAAACATGTATATACACCATTTCATCTTAATCATAACTTTGAGAAGGTGTTTTTACTATTACTACAAACTGAGGTCAAGGTATGTAAATCATCTTATACATTATCACACAACTAGAGAATAGAAACACTTGGATTTGGAAATAAGATCTGTCAGATTTCAAAACCCACACTTCTTTTCATTATGTCATTGGGCTGGATATATTCCATTTGACCTATCCAGATCTACTTTCCATCCTTCTCCATTCTGTTTTTGCTACATGGGACCTGATCTGTATGGACTACATGGATACATTCCCTTGCCTTCTCACTTGTGATTGGGTTTGGCCAAAGGTGTCACAGGAGGAGATCTAAAAGCTACTGTCTGGAAGCCTTCTCTCTCTCTCACCCCTGCCCCACCCTCCCTCCATAAAGTCCACTAACAGCTCCCTACCTGGCTACCTCACTTGTTTAGGCCATGGTGGCAATACTCACCTGATATAACTAATGCCAATTCACTGCATTTTCTCCCTGTTTTCTACCCCTATGTAAAGATTTCCTTTATTACATTATCTTCAAATTATTTAACCTTAGTGTTCTGTTTCCTGCTGACACTCTAATATGGCCATGTGTTTTTTTTAACTTATTAGGTAATATTCTAAAAATTTTAGTTTGACCTTAATCTTAACAGTTTTTAAGTACAGTTATCATGTTCTACACACTGCTAGGTACTAGGGACACTTAAAGATAAAGCACAGCTTTGCCTTGAAGAAGCTCAAAATCTAGGAAGTCAAAACATTTTTTTAATGGTATTATATAGTCCCAGGTACTTAGGAAGCAGAGGTGGGAGGATCACTTGACCCCTGGAGTTTGAGGTTATAATGAGCTATGATCATGCCACTGCACTCCAGCCGGGATGACAGAGCGAGACCCTGTCTCAATCAATCAATCAATCAATAAAAAAGTGTTACAGAGGAAGTGACAGAGGACGAGGTCTTAATCCAAACACGAGGGTCAGGGAAAGCTTCCTAAGTAGGTGATGTCTGAGCTGGACCTTAACAGGATGCATGGAAATTCGTGCTTATGGCATTGGAGTTGCTGAAGGGAAATTTCAATCAGAGGGCTCAGGGTGTCAAAGGCACAGAGGCTTGAGAAAGCAAGGGATGGAGGTGGAGGAGGTAATCCTGAAGAGGTGGACTATTGGTTTCTAATGATGAACTTTCTGGTCTGTCCCTGGCAGTTTTATTTCAGTCTTGAAATATTACAAAAAGAATAGGTATATCCTCCGCCTTGTATTTTAGGAAAAATTTTGAAAACAAAAAAGGGAGTGGATAGAAGAAGCAAGTCATGAATACCAGTTCAGAAGATATTATAAAAGTTTGAGGCAGAAGTTATTTTGGCTTGAAATGGCCATTACCATTATGAGTACTTCTCTACTTTCCATTAAAGTAGAGAAGAGGTAGATAGAAATTTTTCTCTTGGTGAATTGGTCTCTCTCTCTATATATGGTCTATATATAAGGACATTGGAGAAGGTATCAAGGATGCCTCCAAGATTTCTGGTTTAGACTACCAGGTGAAAATCTCCTAAATATCAAGGTTTCTCAACTGCAGCACTATTGACATTTGGGGCCAGATAATTCTTTGTCATGGGGAGTGGGGAATGTTTTTCCTGAGAATTATAGGATGGTTAGCAGTATCCTTGGCCTCTACCCACTAGACACTAGTAGCAACTGCCTTCCCCCAAGCTGTGACAACAAAAAGTATCTCCAGGCATTGTCAAATGTTCACTGGGGAAAGGGAGCAAAATGATTCCCAATCGGGAACCACTGCCTGATGTGGTAGCACTAAGGAATGACTTGTGTAGCAAAACAATGAATGCCACCTAGGACAAAGGAAATTTGAAGTTTTTATGATAAAGGAGTTATTTGTACAAACAAGAAGAGGATCTATGGCTGGATATTTCCATTTGAGGACATTAGTACACAGACAGTTGAAACCCTTGGAGAAACTGAGATCATCTCGGGATGCATGGGTAGTTGTCTGACATATTTCAATCATGAAATTTATAAAGGCCATCTGAACTTTAATGAAAATAAAACAATCACATACACTAGAAATAGTATTTTGTTTCTGAGTTCCCAGAATCTATAACATATTATAAACAAATTTAAATATACAGAATCAAACAACTTTTGGTTTATCTGGGAATAAATAGTTTATCAAACAAATCTATGTGGGTATCCATGTGTGTGGACAGTTTCCACCTTCACTGCTTTCCCGCAGCTATCTTAGAAAGTGAGGGGAAACAGCATTTATTGCTAAAATATCTCTGTTTTGAATATATAGAGTTAATATTGTCTATAGTCACTTGAGTGGAAAGCAGCAGAGCAGGAAGTAGAGCTTAATGGTATATGACTTTTTGTCAGGTACTTTTTTTTGTCAACACAATATGCACGTTTCTGTATTTTATAAAGAGCCCAATAGCACTTGCAATCTTGTCTACCATCCTGATAATGATAGCTAATGCCACTGAGAACTCACCAAGTGCCAGAAACCCTGAAACGTTTATAGGCGCTTCTCATTTAATATTCCCCCAAACCCTGGGAGTCAGACCCTGTTATTATCCTCTTTCACCAAAAAAAAAAAAAGAGAGAAAGGTTTAGAGAGATAATGAACTTGCCCAAGAAGACACAGCTGGTAGATAGCATAGAGCTGGAACTGGAATGCTGATCGGTACCATTACAAGCCTCCCTCTTAAACACCATTCTACAGTTTCTCTGTCTTGTATACCTATACATACCTGGCAAATAAAAAAGTAGGGTTTGCATTTGACTTCGTAATATAAAATGACTGTTCAAAAATTGTCAAGCTTTTCAAATACTTAATGCATGTGTATACTCAGAACTGAAACTAAAAATTGCGTTTCAAAAAAACCTTGAGCTTTTTTTTAGTTCTTATTTTACTCAGATTTGTATTTCCTTTAGTCGTTTACAAGATTGTCTTTCCCATTCGATTTTAAACCCCTTGAGAGCAGAGACTGTGTCTTTGTAACTCTTCTAACACAAGGTTGTATTGATTGACACATGGTTAAGTGCCCCCAAACTGTTTTCTGATTGCTTAATTATAAATCAGGGAATGGATTAGATTCTAAATGTCTGATGGTGAACTTATTCCTGCATATTGTAGTATTATCCCATTGTATTAAACCGTGCTTCTGGCTGTTTCTTTTAAACGGCAAATAAATCCTGTTCAACTCTCACAAAGATTGTCCCCTAAAATTTAATTATTTGACCTGCTAAAATATTCCCTGTAGAGAGGTAAATTACTATTTTTCTTATTTTGAGTATGGCTCTTTGTTGAATAAATTCCTTCAGGAAAAAAAAGATTTAGGCAGCTATTTTACTTTATTCCCAGTTTACATGGTTCAAGAGAACAGAATATCAAGTAGTCAAGTAGTAACGCATTCAAGTTTTGGTGTCAGACAAATATGGGTTCAAATACTACAACTGTAATTTAATAGCTGTTTGATCTTGGGCAAGTGATTTATCCAAACTAACTGAGTCTCATGATATTTTTTTCCTTCTATCTAAAATGGAGATATTAGCAACTTTATTAGGATGCTGTGCAAATCAAATAAAATAACACATCCAAAGAGTTCTCCACAGCTTGCCATTCTTTCACATAGGTTTCCAGTTCTGGGGACACTGCTGAACCAGGTGGAAGACAGCTTCTGCCTTCATGGAGCTTACCCTACATTAGATGAGGGGAAGAATATATAACAAAGATACTTAAAATACTGCACACAGGTTTAAAAAGGAAACAGATGAGCTACTGAGATGGGGAGTAATGGGGGAACATATTATCTGAATCTTCTTCATGGACAGTGATGTTCAAGCATTTTGAATACCATAAGACTTTTGGTTCCCATGGAAGTGGGGGGTTTCTATATGGCTGAAAATTCTTTGTTGGGAAACCAGACCATCAGTGAAGGGGTTCAAGATTCAGTTAACACAGATAATCAAAGCTCCAACCAACGTAGATGGTAATTTCACCATGCATCAAAAAATTACTTATTAATGCCAACTAAAAGAACTTACTATAATCATGGAAATATTATTTATCTGTCTCCTCCATATGGTTGACACTAGGAATATATGATTACTTAAGAATATGAAATGTGGCTAGTGCAGCTGAGAAACTGAACCTTGAAATTTATTTTAGTTTCTTTAATTATAGTCATATATCACTTAATGATCAATGCACATTCTGAGAAATATGTCATTGGGTGATTTCATCATTGTGGAAACATTATAGAGTGTACTTACAGAAACCTAGATGGTATAGCCTACTGCACACCTAGGCTACATGGTATAGCCTATGTTGCCAAGGATACAAACCTGTACAGCATGTGACTGTACTGAAAACTGTAGGCAGCTATAAAAAATGGTAAGTACTTGTGTATCTAAACACAGAAAAGATACAGTAAAAATACAGTCCTATAATATTATGGGACCACTGTCCTATATGTCATTGACCAAAAGTTCATTATGCAGCACATAATTGCAATTATATGCATCTGGGGGCTACCATATTGGATTGCTCAGTTTTACACTGTTCAGCCCAATGATCTTGATTTCTTTGGGTTTTGAGGATACTGTCATTCATTTCCTTTTTCTGGTCACCTGACTTTAAATAGAATAAACCTCAACATCTTTTTCAGACAAAGACCTGGGTCTAAGCTTTCTTCTACAGGTGAGACCAAGATATAGAGCTTTTGCACGTAGTTTCCAAATAATAAACTAAAATGTCTTCTCTATAGACCATTTGGTTTCTCTTTAGAAATGTCTGTCTCAGTTTCCCTCTCTTCTGTTGAAGATCTTTGAGACCTGGTGCCAGCAGCAATCCCTGGTAGGTGGTACTAAGTCTGTGGTGGAAATAATATTGGTAGACATTAAACTGATATATTTTCCTCTTAATTAATCCCAGGCTTGAAGATGTGAGTTCAAGAGCTAGGATAGAGCTCCTTTCACAGGGTAAAAAAAATCCATTTCTATTCATGACATAAAGTTTACTGTCATGTAATATAAGGATGTGATAGAGGTTATAAAGCAAAACCCTACCTATTAATGGGCTGGATTGTGCCACCCTGCAAATTCTTTATTGAAGCTATAATCCCCAGTACCCCAGAATGTGACTGTATTTGGAGATAAGGCCTTTAAAGAGGTTATTAAGAGTAAATTTGGATATACAGAGAGACATCAGGGTTGTACCTTTGCAGAGGAAATATCATGTGAAGATACAGCAGGAAAGTGGCCATCTACTACCCAAGAAGAGAAGCCTCAGGAGAAACCAATCCTGCAGACACTTTGATTGTAGACTTACAGCCACCAAACTTGTAAGACATCTGTTTAAGTCACTCAGTCTGTGACATTTTGTTATGACAGCCCTAATAAACTAATGTGCCACCCCTTCAGGTCTTGGTATATTGTAAGGGAAAAGGAGAGGGAAGAAAACAAGGGAAGTCTCTTATCCACACCCACCTCAGCCTCTCCCCCAGCCCAATCCAAACTCAAAGAAATAAGGAGAAAGAGGGGCCTTAGAAATATCAGGAGGGATGATTTTCTGCTCTAAGTATGGGATGAGGTATGTTGGAAGCATTAAACCTATGTGAGAATGTCAGTTATTGCCTAGGATCCACTCCCTTGATGGTGAAGTAGAAAGAAACATCTAGAGCCTGAGTCAGCTGCACTGATTTTCCACTACGTCTTTGCATAATTCACAGGAACCAGAAAGGATCACCTACATTATACCCCTACTCTAAAGCAGCAAGTCTCACAACCAACATCCCAAGCCTGGGGTATCTTCTCTATCCAATGTGTTCCAATAGGAAAAACATTATGACCTTGGACCGTTAAGTGGGGCTTCTGTCCTTGAAGCTGTAGGACGATTTAGAACTAAAGGTTACGGAAACAGAAAATATATTGGTTCAATATCTCCCAAATAGTATCTTATCTCAAGCTATTAATAGAAAGTATGTATTAAGAGTTCCAGGGAATTTATTATTAGGGAAACAATTTATGTTAATTTAAACTTTTGGCTTCTATTGTTTAAATTAGACTAAATGGGCAGAGTTGAGATTGTTTAAAATCTTAAGAGCATTAACCAAATCGAATCTGGGCATGAAATTTCTCTGCAGATAAGCCCTGGAAAATGTATAAAACCAGAACCAAAAAGGAATAGTGTAGCCATCTGAACCTGGAGCGTGCATCCTGTGCATCATGAGAGGACCCCTTGAACCCAGCAGAAAGATGTGAACTATAACCTGACTGCTAATGAGAGGCAGAAAGCCATTCAAACAAATCTTTCAAACCCCACAGGCGGGGTAGATCCTTCTGGTCTCAAGTATTTTAATATATGATTAACCTCATGATTTTCAGACATTGTGTTTCTCCCAACACACTGAAAAACATACACCCTTTCCTCATTTCTGGGCCTTAATTCTTTCCCCTAATCCACAAAACAAATACTTTGACCGGGCTGTTCTGACAATGCTGGATTTTGTTTGTGCATGTTTGCTTGTTTCTGACTTTCAACTCATTTTGTTATCAGGTGAAACATATTCACTCATGGCATAATCAGATGGGTTTTAATATTTTGAAGTATTTATTCATGTCCCAACCCTTGGGTGACCCCCAAGGTCTTAGCCTGGATGTATCTCAGACCTTGTGAGTGTGAGGAGAAAGCACTGTATTTGGGCCCTCAGCTTCTCCAGTAGTCTCTGTTCATCACCTGGATGTAGCAGAGCAGCAAATATCTACAAATCCAATACCCTATTTGAGATAACAACATGGCAGAAGATAGAAAATGAATCTAAGAAATCTTATATAGTAGAAGCATCAGTAGTATATCAGTATATTATCACATAAAATAATAAGGATTATTATTATATATTACTGACGTGGGACTTGTGTTAGGCATGTTCTCATTTGATCCTTACAAGTACTCCATGAACTAGGTCCTATTATCATCCCCATCTACAGATCAGGAAACAGAGGAGCAGAGTAGTTAAGTGACTTGCCAAAGTCACACAACTAGGAAGTGGCAGAACAGGATTCAACCCCATGGAATCTGGCTCTGGCGGCCATCCCCGTAGCCCCTATCCTCCCTTGCTGATGCCCCAGGTGGCTTAATATTTCCATCCCCTAATGGAAAAGTGTACTGTGCCAGATCATTAAGTATCTAATGTGATGTAGGTGTGTCTAGTCAAGCCTTTGACGAAAACATGCAAAGACCTGCCCCAGCCTCAATCAGCCAGATAGTGAACACACGAACACATGAACAACACCATGTGCTGCTACTGTGCTATGGCTGGTCATGACCAGTCAGCAGGGGACACTGCTGGTGACTAAAGGACACCAATAGTCATTGACAATCAAAGGCAGTCAAAGCCAGTTGAACCCAGTCATGGCAAAGCTCATTGCAACCAGCCAAAATGAACAGAAACAAGTCACAGCCAGTCAAAGCCAGTAGAAGCCCATCAAAGCCAGTTAAAAACGAAACTGGTCAAAACCAGTCACAACCAGCCAAAACCAGTAGAAACCATTATAGACAAAACCATTCATAACTAGTTGTAAACATTAGAAACCAGTTATGGACAGCCAAAGCCAGTTGAAGCTGGTCAAAACTGGTCTAAGCCAGTCTGAACTAGTACTGACCAGTCAAAACAAGTTTATCTGGTGGTTTCCAGATAAAACTAGTTTAGATCAATTGTGATGAGTATAAAGCTGCTGTGGCCATAGAAACCAGTCAGAACCTGTGATGACTAGCCAAAACAAGTCTAAACAGACTGAAGCCAATCTAGACCATCTAAAACCAGTCCTGGCCAGTCAAAACCAGTCTAAAATGGTTATGGCTGGTCAAATCCTGAAACAACCAGTCCTTGCCAACCAAAATCATTATACATTTGTCATGGGAGTTGAAACCAGTTGAAGTCAGTCTAAACCAATTGTAGGCCATCAAACACAGTTGAATTTGGTCGCAGCTGGGCAAAACAAAGACTAAGCTGGCTGCAGCAAATTTAGACTAAACCAGTTGTGGCCATTCGAAACCAGTTGTGGCAAGTTGAACCTGGCCCAAATCAGTTACAGCTAGTCAAAAAACAGTTTAAACTGGTCAAGGCTAATCTAAACTTGTCATGACTGGTCAAAAAAGGTTAAGCCCTGTTGTGTCTTGTGGACAGTCAAAACTGGCCTAAAATGATGGCAGCAAGTCTAAACTGGTATAGACATTCAAAACTGGTGTAAAGTGGCCAAGGTCAGTTACAACCAAACTAAAACTAGCCTGGATGGATTAGAACTAGCCATGACTAGTCGAAACTGGTCTAATCTGGTCATGTAAAGTCCAGAGTTATTTATGAAAACTCAAAATATGTCTAATCTATTTGTAGCTGGTCTACACCAGTCAAAGCCAGTCTAAACAAGTCATGGCCAGTCCAAACTGGCCAAATCTGGTATAGCCAGTTAGACCAACTGAGTCTCATTGTGGCCAGCCTAAACTGGTTGAGGCCAGTCTGAAGAAGCCAGTGCCATCTGAACTGCTTATGGCCAGTCAAAATTTATTAAATCCCACTGTGGCTGGTCTAAACCAGTCATGGCCAGGATAAACCAGTTGTAACCACTTGAAACTGACCTAAACTGATTGTAGCTGGTCAAAGCCAGTTATGCTAGACAAAACTGGTCTAAACTGGATGCAGCTAGTCAAACCAGTCTAAACTGGTAGAGGCCTACTTTAAACAGATATTGCCAGTCAAAAAGTCAAATCCAGTTGTGTCCAGGTGAAACTGGCTAAATCAAGTTGCAGACAGTCTAAACCAGTCTAATCAGGTTGTGGCCAGTGAAAACCAGTCTAAACCAGTAGAGACCGGTCAAAAACACTCAAAACAAGTCAAGGCCAGTTACAACAGTTTTAAACCAATTGTGGCCAGTCTAAACCAGCCTAGACTGGTCACAACAATCTAAGTGGACTTGGTAGGAACTGGTCAAAACTGGCCTGAACTGGTCAGGTCCAGTCTAAACTCATCTAAACTGGTTGCTCCTGGAAAAAACTGTTCAAATCTCATTGTGGCCAGTCTCACTAAATCACGGCCAGTCAAAAACAGCCAAAACCAGTTTCAGCTGGTCACAACAAGTTCAAGCTGGTCAAGACCTGCTAAAACCAGTTGTGGCAGGTCCAAACCAGTTCAAGATGGTTGAAACATCTTCTGCCTTGTGTAAACTGGCCAAATGTGGTTGCAGCTAGTCTAAACTGGTCAAAACTGGTTTTAACCACTTGATGCTTCTCTGAACTGGTAGTGGGCATTCAAAACCAGTCACATCATGATGCAACCAATCTAAACCCCTTGTGGCTAGTATAAATGATTGTAGCCAGACAAAACTGGTCAAAACCAGCTGACGCATGACTCAACCAGTTGTTGCCAGTGACAGCCAAAACCAGCCAAATCCAGTTGTTGATGGTGTAAACCTATATAAAACCGTGTGGCTGGGCTTGCTGAAACTGGCCTAAGCTTGTTGAGGGCTGGAAAAAAACCACCCAAAGCCAGTTGAGCCCAGTCATAACCTGTCTAAGCCGTTTATGACCAGTCCAAACCAGCCTAGACTGGTCAGAACTAACCCTGATTGGTCAAAACTGGCCTAAACCAGTCATATCCAGTCTAGGCTGATCTAAACTTCCCAGGGCCAGTCAAGACAGGTCTAAACCAGTCATTGCCAGCTGAAACCAGTCAATGCCAGCAATGGCCAATCAAGGCCAGTCAGTTCCTGTTGTAGTCATTAGAGTGTGTTTGAGGCTGATCCAAACAAGTCACAGCCAGTTGAATCCATTTACATTTGGGCAAAACTCATCTAAACTGGTTGTACCTGGTCTAAACTGGTCAGGGCTAGTGAAAATCAGCCTAAACTGGTTGCCGCCAAGCACAACTGGCCCATGCCATTTGCATCAAGTCTAACCCAGTTTAGGCCAGGTGCAGTGGTTCATGCCTGTAATTCCAGCACTTCAGGAGGCCAAGGCAGGAGGATTGCTTGAGCCCAGGAGTTGGAGACCAGCCTGGGCAACATGGCAAAACCCTATCTCCACAAAAAAATACAAAAAAATAGCCAGGCATGGTGTTGCATGCCTGTAGCCCCAGTTACTCAGGAGGCTGAGGTGGGAGGATCACTTGAGCCCAGGAGGTTGAGGCTGCAGTGAGCCATGATCACACCACTGCACTTCAGCCTTGGCAACAGAGTGAGATCCTGTCTCAAAAACAAAATCAACAAACAAAAACAGTTGAGTCCAACCTAAGCTGATTGAAGCTGATCTAGACCAATCAATGCTGGTCTGAACTGGTCATGGAAAGCCTAATCCAGTGTGGCCAGCCAAAACTGGTCTAAACAAGTTGCATCCAACCAAGAATGGTTCAAACCAGTCAAAGCCTAAGTCAGTCATGGCCAGTCAAAACCATTCAAATCTGGTTGCAGCTGGTCTAAACCAGTGTAAACTGGCTGTGGCCAGTCACAACCAGACTAAACCAGTTGTGGCTAAACAGGTCAGTGCTGTTCAAAATCTCTCTAAACCAGTTGAGGCCAGTCACAGTCAGTCTAACCCATGACAGTCCAAACCAGCTGGACTGGTTGGAACCGGCCATGACCAGTCAAAACTGGCCGAAACCTATTGCATCCATTCTAGACTCATCTAAACCACCCATTGCTGGTCAAGATAGGTCTAAAATGGTTGTGGTAGGCAGAAAGCCTTACCAGTACCTCCTTAAATACCAATTACATCCAAATAAGTAGAAAACTGGTACTTTTGGGCATTCATTTTGCCTTCTAGGCCAGCACTGACCTACAGATGATGGAGGCATCTATAATTTGGTCCTCATATTCAAATAGCTTTACTATTAACAATTTAAGTCACTTTGTCAAATTATTTTCATGGCAGCTGAATTTCACAGCAGATTAAGTGTCTGGCAGGAGATTAATTAGATGCAATATCTAGTGAATGCTTTTTAAATATTGTTCACAATTCAGCCAGAGTAAATACAGGCTAAAAAATTTCACTGCACAATTCTTCCCGAGGTCTCAAGTTTAAAAGTATATCAAAATTCAGTCGTAAATATGGGAAGTTGGTGAATTCCATGAAAAAGCTATGTGCCAATGTTTGTCTTCCTTTTTGTCAGTTCTGCGCATATATCCTTTAAAAGTTAATGGAGTGTCCTTCGTCTATTTCAAAATAATTTCAAACTTAGAGAAGGATTGCAAGAATGAAACAAGACAAAAAACTCCTGTACAGTCCTCAGCCAAATATATGAATTGCTAACATTTCCCCCCTAACTAATTTGGGTGAATGTTACAGACATCAGGCCTCTATATATCCATAAATACTTCACTGTGTATTTCCTAAGAGCCAGGGCATATAATTATATAACTATAGTACAATTAGAAAATTCAAAAAATTCAACATCACTAAATATTAATAATTATTATTGACTGTAGCTTCAAATCTGGCTGTTTGTCCTAACAACCCTATTCCTACCCACCACCTACAACTAAACAGTTCTATTAATTTCTGGCTTCTTTCCTGGGTAAATTTTTGAAAAATGAACAAATATTTTTGTTATTTTTTTGTTGTTATATATGAAATGCTTTATTTTCCCCATATTATTCCAATTTTAGAATAAAAATTACCAAAGGGAGCACTAAGCAAGTATGTGAAGTCAATAATTTTCTAAGATACAGCTGCTTAATGTGGCTTTGTGGACAAGCAGACAAGTATATGTCCTCCAACTATACCAGTCCTCAAGAAGATAGATGGAGAAATAGAAAGTAAGCGTGCTTGCAAATTTTTCTTAGCAAACTGGAGAAGTAATTTTATGTCTATTGAGTCTAGTCATTAAAAAAACTTGGATCGCATTTTATACCACTGTTAATTTTTCCAATGTTTAATTTTTATTGTATTTTACAAAAATATGTGTCCACAATGAATTTGAAATTTAACTTCCTGTCATCTTGTTACCATTCAAGAGGAACTTCTCTGTGTGTTTTTCAAAATTTTGAAATTACAAAGTTTTAAAGAAGTATGCTCAGTAGAAAGTAGTGAAAGTATTAACTCAGCTGGGATACTGAAAATACAAATATTTAATTCAATTTAATAAACAGCTACTGAACATCTTATACATATACAAGATATCTATGTTGATTTTTAAAGGAAGCTAGGAATAAGCAATGAAAAGAATATGGATTTTAGAGTCAAAGAGGTAGTCCCAAGTTAAAATTCCAGTCTCCCCACTTTCACGAGCTAAGAACTAATGCTTACCTCCTTTGATGTTTAGATCCTTCTTCAACAAAACAGGAAAAATAATACTAATTCTGCGTACTTGTGAAGAAAAAGGTAAAATTTAAGTTAGAGATTAATATCTATAGATATTGTTCGACACACAGATTTATTGTTTTAAGTGTCTTTAAAAGAAGCATATACTATTGAGATTGGGCTACCAGTTTCCACTGAGTTATATTTTACCTTCACTAAAATATATTAAGATCCCATTTTAACTTCTAGATTAATACTTGGGTGCACACAAGCCTGAATAGGAAGGTGCCTGGCTTCAGAGGGTGCCAAATGAAGGTCTGATTCTAAATATGCGTTGAAAACACACTAAACTAGAAATCAAGTAGGTAATTTATCTTCAAATGAGCTGATCATGTGTGCTCTTCTAAATATCCATTTAGGCATAACTTATAAAACTTTTAAATCAAAGCTTGTGTGTTACCTAGTAAAAAGGAATAGACTGTAGTAGGGGGAAAAAAGCATCCTAGAATAAGAGTCACTCATGAAATTCTTATTACAGTTCCTCATCTGCCCATTTTTTATATAAATATAATGTCTTCGTCTCCTTGCCTCTTCAAAAAGTGCTTTTCTGGCATCCAAACTGATTTTAAGATTGAGTTTCCATTTTAAAAGCCTAAATTGGAAGTTAACACTGAAGCAAAGCACAAATAGAAACTAAGACTTGAAAGCTGCATGGGAACCCTGTTGAACAGCTATTGAAGCAAGGTTGGCAAGGCAATTTGGTATGCTGCTCTTTTCCGGCAATGTCTCACTGCTCGAGCTGCTGTGTTCAGCAGTTCTTTGTTGATGGCTAGTCCACAGTCAGTTTTTGTTCCCCTTAAAAAGCTAAATTTAAGAATTTTATTTTTGATAGCAATCTAGTCTCATGGTCGCCAATACCCACCTACTAGTGTTTCAGAGAGCTAGGATAGGACAAGAAATAAGAAAATATTGCCTCCATTCTGAAGCATGCTATTGACTTATACATTCTCCGTCAAGGATATACGATTTCTGTTAGGAGATGGAAAGTGTATGAGTGTGTGTGTGTCTGTGTGTGTGTGTGTGTGTGTGTGTGTGTGATGGCAAAAGCAAGAGATGAGAGAGTGATGAGATGAGATATACGAGATGCTAATTTGAGGCTAGAGAAAACTCAGAAAAGGAAATATTCTCGAAAGTAAAATTTTAGTTTTAGATTATTGCAATGATGGCCCACAATTTGTTCACATTTCTCTATATTCATACCTTTCAGAAGTCCCCTCCCATGCTGACTCTGGCCAGGGCCATATGAATTTCTTTGGTCCTTGGGAGATTTGAAAAATTCTTATGGACCGAGACTCTCTTCCTTCTCTTGGAAACTGCTGCCATGTGAAAAAGCCTGTGCTAGTTTGCTGGATGAGGAGAGTCACATAGGCCATTTGTCCCCTAATGCTATGTCTGACAGCCAGCCAGCCCCAGAAGCAAGGCAACCTTGCTAACTTGCATCTGAATGTAGATGCATGAGTGGGTTCAACTAAGACTAAATAAAAGTACCCAATTGAGTCTTGCCCACATTGCCAACCTACAGAATCATGAACCTAATTAATGGTTGTTGTCTTGAACCACTAAGTTTTGGGGTGGTTTGTTACACAGTAATAGATAACTGATACAAGCCAGTTTGAGTTTTATTTCTTAAAAGTGTTAGATAAATGCAAAATGATAATGTTCTTATCATGCTTCCAATTTCGGTATTATTGCCTGTAATAGATGTGCTCAAAAGAAAAATCAGTTCTATTCATACACAACAGTAAGTAAATATTATTGCCACCTATTTTCATTTTCTCAAGACTTTATTTTAATAACGTATTATCTTAAAGGTTGCAAGCATTGAATCTATAATTTTATACTGAAGTTACTTTTGAAAAATACTTAGCATAGGGCTCTCAGAAAACATGCTTTTAAAAAGAAAAACACTGAGCAAAAACGGTAAAATATTTGGGCAACTCAAAAATTAACAACCAAAGCTGCCTCTAGAAAAAAAAAAGCCTTTCAAATGTAAAATCTTATATTAAATTAAACATATTGCAATGTTTCTAGCTCTCAATCATAAGCGGTTAATGAAGAAGCCACTGAAAAAATGATTTAAAAGAACTAAGAGGAAAAGCCCTGGGAAGGAATGGTTTAACAGCAGGCCTTTAATTTACTCCCTACCTACTGGGTGAATGACTTTGTCCAGACTGCCTTGTAAACACTCTAATGGTATTTACTAGCAGATTTTTAAAGTGTAAACAAACCTGGAATTTGTGCATTTATGAAGTATGGCTACCTGGAGATGAGGGATAGCCAAATAAGCTATGTAATTAATGAAATTAAAAAATGAAAATATTACAAACCCAAATGGATTCTTTTTGTTGGTAGTATTTCTACATATATTGCCTAAGCCACGTCTGTTAACCCAGCACCGGAAAGTGGCTAATGAAAAAACAAGGGCATGTTTGGAGACTGGAACTGACTGTGTTGGTATCCTCCAAGGATAGAATGTTTTACCTGTGTCTAATGCTTTTCTGTATCCTGTGAATTATTTAGTTTCATTCTGGGTAAAATTGATTGTTTTATGATTCTGTATTTTGTGTTATCATGAGCAATTTTTACCTTTGTGACAGATTTCTTCATAAGCCATTAGTTAATAAGTGTTATTGTAACCATAGTTAATAACAATGTATTGTATTCTTTCTTGAACATTGCTGAGTAGATTTTAAGTGTCCTCACTACAAAAGAATGATAAATATTTGAGGTTATGCATATGTTATTCAGTTCAATTTAGCCATTCTGCAATGTAGAAATATTTCCAAACATCATGTTGTCCTAGTTTATACAATATACAGTTTTTCCCCAAATAACCAATTAATCAATTAAAAATAAATGCTATTGACTGACCAACCCTTTCAGAGCTCCAGCAAAATTGTCTCCAAATTCTGTGTTCCTATAACAGTTCTAGTACAGATTTATCATGTTTCATATAGTTATGGCTTACAAATCTGGACACCACCCCCCCCCCAGGGACTATGAATTTCTTAATGTTAGGAAATGTATTCACTTTTATGTCTTCATCAAAATACCTAGTATCTAGGAGACATTTAATAAATGTCTGTTAATTCAATTAAATAACAGGAAACTCTCTTCAGGTTGAAACTTTAGAAGAAATACTTCTAAAATGATCACAAACATGGTAAAAAGTATTTTAAAGGAGTAACGTGCATTTTTATGTAATCTTGGGGATTAGGGATGGGCTCTTCTAAGAATGAATCCCAAAGAATAGGTCATATTGGAAAAATATTCAGATTTGTCTGTCTAAAAATTTAGAAATTATTATGGAAAATATTGACACATAAATAAAAATAAAAGCAAATAATAATCTAGGAAAATATTTACAATATATACAATAGACCAAGGGAGAAATAATTCTCATATAGATAATTCTTGTAAATTAAATTTTAAAATAGACAATTCAATAGAAGAATGGACAAATAAATGAGCAATTCATAAAAGAAATATAAATAGGCATAAAATATATGAAAAAGTTCAAACCTGTAATTAAATAAGAACATAGTGAGAAACTTTTGTCCAGCCAGATTAGCAAAGATAAAACAGAATGATAAACTTCAGCAGACATCTGGAAACATAGCAGATGTGAAAAAATGACAGAGGATATATGAAACAAATTTAAAAGAAAGTCTAAACCAGAAAAATACAACTTCACCTCACTTCTATTCATCTAAGGTGGTTAAGTACTTTTCCCGAAATCTCTTCTATTAAGGGAACGTTATTAGACAAGGTGATATTTGGAAGGTAGAAGAGAAGCAGCACACAGAACTCTCAGAAGATTTTAAGTAGATCTACCCAATGACAAACAAACATAACTTCCAGCTTGTAATTCCCAGCTTCTGGCCCAACTGACCAACACTGGCCCCAATTCTGCCTCACAGTAGTACCAGCTTGCACAGACCTCTCCAGTAGCCCATTTGTGTTACCACTTCAGCAGTCAGACATCCATGGCTTCTTGGATTTTACCACAACCTTTCCATGATTGTGCTTTAGGCTGTCATGGTTAGTAAATTACTTTAATCCTCTGATTTCTGCCTTTCAGAGTTTCAGTTCTCCCTCGCTCCTTCCACTTTTATGCAAATTATAATTATTTTCGTCAATCCCACGTACACACACATGCACACAAACACACACATTAAGAACTCAATACTAAATGGATGAGTTTAACTGCAGGATAATGGAGAATTCATGAATTGTAACATAGGTCAGATAAAGGCCATTCAACACTCACATATGAGCACATATTAATAAAATGGCAAAACCACTCTGGAAGACTCTTTGGCAGTTTCTTGTAACATTAAACATACAGCTACCTTACAAATCTGCAACTCTACACCTAAGCATTTACCTAAGAGAAATAAAGTATATGTCTACAAAAAGATATTCATGAGAATGTTCATAAAGCTCTATTTTTAATAGCCTCAAACTAGAAACAATGCAAATGTCAAAGGTGAAGGGATAAACAGATATTCATAGATTGGAAACCTACGTAGCAAGGAAAAGGAATAAATCATTGATACAGGCAACACGTGAATCTCAAAAACATTGTTTTGAGTAAAAGAAGCCGGAAATCAAAGAGTATATATTATACAATTTTATTTATAGGAAGTTAAAGAACAGGAAAACTATCCAGGGGGATAGATGTCAGAGAAGTGGTTGCTTCAGGAGACGGTGATTGACTGGAAAGGGGTACAAGAATATTTACTGGAGTGATAGAAATATTCTACACCTTGATTGCAGTTGTAGCTACATGGACATAGATACTTGTCAAAGCTTATTAAATTCTACACTTAAAACTCTGTACATTTTATTGTATATAAATTATACCTTCAGCCGGGCATGGTGGCTCACCCCTGTAATCCCAGCACTTCGGGAGGCCAAGGCGGATAGATCACCTGAGGTCAGTCCCAGCTACTCTGGAGACTGAGGCAGGAGAATTGCTTGGCCTGGGAGGCAGAGGTTGCAATGAGCCAATATGGCGCCATTGCACTCCAGCCTGGGTGACAAGAGTGAAACTCTGACTCAAAAAAAAAAAAAAAAAATCAGACCTTAATAAAAAATTTTAGAGTGGAAAAAGAATGAGAATTTAATATCTGTTTATTCAAAGAGTCAAAAAGAAAGCATAAATGGTACAGAAACAACATTTGAAGAGATAATGACTAATGTTCTCTAAAACAGAAGGATGAAGTGTTAGGTTAACATAAAAAACATGAGTATTTCCTGAAGAAAACACAGATACTGACTTTTGCATGAGGTGTTCTGAATTTTCATAAACATTTGGCAGGTATACAGTTAAACTAGTAATTTTCCTCCTTAATAAGAAGACACTAAAATATTTTTACATAACTTTATCCCTAAAATCTCAACTATCTCTTATACATTTACCTTAATGAAGGCTCAGATCCAATCAGGAAAGGAAAGGCTTGTCTCCACACTTTTTAATTCCAGCAAGCTGTTATTAATTATCTCCTTTGATAGGCCTTTAAACGCCCTCATTCTAGAGAGCCACCAGCTCAAATAGGAAAACTCCAGAAAGTGAAGTAAAATGTAGAGATTGGCCTTAAAATTCTATTACCTTGTTTACTGTTTGTCATTTAAAAAAAAAAAAAAAACTAATGTTCATTGACTTCTGCACCCCTCACTGTCTAAGGCAGCATCTAGCATAGAGTAGGCACTCCAAATTTATTTGACAAATAAATTTATTAAAGGCTTATTATTTTTCAAGTTTTGTGCTACTAATTTTACAATCAATATCTCACTTAATGCTTATAATAATCCCATAAGGTAGGTATTGTCAACCCATTTTACAAATAAGAAAAAATATGTGAACTTTCCTATGTGACAGAGTTGGATATGAGTCTAGGTGTATGACCCCCTCTTTTGCTTTCTGGCTTCCATTTTATAGCTTCAGGCTAATTACTCTTTACCTAAACCTCAGTCCTAGATTCAGTCACCCAGTTGATTGCCAGAGTTTAGGATCAATTAATCTCTCCACCAAACCATGTTCCACCTCAGTTTTTGAACTCATGGCTACCGTGCCTAGGTTATACACTGGGTTTTTGACCTCTTCTCTAAAGCCTTTGTCTTTGCTGTAGCACACATAGCTAACTACCACTCATATCTAGATCTGTACTATTCAGTACCGTAGCCATCAGCCACATGTGACTATTGGGCACTTGAAATAGGGCTACCAAAAATTGAGATGTGCTACAGGTACAAAATACACATTGGATTTCAAAGGCTTAGTGTGATAAAAAGAATGTAAAATATCTCAGTACTTTTATGTTGGTTGTATGTTAAAATACTACTATTTTAGATATATTGGGTTAAATATATTAAAATTAATTTCATCTATTTTTTTTACCCTGTTAAGTGGCTACCAGAAAACTTAAAATTAGATAAGTAGCTCAAATTTGTGGCTTATGTTATATTTTTATTGGACAGAGATGGCCTAGACAGATACCAACACCATTTTTAAAACATTTTTATTGTGAAAATAATATGTGCATAGAAAACTTCACAATATATAATATATAATTTAATGAATAATTATAAATAGAACATCTGTAGCCACCACCCAGGTCAAGAAATAAAACATTTGTAGGAATCCAGAAATCTATCATATGCCCATTCTCATTCATAAGACTTTTTTCCCCTGAAAGTAACTATTCGTTTATTGTAGTCATAATTATTTTTACAGTTTTACCACCCATATATGTAACCCTATAGAATATGGTTTAGTTTTTGCCTTTTTTTATACCTTTACATAAATTAAATCAAACTATAAGTAGTCCTTTTGGTCTTATTTTAAATATGTTTTCAATATTTATTTATGGCAATACATGTATCTGTACATTTCTATGGTTGCATAGTGTTCCACTGTATGACTACACCATAGAACTCATATTCATTTTCCTGTTGATAGACATGAGTTGCTTTCAGGGCTATTATTATTGTTTTGGCATTATGAATAATGCTATTATAAACAGTTATATACATATACCCTGAAGGATATTCTGGAAGTACATAAATATGAGAGAGCTGACTGGATCACAGATCATGCATATTTTCAATTACTAAATATAAATTTTTCCAAAGCAGTTATATGCAAATTATATGTCCACCAATAAACTTTACATCCCATTGCTCATCATCCTTGCCAACACTTAATATCATTATAAATTTTACTATTTGCTATTTTAGTGAGTATATACTAGTATCTCTTTGTAGTTTTAAATTGCCTTTTACTAGTCACCAATGAAATAGAGCAGGTTTTCAAATGCTTAATGGCTATTTGAATTTCTTCTTTCTTGAAGTACCTATTAAGTCTTTTGCTCATATTCTATCAACTATTGATTTATATTTTGATTTTCTCGTATGACAACCAAGACTGCACTCAATTTAACAGCTAATTATTCCACACTGGCCAATGCTGTCAGTAAGAAAATATCATCGTTAGAATGTCCTCAGTTAGAAAGTTGCTCTGATTTACTATTGCATCATTCTAAAAATCAGAAATTCAGACAATTTTTATGATTTATACTGATTTATTATCATACAAAACTTTGTTGTTTGTGAATTTCATGTACATATTGACCTTCTATTTAAAAATTCACTACGTGGATTTTTGCTGCCTAAGAAGAAATAACTGCTGCAAGAAGTACCCTTTCACTATAAACAATCAGAAAACAACAAAAGTTATGAAATAACTGCTCTGTGACATTAGACAGCTGGCAGCATGGGACTGTGATCCCTTAGGGAAGGAAAATAAATGAGATCTATGCCTGACTCAGCTCTTTGCTGGGAGGAAATTTCTGAACCATGGCAAAGGGAGAGGGAATCAAACAATCCTTGAAAATCTCACTGAATTGAGGAAACAAAAATGAAATTTGAGGAGGCCAAGGTGGCTAGAATTTTGGAGGCAGAGTACCACAGCAGAGAGAGCTACACAGAGAGCATCCTCTAGAAAATATTTTGTTTGTTTTCTTGCATCTTTATATGAATACCAATCTACATATGCACAGGGTGAAACTCCCTGAGGCCAGGCAAAGCAGAACTGGTGGGCAAAAAACAATTACTAGAGAGCACAAAGTTGAGACTTACTCAGTTATTCACTGGCCCGAGAGGAGAAACCTTGTTGAATACATGAAGTATTTGGAAAAACCCCGAAAGGACAGTGTCTTCATAGTGAGGCTAAACCAATCCCAGAATAAAGACTACTGTAGACCTACCAAAGGAAAGCTTTAAAACAAGCCTGGAAAGGAGCAAGCTGATCGTAAATACCTAAACTGACTGCCAGAACAAGTCTGATTTAACAAAAAATTTAAAATGTCAGAAATTCCATAGAAAATTAGTAGATATATGAAGAAACAGAAAAATATAATCCATAAGCAGGAAAAAAATAAGTCAAAATAAGCAGACCTAGAAATGACAGAGATGAGGAAATTAACAAGTAAGGATTTTAAAACAGTTATTACATGCTCAAAAGTTTGAAAGAAAGCATGAACACAATGAAAATAGAAATAAAAGATAACAATGAATAAGATGGAACTTCAGAAGATGGAAAAGGCAATATCTAAATTGTAAATTTCACTGGAGAGAACTGACAGCAAATTAGATGCTATAGAATTTTTTTAAATTTGTAAACATGAAGCCCTGGCAATAGAAACTATTCAAAATGAAGCACAAAAATGAATAAAAATAGTGAAAAATAAACCTAGCTTCAGTGCTCTGTAGCACAATATTAATCAGTGTGTAACATATGTAATCATAGCCCTGGAAAGAATGTGGGTGAGGAGGGTGAGTCAGAAATAATATCTAAAATAATGATGGTCAAAAATTTTCTAGTTGATGAAAACTATAAACCCACAGTTGCAAGAAGCTTAACAAACCCAGTGAAAAGCACAAAGACAATCACGCCAAGGCATTTCACAAATTGATGAAAACATTAGTGAAGAGAAAGTAAAAAAGCAGCTAGAGAAGACAGATACATTATATGCAAAGGAACAAAGATACGAAATATTATATACTTCTCATCTGAAATTATGCAAGGTGGAAGAAAATTGAACATTTTTTAAATGTTGAAGAAATGTCAATCTTGAATTCTATCCACTATGAAACTATCCTTCAGAAATGAAGGTGAAATAAACAATTTTTGTCAGACAAGAGTTTTGAAAGACTTTATCGCCAACAGACGTGTACTATAGGAAATGTTATAGTAATTTCTACAGGCAGAAGGAAAATAACAGATGAACTCGGACGTACACAAAGAAATGAAGACTATTGGAAATGGTACATATACGGGTAAATGTTAAGTATTTTCTCATGTTTTTAAATGAGAAAATGAATAACTAGAGAAAAATGGTAATAATGTATTTATTGTCAGGTTTTAAGTATATATACAATAAAGTGTATGACAGCAATAGCACAAAGAATAGTATGAGAAATCAAAGTATACTACTCATAAGAGTCTTACATTATTTGCAAGATCATATAATATTATTTGAAGGCAAATTGTGATGAACTGATAAATTAAAATACATATTACATACCCTAGAGGAACCCCTGAGAAAATAAGCCAAAACATTATAGCTAGTAATCCAATAGAGGAAATATATAATGGAAAAAAATCAATTTATCTAAAAGAAAACGGGAAAAGTGGGCAAAAAGGACAAAGAACAGATGGGACCAATGGATACAAACAGCAAGATGGCAGATTTAAACCCAGCTTAATCTGTAATTAAATTTTAAAAACTGATCTGACGATTCCAGTTAAAAGGCACAGATTGGCAAACTGGATTTTAAAAAACGCAAGATCTAACTATGTATGTGCTTTCTATACGGAACCCACTTTAAAGATAGATTGTTTAAAAAGATGAAAAATGTATACCATGCAAACAAAACTAGGAATTTATCCAAGAGAAATGTAAACATATGTCCACCCAACGATTTGTATGAAAATGTTAATAGAAGCTTTATTTATAATGGTCAGAAACTGGAAAGAGCTCAAATTTCTCTCAACGATTAAATGCACAGTTTGAAGTATATCCATAAAACAAAACTCTACTCAG
Source organism: Symphalangus syndactylus (assembly GCF_028878055.3). Classification (NCBI taxonomy): domain Eukaryota; kingdom Metazoa; phylum Chordata; class Mammalia; order Primates; family Hylobatidae; genus Symphalangus; species Symphalangus syndactylus. Next base: position 39,862,033 of record NC_072447.2, on the reverse strand, counting down.
TAATAAAAATAATGAACCACTGATACAATATGATTGAAATTCATTATGCTGTCCAAAATAAATCAGGCAAAAAATAGTACCTACCATGAAATTCTAGAAAAGGTAAAACTAATGTATATATAGTGATAGAAAGCAGATCATTGGTTGCCTGGGGCTGAGGATTGAATGGAGGTGTTCACGGCATGCTCAAGGGAATTTTCTCAGATAACAGAAAATGTTCTATATTTTGACTGTTGTGGTTACACAAATGTTTACATCTGTCAAAACTCACGCAACTGTACCTTTAAAATTGACGCATTTTATTAAATGTGATTTTTCACCAATAAAATTGATTTTTATTGAAATGCTTTCTAAGTTGTGAGCCAAAGCTTTGGGCCTTATCTTCCTATTCCCCTTCATTCATTCTGGACTCCAGGCTTCTTGAACTTCTAGCAATTTCCAGAAAGAACAATGTTTTTTTCATTTATATGAGTTATATGAGTCAGGATCTGGAATGTCCTTCATTTGTTATGTACCTGGAAAACTCTTATTTATCCTTCATGACATTGCTCAAATAGAATGGCATCATTTCCTAGAAACAGACAGATCTGGCAAGAATGTGTTCTGCCATATTTTTGCTCTGCAACATAGAAAAAAATAGCTAATCATCTTCAAGCTAATATCCTCATTAGTAGCCTTAGGATATAAATTCATTGTTCATATAAATTTTTGTAAGGGTTAAATAAAATAGGATACATAAAGAGCACTTGGAATACATCAGACACATGATAAAGGCTCATTTTCATTCCTCTATCCTAGCTCTCATCATATCATAATATAATTATCTCCAACATCTACCAGAGTGTCTGACAAATAATAAACACTAACTGAATATGTGTTAGTGATATTAACATGAATGAACAAGGATGAATAAGGAGCCATGAGGGCTAGATTTTACTTCTAATTTCCTTACTATTTTTGCATATTTTCTTATTTTTATGGAACATTGAACTCCTTTATTCCCTTTTTTCCTTCAGCACATTTTCCATATAAAAGATTTGGTAAAGCTTATGCAATCTAGATTGATATATAATTGGCATCTTCCAAGAGGTATCTCTATTGAATAACAAGATTCTCATAAAATTAAATGACTCTATAATGAGTATGTTGCTATTATAAGAAAATTAATAATATTATTTTAATCGATTAGTTCAAAAAAAGATTAGTGATATTTATCACCTTCCATTCAGAATGAAAACAAATAATATTTTATAGGTATAAGCCACCATCTTTTAAAAATATTAGTCAGATCTCTTAATTTTAAAAAATATAAAATATTCATGTTTTTCTACCTTATGAAGAATGATTAAAGCCAGTCAACATATTTTTCTAGCACCTTTATACTAATGTCAACAACCTTGTCTTTTCTTTCCTTCATCTTCCTTAAAAGCAGCCTATTTTGGTTTTGATAAAACCCAAGATTTCTGTATTCAAGGCTGACACCATAAAATGGGGGCAAAAACATCTGGTGGGTGTAGAATTGAGTCGTCATTTTGTGCAGGGCGATGGCAGTTGTAAGAGAGAAGCAAAACGACAGCTGTGAGGAGGTTCTGAGCAGTTCCTATTTTCAGGATGTGCTGAACTCATAATTCAGGCCTAATGAATATGTCTTTGAGATGTAACAGCCTGTTTAGATTCCTGCTTCCGCCACTGCAGAAGAACTGAATACAAAAATGGTAATGATTTCATGTAAAATTCATAAATAAAATGCAAAGACAAGGGGAATGGTGTGCCCCAGTGATACACAATGGATTGCCATGCAGTATGAAGGCTAAGTCAATGGAGCTGTTTTTAAAGCCTTAACTACAGTTTATTTTACTTGGTTGGAATATATGTAGAGCCAAAATATTTATAAAGGCCTCTGACACCATGCTGTGCAATAAACAGATATGCTCTCTTTTTCCTACAAAACTACTTGGTCCATGTCATCATCAGTATAAAAACCTAGTTAAGTTACAGGAGACATACGCCAGGGATCAAAGTTTACAATGGAGGATTGGATGGAGAGTGTATTATACCAGTCTTTATTTAGGCAAATATTTTTTATATTATGAGTTCAGTTCAAATCAAGCACATATATGTGTTAGCATTCAGATGACTGTAAATAGTTATTTTCTATAATATCTATAAATGATTTAGAAGAAAATATTAATACTCTAGGATGCTGGTTGATAAGTGCTAGTAAATAATGAAAAAGAAAGATAATATAAAGCTTACAAAATTCTTACTAGTCCAGCTAGCTAGGTATAGATATAGACATAATATAGTTGTAGATAAAGAAAGTCTAATACTAGGAAATCTTGTCATATACATTTTTTGTTTATTCTAATATTCTGCACAAATTAAAAAAAAAACAGAAAAAATCAAGTAGGAAAAGGACATAACCAATCATGGATAATGATTGGGCTCATAGAACAAGAAAATGTTCCTCATTTGAATTTTAAATAACAGAAGGTAGCAATCTTTGACCTTTCTCCTTTCTTGAAAATGAGAAAGTAGACAGACCAAGGCAATATACAGTATCTGCCTGAATACTGTCACAGAATTCCTAAGTTATATACTGCTTTCTGCATTGCAGCTGGCATCAGGACTGAGTGAAAGGTCATTTCCAAATGCAAATATGAGAATAAACACATTTATGCAAAGTGGAGCATAACTTTATTCAAGGTAATGAAATTGAGATGTCTAGCTAGTTTAATACGAAAATTGTCACTTTAAAATCTTTGCATTCACACTGTTGTCTAGCTTAATAAAAAATTTGTATACTCACAGCATATTTAATTCTGGAGCATGTCTTTTTCTCCCAATTTCCAGTGAGCAAATATAAAAGGAAAGCAAGCGTGACACCACTGAAACGGAAATTGGAGATCTGACACAAAACTAAACATTGATATACGGTTAAAAGTGGTCCTTCTTATAATGTAAGAATATTTGAGCCCTATTGACAGGGTCATCTTGTATTTACATTGTAGTGAATTGTCTCAAATTACTCCTTCAGTGAATTTGCTCCCACAGAATGCTTTAACCCCTTCCAGCCACAGGTAGACAAATAAAGTTACAGGAATTTGGGACAGCCATTTTAGGACTTGAAGTTGGTAAATTCCTACCCAGAGGCCTGTCTTTTTAATTAGGTCTTAACAATATATTATGAGAAGATTATGATTATAAACTTTGAGGATCTTATGGTGATTTAGGTTATAAGCCTAAAAACCACCAACCAACCAACATTCAAAATCTATGTATTTTGCCATAGTTCTCAAATTGTGGCCTCCAAATTCTATCCTCCATTAAAAGGTTCCAAGGATTCCTTGGAGAAATGGCTGAATTCAGGAATGTGACACAAAATGTACAAGATGAGCTTAGGACATTATTATTGTGCCAGAAATCAAGAAAGCTATTAAAGACTGAGTTAATGTCAAGGTGGAAGAACTTCCAATGAACTAAGACAATTTGAGCATCAATAAGAATAATGACCTCAATGGATTTAAATATATCAAGTTCATACAAATCCATAAATTCATAATGATAAAAAAAAATCAAAGCCAGGTGCAGTGGCTCACGTCTGCAATCCCAGCACTTTGGGAGGCTGAGGGGGGCAGATCACTTGAGGTCAGGAGTTCAAGACCAGCCTGGCCGACATGGTGAAACTCTGTCTCTACTAAAAATACAAAATAACAACAAAAAAAATAGCATGGTGGCAGGCACCTGTAATCCCAGCTACTCAGGAGGCTGAGGCAGGAGAATCGCTTGAACCCTGGAGGTAGAGGTTGCAGTGAGCTGAGATCATACCACTGCACTCCAGCCTGGGAGACAAAGTGAGACCCTGTCTCGAATGAATGAATGAATGAATGAATGAATAAAAATAATAATCATTGGTCTCAATTATAAGTTTCTAGGGTATTAACTGACTACTCTGAAAATTGACAGATAAAGGAAAGATTCAAATGCTTGTCCTGCCTTTCCTGGGCTAAAGATATTTTAGAGTAACTGAAAAGCTGATAAAGGAAAGTCTTTCTGTATATAAGCATTCTGGCTAATTAATGCAAAATGAATCCTAAAATCAGAATATCACCATTGTGCAATCCTTAATAAAATAATGAATCTAAAGAAACAGCATCAATGACTGCTAATGCCAATAGAAAAAAAGATTCATGGGGAACTTTATAAAGGTTGGATAAAGCTGAAAACTCCCACTGATCAAACATAGCAGCACCTAAACTAGGACAACCAAAGTATTAGGTCCTTGACATAGTGACTTTCAGTTGCTAGAAAGATAATTTTTCACGGTTGCCTACCCAAAATGTAAACCCAAATCCAATCAAGATCTAATCACCTTTTCACAAAATATATGAGAGATATAAGAACAATTTTAATGACAACATTAGGGAACAAATCAGCCCAAAGCAGAATGTGGGACACTTTAATGGAGAAATGACCTGGTCTCCCTGATAATTAGTGATGTTGAGCATTATTTCATATACCCGTTAATCATTTGTATGTCTTCTTTTGAGAAATGTCTATTCAGATCTTTTGCCCATTTTAAAATTAGACTGTTTTTTTGCTTTTGAGGTGAGTTCCTTGTATATTCTAAAATACATAATAATTCTAATACGGGTTATTAATCTGATATTTGGTCATTATACACTGTATGTTTGTATCAAAATATCACATGCCCCATAAATATATACAACTATTATGTATCCATAAAAATTAAAAATAATTTTAAAAGAAATTTTTAAAAAAGAAATGTTGCTGAACAACTGGATATCCAATTTCCACAGAAAAGAACTTTGACCTATGATTCAAACCTTACACAAAATTAACTCAAAATATATCATACACACAAATATAAGTTTTTAAATTAACCAAATTTTTAGTAGAGAACAAATGAGAATATCTTTATGATCATGGGTTAGGCAAAGAGATCTAATCCATGAAAGGAAAAAAAAATAAATTGGACTTTCTCAAAATATTTTCAAAAATGCTCTTTTTAGCATTTTGTTTTTAATTAGCAAATAATATCTTTATGGGTTATGATTTGGTATTTTATTTTTTTATTTATTTATTTTTTATTTTTTTTGGATAGTAACAGCTTTATTATTCTTAGGAAACAAATAATATCAAAGTAAAGAAGACGAAGCATAGGTTTGGAAAAGGGAAGGCAAACAGCAGTGATTAAGAAGCTGAAAAATTATCTTTCTAGCAACTGAAAGTCACTATTGGCATCTCTTGATTTACTGTTATGATATTGATATTCATTATAATCCCTTTAAAAATTTAATGATCCTTTTTAGAATTCTGGCACTTGATTTTACTCTCTTACTGGAAGAGGTCTTGTCTCTAATAGCATTCTCTCAGTGAGGCCTTTCCTGGTCATCCTATTTAAAATTGTAAACTTATCATTTCCCACACTCCCTATTTCTCTTTTCTGCTTAGTTTTTTCCCCTTGGCATCAAATCACCATCTAACATAGTAGATTTACTTATCTGATTGCTTTTCTTCCCCTACTAGAATGGAATTTCCTTGAGAACAGAAATTTGTATCTTTTTCATTCACTCCTGCAACAGTGTTGACTATGTAGTAGGTGCTCAGTAAATATTTGTTGGATAAATAAATAAAGTGATTTCTGAATGCCAAAGGCAGGATTGATTTCTGTTCAGATCACTTTCAGTGCAGAATGTATTTTATAATGTTCAAGTTTTTGGAAATCCACATCTAAGTGTGTCACATGCATGTGTAATCCTAATGCCTCTAAGACTCATCCTATCTGGGTGCTAATGAGGTTGTGATAATAATCAAATGTTACTGGCCACAGCTCCCCTCCCTCTCCTTTTTGTCACCATTTTAATCTTTTATTTGGAAATTTTTAGACATAGGCAGAAATAACAAGACTAATATAATGAATGCTGATATGGTTTGGATTGGTGTTCCCTCCAAAATCTCATGTTCAATTATAATCCCCAGTGTTGGAGACTGGGCCTGGTGGGAGGTGATTGGATCCTGGGGGTGGAGTTCTCATGAATGCATTAGCATCCCCTCAGTGCTGTTCTCCTGCTAGTGAGTGCGTGAGTTGTCCTGAGATCCGGTTGTTTAAGTGTGTAGCACCTCCTTCCTGTCTTCCCCCAGCTCTGGCGGTGTGAAGTGCTGGCTCCCCCTTTGCCTTCCACCATTATTGTAGGTTTCCTTAGGGCTCCCCAGAAGCTGAGCAGATGCCAGCAACATGCTTCCTGTATAGCCTGCAGAACTGTGAGCCAATTAAACCTCTTTTCTTTATAAATTACCCAGTCTCAGGTATTTCTTTTTAGCAGTGCGAGAATGGACTAATACAAACCCCTATGTGTCTATTACTCAGTGTTAATAATTATCAACATTTTGTCAATCTTGTTTGATCAGTTTCTTCCACCCACTTCCCCCCTAGATTATTTTAAAGAAAACTCAAGATATCATTTTATTTCACTTGAACATTTCAGTATGCATTTCTGAATGTTAAGCACATTTAAAATAAATACTACCACCATACCATTTTCACATGTAACAGAATTAATTTCTCTCATCTAATAGCCCATGAACAAATTACCCTGAGATGTTTGTATTCAACTGAAGATTCAAATACAGTCCGGACATTGCATTTAGCTGTTATTTGCCCTAAGTTTCACTTACATCTAACAGTTTTCCCTCCTTTTTATTAATGTCTTTCATTTGTTGGTGAAACCTTGTGACATTGGACCAGGGACCAGGCCTGTAGAATCTTTCATATTATAGATTTGACTGTTTCCCCATAATGAACTTAACTTATTCTCTAGTTCTGTTTTTTTGTAAATAGTAGTTAGATCTTGAAGCCATGATTAGATTCAGATTTAATTTTTGGGCAGGAACATTTCATAGGTGGTGCTGCTGTGTACTTTTTAATTCATTTTTTTTTATTTTTTTATTTTTTTTATTTTTATTTTTTTTTATTATACTTTAGGGTTTTAGGGTACATGTGCACAATGTGCAGGTTTGTTACATATGTATCTATGTGCCATGTTGATTTCCTGCACCCATCAACTCGTCATTTAGCATTAGGTGTATCTCCTAATGCTGTCCCTCCCCCCTCCCCCAACCCCACAACAGTCCCCGGAGTGTGATGTTCCCCTTCCTGTGTCCATGAGTTCTCATTGTTCAATTCCCACCTATGAGTGAGAACATGCGGTGTTTGGTTTTTTGTCCTTGTGATAGTTTACTGAGAATGATGTTTTCCAGTTTCATCCATGTCCCTACAAAGGACACGAACTCATCATTTTTTATGGCTGCATAGTATTCCAAGGTGTATATGTGCCACATTTTCTTAATCCAGTCTATCGTTGTTGGACATTTGGATTGGTTCCAACTCTTTGCTATTGTGAATAGTGCCGCAATAAACATAGGTGTGCCTGTGTCTTTATAGCAGCATGATTTATAGTCCTTTGGGTATATACCCAGTAATGGGATGGCTGGGTCAAATGGTATTTCTAGTTCGAGATCCCTGAGGAATCGCCACACTGACTTCCACAATGGTTGAACTAGTTTACAGTCCCACCAACAGTGTAAAAGTGTTCCTATTTCTCCACATCCTCTCCAGCACCTGTTGTTTCCTGATTTTTTAATGATGGCCATTCTAACTGGTTTGGGATGGTATCTCACTGTGGTTGTGATTTGCATTTCTCTAATGGCCAGTGATGATGAGCATTTCTTCATGTGTTTTTTGGCTGCATAAATGTCTTCTTTTGAGAAGTGTCTGTTCATGTCCTCTGCCCACTTTTTGATGGGGTTGTTTGTTTTTTTCTTGTAAATTTGTTTGAGTTCATTGTAGATTCTGGATATTAGCCCTTTGTCAGATGAGTAGGTTGCAAAAATTTTCTCCCATTCTGTAGGTTGCCTGTTCACTCTGATGGTAGTTTCTTTTGCTGTGCAGAAGCTCTTTAGTTTAATGAGATCCCATTTGTCGATTTTGGCTTTTGTTGCCATTGCTTTTGGTGTTTTAGACATGAAGTCCTTGCCCACGCCTATGTCCTGAATGGTATTGCCTAGGTTTTCTTGTAGGATTTTAATGGTTTTAGGTCTAACATATAAGTCTTTAATCCATCTTGAATTAATTTTTGTATAAGGTGTAAGGAAGGGATCCAGTTTCAGCTTTCTACATATGGCTAGCCAGTTTTCCCAGCACCATTTGTTAAATAGGGAATCCTTTCCCCATTTCTCGTTTTTGTCAGGTTTGTCAAAGATCAGATAGTTGTAGATATGCGGCATCATTTCTGAGGGCTCTGTTCTGTTCCATTGATCTATGTCTCTGTTGTGGTACCAGTACCATGCTGTTTTGGTTACTGTAGCCTTGTAGTAGAGTTTAAAGTCAGGTAGCGTGATGCCTCCAGCTTTGTTCTTTTGGCTTAGGATTGACTTGGCGATGCGGGCTCTTTTTTGGTTCCATATGAACTTTAAAGTAGTTTTTTCCAATTCTGTGAAGAAAGTCATTGGTAGCTTGATGGGGATGGCATTGAATCTATAAATTACCTTGGGCAGTGTGGCCATTTTCACGATATTGATTCTTCCAACCCATGAGCATGGAATGTTCTTCCATTTGTTTGTATCCTCTTTTATTTCATTGAGCAGTGGTTTGTAGTTCTCCTTGAACAGGTCCTTCACATCCCTTGTAAGTTGGATTCCTAGGTATTTTATTCTCTTTGAAGCAATTGTGAATGGGAGTTCCCTCATGATTTGGCTCTCTGTTTGTCTGTGATTGGTGTACAAGAATGCTTGTGATTTTTGTACATTAATTTTGTATCCTGAGAATTTGCTGAAGTTGCTAATCAGCTTAAGGAGATTTTGGGCTGAGACAATGGGGTTTTCTAGATATACAATCATGTCATCTGCAAACAGGGACAATTTGACTTCCTCTTGTCCTAATTGAATACCCTTTATTTCCTTCTCCTGCCTGATTGCTCTGGCCAGAACTTCCAGCACTATGTTGAATAGGAGTGGTGAGAGAGGGCATCCCTGTCTTGTGCCAGTTTTCAGAGGGAATGCTTCCAGTTTTTGCCCATTCAGTATGATATTGGCTGTGGGTTTGTCATAGATAGGTCTTATTATTTTGAGATACGTCCCATCAATACCTAATTTATTGAGAGTTTTTAACATGAAGGGTTGTTGAATTTTGTCAAAGGCCTTTTCTGCATCTATTGAGATAATCATGTGGTTTTTGTCTTTGGTTCTGTTTATCTGCTGGATTACATTTATTGATTTGCATATGTTGAACCAGCCTTGCATCCCAGGGATGAAGCCCACTTGATCATGGTGGATAAGCTTTTTGATGTGCTGCTGGATTCGGTTTGCCAGTATTTTATTGAGGATTTTTGCATCAATGTTCATCAAGGATATTGGTCTGAAATTCTCTTTTTTGGTTATGTCTCTGCCAGGTTTTGGTATCAGGACGATGCTGGCTTCGTAAAATGTGTTAGGGAGGATTCCCTCTTTTTCTATCGATTGGAATAGTTTCAGAAGGAATGGTACCAGTTCCTCCTTGTACCTCTGGTAGAATTCAGCTGTGAATCCATCAGGTCCTGGACTCTTTTTGGTTGGTAAGCTATTGATTATTGCCACAATTTCAGAACCTGTTATTGGTCTATTCAGAGATTCAACTTCTTCCTGGTTTAGTCTTGGGAGGGTGTATTTGTCGAGGAATTTATCCATTTCTTCTAGATTTTCTAGTTTATTTGCACAGAGGTGTTTGTAGTATTCTCTGATGGTAGATTGTATTTCTGTGGGATCGGTGGTGATATCCCCTTTTTCGTTTTTTATTGCATCTATTTGATTCTTCTCTCTTTTCTTCTTTATTAGTCTTGCTAGCGGTCTATCAATTTTGTTGATCTTTTCAAAAAACCAGCTCCTGGATTCATTAATTTTTTGAAGGGTTTTTTGTGTCTCTATTTCCTTCAGTTCTGCTCTGATTTTAGTTATTTCTAGCCTTCTGCTAGCTTTTGAATGTGTTTGCTCTTACTTTTCTAGTTCTTTTAATTGTGATGTTAGGGTGTCCATTTTGGATCTTTCCTGCTTTCTCTTGTGGGCATTTAGTGCTATAAATTTCCCTCTACACACTGCTTTGAACGTGTCCCAGAGATTCTGGTATGTTGTGTCTTTGTTCTCGTTGGTTTCAAAGAACATCTTTATTTCTGCCTTCATTTCATTATGTACCCAATAGTCATTCAGGAGCAGGTTGTTCAGTTTCCATGTAGTTGAGCGGTTTTGAGTGAGTTTCTTAATCCTGAGTTCTAGTTTGATTGCACTGTGGTCTGAGAGACAGTTTGTTATAATTTCTGTTCTTTTACATTTGCTGAGGAGAGCTTTACTTCCAACTATGTGGTCAATTTTGGAATAGGTGTGGTGTGGTGCTGAAAAAAATGTATATTCTGTTGACTTGGGGTGGAGAGTTCTGTAGATGTCTATTAGGTCCACTTTATGTAGAGCTGAGTTCAATTCCTGGATATCCTTGTTAACTTTCTGTCTCGTTGATCTGTCTAATGTTGACAGTGGGGTGTTAAAATCTCCCATTATTATTGTGTGGGACTTTAAGTCCCTTTGTAGGTCACTGAGGACTTGCTTTATGAATCTGGGTGCTCCTGTGTTGGGTGCATATATATTTAGGATAGTTAGCTCTTCTTGTTGAATTGATCCCTTTACCATTATGTAATGGCCTTCTTTGTCTCTTTTGATCTTTGTTGGTTTAAAGTCTATTTTATCAGAGACTAGGATTGCAACCCCTGCCTTTTGTTGTTTTCCAGTTGCTTGATAGATCTTCCTCCATCCCTTTATTTTGAGTCTATGTGTGTCTCTGCACGTGAGATGGGTTTCCTGAATACAGCACACTGATGGGTCCTGACTCCTTATCCAGTTTGCCAGTCTGTGTCTTTTGATTGGAGCATTTAGCCCATTTACATTTAACGTTAATATTGTTATGTGTGAATCTGATCCTGTCATTATGATGTTAGTTGGTTATTTTGCTCGTTAGTTGCTATAGTTTCTTCCTTACCTCGATGGTCTTTACAATTTGGCATGTTTTTGCAGTGGCTGGTACCAGTTGTTCCTTTCCATGTTTAGTGCTTCCTTCAGGAGCTCTTTTAGGGCAGGCCTGGTGGTGACAAAATCACTCAGCGTTTGCTTGTCTGTAAAGTATTTTATTTCTCCTTCACTTATGAAGCTTAGTTTGGCGGGATAGGAAATTCTGGGTTGAAAATTCTTAACTTTAAGAATGTTGAATATCGGCCCCCACTCTCTTCTGGCTTGTAGAGTTTCTGCTGAGAGATCAGCTGTTAGTCTGATGGGCTTCCCTTTGTGGGTAACCCAACCTTTCTCTCTGGCTGCCCTTAACATTTTTTCCTTCATTTCAACTTTGGTGAATCTGACAATTACGTGTCTTGGAGTTGCTCTTCTCGAGGAGTATCTTTGTGGCGTTCTCTGTATTTCCTGAATCTGAATGCTGGCCTGCCTTGCTAGATTGGGGAAATTCTCCTGGATAATATCTTGCAAAGTGTTTTCCAACTTGGTTCCATTCTCCCCATCATTTTCAGGTACACCAATCAGACGTAGGTTTGGTCTTTTCACATAGTCCCAAATTTCTTGGAGACTTTGTTCATTTCTTTTTATTCTTTTTTCTCTAAACTTCCCTTCTCTCTTCATTTCATTCATTTCATCTTCCATCAGCGATACCCTTTCTTCCAGTTGATCGCATCTGCTACTGAAGCTTCTGCAATCTTCGCGTAGTTCTCGAAACTTGGCTTTCAGCTCCATCAGCTCCTTTAAGCCCTTCTCTCCATTGGTTATTCTAGTTATCCATTCTTCTAATTTTTTTCCAAAGTTTTTAACTTCTTTGCTATTGTTTTGAATTTCCTCTCGTAGCTCAGAGTAGTTTGATCGTCTGAAGCCTTCTTCTCTCAACTCGTCAAAGTCATCCTCCATCCAGCTTTGTTCCGTTGCTGGTGAGGAACTGCGTTCCTTTGGAGGAGGAGAGGTGCTCTGTTGTTTAGAGTTTCCAGTTTTTTTGCTCTGTTTTTTCCCCATCTTTGTGGTTTTATCTACTTTTTGTCTTTGATGATGGTGATGTACAGATGGGTTTTTGGTGTGGATGTCCTTTCTGTTTGTTAGTTTTCCTTCTACCAGACAGGACCCTCAGCTGCAGGTCTGTTGGAGTTTACTAGAGGTCCACTCCAGACCCTGTTTGGCTGGGTGTCAGCAGCGGTGGCTGCAGAACAGCGGATTTTCGTGAGACCACAAATTCAGCTGTCTGATAGTTCCTCTGAAAGTTTTGTCTCAGAGGAGTACCTGGCTGAATGAGATGTCAGTCTGTCCCTACTGGGGGGTGCCTCCCAGTTAGGCTGCTCGGGGGTGAGGGACCCACTTTAGGAGGCAGTCTGTCCGTTCTCAGATCTCCAGCTGCGTGCTGGGAGAACCACTACTCTCTTCAAAGCTGTCAGTCAGACAGGGACATTTAAGTCTGTGGAGGTTCTTGCTGAGTTTTTGTTTGTCTGTGCCCTGCCCCCAGAGGTGGAGCCTACAGAGGCAGGCAGGCCTCCTTGAGCTGTGGTGGGCTCCACCCAGTTCGAGCTTCCTGGCTGCTTTGTTTACCTAAGCAAGCCTGGGCAATGGCGGGCGCCCCTCCCCCAGCCTCGCTGCCGCCTTGCAGCTTGATCTCAGACTGCTGTGCTAGCAATCAGCGAGACTCCGTGGGCATAGGACCCTCCGAGCCAGATGCGGGACACAATCTCCTAGTGTGCCGTTTTCCAGGCCCGTTGGAAAAGCGCAGTATTAGGATGGGACTGACCCGATATTCCAGGTGCCGTCTGTTTCCCCTTTCTTTGACTAGGAAAGGGAACTCCCTGACCCCTTGCGCTTCCCGAGTGAGGCAATGCCTCGCCCTGCTTCGGCTCGCGCACAGTGCGCTTCACCGACTGTCCTGCACCCACTGTTAGGCACTCCCTAGTGAGATGAAACCGGTACCTCAAGCAGAAATGCAGAAATCACCCGTCTTCTGTGTCGCTGGGGCTGGGAGCTGGAGACCGGAGCTGTTCCTATTCGGCCATCTTGGCTCCACCGTACTTTGGTGGAGATTTGGTATTTTAATCTATATATACACTGTAGGAAGATTCAGTCAAGCTAATTAACATATCCATCATTATTTTTTGTGGCAAGAACTTTAAAAATCTGTTCTTTCAGCAATTTTGAAATACACATTATTATTAACTGTAGTCACCATGTAGTGCAATAGATCACTAAAATGTATTCCTCCAGTCTATCTGAAACTTAACATCCTTTGATCAACATCTAACCTTTCCCCATCCCTCTGCCCAATCCCCAGCATCTGGTAGCCATCCTTCTACTCACTGTTTTGTTCTTTTAAAGATCACAGTAAGAAAATAAATTGACAATGTACAGACTGGGATAAAATATGTGCATATCACTTATCCAATGAAGAACTTATATATAAAACATATAAAGAATCCTCAAAATTCAACAATAAGGAAATAAACCAATTACTTTTAATGGACAAAAGTTTTGAACAGAAAATTCACCAAAGATAAACTAAATGCAGATAAGCATATGAAGATACTTTATCAGTCATTAGGAAGTGCAAATTAAAATCACAAGATACAACTATACACCTATTAGAATGGCTAATATAAACAGCCTGACAATATAAAGTGCAGGGGAAAATAAGGTACAACTGGATTTCTCATATTTTGTGGAAATGTAAAATGGTACAGCCACTCTGGAAAACAGTTTGGCAATTTCTTAAAATGTTAAACACATACCTACCATATGGCCAAACTCCTATGTATTTACTCTACAGAAACTAAAACTTATGTTCACATAAAAACCCATACATAAATATTTATTGTAGCATAATTTATAATCTCCCAAAACCAGAAAAATCCAATGTCATTCATCTGATGAATGAAAAAGATTAATGGAAAAATAAATTCTGGTATATTTTTACAATGAAATATGACTCAGCAAAAAAGGGGCACATTATCGATTCACATACAATATGGATAAATCTCAAATGCATTACACTAAGTGCAAAACACAACCTAAAAAGATTACATTCTATATTAATCCATTTATATGGCATTCTAAAGGCAAAGCTATAGAGACTGGTAACAAGTTAGCAGTTTCTAAGGGTTAGGAAAGGGTCCCCAACCCCTGGGCCACAGACAAGTACCAGTGTGTGACCTGTTAGGAACCAGGTGGTACAGAAGGAGATGAGCTGCAGGCGATTGACTGAAGCTTCATCTGTATTTGCAGCCACTCCCCATTGCTCACATTACTGCCTGAGCTCCGCCTCCTGTCCAATCAGTGGCAGCATTAGATTCTCATAGGAGTGTGAACCCGATTGTCAACTGCACATGTGAGGGATCTAGCTGTATGCTCCTTATGAGAATCTAATGCCTAATGATCTGAGGTGGAGCTGAGGCGGTGATTCTAGCACCGGGGAGTGGCTGTAAATGCAGATTAACATTAGCAGAGAGGTTTGACTGCACAGGTACCATAATAAATCACTTGCTTGCAGATTCATATCAAGACCCTATCGGTGAGTGGCAAGTGACAATTAAGCTGTATCTGGTGGCAGGCTTTATAGTGCCAAGTGAGTTGATGTACTTCGATTGTACAGCTGCATCTGGTGACAGGCTCTAAGTCAGCATCTGACACTTATTTTAATCTATGTGTCACCCACCTAGTATTGTACTTACTTCCATCTGCACCTCTTTCCTGGACTGAGCTCTAATCTCAGTCACAGTTTTGGTAAGCCCTCAAGCTAACCCTAGCCAAAATGAGTAAAAAACAAATGTCACTGGAGAGCTTCTTTGAAAAGGGGGAAAGGCCCAAGAGAGCAGAAGACTCTAAGACTGCCAAGAAAAAGAAAGCTGCATTTACAAGAAAATACCAAGTGTCTTACTTGAATTATGGGTTCACTGCAACAGGTGACTGACATTCTCCAAGCCTGCTTTGTATGTGGCAACTGGGTATCCCATGAAGCCATCAAACCTTCAAAACTGCTTCACCAGGCCAAGCGCGGTGTCTCACACCTGTAATCCCAGGACTTTGGGAGGCTGAGGCAGGTGGATCACCTGAGGTCAGGAGTTCGAGACCAGCCTGGCCAACATGGAGAAACTCCATCTCTACTAAAAATACACAAATTAGCCGGGCGTGGTGGTGCATGCCTGTTGTCCTAGCTATTCGGGAGGCTGAGGCAGGAGAATTGCTTGAACCCGAGGGGTTGCGGGGGTGGAGGTTGCAGTGAGCTGAGATTGTGCACTCCAGCCTGGGTGATAGAGTAAGACTCTGTCTCAAAAAAAAAAAAAAACAAAAACAAACAAAAAAAACCCCAAAAAACCACTGCTTCACCACATGGAGACCAAGCACCCTGAATTAAAAGACAAGCCTTTGGAGTTTCTCAAAAGAACAAAATAGCACAAAGAACAGAAGCAATTATTGAAGACCACCACTTCCTCAAATGTGTCTGCACTGAGAGCATCATTTTTAGTGGCTAACCACATTGCCGAAGCTAAGAATCCCTTTACTATTGTTGAAGAGTTGATC
The DNA here is from genome assembly GCF_028878055.3 of Symphalangus syndactylus. Lineage (NCBI taxonomy): Eukaryota > Metazoa > Chordata > Mammalia > Primates > Hylobatidae > Symphalangus > Symphalangus syndactylus. Next base: position 39,846,388 of record NC_072447.2, on the reverse strand, counting down.
CTGCCTGCTGCTACGGACATTTGTCATGACCTTTTCGGAGAGGCTGCAGTTCAAAAGGTGGCACTTGTTCTTCTTTCGACTAGCACCATAACTAGACGAATTGATAAAACAGCAGAGGATATTGAGGAACAGTTGTTAGACAGGATTAACGTGTCACCATGGTACATGATCCAGGTTTGTGTACCGATGTTAAGAACAAGGCAGCAATGCTTGTTTTTATGTAATATACTTTTCAGGAGGATGTGCACGAAGATATGTTATGTGCACTTTTGCTCCCAACTAACAATACAGCTGCAGAACTATTCAAGTCTTTGAATGATTACATATCAGAAGAACTGAATTGGTCATTTTGTGTTGGTATATGCACAGACGGAGCAGCTGCCATGACTGGATGGCTTTCTGGTTTCACTACTCAAGTCAAAGAGGTTGCTTCTGAATGTGAATCCACACACTGGTTCATCCATAAAGAAATGCTGGCTAGCCGAAAAATGTCACCTGAACTTAACAATGTTATGCAGGATATGATTAAAATTATCAACTACTTTAAAGTACATGCCTTTAACTCTTATCTGTTTGCGCAGCTCTGTGACAAGATGGATGCACAGCACACGTCTTCTCTTGTACACAGAAGTGAGATGGCTTTCTAAAGGTTTCTAAACTCACTGGCTAGAGTTTCTGAGTTACAAGAGCTGCTTCAGAGATTTCTTTTAGAAAAACAGTCACCACTGGCAGCACATTTCAGTGACACAGAATGGGTCACAAAACTTGCTTACTTGTGTGACACAGTCAACCTGCTCAATGAACTCAATCTGTCCCTTCAAAGGGGAATGACAACTATGTTCCAGTCCAGCAGATAAAGTGGGGGCATTCAAAGCCAGACTGGAATTACGGGGTTAATGAGTGAACATTGGGATTTCTGACATGCTTCAAACATTAGCAGATATTTTGAAAGACACTGACCAAGGCCTTCTTTTTTCCAGCTGGTGCATGATTACCAACCTCAGCTTTCAAAAGAGTTTGAGCATTACTTTCCAACCACAAAGACTCCCCAAATTGGGAAAGAATAGATACGCCACCCATTTGTGAATAAGCCAGGTGAACTGACTTTGTCCATGCTAGAAGAGAATCAACTGCTTGAGATCGCAAATGACAGTGCCCTTAAAAGCAGGTTTGAGACAACTTCAAATCTCCATATGTTCTGGATTAAAGTCAAGGCACACTATCCCAAGACTGTCACAAAAGTACTGAAAAGCCTGCTTCCATTTCCATCTTCCTATCATTGTGAAGCAGGGTTTTCTGCAGCGACAGCAACTAAAACAAAATTACAGAGTAGATTGGACATAAGCAACACACTTTGGGTGATAATGTCTCCCATCACCTCTAGATGGAACCAATTAGTTGCAACAACAACAACAACAACAAAAAACTCAGGCCTCCCACAGATTCTACATTATGGTAACTTGTATAATTATTTCATTATATATTACAACGTAACAATAATAAAGTGGACAATAAATGTAATACATTTGAATTATCCTGAAACCATCCCCCCAACCTTGGTCGGTGGAGAAACTATCTTCCATGAAACTGGTCCCTAGTGCCTAAAAGGTTGGGGATCACTGGGTTAGGAGGTGGAGGAGGGTTTGATTACAAGTGGGCAGCTCAAGGGACTTTTGGTTGCTGAGGGAACTTTTCTGTATTCTAACCATGGTGGTTGTTAGAGAACTCTCTGCATTTGTCGAATCTCATAGCAGTATACACATACACACTTCCCCACAGACCCTGGTTCCAGGGCCACCCCAATGCCAAGTTAACCTCTATGGACCAAGGCTCCAGGTCTGAGCCCACATAAAAGACATACAAATTACCAACAGGTATATGAAAAGGTGCTCACCATCATTATTCATCAGATAAACGCAAATGAAAACCACAAAAAATGAAACATAAAAAGTATACACACACAAAATTTCTGTATATAAATTTAAAAATGAGAAAATTTAAAAATTAATCTTAAAAAGGAAATATTGTTAAATTTGTTAACTCTGTTAGTGGCATGATGATATTAAAAGCCAGAAGATCAGTTAGATGTGCTTGTAAAAATGGCAACAACAATTCCTCCCATTCCCCACATGCCTCTGTGCAATGTGACTTTGCCCCTTCTTCCATACAGAGGTAGAGTCTATTTCCTCCCTTCAGAATCTGGGCTGGCCATGTGACTTGCTGAGACCAATAGAATGCAGCAGGAAGTGGTGGTATGTGACTTCCAAGGCTAGTGCTTATGAAACTTTTTTCTCTCTCTTAGAACCCTGAGAACTTGCTGTGAAAAAAAGCCAGGTCTAGCATATCAGAGGGTTAGAGGCCATATGGAAAAAAATCAAGATGCTCCATCCTACAGCCAGCAACAAATGTCAGACATTTGAGTGCAGACATTTTGGATCTTCCAGTCTAGTTTAGTTGACAGCCAACTGAAAATGCATGAGTAAGCCCAAATAACATCATGTGAATCAGAGATAAGCCACACAGCTGAGTCCAGACCGTATCACTGAATCATGTACTCAGTATTGGGGTGGTTTATTTAGCAATCAATACGTGTAACAGAAATATGCTGAGGTATTCAAAGGGTGAAATGACACAATATCTAAAATTTAAAACACTCTAGAAAAGGAGAGAATGAGTGCAAAAAAAAAAAGGCAAGACAGTGGAAATTGGTAAGGCAGTTAGATTGAATTTTATCACATAATTTTATCTATTTTTGTGTAAGTTTTAAAAATTCCACAATAAAAGTTTTTAAGATATCATATGTTTGAAATGATTAAAAAAACTTACTATTATTTGGAACTCAATGGGAAAAGTGTATTGGTTTCAAATGGGATAAGAGTACAGCTTTTCTTAAAGCACACCAACCCTGCCTATCAGGAAACCTGAGAAGATCTGAGATAAATGAGTAGCTCTTTGTTATTTTATGTATCTCCATATTAGACCAAATAACAAATAAGAGAATAACTCAATTTCATTGGCACAAAACATGGTTTGATGGGAAAACTTATTTTCTGTGGGCAGCTAGTTGAGGAGGTTTATAGGTGATCACTATAGAGCTAAAGGGACTCCCAATACCCCATGAAAATGCAGAAACTAAGGCTCAAAGACCCTAAGTGAGTAGCCCCAGGACACATAGATTGTAAATGCTGGATCTAACACCTCTGGTATTTGATCTGCTACAAAGTTTATAGAATGGAAAACATTTTCTAACAAATAATATGCCAATGCTGAAAAAGAGCAAAAAACACATAAAAAAAAGCCAGAAGAAAAGTGAAAAGATATAAAGTATCCAATTCAGACCTCAGCCATACTGATAAATAAAGCATCCTTTTATTCTGTCATTCAACAAATACTTTAAAGAGTACAATATTTGCTGCATAATAAAGATTCAGAGAAGGGTGGGGAGGAAGAAAAAACCACAATTCGTGCCACCTAAGATCTCATAGTCTAGGGCTGGACTTCTTAAACTAAAATGCTTTGATGGACATCAGGAAATCCTTGAACCCACTAAAATTTTTGGAAATTTTTATGGGGGCATTTTCTCAGAAGAGAATCTTAGTTTTCATTATATTTTCAAGGAATACAATGATATAAGATTCACAATAAATTAAGAACCATTGATTTGAAAACAACTCAGTAGCAGGTAGTGTCAGGAATCTTACATATAATTTTCCTACATAAATTTTTAAAAGATCAATTTTTCAAAATCAATTGCACAACAATTTGTTGGTTACTATTTTTAAAGCATAAGAAAACTGTATAAATCCTTGCAAAGACAGAAGAAAAAATGATATATCAAGAAGCAAATTATACTCTAATATTTAATAGAGCCAATTTAAGTAATTGAAGTCATTCAAATGACAAGATTGTGTAAAATGATCTCAAATATCATTAAAAAAATTAAAGATGGCTTATCTTTTTTTGTTTGTTTGTTTTGAGTTGAGGTCCATTATGTTGCCTAGTCTGGTCTTGAACTCCTAGGCTCAAGCAATCCTCCCACGTTAGCCTCTTGAGTAGCTGGGAAAGATGATTTATCTTTGTGAGACAAAGATAAAAAAATTGTTACAGTGAACTGAATTACCTTAAGAAATGAGTGGGAAATCAACTTAGTATCTTCAAACATAGGATACACTTATATTCCACTGTGTAACTATATACTTTTTCATCCAAACAAGAACATTTTTTAAAAAATAATATTATTGTGCATAATTAAGGTATATAACATGATGTTATGGGATAGATACAGATAGTAAAATGGTTACTGTGGTGAAGCAAGTTAACATATCCAACATTTCACGTAGTTACCAATTTTTCTATGTGGCAAGAGCAGCTAAAATCTAATCATTTAGCAGAAATCCTCAATGCAGTACATTTGTATTAACTATAGTCCTCATGTTGTTGTACATTAGATCTCTAGATTTGTTCATCCTACATATTTGATCCTCAATTTGCATCTTCTGACCTACATCCCCTCATTTCCTCCCCCTGCCTCTACCTTTGGTACCCACTGTTTTATTCTCTTTCTCTGTATATTTGCCTTTTTTTTAAAAAAAAAAAAAAAAAAAGATTGACAACAAATGTTGGCAAGGGTGTGGCAAAAAGGAAACCCTCGTACATCGTTGGTGGAAATGTAGACTGGTGCAGCCATTATGGAAAACAGTATGGCGATTCCTAATGAAATTAAAAACAAAACTATTTTAAGCCAGAAAACTGGTGGTAATGTGCTATGGTAACTATAGAAAACTGATGCATTTGTGTTAATCTGCTATTAAACCTGACTACTGCTTTTCAAAAAAAAAAAAAAAGAACTATCATATGACCCAGCAATTCCTCTTCTGGGTATATACTCAAAAGAAATTAAATCCCCACTTCAAAAAGATATCTGCACTTCTATGTTCACTGCAGCATTATTCACAATAGCAAAGATCTGGAAACGACCTATGTGTCCATTAACAGATGAACGAATAAAGAAATGGTGGCATATGCATGTATTGAATAGAATATTATTTAGCCTTAAAAATGGAGATTCTGCCATTTGCCACAACACAGATGAACTCGGAAAACATTAAGCAAACAAGAATATTTTTGATATTAAAAAGGAATACAAAAAATAATCAACAGTCATAAACCAGGGTATATGGTCAAACCAACGTTACTGAATATATCAAAATATTAAACTTGAGTTTTTTATTGTTGTTGTATGTTTTTCTCATTTCATTTGCTTTGTTTTGTTTTTTCTTTTTGATTGAAGATCCCAGGCCTAGAGCCCTATAATCATACATCAACCAACTTTATGTATGGACAAATTTATGCAAATTTGTAAATGCAATTTTTATGAGACTGTAATTTTTTTCCTGAAGTCCTTACCTGCTAATTTAATTTTCTCATCAATAACAGAGTTCTTTAAAACAGAGCCACCATTTGAACCAGCAATCCCATTACAGGATATATATCCAAAAGAACACAAATCATAGTACCAAAAAGACACATGCACTCGCATATTCATCACAGCACTACTCACAATAGCAAAGACATGGAATCAATCTAGATGCCCATCAACAGTGGACTGGATAAAGAGAATGTTGTACATATACACCATGGACTACTATGCAGCCATAAAAAATGAAATCATGTTCTTTGTGGCAACATGGATGGAGCTGGAGGCCATTACCCCAAGTAAATTAATGCAGTGACAGAAAACCAAACATTGCATATCCTTACTCATAAGTGGGAGCTAAACATTCGGTACTCACGGACAATAAAGATGGCAACAATAGAAACTAGGGACTACTAGACAGGGGAGGGAATGAGGGAGCAGGGGTTGAAAAACTAGCTATTGGGTACTATGCTTAATACCTGGGTGATAGGATCATTTGTCCCCCAAACCTCAGTACCATACAATATACCCAGAAAATAAACCTGCACATGTACCCCCTGAATCAATAATGAAAGTTGAAGAAAAACAAAAGAACAGAATTCAGTCTATAAAATATAATTGCATGCAAGTACCAAGATTCTTATAGGATGCAATATACCAGATGAGCTAACTTTTCTCATAAACCTCACAAACCTTTCTACAGCAGAAACCCAAAGAAAATCATGCTGTGTTTTTAACTAATCCCACCTCTAAACTAGAAAATCTCAAGTCCCTAATATGATGCCTCCATAAAACAAATAAATCAATTAAAATCATATTATTATGTTTAACTTTTCTTTAGTAGTTTTTGTCCGTGGTACCAATAGTTTTATCATAACCAGGGACTAATGACTTGATTCCAAGTAGACTCTATCTGTTGTCTTTTACTTCTAATGAGTTCTTAGAGTTTCCTTACGGCCTAAACTACTGGCATGAAGTGTCTGTCTACTAACAAAATCCACTAAAAAAAATATTTTTGTTGACATACCATAGTTTGTCCCTTGTTAATTCATTAACAATTCATTTTCTTAAAATTTTACAATTGACAATTTATCAGTCTTAATAAAGGCAAAAATCTATTAGACAGAGCTGTAGAGTTCTGGGTTGAGCTATGCATTCTGAATAGTACTGCCTTCTACACATACTTTTAGTATTACTGTTTTTTAGAAAATAGTCAATTTCATAAATGCCTGATAAATTTAAGAACAAAATGTTACCACTTGGGGGTGTGAAGAGAGATGGAGAACAAGAAAAAAAGTCTAAATCAGAGTCAGTGGTTGGAAATATGTCAGTGTAAACTCAACCAGAAATAATGTTTTGCATACTAAAAAAAAAAACTGAAGTACATTGATGCTGGCAAAAATAAATGCACACCCTATAATGATTACTTTGGCATTCAACTGATTCTCTCTCTCTCTCTCTCTCACACACACAGACACACACACACACACACACACACACACACACACACATCCATTTATAGATCAATGCTCCAAAGTGACCTAAAGATTTTTTGCTTTGCTTTAGGACCAAAATGAGTTTTTTTCTGACAGTATTTCTCTAAATTGACTCAGGAAAAGCATTTCTGAAATTATGTTATAATGGAAATTCTAAAAAACATACTATTTGCTGAGTTCAAGATGTAATTAATAATAATTTCCAAAGCAGGTATAAAGTAATAAAAAATGGATGGGACTGGTACCATAAAACTTGTCACACAAATGCAAAGAGTACACAAACCGCCCCCCTCCCCCACCGCATAATTTTCACATAAAATCTTGCCACCAGATAAAATATAGCTTTTGGGCTAAAAAGGAGAGAGCAAGTGACTCCTATCTCTAGCAATATCCATAAATAATTTACTGCTAGCCTGTAAACAATAGAGCAGCACAGTATGAATGCCAAAGAGGGTCTTTATATGTCATCAAGCTACTCAAAAGTGCACTTGCTGCAGCAAGTCTGACTGAGCTTTGATGTGCTGGAAAAGAAACTGCTAAGCTGAGGTCATCGGTTAGTAGAAAACAATTTCCCTCGTACAGAGAAGCAGACTTACTGCTGTGCATCTGACACAGAGAGACTGGAATTTTAAAACAGTGTTGCATAATGTGAGTTAGCTGGGAAAATGAATCATGGGCTCTCTTTCTGAATGACTAGAACTAAAGCGAAAGGTGTGGCACCTCCTCTACAGCAAGGTTTCTTAATTTGGCACTATTGCTATTTTGAGCCCCAAGAACTCTCTGTGGTAGGGAGCTGTCCTGTGTATTGTAAGATGTTTAGTGATCTCTACCAACCAGATGCCAGTAATGTCCTCACCCCTACACATCAGTTGTGTCAACCAAAAATGTCTCCAGATATTGTCAAATGTCCCTTAGGGAAGTAAAATTGCCCCTGGTTAAGAATTACTGGTCAAATGGAAGGCAGAACTTTATGGAAACATTGCAAGTTTACATGACGCCTTTACTTAAATTTCTAAGTTGATTCTGATAAGATTTACTTCCTTTCCTAAATCAAAAAATGCACTGAAAGAAACACCATTTGTTAACTGTGACACCCTTCCCCCAAAACCATCAACAATCAAAGTTAGTGAAATAAGTCTGTATCCTATTTCAGATCACATAAAGAGTTGAAAAATAAGGCATAAACGTAAAATGATCAAAAAGAATTACAGAGAAGTGTCTAACTGCTGGTCATTTTTTTCCTTTAGTTTCTTAACAAATACAATACAAAAAGTATTTTCTGGGATGCAAAGGGAAAGAAACCTAATAAAGACCAACTCTTTATTAATATGGAATGCATGAAACTTCAAATAACAAAGCCCTGCTCGCAAGAATGTATATTCATAATCATAAACAATGCATAAAGGAGGTGGATTCAGGAGAAACAAAAATAAAAATTGTGATTAAAAAGTATCAGACGCAAACAAAAAGGCACAAAAGTATAACTGAATGCAAATGTCTTTACTATGTCAGTTTTCCCAAAATGTATGTGTAACTCCCCACTATTTTAAAATGCTGGTCTGTGGATACTTATCCATTCTGTGACTTGTAATGCTTGATATCAAAAGTCCTGCCAGAATATCTCTGAATTTGACTTGATTTCTAAAACTTTACTTAAGTCTGCTTCAACCTTCTACTTAGCCAAGGCCAGAACCTCCAAGTTAAGTGAATGACAGAACTAATGTAGCTAAGAAGATATTCCCTTGCATTTCTTCATAAAGCTTTCAATCTAATAAGTCTTCCATGTCTGTATATAAATTTACTGACTTCCATTGAGATTAACAGCAGGTTGATCATATTGACTGAATTCAAATGAGTCCACTGGACCACATTAGTCAATAAATGTTGATCCAAATTATAAATAGCAGCCAGGGTTGAGTGTAATGAAGCTTATAATAATCTATACAATATGTCTTTTGTTAAGGAACATTGCCACTAAGAATGAAAACCAAGCTTAAGGTAACAGCATATTAATGCTGACATCCAACCCCAAATAAAACAGCTGAACACATGTTCAGGTACAACCAGGAATATGCTGATGTAGCATTCTGAAGCAATGCCATTAACATGTCTTAGAATGTTTTTCATTCTCAAAGTTATAAAATTGTGGGAACTTCCAGTTCCAAAATGGCAATATAGAAGCAAGCTGACTTCCTCCCTTTCAACAAAATATACCCATAAACAAATATACAGTGCTGAGGTTATTACCAGAAATATCCCAGAACTCAAATATGAAGATGAGACAGTTCCAGGGGCACAAAGAAGTTAAAAAAAACTCCAAGCAGACAATAAGATACTCAGACTTCCACATCTGTGATGCCCCTTCCCCCATTCTACCTAGCACCAACCATTCAGAAAATTTTCCCTTAACTCAATGTTTATATACTGGGAAAAGTGAAATCAAGGTAGGCAAACAGCTTCCTCAGCATCTTAGGTTCCCTGACAGTAGATCTGGCCCTGTCTTAACCCACAGGAAGCATCATGGATGCCTGAAGGGAGAAATACCCCTTAGGATTGGCAAAGACCAAGGGAAGGGTGGGAATACTATCCCCACCCCTGGAAACCCCTTTCTATAACTCTGTCAAAAAAGATGCTAAATCAAAGTGGCTCTTCAGCAGCACCACACTGTATAAGCTTTGTCCCATAGGACCCCTGGGCATGAACCCATAGCCAGGCTTCCCACACTGACAGGATATTCCCATTTGGACCTCCCCGCCATTTGGGAAGGGAAATACTCCAATTGTTTACTAGAGTTGAGGCAAACCTGGACTTAAGGTGCCACCTAGAGCTGAAAAGGAGTCAGTAACCTAGCAGTAAAGAACCTCTAAACAAATATATCCAATAAAAAAACAAAAACAAGCCAGAAAGAGAAGACTGGAATAACTAATACTCTAAGGCAAATACATAGATGTACATCCACAAGAAACAAGAGTAAACAGGGAACCATGATCTTCCCAAACAGATAAAGCAAGGAATAAGTAACAGACCCTAACAAGATGATGATATGGGAACTCTCTGACCAAGAATTCAAAATAGTAGTTCTTTAAAAACTCAACTCAGAGAAATTTAACAAAGAGATCGAAATGATTTTTTAAAAACCAAACAGAAATCTTGGAACTGAGAAATATATTTGCTGAATTGAAAAATTTATTAGAGGCTCTCAACAGCAAAGTGGCTCAAGCATAGGAAACAATCAGTGAGCATTAGACAGACTACTTGAAAATACACAGAGGAGAAAAAATAAAAATGAATGAAAATCACCTACAATACACAGAAAATTACCTGAAAAAAACAAATCTAAGAATTATTGATGTTTAAGAGGGAGGTGAGCAAGAACAAGGGGGTAGAAAGCTTATTCAAATAAATAATAAAAGAAAACTTTCCAAAGCTTGAGAAAAATATAAGTATCCAGGTACAGGAAGGTCAGACAATATCAAAGATATTAGGCCCAAGTAAGACTAACCCAAGGCATATAATATTCAAACTTTAAGGTCAAGGAAAAAGAATTCTAAAATCAGCAAGAGAAAAGAAGCAAATAAAATATGAAGGATCTCCAATTCATCTGGCAATAGACATCTCAACAGAAACCATACAGGCCAGGAGGGAGTGGAACAGCATTCTCAGAGGGCTGAAAGAAAAGAAAACACTGTCATATAAGAATTCTTTATCAAGTAAAGTTATCTTTCAAATATGAAGGAGAAATAAAGTCTTTCTCAGACAAACAAAAGCTGAGAAAATTCATGACAAGATCTATCTTACTAGAAATGCTAAAGGAAGTTCTTTGATCTGAAACACACACACACACACACACACACGCACACACGCATGCATGCAAATTTGGAAAAATACCCTTTGAAGGTATAAAACCCACTGGTAAAATTAAGCACATGGACAAACTGAGAATACTCCAATACTATAATTATGGTGTGCAATCCACTCATAACTCTACTATGAAGGCCAAAAGACAAGTCTGTCAAAAACAAAAAAAGCAACATTAACCTGTTAAGAGACATGTAAATAGAGACAACTAAAAGTTAAAATGTGGGATGGATGGAGTTAATGTGTAGAAGTCTTTTTCTTTTTTCTTTGTTTCTATTATTTCCTTTGTGACCTAAGATAAATTCTTATCTCGTTAAAATAACTTGTTAAATCTATGTTTTTTGTAAGCCTCATGGTAACCACGATCAAAAATTCTAAAATAGATTCAATAAAAATAAAAGGCAACAAATTAAAATACACTACCAGAGAAAATCACTTAACCCACCAAGGAAGAAAGAAGACAAGAGAAAGAAAGAGAGAGAGAGAAGGAAGGGAGGGAGGGAGGGAGGTTACAAAACAACCAGATAAAAAAAATGACAGTAGTAAGACATTCCTTATTAGTAATAACACTGCATATAAATGGAGTTGGGTCTCCAATTAAAAGGCATAGAGTGGTTGAATGGATAGAGAAGCAATACCTAACTATATCCAACTATATGCTGCCTATAAGAAACCCTCTTCACCTATGAAGATACACTAGGCTAAAAGTGAAGGGGTAGAAAATGATATTCCATGTAACTGGAAATCAAAAAAGAGCAGGAGTCACTACACTTATATCATATAAAATAGAGAACAAATCAAAGACTGTAAAAAGAGATAAAGAAGGTCACGTAAAATGATAAATGGGTCAATTCAGGAAGAGGATATAATAATTATATCTATGCTCCCAACACTGGAGGTCCCAAGTATATAAAACAAAAATTTATAGACCTAAAGAGTGAGATGGACTGCAATTCAGGAGACTTTAACACCCCATTCTCAGTAATGAACAGATCATTTAGACAAAAAAAAAAAAAATCAAGAAAGAAACAGCAGAGTTAAGCTATACACTAGACCTACTAGGCATAACTGACATTTACAGAACATTTTATCCAACTACTGCAGAATATACAATCTTTTTTTCTCTTTTTTTTTTTTTTTGAGACAGGCTCTCACTCTGTCACCCAGGCTAGAGCGTAGTGGTGTTATTTCAGCTCACTGTAACCTCCACCTCCCAGGCTCAAGCAATCCTCTCATCTCAGCCTCCTGAGTAGCTGGGGCTACAGGTGCTCAACACCATGCCAAGCTAATTTTTGTATATTTTCTAGAGACGAGGTTTTACCATGTTGCCCAGGCTGGTCTCCAACTCCTGAGCTCAAGCGATCTGCCCGCCTAGGCCTCCCAAAGTGCCGAAATTACAGGCATGAGCCGCTGCACACAGCCCACAATCTTCATCAGCACATGGAACATTCTCAAGAATAGACCAAATATTAGGCCAAAAACAGCATAAGCAAATTCAAAATAGTAGAAATAATATCAAGTATCTTTTTTGACCACAATGAAATAACACTAGAAATCAATAACAAGAGAAACCTCAGACCTTTACAAACACATGGAAATAAAAAAAAAAGACTCTAAATGACCAATGGGTCAATGAAGATATTAATAAGGAAATCTAAACATTTATTGAAACAAAATAAGATTGAAATGCAATATACCAAAATCTGTGAGATACAGCAAAAGCAGTACTAAGAAGGAAGCTTATAGAAATAAATGCTTATATGGCACATGGATACATATGTAACAAACCTGCACATTGTGCACATGTACCCTAAAACCTAAAGTATAATAATAAAAATAAAAAATAAATAAAAATAAATAAAAAAATTTAAAAAGGAAAAAAATTTAAAAATAAAAAATAAAAATAAATAAAAAATAAAAAGTAGGCAAACTTCAAATAAATAACCTAATGATGCACCTCAAGGAATTATAAAAGCAAAAGCAAACCAAACTCAAAACTGGTAGAAGGAAAACATAAAATAAAAATAGTAGCAGAAATAAATGAAATTGATACTAAAAAAAAGACAGAAAATCATAAAATGAAAAGTTGGTTTTTTGAAAAGATAAATAAAATCAACAAATCTTTAGCTAGAATAAGAAAGAGAACACCCAAAGAAATAAAATCAGAAACAAAAAAGGAGACATAACAACTGAGACCACAGAAATATGAAGAATCATTACAGACTATTTTGAATAACTATACTCCAAGTCGGAAAACCAAAAAGAAATGCATAAACTCCTGGAAGCATACAGCCTATCAAGAGTGAACCATTAAGAAATAGAAAACCTCAGTAAACAAATAACTAGTAACAAGGTCACAGGTATAATAAAAGCTTCCCATTAAAAAAAGCTCAGGAATTTATGGCTTCATTACTGAATTTTATCAAACATTTAAAAAGAGCTAATATCAATTCTACTCAAACTCTTCAAAAAATTGAGGAGGAAGAAATACTTCCAGACCTATTTCACAAGGCTAGTATTATTCTGATACCAAAACCAGACGAGAATACAACAACGACAAAAATACAGGCTAATATCACTGATGAATATAGATGCAACGTTTTTTAACAAAACAGTTGAAAATGAAGTTCAACAACACATTAAAAAGATCATTTATCATAATTAAGTAGGACTAATCCCAGGGATGCCAGGATGGTTCAACATATGCTAATAAATACATGTGATATATCACATTAACAGAACCAAGAACAAAAATCATCTGATTATATCAATAGGTGGCAAAAATTCAATAAAATTTTATATTCCTCTATGATTAAAATCCCAACAAACTGGACATAGAAAGAATATACTTCAACATACTGAAGGCCATATATAACAAACCAATAGCTAAAACATCATACTAAATGGGAACAAATTTAAGGTCTTTCCTCTAAGATCTGGAATAAAACAAGAATGCCTGTTTTCACCACTTTTATTCAATTAGTACTGGAGTTCGTGGCCAGAGCAATTAGGCAAGAAAAAGAAACAAAGGACATTCAAATTGGAAAGGAAGAAGTCAAATTAGCCTTTTTTTGCAGATAACGTGATCTTACATTAAAAAGAAACTAATGATGTCACCCAAAAACTCTTAGAACTGATAAAAGAACTTAGTAAGGTTGCAGAATACAAAATTAACATACAAAAATCAGTAGCTTTTCTATAGGCCAACAGTGAATAATCTAAAAAACAAATCAAGAAAGCAATCTCATTAACAATAGCCACGATGAATATAAAATATCTAAAAATCAATTTAACCAAGGAAGTGAAAGATTTACATAAGGAAAACTATAAACCACTGATGAAAAAAATAGAAGAGGACACCCCAAAAAATTGAAACATATTCCATGCTCATGGACTGTAAGAATTAATATTGTTAAAAATGACAATACTACCTGAATAAATGTATAGATTCAGTGCAATCCCTATCAAATTACCAATGACAAGCAACACAGTAATAGGAAAAAAATCCTAAAATTTATATGGAACCACAAAAGATCCTGAACAGCCAAAGCAATCCCAAACAAAAAGAACAGAGCTGGAGACATCACAGTACATGATTTCACAATTACTACAAAGCTATAGTAACCGTATAATCATGATACTGGCATAAAACACACATAGACAAATGGAACAAAATAGAGAACTCAGAAACAAATTCACATATTTACTATGATCAGCTAACTGATCTTCAACAAAGATGCCATGAACATGCAATGGTGAAAGGACAGTCTCTTCAATAAATGGTGTGAGAAGGACAGGATAATTATATGCAGAGGAATGAAACCAGATCCCTATCTCTCATCATATACAAAATAAAATCAAAATAGATTAAATTACTTAAATCTAAGGCCTGAAACCATGAACCTGCTAGAAGAGAACACTGGAAAAATGCTCTAGGACATTGGTCTGGGCAAAGATTTTTAAAGTAAGACCTCAGAAGCACTGGCAACCAAAGCAGAAATAGACAAATGTGATTACATCAAGCTAAAAGCTTCTGCACAGCAAAGGAAACAATCAACAAAGTGAAGAGACAACCCACAGAATGGAAGAAAGTATTTGCAAACTATCCTCTGACAAGAAATTAATAACCAGAGTATATAAGGAGCTCAAACAACCCTATAGGAAAAAATCTAATAAACCTATTAAAGAATGAGTAGATTATCTGAATAGACATTTCTCAAAAGAAGACACAGAAATAGCCAAGAGGTTTACGGAAAAATGCTCAACACCACTAATCATCAAAGAAATGTAAATAAGAAATACAATGAGATATCATCTCACCCCAGTTAAAATGGCTTTTACCAAAAAGATGGGCAATAATGGATGCTGGCAAGGATGCAGAGAAAGGGGAACCCTGGTACACTGTTGGTGGGAATATAAATTAGGGAAGCCACTATGGAGAACGTTATGGAGATGCCTCAAAAAACCTATAATAGAAGTACCATATAATCCAGCAATTCTACTACTGGGTATATATCCAAAAGAAAGGACATCAGTGTGATACATGCACTCATGTTTATTGCACCACTATTCATAATAGCCAAAATATAGCATCGATCTAAGTTCCCAGCAACAGATGACAGGTAAAGAATGTGTGGCATATATACACAATGGAATATTATTCAGCCATAAAAAATGAAATCATGTCATTTGCAGCAACAAAGATGGAACTAGAGGTCATTATATTAAGTGAAATAAGACAAGCAAAGGAAAACAAGTATCACATGTTGTCAGTCATGCATGGGAGCTAAAAAATGTTGATCTCATGGAGGTAGAAAGTAAGTTGGTGGTTACCAGAGTTTGAGAAGGGTAGTGGGGTTGGAAGGATGCAGATAAGTTGATTAATGGGTAAAATTATAAGGTTTGATAGAATAAGACCTTGTGTTAAATAAGTAGGGCGACTATAGTTTACAATAATTTTGTATCATTCAAAACAGCTAGGAGAATAATTTGAATGAATCAAACATAATGAAAGAAAAATATTTAAGGTGACGTATATCCCAAGCACACTGATTTAATCTTTAAAAATTATATGAACGTAGTAAATTATCACACATACCCCAAAACTGTGTAGCTCTATTATGCATCAATTAAAAAATGAAATTGTGTGAGTATGATGGACATCAGTATCCCATCAATTTGGTGACCACTGACAAAAGTGAGGTCAGTTAATTTTCAAATTGAAAAAAACAGAAAATAATTCATAGAAATATAAATATTTGAATATTTAAATTGCACAGTGAATAAGATAATGAATAATGATGACATGAATGACAACAATGACTAATAATTATTATTACCCACATATTATGAGTTGACTCGTTTAATTTTCGCAACTGTAGGAGGTAGCCATATTTTACATGTGGCTAAATTATTGGTGGAGGTGGGTTTTGAACCCACACAATCTGTCTTTGGAATCTGCAGTCTTAATATATTACACTGTCATTTACAATAAACATTAAATATCTGATGATTTGGGAGGAGAATGTTTCAGGTAGAGGGACCAGGCAATGCAATGTCTAAGGTAGAGAATAAACTTGGCATATTTGAAAAATAAAAATTAGGCCATGGTTGTATGAGGGCAGGGAGTAAGAAAAAGAATGATATTAGAAGGAACAGGTATTTTAACCTTTTCTATCATTGTTGAGAATGAATTCATATCCTTAGTAGTCTGCATTCTTCCTTTATTCCTGCTTTCAACTTGTTTTTTTAAACCCTTAGAATTTTATTTCCAGATTTTAAACATGTCCTCTTTGTTTATTTGAAATTGTTTTTGAACAATTAGGAAGGCAAATATAAATAGCTTGTTTGAATCCCATCCCCATTTTCCTAGGATAAAAAAAAAAAAGAATCTGGCCAAATCTCCTTGTACTTTGACGGTATATGCTAACAGAGTGTGGAATGCTTTTGGCAGGATACACCTGGTCTGTGTTGGTTACTTAGGGTAAATAAATCTGTAATTTATGTAATTTTCCCATGGCCTACAGGAAAACATAACAGGGAGATAAGTTGCTATCAGAGAATAAAATCAAGATTCTTTGTGACCAAAATAGGCTTCTTGTGTATTTTTGAATAGGTGTTTTAATAGACATTGAAAAGGTTTAGTCTTTAAAACATAAATTGTCAAATTAACGGTTATTGTTTACAAAATTTTACTGTATCACCTAAAATTCACTAAAGCCTTACAAAAGCAGAAACTATGCAGGACTCATTCTCTAACAGCAAGCAGTAAAATAAAAAATTCACAAAACGTTTTTTGTCCTTGCGATAGTTTACTGAGAATGATGGTTTCCCGTTTCATCCATGTCCCTACAAAGGACATGAACTCATCATTTTTTATGGCTGCATAGTATTCCATGGTGTATATGTGCCACATTTTCTTAATCCAGTCTATCCTTGTTGGACATTTGGGTTGGTTCCAAGTCTTTGCTATTGTGAATAGTGCCACAATAATCATACGTGTGCATGTGTCTTTATAGCAGCATGATTTATAATCCTTTGGATATATACCCAGTAATGGGATGGCTGGGTCAAATGGTATTTCTAGTTCTAGATCCCTGAGGAATCACCACACTGACTTCCACAATGGTTGAACTAGTTTACAGTCCCATCAACAGTGTAAAAGTGTTCCTATTTCTCCACATCCTCTCCAGCACCTGTTGTTTCCTGACTTTTTAATGACTGCCATTCTAACTGGTGTGAGATGGTATCTCATTGTGGTTTTGATTTGCATTTCTCTGATGGCCAGTGATGATGAGCATTTTGGTGGGAATTGAACAATGAGAACACATGGACACAGGAAGGGGAACATCACACTCCGGGGACTGTTGTGGGATGGGGGGAGGGGGGAGGGATAGCATTAGGAGATATACCTAATGCTAAATGACGAGTTAATGGGTGCAGCACACCAACATGGCACATGGATACATACGTAACAAACCTGCACACTGTGCACATGTACCCTAAAACTTAAAGTATAATAATAAAAAAAGAAAAAAAATTAATTTCTCACTTACCTAAAAAACAAAATTCACAAAAGATAAAGAGGTCTACACATGTTGACATTTTTTAATTTAATTGATACGTAATATTTTATATATTTACAGAGTAGATGTGATATTTTGTTACATGCACAGAATGTGTAATAATCAAGTCAGTATTTGGGGTATCCATCTCCTTGAGTATTTATCATAACTAAGCATTGAAAACATTTCATCTACTATCTACTTTGAAATATATAATTCATTGATGCTAACTATAGGCACCCTACTCTGCTCTTGAATATTAAAACTTATACTTTCTATATAACCATGTTTGTGCCTTGACCAACCTCTTTTCATCCCCTTCCTACCCACATACCCTTCCCAACCTCTAGTACCTACTATTTTACTCTCTACCTCTATAAGATCAACTTTTTAAGCTCCCACGCATGAGGGAATAAGAACTTACTCACTAACATGAGTAAGAACATGTGATGTTTGTCTTTCTGTGCCTAGCTTATTTCATTCAACACAATAACCTCGAGTTTTATCCATGTTGTTGCAAATGACACGATTTTATTTTTTTTCTATGGCCAAACAGTATTCCATTGTGTACATATACCACATTTTCTTTATTCATTTGTACATTAATGGACACCTAGGCTGATTCTATATATTTGTTATTGTGAAGAGTGCTGCAATAAACACGTAAGTGCAGACATATCTTTGATATATTGTTTTCTTTTCCTTCAGATAAATAGCCAGTAGTGGGAATGCTGGGCCAAATGGTAATTCTACATTTAGTTTTTTGAGAAACCTCCATTATGTTTTCCATAGTGGCTTACTAATTTACATTTCCACCAAGAGAGTCTGACTTCCCTTTTCTCCACATCCTCACTAGAATCTGTCACTTTTGTCTTTTTAATAACAGCCATTGTAAATGGTGCAAGATGATATCTAATTGTGGTTTTGATTTGCATTTCCCTGATAATCAGTGATGTTGAGCATTTTTTTCATGTATCTGTTGGCCATTTGTATCTCCTTTTGAGAATTATGTATTCATATCCTCTTCTCACTTTGTAATGGTAGTATTTGTTTTCTTACTATTGTTTCAATTCATTGTATATTCTAGATTTTATTCCCTTGTCAGATGAGTGGTTTCAAATATTGTCTCCCATCCAACAGGTTGTGTCTTCACTTGGTTGATTTCTACCCTCTCTGTGCAGAGATTTTTCATTTAATATAGTCCCATTTGTCTAATTTTTTATTGTCTGTGAAAGCCATAAAATTTTGACCAATTTCCTAAAGTATTTTCCAAAAGTTTTTTCTAGTAGTTTTATAGTTTCAGGTCATATATTTAAGATTTAATCCATCTTGAGTTGATTTTTGTAAATGGTGAGAGATAAAGGGTCCAGTTTCATTCTTTTGCATATGGATGTTCAATTTTCCCGCATCATTTATTGAAGAGATTATTATTTCCCCAATGTATGTTCTTCATGCCTTTGTGGAAGATCACTTGGTTGTAAATACACGAATTTACTTTTGAGTTCTCTATTCTGTTCCATTGGTTTGTCTGTTTTTATACCAATATCATGCTGCTTTGGTTAATATTGCCTTGCAATATGTTTTGAAGTCAGGTAGTGTAATAGCTCCAGCTTCATTCTTTCTGCTCAGAATTGCTTTGGCTGTTGAGGGTCTTTTATGGTTCCATACAAATTTTAGGAATTTTTTTTCTATTTCTGTGAAAAATGATATTAGTACTTTTATAGGGATTGCATTGAGTCTCTAGGTTGCTCTAAGCAGGATGGCCATGTTAAGTATATTAATTCGTCCAGTCATTATTATGGAATATCTTTTCATTTTTATGTCCTCTTCAATTTATTTTATAAGTGTTTTGCAGTTTTCCTTGTAGAGATCTTTCATCTCTTTGGTTAAATTTAATCCTAGGTATTTTATTTTTTGTAACTATTGTAAATGGGATGGCCTTATTGATTTCTTTCACAGCTAGCTCATTATTGGTATATGGAATCCCTACTGATTTTTATAGTTAATTTTATAATCTGCAATGTTACTGAATTTTTGTATCAGATCTAAGAGTTTTTTGGTGGAGTCTTTAGGTTTTTCTGGGTGTAAGATCATATCATTAGCAAACAGGAACAATTGTCTTCTTGTCCAATTTGGAGGCTTTTCTTTCTTTTGCCTGATTGCTTTGGCTAGGACTTGCAGTATTATGTTGAAGAATGGTAAAAGTGGGCATCCTTGTCTGGTTCTAGTTCTTAGGAGAAAAGTTTTCAGCTTTTCATGTGAGCTGTGGGTTTGTCATAAATGGCCTTTATTATGTTGAGGTATGTTTCTTCAATGCCTAGTTCATTGAGAGTTTTTATCATAAAGTGATGTTGAATTTTATAAAATAGTTTTTTCGCATCTATTGAGATGATCATTTATTTGTCTTTCATTCTGGTTTTGTATGTTTTTGTTTTTTCAATACAGGTCCTCATTCCTGTCACTGAGGCTGGAGTGCAGTGGCACAATCACGGAATCACAGGTCACTGCAGTCTCAACTTCCTGGGCTCAAGCAATCCTCCCACAGCAGCCCTCCTGAGTAGCTGGGACCACAAGCTCCTGCTACCACGCCCAGAGTTTGTTGTTGTTGTTTTGTTTTGTTTTTCAGTAAAGATGGGGTTTTGTCAAGTCGCCCTGGCTGGTCAAATTCCGGGGCTCAAGCGACCCACCTTCCTCGGCCAAAGTGCTAGGATTACAGGTGTGAGCTACTGCACCTGGTCTGTCCTTCATTCTGTTGATATGATGTATCCCCATTTATTGATTCGCATACATCAACCATCCTTTTATTTCTGGGATAAATCTCACTTGAATATGGTGTATTCCTTTGTTGATATGCTGTTTGATTCAGTTTTCTAGACTTTTGTTGAGAATGTTTACATTCATGTTTATTAGGGATACTGCCCTGTAGTTTTGTTGTTATTGCATCCTTGTCTGGTTTTGGCACATTTCATGCTGGCCTCATAGAATGAGTTAGGAAAAATTTCCCTCTCTTCAATCTTTTGGAATAGTTTGAAGATAATTTGTGTCACTTCTTTGAAAGCTTGTTAGAATTCGGTTTGGATTCCATCTGGTCCTGGGCTTTTCTTTGTTGGGAGACGTTTTATTACCGACTCAATCTCAATATTCATTATTGGTCTGTTCAAGTATTTTCTTTCTTTCTTAATCTTGGTAGGTTGTATGTTTCCAGGAATTTACCCCTTTTCTCTAGGTTTTCTAACTTGCTGGTGTATAGTTCATAGTAGTCTCTGATGATCTTTTGCATTTCTATGGTATTAGTTGTAATGTCTCCCTTTTCATTTCTGATTTTGTTAATTTGTGTCATTTGTCTTTTTTTCCTTCGTTAGTCTAGCTAGTGCTTTGATTTTTTTATCTTTTCAAAAAACAAGGTTTTTGTTTCATTGATCCCTTGTACCTGTTTTTTGTTTTGTTTTGCTTGGTCTCTACTTTGTTTAGTTCTGCTGTGATCTCTAATATTTCTTTTCCGCTACTGATTTTGGCTTTAGTTTGTTTTTGCTTTTCTCATTCCTTGATGTGCATTATTAGATTGTTCAAAACCTTTCTACTTTTTTGATGTAGGCATTTATTTCTATAAACTTCCTTCTTAATACTGCTTTTGCTGTATCACATATGTTTTGGTATATTGTGTTTTAATTTTTATTGGTTTCAAGAATTTTTTTTATTTCCGCCTTAGCTTCTTCCTTGACCCAATCATCATTCAAAGATATGTTATTTAATTTCCATGTATTTGTACAGTTTCCAAAGGTTCTTATTAATTTCTAGTTTTATCCATTGTAGTTTAAGAAGATACTCGATATGCTTTTGATTTTTTTAAAAAAGTGTTGAGGCTTTTTTTGTGTCCTAACATATTGTCCACTCTGGGGACTGTTCCATGTGCTAATGAGAAGAATGTATATTCTGTAGCTGTTAGATAAATGTTCTATAAATGTCTTTTAGGTCCATTTGTCAAATGTGCAGTTTAAGTCTTACATTTCTCTGTAAATTTTCTATGTAGATGATCTGCCTAATGCTGAGAGTGGAGTGTTGAAGTCTTCAACTATTCTTATATTGTTGTCTTTCTCTCTCTTTAGATCTAATAATATCTGCTTTATATATCTGCATGCTACAGTTTTGGGTGCATATATGTTTAGAGCCGTTATATCCTCTTGCTGAATTCATCACTTTATCATTACATAAAAACCTTGTTTCTTTTTACTGTTTTTCACTTAAAGCCGGTTTTATCTGATACATATACAGCTACTCCTGCTCACTTTTGATTTCCATTTGCACAGAATATCTTTTTCCATTCCTTTACTTTCAGTCTGTATGTGTCTACTGTTAAGGTGACTTTCTTATAAGCAGCGTATTTTTGGGTCATGTTATTATTTTGATGCATTCAGCCATTCTATATCTCTTAGGTGGATAATTTAATCAATTTATTTTCAAAGTTATTATTGACACGTGAAGGCTTATTCCTGTCATTTCATTAACTGATTTGTTTTTTGTGTATTTTTGTTCTTTATTTCTCTCTTATTGTTTATCATTGTGGTTTGGTGGTATCCTGTAGTGGTAACATTTGAGTTTTTTCTCTTCCTTGTGTTTTTGCTCTACCACTAGCTTTTATGCTTTGTATATTTTCATGATGGTATCATAGCTATCATTTTTTTCACTTCCAGGTGTAGGACTCCCATAAACATTTTTTATAGGGCCAGTCTAGTGGTGATGAATTCCCTGAACTTTTGCTTATATGGGAAATACTTCATTTCTCTTTCATTTATTAATAACTTTGCTATGTATAGTATCCTTGTCTGGAAGGCTTTTTTTCTTTCAGCTATTTGAATATATCATCCCATTCTCCTCTGCCCTGTAAGTTTTCTACTGATTAACGTGCTGTTAGTCTGATGGTGGTTCCTTCGCAAGCGACTAGAGGCTTTTCTCTTCCTGTGTTTAGAATTTTCACTTTCTCTTGACTTTTGACAGCTGGGCTATAATGGGCCCTTTTAATGTACCTTTTAAAGTTGTATCTACTTGGGGGATCTTTGAGCCTTCTGTATCTGGATGTCTAAGTCTCTTGCTAGACTTGGAAATTTTTCATCTATTATTTTTAAAATAGGTTTTCCTGACCTTTCATCTTCTCTTTGCCTTCTGGGACACCAAATATTTAATATTTGCTTACTTTACGGTATCTCATAAGTCACATAGGCTTTGTTCATTTTTTTATTCTTTTTTATTTTTTGTGTCTGGGTTATTACAGAAGACCTGTCTTCAAGTTCTTAAATTCTTTCTTCTGCTTGAAGTCTGCTTCTAGTCTATTGTTGAACTTTTTGAGTATATTTTGTATTTTATTAAATGAATTATTCAGTTCCAGAGTTCCTGTTTGGTTCTTTTTTATGATATCTCTTTAAATTTCTCATTTATATCCTGAATTGTTTTTCTGAGTTATTTGTATTGTTTTTCGGTATTTTCTTATATTTCACTGAGCTTCTTTAGTATCAGTATTTTGAGTTCCTTTTTGTGATTTTATAAATTTTTTCTTGACTGACATTTTTGCTGCAAAATTATTTGGAGGTTTCATATTTCCTTGCTTTTTCATGTTTCTTGTGTCCCTACATTTATATCTGCACATCTGGTGTAACAGTTGCTTCTTCCAATTTTTTTGAATTTGGCTTCATAGGGGAGAATTTTTTCCTGAGGACATACCTATGGTATTGGCTGTGCAGAGGACTTTGGCTTTGATTCTTGGTGCATGCAGTAGGGCTCATGCATATTTTTGATTTATGATTTATTTGGCTGTAAACAGCATCAGTGGTATCTGATTTCCTCTATGTCTTATGATTCAGTTGTTAGTGGAGGCTGTGGTGAAGTTTTATTGGGGACTGGGGCACCAGGTGAGCCAGTTTTTGGACCCAGTGGTAGCAATGGTGGGCTGAGCACGCCTGTCCTTGGATCCCAGGGTGGTATATATTGGCACCATTTTTGGTCCGGTCCATGAAGAACATTTATAGACCCTTCAGCTGGCTTTCTTGGGCTTGAGGAATGGCAGAGGTGGGCTGGGTGGGTGGGCAGGTTCATGAGCCAGTGGGAAGTGGGCATAGTGTGGACAATGGCAGTAGCAGCGGTGGAAAAACCCTCTGGGATCTACACAGACTGTGCTCATGTTGGTAGTGGCTGCAGTGGGCTGCTGAGCCAGTCTTCAGGCCCACAGCTGGCACCTGTGGGTGGGAGCCTGCTGTGTTGGTAGCATCAGGTGGAGTAAACCCTAACTCAGACCCTGGGAGGAGTGCTCAGGTGCTAACAGTGGTTTACTAGGCTGGACAATCCCTAGGCCCCTAGATGGCATGCTCTGGTTTTAGGAAGGATGGAGCTTGGCTGGGCAGACCGGCCCTCAGGCCTCATTGTGGTGCATGCAGGTGCTGGCTGTGGTAGGCAGGGGCAGGGTGAGTCGCAGACCTCCAGCAGAATCCTACTTTGGAGTAGCAGTGGTTGAACTGTTTCCCTATTACTGATGAGGGTGTGGTTGCTTTCAGTGAGAACAGCCACATGCAAGTGGCTGGTGAACATTAGCTTTGCTCATACCTTGGTACCACAGCAGCCCATAGTGGTAGCAGCTGCAGTCAGTGCAATTTGTCTTAGGCATGTGTGAAAATGAGCAGCCACCCCTCTGCTTAAGGGGCAAAGTTGCTGTCAGTTGTCTCGCCGTGGGCCTCAGTGGTGGCAGCTGTGGCTGAGGAATTTCAATGGGTCTCTAGTGATATAAAGATGCAGGAGCTGTTGAGCCCAAGGGCAGGCCAAAGTCTGGTGAGGACTGGGCTCTCAAAAGGGTGCTATGCAGCAGCTGCTTAGAACTTGGAGGTTTGTGGGAGTCAGCATGGGCTCTGTCTCTGGAGCAACGCCTTTAGTGTGATCTCTAGACAGTGCTCTGTGATACTCTGTGGGCCCATGAGGGTTGAAGGCCTCTCCCATAACTCAGATTACAAGAGTCTGTGGCAATACCGGGGGCCCTCTCACTTACCTCTCATTTGGGATCTCGTATAATGTCCCTCTATTATGGAGCCTCTGCAGACACCCAGTGAATCCCAGCTGAACAGGCTGCCTCACTTCCCTCTCCTTCCTTGCTTTCAGTGTTTCCCATCAATTCTCTGTTGAATTCAAGTGTTCTCTCTTAGATTATCTACTTGAAGTGTGATTATCTACGCACTATTTTGGTTCTTCTACATGGAGGAGGCAAGTACCAGATGCATCTATTCAGCCATTTTGAAGCCCTTAGTGTTTGGAAATTTAAAGCACTCTTCTAAATAACCTTTGGGTTAAAGAAAATACCAAATAAGCCACTGTCTCTTTAGCTAGAAATGCTAATTAGATTAAAGCACACATTATATAGAGGGCAACCAAAGTCGAATTCAGAGGAAAATACACATATGAGTAAACAAAAACGATTAAAAACAAAGGACCAAAAGTCCATTCAAGGAACAAGAAATGGAACAATAAAATGTCCATAAAAGAAAGGAGTTGCTAATGATAAAGAAAATAGACAGTCAGTAAAATAAAAAGTATATTCTTTAAAAAGAAAAATAAAGGAGATCTTATACAACAAAAAAATCAATTTTAATGCCAAAGAATCACTTCGACAACCTGGCCCTGTATCAGACAATTTTATAGTTATGTTCATTCTATATTACAAGGGACAGATAATTCCTATACTGTATCAACTATATCTAATCAGAGAAAAGGAGTCAAATCTTCTCAATTCACCTTATGAGTCTAACACATTTCTGATTCCACAACGTTGCAATAGTAGCATGTACACACACACACACACACACAAATCAATAATATATCCAATAAAAATTCTCAGCAAGTTTTTAGCAAATCAAATCTAAAATGCACTCTTTCTTAAAATGAGCATTTTAAAAGATCCTCTAAAACAAACTTTTATTCCAGGAATTCAATAGTTATTTAATATGAAATTTCTCTTCCATAAGAAACTACATGCATATCCACATAAATATCAAGTCAATACTGTGTTAAATCTATTTAATAAAAACCAAAATAATTTTAAGTAAACAAGGAGAAAGAAGACAAATTTATAATTATTTCCAGGATATTCTACCCAGAAAACTAAAAAAAAATGAGTTATGCTATCATTTATATTGTAAACATATAAAAATTAAGTTTATCTTCATACTAGCAGTAACTAGTTATAAAATACAAACGGTAAAAATTCCATGTATGATAGCACCAGCAAATATATGTGTATATATGTATATATATACACATAGATCTACGTGTGTATGCATATATGTGTATGCACACACAGATATAACATATATATACATGTGTATGTGTATGTGTCTGTGTGTGTCATACCTAGAAGTAACACAAACCCTCAGTATCAATTTGAAGTCTTCCACTTAATCTGTTCTTCATCCTTGTGCAGAGTGCTCAACTCTTCTCCTTGCCCATACAAAGATGACCCTTCCCTTCAAGACTATTCCAAGTTGCAAGCCAAGACCCACCTCCACATGTTATCTCCTGACTCTACACATTTATTCAATTCTACTTATTTTCACTTCTGGCCATGGGATCCTTCCCAATTACCAGAAGTAATGAAACCTCCTTGGGGCCACTGAATAAACTCTTACATAGGATGGACTTTTTAAGCATTAACTGATATGCTCATGAACTCTTCTACACACTCTCACTTCATCCTGTACTTCCTTTTAACCACATGACCCCCATGCCATCATGAGTTGAGGCTGTAAGACATGCAACATATGAGACCATCATTAATCTTCAAGAATGAATATCATGATAGAACCAGTACCCATGAGATACACAGTATAATACAACCCAGAGACATGGTTCTCAGAGCTGAGTAAAGAAGAAAACTGGTCCAAAGAGCCCCTGAGAGCTCCCTGAGCCACTGCTACCTGAAGTGAAATGGGCCCGAATCACCCTCGCAGCCTTGTAGCGTCTCCCTCCCACCTTTGTACAGCTTGGGAAAAAGCCAACTATCTCCCCAAGTTGCACTCATGAGACCCAGAGTGCTAGGGGGAACTTGTCACCTTGCCAAATGCCATTGAGGAGGACAGACAGCACAGTCCACCTCAGTAGATACCAGTGTAGTTCACATGACCACAGCTGAGGCCTGGTGCCACCTCCCCACCAATGGCCACCTCAAAGTCACGCCCAGCCACCATACAGAGACATAATGCTACATAAACTCCAGAACTTAGCTTCCATCTTGAAAAGAAAGATTAGAAGGGGGGAAATTCTTAATTAAGTGCATTTAAACCTTAAACAACTGCTTGTCCAGAACTTAACTACATTTAAGTTTTCTGCCACTGGAAAGATTGGGGGCTTAAAAGAGAAAGAAGGTGAATTACAGAAAAATAGTCACAATTTTGTACACATAAAAACAGCACTTGAAAATATTACATCCACTGCATCATAAAATACAAAGAAAAATTTCAATCAATGCAGGGGACAGCCATGTGATGGCTCCAAGTTGGCTCAAAGGGGTATATTTTGGCTTAGATTTATGAAAACCTACAGACACTTCTCCCAGAAGGAACAGCAGGAGAGAGGGCTTTATTGTCCATCTTTTAGGGCTAGTGGAAGGGGTGGGATGGAGTGATCACTTTTGCAATCTATCATTGTATACGGTATGACCAAGTACAGTTCTGAACCACAACATTTCAAATTTGCTGATCCTGGGTTATCCACATTTATAGATAAAGGAGATTCGGGAATGTAAAAGCATTCTAAAATCAATAGCTGGAAAAACAGAAGGAATAAGAGAAAAATATATTTACGCAGATGCCTGGCAATCAGGACATTCTGCTTAAGATGATATCTGATCCCTGACAGATAACGAGGCAGTTCTAAAATTTTCCTTCCAGGCAGCTTAATTTCCATAAATTTCTGTTTGCATATTAAACCCTTGTTACCTTATATAAAAACTGAGTTTACTTTAAACCAATTATGGATATGGGCACTCAGTAACATTGTCCCTCAAATTATTTCTTGCATCAAATAGATTCTAACTAGAGCTTTGATATCTTTCTTTCCAGTCATCCTCAAATGAGTTCATTGTAGTCACTTCTCTTCAAGAAATAGAAATTTAACTCAAGAGATCGAATATGAACACCTTCGCAACTAAGTAAGAAGAGGATCACTTCACCTGTACATGGAGTTCTGAGAGGAGACTAGAATAAGTGATTAAATTAAATGTGAGTGGTTGTGTTGGCCAATATTCTACTTCAGTAGGTTATTCCTACTGAACACAGGTGGTTTATTACAACTTGGAGAGGATTCCTGGAAAGCTAACTATTTCTATGGGAATTTTAACTCACAGATAAAAATTTTGGACAATTTTTCCTATTTATTCAACAAACACTGCCAGGTAAATTGGAAGCTTCACAGCTAGCTGAATGTGAGAAGTCAAACAGCTGTTAGACTTGCTTCATTCCCCCAACTAGTTCAGTTCCAGTTTCACTTGTGAGGGTCCAGCCAGAACCAGGGTCTCCCAGATAGACAGTCCCATTATCATAAGGTCCAATAAATTCAAAACAATGCCTGAAGTGACTACTTTCCAGAACTATGTCCAAAGAATAAATCTGATTAAAAGTTTCCAGCAAGGCCAGGCACAGTGGTTCACGCCTATATTCCCAGAATTTTGGGAAGCCAAGGCAGGAGTGTCATTTGAGGCTAGGAGTTCAAGACCAGCCTGGGCAACACAGGAAGATCCTGTTTCTACAAAAAAAATAAGTTTTTAAAAAATTAGCCTAGTGTGGTGGTATGCACATGTAGTCCCAGCTACTTGAGAGACTGAGGTGGGAGGACTGTTTGAGCCCAGGAGTTCAAGGCTGCAGTGAGCTATGATTGTGCCACTGCTCTCCAGCCTGGGCAACAGAGCAAGACCCTGTCTCTCTTTAAAAAAAAAATTTCCAGCAATCTCCAGAGCCACTCTTCAAAAGAACCATGATGATGCCAGAAGACTCAGTGACTAACACTGGTCATCTGCTATTCCAAAAATAACTCACCAGGCCCAGAAGAGGCAAAAGTGCAGGTATACAACTGTCTCCCTCCCTAGAGGAGTACTCTGTCATTGGTAAGTTCTTCCAGTGCCACGCATGGCAGAAACACGAAACCAATTTACAGGCTGGGCTCCATTCTAGTAAAACCACACGTTACTGTTACAGAAAAATGCTGGGCTCTGAAATTCTACATGCACACGCAATAACAAGAACAAAGCCATCCTTTCAGTCCTTAGGTTCACATCAGTTAACAAGGTTAAAGAACTCTGGATGTTACTGCGAAATATAATACAAGGCTATAGTAACCAAAACAGCAAGGTACGTATAAAAATAGAAACATAGATGAATGGAAAAGAAGAAAAAACCCAGAGATAAAGCCACATACCTACAGCCAACTCATCTTCAAAAAAACATACTGAGGAAAGGATACCCTCTTGAATAAATGTGGCAGGTGAAATTGGGCAGCCATTTACAGAAGAATGAAACTGGGCCCCTATCTCTCACAATACACAAAAATTAACCCAATGTGGATTAAAGATTTATATGTAAGACCTTAAACTATAAAAATTCAAGAAGAAAACCTAAGAAAACTTCTTCTGGACATTGGCCTAGACAAAGTATTCATGAATAAGGCGTCAAAAGTAAATACAACCAAAACAAAAATAGACAAATGGGACTAACTTAAACTAAAAGCTTCTGTACAGAAAAAGATATGATCAACAGAGTGTACAGACCACCAGATAACCTACAAAATGGGAGAAAATATTTGCAAACTACGCATCCAACAAAGGACTCCAGAATCTACAAGGAACTCAAACAACTCAACAACAACAACAAAAGCCCACAAATAGCCCCATTAAAAAGTGGGCAAAGGCATTATCCTAAGCGAATTAATGCAAAAACAGAAAATCAAATACTTCATGTTCTCACTTAGAAGTGGGAGCTAAACATTGGGTACACATCAACATGAAGATGAGGACAATAGACACTGGGGAATATAAGAGTAGAAAAGGAGAAAGGGGAATAAGGGTTGAAAAACTTCCTATTGGGTACTATGCTCACCACCTGGGTGATGGAGTCAATTGTACTCCAACCCTCAGAATCATGCAATACACCTCTGTAAGAATTCTGCACATGTACTCCCTGAATCTAAAATAAAAGTTAAAAAATAAAATAATAATTATGGTTATTTTTTAAAGTGGGAAAAAGACATGAGCAGGTATTTTTCAAAAGAAAACATACAAATGGCCAATGGATAGATGAAAAAATTCTTAACATCACTAATCACCAGGGAAATGCAAATTACACATACATATGCCACAGTAAAAACAGCACAGCACCTGAAAAAGGTACCCAAGCTTCAAATGTATTAGTTTGCTAGGGTTGCCAAACTAAGTACCATAAATTGAGTGGCTTGAACAATAGATTTTTATTGTCTCACTGTTATGGAGGCTAGAAGTCTGAGATCAAGGTGTCAGCACCTGAGATCAAGGTTTCAAGGCTAGGCTTCCCCTGAAGGTGCTTAGGAAGGATATCTTCCAGGCTTCTCTCCTGGCTCCTGGTAGTTCCTTGACTTGTAGCAGCTTAACTCCAATCTTTACATGGTATTTTCCTTGTGTGCGTGTGCGTGTGTGTGTGCCTGTTTGTCTCTAAGTCCAAATTTCCCCTTTTTATAAGGGCACAGTCATATTGGATTAGGGCCTGCTTTAAAGACTTCATCTTAACTTGACCATCTGCAAAGACTCTATATCCAAATAAGGTCACATTCACAGGTGTTGGGAGTTAGGACCTCAACATATTTTGATGGAACACAATTCAACCCACAACAGCAAAGTGCATATGTACACATTCTCAATCTGCATACATGTTTTCTCTTCCTCTGATACTCTCATTCATTATTCCTCAAAAATCAGCATTAAGAACAATCATTAAGGATGAATTTAAAAAGTTTAGAAAAATGAAAAAGTTTTTAGTGGAAAAATCATATAAAGCCTGTAGATTAGTTAATAGCATTTTAGCAACATTAACCTTATGGTTTTGATGAGATGGTAGCATCAGGGAAAACTGGGTGAAGGGCATATGAGAACTCTACTGTATCTGCAACTTTTCTGTAAATCTAATATTTTTTCAAAATAAAAACTAAAGGAAAAGTTTTATGATCCCAAATCCAGAAATTTGATAATTATTCAAGCTGAACTACTCCATGATTTTGAGGAATAAGCTATTTAGGTGCATATATTTTGGTAGAGTTTAATCCTTTATCCTCAGTATATTCCTTTGTGAAGATGGATGGATGGATGGATGGATGGATGGATGGATGGATGGATGGATGGATGGATAGGGCTTTCTTAGGGAAAAAAATCCATGTAGCAGTTTTCCCATTGCTTATATTGATTTAAATGCAAAATATTTTGTCAACAATTTAAAGAGAAAGAGTAAATGACCTTTAAATGAGCTCCAGTTACATACATATATAAACATGCATCTACATCCATCCAACCTTCCTTGGCCAACCAACTCTACTTCCTAAAATACTAGTTAATGTTAAATTTACAACTGATAAAGTGTGAATGGAATTACTGAATTGTGTGTGTGTGTGTGTGTATATATATATAGCTGTTCAAATATGTAATTCCTTTCTACATAACACTGTAAAACTTTGTTTTCCTAGGCCATATCAGCACTGGGTGGGGGGAGCAAGAGGGTGCATGACCATCAAAATGTGTTTGGTTCCTGTATCCCCCAAAATAATGCCACTTGGACTATAGGTTCTCAAGATACTCTCCCTTCATGAAGGGTCTTAATTTACTCCTAAATACTCCTCTGTGGTTGTAGGAGTTTTTTCACTGCTGTTAACCCAATCTCTCTCTGCTTTCAAGCCAGACAGCCTATGTTTGAATCTCTACTCAACTCAACTCTGGGTAAATCATTTTCCCTCTCTGGATATCAGTTTCTCCATCTCCAATAGCATTGATTCCTCTCTCAAACGCTGGATTTTATTAAATGCTCCTGACACATAGTAAGCACTTAGAAAATGGTTGAAAGAATAGATAAGGTAGTCATATAATCCTGATTTGAATCCTTAGCAGTTGTGTGTGATCTTGACACATCACTGACACATCGTGACACAAATTCAAGTTTGAATCCCAAGTAGTTGTGTGTGATCCTAACATCCCCTAAGTTCATTTCCTCATTTGTAAACTGTAGATAATAATGGTACCTCTTTCAAAGGGGGGATGTGAGGACTAAAATGAAACACCCACGGAAAGCATTAGCACAATGCTTGGCCAGTGAGCCCCACATACACATTTATTACTATGGTTATTATTATTATTAATCAGCCCGTGAGAGAGCCCAATTGCACAACTGCAAGGGTTGCTGGCTTAAATTTTGTCATTGCTTCTGCGCTCTTTTCAGCAGTCATAAGGGTGCCTGAGAAAGGAAAATCATTTCTCTTCAGCCAGGAAATGCCACTATGGCTTCAGAACACAAATGCCAGCTGGTTCTTTCAGTGTCTATAGACCTCTGTCCTGAGGGGTTGGAAAGTGCTCCCTGGACCTTGGCTGCTCAAAGTTGGTTCAAGGACCAGCATCATCATCATCATATGTGAGCTGGTTGAGGGTATATACCCAAAGGACTATAAATCATGCTGCTATAAAGACACATGCACACGTATGTTTATTGCGGCACTATTCACAATAGCAAAGAGTTGGAACCAACCCAAATGTCCAACAACGATAGACTGGATTAAGAAAATGTGGCACATATACACCATGGAATACTATGCAGCCACAAAAAATGATGAGTTCGTGTCCTTTGTAGGGACATGGATGAAACTGGAAAACATCATTCTCAGTAAACTATCGCAAGGACAAAAAACCAAACACTGCATGTTCTCACTCATAGGTGGGAATTGAACAATGAGAACTCATGGACACAGGAAGGGGAACATCACGCTCTGGGGACTGTTGTGGGGTGGGGGGAGGGGGGAGGGACAGCATTAGGAGATACACCTAATGCTAAATGACGAGTTAATGGGTGCAGGAAATCAACATGGCACATGGATACATATGTAACAAACCTGCACATTGTGCACATGTACCCTAAAACCCTGAAGTATAATAAAAAATAAAAATAAAAATAAAAAAAAATTAAAAAAAGAAAAAAAAAAAAAAAGAAATGCATACCCTCAAGCTCCATCTAGACCTATTGAATCAGAAGTTGCATTTTAACCAGATCCCCAGGTGACTCATACGCACAATAAAGTTGGAGGAACCTCTAGTCTGGAGCTTGCTCAGGGTCCTTTGAGAGATACAACCCAATGCTAGATTTCAAGATACCTTCCCCAAATTTACACTTAGCTGTATCCACCCCAGCTTCCTTAGATGTCGGAGTGGAGTTCATGCCCTCTGGCCTCTTGGTATCTACCCACCACTCACTTCTGCCTTCCAGATTATTTCAGCTTCCATTCATTTTTATTTCTTTCTAATTAGTCTTTCTAATTATATCCCCTTACTACGATTGGATAAGATTTCTAATATATAAACCAAGTTTATGCTTCCCATCCACATTCTGAGTATTGCAGTGTTTTAAGTTTCAGAACAATTCCATTGCTTCATCTAAACAGCACATAAAAGGCCCTGAAACTAATAAACTGTCGAAGAAAACTCAAACATTTTTTACCCTGAAAAATGTTTTTAATGTACTTTCAGATATTACAATCTGCCCAGTCACACTTTATTAATACCTGTATTGTTAATACAGAAATAAACATTTTGTGTTATAGCTCCCCAAAACAATCTTCCACAATCCAAATCACTTAAATTTCTATTAAGTATAAATACATCTCCGCTTTGGAAATGTATTTTTGACTATACATCTCATAAGGATTTTCAGTGCTTATGTACATAATAATGCAATTAAATTGGAAGGTTAGATATAATAGTTTAATATCTAAACCATCTTTATTCAAAGGAGCTTCATAATAAAGATCTATTTCTGCAAATATTTATCAGAGGGTATTTTTCCTACCCTTTCCATCCCTGTCAAGTATATTCATTGGAATAATGGGCAAGGTATTAGGAGAGATTACTTATATTCATTTTAATAAAGTAGACTAAATAAAGACACAAAACCCATTATGTTTCACTGGCAGCAGAATCTCATCCTGGAAGGTTACCCAAAGCTCATTGACAATTTCAAGGACATTCTGCTACAAAAGCATGGAAATCTCATGCTTGTGGAATTGCTAAGATTATTCTGTGCATTTCTTTACCTGTGTTTATGTATCTACATTATAACCACACTGACCTTCCATGTAGAGTTGGAAGAGAAAAACATAATGAAAAAAAGCTTTCCATGTTATAGACCCCAATGCAAAACGGGTTATATTGAAACGCCAATGTTAAACCAACAACTTTAAAGATAAAATGAATAAATAAATTTATAGAGAAGAATGTATACCTTCTCCTCTCACTCATGAAGACAGACATGAATAATGATGATGGAGATGAATAAGGAGGGGGAAGGGCAAAGCCTCTTCCTACTCTCATAACATCAGTGAAGTCAGGCAGTAATCAGGAAGTAAGGGGTTGGGGGAGTGAGAGAGATGAGAGTGGACAAGGGATGATTCGATTTTCTGAGTTATTAATCCCTTCAAGGAGTAAAATATACACCTATCACCTTGAAGTGGCTTCTTCTTTTTTAACCTAGACTCCATAGACAATGTGTGGAAATTCTACCTTACAATCTGAAATGTTCAGACTCAGTGCGGTAAGAATAAAAGGAAAATATCAGCATTCTGAAAGTCAGGTGCAGTAAATTTAAAAGTCTTACTCAGAATACTCATTGACATGTTGTAATCTGTCCACAGTGGTCAGGCAAATAGAAACTATTTACTTCTGGGTCTGGCACTTAAAACTAGCAACTGGGGAGTACAGGTGAGAAAGTTTTTCAATTTGTTTCAACTTCTTTTTCTCCATCTGAATAAATGATTTTTTCTGACTAAATTGTAACAATCTACATATTTTATCAGTATCTATATTTGCTATCTCTGCATTTAGTACTTTGACTATTCTCTCCCAGATCCCTGAATCCTTCACAATATTTTAATAAGTAACAATTCCTAAAATGCTTTTACCACTAGATTTACTGTATGTGAAATATATATATTTAAAAATATATATTTCCCTCTTTACCTAATGAATTAAACATTGTTTCTAACCCAATATCCTAACCAAAGCAAGCTTATGTTTTTCGTTGATACTTCTGCCAATTCAACTTAATTCAAGAAATATATCTTGAGATATACTTGAAGCATGCACTTGGTGAATAAAGCTGTGTAAGATATGCCCCCATCTTGAAGATGATAATGGTCTATATACTTCTCTGGTGATTGAAAAATAAAAAAATTATCATGATAGATAAGTCATGAAAAATTTGAAATCAAAACTTTCCAATTAACATGTGTGTATAGGCCAAGAAATTTACAACAAGCCTAAAGTATCATGCAATAAACCCATGTAACAAACATACACGTGTTCCCTGTATCTAAAATATAAGTTGA
Organism: Symphalangus syndactylus; assembly: GCF_028878055.3. Taxonomy (NCBI): domain Eukaryota; kingdom Metazoa; phylum Chordata; class Mammalia; order Primates; family Hylobatidae; genus Symphalangus; species Symphalangus syndactylus. Next base: position 39,810,935 of record NC_072447.2, on the reverse strand, counting down.
AATTACACAAATAATAAATTGATCAATATATATAATTAAAATAATAGCTAAAACCTTATTCTATTTTACATCTAGTTAGATTTTAAACACTTGGACAACAGCAATTAAGTGTTATATTATCTTTATGTACCCCCACAGAATTTGGTACAGTACTGGTCACAAAGTGTTTGACAAATAATTAAAAATTGAGAATTGTCAGGGAACTTTGTCGTTCCAAGCAGAAAGAGGAGTATCCGAAAGCATTTTCTGCCAGCAAATAAAAGCATTCTTTTAACCTTACATAAGGAAACGGTGAATATGCCAGGCAGGAGGAAGGATGGCCAACGGAAAAATTTCATGATGTTGAAAATATCTGAGTAGATAAAATTGGTTGACTTCCATTTTCTGAGGTTAATTTAAGCTTGTCATAAAATCCATTTATATGACTATACATCTCTCTTTTCACTATTTGCATGATTGGTCACTCTACCTTAACTTTGTATTTGCTTAAATAAATGTGAAACTAGTGAATGGATAAGAGAAAAAGTTATTAAAAGTCAAATAGGAAAATATGGTCTATGTCCTAAAGGATACGAAAAATCAAATAGATCTTCCTTTCAAGAGAAAATGTTACCTCTTCAACCCAACCCTGATTTAGACTTGACTGAATTCTTCTTGGGATGAATATTTCAGACCCAAACTCACCATTAGCAAGATTTTCAGTTTGTAATAGGGGCTGTGAATAAATCACCAAAAGGGTAATAGCAACTTCCTGCTACTGAGACAAAGTTCTAATGCATATGACCCGAAGACTGAAGCAAAAATCTCCCTTCATTATAGTACGAAGTGGCAGCAGAATGATAAAAGGCAAAGCTACCCAAATCCCTCTGAACTCTTTAAGACCAACCCAGGACTGTCTGTCTGGTATTGATGTTAATTCTTATCACTTCTCATACATTCTGCATTACAAAATATCTAACACTTTTTAAACTACTCAAGATATATCAAGGTCATTCTGAGGATACTCAGCCTTCCTTTTCTTAGCTCTCACCATTGCCAATTTTCACTTGTTTGGCAGAATTCAGTCCAGAGTAGCATTTCCCCTCAAGGTGCGGTATCTAACTTTTGAAGGTGATGTTATACGCAGAGGTACTACTTCCCGTAAAATGAATTTGTAATAGTTCTCTAAATCAGGGGTTAGCTAAATCTGGCCCATTACATGTTTTTATAAATGAATCTTTATTCGAACTCAGGAGTGCATTGTCTATGGCTGCTTTTTTTTTTTTTTTCTTTTTGATGGAATCTCACTCTGTCACCCAGGCTGGAGTGCAGTGGTGCAGTCTCGGCTCACTGCAACCTCTCCCTCCCAGGTTCAAGTGATTCTCCTGCCTCAGCCTCCCAAGTAGCTGGGACTACAGGCACCTGCCACCATGCCCGGCTAATTCTTGTAGTTTTAGCAGAGACGGGGTTTCACCATGTTGGCCAGGCTGGTCTTGAACTCCTGACCTTGTGATCTGCCTGCCTCGGCCTCCCAAAGAGCTGGGATACCAGGCGTGAGCAACCATGCCCGGCCTATGGCTGCTTTTTTACTACAATCACAGAGTTGAATATTTGAGACAGACTGTTTGAACCTCAAAGCTGGAAATATTTACTATCTGGCTCTTTACAGAAAAAGTTTGCTGACTCTGCACTAGATAATAAAGGTGCTGTATCACTGCTATGCCTTGTTCTGTGCAAGCTACATTAGAAAGAGACTGGTACAAGTTCACGAAAGAAAACACACAAATGGCCAATAAGCACATGAAAAGATTCACATTATTATCCACTGGGAAAATGCAAGCTAAAACCACAATGATATGCTACCGCACACCAATTAGAATGGATGAAATTAAGAAAACTGACCATACCAAGTGTCAGCAAGGTCATGAAAAAGCTGGAACTCTCTCACACTACTGGTGCAAATGTAAAATGGTAAAACCACTTTTGAAAATAGTTTGGCATTTTCTTATAAAATTAAATCTACTCTTCTCTATGACTCAGAAATACCACTTCTAGGTATTTACTCAAAAGGAATGAAAACATATATCCATAAAAATACATCGATGTTCATAGAAGCTTTATTCCTAATAGCCCAAAACGGAAACAACCTAAATTCCCATTCGAATGAAGAAACAAATTGCAGTACATGCCTACAATGGAATACTACTCAGCAATAAAAGGGAATAAAACCATTGATACGCACAGTAGTATGTGCAAATCTCAAAAGCAATGCAGGATGGGCACAAAAAGCAGAATGAATATGACCTACTGTTTGATAGCACAACAGGGTGACTACAGTCAATAATAACCTAACTGTACATTTTAAATAACTAAAAAAAAATTAAATTGTTTGTAATACAAAGGATAAATGCTTGAGGAGATGGATACCCCATCTTACATGATTTGGTTATTATGCATTGCATGCCTGTATCAAAACATCTCATGTACCCCATAAATATATACACCTACAATGCACCCACATAAATTAAAAATAAAATTTTTAAAAGGCAATGCAGGGTAAAAGACACAAGACAGGACCTAAAGTAGGATTTGAATGGGAAGGTGCACAAAGAAGGTTTTGGGGGCATATGTGGAAATCTCCTATATCTTGAGTATTGCGATGCTTATATAAGTACATAAGGCTGTCAGAACATCAAAATGTAAACTTAAAATTAGCCTGTTTTATTGTATATAAATTATACAACAATAAAGTTGACTTTTAAAAAATTATTGCTCCATAGCCTTTCATGAACCACCTCACCTATCCTAAATACCCCAAATTATGCTGATTCTTCTCTTCTTTAGGCCTCATCTAACAGTTTTCCATTATGCTTCCATCTTCATAACCCCTCATGTTCCAATAACCATACAGTATATCTTCTAAATATATTATTTTTTCATATTCCTGCTAAATATCAGACTAGTAAGGATTTAATAACTCATAAAATTCAACTATCTAATCTTAAATGCTCTCCTAATGTGAAATAGGCCATGTCCTAAGGTATTCATTTTATTTTTATCGCTTGGTTAATCCAGAATCTGCCTACTTCTAATTCTAGCCACTGGATCCAATCATGTCTTTAGAGCCATATTCAAAAAACTTAGTTACACCTTCCAACATAATCATTCAAGTATTTGACACGTGAATACATGAAACTGATCAGTTCCCTCAGTCCTTACACTCTTTAAGCTGATTATCCTCAATCGTTTCTTTTTTTAAAAAAGCTACAATTCTCCAATACTAAATTCTTGTTGAGCTCTTGATATCCTCACTGTGTCAAGATATGTGTTCACATCCTTAATTATGCATCCACGTGAGATTATTCTGTTAGTCCAGAAGACAAAACTATAATCAATGAGTGAAATCTGTAGGCAAAACTATTTTTGCTTAATAAAAGAAAATTTTTTTTCTAACAACCTAAACCGCCCCTAAATGTAACATTCAAGCAAAGACTAGGTCATTATCAGATACAGAGAATATAACTTTATATTTCATTAAAGTTATATGATATGGATTGGCTTTGTGTCCCCACCCAAATCTCACCTTGAATTGTAATCCCATAATCCCCACATGTCATGGGAGGGACCCAGTGGGAGGTAATTGAATCATGGGGGCAGTTTCCCTCATGCTGTTCTCACGATAGTGAGTTCCCACCAGGTATGATAGTTTTATCAGTGCCTGGCATTCTGCCTGCTGACATTCTCTCTCCTGCCACCCTGTGAAGAGGTGCCTTCTGCCATGATTGTAAGTTTCTCAAGGTCTCTCCAGTCATGTGGAACTGTGAGTCAATTAAACCTTTTTCCTTTATAAATTACCCAGTCTTGGGTATTTCTTCATAGCAGCGTGAGAACAGATTAATATAATAAGTTGGTGCCAATAGTGGGCACTGCTACAAGGATACCCAAAAATGTGGAAGCAACTTTGGAACTGGGTAACAGGCAGAGGTTGGAACCGTTTGGAGGGCTCAGAAGAAGACAGGAAAATGTGGGAAAGTTTGGAACTTCTTAGAGACTTGTTGAATGGCTTTGACTAAAATGCTGATAGCGATATGAACAATCAAGTCCAGGCTGAGGTGGTCTCAGATGGAGATGAATAACTTGTTGGGAACTGGAATAAAGGTCACTCTTGCTATCCTTTTGCAAAGAGACTGGCGGCAATTTGCCACTGCCCTAGAGATCTGTAGAACTTTGAGAGAGATGGTTTAGGGTATCTGGTGAAAGAAATTTCTAAGCCACAAAGCATTGAAGTGGAAGCACAGCATAAAAGTTTGGAAAATTTGCAGCCTGACGATGCAAAAGAAAAGAGGAATCCATTTTCTGAGGAGAAATTCAGGGTGGCTGCAGAAATTTGCATAAGAAACAAGGAGCCAAATGTTAATTGCCAACACCATGGGGAATATGTCTCCAGGGCACGTCAGAGGTCTTTATGGTAGCCCCTCTCATCACAGGCCCGGAGGCCTAGGAGGGAAAAATGGCTTCCTGGGCTGGGCCCAGGGCCCCCCTGCTCTGTGCAGCCTCAGGATATGGTACCCTGTATCCCAGCCACTCAAGCTCCAGTTGTGGCTAAAAGAAGCCAAGGTACAGTTCAGGCCATTGCTTCAAAGAGGGCAAGCCCCAAGCCTTGGCAGCTTCCATGTGGTGTTGGGCCTGCAGATGCATCAAAGACAAGAATTTAAGTTTGGGAACGTCTGCCTAGATTTCAGGGTATGTATAGAAACACCTCCATGTCCAGTCAGAAATCTGCTGCAGGGGTGAAGCCCTCATGGAGAACCTCTGCTAGGACAATGTGGAAGGGAAATGTGGGGCTGGAGCCTCCACACAGAGTCACCACTAGGACACTGCCTAGTGGAGCTGTGAGAAGAGGGCCACTGTCCTCCAGACCCCAGAATTGCAGATCCACCAACAGCTTGCACCATACACCTGGAAAACCTACAGACACTCAATGCCAGCCTGTGAAAGCAGCAGGAATAGGGTTGTACCCTGCAAAGCTACACGGACAGAGCTGTCCAAAGCTGTGGGAGCCCACCTCTTGCATCAGCATGACTTGGATGTGAGACTTGGAGTCAAAGGAGATCATTTTGGAACTTTAAGGTTTAATGACTGCCCTGTTGGACCCCATTGGATTTCAGACTTGCATGGAGCCTGTAGCCCCTTTGCTTTGGTCAATTTCTCCCATTTGGAATGAATGTATTTACCCAATACCTATACCCCCATTCTATCTAGGAAGCAACTAACTTGCATTTGATTTTACATGCTCATAGGTGGAAGGGACTTGCCTTGTCTCAGATGAGACTTTGGACTTGGACTTTTGGGTTAATGCTGGAATGAGTTAAAACTTTGGGGAATACTTTGTGTTTTGAAATGTGAGGACATGAGATTTGGGAGGGGCCAGAGGCAGAATGATATGGTTTTGCTTTGTGTTCCCACCCAAATCTCACCTTGAATTGTAATCCCATAATCCCCATGTGTCATGGGAGGGACCCAGTGGGAGGTAATTGAATCATGGGGGCAGTTCCCCCCATACTGTTCTCATGATAATGAGTGAGTTCTCATGAGATCTGATGGTTTTTTAAGCGTCTGGCATTTCCCCTACTGGCACTCATTCTCTTTCCTGTCCGCCTGTGAAGAGGTGCCTTCTGCCATGGTTGTAAGTTTCCTGAGGCCTCCCCAGCCATGTGGAACTCTGAGTCAATTAAACCTCTTTTCTTTATAAATTACCCAGTCTCAGGCATTTCTTTATAGCAGCATGAGAAAGGACTAATACATTGGACTAGGAATACCTTTAAAATACTCTCCAATGCTCTAATTCTATAACTTTCAAAGGCCCCCAAGCTTTGGAGTTTGTAAAATGAAACAAGGAACTGGTTAGTTTGTAAAGACAACAAAAATTAGAAGAAATCAGAATGTAGTTGACTGGGCCTCTTGGGTCTGGTATTGAGCTCCTGAACACAACTATAAGCAATTATAGAATTGAGTGGAATGAAGAAGGGGTTACAATACTAAAGAGAAAATTTCTCACATTTTTTTTCCCTAAGGCCAGAGTTGTATAGTCCTACTGGACACTACAGTTCATGCTTTGTTTTACCCTTGTGCTTAAACAATGCCCAAAGTATCACACGAAATAAAGAGAAGAATGATGTCCAAGACTGCTTTGGCCAGCATATCACAAATGACAAATAGACCCATGAGAAATAGTATATTCCTACAAACAAACAAAAGAGCAGTTATGAAAATAGCGCTCAGTCCTACACTAAGCCACTCCCAAAAAAGGACTAAAAGAATGCAATCAGTGCATTTTCAGAGTTTAAAATTGTTATCCACGGATTAGGGACTCAGAATTCCAATGTGCTTTATGTTTTTCTCCCTCCCTCATATAAATGAGCTTAGCCTAGGCTCTCACTAAGGTTGTGGGCTTTTAGAATTCTGCTTTTGCTTGCAATTGATAGGATTTTTCCCTTTTTTCAAAAGAAAAAAATGCATTAAAGATTTCATTCTTTATAGTTTTCCAAACAACATGAGCTCAGCAAACAGATTTAGTTTTAAAAGTAACTTATCAACATTGACAGCGTTCTCTTAAGAACAGCTGTTGCCTCATAGACTACAGCATGAACATACCCCTGAATTTAGAAACAATTCTGCTTAGAAGAAATATTGCACATTTAGAACCACCCTCCCCTTAATTACCAAAGACATGTGCATGAAAGCCTGATCTTTGTTTGGCAACTTCACCTTAATATTCTCTTCTAGGTTTTTAAATAATGAAAGGTATCATTCTGTAATGAGGCGTTTAGCTTACAAAGAAAGAGTTATCTTCTCTTTGCATGCCTCAGTCTAACAGGCCGTTTTGGACTTTTAGAATTGCTTTTTCCTTTCTTTTACAGAGTTGACTATCAAAACTAGGTCTTTTGCGATCGTAATTGCGAGCTGCAAGGTCACAAGAGTTTTGGCTCTGACAGTATAAAATGAATTTATAAAGGAAGATACTAGGCTTCATTCTTTTAATGTTTGAGATGCTAAGGAGAATTTGCATAATATGTGTTTTGCAATTTTTGTAAAACGCCATGCCACACTTTTACAACTGACATTAGTCTTAAGGGTACTGGGTGCATAAAGCTATGCATCATAACTCATGAGAGGAGATGGGTTGGTGAAGGAGTTAGAGAAAAGCAAAATAAAAAATATTGATGTAATAAACATTAAAATTCTCTCACTGTTCATTCAGAGTAATTGCTTATGATATAGAGTGGTTTCTGCACACTATTTGCCTCCTACTTATGTCTCAAAATAAATTCCTACTGATCATTGGGAGCTTACTGTTCAAATGAGCAAAGTTAACATTCACAAATGATTATTTCAAAGCCTTACAAACTTTATCATTTCCTATATTAATGTACTGTATGTGCACACAAAAAGAGAACTATGCAAGTAAAATTTTTAGCCTTTCATTTTATTATGAAATGTTTTATGAATCAAATATTATTCTAAGGAAAATAGAAAGAAGTATACAATTCAATATTATTCTAAGGAAAATAGAAATAATTAAGCACATAATTGAATATTATTCTAAGGAAAATAGAAATAATTAAGTACATAAATTAGGGCAGGCATGAAGAGTTCTTAGTCAGCAGAGCATCACATGCCCTAAAGAGGACATGGTAGCTTTTCTTAGAGACAGCCTTAAGTAGGTAAGTATAATGAGAGTAAAAGGAGTAGATGAAGGCAACACAAAGGAGAGGCTCAGAGTGCAACAAACCACTTGCTCTTTGATTTAGCTTGGAGTAAACCCTAAGTACAGTATTCCTGAAGACACATCAATATCAGTAATGAACTAGCATAAAAGAATAAAAGGAATAAGATTCTCCATATAAGATCTAGCTCATTTTTATTGCTTATGAAAATCAGAATTATTTCCAGCATTTAAAAAAGTTAGGTAAGTTGGCATAGCTTATACAAAAAGACATGTGCATAAAAATGCATTGCATACATACAGTGTGGTGTCATGAGTAGTTTTCCTTTTCTCCTTCTTGCTTTCTGCATCTTCCAAAAATTGTAAAATGGATATTCAATTACTCAGGATGGATCAGATTACGCAACCCTGGCAAACAACCCCCCAAATCTCTATAGTTTAGCACAACAAAAGACTATGTCTCACTCATGTCACACATCTAACATGGGTCAACAGGAGTGTTTCTGTTTGTTGGTCACTCAGAAACTTGGCTAGTGAAGGTATCATTTGAGCAAATGCCTCCATAACAATAGCAGCAGTAGAAAGGGAATGCAAATCTCAAATTTTCTCTTGAAGTACCACTTGGAAGTAATATTTATATATTCCATTCACATTTCATAGGGCAAAACAAGCCACACTATCACACCACCAAATGAAATGGGGAAGTACAATCCTACCATGGACCCAGAGAACCAGAAATATTTTCTAAAAAGAATTAATGTCTGCTAAAAAACACGTATTACCCACGAATTATATTTTTAAATATTATTTTGATTTTTGAAAGCATATATATTTTATATTTTTATAAAATTGAGACAATATTTGCACACTATTTTATCAACTGAATTTTTTCTTTTAGCACTAGATAAATATTTGCAGTATGAAACATTCCAATATACATTATTAAATCCTATAGATGACACATATTTTATTTAAACAATCCTCTACTACTGGACTTTTAGTTCTTTCTAATGTTCTTGAAAAGAATAATAAAGGAATAATGAATTGGATGACTGAAAAGAAAATATATATAGAAGAAAAGCAACTTGAATTTGATGGTAAAGTCTCTAATAGGAAGTCAGGAGAGAGAAAACCAGGCCTGCAAAGAAGCAGCAGTCACACTGATGCTTTCACTGAAGCCTTGGGCGGTAGACCTCATACACATAGATTCACAATATGAGGTTAACAGAAAGAAACATTGAGAGGATTTCATGTAGAATCCAAAAACACTAGCAAAAGGAAGTACAGAGTGATTCAATTTTGGATTGATGATACTCCACACTCCATATCATACATCGAAAATTAGAGGTCAACCATGTTATACAGACCACAGCTAAAAGTCATAATCTAAAATCTATTCAAAGATAACCAAAACATCATAACAAGAAAACAGAAATTATGAATAATTCAAACAAATAATATAATTGCCTTTCAAACAAAATTATGCTCCTCAGTTGGTAGAGCATCTCCTTTGAGTTATTTTTCCAATAACAGTGGCATATTTGGCCTGGTACCTTCATAAAAGGCTCTCAATTAAGTATTTATTGAACTCAACACTTTCCTAGGTTCTGAAGGTGATACAGAGTAAATGATAGACATGTGTATAATATACCTGTGGAATCAAAATCAGATGGAAGACATCTAAAAAATAAGTTCACCATGGAACTGGCTATTAGGGCCAGCAAAACTAAGCAAGTTGTTTGTGAGTTAAAACATTATGAAAGTTGTAATCACAGAAGGTGGGATTTGAGCACAGTGCTGAATGATAAGCAGCAGGAGGTTAAAAGGTTCTTAAATTGGGGAGGAGGAGAAGTTGGCATTACACAATCATCATAGAAATTATGGCAAAATGCCAGTAGGGATAGGTAGACCTGCTGATCTCATGTGGAGGGTGCTGGAAAGTCAGGATGGAAAATAAAAGTTTTAAAAACAGGAAAGTGAGGATGGTACCAAAGGAGTGAGGCCTCTGAAATGCAAGAAGCAGCTTTTGAGAATTCTTGTAAAACGTTCTCAAAAAAAAAAAAAAAAAGTGATCTAATGAAAGGGATGTTTTAATTAAGTTAGTCAGATAGTGATAAGCCTGATTGATTGAAATTGCATTCCTTCCCCTCAAGCAACCTTCACACACACACACACACAAAGTGCATATAAACACATACAGGCAAATAATAGTGTCCTTTATTCTTCAGCCTACCATAGGACTTCAGATACGAAATAGTAAACATAATAATAATAAACATAACAGTGGTGTCTATATATTCCTTAAATCTATCTCTATCACGACATATTGAATCTCTAAGGTGGGGACCATGTCTGATGTATCTTTATATATCCAGTCCTTAACACAGTATCTATCACATAGACAGCAAGCTTTGAATACATGATTGAAGAAACTAAAGTATGGAAGATCACATAGTCCTCATTCTAAGCATACCAAGTGTTTGAAACAGGATTTGATTTAGAAGAAGAACTAAAATGTTAGTTCCCTTTCTCCATGTGCCTGATATCTTCCATTTGGCCCTCCAGCCTCCAGAGCCATATTCCACCTTTCACCCCCCTGCTCTATACCTTGAAAAGCTAACTTGTATGTATCACAACAGAATTTCTTTCCATTTGAGTTTAGTCAGTTGGAGAATGGACAGAAGAAGGAAAGTAAAATATTTATACTCTACACCTCCAAAACCAGCATGGCTAGATCATATCCCTTAACCAAAGGTCATGGCGCTTCTCAAGGTTGCCAGCTTGACAGGAACGTCTATCCTTGTGGATAGAAATGCATCCTTTCCTCATCCTTTTATACCTAAAGATGGTAAAAAGCTTAGCTATTACTAGCAATTTCCCTTATAGCTCTACTACACCTAGACATATATTTGTAAATAGCCCCTTTCTAAATAAACTGTCTTCAAATTATCTTTCTTAGAATGTGTCATTTGCTTGCTGCTGGGCCCTTGACTGTTTAACTTGATTTTCTTCTAGCATAAGAAAAGGCAAGAAAAGCTACTCAGTGAGGAAAGACATTTCTATGAAGAACCTTTTTAGAGGTTGGTCCAATTTCGCATCTAGAATTGGATGAAAAATTATTGAATTACATTATCATTTCCTCTAACATTCTCCACAGATTGGAAACTAAATTACACATATTGATAAGAGATTCACAATAAACAGTATTTTTAGATTTTAGATAAATAGCAGAAACATTTATAAACATTTATAAGAAATAATTTTTAGTTGCTGTACTTTGGGCTCATTAAGAACACAAATTCATTGACCTTTTTACTTTTTCCCACTCCATTAGCCTTCTTACTTTTTCATCATCCTCCTTGGCCACCACAGAGCACACAAAACCAGCATTTAAAAAAAAAAGAAAGAAAAGAAAAAAGAAAAAAAAACTTAGGCAAATACCTTAACTCTACAGCCCATCTGTGTTTTCATTACACCCATCAAGGTAAACCTCCAATCTGGATGAAACCAGGCATTTGCTTTGTCTAAGCCAGCACCAGGTCAGCTAGGTGTCACTGAAGAAGGTCATACAATGGGGCAAACTGGACTCCAATAAATTCACAATGGTAATCTCAGTGGGAACAACCCACACTTAGCAGAATTCTTCTTCTGTTTCTTTGCTCAACTCCTGGGCTCAAGAAAGTTTTCCAAGCCATCTCTATTCTCTTCCAACTACTGATCTCTACTTTTCCTTCCAGTTTAAAATGTGACCATGCCTAATAATTCACATAAGTGCCGAGATTATCAACAAAATATGAACATTCTGGCACCTACTACAACTAAACAGTGTCCTTCTTCTTTCCTCATGTTTCAACGGAAAAGGTAAACCATGCCACCTGTATCTTGAACATCATCCCCTTCCTCATATTCAGGAATATCACTCCCATAGAATCTCCTCCTCTGTATGTTCATCTCTTCCCCTTAACAAGATCCTCACCATCAAGATTTAACCATACACGTCTCATCTGTCTTTTGCAAATACAGGTTTCATATATTTCTAACTATTCATTATAATCTCATATCTCTCCAACACTACCTTATCATGTAAGAATTATATCATGCAGCTCCAGGATCTTTGAAGTTCTAAGAACAAGTGATACATTATTCCCAACATCTTGGTCTTTACCATGCCTCACAACTGTATTAAAAATGGCTGGAGGGCCAGGCGCAGTGGCTCATGCCTATAATCCCAGCACTTTGGGAGGCTGCCACGGGCAGATCACGAGGTCAGGAGATCCAGACCATCCTGGCTAGCACGGTGAAACCCCGTCGCTACTAAAAATACAAAAAATTAGCTGGGCATGGTAGCACGCCCCTGTAGTCCCAGCTACTCAGGAGGCTGAGGCAGGAGAATCGCTTGAACCCAGGAGGCAGAAGTTGCATGGGCCGAGATCGTGCCACTGCACTCCAGCCTGGGCAACAGAGCGAGACTGCATCTCAAAAAAAAAAAAAAAAAGGCCAGAGATGCCAGGTGCAGTCACACATGCCTGTAGTCCCAGCTACTCAGGAAGCTGAGGCAGGAAGATGCCTTGAGCCCAGGAGTTCAAGGTCAGCCTGGGCAACATAGTGAGCCCCACATTCCCTCATTTCTTTAAAAAAAAGTAGAGCCAACCAAAATTTCTACATATAGTAAAAGAAGTGGAAGTAGTGATATATGGCAATAATGAGGCAAGATGTAGGAATCCTGAGACACAATAGTTGCAAGGCTAAGAAGACAAATTTTTAAGAAAAGACAAAGAAGAGACTTCCCTGGGGATGGCTTCCCTTAGAGAATGACAAAAGCTGAGATACAAATATGGGAAACAATTGGCTATGGAAATAAGGGAGGGAAGAATGTTCCAGGCAGAGAGACACAGAAGGAAGATGAAAAAGTAAAAGGGCTAATGGTCGGAAAAATCATTTGACAGAAGATAGGACTATGGGGCTAGATCCCTGAGATCATGGGAGAAACACGTGATAAAGATATGTAGAAACCACATCATACAGGGCTTACAGGTCAAGGTAAAACAAAGACTTTTGCCTTTCTTTTAAAAGAATTTTTAAAATGCTGAAGATTTTTAGACAGATATTAAGTATCTCTGTATCCACTTTTTACAACTGGAAAAAAATACACACTTTCAACGTAAAGAACAACTTAGACAGGAACAAGTTTCTGTCTGGGATGAAGAAAACCAGACAGACTCAAAAGTCATTGGGAAAGTAAAATCAATAAGACGTGGTAAAGGATTGCATATGCAGTTGAGAGAGAGAAGAGAAAAGAGAAAAGAGAGAAGAGAGAGAGAGGAAGCATGACTCTGGGTATCTTGCTTGCACAACTGCGTAGATCACCAAAATAAAGATAGATTTGGGAGGAAGATCAGAATTCAAGTCTGGTTGGACAGTAGGTATTTGCAATGTCTTTGAGTCATCAGCAAGAAAATGTGGAGTAAAGGTTTATATTTTAGAAGAGGTATCTAGCTACATTTAGATTTGTACATCATCTGTTTTATAGACTTCAATAGATTATAAAGGGAGAAAGCATAGGGTGAGAAAAGGAGATGGCCTAGATTTGAGCATTGAAGAACTGCAACGTTTAAAATCTGGGAAGAGGATGATGAACTGGAAGAGAAAGAGAAATGACCAAGAAAATATGAAGAATAGAACACAAGAGAAGAGAGGGTTTCTAGAAGTGTTTCATTCTAAGAGAATGAGGAAAATGAGAACAGGAACATATCAGTTGCATTTAGCAACCTGCTTTTAAGGACATTTCTGTTCCCAGAAAACTAAAAATATTATAAAGGCACTAATTACATTTTATCACTTCAACATAGTTTTCTAACATATTGTATATATTCCTTACTTCTATTTTTTATTCACAAATCGTCTACTGGCATAAGCCCATGAGCAAGCAGTCAGAGCTAAAGAATCACTATTTTCAGCCCATTTCCATTGCTGTCTCAATTATACCAAGTTTATGAGACAAAAGCATCTTTTCAATAGTATTAGCATTTTTTTCAAATTTTTTTCTCATTTTAAAATACTAGTAGCATAAATGCAATGAAGACTAATATTGAAATAATTACTTAAAATAATAGACAAAGATGGTGTGACGCAAACTGCCACAAGATGAGTCATAATTCAATAGCTTGAAATGTTTATCAATTCATGAATAAAAATATGAATTTCATTAGTGGCACAAGGTGAAATAGTCAACATCTAATGTACAAAATATAAGTGATTAAAAAGACAAATGTTTGAAAGTTGAGGTTTACCTGTATCTTAAGCATAAAATTTAAATTCACAGAAATGTCTTCAAGGGATAATTTAAAGAAACAGGGAATTTAAATACGTTCAATTCTAACTTTAATTTAAAATTAATTAGCATACAGTTTTGAGAATTCCCTTCTTTCCTATACCACATTCACAGTAAAAATCAAGAATCCTTTTCTTACACATAGGGAAATAATATTCAACGTATGGATATGGCTTTGGATCAACTGTAATCATGTACAGATACCGTTAAGGTAAGTTTTAGATATACTTTCCCACCTGTAGGACATGTAAGTACAAACACACTTTTACAATTCAAAATACTAATTTATTAATCTACATGTGACAAAGATCCTCTCCTTAACCAAACTTTAATCACATCCTTCTGAGTCCTCTGCTCAGCTAGGTCTCACCTTGGGCTTCCCTTTCTGTCCTTGTAGAGTAAGGTTTTAGAAAGAATACCGTCAGTCAGTTCAGAGAGAATCCCCACCCTCAATATTTGATAACTCTCAATATCTATCCAATTCCTCATCCTCCACCCTTTATATCTGATCACTATGGCCTGCTTTCAGTAAGAACGCTTTTTGGTCTGTTAAGGAAAGAATTACCCTACCCTCTTAGTAATTTTCCATCCACCACCCCCTCCATTCTGCCCCTTGGATATAAATCCCTACTTTTTCTTGTATTCAGAATTGAGCCAAGCTCAATACTGAGGTCTCTTCCTCCAATTTCAATAATATCTGATTTTTTATTGTAAATTTACAATTTATAATTTAAAATCTATTTTTACAGCTTTAACTTCTGTAAGGCTCTATTTTTTTTTCTTTTGACACATGTAGAAGTTCAATCAGTACTGAGGGAGATATATGAAGGGAAATGAATCTTTACAATGCAAATTAATTAGGAAATGATAATGGCATACATAAAAATTGGTAAACAAAAAATGATTAATTACATTAGGATAATTGGTCAACATTTTAAGGAAACTTTAAATTGGATCCTTATCTCCCACCATATATAAAAATAAATTTCCAGATCAATTCAAAACCATAAATATAAAAATATTAACACAGTAAATTTAAAAAATGTAAAAAAGTAAATGTAAATAATTTTTAAATAGAAATAATGGAATGAGTATTTGTATAATATTTTGATGGAAAACACATATTAAGAATCATGCCAAAGCCATAAACTATTTTTTAAATGATAAATTTAAGTAATTTAACATTTAAAATCTATTTACAGCCAAACAACCCACCAGTATCAAAGCTAAACTTCAAATTGCATTATGGAAAAGAAATATTTGTATAATTTGTAACAGACTAAGGTAGCAAGTAAATGTGTTTTAGAGAGAGAAAGAACTTACCAACTAGTGAAAAACATACACTCCCATAGTACCAAAATTAATAAAAGATATAAACAATCCACAACATACATGGTCAAGAAACATTTTAAAAGATGTTCAATCTCACTTTCAATTGAGGAAGTCCAGGTTAAGATGACAGTATGTTTGTTCATCACAATGCCAAATATTAACAAGTTTAATAATGTTCAGTGTTACCAAGCTCATTATGGGCGAAAACGCTCTCATATTCAATCAGCGAGTCCTATCTTTTTGAATGGGAATAGTATAATATTCATCCAAGGCCCTTAAATGTGCATACCCTTCTAGAAATATATGCTTAAGAAAGTATGCTAAGAAAATACTGGGTACGTGCACAAAGATGAATGAACAAGAATGATTATCAGAAGGGAGGACAAGATGGCGAACTAGACATAGCCAGGAAGAGCCTGTCCCACTGAGAGAGACTAAAATATTGAGTAAACCAAATTGAATATACTTCAAACTGATCTTTTCAGAGAAAGCGCTCAGCATTAATGGAGAGATTACACAGACACTGGGGCTGAAGAGGGAGGCAGGAAGCTGGGAACCCTGTATCCCATATAGCTTATGGAGTTCCTGAGCACCAAGACTCATTCTTGGCCCTGATTAGCTCCTAAGGAAGGGGTGAGTGAAGTAACTGCAGAGCAGCCCAATCTTACCATGGACCTCCAGGATCCTAACTGTGGGAGATTCCATGACCTACGTGGACATTTGAGTTGGCAGGGGAAACTGCCCAGAGAGTCGGCAGAGACAGCGCTTGAGCCTGCGTGGAGCCCAAGGCAGTTTTGCATGAGGACATCTGCAACAAAACACAGTCATAAGCACCCATTCTCCAAGGCTCTCCGTATTCCTCTAAGAGGCTCTAACTTCAGTGGATTGTCGGACCTGGAGAGAGCGGGGCTGTCTTTCCCATGGGACTGGGGCATGTCTGATCTGCATGCCCTCTTGCTCACTTCTCCCTCCCAGGGTCCCTGCTTGGCCGTTCCATAGGAGCAGACACACAGTGCAGCCTCCACTGAGTGCTTTTGCCAGCAGCCCCCACCAGAGCACTTTGTTGGTTACCTGGGAGAAGCTTGGCTCACCTAGTACAGCTAGTAATTAACTTCAGGGTGGGGGGAAGCTCTCACTCTCAGAGCACTAGGAAGAGTAAGGTGCAGGTTCACGGGCCAGTTAGGGGGCTGAGTGTGCGTTCCTCCACAGGGCCAGCCTGAAAGGGGCGTGGCCAGCTTCTCCCTGAGGGAGGTAAGCCCCACAACCTGAAACACCTAACAGCCCAGCAATCTAGGTAGAGAACACTTAGGACAAAACTAGTTGGTTGGGCCAGTTTGGGGGGCAATCACTGGAAGGAGAGACCCAGTTGAGGGAGCACTAGCTGAGTAATTCCTACAGCCATCTGCTGGGCAAAAAGCCCCAGACTGCAGGTGCCACACCAGCTGCACACCCACGGTAACACCATCCTGCCCAAAGATCCCCGGCTCTTGACCTACTGCATCAACAGACCACCTGGAGACATACCTCACAACCTGCTCTGACTCTACCAAACACACAGGACCAGTGTGCCTCCAGAGAGCTGTGAGTCTTCTGGAGAACTCAACTTCAGCTAGGGCTGCCCCCATGGGAGGGGGCACAGCTCACCAGGGTCCTTCTTGGAGCTAAGGAAAGGCAGGTGTGGGACCAGTGATTGGTGGAGGCTCAACTAAAACCCGGGAATGGACTCGGTGAGGGGATCTCTCCCCCCACCCCACCTCCTCCATCACAGAGCACTGCTGTCAACGTGTTGAAATACAAAAGACGCACATGGCTGAGCAAGAGTCTGTCAGCCCTTAATCTTAAGCACCATCTACAGGATTGCATCCTGAATTACACCACCAAAAATTCTTCCAACAGGCATTGCCTGCTAAACACAATGCAGGATTCTGGCTACAAATAAGAGATTGCATACAGAGCCTTGGCCCTCTGAAAGCATCCAGAAATGAAGACAATTGACTATACTCAACTTGCACCACAGTCAAATCCTCAAGGGAAGCAAAGAACATGAAAACAAAAAGGCCCATCCAAACAAAAGCAACTTCAAAAGACAGAGTAACACCAGCCCTCACAGATGAGAAAGAACCAGCACAAGAACTCCAGCAATTCTAAAAGTCAGAGTGTCTTCTTACCTCCAAATGATTGCACTAGCTCCCCAGCAATGGTTTTTAACCAGACTGCAATGACTAAAATGATAGCCATGGAATTTAGAATCTGGATGGCAAGGAAGCTCAATGAGATACAGAAGAAAGTTCAAGCCCAATCCAAGGAAAACAGTAAAATCATCCAAGAGCTGAAAGATAACATAGCCATTTTTAAAAAGAACCAAACTGAACTTCTGAAATTGAAAAATCCAATACAGAAATTTCATAATACAATTGGAAGCATTAACAACAGAATAGACCAAGTTGAGGGAAGAATCTCTGAGCTCAAAGACCACTCCTTCAAATCAACTCAAGCAGAAAAAATAAAGAAAAAAAATTTAAAAATAAACAAAACCTCTAAGAAAAGTGTAATTATGTAAAGAGAACAAACCTATAACTCATTGGCATTCCTGAGAGAGAAGGAGAGAGGAAGCAAGTTGGAAAACATATTTGAGAATATAGTCCGTGAAAATTTTCCCAATCTTGCTAGAGAGATCAATGTGAAAATTCAAGAAATTCAGAGAACCCCTACAAGATACCAGATAAGGCAACCATCCCTAAGAAACATAGTCATAGTCATCAGATTGTCCAAGGTCAATGTGAAAGAAAAATCTTAAAGGCAGCTATAGAGAAGAAACAGGTCACTTACAAAGAGAACCCCATCAGGCTAATAGCAGACCTCTTATCAGAAACCTTATAAGCCAGAAGAGATTGGGGGCCTATTATCAGCACCCTTAAAGAAAAAAATTCCAGCCAAAAATTTCATATCCCACCAAACTAAGCTTCATAAGCTAAGGGGAAATAAAATTAT
The DNA here is from genome assembly GCF_028878055.3 of Symphalangus syndactylus. Classification (NCBI taxonomy): domain Eukaryota; kingdom Metazoa; phylum Chordata; class Mammalia; order Primates; family Hylobatidae; genus Symphalangus; species Symphalangus syndactylus. The sequence continues at coordinate 39,792,576 of NC_072447.2, read as the reverse complement.
TTTCAGAAAAGCAAATGCTAAAGGAATTCATTACCACTAGACCAGCTTTACAAGAGGTCCTTAATGGAGTGGTAAACATATAAATGAAAGAATGATACCTGCCACCAAATAAAAACACTTAAGTACATAGCCCAGAGACACTAAAAAGCAACTACACAATCAAGTCTACATAACAACCAGCTAACAACATGATGACAGGATCAAATCCTCACATATCAGTATTAATCTTGAATGTAAATGGGCTAAACACTTCATTTTAAAGGTACAGAATGGCAAGTTGAATTGAAATAAACAAGACTCAACTGTCTGTTGTCTTCAAGAGACCAATCTAACATGTAACAATACCCATAGGCTCAAAGTAAAGGGATGGAGAAAGCTCTATCATGCAAATGGTAAGCAAAGAGCAGGGGCTACTCTTCCTATATCACATAATATAGACTTTAAACAAACAATGACAATGATTTTAAAAAAGACAAAGAAGGGCATTACATAACAATAAAGAGTTCAATTTGTAAACCAAAAAGTATCTGAGACAGCTCTCAATCAATTTAGAAGTTATTCTGCCAACATTGAGGATCAGGATCTGTGACACAACCTCAGGAGATCCTGAGAACATGTGCCCAAGGTGGTTAGGTTACAGCCTGGTTTTATATATTTTATGGAGATATAAGACATCAACCAATACATATGAGGTGTACATTGGTTCAGTCTAGAAAGATGGGATAACTCAAAGAGGAGGCTTGCAGGTCATAGGGGAATTCAAAGATTTTCTGATTGGTAATTGGTTGAAAGAGTTCAGTTATTATCTAAAGACCTGCAATCAATAGAAAGGAGTGATGCTAGGCTCTCAGCTAATCTCTTTAGGATCAGAAAAAAAGGCCAAGAAAGGGAAGTGGATCTCCATAGAATGTGAATTTCCACCATAAAAGACAGCTTTGCAGGGCCATTTCAAAATATGTCAAAGGAATATATTTGGGGGTAAAATACTTTGATGTCTTTCATGGCCCTGCTACCTATCAAGTGATGCTATACTAGATGCAGTTTGGAATTTGGTATCTTATTGCTACAAAGAGTCTATTCTGTCAGTCTTATGATGACTGACTGATTGATTGATTGATTGATAGAAACGAGGTCTCACTCTGTCACCCAGGCTGGAGTGCAGTGGTGCTAGCACAGCTCAATGCAGCCTCCAACTCCTTGGCTCAAACAATCTTCCCTCCTCAGCCTCCCAAGTAGATGTGATTACAGGCATGCACTGTCACACCCAGCTAATTTTTTAAATTTTTTGTAGAAACAGGGTCTCACTACTTTTCCAAGATTGGTCTCAAACTCCTGGCCTTAAGCAATCCTCCTGCCTTGGCCTCCCAAAGTGCTGGGATTACAGGCATGAGCCAGTGTGCCTTGCCAATCTCTATTTTAATGTTAATGCTGGTCAGCTGTGTGCCTGAACTCCAAAGGGAGGAGAGAATAATGATGCATGTCTGACCCCCCTCTTTCTGTTATGACCTGAACTAGCGTTTCAGGTTTTGATGTGTCCTGTTGGCCAAGAGGAGGGTCCATTCAGTCAGTTGAGGGTCGGGGTAGGGCAGGGGAGGGGGGCTTAGAATGTAATTTTTGGTTTACAAATTCAGTAAGACTTAACTATCCTAAATATGTATGCACCCAACATTGTAGTGCCCAGATTTATAAAACAAGTTCTTATAGACCTGCAAAAAGACTTTGACATCCATATGCAGAAGAATGAAACTGGATCCTTGTTTTTCACCATATACAAAAACAACTCAAGATGGATTCATAACTTAAATGTTAGACCTCAAAGTATAAAAATCTTAGATGAAAACCTAGGAAATATCCTTCTCAATATCAGCCTTGTTAAAGATTTTATGACTAAGTATTCAAAAGCAATTGCAACAAAAACAAAAATTGACAAGTGGGACCTAATTAAACTGAAGAGCTTCTGCACAGCAAGAGAGATTATCAAGGGAGTAAACAGACAACCTACAGAATGGGAGAAAATATTTGCAAACTATGCATCTGACAAAGACCTAATATCCAGAATTTATGAGGAACTTAAAAAAATTAACAAGCAAAAAACAACCCCATTAACAAATGGGCCAAATATATGAACAGATACTTCTCAAAAGACGACATACAAGTAGCCAACAAACATATGAAAAAATGCTCATCATCACTAATCATCAGAGAAATGTAAATCAAAACCACAGTGAGATGCCATTCTGACTGGTATAAAAAAATTTCTAAAAACAGATGCTGTCAAGGCTGCAGAGAAAAGCACCTATACACTGCTGGTGGGAATGTAAATTAGTCTAGTCACTGTGGAGAATAGTTTGGAGATTTCCTGAAGAACTAAGAGTTGAACTACCATTTGATCTAGCAATTTCATTACCAGGTATACACCCAAAGGAAAATAAGTCGTTCTACCAAAAAGACACATGCACCCATATGTTCACTGCAGCATTATTCACAATAGCAAAGACATGGAGTCAACCTAGGTGCCCATCAACAGTGGACTGGATAAAGAAAATGTTATATATTTAAACCATGGAATACTATGCAGCTGTAAAAAAGAATAAAATCATATCCTTTACAGCAACATGGATGCAGCTAGAGTCTATTATCCCAAGCAAATACACACAGAAACAGAAAACCAAATATTGCATATTTTTAGTTACTAATGGGAGCTAAACAATGCATACACATGGACATAAACATGAGAACCACAGACACTGGGAAATACAACAGGGAGGAGGGAGGACGGGAGGCAAGGACTGAAAAACTACCTTTCAGGTACTATGCCCAATACCTGAAAGACAAATTCATTCATACGCCAGACCTCACCATCAGATAATATAACTTTGTAACAAACTTGTACATGTACTCCCTGAACCTATAATAAAAGTTGAATAAAAAGGATGATTACCAATAACCATTTATAATTGCTCAAAAAATGGCAGAGAAGCAGAGAGTATAACTCAAAGGCAGAGACGAGGATAAATTATGACATATAAAATGAGTATATAAACTTGTTAAAACGATCATGTAGGTATGTCTATTACTATGAAGAGGAAAAGGAAATTTCAAAGAGCATATCTCATGACTTCATTTTTGAAAATGTTTGCATGTTCTTGTGTATGTGTGTTTTTATGGGAAACATCTAGAGAAATGAACAACAGTTTTAACATGATTGCGCTGAGGTAGCAATTTTATGTGTGGTTTTCACTTTTTTAATTCCTTCTTTATTGAGTGAATATTTCTATGAGTTTGTGTTTTTCATAATAAAAAGTAAATAAAACTCTATTTTGAGAAAAATAGCAAAAATGTTCTTTGGCCACTTTCCGAAAATGCATAAGGAAACTGCATAAAATTTTCTCTATAGAAGATGATCCTAACTTTTGTTACTAGCTATGGATCTGAAAAACCACAAAGCTTCTCGGGAACTATCCTCTACTGAATACTAAATAAAAAAGGACTGATTTAAAACCACACTATGCTCATTTAAGTGGACTATATTAGCCATCTATTGCTGTGTAAGAAATCACTCCAAAACTTAGTGGCCAAAAACAATATTTATTATCTCACATCTTGGTGTCAGGAATCCAAGAGGAGTTAAGCTGGGTGGTTTGAGTTCAGAGTCTCTTATTACTTGTAATGAAGGTGTCAGCCTGAGCTGCAGTCATCTCAAGACTCAACTCGGAAAGAATCCACTTCTGTACTCCTTTTTGTGGCTTTTGGCAAGGTCTCAGCAGACTATCTTCCAAGCTTACTCATGTAGGCCTCTCCCTAGGGTTGCCTCATGACATGAAAGCTGGCTTTCCTCAGAGTTAGAAGGCCGAGAGAGAGTGAGAGACAGCACCCAATCTCAGCAGTGGCATCTCATCACCTCTACTGTATTCCATTCATTGGAATTGAGTCAGTCAATCCAACTGACACTCAAGAAGATGAATACCAGAAGACAGGGATCTTTGTGGGTCACCTTAGAGACCACCTACCAAAATGAACCAAAAGCAAAAGTAAAAAAGAAAGAAACTAAAACTAGAGCTTATATAGGAATATTCATAGCAGCTTTATATGTAATAGCCAAAAGTTGGAAACAACCCAAATATCAATAGAAGAATGGATAAACATATTATGATATATCCATACAGCAGAATACTACTCAGCAATAAAAAGGAAAAAAACTTATTGAGGTGGTGGCACGAAATCTCACAGATCTTATACTGAGCAAAAGAAGCTGGACTCAAAAGAGCATACTGTATAATTCATTTTATATGAAATTCCACATAGCAAGAATTAATCTATAGTGAAAAAATCAGAAAAGTAGCTGCTTCTTTTGATAAAGATTAACTGAAAAGACCCATGAATAACCTTTTTGGAGTGATAGAAATATTCCATATTTCTATAAGTGATTGTTAATTACACAGTTGCATGCATTTGTCAAAATTCATCAAACCATGCACTTGGGATCTGCACATCTCTTTGCATATAAGTGTTGCCTTAAAATGTAAATACTCAAAAACAGAAATAAAAAAAAAACCTAGGTTTTGTTGAATATTGGAATGAGTTTAAAAGGGAGAACAAATTATCACTTCTTTTGAAGTCATGCAAAAATAAACGAAAATTCTAATCTGTCTAAAGACAAAGTGTCAGGAACATCTACTGGGAAACAGCAAGATGAATAGCAATTTTTCAACACTGGGAATTAAATTTGTTTCAAGTTAAGGGCAAAGTAAAAGATCAAGAAACTTCTCAATGTCCAGTGCCATCCTGAAAATAAGTCACGTAGTGAAAAGAAATTCTGGCACAGGAGATGGAAGACAAAGATCTTAAAAAGAGGAAAGAAGGTCACAAATTTAGTTAAGAGATTGAAGTCAACAGATGAATAATATTTGCCCCAAAGTCATTAAACAAATCATAGACTGAGTCAGAGCTCCTACCCTGATGTTCTAACTCAGGTCCCATTGCTCTGGGTATTTACTTATCTTACCTACAAATATTGCTATAATTAAAGTATTGTTTTCACTTGAAACCTACAAAGGAAATCTGGATTTTTATCTTTTCTTTCCACACACTAAATCTAAACTCTTAATGATATGACTCCTGGTTTCAAAAGTTTTATCTCCAAACCAATTTTAATAAAGAAGAAAAAGATTTGTCTCTAAAGCTGGGGGGAAAGTTTTAATTGAAGCCACTCTCCAGAGTCAGCAAAGAGTAGAAGTAATCAAGACCAGCTTTTTTCTCCTGTAAGGAAATCTGCAGCAACACTGCAGCCTACCTGTTCCAGTTTGTGCTGCTTAAGCACTGAATATCCATTTGAATAAAACTACACACTGTTCTTTTCCTTCTGAAGCGTACTGTTTTTATTGCAATAATTTTATTGTGCTTTCCCCAGTAAGAAAGTGATATCCTGAGTATGATTCAGCCTCACAAGAAATGTTCCTAATGGAGTCACCAAAAACCTCAAAACCATAAAAAATATAACCCCATATTAAGGGCTTTGGGGGATGAAAACCACAGTGCAATCAACATTCTTCAAGAACAGCAGCAATAATTTAACGACAGCCTTCTCACCACCAAGTTTCGGAAACTTATTTTCCACACCAGAAAGCAAAGGACCACAAAAACTATAGACATGATATAAACACACACACACACATACACACAGACACACACACACACACACACACACACCTTTCTCTATATTTTGTCAAGAAAACCTGAAAAACTTGAATTAAAAAAAATGCTACATTTAATAAGACAGTGTACCATACTGAGGGTTTCTTTACTTCCAGTATTCCTCAATACTTATTAGAAAGGATGATTACAAATACAGTCTGTAAAATGAAGAAACTAGCCTGGATCATCTCTCTAGTCCTTTGCAGTTTGTACTTGATGTATTTGGCCCATAACCCATAGACTGCCTTAAAATGCCTCCACATTCAAAAAAAGCCCCTTCAAGAGCTAACCTTTTCCACACAGTTTTCCCTCTATTATTTTGCAATGCTACCATCCTTTCCCTTTCCATTTCCTCTGAATATCTTAATTAAGCAAATCTAGGTGTGGCTTTACAATAAAGATTGATACGTTTTACAGAGAGACCAGAATTACTACATTTTTCACAACTAAATCAAGATCAGAATGTAATTAACTAGTGACGGGAAAAAAATTCATTCTGCCCTTTTACCTCTCCTCTGCCATTTGTCTCATGTTGTCTACTAGCTTTGATAATGTACAAGCATTTTTTAGAGTTCAAATGAAAAGCCCAATCAGAATAACATAAAAAAATCAGACAGACCGACACACACACACACACACACAATTTCATTGTCTTATAAAAAAAAGTTTGCCTCCTGTTAATTGGTCTTAGTATTATATGAAAAAATAAGATTCTCACACATAATCAAGGGTGCAATAATGAATACTTCAACAGGCACACATTTTGAAGTTTTAATTAAAATCAGTAGTTCTATTGATATTGTAATGTCTTAGAGTAACACCTAGGCAAGTAATCACCTGCCTCCCAAGTGAATGGCAATACTCATGCAATTAATTATAAACGACTTTGCAGCTGGAACCACCTCGGAATCGCCAAGATATAGAGCCAGTGTTCACACATTTAAGTACTGAAAGCAACGCCACTGGTGCAGCCAGGTGACAGCTATTTTCACTTGACCTGGATGCAGTATCTCTCCTTATTAGGCCTGGTGCCTGAAAGCTTGCCATAAATTTTGTTCTTCTCTGGCATCACAAACAATCCTGTTTTCTTTAGTCAATGCTTAGTTTTCTATTGCAGAGATTTACCAACAGAGGTTGGTCAGGCCATTTGGGGAGATAATCTTATTTTTGAAATTCACTCCTATCTTCTTGGCTTATAAGTGAACAGAAGGTTTCACTAGAGCTAAAATAGTGTTACTGTTTCTTCTATGATTCAACACTCTTAAGTTCTTACTCCGAAGATCCTCTGAAGGCCCTTTTTCCCACAAAAATGGATTCTTAGGATAAGAAAATGAGAGAATTTGGGAAGTAGCCAGACTAAAGCAGAATGCTTAAAGATATATTCAGCTGCCAAAACTTTCATTCAGGGTCCTGTGGATACCAAGAAACCAAACCGAAGATGCTTTAAAAATAAAGTTGTGAGCGAGTCACAACTTATTTAATGACTGCTTTTTTAATGATTCTAATGAAAAATAATTTTCCTTCATAAAGTAAAAGCCAGCACAGAAAGATTCTTGCCTAAGTTTTTACAGAGGTGAGGTGAGGAAAAGAGAGAGACAAAGAGAGAAGGAGAAGGAGAAAGAGGGAGAGAAAGAGAGAAAGAAAAAAAATAAGAAATTGCCCAACGTTTTAGGCTGTCTGAAAAACATGAGGATTTTTCCTGAAAGTTGGAGAGGCTGGTGATAAATTTGCTTCAACATCAAGCACAAGAAGTTCCAACCTCTCATCATAAGGACTCATCTTTGGAATATCTTAATGTCCACCACTCTTAGGGGATCACCATAGCCCCAGGAACTTGGACTTTTGCTGACCTGTCTGGGTTCCCTAAGATTCACAGAAATATTTCACAATATTGAGGAAATAACAGGCTTTGAGACGTTAATGCTGCACTGATTTTTCTGAGCAGGGTTAAGAAAGTCTAGCATTATTGTATTCAAGCCAATTCTAATGATACAAGTAAACAGTTATTAGCAAGTTTATAGAACCCTTTCCTTTTAATATAGCATTGGTTAGTCTGGCCTGGAATGAAACTGGGTAACTGTGATGTTGACACAAGAAGTTCTAACACAAAACAATGATATTTAGAAATCTAAAAACAAGCAACATGAAGTTCACACACCTAAGCAATGTCATTACATAGTAAACCTTCAAAGCAATCAGCTAGAAATTGTTGTATACTTAACGTTAGGTCCTGAGTCACAAACTAAAAAGATATAGTTGGCCATAGTTAGCTATGTTTTATTCAAAACCCATTTCCTTAGCAAATGTAAGGAATATGCATTTAGTTTATTCTAATTTTAATAAATTTAAACATAACATTTTTAATAAACTGTTTCAATGCTGAGTACATCAGCTGAATGTGGCATATTTCTCCTATGTAATATAACACCATCAAATCATTGAATAATCTGGTTGATTAAAAAAAAGAAAATTATCTGATTAGATACTAATTGTAAACCAGTATTTACAATCAACAAATGACGCTAACAGATTTCGGTCCATTTTGAAAACAACAACAAGAAAATGACCAAGTCAACTGAATCTAATCAGAAGCTCTGGTTCTCCCAGCTTCTCTCCATGACTCTACTTAGTGTTTTTAAATACCTTGGATAACAGTAACACCGCATCTTCACTGAATACTAAGTTCCAGCACTATGCTAATCATTTTATAACCACTAATTCATTTAACATACCGGAGACCAGAAATACTACCATTCTCTCTTTTTAACATATTAAAAAGTATGGAGGTTGAAGGTTATCAATTCTCCCCAAATTTACACATCTGGTGATTAGGAAGGCCATTCACCTTGCTTTATTGTGCTGTATTGCCCCACATGCCTGTACCCCTACATATGAACCATAACTCCTGTGCTATTTTCAATGCCATATGCTCCCTATAATCTTCAATTATCAAAATATGTAAATGTTGATGCTCCCAAAGTTTCTCCTCCGTTTGTTCCAAGTCTTTATTTATGTAAATAGGCCTTGTGCCCCTCTGCAGTCCAGCCATTGCAGTCACAAGCACATTCCATACCTCTAAAGTAGATTCTATAACTTTTCCTTTCCCCAGTCATCTGAGAAATGAAAAGATGTGGTAAGGTATGAGGTTTGTTAACATTATTATTAAGCCTGCCTGAAGCATGCTCTGGGATTATAAGAAGGTATAACACAGGAGCTCAAACAAGGGGCACATTTGGAGGGGCAACTGATACGTGCAGTGTACAGCATACTGGGAAGCAGGTTAAACAGAGCTGGTTTCAGCCCACCAAAGACATCCTGAAGGGCACAAAGCATGGGCAGAGTTTATACACCTAAGCAACTGAAGCCAAATAGTGGACCAATCCAAAAGGAAATACATGAGATGTTATCTCAATGACCTAATGTAAAAGTTTAGGGTGTATGGAAAGGAAAAAGTGAAGACGGAAAAAAACTAAAAATTTGGTTTCGTTGTTGTGTCCTAAGTACAGTGTTGTTTATTTCATGGATGTTAGTTACCTCATATAATTTTACATCAGCAATCCTACAAAATAGGTATTATTATCCATATTTCACTGGTGAGGAAACTAAAGTCCAGAGAGGTCTCATAACTAGAATAATACAGCTAGCTAGCCATAGAGCTGGGATGAAAAACACAGACTTTTCTCTTCTGAAGCCTGCGCCCTTTCCTTTACAAAAAGCTGGAATATCAAAGGATATCTGAATAGCATGCCTGTCTTTGAAGGCATCCAGGAATTGTGGGTTAGGTAGCACAGAGAAGACCAGAGCAGGTGTGACTATGCTTGTTAATATGTCAGAGTGGGATTGTAATACTGCAGAGAAGTGTGTGTTGTCCATTTGATTCATTGTCACAGTTGGAGTAGTTCCACCTCATTGGTTTTACAGGCTTATTGGATCATCTGCATGCTCATATGAGGTAATTTCCCTTCCATTCATTTTTCACCCGTGTGGTTAGAATGTTGTTTTCCTGAATATCATTTCTAATTATTAAGTGAATGTGACACAGCGGAATCCCATAATCCTCCAGTGTATAGAACAGGGTCAGGGGCAATTTGTGCTCAATAAATGTTAGGTAGTTTTTTTCCTATATCCCCCAGAGCTAGCAAAAGAGACACTTCTAGAGCATAATGTAGAAAACTCTGGAGTGAAGCCACATGGCTATAGCAAGTGGAGAAACTAGCAAAGTGTACAGAAATACCAGACACTGCGTATTGGTGAGGGGTGGTCCTATTTGCCTATAAAACTAATATAATAACTTTGATCAAAATCTGACCTTTTATGAAAACTATAGCAATTCAAAGATATATATAATATATATGTGTATATTATTTCTCAATTCACAAAGCAAAGATATAACCAGAATCAATACCTCAGGAAAAGGCAATAAATAGCATTAATCTTTGCTTTTAGGGCACATATAACTGCAGAACATGACTATTACTGGCCATCTTTCTCAAAGAAAAATACTGTCTTGCTGCATAAAGGATCACTACTATTTGCTATTCAACATCCAAGTTCTTACAAAAGCCATGAAAAATCAGGACATCATATTGTTGAAGGAGAAGTTAGTGATCTAAAATTTTCTATGTATTAGATTATCAAAGACCAATGACAGAGTAATTAGCATGATAATTCGGAAAGACGAATGATTTCGACTATCTTTGGGTCACATCCTAAATTTATTCTCCTTCTTTAGTGGACTGGCAATATAAAATGATGGTTACTTCAAATTCAAGTGCCGGGACACTCCAGATTTTAAAACTCACACTGCATATTGCCAAAGTAGAACATAAATTTTGCATAGCAGATAATATTATACATCGTGGTATTTTTCAGTGAGTTGGTTGTGATTGTGTTTGTTTTTAAAAGTGGTCAGAGAGTATGAAATGTAATAACTTTAAAAGAAAACATAAGTCATAAGTAATCTTTAAGAGCAGTACATCTTTATCTGGGAGGCTCTTTGTTTGCTGGTTGGCCATGCATATTTGGCAGTAAAAGCTCGGGTTGAATTGTTCTTCATGAAAAAGGAGAGATGGCATAATTAAGAGTCAATAGGAAAAAGAAGCACAATAGGGGCAAAGGGTACATCTAAACAGAAGTAAAGGAGCCAGATAGACTGGGCATTATATAGGCAAGAGCAGAAAGAAAGAAACCTCAGTTGGCAATAGAGGCTGGAAAATTCTGAGAGAAGGGACAAGAGTAATGGCAATAATGGTTTTTCAAAGTAAATGCTTGTGCAATGTGACCCTACTTCATGACCAGCAAATCTCCACGATATTAACATAATTGGCCTTATTGTAGAAGCCAGATCAATTTCTGCATCATGGCTGGTACAAAACCAAATAATATTAGCCCCCTCTAACAAAGGGACAAAACATACAGGCAGTTTATAGTTGAAGGCCCAGTCAGGATTTATGAACTAAGGCCAGTACACAGCTGCATCTTTGATTATATCATCATCCTGGAGTCTAGAGACTTGAGCCAAAAGTACATCGTACTGTGACTGCTGCAGTGTTGAGCAGAAACAAGACGCCAGAGAGTAGAGGCTTATCCAAGGTGAGTTGTGATGGTGATGGTACTAAGAATATCATTCAAAAGTCAGAACCACAAACTTTTAAGAGCTAGAATTCTCTCAGCAAGAGGTTAAAAATGTAAAATTGAAGAGTGATATAGGTGAAGTAGAAAGTTAAGAGCTATACCATTAACAACTCTATTAAGTATACCAATGCTGCTTTGAATTTATAGTGAACAAGAAACTCATAATTTACAGTGAACAAGCAGCTCATAATGTGACAATAATATGGCTTTCATTATATAGATGTAGAAAACTGAGATTAATAGACCAAGTGACTACTATTTATTTCTATATAAATGATAGTTTTTTCACTAAATTCTTGAATGGTTATCCTCTTACATGATTACTTCTACCATGTTGGAAAAATCAACACGAAGCTCATTTTATAATAGTCCAAATATGGTGTCTATGTTGTCTTCATAAGAATATATAGACTCTGACTTTGGTCTTGAGGGAAAAGTTTTTAAAAACCAATGAGACGATAGAGAATTCTCACTAAAAAACATCCAATACACAATACAGAAAGTTAAAATAATAAATAAGAAGGATTCTTGGACCAAAAAAAAAGAATGTGGCCCTGCTTAAGTAGGCTTTGCTTCTTTTTCAATTAGCAGCGCTTTTTTTTAAAAAAAAAAAAAAGCCTATGTTATATTTTCGTTCAATAACTTCCTGATATCTGAATTAAATGGGAAATTGATTTTGACATGTATAATTTTCAGCATCAATACCTACTCAGGGATACTATTTCCTTTAGCTTTAGACATGGACTTTTTAGTATAGTATTTCACATTCTCTTGCAGACTAGTTTCATCCAAAATTAACAAGTATAACAACAACAACAACTGAATGTTATTAATCTTTTGACTTGGAGTCTATATTTCCTAGGACTCCCACAATTAATAACCACAAACTGGCTGCAGAGTTTAAGTTAAGGAGAGCCAGCTTACCCACAGTAACCTGGTGCGGGTTGTGACAGGGTCCTAGCCATGTGCTGGCCAGAGAGAAATCCAACTTTGTCCACAAATAATGTTGCTAACATTTCACAGAGATGTACCCTCACAATTACAGAGTTTGTGCTGCCCACTAACATATGACACAAATATTGATGAAAATAAAACTGTTACTCTCCTATCAAATGGGAAATTAATTTTATCACTGGATAAAGACATGTATGAAAAAAGTTAGACTTCAAAGTCATCCATTTATTGATTCTACTGATTTGATGAGTTTATCGTTTGACCCAGATTCTAAGAACTATGAAAAAGTATCTTGGTTCTTCGCAGAAAATAAGCCATTAAAATATGATTTCTTTTGGTCTGGCATCATACAGGTGCAGAATAATCAATGATTACATCATACTTTTCCAATGACCAGATTATGCACATCAGCCCAAGCAGCACTGAGCCTGTTGGCAGATTCACAGATCCAGGCACTGTTGTGCAAGGAGGCAAGAGGAGACCTAAGGAGCCAGGCGCGGTGGCTCATGCTTGTAATCCCAGCACTTTGGGAGGCCGAGGCGGGTGGATCACGAGGTCAGGAGATCGAGACCACGGTGAAACCCCGTCTCCACTAAAAATACAAAAAATTAGCTGGGCATGGTGGCGGGCACCTGTAGTCCCAGCTACTCAGAGAGGCTGAGGCAGGAGAATGGCGTGAACCCGGGAGGCGGAGCTTGCAGTGAGCCGAGATTGTGCCACTGCACTCCAGCCTGGGCGACAGAGTGAGACTCCGTCTCAAAAAAAAAAAAAAAAAAAAAAACAAGAGAAGACCTAAGGTATCTTCCCTGCTCAGAATTCCTCCATCAGCTCCTTCAGTAATGCTGACCTCTGTGGATCTGAACTCCCTGGATCTTGTAGGCATTACAGGAAGTCCCAGCATCTTCACAGCACAAGCCTGTCCCCAAGAGTCTCCCCAGAGAAAACGGCCAACCAGACCATCTTGCCATTGATCCAGGCTTCAAGATGGCTGACTAGAAGCATTTCATGCCCACTTCATCCCCTTAGAAGAACCAAAATAGTGCATAGACAAGCACACTTTGAATATATTATCCAAAAGAGAACATTGGAATTCAACAGAAAAGTGACAGGAAACATGAAAAGCAAGGAAGGAAAATGAAGAGAGGCAGCCTGTTTGGCTGGGATTGGCTGAGAGCTGGGAGTGGTTTCCCAATGTGGGGAAAGGGTAAGTGAGAGACTTTCAGCGGCCCACATCCCTACCATGAAATTATGCAGTTCTGGCCACTAGAGAGCCCTTTGACCTTCTCAATCCCTGAAGCTAACACAGGAGGCTTCCAGGAGACCATGGGGCAGAATCCCTTCAAGGAGGAAGATCATGCTGGGTCCCACACACTTTCTGAGACATAAGCAGCTACAGCAAGGTGGATTTTCAACCTTTGCCTTTAACAGACTGCATGCTATCCTGGGGCCCAGAAGCACAGCGTCTGAGGTCTGAAGGAAACTCCGGTTGCTGCTGCTGAGCTGGGAGCACTCCCACAGCCAGGGCTAAAAAGCAAGTGAAGTGTGGGCTGCAGCTGCTGGTGCTGGGAAGAGAGAGCCTGCAAAACTGAAACTGGGACATTAGCAGGGCATGAATTGCCTGTGGGACTTAGTCAAAAGCTGGGTGGGGGCTCCTGTAGCCAGGGCTGGAGCACAAGCTAGGTATGGGCTACCACTGCCAGAACTGGTTGTTGAACTATGCCAGGACTAGAGCATGAGAGAGATGTGAGTTACCTACTTGTGGATCCAGGCTATGGCCACTGAGGCAGGCCCCACCCACTCCAGTGACAAAGTCTCAATGTAGCTGCTACTGCCCTTCACCCAAGCAATCTGCCTAGGGCCTAAGGATCACCCTACCCCCACCAACCAAGGCTGATGCCTGTTCTCACCATTGGGGTACCTGAGCACAAGCCCATCAAGCATGACTTCACTCCTCATTCCAAGACAGAGCACATAGCCTGGGCTTCTAGGGATTTCCCAACCCAATCCACACTTTGGGAATCTAAGCACTCCTCCTGGAGGCCTGAGGTTGGGCATAAATTCACCTACAACCACCTCAGCTGGCATGTATATGCAAGTGCCATATGTGAGCCTGGAGACTTTCCCACCCAGCCCATCACAGCCACCAATATAAATGCCAATGGCTCAGGACACAAAGAATCATCCTGCCACTGCTACTTTCATCACCCTTGTCATGCTGGCTGTCCAGGGACCCAGGACCCCACCCACCCACCCAGTCTACCACTGCCACAGCTGGCATTCAAGCAGCTCACCTGTAGGCCTAAAAATTGGTGCACTAGTAACCACTAACATCAATGCCAGCATAAACTACCCTGGAGCACAAGGATAGGCACACTCAGCACACTGCTGCCTGGGTCCTAAAAACTAGCCCACCTGGCATCCCGGTCCAGAGCACATCACCACAGCCTCCACTAATAAACATACCTTAACTCACCAAAGAAATGACAAATACTAATGTTCCTTACGGCCAAATAAATCATACAGTGATTACAAAACTGCATGTGCCCATAATCAAAGCCAAAGAGCCCTACACAACTAATGCCACACATATATCTTTAGAAAAATGTCCTCCCCGATGAAACTAAATTCAAAAATGGAAATAAGTGACTGTTACACCACATGTGCAGATATCAACACTATAAAAGAGGAAGGAAATATGACACCTCCAAAGGAACACAATAATTTCTGACCAATAGATCTTAATCAAAAAGAAATTTCCAAATTCCAGATAAATAATTCAAAATATTGATTTTAAAGAAGCTCAGTGAGACATAAGATAATTCTGAAAAACAATAGAAAGAAATCAGAAAAACAACTGAGGACATGAATGAGAAGTTTAACAAAGGGATAGATATTTTTTCTAAAAGAAGCAAGTAGAAATTCGGGAAGTGAAGAATTCCTTGAAGGAAATATAAAATATATTTGAAAGCTTCATTAACAGACTAGATCAAGCACAAGAAAGGCTCTCAGAACTTAAAGGTAGGTCTTTTGGAATGATTCAGTCAGACAAAAATAAACAAAAAAGATTTTAAAAGAATGAGCAAAGCCTTTGTGACATTTGGGACCATATAAAGTGACTGAATATTTGAATTATCAGTATCCCCAAGAGCAAAAAGAAAATGAAAGGATTAGAAAACCAATTTAATGAAATAATAGATGAAAACTTCCCAAGTCTAGCAAGAGATTTAAACTTACAGACAAGGAAGGTTCAGTGATCCTCAAGAAGATACAATGTAAAAAGGTCCTCTCCATGGCACATTATAGTCAAACTTTCTAAAGGCAAAGAAAAAGAATGAATCCTAAAAACAGCAAAAGAAAAGTGTCTAGTCACCTATAAAGAAAACCCCATCAGTGTAGCTGCAAGTTTCTCAGCAGAAATCTTACGGGCCAGAAGAGAATGTCATATTAAAAGTGCTAAAAGAAAAAAAAAAAGTTGTCAACCGAGAATACTATATCTAGCAAAATTATTCGTCATGCACGAAGGAGAAATAAATGTTTCCCAGAGAAGCAAATGCTCAGAGAATTCCTTACCACTAGACTGGACCTACAAGAAAGGATCACGTGAGTCCTAAGTCTGGAATCAAAAGAACAGTATTTACCATAATGAAAATACAGAAAAGTATAAAACTCACTAGTAAAGCAATCACACAAAGAAGAAAGAGAAAGGACACAAATAGTACCATTACAGAAATCTACCAAAGCAAAATGATAAACAATAAAATGAATAAAGAATACAAAAAACAACCAGAAAACAATTCATAACATGACAGGAACAAAGCTTCAAATGTCAATAATGATCTTGAAAATAAATGAATTCAACTCTTGACTTAGAAGATATAGAATGGCTGAATGGATTTTTAAAAAAGAAAACATAGACCAACTATATGTTGCTTATAAGAAATTCACCTTATCAGTAAAGACAAACATAAACTGAAAGTAAAGGGATGGAAAAAGATACTCCATTCAAACAGAAACCAAAAACATGCAGGAGTAACTGTACTACTATCAGATAAAACAGACTTCAAGTCAAAAATAGTAAAAAGACAAAGAAGGTCATTATATAATAATGAAGGGATAAATTGAGGAAGAGGATATAACAATTATAAATATATATGCACCCACATTGGAGTACACAGATTTAATAAAGCAAATATTACTAGCTCTAAAGAGAGAAATAGACTGCAATAAAATAATAGTGGGGGATTTTAACACCCCACTCTCAGCATTTATACTAATCATCTAGACATATAAAATCAACACAGAAACAAGATTTAAACTGGACTTTGTACCAAATGGACCAAATTTCATTTATAGAGCATTCTATCTAAACACTGCAGAATATACATTCTTTTATCAGCACATGGAACATTCTCCAGGACAGACCATATGTTAAGCCACAAAATAATTCACAACAAAGTTTTAAAAATCAAAATCCTATCAAGCAGCTTCTCAGACCACAATGAGATAAAGCTAGAAATCAATAGCAGGAAGAACTTTGGAAACTAGACAAATACGTGGAAACTAAACAACATGCCTCCTGAACAACCACTGGGTCAACAAAGAAATTATGATAAATCAAAAAATTACTTGAAACAAATGAAAATGGAAACATACCATACCAAAACCCACAGGTTACAGCAATAGAAGTGCCAAGAGGGAAGTGTATAGCACTAAATGACTACATAAAAAAAGTAGAAAGATTATACATTAATAATCTATCACTGCACCTCAAGGAAACAGAAAAGCAAGAACAAACAAAACCCAAAATTAATAGAAGAAAAGAAATAACAAAGATTAGATCACAACTAAAAGAAACGGAGACTACAAAAACGTTATAAAGGATCAACAAAACAGAAACTCAGTTCTTCAAAAAGATCAACAAAATTGATGAAACAAAATTTGATAAACAAATTTGATAAACTAGATTAACCACAGAAAAGAAAGAATACCCAAATAAACAAAATCACAAATGAAAAAGAAGACATTACAACTCATACCACAGAAATACAAAAGATTATCAGAGACTATTATGAGTGACCAAATGCTAACAAACTGGAGATACTAAAGGAAAGGGATAAATTCTTGGACACATAAAACCTACAAAGATTGAATCAGGAAGAAATAGAAAACCTGAAGGGAACAATAACATGGAGCAAGATTTAATCAGTAATAAAATTCACCCAACAAAGAATAGCCCAGGACCTTATGGATTCTATAGCCAAATTCTACCAAATGTACAAAGAACTGGTACCAGTCCTCCTGAAACTATTATAAAAAATTGAAGAGGAGGGAATTATCAACTCATTCTACAAGGGTAGCATCACTCTGATACCAAAACCAGACAAAAACACAAGAAAAAAATCAAACTACAGGTGAATATCCCTAATGAACATAGATGCAAAACTCCTCAGCAAAATACTAGCGAATCACACCAGCACAGCAAAAATACACCATGATAAAGTATGATGTAAAACAGGGATGCAGATGATTCAAGATATACAAATCAATAAACAGGATACACCACATAAAAAGAATGCAGGAAAAAAACATACGATCATCTCAATATATGCAGAAAAAGCATTTGATAAAATTCAACATCCCTTCACGATAAAAATTCTCAACATATTAGGTACAAAAGGAACATGCCTCAAAATAATAAAGGCCATATATGACAAACCCACACCTAACATCATATTGAATGGGGAAAAGTTGAAAGCCTTTCCTCTAAAAACTGGAGTGAGACAAAGATGCCCTCTTTCACCACTCCTATTCCACATAGTAATGGAAGTCTCAGCCAGAGCAAACAGGCAAGAGAAAAAAAATTAAAAGCATCCAAATTGGAAAACAGGAAGTCAAATTGACCCTCTTTGCTAATCATATCTTATACATATAAAAACCTAAAAACTCCACCAAAAACCTCTTAGATTTGACAAATTAATTTAGTAAAGTGGCAGGATACAAAATTAACATAAATAAATCCATGGAAAGCAGTATGGAAATTTATCAAAAATCTAACAGAATTACCATTTGATCCAGCAGTCCCACTGAGTATCTACCCAAAGGAAAAGAAATCAATATATCAAAGAAAAATCTACACTCTCATGTTTATTGCAGCACTATTCACAATAGCAAAGATAATAGAATCAACCTAAGTGTCCACCAATGGATGGATTAAAAAAAAAAGTTGTGTATATACACAATGGAATCCCATTCAACCAGAAAAAACAACGAGATCATGTCATTGAGAGCAACATGGGTGGAACTGGAGGTTGTTATCTTAAGCTAGGCACAAAAAGACAAGCATCACATGTTCTCACAAGTGGCTAAAAAATTTCATCTCATGGAGGTACAGAGTGGATAACAGAGATTGGGACAGGTACGTGAGGGAAAGGGGGAAGATGATAAGTGGGTTAAGGGGTACAAACATATAGTTAGAAGGAATAAATGTAATGCTTGATAGCAGAATAGGGTGACTATAGTTAACAAAAATGTATTGTACTCAGGTGATGGACACCCTAAATATCCTTGAATGGATCACTATGCATTATATACATGTAATAAAATTTCACATGTACCCCATGAATTTATACAAATTTTTAAAATTTTTAAATTAAAAATACGTATGATCACAAGCCAGGTAACTTAAAACAACAGAAATTTATTCTCTCAAAGTTCTAGAGCCTAGAAGTCCCAAAATCAAGGTGTTAGGCAGGGCTGTTTCTTCTGGAGGCTCTGAGGGAGAATCTGTTCCATACCTCTCTCCCAATTTCCAGTGGTTGCCAGCAATCCTTGGTGTTTCTTGGCTTATAGACCCATCATTCCAATCCCTGCCAGTGTCTTCACATGGCATTCTCTCTATACCTCTGTGAATCTGTGTATTCTCTTCTCTTCTTATAAGAGCCCATCCTAGTCTAGTATGACAATCTTAACCTAACTAGTTATATCTATAAGGACCCTATTTCCAAATAAAGTCACATTCTGATATTCTTAGTGTGGACATGGAAATTTTGGGGGGGACACTATTCAATCCAGCACAGAGTCCAAGTCCTGGACTGTAAGGTTTTGTAAGGTGATTCACATTTTTATTCCCCAAACACCTAGCCTATACGGAACGAACACTGAATAAAAGACACAGCCAGGTGTGCTGGCCTGTGCCTGTAATCCCAGCTACACCGGAGGCTGAGGTGGGAAGACTGAGCACAGGATTTTGAGACCAGCCTGGGCAATATAGTGAGACCCCCATCTCTATAAAGAATTTTTCAATTAGGTGCAGTGGCTCATGCATGTAGTCCCAGCTACTGAAGAGGCTGAGGTAGGAGGATTGCTTGAGCCTAGGAGTTCAAGGATACAGTGAGCACCACTGCACTCCAGCCCGGGCAATAGAATGAGAACCCACCTCAAAAAAAAAAAAAAGACATAAAACAAATTCCAAAGATAAATATACTAAAAATATTAAAACTAAACAGTTTGTCCTCCAACTTTGAATATTTTATGGATTTTTTCCCCTATTTCAAATATATACATCATACATTGGTTCCTGGGAGCCCATTCCCTAAAAGCCATGTTCTCCAGTGTTACAATAATAAAGTAAGCAGGAGCTGCAATGATCTCTCATAACAAGCTTTATTCTCTCAACAGCTCTCTCAAGTTGCAAAGCACTTTAACAACACAACTGTAACCCATTAAGAGCTCATAGGGTAATTCTTGAAATCCCTTCGACTTTGACACAGACCCCATATGTTCCCTTAAACCCCATATCTACCATGATCTCATAATATATATATCTGTGTTCACTAGGTTATGAGTAAAATAATATCACAACCATGCTATGTATATACATCAACCTGAAATACTGCTTTTTTCAGTGGGAGTTGTGGATGTGATAAGAAACAAAGGAAGTTGTCCATAAAGTCCATCTCAGAACATGATCTTGGCCTACTTCCCAATTTCCAAGGCCATATGATCAGTTATGGTCAGACACCACTAAGGACCACTTGATACAACCATTAAATTTCCCCTATGCAAATACAACCTCTGCTCCACTGTTCTGTTCTCATTCATCTTCTTTCTTAGCTCTCTAAATCTCTTTCTATCCATAAACCCTCACTAGACCTCTTTTATACTCTTACAGTGTTATTTGCATGAATCTAGTTTATATGTCTGAACACTCCAAGGAATAAATATCAAATATAAACATGGAAGGTATTACATAGTAGGAGCATTTGACCATCAGGCAACCTAAGCGTCTAATATAGTCTACCTATACCACTAAGTGAAACACCTTTGATCTTACCTTCTTTCAAAACTGAAGTTGATGTTCTTAGAATATAAATGCTGAAGTGTTTAGAAATGAAATTTTATTGCAACTACAAGTTATTTTTAAATGGTTCAGTCAAAAAGATGGATAAACAGGCAGACATATAGATAAAAGTAATATGACAAAATGAAAACTGTTGAATCTAGATGTATTGGGTATATAGGAGTTTATTGTACTAGTTTTTAAATTTTTCTATATATTTGAATGCTGCTAAGAAAATTTCAAGGTAAAATAAAGCTAGAAAAAAAATTAAAACTCTTCTATTCCCAAATTCTATGACTGCACATATATAAACCATACCGCATCCTTGATCCTTCCAAACTATCCCCCATCTGGAATTCTCCATTTGTACAAATGTCACCTTATTGAAAAACTGTGGTTTGAAATGCTGGAGTGATCCTTGATTCCTCTCTTCTTTTCTGGCTTCATATTCACTAGCCTCAAGTCTACTGAGTCTTCCTTTCAAATGTGTTATATGTTTCACTAACTTTGCATTCCCACTGACATCACCTTTAATACACCCCTGGTCTATTTCAGTATCCCAATTCCTAACTTGATTTTCATGTCTACTATGTCATCATCAATTTTATCATGTCACTTCCCTGCTCACAAGTTTTCAATGGTTCTTTATCTACCTCTCAAATGTTGTCCCTGACTACTCCCATATACAACCCCTGGACTTCAGGCAAACAAGTCCATTTCTCATTGCATTCTTGTAGTCATGCTTTAATCATACAACTCTGCTGCCTGAAATAATTTCTCCATCCCCATTGTAATTATTCAAGCTCTATCAGCTGGCACTTAATACATACTAAACCTATTATTGTTGTTCTTTTTACATATAAACATTATCTTATCGCTACAGATCTATAGCCTTGGTGCTCATTATACCCAGAGACTGCTTAAGAATGTAACCTCCAGGAGTGCAGAAATCTTGCCTTTCTTGATCACTGACTTATCTCCAGCACACAGGAAATATATACTATTTGGGGAATAAATTAATAATGTGCTCCTGGAAATTTTCACTTTTTTTTTACATTTTATGTTGTGATATTTTCCACATATGCTTATATGATTCTTTCCCCACAAAAAAAGGCTGAAATATTTTCTAAATCCACAATTGTCAGGAAAGCATAGCAAATAGAATAAGTGTTTGAGATATGAGAGATACTGTAGACTTTCCCCTAAAAAAAGCAAACTCTTAGGGAACCCAGCCAAATTGCAGACACATATATAGACAGATAGTTAATACATATGGAAAAAGTCTAATTGTTAGTACCTTAAAGACAAGGTCCAGGGGACCTTGTAATATGTGGTTATGATGATGACAGTGAACCCTATCTTTCCTCACCTTGACCCCTACATCTCACCTTCATCACTGAGCCTCTCAAAAGCCATCTGCATCAGTTCACACATGCCTTGACTCTAGGACCAATTCCACCACAGGGAATGAGGCACATGAGAGTTTCCACTTGAAGACCCCAGTGATCCAGAATCAAGATATTCTCACTATAGGTCCCACTCCTACTCTGTTACTCACTTCTCCGAAAACTTGTTCCTGTCTGCTCTCCCAGCTCTCCTAGAACCTCTTTATATATCTTGATTTCAGGTATTAAAATGGTCAAAAGAAAGCTCAGTATGATAGAAAAAAGTTAGGACTAAAGTATGAAAAGCAAGTTTAATAACCCATCCCAGTGCCTGAAAGTCCTGGCCACAAATATTGAAATCCTAGTGGCCTTGTTTGGTGGGTTAAACAATGTTACTTATGTGCTTCTGCTCTCCCCTGCCTTCTTTATCCTCCATATTTGTATGCACATGCACATGTGTGTGCATGTGTGCACGAGCACATGCAGATGAGTGTGTACACACACAAAACTTTCGCACCTCACATTCTGACCTAGCCTGAGGCTTATGTCATTCTGTAGCTTGGCCCAGAAAAACAATACCCAGACCTGCCTCCATATTTAGTCACCTATTATTGCTCAAATTAGTGATTATACTTGTACTACATTTACTACATCCTCTTCTTCCAACTCCTCAAAAAATGCTTTCATTGAATGAATCTTCCTTCCACCTCTTATAGGAAGGATACATAAAAGTCATCTCATTAAATAATAGAATTTCTGCCTCAGTCCTATAAAATCATAATTTCAGATATTTGTTCTAGGTTGACTTAATGTCATTCCTACACAATAGATTTCTGCTTGCTCCTTTATGTCCTGCCGAGAGCTAATTTTGCTTAGGGAAAATTTTCATCTCTGTAGATTTATATGTGAGCATTGGGCTGCCAGGAAAAAAACTACCAAATAATTATTTCATTTGGAGCCTTAAATTTGAGAAACTTTAGAAACACACTGTTTCCCATTCTATAATCAGCTCATTTCTGTTGCATGACATTATTTACCTCTTCTGCTTTCTTTGGTTAGATTCTGTTTTAACCTTCTGTGTCCTATCTTTCATGGTGTTCTGATTTCTAAACGACATCAAGTAGATGGAGTGTAAATATTAAAAATCAGGATGCCATGTTAGCCTCTTAAATTAACAAACAGAAAGGTTATTCTAATTATAGATTTATCATTGCAGCTATATTAACAGATCGAGGTGAAGTTAAATATGCACATGCAACATCAGCCCCAAACTGCCTATTACAAAAGAACGTGTAGGCAACAAAGACAGTGTATGTTTCACGGCACCCTTGAAATGGGCTTGGAGAAAATAAATGGTGAATAATTCAGAATAAATGTAGTCAGAAATGTTTTTAAAATGTCTCTGTAAAATTTAGCTTATAGCTAAATCATAGTACCTTCCATAACTTCCTGGGGGCTCTTGAAAAAGTAACTCAGACCAGCATGAGATATGTATTCCAATAACACATTTTAAAATGAGGAGTGTGTGTCAGCTTCATTTTAAATTCAGCAAGACATAGATACAAAATAAATTCATATAAATCTTGGAAAATCTAAAGAAAAAAATTCAAGCCACAATTTAGCGCTAACCATGACGCTTTTCTATAGTCAATGGCACTAGTGATATTTGTATTATGCTTTCAGTCCAAAACCTAAAATTATTATGATCATTGGAACCTACCTATTTCTGCAATGAGTACACTCGTAGCTACTTGAGAAACAGGACTCATACATTTCTTCATATACAATATAATTCATTGATGGGAAAACGGTTTCTATAAACATAGCCACTTAAATTTCTACATTCATTCCCAACCTTTTCAAAATATTTGCCACCCACTAGGCCTCCCAATTTCATTTTTTAGTGTTGATTTTAAAACATTTCATTAAAGTAGGTGATCGTTAAAAAGGAGAAAAAGAAGGCTAAAGATTGATAAAAGTTGTCTAAGACTGCCCTTGAGTCATGTGAAGATAGGACCAGAGCCAAGACCTAAGAGTTTAGAATTTCTGCCTTTTATCTGCCTTATCCCTAGAAAATAATCCAGAAAAAGTGGGAAGCAAGTTCTCTGCTAAGCTTGAAAGCACACATCTCTGAGGCGACAGTGACATGGGCTTGTTTGGAGTCAGAAAGGGTTTTGTGGCATGTAGAACTATCAAAGAAAAATATTTTATTTTCAAATTACAGGTTGAGTATTCCTTATCCAAAATGCTTGGGACAAGAAGTGCTTTGGATTTCTGATTTTTCAGATTTGGGAATATTTACATACACATAATGAGGTATCTTGGGGATGAAACCCCAAACTAAACATAAGATTCATTTATGTTTTATATATGCCTTATACATACAGCCTGAAGGTAATTTTATAAAATATTTTAAATAATTTTGTGCATGAAACAAAGTTTGTTTTAAGCACTCACAAATGAAATTTCCTACATGTGGTGTCATGTTGGTGCTCGAAAAGTTTCAGATTTTGGAGCACTATGGATTTCAAATTTTCAGATTAAGAATGCTCAATCTGTAATAACACAAACAACAATTTTCTATTTTTCTTTATATTTGTTCTAATATTCCTTATATTTCAGTTACACTGTCTTTATATTTATTGAGGTTACACATCATCACATAATTTAAAGGATCCAATAGTTTTTAAAATCATATTACAAATAAACAGTAGTCCTCTCCTCCTACTGCATTTCACAAGTCTT
This sequence comes from Symphalangus syndactylus, assembly GCF_028878055.3. Taxonomy (NCBI): domain Eukaryota; kingdom Metazoa; phylum Chordata; class Mammalia; order Primates; family Hylobatidae; genus Symphalangus; species Symphalangus syndactylus. The sequence goes on along the minus strand of NC_072447.2, from coordinate 39,767,826 downwards.
AGAGACAAGCACTCTCAACAATTGTAGCTTTCTCTTAAATTAACTCTAAGAAAAGAAAAACACACTTTTATCAGAAGAACGTAAAGTCCTTTTAATCACCAGGCCCAGAGAGACATTAAAATGAGACAGCAATCATGCCCTACTCCCCTCTTGAGCTATGTAGTCCTCTCTTGAAACTGCTTGTTATTGCCACAAGTAGCTATAAATTAACCTAATAATGTACCTAAAACCCACAATTTATACCTTAACAATGTATAGCCAATTATCAATCAATGTTATTTTTGTAAACCAATGAGACTTCCTGACAAACAACTTTGTATCAATCCACTCCCTGTCCCCTTTTATTGCCTTTAAAAATCCACTTGTAACTGTTGCTAATCAATGTATATTTGGGGCAACTTAAAGCTATGCTCCTGGGTTGCAATCCTCAAGCTTGGCCCAAATAAACTCTCTACTTATATTATTTTTGCCTCAGGTTCTTTTAGTTCAACAACTCCATAAACCCAAATAATGTTTATTTTGCTACTTCTATATATTTTTTTCATTTTAGATATTGTTTATTGATATCCCACTATGAAAGCTAAGGATTTAGATCACTTGCCCCCTACCTCCTTCAAGATGCGATCATACTAACACTTCCATAACATAATTTTGGTTATATCAATCATCAATATTTGCAATGTTTTGACTTATAAATGATGTTCATAGCTGAATGATAGACTATATTATGGTTATTCCTCCTCAGAGTTAATAATTGTGTTGCATTTTTTCTTAGTTTTCCATATACTATTAATTTATCTCCAAACTCTCCCTTACTTGATTAAAACTCTTCTCAATATGTGCAACTTAAATACTTCAGGTATCTATCAGTTTCCTTTACATGGAGACATCACTCTAAAAACTTCTGACCTGCCCCAGTCTGAACTGGTTGCTGCCTCAGTCTGAACTGGTTGCTCTCCAGGTATACTGCATACCCATGCTCCTGGAGATTCCCTTCAGCTGTGTCATGTTGAATCTCATTTTCCAAGTCGCATTTATTCTATTTTCCATGTTTATTCTCTTACATTGTGAAATCTTGTCTAACAACTTTCTGAAAAATGATGCATGAGAAGTAAATATTATAATACTCAGGCTATCTGAAAATATCTTGATTATAGACTCACATTTAATTAACAGCTTGACATGGCATCAAATTGTAAGCTTATTTTCGTTTTCTCCTTGAAGTTTGAAGGTCTGACTTCTAACTTCCATTATTGCTGTGAAAAGTCTGAGGACATTATGATTACTGACCCTTTGTGCATAATTTGATTTTTTTCTCTTTGCATACTTCAAAAGATCTCTCTTTGTCTCTGGTATTCTGAAATGTCCTAATGATGTTATTTGATGTGGATCTAATTTCAACCATTAACCTAGGTACTAAGTGAAGTGTTTCAAACTGGAAACTTATGTCCTGGCACATTTTCTTGAGTTACTTATCTCATGTATATCCTCCCCTGTTTTCCATTTTCTCTTTCTTAAACTCCTATTGTTTGAATAATAGGAGTTATCATCCTCTTTGATTTGACCTGAAATTTTCTCATCTCCTTATCTCCTAATTTCTTTCACTTAATCTTTTCACCCTGCTTCCCTAGAAATTTTCTCAACTTTATATTATAATCCTTTCATTTATATATCAACAACTGTTGAGCAATTCCTACATATCAGGCAGTGTTGTAAATGCTATAAGATACAAGAGTGAAAAAAGCAAATGTAAAAATCCCTGTCCTGGCGGAGCTGACATTCTATTGGGTAAACAAGCAAAAGGATGAGTAAAGTAAAATGTATAGGATGCTAGACAAACAATAAACAAGATACATGAAGTAGATTTTGTTATTTTCCTTTTTTACGTGTAAGGAATCTAAGGTACAGGGAGGTTAAATAGGATGCTAAACTAAAGAATAAATAAGAAAGGATATAGATGTCATGTGCGTCCGTGCGAAGAGACCACCAAACAGGCTTTGTGCAAGGAATAAAACTTTTTAATCACCTGGGTGCAGGTGGGCTGAGTCCAAAAAGAGTCAGGGAAGGGAGATAGGGGTGGGGCCATTTTATGGGATTTGGGTAGGTAGTGGAAAATTACAGTCAAAGGGGGTTGTTCCCTGGTGGGCAGGGGTGGGGGTCACAAGGTGCTCAGTTGGGGAGCTTCTGAGCCAGGAGAAGGAATTTCACAAGGTAATGTCATCAGTTATGGCAGGAACCAGCCATTTCCACTTCTTTTGTGATTCTTCACTTGCTTCAGGCCATCTTGATGTATTCCTGCAGGTCAAAGGGGATATGATGGCTTAGCTTGGGCTCAGAGGCCTGACAAGGACAGTTGGGAAAAGTTGCAATTTTAGATCTATTGGTCAGGGAAAGTCTTCCTGAAAAGACGAAATTTGATTAAATATACTATGGAAGTGAGGAAATGAGACTTACAAATATTTAAAGGAAGCAAAAATATCCAGGTAGAGAGAAGAGACCAAGTAAATGACACAAGGAGGGAATGGTCTCCATGTTTGAGGAAGAACAAGAAGTCTCGTGTGACTAGAGTGAAATGAGTGAGGGACATAACAGGTAATAATATCAAAGAGGAAATTCTGGAGCCAGGGTGGGGGTTAGGATGGGGAGTGAAGGTGGGCGGAAGAGGATAGGGGACAGATCATGTAGTGTAGGTTATTCTAAAAACTTTGGCTCTTACTTCTGGTTATGCAGGAAGTCATTTTCTCAAGATCTGTCTGGTTGTTCTGTTAATAATAGACTAAGTTTCTCTTCTAGGTAATGGTAGACTAAGAAATTTAACCAAACCTCCCTGATGAGAAAAATGGGGGTCTTCTTCTTTACTTCTAAGAATAAAACTCCAGAATTCTATCAAGATAGAAGATGGGCATGGGGGATCTAACTGCTTCTCAAACAGAATTAGATCCTGTCCTTCTGTTTTTCAACCCTTCCTTCACCCTTCACTTTCAGAGGTGTCACTAATCCTGATTTTTGAGGGTCCAGAGGTATAAATGTGTTTATCACCTTCCCCCTTTGCCAAATAAGGATTCAGTGCTCTTGCACTCTCTTTACTTTTTTTCAGATATTTTTAATTAACAAATAATAATGGATATTTTTAATTGACAAATAATCATGTATTTTTTAATTGACAAATAATAATGTATATATTTTTAATTGACAAATAATAATGACAAAATGACAAATTTAACTGACAAATAGTAATGACAAATAAAAATGACAAATAATAATGTATATATTTAAGGGGTACATTGTGGTGTTCTTACATATGTACACATTGTGTAATGATTAAATCAGGCTAATTAACATAGATTAAGTCAGTTAGCAATCATCCTGCTTTCCAGCTGCCAACATTTTCTTGTATCTTCTCCACTATTCTGTCTGTCTTTGTGGTCTTATCTTATTTTGTATGTCTCTATTCTTATTTAACAGAGATTTCAGGGAAACAGGAAGTAAATGCTTATTCACCCTGACATTTTAAACAAAAGTTGAAACAACAATTCTGCACTTCTAAAACATACACACACACAAAAAAAAACAAAACAAAAACAAACAAACAAACAAAGAGCCAAATTAAAGTGTAAGTTAATAGTATGGAGTCTCTGAAGCCAGGACTCCTGGTTTAAAAACAGCCTTGAAGAAGTTATTTTACCTCCTGCGTCCCAGTTTCTTTATTTATAAAATAAGGAAATAACATACCTGCCCATGTGATTACAATACAAATTAATACAAACAAATGAATTTATCTGCCACATGGTAAGTGCTCAATAAACCTTAGTTGTTCTTATTAGCAATTGTACTAAATCTATATACATGGTTTCACAACAGCAAGGAAAATATGATAAAATAGAATATTTTTGCAGTAAGCTTTTGCAAAATATTTGTTTTCCATAAAAAAATTCATTGAATATATCTAACGTATTTCGTTCTGGTTTTCTCAATCCTTCCATTTACTTGCTTTTCATTTTTTCTTCTTTCATCTGTTCCCACTTGCTAGGCCCACACCCATTCTCAGTTTTCTTCTACTAGTGCATTCAATAATATATGAATCCGTTACTTTGGCACTACTTGTCCTCTCCTACTAGCGTCTTATTCCCACTTGCTATAGGTTTCCCACCAGGTGGTACCCCACTTCATTATTTGAGACTTCTTTCCTAACTTTCCCTGGGTCTGTACCAGAACACAATCAGTAATTTTTCAGCTCTCAACCTTCACTTTCCTTACTGTTAATTTCACACTGGGGTTCATTATTTTTACCTCTTTTGTATGGTTGCCATCAACAGGCATGCTTTTCTTTGTTATTAATAAAAGCCAGTAATTTGCACCATTTAATTTATGTTGTTTTGAAGGAAATAAAAAAATTACACTATCATTTTTCTGACATTCGATAAATCAAGGGGACTTTTAGCACTCTTCCAATTCTTAAGGTGATTCTTAGCCTTGAGATTTCTGTTCTAGATTTCTACTCACTGGCTCATGGATCCGATTGGTTGAGTTCTGTGATTGCAGCATCACTTTCGAATCTGGCCACTTCTGCAGAGTCAGAAACTGGCATCAAAATAAGTCATAGCCTTCCTGATTCATGCTGGTTTTTCATTACATGAATTTTTTACACCTTTCTCTGCAGGAGCAAATTATTGCATACTAGATTTTATTTTTGACTTATTCAATCATGTTTCCAATTATTCATTTGTATTCATTCATGTATTCCAAGTATTCAGTAAGAGTGTGTGTGTGTGTGTGTGTGTGTGTGTGTGAGATTTTAAATGACTGAAAGGAAAAGTAACACAAGGTTTATCCTTAAAATGTTGTTTCATATCTATTATAGATCTGAAAAGAGCTATCAGCCTTGATTTTCCATGACTAACCAATTTAGAAACCCTTCCATCCCTTTATTTTCTTTACCATTTTATTGGTGGGTTCTCATATGGGTTTTTTTTCCAATTGTTAGTTTGGATTTGTTTCAGCAGCTCCTAAATTGGATGGTACTGAAAATAACTTTCATCAAAAACTTTGAGACCTCTTTCTCACAGGTCAGAAGTTGAATCCTACTTAGATTAGAATGACATGCGAGAGTGACAGGTCAGTGACTTGGTTCTGCCCTAAGCGGACCTTGTTCCTTTGCTTTTGATCTAGAAGGCATCAGTATTACTATAAATTCTCTTGAGCAGATAAAAAACAATATTGAGCGGGCATTTTTATTTTTTATTTATTTTATCCAAATCTATAACTCCTTGAGGTAAGGGGGGAAATAAAAATGCAATGTCTTATTATTTTTCATTTTTTGTTCCCTTTTCTGGGTATTTGAGGATAAAATAAAATCATCTATATGAAATAACTTTGTAAACTTGAAAAATTCTACATAAATATAAGAAACTGTTATCTTGTCAGATATTAATTGAAAAGTTAATATCTGGTATTTTTCCAACCAACTTGTAGTTTGACCAATAATGTTCTCTAGAAAAGTGAAAACAATCATGAGTCCAAACTTACTGGATTTGGAGAAAGATAAAAGATTGCTCGTGGTATAAGTCAAATGTCTCAAGAGTCTGCGTCATTGAGAAGTTGTTATTTTAGCTGAGCGATAAAAATAAGAACTTAAAGGGACCTTCTTGCGCATTAAGTATCCACTTAATGGATGTAGGTACTTCCATATATGGAACATTGTATCTGTTCCATATATGAAACTTGTTTCTTCACTTATTCCTTCAAACACACTTTGCAAAGTTTCATCATTATATGCATGACATAATCAGAGTATCTGTAAATATAACATGGAATGTGTATGAAACATCTTTTGAAATTAGCAAATCAAATGGAAATAACTATTAACTGCCATGTGTTTAAATTTTTATTAAGTATACTATGGGGATGGTCAAACTATAACCCATGGGTCAAATCCAGCCTGCCACTTGTTTATGCACATAAAGGTTTATGGGAACACAGCCATACTTATTTGTTCCCATACTGTCTAAGGCTCCTGTTGCACTGCAACAGCAGAGTTCAGTAGTTGACACAAAAAACATCTGGTCCATACCACAGGCTCTAGGAATACCCCTATAAATCCAGACTCCAGGCCCACCCCAGCTCCAGCCTGCCCCCTGCAGAGTCAGGCTCTGGGCCAATCCCAATGGAACAAGGCTTTGAGCTTTTCCCAGTGCCAGGCCAGCCACCATAGCCTTAGGCTCCAGTCCAGGCCTGCCCCCACGGACCCAAGCAAAACTAAGATTTGATTTTTTTGAAAGATAACATTGACAAATCTTTAGTTATACTATGGGAAAATGAGAGATGACTCTCAGATAAGTGAAATTAAAAATATAAGAGACATTGCGACTAATAACAAAGAAATACAAAGGATCATAAGAGACTACTATAAACAATTATACACAAATTGGATAACCTAAAAGAAATGGATAAATTCCCAGAAACGTACATCCTACAAGACTGAATCACGAAAAAATTAAAACTATGAAGAGACCAATAAAGAGTAAGGAGATGAAATCAGTAATCAAAACCTCCTAACAAAGAAAAAGTCCTGGACCTGATGGCTATGCTGGCAAACTCTAACAAGCATTTAAAGTAGAATAAATGTCAATCTTTCGCAAAGGCTTCCAAAAAAAATTGAACAATAGGGAACACTTCCAAACTAATTTTATAAGGCCAGCATTACCCTGATATCAAAGGCAAACAAGGACACTACAAGAAAAGAAAATCACAAGCTAACATCCCTGGTAAACAAAGATGCAAAAAATCCTAAATAAAATACTAGCAAACCTAATTCAACAGCACATTAAAAGAATTATATGCTATGATCAAGTGGGATTTATTCCTGAGGTACAAAGCTGGTTCAATATGTACAGTTTGATATATCAAATTAACAGAATGTAAGATAAAAATTATATGGTTATCTTAATAGTACAGAAAAAGCATTCCATGTAATTCAACATTCATTTATGATTTTTAAAAAGCTCTCTACAAATTAAATACAGAAGAAATGTATCTCAACACAACAAAGGCCATATACGATAAGCTTATAGACTAACATACTCAATGTTAAAAAGTTGAAAGCTTTTCCTCAAAGATCAGGAACAAAACAAGGAAGCCCACTCTTGCCAGTTCTACTCAATATTGTACCAGAAGACTTAGCCAGAGCAAGTGGGCCATAAAAAGAAATATGAGGCATCCAAATCAGAAATGAAAAAGTAAAATTATCCATGTGCCGATAACATACTCTTATATATAGAAAACCCTAAAGACTCCATCAAAAAACTACTATAATAAGCAAATTCAGTAAAGTTACAAAATACAAAATCAGCATACAAAAATCAGTTGTGTTTCTATACACACAATGAACTATCCAAAAAGGAAATTAAGAAAACAATCCCATTTACAATTGTATCAAAAAATAAAATACTTAGGAAAAAATTTAACCAAGGAGGTAAAACTTCTGCACATTGAAATCTATGAAACATTGATGAAAAAAACTGAAGTCACAAATAAATGAAAAAATATTCTGTGTTCATGGATTCAAAGAATGTTGTTAACAAGTCCATACTACCCAAAATAATCTACAGATTCAATGTAATCCCTATCAAAATTCCAAATATCATTTTTCACATAAACAGAAAAAAACAATTATAAAATTCATACACAACTGCAAAAGACCCTGAATAACCAAAGCAATCTTGAGTATAAAAAACAAATCTGGATATATCATACTATCTGATTTCACAACATGCTACAAAGCTATAGTAACCAAAATAGCACCATACTGGCATAAAAAATAGACATACAAACCAATAGAATAAGAGATCCCAGAAATAAATCCATGCATTTTGGTCAACTGATCTTTGACAAAGGTGACAAGAACATATAATGAGGAAAGAACCATGTCTTCAATAAATGGTGTTGGGAAAACTGAACATACATAGGCAGGAGAATGAAATTGGACCCTTATCTTACCCTATATATTAAAAAAAAAAACTTAAAATGGAATAAAGTCTTAAATGTAAGACCTGATACTGTAAAACAGTCTGGACAATGATTTTTTTTTATTATGACACCAAAAGCACAGGCAACAAAAGCAAAAATAAATACGTGGGATTATATCAAACTAAATAGCTTATGCTCAAGAAAGGAAACAATCAACAGTGATAAAACAACTTACAAAATGGGAGAAAATATTTATAAACCATGCATCTGATAAGCAGTTCATATTCAAAATATACAAGAAACTCAAACTCAATGGAAATGAAACAAATAACTCAATTAAAAATAGGCCAAGAAATTCAATAGACATTTCTCAAAAGAAGACATACAAATGACCAAAGGTATATGAAAAAAGTTCATTATTAATCATCAAAGAAATGCAAATCAAACAACGAGCTATCACCTCACACCTGTATAATGGTTATTATCAAAATGACAAAAGGTAAGCATTGGCAAAATGACAAAAGATAAGAATCGGCAAAGATGTGGAGAAAAGGGAACCCTTGTGCACTGTTGCTGGGAACATAAATTGGTACAGCCATTATGGAAAACAGGACGGAGATTCCTTTAAAAAATAAAAATAGAACTACCATATGATCCAGCAATCCCACTTCTGGCTATATATCCAAAATATATGAAATCAGTATCTCAAAGTGATGTCTGTGCTCCCATGTTCATTGACGCATCATTCACAATAGCCAAGAGAGGTTATCAACCTAAGTGTCCATCAGTGGATGAATAATGAAAATGTGGTATATGTACATCAGTGGAATATTATTCAGCCTTAAAAAAATCCTGTCATTTGTGACAATATGGATTAATCTTGAAGACATCATGCTAAGTAAAACAAGCCAGGCACAGAAAAACAAATATTGTATTATCTCACTCACATGAGGAATCTAAAAAAGTTGAACTCATGGAAGCAGAGAGTAGAATGGTGGTTACCAGAGACTGAAGACTTGGGGGAATGTTGGTCAAAAGATACTCAGTTATGCAGAGGAATACATTTCAGTTATGCAGGATGAATAAGTTCTGATGATCTAATGTACAGCATTGTGACTATAGTTAACAATGCTGTATTGTATACTTGAAATTTCCTAAGAGAGTAAATCTTAAAATATTCTCACCCCAAAAATATGGTAACTATGTGAGACAAAAGATATGTTAATTAGCCTGATTGTCATAATCATTTGACAATGTATATGTATATCAAAGTATCACGTTGTATACCATAAATACACACAATTTTTATTTGTCAATTATACACAAATAAAGCTAGGTGCAGGGAGGAGAAAATTCATGGCCCACAAAGCTGGAAATACTTATTGTGCGATTATTTACAGAAAAATTTTGCTGGCTCTTCATAGTCCAGAATCGTAGCATACTTGCTAAAATCCTAACCCTGTAGAGCTACAGTAGAGAAACTTCTTTCATGGTATAGACTTTTTATCAGAAAAGGAGGAGTTAATTGATATGATTACTTACTTAATTGCTAAAGAAACTTTTTTTTCATTTTCATTATTTTGAGACTACAGAGGTATTGTTTGTTTGCCTCAGTTTTTTTTTAATTTCCGACCTTAAAGGGAAAGGAGAAGAAAGCCTCCACAGAAAGTCATAGTCATTTTTAAAACAGAATACTCAGCAGAAACTTTACAAGCTAGAATGGTTTAGGGTCCTGTCTTTAGGCACCTTAAGCAGGACAACTGTCAGCCAAGAATTTTGTATCCAGCAAAACTGTTTCATAAATGAAGAAGAAATAAAGTCTTTTTCAGACAAACAAATGCTGAGGGAATTTGCCGCTAGCAAACCAGGACTACAAGAAATGCTAAAAGGAGTTCTAAATCTTGAAACACAAGCTTAATATGCACCAAAATAAAACCTCCTGAAAGCATAAAACTCACAAGGCCTATAAAACAACAACAGACACACACACACACACATACACACACATGCACACAAAGTAGATAACAACTAACATGATGAATAGGTCAGTATCTCACATCTCAATATTAATGTTGAATATAAATGGCCTAAATGCTCCACTTGAAAGATATAGAATGGCAGAATGGATAAAAAAAATCAACAAATCAAATTATCTGCTGGCTTCAACAGACTCACCTAACACATAAGGATTTAAATAAACTCAAGGTAAAAAAGCACAAAAAGATATCCCATGCAAATGGGAACCAAAAGCAAGCAGGAGTAGCTATTCTTACATCAGACAAAATAGACTTTAAGGCAAAAACAGTTAAAAAAGACAAAGAAGGTCATTATATAATAATTTAAAAACTCAATCCAACAAGAAGATATTACAAACCTAAATTTACATGCAACTAACACTGAAGCTCCCAGATTTATAAAACAATTACTACTGGACCTAAGAAATGAGATAGACAACAAAACAATAATAGCGGGGTACTTCAGTACTCCACTGACAGAACTAGAAAGATCAACAAAACAGAAAGTCAACAAAGAAACAATGGACTTAAATTATACTCTAGAACAAATGGACTTAATGGATATTTGCAGAATATTCTTCCCAAGAACTGCAGAATATACATTCTTCTCATCAGCACATGGAATATTCTCCAAAATAGATCACATGATAGGACACAAAACAAGTCTCAATAAATTTAAGAAAACTGAGATCCTATGAGGTATATTCTCAGACCATAGCAGAATAAAACTAGAAATCAACTCCAAAAGGAATGCTCAAAACTATACAAATACATGGAAATTAAATAATTTGCTCTTGAATGATTTGGGGGTTAACAATGAAATCAAGATGGAAATTTTAAAAATTCTTTGAAATGAATAATAGTGACACAAGTTATCAAAACCTCTGGGATACAGCAAAAGCAGCACTAAGAGGAAAGTTCATAGTGTTAAATGCCTACATCAAAAAGTCTGAAAGAGCACAAATTGACAACCTAATGTTACACCTCAAGGAACCAGAGAAACTAGAAAAAATTCAACCCAAACCCAGCAGAAGAAAAGAAATAACAAAGATCAGAGCAGAACTAAATGAAATTGAAACCAAAAAATATATAAAAGATAAATGAAACAAGAAGCTGGCTCTTGGAAAGATAAATAAAATTGACAGACCATTAGCAAGATTAACCAAGAAAAGAGAAGATCCAAATAAGCTCAATTAGAAAGGAAACTGGAGACATTACAACCAATACCACAGACATACAAAAGACCATTCAAGACCACTATGAACACCTTTACACACACAAACTAGAAAATCCAGGAAAAAAATGAATAAATTCCTGGAAACATACAACCCTCCTAGATTAAATCAGGAAGAAATTGAAACCCTGAACAGACCAATAACAAGAAGATTGAATCAGTAATAAAAAAAAAATGCCAGTAAAAAAAGTTCAGGATCAGATGGATTCACAGCTGAGTTCTACCAAACATTCAAAGAATAGGTACCAATCCTACTGAGGCTATTCCAAAAGATAGAGAAAGAGGAAATCCTCCCTAAATCATTCTATGAAGCCAATATCACCCTAATACCAAAACCGGGAAAGGACACAACAAAAAAAAGAAAACTACAGACCAATATCTCTGATGAACATGAATGCAAAAATCCTTAATGAAATACCAGCTAACCAAATCCAACAGCACACGAGGAAGATAACACATAATGACCAAGTGGGTTTCATCCCACCGATGTAAGGATGGTTTAACAATATGCGAGTCAATAAATGTGATACATCATATAAACAGAATCAAAAATAAAAACCATATGATCATCTCAATAGACACAGAAAAGGTTTTCAGTAAAATCCAACATTGCTTTATGATAAAAACGCCAACAAATTAGGCATAGAAGGGACTTACCTCAAAATAATAAAAGCCATATATAACAAACCCATAGACAACATCATACTGAATGGAGAAAAGTTGAAAGCATTCCTCTGAGAACTGGAGTGAGACAAGGATCTCCACTTTCACCACTCCTCGCCAGATCAATTAGGGGAGAGAAAGAAATAAAGGGCATCTGAATGGGAAAAGAGGAAGTCAAACTATTGCTGTTTGCTGATGATACAAATGTATACTTAGAAAATTCCAAAGACTCATCCAAAAGACTCCTATATCTGATAAATTCAGTAAAGTCTCAGGTTACAAAATCAATGCACACAAATCAGTAGCACTGCTACACACCAACAACCGCCAAGCTGAGAATAAAATCAAGAACTCAATGCCTTTTACAATAGCTGCAAAAAAGTAAAATATCTAGGATATTTTAGGAGGTGAAACATCTTTACAAGGAAAACTAAAAAACACTACTGAAAGAAATCATAGATGACACAAACAAATGGAAACACACCTCATGCTCATGGATAGGAAGAAACAATATTGTGAAACTGACCATACTTCCTAAAGCAATCTACAGATTCAATACAATTCCCATCAAAATACCATCATTATTTTTCACAGAACTAGAAAAAACAATCCTCAAATTCATATGGAACCAAAAAAAGAGTCTGAATAGCCAAAGCAATACTAAGCAAAAAGAACAAATCTGGAGGTATCACATTACCAGACTTCAAATTATACTATTAATACAAGGCTATACTTACCAAAACAGCATGGTACTTGTATAAAAATAGGCACTTAGACCAATGGAACAGAATAGAAAACCCAAAGATAAAGCCAAATACTTACAGCCAACTGATCTTCGACAAAGCATACAAAAACATAAATTGGGCAAAAGGCACTGTACACAATAAATGGTGCTGGGAAAATTGGCAAGCCACATGTAGAAGAATGAAACTGGATCCCCGTCTTTCACCTTATACAAAAATCAATTCAAGATGGATCAAAGACTTAAATCTAAGACCTGAAATTATAAAAATTCTAGAAGATAACATTGGAAAAACTCTTCTGGACATTTGTCTATGCAAAGAATTCATGACTCCAAAAGCAAATGCAACAAAAACAAAAATAAATGGGGCATAATTAAACTAGAAAGCTTCTGTACAGCAAAAAAAATTTTAAAAAAAGTCAGAGTAAACAGACAACCCACAGAATGGGAGAAAATATTTGCAAACTATGCATCTGACAAAGGACTAGTATCCAGAATCTACAAGGAACTCAAACAAATCAGCAAGAACAAAACAAATAATCCCATCAAAAAGTGGGCAATGGACATGAATAGACATTTCTCAAAAGAAGATTGATTAGATATTTCCCAAGAGAAGATACACAATCAACCAACAAACATGAAAAAATACTCAACATCACTAATCAACAAAGAAATGCAAATTAAAAGCACAGTAAGATAACACCTTACTCCTGCAAGAATGGCCATAATTAAAAAGTCAAAAAACAATTGATATTGGCATAGATTTGGTGAAAAGGGAACACTTTTACACTGCTGGTGGGAATGTAAATTAGTTCAATCTCTATGGAAGACAGTATGGAGATTACTTAAAGAACTAAAAGTAGATCTACCATTGAATCCAGCAATCCCACTACTGGGTATCTGCCCAAAGGAAAAGCCATTATATTAAAAAGACACATGCACACACATGTTCATAGTAACACAATTCACAATTTCAAAGATATAGAACCAACCTAAGTGCCAATCAACTAATGAGTGAATAAAGAAAATGTGAGGTGTGTGTGAGATGTATGTGTGTGTACATATATATATATATATATATGGCATGTTTGTGTGTGTATATATATGTATATATGTGTATATATACACACACACATACAAACATACCATGGAATACTACTCAGCCATAAAAAGGAACAAAATAATGTCTTTTACAATAACTTGGATGGAGCTGGAGTCCATTATTCTAAGCAAAGTAATTCAGGAATGGCAAAAGAAATACCATATATTCTCACTTATAAGTGGGAGCTAAGCTATAAGGATGCAAAGACATACAGAGTCATATAATGGACTTTGGAGACTGGCATAGGGGAATTTGGAAGTGGGGGGGGCGGTGAGAAATAAAAGACCACATATTGCATAGAGTGATCCGCCCACCTCAGCCTCCCAAAGTGCTGGGATTACAGGCGTGAGCCACCACGCCTGGCCCATATTAGGTTTTTGTTATGGTAGCACTCCACTTCCAGGTACCCAAATCTGTATTACTTATCTATTGCTGTATGAAAAACTTAATTCAAAGTTTAGGAGTTTAAAACAGTAATCTTTATTATCTTATATAGTTTCTGTGGGTAGAGAATCTGGGCACAGCTTAGCAAGGTCGTTCTGGTTCAATGTCTTTTATTAAGATGTTGGCTAGGGCTGAGGTCATTACAAGGCTCAACAAGAGCTGGAGGATTGGATTACAAAGTTACTCATTTGCATGGCTGACTGAGTATCTTCAAGATAGGCCAGCTGGCTTCCCCCAGAGCTAGCGATCCAGGAGAAAGGGCAAGGCAGAAGTCACATGTCTTTTATGACCTAGCCTCAGAACTCACACTTGGTCATTTCTGCAACATTCGCTCAGTTACATAGGTCAGCCTTATTTAGTTGGGAAGTGAGAATCACTGAGGGCCATCTTGGAGGCAGGGGCTACCACACTAAAATTCTTAGTTCATTTATTCTTTTAGTGATTTTTTTTTTTTTAAGACGTAGTTTTGCTCTTGTCACCCAGGCTGGAGTGCAGTGGCGGGATCTCGGCTCACTGCAACCTCCACCTCCACCTCCTGGGTTCAAGTGATTCTCCTGCCTCAGCCTCCCGAGTAGCTGAGACTACAGGCACCCACCACCACGCCTGGCTAATTTTTGTATTTTTAGTAGAGATGGGGTTTCACCACATTGGCCAGGCTGGTCTTGAACTCCTGACCTTAGGTGATCCACCCGCCTTGGCCTTCCAAAGTACTGGTATTACAGGCATGAGCCACCGCACACAGCCCCTTTAGTGATTTTTTTAAAGTAGATTAATATGTCTATATTTCACTATCCGCTATTGCAAAATTCATAACTCCCTAAAAACAAATATTTTTCTTAACTCTATTGTCAGCCAAACTTGATCCAACTTGAACTCATCTGTCAGCAAAACCTGGTTTAAACTGATAAGAGACTAACTTTAGTCTCTATTTATCCCACTTTGTGTAACACTTCTACATTTTACTGCATAAATGTATTTGATTAGGTGGCGAGATCCCAGATCCTCCTGGGGTGTTAGGTAATATAAAATATATAAACTAGATTACTTTTCTAAAATCTGAAAAATTTTAAAGTTTAAAAGATATTCAGCTCCAATGCTTTAAGATAAAGTTTAACTTAATAGAAACAAATACTGATCTATTTTGCTTTACTATTGAGTTTGTGAGAACTTTTTTGAGCTAGAGGCCATATGTAACTTGTTATAATTCTCCTGGCAACAACACATAAATGTAGGGCAAGTTCCCCAGAAAAAACAACTCATCTCTTAATTGGTGATTGAAAAAATTATACCCAGGAAATTATAATGGACATCCTCCCACTTCCCCCTCGCTCTTCCCATCACCATTGTCTATAGTCCCCACTTTCTTCTGTTATTTTTTCTTTTTTTTTTTTTCCTTTGAGATGGAGTCTCACTCTGTCGCCAGGCTGGAGTGCAATGGCACGATCTCGGCTCACTGCAGCCTCCGCCTCCCGTGTTCAAGCGATTCTGCCTGAGCCTCCCGAGTAGCTGGGATTACGGGCACGCGCCACCAGACCCAGCTAATTTTTGTATTTTTAGTAGAGACAGGGTTTCACCATGTTGGTCAGGCTGGTCTTGAACTCCTGACCTCGTGATCCGCCCGCCCTGACCTCCCAAAGTGCTGGGATTATAGGCGTGAGCCACCACACCCGGCTCTTCTGCTATTTTTTCTCTCTTTCACCTATACGATTTTGTTCCACCATATCCTCTTGCCATTCCCTCCGTGACATTTCCAAAATACAATTAACCCCTCGAAAAATGTTTAACAAAACAGAAACAATGTATCTGTAGTTGCCAACAAGTAGCACATGTGTATATCTGACTGTCTAATCCCATAGCAGAGGCTAATAATGCACTGTCCCATATTCCCTTGGTCTACCTATAACCTTACCCAGAGCTTCAATAGACAATTCACGTGTACACTGACAGCTTCTCACTGAAACTACCCAAGTTCCTCTATTTCCATGTGGCTTATTCAGTGACGGAGCTTGGGCAGCCTAAAAGTGCCACAAATTAAATATCTACAACTAATGAGAAATAGAAGTTGGAAGCCAAGGCGGGTGGATCATGAAGTCAAGAGATCGAGACCAGCCTAGCCAACATGGTGAAACCTTATCTCTGCTAAAAATATAAAAATTAGCTGGGCATGGTGGCAGGCACCTGTAATCCCAGCTACTTGGGAGGCTGAGGCAGGAGAAACGCTTGAACCCAGGAGGCGGAGGTTGCAGTGAGCCGAGATCATGCCACTGCACTCCAGCCCAGCGACAGAGTGAGACTCCATCTCAAAAAAAAAAAAAAAAAAAAAAAAGGAAGTTGATGGGTAAACACTCCAGCTTCTCCCACACTCAGTAGAACCATCTCAGTGCCTTAAAACAATAGTTTATTTTTTACTCGAAGTCTGCCATGGGTCCAGGCAACACCCTAGGGTAGCCTCCCCCATATGGTGACTCAGCATTATGCCTCCACATAATACATGCTTTGATGTATTTTCCACAATCACCAGTATAGGGAGAGAAAAAGCGAGGCCTGCACCAAAAAGCAGCACTTAAATGCTTCCATGAAGTGGTGGACATCACTGCTGCTCACATTTTATTAGTGAAAGCATGTAACGGGACCACATCTAACTTCAAGAGAACAGAGATGTAAAATCCTCCCACGTTCCCCATAGGAGAGAAGAACTAGACGTCAGAGAAAAGGAGCAATGCCAGCCACACATACTGTGTGCCTTCCTTTGCGACATGTTTTTTTTTTCTCAACATGCTCTTGAGATTTTTCCATGTTAATGCATGTGGGTTTAATCGGTTCATTCTCATTTTTGTCCAGTATTTGTGTGACTATACGACTATAGTTTATTTTCCTACTGATTTTTAGGCTATTTCCAATTTTTTGTTGTAACTAACAAGATTGCTGTGAATATTTTATATGCATAATAAGAATTTCTCTAGACTATTGTCCTCATTTAAATACTATTTTATGAGATACACGCTGAGGTATAAGGAGGGGTCAAGAGAATGTCTGAAGCACTTGGTGTACAGACTACAATATAAAGCCCAGAAATGTACAAAAATCAAAGCCAACGCCACAAATACTGTCTATGCATGTTTGTTCTAAATGAATAAATTGATATTATTTTCAGAGTAATTTTCTTTCTCCATTGAACATAACAGAACAAAAAGCCAAGGTTGTTGACAATGCATCATTCAGTTAACAAATGCCAAAATCAGATTTTCTGCATCCTATTCAAAGTCTGTTGCAAATTATGAGCACAACTGCAATTTAATATTACTAATAGAAGACACACCTTTGAAGCCTTCTGCAAATGTCAAGATGAGTGAAGTGTTTGACAAGACAAAGAAGATGAATCAACTACAATGCTTTCCATTTTAGAGTGAAAAAAAAAAAAACAGTAATAATGCCATAAAACATTTCCCCAGAACAAAATGTGCCAGGGAAAAAACTGATGTGATGAAGAAGGTAAAAAATTCCTCTCTCTAAAAGTCGAGGACAGGGACAAAATAATAATGAAAATTCAATTGAGTGAGACTAACTTTGTAACAACTACTGAACAGGAAGGTCAGCAACATAATTGCTTATGTATAGCTAGACCTAATGTTAGAACAGTTAGATGTTTCACAGAGCTTTCCACTGAAGGTGAGGAAATAGCTTTGTCTTAAAGTCATTTTTACTAAATGGCACCTCCTGCTTTGTCTTTTGCTTTCTCCTTATGTTTGTCTGAGCTATCATTTCTTACAACTTTTAAAATATCATGGCTAAGGTCCCTTTTACACATAGCTAAAAAAGCACTCTTCATCTGCTATGTACTAAATGTTTATGTCCCCCCATAACTCGTATGTGGAAGCCCTAATCCCCAATGTGATGATATCTGAAGGTAGGGCCTTGGAGAGGTCACTGGAGCGAGGTTAGGTCATGAAGGTGAGGCCCTCACGATGGGATTAATGTCCTTACAGAAAGTGGAATAAACAGAAGATCTCTCTTTCTGTGATGTGAGGATAGAAAGAAGGTTGCTGCCTGCAAACCAGGAAGTAGGCCCTCACTACACACTGAATCTGTGGGCATCTTGATCTCAGACTTCCCTGTCTCCAGAACTATGAAAAATAAATGTTTGTTGTTTAAGCCATCCAGTCTATTGTACTTTGTTATAAGAGCTCAAACTAAGGTATCATCTAAAATTCTCAAATAGTTTAACCATTTGTTTTTCTCAATCACTGTCCATAAATGAATGGATTACCACTGAAAGACATGCAAGTTCATTATTTTCATAAGCTATACTGAAGTGAAATAGAAGATTATTTGCCTAAACATGGACTTTGCAGACACTAGGGGCACCTACACATCTCATTAAATAAACGCCTGGCAGACAATGTAATCCCATTACTTTCAAAAAGCACTGTGTTTGTGACCTCCATTTAACAAGAATAAGAAACACAGACAAATAGAAAGGGTGGGGGAAAGCACAGAATTTTTGGATTATTGCTGATAGATCCTTCCCTAACATTTGCAGGATTGGGGTAGAATATACATGGAGGCCCACATATCATATGTCTAACAAACTGGAAGACCAGATTTTAATTTAGAATTCTGGGAGCCCTTGATGTTCTAAGAACATGATCACGTAGGAAAAGCCTGTGGCCTGTGGCCCGTGGCCTGCTATGCTCTCTTCTTTCCCCTGATGTCCCTGCATTCCACGTTGCAAATTTTCACATACATGTGCAGACACCCGTGCCTGAACACCTCAAGTCCGCCCCAAGCCCCCACAATATAGTGGAGCCCTCTGTATAGTGGGGCTCAGTGCAGGGTCCTCTCTCAGCAGGACTAAAGTCAGTACTGATTAATGACATTTCTAATTTCTTTTAAGGAAATTGGCTTTTAAGAAAGGAATACACACACAATATCATCTCTGTCAGAGCTTCACTCTGGATGATAGTCCTAGCTTGCTTGAAAAGTTTGAGGAGGTGATAAAAGATTTTTGAGAGGGGTGCATGAAAAGACAAAGATGGATTTTATGAAATTCCCAAGAGGATGATGTAAGAAAAGAATACTCCTAGCTAAAGAAAGAAACAGAATGAAGATGGGAGCACACCTCTTTCATATCATTTGCTTATTATACTTCCTCTCCCTCTCAGTAATTCCTTTCATTCATAATGAAGTTTTTTTAAAAACAACCTGCTATGCTATAGCACTTAGACAATGAGAAGAAGGAGACAAAGAGAATGTCAATATAAGGGTTTCCATCTTCAATTTTGAAAGCTGCTTCGGAAAATGAGACACTTAAATGCAACAGCAATAGAACAGAATGAGGTGGTTTGTGCTCAAGCACTAAAACACAGAGTGCATGATGAGTTCAGTAAAGGTAGATAGATCCAGTGTGAAGTGGCTAGGAAAAGTCTCTTCAATTCCAGCACAGTCTTGTCAGAATTAATAAGATTTTAGGGTGTCTGGGGAAACAGCTTTTCCCAGATAAAAGAGCAATACCTCAACGTTCACATCCTAATTCTATTCCAACTCATTTCTTTTAAAATAAAAATAGACAAACTAGTCAGGCAAAGAAAAAATTGAGTATAAGAAACTCAATGTCTACTGCTAACTGTGCTCAACTTCCTCCAAAGATAATTCATAGACATACATAGAGTAATATCATAGCCATATACACAGTCTATCTTCTCTAGAGGTTTATATTTTTAAATGAGGAATATTAATATTGACAGGTACTTGATAAGATGTCCTTGAATATTTAACAATCACAATGGAGGAGATACAAGGTAAGAACTGTTGACATTAGATACAGGTTAAGTGTTCTTACTGCAGAACACAAAAGGTCATTTCTTTGGTTGTATGACCCACCTAGAAACTCACCAATACAAGGCTCTGTATTAAACATAAAATTTCAAGATGTCTTTGAGAATTACAGGAGCTAGGAAGAGTATTGATGAAAGTGACTCCAGACTCCAAGTAATGGAAGAAAGGTGGCACTTTAGGTGGTAAAATTGAAAACTTTAGGGTTCGGATTAGGAATTAATGGATTCATCAAGAATAGGGTCCAGAGAGAAAATGACATAAGTTTTGTCTTAACACAGAGTAAAACAGAGACTAAGAATAATGTAAAAACAAGAGCAAATGGTCAAGCAGTACCTACACCATATATTGGAGCAGCACTCTTTGGGAACAACTCAGAGAAAGGATTGGTAACAGATGTGCAGGTCCCCCACTACTCATTCATCCCAGGGCAGCCCGTAGAGATCTAACAGGGCTGGATGTCAGACTCTGAGCCTGATTAAGGCAGCATTAGTCTCTGCCTCAGTGCAATTAAAGGCCAGAGTGTAATAGTAATATCACTTGCCAAAACCTTGGCCCCACCTCTATACTGTCAACTCAGCATTAATGATTGAAAGAAGCACCAGGATCTTCAGGATCAGTGAGCTGGGATCTAAAGCTTGTGGTTGCAGCCAAATGACATAGCAAACTAGCAGTAGAATTCACTACATCAACCATCATGTTTGTGGAAGCAACTATCACTGTCTTTATATGGGTAGGGGGTGCCACCCTTGTAGTTGGCCTGGATGGACTACCATATGCACTGCACCATAACTAATTTCCATAGAGCTTTGCAGACCATCTCCTTTCTGGAAGGCCAACTTGCAGGGTATAAGTCTTAAATAAATTAATCCTTACCTTAAGGAAGGTTATTTGGGTAAAAATGATTCTGGGAGCAAGATTTATAATTTAAGAAAACAAAATAATATATTTCCTTGCCACTTGATTCTTGGTTCAGACTTGTAATTTGTTTTGACATTAAGATGTTAACAGATACAACACAAGCAGACACTTGGAAAAGTGCTTGTGAAGTAGCTTTGCTCTCAAAAACCTCTGTACTGTCAAGAGAAGGACATGGCCACACAGTTCCAAGCAAGAGGGTCAGAAACGTGTGGATCAGAAGCTTTCCCCCAGCAGCCAAGCTCAGTGTGAATTGGCTCAGCTCCAAACTTAGCCACGGACATGTGAGGGAACCCAGCAGTGACCAGCAGAATGACTTAGCTAATCCCAGCTCGGATCAGCCACTCTCTACAGATTCAAAAGAAGTAATTTTTGTTTTCAGGGCTGAGTTCTAGGGTGACTTGTTACACAGCAATAACTAAGTGATACAATGTTCAAAATTGCTTGGAGGAAGTATTTTCCCATTGAACACAATAAAGAAGGTGTATGAGATGACATTGGAGAACTAAAGGGAAATTCTTTAGCAGTGACATCAGTGCATATAAATAAAGGCTATCACAAAGGAAATTAGAGCATCTGAAATGCCAAAAATACATCAGTATTGCTAATTAGAAGAAATAAAACAAATGTCATTTGACAAGGCTCAAGAGACTATCCATGGTCACATGTACCTTTATGTTATCATTATTCCCAAAAGACTAGACTTCGGTTTGTCCTTGCTAAATCTTTAAGCTAACAAGATTCCTCACTTCATATTATAAAACAATATTTCTTTATCATCCATAAAGGTGTGTAATAATAGTATTCAGATGATTTATAAGTTACAGAGACTAGGAAAAGACCAAATATGCCCACATTTCCATATTGCCACAGGTCCATAAATGTTTTAACACAAATCATGTTGATGGCACTTAACACATATTAGTGAACATTTTCATATAGTGGCAGGATCAAAATCTAATGAAATAACCCACTTTGAGGCAAAATTGGTTTATTATTCTGGACATCATCAACCTCAGGAATTTGACAATTTTTAGGTCTAGTACAGACATTAAAATGTTCTTCCTATGTTTATCAATGAAACTCAGTTATTTCTGTAAAAAGGTTTTGTCTTACTAGTTCTATTCACTACACAGGATTAGAAGAATCCAGGTAGATATCTAGAATCAGATCAAATCAAGTCAGATATTTCTATGTAAGCTCTGTGTTAGAAAATGAAAATGAAAAAGAAAGGGTGGGAGTTGATGTTTTCACCAAAGAGCATATAATCCAATTATATAGTTCAGGTAGATGAGTATTCAAGGGGTAGAATAAAAGAGGGGTGAGTGGTTCTAAGTTAGGAAGTAATTCAGAAGAAGAAAAGGTAATGTTATGGTAGCCATTAGGAAGAGTGCCATGGATGAAATGGAACATATATTAGGCCTCAGATAGGGGGTAAGATTTTGATTGCCACAGTGGAGAGAGACAGGCTGCCCCTGCCAAAGGAAGATGGTGAAAAAAAAGGAAAACCTAACATAAATAAATGTTATTAAGTGAAGATTAATCAGAATTCTCATACCGTTAGAATGATACCTCTTTAGACCATGAACAAGCATTAATTTCATTCTAATCACACATACAAAAATAAACGTCCTTTGTGTGATTTATAGTACTTTTAGAAGCCCAAGGACTTCTTTACATTATGAAATACTTATTATCCCCATGAAGCAGAAGTGAGAATTAAGAATATTTTAAGGAAGATAGATAGTTAACAAACCAAAAGATACATGACTTTCCCAAAGTCACCTAACTTCAATCTCCCCTTTTCCCCTTCTCCTAACATCCTTTATCTTTAAGAAGTTGAATCACAAAAATCAACAGAATATACCAACTAGTGAGAACCATGAATAAAATTTGCATTAAAATTGTCCTTTATCCCAATATTGGACTCAATTAGGTACCAAATAACCTGATAATCCCTTTCCACATTTGAAAAACATAATAAAGCAAAATCTACAATTCTGTTGTAAAAGCTAGCTTTGAGCCAGTAGCTGTTCCTTTCTCACTCTCTTATCATACACAAAACATCTAAATCTTCAATATTTAGACTCCTGAACATTTTGCTTTCTGAGAATTCACGGAAAGGCTATGGTCATAATATAAATAAGCAGTGAGTCAGAAAGCAACCTTCCCCATCTCTTCTTGTGACTGTGGGAGCAGGGAGAGGCAGGCAGCGTGGAAACTGGGGCATGAGGGGGCAGAAGTACAGAAGGAAATCTTGGCTCTTACTAATAAAAACATCTTCTCCCTGTGTGAAAATCCCACCCCGATAGAAGGCAAGAGCTCCACTTCACAAACTTGTGAAAACTAAACTTTCAAGCTAATGTTGCTTCGAGGTCCATCATTCTGCCAGAGGTGGCAGTACCTTAATTTGTCACTGTCAATCAGGCAAATTTCTTTAAGGTCTGATTATTGTTTTCTATTCTGCTTTCTCTGGACACATGAGCTTGCTAATACAACAAGCATGCTGGAGATCAACTTCAGGGATATCAAATAGAGCTCATTACTCTGAACTGCCTGCTGTGTTAACTGTCCTGGAAAGAATGATGTGATTCAGGTAAGGGTATTGGATAGGGCACAGACTGTCCAAATGTTTCTGTGGTCTTTGCTATGATGCCTTCAGGAGAGCATGCTGATGAGCACATATCTGTTTCTCTGACACGGAACACTGAATTTGAAACATTAATTCGTAACATATGAAATATTTCATCCTTCTCCCTATTAGAGGGCCCAAATCAATCACTCAGTGAACAGAGAGCTGAAGTATGAGCACAGAGGATTTCTCTCCAGAAGCATCCACAGAGATTTCCCTCATGGTTGGGTCAAAAAACCTCTGTAGAAAATCCCACTTGAGGTTTTCAAGGTCCTTCACCTGCATCCAATTTAAGGGACTTTGTATTAGCTAAGACACAAGTACAGCAAAAAGCATTAGGCTCAAAGCTCTCCCTGTCATGCATATTTTTCCTCATTCAATTCTCTAGCTACTGTTTGAATTTGAGTTTTTCACCAAAGAACAGAATCAGGACAAAATTTTTGTGTGGTTTCCTGAAAGGCTTTGGAGAAAATAATACTTAACTCTGACATATGATGTAAGAGTGTGCCGATAAAGGCTGACAGAAGCCAATATTTACAGTGCTATTTAGAAATGATAGGACAGTTAGTTATAAAACCTTCCAAACCCTTTATAATAACTCTATTCCAGGGGCCCTTGCTATGAGATCAACTTACAGTTGGAAATGGCTTTACAACAAGGACATTTAGTGCTTGCATAATGGCAACAAAACAAGATAAACATTTAGAACTTCCCTTGCAACCACCCAAAGGAGGTGGCTCTATGCTAAAGCCTTCCCCAGTGGTTCCAAACCTGGCTGCCCAGTAGAATCACCTGGTGAGACTTTAAGATTCTGATGCCTGTGCTGCATTCCCAGACCAGTTAAATCAGAACCTCTCAGGTTTAACTCAAGCATTGAAAATTTTTTAAATTCAGTTATAATTTACATACTATTAAATGCACAAAACTTTCATTTCAATTGGCAAATGTATACAGCTATGTAACCTACCCCCCCCATCACAATATGGACCATTTCACCCCAGGAAGTTCCCTTAATTCCCTTTACAATCAATCCTCACCTCACCATCCCCCAAAAGGTAACCACTGTTCTGATTTTTACCACTATGTATTATTTTTACCTATTCTAGAAATTCATATGAATGGGACCTTATAGCACATATCTTTCATGTTTGGCTTCCCTCACCATAATACTTTTGAGGCCCATCTATGTTATGGCACATATCAGCAATTTGTTCCTTTTTATCGCTGAGTGATAATCTGTTGTATGACTATATGTAGATTTTTAAAATCCATTCTCCTGCTGACGGACATCCGAATTGTTTCCTATTTGGGGTTATGAATGAGGCTGATAGAGACATTGTTGGGCACATATTTATGTGGATATATACTTTAATTTTCCTTAGATACTTAGGAGTTGAATTGCTGGAGCAAATGCTTAATTAATTTTAGCCATTCTAGTAAGTATGTAGTGTAGACATTACTAGTTTTTAAAGCTCCCTAGGTGTTTACAATTTGTAGTCAAGGTTGAGAACCACTTTTCTACACAATTGTACCCACAGAGGATGTCTTGGCCTAAACTATTACAATTAGAAGTGTACAAAGAGAATGGGTTATCTTATGAGCTAACAAGCCCTCCTTTACTAGAAGTACGAAAACAATTAGTGTAAATGAGGAATGGTATATATGCAATGCTTCTTAATAGTGTCCACGCAGATCTTCTGGGGATTTTGTATAAATGCAGATTGATTCATTAGGTCTGGTGCAGGGCCTGAGATTCTTCATGTGCAACAGGCTCCCACATCTTGTCAATGCTGAGGATCTGGAAATCACACTTTGAGTAATAAGGGTATACAGTCAGTTCCTGTATTAGGTAGGGGATTGGAGTAAAATTGAGATTCCTTCCTAAACTATGATTCTGTAGTCCGATGACATTCACATCCTCCATCCTGATCACTTGCATGGGCTGCAGTCTCTGAACATTTCCACTTGGATGCCTGGACATTATAGCAATGCCAGATCCATAGTAAAATCATTATACCACCAATTGGCTGCCTGTCCAAACCTCCCTGTTTACACTTAACTTTAAAACTAACCTGAAAACTCTGCTTATCAGAGCTATCATTCTTGTTATGTTGTCCTTTCTCTTTCATGACCAGTCATCAACAAGACTTTTCAAATCTCCTTTAATTTAATTCGGCTCATATCTGTCAGTCACCCACCTGTCTGTGAAAGACACAATAGGAGGTACTGTGAAATTCAAAGGAATAGGCCCCACATTCTAGTGAGGAAGCAGATGCAAACAACTATCCAACAGAAGACGAAGACTGGAAAAGCTCTTCCCATAAGCTTGATCTAGCTTGCGCTCCAACTGCTCCCATTGCAAGTTAAGCTGGTGTGTCCACTGCTGTAACAGCCTCTTACTAAAAGGAAATGGTATCACATTTTTCACATCCTAACTTTCTGTACACTCCATTTGGGCCTGTTTTCCCGAAGAACTTTCATATTATTCCTTTGCTCAAAAGCATAAAGTATTTTCCCATCCTAGTGCTAACCACTTCCAGTCTAAATCGCTCCACCTGGCTTTTAGGATTTTTTATAATCTGTTACCAACCTGCAGATAATATAGAACTTCTTGCTCCAGAACTAATTAAATCTCACCTATTCAGTGAGGCCTTCCCTGATCAGTAATAGGCCCCAGTGATCTCTCCCTCTTCTCAAATCCTCAACTGCCAATAAGTCAATATAAAAAGTAATTTGGCCTTTCATTGTTTAACAATCTTATTTTTTTAAATTGTCACATATGTGGGTGTTTTTCTTATTTAAATAAACATCCACGAAGATAGGGTACTTGCCCTATTCATCCATCATATTCCACAGAGCACCTTCTTAGTGTTTATTGGAAGAAGAGAAGAGATAGTTGGGGAAGGAAACTAATATTAACTAAAATTTTCCTATTAGTCAAATACCTTGGGATTTGCTTCATAAAGAGCAACTTATTGAATACAACCATTCCAGGAGGTATTAGCCTCCCTTGAAACTGACTTGGGTAACTCACAAGGAATGATTCTGGGACCAACAGCATCACCTGGAAAGTTGTTATAAATGCAGATTTTTGTGCGCCCTCCCACCCCACATATACTTAATCAGAAACCAGGAGGGGAACCCAGCAGTTTGTGCTTTAAAAAATGCTCCAGTTGATTCTGATACAAACTAAATTTTGATAATCACTGACTTAGAGTTTGAATAAATTAACCAAGGTCAAACAGCCTGTTAGTTACAGACCTGTTCAGTCTAAGATCAAAAACCATTCTCCTAATATTAAATCATAGTGTTTCCTTGACCAATTAATTAATAGGCTCTTCTGGATAAATAGAAAGTTATGAGCCTATTTGTTTCCCATTTTTAGACTCTACAGTAAAATTTTCATTTAAAAGGTGATTTAAAAAATTAAAGTATGCCCTAAAATGACTGTAGCTGTAGGAATTATTATAATACAAGACGTTCATACTGCTTCTGTTAACATGCACTTAAATTTCCAGGAGGCCAGAAGCACCCAATGACTAAGAAAATTGGAATTTGGTCTCTATCCTAAGCCTTTGTGGTCTGACAAGTAGTTGTACATAAATTAACATCAAAATAATACAATGCCAGTATTTGAAAATAATAGAATAAATGCTAAATGAGGACTTTATCTTCATTTTAGTCAAATGTTCCACAGAGTAATTGGTAAAGACTGCCTGAGCTTTTAATGGGGACAACAATCTCACTTGCCTTAATCATTAGACGAAGGGGAAAAACATCTATATTAATCAGGTTCTATTGCTTTGCCATTCTCTTAAAGAGACTCTGTATTCTCAAAGGCTTCCTCAGAAAGCCCACCAGAAAAGCCTTACTCACAAGCTAGATTTCATGAATCATCTTTCCAACACATGATAACAAATAAGTGAGGCAGTATCTTACAATAATCTTTATACTTTAAAAAAGAATCATTGTTTATTTTACACAGTAAAATCAGATTAGCATTTTATTAGAATCTAAAAAAGACATGATTCTACAAAAGTTCACTTTTTGCATTTCATGTGAACTGTTCCCTAAGCTTTTGTGTTTACATATAAAAAATATATGATTGCACTCCATATAAGTTGCTGCTATCAAAAATTTAACATCATAGCAGTTGTGTGTGTCATGCTACATGGATCTTTTGTGCTAGCTAGGTAAGGCTTTAGTATGCCGACCCAATAGGCAAGACTTCTGAACATACTGCCTCTTAACATACCCAACTGACTGCCATGATGGAATAAATAATTGAGAGAGATGGAAAGGACCTTAAAGATCATTTTGTTAAGTTCCCTTATTTTGCAGGTGATGAATCTTAAGCCCGGAAAATGAGGGTGATTTCTTTCTGGCCATCGTCAATGGCAGCAGAACCTGGAATCCAAATCTCCTGACTCTTACCTTGCTGGGCTCACTTTACAATGCACTCTAGAATGTCAGTGCAATTCATTACTTCCTTGCCTAAAGATGTTTGAAAGGAACTCATTCATGTGATCAAAGTAAGGTTAGATAAGGTTTCTCAGTTTGACTTATGCCTTTAATAATGAAGAAAAGTGTCAGAATGGCCAGGGATGTTATTCCCTAGTCCCCAAGTTTATCCAGAGGGAAGAAAATTTCCACTCTACAACAGGAAAGAAAAAAAGAAGGAATCCACTCAGCTTCTTCCTCTATACTCCCTCCTCAGGCATGCCTCCCCAAAGGAGGGCTGAGGAGGTTCTTATCAAAATGACAGGATTGGGAGGTACATGTTGGCTCAGGTTCTTCCAGGCTTGCTTCTTTCCAAAGCTCCTGTCCTGAGGACACACATAATTGTCTCATTTTTAGTAATTTAAGCAGATATTTTTACTTCCATTTACCTAATTCATAACCTATGTTTCAGTGAGGAAGTAAGCTGAAAATAACCCCCTCAAACCTCAGTAACTTCAAAGCTTTCATCTATTGGAAACTCATGTGTAACAACAACAATTTCTGTTACTACTACTGCTGCTACTACTACTACTACAACAAAATTTGGTTCCAGATCAATAAGAAAATTGAGGCATAAAAGAAAACTTAAAAGCCTTTACATAGTAATACAGGACGCTATCTTCCTAGCATCAGGATAAGATAGGATTTTCATAACTAAATCTCTAAAATCACAAACAGCACTGAACAAAAGGAAAAGATTGATGAAACTGAGATACATTAAGATTTTTTCATCAAAATACACCATAAAAAAAGAAAAAATAATCCATAAGTCCTATAACCAACAAAGGACTAATGTCCAAAATATACAAAAAACTTCCATCAGTCATTAAAAATAAAACAAAAGCAACCTAATAGAAAAATTATCTAAAGACATAGGTACTTTATAAAACAGGAAATCCAAATAGCAAAGAAATACAAGATACTCAAGTTCATTACTAATTAGGAAAATGTAAATTAAAACAACCTGCCATTAAATATTGGGCAGACAGACAAAATTTAGAAATCTAACATTACCAAGAGCTGCAAAGGAAATGAAGTAATAAAAATTCTCATTCACTACCAATGAGTGCATAAATTTTGAAGTACGACCACACTGAAAAGTGGTTCATCATTACCTAGTGCAGTTAGAGATGTGTCTTGTGCAAAATATCACCACAAATTTTTCCTATTCCTGTAGGCATGCCCCCTTTTCAATATGGACTTGCAGCTCTGCCATCCATAGGTAGAGTCTATTTCTCCAGATTTTTTATTCCA
Organism: Symphalangus syndactylus; assembly: GCF_028878055.3. Taxonomy (NCBI): domain Eukaryota; kingdom Metazoa; phylum Chordata; class Mammalia; order Primates; family Hylobatidae; genus Symphalangus; species Symphalangus syndactylus. Next base: position 39,738,525 of record NC_072447.2, on the reverse strand, counting down.
AGTTGGCCTTATGACATGCTTTGACTGCTGTAGTAGAATGAGATGGACGTGATGGAGTGCGAATATTGAACCTAGGTCTCAAGAGACCTACAGCTTCTACTCTTGCCCCCTTGCTGTCACGTGACTGATAAGCAAAAAAAAAAAAAAAAAAAAAAAAAAAAACAAGCTAGTCCTTGATGAGTAGAGACCACATAGAGAAAGAGGTCTGACTGACAGTCAGCAATCACAGCAAGACATATGAATCAGGCAATCTTGGGCCATCTCATTCTAGTTGAGCTGCCAGATGATAGCAGCCACAGGAACGAACCCAGGAGAGATCAGCAAAAGAACTGCCTAGCTGAAACCAGCCCAGATTACTGACACACAAAATTTATGAGCAAATAAAATGGTGGTAGTTCTAAGTTACTACACTTATGATGTTTTTTTACACAGAAACAGATAACTGATTCATTATTCGTATCCTTTGACTCAGACTCCACTCATTTTGTATCCTAGAGAAACTCTCAAGAGAAACACAATTTCCCCAGGAGACAAATAGAAAAATGTTCATAGAAGTATTATTCATCATAGTCCTGATATGTTTTGGGTCTATGTCCCCACCCACATCTCATCTCGAATAGTAATCCCCATAATCTCCACATGTTGAGGGAGGGATCTGCTGGGAGGTGTCTGGATCATGGGTTCAGTTTCCCCCATGCTGTTCTCGTGATAGTGAGTTATCATGAGATGTGATGGTTTTATAAGTGACCGTTTTTCCTTCACATTCTCTCTTACCTGCCATCATATAATACATGCCTGCTTCCCCTTCCACCATGACTGTAAATTTCCTGAGGCCCCCCAGCCATGCAGAACTGTGAGTCAATTAAACCTCTTTCCTTCATAAATTATCCAGTGTCAAGTATTTCTTTATAGCAGTGTGAGAATGGACTAATAAAAGTCTGAAACTGGAAAAATTCAAATGTCCATCCACAAGAAGATCAGTAAATTGTGCTATGTTCATAACATAGAATACTTTACAGTTTTATAATTAGCCTTCATCTGTACATATATTGCATACATTCTCCTGTATGTATATTTTATAATTTTCAGAATGAAATAGTCATCTTTATACTTAGTGAAATAGGTGAGCAATTTAATGTTCAGAGGCAATCAGTATAGTAGAAACGCAGATACCCAAACATCACTGATGCCTTGGGATGGCTGGTAAATGAACTTTAGCAAAGATAGATGAGGCTGATTTACCAGGAAGGGAAAAGGTTCTGATTTAATAGGATTTGTCACCTACCTTGACATCAGGCCAAGTAAGGCATCCCCCAGGTTTTTGACCTCCTGCACAATTCCTTACAGCATTAATATACCTGGTGACAGGGATAACAGTCAGTTTGACTCACAGAGAAAATGCTCAAAAGGAAAGCAGAAGATTCAATCATGCCCCCTTCCTGCAGATAAGAATAGAAAACAAAAATAAGATGCCATGCTCCTTTGCCACTCCCAAGAATCTAAAGGAAGTAGTCCACTCAGAAATAAAATATAAAATAACACATGATATATAAGAGTATATGTCTTCAGAGTCATTGTGGTAGACTGGAACAGTTTAGCTGCTTTAATAAGAGTATACTTCTCCAGTCTACTGATGCTGAGCTTGGACCTGTGACTATTTAGTCAATAGATTGTGGGGAAAGTGACAGTGTGACAGTTCCAAGCTAAGGCCTTAAGAAACATCCCCTGTTTCTGCTTGCCATCTTGTGCTCCTGTCATCTGCCATTAGAAGAGCATATTCCAGAGAGCCATGACCTCTCTAACCTTGGCCCCAGAAGACAGAAGAATAGATTTGAACCTGACCAGAAGTCTGGTGTCCAATGTGGCCCAGCCAAGTTCAGCCTAGATCAGCTGAATCATGGGTGACTTACAGACCTAGGAGCTTAAAAATAAATGTTTGGTGCCATAACCACTGGATTTTCAAGTTGTTTGTTTTGCAATAAAAACGAACTACTACAGTCATCTCAAAGAAATAATTTCTCCCAGGAAAATGTCTATAAGAATGGGGATGGTCAGCCACAGAACACGAAAAACAGAAAGTCTAAAAGGCAAATATTGTACCTATCCAAGACAAGATGTACCACAAGGAGTGAGGTAGATCAGACCCAAGGACACAACCTCTGTGATCTATGTGTGCAGGCTTATGTTTAACAGGGAAGTTATTACAAATATTAAACATTCATATTATATAACCAACTCTTTTTGCTCTGATTCCATGCTCACCAAAGAACCCTGTGAATGTAATTTGGCTTCATGTGTAGCTTGCCTGCAGAGACAGAATATGCTAGTTGTTGGAATAATTAAGCAATGTGATATATGTAAATAAGGATGTCCAGAGCCTTGAACACAACAGAGTTCAATAATTTGTAGTTTCCCTATGTCCTTTCCAAAGTCCACTGGCACCCTCTCCCAAATGAAGGCACTATTTCCCACCATCCACTGCAGGAACCCATTCTGGTTCAGACTCAGTACTTTAGATTCTATCCTTCGCCACTTGGGTCCTGTTTGACATAAGACAGATCAGATTACTTTCCTAGAATCACATCTTTAATGTGTGTTTTGCCCCTTAGAAAGAAAACTTTCACAAAGAAACATGAACGTATTTCCAGTATCTGTAACCATACATTTAATGAGAATTGCAGAAATATAAATAGATCTGAAATCAAACCCACAGTTCCTTGAATGCCTGATGAGATGCTCCCTCCTTATTTAACAAAATGATTCCATTAGGTATGAATCTCCATTCTCATAGAAGGTTAACTGCAACAACCTGCATATGGCTGAAACCTTTTTTCTATTATTCATATGTAACTCGTCATAATGAGTTGCAGTCATAAAGGCAGTACAAATTTTGTACAAGTTCCAAAATATGCAACAGTATAGGTAACAACTTTTGTCATCTTTTGGTATCCAAGTTAGGATATATAAACTAATAAAGCCTCAGAATTTAAAGCCCTACTTACATTTTACATAATTTGTGGTTTTCATTTGCAGTATATTTGGCTATTCTTCATTGTCATTCAAATCTGGGAGAGGGCAAATACATCCATTTTATGTGCACAAAATATATAACCCAGGGAATCTAAATGAATCCATCTCTCAGAATTGCCATGATGTCATAGGTGAAACCTAGAACTCTGATACTGTTTAACATGACTAAGTAACTCCCTTGCACTCTTAAATTTAGTTGCTTAGAAATAACATTGTGCAGAAATGCTGGTAACAATTATTAAAGTAAAAGTTCCTACTACATGTGCACTTTATATATCACTGAAGCTTCCTGTAATCCAAAGTGACATACCAATAAGCTCCTGAGAGTGCATGGCAGCAAACACATTGGACTCATTAATCAGGAGGTGGCTCAGTTAAAGCAAAGATAGACCATGAGACAGAGGCCAAAGAAGAAACACAAAGTGGAAAGGAGCAGTGTTGCCTTGCTCTGCGCAGGCATTATTCAAGAAATAGATGCTTAAGCTGCTTGCAGTAACTAAGTCACCCTAGTCCCAAGAAGCCCTGAGAAGCCATCTAGTCTATCCCCTTTTGCTTCCCACTGAGAACTCAACCAGAGCATTCCACATAAAGAATAGCAGATTTTTTTTTTTTTCAAATTTTGGATGCCTCTGGGGCTCCCGATGCATAACAGACAAACTAATTAGGCAGCTGTTCTTCAATGTATAATAATCAAATGCTCATGGAAAGTTAAGGAATATAACTCTTATTATGTACTCACTAAATGCTATAGGAAATAGTATCTCGATTTCACAGAGAATAAAACAGACTTAAAGAGGCTAAATTTCTCAGCGGCATAGTACTAATAACTGGCCCAAAGAGCTTTGATCTCAGCCTTGTCTGACTCTTCTTGTTCTTTTCAATATAATGTGCTCAGAATCAAGCATTGTGTATTAACACATGACATTCCATTTTATAATTTGAAAAGTTGCCTTTATCTTATATTGCTTGTATCAAATTATTCTTAACAGTAAACAAATTAATTTGGGGAGTAGGAGAATCATTTTGTGATTGTTAATACATGTACTAACTTTGATTACTCTTTCATTCCTTTCCAAATAAAACCACCACATTTTTAACACAATTTTAACATCTCTGGTGATTATAACCTGTCTGGAAAAGTTTGTTGTTCTTAGAATGTCATCTTTGATCAACTGGAAAATTCTTGGCCATTCTCTAAGGGTCCTAGCAACAATCAATACATTTTTTTAAACTATTGACTTTCTGAAAGCTTGTGGTATGCCTGAATGGCTTTGGTTGTAATCACAAAAGCCAGACACTATTTATTATTATTTTGCTATGCAGAATTTTGCTGGCTCTTTCTTTTCTTCATCAGCATGTCACATAACACCTTCAAGGACAAAATGCAAGGTAGAAGTTTTGGAACCTTTTCCCTCAGTCTTCCAGGAAATCTTTTAACCTTTTGGCCATGAAAGTGCTGAGGTTCATAAGATTTCCTTGAGCAGCCAGCACAAAAGGAGAATTACTGTTGCAATGTTTAAAGGCCTACAGATAACACTAAACCACAGAGCCCATCTCCTTTATAGTCACACATTCCTTACATTTGGATACATTGCCCAGCAATGGAATATCTGCCTGTATCTGAGGGGGGAAGACACAGTCATCAACCCCGAGCATAGCGCATTCATCATCTCCACTAACAGCAAATGTGGGATTCCTCTTTGTATTTTATATACTAACCAGTAAGTTCTGCTGCCTTTTGACAAATCAAATCATAGCTAACAGATTTCTCTCTAGACTTATGGGGCATTAGCTAACAACCATATGCTGAAAGTCATTGTGCTCTCTGAGTCAGTATTACAATAAGCAATTTTTAAAAGAGGGCTGAGTAACAACATAGGCTCAAGAGTGGTAAGGGATGATGTATAGGGAGAGAAAGAAAAGAAGAGAAAGGGAGAGAGAAAGAGAAAAAGAACATGCACAGAACAGTAGGAAGGGATGGAGGAAGGAGTAAAGGATGGAGGAAGGCATTGAACATGATTAATTTGATAGATGGTATATAGAAAGGTAAAGTTTGGGGTTACTTTACCTTTTACCAATTACTTTACCCTTTACCAATTACTTCCCTAGAGTCACATCTTTATTATGTGTTTTGGCCTTTAGAAAGAAGACTACCAATTATGCAGCATGGAAAGAAGGTTTATATGCCTACAATCAGTTCTTAAACCCTTTTCACCAAACCAGAACAAAAGAGGGCAAAACGAGTAGATATGTCTCTCCTTACTCCCACATTTATTTATACTCTTCTCCCTTAAGTTGCATATTTTATGACTTATTTCCTGTTTCAAAACCCCTTTACGTCTTTTTCAACATGACTTTACCTAGAAAAAACATAAAGTATTAAAAGAAGTCCATGGTATTATTTATCCAAGCTCTCTTAAAAGGTGCCCCCAACGTATGCAAATAAATTGACAATGTAGAGAAAGGACAAGCGAACAAGCAAACAAAAACTTAACAGCATATAGAAGGATGTAGCTTTAAAAATGAAATTATTGGCATAGTTTTCCAACCTACGAATAATACCTTTCTTCTCATTTCCAAAAGTTTTGAAGGCTGTTCTAGCCTTTTAGGTGCAAATACTATGACTTTACAGTCTATAAGAAATTAATATCATCCTTCTTTTGAGAATTTTATTAGGCTGGAAGAGTTTTATACCCTATGATGACTTTCTATGATATGTTCATTTCTTTCAGGCTCCAATACAGATGAACCTGTACCTCTTCCAAAGTTAAAGGAAGTCAGAGGACAGGTGTTAAATAGAAGAAAAAAGAACTGAATGTATTTGCTTGCCTAGCAAGGGAGAGCCATGTCCCTCAGTTGTGTGTCCAGAATAAATTAAGGGTTAAATATACAGGGAAAAGGAAGAAAAATATTCCAAGTAAGGCAATATTCTGGATTCAGTTCTCTGGTTGTCTTACAAGGTAAATTGTGAACTACTGCTTGAGTTGATGCTTTAAGATTTCCCATTACTGCTGCAAGGAAGTCTGGTTTCAAACAAGTCTGAAATGAAGATGTAAAAACCAGTGGGGACTGGGAACAGGATCATATGCGCATGCTTGAAGCCTAGCAAAGAGTTTCTTTAAAATAGAACAACGCTTCAATTTGTCAAGTATAGGTTTTTATTGATACTCTTTGTTTGAATGTGTAATTCTCAAAGCTTATTTTAACATCCCTACTGCCAAGCAAAACAATTGTGAATGCTCACTGATATGGTTAGGCAGTGTTCCCACCCAAATCTCATCTTGAATTATAGCTCTCATAATTCCTACATGTCACGGAAGGGACCCAGTGGGAGGTAATCGAATCATGGGGGCAATCTGTCTCATGCTGTTCTATGAAGTCTCATGAGATCTGATGGTTTTATAAAGGGGAGTTCCCCTGTACATGCTCTTTGCCTGCCATCATGTAAGACGTGACTTTGCTCCTCATTCATCTTCTGTCATGATTGTGAGGACTCCCCAGCCATGTGGAACTGTGAGTCAATTAAACCTCTTTCTTTTATAAATTACCCAATCTCAGGTATGTCTTTATTAGCAGCATGAGAACAGACTAATACAGTAAATTGGTACTGGGTAGTGGGACATTACTGTAAGGATACCCAAAAATGTGGAAGTGACTTTGGAAGTGGGCAAAGCCAGAGGTTGGAACAATTTGGAAGCCTCAGAAGAAGACAGGAAAATGTGGGGAAGTTTGGAACTTCCTAAAGACCTGTTGAATGGCTTTGACTAAAATACCAATAGTGATATGGACAGTAAGTTCTAGGCTGAGGTGGGCTCAGATGGAGATAAGGAGCTTGTTGAAAACTGGAGTAAGGTCACTCTTGCAATGCTTTTGCAAAGAGACTGGTGGCATTTTGCCCTGCCCTAGAGGTCTGCGGAACTTTGAATTTGAGAGAGATGATTTAGGGTATCTTGTGGAAGAAATTTCTAAGCGGCAAAGTGTTCAAGAGGAAGCAGAGCATAAAAATTAGGAAATTTAAGCCTGACGGTGTGATAGAAAAGAAAACCCTAATTTCGGAGGAGAAATTCAAGCTGACTGCATAAATATGCATAAATAACAAGGAATCCAATGTTAACCCCCAAGACAATGGGGAAAATGTCTCCAGGGCATGTCAGAGACCTTCAAGACAACCCCTCCCATCACAGGCCTGAAGGCCTAGTGGGGAAAAATAGTTTCTTGAGCAGGGTACAGGGTCCCCATGCTGTGTACAGCCTAGGGACTTAGTGCCCTTCGTCACAGACACGCCAGCCATGGCTAAAAGGAGCCAAGGTACAGCTCAGGCCATGGTTCCAGAGGGCGTAAGCCCCAAGCCTTGGCAGCTTCCACATGGTATTGAGCCTGTGGGTGCACAGAAGTCAAGAATTGAGGTGTAGGAACCTCTGCCTAGATTTCAGAGGATGTATGGAAATGCCTAGATGTCCAGGCAGAAATTTGTTGCAAGGGTGGGACCCTCATGGAGAACCTCTGCTAAAGCAGTACAGAAGGGAAATGTGGAGTTGGAGCCCCCCTCCTGCCTCCCAGAGTCCCTACTGGAACACTGCCTAGTGGAGCTGTAAGAAGATGACCACCATTGTCTAGATCTCAAAATGGTAAATCCAATGACAGCTTGCACTGTGCACCTTGAAAAGCCACAGACACTCAATGCCAGCCTGTGAAAGCAGCCAGAAGGGGGGCTGTACCCTGCAAAACCACAGGGACAGAGCTTCACAAGGCCGTGGGAGCCCATCTCTTGCATCAGCATGATGTGGATGTCTGACATGGAGTCAAAGGAGATCACTTTGGAACTTTAAGGTTTAATGACTGCCTTATGGGGTTTTAGACTTGCATGGGGCCTATGGTCCCTTTGTTTTGGCCAATTTCTCCCATTTGGAGTGGGTTTATTGGCCCAATGCCTATACCCCCATTGTGTGTAGGAAGTAACTAACTTTCTTTTGATTTTACAGGCTCATAGACGGAAGGACCTTGCCTTATCTCAAATAAGACTTTGAACTGTGGACTTTTGAGTTAATGCTGAAATGAGTTAGGACTTTGTGGGACTGTTGAGGAGGCATGATTTGTTTTGAAATGTGAGGACATGAGACTTGGGAGGGACCAGGGGTGCAATGATATGGTTTGGCTGTGTCCCTACCCAAATCTCATCTTGAATTGTAACTCCCATAATTCCCAAGTATTGTGGGAGGGTCCTGGTTGGAGGTAATTCAATCACAGGGGCAGTCTTTCCCATGCTGTTCTGGTGGTAATAAGTCTCACAAGATCTGATGATTTTATAAAGGGGGGTTCTCCCACACATGCTCTCTCTTTGCCTGCTGCCATGTAAGATATGCCTTTGCTCTTCCTTCACCTTCCGCCACGATTGTGAGGCCTCGTCAGCCATGTGGACCTGTGAGTCAATTAAACTTTTTTCCTTTACAAATTACCCAGTCTCAGGTATGTCTTTATTAGCAGCATGAGAACAGACTAATATACTCACTATATAAAATGTGTTATAGGAATATTTCATTTAATTTTTACCACAACCCAAAAGGTACTATTTACCCAGTAAGGTAAATATTATTTTCCTAAAGTGGATTTGTTAGGTCAGTACAAATATACAAATGTCCACTTACAAAGATAAATCAACTAATATTAGCAATAGAAAACAACCTGGTGATTGGAGGTCAATTTAAGTAGTGGCATTGGAGACTGAATGAAACTTCCATTCTATCTGACTCACTGTAATAAAAATCTGTGTCAGAGGGGCAGGCCTTCTTGGGTTGCATTTGCTGACATTGAATGTGAAGACGGTTTTCATTCTGGGAAAGACTGGCTTTACCCTAGGTCTTAATTCCTACTTCATATTATTATTTATGACCTATGACTTACCTCTCTTATAAGACAGTGAATCCCTTGAGGTCATTATCGTCTCATAATCTTTCAGGAAAGTTGTTCAATAAATATTTGTGAAATGAAGAGTTCCAAACTATCCATTCAAGTATATATTATAATCTTAATATGTAATTCACATCACACTTGTCTGGGTTATACAGGTAGTGAAAATTCTATTCTGCCCTTCCTGGACTTATATTCTGGTAGGGAGACATGCATGCCAATAAACAAGTAGAAGTAAATAAGGTATTTCCTCTGATGGAGGAGTTCAGCAATCATAACAGGGGCCTAGAAGATGCTGCCCCTTAGTTTGCTTGGGAGTGAAGGAGAGCTAGGTGGGTTGAAGGGGAAAAGGAGAAGAATTAACATAGATTCTATCCAGCCAAGGCTGAATAGCTCATACAGTTGCAGCAGGAATGAGAACTCTCAGTGGGTACCCTGAAGGACAAGTTAATTCAGTAAATAGAATGTAATAGATAGGGAGGTATAGAATTTTATAATGAAAAGAGCACTGATCTCTGAGCCAAAAGACCTAATTCTAGGACCACTACTGAATTGCTGAATTAACTAAGAGAAATTACTCAAGCTTTCTAAAGCTGTGAAATGTGGGTAAGTAAACATGCCTCACAGTCAGTATTAATTGCCCAGGCTGAATTTGGTGGTCTGATATTGCATTCTCTACTGAAAACAACACTCTATCTCTCCTGGAGGCTATTCTTTTCTCTACACTAATTATGTGGTTCAAGTAGAAGTCCCCAACTCTTTATGAATGGCCCTTTTGGCCACACTTGACTTACCCAGTATTGCCCAGTGATCTCGAACATGGACTCTGAAGTCAGACTTCCTGAGTTTGAGTCCTGGTCTAGCTAGTTTCTAATTGTGTGACTTCGATTAAATTATCAACCCCTTAAGTCTCAGTCTTCTTAAAGTGTGTCTAATAAGTAATACATAATCTAAGTTACATGTAAAGCACTCACCATAGTACTTAGAACATGTTAAATACTCATTAAGACCCATTGCTATTATTATATCATCATCATCATCATTTGAGCTAAGGAGATTTGGGCAGCCATGTTCCTGGGTGTGTGGAAGAAGCCAGTAGAAAAGCAGAGACAGGAAATAGAGTCCTTGATTCCAAATATTCTATTTGCAACTCCACATTTCTAGCCTCCCTTCCAGTTAGACTGGTGTCACATGACTAGTTCCAATCATCCCTGAATCCCAGCTTGACTTCCAGCTTCCCATGCTTTTGGGTACATGATCCAAAAAAATTCTTTTTTGCTTCACCAGTTTCAGTTAGATTTTTGTTTCTCGCAATCAGAAGTCTCAACACAATGAATATGGAAAGCTGGGAAAATTTAAAGTTCCATGCAAATCAAGATGTAATTACTTTAAAATTTTAATGTGTTTGGGACACTATTTACAAACCTCACATTTCTTTTCTAAGTACAGTTTAATTTCTTTGCCTCAGTGCCATGGGAACCACTGCAAATAACTACAAGAATGAAATTGAGAGTCTGCCTGCAAACACAGGGTAAAAGCTGAATCAACATTGTGACCTCTGTATTTTCACTTTTTAAAATACTTTGCTGACACTTGTAAAGTTCAAGCTGCAGGAAAAAAGTGTTTTAATGTTAAGATATCCCTATGTTAAGATGTGTAGTTTTTTTCTTTTTAACTTCTCAATACAAAGTGAAAAAAGTTCTTTAAATATGTTCAAAGTGCAAACTGGAGTTAAAGTAACAAGCTGTCTCTACAGAATACATATTATGTTGGTGGTTCCTTAATCTTAGTATGTATTAGAGTCACTTGGAGGCCTTCTTAAAACACAGATTTCTGAGCTCCACCTTCAGATTTTTTGATTCAGTAGATCCCAGACAGAGGCCAAAAATTTGTTTTTCTAACAAGTTCCCAAGTTATGCCAATGTTGCTTGTCCAGGGATCATGCTTTAAGAACCACTACCTTAAGTAATTAATTCACTGGAAACATTTAACCTATAGAAGATCAAGCTAAGAAATCAGTCACCCTTACATGGTGGCCATATTTCCTGTTTAAAGAGCAAAGTCCATGTTTAAAAAGTTAAGTTTTAAATGCCCTCTGTCCTACAATTAATTGTGCCATTGCCTTCAAAATATATGCCTTTGTTTTTCCATGATTTCATATGGATGCTTAAAAATCAGTATTTACTGGTTAAATCAGTATACTCATTGCTGATGGTGGCTTAAATTACTTTTGAAGAGCAATAAAGCAACACAAAGATGTCAATACCTTTTAAAATAATAATTCCACTCAGGAATATTAAATAGGAGAAAGGTATGTACACAAATGTTAATTATAAGTTTTATCCACAGTAGCTATAAATTAGAAACTATATAAATGCCCAACTTTAGGAGAACAGTTTAATGAATTAGGTTCCGCAGAAACAATGTACCATTATGCAACCACTGACACGATGATTATTAATATAACGTAGAAACATAAAAAATAATGATTTAATATCAAATACAGAATAATGCTAAAACTGTAAAGATGAATTCACATATGGAAGCTAAGAAGCAAAAATTAAAAATATGTTTGACGGTGGTTGGTGGGCTTTCTCTTTATTTTACACACTGGCTATTAAGACTTCATTATCTCTCAGCTTCAAACTGCTGGTGTATACTGATCCGCGAGGCTCAATCTGAGACTGCAAATTCCATTTCAGCTCCGCCAGTGGCTCCCTTTTATTCCCTACCACTAGAGGGCGTTCGAGGGAGACAATAAGTTAGAGGAGTAAAAAGGACTTGCTTTCTCCTGTTTTTGTTCGGAGTCATCCCAACAATGATTCTTTACCCCACCAGGGGCACTTAGTTCCAGTTTGTAGTTTTTTTTCATGTATCCAGAACCAGCCTCATTGCACCCCCTCAGACGCCAGTACCAAATGGCTGGCACCCCATCCTCACAGGTCTGAGTCTCAGTTCTTCGAGACTCCTCCAAGGTCTATGTTTGATCATTTCAACCTCTTTTCTTTGTTCACATAGTCCTGGGAACTATGGCAGGCAATAGTTTCCTGCTGTTACTACCACTGCTTATACCTCCATGCCCTCACATTGTCTTTTAGGTTCTCTAACAACTGATTAACAATTATTTTTATTAATTTGTGTCAGTTAAAACACTTGCGTTATCTTTCTCCCGAGTGGACTGTAATTGATAAACTATCTTCTACCATTGCACTATATTGTCTTTTAAATAAAAAAGAAAATATGTCCAGTCTCACTGATAAATGAAAAATAATTGAAAGAAACTGTAAATATTTAACCAAAATGCTTTTATTTTCTGGAGAAAACAAAAAATTCTGATACTTACATAGCTTTGCCTTATGTCAGACAATAACATGAGGCACTTTTGATCTTTGCAAGTTGATTTTAGTGTTTACACTCATTCTCAAAGTAACCCATGGAGCTGATCTGGAACTCCATGTCATGAAATGGCACGTAAACACACAAATCTGCAGCTCTGCCCATTCAGTGAATACAGAGCACCTTCTATGGGCCAGACTCTGCTATGTGATGGGAAACAACGCTCACACCCACAAGAAAACCACTAGTTAAAAGATCATGTGATAAATGCAGTGACAGAAATAGGCCCAGGTTGCTATGGAAACAGAAGCCACGTTTTGTTTGTTCAGACTACTTTCTCTGGTACCTATTACTTCAACAACAGTGAGAAGATTTTAGCTGGAAGGAGAAGAGGCAAAAATGCATGCTAGGAAAGGGATCCAACTGGTAAAGGACATGGAGGTCTGAAAAAGCATGGCATACTTGAAGATCTGCAAATAGTTTAAGACAGTAACAAGTCTGGCATGCAGCAAAGAGATGGATCTGGTTCTGCTGGTGAAGGAATTTGGAATCACTGATGGATTTTTAAACAACAGTCTTGATCCTTTTAGGACACTTTCTGCCTAGCATGGATTTTGACAATTGGCACATTGAGAGGATTCCAAGGCCTGCTGTCAGTATAAGTGGGATATGTCCCTGGCTGGTTCTTAAACTGCCTTTCATCTTCCCATTCCATGATCCATCTTTGTTTGCTCTGTATCGATTGCTGCTTAACGTCTCCAAATCCTTGTTTGCTCTGGCCTTTATACTTTGACATCTCTATTGATTACGTTTTCTCTGCCTCAAAACCACCACACTTCTTTCCTCTCATGGCTTGCCTCCTATTCCATGGTGCTGTGCTTGTTCTAGGCATGACTGGTCACATTTGATCTATTCAATTTGGTCCTGATTAGACTCTCTAGACTCCTTGGCACCTAATCTTGATCTTCAAAAATCCTGTGACAGAGGGTTAGATGTGGAAATAGTATTGAATTTGGAACTAAACAAACCTGAGTTTACATATCTGCCACACTTATTGGTTTGCTAAGACAGTGCTCTCAAAACATTCTATTTGCAATCCCACATTTCCAGCCTCTCTTCCAGTAAGACTAGTGTCACATGACTAGTTTTGGCCAACGGACAAGCAGTTAAGAATAGTGTTTCTCACCTACCACTTCCACCTTTGCTTCCATGGAAACCTGTTCCAGATTATGTCGATACAAGGTGGCAGAGCCTTCATCACCTTGAGTCTCTTAACTATATGGAGCAGAGCCCCCCACCAACCCACATCTGATATGTAACATGAGTGAGAATAAACACTATAAGCACAATAAATCTTTACTGTGTTAAACCACTTAGATTTCAGGGGTAATCATTCCCAGTTAATAGCCATCCTCTCTTGATGAATACATTAATTATGCAGCTTTAGACAAGATATGTAACTTTTGTCCTCAGTTTTCTTATCAGAAAAACAGGAATGGTACCTCATTGGGCAGGAAAAAGATTAATGAGATAATAGATAAATAACCTACTGTTCTACATGTGTGTCTGTAGCATGAATTAGTTCATATGCAATTGGTAAAATGGGGAATTATATATAATATAGAAGTCAGGTTGGTACATGCATCATTTTTCCTAGCATAGTAATATTTTGTCTACTGAGTAACAGGAGCTATATACCAAGTAACAGGAGCTATACACTACACAAGAGATGAACGCTATAGCTGAAACTAAACATCAGTGAAATCCCTTGTCCTTTGACTTGCCTACATCTCCATATTTCTGGTTTATGCCTATTTTCTTCTTCATCCTTCCAAAATTCTTCCCTGCCTCTTTGTGTTTGATAGTCAAATGACAGCTTTTTCAGGTTTCTGTTTTGTCCTTGACCCCCAACTGGCTTGCCATGGTCTGGCATAGGACTCATTTTAGGCTATCCCTGGTACCTGCATTCTTGTGACCTGGAACTGTGGCCAGGTATCTGTATTATATTCCTAATATTAGATAAGAAATATGCTAGGAACAAGGCAGGGCACAGGTGGACTGGAGATTTGTTGGGTGGAATTCTTAGTGGAGACAGAGGGCTATATAAGAAGCTCGGGAAAAAAGTAAAGGCTAGAGGTATGAATTAGATCTGGAAGGCATAGGCTTATAGGCTTATGGGAAGTAGTTGAAACCATGGGTAAGAAAGAAATTATCTCAAGAGATGATAAAAGTACAAGACACAGACACAAGACATAGAGGCACCAATATGTAAGGGGCAGTGGAGACATTATGAGGCCATATGTACATGATGAAACACAAAGAATAACATGTAGTAACCATTTACCATTCTCAGTGCTATACCCATATTAAAGCAAAGCACACAATCCATCCTCTTAGAGATTCTATAATATACATATATTTAAGCCAACATAAACTAGCCTATGAATGAAAAACATATAATGTATTATGAGATATAAAACAAGAAAAATCTCAAAATATTATTGACACAGACTGAGTCATAGGCAACTGATCAGGGATTCAAATTGAGAGCCTAGCTAACAGCATGTGCTTCCCTGGCCTTACCGTCAACTGGCATCCTGCTAAGGAACAAACCCACTATCCCAAGAGATGAGTCTTCAGACCTTCCTAGCATCTTTGTGCTTCTTTGACAACAAATGCCTCCTGGCCTATATTGCCTTACAGAAATCTTAAGGACAAATCAGGTGCAAAAACTTGACACCACTGTGTTTCAAAACTTCTGAGAGAAAGGAAAACGTCAGAGTACTTGAAATTCAAATATCCCAATATTCAAAAATGAGAAACATGACTATTAGAAAGAAAAAGCTAGCTAGCTAGCTTGATATTCATCCATGAAAAAAATTCTAGAAGCGATTAAAGATGAGTTGTCAACCTCACCAGCTATCAATATGACATCATAAACAAAGCATTCCAAGCAAATCTCATTGTTTTTGATAGGAAACCAAAATAACTCATAGGTTTGACATGGACAGTTTACCTAGGATTCAGGAAAATATACCATGTTAGAGTGACCAATTGTCTCGGTTTGTTCAAAACCAAGGGGGTTCTCAGACACAGGACCTTCTGTTTTAAAACCAGAAAAGTCTCAAGCAAACCAAGACTAGTTGGTCATCCTACTAGGGTGCTCTTGTAGGCAAAGTACTCCACCATGGCTGCATGATACTCTTGTTAGGAAAAATGCACAGATATTTAAGTAATGAACGCCTATTCTTGTTGATTATTTGTTTTCATTCAGTGTAGAGGTTGTCTCTAATGGTATGCCATAGAGCTCTTTCCTTTGTTATTTGGTTGGTGCAAAAGTAATTGCAGTTTTGGACCATGAATTTTAATCATTGTAACTAGGTTCAAACACATCTTTATTAATCAAAATGGGAGCCATTACAATCAACACATTTTTGCCAATGAGAAATAAGTTTGTTCATTCCTGTAGCATAAAAATCCATGCTTCAGGATTCGACAAACTCTTGGAAAGCATTTTCTGCATCCTGCTGGTTGTGGAAGTATTTTCCCTGCAAAAAGTTGTTGAGATGCTTGAAGAAGTGGTAGTCAGTTGGCGGAGGTCAGGTGAATATGGCAGATGAGGCAAAACTTTGTAGCCCAATTCATTCAACTTTTGAAATACTGGTTATATGACATACAGTCAGGTGTGTTGTAAAGAAGAATCAGGCCCTTTCTGTTGACCAATGCCGGCTGCAGGCATTACAGTTTTTGGTGTATCTCATTGATTTGCTAAACATACTTCTCAGATGTAATGGTTTCACTGGGATTCAGAAAGCTGTCGTGGATCAGTTCAGCAGCAAACCAAATAGTGACTATGACCTTTTTTTTGGTGCAAGTTTGGCTTTGGGAAGTGCTTTGTAACTTCCTCTTGGTCCAACCACTGAGCTGCTCATCACCGGTTGTCGTATAAAATCCAGATTTTGTCACACATCACAATCTGATCAGAAATGGTTCATTGTTGTTGCGTAGAGTAAGAGATGGCACTTCAAAATCTTTTTTTAAATTTTTGCTCAGCTCATGAGGCACCCACTTATCGAGCTTTTTCACCTTTCCATTTTGCTTCAAATGCCAAATCACCGTAGAATGGTCAACGTTGAGTTCTTCGGCAACTTCTCCTGTAAGAGGATCAGCTTTGATGATTGCTCTCAAATGGTCATTGTCAACTTCTGATGGCCGGCCACCACATTCCTCACCTTCAAGGCTCGCGTCTCCTTTGCAAAACTCCTTGAACCACCACTGCACTGTATATTCGTTAGCAGTTCCTGGGCTAAATGTGTTGATGTTGCGAGTTGTCTCCACTGCTTTACAACCCAGTTTGAACTTAAATAAGAAAATCACTCAAATTTGCTTTTTGTCTAACATCATTTCCACAGTCTAAAATAAGTATAAACAGCAAGTAAGTCATTAGCAAAAAAAAAAAAAAAAAAAAAAAAACAAAGCGATAAACACACATTAAAATGATGTATAACATAACCACATTTAAGAATGTATTCCAGTATCAAACGGCAGATTTCAGCGCCTAAACCACAATTACTTTTGCACCAACATATGCTGCTCAATAGTATTACCTATTACTTGAATCAGAAGGAATTTTTAGCAAAATCATAGATAACACCAGCATGAAGATTTGTTAATTTATTTATAAAAAATTTATCGAGCAACTATTAGGCTCTGTGCACATTTACAGGTCCTAGGTATAGCAGAGGATAAGACAAAGATCCCACCCTTGTGATAGACAAATGAAAATATTGTAAAATATCAGAAAGTGAGAAAATCTATGAAAAAATTAATCTGCTTAACAGACCAGAGAGTGACAGCACAGTTAGGTGATCAAGGTAGTGTTGTTTGTGGAAGTGACATTTGAATAAATATATGAGTGAAGTGCAAAAAACATGTGAAAAGCTGGAAACTAATAAGTTCAAAGACTGAAATAGGAATGAGACTTGCGCCATATTTTAACACACTTTGCCTCAAAATAAGCAAAATTTAGGAAGTTTTATTTACTAATTTTACACCTTCTTTCTCTATCAAGTAGAACATAACCAAGGTTTTATGGTATCCCAGCAATATAAAATAACCATGTAATTTTAATAGCAATACAGGAGACTCCTGAGGAAAAAAAAGATAATTGTAAGTCACCGTTGTGAGTATAAAGTATTTTCTGTGTCTGATCGCCTTTACCTGGTGGGAGGATGTGGCATCCCAGGTTGTGATTTGTCCTGGAACCCAAGATTGAGTGGGGAGGTGATCCACTGTGGAACTAAGTGGAAGTGAGAGGCAAGTAAGAAAGGGTGTTTATTTTGCTGAAATAGCAAGTGGAAAATCAAGGAACACTTGAAACATCACATTCATGAAAGAGGTCAAAACAGCAGAAAACTGGGATTTAAACAGAATAAGCAAGTAAAAAAGAGCCCTTCAAGCAACACTTCGCAGAGTTCTTTGGCCTTTAATATTGCCAAGTCCAAGGTGGAGAGAGGGCCGTTAAAGGCTTTGAACTGTTTCCTACAATCAAAGTCTCCAAGCTGCCAAAGCAGAATTTCAAAGGACCTATGTAACTGAAAGTACTCTTAGAAAGTTGCTCAGATGACAAGCCTCCGAGTGACCATACAGAGGATCATTTATCCCCTTCTTAATCCTCTTCTTTCAATTCTTGTCCTAGAGCCTTTGCAAAAAATAAAAAATAAATAAAAAAATTTTAAAGGCCGGGCGCGGTGGCTCACGCTTGTAATCCCAGCACTTTGGGAGGCCGAGGCGGGTGGATCACGAGATCAGGAGATCAAGACCACGGTGAAACCCCGTCTCTACTAAAAATACAAAAAAAAAAAAAAAAATTAGCCGGGCGTGATGGCGGGCGCCTGTAGTCCCAGCTACTCGGAGAGGCTGAGGCAGGAGAATGGCGTGAACCCGGGAGGCGGAGCTTGCGGTGAGCCGAGATTGCGCCACTGCACTCCAGCCTGGGCAACAGAGCAAGACTCCGTCTCAAAAAAAAAAAAAAAAAAAATTTAAAAAGCTTCAAATCTGATTGCTTAGATTCCAGCCCATGAATTTGCCCACTATTGTTAGGTATTTGCATCAGTTATCTATGGCTGCAAAACAAACCGCCCCAAAACATAGTGGCTTAAATGTCACTCATAATTATCTGTGTCAGTAATGTGGTCTGGACTCAGCTGGGCATTTCTCCGGCTGGCCTTGCTGCTCAGTGGGGCCTGGATGTTACACAATAGCCTCACTCACATGTCTGACAGCTCATGCTGACTGTCAGCCGGGCCTCCCTCTCCTCCATGTGGCCTGTCATCTGCAAGGAGGCTAGCCTGACTTCTTCATACAGCCATCTCAAGGTTCTAAAAAGGGGGGAGCAGAAGCTGCAAAGTCTCTCAAGGCCTTGGCTCCAAACCTTATACAAAACACTTCTGCCACATTGTGTCAGCCAAAGCAAGTCACAAGGCCTGCTCAGATTCAAAGGATGGAGAAATAAACTACGTCTTGGTGCAATGAGAGGCAAAGTTATAGTATACAGGGAGGGACTTTGCAAATGATCTACTACAGAGTAAGAGGTCACTTATCTAAATGCAATCTTCTTTTCTACTTCCCTTGTCCAAAGGGCTAAGTAAGATCTGATCCCAGGCTTCTTCCTCTCTCCCTTCTTACTCTGGCACTGTCCTGCAGGAAATAATACAGGCTATCTTGTTCTCTTCATCAATTCCCCTACCACTGCACCTGTTGGAAGAAGCTGAGGCTCTTTCTCTTCCCACAGGCACATTCAAGCAATCATGAGATCCCATCCATTTAGGGACGGGATCTGAGGATTAAGGGAGAAATGGGAGACACACACTCTTGCACCACTTACGGAGGCCAGCTTCGGAGAAGCAAACACTTATTCAAGGAATAAAAAGGTGATCCTTTGATATTCTTCATGATATGCTCTCATGAGCATAGTATCCTTAGAAACTTTACAGAGGAGAGAATTACCCAATTATGAGTGAAGGCAAAATTCTAGTTTGCCTGGTCTTCTTGGCTATAATGCCATTTAATGGAAACAAGGCCTTACCCTCACTCTTTATAAATAAAAAATGAGGCCTCGTTTGTAAATACTTCCCTGACCACCTCCCTCTCCCCACTTAAGCCTACACCCTACCTGCTTTCCATCTGCTATCTTCATAACTTGTGCACTCATTATACTACACTGTGCTTGTTTATTTCGTGTATATATCTCCCCTAATTGATGGTGAGGCCGCCAATTCACGTACATCTTTGTAATGCTAGCTACACAGTGAATGGCACAGACCAGGAGTTCTGTTTGTGAAATTGAATTGAATTTATTATAATAGTGATATGAATTCCAGATCTTCAACACCACACCCTAACAGATAAACTAATGCAGCTCAAAGTATCTTCACATGCAAAGGGGACTTGGACAATATCTCTGGTTTTGAATAAACTACACAACAAAAGAAAACTTCCTAGGATATCTCACAGTGACTACAATCCCTTTCACTTTTCTTTTTACTAGAACACTTTTCTTTTTCTTTCCTTGGTAAGAGGGAGGATATGTATGTGTGTGTCTGGGGGAGTGTTTGTGTATAAGAAGAGGGATAAACTTTGTGATTAATAACATCAGAATTCTATGCCCATTAGTGATTTGTCTGGAACTTTTCCTTTCTGATATCTGAGTTTATAAGGAGATATTTTGTTTAACTTGGCAAAGGGTCTTCCCTGATTCAATCAGATCTTAAAAGTTCACACACAAAACTGAAAGGAAGGCATGCAGCCATTGAGAATCGCCAGGAATAGAATGGACTTGTAAAAATCAGAATCAGAAAACCAAGTCTGCCATGACTGAGGCATGAGAAAAATAAGGAAAATAAAATTCTTTAGGCTAGACTTCAAATGAGAATGAAAAGGAAAACTTCTTAATTCTTATGTTACTTCCACCTTTTCCATCAATAAAAATGATCATCAACTTGGAAAGGGTAGAACAAACCTCATTAAGAGGGAATTGAAACCCAAGTAAAGAAGTGAGAGCCACTTTAAATGAGCTGTGTCTCCAAGCACTAAATAACTGGAGGTAGTATAGGCAAGATAGGGAAAACAGACAATAAAGGAAACAAACATTTATTGGGCGTCTTCTTCATTCTAGGGTCTTGCTACTCTGAGTGTGATCCATGAATCAGTAGCATCAACATCATTTGGAAACAGAGAATCTCAGGCCCTACCGCAGATCTATTGTATCAGAATCTTCATTTTAGCAACAGTCTCAGATGATTTCATGGACACAATTTTTAAAACACTGGCCTAGGAAACATGTTAAGAGATGTACATACATCATCTAAGTTAAACTTTACAAAACCCTATGAGGTATATTTTAATTTCTCTTACTATAAATGAAGTTCAAGCTCAAATAAAATGACTGACTTGCCTATTGTCAGAGTTAGTAAGCAGTTAGACCAGAATTCAAACACCTGTGGAGTCTGGCCTTTTCAAAGTCCATGGTATAGCTGGGACTTTGGAACAGAATGCTTGCTACGATAAATAATTTGTAGATATGAACATACAATACCCCTCACCCCACTATTATTTCTTAAGAAATCGGAAGAAAAGTCAAAATATCCGCTGAAAATACACAAGATTTTCAAAAAAGAAGCAAAGATCAATTCCTAAACATACAGAATGGAAAGCTCAATATCCATTAAGAAGGGGCTGGGAGAATTCCAAAATTCTAATTTATTCAATGCTTATTGAGCACGTACTATACCTGCCAGGCACAATTCTAGGTACTTGGGATGCATTAGTGAACAAAACAGGCAAAGATTCCAGCCCTCATGAGCTTACATTCTTGGGGGGAGACAATAAACAACAGACATAATGGATAAGTAAATTAAATAGTAAAGCGTTAAAAGAAATTGGCTTACGGGGGACAGGGGAATGGCAAAGAAACCTGAAGTACAGGAAGAGAGTGGCACAGTTCAAAATAAGATAGAAAGAATGAGCCTCACTGAAAGAGTGAAGTATGAGTAAAAAGCTGAAGGAAGTGAGAAAACAAGCCAATCCTTCTAGAAGATTGTTGGAGTCAAGATTCTGATGTAAAGGCATGTTCCAGGGACAGCAAGAAAGTCAGTATGCACGGAGCAGGGCTAGCAGTTAGGAAAGACCAGCAGAGAGGTAATTGAGGACAATCATGTAGGGATTCCTGGGCCATTGTAAGGACTTTGTATTACACCCTGTGTGAAATGCAGACATTAACAGTTTTTTTAGCAGAGGAATGATGTGACCTCATTTTTTTTTTTTTTTTTTTTGAGATGGAGTCTCACTCTGCTGCCCAGCCTGGGGTGCAGCAGCGCGATCTCAGCTCACTGCAACCTCCACCTCCTGGGTTCAAGCGATTCCCCTGCCTCAGCCTAACAAGTAGCTGGGATTACAGGTGCCCGCCACCACACCTGGCTAATGTTTTTTGTATATTTAGTAGAGATGGAATTTTACCATGTTGGTAGATTTTAATTTCTGTAAAATTAACCCTAGATGCTGTGTTGAAACTAGATTGTATGGGGTCAGGATAGAAACAGAGGGATGTAAGTTACATGCAGTAGCATCCCATCCCATGCAAGGTGATATGATTTGTCTGTTTCTCCACCCAAATCTCATCTTGAACTGTAGTTCCCATAATCCCCACATGTCGCAGGAAGGACCTGGTGGGAGGTAATTGAATCATGGGGGAGCTTACCATCATGCTGTTCTTGTGATAGTGAGTTCTCAAGAGATCTGATGGTTTTATAAGAGGTTTTCTACCTTTTGCTCGGCACTTCTCCTTGCTGCTGCCACCATGTGAAGGAGGGCGTGTTTGCTTCCCCTTCTGCCTTGAAAGTTTCCTGATGCCTCCCCAACCATGCTGAACTGTGAGTAAATTAAACCTCTGTCCTTTATAAATTACCCAGTCTCAAGTATGTCTTTATTACCAGAATGAGAACGGAGTAATACACAAGGTTAGGTTTTAAAGTTAAAAGCTTTGAATCTTTTCACTGTATCATCAAGAAAGCACAGCTGTATTGGCTTACTTGTGTTTAGAAATCATGATGTATAAAAAAATTTAAAAACTGTTTTGTGAGAGATTCCATTTTCTCATTATAACTGCCAAAAAACAATGAGAAGCAGCTATGGGAAAATAGAGTTCAGTACAACATATGCCAGGATTTCTATACAGTAAAAACTTTTCTGTCACTGACAGGCTTGTATAAGTGTAGACTTATCCGCATGACAGAAGCTGCTTTTTAAAGGGAATTCAGGCACAGGTTACACAAGATGCCCTTTCAGATTTCTTCCAACCTTTCATTTCCTTTATTCTAATCCACACCAAAGTAACTTCATTTCCAGAGTTCTAACTAGGGCAGGGCCACAGGAGATTTGTCACAGAACACTGCAATAGTTTTAGGCCATTATTTGAAAGCCATCTCCTCCTTAGAAAATGTACCTTCACTTCTAGCCCCATGGTGACAAGCGTGTCCCAGGTCCCAGAACAACCATTAAATATAAATAGAGACAGACATCCAAGATCAAGGACAGAGAGAGCCCATAATCCCAAAGGCACCTTTATGTAAAAGGGCAGCATTGCTCTCCTTCTCTCCTTTGTTCTTTTCTTCTTACTTCACTTCTGGGTTTGTTTGACCAGCGTCGTAATACCCTTATGGCTCAGATGGAACAATTAGGACTTACTAGCATACTAAGTGAGTTCAAAGGTTGAATTAACGGGTGGTTAATGAATGGATCCTGTCAACATGAAGAAAGTCTCCAAATGACATGCCTCTGGTTTCTGGATCTGGTCAAATATTTTACAATGGCAGAAGTACATACGCAGTACATTTCAACCTTTGCTTGCTGCCAGGAACACAACAAGCTTCTTCCTAAGCATATAACTTCAAATATGAACCATAACCAATATATTCAAACTATCCTCTGAATAACTGCAAATGTAATCTGTTTTCCCATATAAGATGACAGCCACTCAGCCGAGCGCAGCGGCTCACGCCTGTAATCCCAGCACTTTGGGGCCGAGGCAGGCAGATCACGAGGTCAGGAGATGGAGACCATCCTGGCCAACATGGTGAAACCCCGTCTCTACTAAAAAAAATACAAAAAAAAATAGCTGGGCGTGGCTGGGTGCGATGGCTCACGCCTGTAATCCCAGCACTTTGGGAGGCTGAGGTGGGCGGATCATGAGGTCAGGAGATGGAGATCATCCTGGCTAACACAGTGAGACCCTGTCTCTACTAAAAATACAAAAAAAAAATAAAATGAGCCAGGCGTGGTGGCGGGTGGCTGTAGTCAGTCCCAGCTACTCGGGAGGCTGAGGCAGGAGAATCGCTTGAATCAGGGAGGTGGAGGTTGCAGTGAGCCGATATCACGCCACTGCACTTCAGCCTGGTGGCAGAGCGAGACTCCGTCTTAAAACAAAAACAAACAAAAAATGACAGCCAGTCATATAAGAGAGGTGCTTTGGGAACCAATGGAATAGTTGTTTGTTGGTTTCAGAGTCCATGATTCCCAGGGAATGTCCATTTCTCCCTGAATGCTGTCACTACCTATCCAGGTGCTAGTTTTCATCACTCTACATCCCTGAGCTAAATGATATATTTAACCATGAAGAACATACCTCATATACAAAAGTGAATAAAAGCCAGAACAGCATTAAGCCAGCAACAACAACTAAAATCCAAATATTTCGATAAGTGAGAAAAATAACTCCATTACTCTCAGTTCTCCATAGCCCATTCAAAAATCCCCTTGCCTTCAGCCAGCATTTCAGGAGGGTGGAATTTTTTACCAAGTAGAATGGATCAATTCAACCAAGATGTCTGAGAATTTGGTAGCATCTTCACTCCTTTCTCTAGATATACTACCCCATTTCTGTCTGAGATTCACTGTTTCTGCTTCCCTTTGTATTGCCAGCTTCTTTCTCCAGCTTCTTTTACTTTTGCCAAGTATAGAACCACTCAGCTAAGCTGCTCCCAGATTCCTAACCCACAGAAACTGAGATAATAAATGTTTATTGTTTAAAGCTGCTAAATTTGGGAGTAATCTCTTACACAACAACAGATAACTGAAACATTAGGATTTCAGATGGCCTACTTTGATCAAAGTCAAATGAATCACATAGAATAATAAAACATTAGGTTAAAAATGAAGGCTGGAGCAATACTGCAGGATATCTTGAATGCCATGCTAAGATGTCTAGAATTTATCTTGAAGCAACGAGGATCCTATGAGTATTTTTGAATAAGGGAGTTTTCAAAGGAATGTGTTAGAAAGATTGGTCTAGCAGACCTGCATGGGATAGATTTGAAAAAAAAAAAAAAAAAGCATAAAAGTAGGAAAAATATATTATTCACATAAACACTCGATCCCAGTCACATGTCCTACCAAATCTGATCAAACTCATTCTGCCCTATATAAGTTTTTCATATACTGAGTTAACTTGAGATGGGCAGGGTTCACGGTCAATTCATATTTGAATACTCTGAATCATTTAGCGCAGTACCTTGCACATAAGTACTTAGTAATATGGGAATTATGAACAAACCTTTCCTAAATTCGCTCCACTTCCCTGCAAACAGGATAATACTCTATAGTCTCTTTTGTTCATATAGCTAATAGATCACATCTGAAATCTTTGCATTACATTACCAAGTACATTTTATTTTTTTTTCTCTCCCCTGTATAGCATTAGCCCCTCTGGGGGAGTCAGAACCAGCTAAATAATTTTCAAGGTTCAAAACAAAATGAAAATGCAAGACCCCTTGTTTCAAAATTATTCAGAATTTTTAAGACAATGATGGGAGAGGGGGACTTCTGAGCAGAGGGCCCTGTGTGCACAAGTCACAACTCAGGAAGTGATCCTTGAGGGCAGTAATTCTGTGTTATGTATTGTTTTAACCATAGTTTTTACCATGGGAATATTTGGGAAATGTTGATTAAATGTACTGAGTGAACAATGAAGATCAAGAGAATTTTACGGAAAGGGATGCTTTACTTGGGAGAAGTTTAACGTGAGCGGAGTCCACCGAGTAGTTAAAATACCCTGTTTAAGACACAGTCAGGAGTGCCATCTGCTGTCATGGCCCCCTCTCCTGCCCGAGTTGCTTCTCCTGAGTGCCAGTATTGCAGAATTTATACATACATAGCCTCACATGGTCCAAAAGCCCTGTTTGTCCTATGATGACTCACACTCTAGGGGAAGCTGGCTTTGGTTTGGTTATTCATTTGATTTCCCTTATGTAATGGCAATGACAGTGATTTAATATGTAAGAAGCAAACAGCTAAAGGGATTTTCTAGGCAGAAACAATGTATTGACTAATAAGACAGTAAGGGTTGATACTCATAAAATAAAGAAAACGAGGTCGAGTATTTAAAAAAACATGCTGCAGACAAATCCTAGTTTAATTTCTGAAAAATTCAGAAGAGCAGAAAAGTGCATATTGATCACCCTCTCTGAGGGCTGGCACAGACCTCAGAGATAAGCTATAACTATGAAGAATTGTTTTATCTATTGGACAATTTATTGAATCCCTTCTTACCACAGTGAGTATCCTACCCACAAAACACAAATATTTATCTTTGTATCTGAACAATGCCTCCATGAGACACTAAGGAAAAAAAGCTGCTTGAAAGACGTTAGTCTTCCCCTCATCTTCTCTGTCATTTTAAGCGAGTTGCTGCCGTGGCTCCGGAACTACAGACAAAGCTTAGCAATTGTAATGGTGACCCCCAGTGGCAACTGTCTGAAAATGAAAGACTTGCTCTGTTTCTCTGCCAAGGATGTCAATTTTATTAAAATGCTTTAAGAAGGATATTGGCAATTTTGTTGAACTGTAATAAAAACTGTGCGTTGGTTTCCAAAAAAAAAAAAAAAAAATCAATATCCTCTCCTCTACTTTATTGTCACTAGTTAAACGTATGAGTTTTCCTTTTGAAAGAGACCCTTTTTCAAGTAAGACAAACAGTTTCTGGAAGGCCTGTTCAATAATGCTGTACAGGTGCTTTACTCTTCTCAAAGAGAGAGGCGGAAATGAGGCCAAATGTCAAACCTGGGTTCATCTGTACCCTCTGAGTGTCCACTGCGTTCTGAGAGTCAGCCTTAGTGAGGATTTAATAGGCAGCTACTTATGTAAGTCCAATTGAACTCTGGAAAAATAATTGATAATCCAACTGAATTCTGGAAAGACGTATGGGGATTGTTCAACGGGCAACAAAGCATGTTAAAGAGATGGGGTTGCCCTCTAGAAATTCCCATTCAACACAAAAGAGATCAGATCAAAGAAAGAAAAAATTCACTAACGGATGTTTGAACAATAAGTAAATCAAAATTAATGAACTGTAGACTGTGTACCATATTCAATTTTCTGTTTGTACCTTTTCTTCTGAAACACATATGAACAAAAAGAAACAGGCATATACTGTCAATTTACTAAGTCATTTAAGCCTGTATTCAATAAAATTCACATACAAGTGCCCTTTAAAACATCCTTAGTATGATTTAAACTATTAAAATGGACTAAACAGATACGTGTTTGGTAGGGGTATTAGGGTTCTCTAGAGGGACAAAACTAATAGGATACATGTATATATGAAAGGGAGTTTATTAAGGAGAATTGACTCACACGATCACAAGATGAAGTCCCACGAGAGGCCATCTGCAAGTTGAGAAGCAATAAAGCCAGTACTGGCTCAGTCCAAGTCCCCAAACCTCAAAAGTAGGGAAGCCAGCAGTGCAGCCTTCAGTCTGTGGCCAAAGGCCCAAGAGCTCCAGCAAACAACTGGTCTAAGTTCAAGAGTCCAAAGGCAGGCCGGGAGCGGAGGCACACGCCTGTTATCCTAGCATTTTAGGAGGCCGAGGCAGGTGGATTGCCTGAGCTCAGGAGTTTGAGACTAGGCTGGACAACACGGTGAACCCCGTCTCTACTAAAATACAAAAAATTAGCCGGGCGTGACGGCACGCGCCTGTAGTCCCAGCTACTCCGGAGGCTGAGGCAGGAGAATCGCTTTAACTCAGGAGGCGGAAGGTGCAGTGAGCCGAGATCACGCCACTGCACTCCGGCCTGGGCGACAGAGCGAGACTTCGTCTCGTAAAAAACAAAAAAAAGAGAGTCCAAAGGCCAAAGAACTTGGAGTCTGATGTTCGCGGGTAGGAAGCATCCAGCACTGAAGAAAGACGAAGGCCGGAAGACTCAGCAACTTAGCTCTTCCACCTTCTTCTGCCTGCTTTTTCTAGCTGTGCTGGCAGCCGATTGGATGGTACCACTCACATTGTGGGTGGGTCTTCCTGGCGGGGGCGTGTCTTCCTCTCCCAGTCCACTGACTCAAATATTAATCTCTGCTGGCAACACCCAGAAACAGCCAGATATACTCAGAAACAATACTTTGCATCCTTCAATCCATTCAAGTTGACATTTAATATTAACCATCATAGTAGACCAGGCTAAACACAGTAGACCAGGCTAAACTATGGGTCTCAAACTTTGCTGCATATCAGAATCACCAGGGAAGATTTGGAAAGTCCCAAAATTCAGCTTACACCCAAAGCTTATTACATCATAATTGCTAGGGCATAGGCATCAGTATTTTTTAAAGCTCCCTGATCCCAAGCAATTCCCACATGGAACCAAGGTTGACTGGCTGCCTTAGTTTGACCATGGATTAGCATATCATTTATCTACCATGAATTTTACCTATCTTAAAAATATTTACAAGAGTTATCTGCTAAGAGTCTATTAATAGTATCACCTGGGGAGCTTTGTTTTGCATCCCAATATCCAGGCTGAAACCCAGATCAGTTTCATCAGAATTTGTGGGGATAAGACCCCACCAGGGCATCAATATTTTTTTAAAAATCCCTAAGTGTTTACAAAGTGCAGTCAAGGTTGAAAAACACTGCACATTCAAATATTGAGGAAGACCAATAAAAAGCCCTAACTTGGTATAACTAAATCATTTTAAAGTATAGCATTTGTTTATTATTGATTGTTCTTTGAAGCTACAAAGAGATATCCCCAAGAAATTGGAAATACACAAATAGACAGCCTTCTGAAAATAAACATGTAAAGGTACTACATAGAGGTATAACCTGTTGTAACACAGTCAACCCTAAGGAAAAAGAAAACAGATTTAAAAGGTTAAATAAACAGCCTTCTCCAAGGCTCTAGCCCAATGCTTCTTACCCTGGCTACACATTAGAATCACCTGGAGAGTTTTTGCAACCTGCCAATGCCTGAGCCCCAATCCCAGGGCCTTTGACTTAATTGATTAAATTGATATATGTAAAAGCTCCCCAGGTGATTCTAATGTGCAGCCAGCATTGAAAACCACTGTTCCAGGCAAATAAGGAATATGTCAGTGTGCCAAAACTGCAACATAGACGTGTACCAAGAGATGCAAAGAGAAAGTGAGTATTTACAGAACATCACAATGAAGCATAAATAAAAGTGATGAATAGATATGAAATTTCAACAATGGGTACACAGCTCTATCAAAGAAAGTTTTTGACAAGAGATTTCAAATACCTCTGTCCCAGTAGTGAAGCAACTCCTGAAATAGGAAGATTTGTTCATCTATTTATCTTATTTTAAGTTCCAGGATACACGCGCAGGATGCGCAGGTTACATAAGTAAATGTGTGCCATAGTGGTTTGCTGCACCTTTCAACCCATCACCTAGGTATTAAGCCCAGCATACATTAGCTATTTTTCCTGATGCCCTCCCTTCCCTACCAACAGGCCCCTGTGTGTTGTTCCCCTCCCTGTGTCCATGTGTTCTCATTGCTCAGCTCCCACTTATGAGTGAGAACATGAGGTGTTTGGTTTTCTGTTCCTGTGTTAGTTTGCTGAGGATAATGGCTTCCAGCTCCACCCAGGTCCCTGCAAAAGACATGATCTCATTCCCTTTCATGGCTGCATAGTATTCCATGGTGTATATGTACAACATTTTGTTTACCCAGTCTATCATTGATGGGCATTTGGGTTGATTCCATGTCTTCGCTATTGTGAATAGTGCTGCAATGAACATATGTTTGCATGTATCTTTATAACAGGATGATTTATATCATTGTTCATCTATTTTAACTTAGGGACTTTTCATGACATTAGCTTTGTTTCTTATTTAGTGAAGCAAACTTTTAGATATGTACTGAATTGACCACAGGTGAGAATGTACTTGTACAGATAGTGAGTATTCCAGTGCTCTGACAGTTATTTCTTATGTGACCTTAATCTGTTGACATCCTGGTGCCTGTCCACATCTTCTGTGCATTTACCCAAAAAGTATTCCTCAACAAGGTTATGGTCAGTCCTAGCCAATGTTCCTTCCTAGACATTTTGCCACTTCTATCTACAAATTTCAATATTTATAACTTCAGGCTTTTAAATATAAGAAATCATGTACTATTCATTACTTTTGAAAAATATGTAAATATTGAAGTCTCTTGTTAAATAAGTTCCTATTTTATTTTCATTCACACATACACACACACACACACACACACACATGAATCCTTGTTATTAGGAATTAAGCTTTTGGGAAACTGATATCCCATGCTCTTAATTTTTCTCCAGTATATTCTCCAGGTTCTTATAAACTTCTAAAAATTCAAAATTTTTTGTTTTGTTGAGGAAGTTTCTTTTCGTTCTTCTAGTACTCTGATTCTTCACTGGAATGGGGGAAACATTTTATATATACCAGACTTGCTAGTTTTTCAAATAAAATTTCCCACCTACAGATCTGATAACGGTCACTAAATATAGATTTTCTCTCAACAGCACAAACTTGTTGTGAGGGCTCTCATCAAAGAGCTCAATCTCATTCAGTGCTTCCCAGTTGCTAGATAAGACAATGGATGTAAATGCAGAATACTTCATATTCTGTAAAATAATGCATATAGTGTTGGTCAATGTCTCTATTATGAAGTTTCAAATCAATAACTTCCTTTTGAAATTTAAGAACAGAACCTTTTTGCTCTCTCATCATTGAACAGGAATTTCCTCTGATCAGTCATGGATAAAACAGTGTAAGTTCCTATTTCCAACTTCCTGTCTCTATTGCCTAGAAGCTCAGAACCAGCTCTAGGAACAGCTAACTCCCTTCCAGTATTCTTCTGATGGAAAAGGGATTCAAATACCTATGGAGAGAGTCAGCGGTGGCCTTAATTGCTTATGTTTCCAAGGCAGTTTACAAGACTTTTGATTTTTGTTTTTATTTTTGAAACCTTATTTTTAATATGGCTTTAATGGTAAGCTCTTCAAATATTTTTGGAAATATAGTAAAATTTTTCTTTAAAAAAATAAACACATTGGCAAAATAAAACTTTAGATAGTTTGAAATTGGCAGGCTTGTTTTATAATTTGATTCAGTATTAATAACAATAATAATAATAGCTAGCATTTATTGAGTCAGGTATTGGGCTAATGGCTTTACAAATACTATCTCATTTACTTCTGACCAACTGTGGGAGATAGTATTTTTATTCCCAGTTTTCAGAATAGGAAACTAAAACTTAAAGAAGTTATCTGACTTATGATAATTAATGTCCAGTATTTAGTTTCTAATTATAAAACTTGGTTAATGGCAATGTGGGGACTTTCCAAGGACAAAATTGAACAGGATAGTAAATAAGTTCAGCGTAGATTGGGTAATTTTTTGTAGAGACAGGGTCTCACTTTGTTGCTCAGGCTGGTCTCAAACTCCTGGCCTCAAGCACTTCTCCCATCTCAGCCTCCTGAGTAGCTGAGATTACAGGCATGAGCCACCATGCCTGGCTGATTGGGTAATTTTGAGAACAAAGAAGAGACGGCTTCCAAAATAATGGGAGCAAATTAGGTAAGGGGTTAAGAATTTTTATCTACCCTCAGAATGATACCTTAAAGAATATTAATCACAGCAACTATTTAACTATGAAAAGTTAAGTTTATGTGCCTTCTTCCACAGAGCTCAAACCCCTTGAAGAGGAATATTTTATTTGAAGCCATACATATATACATATTTGAGCTAGGTATGCTGTGCATGACTGTTTTGAGAGTGGTGGTGTGTCTCCTTGCTTAACAGAAATATGAAACATAGAGACTTCGTATTATTTGATCTATTTTTAGGCAGCAAAAATGAAGTCTTCTGACCCAATACCATATCTGGGTAAAATCTTTGGCTCAATGGATGGCTTAAATATGAGTAAGTAGCAGTTATATTGCTGATTTATAGGGTCCATCTCTAAAAGCCTCAAAACTGTGTTTATTTTTCTAAAGAATACTTCCTTACTTCTCAACTGTTTCAAAGAACAATAAAAATGGAGACTAAGACTTTTTGTTTATAAACTAGGTGATATAAAATACAAACAATAGTTGTAGCAATGTGCTTTCTTCTTATATTCCCCTACAGATCTCTATAGGATCTGAGCTGGGAGTTTCCAAGAAATCATAAAGAATGGTCTTCAAAGATAACAATATTTGGGTTTTAATCTCAGTTGAAAACCTTCAAGATCTTTGATCTTGGGCAATTTGCCAAAATTTGGGGGTGGGGGGTATGGGTGTCTTCATCTCTAAAATGTGACGCAAAAATTACTTTGGAAGGTGTTGAGGGATAAAATGAAATAAGTTACAGAGAGTCTGAGAAACAGAAGGGATTCATAAAATATTAGATCATCTGGCAACCTCCCTCCCTTCTTTCCCAGTGAGATATCTTTCCCTCATTTTCCAACTGGTTTTAGAATAAATACTATTCCTCAAGAATGATTCAAATATATCTTTGGTTTTGGTTTTACTAATGGTTTTACCCATCTCCCTGTCTCAAATATTATTTTATTATATTAGTAATGTTACTACTCCAGAAATTGCAAGTCTAGTTTCTGTAAAGACACAAATTCATTCTAATTCATTTAGAGCAATTTGACATGAATCATTTCCTGTACATAGTGGTATTAAATAATTATTGGCAGCTTGGCAGTATGTATTTACTTTAAGCCATCCTTCTTTTTCTACTGGCAAATAATTAACAAGATTTCTTCCAAGGAGTAGCCTATATTTTGAAGTATAAATGTCAAACAGGCAAAGCTTATCACCTAAGGAGAAAGGATGAGGTACTTTACAATAAAAGTGGTACAATATCAAGGCTCAAGCTGGACATTGTAGAATTTGAATCCAGAAGTCAGGAGCTTCAGATACAGTAAATGCCGTTCTTCATTCTGAAGGCCCTCCATCAGTCACTTTTTATGTGAAGTCTATATAGCTGAAATATGTCTAGAACATTTGCTAATATTTGGCCCATTAGACGGGGTTCTCCCCAACAATCTGAGATTCATTCATTCAGACATGCCGATATGTTCCCTGGTTTCCTAGTAAAGCTCATGTACCTCCTGAAAGAGAAAAAACTTCATTAACTCTGCATCCTCCAAACTTAAAAACATTAAATATGCTCATTTCTGAAAAAAAAAGTCCTTTTAAAGTTGTGTTTTACTTTTGTTTTGTTTGTTTATTGTATATTTGATAAACAGAAAGAACTACGGGCTGGGCACGGTGGCTCACACCTGTAATCCCAGCACTTTGGGAGGCCGAAGCAGGTGGATCACCTAAGGTCAGGAGTTCGACACCGGCCTGGCCAACATAGTGAAACCCCATCTCTACTAAAAATGCAAAAATTAGCCGGGCGTGGTGGCATGCCCCTGTAATCCCAGCTACTTGGGGGGCTGAGGCAGGAGAATCGCTTGAACCCGAGAGGTGGAGGCTACAGTGAGCCAAGATCGTGCCACTGCACTCTAGCCTGAGCGACAGAGCGAGATCCCGTCTCAAAAAAAAAAAAAAAAAAACCATAAAGAACTATGACAATGTAGGATATATCAATAAATCACCCCAGATCTATTCTTCTCTTTTATTGACCTCCATTCCTCCATCTACAGGAGTCAAGAGAGAACCCAGAATTCCCATGCTTCAAGAAATTTCCCACAGGCCTCCTCCTATGTAACCTCTTAACCTCTCCACTGTTCTTTATTTCAAGATCATTAACTCAAATTCAATTGTACCCTTCACTTCTGTGTTTATCAGTCACCAACCGAGGTCTCTTGGTTTATCCTTAATTCGCTAAACCTTCATTACTGTAGGACTCTGCACCTATCTTTTCTGATGCTATCTCCCACCCATCCACAACTCTGAGCCTTTTCTTCTATGCGCTTTAAAAATAGTTCTCAAATTTTTTTTGTCACAGGACTCCTGGAAATTCTTAAAAATTATTGAGGACACCCAAAAAGCTTTGTTTATGTGGGTTATATTTGCCAGTATTTGTTGTATTAGAAAGTTAAAAAAAATTATTATTTAAAATAAACTTATTGTATATTAACATGAATTACATACTTTTATGAAAAATCTATGTTATAAAAACAAAAAATTAAGTGAGAAGAGTGGCAATATTTTATATTTTTTAAGTCTCTTTAACACCCGCCTTATTAGAAGACAGGTGGATTCTTATATCTGCTCTTGCATTCAACGTGTTGTGATACACTATTTTAGTTGATATATATGAATAAAATTGAGCTTTACCCAGATATGT
Organism: Symphalangus syndactylus; assembly: GCF_028878055.3. NCBI lineage: Eukaryota > Metazoa > Chordata > Mammalia > Primates > Hylobatidae > Symphalangus > Symphalangus syndactylus. Next base: position 39,704,649 of record NC_072447.2, on the reverse strand, counting down.
AGTTTGAACAGAAATAATATTTTAAGAATATTTTCAGAAAATTGTGGATATGCTTTTCTGACACTATATCAAAACTCAACAAACGGTAGTTTCTTAAAAATTAGTTGTAATGTGGAAACTTAAACCATACTAATAAAGTTATTTTTACTCTGTTACATTGAAATTCTATCTTACACTTTGAATAGATCTTCTACCTATGCATGATTTTATAACATCATGCATCTCTCATTTGAAAAATATTGCTTCACTGAGTTATGTAGATGTTCCAAATGCTGACACATTTTATTATACAATATCAAAAAACACATTTGTTAATACCACCACTAATCTCATCAAACGAGTCTGTAAGTACAGAAAGCTGTTGCCTTTGCAGATAAAAGATTTCCATAAATTAAAATTTTACTTAAAAGCTTACATTTTATCATTGGCAACAAATACTGTCAATCATTTTTCTTCAAGTAACAGGTTCACTTTATTCATTTTTGAGAAATTGTCTGCCAAATACCCAAGACTGAGTAGCCAACATTTGTATTGTCAGTCTTCCCATTAAGAATAATCTTCAGGGGAAAAAGTGGTTAGTTCGGCTGGTAGCCCAATCAGTTGCATATGTGCTTTCCTTCAAGACGACTATTTACACTTCAGTATGTAGAACAAGTGTTTTATGCATAGTTCATATTTAATCACACGGAATATTGAATAGACATGCAATTGAAGGTTGATACCGAAAAAAATGCTATTCTAGAATTAAAGATCAATCATCAACAAAACCCCCTGAATTGTATTTGTACTATTAGAGGGATATAAGTGTTATACAAACGGAGTTGAAATTGTTACAACATATTGACATCATCCTGTAATCTCTTAGTCAATCTTTTTGAAAACATCAAGAAATGAGCTTTCCTCTCACTGTACACTTACACTTTATCCTTGTACCAACTAGGATGCCTTGGGCTGCAGGTAAGAATAAATTTTACTCAAAATGATTTAGATAGTCAGGAAAGTTGTCATCTCTCAAAAGGAGAAATCCTATGGTAGGGTATCTTTAGGGCCGGTTAATTCAAGGCTTGTGGCACCAAGATGAGTCTCACATTTCCAAGTGACACATGAATATATGGAACATCTGGTACAAAATAAGATGCTGCCTTTTCCTGTGAGTCTCTTTCTAAGAATGAAGAGGCCTTTCCCAGAGACCCTCCAGCAGATCTCATCTCACATCTCATGCCAGACTGCACTGTGAATACCTACGCCCAATAGAAAGGAATCTCCATGACTAGCTAAGATTAATCAAGATTTACTCTTAAGCTCTAGGTAGGGTCACCTACCCAAAGGGTTGAATGCCTGAATAAAATCAGGCTTCATTCAGTAAAGAAGATAGTGGGAGGGGTGTTGGGGTAAGTGCTGTCAATGCCCTGTCCACAGCTTTTTTGCTCTCCCTCCTGTACTTTAAAGGCTGCTGACTACAAACTCCTGTGACTCCTGGATTGAGAATTTTTCCTGGGCATGGAGCTATAAGCTGTGCACAGGGCAAGCCAGTAGTACCAGAGAATTAATAACTCTCAGAAGCAGCCCTCAGCTGATGACAGATGTGAAGTTGGTGGGTAAATAGCCAGTTTCCTAGGTCTCCATGTGGGATAACTCTAAGATGCATTCTACATTTCCCAGAATTAACTGGCGAACAGCCACCATGGTAACTCCCTAATAATGCACTTTTTATTGGTTGCCTTCCTCCCTTGTCTCATTTTTTCACCTCCCTTACCAGTGTCTCCTGTTATCATCTCCCAAATAAACTATTTGCAGTAGCATCTTTGTCTCAGGGTCTGCTACTGGGGGAACCCAAATCAGGAAAATGGCCCACCCTCCCCCATTACCATGAGAAACTCAGAAGTCCTTTTTCAATTCTTTGTTCTCAGAGGGCCTTTATTAGCCTCCTTCTCCTATAAGAGTTCCTGTTCTCTGCTGAAAGCTACGAAAATGAATACAGAGAGACAGACTTACTCTTTTGTAAGCACGCACTTTTTTTTTTTTAAACGGAGTCTCACTCTGTCACCCAGGCTGGAGTGCAGTGGGGTGATCTCGGCTCACTGCAACCTCCACTCCTCAGATTCCAGCGATTCTCCTGCCTCAACCTCCTGAGTAGCTGGGATTACAGGTGTGCACCAGCACGCCTGGCTAATTTACGTAATTTTAGTAGAGACGGGGTTTCGCCACGTTGGCCACACTGATCTCGAACTCCTGACCTCAAGTGATCTGCCCACCTTGGCCTCCCAAAGTCCTGGGATTACAGGCGTGAGCCACCATGCCCAGCTGCAAAAAATATTTTTATTAAGTACATGAAATTAAGCATGTTGCCTGCCATACCCAGGTCTCCTTCTCAGGAAGCATGTCCGCCAAGCCTCTGCTCAAGTGGCAATCATATATGGCCACATTTTCACCCAAGGGTAGCCAGTGCTTTGGCTGGCAGTGCCCACATAGTATGAAAAGATAAGCAAAGAAAATCTAATTTCCTCTCTTGAAAATTTCAATTAGGAAATACCAATAACAAGAGAATGAGGAATTTCACTGTGTGACAATGAGCTGGAGTTATGAACAGTTTGTCAGGGTCATAAGGCAGTAAACAGAAATTATTATGAACCAGAAACTGAGAAAACCAAAATTATGATGTACTAAAAAATGACAGATGAAGGAGAGGAAAACAATAAGCAGATAGTATCAGTTCATAAGAAAGCAGGCAGACTAGGAATACCTAAGTATTATTAATAGGGAATCTATGCAATGGAGACTCATGGAGCTGAGGTTTGGAGAGCTATTGCTGTTCCTGCTTCTCCTTCCAACAATAATTTCCATGAGGCTTGACACTGTTATAGCTACTGAACTGGAATTCTTAGGAGATTCTATCTCCTTATTGGCCACGTCTATCCTAGTACCAGTTTCCCTTCTATAAAGCAGCTTGAATAAGTTTCTCATGACAATATTATAACCAAAATGCTTTTATAAAGTTTCATCACAGAAAAAGCCAGATTTATTCAATATACAATGAGACATTTAATATGTAGTCCACGTTTCACAACAATGTGAATATACTTAATACTACTGAACTATATACTTTAAAATGATTAAGAGGGTAAATTTTATGTTTTTTTACAATTATACATACATACACATGTATATAAGCTATGTACATTATATATATATATATACACTCTTCAATTTGTATGTCTCTATATAAGATAATATAAAATTAAAAATAGGACATACTACATAGTTATAAAAAATTAGAATAAAGCATCCTGGCTTGTGATACACCCACATAATAATTGCATTTTCTAGAATGGAATGTTACCTTTTAGAGCTAAAAAAAAAACCTGTTATTGCACTCTTAATCCCACACCCAAACTAAGGATATAAAAGGATTAAAAGTACTTATACATTAGCAGAGGAATTCAGAAAAAGAAATTGATTTGCTGTAACCACTTTGCCTAAACCTAGAGAAAGAAGTATAAGGAGACCACCTGAGAAGTTTCCTGTATTTTTCACGTAGGCTGAGAAACACGCTGGTAAGAGTCAGACTCATTCCTAAGTAATGTACAGGACCCTGAATCTGTCTACTGAGCTGGTTTAAAACATAAGTGAAAGAAATATTGCTTCTTTGGGGATCATGTGTATTCCCACAACAATTTGGGAGAAACATGCCATCTACACACAAGAGAATTAGCATATCTTAATCTCATGTCTTGTCCAAGAGAGTTTGCTAAAGGGTCAAATAGAAGCTAGAGGCGGGGCGTGGTGGCTCATGCCTATAATCCCAGCACTTTGGGAGGCTGAGGTGGGCAGAACATGAGGTCAGGAGTTCAAGACCAGCCTGACCAACATGGTGAAACCCCACCTCTACTAAAAATACAAAAATTAGCTGGGCGTGGTGGTGCATGCCTGTAACCCCAGCTACTCAAGAGGCTGGGGCAGGAGAATCACTTCAACCCAGGAGGCAGAGGTTGCAGTGAGCTGAGATTGCACCACTGCACTCCAGCCTGGGCAACAGAGTGAGGCTCCATCAAAAAAAAAAAAAAAAAAAAAAAAAAAAAAGAAGCAGCAGCAGCTAGAAGTGGAAGGAGTTAGTAACCAGCCAAGGGCAATCAGAGATACACTTGTCCCTATCAAAGGAACTGAAAGTGAGAGCTCCTCAGCATTGAGATGAAGAAAGACAAAGCACCACACGGGTCTCTCGTGAACTCATAAAGGTATACCCAAAAAACTTAACCTTTAAATACCTTCCAGATCTAGAGAGCATTGATACTAGATTATCACACAATGACATGCAAGCAAGAATGTTCTTGTCTTATACCCTTCTGCCTCCCGTACCTCTAAACCTAGAGTGATCTGAAGTGGCTTTGTGGAAAAAAGGTTAATGTGCAAGAGGAGAAAGGAAGAGCAAGTTAACCAGAACCTCCACCCACCCACTAGCAAACAGCCTGCAGCAAGCAGACTAGAAGAATAGAGAAGCTTTACCTTCAAATGAATCTTAGTACTTTGACAGGACAAAGTAATTACTAACTAAAGATTGTTTCATATCCAAAAAGTAACCATCAGAATCATGGGACTGTCCTTAACTTTGATCAAAAGCCAACAAAAGAACTAGCCCCACAGAATAAATTTAAAGAGCTAAATATTGGAAGACAAAAATAAAGTTGCTTTATAATTATATCCCATGAACCTGCTTATTCAATGGAAAGGTTACAGATATTTAATTTTAGGAAATGGTTAGACTGGATAAAAGTTTTCTTGAAAAAGGGCTAAATCTGATCATATAAATGTTACATTTTAAAAATAACCAAAGAAAATACCACAAACGCTTATTTAGATAGGAACAATATTTTTGAGTAGCAAAGGTACAAGCAAAATAAAACAAAAGCACAACTGAAAAAAATCCTGAGTTGATGTCTAAAAAATTAAAGGAACTGGCGAGCATCAGAACATTTGTAATTTTCCCATGCAGAAAATGTTGTAAATTCTATTTTCCAAATTGTAATTCCATTATTTTGCAATGAATACCATAAAAATTTTAGACCTAGGCCTACTCTCTCCTCAATACTCTAATTTTGTGTCTCTCTTTCTAACATGTATAATGAAATAGACACAGATTTTAAGCATAACAATAACAATATTACTCAGAATAGTGATAATTTGCTGAGCACTCATTCTGTGTCAGGTTTGGTGCTATAAGACTTATGTGTATCATCTTAGTTGACCTTTGATATGGTTTGGCTGTGTATCCACCCAAATCTCATCTTGAATTGTAGCTCCTGTAATCCCCATGTGTCACGGGAGGGACCCGGTAAGAGGTAATTGAATCATGGGGTCAGGTTTTTCCATGCTGTTCTCATGATAGTGAATAAGTCTCACAACATGTGATGGTTTAAAAAAGGGCAGTTCCCCTGCACACATTCTCTTGCCTGCCACCATGTAAGACATGTCTTTGCGCCTCCTTCGCTTTCCACCATGATTGTGAGGCCTCCCCAGCCATGTGGAATTGTGAGTCCATTAAACCTCTTTTTCTTTATAAATTACACAGTCTCGGGTATTTCTTCACAGCAGTATGATGATGGACTAATACAGTAAATTGGTACTAGTAGAGTGGGGTACTGCTATTAAGATACCTGAAAATATGGAAGTGACTTTGGAACGGGGTAAACAGGCAGAGGTTGGAACAGTTTAGAGGGCTCAGATAAAGGCAGGAAGATGTGGGAAAGTTTGGAGCTTCCTAGAGGCTTGTTGAATGCTTTTGAGCAAAATGCTGATAATGATAATGGACAATGAAGTCCAGGCTGGGGTGGTCTCAGATGGAGATGAGGAATTTATTGGGAACTGGAGCAAAGGTGATTCTTTCTATGCTTTAGCAAGGAGACTCATGGCATTTTGACCCTGCTCTAGAGATCTGTAGAACTTTGAACTGGAGAGAGATGATTCAGGGTATCTGGCAGAAGAAATTTCTAAGCAGCAAAGCATTCAAGAGGTGATTTGGGTGCTCTTAAAAGCATTCATTTTTATTCACAAAGATATGGTTTGGAATTAGAACTTATGTTTAAAAGGGAAGCAGAGCATAAAAGTTTAGAAAATTTGCAGCCTGACGATGTGATAGAAACGAAAAACCAATTTTCTGGGGGAGAAATTCAAGCTGGCAGCAGAAATTTGAATAAGTAATGAGGAACCAAATGTTAGTCTCAAAGACACTGAGGAAAATATCTCCAGGGCATGCCAGAAGTCTTCACGGCAAGCCCTCCCATCACAAGCCAGGGACCGTAGGAGCTAAAAATGGTTTCATGGGCCGGGCCCAGGTCCTTGCTGCTTTTGCTGTCTCGGGACTTGGTGCCCTGTGTCTCAGCCATGGCTAAAAGGGGACAACATACAGCTCAGGCCATTGCTTCAGATGGCACAAGCCACAAGCCTTGGCAGCTTACACATGGTGTTGGGCCTGCAGGTGCACAGAATTCAAGAATTGAGGTTTGGGAATCTCCGCCTAAGTTTCAGAGGATATATGGAGATGCCTGGATGTCCAAGCAGGGGTGTGCTACAGGAGCCCTAAGAAACTCTGCTAGGGCAGTGTGGAATGGAAATGTGGGGTGGGAGACCCCACACAGAGTCCCCAGTGGGACACTGCCTAGTGGAGCTGTGAGAAGAAGGCCACCATCCTCCAGACCCCAAAATGGTAGATCCACCAACAGTTTGCACCATGCACCTTGAAAAGCCACAGACCCTCAATGCCAGCCTGTGAAAGCAGCCAGGAGGGAGGCTGTACCCTGCAAAACCACAGGGACAAAGCTGCCCAAGACCATGAGAACCCACCTCTTATATCAGTGTGACCTGGATGTGAGACATGGAGTCAAAGATCATTTTGGAGCATTAAAATTTGACTGCCCCACTGGATTTTGGATTTACATGGGGCCTGTAGCCCCTTTGTTTTGGCCAATTTATCCTATTTGGAAAGGGTGTACTTACCCAATGCCTGTACCCCTATTGTATTTGGGAAGTAACTAGCTTGCTTTTGATTTTACAGGCTCATGGGCAGAAGGGACTTGCCTTGTTTCAGATGAGACTTTGGACTGTGTGGACTTTTGAGTTAATGTTGAAATGAGTTAAGACTTTGAGGGATTGTTAGGAAGGCATGACTGGTTTTGAAATGTGAGGACATGAGATTTGGGAGAGGCCAGGGGTGGAATGATACGTTTTGGCTGTGTCCCCACCCAAATGTCATCTTGAACTGTAGCTCCCATAATCCCCACGTGTTGTGGGAGGGACCCAGTGGGAGGTCACTGAATCATGGGGGTGGGTTTTTCCCATGCTGTTCTTGTAATAGTGAATAAGACTCACAACATCTGATGGTTTTGTAAAGGGCAGTTCCCCTGAACATGCTCTCTTGTCTGCCACCATGTAAGACATGCTTTTGCTCCTCCTTCGCCTTCCACTGTGATTGTGAGGCCTCCCCAGCCATGTGGAATGTGAGTCCATTAAACCTCTTTTTCTTTAAAAATTACCCAGTCTCAGGTATTTCTTCACAGCAGTATGAAAATGGACTAATACAACCTTCAAAGTGCTATTGTAAGTAGACAGTTGCTATTGTTATCTCCTTCTTACAGATAAAGTCACTGAGGCAGAGAAAAGTGAAGTAACTTACTCAGGACCATGGAGTTAGTAACTTTCCAAGCCAAACCCAGTGTGTTTTACTTTTCTGGGAAGAAGTTTGAAAAAATGAGATGCTTTAGAGGATTTATTGATCTATCACCAGGCTTTGCTTTCTGACCTTGGCTGGGAGCTGAGGCTCCTCTAACATCTGTGCCATTTGTTTAGTTGGAGTAGGTATGTTGTCTCCTGACAGCTAAAATCCCACTTTCACATGGGCCTGTTAGTGAACACACTTGAAGTAATTAATCCTCCCAGGCCCCAGCTATTAGCAGTCCCTTTAACAAGTCCTAAAATGATTAAAATAAATCCTCTTTACAATTCCCATCAGCAACAAAATCGTTAACAACTAAAAATGATTTCCATATGTCCCTAGCTTGCCTTGTGACAAAACTCAGGAATCTATTAAAATTACTTCTGGCCATGAAGCAGAAAAACAAACGTGTTTTCTATAATTCCTTCTTAATAGCGCTGGACCAGTTTACCAAGAAACATGACCTGCAAACAACTACATAGATATCCCCAGTGACAGCATGCTAGCACTTTTTATTCTGCTAAAAAAAAATCATCTTATTCATTACAACCTTGATGCTTTCTACATTGGGAGATGCTTATATTTTGTTTGTAAATTATCCCTCATACCTGTGGAAACTGTGTGAGGCTGGTGCTACTTCTATAAATAAATAATAGATTCTTCTCTACAGCAAGGAAATAACATACCAAAGCCATATAATCATTCGTACATACATATTACCTTCAGAATAACATCTTTGCATCAACTGAGATTTTGTTAGAAAATCCAACTGGGTAATGTGATCAGCTACATGTCAATGTACTAAGGTCACAAGGAGAAGCCTTCATTCATCCCCTTGCTTCTGTGTTCCAGTGTATCCCTGACTGTGATCACAGCCTGTCCCCTTCCCCCATTCTTCTCAATCCTGTGCTTGTTTCCTTATAGCTATCCTTCCTAGCTTTTCTTCATTTATGTGTCCTTATTAACTTCATTGTCCTCATCAGATGTGATCACGGAGAGATGATTGGTAAATGAATTGCATTAGCAATCAGTTTACTTAAGGTTCACCCTGCATCCTTGTATGTGTGAATTAGGGAATTAGAGGGTCTAAGGAGAGAGGAGACAGGGACAGACACAGAGGGGCGGGAAGGAAGGAAAGAAGGAAGGAAAAAAGGAAAGAAGAAAAGATGTGACATATCAGATATTTGTAGCAATGTACCTAGGACAGATATTATATGATCAATGGATTATATTATGCCATTCCCACTATGATAACAGATCTTTGGAAAATTTTTTTAAATGACACTTTAGATGAAAGTTGGAAGAGTTTAAGAGAAGAGAATCTGGTGTTTCTCCATGATTCTTTTGTTCATAATCTTTATTCCCCCTCAAATAATTCCAACTCACTTAGTTGGGATGGAGTGCAGAGTAGAGGGCACAAAAAGAATATATCTGGCCTCTATGCAGTGTGGGTATAGATTTGAAATCCAGGCAGTCTGCCCAACAGGACTGGATTACCTACTGAATGTGTTGGAATATCTAAAACATTTTTTTAAATCCCTGAGTCACTTCTGACTTGCCAACCATATGTTGAACCACAAATATTTACATCAATTTACATCAATACGATTTAGAAAAATAAGACTTGAAACAGGGATTTTTCTCTACAGTAAAGTGGCCTAGAGATTTTTGTACCATGTTGGTGAAAACTGTGTGTTATGGGCTGAATTATGTTCCCCTAAAATTCATATGTTGAAGTCCTAACTCCCAGTACCTCAGAATATGACTGAATCTGGAGACAGGGCCTTTAAGGACATAATTAAAGTAAAATAAGGTCGTATGGGTGGGTCCTAAGCCAATGTGACTGGTTTCTTCGTGACTGGTATCTGTGTCCGTGTGAACTCACAGGGAGAAGGTGGCCATCTACAAGCCGAGATGAGAGACCTCAGAAGAAATCAACCCTGTCACACCTTGACTTCATACTTCTAGCCTCCAAAATTGTGAGAAAATAAGTTTCTGTTGTTTAAGCCACTCAGACTCTGTGGTTTTGTTATGGAAGCTCTAGCAGACTAATACAGTGCACCATACAGAACCCAGTCCTTTTTTTACCCCCTTTTATCAACTTTTATTTTAGAATCAGTGGGTACACGTACAGGTTTGTTACAAAGGCATGGCGCTGAGGTTTGGGGTATGAATAAGCCTATCACTCAGGTAGCAAGCATAGTACCCACTCCTTATCCAGGTTCCCAAAGATCAGAAGTCAGAAACTGGAGTTGTTTAATTTTGGATATGGGAAGGATATAAAAAGAACTCCAGAATTACAATTGGTAAATGGAAGGAAAGGGTAAAGTAATGTAAAAATACCATGTGTTACTATTTCTTATCAACTTTCAGAGTGGGCCATGAGTTATAGGGTGGAGCCAACAATACTATGAATATTAGAGTACTAGAAAGAAAACAAAGCATAGCCTTTTTGTAATTCTCACCTATTTTCCTAGAACACAGAACATGAATGCCAGGATTCCTTTGGGATTTTGGAGATAAGATGGATAAAATATGGAGATGACTATAGACAAATAAAACTGTCTAGTTTTGTGCCAGGATCTTCCTGTTTCACTCTGAATAGATGCCTTCATAAAGAGCAAACATGTTTCCTGATACTCCACTCAATTTTGAGAGGAAATTAGGCAGAAGACTCTCACCAAAACATCTGCATTTCTGGCAAAGAAAACATGATGCATTATCTCCCAAATTATATAAGGAGTTTCAATAATAATAGTTACAAAATGTCCACGTGGATATGGAAAACATTATACTTCAGCATTATAGAATCAGCATTAATGGTTACAACTCTCCTCATCTTTTAACTGCTCATGGTAGCACTGTTTACCAAATTAGTTACACTCATAATTTGAAGATGCGCTTCATTATATAAGTCAAAGGCATGCGTGTGTGTTTGTGTGTGTGTGTATACATACATGTGTGCCTGTTTAAAGTGGAAAAGAAAGACACCCACAGTTTAGATAATGTGCATAATAATAATCTATCTGGAAGAATTTCTAAAGGTCTGTCAATGAAGTTTTAGGAATTTTCAACAGGGAACAAAGACAAAATAACCATCCTAAACACTACTAGTGGCTTCTTGATATTTTCTTTTTCTTTTCACTTCTTTTCTCCATGCTGCTTATCTATTTTTAGCTCTTAGCATCCATTGATCCTTACAGATTCTTAACCTTCTGTAACTCCACATTATTCTCTAGAGGCAGATTTGTCTAAACGCCTCATTTTTATGATTCTGTTGTTATTAGCCTAATAAGTATTCTCCCTCACACTCGCTGCAAAGTGGTTTTCTAACAGCATAAACAAATAAATGAACAAATAAAAAATGTGACTTCATTTGCTGTACCCAAGATTTGTACTTGAAAATACGCTGCAGTTTTTATTTTCTATGCTCATAAGAAATTTGCAAATCCATCAGGTCAAAATAACCAGCACATACAAAATGCTTGTTACTTACCATCAGTTTTATTTTTAATAGACATTTGAATAGTCAGAAGAATTGTCAATCTGTACATTCTCCTTTGATTATGGAGGAGACAGCCTGCCATCACACTAGAAATAGTTAATATTAGTGCAGTAGGCAGCCCACAAACATACAGCTCTGTCTGCTTTCAGATTTGTATTTATTGGGAGAAAGTTTAGGCAGTCTATTTTGTGCCAAATTCTTTAAGAAGGTGTTGCATGCTTATAACCTACCTTTTATGAGAATCTTAAGATCTTAGCAATTATAATATTTACTTTTCTCCAGGAAGTGTTTTTATGTGACTTCCATACATATATTACTTAGATTTTTATTGGTATCTAATATATACATGCTCATCACTATTGTAAGACATGCAGAAACATACAAAAACATAAGATATGATCTCCATCATTAAATAAATTGCTTATAATTTGGCTGATGAGAACACATTAAGGAACATAAAAAATACAAGACCAAATTCAACTAAATCCTAAGATAAAGTTCCTCCTGGATGAGTTCTAAAGAGAGTAACTTCAATGAGAATGGAAATAGACAAAGAAAAGCTCAGAGAGGAGGCTAATCTGATCTTTGGAGTGGTAGATTGACTTATAGGCTCCATTCTTCACCCTATCCTATATCCATAGGCTTTGACAGGCGACTTTGCAGTTCCTCCATTAGAGACTGACTATATGGCCGTGGCTTTTAACTTTGAGAATGGCCTCGTGCCTTGCTTCGATCAATGGAATGTTAGCAAAGGCTTGAAATGTGCTCCCATGGTGGGCATGCCCTTTTGCACTTCTGCTATCCTTTTGAGAACAGCCTCCCCCAGATAGCTGCTGCTTCCTCAGCCTGGGTCCCAGAATAAACACGCGGAGCAGGCCTCAGCCCAACTTTCTACAAGGAGCAAAACTCAGCTGGACTCATAGTTTAAGGTAGAGCTATCCAGTGGAGCACAGCCTAGATTATCACAGACACATGAAAAAAAAACTTTGTCACTGAGTCTTATTACACAACAATAACTGATTGATGCACTTGGAGATAGGTTATAGCTTGAATAGGTGAAGGGTAAAACAAGAAGGCGTTTGTTTCTAATACAACATGTCTTGTGAGCTTAGAACATAAATGTTTCCTGTTTCTTTTATTTCTCCAATTACTCATCATCCTACTAGACCGTATTAGCAGGAGTTCTGGTATCACTTGTTAAAAACCAGCATACCCCCTCCCTCCTAGTTTGTACGAGAACTGTAGTCACTAACTCAGTTCAAAACACGCTAGAAGAGACCAAGAATGTTCTCAGCCTAGCAGGAAGTCCCGGTTTGCTTCTTTTCCCCCATCATTACTACATGTCATCACCATGAAAACCCATCCCACAGATTGCTGTCTTTCTTCACTACTATAATAATAGCCAGATTAGTTTTGAGGCTTGTACAGGACTCAGAGTACCACCACTCAAACTCTCAAGGTTATAGCCTTTTCAAAAATGTCTATTTACGTGTTCACCTTTTATCCTCAAAGTGAAATTGTTGAGCCAAAGCAGCTGGGTTCACAGGGCCTCAAAGCCTCCACTCCAAGCTGCTTGAGAACCAGGCCTCCCTCAACATTTTCTAGACCCTAGTGGAAAAGCAACTCTCTCACTTTTCTTGTGATGAGAGCATCTATTCTGAACAATCAGAGAGAGGCTAGTAACTTTCAGTCTCACCAAAACAATGAACAGTGTGTCACTGCCTTTATTCCCATGGAGCTCCTTGCTCTTATGCAAATATTTCCCTTCTCCCAGGGAACAACTATACATCACAAAGAGTATCCTGAGAGGCAACAATTATCAGGTCATAAAAAATTATGGGTATCTATCTCCTTTCCACTTCCATACCTAAAATATTACTTAGAGGTTCAAGAAAGATTCAGAGAATTTTATTCCTAGGCTATATTCTTTTTTTTTTTTTGCTTCCTGGTGTGTTTTATCTTTTTCTAATTTTTTTATTACACTTTAAGTTCTAGGGTCCATGTGCACAATGTACAGGTTTGTTACATATGTATACATGTGCCGTGTTGGTGTGCTGTACCCATTAACTCGTCGTTTACATTAGGTGTATCTCCTAATGCTATCCCTCCACCCTCCCCACACCCCACGACAGGCCCTGGTGTGTGATGTTCCCCTTCCTGTGTCCAAGTGTTCTCATTGTTCAATTCCCACCTACGAGTGAGAACATGCGGTGTTTGGTTTTTTGTCCTTGCGATAGTTTGCTGGGAATGATGGTTTCCAGCTTCATCCATGTCTCTACAAAGGACATGAACTCATCATTTTTTATGGCTGCATAGTATTCCATGGTGTATATGTGCCACATTTGCTTAATCCAGTCTATCATTGTTGGACATTTGGGCTGGTTCCAAGTCTTTGCTATTGTGAATAGTGCCGCAATAAACATACGTGTGCATGTGTCTTTATAGCAGCATGATTTATAATCCTTTGGGTATATACCCAGTAATGGGATGGCTGGGTCAAATGGTATTTCTAGTTCTAGATCCCTGAGGAATCGCCACACTGTCTTCCACAATGGTTGAACTAGTTTACAGTCCCACCAACAGTGTAAAAGTGTTCCTATTTCTCCACATCCTCTCCAGCATCTGATCTTTGACAAACCTGACAAAAACAAGAAATGGGGAAAGGATTCCCTATTTAATAAACGGTGCTGGGAAAACTGGCTAGCCATATGTAGAAAGCTCAAACTGGATCCCTTCCTTACACCTTATACAAAAATTAATTCAAGATGGATTAAAGACTTACATGTTAGACCTAAAACCACAAAAACCCTAGAAGAAAACCTAGGCAATACCATTCAGGACATAGGCATGGCCAAAGACTTCATGTCTAAAACACCAAAAGCAATGGCAACAAAAGCCAAAATTGACAAATGGGATCTAATTAAACTAAAGAGCTTCTGCACAGCAAAAGAAACTACCATCAGAGTGAACAGGCAACCTACAGAATGGGAGAAAATTTTTGCAATCTACTCATCTGACAAAGGGCTAATATCCAGAATCTACAAAGAACTCAAACAAATTTACAAGAAAAAAACAAACAATGCCATCAACAAGTGCGCGAAGGATATGAACAGACACTTCTCAAAAGAAGACATTTATGCAGCCAACAGACACATGAAAAAATGCTCATCATCACCAGCCATCAGAGAAATGCAAATCAAAACCACAATGACATACCATCTCACACCAGTTAGAATGGCGATCATTAAAAAGTCCTAGGCTATATTCTTATTCACCTTAGAGAAGCAGTTCCTCGTTTCTTTTGCTAAAATTATTTTTAGATTATGTCTTACCAAGCATCCCACCACAAATACAAAATCCCAAAGACAGGAGTGAGCTTGAGATATTTATAGACTATGCATGCCTTTAAGAAATATTTATTTAGTGCCAAATGGATCCAAGAATACTACTGGGTGCTAGGGAAACTCAGATAAACAAGATATGTCCCATGTCTTCAAGCAGCTGTCTAGTGGAAGAGACAAAAGGGAGTTGTAATTAATTAAACTACAAAGGGGTATTGTGTTCAATAGGGAAGTGTTAGAAACAATGCTTGCAACAGGGTGTTGGTTAAGTAAGTTTTTATACCAACATATAACTTACTATTTTGTGCCAATGAAAATAAAAGTATAGAATATTCACTGATGTGAAAATGTTGTTGATATATTATCTTTTAAAGGCAGTTGCATGCCATATTGCAGCATCAGAACATATTTGTTATATGCAAATAATACATACACATATAAATGCATAGTATACAGAAATGTAACATATTGGCTAAAATGTTAATTCTGGTTACCTTTCGGTGGTGGAATGATGACCATTCTTTTTCTTTTTGCTTATTTGTATTTTCTCATGTATCTACAAGGAACTTGTATATTAAAGAAAACTTAAAGGTAATTTTAAAAAAAGGTTAACACACAAGAAGACCAACCCTTCAAGCAAAGGATGATTGTTCATGGTCAGAAAAATTACAAATGGTGAAGCAATGTAAATTCCTCTTCACCGTTAAGACTCTACTAATATATTCTCATGGTACTTGGTTCTATATCTGGGTCTAAATGGGACCAATCTCTCTCCATATGAAGTTCCCTTCTTAAATAAATTTTTGCAAATAATTTTAAATAAAATGCTTTAGGATTGAAAGTTTTATGTAAAATCTCTTCCCACATCATCAAATCTAAGAATTCATTTCCTTGAGAGTATGACTTGTTTTCTATGTTATTTGCATAAGGACTTAAGCATAAGATTGGTAGCTGTTTATGCTAAAATGCTACATGTGATGGGAAACTATTTCTCATCTGTGCATCAAGAGGCAAAGTAGATATTTCTAGGCCTATTATGAAAATGTGTTAACCTTTGGCTTTCCCTCATAGGACACTGTTACTTATATTTTTAAAATTCCATTTATTTTTTTCATCCATTTCATCTATTTTTTGCCCTGAAATATCTAGCCATCTTTTCATTATTTATACTGCCTTGGAAATAGTTGGAATAAAATCAATTTAGGACCATATATTATGTGCCAGCTATCGTGCAAAGTCTTTTACATTGATTTTCCCATGTAACTCTCAAAAAAAATAAAATCTGCAGGTATTGTATTACGTGCCATCCCATTTTACAGATAAAAAAAACTTAGTTCTTAAACAAGTATAAATCTCCACAAAAAGGAACCAAGGCTCCCGGGAGAAATCATTGGACCAAAGCTGGGGAAGGTAAAATACAGGTGAACCTGGAATATTTTGTGAGGCAAGAAAGTAAGGAAGCACATAGAAACTCATAAGAACACAGAAACCAGATTAAATAGGCACTCACTGGAAAAACTGGGACAAATTGAGCATCAAAATAAAAACAGTAATTGTTTACAACAGCAACTAAATTTTTAAAAAGTAATCTAAGAGTTAATACTTAGCCAAGTTATAGATAGTTCAGTTCAATAGGTAGGTAAGGAGGTAGGTAGGTAAGTAGATAGATAGTCAGATAGATAAATAGAGATGATAGGCAGACAGACAGATAAAAGGGGTAAAGGGAAACTTCTTCTTTATAGCAGAATTCCAAGTAATAAACACGAATAATGATAGAGCTTAAAAAAAAATCACCTTGCAACCACTATATAAATAATTTATTGAGATGAGAATTATTAATAGGTAAAAAAATGATTGGGTAAATGCTTATTGGGGGAAAAGAATATTTAGATAGCATTTCTCCATGAATGGCTTGTTAATTACAAAGGAAAATAGCTGCCTATACAGCAGAGAAATCTGGTGGATAACAATGTAGGCAAGTGACCCATGTCAACATCACTAAAAATGAAGGAAACTGACATCAAGTGCCTCCAAATATGATGCACTGAGCAAGACACGGTAGCATTTAGGAAGTATTTTTGCCAAAAATGCATAACCTGAATAAAATTATTAAATAATTTCAACCAAAATTGAATGACATTCTACAAAACAACTGTCCTGGACTTTTCAAAAATAACAATGGTGCCAGGTACAGTGGCTCATGCCTATAATCCCAGCACTTTGGGAGGTCAAGACAAGAGGATTGCTTGAGGCCAGGAGTTTAGAACCAGCTTGGACAACATGGTGAGACCTCATCTCTAAAATAAATAAATAGATAAAAACATTAGCTAGGTGTGGTGGCAAGCACCTGTAGTCCCAGCTACTTGGGAGGCTGAGGTGGGAATATCACTGGAGCCTAGGAGCTGGAGGCTGCAATGAGCTATGATCATGCTACTGCACTCCAGCCTAGGTGACAGAGCAAGACTCTGTCTCAAAATAATCGTAATAAAATAAAATAAACAATGGCATGAAAGATGAAAGATAAGGAAAAGGCTGAAGAACTGTCCTAGATCAAGAGACTAAAGCGACATGAAAATTAAAGCACTATAGTATCCTAGATTGGGTCCCACATCAGAAAAGGAACATTGTTATAAAGGACATCTGGGAGGAAGATTGTTTACATTTAAATAAGGATTTTGTATTAGATGACGATATTAATATCAACTGCTGTGAATTTATAATTGTATAGAAGCTATTACTCTAATTTTTAGAAAGTATATAATGAAATATTTAGAGATAAAGGATCATTATGTCAAAACTGTACTCCTCTTAAATAAGAATAATAATATGTCCTTAGAGTATGAGCTAAAGTAGTTACAGCAAAATAGTAACAATCGGTCAATCTAGGTAAAGGATACAAGGGTGCTTATCACACTTTATTTTACCTTTCCTCTAGGCTTAACATTTTTCACAACAAAATGTGGGAGAAAAAAGGGTTTAAGCAACTTGCCAAAGACACACAGTAAGTGGTGGCACTAGGACTGAAACCCAGACATTCTGTCTGCAAAGCCAGCCAGGGCTCTTGACCATACCTCATTATCTGAACAGCCAGAGGGATCATTTCAAAAGGCCAGTCTGCTCAAAACCTTCCCAGGGTTTCCCTTCTTACTCAGAGCAAACGCTAACATCTTTATTTACAATTGGTTACATGGCCCTACACCACTGCTACTCAGAGTATGGTCTGTACACCTGGGAGGAATTAGAAATGCAGAACTTCAGACCTACTAAGTCTGAACCCCCACTTCAACAAGATCCCCAGAGGATTCACACTCACATTAAAGCTTGGAAACAGCTGCCTCCATGACTTGGTCTCTTTAGTAACCGTAACCTCATCTATCAGTCTCCTTCTTTCTCACCGCACTCCAGCCATATTGGCCTCCTTGTGTTTCTCCATCATTCCACACTCAAGGCCTTTGCACTTGCTATGTCTTCTGCTTGCAATGAATTTGCCACAGATATCCACCTGGCTCAGTTGCCCAACTGCTTCACAGCTCGTCTCAAATATCACCTAATCAGTGAGGCTTTTCTGATACAAAACACCTCCACATTCCCCCAAGAATTACTACCTATTTACCCTGCTTGCTTTTTCTCCAAAGCCCTATTGCACCTAGCATACTATGTCTTTGCTTCTTGATTTGTTTACTGTCTTTGTTCCCCTACACTTCTGTAAGATCCATGAGACCTGGAGACTTTGTTTTGTTCTTAGCTTTATCCCTAGCATCTAGAACAGGACCTCACCCATAGTAGTTACTCAATAAATATTCATAGAATGAATTTATAACCAAAATATCTGTAATTGTCACACCTTATAATTGTCCACATTTTAGAGAAACAGATTCAGACAAGCCAAGGAACCTGCCTGTATTAGTCAGTTCTCATGCTGCTAATAAAGACACACCCAAGACTGGGTAATTTATAAAGAAAAGGAGGTTTAATGGACTCACAGTTCCACATGGCTGGGGAAGCCTCACAATCATGGCAGAAGGTGAAGGAGGAGCAAAGTCACATCTTACATGGCAGCAGGCCAGAGAGCGTGTGCAGAGGAACTGCCCTTTATAAAACCATCAGATCTCATGAGACTTATTCACTATCACGAGAACAGCATGGGAAAAACCTGCCCCCATGATTCGATTACCTCCCACCAGGTCCCTCCCATGACACAGATTATAGGAACTACAATTCAAGATGAGATTCGGGTGGGGACACAGCCAGACCATATCACTGCCCAAGGTCACTCAGCAAGTTAGAAGTGCAGCCACAGTTAAATCTAATATCTGAGTTTAAATTCTGTATTTTCTGTGACTGCTTTACTACTTATAGTACTCTGAAAAAGAGTTCAACCTACATAGTGACTGCACTGCACTGAGAAAGAAGATGAGTCCTTCCTATCACATGGCACTTGACAGATAGAAAGGATTTTCACATGTGGATTATTTCTTTCTTTCTTTATTCTGACTGTACTCCACAAAGAAATCAAGACTATGTTGCATCATTGGATCCTCTCAGCACTCATGTATGGAGTAGGTTGGTACAACCCTATTAGCCCTGTTATCCAGATGAGGATCACCCTCTTGATCATCCTCTTGACAGGGAGTTGAATGCAATGCCACCTTATACCTGGTGTAATGGCATTGTGAAGTCCTTCTTAAATGTGTCTCTGCAGCTGTGACCTGGGTACTAGCTTTCTTTGGGTCAGTATCTGTGCTGTATCAGAGATAGTACCTACACCTGTGTACACCACTCTGGTTCTCTTCATGTCCTTACTGTTCTGACCCAGAAATGCATTTTGTTTCATTTTAAACTAAATGACCCCGAACTCTGGCAATGCTTTTTGGTTAATGACTTTCATTTAAAACATCCAACAGAAATGCACGCATACAAACTAAAGCATTCGTCCTCTCACTGCTGGCCGTGAGAGGTCAGTGGATCTCAAAATTCACTAAACTTTAGAAGCACTGGGAGCTTTTAAAAAATATACTGGTGCCTGGGTCCCAGCACAGTGATCCTTATCTAAATGGTTTATGGTAAATCCCAAGCATCTGTATTTTGTAAAAGACCCCAAGTAATTGTAATTATTATCCAGTTTTGAGAACCACTCTAAGACCTCAAGAAATTAAATACATGCACAAGCATACACATGCATGCACACACACGCACCCACACAATGTAACATCTCAGACAGTCTGCAGCAGCTATGGCCCCAGTAGAGAGAAACACCAATCAGATGGTAAAAGGAAGAAAATGTTACTGAACTGGCCCTCAACAAACAACATGGACCTTACTCAATGACCAGCGAAAGTCAGTGATATGAGAAGTGTCATTTACACCTTTCATTTAACTGCCCACTGAGCTGCATTTCTTTATTTGCTTGCATCCTTTTTCAGTTTCAAGCAGGTTCCATTGAGAGGCATCTAGCAACTCTGGATACATCAACAACCTTGATTCACCTTCAAGGAACATTACCTAGAAAACACTATACAGTGTGGCTGTGAGGCATGGAGACCAGCAACCCCAAGTCATACCCTTCACTGTGGAAGAAATGGGGTAAATATCAACAATTGGTACATATCACTATCAACAATTGGTAAATATCAATAATTACATCATGTCCCTTCTGTTTGTCAATAGTAAATGAAGTTACATTGTTTCATTTGTTTGCAATAGTTAAGCATCACCAAAAATAAAACAATTAACACTTTGAGGACTAGAGTTTTCTTCATATGGTGAGCTGCTATCTAGTAGGTTAGGAAGCCTTATAAATATCATAAAAAGATATCACTCCTGTAAGTAAGAAGCCTCTCACCATTTTCTAATGCTTAGATACATATTTTGATTATGCCAAATGCAAAATTGATTTTTAAAACTTTATTCAACTTCATGATATGAAGAAGAAATAAAGGCAAAAAGCAGTATTTAAAGCATTTGACTATGTCACTGATCCCCAACATTCCTGTTCATTACCACAAACTCTACCAGTCTCTAGCCACTTAATTCTTATTCCTGCCCCTTCAAATCCCATTTCCTCCAAGAAGCCACTCTGGGCACTGTAATCCACAAATAAGCTTTCCTTCCTCTTTATGACCTCATAATTCATTTGCATTTTGGTATGACGTTGTATCATTAGTTATTTTCAATGAGATTATACCTTTTCCCAGCAACTGAGCTCTGCTCATCTTGAGGGTAAAAGTCATCTTATGCTACTTTGTATTTTCCTCATAGAGCTTGCACACAATACACATAGCAAGTAGTGGGCGTTCAATAAACATAAGTTGATCAATTTCTTACTAAAAAAAGAATGAAATGACCTAATTTGTGAAAATTAACTTTTATCTCTAATAATTTGAAATATATTTAAGTAACAATCGATTCAAAAGTCATTGTCAGATTAGAATTCTTATTAGTAAACTTTAAATTTGCAAATACCCTGGAACCATTTACTAACACAAGTTTAGACCAATATAATTCTTCAAATTTCAAATAAAATATCACTTTAGGCGTTTCTGTAAAGGCATTCAACCATTCCTTGATTACCATGAACATATCAAGCATG
This sequence comes from Symphalangus syndactylus, assembly GCF_028878055.3. Taxonomy (NCBI): domain Eukaryota; kingdom Metazoa; phylum Chordata; class Mammalia; order Primates; family Hylobatidae; genus Symphalangus; species Symphalangus syndactylus. The sequence continues at coordinate 39,683,509 of NC_072447.2, read as the reverse complement.
TTTCCATTTCAGGGCCTTCGCACTTGCTTTTCAATTTGGCTAGACCACTCTTTCCTCTTATCTGCCTCTTACTTGTCATTCCATTTTCAACTTAAATGTACCCCTTCAGAAAAGCCCTCCAAGACCACTCAAGTTAAAGTAGCTTACACCCACCCATACACACACACACACACACACACACACACACACGGTTACTCTTTTCTTCATTATACTTAAATATATTACACATTACTGTTTTCTTCATTAAATATCATTACACATTTTCTTTTATTACACTGAAAATAACTTATTCATCTATTCGTTTATTGACTGTTTGCTGACATTCAAATGTATGCTATGTGGGAACAGCAGTCTTCTCTGTAATGCTCACCTCTCTATCCTCAGTGCTCATAAACTGGTACATAGTAAACACTTCATAAATGTTTATTGTAGGAATTTATTTTGAACAGTGTGAAAGTCGAGAGGTGAGCACTCTCTTACTCAGAGATGAAGTAGACACTTGGAATTAGGAAACAAATCTCATTTACATGTCTGGTTACTATGACGCCCCTAAATGCTTAGAAGAAAGAGACTTGAAATCGAGTTATAAGGAGTTGATAGAGGACATAATTTGCTTGATAAAAGAAGAAATGGCAGCCCATGAGAAAACCAAGCAAGCTATTAAGAAAAACTGCCCCGCTTTTACCTCATGCATGTATCAAATAAGTGGACGTAATATCAAAGTAATCATTATTTGTTGAAATGAAATCAATAAATACTTAAACCAGTATACCTTGTCACTTACCATTTATATGTTATCCTTCCACTATCTTAGTATAATTCTTTCATGTTTAACACGCCCTTGCCATAAAATATCAAGTTCTCATATTAAATTAAAATGAACAATCGCAAGGATAACATTTACATGTTCATGAACAATAAATATAATTTACAGTGCAGTACTCAATCTTGAATTTAATACCATCTTTAGCATCGGCAACCTTGGGATTTTTTAATAAACTTTAGCATCTTGGGTCAAAGAATGACTATGCAACTTCTGTTCTTCCTTTATTATCTCTGCCAGGGCTTTTTTAACTTAACCCCAGGTTGAAATTAATCAGATTTTCTTTATGTTCTCCCAAAGCAGTTGACACTCCAAGTGACTTTGATGTTCAACAGCATTTGTTAAGATGTCTTTTGACATTCATCCACAGTATTGTAGCAGCTTGCAATCCTAAAGTTTTTACCAGCTGAAATACTTTTCTTTACCATTGCATATTTCAATGAGCTTTAACTGAGATCAGTTCCATTTGAGCCTTAACTGAAAATGTTCTTTTGGGTATTGCTACCTCAGATGCCTGAGATCTGCCCTAATACATTTTGTCACAAGTAGGCAGAGAGCTAGAGTGCTAGGAGGAAGTCTTTTTGCAGGGGTTTAGTAGCCTTAATTGAAATTTAAATGACAGGAAATATGAAAATAAAAATAAAACATTTTTCTGGAGATAAGCAAAATTTCCAAACCAAAAGACTCCTTTCCAAAGGAATAATTGAAATGCAAGAAGCTATAAAACTGATTTTAGATGAAATAGTGAATCATCCTAGTCAGATCTTGCCACACGCCACCCACTTATCAAGTCACTGCTAAACACTCAAAAGTTTTATTCTTTGCATTTTTAATGATGATATTTCTAATGACGATTCTATATTTGGTTACCTGCAACCAAATATTTTGATGAATAATTAAAGTAATTAAAGTAACATTCAAGGAAATGTATGTGGAAAAATCCATGAAGATTTTCTTTGGAGAGTGACTGTAGCAGCTATGTGCAACGTTTGGTGTTTATGGTTCTGCCATTTTGGTGCTACAAATTGTCAGTCAGCTTTACAATGTGCTAGAAGCTTGAGAAACACAAAACAAGTATAAGAATGGTAGGATGTTTGCATTAGTTGTCACTTGTTATCACAGGTTATTGCTCCTCCAGATTCACTCTTCACCATTCTGTGTTCTGCTCTGTGCCCTGGAAAGGTGATGTGCATGAATCATATCAAAGGATTCACTTGTCCTCCAGCTTCTGGAAGTGTTTGGCCAATAAAGAGCCCCAGCAAGAGGTGAGATGATGAGAGGAGAGTGAAAGAAGTACAGTTGTCCCTTGGTATTCTCAGGGGACTAGTTCCAGGACAACTCTCTGATACCAAAATCTGCAGATGCTCAAATCCCTTATATAGAATGGCATAGTATTTGCATATAATCTATGCACATCCTCTTGTGTACTTTAATTTCTAGATTACTTATAATATCTAATACAAAGTAAATGTTATACAAATTGTTACACTATATTGTTTTTATTTGTATTATTTTTTATTGTTATATTGTTATTTTTATTGTTTTTTTCCTGAATATTTTCAATCTGTAGTTAGTTGAATTTGCGGATACAGAATCCACAGATATGAAGGACTGGCTGCCTTTACTTCCTATAAGGTCTCTACAGGCTGGCTGGGTCACAGAGCCTCTGGGTCTCAAAACCTACTCCATTTACCCACCCTTTTCAGCCTAGAGGAGCTAACACTGCTATTAACCAGGATACTGTGTGAATGAGTTCCTTCTACACTCTCCACACCTTTGTAAATAGTCCTTTATTAAACTCTTCTAAAATTACCCAACTTCAGTTTCCATCTGAGTCCTCTTGAGACCTTCAACGTTCAAATGGCTGTCTTGGAAGAGTTCCCCATTTGGTGGATACAATGAAGCCTAATACATTAAAGGAATACGATACAATCAAATTTAACACAAGAGAATGACAAAATCCAATATTAAATTATAAAGTCTCCATAAATGTTACTGAGATTAAGGCAAGTGAAGGACTATTTGAGAGCAAAAGTTGGACTGAGAAGATTTCCAAGAAAAGATAGAACTTCAAATGGAGTGGTGAGGCAGGAGATTAGGACAGCAAAAAAGAAGGGATAAAGAATCCCCTGTGGGAGAGTAACTTTGGCAAAAGCACAAAAGCAGAAGAAAGAATATAATGTGGGAAAATAGTTAATTTGGCAGTTCATCTGCTTTATCTGGTTTACAAAACCTCCAGTGGAGAGGTAAATTCATGGTTAAAATATTGGCCCAAACCATCCTATCTGGGCCAAGCAACATATGAGTGAATTCCACCCGCAAGAATCAAGATGCTCCAGTGAAGAAGATGAGAGCACCTGCCCCTGAAGCAATGACATTTCAGAGTGAGTTCAGTCATCAGTTATCATAATACCCAAAAGAACATATTGAGATGCAAAATAATTTGTCCTGGGGTTTACACGAGTTTATTTTTTTAAGCCTCAGATCAAATGCTTTATCAATTCTCATCACATAAGACATCTCTACAGTTTGAATGGGAGGTTTATGTCTTTCATACAATATGCAAGCCCCTGTTACACCACGCCCCAAGGAGGGAAGTAGTGGCATGAGCTAAAGACCCATCTGCTACCCATTCATGTTGAGCATCATAATGAGAGCATCCCTTGGTGCCGAGATTCTTGCAGCCAACCTACCCTATGTTCTGGTGTATAATCCAGAAGCTCTGAGCCTCTGGTTACTTTTACTTTCTAGATAATTTGAATTCTCTGAGATTCCATTGCCTCATTAGTTAAATGGAAATAGCCATACCTGCCCTTCCCATATGCTAAAGTTGCTGTAAGGACCAAGTTAAGCAATATCCATTAAAGCAGTAGGGAAGCTAAATAAAAGGTAATTCCAAAGAGAGATATTACTTAGGAGAATGGAGATGGTGGGGCTGGCAAGGTAAAAATATCTCCCTCATAAATTCTTAGCAACATAAAAGCATAATGTTGGTGTTTATGCCATATGATGATTTAGTAGTACATTAAAAAATTCGGATGGCTAGAATCTGTGGGTTTCCCCCAATTTGCATCAGTACAAATATTATTATTAAAAATTATATTAAAATACAATATTGGCTTTTATGCATTGCCTCACAGTTCCTTTTATAGAAACTAAAACAATGTGTCCCATGTTTGTGCAAATCCCTTCTGTCATTTATTTCACAGAGGCTTTTGATGACAATACAGGCATATAAAAACTTGTGAGTCAAGTTTCTCTAGCCTGCAAAGACAGTGTCCGTTGGAAGATGTTAGTGAATCACATCACAAAAATTCCCCTGGTCTGCTATAAAAATTCAGGAAGGGTGACCCTGACTGTAACCTTGTTTCTCCAAAGTAAATCCAGTCCCTGCATCTGTGCTGCATATAATTACCAAAATACAGTTTATGATCTGTGAAAAGAAATAATCAAGAAATGGATGTGCCTCTGCTATCATACCAGTTTTTAGGGACAGGAGAATCTACCCTGAAATGAATGAGAAGGAGACATAGGAGAGATGCAGAAGAGAAATAACAAGGATAGACAGACAAGAGTGAAAATCTTCCATTCTTGAAAGAAGTCAGTGTCCATGACATTTCATATCTGATGGTGCATATGCTGCACAAGAAATTAGAAGATATTTTCTCTATAAAAGATTGCTTTTATGGCAATTTTTCAAGCTGACACTTAAGTTACGGCTTCTTCTATTACAGCTTCTGTAGCAGCAGCTCTTTCATTACAGAATTCTGGCCGTACATTTTATTACAGTAATAAAGTAATAGGAACCTAATCTCTTTTGAAAGGGTTTGCAGAAAGGATGAGTGCAACATTGGCACAGGACAGAGTTTTTGACCTTTCCCCAGTGAAGTACAGACAAAGTAGGTCACAGATGATCTGATTTTTTCCTAACTTGTCATTATTCTAGCATGCCCTGGGTCTTTGCACAGATCTCTAGTATTCATTTCTATTGCAGAGTAATAAGACACAGCTAATGCAATATTTGAGTCAATTCCACCAGGTTGTTACATAAATATTTAATTTTCAGCATGAACTTCTGGTCTCTCCAGGATTCTTCAGCTGGATCCCCACTGGAAAACGGAGCTTCTGGCATTCCACAGCTTGTAGATAATTATTTTGATCAAACTGAACACAGAAAGTGTATGAAAAGAGATTTTTAGAGATCTCAGATGACCTTTGCCTTTAACTGAGGAACAGGACACACTATAAGGAAGTCAAAAACAGTGGTTCTCTTGGCCTTCTATTGCCCCATTTAGACCATGTTTCCAGCAACCACTTAACCACCAGGTTATCCGACTATAGTGCCTTTTTCTCCATTCTTGTGACACTCTGTCACTTTTTAACCATCTGAATGCCAGAACATTGATGATTTGGGAAACTGAAAAGTTTTTCTCTTCAGTAACTGCTCTGATATTAGAGGTAGAGTCACGTCGTAGTTATAAGTGGATTCCAGAACTAGATGCAAATCCTGTGTCTGCGTCATTTAAGAGCTGCACAACCTTGGAGAAGGCAGCTAAACTCTCCAAGCTTTTGTTTCCTTATCTGTAAATTGATGAGCACAGTAATAGGATGGTTTTGCATAAACCCACGTAAATTTACTTAATTTAGTGATTTTCGCATGAAATACTCAATAAATATTTATTATTATTATTATTGGAGATACTAAAATCCACCTTCAGAACCCATCCAAAAAATTTCTGATATATTTTATAATAAAAGTGTGTTTATTCTACACCTCTCTCTGAAAACTCCAAAACAGAATATGTTTTTAAAAATCCAATCTATATAAATTCAGGAAATAGCAAAAACCCCAACTCACAGTTTGTAAACAATACATGCCAAAATTCCATGAATTTTGGATTTAAATGAGGAAGGATGCTGAAAGCCAAAAGTCACTTCCACTGCCCTTGATTCCCTTACAGAATCTTGAGAGGCTGGATTGAAACTCATATATTTGGACCAATGAAGATCACAGGTATGGGTGGGCTATGTGGGAACTGCAGGTCCAAACAGTTCCAAGTCATAAAATGAATGTCATGGGAGGTGGGTTGATGAAGGGATTGCACAACTTTACTATATTATTTCTAACCCAAACTACAAATTGAAAGAAGTGAGACCTGGAGGAAAGAGAAAACACCAATTGGTTCTGCAGCAGTCTTATCAACAAAGATGAATAAACACTAAATAATCAAAGACCTATTAGCTCAGAGGCTCCACTTCAGTTCATGTTGATCTCTGGTTGATAAGCTTTCTGTGGGGAAAATGTGCTCTCAAGGAAAGTGACACAAGCATATATAGTGAAAAAGTACCCTTTAGAATTATACTAAAATGGAATTTTAGTATCAGAATGTCCCATATACTGCATGGAACATACTTGTAACATTAAAAATGTATCCACATGTATTTAAAATTCAGTCTTAACTGGACACCCTATGTTTTTATTTGCTAAATCTGGCAGTCTTACCCCACTCACAGATAAGAAGCGGAAAAAGTTCAACTTGGCCTGCATACACAGACACTATAAAAAAAAAAGGGGGTAAATTAACATAGTAAGCAAACAGAATGAAAAATGTACTTCAGATGCATTATCCTTAAGAAACTGAAGAAAAGCTCAGACAAGCATTTTATAATCTCAAAAAAAGTAAAGGAATATAGACTCTTAGAAGAAATAGCTCAAATACTACATAAAACAGCAAGAGATGAAAAGTGATCTGGCAAAACCGAAGAAAAGAATTGTAAAGCAACTTGAAAATAAAAATAATGGCAAGTAAAATATATTCTGCTGAGAAAGAGTCAACAATATGAAAAAGAAGTATGAGAAAACAACACAAAGTCCAGAAGATAAAGGCAAATGCGTGATGAGCAAGCAGAATAAAGGCAGGCAAAGAAAATCCAATGTCAAGATGATGATGATAATTGTACCAGAAAAAGAGCAGAATAAACAGAATAACAGGAAATCATTCTGAAATAAACAAAGACCCAAATCTACAAATCAGTGACAAAATGTATTCTGAAAAACACGATAGACGATAATCAACACAAAGATATAATCTGATATAATAACTAAATTAAGGAAATAAAAGAACCCTATAGGCATTCAGTGGATAAAGCAAATCATCTACAAATGGGAGAAACCAGATTGCTATCTCCTTCTACTGCCAAGAAACAGTGGAATAATATCTAGTGTTTTCATGGGGAAAAGTGTAATATAATAACACTATATTCACTTAAAATATAACAGAAATATTTATCAAATTTGTTGGATTCTGGTTTTCATTTACATTTCATTTGCATTAGTAACATTGAGCATTTTCCATATACCTGTTGACCATTTCTATGTCTTTTCTGAAAAAAATGTCTATTCAAACCCTTACCCCATTTTTTAATTGGTTATTCATTTTTGTATATTGAGTTGTAGCAGTTCCCTATATATTTTGAAGATTAGCCCCTTATCAGATATATGGTTTGCAAATATTTTCTCCCATTCTGTAGGTTATCTTTTCACTCTGTTGATTGTTTCCTTTGCTGTGCAGAAGCTTTTTTTTTTTTTTTTTTTTTTTTGGATGGAGTCTCGCTCTGTCACCCAGGCTGGAGTGCAGCAGTGCAATCTCAGCTCACTACAACCTCTGCCTCCCAGATTCAAGAGATTTTCCTGCCTCAGCCTCCCTAGTAGCAGGGATTGCAGGTGCGTGCCACCATGCCTGGCTAAATTTTGTATTCTTAGTAGATACAGGTTGACTACAGAAGCTTTTTAGTTTGACATAATCCCACTTGTTTATGTTTGCTTCTGTTGCCTGTGCTTTTGGTGTCATAGCCATGAAATCATTGCCAAGACCAATGTCATAAAGGATTCCCCTTTGTTTTCTTCTAGGAGTTTTATGTTTTCAGGTCTTACATTTAAGTCTTTAATTCATTTTGAGTTAATTTTGTGTATGGAGTAAGATAAGAGTCCAATTTTGTTCTTTTGCATGTGGACATCCAATTTTCTCAACATCATTTGTTTGAAAGACTATCTTTCCCCACTATGTAGTCTTGGTACCCTGTCAAAGATTAGTTGACTGTATACATGTGGATTTATTTCTGGGCTCTCCATTCTATTCCATTGGTCTATATGTCTGTCTTTATGTTAGTCACATACTGTTTTGAATACAGTAGCTTTGTACTATATTTTGAAATCAGTAAATGTGATTGTTGCAGCTTAGTTCTTGTTACTCAGGATTTATTTGGTTATTTGTGGTACCACATGAATTTTAGAACTGTTTGTTCTATTTATGCAAAAAAATGCCAACGGGATTTTGATAGAGATTGCATTGAATCTGTAGATTTCTTTGGGTAGTCCATACATTTTAACAATTTTAAGTCTTCTAACCTATGAACACAGAATGTCTTTCTATTTGTTTGTATCTTGTTTAATTTATTTCATCAATGTTTAATAGTTTTTAATATACAAGTCTCTCACCACCATAGTTAAGTTTGTTCCTAGGTATTCTTTTCTTTTTGTTGCTGTTGTAAACTGCATTCTTTTTCTAATTTCTTTTTCATTGTTCATTGGTTCATTGTTAATGTACAGAAATGCAACTGATTTTTGTATGTTGAGTTTGCATCTTGCAACATTACTGAATTCAGTTATCAGTTCTAAGAGCTTTTTAACGGAATCTTTATGGTTTTCTATACATGAGATTATAACGTCTACAAACAGGAACAATTTTACTGCTTCCTTTGTGATGGGACATGTGTCATGATGGCTATTATCAAAAACAAAAAGATAAATGTTGACAAGGATGTGGAGAAATTGAAATCCTTGCACACTGTTGGTTGAAATGTAAAATGGTACAGCCACTATGAAAAACAGTGTGGAAGGTCCTCATCCTCAAAAAGTTAAAAATAGAATTACCATATGATCCAGCAATTCCAGTTCTTGGAATTTATCAAAAATGATTAAAATCAGAATTTTGAAAACATAACAGCACTCCTATGTTAAGTGCATCACTATTCACAGTAGCCAAGATGTGAAAAAGAAACCTTAAATGTCCATCTATGGATGGATAAAGAAAATGTGGTCTATATATATAATTGGATACTATTCAGCCTTATAAAGAAAATAATTTTGCAATATGGGACAACATGGATACACCCTGAGGACATTATTCTAAGTGAAACAAGCCAGACATAAATACTGCATGATTCTATTTACACGAGATGTCTAAAACAGTCAAATTCATAGTTTCAAAGAGTTGGAATTGTGATTACCATGGGCTTCAGGGAGGGAGAAATTGAGTGTTACTAATCAATGAACATAAACTTACAGTCCAGGAAGAGCAATAAACTCTAGAAATCTGCTGGACAACATTCTATCTGTAGTCAACAATAATTTATTATATACCCAAAAATGTTTTTAAGAGGATAGGTCTCATTTAAGAGTTCTTACAAAAATAAAATAAAACAAAATAATACTAAATAATGCAAGAATACAAGAAAAAGAAATAAAAAGCATAAAGATTGGAAAGAAAAATAAAAACTGCCTTTATTCCTAAATTTCATGACTGTATTAGAATATCAAAAGGAATCTACAAAAAAACTAGATCAAATAAGTAAATTTAGTAAGGTTATAAGATACAAAGGCAGAATACAAAAATCAATTGTATTTATATATAGTAGTAATGTACTACTGGAAAATGAAATTTAAAGAGAAATTCTATGAACAAACAATACTTAGGAATAAATACTTAATGAAAGGTTATATAAAATCTCTATAACAAAAACTTCAAATTAAAAAGTCAGGAAACAACAGATGCTGGAGGGGATGTGGAGAAATAGGAATGCTTTTACACTGTTGGTGGGAGTGTAAATTAGTTCAACCATTGTGGAAGACAGTGTGGTGATTCCTCAAGGATCTAGAACTAGAAATGCCATTTGACCCAGCAATCCCATTACTGGGTATATACCCAAAGGATTATAAATCATTCTACTATAAAGACACATGTACATGTATGTTTATTGCAGCACTATTCACAATAGCAAAGACTTGGAACCAAGCCAAATGCCCATCAATGTCAGACTGGATAAAGAAAATGTAGCACATATACACCACGGAATACTATGCAGCCATAAAAAAGAATGAGTTCATGTCCTCTGCAGGGACATATATGAAGCTAGAAACCATCAATCTCAGCAAACTAACACAGGAACAGAAAACCAAACACCACATGTTCTCACTTGTAAGTGGGAGTTGAACAATGAGAACACATGGACACAGGGAGGGGAACATCACACACCAGGGCCTGTTGGGGAGTGAGGGGCAAGGCAAGGGATGGCATTAGGAGAAACAGCTAATGTAGATGACAGGTTGATGGGTGTAGCAAACCACTATGGCATGTGTATACTTATGTAACAAGCCTGCATGTTCTGCACATGTATCCCAGAACTTGAAGTATAATAAAAAAAAACTTCAAAACATTAAATATGGGTTCACCATATTTAATGCGGGTAGGTCATATAGCTTCTATGTCTAAATAAAACTCTGTATTGCTGTGTTAAACTCCCCCACTTATGGGAGAGGCCTTATTTTTGTCATTTGGCAGCAACATTATCCTGAAAGGTTTCCGTGTTCTTCAGTCAAAATATTATGTGAACTATCTCTTTTCCTGAGTCATCTTTGATGAGAAATTAATTTGAATTTTCTATGACCTCTATCAAGAGGATAATTCTCTCTCTCAATGATGTTACTGTTCTCAAATGAAAAGCTCTAGACTTAAAGACACAATAATATTTTAATTCACAGTCCGAGACATTGGTACATAAACATATGGTTCTTAATTCTTAGGAACTGTGTGATACCTACATGAAGAAAAATGCAAATTGGGGGCCAACAAAGGTGGCAAAATAAATAAATAATAAAAGAAAAGAAAAACATCGTGTTTCCTCTTCCCTCCTCCCTCTCATCATTAATTTAGCATTGTGGTCTCCCAGGTGTTTGGTGTGGTTCAATGTTTGTGGCGAGGTTGCTGTCAGATTTTGTAGTGACTTTAGGTGGATTAGGTATTGAGCAGAATAAAGTTCTTCGAAAAGCAGAGCATGATCTTTGTACTCTTGAGAGAACATAGGCAGAACCTTATAATCACTTGCTAATTACCCTGAGTAAAGTAATTTGTTTTATCTGTCTGCCATTTGGTTTTCCTGCAAAGTGCCATATATATATATATATATATATATATATATATATATATATATATATTATATATATATATATATATATATTATATATATATAGGATTTTGCTCAAACTAATTACTACTATTTTATCATGAAGACTGCTCAAGCGTAATCCTCTTTCCTTAGCTTGCTTTCTCCTTGAATTTAAAGTCTTATGGTAAGCCAAGAAGTAGTTTAAACATCCTAGACTGTAATAGATACCCCTGATTTTTAGCGTCCCACTATAATAATGTGCAATGACACCTCAGTACTCTAAGTCAACAGCTGCTAACAAGCATTGTATATGGCTTTTCTTAGTAGAAGGTTATGGAATGGGTAGTAGGTCAAAATCAAAAGGAGTCTTGCTAGAATTTTATAATGACAGAGCACTTATAAATATCATAGTCACACAGTACCTTAAAACTGACGAGGAGCTCTCATATACCTAATTTCATAGAATCTTGCTAATTATCATGAGAGGTTAGGTATGGTAGATTAGATTACTGTTCAGAAAGTACTCACTTCCTACCCCACCCCACGTTGTAGAAGGAACATTTCCTCACCCCACTGATTTTGAATTTTGTGACTTGCTTTGATCAATGGGATATTAGCAGACATGGTGAAAGCAAAGACTTGAAATGTGTTTGCACAGCTGGGCTTTTGCCACTGCCACGAAAGACTATGTCCCAGAAAACTGGTCCAGAAGAATGAGGGATATTTGGAGCAGACACAATCTGGAGCCTGAAGACAAGCCCAGATGAGCCCAGCCTAGATTCACCCTGGCTGACCCGCTGACATATAAGCCAGAATAAATGTGTATTCTTAAAAACCTTGGATATACGGTGATTGTTATGCAACAAAAGCTGATTGGCACTTCTGTTGTCATTACTCCTACTTTGCAAATAATGAGAGTAAGACTCAGAGAAGTAACCTGCTCAGAGTTTCCTATAAATTAAATAACAGAACCATAGTTGCCTATATGAAAAGTAAGATAACAAAAAAAGGTCAGTGACATTTATGAGGCTGTGTGTGATACGCATTTGATCTGATAAAAGATCTACGTGTTGCTACATAAAAAATAACAAATATGAAGCCCGTTTTCTCTTTTGTCTTATCACTTCAGGATAAGTTCTAAACACTGATGGCTTTGCAAATGGATATTGACAGTCTCAGTCACAATATTAATGAGATATATTGGCTAATAGAAACCCTGAAGTTATATTTTCTTTATTGAGCCCAGTAAGATGAAACTCAGTTCCAGCAGTATTCTCTCATTTGAATGGCTGGTGTGGTTTCCTTGATTGAAATGACTGCTCTGTTGAGTTGAATGAATGGCACTGCTAAAAAGTACTCTGTCAAATATTGATAGCTAATTAGATGGATTTTATCATAATAGTCAACTGCACTCACACACACGCACACACAAAGAAGAGCTATTAAAGATCTTGACAAGAAAATAAACTGAGCCTCAGAACATTACTGTTTATTCAAAGCTCATTTCTAAGTTTGGCACTCAAAGTAGGAAGATTTATTTTTATAAAACCAGTGAATAATAAACCCAAGGGAGTATGTGCACATTTTAAGAAAAATCAGTACTAAGGTTGTCTATTATAGAATTCCTGGGATTCTTGACCAACCAGCTTTTTAGAAGCTCTGGAGTCTCCTAATTGCTCAGGCAGTTAAAATTTTTCAGGAATAGCCTGAGGAAGTTTTTCTAATAAAGAAATAGTCCAAGGACAAAGAAAAAAATACTGATACTTGAGAATAAATAAAAAGCTGTGAATAATCTTTAAGCCTTGACGAAGATGTCTATATTGTGTGAAGTTTGAGGCACTAATGCAAATATAGAGTGAAACTGAACACAAATTGGGGGAAAAAACTGAATCTGAATGTCAGAGAGAAAAAGAAAAAGTAAAGAACCTCCATGATTTCATTAAGAAATTACTGTGGGGTATGAAATCAGCTCAGAATTAAAGTTAATAAGTATCAGAGATAGTAATCAAGATGGTCCAGCAGCAGGGATACCAGCATCATAGGATAGGAAAAAAGGTATTGGTAGATATTGAGACTATTTAATAAATTTCTGTTCTCATATATTTTGACTCAAGTTAGCCCAAGTATAGCTATTACTCTGCCCATCAGACTGAGAAAAATGAAAAGCAGCAATGCCAACAAATATATTAAGCCACAAAGACCTTGAGATGGCTCAGGTGGATACTCTTCCTTCCTCATAGATTCATAAATTATTCTTGGAAAATGCTCACAGGTAATTGAGCTAATTTGTAAGATTCCTTTAAACGTTCCTTTATTTACCTTGTTTCTCTTTACACCGTGAACTTTACTAGAAGTTAACATCTTCTGCCAAGAATTAACAGGGGAATGCAGGCTATTCGATTTAACAAAAAGTTAATGATTACTTGCACCAAATGATGATAATAACAGTAATAACATTAACTACCATATGTTGAATATTAGTATCCTCCATGAAAATTGCTTTATAATCGAAAAGCAAAATATATTCCTTGCCCTCAAAGAACTTACTTACAGTGTAATAGGAAAACTCTAATGATGATACTTTATTAAGCAGCTACTATGTGTCATCACTGTTCTAAATGCTTTACTTATGTGTATTAACTCATGTCATCATCACAAAAAAAAAATCCTATGAGATGGGAGCTATTATTATCACCATTTGATAGTTGATGAAAGTGAAATCCATAGAGGTTTAAGTAACTTGCAGAACATCATAAAACCAAACCCCATGTTCATAACCTCCATGTCATAATGCTCCTTTAACATCATAAATAGTTATGAGGTAAAATATAATGCCAAGAAGGGAGGCATTCTTTCTAATTAGGATATTTCAGAAGGTTATCTTAAAGACACAAGCATTTGAGATGAGTAAAATATAAGTTAAATTTAAGTCAGTCCACTTGGTCACTGATTAGCTACTGATGTCAATGATGTCAGAAAAAAGTGTGATTAGGCCAGGCGCAGTGGCTCATGTCTATAATCCCAGCACTTTGGGAGGCTGAGGCAGGTGGATCACGAGGTCAAGAGATCGAGACCATCCTGGCTAACACGGTGAAACCCCATCTCTACTAAAAATACAAAAATTAGCTGGGCGTGGTGGCACGTGCCTGTAGTCCCAGTTACTTGGGAGGCTGAGGCAGGAGAATCACTTGAACACAGGAGGCGGAGGTTGCAGTGAGCCAAGATCGCATCACTGCACTCCAGCCTGGTGACAGAGCGAGACTCTGTCAAAAAAAAAAAAAAGCGTGATTTCTGCAATGTAAACATATATCAAAACATCATGTTGTACATCATAAATGTATTAAATCTTTATTTGTCAACTTGAAAAATAATTTAAAAAAACACGAAAAAGAAAGGTGACCAAAATGATATTTGGATAATTTTTCAAGTTCATATATCACCCCAATCTGTATCTTCAAGGTACCGAGCATCTAATAATATAGTAGAAGAAAGTTCTTAGGTTATTGAAAAATAAATTGGCTAAATTTTCTCAGAACTTTAACAATTGCAGAACTTTAATCTTGAAGGCATAGTAACCACATAATGCCATTCATCTACCTCAACATGTGATCCCAATAGTGACTGAATTTATAAAATACTCTGCATAATGGGTTAGACCACAGGTCAGGAAATTATGGTCCATGAGCCAAAGCCAATCCAAAGCCTGTTTTTGCAAGTAATATTTTATTGAAACACAGCCATACTCATTAATTTACATAATGTCTATGGCTATTTTTGCACTACAATGGCAGAGTTGAGGAGTGCAGAAGAGACTTCATGACTAGCAAAGCCTAAACTACTATGTATACCTTTACAGACAAAGTTTTCTAGCCCTTGGATTATAGAGAACTTTAGAATGAATAATCTCTCATTTTCATGAAAATCCTCTTACCCTCATCAAAAAATGTCCCCTTGATTCTATTCTAAGGCTCCTATAATATTTAAAACAATGTTTACAACATCAATATTATCTTTCCCAAGTTCAGTAAAGCCCAACCAACCCAAACTCATAGCCTCCTATTCTTTTATAAACGTCCTTCATTTTTTTCAAAACAGTTCTAAGTTACTGATGCCAAAAGGTTATTCATCATCTTCAACTTGTAAAGTATATACAAGTAGAAGATACTCTCCTGAAAGTTATAAAAATGACTTTAAACAGGACATAGGACCATTCTCTGGACTTTATACTCTGGCATGGACAATGTAAGTGCAAACAGTTGGTATGATATAATGAAAAAAAAACATCCCAGCAGGTTATAAGCTAAATCTGCCCAGTGGGTAGTTTTTATAATGTTATCTTCACAGTTCCTCCAGGGAACATGAGTTCCAAGTGAGACGAATTTATAAGCATATTCACAGTAATGTACTCAAAACAAAGCCTAAAAATTGAATTCCTTCTCCTGGTGTCCCCAAATAAGGATTCAACAGTTAACTCTGATGATCTTTCTTCCCATATCCTCCTTCAAAATTTCCCTTAATTCCCCATCTCCTCATTGCTGCCAATCTAGCCAGTATCTTTCCAGGCTCTCCCTTTCACAAATCAAAAGTTGTGGACCAAATGTTTGAGCCTCCCCCAAAATCAAATGTTGAAGCCTTAACCCCCAAAATAATGTGACTGCATTTGGAGAAAGGACCTGTGAGAAGTAATTAAGGTTAAATGAGGCCATGAAGATGGTGACCTAATCCTATAGGGCTGGTGTCCTTATAAGAGGTAGAGAGAGCAGGGTGCTTGCTCTCTCTCCACAAGCACAAACAAGAGGTCATTTGAGCACATAGTAAGAAAGCAGACAGCTACAAGCCAGAAAGAGAGCCCTCACTAGAAACCAGATCTTCAGACACCTGGATCACACACTTGTAGCCTCCAGAACCATGAGAAAATAAATTTCTGTTGTTTAAGTCAAGCAATCTCTGGCATTTTGTAATGGTGGCTCGAACAGACTAATACACCAAACGTAAACATCACCTATCTCAGTTTGTTTTGTGTTGCTATAAAGGAATAACTGAAGCCGGGTAATTTATAAAGAAAAGAAGTTTATCTGGCTCATGGTTCTGCAGGCCATACAAGAAGCATGGCACCAGCATCCGATTCTTGTGAGGATCTCGGGAATCTTTTAATTGTGGCAGAAGGGGAAGGGGAGCCAGTGTGTCACATAGTAAGAGGGAGAGCAAGAGGAGGAAGGGTGCCAAACTCTGAACAACTAGCTCTCACATGAACTAATAGAGTGAAAGCTCACTCATTACCACGGCGGGGGACACTAAACCATTCAGGAGGAACCTGCCCCTATGACCCAAACAGTTTTACTAGGCCCCACCTCCAACATTGGGGGTCAAATTTCAACATGAAATTTGGAGGGGACAAAAATCCAAACCATATCATCACCTAAAGATTACTTTCAAAAGTGACACTTTGGGCATGCTACTTTCTCAAGAACAGAGGTTTTGCTGACATGATTGTCCCTTCTTCTGTGACTATAACGCTGTTTGAATTATCGCCCTTATCTAGCATCCAAGGTTTGCCACAATCTTAGCACTTTCTAACCTTAACTATCTCCAAGAATTAACAAAGTTAGGTGCTTTGTTCACTGAGCCTGAATACACCTTGCTCACCTCTACATTTGTTTGCCCTGAATTTTCACAAATAGCCCTATCTTTTCCGTCCATTTTTAAATACTTTATCTTTCTTATACCTTTAGTCAACTATGGGAGCCTGCACTGACTTCTTCCTCTGAATAAAATCTACTGCTTATATCACTTGTTTTGTAAATATATATATATATATATATATATATACACACACACACACACACACACACACACGGAAATAAACCAAATTTGTTTCAAATATTTTTTTCAATCCACCAGCTATAGGTAATTCGAATAGTAAGTGAAAAAAATAAAGAAATAAAGCTAACTTTTACTGCAACAACAATAAAAAATACTTAACTTACCTAGAAGTAACTTCATCCAAAACACATGGGATCTATAAGATAAATGAGTAACAGAAAAGTTTTGTGAGATATAGCATATTTTTAGGAAGATTGAATAAATATACATATTACAATATGTACAATAATATATATTTCATGTATATGCCCATTATTTCCAGATCAATATATAGTAATAAAGCAATATCAAAATCCCAATATGACCGTTTGAATCTTGATAAAATTAGTCCAAAGTTTATCAAACATAAAACAAGTTAAAACAGCTAATAAGGAAAAAAGAAAAGTTATAGGAGAATTGCCTATATGAAATGTTTGACAATCTATAATAACAAACAGTATCATACTGGTACAATATAAACAATCATATAAACATATAGAATAACTTATCAACAGGTACTAATCTATAAAAGACTTTACTATTTCTTTAGAGAAACACTGCAAATCAATGGAAAAGATGGACACAACTGACTATAATTTAAAGAGTATTGACTACTGGGATATTAATAAACTCATAAAATTAAGTTACATGTAAGCTACAGAGTTAACTATAAAAACTAAACCTTAAAAAATAGGACTAAAATAGGTAAATATGTGCACTCTATGTGAGAAAGTAATTTCTAAGCATAAAAACAGTGAAATAAATAGAATAGATTTTATTGCACAAAAGAGAAAGCTCTCTATATTTAAAATATTTGAACCAAAATTTAAGGGCAAAGGTTAAAATAAGGAGAAAATATTTTAAATAACCATGGCAAAGGAGAGGATCAAACAATAGACAGCATATTGGTATGAAAAATACACCCCATGTTAATAGAGCTTCATCTCTGGATGTTATTTTCCTCTTCTAACTTTATGCATATTTAAAATTTTTAGCAGTAAACAAAATGACCTATGTAATTAGTAAAAAAAAAAAAAGTTATGAGGAGAAAGGAAAAGAAAAATATAAAATAAAAAAGGAATTACCAAGGAGGTTCTGGTTAGCAGAGACAGGCTGTTCTTCATTTAAAAATCACCAAAGATTTTTAAAATGGAAGAGAGCTGAAACAAGAATTAGTCTATAAGTGATGGCAAAGGGCTCTCCCCCAGAATAGGAGTTATTTAGTGTCTGATTCTAGAAGGGGCTTTGGTCAAAAGAACAAAGCCAAAGGAAAAGAACTTTGAAAGATTACTAAAAGCAAAAGCACTTTTATAAAGTATAATGTAGTTCTCAATTATACACTCTTAGATGGAGTAAAATACTATAATCCAATTGAAATCTCTGCTTCCATCTGATGGTTTATGAATAGTAACAAAAGTTTACAATTAAATTACTGCATCATTCACTTTTGGATAATAGATTGATAATAATTAATACATACAAAATAAAGAAAATTTAAGAAGGAGAAAATCATGTTTTCAGTATTAGTAATCAGAAGTTAGAATCAAGAGCCTACTGTTTGTATACTACCTAAAATAACCTGTGCTAAGAATTAGAGTGCCATTGGATTTGAGGTTCGAATAGAGTAAAATTTAAATAATCACTCTAACAATTATTTATAAACAGACAATTATGTGCCTCTGCCATATTGAAGAGTCAATACAAGGAACAAAATAAGCATTTCCTCATCCTGTTGAGCTTTCAGACCATTGAGGGTTACAGAGATGCAAACAGACAATGATTATATAGTGTAATAAGCATTGGAGGGAGACACTTATTGTGCTTTGACAGCACATAAGGAGGATTTATGTCAGATATGAGTGGCCAAGGAAAACTTCCTGAAAGAATATACTTTTAAGCTGAGACCTGAAAGAGGGTAGAAGCTAGCCAAATTAATATGAAGAAGAAACGAATTATAGACAGGGGAAAATACATGTGCTCAGACACAACAGAAAGCATAGCTTGTTGCTGGAGAACAGAATGGGGAGGGAGAGTGATAAGAAAAATGGCTGGACGAGTTTAATCAGATTAGTAAATCTGAACTTCTCCTTAGGGTAATAAAAAACCATTTGAGCAGGAATGGAAGGGGTGATATAATTTTTTAATCATTAATTTTTCTTAGTAGGAGGGACGGGGAGACTCCATGGACTCAGCTAAGAGTTTCATACTATGAGATAAAATGGTGGCCTAAGCCAGAATTTAATGCTGTGGATGGGGAAAAGTAAACAAATTTTAAAGATATTTAGGCATCAGAATCTTTAAGAAATAGGGATTGAATGTGGGAAGAGTAGAGCCTTTTAAAATCTGTAGAATTTCCGTTGTCAAATTTATTGGAATAAAGTTTTTCATAGCATTCCTTTATTAATCTTTTGATACCTATAGAACCTGTAGTAATGTCATCTCCCACTCCTAATACTAGTAATTTCTGTTTACTCTCTTTTATTCCTGATTATTCTGGCTAGAGGTCATCAATTTTATTGATCTTCCCAAAAACTAGCTTTTGGTTTCATTGATTTTCTCTACTTGTTTGTTTCCTATGTCATTAGTTTCCGCTCTGATCCTTATTTATTTTTTCTTCTACTTATTTTTTTTCATTTGCTTTTCTTTTTCTAGTTTCTTTGTTTCTGTCTTCAATATCAGAGTTGCTTTTAAGCTTTCTTCATTGAGACCAGATCATTTAATCTAGGGCTATTTTCCTCCACTTCTTAATACTCTACCCAATGTCTCATGAATTATGAGATTTTTGACAGCACATAAGGAGCATTTATCTCTGGCTGATAGGAAAAGTAACTATTCCTAGCTTTGAGTGAGCACGGGAGATTTATCTCTGTAATCCCTTCAAGTGACTCCTTCCACAGTCTCCGTTAGTTCTTTCACAAGCATGCATTGATCAGTAGTCAGCTAAAGACTTGAAAGGAACACACTGTGCACATGTACCCTAAAACTTAAAGTATAATAATAACAAAATTTAAAAAAAAAGAAAGGAACCCGCTTAAGACCTCTGAAGTCCTCTGTCTGTGCGGTTATCCCCTCTCCCTTATTCTACCTTGCACCCTCTGGTCTCCTCGAGGAGGGTAATGGGAACGGACAGTTGAAAGACTGGCGGGGGTGGAGCCAAGATGGCCTAATAGGAACAGCTCCGGTCCGCAGCTCCCAGCCTGAGCGACACAGAAGACGGGTGATTTCTGCATCTCCGTTTAAGGTACCGGGTTCATCTCACTAGGGAGCGCCAAACAGTGGGTGCAGGACAGCCGGTGCAGCGCACTGTGTGTGAGCCAAAGCAGGGCGAGGCATTGCCTCATTCGGGAAGCGCAAGGGGTCAGGGAGTTCCCTTTCCTAGTCAAAGAAAGGGGTAACAGATGGCACCTGGAAAATCGGGTCAGTCCCACCCTAATACTGCGCTTTTCCAACCGGCCTGGAAAACGGCACACCAGGAGATTGTGTCCCACACCTGGCTCGGAGGGTCCTATGCCCATGGAGTCTCGCCTTGAGATCAAACTGCAAGGCGGCACCTAGGCTGGGGGAGGGGTGCCCGCCATTGCCCAGGCTTGCTTAGGTAAACAAAGCAGCCAGGAAGCTCGAACTGGGTGGAGCCCACCACAGCTCAAGAAGGCCTGCCTGCCTCTGTAGGCTCCACCTCTGGGGGCAGGGCACAGACAAACAAAAATTCAACAGGAACCTCCGCAGACTTGAATGTCCCTGTCTGACTGACAGCTTTGAAGAGAGTAGTGGTTCTCCCAGCACACAGCTGGAGATCTGAGAATGGGCAGACTGCCTCCTAAAGTGGGTCCCTGAACCCCGAGCAGCCTCACTGGGAGGCACCCCCCAGTAGGGACAGACTGACACCTCACTCGGCCAGGTACTCCTCTGAGACAAAACTTCCAGAGGAACTATCAGACAGCTGAATTTGTGGTCTCACGAAAATCTGCTGTTCTGCAGCCACCGCCGCTGACACCCAGCCAAAAAGGGTCTGGAGTGGATCTCTAGCAAACTCCAACAGACCTGCAGCTGAGGGTCCTGCCTGGTAGAAGGAAAACTAACAAACAGAAAGGACATCCACACCAAAAACCCATCTGTACATCACCATCATCAAAGACCAAAAGTAGATAAAACCACAAAGATGGGGAAAAAACAGAGCAGAAAAACTGGAAACTCTAAAAACCAGAGCACCTCTCCTCCTCCAAAGGAACGCAGTTCCTCACCAGCAACGCAACAAAGCTGGACGCAGAATGACTTTGACGAGTTGAGAGAAGAAGGCTTCAGACGATGAAACTACTCCGAGCTATGGGAGGAAATTCAAAACAATAGCAAAGAAGTTAAAAACTTTGAAAAAAAATTAGATGAATGGATAACTAGAATAACCAATGGAGAGAAGGGCTTAAAGGAGCTGATGGAGCTGAAAGCCAAGTTTCGAGAACTATGCGAAGATTGCAGAAGCCTCAGTAGCCGATGTGATGAACTGGAAGAAAGAGTATCAGCGATGGAAGATGAAATGAATGAAATGAAGCGAGAAGGGAAGTTTAGAGAAAAAAGAATAAAAAGGAATGAACAAAGCCTCCAAGAAATTTGGGACTACGTGAAAAGACCAAACCTACATCTGATTGGTGTACCTGAAAATGATGGGGAGAATGGAACCAAGTTGGAAAACACTCTGCAAGATATTATCCAGGAGAACTTCCCCAATCTAGCAAGGCAGGCCAACATTCAGATTCAGGAAATACAGGGAATGCCACAAAGATACTCCTCGAGAAGAGCAACTCCAAGACACATAATTGTCAGATTCACCAAAGTTGAAATGAAGGAAAAAATGTTAAGGGCGGCCAGAGAGAAAGGTCGGGTTACCCACAAAGGGAAGCCCATCAGACTAACAGCTGATCTCTTGGCAGAAACTCTACAAGCCAGAAGAGAGTGGGGGCCGATATTCAACATTCTTAAAGAAAAGAATTTTCAACCCAGAATTTCCTATCCCGCCAAACTAAGCTTCATAAGTGAAGGACAAATAAAATACTTTACAGACAAGCAAACGCTGAGTGATTTTGTCACCACCAGGCTTGCCCTAAAAGAGCTCCTGAAGGAAGCACTAAACATGGAAAGGAACAACTGGTACCAGCCCCTACAAAAACATGCCAAATTGTAAAGACCATCGAGGCTAGGAAGAAACTGCATCAACTAACGAGCAAAATAACCAGCTAACATCAAAATGACAGGATCAAATTCACACATAACAATATTAACTTTAAACGTAAATGGGCTAAATGCTCCAATTAAAAGACACAGACTGGCAAATGGATAAGGAGTCCAGACCCATCAGTGTGCTGTATTCAGGAAACCCATCTCACGTGCAGAGACACACATAGACTCAAAATAAAGGGATGGAGGAAGATCTATCAAGCAAATGGAAAACAAAAAAAGGCAGGGGTTGCAATCCTAGTCTCTGATAAAATAGACTTTAAACCAACAAAGATCAAAAGAGACAAAGAAAGCCATTACATAATGGTAAAGGGATGAATTCAACAAGAAGAGCTAACTATCCTAAATATATATGCACCCAACACAGGAGGACCCAGATTCATAAAGCAAGTCCTGAGTGACCCACAAAGGGACTTAAACTCCCACACAATAATAATGGGAGATTTTAACACCCCTCTGTCAACATTAGACAGATCAACAAGACAGAAAGTTAACAAGGATATCCAGGAATTGAACTCAGCTCTGCACAAAGTGGATCTAATAGACATCTACAGAACTCTCCACCCCAAATCAATAGAATACACATTTTTTTCAGCACCATACCACACCTATTCCAAAACTGACCACATAGTTGGAAGTAAAGCTCTCCTCAGCAAATGTAAAAGAACAGAAATTATAACAAACTGTCTCTCAGACGACACTGCAATCAAACTAGAACTCAGGATTAAGAAACTCACTCAAAACCGCTCAACTACATGGAAACTGAACAACCTGCTCCTGAATGACTATTGGGTACATAACGAAATGAAGGCAGAAATAAAGATGTTCTTTGAAACCAATGAGAACAAAGACACAACATACCAGAATCTCTGGGACACATTCAAAGCAGTGTGTAGAGGGAAATTTATAGCACTAAATGCCCACAAGAGAAAGCAGGAAAGATCCAAAATTGACACCCTAACATCACAATTAAAAGAACTAGAAAAGCAAGAGCAAACACATTCAAAAGCTAGCAGAAGGCTGGAAATAACTAAAATCAGAGCAGAACTGAAGGAAATACAGACACAAAAAACCCTTCAAAAAATTAATGAATCCAGGAGCTGGTTTTTTGAAAAGATCAACAAAATTGATAGACTGCTAGCAAGACTAATAAAGAGGAAAAGAGAGAAGAATCTAATAGATGCAATAAAAAATGATAAAGGGGATATCACCACCGATCCCACAGAAATACAGTCTACCATCAGAGAATACTACAAACACCTCTATGCAAATAAACTAGAAAATCTAGAAGAAATGGATAAATTCCTCGACAAATACACCCTCCCAAGACTAAACCAGGAAGAAGTTGAATCTCTGAATAGACCAATAACAGGCTCTGAAATTGTGGCAATAATCAATAGCTTACCAACCAAAAAGAGTCCAGGACCTGATGGATTCACAGCCGAATTCTACCAGAGGTACAAGGAGGAACTGGTACCATTCCTTCTGAAACTATTCAAATTGATAGAAAAAGAGGGAATCCTCCCTAACACATTTTATGAGGCCAGCATCGTCCTGATACCAAAGCCTGGCAGAGACATAACCAAAAAAGAGAATTTCAGACCAATATCCTTGATGAACATTGATGCAAAAATCCTCAATAAAATACTGGCAAACCGAATCCAGCAGCACATCAAAAAGTTTACACACCATGATCAAGTGGGCTTCATCCCTGGGATGCAAGGCTGGTTCAACATACGCAAATCAAATAACGCAATCCAGCATATAAACAGAACCAAACTCAAAAACCACACGATTATCTCAATAGATGCAGAAAAGGCCTTTGACAAAATTCAACACCCCTTCATGCTAAAAACTCTCAATAAATTAGGTATTGATGGGACGTACCTTAAAATAATAAGAGCTATCTATGACAAGCCCACAGCCAATATCATACTGAATGGGCAAAAACTGGAAGCATTCCGTTTGAAAACTGGCACAAGACAGGATGCCCTCTCTCACCACTCCTATTCAACATAGTGCTGGAAGTTCTGGCCAGGGCAATCAGGCAGGAGAAGGAAATAAAGGGTATTCAATTAGGAAAAGAGGAAGTCAAATTGTCCCTGTTTGCAGATGACATGATTGTATATCTAGAAAACCCCATTGTCTCAGCCCAAAATCTCCTTAAGCTGATTAGCAACTTCAGCAAAGTCTCAGGATACAAAATCAACGTACAAAAATCACAAGCATTCTTGTACACCAATCACAGACAAACAGAGAGCCAAATCATGAGTGAACTCCCATTCACAATTGCTTCAAAGAGAATAAAATACCTAGGAATCCAACTTACAAGGGATGTGAAGGACCTCTTCAAGGAGAACTACAAACCACTGCTCAATGAAATAAAAGAGGATACAAACAAATGGAAGAACATTCCATGCTCATGGGCTGAAAGAATCAATATCATGAAAATGGCCATACTGCCCAAGGTAATTTATAGATTCAATGCCATCCCCATCAAGCTACCAATGACTTTCTTCACAGAATTGGAAAAAACTACTTTAAAGTTCATATGGAACCAAAAAAGAGCCCGCATCGCCAAGTCAATCCTAAGCCAAAAGAACAAAGCTGGAGGCATCACGCTACCTGACTTCAAACTATGCTACAAGGCTACAGTAACCAAAACAGCATGGTACTGGTACCACAACAGAGACATAGATCAATGGAACAGAACAGAGCCCTCAGAAATGATGCCGCATATCTACAACTATCTGATCTTTGACAAACCTGACAAAAACAAGCAATGGGGAAAGGATTCCCTATTTAATAAATGGTGCTGGGAAAACGGGCTAGCCATATGTAGAAAGCTGAAACTGGATCCCTTCCTTATACCTTATACAAAAATTAATTCAAGATGGATTAAAGACTTAAATGTTAGACCTAAAACCATTAAAATCCTACAAGAAAACCTAGGCAATACCATTCAGGACATAGGCGTGGGCAAGGACTTCATGTCTAAAACACCAAAAGCAATGGCAACAAAAGCCAAAATTGACAAATGGGATCTAATTAAACTAAAGAGCTTCTTCACAGCAAAAGAAACTATCATCAGAGTGAACAGACAACCTACAGAATGGGAGAAAATTTTTGCAACCTACTCATCTGACAAAGGGCTAATATCCAGAATCTACAATGAACTCAAATTTAAAAGAAAAAAACAAACAACCCCATCAAAAAGTGGGCAAAGGACATGAACAGACACTTCTCAAAAGAAGACATTTATGCAGCCAAAAAACATACGAAAAAACGCTCATCATCACTGGCCATCAGAGAAATGCAAATCAAAACCACAGTGAGATACCATCTCACACCAGTTAGAATGGCCATCATTAAAAAGTCAGGAAACAACAGGTGCTGGAGAGGATGTGGAGAAATAGGAACACTTTTACACTGTTGGTGGGACTGTAAACTAGTTCAACCATTGTGGAAGTCAGTGTGGCGATTCCTCAGGGATCTCGAACTAGAAATACCATTTGACCCAGCCATCCCATTACTGGGTATATACCCAAAGGACTATAAATCATGCTGCTATAAAGACACACGCACACGTATGTTTATTGCGGCACTATTCACAATAGCAAAGACTTGGAACCAACCCAAATGTCCAACAACGATAGACCGGATTAAGAAAATGTGGCACATATACACCATGGAATACTATGCAGCCATAAAAAATGATGAGTTCATGTCCTTTGTAGGGACATGGATGAAACTGGAAACCATCATTCTCAGTAAACTATCACAAGGACAAAAAACCAAACACCGCATGTTCTCACTCATAGGTGTGAACTGAACAATGAGAACTCATGGACACAGGAAGGGGAACATCACACTCCGGGGACTGTTGTGGGGTGGGTGGAGGGGGGAGGGACAGCATTAGGAGATATACCTAATGCTAAATGACGAGTTAATGGGTGCAGCAAAACAACATGGCACATGGATACATATGTAACAAACCTGCACATTGTGCACATGTACCCTAAAACCTAAAGTATAATAATAATAAAAAAAAGAAAAATACTTTTAAGTATATGCTAAATTACATATACTTAATTTAGCATAAGTATATGTTAAATTGCAACTCTATATGAGAATAACAATGAGCAGCTAGAAGAATACATAGGTTATGAAGGCCTATGTGCTTAAATTATGAAGGTATAATGCGCTTAATCAGAAAGAGATTACATTGAAAACACAGAGCACCTTCCTCTGAATATCATAGCTGCAGTTGCAAACCAAGAGATAACTTGTATGCTTCTGAAATGTGAGAATTACTGCAGGTCACATATTACCCTTCCACACCCTTCATTTCAATAATCATGACCATTAGTAACGTTATTCTTGCACAATAAAAGTTAACAACCTGTTACTAACAAGTAAAAAAAGAAAAAAAAAAAAAGAAAGACTGGCTTGACCACCCGTTAGCAAGTCCTATATAGATGTACCCTTCACTTTAGACTGTGTGGGTACAAATGACTCCCATTGCTCTAAATTCTCAGACAAAATCCAGAAAAAAAAATTCTCATTTTCCTCCCGAGTCATCTGCCTTTTGTAGCCAGGAGTGTCCATCATTGACAGTATGCAAGGAGAGAAGGGAAGTAACTATCTCTGATGAAACTTTCATTAGTTAAGGAGTTGAGCAAGATAAGATCCAAAGTTCCTCCCAACTCTATTATTCTACAATTTTATGCACAATTCTAAAGAAGTAATTATCCGAATGCAATAGGAGAAAAAAGTCTATCCAATAAGCATAAAGAAAAAATGTTATTTCATCATTTTAAAAATGAATGGCTAGATGACAAAGGAAGGAATGAAGGAGATGGCAATAGTTTTATTATCAGCGTAAGAGAAGTAAAGGGCATTATATCATTAACATACTGTACTGTTTTCATATTTAATCGGTATATCAGAATGGACAGCAACTTCAACTCAGGTCATTCTCTGCATCCCTAATGGGTCATAGCACACGTATTATTAATTATAGTCAGTAAGTGAGAAGTCTCTGTAATGCCTTCAACTTAGGGTCTCTCCCACAGAAAGCTAAAGAAAAAGATCTTCAGATGGACATTTACATTCCTTTGCTCTTGATTCAGCTTTTGTCTTAATAACAGGGAAATAATTACAGGGCTACAACATGTCACTCTTGAAGAGTTACTTAGAGAACAGCATTGATACCTACTCCCATTTACCTAATCCCACTCTACTTCTAGGTGATTCATTTATAATCCCATGGGTAAAATAGGGTAAAGGCTATTATTCTGGAGTTTCTCCAAATTGTGAGAAAATATAGGTCAATCTTTGCAGTTTGAAGTTTCAGAATATCAAATTTTCATTACTTGAAGTAATGGACTGGCCTAATAAGCAGGTAATTTCCATATTACCTTTGGGTTTTAGTTCATTTAAAATCAAAAGAAACAAGTTTAACTGTTTTTTCTACCACCTTTGTTTTTGACTAGTTTAATTAATACCTGCTGTTTCCAGCTGTGATGTCGCAAAGCATAATATGGTCATTAGTACGGCTCTGAGACCTGCACAACTAGAGCCCCTGCCCTGGGTCTTACTTTAGAGAGACCAGTTCCGGCCCTCTGGGCATGACCCTCTGTGCCGGATGATGACTCTGAAGGCCCAAGGGTACATGTCCATTTGGAAGTCAATACCTTCCATCTCCTGGGATACTGAAGACCTGGAGTTCCCAAAGCCTGCATAGCTCACCTCCCTGAATCTGGCCTCCCTAAGGTCGGCCATGCTAAAGCAAGTATGTCCCTAAACCCAAGAGACAGCTGTTTCATAAAGTGTGAAGAGAGTCTAGATGGAATGTCCACATACCTGTGTGTGGCCCCTCTTCCTGTTAGACACAGCCAATGATGAGAAGAGGTGAGCTGACGGTCAGAGACCATGAGTTTTACTCTTTCCTTGTGTGGAGCATGCCCTCACAGAAACCTTGAAAGAGAAGTACACCAGCCACATTAAAAAATGATTCAAGCCAGTGAAATCCAAAAGGTAAATCACATATGCATGGATGGAGAAAAAACTGGGAAGTCTATCAGACTCCCCAGTTTTTCACGTGGCCCCTTCTTTCTCCCCCCTCCTTTACCAACTGGGTAGGAGGCTGCTGAATATTGTGCCTCTAACCTCATAGGGTCACAAAGAGGAAACAGCAACACCACAGAATTCCTGATCCTTCTTGCCCTCAAGCTCTGTGCTGAAATCCCAAACCTGAAAAAAAGGAATTACAGAATCCAAATCTATCTTCTTCTTCTCAATTACCTCCTTCAATCTCCCCCTTCTTAGTCAAAAACAAAACCAGGATCATTGAGCATTCTTTTGTGCTTAACATAAGAAATAGCTACAGACTGGGGATACAGGAGGCTGCTGGATTCCAATTAACTTCACCACTTAACTTTGATTGCTGTGATACTCTGGATGAACTCACTGTTTATTAGTAAATAGGGGTGAGGATCTTAAAGACTAATGATGGCACTGATTGTAGCTACACAATAGGGCCCAGATGTTTCTACACTTACTGCTTCCTTTCCTTGACCCTCCTTCCTGTAATTACTAGATGAAAGATGCAAATATGGCATTCAGGAAACCTGAAGCAAGCCCAAGCTACGGAGATGGTTAAAGACTAAACTTTGAATATTTGTCTTATGCTCAGATTTCACAAGTTACATAACACATAAGAGAGACACTAGAAGGGGAAAAAAGGCCATACTGCATACTTGAAAGTGAGAATAGGGGAACAAATAAGACACATTTAACATGTACAATTGTTTGATATCAAAGCCAAATCTTGATGAGAAAGCCATACTCTACCATAAAGCAAGGTCATGTATCACAAAATCAACCACAGAAAATAACTCATGAGGGCTGTGCAGGAAACAAAGTACATACATATATCATCCATTTTAAGCTGATCTTACTGATCAGTCATCTCTTCCACAGTATAGAAATTTCATTTATCACTTCCATTTCTCTAAATGAATTTCCTCCCTACCATAGAATTTGTGTTGGGGAAGCATAGAAGTGATTTAGTCTATCTAGAATTGCAATCAGATTTCTTTTCATATGGTAAAAGTTCTTACAAAACTAACAGATCAAAAACTAATTACAATGTAAGCCTCAGAATAAGCTACAGAGGTAAAAAAAAAAAAAAAAAAAAAAGAAGAAGAAGAAGAGGGAAGATTGCTAGTACTCACCAAATCTGGTTCCTTTCTTCTTCCTGTGTACCTGCCCTTCTTGCATGTGATTAATTCTGGCAAATGGACTGTGAGTGGAAAGAAATGGAAGAGACATGTTTCAATTTCATACTAAGGCAGTGAGAAAGTCTTACATTATTCTTCTCTTGTGCCTGTCTTCAGCAAATAAAAAGGCCATGTTGTAAAGATGGAATCACAAGATGGCACCTGCTTGGATTCCTAAGTCACTCCCTACTGGAAGGAGACTTTCCTGGAGACTCTCTAGAACTGCAGCAGACCTAATCTGAGTAAAAATAGCCACTGAGATGTAGAGGAATTTTTTTGTTATTAATTCAGCATTGTCTATCCTAACTGAGATATGTATGTTACCAATGTAAGCATACCTAATATATTAGAGGTGATCTTTAATCCTAAGTAATCCTTAGACCAATAGACCATTGAATTGTTTTGATAGCATATGTAACATATATATATACATATATATGTATATATATGTGTGTGTGTGTGTGTGGCTGAATTTTGTTATCGCTAGTCCAAAATAATTCTTTAAAATTTATTAAATTTACTTATCTTGCCTGAAATTTAATTTGAGGGCCTCCTAGTTAGAATTACTCTGAGGAGTTTCTGGCATCACACACCAAATCATTGAATCATATTTTACCTGAAAAAGAAGAAAGGAAAAGCCTAAGACAGTCTAATATATTAGTCTTATATTTTTTCTGCCCCAGACCCATAAATATACCTTGCCCCTTCACAAACAGGTACACACACAGGCATACAGAGACATAGAAACAGATGTACTGTCCACTCTATGCCAGAGCTCTGCTAAGTGCTTAAGAACACAGAGCTAAGTAAGACATGATCACTACCCTCAAGGAGGAAGTAGAAATAAAAACCATGAAAAGATTATGAGAGAGTGTAATAAGATCTTTGATCCAGGCTACAATTGGAGCTCAGTAGAAGGAGAACCTAATTCCACCCAAAGCAAGACAAAAATGCCCTCACAGAAGAGAGGACGGAAGCTGAGTAATGAAGGGAATAAGAATTTTCCAAGTAGACAAGGAGTAGAAGTGTATTCCAGGATAAAGCACAGTACACGAAAACATATCAAGTCACAAAAGAACTCCCCAAGTATTTAGATTGGCTGAAATGTAGTGTGCTTGTAGGGGTAATTGTGGGATGTAAGTTTAAAAGAGCAAGTCAAAAAAGGATCACAAGGCACATTTTAAGCCAGGTTCTTTCAGTTATCTATTGCTGCATAACAAGCCACTTCAGAACTCGGTGGCTTAAAACAACAGTTCGTTATTTTTTTTTTTGGAGGCACTACAGTTCATTATTACCTGTTCTGTTTCTTTGGGTTGACCGGGCTCAGGTCTACGGTTCTATTTTGAGGTCTACGATGTCGCAATGAAATGTTGGCTGGGGCTGCAGTTCATCTGAAAGCTCAGTCAATTCTGCTGGAGGTTCAAAATTGCTCAGTCACATGGCTGGCAATTGATGCTGCGAGCACAGGTGGAGCTGTCAACTGAAGCACATACACATAGCCCCTCCACATGGCTTGGACTTCTCATATCATGGTAGCTGGGTTATAAGAGGGAGTCTTCTCATATCATGGTGGCTGGGTTATAAGAGGGAGTGTCCCCAGAGTAATTGGTACAAGAAACAGAAAGTATA
The DNA here is from genome assembly GCF_028878055.3 of Symphalangus syndactylus. Classification (NCBI taxonomy): domain Eukaryota; kingdom Metazoa; phylum Chordata; class Mammalia; order Primates; family Hylobatidae; genus Symphalangus; species Symphalangus syndactylus. The sequence continues at coordinate 39,652,459 of NC_072447.2, read as the reverse complement.
AACAGCCAGTCTCTTAACTTCTGGGACCAGAAAATAGAACAGGATTACTTCAGTCATAATTTTGTTAAAACAGTCACAGAGCCCATTCCATATTTAATGAGACTGAACATAGACCCCATTTCTCAGTGGTAAAAGTATCAAAGTATATGTAGCCATCTTTAGTCTGTCACACAGGGCAAGATCTTAAACTTTATTCTGAAAGCACTGAATGGAAAGCAAACATAGGCCTTTAAACAGGAGACTGATAAGACAGAATTGCATTTGAGAAAGATGATGCTAATGGCAGAGGAAGGAATTTGATATTGGGGAGAAAGAGTAGATTCTAAAAGCTCAATTAAGAAGAAATTCTTCTGAGAGATCATGAGGGTTTGAAATTGTGATAGCCTCTATAATGCTGGAGAGGAGAGAACAGAGTCAAGAAAATTTGAGGGGACAAAAATGACAGGACTTGGTGACAACTTTGATATAGGGACAAATGAAGTAAAGAGAATAGACAAAAACCACTCCTGGGCATCTTAATATTTAAGTGAGTGGTGATCTCATTATATGAAAAAGAAAAGATCAGAAAAAGAAACTAGGGTAGTGAGGGGAGCAAAGGATGAATTATGAATGCAGTTTTATTTTTAAAACTATAAAAGCATTTCTTTATAGTTTAAAAAATAAAATGAAAAAATTGTTTTTAATGGAATAAATATTAGATAATGCATTTCTCCAGGACTCAGTGATCTTCTCTATATTAAAAAGCCTAAGTGGGTATTATGGAAGAAATAAATATTTTTTCTTCCTCTTTTTAAGTTTATCTATAGAGAATTCCTTGGCAAAATTGTCAACATTCTATCACATGGCAGAAATTAAATTTAATAAATCTGACTATATTAGAAAAATTGATTTTATAAACTATAAGTGTGTCATTAAAAATTAATAGCATCCATTTCCTACAAAGCCACTACTTTCCATTTTTCTGAGCCATCTTTCAGAATATAATTAGCTTACATTTTGATCATCTGCAAATGATTGGCTTTAGCCATTTCAGATGAGCCCCCACTTGAATTCCCTGGCAGCACTGAACTGAGATCAATAATCTCCATGAGTATCTTCTCAGAGGATCCAGCAGTCTCCACTCACTGCAAATGAAATGCTAGCTACAAGAATAGAGAGCCCAGAAATAAGTCCATGTATTTGTAGTCAATTGATTTTTGACAAAAATACCAAAAAAACACAATGAGGAAAGGGTAGTCTCCTCAATAAATGATGCTGGAAAAGAAATGATATTTACATGCTGAAGAATAAAATGAGACTCTCATCTCACACCATATTCAAAAATCAACTCAAAGTGAATTAGACAGTTAAACTGGAGACCTGAAACTGTAAAACTACTAGAAGAAAACATAAGAGAAAGCCTCTGTGACATTGGTCTGGGCAAAAAAAAAAAAAAAAAAAAATTGGATATGACTCCAAAAGTACAGGCAACAAAAGCAAAAATAGACAAATGGGATTACATAAAACTAAAAAACTTCTGCACCGCAAAGAAAACAATCAACAGAGTGAATAGACAACCTGTGGAATGGGAGAAAATATTTACAAACCATATATCTGATAAAGAATTAATATCCAAAATATATAAGGAATTCAAACAACTCAATAGCAATAAAAATGAACGACCCAATTAAAAAATAGGCAAAGAACCTGAATAGACATTTCTCAAAAGAAGACATACAAATGGCCAACAAGTATTATGAAAAGATGTTCGACATTACTAATCATCAGAGAAATGCAAATCAAAACCACAATGAGATGTTACCACACACCTGTTAGAGTGGATATTATCCAAAAACATGAGAGATAACAAGTGTTGGTGAGGATATGAAGAAAAGAAAGCCCTTGTATACTGTTGATAGGACTGTAAATTAGTACAGCCATTATGGAAAACAGTATAGAGGTTCCTCAAAAAATTACAAGTAGAGCTACTGTATAATCTAACAATCCTACTACTGGATATATATCCAAAGGAAATGGAATTAGTATGCCAAAGAGATATCTGGACTACTGTGTTCACTGCGGCAATATTAACAATAGCCGAGGCCGGGCATGGTGGCTCACGCCTGTAATCCCAGCACTTTGGGAGGCCAAGGTGGCTGGATTACCTGAGGTCGGGAGTTTGAGACCAGCCTGGCCAACATGGTGAAACCCCGTCTCTACTAAAAGTACAAAAAATTAGCTGGGCATGGTGGCAGGTGCCTGTAATCCCAACTACTCAGGAGGCTGAGGCAGGAGAATCGCTTGAACCTGGGAGGCAGAGGTTGCAGTGAGCCGAGATTGCACCACTGCACTCCAGCCTAGGCAATAGAGGCAGACTCTGTCTCAAAGAAAAAAAAATAGCCAAGATACAAAATCAACCTAAGTGTTCATCAAGGGATGAATGGATAAAGAAAATGTGGTACATATACACAATGAAATACTATTCAGCCTTTAAAAAGAAGGACAATGTCATTTGTGACAACATGAATAAACCTGGAGGACATTATGCTAAATGAAATAAGCCAGACACAGAAAGATAAATATTGCATGATCTCATATACTTATATATGCTATATATCTTACATATTGACTAAAACAACTTTATAGATATTTAGACTGTCTAAATAGGTCAACTAAAATAATTTTATAGAGGCCTGGAAACTAGTCAAATATCTATAGCAACCAAGCAAACACCAAATAAACAAAAAGCTCCATTCAAAATGGTAGGAAATTTTTGGCTCTTTTTTTTGGCTTTTGCCCACATTCTCCCCAGAACAGTGAATTCAGAAGGAAGTGGCCCAATTCCTGGTTCCCTTCCTTGTGCCAGAAAAAAAGAGAAGATATTTGCAATGTTCTATCCTGTCCACATGAGAGCATACATATACGAAATCTTAAAAAGTTGTACTCATAAAAGTAAAGAGTAGAATGGTGGTTACCAGAGGCTTGGCAGGGTTTGCAGGGGTGAAGACTGGGGAAATGTTGATCATACAATACAAAATTTCAGTTAGATGAGAATAAGTTCAAGAGATCTATTGTACATCATGGTGATTATAATTAATAATGATTACTGTATACTTGAAAATCACTGAGAGTAGATTTTAAGTGTTTTCACCACAAAAAATAAGTATGTGAAATAGGCCAGGCACGGCCCCTCACGCCTGTAATCCCAGCACTTGGGAGACCGAGGCAGGCAGATCACCTGAGGTCAGGAGTTCAAGACCAGCCTGGCCAACATGGCGAAACCCTGTCTCTACTAAAAATACAAAAATTAGCTGGGCGTGGTGGCACACACCTGTAATTCCAGCTATGGGAGGCTGAGGCAGGAGAATCGCTTGAACCTGGGAGGCAGAGGTTGCGGTGAGTGGAGATCATGCCACTGCACTCCAGCCTGGGTGACAGAGCAAGACTCCATCTCAGAAAAAAAAAGAAATAATACATATGTTAAATGGCTTGATTTAGCCATTCCACAATGTATGCTTATATCAAAACATCATGTTGTACAGTCTAAATATGTATATAATTTTATTTGTCAATTAAAATGTAAAAATGAAATAATGTTTTATTAAAAAGAGAAATGCTAGCTACAGATGCATTTTGAAGAAGTACAAAAACAGCATTGGTACTGCTCTTGCTAGGTATTACTGCTGTCCAAGATTGGCTAATGGCAGACCAAATTGAAGCACAGGCCTCACAGAAGCTCCATGCTATGAAAGGAAGCTCTAAATGATCCAGTGTGGTACACATAGTATGTGTTAACTTTTGGCTTATACCTACACCATGCTATTGAAATGGTTTGAAGCAAACCCTTTTCATCGGATCTTTATTTTAAAATTAATTTTTCAGTTATTCATGTATCCTCAGACCTCATCAGTCTGGAGAATCCCATTAACATTAGAAAACTAAATTGTTCTGGATTTTACCATCCCTCTAAGATTTCTAGACTGATAAAAAGTATCCCCCACACATTCCACTCTACAATGTACTTCTAGCAGTCCCCAAGGGGTTTCTCACATGTAATCATGAGCAACTCCTATCAGTTTGCACTTGACACTATTTTTTTGATCTCTTGAACCTGCTGCCTTCAGTGGAGACTGCTAAGGCCCCCAGTGGTGACAAAGCCATGTGAAGTTATCTGGCCTCTTCCTCTGTCACCAGGGTTGAAATTCCTACTGAATACATACCATTTCTAGTACCATATGGCTTTTATAATCTAGAGCCCTGAATAAATTATATCCCAAATGTCATCTCATTTCCTCTTGCAAATTGTTTCTTTCAGACCTATCCTGCCTGGCTCTCAGATATACTCAAATAGATCTCTGGGCCTAGCTTCTGTGTCAGGCAAAGATATCCAATCATTACCACTGTATCTCATAAAAGAACATAATTAAGTCTTTGAGACTAGGGTAAACTTTCCAAATGAAATTCCATTTCTTTATTCATATTCGTTTTGCTCTGCTTTAAAACTCCTATTCTGAGAGTGACATCGGCAAGATGGCAGACTAGGAAGCTCCAAGTCCTCATTCTTCCATGGAAACATTAAAAAAAAAACTATAGATTGACTAAAATAACTTTATAGACCCCTAGTCAAACATCGATAGCAATGAAGCAAACACCTAATCAACAAAAAGCTTCATTCAAAATGGTAGGAAATTTTTGGCTTTTTTTGGCCTTTCCCCACATTCTCCCCTGAACAGTGAATTCAGGAGGAAGTGACCCAATTCCTTGAGCCAGAAAAAAAGAGAAGATATTTGCAATGTTCTATCCTGTCCATAGGCTGTTTGAATGTCTGGTTTCTGTTTGCCTGACTCAGAGCTCAGACAGGGAATAGTGGAATAGTTTGGATCTCAAGCTAGCAGAAGCCAGGGAAGGCAATGGTGGGTGCCACAGTATGTGAAAACGGCAGGAGGATTGCAGACCTTCAGATGCCAGGTGCAAGATATTGTGGGCAGAGGAATACAGTGGAATATGTAATGCCCTGAAAAAAACTGGGGTAAGAATCTATGGGAAATTAAGAAATTTTAAAACAGCCATGTATACAGGGGAATTAAAAAAAAGGGCACACAAACAGGCAGGATGCATGCCCAGAAGAGACCTGAGAATTAAGCCTTCACTCTGGACTAATCCCTAAGGCTCAAGGGCCCACTAATTAGTGGTGGTCTTTGAGGCAAGTCTCAAAGACTGGGAGAAGTGACTATTTTTGCAAATGCCCAATTTTCAACAACAGATCAAAAGGCACAAGAAGAAACAGAACAACACGACCCACTCAAAGGAACAAAATAAATCTCCAGAAACTATCTCTGAAGAAATATAGGAATTATGTTTATTAGACAAATACTTTAAAATAATTGCCTTAAATATGCTCAAACACCTATAAGAACCAAAGAAAATCATGAAAATGATATATAAACAAAATAAGAATATCAACAAAGAGAAATTATTTCTAAAAGAACAAAACAGAAATTCTAAAGCTGAAAAGTACAATCATTGAATTGAAAAATTCACTGCAAAAGTTTAACCGCATACTCAAACAGGCAGAAGAAAGCATCAGTAAACCTGAAGACAGGTCCTTGAAATTATTGAGTCTGAGGAGCAAAAATAATGAAGACAAGTAAAGACCCTAAAAGATTCATGAGACACCATCAAGTAGGCCAAATACACATTATGGGAGTCTCAGAAGGAGAGTAGAGAGAGAAAAGGAAAGGGCATTACTTAGAAATAATGGCTAGAAACTTTCCAAATTTAGGGAAAGACATGGTCTTAGTCTGCTCAGATTGTCATAACAAAATACCATAAACTGGGTGGCTTAAAAAAATGTAAATTTGTTTTTTCACAATTCTGGAGGCTGGAAGGTCCAGGATCAAGGAACCAGTATAGATTTCATTCTGAGACATCTTCTCTTGGTTTGCAGGCAGCCACCATGTTGCTGTATGCTCACATGACCTCTTTGTTGTGTGCATATGAAAAGAGGGTGCAAGCTCACTGATGTCACTAATGCCACATTCAGGGCTCTGCTAAATACCGTTCCACTGGGGGTTTGTACATCAACATATAAACTTTGGGGAATGCAAACGTCATCTATAACAAACACAGTTCTGCAAATCTGAAAATTCAATGAATTCCAAGTAGCATAAATCCAAAGACACCCACACAGAGAAACATTATAATAAAACTGTTGAAGGAGAATCTGGAAAGCAGCAAGAGAAAAGCAACTCATCACATATAAGGGATCCTCAATAATATCATCAGTGGATTTCTAAGCAGAAACCTTACAGGCCATAAGGCAGTGGGATTATATAGGTAAAATGCTGAAAGAAAAGTGAAAATTCTGTATCTGGCAAAACTGTCCTTCAAAAATGAGAGAGATCTTAAGACATTCTCAAACATAAGCTGAGGGAGTCTATTACTGCTAGACATGCCCTAAAAGAAATGCTAAAGACCATTCTTCAAGTTAAAACGAAAGGATTCTGGGTAGTACCTCAAAGCATACAAAAATATAGAGTTCTCCAGTAAAGGTAAATTCATAAATGAATACTTTTGAAAGTCTTATTTTAATATGGACTACAGTCCTCAATCAAAAGACATAGATTAGCCTAACAGATTTTTTTTTTTTTTACAAAACAATGTCTAACTATACACTGTCTGCAAGAAATTCATTTTAGATTTAATGACACACACAGGCTGAAAGTGAAGGGATGGAAAAAGATGTCCCATGCAAATAATAACCAAACTGACATATAGGATCTAATTAAACAAGAGCTTCTACACAGCAAGAGGAACTATCAATAGAGTAAACAGACAACCCGCAGAATGGGAGAAAATATTTGCAAACTATGCGTCTGACAAAGGTATAATATCCAGCATGTACAAAGAACTAATTTACAAGAAAAAAAAATATTACACAAAAATTCAGAATAAAAATCTACAAAAAAAAACCAACCCCATTAAAAAGTGGGCAAATGACATGGACAGTTTTCAAAAGAATACATGCATGTGGCCAACAAGCATATGAAAAACACTCATTATCACTCATCATTAGAGAAATGTACATCAAAACCACAATGAGATATTATCTCACACCAGTCAGAGTGGCTACTATTAAAAAGTCAAAAAAATAACAGATGCTGGTGAGGTTGTCAAGAAAAAGGAACACTTATACACTGTTGGTGGGAGTGTAAATTAGTTCAACCATTATGGAAAGCAGTATAGAGATTCCTCAAAAAGCTAAAAACGGAACTACCATTCAACCCAGCAATCTCATTACTGGGTATATACTCAGAGAAATATAAATCATTCTATCATAAAGACACATACACGTGAATGTTCACTGCTGCACTATCCACAATAGCAAAGACATGGAATCAACCTAAATGTCTATCAATGATACTTTGGATAAAGAAAATGTGGTACATATACGCTAAGGAATACTATGCTGCCATAAAAAAGAAGGTGATCACGTATTGTGTAGGAACACGGATGGAGCTGGAGGCCATTATCCTTAGCAAACTAACACAGGAAGAGAAAATCAAATACCACACGTTCTCACTGATAAATAGGAGCTAGATGAAGAGAACTCATGAATGCAAAGAAAGGAACAACAGACACTGGGGACTGCCTGAGGGTAGAGGTGGAAGGAGACAGAGAATCAGAAAAAAATAACTGTTGGGTACTAGGCTTAGTACCTGGCTAGGGAAATAATCTGTACAACAAATCCCCATGGCACAAGTTTACCTATATAACAAACCTGCACATGTACCTTCAAACCTAAAATAATAGTTAAAAAAAGAAAATGTAGAAAGATCTCAAATAAACAACCTAACTTTATGCCTCAGGGAACTAGATAAAGAACAACCAACTAAACCCAAAGCTAGCAGAGTGAAGAAAATAATAAAGATTATAGCAGAGATAAATGAAATGGAGAATAGAAAAGAAATAGAAAAAAATCAACAAAACTAGGAGTTGCTTTTTTGAAAAATAAACAAAATTGATAAACCCTTAGCTAGATTAAGAAATAAAGAGAAGACTCCAATAAGCAAAATCAGAAATAAAAGATACTATGGTCTGAATATGTCTCCCCAAATTCATATGTTGAAACTTAATTGCCAATGTCATAGTATTAAGAGGTGGGGCCTTTAGGAAGTAATGAAGTAAAGAGGGAAGAGCCCTCGTGGATGTGATCCACTCTGAAGGAAGCAGACATCTTGGAAACAGAAACCTGGCCCTCACCAGACAGTGAACCTGTTGGTGCCTTGATCTTGGACTTCCCAGCCTCTAGAACTGTGAGAAATAAATTTCTATTGTTTACACATGACCCACTCAAAGGTATTTTGTTGTATCAGCACCAACAGACTAAGACAAAAGAGAAGGTATTACAAGTCATGCCACAGAAATAAAAAGGATAAGAGAATACTATAAACAATAGTAGGCCAACAAATTAAATAACCTAGAAGAAATGGATAAATCTCTAGAAACACACAACCTACCAAGACTGAATCATAAAGAAATGCAAAACAGACTAATAACTAGTAAGACGATCAAATCAGTAATCAAAAACCTCCAAACAAAGAAAAGTTCAGGACCAAATGTCTTTTTTGATTGATACATATTTGTATATATTTATGGGGTATATGTGATACTTTGTCACATCCATAGAATGTATAATTATCAAGTGAAGGTATTTTGGGTGTCCATCACTTCCAGTATCATGTCTACGTTTTGGGAAAGTTTCAAGTCCTCTCTTCTAGATATTTTGAAATATACAATACATTGTTTTTAACTATGGTTACTTGACTCTGCTGTCAAACATTAGAACTTACTCCTTCTAGCTAACTGTATGTTTATACCCATTAACCAACCTCTCTTTGTCCCCTACCATGTACCCACCCTTCCCAGCCACTGGCATCTATCATTCTACTCTCTTAACATAATGACCTCTGGTTCCATCCATGTTGCTGCAAATGACATATTTCATTCTTTTTTGTGTGGCTAAATGGTATTCTATTGTGCATATATGCCTCATTTTCTTTGTCCATTCATCCCTTGATGGGCACTTAGGTTAATTCTGTATGTTTTCTATTGTGAATAGTGCTGTAATAAACACAAGTACAGGTATTCTTTTGATATACTGATTTTTCCCCCTTTGGGTAGATACCCAAAAGTGGGATTGCTGGATCATATGGTAGCTCTATCTTTAGTTTTTTGAGACATGTCTATACTGTTTTCCATGGTGACTGTACTAATTTACTTTCCCACCAACAGTGTACAAGAGTTCCCTTTCTCCACATCCTTGCCAGCATCTGTTATTTTTTGTAGAACCGGATGTCTTTGCTGGAAAATTTCACCAAACATTTAAAGAAGAATTATGATATGATTTGGCTCTGTGTCCCCACCCAAATCTCATCTGGACTTGTAATCCTCATAATCCCCACATGTCAAAGGAGGCACCTGGTAGGAAGTGATTGAATCATGGAGGTGGTTTCCCCCGTGATGTTCTCATGATAGTGAGTTCTCATGAGATCTGATGGTTTTATAAGTGGCGGTTTCCCCTGCTTTCTTCTCTCTCCTGACACCTTGAAGAAGGTGCTTGCTTCCCCTTCACCTCCTGCCATGATTGTAAGTTTCCTGAGGCCTTCTCAGCCAATTAAACCTCTGTCCTTTACAAAATACTTAGTCTCAGGCAGTTCTTTATAGCAGTGTGAAAACGGACTGATACAAATTAATGTCAGTCTTTCTCAAACTCTTCCAAACAATTTAAGAAGAGTGAATACTTCAAAAATCATTTTATGAGGCCTGCATTAACCTGATACCAAAGCCAGACAAAACACTACAAGACAACTAGAGACCAATCTGTCTGATGAAAATTGGGGCAAAAATCCCCAACAAAATGCAAGCAAGCTGAATTCAACAACAACACATTAGAAGTATTATATACCATGATATTTATACCTGGAATGCAAGGATATTTCAACATCTGAAATCAATCAATGTGATACATCAGATTAACAGAATGAAGGAAAAAAACCACGTGATCATTTCAAATGATGCTGAAAAAGCATTTGACAAGATTCAATACCCATTCATAATAGAGACACACAAAAATGAGGAATAGAAGGAAATTACCCCAAAATAATAAAAGTCATATATAAAAAGTCCACAACTAACATCATACTCAGTGGTGAAAGACTGTAAGATTTTCCTTTAAGATCAGGAACAAGACAGAACTGCCTGCTTCTGCCACTCCTGTTCTAAATAGTAGAAGTCCTAGCCCAAACAATTAGGCAAGTATAAAAATAAAAGGCATTCAATTCAGGAAGGAAGAAGTAAAATTATCTCTGTTCACAGATGACATAATCTTATATAGATAAAACCCATATTCTGTTATGCCATTTTTATTCCTATGAGTTTCTCTCTCCTGAATTGTGTACTTGGTCAGTATAGTTCCAAATGACCAATTTGTGTTTTTTCCCCACAAACAGTTTCTCTGTATGTATTAGTCAGGGTTCCCTAAAGGGACAGAACTAATAGGATATATAAAGGGAGTTTACTAAGTATTAACTTACATGATCACAAGGTCCCACAAGAGGCTGTCTGCAAGCTTGAGGAGCAAGGAGAGCCAGTCCGAGTCTCAAAACTGAAGAACTTGGAGTCCAACGTTTGAGGGCAGGAAGCATCCAGCATGGGAGAAAGATGTAGGCTCGGAGGCTAGGTCAGTCTCGCCTTTTCACATTTTTCTGCCTGCTTTATATTCGCTGGCAGCTGATTAGATTGTGCCCACCAGATTAAGGGTGGGTCTGCCTTCCCCAGCCCACTGACTCAAATGTTAATCTCCTTTGGCAACACCCTCACAGACACATCCAGGGTCAGTACTTTGCATCCTTCAATCCAATCAAGTTGACACTCAATATTAACCATCACAGTGTATTTCCCTTAACTTCAATGTTTGGTTTCTGCCTACTTGACCTTCTGGTAAACACTGAAAAATAAAGAGTTCACAAGTGAACTAAAAAGTACAGAGGTATGTTATTGCCTGCCCATGACTATATCAGAGTTTAAAAATCTGTATAAAATATTGATAAATTACTTGATATATGTTTTTAAATGACAGTGATAAGGCATGCCACAACTCCACAGGCAAATGAATCCCTTTGGGAGGCCCGTCACAACCTGGCTAGCCTTTTTGTTCAGCCTTATCTCTATCAGACTAGACTTCCCATAGATAGCCCCAAGCATACCTGGACTAAAATAATATCTTCGTTTTTGCTTTCCTTTACCCAAAAAATTCTCCCCCACTTTCCCTTTCCAGTGAACCTCTTCTACTCTTCCCTCATGATCCAGCTCAAATTCTGCCTTCTCTTTCAAGGGTTCCCTGCCTGCTAGTAATACTTTTTATATGTCTCTATTATAATATTTACCCCTATTACCCTGTAATTAACCCACCTAAGGTTGACCTCTCCTCATAAACTATAGAACTCTCAAATGCAGGGAACATGTAGGCATTTTTGTATGCCTTATAATTAGATTAATTCTGCCTCACAATAGACCTTCAATAAATGTAGTTGTTTTATTTGATGAAATAGCTAATAATTATTGAACACATTTATTTAGTATGCTGAGAGATTTTTCCCTATCGTTTTATTTGGACCTTGCAAAAAACCCTGTGAGGTGAAAAGTACGCCTGTTTTACAGACAAGTAAACTGGGGTTTACTTGTAGGAGCTAAGAAACTTGGCCAAGATATCAAAACTCCAGTGTTAGAGCCAAGATTTGATCCAAGGTCTCCATCACTCCAAAACCCGCTCATTTAATTATTATGCATATGCACAGGCATATGTGTATTATATGTGTACATACACATACAAATACTGTCTATGGAAGAGTTGAGTAATTGCAACAGAAACCATATGGCCTGCAAAGTTTAACATATTTACTATTTAGTCCATTGCAAAAGAAAAGTTTTCCAACTCATGGTCTAAAGAGGAAAGTGAACAGAATCAGAAAGACTTAATTAGGATGCTGCAAAGTAAGCATGGTTTGGAGTAATTTCTAGACTGATTGACAACACGAAAATAAATTAATCCAAGAGATAATAAGGGCACAAAATATAGTAACATTAAGTCAGAGAGGCAGTAATGAGGAACAAAATAAAGCATTCACAAACTGATAAATGGTAAAATTACTGGCCAACACAAAATTTAGGAGAAGAAAGCTTATTCTGGTGATAACTCTGGACATGATTGAGTTTGAGGTGGTAGCAAGAAATGAAAGTAGAAATTAAAACAGAGGGCAAGCTTTAAACTCTAAGTTACAGTGTCATCAACATGGAAATGATTGATGAAAGTTATTCAGGGTGATGAGCATTCCAGGAGAAAGAATAGAGAAAGAGAAGAGCAAAAGGACAGGAGCGTGAAGACAACAAATGTCTATACTTAACGAACAAATGTGACAGTTTCAATCATTCATCAAATGTAGGTATCACTAAGTATAAAAGTTTATCCCCTGTATAATTTCCTAATATTGTAAAAGCATTCTCACTTTATATGCTTTTAAAAATCTTTAGTAAATGTCTAGTGGGTGCAAAGCATTGTGCCACATGGTAGAGAGGGACAGGAAAGAACCTGGTTGCTGTGCTCAAAAGAGTTTCTAACTTATTGAGGAAGGGCAAGGAGGTGAAGAGAACCATGAAGTTGAATGGCAAGTCAGAAAAGAATGAGGATGGATTATGTCTAAGAAGTAACCAACCTCAAGGTTACACGCTGAAATACAAAGGTTACATACATAATGTATGAGGGATATTTTAAATTTTCATTTTATTGCTCTATTGTAGCTGTTGAGAGTGCTCCCAAGCCTGCAGGGATGGAAGTGATAGCTCTTAAACCTTACTTATCCATTGTCCACAGTGAACATTGCAAGCATTAAGTATTTCCAAATGGGTACCATGGTAACATCAATACACTTGCCTTGGCTTATGATTATCCCACTCACTCTACAACATGCCAGTTGAGTTTTTTTTTTTTCAGTGCTGCTCTACTTGATAAAACCACCTGTCCATTGTACTACTTATAAATGGAGAAAAGTAAATTTATCAACAAATCCTGCTACACAGATTTCTTCTAATCTGTCAGGGCCTTAAGGCATCAAAGCTCACCCCAGCTGTGCTCTTTTTCTGCAAAGTAATGGCAGAATTGCAACACAATCAGGGAAGCATTTTTCTCTAGAACTGGATTTAATCACATCATTTTATAATGTAAATAGCAAAAGTGGCTTACCCTGACTCTGAGGCATTGGAACGCTCCTGGGGACTCTACTCTTACTGGCTGACCTCTAAGAATACCCAAGGGTAAAGAAGAAATGCGGTGAGGCAAAATCCACACTGCTTAGAAAGTGTATAAAGAAAAAAAACATGCAAAAACCTCTGTTTTTAGACAAATCCCCTGATCAAGAAAAAATCTTGATAGACCAGTTAAGAAAAATCTCTGCTTCTAAAGAGACCAACCTCTGGGGAAGCTTTCACAGATGATAAAGTTAGCAGTTACAGTGATTGAAAGGGGACATTATACTTTAAAATGTAATGCTGTTAGGACAGATGTGGTTAGGAGAAGAAAAAAAAGACTATACTGCATATATCTAGAAATACTAAAATAGAAATAAAAATGCCTACTTTGCCATATTTTCCTAGGAGTTAGTATATTTACCCATTTTCCGTTAGGGAGGAAAAGAAGATTCAGTTGAAAATATCCTCCCTGTCAATAGGTTAAAAAGTGATCAACAGTTAGCTGATGGAATTTTATTCCATTCAATTATTTAGTGCCCACTGAAGGCCCCTTTTCCCATCCAACAGGAAATTGCCTTTCTTAGAAATGAAAAACATCCATCAATCTACACAATACAGTTTTATTATACACATAAAAATCCATATTTTAGCCCCAGCCAATGTTTCTTGGGGTCACATAACTCTGTCTAAACAATAGTGGAATTCAAGAATTAAGAAGGTCCCGGAAGAGTATCTGTGTAGTAAAAAGCTTCATTCACTTTTTTTCTTTAAATTCACAAGCTATACAACAAGTGATAGTTACCTATGCAATCTAGGTACAAGTACAGCTTGGTTTTCCAATTCCTTTAAGGAAGGCTAAACAACATTGTTATTTCTCAGAGCTTCTTAGCGCTGACCAGGTTTCTGTTTGGGTGGGGATTAGGTTTAGAATTAACATGAAGAAAGGTGCTTTCCCTGAGTTTAGATATTTCTGTTTCTTAAATAAGCCTAGTACCATCAAGTAAGAGATACATAAAAGGTGGCTCGTTAGAAAATCAGACTTTGAAGAAAAGATAATCCATATTATATTTGCAACCCTGCAAGCCTAGAGAAATGAGCATTTGCAAGTGTATGAGCAGTTGAACAAGTCTTTCATTTATACACAAAGTTTACATAGCACAAAATCATATAAATTCTAGTTCACATAACTAATGTGACTTTGTCCTTAAAGCAGCCAGCTGGATTTGAGAGCAATTTGGCTGCCATAGAAGACATTCCATATCACAAGGGTTGATTTGGCAAATTTGCTGGTTTGCAGGTGTTTCCTTCTTTTTCTATATGTAATTCCCAAGAAGCCTTCTAATTGATCAAAAATGTAACTACTGTCCCTGGTAGGAGAGACACATTCTTCAACCAACAATACACAAGTGACTGAGTTTCAGGGACAAACATTTTCACTATGCCTTCCAACCCTCTTTGCAATGTACCATCCTCCAAAACCCACCATCAGGAAACTTACCATCACAGTCTTGGCACTGTTAATTAAAGGTATTACAATGATTTATATCTGCAACTATTTCGAGTTAATTGTTTTTATAATTTCATGCTATTCACACTACTTTTTAAACTACAACCACCGTTGGCAGTACTATGTAAATATTTAACAGTGGCTACCTACTTTGGACATTTCCATCATAATGGATTTTTTCATTGTAAATGCTGACTGTATTTATATAATCACATTTATAAGTAAATCCTGCCAAATTCACCTTTGAATCCTCTGGTTTATACTGGTATTACTTCATGATGTCCAATTTTAGATACTAAATACTTAATACTAATATTTCTTCTACTTGCATGAGCTGAAAAAGTGTTTCCTGGCTCTTCGAATCCAAACTATTAACATTATTTTAACAAGGCAATTTATTGTCTTCAGGCCAGGCATGGTGGCTTATGCCTATAATCCTAGCACTTTGAGAGGCTGAGGTGGGAGGATCTCTTGAGGCCAGGAGTTTGAGATCAGCCAAGCAATATAGCAGGACCCTGTCTCTACAAAAACATAAAAGAATTAGCCAAGTGTTGGCCGGGCGCAGTGGCTCATGCTTGTAATCCCGGCACTTTGGGAGGCCGAGGCGGGAGGATCACGAGGTCAGGAGATCGAGACCACAGTGAAACCCCGTCTCTACTAAAAATACAAAAAATTAGCCAGGTGTGGTGGCGGGCGCCTGTAGTCCCAGCTACTCAGAGAGGCTGAGGCAGGAGAATGGCGTGAACCCGGGAGGCGGAGCTTGCAGTGAGCCGAGATCGCACCACTGCACTCCAGCCTGAGTGACAGAGCGAGACTCCGTCTCAAAAAAAAAAAAAAAAGAACTAGCCAAGTGTGGTAGCACATACCCACAGACCCTGCTACTTGGGAGGCTGAGGCGGGAGGATTGCTTGAGCCTAGAAGCTTGAGGTTGCAGTGAGCTATGATCATGCCACTGCACTCCAGCCTCAGTGACAGAGTAAGACCCTGTCTCAAAAAAAAAAATTATTGTCTTCAAATTCCAACATAAAGTAAACCAACACCTTAACTTTTCCACCTTAAAAGACTAGCTTACCCTTTAATTCACCTGGAGTACGTGCATTCCAAGTTTTCCTCATTGAATAGACCTGTTGTTTGGAAAAGCCAAGCACGTCTGTGTGTTTGGTGAGGAGATAGAGGGCTTACTTGGAACTTAACCTAAAACCAGATTTAGTGAACAAAGTAAGTCTTTGATTCAAAGATTAAACGATACTTTTAAAAAAATAATTATCATTACAGGCTTTAAAAGTCCTGGAGTGCAGATGCCACAAGAGTGATAACCGAGTTTCACTTTATTGCTACAGAAACAAAACATCTCAAAGAAAACAGAAGAACAACACTCAATAATCCAGCCAAGGAAACATCAAATTTAATTTGGCACATCCTAAGGGTCAAGCATGTAGCGAGGCAACATTGATTAAACTCTCTCAGCAAAGATCAAAGAGATGTCAGCAGAGTTACTACAAGCAAAAACCATCCAATTCTAAAATGTTAACAAACAGAATTCCGCAAGATCCATATTGCAATGAATGGATCTCAGATATACTGATTGCATCACTCAGATTGTTAGATTTCTACCTTACAAGAATTCAGGGAAAACCTTTGTGATACATTCTGTTCTACATTTGGAAAAATTAATAATTAGTCAGATGTGTAAGTAAACAAAAAAGAAGACTCAATTTGTGTTTGGAGTTGGTTACCTTTACTGAGCCAAAAGAAGACAGTCAGGAGGGCAACCATCTGAATAAATATTCTATGTTATTTAACAGGCTATGATAAGACACTCTAAGAAACATCTTATTTACCAACCTGCCTCAATGCCTGAATTTCTATCAACATTAAATCGTTTCTTGTCGTCATTCTCTCCATATGTCTTCTCAAAAATGCAAATATTCCTAGGGAGAAGAGTGTACTCAGGGTTGCAGCTCCCATATTTGATGCCTTTTTGTGAATTAGAAAAAGGTGTTCTGGTGGATAGATACTGCTCCACTGGATCAAGGCTGAGGCTCTGGGTTCAATTTCAGCCCTCAACAGTACCCATAGGCTGCAGCATTTGTGCACAACAATACAAGATTGCCTGCTTATGCTCGATAAACCCAGGTTTATTTCCTTGGAAATCTCCATGTTGTTGATGCTACTGAAAAGTAATATCTTCCCCACCCTAGGCAAAAACTTCTTGAGAGACCCCAAAGTGAAATTTTACCACTATTCTATCAGCAGTCCTGAGAGGAAACTCAGGTTTTAGGCTGAACCTTCATGGTTCCTCAAGGACACTTGCTCCAACCAAGCCTCTTAATCCCTGATACCCGTGATGGCTGCTCCCAAAAGGAAACCCTTTGAGTCACCTAAGTTTCTTTAGTTTCAACCAACTCCCCGCTACCATCTCCCTACCCCCAACCAACTCTTTCTTCTACTGAAAATCTTCTTCCAAAACTTTTATTTCTGGAGCTTTGATTAAATGGTGTGCTGGAGCTAGCTCCTATGGCCTTGCTAGAGCCAGTTGTGCCCACCTTCTCCCAATTCCACATTCAGTAATGTTATGTTGGTGGCTTGAAATTAGCCATAATAGGAGTATTTATAGCATAGAAATCAGCAGACACTCCAAGTTGGGGCATTTTGGAAATTAAGATCCATTTTTTTAAACATTTACCAGCACACCATTGCTCTGATTCAAAAACTTTAAAATTTTTTCTCACCCTCTTACAAAATTAGTTTCTAATTTTCATTACTATTTTTTAATCAGCTAAAATCTGGCTCTCCCACGATATCATCATTTATCTTGAAGCATTCTTAAGTGGAAGTAGGTCATTTTGCCATATTCCTATAACATATTTCTTTCAGGTAGCTCTTTAAGGCACTATATTGAAGGAATATTTTTCCTTTATACCATTATAACATTCAATGTATAATTCTATCATGAATTCCCTCATCACAATATGTTATGCATCTGCCTCCCTATTTTCCTGAAAGCTATTTGAGGGCAAGAGTCATATTAGACTAATATTTGTACATCCAGTAGATTATCCTCACTTCCGATTGCTGTTCAAAACCATTGCTCTGATCATCCTCCTGTAAGAACTTTTCTGCTTTCAAGATTATGTCATCAGGCCCCACTTCCTCTGCATCTCCTCCTTGCATTCATGTCTAGGCCTTGAGTAGCTCCCTCATATTCAATGAGAGCTGATATCCTTCTTTCAACTCTGAGCCCTGATCTCATGTTGGGTAACTTCAACATCCTTGAGGATGTATCATGCAGTTTGTATCCACAAAGATCCACATTTTTTCAACCCCATTCTACTTTAGCTAGTATCACCTAAGACCATATCCTGAACCTTCATTTCTCCAGGAAATTTTCCACTTGAAATATACCAAACTCCAAGTTCCCACTGGCTGAAACAACATCTATTCTTCCACTATACTTCCTGTTTAACTTTACCAACAATATATCTTCCATTCTTCCTTTTTTTCCCCAGGTCACCAGGTCATCATATTCTTTCAGGTCCACATATTTCCCTATCAATCTTAATCTCCATAAAGAATAATTTGAATCACTTTCTTGGAAGCACTTCCAACTTATTCAATCTGCTATCCATCCATGGCATTGACTCTGACATCGCTCAGCATCTAATAGGTACTGGCAGCCACCTTCTCTCCTCTTATATCCAGCCTGCTGAGAGAAAGAGAAAAAGGACAACTGCACAGATAGGTTTCATGACAGAGTCATCGTCTCCAGCTGCAGGTGGTCTCCAACTGGCTCTCAGCAAACTTCTTATAAATCTCTAATTTGTTCTTGCTTTCATTTTTTTAAATTTATTGTGGTAAAATACACATGTACTATTTATCATTTTAACCATTTGTAAGTGTCCTGCTTTCATTTTTACAGAAGCTTTTCTGAACATTTACTGCTCTCCTTGAAACCTCTATACCATTCTTATTCCCTTTCAGGAGATAAACTTTTCTCCTGATTCACAATTAAAAATAAGGTTCTCACGCAAGCCCAATGCTAACATTTGCAGAGCCCACAGCAAGAATACAAATGGAGGCCTTTGCCTACCACCTACCCCACACATTTTTCTTCTGCCCAGATCCTTCTCTTCCCTCTAGCAGTATGAAGAGCCTCCCTAACAAACCTACGGACACCCCAACTTGTATTTCTAAGCTCCATCTACATTCCCCAAGTAGATACCTCTTGGCCATCTCTCACATCTAAGGGTGCAAACAACAGTGTCATAGCCTTCCCCCAGTAAGACAGATCTCGGGAAGAAAACTGTGCAGTTCCTGAAAGTGGGCTGAGGTTATCTGAGAGGAAAATTCCTAAGTCACAAGTACCTGGAGCATGGTTTAGAAAAAGAAGTTCAAACTCTAGGTGGGCATACCCTATTAGCTCTATGGACATCTCACCTCATGAAGAGGGCATAGTCATAGGGGGATCAGAAAGGGGCATTAAAGGCAAAGGACCCATGGCATGGATTCCAACTGCCTAGGTTCTCCTTACTTTGTTATGCTGTACCATATACATCCTATACTTCAGCCATACCACCAAAAATAATTATTTCCAAAACAGGCAATTCTGCAAGTCATACAACTCTGTGCCTTTGACCATTCCCCTCTACCTATCTGGAAGTTCTTTTTCCTACTCCCTAGTCTGTTAAGCTAACTCCTCTCAGACTCAGTTTACCCATCGGCTCCTTTGGAAAGACTAAATTAACTATAACTTCCTTGTGCTCCTATGGCACCTTATTCATTTCTCTATTACTGTACATATCACATTGCTCTGACATGTTTACATGTTTGTCTCTACAAATACGTTGTAGGCTCCAGGAGGGAATGCACTATGTTCCATCCATTCTTTCATTCATTGATTCATTCACTGATTCTAGAAGCTTTTCCCTTTTTTATTTTTTTCTTTGTCTTTTTTTACTATAAGTTCCGGGATACATGTGCAGAACATGCAGGTTTGTTACATAGGTATACATGCGCCATGGTGGTTTGCTGCACCCATCAACCCGTCATCTACATTAGGTATTTCTCCTAATGCTATCCCTCCCCTAAGCCCCCACCCCCTGACAGGCCCCAGTGTGTGATGTTCCCCTCCCTGTGTCCATGTGTTCTCATTGTTCAACTCCACTTATAAGTGAGAACATGCGGTGTTTGCTTTTTTTGTTCTTGTGTTAGTTTGCTGAGAATGATGGTTTCCAGTTTCATCCATGTCCCTGCAAAAGACATGAACTCATCCTTTTTTATGGCTGCATAGTATTCCACGGTGTATATGTACCACATTTTCTTTATCCAGCCTATCATTGATGGGCATTTGGGTTGGTTCCAAGTCTTTGCTATTGTGAACAGTGCTGCAATAAACATTCATGTGCATGTGTCTTTATAACAGAATGATTTATAATCCTCTGGGTATACACCCAGTAATGGGATTGCTGGGTCAAATGGTATTTCTGGTTGTAGATCCTTGAGGAATTGCCACACTGTCTTCCACAATGGTTGAACTAATTTACACTCCCACCAACAGTATAAAAGCATTCCTATGTCTCCACATCCTCTCCAGCATCTGTTGTTTCCCGATTTTTTAATGATCGCCATTCTAACTGGCATGAGATGGTATCTCATTGTGGTTTTTATTTGCATTTCTCATGACCAGTGATGATGAGCTTTTTTTCATATGGTTGTTGGTCTAGAACCTTTTTCTAATTGTATAATGGGCACTGGGAATATAAACACAAATAACAAGGTGGTAAACAATAAATATTGATTGAATAGTTAATAGATAATTCCTTATTTTTTATATTTCTGTAATATTTTATATTAAAATGTGACTGTTAATTATATTTCCTAAAATTGACTATGAGACGACTGTATTCAGTTTGTTTTAAATAAATCCTAATAATGAAATAAAGACTTCTTTCTCTATCCAATAAGACTCCTATATCAATCAGAAAAAAAAAGTCATACTAGAGTGCAATGTTGGGACAAGTTTATTATGGAGAAATTCCACGAAGCATCATGAAAGAGTAGAAATTAGACAGCAAAAGGAGGAAACCCAATGAAAGGTGTGTGTTAATAAGTGGTTCCTGCTATGGGTACCTGCACCAATAGTGTCTGCTATATTACCTCTATGCATTCTTAAAGAGAAACAAGAAAATAAACAGCTTTTGAGAAGAAATCAACTGGAAAAAAATCTCAAAGATGCTCTGGTCTCATTCTTCAAGCCTTCAGATCTGTCTACCTCAGGAACTTCAGTTTACTTTATGACCCAGTGTTTGAAGCTCTCAACACTCTCCTTCTGTTTTTATATATGCATACCTCGTCATTTATATTAATGAAGAAAATTAGGCAATGAGCCATTCCAAGCTGCTATATGAAATGAAATGTATACAGCTATATCAGGTAAATAACAGATTTTCTACCCTAAAGTTAAATGTATGGTAAACCTTGAATATTCACAAAATATAAGTGCCCAACTCTTAATTCTCAAATACGATCTAAGAACACCACCCTCTCCAATAAAATATATATGCAATAAATAGGAAACAAAATTTCCCTGAGAAAGAAGTGATGGCCCCACTTGCTAGATAAGTGATCAAAATTCAATCACATGCTGTAGCAAAATTCAAGTTTCTCAATTTTATGGGCATGTGTGAAAAGAGTTGAAATTGTAAATGGTAAAGCTGCTAATGCCAAGTGTATCAGTCAGCTCATCCTGTATAACAAATCACTCCAAAACTCACTGAATATAACAATACGCATTTATTTATTGCCCACACATCTCTCTGGGTCAGCTGAAACTCTGATCTAGACTAGGGTGGGGCTTAATTCTAAGCTGTTGTATTAGTCCGTTCTCATGCTGCTAATAAAGACATACCCAAGACTGAATAACTTATAAAGGAAAGAGGATTAATTGACTCACAGTTCCGCAGTGATGGGGAGGCCTCAGGAAACTGACAGTCATGGCAGAAGAGGAAGCCAACACATCCTTCTTCACATGGCAGCAACAAGGAGAAGTGCAGAGCAAAGTTGAGGGAAAGTCCCTTATAAAACCATCAGATCTCGTGAGAACTCACTAACTACCATGAGAACAGCATGGAGGTAACTGCCCCCATGATTCAATTACCTCCCACCAGGTACCTCTCACGACATGAGGGGATTATGGGAACTACAATTCAATGTGATATTTGGGTGGGGACACAGCCAAACTATATCATTCTGCCCCTGGCCCCTCCCAAATCTCATGTCCTCACATTTCAAAACACAATCATGCCTTACCAACAGTCCCCCAAAGTCTTAACTCATTCCACCATTAACTCAAAAGTCCAAGTCCAAAGTCTCATCTGAAACAAAGCAAGTCCCTTCTTCCTATGAGTCTGTAAAATCAAAAGCAAGTTAGTTACTTCCTAGGGGTACAGGCATTGGATAAATACACCGTTTCCAAAGAGAAATTGGCCAAAACAAAGGGGCTACAGGCCCCATGCAAGTACAAAATCTAACAGGGCAGTCATTAAACCTTAAAGTTCCAAAATGATCTCCTTTGACTCCATGTCTCACATCTAGGTCATGATGATGCAAGAAGTGGGCTTCCACAACCTTGGGCAGCTCTGCCCCTGTGGCATTGCAGCGAACAGCCCCCTCCCAGCTGCCTTCACAAGCTTGCATTGAGTGTCTGCAGCTTTTCCAGGTGCATGGTGCAAACTGTCAGTGGATCTACCATTCTGGGGTCTAGAGAACTGTGGCCCTCTTCTCACAGCTCCACTATGCAGTGCTCCAGTGGGGACTCTGTGTGGGGGCTCTAATCCCACATTTCCCTTCTACACTGTCCTAGAGAAGGTTCTCCATGAGGGCTTCAGTTCTGCAGCAAACTTCTGCCTGGAAATCCAGGCATTTCTGGACATCCAGGCATTTCCATATATCCTCTGAAATCAAGACAGAGGTTCCCAAATCTCAATTCTTGACTTCTGTGCACCTGCAGGCCCAACACCACGTGTAAGCCACCAAGATTTGGGGCTTGCACCCTCTGAAGCAATGGCCTGAGCTGTATGTTGTCCCCTTTTAGCCACGGCTGGAGCCGAAGCAGCTGGGACAAAGGACACCTTGTCCCAAGGCTGCATAGAGCACAGGGGCCCTAGGCTCAGCCCAGAAAACCATTTTTCCCTCCTAGGCCTCCAGACCTGTGATGTGAAAGGCTGCTGTGAAGGTCTCTGACATGCCCTGGAGACATTTTCCCCATTGTCTCGGTGTCTAACATTTGGATCCTTGTTACTTATGCAAATTTCTGTAGTTGGCTTGAATTTCTCCCCAGAAAATGGGGTTTTCTTTTTATTGCATCATCAGGCTTCAAATTTTCTGAACTTTTATGCTCTTCGTCCTCTTGAACACTTTGCCGCTTAGAAATTTCCTCCACCAGGAACGCTAAATCATCTCTCTCTAGTTCAAAGTTCCACAGATCTTTAGAGCAGGGGCAAAATGCCACCAGTCTCTTTGCATAGCAAGAGTGACCTTTATTCCAGTTCCCAACAAGTTCCTCATCTCCATCCAAGACCACCTCAGTCTGGACTTCATTGTCCATATCACTATCAGCATTTTGGTCAAAGCCATTCAACAAGTCTCTAGGAAGTTCCAAACTGTCCCATATCTTTCTGTCTTCTTCTGAGCTCTCCAAACCTTTCCAACCTCTGCCTGTTGCCCAGTTCCAAAGTCACTTCCACATTTTGGGGTATCTTTACAGCAGTGCCCCACTAACTGCTACCAATTTACTGTATTAGTCCATTCTCACACTGCTAATAAAGACATATCCTAGACTGCATAATTTATCAAGGAAAGACATTTAATTGACTCACAGTTCTGCAGGGCTGGGGAGGCCTGAGGAAACACAATCATGGAGGAAGGGGAAGCAAACACATCCTTCTTCACGTAATGGCAGCAAGGAGAAGTGCAGAGCAAAGTGGGAGAAAAGCCCCTTATAAAACCATCAGATCTCATGAGAACTCACTATCACAAGAACAGCATGGAGGTAACTGCCCCCATGATTCAATTACCTCTCACCAGATCCCTCCCCTGACGTGTGGGGATTATAGGAAGTACAATTCAAGATGAGGTTTGGGTGGGGACACAGCCAAACCATATCAGCTGCCGTTTGGGTTCAAGTCTGTTTTGCATGAGCATAGCCCTTGGGACAGAGAGCTATCTAGACCAAAGAGTATATTTCATGGCAGAGGAACAGACACAAGAGAATAATCCCAACTACACTACCATATTTCAGGCCTCTGCTCACATCACATTCACTAGCATGCCACTGGCCAAAGCAAGTAATATGGCCAAGACCAGCATCTATAGGATAGCGTAGTAGACAATCTTCCCATGGAGATGAACAGGAAAAGGATGATTATTTCCTGAACAATAATGGAATCTACCACACAAAGACAATAATAGTCTCATGTCAAATTTTTCCAAGGAATAGAAACATCAAGAACTCCCCCTAAGAAGATATCACAGTCACACTATATTAAACAGTTAGGTGTTCAATGTGGATTTTTTTTTCTAGTTTGGGCCATGAATATTTTGTAAACAACATCTCATGCATCTTCACATTTCTGTGTTTTATAAACAGTTCAACAAATTAGACGTCAAAGAATCCTGAGGGCGGAAGTTTCCTGATAAGAGGAATCTCAAAGAAATTACAGTATATTTAGAAACCAGAATGACATTTCCATCCTTTATTTGTTTACCACTTGAACTTTAACAACTATATGGCAATGCAGGAAAAGTTTTCTTAGTCATTCTCTGGGAGATTTTTCAGCCTCCTGAAAAATTATAGACCCAACAATAGTTCAAGGACTTCATAATTCACCAAAATTATCTAAACTTCTAGAAAAGCTATTTTTTCTGAAATGCTCAGGACTTATAGCCTATGAAGCTAAAGCTGGCCTGCTTTTGGCTTGAGGTCTTTCTCAATCTGTGGAACTTATGAATAAATCCATTTTTGCTGTGGTATCTGTTTATGGTAAAGAGATAAAAAGTGATTCACATTTTTGAGATACCAGCAATAACAGCAATACTAGCAGTAACAGCTATTCCAATTACAATCCTGACCAGTGGCTATAAAAGTACCACTTTATACCTAAGCCTCATGAAAGTGCCCCAGCATGGTGGCATGATTCAACGAGTTGTTTTTCTCTTTACTGATGTGCGTCCTTATATTTTAGGGCATTATTTATGGTTTTCTTCCCCTAATGCTCTTTAGATTTCTGGTCAGTGATATTTTATCACAGATAGAAAAAAAAGACTTAATTAGGTTTTTAAAAGGTTTGGCTTTAGCTCTAACCATAGTGATTTTATCACAGCATGGGCAGAGAGAGGAGAGAAGCCAACACAAAGTAGTGAAAAGGAAGTCTCAGCAGGCAAGATGGCAAAGTTTTCAGTGAGAAAATTAGGTTGGACAGGATACACGCACAGTACAATCTAGCAAGCAATCGATAATGTAAAATTTGGTATTTAGATGGCATCCCTTTATTCTAAGAATTCAAGTTTCTTTCCAGACACAAAGTGCTCTTAACAACATTCATGTGGGTCAAGAAGCAAGTATTCCTGGGTCAGACTTGCAAAGGAGAAAACAAGAGAGCTCTCTTGGTCAAATAGAAACACTGTCAACCAGGATCTTTAAAACTAAATCTAGCCATCCACGCAAGCTAAATGACATTAATATGATAAAAACAGGTGGTCCTAGGATGTTAAGGTATGGCAAACAGAGAGGATTGAGAGCACATTAAGTGGCAATGGACTTGAACCCCAGCAGCTATGGTTTTGACTCAGGTAGAAATCACATGTAATATTTTTCCCAAAGTGTTGGTTTGATATTTGTGGATATTAAAAGCCAAGACAAAAGAGGGCTTTGTTTTTGGTAGTATTTCTAATAGAAATCTCCCAGCACACACACATATATACATACACATGCCCAAAATCACCTAAGTGTGTCACCTTTAGAATAAAACAAATAATTAAATGTGCAAGATTATAACAGTTAGAAAATATTAATCAAACATCAACACAAAATGCAAAAATTAATCAAATATATAACCGAGGATTCTCGCAAAAGTAATTAAATAGCTTTATTGACTGTTATAAAAAGACTAGTTTTATTTATTGCAGTATTTAGAGTTCTTAAACTTTATGATGAATAATAAGCTCTTAGATAAATGATAAACAGATTTCTTATTTTTTAAAATGCCATTTCCTATTCTACCTTATTATTGTAACATTAAAAAATATTATAACATCTAAATGAGTAAATGCCCACTCATTGTTCTCCTTTTCCAAAATCAATAAAACCTCATTTCATCATTAATTATGGTGAATATGTAAACTCTTTTAGAAATAATTATTTTGTCCTGTATTTAAAAAATGGCTCCTTATCTTTGGAAAATAACATATAACTCTCACCACCTTTGCTAATGATATAGTATTGATCAGCTTACTCCATATAAGGATGTGAGGTTTTTTTCAGCTTTATTGAGGTATGATGAACAAATAAAAGTTGCCTATATTTAGGGCATACAATGTGATGTTTTAATATATGTATATATACATTGTGAAATGATTACCACAATCAAGTTAATTGGCATATCCATCACCTCACACAGTTACCATTTTTGTTTGTATGTAGTGAGGACACTTAAGATCTATTCTCTTAGCATATTTCAAGTACACATTACATTAACTATAGTCACCATAGTGTTCATTAGGTCTCCAGTACTTATTCATCTTACAGCTGAAGGTTTGTATCATTTGACCAATAGCTCCCCTTTTCCCCCACCCCACAGCCTCTGAGAACCATGATACTACTCTGTTGAATAAGAGTTTGACTTTTTTTTAGATACCACATATAAGTGAGATGATGCAGTATTTGTCTTTCTGTGTCTGGCTTATTTCACTTAACATAATGTCCTCAAGGTTCATGTGTGCTGTTGCAAATGGTAGGATTTCCTTCTATTTTAAAGCTGAATAGTATTCCATTGTATGTACGTATATATCACATTTTCTTTATCCAATATCTGTCAGTGGACACTTAGGTAGATTCCACGTCTTGGCTACTGTGAATAGTGCTGCAATAAATATGAGAATGCAGATATCTATTCGACACACTGACTACATTTCTTTTGGATATGTACCCAGAAGTGGGATTGCTAGATCATATGGTAGTTCTATTTTTAGTTTTTTGAGGAACCCCCATAGTTTCCCATAACGGTTGCACAATGGTTGTACTTTCCCACCAACAAGGGTTCGTTTCTCTCTACATCCTTGCTAACACTTGTTGTCTCTTGACTTTTTGATAAAAGTTCTCCTAACAGATATGAGGTGATATCGCATTGTGATTTTAATTGGCATTTCCCTGATGATTAGTGACATTAAGCATCTTTTAATATACCTGTTGGCCATTTGTACATCGTCTTTGGGAAAATATCTGTTCAGGTCCTTTGTCCATTTTTAGATGGAGTTTGGTTTTTTTTGCTATTAAGTGGAATTTCTCATATATTTTGGATACTATACATCCAATAAGAATGTGTTCTGAAGACCATTATTTCATGTATTCATTAAATTTCTTCAGAAATTTTCTCTCCCAAGGAGCTAATATTATTTACAGAAACTTTCCACTTACAGTATTAACATTATGTAATTAAACACTGAGAGCTCAAATGAGAAAAACAGCAATACGAAAATTGTCAGTGCATTTCTGTTTTAGGGTTCTAGAGTAAAATCTCTGTAATCTTTGCAACCCAATGACTTTACCCTCTCACTAACTATAGAAAACTGTGGATAAAATCAATACTGAGAAAAGATTAGGAATGCCAATAGAAATATGAAAAAAAGCCTGTTTTTTTATTTTGATTTGTTTTACCTGGAGACAGGTAAAGGTGTTCCAGATGTTGTTGTAATTTCGTGTGGTAGAACACACACATACTGACACACACGCACACACACACACACACATACAAACACAGTTTTGAAAAGGAACTTACAATACTTGTGTTGTATCCACTGAAGTGGATTAACAAAATAAAGATAGATGGCAATGAATTAATCTAACACCCAACTCTAACACTTTACAGCTATGTTTCCATTACACACTTCTCTACCGTACTAATTCAGCAAACTTGACATTGACCACAAAAATATATGCATATATTCAACACTATCTGCTGCATAAGTACAATTCAGGGGAAAGGAGTTAGCCACAATGGGATGTCAGTAATGAAAGCTCATTTAGGATAGCACTCCTCTAACAGAGAAGGGTAAAGAGTTGGGTGGTCCAGTTTCTGACCCAGTAATATTTGCCAAAATCCAAATGATACTTCAGAATATTTTTCCAAAACCAGAGTGGCACAACGCATAGAGCCTCAAGTGGAGTAACTTGGTTATGATTTATATATCTTTAAAATAAGTTTTCAACTTGAACTAAAAATCAATTTAGGTTGTATAAACAGACTTTTCTTTTGCCCTTTTTCTGTCAGTAAAATTGTAAACCAACAGGGAAAAAGGAGACTTTCAATGTGCCCAGCAGGGAAAGAAGAATGTAACATTCTAAATACACATAGCTAGAAGGATATAGGAAAATCAAATGCCATGCTTTGAAACATACGTCAGAAGTACCAAACTTTCCAGAAAACTCTTGCCCATCCTTACTAACCAAATTCTTCCCTCCCAAACCCTAGATTCAGCCGAGAAGCTTGAGAATGCTGGTGATCAGGATGTACAAAGAAGGTTATAAATACGTCAAAATTACACAACAATCATGCATTTTAGGCTGCCCATCTCTGGGAGAAGGAAAGAAAACACTGGATCATGATGATTCAGAATCATTTAATGCACTGTTTTGACAGATTTCAAATTCTTAAAGTAAAAGAAAACCTCTTAATAAAACAGAAATGAAGACAAAAATACAACTAAGCAACAAAGAGTATAATGGAAGATATTTGAAGGTATTTTGACATTTCCCCCAAACGATACTCTTTTTGTAAATTTGTAAACTAGAGGAAATATATTCATGAAGTGAGGAGAGAAAACACAAAAATGTTTTCGAAAGTAAATAAATTGTTTCAAAATCATACCAAGCAGCATATTTCCAACATTAGCATTAAGACATAAATGTAACTAAAAACAAAAAACAAATACGAAAGGAAGCAAAAAAATTAACATAAAGCATTTTGCCCATATTTTAATAGCTATAAATGTTCAATAAACTCAAAATGGGCCATACAAAGAAGCAAAATAGCCATAATGATATTTCACTCCCTTTTTAGTCTTTAATTTACTGGCAAAGTAACGGATATTGAGTAGTTAATGAAATTAACCAACATCCCAGGAAAAGAAACTCAAAGAATAATTATACGTATAGTTATGCAATCCCACTTCCCAAATGCTCCAGGACATTCTAAAATTAAAATTCTCTATCATCAAACAGGCCAAAACAGGTAAGTGGTTCCAATTTTTACTTGGAATATATAGCATGCTGTGAGATTTAAAGAGATAGTGTTTGACGGTGTTTTAATTTTATGAGATGCTATGCTAATGAAAATATAAAGTAAAATATATATATAAATGTATAATTCATGGTCTTACAGTTCTTTATTCTTAAATCAATTAAAATATTGTGTGTGTGTGTGTGTGTTTTGTTTGCATTTTTGTTTTGCTATATAGCATTAACCAGCTTTGTAAAAGTTGTTCACCAAAAGAAATGCAATAATGTTAATAAAAATCTAGTTTGGATGTTTCCACTTTATCTCTTTAAGCTAGTTTCAAGAGCTAAAGAAAGTGTCCCTATTTCTGTTTACTTTCTAGTAGTAATAAAGCTTATAAGCATTTTGATAAATTTTGATTAAAATATATCTTGATTTCAAGAAAAGTTAGAGTCACCATCTACATTCATAATTCACAAAGGCTACGCAAAAGACTAAAGGAAAAATTTGCAGTAGTTTTGTACAAGAAACTGGAAACAGAAGAAACTAAACCACAACATACCATTCCCTCTTTAAAGGATTTTGCAAACGTGTAAAGTAGGTTTATTTATAAATGCTTGTAAAGTAGGTTTCAGAGCCAGAATGAGAAACAAGGACAATCAAGGGTTTGCAAATAATTCAGAAAAGCATGTAAGAAAGAAACTACAAACATCTGTTCACCTTGCGGATCACTGTAGAAACTAGGGATTTCAATGGGCTTGTAATTCTTGACAAGCATCAGTATAAATGTATACAAGAGGCAAGGCGATTTCATAGTTGTTATGTTTGGTTTTGTTTGTTTTGTTTTGTGTTTGGGGCAAGTGTCATGTGTGGCAGACTTTAATGCCAGATAAAGGTTTGTGCTATTAAAAGGTAATGAGTTTAAGTGCTCTTTAATACAAATGGAAATAACAGAACATAGAAATAAGGAGAGAGGTACAGTGCTATTCACTTGCAAAATTCTTCGTGAACCTCCCTGCTTCTTCAGCAGAGGGCACTCTGCAATGAAAAGTGTCTGGAAGCTGAGGATGCTATCTTTGCAATGTAATATCCAAGAATACAGTCACAGTGTAACATCAAGAATACAGCAAAAGAACTGCCTTCCCACCTTAACTTGTCTATCTATGGGAAACTCGAATGGTCATGCTATGGTGCTTAGATAGGGGTGAATACACACCTATTCATGATTAGTTTGTAGCTCACTCTCCACCCCAGTGTTACCCAAACTACCCAAGCTGCGTTCTTCCTTCTTGGTCTATTATAAGGATCTATATGTAGCAAAGCGATCAATCCTATGAATGCTGAGAAATCACTACAAATTGCTGAAAATATCAATGTTCTGGCATGAAAACCCCTTATTTAAAAATTGACAGTTTCAAATGGAAAACACTATAGAATTAAACCTTCCTTTCTGCTCCAAAACAATACTGAAGGTAGAATACCCCTTCCTTCTACTTTCCCAGCCCCATTGCATGATTATAGTTATCATGGTCCAGGAGCCTCAGTTGTCTAAACAGTTGGGACCATACAGAATGCTGTAGAAACGAAAGCATGTTTAACAGAATAGACTTTAACCAGGGCTCAGGTTCTGCTACTTATTTAGCTTGCAGTTCCCTGGTTCCTTATTGCCAAATTAGTACATAGCAGATATGAGAAACAAAATGAGATGATGTATGTCAAGCGTTCAGTGTTTGGTGTAGCAAGCACTCTGGACATTTCAGCTCTTATCATCATTAATAAAAATGGTATTTCTCTGCCAATGGCATATGCTTCTCATCATTTCATTACTTTCTACTCTTAGAATGTATTCACTTTGTCAATTGTACTTCGATAAAGCTGAAAAATGAATATATTCACTTGTTTTGATTTTTTAGAATCATAAAAGTAATAGAGTTATATCAACAATTTAACAGTAAAGGGTCTAAATAAGGATTAAAAGTCCTACCCCCTCCTCCCCTCTATTCCTACTTTATTGAGATAATATTGCTAAAATATGGCACTGAAAATTTAGAGCTTATCCCCCCATAAATATGTGTGTATATTAATATACAGATATACACACACATATATATCAATAATATATATCTTTTCTTTAACTTGTTCTTTTCCCTTAAAAACTTATTTCAGACATCTTTCATGTCAGTACATATAGCACTATCTTGTTATTTTTAACAGGTGTATAGTATTCCATCCCCTGGCTGGACCATGATTTGTTTAACCAGTCCTCCATTGATATTCAGGTTATTTCTATGTTTGTATTGTAAATAATTTTGCAAAGAGCATTCTTTCACATAAAGCTTTGCATATATGTGTATATATATCCATAGAACTAATTCTTAGCAATGAAATTGCTAGGTCAAAAGTCATGTTATTTTTAAAGATTTTTGACATGTAAGTTTTGCCAAATTGGCCTACAAACAGGATATATCAGCTTACATACCTACTGACCACTTATAAGAATAATTACATATTCACTTTGCTAGCACTCTTTGTTATTGTACTGTTATTTGGAGGACATAAGCTATATCCCAAATTAAAATGCAAAGTCATATAAGAGCAAGAACACTACCTTTCCTATTATATATCCTTTCCCATAGACACACACAATGCCTGATAGACTATTTAACCTATAGGAGCCCTCCGGATTTGCTAATCTAGTGAGTGGTGAGTGGAAACATTGGAGAAATTAGAGAGGTGAGTGGATTCTATAGGATATCTAGGAAAACAAAGCCGTTTTACTGTTTTCTTGCATCTTAGCCATAGGAATATTATTTGCCAACAGCTTCAGAAAATTGTTCTCACAAAGGATATGGTGCATAAATAAACCTCTTTTCAAACCCAAGGTTTATCATGCATTCTTTATGTCATTGTAGTGAACTAAGTCTTCAGGTGGTAGCACCTTGGTGGCTTCAGAAATCTTACCAAGACTAAATTACTCCCCAAAATTTTGGAATGGGGAAATACTATCAATTAATGCAATTAGGATCAATCTGAAAGCTAGCATGAGGTAGCATCTGAATAGTTCAAACCCCAGATTTGGCAAAAAGTTAAATGGAGCACCAAAAATAGGCCACAGAATTGTCTGCGGGTATTATAGAACATTTCAGCAATATTGGATATAGTACAGTACTGTTCTACCAATTACATGAGGTGGCAGCTAATGGTTTAGGTAGCTATGGTATTTGGTGACAAGCTGCAGCACTTAAAATGCCAGCTATTAATTTTGTTGTCTATTATTTATTTTAAATATTAGTCAGAGAATGTCAACTGGACTTCAGGCTATTAGAAACCCTCTAGATAGTATAATTTCTATGAAGGGAAATGTACCTATCAGTTTATCATTTAACAAAATTCGTCACTTCTGAGTGGTGGTAAGGGGTGAGATGTTTTGACTCTTCTAAGAGCACTTATTTGCCTTCTCCCATTTCCTTCAGGTTGAAAATTCTGCAAGGCATTCTTCTTTGAGGCATTTTCATGTAGAACCAATGGCACTTAATACACATTACTACCAAGGAATTAACTTAACATTTTTGAGCTCCTCATATGTCCCTAACACCACCACAGGCTCCCCATGCATATTGTTTATTGTTCATTTAACCCTAACCACAACCTCGCCAAATAGGTACTATCATTGTATACGTTTTATGTATGTGGAAGCGGACACAGAGAATGCATGTAACTTGCTCAGGGATTCAAAGCTAGTTATCTGCCTCCAAAGCTTATGTTCTTTCTACTATACTGCTGGTTTTTGTGCAACTATCAAAACTTCAAGAAAATGTTTTCAGATAAGAGCCTAAGCAAAAAAGAGACAGCATTTTAATCTCTGGGAATTTTTAGCAATGAAACGAGCCAGTTCTCCCAATCAAGAAGGAATGATAAGGAATGATGAATGCAATTGTCCAATTTACAAACAGGCACAAGAACACTGAACATCATTAGTTGATTCTGGATTGCTTATACTGACAGAACAGAGCAGACATGTAGACAATCTGGGAATACAGACCTTTTAAAAATGATATTTTACCTTGGACTGCATTCTTTTCTCACTTGAATCATTGTAGTAAGGTCCAATTCCTTAGATATTAGCCCCTGAAACACTATGTTAAAGGGAAATTTATCCCATGCTGAACAGACCAGATTCCCATTAGGACATCACTTACTGTACTTGCCATTCTAGCCTCTGCCTGATTTCTTCTAAAATCAGATCATATGCTCAGGCTGATGTCAAGGACCAGTGAGAACAAAATCCCTACATCTCAAAACTCACCTTATTTTAGAAATATAAAGGAAAGTCAAGCTGGAACATAAGCAAAGTAATTACTGGAAAAAGGAGGGGAAAAACACAAATCAATAGGAGAAAATAGAGGGACTATTTTGCAGCTTGGGTGAGATAATAAACAGGAACATACTTATTAGGTAATAAAATTTAATATACTTTGTTATTCAGTATGTGCGTTTAAAAAAAAAAAGGTAAAAGTAAAGAGAAAGAATTCCACAGGCAAAATTTTACACAAAACCGCAAGGCAGATAATTGGAAGTTTGACTGCACAACTTCAAAAATTGGTAGCAGATCAAAGACTTCCTAGTCTGGTATACTATACCCAGTTCTCTGACCTACACTTCTTAGGAACACAAACTCCGTTTATGTTCCTCAGGGACTGAAATGATTTTATCCAAAGATAAAATGATAATCCTATTATAAGTTGTATATTGTTTCTAAATTGCCACATTAGCCTTTTAAACATTATTTAAAAAAAAAAAAAAGTACATATAATAGCTGGGCATGGTGGCTCACGCCTGTAATCCCAGCACTTTGGGAGGCTGAGGTGGGCGGATCACAAGGTCAGGAGTTTGAGACCAGCCTGACCAACATGGTGAAACCCCGTCTCTACTAAAAATACAAAAATTAGCTGGGCACGGTGGTACACGCACCACCACTGGAAGAGGCTGGGGCAGGAGAATCATCACTTGAACCCGGGAGGCGGAGGTTGCAGTGAGCTGAGATCATGCCACCATACTCCAGCCTGGGCGACAGAGCAAGACTCTGTCATGAAAAAAAAAAAATCTATATATAATAATAAAGAACTCAACAAAAGAGAGTTTTAAGTACAGACGTTAACTTCAGTACCAATATGAGTAAAGTTAGCAAAATGTTCTTCACTCCTAATTTATTCCTTTACAAATAGAATGTTCTTATTAACTCAGGCACTATTTATTACACAATTATAAAAAACATAATTTTATGTCAGCAAATGGTTTAGAAAGATACTTACTGAGTACTCACCATGAACACGGCATTTCATTAAGTACTTTATATCCATTATTTTCTTCAATACTTACAACTCTATAAGGAAAGTATTAATATCCACCATTTGGGGAATAAGGAAAATGAGTCTGGAAGAAGTTAAGTACCATGTTCCAGTGATAGATCCAGCAAATGGCCACCTGGGTTACTTCTACTACACCACATGGCCTCTTCTTCATAAGTTCAGAAATGAGAGGCACCAGCTGGGAGTAAGAAACATAGGTTTCAGCCCCTAGTCTACCATGTCATAGTTGCAGTATCTTTAGGAAAATAATTAACCCGTTTCTCCATTTCCTCTTCTCTAAAATGGGAAGAACAGTAGACGTAACTCTTAGAGTAGGTGCAAAAATTAAAGGAATACGTGCTTAACATATGCCAGTTGATATTATTAATTTCCAAAAAGAATTATACGCTACCTATGTACAGTACCTGTACAAAAATAAATTGAATAAATTTGGGCAGGGGGCATAGTGACACAGAATAAAGAAATAGCAACGAAAAAGGTCAAAAGTCAAGTAAGACTATCAGCTGTCTAGAGGCCAAGGCAACATTTATATCACTCTCTTTCTCAAAGAACAGAACCTACATCAGTTGCTTCACAGAAAAGCTCAGCAGAGGATTGAAATAATGTGGCTCAGGTGTTCTGATCCTCTATGGTTTAACCCAGTGGTTCTCAAAGTGCGGTCCCCAGCTTCAGCATTACGTGAGAATTTGTTAAAAATGTAAATTCTCAAGCGTCGCGCTAGGCCTACCGAGTCAGAAACTGGGGGTGGAGCCCTGAAATCAGTGTTTTAAGCCCTTCAGGCGATTTGGATGCTCACTGAGGTGTGAGAGCCACTCTTCTAACCTGACTCAAGTACAGGCAGGACCTGGGATATGTCAGATAAGTGGGAGACTGAGTTTTCAGAGCCTACAATTCTGGCCATCTCCTGTGGACCAAAAGAAAACTTCCCTAAAGGAGAATTCTATGTGGGGAAATATGGCCACTCAATTTGCTTTCCAAGATGTTAGCTACAAAACACACCTCTAAGTTTACCAGTCAAATGAGCCTGCTAAATGCAATCACTGTCACAGGCTAGAGACATGATGACTAAATATAATGTGGTATCCTGGATAGAAACCTGGAACAGCTAAAGGACATTCGATTTAAAACAAAAACAAAAATCTAACTAAATCTGAATAAAGTATGGGCTTCAGGTAATATTAATATATGAACACTGGTTCATTAGTTGTGAAAAATGTGCCATACTAATACGCACATACTAAGATATTAACAATAGGAGAAAGTAGATGTGGGATATCTCCATGCCATGGTTTCAACTTCCCCATAAATCTAAAACTGTTCTAAAATTTTCAATTTAGTTTTAAAATTCAGTTTTTCTTCCTGATAGTAAGTAGCTATCTAAATTGATTGCATGCCAGGTGTTCTCCTTAATAATGAAAATAGACCCATGGGAAAGTATATGTTTCAGAAAAGAAATTGGTTGTTCTTTCCACAAAGTCTGAAGTATTCTTAACACCTTCTATACTTTCTAATACCTTCTGATAGTTACATGAAGTGGCTGTAACGTTTTCATACATTCTTGTCCCTTTCTTCTCTCTAGCTGAACATGAATCTTCACTTTTCTCTATTTGAAATGACTTATTGCCTGTTTTTCCATATCGGCTTAAGTGAGCAACACTGTAAGTTTCAATTAATTCTATCTTCAACCTGAACATTCAATTTCCAATCCTGGACCTTTTGATTAATAAACCTAAATGATTATATTAAACATGAAGCACTCAGCTTCCTTTTAATTATCTTGAGAACTCTAGAAGAGAATTCGGACCACTTTGTTCCAGACGACCTTAGACTAAAGCAGAAAGTCATCCTTCAGCTGTTTGTAGAACCATACTTTGTAGAAGTAGCTATAAAAGGAAACTAAACAATCAAGAACTTCAGTCGTTTTGCAAAGAAAAATGTGGGTGGGAAATTCTACACAGTTTATTAAATAAGAAACAAAAGCCATTTATGGAATACTTGGCTCCAAATTAATAAAAGTCCATGGAAGCAGCACGTTGTAAAATTATGATAAGAGGCAGATTTAACGAAAGGAAATACCACTCTAAGTATAAATCAGGGAGATTTTTATCATAGAACAACTAGTAAAAACAGAACCAGCTTTAGGTATTTATCCAAGCACTACAGACACAACATGGTAAGTCAAAATAAGCCAATTGTTCCCTCTCATCCAGGAAAAGACATTACTAAGATCCAGAAGTTTGTCTTTAGGAAGAGTGGCATAACTTCAGAGTTCCAGTAAGTTCTCTGCATACCCAACTAGGCAGATGAACAATTTTTGAAAGTTACACTCCAATGGAAAGATTATCAGACTGATTTAGGAGATCTAGCTCTACTAATAATTAACTGATGAAATTAGGCAAATACCCTAATAAACAGGAGTTTTTCACTTCTTAGAAAAATCATCTGCGTACATTTGAACAGCAGCTCACAATTCCCAATACATTTTTTGTATACTATCTCATTTGATCCTTACAATAAAGCAATAAAATTAACAGTGCAGGGATTATCTTCCTTTCATAGATGAAGAAATGCAGTTTAAGAATTTATGTAATTTGAGTTGGGTCACATAGCTAGAAAGTGGAAAGAGGGAACCTGACCTTAGGGTTTCTGACTTCAGTCTCTGCTCTTCACACATTACCACAAAGCTATTGGGAGACACCTTCTGGCTCTAAAATTCCATTCCCCTTTGACTAAGAAATGGCTTTGAAATTTCAAATTCATAATCTTCCCTCTCCAGCTAAATAAATATGAATGTTCCTACATCTCCACTGAAAAACGTCAATATGTTTTTCCAGTTCAAAATGAGAAAAAAGATTGGAGATTTTAAAAGCATAAGAATCAATCATAATTTTAGCATCTCTCATAGATTTGAAAGATTTTGCCTGCTTTACAAAAAAGTGGGGCAATTCCTCAAAATGTATAAGGCTTTTTAAGAATCTTGGATCAATATATTACCACAAGACAATATGAATCAGAGGGTCCATGATTTTGTTTCACCCAGTGTAAGTTGTGGTAGGTGATAAATAACAAGTTCTTACAGAAATTCAAAGTAATGAATAGCAAGTAAGTTGATTTTTCCCATAAATTATGCTTTGAAACTATAGCAGACATTATTCCCCCAATTTTAGCATTTCAACTGTGAAATGAAAATCTAAGTGATGATAATTAGATTATGAAAAGTGAAAGGAAAAGATCTTGGCAAAATTCTGACACTGCCACTCTTCTGTATAATTATCAATTTCACAATTACTGATTTCAATTTATGTTCAGGGGTAATCTAAAGAAGAATTTTAATTACCTCAGAAATTTACAAAGAGAGACAGACTGGCTTTAAAAATATTAGATTTGTCTTAAAATAGCTACAAACCTTAAAAACCTCAATTATTTCAATAGTAGTACAGAACACACACCCACACACCCCTCTGTCCTCAAACCCTATTAAAAATTCAGGAAGAAAATACAACATTGCAAATAAATCTATATTAGTGCTAGAAGCTGAGAAGGGTATCATCAGAAGACCAGAACTGTGAGAACATCCTTAAAGCCATGAAACAACTCAAATTGACAGAAAAACACAATACTGTTGAGGAATTTGTAAAGCTCTCAAGACAAAGGGGAAAAAAGTGTCAAAATAACCAAAAGCCTCAAATAATCCCAATATCAGAAGCCATTGGAGCTGAGAAAAGGAACAGAGGGTGAGTGGACAGTCAGATGATATGATTAAAGGAATAGAAAAGAGCTGGACTGATCCTCTAATGACAGAATCATGGCTGTGGCATTTGCTATACGGATTATGGCATTCAGAACAACTCTATGCAACAAATTTGGGAGTTCTGCCAAGTACCCTCAGAGTGTCCTTTGGGCTGGGTAAAGTCGGACAGTGCCTCAGGTCATGTAAGGCCATCATAAGGGAAGAAGGGAATGTCCCACACCCAAAAAACAAGGTGCCCACACACTCTAAACGGAAGGGCACCTAGCCATATAACTTCTGCCTCCCCCACGTAAGTGTTGGATTCAGGATCCCTATCATCAAAATATATATCCATTGCTCCCCCAAAATAGAAATTATCTCCTTGGATGTAGGAACTATGCTTCAACTAGCTAATTGTGATCAATCTAGCCCAGCAACTATAAATTTAGACAGACAACCAAGAACCTTCAAATATCTGAGGAAAATCAACAGAATGAAAGACCACCAAACCCCCCCCAAAAAAACAGAAAAATTAACTTCATAAGGAACAGTGTCAGATAGTACAGAAAACAGAAGAAATTTTCAAATACATTTTTGGCGAGGTTTATCCATTTATAAATAACAGGCTTCTCTGAAAAAGAAGCAACAGAGTTCTTAAAAATGTAAAATACCATGGCCATTTTTATAAAACCCAATGGATGGGCTGAGGTTATCATTAAAAGCATTAAATTAAATCAAGGGAGTCTCTCAGAGTACAGTCTAGAAGGATAAGAGTAGGAGACAAAAACTAAAAAGCATGCAGATTAGATTCAGTGGTTCCAGTATCATATTTACCAGGGCTTCAGAGGGAGAGAACAGAGAAAATGGACTTGAGGAAATATTTAAAGAAATAAAAGAGAAAATGTTTACTGAGCTGAGGAAAGATGACTCCTCAGGTTGTAAAACCCAGCAAGTATCAAATGGTAATAACCAAAGGACATAAAAAACATGAGGACTGGTAAAATCTCTGAACAACAACAATAAAAGCTTCCTGAGAAGTAACAAAAACGTTACTTGCCAAGAAATGAGAATTTGACTGACATCATAATTCTTGTCCATAACATGGGATGTCAAAAGAAAATGAATTTTTTTAAGTCTCTAAATTCTATGGTTACATTTCTCATGGAAGTATAAATTGATACAAACTTCACTGCTAGCAATTTAGCAATAACTATCAAAATTAAAACAAAGAATGCACATACACCTTGACCCTGCAGCTCCACTCCCAGGAATTCACCCTACAAGTATATTTGCACAGGTACAAAATGATAAACATAAAAGCATAGTGATTGGGCCAACTAGAGGAAGCCCCAACAACCTTGATAAGTTATCTTTTCTTAATAGCCACTCTCCTTCCCTCTCCCTCTTTTACTTCCTTCATAACCTCAGAGGTCCAACGAGCTAACTACAATAATATCTGTTCCCCTCCTACCCATCTAAGGCTCCCAGACTCTCATTTCCCTAAACAATTTCACATTTGTTTATATCTACAGGCAAGGTAATGATGTATCTTAGTATTTGGGGGAGCATTTTTATGTATGCCAAAATATTCCTCATTCGAAGGTAACTAGTACTACTAAAGGATGTCAAACTGGAAGATTCCAGAAGTTGTTTCTCAAAGAAAGGTGCATTTTTTCCTCTCTAAATTTACAACTTTCTTAAGGAATCTTACAAAAAAGGTCTGTTACAAGTAGCCCTAGACGTGTAAGATACAGCTAGAAGTAGTCCATTCAAAAGGAGAAAAGAGAACAAGCATTAGGTGAGAAAAGAGACAAAGAAGAGAGTTTGAAAATTAAGTCTACGAACTATAGGTTGCCTGGAAAGAGTAGGAGGGTCTCCTCTATGAGCTCAGCGTGGGTCTGTTTTAAGCTAATTCAAAACCCTTCCAAATGAGCTTATTAGATTCTAATTTGATGGCTCTGAACCTAATAAGAATTCAGATCAAACTGTTCTTCTTTCTCAAAGAGACAGCATTGTCAAAGAGCCAAAATTGGAGTGGGTGTTTGGGGGATTGGGTTATACAGCTTTCACATTATGATTCACCTCTCTACCAGCAAACCCTTCCCCCATGTCAATAGCATCTGTCATACATTTTTATTCAAATTCCTCACCACTAAGGGCAATCAGAAGCTGAAGAGATGCTCCTACAGAAGTGACCTCAACAAAAATAGAAGTCAATAACATGGCCAGCTGACACAGAGGATGTCAGAAAGTGCAAAATGATGGCAAAGAAAAAAGGCAAAACTGTGTAAGGCAGTAGAAAAGGAAACAATCACAGACCAGGATGAAAAAATTAGGGCAATTATCTGGATAATTCAGCCTCAAAACTCACTTCCTGATGATTGACATAAATGTGTTTCCTTCTCTGGGCTCCATTTTCACAACAGATGGAATATTGGAGCTGCAATAATGGCTTTCTAGTCTCCATCATTGTTATTTACAAGAAATTTAAAGGAAATATACCTTCTTTTTACTTCTACTTGAAACTTTATATCTGATGTGAGGGAATGTTTTATAAATATGATGCTACCTGACAGTTTGGCTTAGAAAGAAAATAAAATTATTTCTTGCCTGGATTGTTTTCTGCCTGTGTAATCCAAATGTTGGTACCAATTCTTCACTTCAGTAGACTTCTGGAATTGAGTTGACAGAAGTTATCCATTCAGAACCAACTTATGGATCATAATAAGTGGGCTAGTGAATCAGACACACTGGCACTCAAGGAGAATAAAGGATATAGACATATACAGGTCTCCAGGACATATACAAAAAAGTAGAAAAAATAAACTGCCTAAACAGAAGATAAGAAATCTTTCATTTCTGTTGAGTCAAATGACACCCTAGCATCTGCAGTGATTATATGAGTATGGAAATAAATGTCCTTTCTTCCCTTTTAGGCACTCAAGATATACACACTCCAGTAAACCATTGACATTCTCAGATTTTGAATCAACAGTTTCAATTCTTTCTTAAAAAGACACCAAATATCTGTAACATGTAATACTTTTCAGTTGCCCTGAAGCACAAATTTGAACTGAAGACCAGGAGGCTGGTATGCAAGAGTGAGTACTTACTAAGTGGACCTAGCCTCCTGTCCAGTGTTCTTCCTCAACTTGGACTTGTTATTTTTTACTTATTGCAATGTACGCAGTTCATTGAGGAGAACTGGGTGATATGGTGTTATTTATTTATGAATTTCAAGGGTATTACAGGTGAGGAGAGGGACTGAAATGAAGGGCTCACCTCCTATACAGGGTATATAAAGAGAAGTTTGGTTAGCTACCATTTGAGAGAAGCCTGAACATCTTCCTAGACCTTAGCACTTACGGGACTCGGCCACTAAATAGAGGGTTCACCACACACACATATTGCACCTATCAAGCTCTATATGTTGGGTCCACGGTAAACCAACATGACATTTCAATTCCCGGAGTTACATACTTCAGTGAATGAAGTGGAATTAACCTAGACGTGCTACACTAATTGTCCCTTGTTCACTTCATGTTTACTGCCATCCTATCATACTAATAATTCACAGATTTTTTTACCTCCTTCGTGACTATAGTTGTGCTGGAAAACCTTACCTGTCTCTGCTACCACCCAAGGAATATTTTTTTTTTTTAGCTGCCAAAACTGGTAAGCAATTTGGGGTCCATATTGATGAATTAAACACTATTGTCTAGTGCATCCTAAATATTTTCCTTGGCATCCCAGGAGAACTCACATTAGGTACAGTTAATATAAAAGAATGGAGAGAGAAAAGATGTTCTTCCTTATTCATTCTAACATCAATTGTTCTACTCCCAAATGAATGGCAGATGGAAGTTTGAATGCGAAAACTTAATTTCAACAGACGGTTCAAGATAAATTCCTGAATGACTGTCCTTGAAGATTCTTCAAGGCCTGCCCTCACAGATATGAATACAATTGCTTTCTTGAAACAACAGAACAGAAGACAATATGTTAGAAATATAAAAATCATGATGGTTTTCAAGTCTCCAGAACTTACCCAACATTAGTTGATCATAGCCTGAATAAATGGGTGGGACGGCAAAGGGGTCCCAGAAAGACAGCTCTATCTCTCTCTCCATTTTGTCCTTTTGCTTTACTTGGCTTTTATTCTTTCTTTTCTCTCTGTTCATTCCCCATAAAGGGCCCATATAGACACTTACCATCACAGGGTATAAGACTTCAGAGCAGAAAGAGACCTTATAAATTACCTTGGCCAAAGCCTTCCTAAATCCTTACCCAACTTCACTCAGCTAGTTGTTGATATGCCTATAGCCTAAATGCAAATCTCCTCGTTCCCAGATAAGAGTTGTCAACATACAGAAATACAGAAAATGGCAAATGACATTAAGTCTTAAGTCAAAATGAGGCATAATTAAGATGATGATTCACCAACGTAATTCTGATCCACCAGCCATAATTTACTTTTGTTTGTTTGTTTGTTTTAAGGGATAATTTAGTACAGTATAAATGATCCTCTTTAGTGTACAGTCTGTGAGTT
Organism: Symphalangus syndactylus; assembly: GCF_028878055.3. Classification (NCBI taxonomy): domain Eukaryota; kingdom Metazoa; phylum Chordata; class Mammalia; order Primates; family Hylobatidae; genus Symphalangus; species Symphalangus syndactylus. The sequence goes on along the minus strand of NC_072447.2, from coordinate 39,609,531 downwards.
TTGACAAATGTATATAGTCATGTGACTACCCCACCAAACTCAAGATATGGAACCATTCAATCATCCTAAAAAATTCCCCAATTCCCTTTGGCCCCAGCCCCTAGAACTACTAATTTGTTTTCTGTCTCTACAGTTTTGATTCTTCCAGAATGTCCTATAAATGGAATCACACAGTATGCAGCCTTTGAGCCTGGCCTCTTTCACTTACCATAATGTGTTTGAAATGCATCCGTGTTGTTTCATGTATCAAGGGTTTGGTCCCTTTTATGATTTACTTTTTTAATAGTATATGTTTAATTCAGAGAAAAAAATTGACAATGCTATACTTCTAACCATAAATTTCATTACAAATGCCAAAAATAAAGTCCAAAATATGGATTTACAATAAGGAAAATACCCAAAGCAAGTTATTTAAATAATACCAATTTGCTGCTATTCCTTACATGTGATAATGAAAAAAGCATATAAATTTAACATTCTTCCACTAATTTTTAAAAAATAGCTGATAGATACCCTATCTTGAGTTCTAGTTATTCTAATTCTATAACTTGATCACAAAATCATATTTAGATTAGAAAAGTAAATAGTTTGCCCTGCTCCTAACTCTTGTAATTAACTATCTTCACAAACAAGTAGGGAATTTTTTTTGTCAAATACTGTATAAGCTGTTTTGGCTATAATTCATAAAACAATGCATCAAAATTGGCATTATTATACATTAAATGCAGAATCAGCTTGGTAGTACTCTTCACTGTCAAGTAAGAAATTGCAAAGATAAATGAACCCTGGAAATTTCAAGATCTGGAATGTGATGCCAGCTGGTACATGGAAGAAGTAAATTCAATCAGGCTACCTGATGTTTCCTGTTTCTGCCTAGAGCAGGGCAGTTTGCAAGCTTGTAAGAAGACCCAGTTTGCCCTTGTCCCTCTCATGCTTTGAGGGAAAAAAGGGGCTCTTTAACTCTGTTGAGAAAAAAAAAGAAAAATATGTAAATTGAGGAAACTTCACAGCAGGTCTAATACAGTGAATTTTGAAGATTGAAGAGGAATTTTAACAACTGATTTTAACAATTATGGTTTAACATATAGGAAGGCTGATAGTGTACAAGGGCTAGTTTCTAGAAGTAGAGATGTATTTTTAAAACCTGCCTAGTGCTTTTAACGCTCTAATTTTTATTTTCACCAAAATAAGAAAACAGAATCTCAGATATTTGAAGGAACTGCTTCTCTGTTCTATTAAGAATTTTAATTCATCTTAAATCTTTTTTTACATTTTCTCCAAAACTAATCTGCATGAGAAACATGTATTAGCCACCTATTCTGTAGCGAGTGTTGTGCTGAATGTTTGAGATACCAAGTTAAATAAGACACACTCCCTCCTTCAGGGGCCTTAAGTTTCCAGAACATAAAGGTGCTGAAAACCAAATCACAAATACCAGTCTATCCTTTTACAAAATCATGTATTAATAATAGGAAAATATGTAATGTGACTTCAAGAATGGTGTGAAGGGAGGAAGCAGAGCAAGATGGCTGAATAGAAGCCTCCACCAATCGTCCCCCCTGCAGGAACATCAAATTTAACAAATATCTACATGAAAAAGCACTTTCATAAACACCAAAAATCAGGTGAGTGATTACAGTACCTGGATTTAACTTCATATCACTGAAAGAAGCACTGAAGAGGGTAGGAAAGACCGTCTTGAATTGCCGACACCACCATTCCCCCATCCCCTGGCAGCAGCCATGTGGCATGGCAAAAGAAGCTATGCACTTGGGGAAGCAAGAGCATATTCTATGAGGTCAGTATTACCCTGATACAAAAACCAGACAAAGACACATCAAAAATAGAAAATTAGAGCCCAATGTCCCGGATGAACATTGATGTAAAAACTCTCGGCCAGGCGCCAGTGGCTCATGCCTGTAATCCCAGCACTTTGGGAGGCCGAGGCAGGCGGATCACGAGGTCAGGAGATTGAGACCATCCTGGCTAACACAGTGAAACCCCGTCTCTACTAAAAATACAAAAAATTAGCCGGCGAGGTGGCGGGCGCCTGTAGTCCCAGCTACTCGGGAGGCTGAGGCAGGAGAATGGCGTGAACCCCGGGGGGCAGAGCCTGCAGTGAGCCCAGATCGCGCCACTGCACTCCAGCCCGGGCGACAGCGAGACTCCGTCTCAAAAAAAAAACAACAACAAAAAAACTCTCAACAAAACACTAGCAAACCAATTTCAACAACGCATTAAAAACATTATTCCTCATGACCAAGTGGGATTTATTCCAGACATGCAAGCATGGCTCAACATATGCAAATCAATTAGTATGATACATCATATCAACAGAATGAAGAACAAAAACTGTATGACCATTTCATTTGAAGCTGAAAAAGCATTTGATTAAATTCAACATCCCTTCACAATAAAAACCCTCAAAAACTGGGTATAAAAGGAACATAGTCCAACATAATAAAAACCATATAGCTCAGACCCACAGCTAGTATCACACTGGATGGAGAAAAACTGAAAGCCTTTTCTCTAAGATCTAGAACATGACAAGAAGGCCCATTTTCACCACTGTTACTCAATACTGTCCTAGAATTCCTAGCTAGAGCAATCCGAAAAGAGAAAGAAACAAAGAGCATCCAAATTAGAAGTCAAATTATTTTTGTTTGCAGATGATATTATGGATTTGAAAATTTATATTTGGAAAAAAACTAAAGATTCCAACAAAAAAGTATTAGAATTGATTTTAAAAATCAGAAAAGTTGCCAGACACAAAATCAACATACAAAAATCAGTAGCATTTCTATACGCCAACAGCAAACAATCTGAAAAAAAGAAATCAAGAAAGTAATCCCATTTACAATAGCTACAACTAAAATTAAATACCTAGGAATTAACCAAAGAAGTGAAAGATCTCTAAAATGAAAACTGTAAAATATTGATGCAAGAAATTGAACAGGATGCCAAATTATAAAAAGATATTTCATGCTCATATATTGAAAGAATTAATAATTTTAAAATGTCCATACTACCCAAAGCAATATACAGACTCAATGCAATCCCTATCAAAATGCCAATGACATTCTTCACAGAAAAAAAAAAATCTTATAATTTATATGGAGCTATAAAATACCCAGAGTAGCTATCCTGAGGAAAAACAACAAAACTAGAGGAATCATATTACCTGACTTCAAATTATGCTACAGAGATATAGTAACCAAAACAGCATGGTACTGCCATAAAAACAGACACATAAACCAATGCAACAGAATAGAGAACCCAGAAACAAATTCATACATCTATAGCAAACTCATTTTGGACAAAGGTACCAAGAGCATACACTGGGAAAGGACAGTCTCCAACAAACGGTGCTGGGAAAACCAGATATCCATATGCAGAAGGAAGAAACTAGACCCCTATCTCTTGCCATATACAAAAAGCAACTTAAAATTGATTAAAGACTTAAATCTAAGACATCAAACTATGAAAGTACTACAAGGTAACTTTAGGGAAATTCTCCAGAACATTGGACTGGGCAATGATTTCTTGAGTTATACCCTGCTAGCACAGGTAATCAAAGCAAAGATGGACAAATAGGATCACATCAAATTAAAAAGCCTCTGCATGACGAAGGAAACAATCAACAAAGTGAACAGACAGTTCACACAATGGGAGAAAATATTTGTAAACATCCCATCTGACAAGGGATTAATAATCAGAATATAAGGAGCTCAACTCTATAGAAAAAAAATCTAGTAATTCGATCAAAAAACGGGCAAAAGATTTGAATAAACATGCTCAAAAGAAAACATACAAATGGCAAATGTATATGGAAATGTGCTCAACATCACTGATAATCACAAAAATGCAAATAAAAGCTGCAATGAGATATTATCTTGCCCCAGTGAACATGGAAAAGGCGGAGCAAGATACTGGAATAGAAGGATCCACCAATTGTCTCCACAGCAAGAACACCAATTAAACAACTATCTACAGAAAAAAAACACCTTCATACAAACCAAAAATCAGGTGAGCACTCACAGTATCTGATTTTAACTTTGTATGGCTAAAAGACACAATGAAAAGGTAAAAAAAAAAAAAAAAAAAGTCTTGAATTTCTGACACCACCCAACCCCAATTCCCAGGCAGTGGTGACATGGTGCAAAGAGCATTTCTGTGCCCAGGGGCAGGGAGAGCACAGCAATTGTGAGATATTGAACTCAGTGCTGTCCTCTTAGAGCAGAAACGAAAACTGAACCAAACACAGCTGACACCCACCCACTGAGGGAGCGTTTAAACCAGCCCTAGCCAGAGGGGAATCTCTGATCCAGCAGTCTGAACTTGAGTTCCCGCAAGCCTCACCACCAGGGCTAAAGTGCTATGGAGCTCTAAATAAATGTGAAAGGTAGTCTAGGCCACAAGGACTGCAACAGCTAGGGGAATCCTAATGATGTAATGCCCACAGCCACTGGACTGAGGAGCGTATGACCTACTGAGACACCAGTTGGAGTGGCTAAGGGAATGCTGGCATCACCCTTCCCCTAACCCCAGGCTGCACAACTCGCAGCTCCAAAAGAGACGTCTTCCACTTGAGAAGAGAGGGAAGAGTGAGGAGGACTTTGTGTTACATCTTGGGTATCAGCTTAACCATAGCAGGATATGGCACTGGCCAGACTTGTGAGGCCCCTGTTCCAGGCTCTAACTCGCAGACAAAATTTCTAGACACAACCTGGGCCAGAAAAAATAAAAAAAACATTCCTTGAAGGGAAACACATAGTCCTGGAAGCATTCATCACCTGCTAACTGAAGAACCCTTGGGCTCTGAATACCCAGCAGTAATAGCCAGGTACCACATTGAGGGCCTTGGTGAGCCTCTGCAAATTGCTGACTCCAGGTGAGGCTCACCACATTATTAGCTGTGGTGGCAAAGGGGCAAAACTTCTGCCTGGGAAAAGCAGAGGGAAAAGTAAAGGGAATTTTGTCTTACACCTTAGGTACCAGCACTGAGACTGAGGTGTAGAGCACCAAGTGGGCTCTTGGGGTCACCAATTCTAGAATTTGACTCTTGGATGGCATTTCTGGACCTGCCCTGGGCCAGAGGGGCGTCCACTGCCCGAAGGGTGAGTCCCAGGCCAGGCAGCATTCACCAGTCTTGAATTGCTGATACCACCCCACCCCCCTCTGATTTAAGAGCCCTTGGGGATTAAAGGAACATCAGCCATAGTCTGGCAGTACTCCCCATGGCCTGTGGTGGCAGTGGCTACAGAATGAGGATCCTTTGCCTTTGGAAAAAAGAAAGAAGAGTGGGAAAGACCACATCTTGTGGTTTCAGTGCCAGCTCAGCTACAGTACAACAGAACACTAGGTAGACTTCTAAGGTTTTTTACTCTAATCCCTGACTCCCAGACAGCACCCTTGGACCCGCCTGGGGCCTGGGTAATTTACTGCCCTGAAGGAAGGACACAGGCCTGGCTGGCTTCGCCACTGGCTGAGTGTAGAGCCCCAGATCCTTGAGCATAAGCAGTGGCCAGGGAGTGGTTACAGCAGGCCTTGGGCGAGACCCAGTACTGTGCTGGCTTCAGGTCTGGCCCAGCACAGTCATAGTGGTGGTGGCCACAGTGGGGCGTGTGTCACTCCATCGCCAGCTCTAAGTGGCTCAGAACGGAGACAGATTCCATTTGTTTGGGAGAAAGTAGGGAAAGAGAACAAGAGTCTCTGCCTGGTAATCCAGAGAACTCCCTGTAATTGTGGTTTATAAACTACTCTTTTCCTAAGTAGGAAGACTAAAAGATGAACCAATAAAAAAATAATAACCACAACAACTTTTCAAGACATAGACAGTACAGTAAGATACAAATAGAAACAACAAAATGTTAAAAAGCAAGGGCATGGAGTTAAAACAGAGTTTTTATTAGTTTTCTTGTTGCTTATTTGTTTATGCAAACACAGGTAAGTTGTTATCAGGTTAAAATAATGGGTTATAAGATAGTACTTGCAAGTCTCATGGTAACCTGAAACCAAAAAACATACAACACAAAAAAAAACAAATCAAGAAACTAAATCATATCACCAAAGAAAAACACCTTCACCAAAAAAGAAAACAGGAAGGAAAGAAAGAAGAAAGAGAAAACCACGAAACAGTCAGGAAACAGATAACAAAATGGCAGGAGTAAGTCCCTATTTATCAATAATAACATTGAATGTAAATAGACTAAACTCTCCAATCAAGACACAGACTGGCTGAATGGATAAATAACAATACTCATTGATCTATTGCCTGTAAGAAACATACTTCACCTATAAAGACACATATAGACTGAAAACAAAGGGATAGAAAAAGATACTCCATAACAATGGAAACCAAAGAAGAGCAGGAGTAACTATACTTATATCAGACAAAACAGATTTCAAGAAGACAACTATAAGAAGAGACAATGAAGGATACTATATAATGATAAAGGGGTCAATTCAGCAAGAGGATATAACAATTTTAAATATATATTCTTCCAACACTGATGGACCCAGATATATAAAGCAAATATTATTATAGCTAAAGAGGGAGACAGATTCCAATACAATAATAGCTGCAGCCTTCAACACCTTTTCAGCATTGGACAGATCTTTCAGACCGAAAACCAACAAAGAAATCTTAGATTTAATCTGCACTATAAAACAAATGGATCATCATGGTGGACGGGAGGCAGGACTAGATTGCAGCTACAGACAGAGCAGCATGCAGGGGCTCCCATTGTGAATTTTAGCTCCACATCGACGGCAAGAACAAACCAGCAATCCCAAGAGGACCCACAGACCCTCTGAAGGAAGCAAACTGCTCCTGCATGACCCAAGAGACACCCCAAATACTGTGAGTGCCCCAACTGTCGAAATGGGAAATTGAGACCCTCCTCTCCCAAACACACACCCCAACTGGAGACGCTGAAGGCCTGTTTGCGGGAGAAGTTTCTGACTTTACCTGGAGCTGAGTCAATTTGGAGAGCCAAACAAAATATAGGGGTAGAGGAAGCAGCAGCTCGCTGGGTCCCCTAGCAGGCCATTCCTGCCTGGCACCACAGGGACCCATCCAGGGGGCGGGCAGAGGAGCAGAGGGCAAAACTCCACAGGGAGAAGGAAATCTCTAGCTGAACTTTGTAACAGTTTGAACAGGGTGAGAAGCCTCCTGGCCAGAACTCAGGGAAAGGTGCAAATCCAGTGTGCAGACTCCACAGGCAGGGGTAGAACCAAGCCCTTTCCTTTCACAGCTGGGAGGCAAGTAGCCTGGGGCAGATTTTCAAGCCCATCTAGCCCTCTACCTGGAAATGGACTTGGGGCTATTGCAGGGGTCATGGTGGGAGTGAGACCAGCCTTTGAGTTTGCACGGGAGCTGGGTGAGGCCTGTGACTGCCAGCTTCCCCCACTTCCCTGACAACCTGCATGACTCAGCAGAGGCAGCCATAATCCTCCTAGGTACACAACTCCAGTGACTTGGGACTCTCATGCCCATCCCCCACAGCAGCTGCAGCAAGACCCACCCAAGGAGAGTCTGAGCTCAGACACACCTAGTCCTGCCCCCACCTGATGGTCCTTCTCTACCCACCACAGCAGCGGAAGACAAAGGGCATACAATCTTGGGAGTTCTAGGGCCCTGCCCACCACCGGTGCCTCTCCACACTACCACAGCTTATGCTCTCTGGAAAGCGTCACTTCCAGGAAGGAGGCCAACAAGCACAAAAATAGAGCATTAAACCACCAAAGCTAAGAACCCCCATGGAGTCCAATGCACCACTCCCCCAACCTCCACCAGAACAGGGGCTGGTATTCAAGGTTGAGAGACCCATAGACGGTTCACATCACAGAACTCTGTGCAGACAACCCCCAGTACCAGCCCAGAGCCAGGTAGACTCACTGGGTGGCTAGACCCAGAAGAGAGACAACAATCACTGCAGTTCAGCTCACAGGAAGCCACATCCATAGATGAGTATACTACATCAAGGAAGAGTACTATATCAAGGAAGAGCACTACATCAAGGGAGGGTACTACATCAAGGGACCACCCTGTGGGACAACAGAATCTGAACAACAGCCTTCAGCCCTAGACCTTCCCTCTGACAGAGCCTACCCAAAAGAGAAGGAACCAGAAAACCAACTCTGGTAATATGACAAAACAAGGCTCTGCAACACCCCCAAAAAATCACACTAGTTACCAGCAATGGATCCAAACCAAGAAGAAATCCCTGATTTACCTGAAAAAGAATTCAGGAGGTTAGTTATTAAGCTAATCAGGGAGGGACCAGAGAAAGGCAAAGCCCAATGCAAGGAAATCCAAAAACTGATACAAGAAGTGAAGGGAGAAATATTCAAGGAAATAGATAGCATAAATAAAAAACAATCAAAAATTCAGGAAATTTTGTACACACTTTTAGAAATGTGAAAAGCTCTGGGAAGTCTCAGCAATCAGATTGAATGAGCAGAAGAAAGAAATTCAGAGCTTGAAGACAAGGTCTTCGAATTAACCCAATCCAACAAAGATAAAGAAAAAATAATTAAAAAATATGTGCAAAGCCTCAAGAAGTCTGGGATTATGTTAAGTGACCAAACCTAAGAATAACCAGTGTTTCTGAGGAAGAAGAGAATTCTAAAAGCTTGGAAAACATATTTGGGGGAATAATCGAGGAACACTTCCCTGGCCTCGCTAGAGAACTGGACATCCAAATATAAGAAGCACAAATAACATCCAGGAAATTCATTGCAAAAAGATCTTCACCTAGGCACATTGTCATCAAGTTATACAAAGTTAAGATGAAGAAAAGAATCTTAAGAGCTGTGAGACAGAAGTACCAGGTAACCTATAATGGAAAACCTATCAGATTAACAGCAGATTTCTCAGCAGAAACCCTACAAGCTAGAAGGGACTGGAGCCCTACCTTAAGCCTCCCCAAACAAAACAATTATCAGCCAAGAATTTTCTATCCAGCAAAACTAAGCATCATATATGAAGGAAAGAAACAGTCATTTTCAGACAAACAAATGCTGAGAGAATGTGCCATTACCAAGCCACCACTACAAGTACTGTTCAAAGGAGCTCTAAATCTTGAAACAAATCCTGGAAACACAACAAAGCAGAACTTCTTTAAAGCATAAATCACACAGGACCTATAAAACAAAAATACAAGTTAAAAACAGAAAACAAGGTATACAAGCAACAAAGAGCATGATGAATGCAAGGGTACCTCACATTTCAATACTAGCATTGAATGTAAATGGCCTAAATGCTCCAGTTAAAAGATATAGAACCATAGAATGGATAAGAACTCACCAATCAACTATCTGCTGACTTCAGGTGACTCACCTAACACATAAAGACTTGCATAAACTTAAAGTAAAGGGGTGGAAAAAGGCATTTCATGCAAATGAATACCAAAAGCCAGCAGAGGAAGCTATTCTTGTATCAGACAAAACAAACTTTAAAGCAACAGCAGTTAAAAGAGACAAAGAGGGACATTATATAATGATAAAAGGCCTTGTCCAACAGGAAAATATCACAATCCTAAACAATAGGCACCTAACACTGGAGCTCCCAAATTTATAAAACAATTACTAATAGACCTAAGAAATGAGATAGACAGCAACACAATAACAGTGGGGAACTTCAATACTCCACTGACAGCACTACACAGATCATCAAGACAGAAAGTCAAAAAAGAAACAATGGATTTAAACTATAACTTGGAACAAATGGACTTAACAGATATATACAGAACATTTCATCCAACAACTACAGAATACACATTCTATTTAACAGCCCATGGAATTTTCTCCAAGATAGACCATATGATAGGCCCTAAAATGAGCCTCAATATATTTAAGAAAACCGAAATTATGCCAAGCACTCTCTCAGACCACACTGGAATACAACTAGACATCAACTCCAAAAGGAAACTTCAAAACCATGCACAAACATGGAAATTAAATAACCTGCTCCTGAATGAGCATTGGGTCAAAAGCGAAATCAAGATGGAAATTTAAAAATTCTTTGAACTGAAGGACAATAATGACACAACCTATCAAAACCTCTGGGACACAGCAAAGGTGGCGTTAAGAGGAAAGTTCATAGCACTAAACGCCTACATCAAGAAGACTGAAAGAGCAGAAACTGACATTCTAAGGTCACACCTCAAGGAATTAGAGAAACAAGAACAAACCAAACCCAAACCCAGCAGAAGAAAGGAAATAACCAAGATCAGAGCAGAACTAAATGAAATTGAAACAAATAAACAAAAAATACAAAAGATAAATGAAACAAGCTGGTCCTTTGAAAAGATAAATAAAATTGACAGACCATTAGCAAGATTAACCAAGAAAAGAAGAGATAAAATCGAAATAACCTCACTAAGAAATGAAACAGGAGATATTACAACTGAAACCACTGAAATACAAAAGATCATTCAAGGCTACTATGAACACCTTTACACACATAAACTACAAAACCTAGAAGAAATGGATAAATTTCTGGAAAAATACAACCTTCTAGCTTAAATCAGGACAAATTAGATACCCTGAACAGAACAATAACAATAAGCGAGATTGAAACAGTAATTTTTAAATTACCAACAAAAAAAGTCCAGGACCAGATGGATTCACAGCAGAGTTCACCAGACATTCAAAGAAGAATTGGTACCAATCCTTTTGACACTATTCCACAAGATGGAGAAAGAAGAAACCCTCCCTAATTCATTCTATGAAGCCAGCATCACCCTAATACCAAAACCAGGAAAGGACATAACCAAGAAAGAAAACTACAGACCAATATCCTTCATGAACACAGATGCTAAAATCCTTAACAAAATGCTAGCTAACCAAATCCAACAACATATCAAAAAGATAATCCAGCATCATCAAGCGGATTTCACACCAGGGATGCAGGGACAGCTTAACATATGCAAGTCAATAAATGTGATATACCACATAAACAGAATTAAAAACAAAAATCACATGATCATCTCAATAGATGCCGAAAAAGCATTCAACAAAATCCAGCATCCTTTTATGATTAAAACTTAGCAAAATCAGCATACAAGGGATATACCTTAATGTAATAAAAGCCATCTATGACAAACCCACAGCCAGCATAATACTGAATGGGGAAAAGTTGAAAGCATTCCCTTTGAGAATGGGAACAAGACAAGGATGCCCACTCTCACCAATCCTCTTCAACATAGTACTGGAAGTCCTAGCCAAAGCAATCAGACAAGAGAAAGAAATAAAGGGCATCGAAATCAGTAAAGAGGAAGTCAAATTGTTACTGTTTGCTGATGATATGATCATTTACCTTGAAAACCCTAAGGACTCTTCCAGAAAGCTCCAGAACTGATAAAAGAATTCAGCAAAGTTTCCAGATACAAGATTAATGTACGCAAATAAGAAGCTCTTCTATACACCAACAGTGACCAAGTGGAGAATCAAATCAAGAACTCAACCCCTTTTACAATAGCTGCAAATAATATATATACTTAGGAATATACCTAAACAAGGAGTCGAAAGATCTCTACAAGGAAAACTACAAAACACTGCTGAAAGAAATCATAGATGACACAAAGAAATGGAAACACATCCCATGCTCATGGATAGGTAGAATCAATATTGTGACAATGACCATACTGCCAAAAGCAATCTGCAAATTCAATGCAATTCCCATCAAAATATCACCATCATTCTTCACAGAATTAGAAAAAAAATTCTAAAATTCATATGGAACCAAAAAAGAGCCTGTATAGCCAAAGCAAGACTAAACAAAAAGAACAAATAAGGAGGCATCACATTACCTGATTTCAAACTATACTATAAGGCCATAGTCACCAAAACAGCATGGTACTGGTACAAAATTAGGCACGTAGACCAATGGAACACAATAGAGAACCCTGAAATAAACCCAAATACTTACAGCCAACTGATCTTCCACAAAGCAAACAAAAACATAAAGTGAGGAAAGGACATGCTTTTCAACAAATGGTGCTGGGATTATTGGCTAGCCACATGTATGAGAATGAAACTGGATCCTCATCTCTCACCTTATACAAAAATTAACTCAAGATGGATTAAGGACTTAAACCTAAGGTCTGAAACTATAAAAACTCTAGAAGATAACATTGGAATAACCCTTCTAGACATTGGCTTAGGCAAAGATTTCATGACCAAGAACCCAAAAGCAAATGCAATAAAAACAAAGATAAATAGCTGGGACCTAATTAAACTAAAGAGCTTTTGCACAGCAAAAGGAACAGTCAGCAGAGTAAACAGACGACCCACAGAGTGGGAGAATATCATCACAATCTATACATCTGACAAAGGACTAATATCCAGAATCTACAACAAACTCAAGAAATCAGTAAGAAAAAACAAACAATCCCATAAAAAAGTGGGCTAAGGGCATGAATAGACAATTCTCAAAAGAAGATATACAAATGGCCAACAAACTTACGAAAAAATGCTCAACATTGCTAATGATGAGGGAAATGAAAATCAAAACTGCAATGCAATACTGCATTCTTACTCCTGCAAGAATGGCCATAATCAAAAAATCAAAAAACAGTAGATGTTGGCATGGATGCAGTGAACAGGGAACACTTCTACACTGCTGGTGGGAATGCAAACTAGTATAGCCACTATGGAAAACAGTGTGGAGATTCCTTAAAGAATTAAAACTAGAACTACCATTTGATCCAGCAATCCCACTACTGGATATCTAACCAGAGGAAAATAAGTCATTATTTGAAAAAGATACTTGCACACACATGTTTACAGCAGCACAACTCACAATTGCAAAATCATGGAACCAACCCAAATGCCCATCAATCAATGAGTAGATTAAGAAACTGTGGTATATATATATATATACAATGAAATACTATGCAGCCATAGAAAGGAATGGATTAACAGCATTTCCAGTGACCTGGATGAGATTGGAGACTATTTTTCTAAGTGAAGTAGCTCAGGAATGGAAAAACAAACATCGTATGTTCTCACTGATATGTGGGATCTAAGCTATGAGGATGCAAAGACATAAGAATGATACAATAGATTTTGGGGACTTGGGCAGAAGAGTGGGAGGGACAAGGGATAAAAGACTACAAATATGCTGTAGTGTATACTGCTCGGGTGATGGGTGCACCAAAATCTCACGAATCACCACTAAAGGACTTACTCATGTAACCAATACCACCTGTACCCCAATAATTTATGGAAAAAATAGAACAAATGGACCTAATATATACTTACAGAATATTTCATCCAATGACTAAAGAATATAAATTCTTCTCCTCAGTACATGGATCATACTCAAGGATAGACCATACGTTAAGTCACTGTATTAGTTCATTCTCACATTGCTATAAAGAAATACCTGAGACTGGGCATTTATAAAGAAAAGAGGTTTAACTGGTTCATGGTTCTGCAGGTTGTATAGGAAGCATGATGTTGGCATCTACTAGGCCTCTGGGAAGACCTCAGAAAGGTTACAAACATGGTGAAAGGTGAACCGAAAGCAGACACATCTTAGATGGCAGGAGCAGGAACAAGAGATAGAGTGAGGGGAAAGGTGCTACATACTTTTAAACAACCAGATCTCATGAGAAATCATTCACTATCATGAAAACAGCACCAAGAGTATGGTGCTAAACCATTTATGAAAAACTCAACCCCATGAACCAATTACCTCCTACCTGGCCCCACCTCCAACTTCAGGAATTAAAATTTGATATGCGATTTTGCTGGGTACAGAGATCCAAACCATATCAGACACAAAACAAATCTTAAAATATCCCAAAAAATAAAATTATATCAAGCATCTTTTCTGACCACAATGGAATAAAACTAGAAATCAATAATAAGAGAAATTCTAGAAACCATACGAACACATGGAAATTAAAAATATGCTCCTGAAAAACCAGTGGGTCAATGAAGAAATTAAGAAATTCAAAAATTTCTTGAAACAAACAATATTAGAAACACAACATACCAAAACCTATGAGATACAGCAAAAGCAGTACTAAGAGAGAAGTTTATAGTCATAAGTGCCTACGTAAAAAAAAAAAAACTCCAAATAAACAACCTAATGATGCATCTTGAAAAACCAGAAAAGCAAGAGTAAACCAAGCCCAAAATTAGCAGAAGAAAAGAAATAATAAAGATCAGAGCAGAAAAAAATGAATTTGAAATGAAAAAAATATATAAAAATCAATGAAACAAAAAGTTATTTTTTGAAAAGTTAAACGAAATTGACAAAACTTTAGCTAGACTAAGAAAAACAGAGAGATAACCCAAATAAATAAAATCAGAAATGAAAAAGGAAACATTGTAACTGCAGAATTAATACTGCAGAAATTCAAAGGATCATTAGTGGCTACTATGAGCAACTATATGCCAATAAACCCAGAAGTTTATTTGGAAACCTAGAAGAAATGGACAATTCTTAGACACATACAACCTGCCATTATTGAACCATAAAGAAATCCAAAACCTGAACAGACCAATAACAAGTAATGAGACTGACACCATAATAAAAAAAGTCTCCCAGTAAAGAAAAGCCCAGGACCCAATGGTTTCACTGGTGAATTCTACTAAATATTTAAAGAACTAATACCAATACTAGTCAAATTATTCCAAATAATAGAGGAGAAAGAAATGCTTCCAAACTCATTCTAACAGGCCAAAATTACCCTGATTGCAAAACCAAAGATGCAGCAAACAATGAAAACTACAGGCCAATATCGCTGATGAATACTGATGCAAAAATCCTCAACAAAATACTAGCAAATTGAATTCAACAACACATTAGAAAGATCATTCATCGTGACCAAGTGGGATTTATCCCTGGGATGCAAGTATGGCTCAACATATGCAAATCAATCAATGTGATACATGATATCAACAAAATGAAGGACAAAATTCATATGATCATTTCAACTGATGTTGAAAAAGCATTTGACCAATAAAAACTCTTGAAAAACTGGATCTAGAGGGAACATACCTCAACATAATAAAAGCCATATATGACAGACCCACAGCTAATACCATGCTGAATGAGGAAAAACTGAAAGCCTTTCCTCTAAGATCTGGAACACGACAAGAATGTCCACTGTCACCACTTTTATTCAACATACTACTGGAAGTCTAGTACAGCTAGAGCAATCATACAAGAGAAAGATATAAAGGGCATGCAAATTAGAAAGGAAGAAGTCAAATTATCCTTGTCTGCAGATGATATGATCTCATATTTGGAGAACTCTCAAGACTCCATAACAAAACTATTAGGACTGATAAACAAATTCAGTAAAGTTGCAGGATACAAAATCAACATACAAAAATCAGTATCGTTTCCATATACCAACAGCGAACAATCTGAAAAAGAAATAAAAAAAGTAATCCCCTTTACAGTAGCCACAAATAAAATTAAATACCTAGGAATTAGCTTAACCAAAGACGTGAAAGATCTCTATAGTGAAAACTGTAAAACACTGATGAAAGAAACTGAAGAGGACACCGACTAACGGAAGGATATTCCATATTTATAGATTGGAAAAATTAATAATTTTAAAATGTCCATACTACCCAAAGCAATCTACAGATTCAATGCAATCACTGTCAAAATACCAATGATATTCTTGAAAGAAATAGAAAAACAATCCTAAAATTTATATAAAACCAGAAAAGACCCAAAATAGCCAAAGCTATCCTAAGAAGAAGAACAAAACTGGAGGAATTATAATATCTGACTCCAAATTATACTACAGAGCTATAGTAACCAAAACAGAATGGTGCTTCCATAATAACCGACACACAGACCAACAGAACAGAATAGAGAACTCTGAAATAAATTCACAGGCCTATAGTGAACTCATTTTTGACAAAGGTGCCAAGAACGTATGCTGGGGAAAAGACAGTCTCTTCAATAAATGTTGCTGGAGAAACTGGATATTCATATGCAGAAGAATGAAACTAGACCCCTATCTCTCGCCATATACAAAAGGCAAATCAAAATGGATTAAAAACTTAAATCTAAGAATGCAAACTATGAAACTACTACAAGAAAACATTTGGGGAAATTCTCCAGGACATTGGTCTGGGAAAAGATTTCTTGAGTAATACCCCACAAACAGGCAACCAAAGCAAAAATGGACACATGGGACCACATCAAGTTAAAAAGCTTCTGCAGAGCAAAGGACACAATCAACAAAGTGAAGAGACAACCCACAGAATGGGAGGAAATATTTTTAATCTCCCCATCTGTCAAGAGATTAATAGCCAGAATATATAAGGAGCTCAAACAATTCTATAGGAAAAAACCTAATAACTGGATCAAA
This sequence comes from Symphalangus syndactylus, assembly GCF_028878055.3. Lineage (NCBI taxonomy): Eukaryota > Metazoa > Chordata > Mammalia > Primates > Hylobatidae > Symphalangus > Symphalangus syndactylus. The sequence continues at coordinate 39,593,179 of NC_072447.2, read as the reverse complement.
ACATAGGCAAAAGATTTGACTAGCCATCTCTTAAAAAGAAGACATAGATGGCAAACAGGCATATGAAAAGGTGCTTGATATCACTGATCATCAGAGAAATGCAAATCACAATGAAATATCATCTTACCCCAGTTAAAATAGCTTACATCCAAAAGACAGGCAATAACAAATGCTGGCGAGAATGTAGTAAAAAGGGAACCCTGGTACACTGTTGGTGAGAATGTAAATTAGTACAACCACTATGGAGAACAATTTGGAGGTTCCTCAAAAAGCTAAAAATTGAGCTACCATATGATCCAGCAATCCCACTGCTGGGTATATACCCAAAAGAAAGGAAGTCAGTATATTAAAGAGATACCTGCACTCTCATGTTTGTTGCAGCACTATTCACACTAGCCAAGGTTTGGAAGCAACCTAAGTGTCCATCAACACATGAGTGGATAAAGAAAATGTGGTACATATACACAATGGAGTGCTATTCAGCCAAAAAAATATGAGATCCTGTCATTTACAATAACATGGATGGAACTGAATATTATTTTTTAAAATGAAATCAGCCAGGCACAGAAAGACCAACATCACACATTCTCACTTATTTGTGGGATCTAAAAATCAAAAACAATTGAACTCATTGAGATAGTGAATGGAAGGATGGTTACCAGAATTTGGGAAGTATAGTGGGGTTGGGGGGATGTTTAATAGGTACAAAAAATATAATCAATAGGACAAAAGGGTGACTACAGTCAATAATAATTTAATTGTACATTTTAAACAACTAAAAGAGTATGATTGGATTGTAACACAAAGGATAAATGCTTGAGGGGATGGATAACCCATTTACCCTGATGTGATTATTGTACATTGCATGTGTGTGTCAAAATAGCTCATATACCCCATATGGGATATATTTATATACGTCTACTATGTATCCACAAAAATTAAAAAATATTAAAAAATATTAGGTGAAGTAGAGATACTATTTGATCTAAGATAGAAACTAGTATGATCTTTGAGTCTGGAAATAAAATATCAGAGAGAGATTATTATTAAAATCTGTAAAATCAGAAACAATATGCATAGTTTAAATTTAATCATGGTCATCCTACAAGATATAGTCTTCTGACTTTCCCTGATATGATTTATCCCTTGGAGATCTGGTTGACTTTCATGATCTTGACCATATCACCTTCATCTAGGGGTCCCTGAATTATCCTTATTCTTTGCCCTATGTTGGACAGTTCTACTAAGAGGTCTTCCTATCACCTCAAATGTATCATAATAAAAAATTATTGTCTCAACCCCTGAACAAGCTTCTTTTCTTGCCTTCTGCATTTTTGTTATTAATGCCATTCTTAAATTCACTTAAATGCAAAACTTTGGAGTCAACTTTGACTCCACCTTCTTCCCATACACTTAAACATATCACCAAGCTCTCTCTGATCTTTGCCAAACCACACCCACGACTCCAGTTCAAGCACATGTAACATTATAGTTACACTGTAGCAACAAACTCTTCATTGGTTTCCAGGTCTTCAGTGTTGTAGCTCTCCAAACTGTCTGTATGCAAAATTGTGGCCACAATAAGTATTTGCTAAATATAATAAATGCATGTCAAATTAACTTCCCTAAATCATCACTTTCACTACTTCAAATCTTCCCCTCTGGACAATCTTTGACAATTCACTCCCCTATTTTATAACAATAAGTTGAAATCCCTTAAGTGGGCATTGAAGATCTTTAATATATCTCCAAAATACTTTTCCAGACTTTTCCCTCCCTACAGATGAACTTCCATCTCCAGTGAAATTGTTCCCTCTCTGTCTCCCCTCCCCATCAAACACCCATCACTTTCCAGGATCTTCCTGAATCTTCCCCCATCCTTTCAAATACAGTAATTATCATTTGAAGTTTATTGTATGCTCCTTATAATTGTTGGAAATCTATACTGTCACCTTCTAAACGCCAGTGTAACCTATTTGGTTGAACCATATGGAATTGCCAATATTTAACCAAACTTTTACCAAAAAAAATCACAAAATAGCAATTTTATGTGGTTCAGCATAATAAGTGTAAAATCTTTTTCTTCTAGGGTTCCTAGAATATGCTGCACATAAAGGATATGCTACTGTATTTGATCCAATTTTCCTTATTATCTTTATTTGTAAGCTAGATAAGCAAGTTGGCAAACAGTAACTTACTACTGCAAAGGTAGAGAAGTTTCTCTCCAGCTTGACTTTTCAGGACTTTTCATAATCTTGGGTTGGTAGTCACATTAGCACTTCCACACTGAAGACTATTTCCTGCTTCACTTAGGATAGGTTGCCCCATTTAGCTATGATTCTTCAGTTATAGCCCTCTGACAAAATTAATAGGTTCTGTATTAGTTTCCCAAGACTACTATAACAAGATACCACAAACTAAGTGGCTTAAAACATCAGAAATTTACTATTTCACAGTTCTGGGGTTCTAAGTCTGAAACCCAGTATTAGCAGGGCCATGGTCTCTCTGAGACTCTGAAAATAATCCTTCCTTGCTTCTTCCTCGCTTCTCATGGTTGCTGTCGACAATTCTTGACTTTCAGCTGCAGCACTTCAGTCTCTGCCTCCATTGTCACATAGCATTCCCTACTTGTGTGTCTGTGCCTATGTCTCTTCTCTTTTTATAAGGAAATCGCTCATATTGGATGAAGGGCCCAACCTATTCCGGTATAACTCCATCTTAACTAATTACATCTGTGATGATCTCATTTCCAAATAAGGTCACATTTTGAGATGCTGGATGTTAAGGCTTCAACATACCCCTTTTTGGGAGCACAGTTCAAGCCATAGCATTCAGGTTCATTCCTGAAATTTGTTATATACAAAAGTTCAGTTATTTAAAGATTTTCATATTTAAATCATCACTTTAAATGTAAATCATCATTTAAATCATTACATTTAAATATTTTTATATTTGAAGATATATATATATAAATAATTGAACTTTTAAAAATTATACAATTTGATGTAATGGATATATAGTAAGCATTTAAAGTAAGCAAGAATGCTGCCGTTATTCAGTAGCCTTCTGAACTGTTATTAACTTAGCCCATAATCTTATACATATGGTCAGTTTAAATATCTTCTTGTAGGATTCCATTCCAAGATGGCCGAATATGAACAGCTCTGGTCTGCAGTTCCCAGCATGACTGATGCAGAAGACAGGTGATTTCTGCATTTCCAACTGAGGTACCTGGTTCGTCTCACTGGGACTAGTTGGACAGAGGGTGCAGCTCATGGAGGGTGAGCCAAAGCAGGACAGGGCATCACCTCACCTGGGAAGTGCAAGGGGTCAGAGGATTTCCCTTTCCTAGCCAAGGGAAGCCATGACAGACTGTACCTGGAAAAATGGGACACTTTCGCCCAAATACTGCACTTTACCCAAGGTCTTAGCAACCGGCAGATAAGGAGATTCTCTCCCGTGCCTGGCTCAGGAGGTCCCACACCCACAGAGCCTTGCTCAATGCTAGTGTAGCAGTCTGAGATCGAACTGCGAGGCGGCAGCCTGGCTGAGGGAGGGGTGTCCGCCATTGCTGAGGCTTGAGTAGGTAAATGAAGTGGCCAGTAAGCTCGAAATGGGCGGAACCCACCTCAGCTCAGCAAGGCCTACTGACTTTATAGACTCCACCTCTGTGGGCAGGGCATAGCTAAACAAAAGGCAGCAGACAACTTCTGCAGACTTAAATGTCCCTGTCTGACAGTTCTGAAGGGAGCAGTGGTTCTCCTAGCATGGCGTTTAAGCTCTAAGAATGGACAGAATGCCTCCTCAAGCAGGTCCCTGACCCCCGTGTAGCCTAACTGGGAGACACCTCCCAGTAGGGGCTGACAGAAACCTCAAACAGATGGGTGCCGCTCTGGGACAAAGCTTCCAGAGGAAGGATCAGACAGCAATATTTGCTGTTTTGCAGCCTCTGCTGCAGATTCTGCAATATTTGCTGTTCTGCAGCCTCCAGGCAAACAGGGTCTGGAGTGGACCTCCAGCAAACTCCAACAGACCTGCAGCAGAGGGACCTGACTCTTAGAAGGAAAACTAACAAACAGAAAGGAATAGCATCAACATCAACAAAAAGGACATCTACACCAAAATCCCATCTGTAGGTCACCAACATCAAATACCAAAGGTAGATACAACCACAAAAATGGGGAGAAACCAGAGCAGAAAAGCTGAAAATTCTAAAAACCAGAGGGCCTCTTCTCCTCCAAAAAAATCGCAGCTCTTCGCCAGCAAGGGAACAAAGCTGCACGGAGAATGACTTTGACGAGTTGACAGAAGTAGGCTTCTTCAGAAGGTCGGTAATAACTAACTTCTCTGAGCTAACAGAGCATGTTCTAACCCATTGCGAGGAAGCTAAAAACCTTGAAAAAAGGTTAGACGAATGGTTAACTAGAGTAAACAGTGTAGAGAAGACCTTAAATGACCTGATAGAGCTGAAAACCACGGCATGAGAACTTCGTGACGCATGCACAAGCATCAATAGCCAATTTGATCAAGTGAAAGAAAGGGTATCAGTGACTGAAGATCAAATTAATGAAATAAAGCAGGAAGACAAGTTTAGAGAAAAAAAGAGTAAAAACAAATGAACAAAGCCTCCTAGAAATATGGGACTATGTGAAAAGACCAAATCTACATTTGATTGGTGTACCTGAAAGTGACAGGGAGAATGGAATCAAATTGGAAAACACTCTTCAGGATATTATCCAGGAGAACTTCCCCAACCTGGCAAGGCAGGCCAACATTCAAATTCAGGAAATACAGAGAACACCACAAAGATACTCCTCGAGAAGAGCAATCCAAAGTCACATAATTGTCAGATTCAGCAAGGTTGAAATGAAGGAAAAAATGTTAACGGCAGCCAGAGAGAAAGGTCAGGTTACCCACAAAGGGAAGCCCATCAGATTAACAGCTGATCTCTCAGCAGAAACTCTACAACCCAGAAGAGAGCGGGGACCAATATTCAACATTCTTAAAGAAAAGAATTTTCAACCCAGAATTTCATATCCAGTCAAAATAAGTTTCATAAGTGAAGGAGAGATAAAATCCTTTACAGACAAGCAAATGCTGAGAGATTTTGTCACCACCAGGCCTGCCCTACAACAGCTCCTGAAGGAAGTACTAAACATAAAAAGGAACAACCAGTACCAGCCACAGCAAAAACATGCCAAATTGTAAAGACCATCGATACTAGGAAGAAACTGCATCAATTAATGGGCAAAATAACCAGCTAACATCATAATGACAGGATCAAATTCACACATAACAATATTAACCTTAAATGTAAATGGGCTAAATGCCCCAATTGTAAAACACAGACTGGCAAATTGGATAAAGAGTCAAGACCCATCAGTGTGCCATATTCAGGACACCCAACTCACATGCAGAGACACACATAGGCTCAAAATAAAGGGATGGAGGAAGATCTACCAAGCAAATGGAAAGCAAAAAAAAGCTGGGGTGGCAATCCTAGTCTCTGATAAAACAGACTTTAAACCAACAAAGATCAAAAGAGACAAAGAAGGCCATTACATAATGGTAAAGGGATCAATTCAACAAGAAGAGCTAACTATCCTAAATATATATGCATCCAATACAGGAGCACCCAGATTCACAAAGCAAGTCCTTAGAGACCTACAAAGAGACTTAGACACCCACACAATAATAATGGGAGACTTTAACATCCCACTGTCAATATTAGACAGATCAATGAAACACAAGGTTAACAGGGATATCCAGGACTTGAACTCACCTCTGCACCAAGCAGACCTAATAGACATCTACAGAACTCTCCACCCCAAATCAACAGAATATACATTCTTCTCAGCACTACATCTCACTTATTCTAAAATTGACCACATAACTGGAAGTAAAGCACTCCTCAGCAAATATAAAAGAAGAGAAATCACAACAAACTGTCTCTCAGACCACAGTGCAATCAAATTAGAAACTCACTCAAAACTGCTCAACTACATGGAAACTGAACAACCTGCTTCTGAATGACTACTGGGTAAATAACGAAATGAAGGCAGAAATAAAGATGTTCTTTGAAACTAATGAGAACAAAGACACAACATACCTGAATCTCTGGGACACATTCAAAGCAGTGTGTAGAGGCAAATTCATAGCACTAAATGTCCACAGGAGAAAGCAGGAAAGATCTAAAATTGACACCCTAACATCACAATTAAAAGAACTAGAGAAGCAAGAGCAAACACATTCAAAAGCTAGCAGAAGGCAAGAAATAACTGAGATCAGAGCAGAACTGAAGGAGATAGAGACACAAAAAACCCCTGAAAAAAGTCAATGAATCGAGGAGCTGGTTTTCTGAAAAGATCAACAAAATTGATAGACCACTAGCAGGACTAACAAAGAAGAAAAGAGAGAAGAATCAAATAGACACAATAAAAAATGATAAAGGGAATATCACCACTGATCCCACGGAAATACAAACGACCATCAGAGAATACCATAAACACCTCTACGCAAATAAACTAGAAAATCTAGAAGAAATGGATAAACTCCTTGACACATACACCTTCCGAAGACTAAACCAGGAAGTTGAATCTCTGAATAGACCAATAACAGGCTCTGAAATTGAGGCAATAATTAATAGCCTACTAACCAAAAAAAGTCCAGGACCAGATGGATCCACAGCCAAATTCTACCAGAGGTACAAGGAGGAGATGGTACCATTCCTTCTGAAACTATTCCAATCAACAGAAAAAGAGGGAATCCTCCCTAACTCATTTTATGAGGCCAGCATCATCCTGATACCAAAACCTGGCAGAGACACAACAAAAAAAGAAAATTTTAAACCAATATGCCTGATAAACATCGGTGCAAAAATCCTTAATAAAATACTGGCAAACCGAATCCAGCAGCACATCAAAAAGCTTATCCACCATGATCAAGTGGGCTTCATTCCTGGGATGCAAGGCTGGCTCAACATATGCAAATCAATAAACATAATCCATCACATAAACAGAACCAATGACAAAAACCACACGATTATCTCAATAGATGCAGAAAAGGCCTTCAACAAAATTCAACAGCCCTTCATGCTAAAAATTCTCAATAAACTAGGTATTGATGGAATGTATCTCAAAATAATAAGAGCTATTTATGACAAACCCACAGCCAATATCATACTGAATGGGCAAAAACGGGAAGCATTCCCTTTGAAAACCAACACAAGGCAAGGAAGCCCTCTCTCACCACTCCTATTCAACATAGTGTTAGAAGTTCTGGCCAGGGCAATCAGGCAAGAGAAAGAAATAAAAGGTATTCAATTAAGAAAAGAGGAAGTCAAATTGTCTCCGTTTGCAGATGACATGACTGTATATTTAAAAAACCCCATCGTCTCAGCCCAAAATCTCCATAAGTTGATAAGCAACTTCAGCAAAGTCTCAGGATACAAAATCAATGTGCAAAAATCACAAGCATTCCTATACACCAATCACAGACAAACAGAGAGCCAAATCATGAGTGAACTCCCATTCACAATTGCTTCAAAGAGAATAAAATACCTAGGAATCCAACTAACAGGGGATGTGAAGGACCTCTTCAAGGAGAACTACAAACCACTGCTCAATGAAATAAAAGAGGACACAAACAAATGGAAGAACATTCCATGCTCATGGATAGGAAGAATCAATATTGTGAAAATGGCCAAACTGCCCAAGGTAATTTATAGATTCAATGCCATCCCCATCAAGCTACCAATGACTTTCTTCACAGAATTGGAAAAAACTACTTTAAAGTTCATATGGAACCAAAAAAGAGCCCGAATTGCCAAGACAATCCTAAGCAAAAAGAACAAAGCTGGAGGCATCACACTCCCTGACTTCAAACTATACTACAAGGCTACAGTATCCAAAACAGCATGGTACTGGTACTAAAGCAGATATATAGACCAATGGAACAGAACAGAGGCCTCAGAAATAACACCACCACCGCCACACAGCTACAACCATCTGATCTTTGACAAACCTGACAAAAAACAAGAAATGGGGAAAGGATTCCCTATTTAATAAATGGTGCTGGGAAAACTGGCTAGCCATATGTAGAAAGCTCAAACTGGATGCCTTTCTTACACCTTACACAAAAATTAATTCAAGATGGATTAAAGACTTAAATGTTAGACCTTAAACCATTAAAACCCTAGAAGAAAACCTAGGCAATACCATTCAGGACATAGGCATGGGCAAGGACTTCATGACTAAAACACCAAAAGCAATGGCAACAAAAGCCAGAATAGACAAATTAAACTAACAAGCTTCTACACGACAAAAGAAACTACCATCAGAGTGAACAGGTAGCCTACAGAATGGGAGAAAAATTTTGCAATCTACCCATCTGACAAAGGGCTGATTTCCAGAATCTATAAAGAACTTAAACAAATTTACAAGAAAAAATCAAACAACACCATCAAAAAGTGGGCAAAGGATATGAACAGACACTTCTCAAAAGAAGACATTTATGCAGCCAACAGACACATGAAAAAATGCTCATCATCACTGGTCAGAGAAATGCAAATCAAAACCAGAACGAGATACCATCTCATGCCAGTTAGAATGAGATCATTCAAAAGTCAGGAAACAACAGGTGCTGGAGAGGATGTGGAGAAATAGGAACACTTTTACACTGTTGGTGGGACTGTAAACTAGTTCAACCATTGTGGAAGTCAGTGTGACGATTCCTCAAGGATCTGGAACTAGAAATACCGTTTGTCCAAGCGATCCCATTACTGGGTATACCCAAAGTATTATAAATCATGCTACTCTAAAGACACTTGCATAGATATGTTTATTGTGGCACTATTCACAATAGCAAAGACTTGGAACCAACCCAAATGTCCATCAGTGATAGACTGGATTAAGAAAATGTGGCACATATACACCTTGGAATACTATGCAGCCATAAAAAAGGATGAGTTCATGTCCTTTGCAGGGTCATGGATGAAGCTGGAAACCATCATTCTGAGCAAGCTATCACAAGGACAGAAAACCAAACACCACATGTTCTCTATCACAGGTGGGAATTGAACAATGAGAACACTTGGACATGGGGTAGGGAACATCACACACCGTGTCCTGTCAGGGGTTGGGGGGCTAGGGGAGGAATAGCATTAGGAGAAATACTTAATGTAAATGATGAGTTGATGGGTGCAGCAAACCAACATGGCACATGTGTACTTATGTAACAAACCTGCACGTTGTGCACATGTACCCTAGAACTTAAAAGTATAATTAAAATAAATAAATAAATAATAAAAATTTAAACAAATAAATAAATACCCTCTTGTAACTTATATAATGGGGAAGTCAACCCATCTTTGAGTTTATACAAACTCCAGACACTCGGTTACTACCTGGGATGACAACTGTGGCTATCCTTTCCTGCATTCAGCAGTTTTTACTCCCCTGTGAGTGTTATTACCTGCCCTCCGCAAGTAAATGGAGAAAAGACATTATTTACCTTTTAACCTTTTCTATGCACTTCTGTTTCTACTTAATTCCCCTGATGCTTCTGGATACATTCTAACTGAACTTTCCACTGTTTATCTCCCCAGATCTTACTCGGAGGCCTTTTCTTCTTTATACCTGTTACTTATCTATTCTACTCTCCTTTATTACTTACTTAACTCAAAATACTGTCTGTATAATCCCTTTCTACTATGTGCTGAAAAGAATATTATCCAATGGAGATAAAACTTTTAATATTCATAAGAAGGTTGCACTGCCCCATTAACTCAATCCAAAGAATTTGTCATAAAATTATATGCTGGAATAGAAAATCTATAGGCACAAAAAGATTAATTTTTACTGCACTGGGTAACATAATCAATCATTTAAATAATCAGAAATAGCCACAATAGGGGAATAGAAATCAATAAATAGAGATATAATTTTATTATAACAATTCAATAGAGTATTAAACAACGATTAAAATAATAATTATGAAAGCTGCTTAATAAATACACATGTAATATTAATTTTTAAATCTGTCATGAAAATATTTCTCTGACTTTATTTTGGCTATGAAGATATTGTAATAAGGGGATAATGATACTAATTGACTCGAGGAGTGGTAGAAAAATAAATTTAAATGTGTGATAAATTTTAAAGGTAGCTAAGAAAAGAGCACATCGTATGTCTATGTCAAAACATCTCACCGGGTGCGGTGGCTCACGCCTGTAATCCCAGCACTTTGAGAGGCCGAGGTGGGCAGATCACGACGTCAGGAGATCGAGACCATCCTGGCTCACATGGTGAAACCCCGTCTCTACTAAAAATACAAAAAATTAGCTGGGCGTGGTAGCAGGTGCCTGTAGTCTCAGCTACTCAGGAGGCTGAGGCAGGAGAATGGCATGAACCCGGGAGGCAGAGCTTGCAGTGAGCCAAGATCACGCCACTGCACTCCAGCCTGGGCAACAGAGCGAGACTCCATCAGAAAAAAAAAAAAAAATCCAAACATCTCATGTACCCCGTAAATTATACACATACTATGTCCTCACAAAATTTTTTTAATTTAAAATTGCTTTTAAAAAATACAAAATAAAGAGAACAAATAGCATATGCAATTATCAAACTATTAGAGATAGAAACTGAAGCAAATAAAAGTCAGTGAGTATAACAAAATGGTAGAAACGAAAAAAAGAGAAATCATGGCTAAGAGAAAATATAAAATCAGATAACAAGAATGCATCTAAGATATCAGTAATAACAATAAATGTAAAAGTGATTCAATAGCCATGTTGGAAGACAAAGACTCTCAGGTAGGGCAAAAACAAAAATAAAATAAATTCCAGATATGTGTTGTTTACAAAAGACATTTTCAAATGAAAAATAGTACTTTAAAATAAAAAGATGGAAAACAATACCCTAGCCAATATTAGTTAAATGAAAAATGGAATGGAATTCAGAGTGAGACATAGAAATGGACAAAAATATTTTACATTGATTTTCATATTGATGAATAGTACAATCCAACAAGAATATAGATACGTCACACTTTTATTCATCTAACAACATGGCTTCAAAATATTTAAGAACTGCTTTAAAGCAAACAAAAACAAAACTGATAAATTATAAGTCATGAATCTCAGTGGAACACTCTAATCACTTTTCTCAGAAATTCAGTACACCCTCAGAAGAGTGAGAATTGAATACCAGTGGAAGCTGCATATACTAGCTGTTTTAGAATATTGTTGATGGCCAACAGGCAGAAAATATACCTTTTAAAATATCCACTAAAATAGTTGCAAATTACTGTATAGTAAACTATATGAAAGTTTTCAAAACGTTATTTTAAAATGGGGGGCCAAATTCTCTGAAAACAGTGGCAAAAATAGAAACTTAAAATTCCTAAATGTTAAAAAATATCTTTCTATGAATTTTAGCACATTTATAGATACGTAACAAAAAATGTCAATTTTACTATATGCTGATTCATTAAAAGTTTAACTTTAGGGGCCGGGCGCAGTGGTTTCCACCTGTAATCCCAGCACTTTGGAAGGCCAAGTTGTCAGGATCACCTGAGGCTGGGAGTTTGAGACCAGCCTGACCAACATGGAGAAATCCCATCTCTACTAAAAATACAAAATTAGCCAGATGTGGTGGTGCATGCCTGTAATCCCAGCTACTCAGGAGGCTGAGGCAGGAGAATCACTTGAACCCGGGAGGCAGAGGTTGCGGTGACCTGAGATCGTGCCATTGCACTCCAGCCTGGGCAACAAAAGCGAAACACCAACTCAAAAAAAAAAAAAAAAAAAGTTTAACTTTAAAAATACCTTTCTTGTGCTATGGAGTATTTTTTAACCATATCTTAAAATCCTCTAGAAATGACTGATAATCAGTACCAGATATCAATCATTCTGCTGCAGGCCATGTGATAGCCAGAGAAAAAGTCATTGCCTTAAAAGCACTTATTAGAAAACCAAAAATTTTGAAAATAGCATCACCCCAAGATGCTTTAAAAAAAAAAGATGAAATAATTATAACAATAAATGCCCAAGGGGATGAATACCCCATTCTGCATGATGTGATTATTTCACATTGCATGCCTGTATCAACATCTCATGTAACCCATAAATATATATATACCTACTATGTACCCACAAAAACATAAAATAACAAAAGTAAATTCAACCAAACTGAAGATATCTTTCATCCCAGTAATATCACCACTGTCTACCTAATATAGTAAAATGCTTGCCTATTTGGATGAATGCGTATGTGCAAGAATACACATTTCAACATTATTCATAAAAGTAGAAAATGAAAAGCAATCTAAACGTCCATCAATAAAGAAATGGCTGTTATATTCCATCTGCATTTTGAGATTCTATGCAGTAATTTTTAAATGAGGCAGATTTCAGTGGAAAGATATGTCAAAAACATTGTTATGTGAAGAAAATTTGTTTCACAAGTGATACAGTTTAAAAATACATAGGTATTTGTGTGTGTACATGCGTATAATAAATTACATTGAAAAAGATGAATTGATGCATACTAAGACTCTAATAATGGTTAATGATGACCTAATAAAGATTCTGGGATTTCAAGAGAGATGGGTAATTGAAAGGTAACTTTTGCTTTTTATACTTCTGTGTTGGAATTTTTGCAAAGAGAATGTATTTCTGTAATTGTGTAATTAAAATTTACCAATTAAAATGTGAAGATAATGTATGCATGTGAACAGAACCTAAAAGAAGGAAGAAAACTTTAAAGATAAAAACAATTTTAGAGAGGTTCCAAGATGGCCAAATAGGAACAGCTCCAGTCTACAGATCCCAGCGTGAGTGACGCAGAAGATGCGTGATTTCTGCATTTCCAACTGAAGTACCAAGTTCATCTCACTGGGGCTTTGTCGGACAGTGGGTGTGGCCCACGGAGTGTGAGCCGAAGCAAGGCAGGGCATCGCCTCACCCGGGGAGCGCAAGGGGTTGGGGAATTCCCTTTCCTAGCCAAGGGAAGCCGTGACAGATGGTACCTGGAAAATTGGGACACTCCTACCCTAATACTGCGCTTTTCCAACAGTCTTAGCAAACGACACACCAGGAGATTATATCCCGCGCCTGGCTCTCAGGGTCCCACGCCCAGGGAGCCTCGCTCATTGCTAGCACAGCAGTCTGAGATTGAACTGCAAGGAGGCAGCGAGGCTGGGGGAAGGGCGTCCACCATTGCTGAGGCTTGAGTAGGTAAACAAAGCAGCTGGGAAGCTCGAACAGGGTGGAGCCCATCACAGCTCAAGGAGGCCTGCCTGCCTCTGTAGACTCAGGCAGTTGGTGCAGCACAGCAACATGGCACACGTATACATATGTAACAAATCTGCACATTGTGCACATGTACCCTAGAACTTAAAGTATAATAAAAAAATAAAAAAAAAAAACAATCTTATGTTTGTTTTTGTTTGTTTTAAGATGGTGTGATCCCAGGCATTTAATAATATATTCTAAGGTTTTATAGGGGGCTGGGTTTGTATGGCTGATCCAACCCAATGAGACACTTAAATATTTTCAAATGTTGTGGGATTTTGGAAACAAGTTAGAGGGGGTGACAAATGAGCAAATCTTCTTCCATTCCAAAATGTGTCATTTTCACAATCTAGAAAAAGGGTAAATATGTCCTTGGGATACTTAAAATTTCAATTTATCTATATTCCCATCCACAAATTTTGACAGTCTAATAAGATACTAGCCTGACCTAAGAATATTTCTGTGTCCAAGCAAGCCTTCCCAGAGTGTCTAAGAGGAATTTTTTTAACCAAACAGGTCGCTTACTGCATGATAAAAGAGAATATATAATTGTTTCTAAACTGTTCCCCATTTTTCCTGATATCCTCTGATGCAAATTTTTTAAATGCTAGAAATCAAATAATTGACTGTGATGTAAAATGATATGCCTTTGAGGCAGCCTCTTAATCAGTTTGATGAAATCAATTCCTGACTTTACCATCCTCAAAAATCCAGCCTTCATATAGTAACTTAAGTATTCAAGATACAGTTTCTGTTCTGTGGTCTTTTTTAAAAAAGTGGTTAAATATTAAACTTTCAGCACAACTTAGTGATAAAGACATCTCTGTTTTTACCCTATTTCCAATGTGGTCATAATATTTGCCTTTGTTTTCCTAGTTCCCTTAGAAACAGGAGGTTCTGACCATGATTTATTTTAAGAAAATTTAGAGAAGAGAAAAAGTTTCCACATAAAACACTGCCAATATACCTCTATACCCCTAACTTAAGAATCCCTGTTGCTCACCATAAATACGCATATTACTTGGTCACTCCATGATAACAAATTAGACAGCAAAAGCACTTAGAGCGGTACATTAATGCTTTGCACTTTGCAGACTCCAGGGGACCATTTAAAGTACTGCAGTGGTGGGGGATGCCATGGCAATGAATTGTGAGGTTGCATCCCTGCGGCCTTCCTCCTCTCTTGCTGAGATGACTTGCCCTCTCCTGACCTCAGTCTGTGGAAATGTAAGGTGCTATAGCACATCACCATGACTCAGGATCAAGTTTCCCTACACCTTGGGCCTGAACAGTGTGCCTAAGTATAACGTGGGTTTCTTCCATTTTCATGAGATCAAGTTTCTACCAGTATCCTTGATTTAGCAGCTAGATGTCTAAACAACAAGACAGTCTGGTTTGGATCTCAGCTTCACCACTTGCTACCTCTAGGGCAAGTTTCTTAGTTTCTCCAAATCCCAATTTTATTATCTTTAAAATGCAGAATAATAACACCTACCATATAGAAAATATAGCACTGTATACGGTGCATAGTAGATGCTGGAAAAATGTTAATTCCCACCACACACATCCTCTTGTGGATTTTTCTTTTATAATCTGAGCAGTTTATTATAACCTCAAAAATTGGGAATCTGCCTTGCTCTTCCAAATCTACATGCCATCCTGAGCCCCATTCCTGCTGATATAAGTTGTCAGCAACATCTTTTGCCCGCTCAAATCTCTGACTTTGCCTAATATTGACCTCCATGAGACTCTTGCTCCTGGTAAGACACATGGCTGATGTATTTTTCTCTCTCTCAGTGTACCCTCGGGATACCAGGCTCCATCCTGGCCCAACAGCTCCACGTCAGGTGATCCTGCATTTGTACCCCAGTGCCTGCCACTAACACACTGGTTGACTCTACTGAGAACCGTCTCTAAAATCTTCCTGAGATGACTTGGCCTACCCACACGATGCCATCTCACACTCATATATCACAAGTGTTCATACACCAAAACAAGAAAATGAAAAACTAAAATCTGCGGAGCACAAAGGACTTTTAGGACAGTGAAACTACTTTGTATGATACTATAATGGTAGATACATGTCTTTATACATTTGACCAAACCTATGAAATTCATAACACCAAGAGTGAAGCCTAATGTAAACTATGGGCCTTGGGTGACTGAGATATGTCAATGTAGGTTCATCAGTTGTAACAAATGTACTACTCTGGTGGGGGATGTTGATAATGGGAAAGTCTACGCATGAGTGGGGGCAGGGAATAGATGGAAAATCTCTGTACCTTCCACTCAATTTTGCTGTGAACCTAAAACTGCTCCCCCAAAAAATCTATATTAAAAAACAGTGGATTGACTTTCCCCCAGTTCTCTTCCCTTACTTTGACCCAGAAAGACAGATTTGGAAGAGACAGAATATTCTAGCTATCAAGCTGGTGGAAGAGAACTACTAAATTACTGCTTGGTTCCTATTATGTACCAGCATTATTCTAAGAACTCTATATCTATTAACATTAACACAAATCCTCACAACATTGCAAGGTAGCATTTAACAGATGTGGAAACTGAGACTCTATAAGATGAAATAATGTCCCTAGGTTCACACACCAGCAAGGAACACAGCCGGAATACGAATTTGTTCGTCTGACTTCAAAGTCTATAACGTTTCTTCAAAAATAGTGGATTCCTTTTTCACTATGCCACATTTCTCACACTAAAACATTACACATACATTAATGGACTGCTTCAAAATGTTTGTTAAATGTTGAAATTCTAAGTCATTTCTTTCAGTTGTTCAGTGAAAATCAGCCCTTAGATCTGTACCCATACTTATTTAGCCTGAATGATAGCAATAGTTAGCATTTATTTAGTGCTTATTATGTGTTTGATACTGTTCAATTTACGTATATTCACTCATTTAATTTTAATCAACATCCCTATTTTATAGTTGAAGAATTCAAGCACAGAAAGGCTAAGTAAATTGCCCAAGATCACACTGGCAGATCTCTGATCAGAATTTAGGGAGTCTAGCTGCAGAGATCAAGCTCTTTTACCCTGTTTTACTGCCTTTCAACAATCAGAATAATTGTATCAAATTCTCCACTTAACCTTGCATGTATAAATAACTTAAGAATCCAATCAATTCCTCTGATATCTGAAGCTACAAAAAACCATTTACTAAAAAATAAGGAGTAGCATGTTGCTTGCAGATCAGACTGATTATTCATCACACTGGCTCTTTTTCTCCATAAAGATTAAAGAGAAAATTCTGCATGCTACTTACTATAGAAAACACACTTACCTAAAAGGGCACATTACAGAATAACGTAGAATCTTTTCCCAAGAAAATAATGTCTCCTTCCACAACAATAATTAATATTATTTCTTCTCCATTTGGGTGGCACTCTTACGATTCTGGCAGAAATGTAGCACACCAAAATTAGTTTATAATCTAAAGCTTACAATAAAGTTGTTGCCCCACTACCACCATGTATTTTTTAACTTACATACCATATATTCAAAAATTCCATGTATTATAACTTTCTGTTGTGAGCAACAATAAAAAAATCAATAAAGCATTTAATTTCTAAAATCAGGCTTGTTTTGTTTTTCTATTGTATGAGTCAGTGTCTGGCACATGTAAAGTAAAATGAAGAAAATGAGCTTATAAATCACAGTAATCTCCCTGATAATCACTACTCATTTAGTGAAGGGACAATGTGCTCGCTACATGAGGCATTCTTATAAAAGACACCAAGCTGCAATTAACAATCTATAGATCTCATTTGCTCTGAATTAGTAAGTGCTCTGATTCTAATAAATTCTCGATACCTAAGGACCTTATTCTGATTATTTTTATCTCATGTTCCTTGCCCATGGAGAAAGGAAAAGGAAATAATTTCTTCCCCAAATGCCAACTGAGTGCATTCTTTTCTCCCTATTTCTCATATATCTACCCAGAAAGGTATTCCAACCAAAACAATGTCAGAACACGTAACATTTTTAAAAAAGATTATAATATTCCTCCAAATCTCTTAACCAGAACATAAAACTATCACAATAATTCCATGATAAATGATGTTTAAAATGTCCTTGGTAATGAAAAAAAATCCTATAGTAAAACTTATAAATTATACAGGAAAATTTTAATTGACTTGGCTAATAAATGCAAAGTGGAAAAATCACTGAAGGACTTGAGTTTGAGACAAAGAAGAATAAATCTAAAACAGATCTCAGAATCCAAACACTCATTAAGTTAAATCAAAAAAACTCTAACTGTTATCAGGTTTTATCTCAGCCAAGGGCCCAGAGATGAGGCAATCAGATTATAATAATGCAAGAATAGTTTAAGAGTTAAAAGTTTAATATTTATAAAGATTTAGGCAGGATGATGTTTCCATCCTGAGAGTATCCCTCCTCTTGAGTAAGACTGACAAGGAATGTGTAAAGAGTTAGAGATAATGTCTTTCTTTTGTTGTCGTGGTGGTTTTTGTTTCTTTCAGGGGTGTTAATTTCAACTTTTATTTTATTTCATTTTATTTTACTTTATTTTTTGAGACAATGTCTCACTCTGTCACCTAGGCTGGAGGGCAGTGACATGATCATGGGTCACTACAGCCTCAACCTCCTGGGCTCAAGCAATCCTCCCACCTCAGCTTCCCAAAGTGCTGGGATTACAGGCATGAGCCACTGCACCTAGCCTTCAAGTTTTATTTTAGATTCAGGGGGGTACATGTGCCGGTATGTTATATGGGTATATTGCATGCTGCTGAGATTTGGGATACTAGTGATCTTATCACCCAAGTAGTGAGTATAGCACCCAACAGTTAGTTTTTAAACACTCACTCCCCTTCCTCCCTCTGCCTTCTAGTAGTCCTCGGTCTCCATTGTTGCCATCTTTATGTTCATAAAGTATCCAATGTTTAGCTCCTGATTATAAGTGAGAACATGTGGTATTTGGCTTTCTATTCCTACATTAATTTGCTTAGGATAATGGCCTCAAGCTGCATCCATGTTGCTGCAAAGGGCATTATTTCATTGTTTTTGTGATGGTATAGTATCCCATGGTGAATATGTACCATATTTTCTTTATCCAATCGACTATCTATGGGCACCTAATGGATTCCACGTTTTTGCTATTGTGAATAGTACTGCAATTAACATATGAGTGCATGCCTTTTTAGTAAAATGTTTTATTTTTTGGATATACATTCAGGAATGAGATTGCTGGGTCAAATGGTACCTCTGTTTCAATATCTTAGATAAATCTCCAAACTGCTTAACTTTTTAACAATAGCCATTATGACTGGTGTGAGTTGTATTTCTATCTATCTGATAATTAATGATGTGGTTTATTTTTTCATGTTTGTTAGCCACCTGTATGTCTTCTTTTAAGAAGGGTCTGTTCATGTCCTTTAACCATTTTAATGGGGTTATTTGTTTTTCACTTGTTGATTTGTTCAAGTTCCCTATAGACTGTGGATATTAGATATTTGTCTTAATTACTATGCACTTAAGTGTGTTATTGCAGTAGCAGGTTATATTCTTTTGTTTCCATGTTTAGAACTCCCTTAAGGAGCTCTTGTAAAGCTGGTCTAATGGTAATGAATTCCCTTAGTGCTTGCTTGTCTGGAAAGATTTTATTTTTCCTTTACTTACTAAGCTTAGTTTGATGGGATATGAAATTCTTGGTTACAATTTCTTTTTGTCTGGGCATAGTGGCTCACGCCTGTAACCTCAGCACTTTGGAAGGCCTAGGTGGGTGGATCACCTAAGGTCAGGAGTTCAAGACCAGCCTGGCCAACATAGTAAAAGCCTGTCCCTTTCTAAAAATACAAAAATTAGCTGGGCATGGTGGCACGTGCCTGTAATCCTAGCTGCTCGGGAGTCTATGGCAGGAGAATCGCTTGAATCCAGGAGGCGGAGGTTGCAGGGAGCCAAGATCACACCATTGCACTCCAGCCTGGGCGACAAGAGCAAAACTCTGTCTCAAAAAAAAAAAAAATTCTTTTCTTTAACAGTGCTGAAAATAGGCCCCTAATCTCTCCTAGCTGGTAAGGTTTCTGCTGAGAAGTCCACTATTAGCTTGATGGGATTTCCTTTATAAGTGATCTGACCTTTTTCTCTAGCTGGCTTTAAGATTTTTTTCTTTAGCATTGACCTTAGACAGTCTGGTGATGCTATGCTTTGGTGATGTTCATTTTGAATTGTATCTTGCAGGTGTTCTCTAGATTTTTTGTATCTAGCCTACCACTCTAGCAAAATTATGAAAATTTTCTTTAATTATTCCCTCACATATGTTTTCTAGGTTGTTTACTTTTTCTCCTCTCTCTGGAGTGCCAATAATTTGCATGTTTGGTCACTTTACACATTCCCACATCTCTCAACAACTTTGTTCATTTTTTTAAAAATATCTTTCTTTACTTTTGTCTGACTGGGCTAGTTTGAAAGACTTGTCTTCAAGTTCTGAGATTCTTTCTTCTGCTTTGTCTAGTCCACTGATAAAGCTTTCAATTGAATTTTGAAATTCCTTAAGTGACTTTTTAAATTCCAGAAGCTCTGACTGATTTCTTTTAAAGAAATTTATCTCTTCCTTCATTTCCTGGATTGATTTAGCAGTTTCTTTGTGTTGATTTTTAACCTTGTCTTGGATCTCACTGAGCTTGCTTGCAATCTATGCTCTTAATTCTGTATCTGTCATGTCTGAGTTTCCATTTTGGTTAAGTGCCATTGCTGGAAAGCTAATGTGATCTTTTGGTGGTGTCATTACATCCAGATTTTTCATGGTGCCAAAATTATTGACCTAGTCCCGTCTCATCTGGAGATGCTGGCACTTCTAATTTCTGTAATTATTTTCTTGTGGGTAGAATTTTTTTCTTTTTCTTTCTTTCCCTATAATATTATTGGGTTTTTTTATTTCCTTTTCCTACCCCCTCTCCCAGGTGTTGGATAGGGTCTTTTGGCTTTGCTTCTATAGCCCTATGCACTTCCTTTGGCAGGATTTATATTGAACTGTTAGAGCCAATGTCTTTGAACAGTGAACAGAAAAAGAACTTCGTAAAAACAAAAGTGCTCTCTCATCTCAGGTAAGCCCTCAGAATAGAGGTGTCACTTTGGGAAGTGACCCAGAGACCTAGCTTCTGATGAAATCTCTAGGTATGTTGATGATGATAACCTGTCACCAGTGATGAGAGTATCTAATCAGACACATTATGGCACAGAGCTGTAAAAGGTGGGGAGAGTAGAAGATAACATAGAGGAAGGTAACTTAGTCTTACCCTGATAAAAGTCTGTCAAATTCAAGAAGAAAGAATGAATAAAAGCAAGTACTTGAACATGCTGAATGGCAGAAAATCCATGTACACCAATATGCATGTCACACCAGGAGAATAGATGAAAAGATCACATCTCAACCATCAGATGGACTGCAATGAAAAATCCTTCCTCCAGGACCTGTGACATTAGAATGCACTTTTTGTAGAACCCTAAAAGAGAATGGAACATTAAAGGTATTTCTGTTACCATAGCCTACCAATGGCATTAGAAATGCATCTGCCATGCAAATCAAGAGAATATATTTATCATGTTTTTGGTAAGACATGAACTTACACCACAAAAGTGATTAAAACCTTTTGGCAATTTCAATCCCAAACAGAAAGGTACTTTGCCCTGCCTTCTCAAGTAAAACATCAGGGAAAATTATTTAACCTAGTCTTGGTAATGAGCTGCCTTCACTCTGAATATTAACTTATATAATGTGCTATAAAACACAAGGTAATTTTCTATCTCTTTTGGAATCTGTCTTCTCCCTTTGATATGGAAAATAAATGGTCACCTCTTGTTAGCTGTCATTTTTTCCTTTCTTTATCAGCCTTCCATTCACCTTCTAGTTTAGGATTTTCATTTGCTGTCTTCAGAGAAAAACACATAAAGAAACTTGTTTAAAATACATATTTAAATACATAAGTATCTGAATAAGTGATATATTTTTTAATTTGATATTATTTTATCTCTTTTCCTTATTTGTTTCCTTAGATAAAGGTTTTTAAATCTCTTACCACCAGTATCGTATTCTATAAAGATTTTGAAGTAACGCACAGGAATGCATACAGCAAAGTATGCTGTATGTTAAAGACAAAAGTATATTAAAGAAAAAAAAAACAAAATTGAGGAAGACAAAAGACACAGTAATGAGACCAGGTAAAACACAAATTACAGTTGATAGATAGACCCCAGTGAGCAATCCAGGATACAGATATGCCACCCATGGGAGACTATGCTACACTTTATAGCACAGAGAGGCCAATTTATATCTGAGCTCACTGGCAGCTTACAACAAGAGGGAATTATGGTCTTCTACCTGATTCACACTGCCCAGAATATTTTCTTATTGCTTTCCAATTTGGTGTCATTGAAGATACCAGGAATATGACCTGCTCCATATTAGAATCATACACTATCTGAGAGGAAAGGGACTGCAGATCATATAACTCAATGAGAACTAGAAGGATCAAATGAGTTTCCAGTCCAACAAAGAATAGAAGAATCAGTTCTAGAACCTCGATATTTGGAGACCTCTACCCAATGTAGTGCTTTTTCTGGTCAGCAATATTCTCAAATCTCTCTACATAGAGAAGGTGGTCAAGAATCTAAGGATAGTCTGTCCAGGATTCATTAAATTGAAACAATTGTGTCTAATTTCCTGGTTTACTGGCTATATTAGAGTAAGCTTCAGGGCACAAAAGGTAGATACAGATTCATCCTCATTATTAGGGGTAGCTCCCAGGTTAATCCACTCACAATTAAGAAAAAGTATGCAGTAAGGAAGTAAGGATCATACCCATACTTACTGGAGCCCTCTCAGAGCCAAACGTGGAAAAAGAGTTCTCAAGTTAGGCAAATGCAAATTACCCTCATACCCTAGTTCCTCTTCTATTTAGTTCTCTCTCTCTCTCTCTTTCTCTCTCTCTCTCTCCCTCTTCCCTCTTTTTCTTTTTTCTTTTTTTTATTATTATTATACTTTAAGTTTTTTTCTATCTCTCTCTTCCCCTCCTCAATTCTCCCTTCTTTCCACTGAATTTATTCCTTCTGGTCATATCAGAGAGTGGTGAGACAAAAAATGCTAGAACTCACATGCAGCTAGAAATCATTAGTGCTCCCACCAGCCAAAATCAACAGACTTCAGAGAACACAAGGATCATTCAGTAAAGATGTCAGCATGGTTATTTCTTAATAACAAGGCTAAAGCCGCATCTAGATCTGCCCTTAAGAAGCTTTAAAACAAGCTTTAAAAGGATCAAACTGATCCACAAGTACATTAACTGCCTATGGAACAAAGCCCAACAATCTTTAAAGGAATACAACTAAAATCAACATTCAACAATGTAAACTTCACACTGTACATCATCCAATTAAAAGATTATCATGCATGTGAAGAAGCATGAAATTTTGACAGATAAGCAGAAAAAAGTAATCAGTTAATAGAGATCAAGAAATCACAGCGATGATTGAATTAGCAAACAAATACATTATAAATAGCAACGAAAAATATGCTCAGTGTGCTCAAATTTTTAAGGAAAAACACAAACATGAGGAGAGAATGAAAAATATAGGTAAAAGCCAAGTGAAATGTTTAGAAATGAAAAACACAATACATGGAATAAGAAACTCACTGAATGGGATTCACAGTAGATTATATACTGCAGAACAGATTAGTAAACTTTAAGACAGCAATTAAAACTATCCAACCTGAGACAAGCAGAAGAAAAGTCTGAAAAAAATGAGCAGAAACTCCATCACCTGTTGTACAATATTAAGTGGCCTAACAGGATAGCATTCATTAATTGGAGTTCCAGAAAGAAAGGAGATAGAGGGAGGAATATAAAAATTATTCAAAGAGATAATAGTCAAAAATGTCCAAACTCATGCAAACTGTAAACCCACAGAACCAAGAATATCAACAAATTGAAAGGAAGATAAACAAAAAGAAAACCATACAAAGACATAGCCTAATCAAATTGTCAAAAAGAAACGATAAAGAAAAAATATTAAATGCAGCCAGAGGAGAGTAGAGAAAAAGAGAATTATGTACAGAGGAACTAAAAAAAAGAACACTTCAGATCTCTTGTTAGAAAGCATTCAAGCTAAAGACAATGAAAATACATCTTGAAAGAAAAAAAGCTGTCAACCTAGAATTGTACACCCAGTGAAAATATCTTTCAAAAATAAAGGTGAGGGAGACTTCTGGTTTTAGCTCCAACTTATCAAGAGCTTAGAAGTTGTCACCCTCACCCTTACAACAAGGAAAAACCCAGGCCAACTGAAAATCAAGGCTCTTCTTGGACCTGTTAGATAACTAAGATCACAGAGGAAACTACCACCTTGAAATCTGAAGAGATAGGCACCATCCAGAGAGACACGGCCAAGATGTACTTATCTGAGGGAAAAAATGCTGGAGCCATAAACTAGTAGGAACACTTAATGGTAGTTTGACTAATTGCTGGAGGCTGAGTGTGGACTGCAGTAAGAGCAAAAAAATTCCTTGGGGTCAAGTCTTAAGGGGAACGCACACTCTCATGGCCTTGAACTCCAGGAATTCCACCAGGTTCTCACAGTGAAGATCCAAAATAGGTCCATTCATGGTTCTGGCAAAAGTGAGGGAAGAGTAATCACTGTGAAATAGGCTTAGAATTTTCTCAATAACCAAAATCCTAATCTCCAGAGGAAAAGACCTTTCCAGAGCTTTATCACAGCTGGAGAAAGGGGCATTCCTCCTATTCCAGCTCCTTAAAGCATGACTGTCTCACTTAAGGGAAAATTTTCTAAAAAGCTATGCCACTAGAGAAGTTCACAGTCCAGAGGAACAGGCCCATGAAATAATTTATATTTAATTATACTACTATAGAACCCAAATGCTCATCAACAGGTGAATGGATAAATTGTGGTATATCTATGCAATGGAATACTACTCGGCCATAATAAGGAATAAACCACTAATACATGCAATGACATGGATAAATCTCAAAAACTATATGCTGAGCAAAAGAATCCAGACAAAAAAGAGCACATACTATATGGTTGCATTTATGTGAAACTCTAAAATGGTAAGTCCAATCTATAGTGACAGAAAGTGGGTAAGGGGTTACCTGTGGACAGAAGCAGAGGGGAGATCTGACTAGGAAAAAAGCACAAGGAAACATTTTTGGGTCATTGAAATGTTCTATAGCTTGATTGTGGTAGTAAATGTATGGGAGTATACATTTGTCAAAATTCATCAAAAATGAACATGTAAAATAGGTGTATTTGGGTTCCAACGTTTTAAAAAAACTTTTTAAGGTACTTATTCTACAGAGTAAGAACTTCCATCCTTTTCTTTCTTCAGCAAAACTAAAAAATATACCCATCACTAATGCTCACCTCTGCTCACCTGACTGATCTCCAAACTTGAAGCCAGCAACCCTGTCATCCCACATCCTTTTCTTCTCGAAGAAAAACAATAAAATTACATTAGTCTTTGTCACTCCTTGCATTTGCCAGCCCTTAAATTATTTTAATTGTTCTCTTCCTATTACCACAATAAATTATAATTTGTTGACCATCCATAGAGTGCTTTGCAAACTCCTCTTTATTCTTCTGCATTTCATCTGAGTATATTTCGTTCTCTCCATATTATTTAAAACTCTTTGTTTATTTAAATAAAATTATTATAACTTCTTTATTTTTTAAAACTGATCTTGAATTACATGTAAAAAGGCCAAAAGGCACTAATAGAGTGTTCTCTGTCATACCTAAAAAATGTATTGTTTTACTTTCATGTTAAACCTCAAAGTTCTTGTGAAATTACCTGGCCCTTATCTTCCAAGCCTCCCCTATAGAAACTTGCTAAACAACTTCTTCCTTCCTATTTCTGATACACACACACACACACACACATACACACACACACACATATACAAATTGAAAGGAAGATAAACAAAAAGAAAACCATACAAAGCCATAGCCTAATCAAGTTGTCAAAAAGAAAAAATATTAAATGCAGTCAGAGGAGAGTAGAGAAAAAGAGAATTTGTAGAGAAATGACAAATTCTTCCTCTTCCCTTTTGAAACCTAAATCTGTTCCTAATCTATTCCCTGATTAATTAGAGCTGTGATATAAAATGTCCCTTAACTAAAGAAAGTATTTTCTCTACTTGCCCCTACATTTATCACTGCTCTACAATATATTTCTCTTTTGCACATAAATAATGATAATGAGTTATTGGTCTTCTCATTGAATGGTTGAATAGATGAATATATGTCCCTTATGTTGGGCTAGAAGCATCTGATGAATGTCTACTACTTGATTTGTACATGATACTTCTTAACCAAGATGATGATAAACAAAATCAAAGTCATCCTCACATCCTAAAGATAACTACACGTTATGTGCTCTTGAGCTGATCTCAGGTTACTACTTGCTAAACAGAGATACTAATTCATACAATGCTTATAGTCAGCCTTATGACAGAACTGTGTACAGTATCTTTACAGAACACAATATACATCTAGAGCCTATGAAAAGAAATTAAAGTAACCCTTTATTCAATCTGCCAAGGGACTATGGAACCTTGTAATTATCTGGCTTTCCATAGAAGAGATACATTGCAGTTGGGTACACATGAGGGCACAGGTTTATGCCTCAGATGACAGATGGCAGATAAAAAGCTTCAGAGTGCAAGCTTTTTACCAGACCTTTTTAATTTATTTTCCCCATACACATCAAATTTTAATGCTGGCTCTCTGACCCAGTATGTTAGCTTTTTTATGAACTTATGATTAACTAGTACCATGGTAGCAGGAGCTAACTTTTCTTCCACTTAAAACTAAATTTTACTCATAAAAGTTATAACCCCTAAACACTGGGTGAAAGAGACCAAATGAGGAATAAAGTATTTTAAAAGGACAAATGAGAACAGAAAATTTAGTCTTGCACTGTAATTACCAGAAGAGCATCTGGAATTCCACGAGCCAAATCTAGTCAATTACAACACTGGGCACTTCAATCTGAAAAGCAGGGTTCAAGAATTAGCTATATCAACTACTGCCAGGTAGCTTGGTCCCCCAAATTAGGATGATGGATCCACCTTCTCTTCCAGACCATGTGGTAATTCACAGCCTTGGATGGAATGGCAACAGTGCTTACAAGAGTTACTTTAACACTCCTTTTATTCAAAGACTATAAAGATACAATGCTATAATTCAGGTGTCTAAATTATGTGGGTAGAATTTGGACTTACAAATGTGTGGCCAGGATGTAAGCTGGGCTTTTGGCTTGTCCTGGAAAAAGAAGGGGAAGGGGAAGGGGAAGGTTAAGTTATCCAACATATGGCAAGGTCCTCTGGTCAGGTAGCTTCAGTAATTTTGAACACCCTTGCTATTGCTATTCACAATGTGAATAACCTTCTAGTTACTGAGAGAGTAATTTGGAAAAAGATTTGTTAATTTGATGAATACATAGTGATTTTAAAATTTTTCCTATGGATACTGGGCAAGGGGCAATTCAAAGGGTGCAACTTGGCATTGTCAAACAAGAACAAGAGCCCCAAATAAATTCATTTCCAGCACATTTTATAGTAACAATGTCATATTCATTTCAGAATGAAACTCAGTTCCACTCATTACCATCAATACCACTACAACTCATTTCTCAACACATTATCTTTATTTTATTTTATTTTATTTTATTTTATTTTATTTTATTTTATTTTATTTTTTTAGACAAGAGGTCTCACTATGTTGTCCATGCTGGATTAAAACTTCTGTGCTGAAGTGATCCTCCCATTTCAGCCTCCCAAATAGCTGGAACTACAGGAACATGCCATCATGCCCAACTTTCAACACATTGTCTTTAAAAATTAAGTCCTTGCACGTGTTAGTAAACGTTTTAAATTATTTATGTTCCCTCTCAATAATAAAATATCACCATAATAAATCTAAAATGGAAATTCTGTCCTTCTAGAATGCCCAAGAACATTTTACAGACTTTGGTTTGTATTTTTTGAATTTAGCTAATCTCCTCTCATGCCTGCAGGGAAGATAGATATGTTGAATGTTCCACATAAGTGGAGTATCCCACATTCTCTTACATTGTTCCGTCTTGCTATAACCCCTACCTTCTTAGAATCCAAGTACTTGTCTTCAGCTATATTTAATGTAGAGTTTTATCATTTTCAGATAAATTCAAATATATATTGGAGTACATATGCTGGTGAGTCTCAGCAGCAGTGAGGAGAATAGAGAGACGTCAGAAACATGTGTTTGCATCCCTAACTGAACTTAGAGCAGGCAACGCTGATTAATTTATCACTAATTTATCACTGTCTCCTACCTAAGCCTGTAATTTGGCAGTAGGCATATTTATACCCATATCCCAGATAAGACAAGTTAGGATTCAGGAAACCAAGCATACAT
Organism: Symphalangus syndactylus; assembly: GCF_028878055.3. Classification (NCBI taxonomy): domain Eukaryota; kingdom Metazoa; phylum Chordata; class Mammalia; order Primates; family Hylobatidae; genus Symphalangus; species Symphalangus syndactylus. Next base: position 39,565,443 of record NC_072447.2, on the reverse strand, counting down.
TCAATCAACAATTATTGAGTACTTACTATTTATCAGGCATGGGGATACAAAGATAAATAAAACATTGTTTTATCCTCAAAGATCTCATCATCTAAAACAGAAGTTGGGATAAGCACTGAGAATTTATGTAAGTGTTACATGAATAATGATTTGGAGACATCACCATCATCACCACCACTATCACTTTTTGAGTTCTTTCGATGTATCAGACACTATCCTAAGGACTTCGCATGTATGACTTTAAACTACTTGCTCACAACAGCCCTATGAGGTAGGTTAATATTTTACAGATGAGGGAACTGGAGCATGGAAAGATCAAGTAATGTGCTGAAAGTCACCTAACTGGTAATTGGTAGAGACCGGCTTCAAACCCTGGCAGTCTGGAACGAGGAGTCCAAACTCATATCCACTAGGCAATAATTCATTTCATAACCCACAGGACAGTACCATTAATTCTGTTAGTGGCTTAGTACGTAAGGTCACAAGGACAGATTTCCAGAGAAGGTGTTATCTATTCCGGTTAACCCAGCAACACAATGTGAGTTGAAACTTTGGGCATCTTTTTAGATTCAACCAACTTTTTAAAATTAACTTTTTATTTTGGAATGATTTTAGATAATGCAGATAATAAAGTGAGTTCTCTTATATTCCTTCACTCAATTTACTCCTGTACTAACGTCTTACACCTCCATGATATATTTGTCAAAACTGAGAAACCAACGTTAGTACATTGCTATTAACTAAACTCTAGGCTTTAGATTTCACTACTCTTTCCATTATGTCCTCTTTATATTCCAGGATCCAATCCAGGATATCACATTGAATTATTAGGTTGGTGCAAAAACAATTGCAGTTTTTGCCACATAGTTGTCCTGTCTCCCCAGTCTTTTCTGGCCTGTGACAGTCTATTAGACTTCCCTTATTTTCTATAACCTTGAAGTCTTGAAGAATACTGATCTGGCATCCTGTAGAAAGTCTCTCAGTCTAGACCTGTATGATGTTTCTCTCACAATTAGACTAAGGTGAGGGGTTCGAGGGAAGAATATCATAGAGGTGAAGTGCCCTTCTCATCACATCACATTAGAGTATACATGATATCCCCCTGACATCACTAGTGATATTAACTTTCATCACTTGATTAATGTAGTATTAGCCAGGTTTCTCCACCATAAAGTTACTATATTTCTCTTTCTCTGATTTGTGCTTTGGAAGCAAGTCATTAAGTCTAGCCCACATTGGGGGAAAGGGATTAAGCTCCACTTCCTGGTAGTGGGGGAGGAGTACCTGCATATATTACAAACAACTTGTTTTAAAACCAATGAAAGTACTAAGCTTGACCACCTAGAGAAAAATACTGGCTTAAATACCTGTGACTTGTGACTAAATTTTTATAAACCTCAGTGAAGTCAGGTATAAAATAGTACTGAAAATTTACCTTTGTCTCAGATTTATTATCAGAATGAAATATTATGCTTATTAATGCATAAATGTTGAGGAAAAGTTATGGACCCTATTCCCATAATTATGCACATTATATTAACAAATTATCAACAATTATTAGAAATTTTCATCTTTGAATTTCTAATAAGAATGCCTGCTCTAAACTGATAGTCCTAAAACATTAATTCTTATCCTACTGGAGATGACATGGTTTCACTGAAGTTTCCAGGAAAACAAAGCAAAACATCGATACATCCAAATAATAAGCCTATTTCATCTCATAGAAGGCCTGACACTAGACAGAATCACAGAAAAATGTGGGTCCATAGGGATTTCTATATCATACCTAGCTCATTTGATATCTACATTGCAAACCTATAACATGGGGGCAGGCACTTGGGCGGGAGCACATCCAGACGTAAGGACCACAGTTCCCTTGGCTCCAGCATTTGAAGAAGCATAGTTGATGTTGAGGCAACCATTGCTGCACAGACGATGTTTAGGGCAGTGAAAATATTGGGTGTGATACTATAATGGTGGATACATGTCATGCGTTTGTCTAAACCCATAAAACATATAACCCAAGAGTGAACCCCAGTGTAAACTGTGAGCTTTGGGTGATAATGATGCGTTAATGTAGGTTCATCAGCTGTAACAAATGTACCACTCCGGTCGGGAGTGTTAACAGTGGGAGAGTCTGTGCATGTGGGGACAAGGGGTCAATGGAAAATCTCTGTGCCTTCCACTCAATTTTGCTGTGAACCTGAAACTGCTTTAAAACATAAACCCTATTAAAAAAATAAATAAGCCTGTAGGCAGTGAATACTTTATGAGAGATAAAGAAATTTATTTTAAATTTTTACTTAGATGACTGTAGTGTTTAATAAAACTGTTCTTTTTCAAATTACTTAAAACAAATAAATGCTTATAATTCTTCAGGCTCTGCCCACAGATGACATACATATTAAGATTTTATCTGCTGAAGTGAGTAAATTGCATTTAAATACCAACATTATAGGTGTATTTGTTCCTCCTAAACATTCCTCCACCCTCTTGACTCTTCTTCCAAGCCAAGAAGGTCACTCATTCTTACTGTAGTGCAGACCTATACTTTTGTTTTAGATATTACTGCTAGTCATCGCATTAGTCATTTTCAACTTTCTTGAAGCAATACTGAAGCCTTCTTTTCCAGCTCCATTACCTGCTATGACTAGAGCTGAAATCACCCCTTCTCCACTTCTGGGTCTGCTAAACTCTTAACCCAATGACTTACTGGTTGTATATGTGAAATGAGGTGTGCCCAGAGGAGAGAAAATAGGAAATAGAAGCAAGTGACACAGTACACTATTGCGTCTCTGCTGAGCACAATCCCTCATCAGGAAGAAATTTCCTTCCTCTGCACAATTTTCTCAGTGGTTAAGATACTTTTTTGCAAAATTAAATAAGAGTTATACAAAAATCTGAAAGGTTCATAGAGCAGCAAACAATGGGTATCATGGCTCATAGCAGCCCCCCACCCCCCTTCTTAAGAAAAAAAACCTCATCCCTATATCTCTCCTTCTTCCTATGCTCCCAAAACAATATGATTGTTTCAGGGGATATAATTTTGCATTTCAATTTCTTCCCAACACACAGTGGAAAAAATTGCCAAACTGGAGCCTGAAACCAGAAAGTCATGCAGAGCTTTGTGTGTGCTTTGGAGGGAAGGGGGAAGTGATGAACAGAAAGGAAGCAGAAACCCATTGTGCTGCTCTGCTCTGCAGCCAAACCACCCCGCTTGCTCCTGCTTCTGGTACCTCAGGGAGTTTGTTTTTCAAGCTTTTTATGGTAAAAGGAACATGTATTGGAAAATGGAGGAAAAGATCTGTTCTTCAAAATCATATTATTTACCCCTATTCCAGAAATCTATGACATACAAAAAAGAAGGCATGAGATTGAATTTTTTTAATCTTATAGAAAGGAGATTTTCAAATGTAATTGCTGTATGCTCTAATGATCAAACCTCAGTTCTTTGATGTAAAAATCTATAGTTTTTAATTTTTTCCAACAATCAAAGAAGGGTCTCTTATCCCCACTTTGCACATTTGAAAGTAAAAGAAATGATTATTTCCGCTGGCATCTCAGGAATAAGTCACATGGGATTGCATGCTTCATTAGACCCTGACAGGACAGAAGAGTGCCATGTTGGAACATAGAGGACTGGCAGTGGGCAGATGCATTATAAAAGGTCATTTCTCAATCTGCTGATTCCCCAGAAAGCTGGGGACCTTCTCTTTAGGAAAATTTTTCAGCCCTAGAAAGCTAAAAGGTTTAAAAAGTCAGTTTGTCTTTCTGTGTATCAGACTATTTTCAAGAAAAAGTATAGAGAAAAAAAATCATGGATTAGCTATTAACTCTTTCCAAATAACTGTTATCAGAACATAATAAAATTATAAAAGTAATCATTTGGTTATAGTCTTTTCAACATTGACCTCTCTTGAAAGATGACAGATATGTACATAGATACATAGATGAATATTAAAAACTTAGATGATAGATAATTTATACCATAATATATCATGTGGTATATATATATATATGTTATGTATACTTTCATATCTAACATAATATCTAATATAATACTCATTATATATAGTATTATATCTCAAGCATCAAGCAATAGCTTGACAACTTTTAGTTTTCTCAAAATTAGGAAAGTGCAGATCATTTATAGTGAGAGCAAAAAAATACCATTAGGAATCTAGTTTATATTTCTATGACCAAGGTATTATATTAAGAATAAGTTATAGAAACTTTGAGTTTAAGTAGACAAAAACATCAAAGGATTCTTATTGACAAAACAATGTAAATCTATTGGTTTACTGTCAAACGAGTGTATGTTACTCTAACAGATGCTCCATTACTAGGTGGGTGGATCCTTTCTGTATCCAAATAAAACTTTTAAATTATATCAATAAGGATGCTAGATGTCAAAACACCAAACGTCCAGTGTGTACCTTTAACCTTTCATACTAAAGCACCCACAAGCCTCTTGAGACTGTTTAGACAAATAATGATATATGGCACTTTGAGTAGTTTCCATTCATGATACTTCCAGAGGTGTGGAAATACACCAAACCTCATGGAAGTGACAGAGAATTCGTTAACTTTTAACTAAAACACATTCATCCATTCACCATTTATCACGTGCCTAACACATGGCAGACACTTTCTCAGGTATAAAATGCCAGCACCAGGTCTAAACTCTATCTTTGAATGTTTTGCTTGAACATAATTACTCTTCTTATTGGGTTCCACTGAGCATTTGAAACTCTATAGATGTAGGAAAACACAAAGTATTTTCTGCTTAATTGTCATTACTTCTATCAATAAATTTTCATAACCATAAAGTGTTTATTTACAAAGAATGTTTCAAGTATTGGGATCCCCCTCAAACCTACAACCTTCCTTTCCTTTAATAATTTGAGAGGGTGAATCTCTAACAGCCCTATCTTTGCTTTTCTAAAATAAGTGTGATATTTTTGACTCCTCCTCGCTTTAAGATATAACCAGTTGAAGTTATCAGAAGTCTCATTTTTACCTTGAGAAATTCTACAAATAGATATAAGTCCAGCAACCACAGAAATCCCAGCTTTCCATTCCAGAACAACCAAAGACACAACAGCACAAGAGATGCAGATAAGAGAATTTTCTACCATGTTTCTGCAACCAGTTCAGAATATGAGATCACGCTGCCTACTTTTGGAAATTAGAGCCAAGGGGCATGAGCCAGCCCACATCTTCTAAGGTGCTTTAAAAAGAGAATTTTTCCAATCTCTGCCTCTCCCAGAAGTATCTTGAAACCAAAGAAGTCATGAGAAAACATAAAAGCTCGATACATTCACCTGTTCCAGTAGACTTTGTTATGAATGACTGTGTTTTTACTCTTAAACATCTATCTCGAATATTAGGTCTTAAAAATCCAAATTTCAAACTACCTTTAAAAGGTCACAAAGAGTTATTGAAATTGTGACATTTTACTTTAAATTATTTTCTACTGATCAACTTAGCCTCTTTTTAGAGATACTAGAATTGTACTGTCAAGGTTCACTTCTACAATAGCACTTATTTACCATTTGTGGACTTTGCTTGCTATGTTATTAAGAATTTATCTCTACCAATTATTTTCTTCCCCATTCATTTTTTTCTCCATTTTTCTCACATAGGAAGATGTGGGGAGCCACATCTACTCCTATGTCTTCACTCTCATTATTAGCATAAGCAAAATATGTGTCTGTAACAACTTGGTGTTTAAAAGTATGGAGAGACTGGATTTTAGGCTTACAGAAACACTTGAAGGTATCTATACAGGAAAGTTAGAGGTTTAACTTGGAGGTGTGATGGTATAATGTTCCCAAATAAAATATAGGTTTGATCCCCGGACCAAATTGGTAAACAATAAAATAAGTGAACATGAAATAAATATGTTAACGGTCTCGGTTTGCTAATGTTTGAAGAGTTCACTGCCTCTTAAAGGCATATGTGTTTGAAGCAACATTTAGTTTGGCAAATTTCACTCTCCATTTTTTGGGCGTTGTAGGGTGGGGGTTGGTCCTAAACCTTTTTTGGCATGCTTGAAAGAGAAGGATTTAAGTCGAGTTCATTATCTCTTTAGTGCAGAAGTCTGGGAAACGAAGAGGCTAGACCAGGGAGACTCAATCCAGCTAGCATTCCTTTTTGTTTTTCAAGCTGCCCTGACAATAATGCGGCAGGGTGAAAAGATCAGGAACACTTTATACACATTGTGCTAATTACTGCAAGTACTTAAAGTTGTAATTAGCTTATTATACTGCAGAGATCCTAACATGGCATGTCTTTCAAAAGAATTTCTCTCCAGATCATTAGTGGGAAAGCTAACAACATCTGCTTCAAATAAAATCAACCAATTAGCACAGGCAACTCCACATAGTTTGCAATCAGAGAATTATATTGTGCCAAGTGCTAATTTCAATGTGAATGCTATCTCCTTCTCATATCCCACGCTTCTCTGCCAGCACAGCTGGTGTTTAACACCACTGACTTCAGCGAAGTCTCCAAAAACTTATGTTAATTTGAAATAACCTAATCAGAAGTGTGCAATACAGACTGAGGTTGATCTCAGCTTAATTAAAACTGACCTTGTCATTTCACTGCCTGTAAAACACCATTATCTCACCATTTATCACTCAACTACCACAAATATTCCATTTGCGTGAAAATCCAGGAAGACCAGTTCCAAACCACCAGAGCTATTTTCAGAAGTACTGTGAGTGAAGGAGTTTAACGGAAGGAGAGGTCTGCTACAAGTATGGGGAAACAATAAAGGTAATTCAGTAGACTCAAAATAACTTGTCAGCCCTACCCATGAAGGCTGCTTCTGCCCACTTCCGTTGGCTTCAATGGCACATTCACTCCAGAGACTGGCAGGCATTAGCAGATGTGAAGGCTTTCATTTTAAAATTAATATCTAACCCAGTACCTTTCAGTGAGCTGAATCACTCAATCAATAAGCATGACATGGCAGGTGTGATGTGTACAAGGCACTAAATTCTTCTGCCAAAGGTACTAGAAAACATCTGCTCACATGCGTGTGTGTGCATGTCAATGGATGAACTGCTGAGAAAAATGATTGCAAGTGGAATATTTAATATGCTTGTATTCACCAAGATAGAATTAAAAACAAGGTAAGATCATATTTGTATGATGTATACATGCCATCAAATACACCTTGCTTAACCTGCATTAAGTCCATAACCCTGTGTTTTTATATGTACATAGCCAACTGTCAATCAAGTAGCAACATCCTGGTTTTCTGCAAATTAACACGATTTTTAAAATGTCTTCAGATTCCCATTGTAGGCTTTGTTTGGTTATTTGCATACCATCTTAGTCCAGAAAGTATTCAAGGCAATGCTAAAAGCATTGAAAAACTTATCTATGAAATAATTCCAATGATTTACATTAGGAAGATTTCTTATTTGTCCCCAGATCACATGCTTAGCCACAACTCAACATATTTGCTGATGCTTTTCCTCCAGTCAAGCAAGCCTCCCTTTTGCTCTTATTCCACTCCCCTAGTCAAACTCAGTCCTAGATTACTATAGCCCACATTCAATTCATCCCTATAACACTTCTTTGCTAGGCCAATCCTTTTGATACAATAAGATATTGACTATCTTGAATTCTTTAATGTTTCCATTTTATGTTGACCATGCCACAGGAGGGATGGTTTTATTCCATTTATAAGGAAACCCCCTGGTCTTGTGGAACAAACAAGAGACATGGTGTCAAAGTAGTTGAATTCTCATATTTGCTCTGCTGACTCTATGACCTTAGACAAATGTGACCTTGAACCATATGCCAAACTGTCCAAGCCCAGGTATCCCACTCAGTAAACAAGATACACATCCCAGAAAGTTATTTTAAAGAACAAAAGAGAATTATAATAGATGTGACTGAATCTAAGAGTTCAACATATGTCTACTGAATGAGGTACATGGGATATAACCAAACATTTAATGAAATATGAGTTGTAAAAATGTAATACTGCCAGGAATGAAATTTACAAAGTAAGGAAATAGGAAGTGGCCATTTTATAATGTTTATGGAACTAGCCTACGTGCAAACAAGAGGGGTTATTTACATTCAAAACCCTATTCTCAAAAGTAGAAAAGTGATATTCAGGTGCAAGAGAACAAAGCCTATTTTTATTTGAGCAATGTAGGTAAGTGAAGGTGTCTCCATCCCACTCAAGAGATTAGGGCCTTGCGAGGAGAAGTTGGTGTAATTGGTAGAAATGAATGCTTTATAATGCTAAATGCTAACTTTCCTGAAGGAAGACCAGGATGAAGAGCTCCTGATTCCTTCCAAAGGAAAGTTGAAATTGCTTATGGCATGACAGTTGTTTAGACAATGTTATACCACTCACATAATCTCTCTTGATGGTTAGATAATTCAATTCCAGATTTATTAATGTATATGATTTCATTCATTCATTCATCAAAAATTTCCTGTTTCCTATCTGTGTAATCTTGGGCAGATTATTTCACTTCCTAAAGTTTTGGTCTGTTCCTCTGAAAAATGGTAATAACAAGATCTAGTATTTTGGTTCGTGGATATAAGAAGATAATCCACATCAATTGTTTAGTGTTTTGCCTAGCAGTTAGTAAATGCCCTGTACTAATAGCTACTCTTGATATTCTTGTTACTTTTACTCCCGCTGCTGCAAAAAGGAGTAATTTACACTTCCTAGGAGAATCCTGAACATTGCTCCCTTTTCAGACATCAGATGTCACTTCCTCTGTGAATCCTACCTCTAGGCTGAATTTTTAATCATCCTCTCTTTAGTTTCACAGAACTTTGTCTATATTATTATTGTAGCATTTACCATTGTGTATAGTAATAATTTGTTTATATCATTGTTTTCCTGTCAAATTTTTGAGCTACTAAGAAGCAAGAATTTTTGTCTCATTAATCCTTTTGTCTCTAATGTTGATCAAGTGTTGCACATAGTAGGAATCTAATACATATTTGTTGACTAGGCAAATGAATAAATTTATTGATGTGTATATGAATACATAAACATTTAAGCATTATTCTGAAATACCACAGTCCTCTGAAGTTCAGAATACCAATCTTAGAAACTCATGAACTTTAAACATAATACAAGGTGTTGATTTTAAACTTTACACATATCTGAAGCTTTTTTCCTGGGCTATTATGCTTCCCATAGAGTCCTGTTTGGACCTAATGAATTCAGTCGAAGGATTCTGTTGAAGTTTTCCATGTTTACTATCACCAGAGTAATTATAAGTCAGGAATTTTCCTACTTGATAACTTCCCCAAAAAAGCCCAAGTTTGGTGAGTGTAACTACCGTAGAGCAGGACAGCAGGTGGACAAAATGGAGAGAGAATATGTAGACGGGATAGTTCCATCTCTATTCTCACTGACAATCAATCCTGTATTATTTTTACTATTATTATTATCACTATAATTATTATACAGGTTACCTTGGAAATCCATGTGATACAAACTCCTAATCAGAAATTAAGAATGTGCGACTAACCCCTGATATGTGGTAGAAAGGTTTCCAATGAAAATCTTTATCATTTCTCAGAGAATCATTCAGACAGAAAGTATGAAGAACCATTTATCCCGAATTGATATAAACTAAAAGAGCTTAAGATTCCAAAAAATTTTAATTGGTGTTCTTATGACCCTGAGGTCTTTGAATCAACAGATAAATTGTGCTCTGTATTTTAATGCTAAAAATATTTTATCTAATGCTGTTAACATTGTTAAAGTGCGTATAATTTAACTGTATAGTAACCATTCTGGCTTTCCCAGGACTATCTCAATTTTACATTTTCAACAATAGTGTAAGTAGGCATGTATTTGTCAAACCATATATCCCAATTTAGGATGCAAAAATTTTGGTCTTTATATTTAATTGTGAGACTTCAGTTAATTAAAATGTGCAATGAACTTGAAGCTCCATTCAGTGTCATTGGGATTGTACTTCTAAACTTAAGTATCTGATTTATGTTTTAAAATACATATTTGTGTATCACCTGTGTATCACTTAATATGTGGATTTGTCAAACAAACTGAGGGAATTCCCAAGAATGGATTTGGTCCAACTTTGCTTCAGCACAAATTGGCAATGGCAGAAATTCCGCTATTGTTCTTTTCTCAGTTTTATTAGCTCATTTTTCTTCTACTTCTCTCACTGCATGGTAAACCTTCTTCTGCCTATGTTATAACAACTTCCATTCCAAAAAGCTCAGACAATGGATGATGTTTACTTCCTGTTTGCAAACAACAGAATCCACAGTGTTGCCAGCAGATGCCCTTGATTCACTGTGAATGAGGAAGGGAATTATAGGAAATCAGTGTGCATTGTATGTCCAGCTGAGATGCATACTGGCAGAGCAGGCTCCAGGCAAAATTTCGGAGCACAAAACTGTATATTCTGGGCCTTTCCCACTCTAGGCCATCTCTTTGAGGCTAATCATCTCCTTCACATATCTGTTCAAGACATGTAAGCTTCTCAACTCTTTCAAATCGTGTTTCATTTTCTCAAGACCTGCTATTCATCTGATAAAATTAATTAAGATAGATGGCTAAGGCCATACTTCCCAGCTGGTATGTTTCAACAGAGAACTTCTGGAGATTCAATATCCTAACCTAAAGCAATAGGTTTCTAAAACAAAAGAAAATGCCTTGTACCACTCAGGTCAGTGAAGAACTGTTCATGAAGAACTGTGAAGAGTCTGAAATCTTACCCTACTTACAAGCTGACAAACTAGCCTGCCATAGTTTCATAGATGCTGGCAGAGAACAGGAGACTCCTGGATCAGAGACAAATGACTGTTACTCTCAGGACAGCCAGCAGCACGAGTACCATGTTTGTGTCAATTCTCCCTCACCCCACATGTCCCATAGGGTGACCAAGTGGGGCCCCAGTGGATACTGCATTTTCAGTGGGTGTGCATCACAGCTAAGAAACCAAAAGCTTAGGGAACCTAAATCTTCTATAGCAGGCAGTTAGCATGCCTGCCCTTTGCCCTATTGGATGAAGTTATTATACTGGACAGTAAGCATATATGCCTTCCTCTCAAGAGGCTTTCAATCTCTATCTTCCAAGACCGTTTGGCATATACATACATTAGAAAATAATCCAGAACAAAGGCCAACCAGTGCCTCTGCTCACAAGATGTGCAAAAATGCAAGAGACTCACGGGGGAATTTTCTCCCAATGTTATTCAGGAAAAGATTTTCACCAGAGACCCCAAATGTCTTGTAGACTGCTGGTTCTCACCTGGAGAACTAATAAACGTGAGTATTCCTGAGCCCCACCTCAGAGATTTGATTCAGTAGGTCTGGAGTGAAGCCTGACAATATGCGTTTCTTAAAGATCCCAAGTGAAATTGATTCTGGTATTCTTGCATCTCCCTTTCTGCACTGTCATAGATGACAACTTATTTAACTGATGTGTAGGAATTGGAATTATAATTGTAGGAAAAGATGGTGATGCAGCCCACATGAAAAAACAAAAAGAAAAATGGAAGGAAGTAAAGAGGAGAGAAGTTGGTTTGCTCTTATTCAGGGTGAACAATATAAGGATTTGGATTTCAGGCTGTGTACATGGAAAGGAATTTCTACCTTTGACTTTCCACTGGGAGATGATGAGATTATTTTGCTTCTTAAGCCTAAGACTCAGAACTAGGGAGTTGTGATCCTACACACTAGCCCAACTTAAGCGTGAAATAAATGCTTAACAAAATGTCTCTGTACTCATTTATTTCCTTCTCCTATTAAACTCCAGTTCACCCTGCCCTTGGGACACAGAAAGCTTCCTGAATGGGTAGTAATAGATTTCTCCTCCCAAGTAACATTTATCTATTGACATAGTATGTTCAAGACATGCATGTTCATACTGCCATTTGTCATATTGACAATACCAAGAGTTTTAGGTGAGAAATTTTTCTCTGTGATTTTTATGTTATCCTGAGAAATTAGGCCAAATTATAGCTTTAGTTTTTAAAATAAAGTTCTCATTAACCTCAGAGAGAGTTGCACATGCATCTCTAGAGATATCAATACGTATCTAATTATTTATTATTTTTTAAGCATGACATGGTGTATGTTATAAATTTGTTGCCCTCTGTATTAGTCTGTTTTTATGCTGCTATGAAGAAATACCCAAGACTGGTAATTTATAAAGGAGAAAGGTTTAATTGACTCACAGTTCCACAGGGCTAGGTGGGTCTCAGGAAACTTACAATTGTTTTGGAAGGGGAAGCTAACACATCCTTCTTCACATCATGGCAGCAAGGAGAAGTGCAGAGCAAAGGTGGGGAAAGTCCCTTATAAAACCATCAGATCTCATGAGAACTCACTCACTATCAGGAGAACAGCATGGAGGTAACTGCCCCCATGATTCAATTACCTCCTACCAGGTCCCTCCCACAACACATGGAGATTATGAGAACTACAATTCAAGATGAGATTTGAGTGGGGACACAGCCAAACCATATCATTCCACCCCTAGCACCTCCCAAATCTCATGTCCTCACATTTCAAAACACAATCATGCTTTCCCAACAGTCCCCAAAGTCTTAACTCATTCCACCATTAACTCAAAAGTCCAAGTCCAAAGTCTCATGTGAGACAAAGCAAGTCCCTTCTGCCTATGAGCCTGTAAACTCAAAAGCAAGTTAGTTACTTCCTAGATATGATGGAGGTACAGGCATTAGGTAAATACACCCTTTCCAAATGGGAGAAATTGGCCAAAACAAAGGGGCTACAGGCCCCATGCAAGTCCGAAATCCAACAGGGCAGTCATTAAACCTTAAAGTTCCAAAATGGTCTCCTTTGACTCCATGTCTCACATCCAGGTTATGCTGATGCAAGAAGTGGGCTCCCACAACCTTGGGCAGCTCTGCCCCTGTGGCTTTGCAGGGTGCAGCCCCCCTCCCAGTTGCCTTCACAGGCTGGCATTGAATGCCTGTGGCTTTTCCAGGCGCATGATGCAAGCTGTCAGTGGATCTACCATTCTGGGGTCTGGAGGATGGTGGCCCTCTTCTCACAGCTCCACTAGGCAGTGGGGACTCTGTGTGGGGCTCTAATCCCACATTTTCTTCCTGCATTGCCCTAGCAGAGGATCTCCATGAAGGCTTTGCCCCTGCATCAAACTTCTGCCTGGACATCCAGGAGTTTCCATACATCCCCTGACATCTAGGCAGAGGTTCTGAAACCTCAATTCTTGACTTTTGTGTACCCACAGGCTCAACACCATGAGGAAGCTGCCAAGGCTTGGGGCTTGCACCCTCTGAAGCCATGGCCCAAGCTATATCTTAGCCCCTTTAAGCCACAGCTGGAATGGCTGGGACGCAGAGCACCAAGTCCCTAGGATGCACACAGCAGGGGTCATGGGGACCAGGGCCTGGCCCACAAAACCATTTTTTTCTCCTAGGCCTCTGGGCTTGTGATGGTAGGGGCTGCCTTGAAGGTCCCTGACATACCCTGAATTCATTTTCCCACTGTCTCGGTGATTAACATTCAGCTCCTCGTTACTTACACAAATTCCTACAGCTGGCTTGAATTCCTCCCCAGAAAATTGGTTTTTCTTTTCTGTCACATTGTCAGGCTGCAAATTTTCCAAACTTTTATGCTCTGCTTCCTCTTGAACACTTTGCCACTTAGAAATGTCTTCTGCCAGATACCCTAAATTATCTCTCTCAAGGTCAAAATTCTATAGGTCTCTAGGGAAGGGGCAAAATGTCACCAATCTCTTTGCTAAAACATAGCAAGAGTGACCTCTACTCCAGTTCCCAACAAGTTCCTCATCTCCATTTGAGACAACCTCATCCTGGACTTCATTGTCCTTATCACTATCAGCATTTTGGTCAAAGGCATTCAACAAGTCTCTAGGAAGTTCCAAACTTTCCCACATTTTCCCGTCTTCTTCTGAGCCCTCCAAACTGTTTCAACCTCTGCCTGTTACCCAGTTCCAAAGTCACTTCCACATTTCCAGGTATCTTTCTGGCAGCACCCCATTCTGGGTACCAATTTACTGTATTAGTCCATTCTCATGCTGCTATGAAGAAATACCAGAGTCTGGGTAATTTATAAAGAAAAGAAGTTTAATTGACTCACAGTTCCACATGGCTGGGGAGGCCTCAGGAAACTTATGATGGAAGGCACCTCTTCGCAGGGTGGCAGGAGAGAGAATGAGTGCAAGCAGGGGAAATGCCAGATGTTTATAAAACCACCAGATCTCGTGAGACTCACTCATTATCACAAGAACAGCATGGGGGAAAACACCCCTCATGATTCAATTACCTCCACCTGGTCCCACCCTTGACACATGGGGATTATGGGGATTACAATTCCAGGTAAGATTTAGGTGGGGACACAGAGCCAAACCACATCACCCTCTGAGTTCAAAATTAAAGTTGCCAAATGAAAATAAGAATGCAGTGCCTACAATTGGAGGAATAATGATCTCTTTCAGTCTTTGTCCCCTTCAACTTCTCTATTCCATTTGATATTATTATTCATGCTCTCTTCGAGACGTCCTACTCCTTTAACTTTTAAGACATTGGACTTTTTACATAATGATTTTATAATTTTTACAAAAACGACCTGTGCTTATCATTTTTCTAAAAAAACAAGCAAAACAGAAAAGTATTAGAAAGCAAAGAATTACCCCAATTCCCACAAACATGGGGAGTATCTATTAATGGGTACAGGATTTTGTTTGGGGGGAACAAAAGGTTCTAAAATTGATTGTGGTGTTGATTGCACAATTCTTTGAATATACTAGAAACTGTTGAGTTTTACTTTTGAAACCTGTATAACTCAATAAAGCTACTTTAAAAAAAAAAAGGAGTTACATTCCCAGATATCCTCCTCTACTCAGTACATTCAGCCCACTGACCCCTTTCCACCTCCTCAAAAGATCAGAGACCTGTTCTTTGGTGAGGGTATACCTGAAGGCCTCTGAACAGGCAACCGAAGGCCAACCAAAGGCAAGCGTTGTAGTGAAAACAGGTGGGTCGGATTAAGGGAAAATTCATGCTCTGAATGTTAAGACACTCAGCCTTCTTTCCCCTTTAGATTCCAGAACCCTGTCTGCTAGGCAGGATCTGCACAGGAGAGTCTAATCAAACCAAGATAAAAAGACATCAAGTACCAGCCTGACCTGCAACCACTCTGCATAAGTTTGTAAGCAGACGCTATGGCACGGTGGTAATATGCACAGACTATGGATCCGAACCCTCTCAGGTACAATGCTAGCTCTGCTATTTATTAGACATGAAGCCTTTGGCAAGTTATTAACCTTTCCTAATTAATCTACAAAATGGAAATAATAAGAGAACCTGTTTTATGGAGTTATTGTGAGAATTAAATGTAAACCTCTTAGAACAGAGCTAGGCATAGAGTAAGCTTCATATAGTTGTTAACTGTTATTATTATGTATGCCTATCCTTGCATGTAATTAGACAAGAAAAACTAAGTGATTAAGGTAAGTCTTAATATTAAAGAGAGAAATCAAAACAAAGGAAAAAAGTTGCTGGGAGAAACAGAAAGTGTGAAGGGTGAAAAAGAAAAAATCCTCAAAATTGTCATTAATATCCTCAGAGGGATAAGAGAAGATAGTGCAACCTTGAACAAGAACAGAATGAACAATGATAATAGGTCAACAAATAATGAAATAATTCCTGGCTAGATCTCAGAAAATAATAGAAAAAGGAAACCAATGTGTTTGTGGTCTGGTAAGGCACAGAAGTAGCAAAATTTGACTATTGTTCACATTTCAATCAATGAACAAGCACATATTGAGCACCTACTTTATGCTCAATTCTGGGCTATGAAAATTGTAAGTGGAAGAAAAAAGGTACAGTAGAAGAGGAAAACTCAATAAAGATTCTACATTATCAGGTAGAACATAATAATGTAGAACAACTTAGCATGTGGTTTCCCATGTAGTCAGAGCTCAATAAATATTTAATGAATTAATAAATAAACAAATGACCATAACTTCTGGAGAAGCCACAGCCATGTGCCATTGAGAAGTGAAGTACTAGCATTGGATTTTCTGGAAAGCAATTTGGCAATATGTCTCAGAAATGCTCAAAAAACTTTCTACCCTCTAACCCAGTAGTTATATATCTAGTAATTTACTTTCCACATATAATCTCAGAATGTAGGCTAATATTTATCTACAAAGATCTTCAGTGCAGTGTCATTCCATTATAAGAAATTTAGAGAAATCTAAGTATTCAAAAATAAGAGCATCATTAAATATATTCAACCTATCTATATGCCATTAAATTCTGGGTCTCTATTAAAGAGTGATTTTAAAGCCCAATTCATGATTATATGGAAATGTACCCAAAGTGGGGTGAAAACATTAGGACACAAAACTATACCAGGTTTTAAAATACCAACAACTTTGAAACAAATTTTGTTTAAACTTAACCATTCTCAGCTGCAATGCAGATGGTATACTGTTTTTGAAGCTGACTCTCTCTGACACTCTCTCTCTCTGCCTTCTCTAATCATGCATTCTCTGTCTGTCCCTTGTTCTTCTAGATCCAATAGCAACTTGCCTTCTTATTCGATTTAATAAATATTAGTCGTATCCCTTCTCTTGTTTTTAAGTTTCTGGAGAGTAAGAATTACATCTTAAATTCATGCCTCCTTTAAGCATACAGTAAAATGCCTGTGCATTCATCATTTATTCACCAACTCAATAGACAATTATTCTATGTCTATTGAATATGTAGAACTACTAAGGAGAAGTTAAAAGAGCATAGAAATGGAAATCAAGAGATTTGAATCAAAAATTAGGCTCTGCATGACTAGACAAATGGGTGAACCACAATAGGCCTCAGTTTCCCCATAGTAAAATGAGGATGTTGTAGGTAGGTAATCTCAATGAACCTTAAGATGAGGATTCATGTGCAACTGGTTTATTAAGTAAGGAAAGATCAGAGAGAGTGTGGGTGATGGGGAGGGAATACACAGAGAGAAGTCCCAGCCTGAGCCTGATCAAGGTGCTCTGGATCACGCACATAAAGCCTAGCCTCAACACTGTCCCAACTTGAGTCAGAGGAGTTGTGCTTTCATACTCACACCTGTCAGTCATTGGTTGGTATGAGGACGGGGATGGAGATGGTAACACTGAACTCCCAGGCACTTCCAGCTCTCTGTGTCTGGACAAAGTGACTAGCAGCCCAAGGCCTTTCCTCTAAAGAAAATCACAGGTCAAGGCTTTTAAAATCAAAGGACACCCAAGCTGTGGAAGACACAGCATTCTGGGTAGAGATCAGTAGCCACTACAGAGGAAGATACTGGACTAGATGGCTTCTAAATCAGTTTTCTGAATCAAATTTCAATAGTAGTCTATTGTATTTAAAATAGAATATATAATCGTTAAATCTATTTGGGGAGATGAAATAAACTTTTTTTTTTTTTGAGACAGAGTTTCGCTCTTGTTGCCCTGGCTGGGGTACAATGGTGCGATCTCAGCTCATTGCAACCTCCGCCTCCCAGATTCAAGCGATTCTCCTGCCTCAGCCTCCCAAGTAGCTGGGATTATAGGCATGTGCCATCACACCTGGCTAATTTTGTATCTTTAGTAGAGACGGGGTTTCGCCATGTTGGCCAGGCTGGTGTCGAACTCCTGACATCAGGCGATCCACCTGCCTCAGCCTCCCAAAGTGCTGGGATTACAGGCATGAGCCACCGCGCCCAGCCGAAATAAACATACTTTAAATCACTGGATGCTAAGTCAATGTACACTCAAACATAAACACCATTCAGAAAAAGGGAACATCCAGAGCTTGATCTGAAGATATTTTAAAGGAGGTAAACCTGTGAGCTAGCCATGAAGGAAATACGAGCTTGTAACATTTGAGCTTGTAATGTGAGCTTGTAAATGTGAGCTTGGACTTCCTCAACACAAATCACTGTTTCTCTCAGGATTTTATCCTGAACAACAAAATACTTCCTTTAAATTCAACTTTCTCTCTCCTCACCTCACCCTCCTTTCCACTGAACTTGCACTGAAACTCTTTATGACATCCAGGCTCTCAAATCCTTTGTCTTCTACCCCTTCTGCCATTACTTTCTCACTTGTTTCCTCCGTAAACACACATATTTTTCTTTACGCGTTTTCTTTTAGTTTTTCCATCCTAAGAACTTCCCCCTTGTCCCAAGTTATTTACATCAAAGTTCCGCAAGAAAATTTCCACAGATGCTTCAGTGTTTGTCCAGTTCATACACTGCCTCCAACACCCACAAAATGATTAAAAATGATATGACAGTGTATAATTAATGTTTGAAATCTATGGTACTAAATCTAGCTGCCTCCAGCATCTATTATTTCTCCCCAACTAGATTGTAATCCTCCAAGAACAATGTATTGTATCCCTTCACACTACCTGGCACAGATCTGGACAAGCTATAGACAAACATACATGAAAGGTGACATCTCTCCTTAATAAAAATGATTGCCAAACAGAATCACACAAGATAAACTTCACTTTATAAAACAAAACATTAATACAGTGCAGAATCAGTTTACTGATGGATTCTGACATGTTATTTCAGGATGATAAAGCATAAAATGAAAAAATATGTATCTCAAAGTTTTACAAAATACACATCTTTAGCATCTTCCAGTTGATTCATTTAGGTGTTTATATGTCTGATGATAATATTTATCACAGAATTATGATAAATAACATTCTCTGTACAGACATCCAGCTCTTAAAAAAACAAGAGACAGGACAACCTAAGGCAGTAAGGCTGGGAGAACAATAATGTCAAGCTTTTCTGGTACAGCAGATGTCTGGTGTTGTATGCTATGTATATCAATATTCAATGTTCAATATGCTGCCTAGAGTCAGTCTTGGGAGAGATTTCAATTTCCACTCTATAGAATACTGCCAAATATGGGGAATAGAAGTATTAATGCTTCCTAGGGTTGTTGTGTTGAGTGTTTCTGATTCTGTGAAAATATATGTATAAAGAAAAAGGGAACATTTGAGGAAGGAGACAAGCATGGGTTAAGTGGAGTACGCAGACTGGATATCTGTGGTTCACTTCCACATGTGGCAGAAACAATAACCCAGCATCCTCAATGGTTCAACATCTGCTTTGCAATCTACCCACTTTGCTCTCTGCTCACATCTGTGGGTTCTTCATCTTCATATTATTTAACCATTTTACCCCTGGCCTTAGAGCCCTGGATATCCTAAGTCTTAAACTTACTTATCTCAGAGGGACTTCAAGATGGCTTACTAGAGACATCTGATACTCCTTTCCTCCACAAAGAACCAAAATAGCAGTAGATAATCACATTTCAAATAGATCACCTAAGAGAAAATACTAGAATTCAACAGGGAAGTAACAAAGAAATGCCTAAAGCAAGGAAGGAGAGGGAAGCAAGGCAACCTGGAGGCTGGGATCAGCTGTGAGCCTGGAGAGGCTCCACAATCTGGGGAAAGGGTAAGTGAATGACGTCCCCACCACTGTGGTCCACATTCCCACCTTGGACTCCTGCAATCTTGGCCACAAGAAAACCCTCAACACATGCAGGCTGTGAGGTTAATATAGGCAGCTGCCTGGACACTGTGCAACTGCATTACTCCAAAGGGGGAGCTCATGCCAGGTTCCATACATACCCCAAGTCCTAAGCAGCTGCAGCAAGGCACCATTTTGAGAGACAAGCCCCCAGCAGACTGCATCCTGCTCTGGGGCCCAATAGTCCCTGCATCCCCACATCCCTGGAGCCCCACTGGCATTGCCCACATGCAGGTATCACCGCTGGCTGCTGTTGCCAGGGCCAAAGCATGAGCCATTAGCAGTAACCCTGCCACCCCTAGTAGCAGGGCTGTCACACATTTAAAACTGCACTGAAGAAAGGCTACCTTGTTTATACACACCACCCAGGGCTGAAGCATGCACTCCCTAGCCATGTGTTTATGACTGCCGCCACTAAAAGCAACCTCACCCTCCCCAACAGCAGGGCCACAGTGCAGCCACTGCTTCCCCCACTTGAGCATTCTGCCAGGGGCCTTGGGCTCACTCTGCTCCTGCCTACCACAGCCAATGCCCCCACACACCACTGGGGGACCTGAGGACAGGACTCCCCAGCCTTGCTCCACCCATCCCCCCATGCTCAAGCATGTTATCTAGGGTCTGGGGGTTGCCCACCCCTTCCAATCACTGTCAGCACCTGAGCACTCAGCCCAGAAGCCTAAGGATAGGCCCACCAAACCTGCTGCTACCAGTACAGCTGGCACCCACCTGCACACACCACTTGTGGACATGGGGACTGGCCTATCTAGCCTGTCATAGCCACTACCACATGAGCAAAGATCACTTGGGAGTCATAGGGTCCCACTACTGCTACTGCCATTGCCCAAACCACGCCCACTGACCAGGGGCCTAAGGACCCACCAACCCACCTAGCCTACCTCTGCCATTCCCAGCACCCAAGCAAGCTGCCTGGAGGCTCAAGAATCAGCCCACCCAGGCCTATTAACACTGGTGCCAGTATATGGTGCCCTGAGGCTCAAGGACAAGCATGATTGCCCTGCCACCACCACAACTAGGGCCAAAGGACTGGAAGACCTGACATCCCTATCCCCAGCAAAAGTTTATCACAGCCTGTACTAACAACCACACCCTAATCCCCCGAGGAAATTATAAACACTGCTGAGTCTGTTTACAGCTGAAGAAATCATATGAAGACTACACTACTGCATGAACCCAGAATCAAAGCTAAAGTGCCCTGCCCAACCAACAACATAGACACAGCTTCAGGAAAAAGTACTCCCTTATAAAAGCAAATTCAAAAAATTAGAAGAGGCGACTGTTGTACCAGATGTGCAGAATGACTATTGGGTCAGGAAAAAAACTAAGGAGGAAATAAAAAAATTTCTCAAAACAAATGAAAATCAAAACACAACATACCAAAACCTATGGGTGAAAATGCAAAAGCGATTCTCAAAGGAAATTTTATAGCAACAAATGCCCACATCAAAAAAGTAGAAAGATTTCAAATGCACAATCTAAGATGCACCTCAAGGAACTAGAAAAGCAAGAAAAAAAACAAACAAAATCAGGAGAAGAAAAGAAATAATAAAGAATAGAGCAGAACTAAATAAAACAGAGACTAAAAAACAACACAAGGCCAGGCGTGGTGGCTCACGCCTGTAATCTCAGCACTTTGGGAGGATGAGGCGGGGGGATCAAAAGGTCAGGAGATTGAGACCATCCTGGCTAACGTGGTGAAATCCGTCTCTACTAAAAATACAAAAAATTAGCCAGGCATGGTGGCATGAGCCTGTAGTCCCAGCTACTTGGGAAGCTGAGGCAGGAGAATCACTTGAACCCAGGAGGCAGAGGTTTCAGTGAGTTGAGATCGCACCACTGCACTCCAGCCTGGGCAACAGAGCACGACTCCATCTCAAAAAAAAAAAAACTCACCAAAGATCAAAGAAACAAAAAGTTGATTTTTTGAAAATATAAACAAAATCAATAAAGTCCTAGCTAGGCTAACCAAAGAGAGAAGACCTCTAGATAAATAAAATCAGCAACAAAAACAGACACATTACAACTGATAATACAGAGATACAGTTTAGAAGAAAGCTGAAAGCCTGTTCTCTGAGATGTAGGAAAAGGCAAGCATGTCCACTTTCTTTTTTTTTTTTTTTTTTTTAGATGGAGTCTCACTCTAACACCCAGGCTGGTGTGCAGTGGCACGATCTCGGCTCACTGCAACCTCCACCTCCTGGGTTCAAGTGATTCTCCTGCCTCAGCCTCCAGAGTAGCTGGGATTACAGGTGTGCACCACCACATCCAGCTAATTTTTGTATTTTTAGTAGAGACTGGGTTTTGCTGTGTTGACCAGGCTAGTCTCGAACTCTTGACCTCAAGTGATCCACCCACCTCAGCCTCCCAAAGTGCTGGGATTACAGGCAGATGTCCACTTTCAACACTTCTATTAAACATACTGCTAGAAATCCTAGCCAGAGCAATCGGGCAAGAGAAACAAATAAAAGTCATCCAAATTAGAAAAGAAGAAGTCAAATTGTGACTTTTTGCAGATGACATGATTTTATATTAAGAAAAACCTAAAGATTCCACCGAAAAACTCTTAGATCTGATAAATAAATTCAGTAAAGTTGCATGACACAAAATCAACATACAAAAATCAGGGGAGCAGAGGGAGCAACACGGTGGTATAGAAAGCTCCACCGACGATCCTCCCCACAGGGTTGCCAAGATAACAACAACCTACACAGAAAAAAAAAAAAAAAACAGCTTTATAAGAACCAAAAATCAAGTGAGCACTTATAGTACCAGGTTTTAATTTCATATCACTGAAAGAGGCACTGAAGAGATACAAAAGCATTCCTGAATTGTAGATGCCACCCCTCCCCAACCTCTGGCAGCAGCAGCATGGTACCCAGAGCACCTCTGGGCACTGGGGGAGGGAGAAACACAGCAATTGTGAGGCAGTGAACTCAGTGACGTCCTGTTAGAGCAGAAAGGAAAACCAAATCAAACTCAGTCAGTGCTCAACCACAGAAGGCGCATTTAATCCAGCCCTAGCCAGAGGGAAATCGCCAATCCCAACAGTCCAAACTCGGTGCCTGCAAACCTCGCTACCAAGGACTACAGCCCTGCATGTCTCCAAGAAATCTTGAAAGGCAATCTAGGACATAAGGACTGCAACTCTTAGGTGAGCCGTAGTGCTGAACTAGGCCCAAGACAGTGAACTGAGGTGGAGGTTGGGGGACAGGGCGGGGGGAGGGCGGTGCGGGTGCAACATATTTAGACACCAGCTGGGGCAGCCAAGAGAGTTCTGGCATCACCTCTCCCCTAAACCCAGATTCCATAGATCCAGACTCCAAAAGAGACCCCTTCCTTCTGCTTCAGCAGAAGTGAGGGAAGATTGGGGAGGACTGTGTCTTACATCTAGGATACCAGGTCAGCCACAGTAGTATAGGACATTGATCAGAGTCATGAGGCCCCGGTTCCAGGCCCTGACTCCCAGACATTTCCAGACACACCTTGGGCCAGAAGGGAACTCGCTGCCTTGAAGGAAAGAAACAACTTCTGTCAGCATTCGTCACCTGCTAACTAAAGAGCCCTTGAACACTGAATAACCAGCAGTGATACCCAGGTACCACATTGAGGGCCTAGGGTGAACCTCTGAGACTTGCTGGCTTCAGGTGATACTCGGCACATAACCAGCTCTGGTGGCTGCAGGGCCTTCTGCTTGAGAAAAGCAGAGGAAAATGTACAGGGGACTTTGTCTTATGCCTTAAGTACCAGCACTGCCACAGAGGAATAGAGCAACAAGCAAGCTCTTGGGGTCCCCGATCCCAGGACTTGTCTTTTGGACAATATTTCTGGACCTGCCCTGGGCCAGAGGGGAGCCCACTGCCCTGAAGAGTGACTCTCAGGCCAGGCAACATTCATGAAAAGCTGACTTAAGAGACCTTGGGTCTTAAGGAAACATCAGCAGTAATCTGGCAGTACCCTTCATGGGCTGGGGATGGTGGTAGCTACAGGGTGAGGCTGCTCTGCCTTTGGAACACAAAAGAAAGAGTAGGAAGAACTGTGTCCTGTGGTTTGATTGCCAGCTCAGCCACAATACAATAGAACCCCACTTAGACTTCTAAGGTTTTTGGCTCTAGTCGCTGACTCCAATCGCCGACTTCTGGACCCACCTGGGGCTTAGGGAACCTCACTCCCCTGAAGGGAATGACAAAGGCCCGGCTGGCTTTGCCACATGCTGATTGTAGAGCCCCAGGGCCTTGAGCAAACATAGGCAGTAGCCAGGCAGTGGTTACAGCAGGCCTTGGGCAAGACCCTGCAATGTGCTGGCTTGTCTGGCCCAATGCAGTCATAGTGGTGGTGGCCACAGGGGTGCTTATGTCACTCTACCCCCAGCTTTAGTTGGCTTAGAACAGACAGAGAGATTCTATGTTTAAGAGCAACTAAGGGAAAAGAACAAGAGTCTACCTAGTAATCCAGATAATTCTCCCACATCTTGTCCAAGACCATCAAGGTGGTCCCTCCATGACACTGCAAAAACCAAAGCATTACTGGGTTTGGGGTGCCCACTAAAGTAGATACAGCTTAGATCACAATACCCAAGTCCTTTTGAATATCTGGGGAGCCTTGCCAAGAAGGACAGTTACAAGTAAGCCCAAGAAGTGAAGACTGCAACAAATTCCTAACCCTTCAATGCACAGACACTACAAGAAGCCTAAATAAAAAACAATCAACATTTCAGGAAACCATGGACACACTTACATAAATGCAAAATGCTCTGGAAAATCTCAGCAATAGAAATGAACAAGTAGAAGAAAGAAATTCAGAGCTCAAAGACAAGATATTTGAATTAACCCAATCCAACTAAGTCAAAGAAAAAAGAAAAAGAAAATATGAACAAAGCCTCCAAAAAGTCCAGGATTACGTTAAATGACCAAACCTAATTGATGTTCCTGAGGAAGAAGAGAAATCTGAAAGTTTGGAAAACATATTTGGGGGAATAATCGAGGAAAATTTCCCTGGCCTTGACAGAGACCTAGACATCCACATACAAGAAGCAAAAAGAACACCTGGGAAATTCATCACAAAAATATCATGGCCTAGGCACATTGTCATCAGGTTATCTAAAGTTAAGACAAAGGAAAGAATCTCAAGAGCTGTTAGACAAAAGCACCAGGTAACGTATAGAGGAAAACCTATCAGATTAACAACAGATTTCTCAGCAGAAACCCTACAAGCTAGAAAGGATTGGGGCCCTATCTTCAGCCTCTTCAAACAAAACCATTATCAGCCAAGAATTTTGTATCCAGTGAAACTAAGCTTCATATAAGAGGGAAAGATACAGTCTTTTTTAGACAAACAAATGCTGAGAGAATTTGCCACTACCAACCTACCACTACAAGAACTGCTAAAAGGAGCTCTAAATCTTGAAACAAATCCTGGAAACACATCAAAACAGAACCTCTTTGAAGTATAAGTCTCACAGGACCTATAAAACAAAAATACAATTTAAAAGACAAAAACAAAAAACCAAGATACAGAGGCAACAAACAGCACAATGAATGGAATGGTACCTCACATCTCAATACTAACATTGAATATAAATGGCCTAAATGCTCCACTTAAAAGATACAGAATTGCAGAATGGATAAGAATTCACCAACCATCTGCTGCCTTCAAGAGACTCACCTAACACATAAGGACTCACACAAACTTAAGGTAAAGGGGTGGAAAAAGACATTTCAGGCAAATGGACACCAAAAGCGAGCAGGAGTAGCTATTCTTACATCATACAAAACAAACTTTAAAGCAACAGCAGTTTAAAAAGACAAAGAGGAACATTACATAGTGATAAAAGGCCTTGTCCAACAGGAAAATATCACAATCCTAAACATATATGTACCTAACACTGGAGCTGCCAAATTTATAAAACAATTACTAACAGACCTAAGAAATGAGATAGACAGCAACATAACAATAGTGGGAGACTTCAATACTCCACCAACAGCACTAGACAGGTCATCAAGACAGAAAGTCAACAAAGAAACAATGGATTTAAACTATACCCTGGAACAAATGGACTTAACAGATATATACAGAACATTCCATCCAACAACCGCAGAACATACATCCTATTCAAGAGTGCATGGAACTTTCTCTAAGATAGACCATACGATATGCCACAAAATGAGACTCAATAAATTTTTAAAAATTGAAATTATATTAAGCACTTACTCAGACCACAGTGGAATAAAACTGGAAATCAACTCCAAAAGGGACTTTCAAAACCATGCAAATACATGGAAATTAAATAACCAGCTCCTGAATGAGCATTGGGTCAAAAATGAAATCAAGATGGAAATTTAAAAATTCTTCGAGCTGAACAACAGTGACACAAACTACCAAAACCTCTGGGACACAGCAAAGATGGTGTTAAGAGGAAAGTTCATTGTCCTAAATGCCTACATTGAAAAGTCTGAAAGAGCACAGACAATCTAAGGTCATACCTCAAGGAACTAGAGAAAGAAGAACAAACCAAACCCAAATCCAGCGAAGAAAGGAAATAACCAACATCAGAGCAGAACTAAATGAAATTGAAACAAAAAAAAAGAAATACAAAAGATAAATGAAACAAAACCCTAGTTCTTTGAAAAGATAATAAAATTGATAGACCATTACCAAGATTAACCAACAAAGAAGAGAGAAAATCCAAATAAGCTCAATAAGAAATGAAATGGGAGATATTACAACTGACACCACAGAAATACAAAAGATCATTCAAGGCTACTATGAACACCTTTATGGACATAAACTATAAAACCTAGAAGAGATGGATAAATAACTGGAAAGATACAATCCTCCTAGCTTAAATCAGGAAGAATTAGATACCCTGAACAGACCAATAAAAAGCCACGAGATTGAGATGGTAATTACAAAATTACCAACAAAAAAAGTCCAGGACCAGACGGATTCACAGCAGAATTCTGCCAGACATTCAGAGAAGAATTGGTACCAATCCTATTGACACTATTCCACAAGATAGAGAAAGAGAACCCTCCATAATTCATTCTATGAAGCCAGCATCACCCTAATACCAAAACCAAGAAAGGATATAACCAAAAAAGAAAACTATAGATCAATATCCCTGATGAACATAGATGCTAAAATCCTTAACAAAATACTAGCTAACTGAATCCAACAACATATCGAAAAGATAATTCACCATGATCAAGTGGCTTTCATACCAGGGATACAGGGATGGTTTAATGTATGCAAGTCAATAAACGTGATACACCACATAAACAGAATTAAAAACAAAAATCATATGATCATCTCAACAGATGCCAAAAAAGCATTTGACAAAATCCAGCATCTCTCTATGATTAAAACCCTCAGCACAACTGGCATACAAGGGACATAACTCAATATAATAAAAGCCATCTATAACAAACCCACAGCCAACAACACTGGATGGGGAAAATTTGAAAGCATTCCCTTTGAGAACTGGAAAAAGACAAGGATGCCCACTCTCACCACTCCTATTCAACATAGTACTGGGAGTCCTAGCCAGAGCAATCAGACAAGAGAAAGAAATAAAGGGCATCCAAATCCAGAGGAAGTCAAACTGTCACCGTTTACTGATGATATGATCGTTTACCTAGAAAACCCCAAAGACTCCTCCAGAAAGCTCCTAGAACTGATAAAAGAATTCAGCAAAGTTTCTGGATACAAGATTAATGTACACAAATCAGTAGCTCTTCTATACACCAACAGCAATCAAGCAGAGAATCAAGAACTCAACCCCTTTTACAATAGCTGCAAAAAATAAAAAATAAAATATTTAGGAATATACCTAAACAAGGAGGTGAAAGACCTCTACAAGGAAAACTACAAAACACTGCTGAAAGAAATCATAGATGACACAAACAAATAGAAACACATCCCATGCCATTTATTCTATCCATTGATAGAACCCATCACCATCCCATGGATGGGTAGAATCAATATTGTGAAAATGACCATACTGCCAAAAGCTATCTACACATTCAATGCAATTCCCATCAAACTACCATCATCGTTCTTCTCAGAATTAAAAAAAAATCTAAAATTCATATGGAATCAAAAAAGAGCCCACATAACCAAAGTAAGACTAAGCAAAAAGAACAAACCTGGAGGCATCACATTACCTGATTTCAAACTATACTATAAGGCCACAGTCACCAAAACAGCGTGGTGCTGGTATAAAAAATAGGCACATAGACCAGTGGAAAAGAATAGAGAACCCAGAAATAAACCCAAATACTTATAGCCAACTGATCTTTGACAAAGCAAGCAAAAACATCAAGTGGGGAAAGGACACCCTTTTCTTTCTTTTTTTTTTTCTTTGAGACAGAGACTTGCTCTGTCACCCAGGCTGGAGTGCAGTGGCGCAGCCTTGGCTCACTGCAACCTCTGCCTCCCAGATTCAAGCAATTCTCCTGCCTCAGTCTCCCAAGTAACCGGGAGTACAGGCGCCTGCCACCACGCTCAGCTAATTTTTTGTATTTTTAGTAAAGACAGGGTTTCACAATGCTGGCCAGGCTGGTCTCGAACTCCTGACCTCAGGATCCGCCCACCTCAGCCTCCCAAAGTGCTGGGATTACAGGCGTGAGTCACCACACCTGGCCAGGACATCCTTTTCAACAAATGGTGCTGGGATACTTGGCTAGCCACATGTAGGAGAATGAAACTGGATCTTCATTTCTCACCTTATACAAAAATCAACTCAAGATAGATCAAGGACTTGAATCTAAGACCTGAAACTATAGAAATTCTAGAAGATAACATTGGAATAACCCTTCTAGATATTGGCTTAGGCAAGGATTTATTGACCAAAAACCCAAAAGCAAATGCAATAAAAACAAAGATAAATTGCTGGGACTTAATTAAACTAAAGAACTTGTGCACAGCAAAAGGAACAATCAGCAGAGTAAACAGACAACCCACAGAGTGGGAAAAAGTCTTCACAATCTATACATCTGTTAAAGGACTAATGTCCAGAATCTACAACAAACTCAAACAAATTAGCAAGAAAGAAACAAACAATCCCAAGAAGTGGGCTAAGGACCTGAATAGACAATTCTCAAAAGAAGATATACCAATGGCCGACAGACATGAAAAAATGCTCAAAATCACTAATGATCAGGGAAATGCAAATCAAAACCACAATGTGATGCCACCTTACCCCTGCAAGAATGGCCACAATCAGAAAGTCCAAAAATCATAGATGTCAGCATAGATGCGGTGAACAAGGAATACTTCTACATTGCTGGTGGGAATGTAAACTAGTACAACCACTATGGAAAACAGTGTGAAGATTCCTTAAAGAACTAAAAGCCAAACTAGCATTTGATCCAGCAATCCCACTACTGGGTATTGAACCAGAGGAAAAGAAGTCATTATACGAAAAAAGATACTTGCACGTGCATGTTTATAGCAGCACAGTTGGCAACTGCAAAAACGTGGAACCAACCCAAATGCCCATCAATCAATGAGTGGATAAAGAAACTGTGATATATATATGTTCGAATACTACTCAGCCATAAAAAGAAATGAATTAACAGCATTTTCAGTGACCTGGATGAAATTGGAGACTACTATTCTAAGTGAAGTAACTCAGAAATGGAAAACCAAACATCATATGTTCTCATTCGTAAGTGGGAGCTAAGCTGTGAGGATGCAAAGGCATAAGAATGACACAATGGATTCTGGGGACTCAGGGGGAAAGGATGGGAAGGGGGTGAGGGATAAAAGACTACAAATAGGGTACAGTGTTTATTGCTCAGTTGATGGGTGCACCAAAATCTCACAAATCACCACTAAAAAACTTACTCACATAACCAAACAACCTATGTTCCCAAATAACCTATGGAATTTTTTTTTAAAAATTGTTTTAAAGATGTTGAACATCATTTGTCATTAGGGAAATGCAAATTAAAACAATGATATGCCACCATATGCCTGTTCGAATGACTTTTTAAAATGACAATACCCAATGCAGTCAAGGATACAGAGCAACTAGAGCTCTCATTACTGTGTGTATAAGTGTCACACATCTGTTCTGGAAAGCAGAATGGCAGTTTCTTATAAAGTTAAACATAGTTACCATATGATTCAGCAATTTCACTTTTAGATATTTATGCAAGAGAAATGAAAATGTGTTTACACAAAAACCTGTACACAAATATTAATAGCAGCTTTATTCATAATTGCCAAAATGGAAACAACCCAAATGATCTTCACCTAGGGAATGGGTAAACAAACTGTGGTACATCTATACAATGGAATAGTACTCAACAATTAAAAAAAAAGAATGAATTACTAATACATGCAACAAATGAATGAAAAATGCACTTTGTGGAATAAAAGAAACCAGGCCCAGGATTCCACTTATATAACACTCTGGAAAAGGCAAAATGATAGGGATAGAGATAGGGATAGATCCATGATTGTCAGAGCCTGGGGATGAAGGAGAAATTGACTACAAAGGGCAGCAGAGGAAATATTCGGGGGTGATTAAACTGTTCTGTATCCTGGTTGTGGTAGTAGATACAAGGCTGTATGCATTTTTAAAAACCCATACCATTGTAATAGTTATAAGAGTACATTTTACCATATGCAAATTTTAAGATATACTTAAAAAAACAGAAGTGTGGGTAAGGATGTGGAACAAAGTAACATTTATATAGTCTGGCATAAAACTGAAAACAGTTTGGCATCATCTCATAGAGTTGAATATGGACCTATCTTATGAACTGGCAATTTTACCCCATAGAAAAGCTTATACATCTATACCAGAAAACATACATACATAACAGCACTGTTTGTAATGGCAAAAATCTGAAAACAACCCAAATCTCCACTGGCAGGAAGATGGATGAATATACTGAAAAACATTGAGGATTAATACTCAGTCCATGTGGAGCTGGTAACAGATTGTTCCTGTTGCATAACTTTTGTAGTAGTTTCTGTTGGCCAGCTCTTGATTCTACAAACCTCCCATCAAATTCGTGAGCCCCAATCCTTGCAGCAAATTTCCTTTTTTCTTATGATGGCCTGATCTGGTTTACGTTTCTAGCAGCCAAGAACCCCTAAAAGTTCAAAACCCAATCCAAACTTAACATCTCCCTTCAACACACATAGACCCATCACCTTCCAAATCATTAACACTCAAACCAGGCATCACTTTTACAACTTCGTGTGTCATTTCCCCCTCTTCAACATGTCACACATCTGTCTGAAATAAATGCAGACCTCTGTGAAATCACAGCAGCAGACAAATCTGTTTAAGTCCTGCTCATTCTTCAAGAACTAGTTCAAAGTCAGCTCTTGTCTTATCCCCATCTCCTGTGCCTAGCCAGGTATAACTACTCCTCATTCTTAAGTTTTATACCACAATTTCCCTACTTTCCTGCCCTTATTAATGCATCCGACTGATGTTTATTATGTACCTACTATGGGTCAAAATTTTTTCTTAAGGCTGGAAATACAGCAATAAACCAAATAGACATTAATCTTTGTCTAGTGAGGAGACAGGTCATGAACAAAATAATAAGTAAAAGGTATAGTAGGTTAGAAAGTGATAGGTACTAAGGAGGAAATAGTCAACAGAGAAAGGCCTAGCAAATGGCATGGAGTGTGCCATTTCAGATAAGATGGGCACAGAAGCCTCCAAAGAGAAGGTAACATTTGAAAAAAAGGCCAGAAGCAACTGAGGAAGTGGACCAATTGGCTATCCTAGGGAAGATCATTCAAGATGGAGGTAACAGCAAATACAAAATCCCCAAGTTTGAAACATGCCAGATTTTTGGTAAAAGAATGAAGAGGCAGAGTGAGCAAAGGAAAGAGTAGTAGGAGAGGAGGTAAGAGAGGTAATGAAGGACCAGCTCATGGAGACCTTATTGAGCCTATAAGAATCCCGGCTTTTCTCTGATTCCAGCTGGAAGTCATTGAAGAGTTTTCAGCAAAGATGGTCTAACTTAGTTTTAGCAGGCTCATTCAGGGTCAAAAATAGACTGCGGGGGTGAGGGCAGAAGGAGGGAGACAAGTAAATAAGTTAGCATCCTTCAGCAAGGTGTGGGAAAGACAGTAGATTTTTAATCTCCCTAAGCTCCTCTCAAAAGTAGAAAAAGGAACTAGGGTAGTATATGAAAACAAATAAAAATTAATTCAAAGACAATATCATTGACAAACAAATCCCTTATGAATCCAGAATACAAGACGGATGTAAGGAGAATGTGGGAGCTCTGGGAAAAAGGAGGGAAGATAGAGATTTTTGACGGTCCTAAGAGCTAAGGAACTCAGAAATTACCAACAAGTCATCACCATGAAGAGGAGGAGTCCTTGATGGGAATGGAAAGCTCACTGAGCCAATCCAAGAAAAACAGTTGAAACAAGAGGTGGCTTCTCAGCCCCCAACCTGAGGTGAGTGCAGGAGGGCTGCAGGGAGATTTCAGTTGCTGGACAGCCTGGTCCCAGAGGCTCTCTGAGAAAGTAAAGAACTCTGCACTGAGGACATACCCCAAGGTAGGAACTCTAGGGTTTATAAAAAGGGGAAAAAAAAGAAAAAGACAGAGGTAGTCCATCCAGATTCAAGGGGGTGGAAGCAGGGGAAGCCAATAAAGGAAATTTTCAGAATAAATGAAGAAACAGCTGCATTGTTTAGTTCTACCATGTTCTTTATATATTTCAAAGTAACCATAGAAGGGGGAGCCCAAGAGCTTTGAAGTCTGGGCAACTATTCTGGTTGAACCCTCAGGCAGCTCCTTGCAAAAGTACAGGTACATTTACTTCACTTAAACATGAGTACCAGAAGAGGAAAACATTCAATTTAATATGCAAAGATATTGGATTTTTAAACATTTTCTCCTTTACATGGGAATAAAGGTGACAGGATAGCATGTAATCATTATATGCTTTGGTGATGTAGCGATAATAAAGCTATCCATTTTGAAAGAAGAAGGGTAGATGGTAAGAAAAGCAGAATAAGCTTGTTGTTTGCCTTATAAAGGTAAAAGTAAATTACTTTAGAATATACATTCTGGGAGAGGGTGAGGTGGCAAGAAAAGGTTACTAACTAACTTAATACTCCTCATGGAAGATAACCAGTAGACAGTAGCCAAAAATCTCTATAGCCCTGGGATAGGGAGGCAAGGAACAGTTTGCATTAGAACCCTAGCACCTCTGCAAGAATGATAAGAACAATGTTGGAACTGTAAGTCACACTCCAAGTCAACAAGCCACATTAACAAACACTTGAATAGTTTAGGAAAAGTGCCCTTGGTAAGGCAAGGAACTTACCCTGCAGTAAGGAGAAGCCAGAAACCATATGTGCAGCATTTGGGGGGACACAAGTCAGTGTTAGTTTAGGAAGCAGATGGAGATGTGACAGGACCAGCTCTTCCATATGTTTCCACGAAATTAAATCTAATGTTTTTATGGGGCAGACAAAAGACCTGTTACATAGAAAACAGAGTGTCTATTTTTGAACACAAGAAGTGTCAAAAGCTTCTGTGAATAGTAATATGGCAGAGTAGGAAAAAAATATGGGCTTGAAATCAAACAGACAGACCTAATTTGAATTCTAGTTTCACCAGTAACTGAGTTATCTTGGGTAAATTCTTCATCTTCTCTGAGCTTCAATTTTCTCATCTCTATAATGTCCCTAATAATATATACCTCACAGTATCATTGTAAGGATTGGCACGTTGAGGGATTAGATATATCTTAGTGTTCCCCTTCCCCCTAGCCATTCTTTAAAGACATTGAGATAAACTCTCTAATCACCTTTAAAGATCAAGTATAAAAATATCCTGACACATTGGAAGACTACTTGTTCTGTCCTCACAGTTTAAAACAGCTAGCTCTTAGGCTCCAGGATTTTATTTTTGTTAAAATTTAATTTTTTGTATCAAATAACACTTTCTATTCTAGAGAAATATTAACAATGTTTTTAACAGCTTCTTATAGCTCCTGGTCTACTGTCTTGTCATAGACCATTAAGCAGTTGTTGCATTCCATTTGTGGTTGATGTTGTCTTTGCTTTGCTTTTACTGTGCCACATTGGTCTGTAAACCCTGTGAGAAAACTCCCAGATGAAAGGCCCTTCATCAATGCAAGACATTAGTATTCTATCTTTTAGAAGAAGAGTTTACTCTCTAGGCATATGGAATTGAATCTAATTAAGGGCATTTGCATCATTTAGTTCTACCAAAAGTGAGGCTGTCATTCTGTCATATTAATTTTATTTTTGTCACCTCACTGTTTAATAGCTGGATCTAAAAGGCTAGGCTATGTGGGAGAATAGTGAGGAAGATATTGGGAACAGTATCACCATCCAATTCATATTTTTGGCAACCTGAGGGGCTCCGTGCACCAACCTCTGGTGTTTACACAGCCACATGAGTTCAATATCCCAGTTTTCCACAATGTGATGCAGCTCCAGGTGACAGAAAAATCACACTCAGTAGACAAATACACAAAATAGTCTGATCGAGGGAAATTAGAAACAGTGGGACTCTTTTCTGGCCAAAAAGTGAAGAGGGAGAATCACAGACCTGCCAGACAGCAAATAACCACAACTTCTAGCTTGGAAGAAGTAACTGTGTGCCAATGAGCACATTATCTTTACAGGAGCAGAATACTATCCCCTGAATAAGCCCGTCAAATTTCCATGACCTCATACCATGTCACTCCCCTGCTTAAAACCATGCTCATTGACCTTAATGTTAAAACCAAAATCCTTAGAAGGACTTACATCAAGGATTTCAAACTCAGGCCCGATACTAGATGATAAATGACAACTGATCCCAGGCCTGTAGGTCAGGAAGCAATAGGAAGTGATGGAGACTGTGGTGAATGTCAGGGCACAAGGCCCATATCACAGGAGTAGCCTTCCTGCAGTTCTACCTGATTTGTTGGACATGGAATCGAACAGTACTGCCAGACCTTCTGACTGTTCAAGGGAAGCCAGAAAGCTGGATTTTAAAATTTCATTTTTTTGAATAGTTCAAATTTCAAATACTGGGTGAGTCAATAGTCTGAAGAACAAACATAAGCAAAGTTAGCCTACAGACTACCATTTTGCAACTTTCACACATGCCCAGAACTAAAGA
Source organism: Symphalangus syndactylus (assembly GCF_028878055.3). NCBI lineage: Eukaryota > Metazoa > Chordata > Mammalia > Primates > Hylobatidae > Symphalangus > Symphalangus syndactylus. The sequence goes on along the minus strand of NC_072447.2, from coordinate 39,530,742 downwards.
GAGAGAAAGATTAGATATGGATATAGATATGAATAAACACACATATAGGCATTAAAAAGATATATATAGAGAGATACACCTCTATATATCTCACATGTAGACACATAGTAGACAATTTATATATGGGAGAATTTTCAAACCAAGACAAGAATAAAAAACCAGGACAATCTGCATCATCTAGCCTGTGTTCCTTTGATCATTTGGGCAGGGGCTGAGCTGAAGTGTCACTTGGTACTGATTACAAAAAGAGATGCTTATTAGGCAAATTTATGATATCATCAAGACTATAGGTGAATTCTTTTTTTTTTTTTTTTTTTGAGACAGAGTTTCACTCTTGTTGCCCAGGCTGAAGTGCAATGGCACGAACTCGGCTCACCGCAACTTCCGCCTCTGGGGTTTGAGTGATTCTCTCCTGCCTCAGTCTCCCGAGTAGCTGGGATTACAGGCGCCCACCACCACACCCAGCTAATTCTGTATTTTTAGCAGAGACAGGGTTTCTCCATGTTGATCAGGCTGGTCTCGAACTCCTGACTTCAAGTGATCCGCCCGCCTCGGCCTCCCAAAGTGCTGGGATTACAGGCGTGAGCCACCACGCCCAGCCAAGGTGTATTCTTAACTTATCAAAATTACTTGATTCAAGAAACTTCTGTGTATATACTAATACACAAGGCAATTATGTATTAGCCAATATAAAAACTTCATCAAGACATATATTAGATTATTGTTTTTATTCTATGTCCAGAATACCTCAGTATTCTGAATTGTTGCTGTTTTTTTAAAAACAGCAACAATTCATGGCCAGGTGCAGTGGTTCATGCCTGTAATCCCAGCACTTTTGGAGGCTGAGGTGGGCAGATCACCCGAGGTCAGGAGTTCCAGACCAGCCTGACCAACATGGTGAAACCCCGTCTCTACTAAAAATACAAAAATTAGCCGGACATGGGAGTGCACACCTGTAATCCCAGCTGCTCGGGAGGCTGAGGCAGGAGAATCGCTTGAACCCGAGAGGCGGAGGTTGCAGTGAGCCGAGATCGCACCACTGCCCTCCAGCCTTGGGGATAGAGTAAGACTCTGTCTCAAAAAAAAAAAAAAAAAAAATGTTTACAGTAACCTATAGAAACTAGAAGTTCACTCCTGCTACATTTTCATATCTTAAGAAATGCTGATGTATATCATCAAACTGCCCTTAGAATTTCAAAAGAATCTATATGTTTAGAATTTATAAATATTTTTTCTTCTAAAGTTGTCATATCTTAGATACCTATTTTTTTCTCTAAAGAGGTTTTCTTGTTTAACCTTTAGATATCTATCATACATCGTAGAGTTGTTAAGCATTTATTATGGGAATGCAGCATCTAACAAGACTGATAAGGCCCCTGTCTCCAATGAGCTTACTGTCTGGGATAGAGGCAAGAAATAATAAGTAAAGAAATTAACAACACATCTTAAGATTCTTTGGATTGGGAAGCCACTCCGAGGAGGTGACATCAGAGTTGACATGGAAAAAACTGAAAGGATCTTAGCCTTGGGAAAATGAGAGGGTCTCTTTCCCTACAACCATAACAACAGAATGTGTTACCAAGTCATTTTAGTTTGGTTTGGTTTGGTTTTGAATAAGAAATCATTGTAAGTTTATTTTTGCCTAGAGGAAATGCTAAATTTTAAAAAATCTGTATTAATTTTACTTCAATATATTTTGGAATTGATCATTCTGGATCTATTTTCAAAGTACTTTTTGTCTTCTAGTAATGAGAGCATGGGACTTCTGTGGTTTTCTATTTTCTTCTTTTTGATCTTTATAGTTTTTAGAAGCCATGTAATGTAAATGAATTCTAGATTAGATGGTTACAATTACCTCACTGTATTGCCATTCTTGTCATAGAGAAGCTTCATCTCACATCAGAATTACTATACTTCTCATAGAAAATCTCCTTCCAATATTCTAAAACCTTTTACACCTTTTCTTACCTTGATCAGAGTGGGACCTAGTAGGAAGACAAAGGAGTAGAAAATAGGGATCTAAGACCAATACAAAAGCTATTACAGTTTCCCAGAAATGCATTAATTTGTCAAAAATGAATAACAGTAGTAAGTTTTTCCTATAATGGGATTAGCATTTTATAGCAGCCTTTTAATAATACTAATTTTTTATTTACCTTCAAAGAGCTTTCACATCAATTCAATTATTTACTTATGAATTAGGCACTAGTTCTTATAGGCTTTCTGGCTATCACTTAGTGCAAAGATAAAGCAGGTAATTCAGGCAGTATTGCTCTATTCCTAGATGCTTGTTTGCAGCCCCTGTAAACATTGGCTGACTGGAAATAATTTCCCTGCCTTATTTATCACTGTGCCTTTAACATGTATTTTCAAGTGGGAAATGTAATTGGTTGAACTGTAATACATAGTCTTTGAGAAAGTGACTTCATATTACCAGTTGTCTTTGGGAGTGTGAAAATAATAGAAGGTATTTGATATGGTTTGGCTCTGTGTCCCCACCCAAATCTCATGTTGAATTGTAATCCCCAGTGTTGGAGAAGGGGCCTCGTGGGAGGTGATTTAATCATGGGGGTGATTTCTAACAGTTTAGCACTGTTCCCCTAGTGCTGTCTCATGATAGAGTTCTCATTACAAAAATAAAAAGATTAGCCGAGCATGACAGTGGATGCCTGTAATCCCAGCTACTCGGGAGGCTGAGGGGGGAGAATCGCTTGAACCCCAGGTGGATGTTGCAGTGAGCTGAGATTGTGCCACTGCACTCCAGCCTGGGTGACAGAGTGAGGGAGACTCCATCTCAAAAAAAAAAAAAAAAGAAAGAAAGAAAAAAAGAAAAAGAAAAAGTGTGTAACACTCCCCCAATCCCGCTCTCCCATATGAAGATGTGCCTGCTTCCCCTTCACCTTCCGCCATAATTTTAAGTTTCCCGTGGCCTCCCCAGCCATGCTTCCTGTACAGCCTGCAGAACTGTGAGTCAATTAAACCTCTTTTCTTCATGAATTACCCAGTCTCAGGTAGTTCTTTATAGCAATGCAAGAACGGACTAATACAGTATTGGCATCCTATTCCTTTAAAATTATACTTCACTGTCATTTAAAACAGCATTTTTTGGTAACATTATTCTGATAATTTGGCTTATTGGAATATCATTAGATAGACTAATTATCTTCCTAAAAGATTAGTGCGATACAATTATTTTCTTGATGTGATGAGCTTGTAACTATGTTTTAACCATCTTCAGCATTTTTAAGTGTATAGTACAGTAATGTTAAAAATATTCACATTTTTATGAAAGAGATCTCTGGAATGTTTTCATTTTTCAAATCAGAAATCTATACTTATTAAACAGTAATTCCTTGTTTCCCCCATTTCCAGCCCCAGTAGCCGCCATTCTACTCTGTTTTTATGAATTTGATGACTTTATATACTTCATATAAGTGGAATCATACATTTTTCTTTTTGTGACAGGCTTATTTCACATAGCATAATATGTGAACATGTAACATTAAGAAAGACTTTTATATTGTCTACCTTTATAAACTATGGGGCAAAGAAGATGACCATGTTAAGTTAATTAATAATGAGAAGATAAGCCTATAAATTATACACTAACGGTTTAATTCTAGTTAACTGTTGGTCATTCCCAATATTATTTATAATTTACAGACTTTTGGGTTAATTTCATAAAATAGAGATACTCTATCATAATTAATATTAAAGGCCAATGAATGAATTTTCTGAAGCTACATTCTAAACTTACCTAGAATTCAAGATAGCTGGCTAGATATAGCTAGGTTGTGCCTCTTCCATGCAGAGGAACCAAAATATCAACTAAATCTTCACACTTCAAACAGACCTTTTGTGAGAAAGCACTGAAATTCAACAAAGAGGCAATGGAAGACACCATGGTTAAAGAGACGCTGCCGGTTCAGAGTTGCTGCTGGGTGCCAGGACCAGCCACCAGACCTAGACCTGGACCCAAGGAAGGGTAAGTGAAGGAACACCACAGCACCACATTTCCATCATGAACCTGAGTTCCTAGCTATAGGAGAGTTCTGTGACTACCACAGACCTATGCACTGGCAGAGGGAGATACCTGGAGACCACACAGAGGCACTGCTTGAAGTCACGTGGACCCCAAAAGGTTTTAGTGTACTGGACAGCTGCAGCAAAATATGACGCTGGGCTCCCACCCCCTAAGGCTCTCTATCCTGCCCCAAGCAGCTGCAGACACTGCTGTCTGCTGTGCTGAGAAGTGATCAGGGCCCAGGCGCGTTCATATGCCCCATAGACAGGCTCCACCACCATTGCTGCAGGACTAAGGTGCATCTGAACCATATGTCTCATACCTGCCAGTTCTTCCCAAGATTGCCTGCCTGGCTGTTTCCACAGGGAATCTCCACAGCATACATTCTATTGCCCTGCCTAAGTATTCTGTTGGTGACCTGGGAGCAGTTCTTTCCTCCCTACCATATCCAGTGCTTGAGCCTGAGGGGCCAGAGGAAAAATCCACTGGCCTTGTCCCGGTTCCCCAGGACATGAGCCCACTGCCCAGGGGTATAGAGATGAGACTTGTGGTCTAATCTCTAGCAGGGGAGGACCCCTCAATGTCAGAACACAGAGAAGAGTGTGGTGTGGGCTTGTGTGGTGGCATGAAATCTGGGTGCTCCTCCCTTCATGAAACTGGACCATAAAACTCTTAGAAGAAAATACAGAGCAAAAGCTCTAAGACATTGGATTTGGCAGTCATTTTCTGGATATGATACAAAAGGCACAAGCAACAAAAGAAGAAATAGATAAATTGGGCTTCATGAAATGAAAACATTTTGCACATCAAAAGATAATATCAACAGCATAAAAAGGCAACCCACAGAACAAGAGAAAATATGTTCAAATCATATATCTGATAAGGGAGTAATATCCAAAAATATACAGAGAACTGCTAAAACTTAACCAAAAAACCCCAAATAACGCAATTCAAAAATGGGCAAAGGACTTGAATAGATATTTCTTCAAAGAAGCTATACAAATGGCCATTAAGCACATGAAAAGATGTTTAGCAATACCAACTAGGCAAATGCAAATCAAAACTCAATGAGATATTGCCTCACACCCATTAGGATGGCTACTATTTAAAAAAAAAAAGCAGAAAATAACAAGTGTTGGTGAGGATGTGAAATTAGAACCCTTGAGCGTTGTTTCTAGGAATGTAAATTGGTACAACCACTTTGTAAAACAGGGTGGCAGCTCCCCCAAAACACTAAAAATAGTATTATCATATGATCTCTCAGTTCTACTTTTGTGTACGTACCAAAACAAATTGAAGGCAGGGTCTCAAAGAGATTTCGTGCATCCATGTTTACAGCAGCATTATTCGCAATGACTAAAACATGCAAGCAATCCATGTGGCCATGGTTGGATGAATTGGTAAGCAAAATACCTACAATGGAATATTATTCAGCCTTAAAAGGACTGAATTTCTGACATAATGCTACCACATGGATGAACCTAGAGGATATTATGCTAAATGAAATAAGCTATTCACAAAAACAAAAATACTGTGTTATTCTCTTAATGAAGTACTTAGAGTAGACAAAATTATAGACAGACAGTAGAATGGTGCCAAGAGGCAGGGGGAGGAAGAAATGGGGAGTCATTGTTTTATGCGTATAGAGTTTCAGTCGTAGAAGATAAAAAGTGTTAAGGTGGTGAATAGTGGTGATGGTTGCACAATATTATAACTAATACCACTGTACACTTAAAAATGGTTAAGATGGTAAATTCTGTGTGTATTTTACCACAAAAATGGGAAAAATAGATCTATAATAGTAAGTACTTTTAGAAATATAATAGCAGATAATAAAACTGGACTAGAAATACCCTAGGCAAAGGAACATTTAAACTTTGAGCCATTTTTAATCTTCAGGACCAACATGATGAGATGGTAATGGTTTAGAATAATAATGTTTTTCAAATCAAACAAATACTTATTTTAATATGTCCAAGTTTGGCCTAAAGAGGAAAAATACACTTTTCCCTTTTTGTTATTTCTAAGAAGAAACTCAAAATAATTAAATATATCCTAAAACTACTGGGAGATTTAAGCTACTTTTACCTGGATGTATTCCACTTACACCCCTGTTAAAGGGCTGATAGGTGTTACATGGTTAGGATAATTGTAGTATATTATCAGGTTGGCAGATGCTCAATAATCATTTTTATCCCCATTAGGCAACAATAGATACAAAATAAAAGGACACCTGTTGGTGTTCTTACAGCTGTGTCTGAATTAGAAGGCACTAGCACTCATTATTCCAGACGGTGGGTGACTCAGAGGAGTTCTGACATTTTTCATGATGATAGCTGCATGTAAATACTTGGATCATCCTGGCAAATCGTACTGCCCAGCTCAGTGTTTCTGTTTAGGCAGTTCCTTCTCCTGCTGTATTTGTAAGCACCAGAGAATATTTATAAAGCTATAGTACAGGAATTAGATTCAGGAAACACAAGTCACTCCAGTACTATTTCTGCATTTGTAAGGCACGAGAAGCAAGTATTTTAAAACTTAGGAATGTATTATTTCAGCTTTAGTACATACAGCTACATAATATGCTAGGTGGCTTATTCAGGCCAATAGTTGATTATCCAGTGACCTAGTCATAAAAAAAATCATTCGTGAGGAAATAGTAAGAACCTTTACCTTTGTGAGGGTTGGTTTGTTGTTCAATTTTACATAGATTTGTATATCCACATAGCAAAGATAATACAAAGTGGAATTATTCCATTTCACTTCTATTAGGTTTTGCTGCCTGAAATGTAACTATAAATAAATATTTTAAAATGCTCTATATCTTAAACATTAAAATAACTTTATTATTTAAAGATTTTACCTTGTGAGAAGGCATGTATTACATGGAAGGCACATCATTACATTAATGATGTTATCATTGCTCAAACATTTTTGAAAGTCATTTTCTGGAATTTCCTAGAAGCTAGTTCATGTGTTGTTATGTGAAAAAGAATAGTCATATCTTACATATCAGAGAACTAGTGGATGGATATACTGATATCTCTTATTAAACTTAATTACAGTTTTCTAATCTTCAGAAGCAAAAACAAAGTCACCTTAAACAATTTTGTATTTCAAGCATAATAAGTATAGATTGAAAGTAGTAAAACCATATTTAGCTAGTAGTCTCTATTTTGAAATAATTCCTAAGGATATCTATGTAAATTAGCAAGAAGTTTGAATTGTTATTTTTTTCTTTTTCTTTTTTTTCTTTCTTCTTTTTTTTTTTTTTTTTTTTTTTTTTTTTTGAGACAGTTTCACTCTGTTGCCCAGGCTGCAGTGCAGTGGTGCTATCTTGGCTCACTGCAACCTCCGCCTCCTGAGTTCAACTGATTCTCCTGCCTCAGCCTCCTGAGTAGCTGGGATTACAGGTGTGCACCCTCACTCCTGGCTAATGTTTTTTTGTTTTGTTTTGTTTTTTGTTTTTCTGAGACAGAATCTCGCTCCATCACTCAGGCTGGAGTGCAGTGGCACCAGATCGAATCACTGCAACCTCTGCGTCCCGGGTACAAGCGATTCTCCTGCCTCAGCCTCCCAAGTAGCCGGGACTACAGGTGTATACCACCACGCTTGGCTAATTTTTTTGTTGTTGTTATATTTTTAGTAGAGACGGGGTTTCACCATGTTGGCCAGGCTGGTCTCGGACTCCCGACCTAGTGATCCACCCGCCTCAGCCTCCCAAAGTGCTGGGATTACAGGCATGAGCCACCGTGCCCAGCCAATTTTTGTATTTTTAGTAGAGAGAGGGTTTCACCACGTTGGCCAAGCTGGTCTCAAATTCCTGACCTCAGGTGATCTACCCACTTCGGCCTCCCAAAGTGCTGGGATTACAGGCATGAGCCACCGCACCTGGCCATTAATTGTTGCTATATTTTGGAAATAGCAACAATTCAGAATACTGAGGTATTCTGGACATAGAACAAAAACAACAATTTAATATATGTCTTAATGAAGTTTTTATATTGGCTAATACATAATTGCCTTGTGTATTAGTGTATACTCAGAAGTTTCTTGCATCAAGTAATTTTTAGAAGAATTCACCTATAGTCTTGATGATATCATAAATTTGCCTAATGAGCGTCTCTTTTTATAATCAGTACCAAGTGACACTTCAGCTCAGCCCCTGCCCAGATGATCAAAGGAACACAGGCTAGACGATGCAAATTGTCCTGGTTTTTTATTCTTGCCTTGGTTTGAAAATTCTCCCATATATAAATTTTCTACTATGTGTCTACATGTGAGATATGTAGAGATGTATCTCTCTATATATATCTTTTTAATGCCTACATCTATGTCTATTCATATCTATATCCATATCTAATCTTTCTCTCTCTAGTTCTGGGCATGTGTGAAAGTTGCAAAATGGTAGTCTGTAGGCTAACTTTGCTTATGTTTGTTCTTCAGAATATTGACTCACAAGTATTTGAAATTTGAACTACTTAAAAAATCAAATTTTAAAATCCAGCTTTCTGGCTTCCTTTGAACAGTCAGAAGGTCTGGCAATACTGTTCGATTCCTGCCTCCATGACCAGCTAATTTTTGTATTTTTAGTAGAGACAGGGTTTCGCCATGTTTGCCAGGCTGGTCTCGAACTCCTGACCTCAGGCAATCCTCCCACCTCGGCCTCCCAAAGTGCTAGGATTACAGGCATGAGCCACCATGCCTGGCCACCTTTAACATTCTTGTTTCAACTTACAATTCCTTTTTCTTACTAAGTGGTCATGATGTATTGTAATTATAAACCCCGAGAATCATATATCACTGCATTTTCAGAAAACATATAGTAAGATTATTTTCAAGTGGTGAAATTACAGACTTTTGTTTTTTTTTTTCCTTGGGATTTGTGGCATTGACCATGAATTATTTTTGTAATTAGAAAAAAAAATCTTGCATCCCAGGGATGAAGCCCACTTGATCATGGTGGATAAGCTTTTTGATGTGCTGCTGGATTCGGTTTGCCAGTATTTTATTGAGGATTTTTGCATCAATGTTCATCAAGGATATTGGTCTGAAATTCTCTTTTTTGGTTGTGTCTCTGCCAGGCTTTGGTATCAGGATGATGCCGGCCTCATAAAATGAGTTAGGGAGGATTCCCTCTTTTTCTATCGATTGGAATAGCTTCAGAAGGAATGGTACCAGTTCCTCCTTGTACCTCTGGTAGAATTCGGCTGTGAATCCATCAGGTCCTGGACTCTTTTTGGTTGGTAGGCTATTGATTATTGCCACAATTTCAGAGCCTGTTATTGGTCTATTCAGAGATTCAACTTCTTCTTGGTTTAGTCTTGGGAGGGTGTATTTGTCGAGGAATTTATCCATTTCTTCTAGATTTTCTCGTTTATTTGCATAGAGGTGTTTGTAGTATTCTCTGATGGTAGATTGTATTTTTGTGGGATCGGTGGTGATATCCCCTTTTTCATTTTTTATTGCGTCTATTTGATTCTTCTCTCTTTCCTTCTTTATTAGTCTTGCTAGCGGTCTATCGATTTTGTTGATCTTTTCAAAAAACCAGCTCCTGGATTCATTAATTTTTTGAAGGGTTTTTTGTGTCTCTATTTCCTTTAGTTCTGCTCTGATTTTACTTATTTCTTGCCTTCTGCTAGCTTTTGAATGTGTTTACTCTTGCTTTTCTAGTTCTTTTAATTGTGATGTTAGAGTGTCAACTTTGGATCTTTTACACTGTTGGTGGGACTGTAAACTAGTTCAACCATTGTGGAAGTCAGTGTGGCGATTCCTCAGGGATCTAGAACTAGAAATACCATTTGACCTGGCCATCCCATTACTGGCTATATACCCAAAGGACTATAAATCATGCTGCTATAAAGACACATGCACACGTATGTTTATCGTGGCACTATTCACAATAGCAAAGACTTGGAACCAACCCAAATGTCCAACAACTATAGGCTGGATTAAGAAAATGTGGCACATATACACCATGGAATACTATGCAGCCATAAAAAATGATGAGTTCATGTCCTTTGTAGGGACATGGATGAAACTGGAAACCATCATTCTCAGTAAACTATCACAAGGACAAAAAACCAAACACTGCATGTTCTCACTCATAGGTGGGAATTGAACAGTGAGAACACATGGACACAGGAAGGGGAACATCACACTCCGGGGACTGTTGTGGGGTGGGGGGAGGGGGGAGGGACAGCATTAGGAGATATACCTAATGCTAAATGACGAGTTAATGGGTGCAGCACACCAACATGGCACATGTATACATATGTAACAAACCTGCACATTGTGCACATGTACCCTAAAACTTAAAGTATAATAATAATAATAAAAATAAATAAATAAATAAATAATGTTAAAAAGGAAAAAAAAAGAAAAAAAGAAAAAAATCAATAAATATTATGTTTTAAAGAAGGAAAAGAGGTATAGACCAGGAAGGAGCAAGAAGAATTGTTTTTGGTGTAAATACATTTTATCCCAAACACTCTACCAGCCCAAGCAGCATAAGTGGAGATAAAAGGCCAGGTGTTTGCCTTTCAGCTGCTCAATTCAATACAGGGAGCTTTTTTTTTTTTTAATGTTTTCTCCCAAATGCTGAGACCGCTATTCCCAAGCCTATGTGTATATATTCACATTCACGTAGGTGAATCATGTCAATCTAAATCAAGCTGGACAAGAAGGAAATCTGAGTACATTAAAAATAAACTTCGCTTTTGAATATACACGTGAGTGATGTTTTCCGAACTAGGAGAATCAAGTTTGCAATTTGGGTGCTTGTTAAAAACACAGATTCCCGATTCTCATCACAGAATTCTAACCAGAATCTCCAAGATCAGTCTAGTTTGGCAAATAAGAAGCTAGAACTGGGCTTAAGCTTGCCCCTGCACCCCCTTCATCTCAGGAACCCTGGAGGAATTAATATTTTTTAAAGAGCCTGTATTTTTCTCCAAATGCAGTGCTCTATCATCACTCCAGAGCCCCACACGTGTAAAATGGCATTATCACAGCCAATACCAAAAGGAAAATAAATATGCAAAACAGAGGCTTTGAGCTCATCACACTAGCTAACTAATCATATGTGTCAGGAAAGTGATTTTGTGCATTTTATTATTATCTGACTTCTTTAAAATTGTTGTTGGAGTATTTGGTCATGTTTTCTGTGAGCATTTATAGCATTCTGGATTCTTTAACAAATCAATATTATTTTCTCAATCTTCCTAGGAGAGAATTAAAATTGTGATTAGTTATTAACAGAGCATTCTGCCATAGTGATACCTTCTTCTCAAATATCTACTAACAAAGATAGTGCTTCCAAATGCTTATCAGTTCATGTTTTGCCAAAGCTGCTCAGGGAAAGGAAAAGCTAAGCTTATCCATTTCTCCTTGCTGCCATTATACATTCTTTGAAACCCACGTGTTTACATGGGCCCTGAAAGAAAACTAATGAATTCTATTTCCTCCACTGACGGCAATCCGAGCTGAGCACAGGCGGCAGTGATGTAATCGTTGTTTGATTCATCCTGCCCACAGTTCTGCACCTGTGCCATTGCCAGCAGGAGCAAAGCTGTGGAACATAACACTTTGCTCATCCACATCCCCAGGGATGAGCAAGTGTACACACCAAGGAAAACAAACTCATAATGCAAGTCATTTATATTAACAATTGATATGTACAGTTTATACAAACCATTTCCTAATATATTGTGTCTTATTATAATGTTTAAACAATATCATATAAGTATCTATAGTTCGTCTGCTCATCAGAAGGATAAAATCCCTCAGGGCTGTGAAGCTTCTCTTTTCCTGGCCATCAACAAGGCAACCAGCAGCTTAAAGGCCAGAGCAGATGGAATACCATAGCTTCCCCGGATGCTTCTCAGGATTTAACCAGAGGCCCTAACCCCGTTTGGACTCACTAATCAGTTCCATTTTCTTTGAGCCAGTAATTAAGAAGGCTCTTCCTCGTTGATTACTTCTAGCTCACCACCTCTCAAACCTCCTGTCTCAGCCACATCTCTAATATAGGGTCCTGAGGGAAGGGTTCTTAACAATGCCAGATCCCATTTGCTCCACATGCCAGTTAGTCCTGCCCACATCACACCAACCTAGCCAGCCAAGACACCTGAGCCCCTCACAGAGCCAAAAACCAATATGCCTGCGAGCATGACTAGGCCTCCCTTTCCTACACTCTATTCTTCCTCCCCTCAAATCCAATCAAAGCAATTCAGTTGAGGAACAAAAACATACTGAGGGTTTAAATTAGCTAGAAACTTGAAAGAAGTTGTATCATTCCAGTCAGGAGACAGAAATCAAACCAGTAATTTGAACAGGGAAAATATAATATAAAAAATTGTTAACTAGTAAAAGATGGTTAAGTACCAAACGGGAAAAAGAGACCTCTAAAGAATACAGGAATAATTCATGAACATCCTGGCCAACATGGTAAAATCCCGTCTCTACCAAAAATACAAAAATTAGCCGGGTGCAGTGGCGGGCGCCTGTAATCCCAGCCACTCGGGAGGCTGAGGCAGGAAAATTGCTTGAACCTGGGAGGCGGAGGTTGCAGTGAGCCGAGATCACACCACTGTACTCCAGCCTGGGTGACACAGCAAGACTCCATCTCAGGGAAAAAAAAAAAAAAAAGAATACAGGAATAGCAAATGATGTAGGGAGAAGCTGGAGAAGCTATTCTCTCTAGGGCTGAGGGAGATTATCCAAAACTGAGATTTTGCTCCCATTGGAGAAAGTTTGAATGTAGCCCACTGGATGGCAGAGAAGATCACTAGGATGTCTTAGGCAGAGCTGGTTTACAGTCAGTAGTTCAGGATGGTGAGCAAATCCCACCCAAGAGTGTGCTGGAGAAACTCCCTGCATGATGAGTACCATGGAGTCTTTCATATATCACTAGCAGCAATGCCATCATAGCAAGAAGTAAAGCACCCCAAAACCAGCAAGAGAAGCCCCTTCTTCTGTTATACCTTGCAGTATCCCTACAGTACCCTCTACTGACAAGGCTTAACTTGTGCCAACTTGTGCCATTGTGCCAACTAGCAAAATAAATGTTTACAGGTTCCAACTTCAATATCAAAAAAACAGCATACCTTCTCACCACTGCTATTCAACATTATACTGGAAGTCCAAATTAATGCAATAACAACAGGTATACATATTGGGACAAAAGAAATAAAACTTGCTTTGCTCTCAGACAACACAATTATCTATGTAGAAAACCCTCAAGGAAACAACAAAATAACTCCTGGAACTAGTAAGTGATTTTGGCAAGGTTCAGGATACAAGGTTAATATTCAAAAGCCAATTGCCTTCCTATACACCCACAATGAACAATTGGAATTTGAAATTAAAAATATAACACCATTTACATTAAAACCAAAAATGATATACTTAGGCATAAATCTAACAAAATACCTATAAAATTTATATAAGGAAAACTACAAAACTGATGAAAGAGATAAAAGAAGAGTTAAATAAATGGAGACATACTCCACGTTTATGGATAGCAAGACTCAAAATTGTCAAGATGTTGCCAACGTGATCTACAGCAAGCTTGTCCGACCTGTGGCCCACAGGCCACGTGCAACTCAGCTTTGAATGCAGCTGAACACAAATTAGTAAACTTTCTTAAAACATTATGAGATTTGTTTGTGATTATTTTTAGCTCATCAGCTATCATTAGTGTTAGTGTATTTTATGTGTGGCCCAAGACAATTCTTCTTCCATTGTGGCCCAGGGAAGCTAAAAGATTGGACACCCCTGATCTATAGAGTCAACAAAATCCCAGTTAAAATCCCAGAAAATTACTTCATGGCTACTGACAAACTGATTTAAACGTTTATATGAAGAGGCAAAAGACCAAGTAGAGCCAGCACAATATTGAAGAAAAAGAAAAAAACAGAGGACTGACATTATGTGACTTCAAGACTTACTATAAATCTACAGTAATATTGTGTGATGTTAGTGAAAGAATAAAGAGATTAATAAGTCAGAATAGAGGGCCCAGAATTAGACCCCTGCAAGAATAATCAACTGATCTTTGACAAAGGAGAAAATACAATTCGGTGGAGAAAGAATTGCTTTCCAACAAATAGTGCTAGAACAATTGAACATCCACAGCCAAGAAAATGAATCTGTACCCTGACTTTACACCTTTCACGAAAATTAACTCAAAATGAATCATGACTCTAAATGTAAAATGCAAAACTGTTAACTCCTAGAAGATAATATAGGAGAAAATCTATGTAGCCTTGGGTTTGGCAGTGAGTTTTTAGATACAATGCCAAAAGCATGATCCATGAAAGAAAAAAGTGGTAAGATGTCCTCTAATAGGTGACGGGATAAATGAACTGTGGTACATCCATACAATGAAATATTCTTCAGTGATAAAAAGAAATGGGCCATCAAGCCACAAAAAGATATTCATGAACTTTAATGCGTATCACTAAGTAAAAGATGCCAGTCTGAAAAAGTTACATACTGTATTGCTGAGACCAGCTCAGTCGTGGAGCCCCTAACCCAGCAGCACTAGAGGAATTAAAGACACACACACAAATATAGCATATGGAGTGGGAAACAGGAGACTCACCACCTTCAGAGCTGAGAGCCCCGAACAGAGATTTACCCACATATTTATTGACAGCAAGCCAGTGATAAGCATTGTTTCTATAGATTATAGATTAACTATAAGTATTCCTTACGGGAAACAAAGGGGTGGGCCGAAACAAAGGGATGGGCTCTGGCTAGTTATCTGTAGCAGGAACATGTCCTTAAGGCACAGATCACTGATGCTATTGTTTGTGGTTCAGGAACGCCTTTCAGCGGTTTTCTGCCCTGGGTGGGCCAGCTGTTCCTTGCCCTCATTCCAGTAAACCCACAACCTTCAGTGTGGGCATCATGGCCATCACGAACATGTCACAGTGCTGCAGAGATTTTGTTTATGGCCAGACTTGGGGCCAGTTTATGGCCAGATTTGGGGGCTTGTCCCCAGCACTGTATGATTCTAACTATGTGCCATTCTGAAAAAGGCAAAATCATAGAGACCGGAAAAAGATCAGTGGTTGTCCAGGGTACAAGCAGGAAAAGGAAGAAGGAGACAGATAAGTAAGTGGAACACAGGGAATTTTTAGGGCAGTAAAACTATTTTGTATGATATTGCAATGGTGGACACATGACAAGATATGAATTTGTCAAAACCCATAGAACTGGGCGGGCTCACGCCTGTAATCCCAGCACTTTGAGAGGCTGAGGCAGCAGGATTGCTTGAGCCTAGGAGTTCAAGACCAGCCTGGGAAACAAAGGGAGACCCTGTCTCTCCAAAAAAATAAAAATAAAAATAAAAAAACGTTAAAAATCAGCTGGGCATGGTGGCATGTGCCTGTAGTTCCAGCTACTTACGAGGCTGAGGTTGGAGGACTGCTTGAGCACTGGAGGTTGAGGCTGCAGTGAGCCATGATCATGCCACTGCACTCCAGCCTGGGTGATACAGTGAGACTTTTTTAACAACCAGTTCTCTTTCTTTATGAAGGGCAGGGGGGGAATTTTAATTTAAAAAAATGGCTCTTGAGGGAACTAATAGAGTGAGAACTCACTCACCCCTGAAGGAGGGCATTAATCTGTTCATGAGGTATCCACCCCCACGACCCAAATACCTCCCACTAGATCCCACTTCCCAATACCTCAACACTGAGGATTAAATTTCAATATGAGATTTGGTGGGGACAAATAAACATATCCAAACCATAGCACCAAGGTACCACACAAATGCATGATAATAAAAATGTGAAAACTATCTATGGAAGGAAGAGGACATATATATGAACTCTCTGTACTTTTTCCTAAATTTTTCTGTAAACCTAAAACTGACCTATAAAACAAAATCCATTTTTTTCAAAAGCAGACAATGAAAGGTGGATTTAGAATAGAAAGGCAATAAATTGATAACTGGCACAGAGGCCAATAGGGTGGTTTGACTATTCATAAAGCTAATAGAATCTTAAATCAAGGAAGAGAAATGTCATAGTGTACTCTTGTGTGGTCAGATAATGACTAGAGTATTATAGCCAGTTTATGCAGGACATTGGCCCTCTGAAATGTATTAAGGATAGTTGGAAGTCTAGAAACTGTGACCTGTTAGGAAATTTAAGGAAAATGAGATGTTTAACTTGAGAAAATGTAAATTTAAAGAATATAACAGGTATCTTCAAATCCTAGAAAAGTTGTCACCTAGAGAAAATAATCAATTTATTGTATATTTCTTTAGTGGTCAGAACAAGGTTTCATGGAAGTTACAGTGAATCAAACATAACATTTATAATTGCCTAAACATTGGGCAGGCTGCCTTGGAAAGAATTAGGTTTAAGCAAGCCTGGAAAATCACTTATCGGAATAAATGCAGAAATAACTCCTATATGACTTTCTGGAAAAGACGTGAAGGTGAACTAAATCTAGATTATTTCTAAGGTCCCCCACAACTCCAAAATCTATGAAAAGTGACAAAAGTCATATAAGGTTTTGAAAGGTAAGTAGGAGTTAAGCTTACTACGAAAGAGGCAGAGGACACATATGTGTATTATTTATGCTATAGTGAAGGAGTAAAATATAGCAAAGTAAAAGTTGTGTATTTCCTTATGGTGCTGTATACATAATACGAGACAAACAACAACCTGGAGACTATTGAATTCAGTTTTGAAAGGTGTGTTCGTTTTATTTATTTTTTATTTATTTATTTTTGAAACAGAGTCTTGCTCTGTCGCCAGGCTGGAGTGCCATGGTGCAATCTCAGCTCACTGCAACCTCCGCCTCCCGGGCTCAAACTATTCTCCTGCCTCAGCCTCCTGAGTAGCTGGGATTATAGGCACATGCCACCACACCCAGCTAATTTTTGCATTTTTAGTAGAGACAGGGTGAAAAGTATATTTTCAATGTTATCAGGGATCCTGAATAAAATTTGGCCTGTCCAAATTCCACCCCCCACAGGCTATAACTACAAGGGATGGAATCTTGAGAAAGGTAGGAAAAAGGTGAGCTAGGAAAAAGGAGGTGTCACCCAAGACAAGAGAAATATTTCCATAAGAAATGAGTGGTCAAGAGAGGCAAATATAATTAGACAGTTCGAAGTAACACAAGACTGAAAAATGTCCTTTGGATTTGACAGTTAGAAGTTATACCTTAATTTCAGTAGTATGTTGGTACAAGCTAGATTTTCGAAAATCAAGGCAGTGTACCAATCCACTAAGAAAAGCGAACACCTCCAGCAGGCAATCTGAAAAACGCTGAAAAGAGTACCCATGCCAGGAAATTGTTGTGGATTGCCCCCTTCTCTATTCCTTGGCTTATTTACAGATTATAATTCAGACTACTCTTGTGAATGTTTATCTGCCTATTCTGGATTTTTTGCTATCCTCTTAACAATTTACCACTAACTGCCACCTGACAAACCCTTTAATGTGGCTTTGTTTTACCAAAGCCCTTGATAGAAACAGTGGCAGCTCTGCCCAATCCAATTTCTCCAGTGAGCCTCTAGGTCTATCTCTGCACCCAGTAGGTGAGTGTAGACTATGTTTTGAAGCAGATTGGCTGGGAAAGAAAAGATAAAGATGGGAAAGAAAAGATAAAGATGAGAAAGGCTTGAAGAGAACATTTTGGGACACATTCATAGGCTAAGAGGAATGGTCCTGTGGAGAAGGAATGGAGAGAGGGTCTCCCTGTCCCCAGCAGTTCTTCCAGTGCCACTGAAAATTTTCTTCCTTAAAATTAACTTTGTATCACTCTATAAAAATTTATGAACCAGGGGGTAGGGCCAAGATGGCCAACTAGAAGCAGCGACATTCAGAGGCTCCCATCAGAAAAAACCATAATAAGCGTGTGAATCCTTTACGGGCAACCAAGGTATCCAGGTTCTCTCATCAAAATTGACTCGAAGTCTGGTGTAACCCACGGAGAGAAGGAAGAGCAGTGTGGTGTGGCAGTCCACCTGAGAGCCACACAGGGAAGGGGAACCCCCTCTCCCCAGCCAACGGAGGCGGTGAGTGAGTGTGCTACCTAGCCAGGGAAACTGTACTTTTTACATGGAACTGTGCAACTCACGGATCAGAAGATTCCATTCACGAACCCACACCACCAGGGCCTAGCGTCCCAACTCTGGAGCATGCAGATGCTTACAGCCTCTTAGCTGGAATCTGCTTAAGCCTACCCAACTCCCAGGGGTGGGGGGAAGGGACGACCAGCACCGGCTGTGGCTGCGGCTGCCTGCTGTCTAAGCCCTTTGAGCTCCTTGTGGGAGGGGCAGCCACCGTCACTGGGACTCGCAACTGCCTAACATGCTAAGCTCTGTAGGTGAGGAAGGGCTGCACCCATTAGATACTCCACAAGAAGATCAACCCCAAGACACATACTCATCAGATTCTCCAAGGTCGAAATGAAGGAAAAACTGTTAAGGGCAGCCAGGGAGAAAGGCCAGGTCACCTACAAAGGGAAGCCCATCAGACTAACAACAGACCTCTCAGTAGAAACTCTACAAGCCAGAAGAGATTGGGGACCAATATTCAACATTCTTAAAGAAAAGAATTTTCAACCCAGAATTTCATATCCAGCCAAACTAAGCTTCATAAGCGAAGGAGAAATAAAATCCTTTCCAGACAAGCAAATGCTGAGGGATTTCGTAACCACCAGGCCTGCTCTGCAAGAGCTCCTGAAAGAAGCACTAAATATAGAAAGGAAAAACTGGTATCAGCCACTGCAAAAACACAACAAAATATAAAGACCAATGACTCTACAAAGAAATGGCATCAACCAGTTTGCAAAATAACCAGATAGCATCATGATGACAGGATCAAATTCACACACAATATTAACCTTAATGTAAATGGGCTAAATGCCACAATTAAAAGACACAGACTGGCAAATTGGATAAGGAGTCAAGACCCATCAGTGTGCTATATTCAGGAGACCTATCTTACACGCAAAGACACACACAGGCTCAAAATAAAGGGATGGAGGAAAATTTACCAAGCAAATGGAAAGCAAAAACAAAAGCAGAGGTTGCAATCCTAGTCTATGACAAAACAGACTTTAAACCAACAAAGATCAAAAAAGACAAAGAAGGGCATTACGTAATGGTAAAGGGAATGATTCAACAAGAAGAGCTAACTATCCTAAATATATATGCACCCAAAACAGGAGCACCCAGATTCATAAAACAAGTTCTTAGAGACCTACAAAGAGACTTAGACTCCCACACAATAATAGTGGGAGACTTTAACACCCTACTGTCAGTATTAGACAGATCAATGACACAGAAAATTAACATGGATATTCAGGACTTGAACTCAGCTCTAGATCAAATGGATCTACTAGACGTCTACTGAACTCTCCACCCCAAATCAACAGAATATACATTCTTCTCAGTGCCACATGGAACTTATTCTAAAATGGACCACATAATTGGAAGTAAAACACTCCTCAGCAAATTCAAAAGAAATAAAATCGTAACAGTCTCTCAGACCACGGTGCAATCAAATTAGAACTCAGGATTAAGAAACTCACTCAAAACCACACAATTTCATGGAAATTGAACAACCTGCTCCTGAATGACTCTTGGGTAAATAAGGAAATTAAGGCGGAAATCAAGAAGTTCTTTGAAACCAATGAGAACAAACAGATAATGCAGCAAAATCTCTAGGACACGGCTAAAGCAGTGTTACGAGAGAAATTTATAGCACTAAATCCCCACATTAGAAAACTAGAAAGATCTCAAATCGACACCCTAACATCACAATTAAAGGAGCTAGAGAGACAAGAGCAAACTAATCCAAAAGCTAGCAGAAGACAAGAAATAACTAAGATCAGAGAAGAACTGAAGGAGATAAAGACACGAAAAACCCTCCCAAAAAAAACAAATCCAGGAGCTGTTTTTTTTTTTTTGAAAACGTTAATAAAATAGACAGACTGCCAGCTAGACTAATACAGAAGAAGAGAGAGAAGAATCAAATAGACACAATAAAAAATGATAAAGGGGATATCACCACTGATCCCACAGAAATACAAACTACCAGAGTGTACTATAAACACCTCTATGCAAATAAACTAGAAAATCTAGAAGAAATGGATAAATTCCTGGACGCATACACCTTACCAAGACTAAACCAGGAAGAAGTTGAATCCCTGAATATACCAATAACAAGCTCTGAAATTCAGGCAGTAATTAATAGCCTACCAACCAAAATTTTGCAATCTACCACCCATCTGACAAAGGTCTAACGTCCAGAATTTACAAGGAACTTAAACATATTTACAAGAAAAAGAAGACGACCCTATCAAAAAGTAGGCAAAGGATGTGAACAGACACTTCTCAAAAGAAGACATTTATACAGCCAACAAACATATGAAAAAAAGCTCAACATCACTGATCATCAGAGAAATGTGAATCAAAACCACAATGAGATACCATCTCATGCCAGTCAGAATGGTAATTATTAAAAAGTCAGGAAACAATAGATGCTGGCGAGGCTGTGGAGAAATAGGAAGGTTTTTACACATTGGTGGGAATGTAAATTAGTTCAACCATTGTGGAAGACAGTATGGTGATTCCTCAAGGCTCTAGAACAAGAAATACCATTTAACCCAGCAATCCCATTACTGAGTATATACCCAAAGGAATATAAATCATTCTACTATAAAGACACTTGCACACATATGTTTATTGCAGCACTATTTACAATAGCAAAGACATGGAACCAACCCAAATGCCTATCAATGATAGACTGGATAAAGAAAATGTGGTACATATACACCATGGAATACTATGCAGCCACAAAAAGGAAAGAGATCATGTCCTTTGCAAGGACATGGATGAAGCTGGAAGCCATCATTCTCAGCAAACTAACACAGGAACGGAAAACTAAACACTGCATGTTCTCACTCATAAGTGGGAGCTGAACACTGAGAACACATGGACAGAGAGGGGAACAACACACACTAGGGCCTTTTGGGGGTTGAGGGGATAAGGGGAGGAAACTTAGAGGATGGGTCAATAGGTGCAGCAAACCACCATGGCACACGTAGACCTACATAACAAACCTGCACATTCTGCTCATTTATCCCTTTTTGGTTTTTTTTGAACAAAGAGAAAAAAATTTACGAACCTTCCAGTAAAAGTAAAACCCACAATTTTAAGGCTAAAATCCTTAAATGACTTAATAATATGTAACTACACCATCTACAAGATGGCACCCCATCAGTGATCAGATACAGGCAAGCATCAGCAGGCAAAACCAAAGAGGAGCTCAGCGAATGGTGTTAGTTTTGCCCAGTTCCAAAGTTCCCTCCAACTCATGGGGCAAAACTAGCCAAATGATCAATAACAGATGGGTTCTAAAACATGGAGGCACCACGAAGTGACGTCTTCAATCACTCTAAAGCAGTGGTACTCAAATTTTGGCATCTATCAGAACCACCTGGAGGCCTTGTTAAACACAGACTGATGGGTCCACTCCCAGTTTCTGATTCAGCAGGTCTGTGGTATCAGAAATTGCATTTCTAGTAATTCCCAGTTGATGCTGATGCTGCCGGTCTGGAACCCACACTTACAGAACCAGTACTAGTCTATAGCAGTAATTCTCAACATTGCTGAATATCAGATTTTTTAAAATCCCAATTTCCAGGTGATATTCCAAACCCAATAAAGCTGAATCACTGAGATAAGATGTAAGTATCAGTATTTGTAAATCTCCCCCAACTGATTCCACTTCCAATATGCAAACAAAATTGGGAACTACTGCTCTGAATTCTTCTTCCTTATGAGTAGAGCACAGCTGGCACTTGTATGACTTGTTCACATGTTTGGATAATTGTCTTTGTGAAGCTTATGGTCCTGAGACCTCATCACCTAAACTTCCACTAGCAGATCTGGGTTAGAGCATAGAAATCAGCATTTCAACATTCACACCACCACCACCCACAGTTAATTGTTTTGCACGTAGTACAAGAACCACATTTTGAACTTTAGATGATAAAGTTGAAGCTCCTTGTCAAAGCATACAAAGATGGCTGTAATTTGGCTCTTGTATCCCTCATAATCTCCCTCCTTAATCTTTTCCTTTTGCTTCAGTCAACCTTATTTCCTCCCCTTTCCAAGCAGCACCTATGCATTTCCAGCCACATGCCAGTCTCCTGGTCTACAATGCCCTTTCACCTTTCATCACGTTTAATCAGTTTATATCCACCCACAATGAATATACAACAAATCAAATGAGAAAGATGCCAAAGGCAGGAAATATTTTTTAAGGTATAACCTTTTGAAACTTGCATATATTAAAAACATTAAAAAGAAAAATGTAAATTTGAAGAAACATTAGCAACTTAAATGTTAGAAAAATTGTTATCCTTAATTTTAAAAGAAAAAATACTTGCGGAGCAGCAGGAAAATGATAAAAGCCATAATAGAGAATAGGCAAATGAAAATTAAAAAGAGGTAATTTAAAAAACAAAAAAGGTGGCCAATAAGCACATCGTAACAGTGTTCAACTTCATTAGTAAACAAATAGATACAAGTTAAAACAACTTGTCAGGTTGGCAGAGACAAAAATGCAAAGCACCCATTGATTATAAAGGGGTGGGAAAGAGGCATTCCTACACACTTCTGATTTGGAGTGGAAATTGATATAAACTTTCAAGACACTAATTTGACTATATGAACAAATGCCTTTAAAAAGTTATTTCCTCTAGAAATGTGTTTTACAGAAATAATCGCATACATATGCATGGGTTGGTCAATTGGGATTTTTTTCTAATAATCATTTATAGTAGCCTAAATTTGAAAATAGCTTAAATAATCAACAAGAAGAGATAGAATGCTATATATCAAGGAAAGAACAATGGAAGTATCTAATGGCATAGAACAGAGGTTGGCAAAATTTTTCTGTAAACAGCTAAAGAATACATATTTTAGAATTTGCAAGCCCTACAGTCTTTGTCACAGCTATTCAACCCTGCCACGGTAGCATAAAAGCAGCCACAGGCAAGATGTCAATGAAAGGATGTGGCTATATTTCAATAAAAGTTTATTTTAGGACACCAGAATGTGAAACTCAAATCACTTTCATGTGTCATAAAGTCATCTTCTTCTTTAGATTTTTTTTCAACCATTTAAAATGTAAAACCCATTCTCATCTCACAAGCTCCACGGAAACAGGTGTAGTTTACCAACTCCTGGCATAGGAAAATGCTCATAATATTATTAAGGGATTAAAGTAGGTTACATAAAAGTGAATATGGAGAAAAGACTGGGATCAGATATCTGGGGATGGAACCCTAAGTTTTTTCATAGCTCTCTAGGGACAGCCAGATTTGAGAGTCATTGCAATAAAATGTTAAATAGTGGTTATTTCTGAGGAATGGAACTATGAATGACTTATTTCTTCTTTGTGCTGTTTGTATTTTCCAGATTTTTTATGATGAATAGGCATTACTTTGCCTATGAGTAAATTATTAAAATGACTTTAAATTTTTTTAGCTTAGATCAGAGCTTTTCAACCTTGCCACTATTGACATTTGGGGCTGGATAATACTTCGTCATGATTGCAACAAAAGCAAAAATTGACAAAGTGGATCTAATTAAACTAAAGAGCTTCTGCACATCAAAGGAAACTATCATCAGAATGAACAGATAACCTACAAAAAGGGAGAAAATTTTTGCAATCTATCCATCTGACAAAGGTCTAATATTCAGAGTCTTCACGAAACTTAAACAAATTTAGAAGAAAAAACAACCACATTAAAAATAAGCAAAGGACATGAACAGACATTTCTCAAAAGAAGACATTCATGCAGCCAACAAATATATGAAAAAAGCTCAACATCACTAATCATTAAAGAAATGAAAATCAAAACCACAATGAGATACAATCTCACACCAGTCAGAATGGCAATTATTTAAAATCAAGAAGCAACAGATACTGGCGAGGTTGCAGAGAAAAAGGAATGCTCTTCCACTGTTGGTAGGAGTGCACATTAGTTCAACCATCGTGGAAGACAGTGTGGCAATTCCTCAAAGATCTAGAAGCAGAAATACCATTTGATGCAGCAATCCCATTACTGGGTATATACCCAAAGGAATATAAATCATTCTATTATAAAGATACATGCACATGTAGGTTCTTTGCAGCACTATTCACAATAGCAAAAACAGGGAATTAACTCAAATGTCCATTGATGATAGACTGGATAAAGAAAATGTAATACATATACACCATGGAATACTATGCAGCCATAAAAAGGAGAGAGAGAAAACATCAGGAAGAATAGTTAATGGATTCTGGGCTTAATACCTAGGTGATGGGATGATCTGTGCAGCAAACCAACCACCATGGCACATGTTTTATCTATGTAACAACTTGCATATCCTGCATATGTACCCCAGAACTTAAAACAAAAGTTGAAGAAAAAAAAATACTTTGTCATGGGTGGTTGTCCTGTGCATTTTAGGATGGTTAGCAGCATCGCTGGCCTCTACTCACTAGATACTACCAGCACTTCTCCAGTGTGACAACCAAAAACATCTTCAGATATTGCCTAACGTCACTTGGGGGACAAAATCACCCTCAGTTGAGAACCAATGACAGAAGAAATATCTGACCTCTAGCATTTTTTTGTGAAGGAAGAAAAGATTGAGTACTGCACTTGTTTTTCTAATCTTCAGGCCTCTTTGAAAACCCTTATGTCTGAGCCATACAGGAATAATATATTAATAATGATAGTGCTTATGAGAGTAAACATTTGTAATTAAGATTGTACTGAGGCATATTTATGGTCAAGTGATTTTTTACAAAGGTTCCAAGAAAACACAAGGGGAACGGACAGACTCTTCAATAAATGTTGTTAGGATAACTGGATATCCACAGGCAGAAGAATGAACTTACCTCACACTGTATACAAAAATCAACTCAAAACAGATTAAAGACTTCAACCTAACCTGAAACTATAAAACTACTAGAAGGAAACATAGGGGGAAAGCTCCATGACTTTACTCTGGACAATAATTTTTTGGATATGACCCCAAAAGCACAGGTAACAAAACAAAAAATAGACAAATGGGATTATATCAAACTAAAAGCTTCTGTGCAGCAAGGGAAACAATCAACAGAGTAAATAGACAACATACAGAATGGGAGAAAATATTTGCAAACCATATATTTGATAAAAGATTATTATCCAAAATATACAAGGAACTCACAATAGCAAGAAAACAAACAACCCAATTACAAAATGGATAAAGAATCTGAATAGACATTTCTCAAAGAAGACTTACAAATGGCCAGCAGGTAAATGAAAAATGTTCAACATCACTAATCATCAGGGAACTGCAAATTAAAACCTCAAGCCTAATAGAATAGGGATTATAAACCAGGTACAGTGAATCATACCCTGTAATCCCAACAACTCAGGAGACTGAGGCAAAAGAATTCCTTGAGCCCAGGAGTTTAAGGCTGCAATGAGCCACGATCAAGCCACTGCACTCCAGCCTGGATGACAGAGCAAGATCCCAACTCTAAAAGAAACAAAGAATAGAGATTATCAAAAAGACAAATGACAGGTGTTGACAAAGATATGCAGAAAAGGGAACCCTTGAACACTGTTGGTGGGAATGTAAATTAGTATAGACATTATAGAAAAAAATACGGAGGTTCTTCCAAAAATTAAAAATAAAACTACCATATGATCCAGCAATCCCACTACTGGGTATATGTCCAAAGGAAATGAAATCAACATCTCGAAGAGATATATGCACTCCCATGTTCATTGCAGCATTATTCACACTAGCCAAGATATATAATCAACCTGTGTCCATCAATGAATGAATGGATAAAGAAAACGTGGTATGTATACACACAATGGAATACTATTCAGCCTTTTCAAATAAGGAAATCTGTCATTTGCAACAACAGAGATTAACCTAGAAGACATTATATTAAGTGATATAAGCCAGTCCCAGAAAGACAAATACTGTATGATCTTGCATACGTGGAATCTAAAAAAGTTGAACTCATAAAGGCAGAAAGTAAAATGATGGTTACTAGGGGATAGGGGTTGGGGGGTTGTGGATATATCAGTCAAAGGATACAAAATTTCAGTTAGACAGGGAGAAATAAGTTCAAGAGATCTATTGTACATCGTGGTGACTATAGTTAATAACAACATCTCGTATTCTTGAAAAGTAGTATAAGAATAGATTTTGTGTTCTCACCACAAAAAATGCTAAGTGTGTAAAGTAATGCATATGTTCATTAGCTCTATGTTGCCATTCTACAATGTATACATATTTCAAAACATCATGTTGTACATGATAAATATATATAATTTTTAATTATCAACTTTTTAAAATAAATAATTTTGAAATAATTATAGTGGCACTTGCCACATAATTTCTTGTTTTTACTTTTTCACAACTGTCTGATTAATCAACATTCTGGCCCTAAAACCCTTCAGAAGGGTGGATTTGTTGACTTCTTGAGATAAATGTATTGAATCACATGAGTTTTATAACTACAGTTATAAAATGAGGGTTTTTTCACAGTTACAATGAGGTGACTTAGGCTCCTGCAATTGACCAAGTAAAAGTGTGTCTTGTAAGCTTATTTTTATATGACATGAGGAAACGTTTTACACCCAAACTTTTTATTATAAAATATTTCAGAAATACAAAACAGAAGTGAGAATTATATACCAGCCATGCACTAGCCACCAGACCAGCAGAAACCTTATACATACAATACAAAACCTGTACTGCCCATCTATTACATTTTCATCTTCCCAGAAGTAACCACTCTCCCAAGTTATCACCCCGTACATTTCTTTATACTTTTTAAAATGGTTACACAGTCTGGTTTTAGCTATATAACCAGCAGGGTATATCCCTCAATAAATTTGTGCCTTAGCTCCCCTGAGACCAAGGTACCTCATATCTTAGATAATCGATCTTAGTGGTTTAAAATCAGAAGGTGAAGTACATCCTGTGTGAATAAGGGCTCTGAGAGCTGCACCTGGAAGGCTCGGCTTTCTCTATGAGTATCTGCATTTTCTTTATCCTGCTGTGCCATATCTTTATCTTTCTTAAATCCTTACATGAGTAGAGTCTTATGAGTCCTTTCAGTTATCCAACCTAGTGTAAACCTTCAATGATATTTTATCTGTGTTCATAGAATCGGATTACATTTATTCATGGTAGATGAGGTGTATTTTTTATATGCCTTTTGGAAAGAGAATTTAAATTTTTTCTCATCCTTCATACTGAAAACTGTTTAAAAATGTATACAGTCACTATAAAACAACAATAGATAGTACAGGTGATAATGACAAATTTTCCTCCTTGCCAATTTGTAGTATTTTTTCATTTTTGAAAACCTAAATGAACGTGCTTTCCCTTAATAAAATGTTTATATTTAAAAAATTGCTTTTGTTATCTCCAGTTGTAAAAATTGATTATTGTGCAAATGTTCTGATGAACATAATTTACATTCATAAATGGATTTCTGGTTTTTAAGATGAAAGCCTGAAAAAATCATTTTGACAATGTGCAGTAAGATCCCCTGACCATGTCTTGATCTTCTCCCAGCTTGATTATGGCTCACGGTATGTTCTTCCTTTGCCTCAGGGCCAGTCTGAAATGCCCTCCTCCATCTCTCTGCTGATATAAATTCTAGTTTCCATTTAAGAATAATCTAAATCATTTACAAGAAGACTATATTTATAATGTATTTAAATTATTGATGTGACAATTTTGAGAAAGAAAGGAGAAAGAGGAAGGGAGGGAGGAAGGGACGGAGGGAGGGATGGAGGGAGGGAGGGAAGGAGTGGGGACAGGGAGGGAAAGAAAGAGGGTAGCTGAACCCTGAAGCTGTAGACATCTAGAGCTTGTACTAGATTGTTAGATTTATGGACAAACCCTTACTTTCTTTCTTTCTTACTTCTTCATGTATCTTTGTAATAAACCCTCATTAAATGAGGTAGCCTGAATATAGTTCTATTCCTTGCAAGCTAAAAAGGCTAATTAACAGAGATGTACAGGCTGTGCAGAGCATCAAAACACAAAAAATACTGAAATTGATTTAAATGCGACAGTAGGATATTTAACATAAATGTTTCTCTTCTCCCTCCTATCTGTGCCCCTTCCCAGAAGTAGATATTAAATAATTTGGCATATCACCTTTCAGTCCTTGTTCAATGCATTTCCTTAAATATAATTATTTATGTTCATGTTCCATTTTCAATTTTTAATAAATGAGATAATGAAAAGTAAAAAAAAAAAAGAATAAAGTTTCATCTTCTCTATAAAAGTCTTACTGGACTGCCCCAAAGCTTTCCTATAAATTCCTTTAGAACACTATACCAGTGTCATTCATTTGGCACTTAATGTGCATAATATTGGTACTATATTCCATTAGATAGACATGTAGTCTTTATAGAAAAATTTTAAGTTCTGGAAGAACAGATATCTTGGCTGGGCATGGTCGCTCATGCCTGTAATCCCAAAGCTTTGGGAAGCCAAGGTGGGAGAATCATTTGATGCCAGGAGTTTGAGACCAGCCTGCGCAACATAATAAGATCCCGTCTCTACATTAAAAAAAAGAATAGATATCTTATCCTATATCTCTTGCTTTATATAGTTTTATTTAGACAACAATGCTTAAAAATCACTTTGCATATATTAAGAGCTTGAATAACATTTACAGATTTGTTTGATAATAAAGAACACAAAGGAGAACATTGTGTTCAAGAGTTTGGATTCTGCAAAGGAATAGAAATCATTCTACCATAAAGACACATGCATGTGCATGTTCAGCACAGCACTATTCACAATAGCAAAAACATGGAATTAACCGAAATGCCCATCAATGGCAGACTGGATAAAGAAAATGTGGTACATACACACCATGGAATATTATGCAGTCATGAAAAGCATGAGATCATGTCCTCTGCAGCAACATGGATGGAGCGGGAGTCCATAATTCTAGGCAAATTAACACAAGAACAGAAAACCAAATATCACATGTTCCCACTTATAAGGGGGAGCTAAACACTGAGTACACATGGACATAAAGAAGGGAACAGAAGACACTAGGGCCTATCTGAGGGTAGAGGGTGCGGATTGGAAAACTACCTATTGGGTATTATGCTGGTTACCTGGGTAACAAAACAATCTGTACACCAAACCCCCATGGCATGCAATTTACTCATGTAACAAACCTGCAGGTGTACCCCTTGAACCTAAAAAAAAAAAAAAAAAAAAATGCAAAGGAAAAAAAAGACCTTGGGTACTGGATCCAGGATTGGTTACACTGCTTACTACGAACTATTTACTTAACCTCTCTGCCTCTGTTTTCTCATTCACAAAATAAGGATAATTATAAAGTCTACCTCACTGATTGTTTTAAAAATTTGTAAAGATTAAGTGAGATAATGCAAAGTGGCTTACCACATAGTAAATCACTAAGATCAGTAAGATCAAGAAGGGTAGGGAGCGGCCGGAGCAGCCCGCGTCCTGACCCCGGCCCGGCTCCCGCTCCGGGCTCTGCCGGCAGGCGGGCGAGCGCGGCGCGGCGCGGTCCGGGCCGGGGGGATGTCTCGGCGGACGCGCTGCGAGGATCTGGATGAGCTGCACTACCAGGACACAGATTCAGATGTGCCGGAGCAGAGGGATAGCAAGTGCAAGGTTAAATGGACCCATGAGGAGGACGAGCAGCTGAGGGCCCTGGTGAGGCAGTTTGCACAGCAGGACTGGAAGTTCCTGGCCAGCCACTTCCCTAACCGCACTGACCAGCAATGCCAGTACAGGTGGCTGAGAGTTTTGAATCCAGACCTTGTCAAGGGGCCATGGACCAAAGAGGAAGACCAAAAGGCTGGAGTGCAGCGGCATAATCTCGGCTCACTGCGACCTCCCTGCCTCGGGCTCCCGTGATTCTCCTGCCTCGACCTGCCGAATACCTGGGATTGCAGGCGCACACCACCACGCCTGGCTGGTTTTTGTATTTTTGGTGGAGACGGGGTTTCGCCGTGTTGGCCAGGCTGGTCTCCAACTCCTGACTTCCAGTGATCTGCCCGCCCTCGGCCTCCCAAAATGCTGGGATTACAGACGGAGTCTCGCTCACTCAATGCTCAAAGTTGCCCAGGCTGGAGTGTAGTGGCGTGATCTCGGCTCGCTACAATCTCCACCTCCCAGCTGCCTGCCTTGGCCTCCCAAAGTGGTAAGATTACAGCCTCTGCCCAGCCGCCACCCCGACTGGGAAGTGAGGAGCGCCTCTGCCTGGCCGCTGTGCAACCTTCCAAGTGTGAAGTGACAGCCTTCATTGTAGAATGAATGAAGACACTGGCACTGATTATATAACACCCTGGCGGCTATCTCAAGTCGTTGATGGTGGAGGTATTGGAATTAGAGAAGAAAGCAAACACACAAATTTGACTAAAGGCGATTTTGTGACTTCTTTCTATTGGCCCTGGCAAGCCAAGGTTATTCTGGATGGAAATAGCCTTGAAAAGGTGATATATATATATGAACGTATCTGATTTTTTTTCCCCGTATAATTCTTATTTTGTGCATTTGATATTCAGTTGTGTTTGTAATCACGGAAAAATAAAAGCATATATTAAAAAAAGAATAAAATAAAATTTAGTTTGAAAATTAAAAAGTTACTAATTTGAAATGTTGATCTCTGAAGATCTATTGTTTCTTATATTCTAAAATTCTTCGTCACTCATTTATTCCACAAATATTTATTTCATGTCCACTATGTGCCAGCTACTGTGCAAGGCGCTAGAAATATGGGTGGATAGAGGGGATGTAGTTTCTTCTCTCATGAGCTTGCTCTCATGGGCATGTGTGTACCCAGAGCTGGGGCAGCACATCGTCTTTAGAAAAATTAAAAGCAGTAATAAAATTGACAAAAATGAAAAAAAAGAAGGGTATTTCCTCTTGCCCAACAATTATACTAGCTTCTTCAAGATGAGAAGATGATATCAATATATAAAATAAGAGCAACTCTACAGAATATTTGTTCCTATTCCCCAGGAACAAATCGGTTTGCAAAAGTTAATTTTCAGATCCACTATTTAGAACATCCAAATAAACATCAGCAAGTCTGAAGGGACTGAAACCTGTAGACATATACTGGATGATGCTGGTAATATTCTTTCTATATAATTCTGCTTTTCTTCTATCACAAAACATGTATTGTATCTAATACATAAATATAAACAACCCCAACACATCAGTCCACACCAGAGAATTATAATTAGCTAATTCATTAATTGGGTGCTTTAATACTTCATTATCAAATATATTTTTGGTTTATATCACATGTGCTTACTTATTAAATCCACTACCGTCTATGAAGGCATTTTTAAATATTTAGCCTTCTTGCATTTATATTCAGTGACTAATGAGCACAAATTAGATTCAAGGCACTGGGTAGGCTATCTGAGGCATTTAAGAATGAATAAAACAGATTCTCTTAAGAATCTGTATTCTCTTACAGGAGATTAAACACATACACAAATATCCGTAATATAATTATGGGTAGGATAGCTGTCAAGAAAGAACTAAAAGAATTCAAATAAGGAAGAAATCACTTCCAGGTAAAGAGCAGGGTAAAGTGGCAGTAGCATTTGAAGTGACTTTCAATCCACAGAGAAGTATGGAAAGATAAGAAGACATTTCACAACTGGGGCACTATCTCAAATAATATATTCAGCCATTTAAATTTGGAAATATTGAATTACTGATACCCACAACTAATATATAGGATCTAATTGAAACTAACAAATTTATTTTTTGAAAATAGAAGAGAAACAGCAATAATCATGAATTCGATTATTCCTTATTATGGACTTGATAATTCAAAACCTTTGGCACTAGTTAGTAAATACACAGATTGCAAAGATTTATAACAGGTCCTCACTAATAGCAAACTCTTGGGTCAGAATACACATACACACACACCTTGAATTATTTGCACCTTGTACTTAAAACCTGGGAGAAAATATTCTTATTTCCAACATCTTATTCCTTAATCTTCGAGTGCTTTAGAATATGAGACCACACGGACACAGGGAGGGGAACATCACACACAGGGGCCTGTCGGGGAGTGGGGGGATAGGGGAGGGATAGCATTAGGAGAAATACCTAATGTAGGTGACGGGTTGATGGGTGCAGCAAACCACTATGGCATGTGTATACCTATGTAACAAACCTGCACATTCTGCACATGTACCCCAGAACTTAAATCATAGTTTTTTAAAAAAAGATATTATTCAAATGCAACCAAAAATAGAATATACCATTCCCACCAAGCAATGAGCCATGCAGTGTACAGACCATATCTGGAATGTCACATCCAATTCTAGACATGTGATAATTTAAGAACATTAACAAATAACCATTTGTACCGAGTAGGGCAAACAGAACAGTGAGGGTCCAGAAATTATAGTTTATAAAAGCTGGATAGAATACTGGAACATGAGATTGATAAACCAAGTTCTTAGAGAACCACGAAGAGACTCAGATAACCACACAATAATAAGAGAGGACTGCAACACCCCACTGACAGTATTAGACAGATTATTGGAATAGAAAACTATTCAGGGCCTAAACTCAACACTTGATCAAATGGACCTAACAGATATCTACAGAACATTCCACCCAAAAACAACAGAATATACATTCTTCTCATCTGCACATGGCACATATTCTAAAATCAACCATATGTTCGACCATAAATCAATTCTCAACAAATTCAGAAACAACAAAAGCATATCAACCACAGTCACAGACCACAGCACAATGAAAATAGAAATCAATACCAAGATCTTTCAAAACCATATAATTACATGAAAATTAAACAACCTGCTTCTGAATGACATTTGGGTAAACAATAAAATTAAGGCAGAAATCAAATTATTTGAAACTAATGAAAACAAAGATAAAACATTTAAGAATCTATGGGACACAGCTACAGCAGTGTTAAGAGGAAAGTTTGTAGTGCTAATGGCCCACATCAAAAAGTTAGAAAGTTCTCAATTAACAACCTAACATGACACCTAGAGGAACTAGAAAAACAAGGGCAAACCAACATCAAAGCCAGCAAAATAAATAAGATAACCAAAATCAGAGATGAACTGAATGAAATGGAGATGAGGAAAACCATACAAAAGATCAATAAATCCAAAAATTGGTTATTTGAAATAATAAGGTTGATTGGCTGCTAGCTAGACTAATAAAAAAAAAAAGAAGATCCAAATAAACACGATCAGAAATGACAAAGGGAATATTACCACTGACCCCACAGAAATGTTTTTAGAAAGGCCCCAGAGACTATTACATGTACACAAACTAGAAAACCCAGTAGAAATGGTTAAATTCCTGGAAACATACAACCTTCCAAGATTGAACTAGGAAGAAAGTGAAATCCTGAACAGACCAAAAATGAGTTCCAAAATTGAATCAGTAATAATAAAAAAAACTACCAACCAGAAAAAGCACTGGACCAGAGAGAGTCACACCCGAATTCTACAAGACATATAAATAACTCATACCAATCCTACTGAAACGACTCCAAAAAAAATTGAGGAAGAGAGATTCCTCTCTAACTCATTCTATGAGACCAGCATCATTCTCATGATGCATCAAAACCTGGAAGAGGCACAACAAAAAAAGAAAACTTCAGGCCAATATCCCTCATGAACATAGATGCAAAATTTCTCAACAACATACTAGCAAACTGAATCCAGCAGCACATAGAAAAGCTAATCCACCACAATCAAGCAGGCTTTATTCCTAGGATATAAGGTTGGTTCAACATACACAGATCATTAAATGTGATTCATCACATAAATAAAACTAAAAACAGAAAACACATGATCATCTCAATAGATGCAGAAAAGGCTTTTGATAAAATTCAACATCGCTTTATGTTAAAAACCCTCAACAAACTAGGCATTGAAGGAACATACCTCAAAATAATAAGAGCCATTTATGACAAACCCACAGCCAACATTATACTGAATGGGTAATAACTAGAAGTATTCCCCTTGAGAACTAGAACAAGACAAGGATGCCCACTCTCACCACTCCTATTTAACATAGTACTGGAAATCCTGGCCAGAGTAGTCAGGCAACAGAAAGAAATAAAAGGCATCTAAATTTTTTTTTTTTTTTTTTTTGAGACGGAGTCTCGCTCTGTCGCCCAGGCTGGAGTGCAGTGGCACAATCTCGGCTCACTGCAAGCTCCGCCTGCCGGGTTCACGCCATTCTCCTGCCTCAGCCTCTCCGAGTAGCTGGGACTATAGGCGCCCGCCACCACGCCCGGCTAATTTTTTTTGTATTTTTAGTAGAGACGGGGTTTCACCGTGGTCTCGATCTCCTGACCTCGTGATCCGCCCGCCTCAGCCTCCCAAAGTGCTGGGATTACAAGCGTGAGCCACCGCGCCCGGCCAGCATCTAAATTTTTTTTAAAAAAGGGAAGTCAAGCTATCTCTCTTCACTGACAATATGATGATTGTATACCTAGAAAACCCCATAGTCTGCCCAAAGGCTCCTCGATCTGATAAACAACTTCAGCAAAGTCTCAAAAAACAAAATCAATGTACAAACATCCTAGCATTTCTATGTACCAGTAAGGTCCAAGCTGACAGCCAAATCAAGATTGCAAACCCATTCACAATAGCCACAAAAAGAATAAAATACCAGGGAAGTGAAAGAGCTCTACAATGAGAATTATACAACACTGCTGAAAGAAATCAGAGATGACACAAACAAGTGGGAAAACATTCCATGCTCAGATAGAATTAGTATTGTTAAAGTGGCCATACTACCCAAAGCAATGTATAGATTGGATGCTATTCCTATCAAATTACCAATGACATTTCTCACAGAATTAAAACTATTCTAAAATTCATATGGAAACCAAAAAGAGCCGAAATAGCCAAAGCTATCCTAAGTAAAAAGAACTAAGCCAGAAGCATCATACTACCCAAATTCAAACTGTGCTTCAAGGTTACAGTAACTAAAACAGCATGGTACTGGTACAAAAACAGACACATAGACCAACGGAACAGGTGAGAAAACCTAAAAATAAAGCTGTACACGTACTGTCTTCTAATCTTCAACAAAGCCAGCAATAACAAGCAACACGAAAAGACTCCCTATTCATTAAATGGTGCTGGGATAACTGACTAGCCATATGCAGAAGATTGAAACTGGGCCCCTACCTTTCACCATATACAAAAATTAACTCAAGATGGATTAAAGACTTAAATGTAAAACCTAAAACTATAAAACCTCCAGAAGAAAACCTAGGAAATACCATCCTGGATAAAGATTTCTTGATAAAGACACCAAAAGCAATTGCAACAAAAACAAAAATTTAAAAGTAGCACCAAATTAGACTAAAGAGCTTCTGCACAGCAAAAGGAACTATCAACAGAGTAAAGAGACAACCTAAAGAATGGGAGAAAATATTTGCAAACTATTCATCTGACAAAGATCTAATATCCAGAATCTATAAGGAACTTAAATCAACTAACAAAAAATGAACAACCCCATTAACTAGTGGGCAAAGGACATGAACAGATACTTTTCAAAAGAAGACATACACACAGCCAACAAGCATATGAAAAAATGCTCAACATCACTAATCATTAGAGAAATGCAAATCAAAACCACAATGAGATACCATCTCACACCAGTCAAAATGACTATTATCAAAAACTCAAAAAATAACAGATGCTGGCAAGGTTGCAGAGAAAAGGGAACACTTATTCACTGCTGTTGGGAATGTAAATTAGTTCAGCTACTGTGGAAAGCAGCATGGCAATTTCTCAGAGAACTTATGACAGAAGTACTATTTGACCCAGCAATCTGAGTATTGGGTATATACCCAAAGGAATATAA
Source organism: Symphalangus syndactylus (assembly GCF_028878055.3). Classification (NCBI taxonomy): domain Eukaryota; kingdom Metazoa; phylum Chordata; class Mammalia; order Primates; family Hylobatidae; genus Symphalangus; species Symphalangus syndactylus. Next base: position 39,494,761 of record NC_072447.2, on the reverse strand, counting down.
AACATTCTACCATAAAGACACAGGCACATGTATGTTCATCAAAGCACTATACACAATAGCAAAGACATGAAGTCAATCTAAATGCCCATCAGTGGTAGACTGGATAGAGAAAATGTGGCATATATACACCATGGAATACTACACAGCCATAAAAAACAACAAGATCATGTCCTTTGCAAGATCATGTCTGTGTTGCTACACAGATGGAGCTGGAGGCCATTATCCTAAGCGAACTAACACTGGAACAGAAAACTAAATACCACATGTTCTCACTTAAAAGTGGAGATAAACATTGAGCACACATGCACACAAAGAAGGGACCAACAAACACTGGGACCTACTCCAGGGTGGAGAGTGGGAGGAGGGTGAGGATCAAAAAACTACCTATCAGGTACCGGGTGACGAAATAATCTGTACACAAAACCCCCATGACACACAATTTACCTCTGTAACAAACCTGCACATGTACCTGTGACAAATATTGAAGGCTTTAAAAAATCTTTTAAAGTGAAGCGAATAAAGCATTTTATGTAGCATTAAAAAAAAAACATTAAAAATGGGCAAAGCACATGAAGAGACACTCCTCAAAAGAAGATATACACATTCTCATTAGAGAAATGCAAATCAAAACCACAATGAGATACTATCTCATACCAATCAGAATGCTTATTATTAAAAGTCACAAAATAACAGATGCTGACGAGGTTGTAGAGAAAAGGGACTACTTATACACTGCTGTCATGAATGTAAATTAGTTCAGCCACTGTGGAAAACAGTTTAGAGCCTTCTCAAATAACTGAAAACATAATTACCATTCAACCCAGTAATTCCATTATTGGATATATACCCCAAGGAATATAAATCATGCTCTCATAAAGACACATGCACATGCATGTTCATCACAGCACTATTTGCAATAGCAAAGACATGGAAACAACCTAGCTGCCCATCAACAGTGGATTGGATAAAGCAAATGTGGTACATATACACCATGAAATGCTACACAGCCATAAAAAAAAGAAAACATGTCCTTTACAGCAACATGGATGGTGCGAGAGGCCATTATCCTAAGTAAATTGATGCAGGAACAGAAAACTAAATACTGCATGTTCTCATTTATAAATAGGAGCTAAACATTGAGTACACATGGACACAACGAGGGAACAAGAGACACTGGGGCCTATTTGAGAGGGGAGGGCAGGAGAAAGGTGAGGATGGGAAAACTACCCATCAGGTACTATGCTTATTACCTGGGTAACAAAACAATCTGTACACGAAACCCCCGTGACACGCAATTTACCCATGTAACAAACCTGCATGTATACCCCCAACTCTAAAAGTTGGAAAGAGAATAAATAAATAAATAAAAATCTTACTCTCAACAGATAAAATAAAAACAAAAAATAACAATAACAATGGGATGGCATAAAAGGGCATAAATATCCCAAGGTGAGAAGACTAAGGGTGGACTATCTGAGCTATATTTAAATATTTGATGAACTCTTGTGTTTTACTCTGGCGATGAGTAGCAAATAATTTGTTATTTTTAATTATTGAAGTTTGGACATTTGCAAGTGATTTACTTTTATATAAACCAGAAAGGGGTCAATGTTACGAGTTATTCACTCCCTCATTTGCATTTCGGTGTTTTCTTAAATGATCCAAAGGTGTAGTTGTATATATAGCCAGTTACATATATTATCTATAATCCCATATATGTGTCAGACAGTGACCTCTCTAAGGCTAAAAGACCACTATACAAAAGGGCTGACATCTGCTGTTCTAGAGCTAATGAGTAGAATTAGAAGTAGGCAGATATGAACTCAATCTAAAAAATGACTTTAAAGCTGTTCATCAAGGAAACAATCTTCCTAAAAAGTATTAAGCTGTTCAGTACTGAAAATGTCCAATCCAAATCTACAGCGTTCCCTGACTGGTTCTAATAGGACCACAGGGATGACTTCTTAGACCCCTTGTAACAATAAGAACCCATGGAATAGAATAGATGAAAATGTCTGGAAAACACATTGTAGTTCTTTTTCTTTTTCTTTTTCTTTTTCTTTTTTTTTTTGAGACAGAGTTTCGCTCTTGTCTCCCAGGCTGGAGTGCAATGGCGCAATCTCAGCTCACACTCACTGCAACCTCTGCCTCCCAGGGTCAAGCGATTCTCCTGCCTCAGCCTCCCAAGTAGCCGGGATTACAGATGCCCACCACCAAGCCTGGCTGCTTTTTGTATTTTTAGTAGAGACAGGGTTTCACCATGTTGGCCAGGCTGGTCTTGAACTCCTGACCTCAGGTGATCCACCCATCTGGGCCTCCCACAGTGCTGTGATTACAGATGTGAGCCACCACACCTGGCCACATTGTAGTTCTTTAACTCCAAAACAAATATTTGCCAAGGCCAAAAAATTGCAACAATCTTTCTTCTCTCTGAGGGAGCTTTCTAGGAACACAATCCCTTCCATAATGGGTATAGTAGAGACAACCCTGAGAACTGTGAGACTGATCCCCTACATGGAAAATTCTTAGACTCACTTACAAATTCAGGATTATAGGAAAGGCTATCACTCACAACTTATTAGAAGAATAGGAACAAGGTTTCTCTAAGGAAAAATCATACACAACTAGGATAAATAAGCATTTGAATAAGGGACAACTCGTAGATAATTTGTTTAAAATCTTAATTGTTTTGTCAAGCATAGAGAGCTGAATTAAAGACAGGCAATCAAAGGCAGTGATTATAAAGCGCTTATCTAGTTGGAGTCATGCTAACAATGGGATCCCCTAGCCATCATGTAGCACTGATATTATTTTGACATTTTTATAAACAATCTGTGAGAGGAAGATATCTCCACATTTGAAGAATAAATTTTGCTTTTCCAAGTACTGAGCTGTCAAACAGGTTGAGGATAAACTGCCTAAAAATGTCACATGATTGAAGGAGTGGGCAGCAGAAAAGAGGAAGATAGGCTTCAAGGTGAATGCCAGGTAATACTTTTAAGCAAAAATTACCCCAAGAATCAACCACTTAATAATGAATGACTCTCGAATCTCTATATCTATTCCTGACCTCCCTTCATGAAGACCAGGCTTTTATAGCCATCTGCCAATTATATATTTCCACCTGTATGCCTTGCACACACATCAAACTCAAGATATCCCAATCTGAACTCTTCATCTACCCTTCTCCTCTCACTTCAAGTCCTCCTTCTGTACTCTCTAACACATTTGCTGAACCAATCATCAATTGCTCAAACCAGAAACATGGGAGTCAACATCCACCAGTCTACCTATAGCAAAGACTGCCAGCTGTCCACCAAAATCTATGTGACATACACCATATATCCCAGTCTCATTTGTGGTTTAGGAGTTGTCTTATGACAAGGTTCTCACACTTTCTCCTTCCTAAGGATGAGAATGGCAATAATCATGTTGAAAGTGGTCTAGGGGAGATCACCTGGGATCCCTAAAAGATGAATCAGATCTATCCACCACCGCCATCAGCAGCACTCTAAAACACACACCAAACCTAAGAGAGGAATAAACTTTGAAGGTTTGAGCTATTCGATTTTGAGATCTCTTTGTTATGGCTGTTTGGCCTAGCCTGACTAATACATTACCCTATCTCCCCATAATCATGAATCACTAAGTTCTGCTTCCTACATATTTCTCAAGTCCATTTCCTTCTGCCTCTCCCTACTTCCATGAACAAAGTTCCTTATCACTTTGCTATTTCATCACCTCTTTATATATGTCTCTCACTCCAGGCTTGCTCACTTCTCTGCCACGGAGGATATCTGTTGAGTTTCTAACCAGCCTAAATTTATCTATTACATCTTCCTAACAGCCTGTGGGGAGGCTGTCCTAAAGGGAACCATGTCTCCCTCATTGATGTAGCAGCCTTCTTGAGTTAAATAAACACCATCCCCTAGCCTCAGTGGAGGTCCTTGATGAAATCAACCATTCAAATAATTTCATCCCCCTTGGGACACTGATTGGTTCAGTAGTGAGCATGTACAATCAGAAATTCAGCTCAGAGCATGAGACGTGCTCTATATTTTTTTTCTTTCTTTCTCTATCTATCTCTCCCTCTCTCCCTCTCTCCCTCTTTCCTCCCACTTTGGACATGGTCAATGAAGTTTATAGTCCCAGGAGATGTTGGCAGTCATCTCGCAACCAGGAAATGGTAGAGATAACGCATGAAATACAAAGTTGAGGGGGAAAATGTGTTTTTGGTGATATCATTGAGCTGCTTGGTCAAACCCACCTTTCTACCTCTAGGCATTCCACTCCTGTGTGTCAATAAATTCCCTTCTTATTTAATCCAACTTGAGTTTGATTTTTCTATTACTTATAATGCAAAGGGTACTAAATGAAACATTCCTCATTCCAATTTTAGTACATCCTCCACATAACCCACAGAACAATGTCTTTAAAATGAAAAATTGATCAAATAACTCCCCACTTAAGATCATTCAAAGCTTCCAACATATTGGGCCCTTCATCCCATCTACCTCTCCAAATTCATGATATGGTCTTCCTACCTGCATAATTAACACCCAGAAATAGTAAGAAAATTTTTGTTCCAAGAACAATAAACTGTTACCCCACACCACACTACCTTCTCAGAACTGGTTTCTCTATGACCCAGTAATTTCCTCCTCCTAGATGGATGCAGTAGCTCTTGGAATTACATACATCCTTATTCACGTTAAAAGAGAGACAGAGACACATTATTAGGGGACATTCATTGCAGTACCATGTGCATTAGTAGAAAGCTGGCAACTCAAATGTACATCCATGAGAGAATAAATTAATTATGACATTTATATAGAATTATAAAACAATAAAATAAATAACATATATCAACATGGAGAAATCTCAAACACATGATGTTGAGGAAAAATGTCAAAGAAGAACTCACACAGTGTCACCGAAACATGCAAAACAATAATGTTTATTGTAGAAGTAAAAATACGCTTGAAAAGGATATTTCTGGGGAAAGAGGGAGATAAATGATATTAGGGAGAGTATACAAGCAGCTTCCAATCTGTACGTAGTACTCCACTTCTAAAACAAGATGTAAAAGAAATGTTGCAAAAAGGACAAAGTACAGCATGGTGGGTGGTGTTGTACAAGAATGTCTGTTCTAATACTCTTTAAAATTTTTGCATGCTTGAAATATTTTCTAATAAAATATATTTGTATCTATTATATAAAATATATTTAAAAGCTTTCTTATTTTCCTTCTTCAACCTCATTACCTACATTAAAGCTGGCTCCATAGCAATTGGTCTATGACTAGGATAATGATGAAGATCTGGTCTCTAAACTTCAAAAAAGATATAATCAAGCTAAGGAAGGTTCACAAAAAGCAATTGAAATAGCACACTGTGTTGGTGGGACAGTAAAGAAACAGCTTCTTGTAAGCCGCTGGTAGGACTATAAATTTATACACTCTGTGAGAATGCCTTAACAATGTCTATTAAAGGAAAGGAGAAACGAAAGGTGAAGGAGCCTGAGTCAGTTTATCGGGGATTTTTAGTAATGCTTCTTGAGGAATTGTTTTGATGACCTCAGGCTATTAATAAAGGTTTCTGGGCAACTCAAATGCATAATTTGCTAATCAATATGGCAGGAGGCAAGACAATTTTATTTCTTTATTCAAAGTTTTACTTCAGATTTATTTTTTTTTATACTTTAAGTTTTAGGGTACATGTGCACAACATGCAGGTTTGTTACATATGTATACATGTGCCATGTTGGTATGCTGCACCCATTAACTCATCATTTAACATTAGGTATATCTCCTAATGCTATCCCTTCCCCCTCCCCCCACCCCACAACAGGCCCCGGAGTGTGATGTTCCCCTTCCCGTGTCCATGAGTTCTCATTGTTCAATTCCCACCCATGAGTGAGAACATGTGGTGTTTGGTTTTTTTGTCCTTGCGATAGTTTGCTAAGAATGATGGTTTCCAGCTTCATCCATGTCCCTACAAAGGACATGAACTCATCATTTTTATGGCTGCATAGTATTCCATGATGTATATGTGCCAAATTTTCTTAATCCAGTCTATCATTGTTGGACATTTGGGTTGGTTCCAAGTCTTTGCTATTGTGAATAGTGCCGCAATAAACATATGTGTGCATGTGTCTTTATAGCAGCATGTTTTATAATCCTTTGGGTGTATACCTAGTAATGAGATGGCTGGGTCAAATGGTATTTCTAGTTCTAGATCCCTGAGGAATTGCCACACTGACTTCCACAATGGTTGAACTAGTTTACAGTCCCACCAACAGTGTAAAAGTGTTCCTATTTCTCCACATCCTCTCCAGCACCTGTTGTTTCCTGACTTTTTAATGATCGCCATTCTAACTGGTGTGAGATGGTATCTCATTGTGGTTTTGATTTGCATTTCTCTGATGGCCAGTGATGATGATCATTTTTTCATGTGTCTTTCAGCTGCATAAATGTCTTCTTTTGAGAAGTGTCTGTTCATATAGTTTGCCCACTTTTTGATGGGGTTGTTTTTTTCTTGTAAATTTGTTTGAGTTCATTGTAGATTCTGGATATTAGCCCTTTGTCAGATGAGTAGATTGCAAAAATTTTCTCCCATTCTGTAGGTTGCCTGTTCACTCTGATGGTGGTTTCTTTGGCTGTGCAGAAGCTCTTTAGTTTAATTAGATCCCATTTGTCAATTTTGGCTTTTGTTGCCATTGCTTTTGGTGTTTTAGACATGAAGTCCTTGCCCATGCCTATGTCCTGAATGGTATTGCCTAGGTTTTCTTCTAGGGTTTTTATGGTTTTAGGTCTAACATGTAAGTCTTTAATCCATCTTGAATTAATTTGTGTATAAGGTGTAAGGAAGGGATCCAGTTTCAGCTTTCTACATATGGCTAGCCAGTTTTCCCAGCACCGTTTATTAAATAGGGAATCCTTTCCCCATTTCTTGTTTTTGTCAGGTTTGTCAAAGATCAGATAGTTGTAGATATGTGGCATTATTTCTGAGGGCTCTGTTCTGTTCCATTGGTCTATACCTCTGTTTTGGTAACAGTACCATGCTGTCTTGTTCTTATAACGGGAAATCTCCTTAGCCATAAGGTTTACCTATAAAAACTCTAACACTTACATTTCTACTTACATAGCCAAAGAGTTGCTAGGTTGCTAGAAGACAATTTTTTATAAAATTAAATCTGGCTTACCATGTCTAAATCAAATAATTTCAAAAGGCCTAAGAGATGTTAATAAAAACCACACAAGTAGAAATTGTACACTTTGCTGATAAAAGCAACTGGATGATAGAATATAGAAAAATAAAGAGACAGACAGTGGACATTTAGGTGTGTATAGGCAAGTTTACACTAACCACTATCAGCTTTGTTTCTGATTATGGGAGTGTAAAGAATCACATATAAATATGAAATAAGGCTCTCTACAATTTTTAAGTTTGCAGTTGCAAATTTTCCTAAACACAAATGTCATAGTATGGTAATTTGATTATATCAATCACTAATGTTGAATAATCACATCATAAATTAAGAATATACTGAGATTCTGAGTATGCATTGTGTAGGTGTCAAAACTAGCTTAATTATAATCTTACCATGCCTTTAAATCATAGCTCAATTAGGGAATAAAAGATATTTTAAGGAAATTCTGAGAAGAAACAATTTTAAGTTCCTGAAGGGAGATAAGATACCAAATATTCCATGGTATGAAGAGATGGAGAAAGAAGCAAATCTTTTTCTTAACACTGATTAAAGGCACTACGTAGTATAATTTTCAGTTCTGTTAAATATCATTAACCTCAAGATTAAATGGAAGCCTAAATATAATGTTTGTTCTGATTCATAAAACACTCACTCTATTCAAGAACACTGGCATGCCACAATCAGATTTGTAATTATTTATGAACTGCTGCACTGCCCATAATCTACAACACAAAGAACCAAGAGTCATACAACGCATTGTTCAGTAAAAGTCATTGACGGTTTGTCAGTAAACTATCAAGCCAAAGCCCTCCAGGAATGCCAAGGGAGAGAGGTCATGGAAATCAAAACAAGTGTGGGTATGAAAATGGTTCATTTACCACAACCCATAATTTATACTAGAAAACTTTTAAGCTATTCTTGTGGTTGCGTTTTGAAAATATTTACTACGCGCCTGCCCTCTGCTAGGGACTGGAAATGTACAGCAATACAAACTTCTCCCTCTCCATCTATGATATGCAATCAGTTGCCACATTTGATAAATTCTGTCTCCTTGCATGCTTGTGTCTCCCTCATGTTCTCTCATCGCCTCCTCTCCCTTCCGTTTGCCACTGCTTTTGTTCAGGGCCTTATCACATGCTCACATTTGTGCAAAATAACATATACATATATGGAATATTCACTATAGCATTGTTGGTAACAGCAAAAAACAAAGCCTAAATATCTAAATATCCATTAATAAGGAACAGATTAATAAATTATAGTCCAATAATGGAATTCTATGAAGCTATTAAGAAGAACTAGGCAACATTCTATGTATTGATATGAAATGACCTCCAAGATATAAGTGAAGATAGCAAGATGCAGAACGCGTTTGTAGTATGCTACATAGGGAAAGAATGATTTCCTTTCTTCACCCATTGTTAGGTTTATGGCTGAGGCCCCTATAACAAAAGACAGATTAACAAGAGAAAAACATACAAATTTATTTAAGATTTTTGTGATATGGGAGCCTTCATAAGGAAATGACCCACAGAAACAGGTAAGCTTGTGTATTTTTATGCTTAGGTTTGAAGAGTGGACAGTTTTGGAGAAGTATGATTGGAGGACAAAAGGCTATGATCTAATGGCAATAAACTGGGGAGAACTTAGCAAGGCCTGTTTGTTCAGATTCTTCTTTGTGCCTCTGTGTTACTTTTCCCAGAGATAAGGATGTTACTTTTCTCCAGGTATAGGAAAAGCACCTCTCAAATGAACTGCTTCAGCGCAGAAAGGTAGGAGATGGTCAGAGATCTTCCTAGATTTGATGACCTGCTTCAAGGTAGAAAGGTGGGGGAAAGGTGAGAGTAACCTTCCTGCTTCTGCTGTTTTCTCAAATGCCAGGGTGCCATATTATGAGGCAGCATATCCTAAACCCCATAAACTACAACTTGATTTTAAAATAATATATATTTGAATACACACATATATGAATATATACACGATATGTATTTATATTTATATATAAACACACAAATACATACACATTATGCATAGACTCAAAATACATAAGAATCTGATAACTATGTTTTCCTCCAAGGAAAGAGAACTAGATGACTGGCAGATAGGAAGGGAAGGACACTTACATTTTACTTTAAACCTTTTGTTCTTTTTTGAAGCTTGTGCCATGTGCATGCCTATTCAAAAACTACATAAATATAATACTTTTAAAATAAATACTTTAAAAATGTATCTCACATCAGGACTATCATGGTAGTAGTCTTCTAACTGCTCACTCTTCTATTTTATTTTTTCTATTGAGGTGAAATTTACATGAGATAGAATTATCCATTTTAAAGTATACAATTCAGTGGCTTTTAGTATACTCACAATGCTCTGCAAGTATCACAATTATCTGGTTCCAGAACATTTTCATCACTTCTAAAGAAATCTTGTGCTCATTAAGCAGTTACTCCTCATTATCCCCAGATCCTGACAACCAACTAATCTTTCTGTCTGTATGAAATTACCTATACAGGATATTTCACATACTTGGAATCATGCAATATGTGACCTTTTGTTTGCTCCCTCAGTCCATCCATCATTCTACTTCTGAGTTAAGTGCCCCTCTCACACGTGGCCATAGCACCTTATCCTTGTACTCGCCTTTCACACTATATTCTAATTGCTATCTTGACTGTATACTTTATAGAGTTTAGATTTAAGAGGGTAGGCCCCATGCCCATCTTGCTCCCCCATTATATCAATAAACACATGATGTTGAATGAATGTTGCTAAAACACAATCTGATCATGATATTCCCTCAATTATTTAACTGGCTTATTGAATAAACTAGACTTAATAGAGTGAAAGCCACTTCCTCTTCCCCAGAGAGGAAGTGATTTTCTCCCACCATTATTTTCAGATTTGCTTTGTTGGGTCAATCTCCTGGATGATATCTCAGCTTTTTGGAGGGGCAGAAAAAGTCCAATCTAAATCAGGAAAGAAACATGATTAGGGAGCTTAACACAGGATAGAGGCAAAAGGCACCCCCAGAATGACTGCAAAGGGCAGTCCTGAGATGTAGACTATGCAGTGGGCCTGACAGGCAGGAAGATGGGATTTCAGAAAGGACAGTGCAACAGAAAAAAACACAACCGATAGATTTTTCTTCATTGACTATATTGATTATTATGTACAAAATTTGGAAGCAGAATTAGTGAAAAGTACATAGAAAACTAAACAATTAAAACCAGGAAGAGTAAAAAGTAGTACAGGGAAGTATTATTTGCTCAGCTGCAAATCTGCCTGTTTACTAGGCATACTAATATAAACATGAAATACTGATTTAATAAAAATAAATCACAATATAATTATATTGGAAAGATAGATAGGTGTACATGTGTATATTGGGAAGAGAAGAGGCAAGGTAGTAACGAAAGATATCTAAATCCTCATTTACCGTGAAACAAAGTTAATAGAGAATGCTTAAAGTTGAAAAATCAGGATGTAGCAGGAATTTTGAAGTAAACAGCAGAAGCAACATATAAAAATGTTGAGTTAAATGTGACTACCTCCAAAAAGGAGAAATCAAAAGGCAGAATGGGGTAGAGATAGGGACATGTGTTTTTGTCTTAAGTGTGATAGTGCTGTTTAAATCATTACTATTTGATTAAGCACATTACTTTCATAAAGTCCAATCTAATCTAAATCAAAACATCCAATTCCCATTCAATTTGAAGCTTCTCCCTTCTCCCAGCTCAATCCTGAATCTGGCCTGGAAACTCATAGCAGGTGTGTTTCCAGACTGGCAATGAAGTCAAGTGGATGAGTCCAGAATGGATTGTGTGCTCTGAGAGCTGCCCTCTCCCATCTCTGCCGTTACAACTCTTATTCCTCTTCTTCACTCAAAGTTTCAGCCTAACACACATCTTTCATTAGCTAGAACAGGGGTCCCCAACTCCTCCCTCCACCCCACACCCACCCCCGCCTCACACCAGTTGGTGAGCAGCAGGTGAATCAGTGAAACTTCATCTGTATTTACAGCCACTCCCCATTGCTCACATTACTGGCTGAGCTCTGCCTCCTGTCAGATCAGCAGCAGCATTAGATTCTCATAGGAGCGTGAACCCTGTCGTGAACTGCACATGTGAGGGATCTAAGCTGCATGCTCCTTATGAGAATCTAATGCCTGTTGATCTGTTCCCAGATGGCACCATCTGGTTGCAGGAAAACAAGCTCATGGCTCCCACTGATTTTACATCATGGTGAGTTGTATAATTATTTCATTATATGTTACAATGTAATAATAATAGAAATAAAGTACACAATAAATGTAATGCACTTGAATCATCCCAAAACCATCCCCACCGCTATCCGTGGAAAAACTGTCTTCCATGAAACCAATCCCTGGTGCCAAAAAGGTTGGGGACTGCTGAGCTAGAATAAATGCTTTCTCTAGCCTCTGGCCTGTGTATTCCCTGGGCTGGAAAAACTCTCTTCCGTACCTCCTTTGCCCAATATGTTTCAATCACACTTTACTTCAGGTCTTAGCTCAGAAAACCTTCCTAACTTCCAAGTCCTAGTAGTGACCCACCTAGGCTACCTCATACTTCCCTTAGCACAACACTGATCATGGTGTATAGTAAGAGCTTAATTGACTATCTCTCTACTAGACTGTAAGCCCCATGAAAGCAAAACTCTGTGTTTTACTCAATAAATACATGTTGAATGAATAAATTATCATTACATTCTCTCTGTAGACAAAACTCTTTAGGAAGACCAATTGTAGTTAAAAGTTTGTTCAGTAAATACAGCATCAGAGTTAGGGGAAGTGGGTTAGGATTTGCCCAGAACAGTCCTATTTGTACTGATACCCTGAATTAATTATTAACAGCACTCCCCTTTCACCTTCTATAATGATGCCCCAATTTGGATGATTCATCCTGTGTGATGAATAAACACTGTAGGGATGGAATATGCCTGCTTCTTAGTAACTAAGCCAGGGCAACTTCTCCTCAGGATATGCTAGAGACACACGGTCATTATCCCCCCCTGTTTTCTATGCTGCATGATGGACTAGCCCTCCTCACTCTCTACCCTACCCACAAGGACCCAGGTTTTCATTACATGGACTAATGTCTAGCCTCAATTGAAAGGCAACACCACATCTCTTTAGGATGTTTCTGCATAACTGCTAGGATCTATTTGTTTTTTTTTTTTTTTTTAATTAAACATTTCAGGCCACTTTAATTCCCTGGGGAAGAGGGAGTGGTCAGTAGTAGATACTGTTACTCCCTAGTTTTACCTACAGAAACCTTGCTAGCTGTACATGCTTCATAACTCAATCACAGTGGAATAGTAGCCAAGTCTGCTGAGATACACTTAATCTGTGGATAGAAATATGACAGGAGCTTTCAAATTCATCAGACAGGGAAAAGATATTTGTTTTGATGTGAAGAACCTCACACACTGAATAACATTTGAACTTCTGTCAGCAAAATTCAAAATTAAAAAAAAAAAAGAAAGAGGAAATTCCAATCTATTGCTCCTTTAAAACTGCACCTGGGCCTAGCACTTTGGGAGGCTAAGGCAGGCAGACTGCTTGAGCCCAGAAGTTCGAGACCAGCCTGGGTAACGTAGAGAAATCCCATCTCAAAAAACAGAAAAAAAAAAAAAAAAAAACCCTATAAAATTAGCCAGACGTGGTGGCACACAACTGGAGTCCCAGCTACTTGGGAGGCTGAGGTGGGAGGATTGCTTGAGCCCAGGAGGTTAAGGTTTCAGTGAGCCCTGATCATGCCACTGCACACCAAATGGGTGACAGAGCAAGACCCCGTCTCAAAAAAATAAAAATAAACTGCACCTGGAAAAAGAAACCAAAAATGTTTAAATACTGCCAAAAAAACACTACTTGTTTCTGAATCAAGGAATTCAGTTCCCAGTTTAGTTGGATTTGTTTGTGGAGTGTTTTAAAAATACATTTATTGTTTTAAGCTTCATGGAGTTATCCAAAATGCAGAGCTGACAAGGTTTCTGTAGGTAAAACTAGGGGATAATGGTATTCACTGCTGACCACTTGCTCTTCCCCAGGGAATTGAGATGGCCTGAAGAGTTTAATTATAAAAGAAATAATAAATAGATCCTAGCATAATTGTGTAGAAACACCCTAAATAGATGGGGTGCCCTTTTGGGGGAAAAGTGATGCTACGATGTAGAAATACACAATTTCACAGTTGGTAGAACTTGGCATGTACCAGCAGTGTACAGAGGGCTTGGCGGGACTCCAGGAGCAGTCTGGTATTTCTCCACTCCCTTTCTCAGATGCTTCCAATTCCCATTCCCCTGGCTATTGGGTTTTTTAACCGTCTTCTATCAACCACCTTGGCACAGCAGCCACAGCAGCAGCAGCCTGCTCCTTTGTAAATTATGGGTATATGGTAACTGTGGCTGTGACTGGAGGACAATTAAAGCTGTGAATTCAGTCAGTCCTCTATCCGCAGCTCAGTTAGACAAGGCTCTTTTAAAGGACATGATATTGTGTGGTCTCTTTTTAAAGGCCTTGCCTCAATCCTCCAAGCAGGAGCTTTATCAGATGTTCTACTTTCTCTTAGGCTCCGGCTGTTTGGAGGGATGAGCCACAAATACCACATTCAGTAATATGGCTCTATTGATACATAAAATGATTTGAAGGACTTCACTATTCCAGGACAACCTTCAGACTGAAGGAAATCTCAAAATGTCATCTTAGCCTCCCAAAAACAAAATTCAATAAAAATTAGCAGGCTAGCTTTAAACAAAATAATACTCCCCACCCCATCCCATATTTCCCGACCTCACAAAGGAATTCTTTGCATATATTGTAATAACTGTTCCCATATAATGTTGAAATTTGGCGACAGGTAGGGAATAGAAAGAACCATATAAGCCTGTTTAAACCAAACTGAATTTGGCCTCAGTATGCCTCTGTACTCAAGTCTTCACATTTAAAAATAAAAAATAAACAACTGCCACCTAACTTAGTACAGAAATTAACTGGAAGACTAACTTAAGAGTAGTGTACAGGTATACTCTGGTAATAAATAGCTGAGTCTCCATCAGTTACAGCAGCTGAGCTTCAATCAGTTGCAGGCATCCAACTGATTCAAACAAAGCGAAAACACTGAGGTGCAACCAATTAAGCTGTCTATTTTATTTCCATTGTCTGTCCATAAATGCTGCCTTCCCATGTTGCAGGCCAGAGTTCATAGGACTTGTTCTGGTTCTGAGGGCTGCCTGATTCATGAATCATTCTTTGCTCAATTAAACTCTGTTAAATTTAACTTGCCTAAGGTTTTTCCTTTAAAAGAGAAAAGAAAAAGCCAAATACCTTTTTTATTTAAGAAAAAGATTTCTGTGAAAGCATTTCTCTAATACATCACCAAAAAAAGGGAAAAAATTAGCAAAAAAATTAGTTGAAATCAAATTAAGGAAAATATTACATTCCAACACCATAAACTGATAGCGCAGAAAAGAAATGGAATTCCAAAATATAACTAACATAATGTGGCAAGGCTTTCCACTTAATTTTCCTCACCTCTCAAAAGCTAGATTGTGAGTCATAAAGATCATGGAAATTCTCATTCAGATCCACAAATTTGGAGAGTATCTAACTGAGCCGGCATCTTTTCTCACTTTTAACAGGGGCATGATGGGAATGGCTGCTATAGAGAAATAAGTGAAATGAAAGAAGGTTTTTAGAAAGAGATGAACTTTTGGATGAAGTGATAGGGCTCCAGAGCTGCAGGTTGAATTGGAGAATAGATCCAAAGCCTATGGTATTGCCCTCCCCACCCTTGCCCCATGTTCTCACCATGTGAATGGGATATACTTCTTATCTAGGGGAAGAAACCTGGTTCAGGGCACTTAATAAAGCATCAGAAGCCCAGGGATTTTAACTAAAAATCTCCCTTAACTGAGTCTCCCATCCCTTGCCATGTCCCCAAATTATAAAAAGAGGTTAAGCACTAAATGTCCAATTTTCTGTGATTTTTAGTACAAATAACACTGATCTCAGATAAAGTGGAAAGTGATAAGGAAATTATGTACACTATATGGGAACAATCAAAAGCTATAGATGGAGCTGTCCAAGTAAAGTAAGAGAAAAGTAAAAAATAGCAAGGAAAACGTGCAAGAACATTACAGCAAAAAGGGCAGAGAAAAGGAAAGAACAGAAAAGACAAAGAAATCAGTCCAAGCAAAAATGTTATCTAAAGAAGAGAAAAAAATTATCACCACAAATAATCAAACGATATAAGCAAATAATATGAGCTCCATGTAACAAAAGCTCTTTTTTAAAAGACTATATTTTTATTTTTGCTCGAATGTACATAAACTCCAAAAGGGCACAGAACTCATGAATAACACTGGTTATGTATGGGGGAGGTAAACTGGATGGATGGAAGATGACAGTGAGTATTTTCACACAGAGCTTTTCCTTGATTTTTGAACTATGTAACTATATTACCTGTTTTTTACAAAAACTAAGCAAAAATGAATTCTGGTTAACAAAAAAGAACAGAAGCTCAAAAGCAAGATGATAAAAGGAGATGAAAAGGGAGACTGCAGATATAAGAAACTAATTGAGGATCAAACCATGCCAATAGAGAACTAATAAATAAAATGGAGGGAAGAAGGCATAGAATTGATAGGGCCAAGATTCACATAAGTGGCAATGAAAAATAAACTTGTGATAATCAAATGATTGCAAATTAAAAACTCAAAGCTATCAGAGAAAGCTAACAGTAATGAAGGAAAGACAAAAACAATCCAAAAGAAAGACATTCGATGCCCTTAAAGCAGAGAACTCATCAAAGACATCAGAAAAGCATCCAAAAATGTAATAGGAAGTTTTCCTGAAGAAAAACATAAATATGAAAAACAAAAAAGCACACAGACCAGGAAAAATTGTTCCAGAGCCCTCATCATATTCTGGTGAAGTTATTCAACTTTAAAAATAAGGAAAGAATTTTTCAGGCATATGAGGGGGGTGGATGGGAGCAAATTGGTACAAAGGATGATAGGGTAGGTGGGGAGGATCAGGCTGTGATCAGTCTTCTCACAATAATATTCAAAGACAAGACAGTAGAAATGTGTCTACGACATTCTAAAGGAAAATATATCCAAGAATATTATACCCAGTCATGATGACATTCAAATAAGAAGGCAACAGGCCTTCTAAACCATGAAAAACTCAGGGAATACAATACACATGAACCTTTCTTAGAAAACAAGGTATGAGTTTTCAATCTATCCAATTGAGATGTATCAAAATGAAGAACACATAATAAAAGAATTAGTAGTAAAAGTCCTCCCATTTAAGGCCAGGCACGGTGGCTCACACCTGTAATCCCAGCACTTTGGGAGGCCAAGGCGGGTGGATCACCTGAGGTCAGGAGTTCGAGACCAGCCTGGCCAACGTGGTGAAACCCCATCTCTACTAAAAATACAAAACTTAGCTGGGCATGGTGGCATGCACCTTTAGTCCCAGCTACTCGGGAGGCTGAGGCAGGAGAATCATTTGAACCCAGGAGGTGGAGGTTGCAGTGAGTCAAGATCATGCCACTGCACTCCAGGCTAGGCAACAGAGTAAGACTCCATCTCAAAAAAAAAAAAAAGTCCTCCATCCCATTTAAATATATATAATTTTTTTATAACTGTGTAAATTATCAAAATAGAATGAAACAAATACAGTATAAACCATAACAATTCAAAAATAATAATATAATAAGATAAAAAGGAGGTGAGGAAGTGGAAGAATAAAAATGATAATGTCAGCTGGGCGCGATGGCTCACACCTATAATCCCAGCACTTTGGGAGGCTCAGGTGGGCGGATCACCTGAGGCCAGGAGTTCAATACCAACCTGGCCAACATGGTGAAACCCCACCTGTACTAAAAATACAAAAATTAGCTGGGCGTGGTACCAGGCGCCTGTAATCCCAGCTACTCGGGAGGCTGAGGCAGGAGAATCGCTTGAACCTGGGAGATGGAGGTTGCAGTGAGCTGAGATTGCACCACTGCACTCTGGCCTGGCAACAGAGTGAGACTTCATCTCAAAAAATTAAAAAATAGAAAAATGCTAATGTCTTCATATTTCATATAAGGAATTTCAATTAATACTATATAAAACTAAAGCATGTGTATATATAAAACTAAGGTAGATCTAACTACACACAAATAAAAACCTTAATTTTTCATATTCTCTTGTGTTAAAAGGGATCATGGGATAATTTAGAAAATAATAACTCGTGATTAAATAAAAACATTAAGTTAAATTGAAACAATTCTTTTAGGCTTACTTCAATGTATTTTAATTTTCTTAGATTAAGGTGAAATTAAAATTGTATCTAATAAAACAGTTTGTGTCATATAATCCTATTTTTAAAGTAGATTATCTTTCTATATAGGTGTACAAAATAATATTTGAAATGATGGTTACTAATGTCAATATCAATTGTTTCAGGTACAGTAGTGGGATTTGGGGCCGTTTCTTTTCCTTTCTTTACTGTTTAAATTCTTTATAGTGAGCAAGTATTAATTTTACAAAAGAAAGTGATATTTTAAAAATACAAACAAAGGTTCACATAGATCAAATTGGTTTTCAATCCAATTCTATGAGTATTTTTATGAGTACTTACTATATGCCAAGTCCAATGCTAGGCCCTGGGAATAGATTGGCAGAGAATATAATAAACATGACTCCTGCCATCACACCGCTCTTTGTCTAGCGAAGGTTTTTACTTCGTTCAGATCCACTTATCTGAAATCATTTGGACCTCAGTCTCCACAGATGACAATGTTTAATGGCAACTTTATAGAAGCCCTTCTTTGGGCTAAATTTATGAGAAGGCTATGCAGACAGATAGCTTTAAGGACAGCAACATTTTTGTTTCAATGTCAAAATCATTTTAATCTGCTACATTTTGCCCACATTGATTTGGGTACCTGAGAGAGGGTGGAGTAGGAAGCTGGTTATGAATTCATATTCCAGCCCCAACAATTAATGCCACTGAGACTTTGATGAGTCATTTAATCTGAGCCTCTATTTCTTTTCCTGTGAAAATTGGGGACATAAATGTATTGTTATAAGGATGCAATTAAGTGTTAAAATATATAAAGCATTTAGAAAAGCATCTCAAACACAGTAGGAACTAAATGTTAGCTATCGTTATTTTTAAATTGCATTACTTCCATCAAAATCACGATTTATTAAGATATTTGTCATCATTGGTTCTATTGTCATCAAGGTGGTCTAAAATTAATTTTAAAACTTTTCTAGACTGTGTGAGCAGATAATTAAAACATTTAAAAATAGTGAAAGTTCTTTTTGGGTTAAGATGTTACCTTAAAGTAAATTAGCTCTTCTAACCTTTTTGATAAATGAAACTCCAATATAGTCATATTACAAATGACTAAAGGCATATAATAACAGGTTTGTAGTCCCCAAATTACAAGGTATTATTACAAAAGTATAGATTATGTGTCTGATTAGCCTTGAGGCAAGGAGCTTGAAGTATCTTAATTGCTTGTTACTTTTCCTCCACCTTCTATTGATAAACTTGAAGATAAAAGAGGGTAAATTTGATTTACTCAGGCAAAGAGAACAGATGTTACATGTTATAAATTATACTAAAAGCCATTAAGATAAGAGAATGCATATACATGGTTGTCTAAGTATTTCCGATTTAATTTATGTGGTACAAGTAGAAACATTAGGAAAGTTTTTGTTTCTTCCTGCCCAGTACTGATTAAATCAATATGAAGAATCTCCTGCTAAATTAATCACCCCGAAGACAGTGTTCTTTATGACTTCTAAGTTATTGTGACAATAAAAATACTAAGAATCATAGATTTCTGATAACAAAACCAGGGAACAAACCAAGAAAATAGAAAGATACATAAAATAAGTGAGAAAAAATTATCATAGATTAGATAACCATGACTTAGGGTTAAAAGTCTCAAATATTAGCTCTGTGGAGGAGAGGATATTCTTACTAATTTGGTGAAGAATTATCATCTATATACAGCCTAAAGGGGAAAAGAGATAGGAAATCAGCAAAACATAACATATAGAAAAAGAGAACATTTAGAGGATGGGTTGGTTTTTATCATAATGTGAGCTTCAAAAGGGACTCCTATGTTACCAAAATTGCCATACTCTAAAATTCTCCTCAAAGGCAGAACTATAATCTATAGGTTTCACAGATACAAGAAAAACGAAAAGCAGATATTCTTTCTTCTTTCAATTTGAGCCTAGACAGAAAGGATATCCTACAATGTTAAACAGCCAAACAGGAGCAGGTCAAACGGATGCAATACAGCTGAAGTTATTCAATTCAAACCAGAGGCTTGATATTGCAATTCTGTTCTGAAATTCTCTAGGAATCTTAGAAATCCAAGGTTTTAATTAACTTTGTTCCATGTCTTAGTTTAAACAGTTAAGAAAAATAAAATGGGGCCAGGCACAGTGGCTCAGGCCTGTTCTCCCAACACTTTGGGAGGCCGAGGCAGGTGGATCCCACGAGGCCAGGAGTTCAAGATCAGCCTGGCCAACATGGCGAAACCCTATTTCTACTAAAAACACAAAAATTAACCCGGCGTGGTGGCAGACACTTGTAACCCAGCTACTCAGGAGGCTGAGGCAGGAGAATCACTTGAACTTGGAAAGTAGAGGTTACGGTGAGCGGAAATCATGCCATTGCACTCCAGCCTGGGTGACAGAGTGACAGTCTGCCGAAAGAGGGAAGGGAAGGGGAAGGGGAAGGGAAAAAGAAAAGAAAAGTAAATGGAAGTTGAGTAAGGGGTCAGGCCGGGCCAAGTGTTTATTATAAATGCAGATGTAATAATACTAATTACCACATATAGAGCACTTAGCATGCTTCAAGTATGAGGCGAAATCCTTTACTTACATCATATATGTATTCTTTTATAAAACTCCTACTAGGAAAATATTTCTGCTGTACAAATGAAAAAGCACAGGATCATAACAAGTAACCAACCAGAGGTTGCACAATTCCCTATGACCTCACAATTTCATCCCTCAGGCCCTTGTTCTCTGGCTAACACCTTTGAAGGCCTACATGGCACTGAAATCTTCAAACAGAAATAGCTTTATGAAAACAACATTCTGTAAAGGGGGTTTTCTTTACTGCCTATTTTCCTCCATTTAAGGCCAAGGAATCTCACCTTATATAGCCTATTAGTTTCTCCCACTCTAAATGTCTATTTCTAACCATTTCTGGAGGACTTAATAAAGCAGCACTTTGTTGAAAACAGTAACAACAAAGACTGGATCCACACTATGGAATGAAACAGTTGATCAACAATCAGTTGATCAAGCAAAGTGATTTAACAAACTACAAATGGAATTTGTTATGCTTCTTATTTTCACTTCTAGTCTTCCCAAGCCGTTAGGAAGTGTAGATGAGAAAAAATGTCTCTACTTTCATCCTGTTCATCTTTCTCTTCCCTTGTTGTCCAGATTCTGTGGATCCCCTTCTGTATGGCTGACATACATCCGGTCCCAGACCAGTCTTCACTGGGATGAGATTGTATTCCATGTGGACCTGCAATAACTGCAGATGCTCTCAATCTGTCTGGAGTCACACAAAAATCACTTGAAGTAGTGAATCTTTATCAATGGCACACCTTCACTGTCTCTGCAGAAATGTCTGTTACTAATTAATTAATCTCTACCATTTCACCTGTACTGGCTTCCCCCTGGGACCTCTAACCTCCAAGTTTTCAGCATTCTTCCTGACAGCCAACTGCAGGAGTGGTGTGTTGTGGTTCCAGCTTTCTCAAAGGAAGAGTAACTTCCTGACAGAGGTCCAACTTAAAAATTCCTCCTTCATTGGTCAAATTCTGGGTGCCATAGTACCTCTCCTGAAGACAAGTGCTCAGATTTGTAGTTTTTAAATCACTTCCCCCACTATCTTCTGGGTTTCCCTTCTTGGTTCACCATAGGCTGTGCTTTAAATGTTCTTCAAGACGGCAAAGATTTAAATCCAATCTAAATATTAGAAAACCTCCTTAAACTTTGTTAACTACAAAATAAGGAAGAAGAAAAGCAGAAGGAGAAGGAAGAAGGCAAACAGAAGGGCAAAAAGAAGAAGGAAAAAGAGAGGGGAGTTATACTCAACAGAGAAATGCAGACATCAGGAATCAGTCAGAGTGAAATGTGATCCCAACAGCGCTGTAACTCTGCCTGTACCTTGACAGCCCAGGCATAGTTCCAAAGTCATCTCTGCATCAGGTCAGTGCATCTGACATCCATCCTGCCTTGAGGATCCCCTCTATCCTCCTACCAGCCCAAAGTTCCCAAACACCATAAGTAGACTTTCAAGCCCAACATCTGAGTCTAAAGGCATAGCAGCATAACACTTAAAATCTCTGTCATTCAGAGCCTCACTATGGCACTCATACAAAAAAATATCAAATTGGAAGCTTTTCTATCATAATTTAATTCCAGGCATGCTCATATTTAAAGAGATTAAAATTATTTAATTGATTTTGCTTGAGATTTTTAACAAAATTAGATAGTAGAAAGAAATGTAAGAAAACAAAATCATCCCTATTTACAACTGATATGATTGTACACCTGAATAACCTAACAGAATCCACTGGAAAATAAATAGAAATGAAGTGGAGTATAAAGTTAATACACAGAAACCAGCAGTCATCCTACATCCAAACAACAGCCATAAGCCAACACAATGTAAGAGATAATCCTGTATATAAGAGCAGCAAAAAGGATTAAATACATGGAAATAAATTTAACAAGAAATGTGCAAAATCTCTATGAGAAAGACCTTAAAATAATCTCAAAAGACACAAAAGTAGACCTGAAAAATAGATATACCATGTTCTTGGAAAGTAACTCTCAGCATTATAGATACATCAATTATTCTAATTAATCTATAAATTTAATATAATTCTCATAAAATACTAATAGATATTCCAAAGTAGACAAGCTGGTTCTAAAGTTCTACAGGGAAAAATGAAGAATAACCAGAAAACTCTTAAAAAGAAGAAGACTGGCACTACAAGATATCTTAGTAGATATCTGAAAAAAACTGTTGGATCTACATTTTACACTACATGGAGATAAGTTCCAAATGTATCCAATATTTAATCATAAATCTTAAAACCACTAATGTGCTAGAACATGTAAGTGAATTGCTTTATAACCGTGGCATTGTGAAGGCCTTTCTAACTTACCTTTTAAAATCCTAAAGCCTAAAAGAAAAGGTAAAAGTCAACAAAATGAAAACTAACAATTTTTTCATAGAAAAAAAAACACATAAGCAAAGTCAAAAGACAAATAATGCTAGAGAATTTATTTGAAACATACCAGGAAGTACTAATCTCCATTTTACGTTTTTAAAAAATATCTAGAAATTGAGATGGAAAAGATTAGCATCTCAATGGAAAAAAATGGACAAAAACATGTCTAGCTATAGATGAAACATATGACCCTTAAGCATGATCATAAGCTCAATCTCACTCATAAGGTCCCAAAATATGACAAAAGACACCGTCTGTTAGTGAGGCTTTGCAAATAATTCATACACGGCTGGTTAAAGTACAAAATTTTAAAACTCCCAGGAAGAACAATTTAGCAATATCTATCCAAATTACAAATAAATTTGCCCTCTAACTTAGCAATCCCACTTCCAAAAAATCATTTTATAGGTATACCTGCACATAGAATAAATAACACATATACAAGATCATTTTTATAGCATTGTTTATAATATCAAAAGATTGGAAACAATCCAAGTATGCATCAAGAGGATGCTGACTAAATAAACTATGATACATTCACACAATAAATGATTATGCAATCTGGAAGTTCTCCATGTAATTATTCAGAAAAATTTCCAAAAATAATGTTAATGAAGAAAGATACAGAAGAATGCACATAGTATATTAGCCTCTGTATAAGAGAGAGGACAGAAGAAAATATATTTGTATCTGTATCTACATAAACACTGGAAGAATAAATAAGAAACTCATAGGAGGCAAGGGTGAGGATCAGGGAGAACAAGGGCAGGAATGGGAACATGACTCCTGTTATGGTTTGAATGTATGCTCCCATAGTTCATGTGTTGGAAACTTAATCCCCGATGCAACAGTGTTGGGAGGTGGGGCCAAAGGGGAGGTCCTTAGGTCATGAGGGCCCCAGCTTCCTCATAAATGGATTAATGCCAATTATAAAAGGGCTTGGGGCTGTGAGTTCAATGTCTTGCATGTGCTCACTCTCTCTCACGCTTTCTCTCTCTCTCTCTCTCTGTCTCTCTCTGTCTCTCTGTCTCTCTGTCTGTCTCTCTGGCCATGTGATGCCTTCTTCCATGTTATGATGCAGCAAGAAGGCCCCCACCAGATGTGGTCCCTCAGTCTTGGACTTCCAAGCCTCCAGAACTGTAAGAAATAATTTTTTATTTTTTGAGACGGAGTCTTGCTCTGTCACCCAGGCTGGAGTGCAGTGGCGCTATCTCGGCTCACTGCAAGCTCTGCCTCCCAGGTTCATGCCATTCTGCTGCCTCAGACTCCCAAGTAGCTGGGACTATAGGCGCCCACCGCCATGCCCGGCTAATTTTTTGTATTTTTAGTAGAGACGGGTTTTCACTGTGTTAGCCACGATGGTCTCGATCTCCTGACCTCGTGATCCGCCCACCACAGCCTCCCAAAGTGCTGGGATTACAGGCGTGAGCCATTGCACCCGGCCAAATCTTTGCTCTTTATAAATTACCCAGTCGATGGTATTCTGTTATAGCAGCACAAAACAGACTAAGACAACTTCTGAATGTATGCTTTTTTGTTTTGTTCTGAATTTCAAACCATGGGAATATACAGAAAATTAAATGTAAATTTAAATAAAAAATATTAGCTTACAGAAGACCATTAAATACTTTTCAAAAACTTAATTCTCCAAAATATCTTAAGTTCCCAGAAGAAACCATATTTCAAGGGCTCCCATGGTGTGGTGGAAGGCAAGTCCCAACTTTCTTGCCTTCCCCACAAGTTGGTCCCAAACCACTTACCCAGCTTCAATCCCGCAAATGTACCCTTCATTCCAGCCATTTACCAGCTGTTAATATGTGTGATAAGGTCTTATAGAGAAAAAAAAAAACAAAGGGTTAGAGGTTATGAAGAGGAGACAGCCAACTACAGGTATGAAAGGGAGTATCTATAAAGAGAGCACTCCTTGGGTGAGCCTGTGTTAGGACTGAGTGGGTCCAGATTCCTGAATGTTTGTGACATGGGCCCATAAGACTCTTCAACAACATCAACCACAAGACAATATTAAGACTACATCCTCTATATTGGAGCTGGTCTCAGTTCTTTCACTCAGGAAAGGAGATTTCAACTCTAAGAGCCTGTAGATTTCAACGCTAAGAGCCTGCAGACAGTCTCTATGAACTCCACTAGTTCAGTATGCAGCACATTGCATTATTGGTCCTAAATTTTACCTCTCTGTATCTACACCCTTTGCCAAGTTACTAATAGTTGACCTACCTGTTTGCTTATACATTGAGTTCTTTTTTGAAAGAAAAACATTTTTTATTTCATAATTTAAAATGAATGTCTCAAAATACAAATGTTATTTGGAGGTAACTGCTATGGGCTGAATTATATACTCTGAAATTAATATGCTGAAGTCCTAACCAGTACCTAACCAGTACCACAGAATATGACTGTATTTGGAGATAGGGGTTCTAAAAGGTTAAAGTTAAATGAAATCATTAGGGCAGGCCCTAATCCAAAATGACTGATCTCCTTATAAGAAGAGGAGATTAGGACACAGACAGAGACCATGAGAGGACACAGGAAGAAGACAGCCATCTACAAGCTAAGGAGAAAGACCTCAGAAGAAATCAACCATGCTAACACCTTGATCTTGGACTTCTAGCCTTCAGGACTGAGAGAAAATACATTTCTATTGTTTAGGTCACCCAGTCTGTGGCATTTGTTACTGCAGTCCTAGCAAACTAATACAGATTTTGGTACCAAGAAGTGGAGTGCTTCTTTTACAAATACCTAAAAATGTGGAAGTCACTTTGGAACTGGGTAATGGGTAGACTGTGCCTTAAACATCATACTTCTACAAGAAAGTGCATTAAGTAACAAGGTGAAGTGCCAGGAACATACTTTCTCTGGTATGGGGAAATTGAGCTCTCTGTTCCCACTATGGCTATATCTCCTCAGTTTAAAAATTGATTGTGATTCAGCCTTGGATGCTACAGATAGAGAATAGGGAACTATCCTCACACTGGTCAGTCATCAGGGCAAAGCATAGGGATAGGTGCCAGAGCTAGTTGTCTGAGGTGAATGCTTCAAGAACTTAACCTCCAACCTAGAGTTGCCAGATAAAATTACAGGACACCCAGTTAAATTTTATTTTTTTCAGATAAATAGCTCATTTTTTAAAAAATAAAAGTACATCCCAAACATTTCATGGAACATTCTTATATTAAAAAAGTATTTATTGTGTATCTGAAAATCGAATTTAATTCTGCATCCTGTATTTTTACTTGTTAAATCTGGATAAATATCTCTCTACTTCATTCTTGCCCAGGATTGAATCTATAATATTAATAAGAAACAGTGATGGGGTGGTTTCAGACAAACACCAGTCAAGAAAGGGGGGCAGAAGAAAAGGGATGTCACAAAATACACATTTCTCATCGACAGATGAATAAATGAAATGCGTTGTATACATACAATGGAATGTTATTCAGCCTGAAAAAGAGATGAAATTCTGAAAACATGAATGAACCTTGAAACCATTATGCTAAATGAAATAAGCCAAACACAAAAGGACAACTTTTGCATGGTTCCACTTATAGGAGGCACCTAAAACAGGCAAATTCATAGAGATTACCAGGAGCTGTGGATAGGGGAGGATGGAGAGCTACTTTTTAATGGGTACAAAGTTTCTATTTCAGAGGATAAAAGCTCTAGAAATGCATAGTGGTGATGGTTGCACAATATTGTAAATGTATTTAATACCAATGAGTTGTACACCTAAAAAGAGTTAAAATGGTAAATTTTGTTGTGTATATTTTACCACAATTAGAAAAACGTACATTTCTAGACAAGAGAATCCCCAAGCCTCCTTGTCACTAACTGAAGCAGTTTTTCACAAGTCAATCAGCCATTTGTCAGCAAGGGATATACATCAGTTGAGAGCTAATACGTTACTTTTTAATGACTTGCATGTAGGTACATGTCTTAGTACATTTTGTGCTGCTATAACAGAATACTGCAGACTGGGTAATTCGTAAAGAGTAGAGATTTATTTCTTACAGTTCTAGAGGCTGGGAAGTCCAAAGTTGAGAGGGCTGCATCTGCTATTATCCCATGGTGGAAGGCAGAAGGGCAAGAGAGCATGTTGAGAGTGAATGGGGCCACACTTATCCTTTTATCAGGAACCTACTCCCACAATAATGGCATTAATCCATTCATGAGGGCTGGGCCCTCATGATCTAATCACCTCTTAAAAGTCCCACATCTGGGCCAGGTGTGACGGCTCATGCCTGTGATCCTAGCACTTCGGGAGGCTGAGACAGGAAGATCACGAGATCAGGAGTTCGAGACCACCCTGGACAACATAGTGAAACCCTGTCTCTAGTAAAACTACAAAAAAAGTAGCCAGCTATGGTGGCAGGTGTCTGTAATCCCAGCTACTCGGGAGGCTGAGGCAGGAGAATTGCTTGAACCAGGGAGGCAGAGGTTGCAGTGAGCCAAGATGGTGCAAGTGCACTCCAGCACAGGCAACAGTGCAAGACTCCGTCTCAAACAAACAAACAAACAAACAAACAAAAGGCTGGGTGCAGTGGCTCATGCCTGTAATCCCAGCACTTTGGGAGGCCAAAGGGGATGGATCACTTGAGGTCAGGAGTTCGAGACCGGCCTGACCAACATGGTGAAACCCAGTCTCTACTAAAAATACAAAAACTTAGCTGGGCGTGGTGGCGGGGCCTGTAATCCCAGCTACTTGGGAGGCTGAGGCAGAAGAATTGCTTCAACCCGGGAGACGGAGGTTGCAGTGAGCAGAGATCATGCCATTGTACTCCACCCTGGGCAACAAGAGCAAAACTCCATCCCAAAAAAAAAAAAAAAGGTCCCACATCTGAACACTGTTGCATTGGGGATTAAGTTTTGAACACATGAACTTTGGGGGACATATTCAGGGCATAGCAGTATATATGACTAGATCGTGCATTCCTTTTTGTTACAAAGTCGTGCTTCTTTATATCCACCCCAGTGTTATGCACATAGTAGGTGCTGAAATTACTGATTTTTTTTTTTTTTTTTTTTTTTTGAGACGGAGTCTCGCTCTGTCACCTAGGCTGGAGTGCAGTGGCACAATCTCGGCTCACTGAAAGCTCCGCCTCCCGGGTTCACGCCATTCTCCTGCCTCAGCCTCTCCGAGTAGCTGGGACTACAGGCGCCCGCCACCACGCCCGGCTAATTTTTTGTATTTTTAGTAGAGATGGGGTTTCACCATGGTCTCGATCTCCTGACCTCGTGATCTGCCCGCCTCGGCCTCCCAAAGTGCTGGGATTACAAGCGTGAGCCACCACGCCCAGCCTGAAATTACTGATTAAAACAATTAACGCCTTTGGCCATACACAGTTGTCCAGTAGTATCCACAGGGGATTGGTTCCAGGACCCACTGTGGATATCAAAATCCAAGGATTCTCAAGTCCCTTATACATAATAAAATGGTGTAGTATTTGCATATAACCTATCCCCATCTTCCCGTATATGTTAAATCATCTCTAGATTACTTATAATACCGAGTACAATGAACATCCTATATAAATACTTGATATACTGCATTGTTTAGGGAATAATAACCAAAAAAATTCTGTACATCTTCAGTACAGGTGCAGCTAATCTTTTTTTTTTTTTTTTTTTTTTGAGACAGAGTCTCACTCTGTGGCCAGGCTGGAGTGCAGTGACATGATCTCAGCTCACTGCAACCTCCACCTCCTGGGTTCAAGCAATTCCCCTGCCTCAGCCTCCCAAGTAGATGGGACTACAGGCACATGCCACCACACCTGGCTAATTTTTTGTGTGTATTTTAGTAGAGGCAGGGTTTCACCATGTTGGCCAGGATGGTCTCGATACCCTGACCTCATGATCCACCCACCTTGGCCTCCCAAAGTGCTAGATTAAAGGCATAAGCCACCATGCCCAGCCAATCAATTTTTTTTTTAATATTTTCTATCCATGATCCGTTGAATCCACAAATGCAGAACCCGCAGGTACAGAGGACTGACTGTGTTCCTTTTTGGTCAGTGCAAATTAGCTTATGTAAGCAGCTTCCCAACTACTGAACATTTTTACTAATGACTCATTATGACTTCTGAGTGGCTCTTCTGGACCAATTTTTACTATCTGAACAGATATTAAGACATTACATTAAACTAGTTTCATCAAGTCTACATCACAGATAAAATCCCAAGTCCTTCTTAGCCTGCTTGCTGCTATTACAGTAGCTTATAGAGCAATAAGTAATTTATACATCAAATACTTAAGAGGCCAATGTCTACCAAAAGAACTTCACGAGAACTTTGAACCTGGAAAATAATATCTACAATGTAATGTTCCTGTAAATATTGATCTTTTAAGTGTTCAGGTAAAAAAAAAATCCTCATCCCTCTATGAACCCGACATCAGATGAATGGCTACAATAAAACACAATGAAACAAATTTATTTTATTACATCTTTAAATATGAAAACAATATCCCCCAGTATGACAACTGTGAACATAACTTACAAGAAGGAATTATCAAACTGGATTGACAAGTGAAAAAACACTGTATTAACTGTCAGAAGATGAGCCTCTCCCCACATCATTTGTTTCCTCATGTGTAAAAGAGATTCAAAAATATCTAACTCATCTACCTCACGAGTTTGTTTTGAGTCAGATAAGACAGTAACTGTGAGCACACCTAGGAAACCTGTAAAGTACTATTCAATATTATGTCGATGCTATAAACTTCAAGAGTGAAACTGAACTTATCCCAACCATAGATAAGGAGCTAAACCATCAGCAAAACTTTTGCATTAGAAAGTCCAACATGATGTCTAATCCTTGAGATTATATTCATATTCCAGTAAACACATTAGATTCTAGGGCAATAATTAATAGGATAGTAAATAGGACCACGTGTCTGGACCAATTCCCAGTATTTATTCAAAAAATTCACTGAAGTAACCAACATTTGGTTTGGGAGTATTTGAAGAGGGTGTTTGACATATTCAACAGATAAGAAGTACATAATTTTCTAGAGATGAAGTAAAAACCCACGTTTAAAAAATATGTGAAATAGCAAAGTCATCAAATAAGTTGTAGACAAGCTAGTATCTTATAAACTACATACTGTGCCAAGTACAGACAGCTATTATCTAATGAGATCTTTTTCCTTGGTGGACTCTAGATACTATGGTAAAAGTCATGTTCATTAGAAGTCTGAATGCTAGAAACAATTTCTGCTAACTGAGCCAAAAATGTTAAATGGTTCCTAACATAATTGTATTGCCTTGGCCTCATCATTGTTTCATTCTAGCCAACTAAGCTGAGGGTCTCTCTCTCTTTCACTAATGACTCTCAAAAATGTAAGCCAGAATCTCCCCTTTTTTGAGAGCATGATGTAGGTAGGTAAGGACAGAATAAGTAGGAAGAGGCTTATAGAATATCAATTTCAATGTTGAAAAAGAAAGTTACAAGGATCATGAATTTATTCAATTTCCAGGAAAAAAAAAAATACATCCCCAGACTCCACTAAGGAAGCACAGAAAACGGTGTAAGAGTTTTGAAAATTATATTTGTTTGCCCTGAAAGATAAATAAAGAGAGTTTAACACCCAACTTTAGAAGTTCTTAGTGATTCTCTAATTTGGTTAGAAAATTAAATTAATTTACTTCAAGATTCTCAGGGTTAAAAGATTTATTCTTAAGAAGCTCTCTATTTGAATTGTTATTGTCAAGGACAGATTTAAAATGCATTAGGTATATTCAGAAAACTAAATGGAAAAATAACAACACTAACTAGGCTGACCCTCCTGCCTCCAGAAAGTTAAGATATATGTTTGACAGGTAATTAAATGCAATATTCTAAAATGGGAGTGAAATCAACAGAGAAACTCAGCAGAATACCAATAGCGGAGCAGCTTATGTTTCTCTTACGTTCTCTGACTCCCACAGAATGTTTTCCACTAAAGTGCCACTAAAATGGATATTAGAACCACTGCGAAAACAAAGAGCTTCTCCTTAGGAACAATGCATATTTTGCATATGTTTACAGAGGTAATTTGGTGCTGAAAAAAAACATGAGCTTTAACATTTTATACACAGGGACCCAAATTCTGGTTTTGGGCCCAGCTTGTGATGCTGAGTTACTTAAATCTCTTTAATTTTCGAGTTTTTTCTTCTGTAAAATGTAGACAACAATATCTACCTTGCAAGACTGTTAGGAGAATAGGAAGTTTTATAAATATTTATACAGCCCATTACAGTGCTGGAGCATAATATATTCACAATAAAAGTTTTTGAACTGCATACATGGTAAGAATGTCAATCTCGGAAGTAATCCCTGAAAGAGAACATCATAATTACAATGATAATAGCTATTATTTTCCTGAAAAGAATGTAGTTAACTTCTCTTGGGACTATTATTAGTGCTAACACAGATCTAACTTTGCTCTGAGCACTCAGGCCCCAACCATAAGCAGATTTAATCCACATATTATTCTCTTTTAAAAGGGTTACAATAGTATGAAACATTGAAGGTTTTGATTGGATAACTAAAGGGATTTTTTACCTGCTGTGATTCTAATTGGCTGAGAGGAAACAATAAACCAATCACATGTAGGTTGACCTACAAAACTCATTTTCCAACCAAAATCAATGGACATTTTAGAAAAAGAATATCATCTCCAAATGGGAGGGGAGAGTTGTATTTTTCCATCATATTAATCATTTCCCTCCTGTTGTATTTCTTTAGGACCACTCGGAATAAGATTTGCAAATAAAATGAAAAAGGAATGCTCATGCTTCATTTAAGGGCTTGCAAAATGCTACTGAAATTTTTGAACTCAAAAAATCCTCATAGAAATAAAAAATATTAAAAGGAAATCCACAAAAATTAATCAAGATAAGTGCATAAAAAAAATTCAGAGACTGAATACATATTATATGTCAATGAATAGGTCTGCTTGGGTTTAACGACAATAAAAAAAAAGTATGGCCTATTTGTGGTGATTTCCTTTGGTGTGAGCATGGACAAATTTTCTCTCCACTAAGAATGGGTTCTTTTATTCTCAGTTTCATTCAGGTAATAGTGGACTCAACTTTCCTTAGTATTGTGGAATACCATGCTGGGGAAATGGCTTCAAATAATGAGCACTGGGCTGGTGAATGAAATGCTGCTCATGTTTACACTGGCACACAGACACAAACAAAAGCTCCAGCACACCAGCAGCATTCTGCTGATCTGCTGATTTTCTCCAATATGGTTCCTGTGGAGACACAATAACAAGGGAAAATAACAAAAAGTCAGCTAAAAGATCTGTTATGTGGATGGCGAGCAAAGTCTTTTTAAAATAAGACTATAATATGTTCATATAGTGCTGAAATTCACCCATACTGGTCAAAATAATTCATAAAGATGAAGTTTTGGCCAGGCGCAGTGGTTCACACCTGTAATCACAGCACTTTGGGAAGCCGAGGCAGGTGGATCACCTGAGGTCAGGAATTCGAGACCAGCCTGGCCAACCTAGTGAAAACCTGTCTCTACTAAAAACACAAAAAAATGAGCTAGGTGTGGTGGCAGGCACCTGTAATCTCAGCTACTCGGGAGGCTGAGGCAGGAGAATAACTTGAACCCGGGAGGTGGAGGTTGCAGTGAGCCAAGATCACACCATTGCACTCCAGCCTGGGTGACAGAGCAAGACTCCATCTCAAAAAAAAAAAAAAAAAAAAGAAGTTTCAAGTCTATTGGAAATATTGCCACAGGGAACTCTATTGGTGCACATCAAATAATAGAGTCCAAGTGCGTTAGCCAGTCTAAAGGAGACGTTCATTATCTGTGCTACCCCATTCTGCCCACCCTTCTTACCCACTACCCTACTGAAAGGTATTGTTGGAGGCAGCCAGTAGTAGGTCATGTGGCCAGAAGTGGTCACAGTTCATAATGGACATGTAGTGCAAAACATGAACAGGGTCATTTTATGATCTGTGAACTTCACCACTATCCTCCCCACAACTTTTTATGAAACAATCACGATTTTAGATTAATTTATGAGATTTCCTATTAGAAGACTGAAGTCAATACCAGGTATCTAATTGACCTTCCCATCCAAGAGAACATTAATTTTATTTTAGCATTTATTAGAGATTAAATTCCCATAAGCTTTAGAAGAAAGGAAAAGAAATGATCTAACCTGGGATTCCCTTAATTAGTTATAAGGTTTTGTATTTCTAAAAATAGCCTTGAACCAAAGCCTTCAACATCAGTTACCAGAATGGAAGGCACAGCACATTTTGCAGTGATTTGTTTTGATATCTCAGTAATGAATCAACAGCATTGCAGCATGCCATGGTGCTGGTAGGTACATTACAAAAAGAAGTCTAGGTGTAGGGAAATGGCTGGCCTTAACCCTCAAATTGTTAATGGAATAAAAGTAAAAGCAACAGAAAAAGCCACATAATGAATTTAATGACACTCAAATCACTTGGTCTCTGCTGGATGCCACGGGCCTCCCTCTAAACATCCTATTCATGCCCCTCACAATACCAGCAGCGTCACCAACAATTTTCAATTTTCCCTGATTCTTTGGACCAATTCTTGCATTCAATCACTGGAACTGAGAGTTGGAACAAAGGTAAGTTAATGACTCAAAATAGTTTTTTCTTTAATTTATAGGCAACTTCTTCCCCTGCCACCATGACTCTCCCCTCCCCACTACCCAACTCCTATCTTCCTTTCTATATTTATGTATTAGGTAGAGGAAAGTTTAAAGAGAAATGGAAGGGCTGGGAGGAGGAGAGAAATTAAGACCCAGTACCAAAGCCTGCAATATCATTCCACCAATGACATGCAGATGGGAAAAAACTGGGAAATAATTCGTCAGTGAAACCACACTGGGAAGCAGTCTTGACCTTAGATGACAGAATTTGAATTCAAATACTCCTATCTGGAAAAGCAATGAGACCTAAAGGAAATTAAGTTTAATAAAGATGATAAGGAGTGGATTCATCAGCCATCTTTCAGTTGCAGTTGACAAAAATCTAATGCAAGGTAGCTAAAACAAAAATAAATGAGATTTTTTTCTAATTATGTAATTAAAAGGCAAGGGAGAGTCTAGCTTCAGGAGTGGTTTGAACCAGGAGCTCAAACACCATCTTTAGGATTCCTTCTCTATCTCTGCATTCTTCAGCTCTATTTTTCTCAGTAGGTTCTTTCCTGTCTTTCACCCTAACAACTCAACTGACCCAGTAGAAGAAAAAGAAAACTTCACATTCTGAATATTGCCAAAACAAACAAACTAACAAACAAACAAACAAACAAAAAACCACCCAGGTGTGAGTTCCCCTGGTCAGGGCAAAGTCATATACACATCCCTGTAATGAGGAGAAGTAGGGGTAGTATACGGTATATTGGCCCCACCCAAAATTTCATGGCTTAAGAATTTTCCAAAGGAAAATTAAAGCACTATTACCCCAATCAGAGGAATGGACACAGGGCAGAACAAAGCACAAGATATTCACCCACACAGGGCTACATGCATAAGGAGGAAAAGTCATCCAGATATATATAATTTAGTTACTGTAACGGAAATAGCGAATTGATGCCCAGTATCTGATTTTTCTTTCTTTCTTTCTTTTGGTAATAGCCTCCCCAAATTTCATCTGATACATGACTACCCTTACAGCTAGGTGTAGCTGTTTGACTAACTTTGGACTGACGGGATGTGAAAGTCTTACATGCAACTTTCAAATCATCATCTCAGAGATGAATATATTTCCAGGATGTAGATCCACAACTACAACTGTCACCTTGGACCAAGATCTGGAAACCACATACTGAAGATGGCAAAGTTGACCCACTAGCCTGGGTCACTGAATGGCCTGGTGGAATAGAAACATTTGCCCAACCTAAACAACTTATCTACCTTCAGACTTTTATCTGAGACAGAAATAAGGACCTTATCTATCTATCTTATATGTCTTACTTTTTTTTTTTTTTTTAATTTTTATTATACTTTAGGGTTTTAGGGTACATGTGCACAATGTGCAGGTTTGTTACATATGTATCCATGTGCCATGTTGATTTCCTGCACCCATTAACTCGTCATTTAGCATTAGGTGTATCTCCTAATGCTGTCCCTCCCCCCTCCCCCCACCCTACAACAGTCCCCGGAGCGTGATGTTCCCCTTCCTGTGTCCATGAGTTCTCATTGTTCAATTCCCACCTATGAGTGAGAACATGCGGTGTTTGGTTTTTTGTCCTTGCGATAGTTTACTGAGAATGATGTTTTCCAGTTTCATCCATGTCCCTACAAAGGACACGAACTCATCATTTTTTATGGCTGCATAGTATTCCATGGTGTATATGTGCCACATTTTCTTAATCCAGTCTATCGTTGTTGGACATTTGGGTTGGTTCCAACTCTTTGCTATTGTGAATAGTGCTGCAATAAACATACGTGTGCATGTGTCTTTATAGCAGCATGATTTATAGTCCTTTGGGTATATACCCAGTAATGGGATGGCTGGGTCAAATGGTATTTCTAGTTCTAGATCCCTGAGGAATCGCCACACTGACTTCCACAATGGTTGAACTAGTTTACAGTCCCACCAACAGTGTAAAAGTGTTCCTATTTCTCCACATCCTCTCCAGCACCTGTTGTTTCCTGATTTTTTAATGATGGCCATTCTAACTGGTGTGAGATGGTATCTCACTGTGGTTATATGTCTTACTTAAGCCACTGTATTTTGGGGTTATCTTCTGTTTAACCTGTACCCCAACTAACACACTAAAAGACTCACTCTAGCCAAGTTCTAGAGAAAAATAGTGAAAAGTGCTTTAAAATGATAGATCCATAAGGGTTTGTGAGTATATTTTATTATGTATGTAGTATTTTATGTAACCACAATATTGGGATATATAATAAGAACATATTTCTTAATCTTGATAATGTTAGCTCCTTACACAAGTAAAAAGATAATAGTTATCTCTGGGTTATAGATTAAACATTGTTTTTACTCTCTTCTTCCTGCTTGTCTTCACTTTGTAATTTTTCTAGCATTAACTTATAATATGTTTGAAGTAACACAGAGGTTATTATCAATCTTACATAAGGGAAGAAAATGGCTTTCCAAGGGTATTCTATTCGGGAAATTAAGGTACACATACTGCTTGGTAAGAGATGATATAGCACTGGTCAAGGGCCAAGTAAATAATCTCAGATACCGTGGCAAAAATGGCCACATATTATTTAAATTTGTGTATCCATACTCCTTTCCAATACGACTTTGTAACTCTTCCCATCAAGAACTGGAACCTATTCCTCTATCCACTGAAATCTGAGTTTGGCCAAGTGACTTGCTTTGGCTAATGGGATATTAGCAAATGTAATGTAAGCCAAAGCTTGAAAAGTATTTGTACATTGGATTTTGCTCTTTTTGCTGCTCTTGAGAACCCTGAAAACACCACATGTGAGCAAGCCTAGGCTAGCCTGCTGGATGATGACATATGCCTAAGTCATCCCTGTTACCCCAGATGACATTAAGCCAACCACCAGACATGCTGAATGAGGCCATACTAGACCATATAGTCCTGGCCATGCTGGTCCATACCAGAAGAGTCACCCAAATGATCCACAGAAGAAGTCCATAGCATTGGTTTAAAGCCACTAAGATTTTGTGGTTGATTGTTCTACACCCTGCTCAATCCAGGATGTCCTCTAGTTTAATCACGTTAAAGAGTAAAGTACATGTTGTACAGGTTTTTTTATTTTTTCTTGTTGTTGTTGTTGTTTTTGCTTTTTTGAGACAGACTCTCGCTCTGTCACCCAGGCTGGAGTGCAGTTGTGCAACCACGGCTCACTGCAACCTCTGCCTCCTGGGTTCACGCCATTCTCCTGCCTCAGCTTCCCGAGCAGCTGGGATTACAGGTGCCCACCACCACGCCCGGCTAATTTTTTTTTTTTAATTTATTTTTAGTAGAGACAGGGTTTCACCATGTTAGCCAGGATGTTCTCAATCTCCTGACCTCGTGATCCACCCGCCTCAGCCCCCCAAAGTACTGGGATTACAAGCATGAGCCACCACGCCTGGCCTTCTACAGGCTTTATTGGTAAAATGATGAATTTACCAGTGAATACATATCACTATTTGAGTTCACTTGACCAAAAGCATAGAAAAATATGACTAAAGCAGGATTTAAACATTGAAAGCAATAGATACTAGCGATAACAAATGAGGCATTTTTTAAGTTACAAGGTTCATGTAGCATTATGCAACATTTTCAAAATTCTTGGAGAAATGTAATGGGAAGGAGGCTCATGGATGTTTTAAGTAGGAAAGGTATTTAGAGTTCATATGATTCATGCACCTTGCTCCACAGTGGTGGAAACTGAGACTTAGAAAGGTATGTTGGTTTCCTATGTTTTACACAATCTATACCAACTCCACAAAATGTTTCACTGGATTGTGAAGGCCTCTTGATTCTAACTCCAAGTTGTAGGGCAATTTCAGAACCTCAGGAATGATGGGTTCAGAATTTTGGAGCAGAACACCGTCTGACACTTAGTAAGAGCTCAACACATGAAAATCACAACAAGCAGGTAGTTTGTGTAACAAGTTCACAGTTAGTCCAAGGAGCTCTCCATAAACATGGGCTCACTTCCAAAATAGCGTCCTTGTGATCTTCCTCCAAAATACAGCCAAAGAGAAAATCTAAGGTAAACGCAATTTTAAAAGTCGGGAGAATAGATGCATTTTTATTGGCAATTAGAGATAACAGGAACTTTGTAAAAGCCTTAGATTTCTTTTCTGTCACACACACTTGATGAAAATGTGTACATATGAAATGAAAATCCTCTAGAATTGCACATTCAGTTTATTGCTGTAAACCAATTACCTCAAAACTCAGTGGCTTAAACCATCAACAATGTGTTATTAGACACAATTCTGCAGGTAGACTGGGTGATGTTTTTTGTTTTTTGGGTTTTTTTGTTTTTGTTTTTTGGGTTTTTTTGTTTTTGGTTTTTGGTTTTTGGTTTTTGCTGATCTATCTGGGACTGATTCATGCAGCTATACTTAAGCAGCAGGTCAGCTGGTGACTGAGTTCAGCTGGGACGGATGGCATATAGCTGAACTTCTCTTTCCCTCCATGTGGCCCTTCATCTAAGACTTCTTTATGGAATGGTGGTCCCAAGGCATTGGTCAAAGAGGATGAAGGCTCTGGAACTCCCACATAACATTGTATTGGTCAAAGCAGGCTACATGGCCAACCCAGACTCAAAGGATGGGACAATATACTCCATTTTTTGATGAGGTGAACTGCGAAACACTGTAGCTGTGCTTTTGAACCTACCACAAACAATTCTGATCCAGGCTCAAGTATCCACTTTTCTACCATTTACACCTAATGAAAAATTACAGAGCTGAAATGAAAATCCCCTAGAATTGCACATAGAATCTTTCAGCTGCACCAAACTCAAATCTTTCTGCAGGGAGACACTGTGGTATTTCCCTTATTGTGATTATCAAATGCATCAATAGCCTTCCTAAACAAGATGCTGCATTAGGAATTACACTGAATAGTTATCAACATCAGTCATTTCCAAGGTGATTATAAATAATATCACTGATACGCAATGCCACAAAAGTAAGAAATGCTAGAGTCTTTTCCATCTAGATGGATTTAAGATTTGAATGTTTAAAAACGTACCAATAGGAAATATAGGTGAAGCTTTTCAAAAATAATCTTTAGGTTAAGATCTTCCTAAGCATGACCCGCAAGCAGAAACCACAGATGAAAAGATTGATAGATTTGAACATATGCAAATTTAAGATTCTGTACGACGTAAATATATCACATTAAACAAACAATAAAAATAACAATTGCTTATAGTGTTTACTAAGCATCAAGTGCCATTCTAAGTACTTTGCGTATTTTAATTCATTTGATCCTTACAATAGCCCTATGAGGTAGATACTATTAGGTGAGCAAACTAAGGCACAAAACAGTTACGTTAGATAACAAACTCAGCTGGTAAGTGACAGAACCACAGTATTTGAACCCAAGCAGTCTCGGCTCCAGGGTCTAAATTCTAAATCACTGAGCTCTACAGAAAACTGGGGAAACACAAGCAAAATACATATGATGAAAGCTTAGTATCACTGAAATGTTCAGAATTCATGCAAATGAAAAAGAAACAGAAAAATACACCATTTTCTACGGACAAGGCCTATGAACAGACAATTCACAAAAGAGAAATGTAAATAACCTATAAAATAGGAAAAACGTTCACCCTCACTAGGAATTGTAAGAACTCTAACAAGATACCATTTGTCTTCTGGTCAATTTTTAAAAGACAAAAAAATGATAATGCCCGTGGATATTATCTCCTTGTTGGTGGTAAGGTAATTTGGTAAAAGATTCCTGGAGGATTATTTGAAGATATATATATATATATATATATATTCTTCATACACACACACACACACACATATATACACCATTCAACCATTCAAATATGCATAAAGTTTGATCCAGCAATTTTACTTCTAGCAACTTTCCCATAGAAATAATCACACAAGCACATGAAATGTAGGTTAAAGAAATTTATCATAGAACTGTTCATAATATTTATAAAAATATGAAAAAATGGAAGATTGATTAAATGCTATAGTTCATCCATAAATTGAATAGTAGTTACCTTTTTAAAACGATGATGCATATTTCTATTTACTGACATGCAAAAGGGGTCATGAGACACTATTAAGGAAAGCAGAAGGGTTACAAAACTGTATAAAGAGTATAATCTCATTCTTTAAAATCTGTATATACATAGATTGTATATTCTATCTAGGTCATGGGGTTTTTTTATACCTTTATAATGTTATACTTTAGTTTCTGCATTCCTCTTCATGTATGACTTCTATAATCATAAAAAATGCCAATCACCGTATTTCTAATAAGTTTAGGGAACTGAAACTCTTCCCAAGCCCTATAATAATTCTCTTTAGAAAAACCTACAAGCAAGATGACTTTTCTGTTTCCCATCTCAGTGAACACCTATGTGATTGATTTTGCTAGAAACACAGGGAGAACATTTACTATTACACAGTAAAGGCAGTTTGATAGTCAGAACTACGCAGGGGTCATTGCCTCGTGGCCTCCAACACCATATCTCCTGGCTGGTCAGCTTTCTAATCACCAGTCATCTCGGAGCTGAAAATAATGATAGAGATGACATATCACAGCCCCACAGAGCTCATCAGCCAATGCAATTCAAGGGGGAAAAAAATCAGCCCAGTAATATATACTATCAAATGGGTTTGGGGAGAGAGGATGAGAGCCCAGGAAAACTCACTTCATAAGTGCAGGCAATTAACAGTCACCACATTGTGGGCCTTCTTAAGCAAAGATGTCACATGCTCCGAGTCAGGGACAGTCAGAAGCTGCAGAATGTCCTCGCCTGCTGACTGATGAAAATGACTGACGCTGGGGCGCCAGCTGAAAAATCAATTATTCACATCTACTAGGCAGTTGCCCCCTATGAGCAGCCGCAGGTCGCAGGAAGGGGAGATTGTTGTGGTTTGTTTTTAACATGCACTATCCATTTCTCTGGTCTTCGAGCTCCACAATAGCAAAATCAATAGGCTGCTCCAAACTAAGAAACAGACAGACAAGTTGGGCACCAACTGCATTTCAAGCACCTGGAAACCTTCTAACAGCGCCCACAGACAAATGGCAAGGGGGATGAATCTTCATCCCACCATCATCATTTCCCATATTTGGTGCCCTTCCTATCTCCCACAGTAATAAGGAGAACCCAAAGGTTTTTGTTATTCCTAATCGTTAGTTTACTTTTGCTAAAAATGGAAAATAGGTATTCACGCTCAAAAGGCACCTCAGCTGGTTTTCATCCTTTCATCCACCTCATCTCATTGTCTTATGTCATGCTGGCTGAAAAAGCCTCCTTTTTTTAGTTGTTTTTTCAAAGAGCTAAACCTAATAAGGCTAAGAAGTTTGGAAGACTCATTTCAGTACTTGCCAAACCTTGTGAAATAAAGAAAACATGAAGCTTGCTTTCTCAAATCATTTATGTTTTAAATGTATTTTAGGAAAATATTTATTTGTATGATTCTAATGTCTGCTTCTCTTTATAAATTAAAGCCATGCAATTGTGGGGGTGTAAAATGGTACCAACATGTTGGAAAACAGTTTGGCAATTTCTTATAAGTATAACCTTAATATAAGTCCCACTCCTGGATGAAATAAAAAATTTATGTTCACATAAAAACCCCTTGTATGACTGCTTATAGAAGCTTTATTCATAATATCCAAAAACTGGAAACAATGGAAATTTCCCTCCACTGGGGCATGGGAAATTGGCAAACAAACTGTTTTATATAAATGGAAAGAAATATTGGTCAGTAATAAAAAGGAACAAACTACTAACACATGCAAAGACATGGATAAATCTCATATTACCCTAAGTGAAAGAAGCCAGACTTAAATGTTACAAACTGTATGATTCCATTTATATGACATTCTAGATAAGGAAAAATTATAAAGACAGAAAACAGATCAGTGGTTGACAGCGGTTGCAGGTGGGGGGAGAAGCTGACTACAAATGGGCAGCAGGCAGGGGAGTTATTTGTAGTGATGGAACTATTTTTTATCTTGATTGTGGTAGAGGTTGTATGACTCTATGTGTTTGTCAAAACTCACAGTTTTCCACCAGAAGAGTGAATTTTACTGTATGTAAATTGTACTTTCATTTTTTCTATGAAAAAATGAAGTAGGAAAAAGAATTCAAGTAACTCCTCTACAGTGATAAACTACTTTATCTCTCATCCCAATACATTTCCCTACTGTTTTAACTTCCTTGCTTATGCTGCATTCTCCCCTGTTACATCCACATTACAGTTGCAATGCAATTTGGAGCTGGAGTGGACAGGACTCTCCAGGTCATATCCCTCCTTGTAAGCCTCTATTACCATGGACAGA
This sequence comes from Symphalangus syndactylus, assembly GCF_028878055.3. NCBI lineage: Eukaryota > Metazoa > Chordata > Mammalia > Primates > Hylobatidae > Symphalangus > Symphalangus syndactylus. The sequence goes on along the minus strand of NC_072447.2, from coordinate 39,453,264 downwards.
GACACTAGTCAAGGCCAGTGTGGATTTGAAAAAAAAAAAAAAAAAAAAAAGAATTCTTGGCCAGGTGCGGTGGCTCACGCCTGTAATCCCAGCACTGTGGGAGGCCAAGGCAGGCAGATCACGAGGTCAGGAGATCGAGACCATCCTGGCTAACACGGTGAAACCCCATTTCTACTAAAAATACAAAATCTTAGCCGGGCATGGTGGCGGGCGCCTGTAGTCCCAGCTACTCAGGAGGCTGAGGTAGGAGAATGGCATGAACCTGGGAGGCAGAGCTTGCAGTGAGCCGAGATCGTGCCACTGCACTCCAGCCTAGGTGACAGCAGAGAGAGACTTTGTCTCAAAAAAAAAAAAAAAAAGAATTCACGGCCAGGCTCGGTGGCTCACGCCTGTAATCCCAGCACTTTGGGAGGCCGAGGTGGGCAGATCACCTGAGGTCGGGAGTTCAAGACCAGCGTGACCAACATGGAGAAACCCCGTCTCTACTAAAAATACAAAATTAGCCGGGTGTGGTGGTGCATGCCTGTAATCCCAGCTACTCGGGAGGCTGAGGCAGCAGAATCACTTGAACTTGGGAGGCAGAGGTTGCGGTAAGCTGAGATCACGCCATTGCACTTCAGCCTAGGCAACAAGAGTGAAACTCCATTTCAAAATAGAAAAAATAAAGAATTCATGGCTGCTCAAGTCTCAATGCCTTTCTTCCAAAAGCTCCCTGAATGGGTTAGAACATGCAGGGATGCCATGTAGATAGAGTACCAGACTAAAAAAAATCCAGGGTACTCAGTGGAGTCTTACCAAATCTGACACCAATTCACAATATGATTCAATACAAATTACTTCACATTTATACCTGTCAAGGTCTCAGCAGGAAAAAACTCAAGTCAAGTGGCTCAAGAGACTTCCAGAAGCACAGACAGGGGGAAGGGAATCAATAAGGGGTGTTGAAACATCCAGACATTTGTAATAATTGGAAGCTATTACCACCCTCAGTCCGGAAGATGGAAGAGGAGGAAGTGATGGTTCTACAGGGACCCAGTGATATAAGAAGCTGTGGTCATGAAAGACTGATCAAAAGCCAAAATCACAGCCCCAAACTGGGAAACAGTAGAGAAGAAATAGTCTACCATTTCTCTCCTCCCCTCCCTAATTTTTTATCGGTGCCTCTCATTGGCTAAACCCAACAGAAGGCCAGCTGGAAAGGGAGCATAAGCAATGCAGGCCTTAGTGGTCAGCCTCCAGAGTGCAACTCAGGGAAGAGAGGAACAGAGAATGGATTCTAGAAGGAATGGAATGGAAAGGACGAACTAACAACAAAAAGGACCTCATTCTTCATTAAAGCCATGTAGTTTCAGAACTTCTAAAATCCTTGATGTTTAAATAGTCTACAAATCTACCTGATAGTCAAATGTTCAAGACCCCCTCCATGTTCCCTAGGAACCACACTTTCACATAGAGTAATTCCTATTTCCTCACTAATGCAATTGCCTTCAGCCATTGGGCTAAAGTTTGTCTTTCATCCTAAATCAAACTCTACCCAGCGGTGGATGGTAAATATCCTTAGTCAAGCAGAACTCCTTTAGAAGAATTCTAGTTGCCTACCAAAACTCTAACCAACGTGCTTGAAAGGAGTAAGTATATGAATAAATTCTTATTCTTATAATTAAAGGTTAAAAATCCTAGAGATTTACTCTAGAAAAGTGTGCAGCCATCTGGAAGGGCTTCCTTCCTCACTCTATCATCTCGAAATACAGAATTATGGATCTATCTCAAAAGGTAGAATTACGAATATAGATATAAATAGAATATATACATGAAGCAGAACTACTCTGGAATCCTCCTTTTTAATTTGTTTTTTACTCTGCATGCAATGTATGCCTGTCCTCACTTCATAACTCTATAAGGGGATGTGTGTATACACACACACACACACACACACACACACACACAGAAAGTTCCAGAACTAAAACACAAACTACACAGCAAACTAGGTCACTTATAGATAAACATGGTCTGTTTTCAGTCCTTAGAGCACTGCTTAGGACTTATGAATTATGAGACCTGCTTTACTTTGATATTTTTTCACAATCCCCCAAGTGATACTCTATTCTTTTCTTAAACTCAGAAAACTATTTTATCTCTGTGTATGTTTCAGCTGCAATGGGAATGAAAAACAACTCTGCAACATGAGAAAGAGAGCTATAAAGCGAGGTGAGCCAAGCACAGCCTTAAGCAATGTAACCTCTGTTGTGCTCCTAAATTCACAAACTATATTCGGCATGGCACTGGTGTTGCCACCCAACAAAACATAAGCCTTGAAGCTCCCCTACTGAACTCTAAGTGGTGGTCGTGTCTAGGGTGCTTCTTGAGAGGATATAAGTAGTACTGAGGCTATTCACTCTCTGTCAAAACTCTAATGCTCTTCATCCATGAGGCATTGAGTTGTTAGACTTATGCTGTAAGTCTAACAACACATTAAGGAGGTCATCTGGAGTTTCCAAATTGAAAGGAAGGGGCTAAGTAACATGTGAATTGCTAACACCTTTACAAGTTAGGGTCCTTCTTCAATTTAAAGACTGCCAGAATCTACTTCCAGGAAACACGGTCAATCAGTGGCTGGGTTTGAGCTACACTGACTTCTGAGCAGTTCCATATAGGATGACTAACCAACTGGCTCATTTGCCTCACCGTATGAAGGTAGAGGGCCTCTGGCAATATTCAAAGGGCTGCACTGAGCAGATTCTCAATATCATGAATGACTGATACTCTGACCTATCTGTGAGGCCTGAGGCAAAAGGGAAAAATAGACTTTTCGTGCAAGTCTTTCCACCTTTCTGAATTGCCTTTCCTTGTACTTTCAGCCACTCTTTGCCTCTGCTCCCCATCCTTCCCTCATAATGATCTATGGCTCTCCAAGGCCCCAATCTGCAGGACATCCATCAATGGCTATCCTTTCCCCAGAGAGTTCTTCAATCCAAAATAATTCCTTCTCCCTAATACCCCATAAGATGCAGATGATGGAGAAACTTAATACTCTCCAGCAATAGCTGAATTTTCATGTGAAAATTGTAAAACCAAAATATCACTCAATCTCGGCTCACTGCAACCTCCACCTCCTGGGTTCAAGAGATTCTCCTGCCTCAGCCTCCTAAGTAGCTGGGACTACAGGTGCGTGCCACCATGCCTGGCTAATCTTTTTGTATTTTTTAGTAGAGACGGGGTTTCACCATGTTGGCCAGGATGGTCTCAATCTCCTGACCTCATGATCTGCCCACCTTGGCCTCCCAAAGTGCTGGGATTATAGGCGTGAGCCACCGCGCCTGGCCCCCCATTTCTACTTTATGAATAATGTTTTAATGAGGTCATTAAATCTATTCCAACAAATTATGTTAAAATTTCACTTCTGGAAATGAGTTTATCAAATGTTTGTCTCTAAGCTGCAAATTTATGCCACTAATTACATTATTTCAAGTTAATGTATTTTAATTAATCTCTCTAACTTTGGGGATCTTATCTTTTTCTTGTAATTATCCAGTTTTACTTCATGTAATCTATCTTAAATACTTTTTTAGAATACGATATAAGTAAATGTCAATAAGAATATAATTATTCTGATTCTAGCAACCAGAATGGAGTCAAATGCTCATATGGGGGTAAGATATTAACTCTTAAGCTGTGAGAGGACTCAGGGCTGAAAAAGCTAATGTATCAATAAAATGTTAACACTTTACTCTGTAGAATTAGACTCACCAGCTATTACAACTCACGCATGTTAAACAGGGTGACCTTTAGAAAGCTGTCCCATACTGAACTGTCAACTCTCTTCCTTGATAGATGTCTCCATTTAAAAGGATATCGCAACTTCCCAAATGACTCCATCCCATTCCTACTGACAGTATCAGAATGCAGGAAGACCACCATACATCATTTCTTGTTGTGTTGGGTGCTTGTTGAAAGAGGGAGCAAGATTGGCAAACAGCTCCTGAAAATCTATTAAATAAATCTATCAACAAAATGCAGAGTAAGCTTGAAAAATAATGAGACCATTGCTGAATGAGGCAGATGGCTTGGCAACCCTAAAAGACTAACATCAAACAAACATTCATTTGAGTCTTCATCTAGCTTCACTAAATTAGTATGTGAATTCAAACATTTGTCTTTTGACATTTCTTTCCCAGTGATGGGAACTATATGAGTAAGGACCACTAGGCAAGAAGAGGAGGAAATGTTAGCCAAAGAAAATGGCACTTGTAAGTCATGCTGACACTAAGCCTTATGGCTTAGTATAATAGAAACTATTGGAGACCTTCCATCTATACCTCAAAGGCCTAAGGACATATTGAGTTCTTCCCTCGAGTGCAATTATCCATAATTATTGCCCCAAGTTGTTCAAACTTTGCCACCACATTATTTGTGCGTTGAAGTAGAATCCCTGCCATGCTATTGGTGAATTGATCTTCAATGATATATGTACTTGCAAACAGGAAGAACAGACTTTTACTCTCTCTATGAACGTTCGTGGAAGGGCGGGAGTTGGAGGGAGAAAATCTCTTGTTAATATCATATGAGGGATACAGTCATATTTTAAAAAACACAGCTCTCAAAGAGCTTAATATTTAAAGAGACCTTGGCCACCAAACTATGCAAAGACTATACTAAAGACGTGTGTGTGTGTGTGTACGTGTGTGTAAAATCTAAGATTTTACTTAGATAAATAAAATACAAAAAATGAAAAGTTCAAAAATTAAAAGTTCAACACTTGAATATTTATAGGAGACCATAAAAGACAATTAGCGGTTTAAAAAAAAAATGAAGCCACTACAAAGGAAAGGATTCACCATTTACGCTGGAAAAGTCCATAATCTCTCTTTGAAATCACTCACTGTGAAAATAAAAGACATTCAAAATGCATCAATAGAATATCTGAGTAGGATTAAAGGCACATTAAAAAGACTAGCTTTATTCTCTTTTCAGGGCTGTCAGTCAAAAATATTCCTGTGGTACTGGAAAAAAAATCCCTCTAATCACCTCACAAAATTCATAACCCTAACGAGAAGTAATATGATGATTCATAAGCAAAGAATATTGACACATGATGTGAAGCTGTCTTCAGTGAAGTAGTACTTTCTGGTTTCACAACAACTGAACTACTTGTAAAAGGAAGAAAGGAATTACAGCCTTTCTTCCCAATCTCCAAGTTGGCCTTCCATGCTAGAATCTGGGCCAAAAAACCTGAAAGACTCACCCAAGTGATTATAAGAGCTAATTGATTTTTCAGTAATCAAGGTGAGGGATTTTGATATGCACCTTCCTGAATCTCATCTCTTGCACAACTAAATGAAATGAATTGCCTTTTTGTTTGTAAAATGTAAAAAGTTCATCTTTGTCTTTCCCTGCACTGAAGGAAAATAGGCAAAAAAAATGAAAAATCTTTCTTTATAATCGATTGGAAAATATTTTTAAATAACAATATTGAGCTATCTGAAACAATCTAAATGTCCAACAATGGGAGGTATTTACATGTATTGTGGTACATCCACTTGATTCAATGCCATTTGTGAAGTATTTTAGTGGAATGAGAAGTCTTTTTATATTTTGATAGAAAGTAAAAATAGAGGTCAGCTTGATGGGTGTGTGCAGTGGTCATTAGTGCTGTTTGCCAAATTTTTCTATTTCTCTCATTTTCTGACCACATGGTACAGTGGCACTTCCTGGCCCACATGAGTAGTTCCAGACACTAAGTCGTTGAGTGAAAGTGGTATATGTCACCTCAGACCAGAACATGTAATTTCTGAGGTAAGAGCCTCCAGAGCTTTTTTCCCCTCTGCCACAGCAGCTTCCAGGTAATGGCTTCTTATCAGCCTAAGGAGTGAGAAAATGGCACTATGAAGCAGAGTGCTCAATGCATCTATGACAGACTTGAAGCATGAATGAGGAACAAACATTTGTTGCTTTAACTCACTGAGATTGAGGGCTGTATATTACAGCAGCATATCCTAGTCTTTTCTGACAATTACAGGGTGTGTATTTTATAGTATCAAAGGAAAATTTACCTAGAAGGAAATACACTAAAATGTTAATGTATAGTAAATACCCTTGGGTTGGTCATCGACAAATTTTTATTAACTTTCTACAGTTTCCATATTTTTTATAGTGAGCATTTAACAACTTTATAATCAGAAAAGAAGACTTCACATGTTTCCAAAATGGTAAGATAGATTATACAGTCTTTAAAATGTCTTCTGTATTTGCCAGTTAGGTAAATGAGGCCAGCTTTTACCCTGAAGCTCTCATGTGAAACACACTTTTTCCAGTATCGCCCAAACTGCTGTTTCTCATCCTTTTAAAACCCATATGATCTGTCAAATCAAGAAGTTGTTTCCCCATTTTAACTCAAAAAATGTCTAAAACATCCTCTGCATATGGAGTTACTAGTCAAAGACTAAAATTACAAAGAGTTTCTTGCTTTAGCTCTATTTCTTAGGGAACAAGGAACCAATAAAGGAGGGGTTAATAGATAAAAGGCTTTTCCTCTAGATACCAATTGTGTTACATCGATTATAATGTAAAACTCATGTGTATAGAAATTCACTTGACGGCTACTAAACAAGACAGCATGAATAAGAGTAATCTAATATATACTAATTTCAACAGAGAAAATAAATGTTTGTGGGAGGGGGGAGTTTAAAGTGGCATTTAAATGTAAGTACTATTGTAAGTATTATTTCACACTAAGTTCCCACTGTGCTTCATACAATGCCCTGCACACACTAAATAGTCAAGTGGTTTAGTGGAAAGAACATTGGATTAGAAGCCAAGAGACCTGGATTCTTGCTCCAGCTTCACCACTATGTAATTAGCCAACTTTTAATCTATCATTTTATCCATTTCCTCATCTGTAAATTAGGAATTGAATCTACCTCATCTGCCTCAGAGGCCTGTGTGAAGATAATAACAGAAGGAATGGTAATAAATGTTTTTATTGAAATTATAAAGTATGTTGGGGATGACTAAATTATCCCCTTTATATAATTTTGCTATACAAAGAAAACCTTTGTCGTAGTATTTCATCTCATCACTGAGATCAACTATAATCAAATTCTATCTGCTTCTGTAAGTAAATATCAGGACATGAAATGGTTTGGGTGTTAATAAAGCATCAAAGATATTTGAAGGGCTGCTCTCCAAATTATTTGAAATTCCTACTTGCATAAGTGAGAGCTAAATGATGAGAACATATGGACACATAGAGGGGAACATCAGACACCGCAGCCAACCAGAGGGTGCAGGTTTAAAAGAGAAAAAGGATCAGGAAAAATAACTAATGGATACTAGGCTTAATACCAGGGTGACGAAGTAATCTGTACAACAACTCCAATGACACAAGTGTACCTATGTAATAAATCTGCACAAGTACCCCTGAACTTAAAAGAAAAGTTTTTTACAAATAAATTATAAAATAAACAAATTCCAACTTACGACAGTAAAAACATGCCCTATTCTGAGAATCAAGCCACAGTAGTTGTTTAGGGTTTTGACAATTGGCACAACCCAGAGGACCAAGCAAGAACTCTGTTTCTTCTACCAGACTCCCACTGCTGAAAGTTACAGCCCCTCTCCTTCCACGCAGACGAGTGGTGCTGGCAAATTCCAAATAATTCATTTTTATTTCTACCTGGATTGACAAAAAAAACACTGGAAAGCGTTAAGAGTGACATGAGTGAACTGAAAAGACTTTGGACTGAAGGCCAAGGAAGCCAGTAGTGCCAAAACCTGGAAAATCATCAGAACATAAACCACATAATGCTGGTTTACTTTAGACCAGGGATCAGCAAACTGTTTTCTCTATAAAGGGCCAGAGAGTAAATATTTTAGTCCTTGTAGCCCCTGCAGTCTCTATCGCAACTACTCAACTCTGCTATTGTAGTGTGAAAGCAACCACAGACGATACATTTAAAAATGTGTTCCAATAAAATAGACACTGATATTAGAATTTCATATAATTTTCACATATTATGAAAAAAATTTCTTCTTTGGATTTTTTTCTATCATTAAAAAATATTTTTAAAACCTTCTTAGTTTGCAAGCTGGATGTGGCCCACTGACTATAGTTTTCTGACCCCTATTTTAGACAAAGAAATAGCAATTATTTAGGTCAGGCTCTGCAGAAGTAGATCCTAAGACAAGAATTCTCATATAAGTAATTTATTAAGGAAATCCTGCCATGGGAAATGAGTAAAAGAGAGGGGGAAGCAGGGAACAGGGAAGGAAGAGAAACTGTGAGAGTTAATCCTCAGGATGGCCCCCAATGGTCCCCACCTCCTGTTATTCACACCCTTGTATAGTCTCCTCCCACAGTGTATCAGGGTTGATTTCAGTGTGACCAATAGAACACCGCAAAGATGATGGTATGTGACTTTCAAGATTAGGCTATAAAAGACTTGCTTTTACTCTCTCTCCTCTCCCCTCCCCTTGTCTGTCTGTCTCTCTCTCCCCGCCATCTCTCTTTTCCCCCACCCCCACTAGCTCTGGGAGAATCCAGGGGCCACATCTTGAAGACAGCCAGCCCTGTGTAAAGGCCCACATGGCATAGAATTGACTGAGATCGCCAGCCAACAACCTTGTGAAGGAGCTTAGCAGCAGATTCTCCAGCTTCAGATGACTACAGCCCCAGCTGACGGCTCAATTACAACTTCTTGAGAGACCCTAAACTAGAACCATCCAGCTAAGCCACTTCCAGATTCCTGGCCTTGAGAAACTGCATGGGATAATAACGTTTAGTTGTTTTAAGACACTAAATTTTGTAATAATTTGTCACACAGCAATCAGAATTCCAAAGCCAAGCAAGGGGGTGATTTCCAGCAGAGTTCCACGGAATGTGGCTTCAGTCTGACCTTGCCGGGGAATTCTGTGGTTTTAGTTAATCCTCAGAGTTGCCCTGACTTCACAGACAAGGGAGCTGGAGCTTTCAAACTCTAGCTCCCATCAGGTAAGAACCACCTCAGGGGAACATGAATCCCCAGGCAGTTCCCTCTCTCTGCATGTGAAGGAAAAAGTAGGGGCAATCCTCAGAGAATGGGCCATAGGTGCTGGTGGCTGGAAGTTAAATATTTAAAAGATGTTTTTGGATCTGGATACAGCACTGACATTACCCACTACAGGCCATTTTTATGAATTTGTCAAATGTGCAGATAAATATTTCAGGCTGCATTTGAGTGTGCAGGTTTGCAACACGTTGTAAATGAATTAACTTACCAACAAGGTCCAGCATTCCAATTACACATTTCATACATATCCCAAAGACAATTTGAACATTAAGAATGCTCACTAGGTAAATCATGCATTGCCACCTTTTAGATAATTCAGCATGAAGACGATCAATAAAATCACTTTGCCAGTTACAGATGTTAAAATACATGATGAAAAACAGTATAAAGTTTTTTGCAGGGCCACAGATACCAACTTTACCAGGTACAGTGTTCGAGCCTCTAAATTCCTAAGTAAACTTAGGGAAGTATTGTAACATTTAACATAAATTCTTCAATAAATCAAATAACTCTTAAACTAAGGACCTACTCTCTAACCAATATTAAAACTTTTAAATCAAACTTGGAAATTTTCAAGGGGAACTGACATAGTCATGATCTCTAAATCTTAAATCTCCTTCCTCATCTCTGCAAATTATCCCACCTTTCATCTAATTCATAACAAACTCAAACTGGATCAAAAAGCTCAGCACAACTGCAATTTTGCCAAGCATTAATCATATCAGAGCCTGCCTGTTAGAACCGGCCACAAGGGGAGAATGAAAATAGCATAGACTTAGCAGGGCCAGACAGCTAAGCCATCAAACTGCCAGTATATGGCACTAGTAGGTCAAAGCCTAGGTCTCCAGGATTATGCAGAACATAAGCGGATGTTGAAGCACCAGGAAAGAAGCCAGTTCACGTAGACCCCATTGAGATCCTTCTCCATCCTCAAGCACCGTGCACGCGCATGCGCACACACACACACACGCAGCCTGTACTTATCATTTCCTATTCACCCTCAGATCTATTTCTTGTAGTTGTTCTACTCTGCTCTGTATCACAGAGGCTGACCCCTACAGGCTGACTTCTGCAGTCAACTGGCTTCTGTCTCAGTTCTGCCAAGTGGAAGCACAGACAGAAGATTGGAGGGTAGGAGAGAGGAAGAAGCCAGGGTACTTCTTCCCCATTCTCTCTTTGCTACAGGGTAGCAACTATGTCTTCACGACTCCAGCTCCACTAGAAAACCCCTTCCCTCCTAGCTTCTGCCAAATGACCTCAGCTTCTGCTCTCTGGTAATACTACAGGTTCTCATGCCCTTCAGCCACAGGGTGGTAGAGGCTTCCTAAGGTTGCTGATTTTTGTGTTGCCTCACAGTCCTGTTTGGCTTTTCAGCTCTTCCACCATCTGTGTAACCAATTCCCTGTATCCATTTCCTTCTACCTGAAATACCTGGAGTGGCGTGTTTCCTAGACTGAGCCGTCATTCAGATATTGGGTGTGTCTGGACACTGATATGTAGATTTCAGCACTGGTGTGTAGGTTTCAACAGCCAAGGTATTCTTATGAATTCAGTATCTATTTAACAAAGAAGCAACAAGCTGTTTTTGAGTCCCACCTATGTGCCTGCCATTGTGCTGGACATACAGGTCAGAAGTTCTCAGAGACTTGAGAATCATGCCAGTTACCAGAAAAGCTTTTGAAAATAACTCACTTTGGTGCTTCAGGTTCAGGTCTCCAAGGTCTGCTTTTTCGACCTACTGGAGTCTGCAGTTTTCCTGACTTTTGCTCTCAATTTCTCAACATCTAACTAAGCTCTTATTCCTATACTAAACCCCTTTGTTCCTAAACTATTCAAGATGACTGTTCTATTGAACAACCCTAGACTGATACACCATGTAAGTGTGATTTAAGTTCACTGTGTCTAAACCTAGCCAAACAACCTGCCATCTGAAATCTGAGTTGTCCTTATATGGCATTCCTTCTTCTCTCAAAGCAACTAACTAACATCTTTGAAGCATATGCTTTTGATTGTCCAGCTCAATACCCATTCCAACCTTTTGTTACTTGTGTCCTTTTACTATAAAGGCAGGACAGCAGAAAACTCACTTTCTCAGACTGCCTCACATCTAGGGGTGGCCAAGTGACTCTGTTCTGTCCAATGAAATACAAGTAAAAGTCAACTGGTGTTCCTCTCCCATTCCTTCTTCTTCTTATCTAGATATTATATTAGACTCAAAGTGAAACAGACATTGGTTACAACGGTATAGCAAGAGGAGAGGAAAAATTGTATTCCTTGATGGTATCCTTGAGCTGCCTCCACCCGGAGTTTCTGAAGCATTAGACAAATAATCCCATTAATTTTTAATCCACTGTTTGTCAGCTGGGATTTGCTGCCAAATACAATTATGTATAGAGAAGAAATTGTGCTTTTTAAAAAAAAATCAGATTAGCTTAAATTTATTGAGTCTCAAGATACATTCCCTGCTGGGTAAAAGCCATGTGAATCTCTTAATTTCTCCATTGTAATCATTATTTAGAAGAATGTGTCCTTATCAAGCACGAAAATAACTTACTTTGCAGTTGGAGTTTACTTTTCAAAATAGACATGTTGCTAGTAAAGTCAACTGAAAATGTAATAATGTATTATTTTTAATTATATTTTAATGAAGGCCAGAAAAGTTACTAAAGTGAACTGTTGGAGAAGATTTTTTAATAATGGAAACACTGTGTTATCTTAAATCCAAATGTTCAAATATCAGATTAGCTTAACTGGGACCTGACTATATGTCCCTATTTTACAGGTTTTCATATTAAACTAAGAATTAAATAGAAATATGTTTTCTTCATAAAGGAATATCACACAGGTAAGTATACATAGGGGTATCCAAAGTCTATGGCAGAATACATTTTCCTACCTGAGAGGCTTCTCAAACTAAGAAGCAGTTATGAAGCCACTGGATGCCCGCAACTGCTATTAGGGAGTAATAATTTCTCCTTCCCGTTTGGTTTTACCATCTCAACAAGTCCAGTGAACAAAACTGGTAGGATAGGTCAGACAGGGGTAGTGCCATTTACATCTCAGAAATACTTCTTCTTTGATCCTCCATCTCTCACGTCCTGGGCATTTGTCTGTCTTCTTGATAAAATATCGGCCTTCTCCTTGATGACATCTTTTATACTAAGCACTTTGCCCAAATGACATACATCCTGTCTCACTAATAGGAAGTTCTTCTCCACCAGGCCTTATAGGAGGACAGAGAAAAGAAGGAAAAATTAAATCAAAAGTAGACAGTGATGGCCGGGCGCGGTGGCTCACGCCTGTAATCCCAGCACTTTGGGAGGCTGAGGCGGGCGGATCATGAGGTCAGGAGATCGAGACCATCCTGGCTAACACGGTGAAACCCCGTCTCTACTAAAAATACAAAAAATTAGCCGGGCGTGGTGGTGGGCACCTGTAGTCCCAGCTACTCAGGAGGCTGAGGCAGGAGAATGGCGTGAACCCAGGAGGCAGAGCTTGCAGTGAGCTGAGATTGCGCCACTGCACTCCAGCCTGAGTGACAGAGCGAGACTCCATCCCCCCCAAAAAAAAAGTAGACAGTGATTTCCTCTGTTTTAGTCTGTTCTCACACTGCTATAAAGAAATACCTGAGACTGGGTAATTTATAAAGGAAAGAGGTTTAATTGACTCACAGTGCCACATGGCTAGGGAGACCACAGAAAACTTACAATCATGGTGGAAGGTAAAGGGGAAGAAAGGACCTTCTCCACGTGGTGGCAGGAAGGAGAAGTGCAAGCAGAGGAAATGTCAGATGCTTATAAAACCCTCAGATCTTGTGAGAACTCACTCACTATCATGAGAACAACATGGGGGAAACCGCCCCCATGATCCAATCACCTCCCTCGACATATGGGGATTACAATTCAAGATGAGATTTGGGTGGGGACACAGAGTCAAACCATATCATCCTCTAATACAAGACTGGTCTAGTGCCCAGACCAACCAAATTTTTTAGTTGGTCTTCTTAAATCCAGACTTTTCCATCCTTAATTTGGCCACCATATCATTCTTAAATGAATCTTATCTAAAATGCGATATTCATCAAGATCAGTTTGTTGAAGACTCTTCTGCAGCTCCCTGTGATCTACCACACCAAATCTCAAGTCTTCTATCTGGTTTTCAAGTCTCCTAATGACATTCCTTCTTCTGACTTAACCACATTTATTTCCTAGTACAGCCAAATACACACTGGTCTCTGATACATCATTTTGTATGCTTTGGGTTGCAAAATATAAAAAAGAAAAGCCATACAATTCTACTGGCTTTATTAATCAAAGAAGTCTGAAGAGACAGAAGTTACAGTATTGATTAATTCAGTGTCTGTATGTCACTGGGCACCCTGCTTTCTTCCTCTCCTCTCTAACATCCCAGGATGGTAAGTCCATTCTCAGTAGGGAGCTTGTTCTCAGGATCATTCTCCCTCTGCTCAAGGCATCACATGCAACAATGTCCAGAGCAACAGAATAAGGTACTTCTGTCTCTTGTTTTCTTTCCAACAATGAGAAGACCTTCCCAGAAGCCCCCTCAATGTCCCCTCCTGACTCCCTGGCTACCATATCACATGTGCAAGCCTGAACCTGATCCTGAGCCATGGTGGAGAGGGACCCTCACAGCTGTGTGAAAGAGGATAGACACATGAAAAAAACTGGGCCCTTCCAACCAAGAAGAAGAAGGAATGGCTGTAGGATAGGCAAACAATATCGGCAATACCTCAGCTTCTTAGCCCTACAGATCACCGTCATTCCAATGTCTGTGCCTTTGTTCTTATTTTCAATATCTAATGCCTTCCTTCCTCCTTTCTACCCATACAAATGATTTCCATTCCTAAAGATCTCAAAGATTTAAGAAAGAGACTTTGACACTGATAGGTCATATAGCCAAGATCATATAGCCAGAGAGAGTTCAAGCTGGAATTAAAACCTAGAACTTTCTAATCCCAGCTCATGTGTGCCCTCTTCCACCCTTTAAGACCTACCTCCTCTGTAAAACTGCCAGTTGTCATATCATTCTCTGAGTTCTGTTCCAAGACAAAATCTTGATCCCAGGTTATTCACTTCTATTTCTCCCAAATTTCCATTATAATAACCAAAGATATAGAAATTATGGGAAAATCTATATCAACTCTGTGAAACATGGAAGGGTGGCATGTTGTATATATGGGACTGGGTTAAGTAAAGGATTTACCAACACATGGGGAATAATGGATGGGATTCCACAGAGGCTCCCAAGGACAGAGCAGCACTAGATAGGAACAGGTAAGCTATAGGCCACATGGGAAAGAGAAAACTCAAACATTTCTGTAACTGTGCAAGCACTTACATATGGGGCAGAGTGAGACCAGTGGACATCACTACCGGACTCAGCTTGCTAAGACAAAGGGGCTATAGAAGGCAAAGACATTGCCTTAGCAGGCTGTTTATAAGGACAATCGAGACCTTGGAAGAAGTGGGACAAGACTCACCATTTGCTGTAACAAACACGGAAGAGAAAATACTTGGCCCAGCAGTTCACTTACCTGCCCCATGTCTGTCTCCTTTATAAAACACTCTTTCTATTTCTTCCAATCAAACGAACGAAACCCTTATTTATCAAAGTAAAACAACAGAAAATATAACTTTTTTCATGAAGTCTCTGGCATGTCAATCCCAGTAATGGTTAAGCATAGACATCAGGAAGAACAAATACAGGAAACTTACCGAGTGGAAATAAAGGCAGGGGCAGAAAGGGAGAGGGATAAGAAGAGGAAGCAGAAGAGGGAGAGGGAGAAAGAGAGGGACAGGAGAGAGAGAAAGAGTGATTCAATAATTGAAAATATGGAGACCTTCTGAGGATTCAGAACAAAAAAGTCTTAAGAAACTTCTTTTAAAAAATAAAGAACAGGCCGGGCATGGTGGCTCACGCCTGTAATCCCAGCACTTTGGGAGGCTGAGGAAGGCGAATCACGAGGTCAGGAGATCGAGTCCATCCTGGCTAACACGGTGAAACCCCGTCTCTACTAAAAATACAAAAAAATTAGCCGGGCATATTGGTGGGCGCCTGTAGTCCCAGCTACTTGGGAGGCTGAGGCAGGAGAATGGGGTGAACCCGGGAGGCGGAGCTTGCAGTGAGCGAGATAGCACCACTGCACTCCAGCCTGGGGGACAGAGCAAGACTCCGTCAAAAAAAAAAAAAAAAAAAAGAACAATATAAAAACCCATCATTTTGATTTATAATAAAATGTGAAATGACATTTCATCTGCAAAAACAGAAACACCTGAGGTCAGGAAAGATTGCTTTCAGATGAAAAAATATACTGGAGCCAGGGGTGCTACTGCAGAAAACCACACTGGAGAATTAGGAGTTTGAGAAAATTTCCCCACACTCATAGGAAATGTATAAAGAGATAAATATCATGGAAAAATGTAGGAGACATGCAGGATAAATCTAGGAGATTAAATACCTTAAATGTAAACCAAATGTCAGCTGGGCCTGTTGCTCCTTAGCCAATGCAATCCACTCCATTTCTGCTTACTAGGGGTTCATGTTTCCAGGGTTCCTCTAGCCCTAATTTCCATATTTTGTCTCTATTTCTTGCCACATCAAACTGGACAGGGACAGAGGACTCGACCCCTTCACCTCCTCCTGCCAGAAGTTCACTCAGTAGATTAGTATATTTTATACTCATGGTCATCTACTCCCCTTTTTTCTTCTGCCACCTCTGCTCCTCCCCACTCCCTTCAAGACTGCCCTCGTTCATTCGTTCATTCATTCAGTAAATATCCACTATGCTGGCAATACAAGAGTGACCAACACAGGCAAATGCTTGCCCTCATGTAGTTTACATTCTAGTGGAGGACTCAGAAAATAATTATCAAATATATAATGTCAAGTAGTGTATTAGTTAGCCAGGGCTGCTATAACAAATTACCACAAACTGTGTGGCTTAAAACAACAGAAATTTTTTCTTGCACAGTTCTGGAAGCTGAAAGTCCAAAATCAAGATGTCAGCAGGGCCGTGTTCCCTCTGAAGGCTCTAAGGAAGAATCCTTCCTTGCGTTTTCTACCATCTGGTGGTGTCCTACAATTTTCTTGGCATTCTTTGGCTTATGGCAGCATAACTACAATCTCTGCCTTTATCTTCACATGGCCTTCTTCCCTGTATGTCTCCTCTGTGCCACTCTCTCCTTTTAAGGACACCAGTCATTGGATTTAGGGCCCACCCTAATCCAGTATGACCTCATCTTAATTTGATGACATCTGCAAAGACCCTATTTTCAAGTAAGATCACATTCACAGGTACCAGAGGTTAGGACTTTATTATGGGGCAAATTCATATGTTGAAATTCTGACCTTCAGTACCTCAGAATATCACTATATTTGAAGACAGTCTTTAAGGAGGTAATTAAGGTTAAAAGAGGCCATTGGGGTGGGCCCTAATGAAATATGACTGATGTCATTATAAGAAGAGGAGATTAGGGCACAGATAGACACAGGGAGAAGATGGCCATCTACAAGCCATGGAGAAAAGTTCAGAAGCAACCAACCCTGCCAACACCTTGATTTTGGCCTTCCTAGTCTCCAGAACTATGAAAAAAAAAATTTCTGTTGTTTAAGTTGCCCAGTCTGTGATACTTGTTATGGCAACCTAAGCAAACTGACACATATTTCAACATATCTTTTGGAGAAGGCACCATTCAACCCTCAATGGGCAGTGAGAAGTGCTATGAAAATCAATAAAACAAAGTAGGAAGATAGTAAGAGAGAAGGGGTGGGCAGAGGAATTCAGTTCTCCCCATCTCTAATCCCAGCCTTGCTTACCTAAACTAGCAAAGCGTGCAGCAGAACAAAGAGCTTTTTATATAACTGCATGTACTTTCCATGGAAGATGGTTCGAAAAATAGCAAAAAACTTCTGTTAAATTTAACCTAACATCACACCTAGAGGAACTAGAAAAACAAGAGCAAAGCAACCCCAAAGCTAGCAAAAGTAAAGAAATAACCAAAATCAGAGTAGAACTCAACGAAATGGAGATGAGAGAAACCACACAAAAGATCAACAAAACCAAAAGTTAATTTTATGAAAGAATAAATAAGATTGATAGGCTGTTAGCTAGACCAATAAAGAAAAAAAAGAGAGAAGATCCAAATAAACACAATCAGAAATGACAAAGGGGACATTACCACTGACACCATAGAAATACAAGGAAAAAAAAACCCTCCAAGACTATTATGAACACCTCTATACACACAAACTAGAAAACCTGGAAGAAATGAATAAATTCCTGGAAATATACAATCTCCCAAGATTGAAGTAGGAAGACGTTGAAACTCTGAACAGACTGAAAAATGAGTTCCAAAATTGAATCAGTAATAAAATAAAATAAAAACACCAACAAGAAAAAACCCTGGGCTGGGTAGACTCACAGACAAATTCTACCAGACATACAAAGAAGAGCTGGTACCAATCCTACTATAACTATTTCAAAAAATTGAGGGGGAGGAATTCCTCACTATCTCATTCTATGAGGCCAGCATCATTCTGATACCAAAACCTGGCAGAGACACACACAAAAAAAGAAAACGTCAGGCCAATATCCCTCATGAACATAGATGCAAAAATTCTCAACAACATACTAGCAAACTGAATCCAGCAGCACATCAAAAAGTTAATCTACTGTGATCAAGTAGGCTTTGTTCCTGTATACAAGATTGGTTCAATCTATGCAAGTCAATAAATGTGATTCATTACATAAACAGAATTTAAAATAAAAACCACATGATCATCTCAATAGATGCAGAAAAAGCTTTTGATAAAATTCACTATCCCTCCATATTAAAAACCATCAACAAACTAAATATCAAAGGAACATACCTCAAAGTGCTAAGAGCCATCTTTGACAAACCCACAGCCAATATCATACTGAATGGGCAGAAGATGGAAGCATTTCCCTTGAGAACTGGCACAAGACAAGGATGCCCACTCTCACCACTCCTATTCAACACAGTACTGGAAGTCCTAGCCAGAGCAGTCAGGTAAGAGAAAGAAATAAAAGTCATCCAAATAGGAAGTGACAAAGTCAAACTCTCTCTCTTCACTGACAATATGATTCTAAACTTAGAAAATCCCGTAGCCTCTGTCCAAAGTCCAAGGTCTGATAAACAACTTCAGCAAAGTTTCAGGATACAAAATCAATGCATAAAAATTGCTAGCATTTCTATACACCAATAGAAACGCTCTGGACCATCCAAACCAAGAGCCAAATCAAGAACACAATCTTATTCACAATAGGCACAAAAAGAATAGAATACCTAGGAATACAGCTAACCATGAGGTGAAAGATCTCTAAAATGAGAATTAAAAAGCACTGCTGAAAGAAATCAAAGATGAGAAACAAATGGAAAACCATTCCATGTTCATGGATACAAAGAGTCAATATTCTCAAAATGGCCATACTGCCCAAAGCAACTTACAGATTCAATGCTATTCCTATCAAACTACCAATTACATTTTTCACAGAATTAGAAATAAAACTATTCTAAAATCATTTGGAACCAAAAAAGACCCCAACTAGCCAAAGCAATCCCAAGCAAAAAGAACAAAGCTGGAGGCATCACACTACTCAACTTCAAACTATAATACAAGGCTACTACAGTAACTAAAATAGCATGGTACTGGTACAAAAACATATACATACACCAATGGAGCAAGTCAGAGGACCTAGAAATAAAGCCACACACCTACAACCATCTGATCTTCAACAAAGCCAACAATAACAAGCAATGGGGAGAGGACTCCCTATCTAATAAATGGTGCTGGGATAACTGACTAGCCATAGACAGAAGACTGAAACTGGGTCCCTACGTTTCGCCATATACAAAAATCAACTAAAGATGGATTGAAGACTTAACTGTACAGACTAAAACCATAAAAACCCCAGAAGAAAATCTAGGAAATACCATTCTGGCCATAGGCTCTGGCAAAGACTTAATGATGAATAGTCCAAAAGCAATTGCAACAAAAAGAAAAATTAACAAGTGGGACCTAATTAGACTAAAGAGCTTCTGCACAACAAAAGAAGCTATCAACAGAGTAAACAACACACAGAATGGGAGAAAAACAGTAAACAACTTACAGAATGAGAGAAAACATTTTTAAACTATGCATCCAACAAAGGTCTAATATTCAGCACCTATAAGGAACTTAAATAAATTTATAAGAAAAAAAGCTTCATTTAAAAATAGGCAAATGATGCAGCCATGAAAATAAATGTCATTTGCAGCCACATGGATGTGCTTGGAGGCCACTATCCTAAGTGAATTAATGCAGGAACAGAAAACCAAATACCACATGTTTTCACTTATAAGTGGGAGCTAATCCTTGGGTACTCATGGACATAAAGATGGCAACAATAGACACTGGGAAGGGAGCAAGTGGTGCCAGGGTTAAAAAATCTACCTATTGGGGTCTATGCTCATTACCTTGGTGATGGGATCCATACCCCAAACCTGAACATCATGCAATGTAGCCAGGCGACAAACCTGCACATATATTCCTGAATCTAAAATAAAAGTTGAAAAAACAGTGTATTTGCCCGTTTTCATGTTGCTGATAAAGACATACCCAACACTGGGCAATTTACAAAAGAAAGAAGTTTATTGGACTTACAGTTCCACATGGTTGAGGAGGCCTCACAATCATGACAGAAGGCAAGGAGGAGCAAGTCACATCTTACGTGAATGGCAACAGGCGAAGAGAGAGCTTGTGCAGGGAAACTCCCATTTTTAAAACCATCAGATCTCATAAGACCCATTCACTATCACGAGAACAGCACAGGAAAGACCCACCCCCAGGATTCAGTCATCTCCCACCAGGTCCCTCCCACAATGCATGGGAATTATGGGAGCTACAAGATGAGATTTGGATGGGGACACAGAGCCAAACCATATCAAACAGAAAAAAAAAATTGGCAAAGGACATAAACAGACACTTCTCAAAAGAAGACATACATGTGGCCGATAAGCAATGAAAAATGCTTAACATCACTAATCATTAGAGAAATGCAAATCAAAACCACAATGAGATACCATCTCACTCCAGTAAGAATGACTATTATTGAAAAGTCAAAAAATAACAGATGCTGGCAAGATTGTAGAGAAAAGGGAAGGCTCATACACTGCTGGTGGGAGTGTAAATTAGTTCAGCCACTGTGGAAAGCAGTCTGGGGATTTCTCAAAGAACTTAGAACTACCATTTGAACCAGCAATCCCATTACTGTGTATATACCCAAAGGAATATAAATTGTTTTACCATAAAGACACATGCACGTGTATGTTCACTGAAGCACTATTCACAATAGCAAAGACATGGAATCAACCTACATACCCATCAATGGTGGACTGAATTGATAAAGAAAATGTGGTACATATACTTCATTAAATACTATGCAGCCATAAAAAAGAATGAGATCATGTCTTTTGCAGCAACGTGGATGGAACTGAAGGCCATTATCATAAGTGAATTAACACAGGAACAGAAAACCAAATAGCACATGTTCTCATTCATAAGTGGGAGCTAAACATTGAGTACTATGAACACAAGAAGGGAACAACAGACACCAGGGCCTACATGAGGGTGGAGAGTTGGAGGAGGGTGAGGATTGAAGAACAACCTATCGGGTATCATGCTGATTACCTGGGTGACAATTATCTGTACACCAAACCCTGCAACACACAATTTCCCCATGGAACATACCTGTACATATATCCCTTGAACCTAAAATAAAAGCTGGAAAGAAAAAAAAGAACAAATTTTTTTTTCATAAAAAGCAAGTTCTTAAAAATCTTTATCGTTCTCTCATCATTATTCTTAATTTAATGAAAAAATGATGTACACTATCTTTATTTTCATTGACCTATTAAAGAAAAATATACTTACTTTCCATCCCAGACATGGTCACTTCTGTGGAAAAGATGCAGTTTATTCTTAGGGTCCAGAGCCACCTCTTAGAAACCTGGCCTGGTAACCAGTGTACTCCAGGCCAATCCAGTGACTCTTCTCCATGAAAATCTGAAAGATAAATCCACACATTCAGTGTAAAAAAGAAAGGTCAGATAACCTCATGAAGATTCACAATAGTTGTAAGAAGCTTATGCAGTAATGTCCCTAGATGCAAAGAGATGAAAAAGAAAATCAAGCTCTGCTCTACATAAAATGTAGCACGTGCACGTGCCAGGTAGCTCCCTGAGTTATGAAATAAAGTGACTATGAACCTGAAAAAAACGTTCTGTTAAATTATATGAACAATTATTGAGCACTTATTGTCAGGCAGTATGTATGATCTTTAATTTAATTCCCTGATCTCATTTGATACTTAAAACAACCCTATGAGTTGCATACTACTATTTTCTCCATTTTAAAGATGAGAAAACACAGGTTTAAGAGAACCAAATGGTTAACCCAAGGCCAAATAGCTAGACCCGAGACCCTCTAACTTCAAAATCCCCTTCTCAACCACTATGATATACCACCTTTTCTTTATGTACAGGTTATAAATCAGGACATGTTACGTACAACTGCCCTTTGGGGTCAAGAATTTCTTTCAAATATAAGAGTTTTGTGTCGCTGCATATCAGATACATGGATGACTTGCCACAGCTTTCCTTGCTTTCTATTTTCAAATATAAAATGAATTAATGGAAACACTTAGCATCCTTTCTTATGAATCTATTTCTTTTAGCCTTGGATAATGACCTAATTACCCATGTATTCTCAAAGTCAAAGTCAGGGCTTCTCCAAAGCCAAGCTCTTTTTCAGATACTTTGCCCTCCCATGAAGCAAGTGACCACAAGACATAAGTTCTCACCATAGTCTAAACTCTCTTAGGAGCTATCACATGGAGAAGACAGATACCTTCAAAGAAAGTATTTCAATAATCAACCCCATACTCCTAAAGTACATTTATTAAATAGCTTACACTGAAAGAGAAACCCTAACAATGCAACCCTCCTGGGAGATTCTTCAGCTGATTACATTACTGTGCTGCTGAGGAGGGCTAAAGCAGATCAGGAAACACTAAAATCCCCAGCTCAGAAGGTGCTCTTCGGGAAGCACAAAGCTGGGTCTTCCAAAGGAAGACAAGTTACTCCAGAAACAAGAGAAAACAGAAGTCCTATATCAAAGACCTTGAAAATGGCCCAACCATTGTGAAAAATAATAGTCATAATTAAACAAAAGGGAAGGAGTACATTGGCAGAGAAACCCATGCTGCGAAGTGATGGAACACCAGTCACAGATTCAAACTGGAGACTGGGAAGAAGGACCTCCATCCCCAAACCTTCCCACTGAGTAACATTTATAGCTATTACTTTCTTGCTGTTTGTAGCAAGCCTTTACAGATGTCTTGAGAACATATCTAATATAAAAAGGCACCTGTTGTTTTGCTTTCTTACTGATAAGCTATTGATATTTTAGGAGAGTAATTGAACTTCTCAGTACTAACTTGTTTTCCCCATGAACTAGTATCCCCTGAAGGTAAGGGAATTTTCAGGGCATACAGGGCATACACGAAAAGTAACCATAAATCCAGTGCCTAAATGGCATTTGTAGTTTATCAGCCTTTGAGGGAGAAGGAGGCAGCCTAGCTGTAAAACATTTCCTCTAGTTTAAATTCGTCCTTGCCTCATCTTATGCACACATGCGTGTGCACATCTTGCAACTTGGCATTTTTTAAGAACGAGGACAAAAAAGGGGATTTATTTTTGCAAATTAACCAGCAATATTTCTCCAAGAGAACTGCCGTGATCTGTCTGTTTGCATTGAAAAGTTGCTTTCATCCCACACAGTCCAGCTGTTATTCTCAGGTTGCTGAAATAATGAGCAATATTAAATAACAGAGTTGAAATCAGCCACCAAGACTCATGACCACATTTGGTCCTATGCAAATTAGAGCCTCATTCAGAAGGGTGGTGTTCTTTTCCACCAGCGTCCCCCTTTCAGCACTATCAGGTTATTAGAACAGCTGGGGAATGCATGGGTCAGCACTCCCTCCAGCACTAACCACCAGGAGAGAAAAATTACAGTCTTACACCTCTCTCATGTTTTGCTTCATGCCTCAGCTGCAAAGTGGCCAGCGTCTGAGTTAATGGAATAGCACCTCTTAAAGATTACACCTTTCATCCAGACATACCACTATTAAGAGTCCCGCCCTCCTTCTATCCATGTGACCAGTTCCCTTGTCACAGTGAGTTCACTGCATCCATTCAGCAACTTTATATCTTAAGCACCTATTATGTGGCAGGCCCTGTGCTATAGGTTAGGGCTAACCATGTTATCATCGTTCTAACCAAGCAGTCCCTGACCTCACAGAGCTTACCTTTTAATTGGGAGACGGTCAGTGAGACAAGTAACCACAACAGCATGGATATGGTAAAGAAGGTAACAGTGGCCACGGAAGCACATACCTAGGGCACTTAACCTCTTCTAGTTCACTGTAGAAGTCAGGCTTTTTAAAGGATGTGGCATCTAAATTGAGACCTGAAGAATGAGTGGGAATCATAAGATGAATGGGGCAAGAAGAATGGTCCAGGCAGAGGTAATGACATAGGCAAAAGCTCAGCGAAGAAGGAGCACATGGTAGGTTGCAGTCATTAAAAGAAGTTCAACATAGCTGAAGCATGAAGTTGAAATGTGCCATGAGTTAATATACTTCTTTTAATAGCTCATTCTCCCACTCTCTATAGCAAGTTATTTCCTCAAACTTCAGAGGATCTTCTAATCCAACACCCATTACCCACCCCATCTAACTCTCAGAATGTGACCACACCTAATATCTTACAGACAAAATAGAAATCACCAGACAAGAGCTCCCTCAACTTTCTGCTACCATACATAGAAACTTATGTATATCTGTGTCCATCCCAAGTGCTTTCCCCAGCCCAACCTTTTACATGAGGGTTGAGGTCTGCCTCCCATGTAAAGCTAATTCCTTGATGCTTTGGATCTTATTTTCCCCTAGGCCTCCCTGGAATCTCACTTTTTCATTATTCCTTATATATCCACCCCCTCCCCACTATCAACCATTCTCATGAGTTTTAAACATTCCCATTTAATAAAACCCTCCTTCTATCCCATATCCTCCAAGTAAATAGTGGCCTATCTCCATCACCTGCTTCATAGAAAAACTTCTCCCAAGAGTTATCTATATTTGTGACCTCCATTTGCCCACCTCCTAGTCATTCTCCCGTTCATTCTAATCTAGTTACCACATCTGCACTCCACTGTGTGCTTCACACTAAAGTCACCAATGACATCCTTGTTACTAAACCCAAACACAAAGAGGACATTTTGTAGTCTTCATCTTCTTTGATGTCTCAGGGACATCTGACACTGTGATCCAATCAAATTTTTTAACAATCTTTTTCCTTGACTTCCATGACATATTCCCTTTTCCTAGTTTTCCTCCTGCACTTCTGTGCAGTCCTTCTAAGTATCCTTTTCATAGTGTATCCTTCACCAAGCCATTAAATTGCCTGAGTTCTTCAAGACTTGGTTTTGGGCCCCCTTCTCTTCCCAACATAAAATCATTACACACTATGTAAAATCATAACCATGACTTTGCTACCTTTATGTATATAATTCATAAATTTATATATCCAGCCAAAAGCTCTCATGCAGGTTCCAAAGCTGTTTATACATCCATCTGCCTACTTACTTGTCGCAAATGTACTTCAAACTCTGCATGTCCAACACTGAACTCATAACCTTCCATGCCCTTCCTTCCACACGCAAACACACATTTAAAAATAGTCCTTTTCAAGCACTTCCTATCTCAACAAATGATACCACTATCCATCCATTTTCTCAAATCAGAATTATACAATTATACAAATCATCTTTTATATTTCTCCTTCATTTCCTGCTTCCAGTTTATCACTGAGTCCAATTAATTTTGCCTCCAACATGTCTCTTGAACCCATACTTTTCTCTTCATTTCCATGCCACGTTCTTAATCCAAGTTACCACCTGTTAACTAGACTACTACAATGATCTACACATAAACCTCTCTGCATCCCCTCTTATCTTGCTCAATAGATTTGAGTTTTCAAAACACAAATCAGGACTTCCAGTGCTGACCAAGATAGAACAAGCCTTCTACAGTGTCTCCCTCTCAGTGATTACAACAAAAGATTCTAGGTATAAAAGGCACTGCCTAAAGACTCTGCAAAGTAAATAAGAGTAGGAAAATTCAGAAGAGAAGTCATAAAGAATGTTTAGGATAAATAACAAACTGTTGCTTAAACTTTCCAAAGTATCAGATAGGGATCAACCTATGGAAAGAGTACTTTGGTGAGATCAAAACAATTATAAAACAATGTTTAAATCCTCTCAAGGTCTTTCCAAAAGGTGAAAATGAAAAGTAGACTTTTAATCTAACCATAAGAAGTGATGAAGAGAGAGGCCGGGCATGGTGGCTCACGCCTATCATCCCAGCACTTTGGGAGGCCGAGGCAGGTGGATCACCTAAGGTCAGGAGTTCAAGACCAGCGTGACCAACATGGTGAAACCCCATCTCTACAAAAATACAAAAATTAGTCGGGTATGATGGTGGGTGCCTGTAATCCCATCTACTCAGGAGGCTGAGGCGGGAGAATCACTTGAACTCAGGAGATGGAGGTTGCAGTGAGCCGAGATCACACCATTGCACTCCAGCCTGGGCAACAGAGAGAGACTCCATCTCAAAAAAAAAAAAAAAAAAAAAAAAAAAAAAAGAAGAAGAAGTTATGAAGAGAGAAATCCTAACAGAAGTACAAATTTTAATGAGAAAATCTCTAGAGATATAGGTCCCATTTACTGTTTCCTTGGTTACCACTAAAGATTGGTGAAAGACATTTGGAATAGGAAAGATGTGACAAGACAAGATTGAATTGAATTTACCTCAGATACAGTTATGCAGACACTGTCAATTTCATGGTCCTGCCCTTCCCAATCTATATATTTCACCAATGCACAAATGACTTAAAAGAAAGGTGCATAAAAGTTGGCTTCCATATTGCACCACCAAAAATACTAGATAGCTATAAATTAATACAGATTATCATCTTATCTGGTTTCCTAATATTTCCCTCCCAAGGCACTTTAGAGGATCAATGATTTTTCAATTCCTTAAATCATTTCTACTAGCACTGTTGTTTAAGACAACTTGCTAGAAGCTTAAATCTGCCATGTTCCTTTCCTTGATGAAAATGCAAATTTTTCCCAACTATTGATTTTATCATTGCAAAAAGCAGAGCATACTGCCTGGCATTCTGTACGGCTCTAAGTCACACTATGTGATGGGAATTTTAAAGAGAGATGCCACCACTTTGCCCATCATTATCATTTCTCCTTTCTGATGGTCCTGGCCAGTGCATCAGATCACACCTGGAAAATACCAAAGGTACTTGCCATTCTTTTAAGATTTCATGATTAGGAGCCCATGTGACAGACAGCACTATGACACTGTGGACAACTGAATTGTTGAATTTGGGGGTGGAATTGAATGTTGATTAGTGTCTGTTTCCTCTTTGGGAGAAGAAAGATAATGCTAAGGTGTTCTTTTTCCTGACTTTCCCAGAAAGATGAGAGAAAAGGAAGCCTTGTCATAGCTAACGACTCTCTCAGCTCCATTACTCCTGGCCTAGCATCTAAGAGAGGTAAATGATTTCACTGATTAGAAAATGAATCTTGAAAATGCAAGAGCTGCACAGAATACTGGCCCAGAATTGCACAGGTATTTGAATTGATGCTGAAAAATAAATTCATTTAAAATTACCACCAGTGAAAATGCACTATTAATGATATGTATTTTGACCCAATGATCATCACTGATATGATTAGTACTCTTTCATGGTGCTAAATTCAAGAATTGTTTAGGTATTTAAATATGCACATTTTAAAAAATTCG
The DNA here is from genome assembly GCF_028878055.3 of Symphalangus syndactylus. NCBI lineage: Eukaryota > Metazoa > Chordata > Mammalia > Primates > Hylobatidae > Symphalangus > Symphalangus syndactylus. The sequence continues at coordinate 39,426,261 of NC_072447.2, read as the reverse complement.
GAATCTAGCTCCATTCACATCAATCCATAGGGAAAAATACACCTTATTTCTAAAGACAAGCTCCTTTTTTGGTTGAGGAAGTCATATCTTAACAGTATAACAAAGTTGAAGAGAATCTGGAAGAGTGAAATGTTAATAGTGATGGCCATACTGACATTTCTGTAATATATTGGATGTGATAATATGGGGAATTAGTTGCTCCCTGGGTATAAGGTAGACATTTTGAGAGGTGTATTGACTTGTTCAGTCTACTAGTGTACCATTTAGTAAATTTCATCTCCAAGGCATTAAATAGCATCATAACAGTCAGGAACAAAGTTAAGAAAATGGGAAATACCTTATCTACTGTGCTGAGAGTAGTTCAATCACCCCATGAAATCTGGCCCAATGATTATTTAATCCAGTGTACTGAGAATTACTAATCTGACACATAAAATGTGTGCAACATCCCTCTGTCTTTAGTGCAGTGGAACAAACATTTCCTTTAATAGACACTCCCACATAATACCTAAGAAAGACATTAGACCACAAATGCTGAATAAAAGATAGTTAAAACTGATGGATTCTGTTTCTGTCTCATCTCTACCACTGTTGTCTTTTGTCTTCCCTCCTTTGTGGAGGAAGCTATAGAACTCTTTCCTCTGGATTTCCTCATTGAGGACCTAGCCCCAAAGGAAGAACCATGTACAAACATCACCGAACAAATATGGACACAGAAACTCAGCGGGATGCCAAGAGCAGTCATGCTGCTTGCTCTCATTAAAGCTATTATGTATCCATTGAGACAGATGTCAAATCATGGTTATTTCATGGCTTACCATGAATGTCAAATAACATAAAGATAAAATATAGCTCAGCTAAATAAAGAAGATGATAGAAAGGAGTAAAATTATAGATAAATTTGTGACATTTTTGATGCCAAAGTTATATGGATGTCCAAAGACAAGGGTTCAGATAAGAAAACCAATGCTAGCAATAGAGTTGTAAAGTCACACTTCTTATATAAGATGGGATCCCCACTTTCAATCCCATCACTTATCAAATGAGGAAACTGAGGCTCAGAGGAGCAGAACAACTTGCTCAAAGTCACACTGATTATCAGTTACAGTGATAGGACTAGAAACCCATATTAGTTGTGTCTTTTCCTCTTTAGCATTATATGATGGCAATGAAATGCACAAATTGAGGAAATTTGCTCCTGGCCCTGGAGAAGCTGAGTCTTTCTTCTGACAGAGTTTGAAGACCTTGGACTCCTTCAACATCACTGTCCTATACCATAAAAAGTCATATATTATGTAAATAACACATCTCTATTTACACGTAATCTTTAAAACACAAGTCTAGTACGTTAGTAAATTCCCTGAAATGAACTCAACTTCCTGTGTGAGACAATGCAATTTTATGGCTTTGTTGCTGTACCGCTGTACCGTGTATTTAGTCCAGGAAAACAAGCAAAATAATACTGCTCTGTGAAAAGACCCACCAGACTGTATTATTTAATACTCCTGATAGATGATACTCATTTTTGCAAGTGGCATCTGCCCAATAATGCAGATCTCAAAGAATGTCTCAACTGTGCTCAATCGTTGCATCTCCTTCCATTAAAAAACTGTATTGATATTTCTAGAACCACAGCAATCAATCTGCTTGATTAATGAAATTTTTTTAAGCTTTTGTTTTCCTGGCATTGGCTCTCAAAAAAATTAGGCACTCATTTCCTCCTCCATTTGTGGTTGCTAGGAAAGTGAGAGATTTGGTGATAAATATTTATTATCTTCCAATTCCTGTCTCCCTTATGGTGGGGTTATTGCTTTATTCAGTTCCAGAGCTAAGGAAAATGCCTGCTGTGTCATTAATAATAAACAAAGCTGTAGTGTGTGTGCAATAATGAATTAAGCTCATCCCAGCCCATCTGTGCATCACCATCCACAGGCATCTTGTCAAGCAAAGGTTCTGCAGAATCCACAGGTCCTTGGTCTTCTTCTCATTATGGAAGTAATCTGTGAGAGGAGGTGGGTTAGGTTGTAAAGTATTGTTATACAAAGTGAGCAACCTCTTTTCCCAGAGAAGTTTCTGGCAATGAAGCAAAACTCTAGCTATTGTTGCCCCAAGGGTTGGGGGGTGGGGAGAGAGAAGGAAAAATCACCAAGGCTCATTTGATCTTAGAGAATCAATGGAGCAGCGTCCCTATGGAAATTAAGCAGCTGGAGAGGGGCAAGCCTCAGTCTGGACTTGTTCACTTTTTTATTTATTGGCCAATTCAGAATGGTTCCCTCAATGTGCCAGTGAGCCTTTTCCAAACTGCTTCATAAGAATTTCACTCACAATATTTCTACTATTTCCCTTCATTAATCATTCTCTAGTAAACAGCATAGTAAGGATTTACTATTCTGACAATAAACCTGTTTCCTTCTAGACAAAGGCCTCCACATTTCCTTAACCTGTTGCTAACATAACAGATACCCTAAATCAGTGCCTCTCAAATATTAATAAGCATTTGAACCACCTAGAGATGTTGTTACAATGCAGATTCTGATTCAGTAAGTCTGAGATGGGGACTGAAATTCTGCATTTCTAGCAAGCCTCAAGTAATGCCCATGCTGCTGCCTGCAGACTTTCCTCTGAGTAGCAAGATCTTAAGTGAGTCATCTCTCCACTTGGAATTTCAAATAGTCATGCAAAGATAATAAATTTAAAAGCCTACATGTTTCAAAAGAGGAGAGAAAAACAAGTTCTAAAACTTTAAATTCTACATAAAGAAAATATTTTAAAATATTTTCCGTATTTTAAAACAGATGAATATGATACTTTTATCCAGGGTTGCCTCACAAAATATTTTCTCTTTAAATTATAACATCCTGTGACCCCCACATACAGGTAAGTTCTATAATGAAGTAGACATCAAAGTGGTCTTATGACCGGTATTGCCATTAAAGAGTTTTTCTGCTGTTTGTTGTCAGTATGCTTTCTCCTCATCTAGATCATAAACTCCCTAAAGCTACAAGAGACATCTTACTAGTTCATCTTAACAGCCCCTCACTTAGGATACTGTCAAATCCAGTCCGACCAAAATTACTGAATACCTACTGTACCATCAACACCATGCTGAGCACTGGAGACGTTGGAAAGTATAAGAAAAAATGAACTTGTTCTCATAGAGTTTAGCAGAAAATATAATATTTTCTCCCTGAATCATTTAAATATGGCACATGTTAGAAAGCTAAATAATGTCAACACTAGACAGGCAAGATCATCTTATGACATAAAGGTAAGTATATTAATTTCCAGTTCTAATATTTTAAGTCCAAATCTTCTCCTATGTTTTGAATTCTTTCAAAACTATAAATAAACTTCCAGGATCATAACTCTTTTGTGAATCCAATGCTTTCGCATGTCTATTATATACCAATAAGTAATAGCATTTCAACTGACCAGAGGTAAACAGATGAGAAATAACAAAAATTGTATTCTTAATTCTTGAGAAGATTTGACAGCTCTAATATAGATGAATTCCATACCACTGAAGCAGAAAACTTTCACAAACCATCAAAAGAAAGATATTTTATTCTACTTGTTACTTAGCAGTCAAGTCACACCAAGGTTAAAAAATATAATTTCCATATTCCTTATCTAAGGGGACTCAATCAAGCAAGACTCCTTTCAACCCTCATTGGGACAAGAAGGAACAGATGTAAAAACATCTGCCCCGCTTCAAAATGATGAAAACACCAACGTGATATCAAAGACAGCTCTGGGTCACTCCACAAGTCTCTAGTCTCAACATGAAAGTATTTCATTGACTGCCATTGTGAAAATCAAGAATGATACAGACTAACATTTTAATTATCAACCCAGAAACCTAGCTATTGGTCTTCTCTATTCCATCTCACAGCATTGTCACTGATACTCCTAATTGAAGCTTCCTTGTGTGCCTTTTGGGGGACTGAAAAAAATGCTCAACTACTTGACATTTTTGGTGCAGCAACAGTGACATCCAGTGGGTAGCAAGATTAACCCCAAAACTGTGTGTAAATTCAGTGAGGGAGGGTTAGGATATCCCAAAAACTGTTTTTGGCTACCCATGGTCACTTCCTATGAGAACCATGCATTTTTAACTCCCTTGGGATAACAATCTAGTTATTACAGTAGCTAATAGACAAAGCAAAGCCTGCATCTTGTCTCACCAAGACATTGCTACTATTTCTTCTCACGTCAATACCACTCATTGCAACAAAATAAACTATTAGTAAGAAAAGTCTTGGGCCGGGCGCGATGGCTCACGCCTGTAATCCCAGCACTTTGGGAGGCCGAGGCAGGCGGATCACGAGGTCAGGAGATCAAGACCATCCTGGCTAACATGGTGAAACCCCATCTCCACTAAAAATACAAAAAATTAGCCAGGCATGGTGGCGGGCACCTGTAGTCCCCGCTGCTCAGGAGGCTGAGGCAGGAGAATAGCGTGAACCCAGGAGGCAGAGCTTGCAGTGAGCCGAGATCGTGCCACTGCACTCCAGTCTGGGTGACAGAGTGAGCCTCCGTCTCAAAAAAAAAAACAAAAAAACAAAAGAAAAGTCTTATTAATTTTACAAATAACATTCTTTCAACATTTGCTTAGCTTCTCATTAAGTTGTTTAATTTAACCTGGTTGACCACCTCAAATGCTTCCAATTACCAAAAACTTCCTGAAGTTCAAATGAAGAAATATAATTATTAGGTTATCTTTATGTATACTTCTTTATGTCTATCTTCATGAATATAAATATATGTATCTAATATCTAATATATATTTAAAATGTATTTACAATAAATCTGCATTTCATGTTGAGTTAGGGGCTAATAGAATTATAGGACATAAATACAATGTCCATGGATTTCCACTTTATTTCAATAATCCATTTCTATCACTACTGCATGCCATTGCTCTCATTTCAGTTGTAAGTCACTAAGTGCACTTCAGTCTAACTTCTGGCAAATAGACACCACAGAAGTGTAACAGCTTTGGAGAAAATAATTGCTCCACAAATAAGAATCCCTCAGGCTTAGTGAAAAAAGGTTAATTATATAGAGAACCTATCAAGAGAGAAGTGGATATTGCAGAAATTCTTCTGAGAGTAGAATTAGATTTTAAGGTGTTTTGTAGAAGAAAAGAATGCAACTAGTGAATTCAGCTCATTAGCCCAAATGGGCTCCTTTTGCAAGAAAGAAAGCAGAGGCTCTGAAACAAAATAAAGAGTACTCAGCAATTCATCTGCCTACACTCTAAAAGAGTGATCCATAAAAAAAAAAAAAAGATCAGATTCACTGTATAGAAAAATCAAAATTTATACAATTTCAAAACCAGCAGGAAGCCCAGAATTCCTGGACTCTGCTATTAACACAACAGGCTTCATAAGGCATTGGAATAGGCCCATCAAATCTTTCAGCGAAACTAAATGACAGTGTATGATGTACATGCAAAAAAAGGCAAAGAAACTCTAAAAATGCATGGAAACATAAAAAGTAAGGTCACTCCTATGACATTTAGTCTGCTGAGCTCATGCTGTCCAATACGACAGCCCCAGCTATGGTCACCAACTACATGTGGCTATCAAGCACATGAAATGTCGCCAGTCTGAATCGAGATGTACTTTAAGCATAAAATACACACCAGATTTTGAAGATTTAGAATGAAGAATATAAAATAACTCATTAATAATTTGTGTATTCAATGATTTACAAAAAGTTTACTCCTGCCATCTCTTCCAGGCTCACCCCCTTCCAGCCACAATGGACTTCTTAATATTCCTTGAATATTGCCAGGCACACTTCCATCTGAACACATATATATTTCATCTCATTCTTCCTGTAAGGCTTTTCTACCTGGTATCTCTATGACTTGTTTGCTCACTTCTTTCAAGTGTTTATTCAAATATTACCTCTCCAACAAATATCTCCTTATTCACTCAACCTAAAATTATAACACCTCATCTTTATCATCTATTATGCTTTATTTTTCTCTGCAACCTCCACCAAATAACATTCAATATATTTAACATATTAAATGTGGTTATTTTTAAATTTACCATGTAAGCTTTTTGAATGCATTGAGTTTTTTTCTGTTTTTCTATTTTATTTACTGTGCAGAGAACATGCCTGGCACGTAATAGGTATTCAATAGTCAATTGTTTGCTGGTTTGAATAAATTAATAAAAGTTTGAAAAAATAATTTGTGTATTGATTACATGTTACAATGAAAACATTTTTGATGCATTTGGTTAAATAAGATATATTATCAAGTTATTTCACCTGTTTCTTTTTTAATGTGGGTACTACAAAATTTAAATTACATATGTGCTTTGCATTATATTTCTATTAGACAGTGCTGCCCTAAGCAATATGCAAGGATGAACACAAGTTATTTCACATAAAAACCTCCACCATCATTTTATATACCATCCTGTCTTAATATATTTATCCACTCTTCAACTGTCCTGGCTGTCCTTCTTGCCTTTTCAAATTCACATACATGATTTAAATATATTTTAAATTAAAATTAGTGATTACAGTTTCTGCTACTACCCATCCATCATTTAGGCACAATATAAATAGAGGCCTAATTCAGAGGTTAGACTTGCAGGTTCTGAAGCCACATTGGCCAAATTCAAATCCTAGGTCTGCTCCTTACCAGTTGTGTAACCACAGGCAAGTTATTCAAATCTTTTCGTGCCTCAGTTTCCTCAAATGTAAAATGAGAATAACAATAGAATTATTGAGGGGATAAAAATCACTTACTGAATCACTCACAACAATGCCTGGCCATTAGAAAACATCATTATCAATATATATATATATATTTTTTTTTTAATTATACTTTAAGTTCTAGGGTACATGTGCACAACGTGCAGGTTTGTTACATATGTATACATGTGCCATGTTGGTGTGCTGCACCCATTAACTCATCAGTTACATTAGGTATATCTCCTAATGCTGTCCCTCCCCCCTCCCCCCACCCCACAACAGTCCCCAGTGTGTGATATTCCCTTTCCTGTGTCCAAGTGTTCTCATTGTTCAATTCCCACCTATGAGTAAGAACATGCGGTGTTTGGTTTTTTGTCCTTGGGATAGTTTGCTGAGAATGAGAAAACATCATTATTAATTATGCAGTTGATTTACTCTTTGTTATTGACAGCTAAAAAAAGCAATGAACATCTGATACTTCAAATATTTTGGAACCTTAAAAAGCACTGACTATATATGCATTTATAATTTTACTCTTCAACTAATATGACTCATACAATAAGCTTTCCTAAAGAAATCAGTCACAATGTTGACTATTTCTTCATTTTTTTCCTTTCTAAGAAAATCCATAATATATTTTCTTCAGGCACACTAATATTTTTTTCTACTAAATCCTGCTTTCCCTTTCCTTTGGCTAATCTTTTATAACCATGTTTTCCCTTCTCATTACCCAGAACTCAAAGCTCACTCATTTGGACTCTTCATTTTTCCATCTGAGTCTAGCAAGTCGTTTCTTTCTATTCCTTCCATTACAATCTTCAAAATCCCTCCTTCCTAATCACATCATCCATGTTTCAGACCTGGTCCAAGTTCCATCTCTCCTTCAGGCCTTCTCTATCCACTTCAGCCTGCATTGTTCTCCTCCCTAAACTCTCACATTGTTGCCTGTTCATTCAACTATTTATTGCCTGCCAACATCAGAGAGGCAGGCTCAGAAGATACTAAGAAAAATGAGATACACATATATCCCATTCTCAGGGAAATTACAGTCTTCATAGGAAGACACATCAAATAAGTTCTCATAAGACAGATGAGTGTTGTGAGATGTAAGCCAGACAGCTAGGGGACTAATTTACTCACATGCCCATGCTTTGCTTCCTTACTTGGCCTGCAAACTACTAAGTATGTCTTTTATTTCCTTCATAACCACTCCAGCATCCAGCAAAATACTAGGCACATAGTGGGGGTATAAATATTGGCTGAACAGACGAATATAAACAATATTTTTTTATTTAGACCCCATTTCTTTCTTTCACATTACCTGTCATTTTTGCCCACTACAGTTTGACTTTTACTCTTCATTATTGCATGGCATAGAAGAAAGATCACTCTACTCAGATGACTTAAGTTAGACTGCTGCTCCCAAACCCACCAACTGTATATTTAATCTGTTAGCCAAAGTGTTGTGCAAATATAGAATACTGGTGTTTTTGGTCCATTCCTGCAACAACTTCACCTCTTTAGAATTCAGCAACTATCTCCTAAGTCCTTATTTTATATAGCTTTTTAAAAAGTAACTGCAATTCTGTGAAGAAAGTCATTGGTAGCTTGATGGGGATGGCATTGAATCTATAAATTACCTTGGGCAGTATGGTCATTTTCACGATATTGATTCTTCCTAACCATGAGCATGGAATGTTCTTCCATTTGTTTGTATCCTCTTTTATTTCATTGAGCAGTGGTTTGTAGTTCTCCTTGAAGAGGTCCTTTACATCCCTTGTAAGTTGGATTCCTAGGTATTTTATTCTCTTTGAAGCAATTGTGAATGGGAGTTCACTCATGATTTGGCTCTCTGTTTGTCTGTTATTGGTGTACAAGAATGCTTGTGATTTTTGTACATTGATTTTGTATCCTGAGACTTTGCTGAAGTTGCTAATCAGCTTAAGGAGATTTTGGGCTGAGATGATGGGGTTTTCTAGATATACAATCATGTCATCTGCAAACAGGGACAATTTGACTTCCTCTTTTCCTAATCGAATACCCTTTATTTCCTTCTCCTGCCTGATTGCTCTGGCCAGAACTTCCAGCACTATGTTGAATAGGAGCGGTGAGAGAGGGCATCCCTGTCTTGTGCCAGTTTTCAGAGGGAATGCTTCCAGTTTTTGCCCATTCAGTATGATATTGGCTGTGGGTTTGTCGTAGATAGCTCTTATTATTTTGAGATACGTCCCATCAATACCTAATTTATTGAGAGTTTTTAGCATGAAGGGTTGTTGAATTTTGTCAAAGGCCTTTTCTGCATCTATTGAGATAATCATGTGGTTTTTGTCTTTGGTTCTGTTTATATGCTGGATTACATTTATTGATTTGCGTATGTTGAACCAGCCTTGCATCCCAGGGATGAAGCCCACTTGATCATGGTGGATAAGCTTTTTGATGTGCTGCTGGATTCGGTTTGCCAGTATTTTATTGAGGATTTTTGCATCAATGTTCATCAAGGATATTGGTCTGAAATTCTCTTTTTTGGTTATGTCTCTGCCAGGCTTTGGTATCAGGACGATGCTGGCTTCATAAAATGTGTTAGGGAGGATTCCCTCTTTTTCTATCAATTTGAATAGTTTCAGAAGGAATGGTACCAGTTCCTCCTTGTACCTCTGGTAGAATTCGGCTGTGAATCCATCAGGTCCTGGACTCTTTTCGGTTGGTAAGCTATTGATTATTGCCACAATTTCAGAACCTGTTATTGGTCTATTCAGAGATTCAACTTCTTCCTGATTTAGTCTTGGGAGGGTGTATTTGTCGAGGAATTTATCCATTTCTTCTAGATTTTCTAGTTTATTTGCATAGAGGTGTTTGTAGTATTCTCTGATGGTAGATTGTATTTCTGTGGGATCGGTGGTGATATCCCCTTTTTCATTTTTTATTGCATCTATTTGATTCTTCTCTCTTTTCTTCTTTATTAGTCTTGCTAGTGGTCTATCAATTTTGTTGATCTTTTCAAAAAACCAGCTCCTGGATTCATTAATTTTTTGAAGGGTTTTTAATGACTTTCTTCACAGAATTGGAAAAAACTACTTTAAAGTTCATATGGAACCAAAAAAGAGCCCGCATTGCCAAGTCAATCCTAAGCCAAAAGAACAAAGCTGGAGGCATCACCCTACCTGACTTCAAACTATACTACAAGGCTACAGTAACCAAAACAGCATGGTACTGGTACCACAACAGAGACATAGATCAATGGAACAGAACAGAGCCCTCAGAAATGATGCCACATATCTACAACTATCTGATCTTTGACAAACCTGACAAAAACAAGAAATGGGGACAGGATTCCCTATTTAATAAATGGTGCTGGGAAAACTGGCTAGCCATAGGTAGAAAGCTGAAACTGGATCCCTTCCTTACACCTTATACAAAAATCAATTCAAGATGGATTAAAGACTTAAATGTTAGACCTAAAACCATTAAAATCCTACAAGAAAACCTAGGCAATACCATTCAGGACATAGGCGTGGGCAAGGACTTCATGTCTAAAACACCAAAAGCAATGGCAACAAAAGCCAAAATTGACAAATGGGATCTAATTAAACTAAAGAGCTTCTGCACAGCAAAAGAAACTACCATCAGAGTGAACAGGCAACCTACAGAATGGGAGAAAATTTTTGCAACCTACTCATCTGACAAAGGGCTAATATCCAGAATCTACAATGAACTCAAACATATTTACAAGAAAAAAACAAACAACCCCATCAAAAAGTGGGCAAAGGACATGAACAGACACTTCTCAAAAAAAGACATTTATGCAGCCAAAAAACACATGAAGAAATGCTCATCATCACTGGCCATCAGAGAAATGCAAATCAAAACCACAGTGAGATACCATCTCACACCAGTTAGAATGGTCATCATTAAAAAATCAGGAAACAACAGGTGCTGGAGAGGATGTGGAGAAATAGGAACACTTTTACACTGTTGGTGGGACTGTAAACTAGTTCAACCATTGTGGAAGTCAGTGTGGCGATTCCTCAGGGATCTAGAACTAGAAATACCATTTGACCCAGCCATCCCATTACTGGGTATATACCCAAAAGACTATAAATCATGCTGCTATAAAGACACATGCACACGTATGTTTATTGCGGCACTATTCACAATAGCAAAGAGTTGGAACCAACCCAAATGTCCAACAACGATAGACTGGATTAAGAAAATGTGGCACATATACACCATGGAATACTATGCAGCCATAAAAAAGGATGAGTTCATATCCTTTGTAGGGACATGGATGAAACTGGAAAACATCATTCTCAGTAAACTATCGCAAGGACAAAAAACCAAACACCGCATGTTCTCACTCATAGGTGGGAATTGAACAATGAGAACTCATGGACACAGGAAGGGGAACATCACACTCCGGGGACTGTTGTGGGGTTGGGGGAGGGGGGAGGGACAGCATTAGGAGATATACCTAATGCTAAATGACAAGTTAATGGGTGCAGGAAATCAACGTGGCACATGGATACATATGTAACAAACCTGCACATTGTGCACATGTACCCTAAAACCTAAAGTATAATAAAAAAAAAAAAGTAACTGCAATTTGAAAACCCAAATATAAGCACTGTTGACATTTTCAGGTAGATTTTTCCAATCTTTTTCTCCATGTACATATATACATATATTTAGATTTCTAAAATTGGGGTCCTATGGCAGATACATTCTTATAATCTGATTTTTGTTTAATATACAATGAATGTTTTCCCATATCATTGAATCTTAATCTATACAATGACTTTTTTAAAGTACCATCATCTTTATTCTACAGATCAAGAATCAAGGCACAGAACGGACAAGTGACTTGCACAAGGTCACATGGTAAGCAGGTGGCTGGACTGAGGTGCAAATCTTTTCGTTTTTCGTTTGTTTGTTTGCTTGTTTTCAACTCTATTGAGGTATAATTGCAAATAAAGTTGTATACATTTAAAGTATACAACATGATGATTTGATGTGAGTACCGTGATCAAGTTAATAAATATATCCATCACCTCATATATTTGCCTTTTTGTGAGAATGCTTACATTCTACTCTCTTACAAAATTTCAAGTATACAATACAGTACTATTAACTACTAATATAATTAATATCTATACTTTAGATACCCAGAAGTTACTCATCTTATAACTGAAACTGTGTATTCTTTGGCCAACATAGCTCTATTTCCCCCACCCCAGACCCTGGCAACCACTACTCTGCTTTCTGTTTCTATCAGTTCAACTCATATGTTTTAGAGTTCACATATAACTGTTACCATACAGTATCTGTCTTCCTCTTCCTGGCTTATTTCACTTAGGATAATGCCCTCCAGGTTCAACCATTCTGTGATGGCACAAATGACAGGATTTCCTTATTTTTATGTGGCTGAATATTACATTATAAACATGTGTGTATATGTGTATATAAGGGGACTTCAAAAAGTTCATGGAAAATGGAATTTAAAGATAATAACTAAAAATATAAACCTTATTTCTCAACATAAGCTCCATCAATTTCAAGACCTTTTTTTAAGTGTTGATACCAGTCATTTAGTCCATCCCTAATAAACTGATTATCCTGGGGATTTAACAGGGTCAATGCAGTCTTATTTACATTATTAACTGAAGAAAAATGGTGGCCCTTTACAGATTTTTTTAAGATTAGGAAAACAAAAAGAAGTCAGAAAGAAAGTCAGCCAAATCATGACTGTAAGACGAATGCCTAATGATTTCCCATCAAAACTCGCACAAGTCCGGGCACGGTGGCTGACGCCTGTAATCCCAGCACTTTGGGAGGCCAAGGCCGGCAGATCACCTGAGGTCAGGAGTTCAAGACCAGCCTGACCAACATAGAGAAACACCATCTCTACTAAAAATACAAAATTAGCAGGGTGTGGTGGTGCATGCCTGTAATCCCAGCTACTCGGGAGGCTGAGGCAGGAGAATCACTTGAATCCAGGAGGTAGAGGCTGCAGTGAGCCAAGATCACGCCATTGCACTCCAGCTCCAACAAGAGTGAAACTCTGTCAAAAAAAAAAAAAAAACTCGCACAAAATTGCCCTTGTTTGATGAGAAGAATGAGCAGGAGCGTTGTCATGGTGGAAAACTCTCTGATGAAGTTTTCCCGGGCATTTGTCTGCTCATGCTATGGCTAACTTTCTCAAAACACCCTCATTCTTTGGCCGTTCAGAAAGTCAACAAGGGAAATGCATTGAGGATTCCCAAAAAAACTATTGCTATGACCTTTGCTCTTGATGGGTCTCCTTTTGCTTTGACTGGACCACTTCCCCCTTTCAGTAGCCATTGTTTTGATTGTGCTTTGTCTTCAGGGTCATTTTGGTAAAGCCATGTTTCATCTACTGTTACAATTCTTCCAAGAAATGCTTCAGTATCTTGATCCCACATAGTTAAAATTTCCATTGAAAGCTCTTTTCTTCTTTGTAGCCAGTCAATCTGGGTGCAATGGTTTTGGCACCTATCAAATGGGTGCCATTTACTCAATGTTAAATTTTCAGTCAGAATTGTGTAAGCTGAACCAATTGAGATGTCTGTACTGTTAGCTATTGTTTCTGCTCTTTTTTTTTTTTTTCTTTTTGGAGACAGAGTCTCACACTATCACCCGGGCTGGAGTGCAATGGCACAATCTCGGCTCACTACAACCTCTGCCTCCCAGGTTCACGTGATTCTCCTGCCTCAGCCTACCAAGTAGCTGGGATTACAGGTGCACAACACCACACTTGGCTAATTTTTTGTATTTTTAGTAGAGACGGGGTTCCACTGTGTTGGCCAGACTGGTCTCAAACTCCTGATCTCGTGATCTGCCCGCCTCGGCCTCCCAAAGTGCTGGGATTACAGGCGTGAGCCACCACACCCGGCCTGTTTCTCTTTTTTTTTTTTTTTTTTGAGATGGAGTCTCACTCTGTCGCCCAGGCTAGAGTGCAGTGGCGCCATCTCAGCTTACTGCAAGCTCCGCCTCCCAGGTTCATACCATTCTCCTGCCTCAGCCTCCCGAGTAGCTGGGACTACAGGCACCCGCCACCACACCCAGCTAATTTTCTTTTTTTTTTTTTTTTGTATTTTTAGTAGAGACAGGGTTTTTCACCGTGTTAGCCAGGATGGTCTCGATCTCCTGACGTCGTGATCCGCCCGCCTCGGCCTCCCAAAGTGCTGGGATTACAGGTGTGAGCCACCACGCCCGGCCAACATTGTCTCATTCTTAAAGTGAGTTATCCACTTGTAAACTGCTGAATTCTTTGGGGCACTGTCCTCATAAATTTTTGGTAAAGCATCAGTGATTTCATCATTCTTCCACCCAAGCTTTACCATAAATTTGATGTTTGTTCTTGCTTCAGCTTTAGCAGAATTCATGTTACTCTGATAGGGGTACTTTTCAAACTCATGTCTTATCCTTCTTAGTGCCTCAAACTAGATTCTGTTCAGATATGTTATAACAAGTCATTATGAGTTTATTTGGGTGCAAAAAAAATGAAATCTATGCATAGTCTTTTCATAATATGCATTTTTCATGAACTTTTTGAAGTTCCTTTTGTGTGTGTGTCTCACAATTTCTTTATCCATTCATCCACTGACAGGCACTTAAGTTTTTTCTATATCTTGGCTATTATGCATAATACTGCAATGAACATGCAAATTCAGATATCTCTCTGAGATACTAATTTTGTTTCCTTCAGAGATATACCCAGAAGTAGGAATACTGGATCACATGGTATCTGGTATCTCTATTTTTAATTTTTTGAGGAATCTCCATACTGTTTTCCATAATGATTGTACCAATTCACATCCCCACCAACAGTGTACAAGGGTTCCCTTTTCTCTGCATCTTCACCAACACTTGTTTTGGCTTTTTGGTACTAGCCATTCTAACAGGTATGAGGTGATATGTCACTGTGATTTAATTTGCATTTGCTTGATGATTAGTGATGTTGAGCATTTTTTCATATACCTCTTGGTCATTTGGATGTCTTCTTTTGAAAAATGTCTATTCAGATCCTTTACCCATTTTTTAATTGGGTTGTTTTCTTGCTATTGAGTCATGTGAATTCCTTACATATTTTAGATATTAACCCCTTATCAGATATATAGTTTACAAATATTTTCTCCCACTCTGTGGGTTATCTCTTCACTCTGTGTATGGTTTCCTTGGCTGTGCAGAAGCTGTTTAATTTTATGTAATCCCATTTGTCTATTTTTTATTTTGTTGCCTGTGCTTATGGGATCACATCCAAAAAATAATTGCCCAGATCAATGTCATGGAGCTCTTCTTCTGTGTTTTCTTCTAGTAATTTTACAGTTTCATGTCTTATAACTAAGTCTTTAATCCATCTTGAGTTGCTTTTTGCATATGGTATAAGAGTCTAATTTCATTCTGCATGTGGATATCCAGTTGTCCCAACACCATTTATTGAAAAACTAACCTTATTCCATTGTATGTTCTTGGCAGTCTTGTCAAAGATTAGTCAATCAAATATATGTGGGTTTATTTCTGGGATGTCTATTTTCTTCCATTGGTCTGTTTTTCTGCTAGGACCATACTGTTTTGATTACTATGGCTTTATAATATAGTTAGAAATCAGGAAGTGTGGTGCCTCCACATTTGTTCTTTCTCAAAATTGCTTTGACTATTCAGGGACTTTAATGGTTTCATACAAATTTTAGGGGTTTACCTTGAATGTGATGTTAGCTGTGGTCTTCTTACATATCACTTTAATTATGTCCAGGTACATTCCTTCTATATCTAATATGTTGAGAGTTTTTATTATGAAAGGATGTGGAATTTTGGCCAGGTGTGGTGGCTCATGCCTGTAATCCCAGCACTTGAGGAGGCCAAGGCAGGTGGATCACCTGAGGTCAGGAGTTTGAGACCAGCCTAACCAACATGGTGAAACCCTGTCTCTACTAAAAATACAAAAATTAGCTGGGCATGGTGGCGGGTGCCTGTAATCATAGCTATTCGGGAGGCTGAGGCATGAGAATCATTTGAACCCAGGAGGCAGAGGTTGCAGTGAGCTGAGATCCTGCCACTGCACTCCAGGTGACAGAGTGAGACTTTGTCTCAAAAAAAAAAAGGAAATAAAAGAAATCTATTGAGTGTTCATATGATTTTAATGTTCTATTAATGTGGTGTGTCACATTTATTAATTTGTGTAAATTGTTCTATTAATGTGGTGTGTCATGTTTATCAATTTGTGTAAATTGAACCATCCTTGCAACTCAGGGATAAATCCCACTGGAATATGGTACATGACTCTCTTAATGTGCTGTTGAATTTGATTTGCTAGTATTTTGTTGAGGATCTACAACATTCTACACAATTTTTTGTTGAGGATCTATATCATTCTACACAGTTTTTCATGGCCACATAATATGAATGTAAAGTAAGTAATAAATGAGCAATAAATGAGCATGAGGATTCTTTTTGTTTTGTTTTGTTTTGTTTTTTGAGATGGAGTCTCGCTCTGTCACCAGGCTGTAGTGCAATGGCACGATCTCAGCTCACTGCAACCTCCAACTCCCCGGTTCCAGCAATTCTCCTGCCTCAGCCTCCCGAGTAGCTGGGATTACAGTCATGCGCCACCACACCCAGCTAATTTTTGTATTTTTAGTACAGATGGGGTTTCACCATGTTGGCCAGGATGGTCTCGATCTCCTGACCTTGTGATCCACCTCCCTTGGCCTCCCAAAGTGCTGGGATTACAGACGTGAGCCACCATGCCCAGCCAGGATTCTTTTTACTCCACAATCTTCTATGTTTCTATCATGTTGGGCTCCCCACCAGCTAATTCTCAAGCTTTAGGACAAAGGAAGGAGTAGATAATAGTAAATAAAAATTAAATTATTCCCCCTAGTCTTCAGTTTAACCCAAGTGGTGAACAAATATTTATCCCCTAAAACTTTATTCCCCAACTGAGGGCAAACAAGCTACATGCCACTCTTCTCTAGCTGTCTTCATTCATGTCCCTTCATTATCAAATAAGATAATGGCTATGGAAGCATTTTGTAAAGTACTTAATGATTCTCAATTAGAAGCATAAATAATTGATTTTTCTGAGTTAAAAATAATGGCACGTTTAAGATGAAGTGTTAAAAATAAGAACTTGTTACAAAGCCAATGTGTATAGTATAATTCTATTTGGGGAAAAAATTATCCATTTTGCATAGAAATGCTAGCAGGCTATTCCACAAAATTTAACAGTGATTATCCCTGGGTTCAGAAAATGTGGTAATCTCTAGTTTCTTCTTTTATTCCTCTTTCTTTCTTTCCTTCTTCTTTCTTTCCTTCCTTCCTTCCTTTTTTTGCTTTGCTTACCTTCAATTCCATCAATAATAGCTATGTATTATCTGTGTAAAGAGAAAAGCTGTTTTGAAATATTATCTAAACATGATTTTTGTGATGCTGTTTTATAACCCTAGGTATTATTTAATTTCTTTATCTTTGTGCTTATACCCTTAAATATTAAATACTGATGGTATGAGCTTCCTAAGGCTGCCATAACAAATTACCACAAACTGAGTAACTTAAAACAACAGATATTTATTGTCTTACTGTTCTGGAGGCAAGAAGTCCAAAATCGGCCGGGTGCGGTGGCTCACGCTTGTAATCCCAGCACTCTGGGAGGCCGAGGCGGGCGAATCACGAGGTCAGGAGATCGAGACCACGGTGAAACCCCGTCTCTACTAAAAATACAAAAAAATTAGCCGGGCGTGGTGGCAGGCGCCTGTAGTCCCAGCTACTCGGAGAGGCTGAGGCAGGAGAATGGCGTGAACCCGGGAGGCGGAGCTTGCAGTGAGCCGAGATTGCGCCACTGCACTCCAGCCTGGGCGACAGAGCAAGACTCCATCTCAAGAAAAAAAAAAAAAAAAAGAAGTCCAAAATCAGGGTGTCAGCAAGACTACACTCTCTCAAATGCTCTAAGGGAGAATCTATTCCATGTCTTTCTCTGAGCTTCTGATGTCATCAGTAGTCCTTGGCATTCCTTGACTTGGAGCAGCAAAACTCCAATCTCTGCCTCTATTATCACATGGCACTCTTCCTCTATGTCTTTACATTGTCTTCTTATAAGTATGCTGATTATACTGGAGTAAGGACTCTACACCAGCATGACCTCATCTTAACTAATTACATCAGCAATGACCCTATTTCCAAATGAAGTCACATCCTGAGCTACTGGAAATTAGGATTTCAACATATCTTTTTGAGGGACACAATTCAACACAAAATATTGATCAAAGAGGTTTGTTCTTCATTTTTTTACTTTTTTAATTTTGTGGGTATATAGTAGGTGTATATGGGGTACATGAGATATTTTGATACAGGCATGCAATGTGTAATAATCACATTATGGAAAATAGGGTATCGATTTCCCTCAAGCATTTACCCTTTGTGTTACAAACAATCCAATTATATTCTTGTAGTTATTTTTAAATATACAATTACGTTATTTTAACTATAGTCGCCATGCTGGGCTATCAAATACTAGGCAGTATTCATTCTTTCTAAATATTTTTTGTACCCTTTCACCATCCCTACCTTCCCCCCAACCCCCACTACCCTTTCCAGCCTCTGGTAACCATTCTTCTACTTTCTATCTCCACGTGTTCAATTGTTTTGATTTTTAGATCCCACAAATAAGTGAGAACATGTGATGTTTGTCTTTCTGTGCATGACTTATTTCACTTAACATAATGACCTTCAATTCCATCCATGTTTTTGCAAATGACAGGATCTCATTGTTTTTTATGGCTGAATACTGATCCACTGCATATATGTACCACATTTTCTTCAATCATTAATTTGCTGATGGTTGTTTCCAAATCTTGGCTATTGTGAATAGTAATGCAACAAACATGGGAGTGCAGATATCACTTCGATATACTGATTTCCCTTCTTTTGGGTATATACCCAGCAGTGGGGTTGCTGGATCATAAGGTAGCTCTATTTTTAGTTTTTTGAGGAACCTCCAAACTGTTCTCCATAGTGATTGTACCAATCACTATGGAGATTGTACCCACCAACAGTGAACCAGGATTCCCCTTTTCTCCACCTCCTCTCCAGCATTTGTTATTGTCTGTCTTTTGGATATAAGGCATTTTAACTGGAGTAGGATGATATCTCATTGTAGTTTCAATTTGCATTTCTTTGATGATCAATGATTGAGCACCTTTTCATATGTCTGTTTGCCATTTGTATGTCTTCTTTTGAGAAATGTCTAGATCTTTTCCCCACTTTTAGATCGGATTATTAGGGTTTTTTTTCTTTTTAAGATGAAAAGCTTTTTTATTTACATACAAATAAAAAAGGCCTGCATCTGCGTCATTTATGACAAAAGCATAACATCCCTAATATAAAGAACCATTATAAACCAACAAGACGACCTTAAAGTAAAATGGGCAAAAGCTAAGAATGAAGAATTTGGTCACAGAAAAGAAGTACATATGACTGGCACTAAATGAAGCAAATTAAAACAATAATTAGAAATGATTTTTCACCTATTGGGTTGCCAAAGATTTATAAGCCTGCTAATATTAATTGTTGCTGATGTTGGCGGGAAACAGAGACACTCTCATACACTGTCTGTGGGAGTATAAATAGTTAGAAACATTTAGAAGGACAACTCGGCAGTATCTATCAAGATTTTAAAGCTATGTACCTTTGATCCCACAATTCCACTTTGAAGAGTTTGTCCTACATTTACCTAAGTAACTGAAGATTTCTGAAATGTGTGCTTTATGTGGCATTTTTGTAACAGAAAACACACACACACACATCCTAAATGCTCCGTCAATACGAACTAGTTAAATGCATTTGAGTACATACAAATAATGGAATAGTATTTAAAATATCCATATATATCAATATGGATAGATATCCAATGGTTTTTTTCTTATAGAGTTGCTTAAGGTCTTTATATATTCTGGTTATTAATCCCTTGGCAGATGGGTAGTTTGCAAATATTTTCTCCCATTCTGTGAGTTGTCTCTTCACTTTGTTGATTGTATCCTTTGCTGTGCAGAAGCTTTTTAATTTGATGTGATCCCATTTGTCCATTTTTGCTTTGGTTGCTTGTGCTTGTAAGTTATTGCTCAAGAAATTTTTGCCCAGACCAATGTCCTGGAGATTTTCCTCAATGTTTCCTTGTAGGAGTTTCATATTTTGGGGTCTTAGATTTAAGTCTTTAATTCACTTTGATTTGATTTTTTTATATGGTGAGAGATAGGGGTCTAGTTCCATTCTTTTGCATATGGATATCCAGTTTTCCCAGCACCATTTATTGAAGAGATTGTCTTTTCTCCAGTGTACGTTCTTGGCACCTTTGTCAAAAATAAGTTCACTGTAGGTGTGTGGATTTGTTTCTGGGTCTCTATTCTGTTGCATTTATTTATGTGTCTGTTTTATGCCAGTACTATGCTTTTTGGGTTACTATAGCTCTGTCGTATAATTTGAAGTCAGGTAATGTGATTCCTCAAGTTTCATTCTTTTTGCTTAGGATGGCTTTGGATATTCTGGGTTTTTTGTAGTCCACATAAATTTTAGGGTTGTTTTGTCTATTTCTGTGAGGAATGTCACTGGTACTTTGACAGGGATTATATTGAATCTGTATATTACTTTAGGTAATATGGACATTTTAACAATATTGATTCTTCCAGCCCATGAACATGCAATATTTTTTCCTTTTTTGGGGTGGGGATGTCCTCTTCAATTTCTTTCATCAATGCTGTCGAGAACTTTCACTACTTTGATTAATGCCTACTTTTTAATTTCTTTTATTTTTCAGATTTTTCACTGTTGACATATAGAAATGCTACTGATTTTTGTATGGTACCTAAAGTGCAAGACAAAGTCCTCTTTACTTTTCTCCCTCTGCTTTTCTCAAACAGAAGGAGTCTTTCGCCATAGTCACCATACCTGGGAATGTACGGGGTCACACCTGTAGTCAGCACATCTCAGACCCCAAGGCCCATGGTGTACTACCTGGGTATCACTGCTGGTTATTCATGTCCCAAGAGCTCTTTAGTCACAGGTGATGAATCCTGCCGGGACCAGGTCCTTCTCTTCATGGCAATAGGTTTCCTAGCAGGGTTTATCTAGATATGTAGTATGAGAGCTGGGGCCTGGAATGGGGGCCTCATGACTGTCCAGTGCCCTATTCTACTGTGGCTGAGCTGGTATCCAAGATGCAAAACAAAGACCTCTTTACTCTTCACTCTCCTCCCCTTAAACAGAAGGAAGGAGACACTTTTTGCTGTGAGCCGCACACTGCTGGGGGTGGCAGAGGGATGATACAAGGAGTCCTTTAGCCTTTCTAGGTCACGTGCCACCCTAGTCCTCTGGCTCTGAGCCCAGCCCGGCATTAACAGTTGCCTAGGAATTTCAGTCCTTGTGTTACAGACTGCCTTTCAAGTTTACCCAGGACCCCAGGGTACTTTGGTCTGCAGTGGCGAGGCTTGCTGAGAAACTCAAGTCCGAACGATGGAATGGGCGATTCCCCTCTGGCTAGGCCTAATCCAAATGCTCCTTCCATGTGTGGACACTGGCTGAGCAGCATTGCTTTGCTCTCCGCTATGACAGGGCAGCACTGGGTACAATGTGATGTCCCCCAGTCACAGTGGTCTCTCCTTCAAGTGCACAGACTCCTCTCTCTCAGTGCCACACAGTTGCTGCAGGTGAGGGGTTGGAGGTACACCGGTGACTCAAGACTGTCTCCCTGACCCTCCTCAATGCCTCTTTCAATGATAGGAAGTTAAAATGAGCTACTGTGATTGCTCACCTGATTTTTGGTCCTTGTGATGGTGCTTTTCTATATGTAGATGGCTGTTAAAACTTGGTGTTCCTGCAGGAGTATGAACTGTTCCTGCAGGCTTCTATTCCGCTATCTTGCTCTGCCCTCCTGTCCTTCATTTTAATTTTAAAGCCTACACATATTAAATAAATTATGCTATTAGTTTTTTATAGGTCTTTTTTTTCAAAAATTGATGTAGTAAATGTAATACCACTTGAATAAGTTTAAATTTCTTAGAATATTATTCCAGAAGTATTGCTGTAACAGTGTAATTCATCATTTCTACATAATACATTAGAAAATTATCATCTATACAGAATGAGTTTGAAAACTAAAAATGCCATGTATTTGAACCATTTATCAACACCCTGCCAGGAATGGATACAGCTCTTCTCTCACTTGGAAGACTGAACATTTCATAATGTAACTCCTTGTGAATTTGAAATAGATTAACAAAATATTTTTCTTCTTTTACCAAGATTAGAATTTGTTGTTCAAATTCACACTAAAGGATCACAGGAAATAAGACACATTTTTCTTTTATTTTATAGTCTACTCAGAAACAGTTTCTTGCAAAGAAAAAAGATAGAACCACAACTCTTAAGTAATCAAGATGAGCTCTTGAAGAACAAAAAGCTACTGAAGACTAAAAAGCAGTGGATCTACCATACTGTGAACAACTCCCAAGTATATTCGAGCAATCTTTTGAAAAAGTAGCTTCTCATGTACAGCTGATGATGATCACTCTCTGAAAAAGTGAAACCCATATTAAAGAGACACCATTTGAAAAAGTATACAAAACCGGAATTTTTAAAAATCATAGTATTGTTTCAAAAAATAAAGTTACCATTCCCTTTACCCCAAAGAGAAAGTTATCTCGTGATCACCATGGCGACTTGCAAATGATAATGCCAACTTGTTGAGAAGTTCAATTATATAGTAGGTCTAACTGGTAAGACTTCAACTTGTTGGATTATTTCAGTGAGAAATATAATAACTAAAGGCTTAAGTACTCTGCAATAATAGCATATCACTTAGCCACTGTCACAATATGCTACATAACAAACACCTGCACAAATCTCAATGTCATTCAACAATAAGCACATATTTCTTGCTCATGTGTCTATAGGGCAACTATATTTTACTAATACAGACTGAGTTCGGATGTGCTTGACTCAAGGCTATGAATTAGGTCCACGTCTGCTCCACATGTCCCTCCTTCCTTCTTGGACAGGAGCTATGCAAAACATATTCTTCTCATGGTGAAAGGCAGGAGTTCAAGGGCGCCAAGTTAATTATACAAGCACATTTCAAATCTTTGCTTGCATCACATCCACTAACGTCTGTAGAGGAGGGCAAATAACTTTTATTTTACCCTCTCATGTTTAGTGGCTGGAGCCTGCCAATTAAACTGACAATATACAGATTAAGAACAAAAGAGGAATATAAGTTGTATTATTTAATATGTTTAATTTTAGGTGCACAGGGACTTCACAGAAAAGAAGTGATAAGTGGTTAGACTTGGCAGCCTATATACCATTATAATAAAGGGCAAAAAAAAAATTACAGAGAAGTGATTAGACAAAAGAAAGAGGGTTTGGACTTCTTGGGTCAATAAATTGTGGGAATAAATTATGGGATCCCAGTGGAAGAAAAGGGTTAATTAGTTAGGTTTGTTTGCGCAGACTCATTTCAGTGTCAGCTCTCCAGTGACAAGGGTCACTCTCCTCATCCTGGTGCAAGAGATGGAGGGAAATTTATGCCATCTTCACAAAGGAAATTTTTGCCCTAATTTTAGGCAGCTAAGGGGAGGACAGATAACTCTTCCTGTATTTGTTGATTCTCCATTGTCTCCTGACTCCAAATAACCCTTATGCTAAAGTGGCATATTTTACGGTGGCATATTCTGGACCCCTTCATATCCCATTCACTTAAACAAGTCATAGAGCCAAGCCCAAAGTCAAGAAGTCTCCCATAAGGCCCCAGCAAAGAGGTTAAAGAATTAAAACCAATGATTCAATCTGCCACAAAGAGCATAGGAATTTCATAGTTATAAAAATATATATACTCTTTTTGGAATATGTGGAATAAAGACCTACTCCTTAAAAGCATTCTGTCCCTCAGGAAGCCAAAAGATCAGAATAATCTATACCATTCTTAAAGATTATTCTGTTTGGTGCTATAAATGTTAGCATTCCTAAAAATTCAATAAAGATTACCTCTATTATTTGGTTTGTATTTTTATTTACATATTTAGAAATTCCGTTGGTCCAGAATAGAAAGCCCAGAAATAAGGCTGCACATCTATGACCATCTGATCTTCAACAAAGCTGACCAAAAAAATGGGGAAAAGACTCCCTATTCAATAAATGGTGCTTAAATGGTGCTGGGATAACTGGCTAGCCATATGCAAAAGATTGAAGCTGGACCCCTTCCTTACACCATACACAAAAATCAACTCAAGATGGATTAAAAACTTAAATGTAAAACCCAAAACTATAAAAATCCTGGAAGACAATCTAGGCAATACCATCCTGGATAGAGGAATGGGCAAAGATTTTCATGACAAACATACCAAAAGCAATCACAACAAAAGCAAAAATTGACAATGGGATCTAATTAAACTTAAGAGCTTCTGCACAGCAAAAGAAACTATCCATAGAGTGAACAGACAACCTACAGAATAGGAGAAAACATCTGCAAACTATGCATCTGACCAAGGTCTAATATCCGGCATCTATAAGGAACTTAAACAAATTTACAAAGGAAAAACAAACAACCCCATTAAAAAGTGGGCAAAGGACGTGGACAAACGCTTCTCAAAAGAAGATATATATGTGGCCAACAAGCATATAGAAAAAAGCTTAACATCACTGATCATTAAAGAAATGCAAATCAAAACCACAATGAGATACCATCTCACTCCAGTCGGAATGGCTACTATTAAAAAGCCAAAAAATAACAGATGCTGGTGAGATTGCAGAGAAAAGGGAACACTTACATATTGTTGGTAAGAGTGTAAATAAGTTCAGCCATTGCGGAAAGCAGAATGGTGATTCCTCAAAGAGCTAAAAGCAGAAGTACCGTTCAACCCAGCAATCCCATTACTGGGTATATACCCAAAGGAATAGAAATCATTCTACCATAAAGACACATGCATGCAAATGTTCACTGCAGCACTATTCGCAATAGCGAAGACATAGAAAAAACCTAAATGCCCATCAATGACAGACTGGATAAAGAAAATGTGATACATATACACCGTGGAATACTATGCAGCCTTAAAAAGAACATGCAGCCATAAAACGGAATATGCAGCCATAAAAAAGAACAAGATCGTGTCTTTTGCAGGAATATGGATGGAGCTGGAGGGTATTATCCTTAACAAACTAATGCAGGAACAGAAAACCAAATACTGCATGTTGTCACTTATAAGTGGGAGCTAAATGATAAGAACTTATGAACACAAAGAAGAAAATAAGAGACACTGGGGTCTACTTGAGGGGGAGGATGGGAGGAGGAAGAGAGGCAGAAAAGATAACTATCAGGTACTGAGCTTAATACCTGGGAGATGAAATAATATGTACAACAAACCCCCATGACACATGTTTATCTATGTGACAAACCTTCACATATACCCTCAAACCTAAAATAAAAGTTAAAAAAAGAGAAATTCTGTTGGTCCAAAAAGTATCTAATGATCTTTCTAAAGTTATCTGGCTGACACACTCTTACTATTCGTATTATCTGTGACAATCCCTATTTAAATCTTCAAAAGATCTTAATTGGTTTGTATAAAAATTAATCATTTTTACATTCATCCGTAATTATTATAGCACCTTAGTCTTACAGTACCAAATACACATTTAAACTTCAACTGATGATATAATTTAAATATATCAATATATCTGTTATAGGTTGAATTAGACCCCCTAAAAATTATATTAAGATTCTAACCCCCAAGACCTATGAATATGAGCATATTTGGAAATGCAGTCTTTCCATATGATCATGTTAAGATGAGGCCATTAGGGTAAGTCCTAATTCAATACAATTGGTATTCTCATAAAAAGGGAAAATTTGTACACAAGGACAGACACCTACAGAGGGAAGATGATGTAAAGACACTGGGAAAATGACATCTACAAGCCAAGGAACGCATGATGCTACTGGAAGCTAGGAGTGAAGCTAGAAATTGGACAGATTATTTCCTCACAGCTCTCAGGAGAAACTAACCCTAAAAATACCTTGATTTTGAACTTCCAGACCCCAGAACTGTGACACAATAGATTTCTGTTGTCTGAGCTACCAGTATGAGATACTTTGTTACAGAGGCCTCAGGGCTCTAACACAATATCAAATATAGGAAGCTTTTATACTCTAAGTCACCTGGAACACTACATATAAACAAGTCCAAATGGTATGCCTTTTTTATTTTATTGATGTTATTTATGTTCATTCTATTTAATGATAACCTATATGATCACATGACCAGTGGTCTCACATAAGTTCAGGGGTACCAGAAATGACACTGAAGTGGCTATTTGGATTTCAAAATGCCAATGACAAAGCCAATTTGGAACAAGTAGTGAAGCAAAAGCTAAATGCTGGTACATCCCTATTTATCACCATCTAATACACTACATAGTTTTACTTTGTGTATAATCTGTCTTCCTGCTATTCCTATTAGAATGTAAGCACCATGGTCCTGCCTCAGCTTCCCGAGTAGCTGGGATTGCAAGCGCCAGGAGGGCAGGAATGTTTTGGTTTTTTTGTGTGTTTTTTTGTTTGTTTGTTTGTTTTTGTCTGCTTTGCTCACCACTGTATTCCCAGTGCTAGAACTATGCCTGGTACATAATAGGTATTTGTGATGGTTAATATTATGTGTCAATTTGACTGGATTGAGGGATGCATAGATGGCTGGTGAAGTGTAGTTCTGGGTGTGTCTGTGAGGGTGTTGCCAGAGGAGATTGACACTCGAGTCAGTGGACTGGGTGAGGAAGACCCACTCTCAATGTCGGAGGGTACCATTCAATCAGCTGCCAGTGTGGCTAGAACAAAGCAAGAAGAAGGGATAAGAAGTTTCCTGAGTCCTCTCGCTCTCTCTCTTCCCATGCCATGCCTGATACTTGGCTTCCACTCCTCCTGCCCTTGGACATCAGACTCCAAGTTCTTTGTCCTTTGGACTCTGGGACTTGCACCAGCAGCCTCCCAGGGGCTCTTGGGCCTTCAGCCTCAGACTAAGGGCGGCACTGTCAGCCTCCCTGGTTTTGAGGCTTGCAGACTTGGACAGAGCCATGCTGCCAGCTTCTCTCTTTCCCCTGCTTGCAGACAGCCTATCATCGGACTTCACCTTGTAATCATGTGAGCCAATTCTCCCTAATAAACTCCCTTTTCTATATATGCTATTGGTTCTGTCCCTCTGAAGAGCCCTGACTTAATATAGTATTTAATAATTATTTGTTCAAAGAATCAAATGAATCTCCAAGCAAGAGTCTAATAATTGAAAATCCTCTTAATCATGCTCTAGCTATTTTTTTGTCATGTCTTCATTTCTTCCCTTGATATATATGGACATAGTTTTTGTCCTTTTCTGAGGAAACAGGGAAACCCTATAACAAAAATACACGCTCATTTGTCAATTCCCCAACCATAAACTGCAGAACTAG
The DNA here is from genome assembly GCF_028878055.3 of Symphalangus syndactylus. NCBI lineage: Eukaryota > Metazoa > Chordata > Mammalia > Primates > Hylobatidae > Symphalangus > Symphalangus syndactylus. The sequence goes on along the minus strand of NC_072447.2, from coordinate 39,399,045 downwards.
GTCCACCATACGGAAACTCCCAAGAGAATCAATTATTTCAATACTGTCCTCAGCCTGCAATATTCCTGGATGAGAAATTCTTTCAGATGGACAACAAGAGCTACAAAGTAGAGTCGGAAGTGCACAGGCCTTGAAGCCAGACTGAACTTAGTTAGGAACTCACTAATAGCACTAAAAATCTCTGAGTCACAGGTTCCTCCCATAAAATGAGGGGAATAATGCTTCCTTCGTAAGTTGTTGTACTGTTAAACAGGATGTATGTAAACCCCTTACCGTTATGTCTGGTAAGATGAAAAATCCAGGCACGAATCTAAGGAGTGATGCTATTATAGCCAGTTGAAGGGAAGCCAGTTCTGTCAAGAGAAAATATATACCATCAATGAATTCCTAAAAGTTTACTGTGTGATTTCTGGCTTTACCCTAAAACTGTTGTAAGCAAAATCTTAGTAGTCTTCACAGGGAGGGCTATTTGCTTCAGAGGTTGGAGGGGGATTAGGGTTTTCTTCCTGCAGTTTCTAGAGACTGCATAGAGATTGCTCTATGTTGAATGGTGACATTAGCTGAAGCAGCATTTAGCAGTTCAACACATGGTTGAGTAAAGCCTGGGGAAGAATTAGATGATAGCATTTCAAGGGGAAATTGCCAATGGACAAAAATAGCAAGGAGGCAGGGCAACCTAGGGTTTAGCAGTAGAATTTTTAAAGAGGCAAAGCCACACAGTCCTGTTCTTTTCAACAAGTATTCTCCTGAGAGCCAGCTCTTTACCTCCAATCAGTGCTGTAACAGCTAAAGGTTTTAGCTTTTGAAAGCTAAAGCAATTGCTATGAACAAGGCTGAACTAACTAACATTTAATGCTGCACTTGTCATTTCTTCCCCTCAGACTCTATGGTGCAAACCCTGCCTAATGCCAGAACCAGGGATTACACAAAGCTACATTTGTAGATATGGTATTTACTACCATAAGAGGCTCCAAGAGAAAAAAGATCTATAAACTACAGCTCCCACTTTTGCCACCATGAAAATGAATTCCATAAACTAACAATAACTTGATTATCTGATCTGAGGATGATCCAAGCATCCCCACTGCTCACTTTTGGCCCTTTAATAGTTTTGCAAGGCTTCACAGAGGTTATGCATTAGCCAAAAATTATGAAATTTGAATGAATACATTCTGCTATTTATTAGCGGCTCCAAAGAGGTTTTTAATAGGGGTCATTTCTTGAGTTCTTCTTTGCTCCATTTATTAATGGAGACATGACTGTTATCACCAAAAGTCAGATGCGGCAATTTTACATTTGACTTCCCTTTGACCCTTAGCTTTTGGAAATGGTTTTAGGGCCAAGCATTAAAGTATGAGCTATCACCAGCAAGATAAAATTATTAAGTATCTTAAGACAAGTGACTTTTGTATTCTTTCCCTCTAGTACCTCATTAAAAGAAATAGGCTATGCAAAGTCTCTAGCATTGGCGTGGCACCTGGCAAGTACTAAATGAGTATTAGTTTACATTCCCAAGTGCATTTTGTGTTTCTCTCCCCAAACCTATCATCTCATTTTGTTCTCCACATCTATCTCTTCCAATAACTGTCCTTATTGCTAGAACATCTAGAAGGGCCTACTACTAGGACCACTACTTTCTCATTTCCAATCCTACTGAAACTTACCTGGCTTATATACCATTTACTGAGAGCAGGGTCTTTGCTTTCTGAAGCACCACCAAGTTAATCTGATAAATTGTATTATGGTTATCCAGAGAAACAGTACCAACAGTATATATACAGGTGTCCCTCAGTATCTGCAAGGGATTAGTTCCAAAACCCCCTCCACCTCCTACAGATACCAAAATCCACAAATGTTCAAGTCCCTTATATCAGATGCCATGGTATTTGCATATCATCTAAGCACATCCTCCCGTACACTTTAAACCATCTCTGGGTTAAGTATAACACCTAATACAATGTAAATGCTATCTAAATGGTTTTTATACTGTTTTAAAATTTGTATTTTTTTATTGTTGTATTGCTATTTTTATTGTTTTTCCGCAAATATTTTTGACTCACAATTGGTTGAAACCATGAATGTGGAATCTTCAGATATGGAGGGTCAATTGTATAAATATATGAAAAGATTTATTATGGGAATTGGCCCTGCAATTATGGAAGCCAAGGAGTTCCACGATATGCCATCTGCAAGCTGAAGACACAGAAAAGCTAGTGGTATATATTGGTCCATTCTCACATTGCTATAAAGAAATACCTGAGACTGGGTAGTTTATAAAGAAAAAAGGTTTAATTCACTCGTGGTTCCACAAGCTGCACAGGAAGCATGATGCTGGCATTTACTTGGCTTTGGGGGAGGCCTCTGGAAACTTACAATCTTGTCAGAAGGTGAAGGGAGAGCCAGCACTTCACAAGGCTAGAGCAGAAGGGAAGAGGTGCCACACACTTTCAAATGACCAGATCTCAGGAGATATCACTCACTATCATGAGAACAACACCAAGGGGGAAATCTGCCCCCATGATCCAATCACCTCCCACCAGGGCCCACCTCCAACACAGGGGATTACAATTCAACATGAGATTTGGGTGAGTACACAGATCCTAACCATATCATGGTGTAATTCAATCCAAGTCTGAAGACCTGAGAACCAGGGGACTCCCAGTCTGAGGCCGAAGGCCTGAGAACCAGGAGCTCTACTGTCCAAAGGCAGGAAAATATGGATGTTCCAGCTCACAAAGAGAGATGATTTGACTTTTCTCTGTCTTTTTCATTTATCTGAGCCCTCAGTGGCCTGGATGATGCTACCCACCTTGTTGAGGATGGATCTTCTTTAATTAGTCTACTGATTCAAATGCTAATCTCTTCCAGAAACACCCTCACAGACACACACAGAAATCATGTTTTACCAGCTGTCCAGGCATCCCTTAGCCCAGTCACATTGACACATTAAAATTACCCATCATATACATTATTTGTATTAAGATGAAAATAGTGAAACCCTAGAAGCAGGCAGAGAGGGTGTTAGTACCTCTTAATGAGAGACTGCATGCCTAGTAGGTAAGAGTTTCTTTGAATATGGGGAAAGGAGAACTGAAAAGAACTTGGGTTAACTGAACTCACCAAGGGTTAAAGAATTATGCATAATAAAGTCTTAGAAATTAAATATATATTTCTTAGTATAATCACCAATACTTTATACTCAAAGGGAATATAAATATCAAAGTAGGACTTCATGTTTTCAGTAATGGTGTATGAGGTTATTCAGATAAAACTATCCTTTGAAAACAGAAATTAAAACCCTGGATAAAATTGTTTTAATCATCTTAAATGCATCAAAATAGCTAAACTCAAAGACTAAATTTTAGGTGAAAGATCCAGAGAGATAAGAGTACCACTAGGCCAGGCGCAGTGGCTCACACCTGTAAACCCAGCACTTTGGGAGGCCAAGGCGGGCAGATCACTTGAGGTCAGGAGTTTGGGACCAGCCTGGCCAACAAGGGGACACCCTGTCTCTACTGAAAATAGAAAAATTAGCCAGGCGTGATGGTGCACACTTGTAGTCCCAGCTACTCAGAAGGCTGAGGTAGGAGAATCGCATGAACCTGGGAGGTGGAGGTTGCAGTGAGCCGAGATAGCACCACTGCATTCTAGCCTGGGCAACACAGCAAAACTCCCTCTCAAAAAAAAAAAAACACACACACACACACAAAGAGTACTAATAGAGCACCAAAGCCACTTATGCCCAGAAGGCATTTGCTTATACCACACTTGGATATTGATTGAGAGGGGATAAAAATCAAGGCCCATGGTCAGCCAAGAGTGAGAAGCTTTACAGTACAGTCTCCACATATTAAGCTATGATCACAAAAGGTTACACACTCAGATCCAAAATCAACCCCTGGCTCCCAAGACTGGGAGGAGAAAGGGGGGAGAAGGAGGAAGGGAAGAAAAAGGGAAGGAAGGGAAGAAAAAGGGAAGGAAGGGAAGAAAAAGGGAAGGGAGGGAAGAAAAGAGGAAAAGGAAGGGAGAGATGGAGGGAAGGGAAGAAAAGGAAAGGAGGAAGAGAAAGCCATTCAGCCAAAGGGAAAAATAGAATCAAGAAGAAATAAAGACAATGCAAAGAACAGAAGAAAATCTCAAACAGATGTAATTAACATCCTCAGAGAGATAAGAGAAGCTATATAACCACAAAAAAAGAAGAGAATGGCATTTTAAAAGAACAACCAGAAAGAATAAACCTCTGACAAATTAAAATTGCATATCTACAATTTTAAAAGTCAAATGGTTTAGAAGATAAAGTAAGGAAAATCTCCCCATAAAGTAGAACTTACAAAGAGATGGAAAATAGGAGAGAAAAGACCGAGAAACCTAAGAGGATCAAGCCAGAAGACCCAATATCCAATCAACTGTGATTTCAGAAAAAGAGAACAAAATTAGAGGAGGAGAAATTATCAAAGTACTCATATAAGCAATCATCCCAGAAAGGACCCATAAGTCTCTAGAATAAAAGAGGCCTCCAAGAATTCAGTACAACAATTTTTGAAAAGACACATACTAAGGGTTATTATATAAAAATTCAGAACAACAGGAAAAAGACAAGATTCTAACAGGATTAGAATTAGAATAGCATAATATTTCTTTTTTTTTTTTTTTTTTTTTTTTTGAGACGAAGTCTTGCTCTGTCACCAGGCTGGAGTGCAGTGGTGCAATCTTGGCTCACTGCAACCTCCGCCTCCCGGGTTCAAGTAATTCTCCTGCCTCAGCGTCCTGAGTAGCTGGAACTACAGGTGCACACCACCACGCCTGGCTAATTTTTGTGTTTTTAGTAGTGACGGGGTTTCACCATGTTGGCCAGGATGGTCTCGATCTCTTGACCTTGTGATCTGCCTGCCTGGGCCTACCAAAGTGCTGGGATTATAGGCGTGAGCCACCACGCCTGGCCCAGAATAACATAATATTTCTGAACAGGGGATTCTAGAAGACAGTGGAGCGATGCCTTCACAATTAGGAAAAATGACTTCTAAAGTAGAATTCTAAACCCAGACAAATTAAAAATTAAGTGTGTGGTTAGAATTGTAGATATTTTCAGACATTTATCTCTCATGAATCCTTTCTTCGGAAGTTACAGGGGGAAAAATGTGTTCTAACAAAAAAGGGATTAAACTAAGAAAATGGCATGGGATCCACGAAACAAAAGCTGCAACACAGGGACATAGCAAAGGAAGACTCAAGAAGACAATTGTGCCAGTGGCCTAAAATTTCATCAACTAGAAGAGGATGGAGGCCTCCAAGAATGAGATCCCCAGGAGACAAAATTCAATAGTTTAGTTTTTCATTTGGAATACAATTTTGATAGGTATATAACAGATCCGATGGAGCATGCAGAAAAAAATTATGTTTAAAGATAAGGTAATAAAAACGAGTAAATTATTGGCCTCAAGATAAACAAGTTATACAAAAAAAGAAAGGTAATCACAGATACAAATTTGGCTCAGAGGTAAATAATATTTATATAATCATAATATTGTAAATATTGACTCAAGTTATGAAAAAACCGTGACAAAACTATATGATAAATGAAGGAGGGGAAGTGTATACAGCATGTATATGTGTATGAATAATATAACAAAATTCTCATCTACATAGCAGGAAGTCAACAGACTTAGAAAATTAATGAATCAAAAGTATCTGTAAGTATATCATTTAGAAATATGGAGGAATATCAGAAACAGCGATAATTGTTGAAAGTGATTGTCTCCGACTATCAGGCCTATGAGGAGAGAAAGGGTAAAGTACTTTTTTTTTATTACAAATCTTTTAATACCTTTTGCTTTTTAAACTATGTACATTGATACAAACAGAAATTTAATTTTAAAATAATTGTAACAGAGGGAAAAAAACTATGTTTCATTTCAATCTAGCTCCTTAAGAAAGAAAACAATCATATGCAATATGTCCCAGAACAGATTAACTTCTAAGGTTTTGGGGGTTTGTTTGGTTGTTTTTTCGGTTTTGTTTTGGACAGACAATAGTAGCAGCGTAGTTATGAGGTATAAAGTATTTCCCATCCTCCTAGATGATTTGTATAAATTATTATATAGAATCCTCACAATAACCCTATAGGTAAATATTATCATTTCCTACCAAAATAGGAGGAAGCTGAAACTCGGGTTAAGTGACTTGTCCATGGCTGCGAAACTGCCATGTGAAATGGTAGAGCCAAGATTGAAATTCAGACCTGTCTGTCTCTAAAATCTGTGCCCTCAACCACCATGCAATCCTGGCTCTCAGGGGCACAACTCCACCTCTTTATCTAGCAGCTCATTTGGGTCCATTTTTCTTACTAAATACTGTAATTTCTTCCTGGTGGAAGTCTAAAGTGTAGCAGGAGAAGATTTTTCAGCCAAATGTTAAGGGAACAAAATAACTCATTATCCCATAATGAAGAAAGACTGTCAAAATGTTAGGTTTTGTTTGCACTTCCCCAAGAGTTCCATCTGCCCTGGCAGATAGTATTGCTACAGGACGACACTATGAAGACAGAAATGGCTAGGGAAAGGCAGAGACAACAATTTTAGGAAAAGAGGCCAGCCTCAAACTGTAAGATAGTTTATCTCTCAGCTTCATGGCTTTTCTCTCATTGTATTTCACCTTCCCCCTGCCACCAACCCACATTCTAGCTGCATTAAACAATTTTCAGTTCTCTGACCACCACAGATTATGCTGCCTCTGGAGCCTTTGGATGAGCTCATTCTCTCCTTCCCACCTGCTTAGCTCATGGCATCTCCTTGATGATGCATTTCCTGGCCCACCCAGGTAAAAATGACCACTCCTCCTTTGGCCTCTGCTGTATCCTGTGCACTCTTCTATCAATAGACCTATAACACTTTATTGTACATATTTATAAACTTGCATGTTTCTGACTTAATAAGCCACAAGCTCCCTAACAATAGAGAACATGTGTTCATCTCTGCATCACTAAATATTCGTGTGTGTGCAACTATGATCCTTCATTCACAAAGGAAATGTCATGCCACATATATACGCCATTTAAAAATGACCAAATGACGTGCTAACCATGGTTGTCTTTGGGTGGTAGAATTATATGATATTCATTCTTTCTGTATTTCTAAAGTTTCTGTGATAAACATATAACTTTGGAAACAAGAAGACCAAAAAAACTGACTATAAAGCAAAAGATCAATAAACTTGACGACATTAAAAATAAGAACGTCTGTTCATCAGAGAGACAATGAAAACAGTAAAAAGGCTAGCCACAAAATGGAAGACAATATTTTTACAACACACATAATAGGAACTCCCACAAAACAATAAGGAAAAGGCAAACAAACCAATAGAAAAAAAAGAGCTCTCATTAAAAAGAATGAAATCAAGTCCTTTGCTGCAACATGCATGTTTTCGGAGGCCATTATCCTAAGTGAACTAAATTAGAAACAGAAAATCAAATACTGCATGTTCTCACTTATAAGTAGGAGCTAAACTATGGGTACACATGGACATAAAGATGGAAATAATAGATACTGGGAACTCCAAAAGCAGGGTGGGTAGGCAGGGCAAGGACTGAAAAATTATCTATTAGGCACAATGTTCACTATTTGGGTAATGGCCACATTAGAAGCCCAATCCCCACCAGTATACAATATACTCATGTAACAAATACGTGCATACATGTACCTCCTGAATCTAAAATTAAAATAAAAATGTTTTAAATGGGTTTAAACAACCACTTCAAAGAAGAGTAACTGAAATGGCCAAAGAATATATGTATATGTATGTGTATGTATACATGTGTAACATATTTTTACATATACATATATACACATACTTTAGATTTCAATGAAAATGTGGTTAAAGTCACCAGTAATTCAAGAAAATGCAAATTAAAGCCATAGTGAGATATCACACCAGTTTGACAAAAAATTTCAAGCACTACAATACCAAGTGTTGCAAGGATGTAGAGTAACAAGAACACTTACACACTGCTGGTGAAAGTATAAATTGGTTCAACCACTTTGGAAAACAGTTTAGCATCATCTATTAATAGTAACATGAAGAAATGCATGCTTCTTTAATCAGGATATATACACAAGAATGTTCATTGTTCATAATTGCCCCAAACTAGAAATAACTGTCCACCAACAATAGAATGGGTAAATAAATTGTGGTATAGTCATACAATGGAATGTTACACAGCAATAGCAATTCACAAATTAGAGTTACCACACAAGAACATGAAGCTTAGAAACAATGTTGAACAGAGAAAGCAAGACAGAAAAAAATACACAGAGTATGATTTCATTAAAATAAAGTTCAAAAAGAGGTAAAATATGGTTTAGGGACATGTACACAGATAATAAAATTATAAAGAAAATCAAGAAAGTTATTCTTATAAAAAAGCAGGATAGTGATTACACCCGGTAGGGAGAGGGATGAAATGATTGATGGAAAGGACATTTGGGAGGTTTCTAGGGTACTGATAATGTTTTCTTTCTTTGTGTAGGTGGCAATTAACATGGGTGTTTACTTTTTTAAAGTATAAATATCAAAATATAACTAGAAAAGTAAAAATTGTACATAATTTCTTGAAAATACTTTTTTAAAACTACAAAAGATCCTACATGCTGGCAAAAATTAACCATTTAAGTTTAGGGACCTGATGCCCCAGAGGCCTAATGTTAAATATAAAATTAATCCAAACACAAGTGATACGAACCTAAGTGGGCTGAAAACTGTATTCAGCACCTCTCCCCATTACTGCTTTTTAATCTTTATCTCCTCAAAGAAGCCTTTGCCATTGTTCTTGCAATTGCTAATTTCTTGCTTTAAAACATTTCAGCTAAAGTCTGAACTCACCTTTGCTTAGTCTTAGTTTCCTGGGTACAATAAGCAAATGGACCCTGATAGATTAAATTTCCAGTTTTAGAATCTTTTACCTATGGCCTGAGGTGCCAGAAAATCTGGCCATAAGCTATTTGGAATATCACAGGCATGGACAAGGCCCAATCCCTTTTGTATTATATGGGTGGCCACAGTGATGGAAGAGATTTGGAGATTTGTTTATTTATCAATATTGTAAACTTGGAATTATATATGTATATATATATATATATAGTGGATATATATATAAAGTGAATATATATATATATATATAAAGTGGTAGCTTTATGCAACAGAAATCTGTATGTATTTATATATTATATATAATTTTTATATTATATATATAAAAGCTGGGATTTTGTGTGTGTGTGTGTGTATAAATATAAAGTTGGGGTTGATAAAAACTTTGATGAAATTTTTTCTATCAGAGTCAGGCTGGCCCTGGTACATTGTCTGACTCCAAGTTGTGGCCATGAAATGTGGCCCATAGAATCTCCTAAAATCTTTGTGTCAAACTACCTCTGCCTCTTCATATTAGCCTTTAGCTTAAAGGGGCCCATCCAATAGATTGGCTAGATTCCACTTACTTGACCTTAGCAATAAGCTTCCCCAAATCTTTTCCACTAAGACTCAAAGGTTGCAGAAATTAACCAAAGCAGTCTGTGGACACATTTAGTTTAGTCAGCATAGAATATTACAAGCAATTGAATTTTATTGCCTTTAACCAAAGCTCAGCCTCTTGAAGTCCCCATTTGAACCATCCTCATCTATAATATGAATCAATAGTGTGTGCCCCTTTGGCATCTGAATTTGCAAACTACTTTAGGGGCTGTTGATCTAGCTTATCTTCTACTGAGAAAAAAAAAGGGGGGTTGGGGGATGCCGGGTACAGTGGCTCATGCCTGTAATCCCAGCACTTTGGGAGGCTGAGGTGGGTGGATCACGAGGTCAGGAGTTTGAGACCAGCCCAGCCAATATGCTGAAACCCCAACTCTACTAAAAATACAAAAATTAGCCAGGCATGGTAGCATGCGCCTGTAGTCCCAGCTGCTTGGGAGGCTGAGGCAGGAGAATCGCTTGAACTTGGGAGGTAGAAGTTGCAGCGAGCCGAGATCACGCCACTGTACTTGAGCCTGGGGGACAGAGCAAGACTCTGTCTCAAAATAAATAAATAAATAAAAATAAAATAAATAAATAAAACTGAGATGGGGGCTTATTTGTTTCCTGTACCTGCTATAACATATTGTGACAAACTTGGTGGCTTTATGCAACAGAAATCTGCTCATTCACTGATAGTTTTGGAGGACAGGAGTCTGCAACTAGCATCACCGTACTAAAATCAAGGTTTCAGCAGGACTGCCCTCCCTCCAGGGGCTTTAGGGGAGAGTCTGTTCCTTGCTTCTTCCAGGTTCTGGTGGCTGCCAGCATTCCTTGGCTTGTGGCTGGATCACTCCAATTTCTGCCTCTGTCTTCACATCACCTTCTCCTCTGTGTGTGTGTCAAATCTCCCCCGATTCTCTCCTATGAGGACACTTGAGATGGCATTTTGGGACAACCCAGATGATCCATGATTTTGTCATCTTAAGTTCCTTAATGTAAACACATCTGCAAAGACCCTTTTTCCAATGGGTTCCAGAAATTAGGACTTGATATCTTTGGGGCCACCATTCAGCCCACTACAAGGTCCAAATATTAAATTCCACCCCACCCCCTTGTGGTACGTTGTTGCTATTCACTCTGCCAAGAACAACTGAGCCAGTTTTCTTCCAATCTAGCCATGAATCATCTACACTGTGCCCATGAATCTTTCTTTTTATAATGTCAACTTTTACTTTAGATTCAAGGGGTACATGTGCAGGTTATATAGGTATAATGCATGATGCTGAGGTTTGGGGTATGATTGATCCCATCACCCAGGTACTGAGCATAGTACCCAACAGTTTTTCAACCCTTTTCTCTTCTCTCCTTCCACTATTCATCTATAGTGTCTATCGTTTCCATCTTTATGTCCATGAGTACCCAATATTTACTACCCACTTATAAGTGCGAACCTGCAGTATTTAGTTTTCTGTTCCTGCGTTAATTTCTTAGGATAATGATCTCCAGCTGCATCCATGTTGCTGCAAAGGACATGATTTCATTCTTTGTTATGGCTGCATAGTATTCCATGGTGTATATGTACCACATTTTCTTTATCCAGTCCACCATTAATGGACACCTAGGTTGATTCAATGTCTTTGCTGCTGTGAATAGTGCTGCACCATGAATCATCTTTCCCAACTCCTAGGCCATTAGTATCCAAATACCCTTGATAGTATGTTTTTAGCAGAAAATAAATTAAGTCTGGAAACAACTATTAAAATTTAAAATGTACCTAAATAAAACAAAAAAAAAGAAATTAAGCATGCTCCCCCAATATATGTTGTTTATTTATAAATTATGTGTGCCAATATATCACTGGACTATTATATTACCATGCATATAAAAATAGGAATTTTTAAGATGAAAGAAAAATAAATATAAATACAATTACTAACATTTTCTTCCAACACCCAAATGAATTATCTTGTCAGCTCTCTGGGGTACACACATCCCACTACCGAAAACACTCTTGTTGTATATCCCTGCTCCCCAAAATTCCAAGAAAGAGCTTCAAGGACTGTTGCTTATGATAGGAAAGCTGAATGAGTCCTGGACTCCTCATTGTAGCTTTATACACAGCAAGTCAGCTTGCATCTCTGTGATATATTTTGGGGTTTTGAAAATGATTTCAATGGGAAAAATATTCCTCTGCAAAAAAAAAAAAATTACAAAAAAATAATAATAATAGGTTTGAAACCCACTTCTCTGGAGCACTCTCTTTTGGTGTGAGCCTCTGGGCGGCCTGTCATGCAGGTGGCACATGACATCACTCGGCCCCAGCTGTTCCTTATTAACTCAGCCTCTCAGTGAAAGATACAGCCTTTTACAATTTGACTTTTTTAAGGAGACAGCCCATTTTGCAAATCAACCAAACACATTAAGCACAGTTAGACCGCCACATTCCATAAATATAAATTTGACAGATAAATCCCATGTTTTCACAGCCTCTGCTAAGACATGGATCAATCTGAAGTTCTGAAGGACACCAGGCTTGGCAAAAAAACATCCCTGTTTTGTCACTCTAAAGGAAATGCAGCCAAGTCAACTGCACCCAGAGGGTCAAAGCTCAAAAATCATCCAGGAGCCTATAACCCTCACTGAGGCCTCTAAACCATTTCCCACATGAAAGGACTTTGCAAAAATGTTCTTTGCCTGCTCATAATGCCTAATTAGACCCTGACCATGAGGCTAAGAGGTGGAGAAGAAAAGCCAGGACGCCTGCAGGCTGCCACTTGAGTTCATAGCAAAATGACAGGCAGCGTGCGTGATCCAAGGGGAAGAATCTGACAGTCACATTTCAGTCTTTCAGCCACATTTGTTTTTTACATGGGGAGGTTGTGGCATCAATAGTGTCATCTTCTAATAGAAAGGACAACTACATATATTGCATAATTGCCGGTCTGAATGACTTGTTATTTTGACTGCCTATTCTAAAATGTCTATAATTGCTTCCAATGAGACTTTGAATAAATGATAAGTCAGCACAGGCAATCACTGGTGGAGGCATAGCATGGCTATGGAAAACTTAATACAAATTATTTTGTCATGTGTCAATTACCACCAATTCCTGATTATGATCACAAGGCATTTGTACCGCTTTGTTGGGTATTTCTTCTAACTGTGTCCCACTTAAGCAACAGAAGGTGTATCACATGTAGGTGTATAAAAGACATGGCAGTTTATTTTCAAGGGCAATGAGCAGAAGCTGGCTGAGCCTGATAAATTCGTTTTACACCATTTTAGCTTGTGCCAAATCCTGGCCCTTTTTGTAAAACAAAACAAACTAAGGTAGAAGCACACCTCGCCAAGAGTTATTGCCATCTCTCCAAATGAACTTTTTCCCCCTCATATGCTTGTTTGCCAAGTCCTAAAATAACAAATCACTTCTTTATAACAAAGTTGTCTCCCTGGAATAATAGGCTTCAGTGTGAGTTCTGATAGAGCAATAGCTCCTCTAAATGACAGCAAAGGCTTGCAGCAGGGATGCAAGGCACATCTATTTCAGGGCTTCCCATTAGAGAGAAAAGCAGTTCAGTAAGAAGTGAAGTCATTTCCTGACTCATTGGGATGCCATGTTTAAACCACAGTTTTCTGCCTGAGGATACAAAGGTTGGAAAAACGTGCCTGAGCCTAAAAGAGGTGAATCACCCCTTCAGGATTCAGAAAACCAACTTTTTAAGGTCCTTCACCCATTACTAGAACACATTAGATTGGGAAAAGGCTTAGCAACAGCCTCCATCTATTCCTTCATAGTAAGAATAAGGTTCTCCATCCTATACCCTTTGTTAAAGCCAGTTTCATAAATTATCGGTTTGCATATGATTAAATGTTTAAGTGTAGGAGCAACAGAAACATGTCAATGTTTAGGCATTATAAACATCAGGAGATGGAAGAAAAGATAAATACAAAGCTTATTTGATTTTTGTATGTTTCTAAAATAAGTTAAAGTACCAAAAAAATTTTTGTGAAATACTTATAAAGCGATCACATCATATACTTTAAAGTTACATTATTTTATGTCAATTATACCTCAAAAAAACTGGAAAAACTAAAAGTAAAATTGCTATTTTTAAAGGATGATACACAACAATTTATTAGGTTGGTGCAAAAGTAATTGCCATTACTTTCAGTGGCAAAAACCGCAATTACTTTTTCACCAACCTAATGGTAATGGTTCCAAGGATTTATTTTACTAGAAAAATTTTCAATGTTCAGTCTCACTAGTAGCCAAAGATAATTTTTATAATTTACAATAATGATGAGATACCATTTTAACCTATCAAATTAGCAACAGTTGACGAAATTAGGGGGGAGGTGCATAATACTCAGAGCTGGTAAGGAACTACAAATTGTTTCAACTTTCCAGAAGGTAATTGGGTAATACATATCAAAAGCTTTAAAAATGTTCTCACTGTTTAACCCAGTAATTCAACTTCTAGGAATCTATCCTAAAGCAAAAATCTGATATTTGGCCAAAGATATATTCATAAAACTGTAATTACAGTCTTGTTTAGAGTGAAAATCTCAAAAAGCCACTTAAATGACCAACAATAGGAAAAAAGTATTATTGTGGAACACTAAAATGATGGAGCATCATACAACAAATTTAAACTATATTTAGAGGTTATCTTTAATAATAAGGAATCATACCAATGAAAAGAGCAGTGTGGAAAATTATATATACAGGAAGAAAAAATATGCAAAGGAATCCCTAATTCAGCATCACTCTGGCGAATGGGCAGAAGGATCTTCCCCATCTTAAATATATCTTGTCATTATCAATGTCATATTAATGTATTCACACAATAAATCTTTGAAACCCTTGTGGTATTTCTTGATGAATCTATAAGTATCAGCATAAATTTCTCAAAGAACACTAGAGTGAGCTGTCTCTGCTGGCTGATCCTGCCTCCAGACCTCTGGAAGCGAGTGTAGTCAATGAGAAGAGGGCAGTGTTAGGTGCAGCCAGCCAGAAGACTGGCCAATGGATCATAGTCACCCTTTCAGGAATACTGTGACTGACCTTGAGTATTGCCATAGATGCCAAAACTCAATTGAATGGATGCTTATTGAATGTTGGCTGGTGTCTTATAAAATATTAAATATTAGATGGAGATAGGAGGAGAAGTATCAAAGAAAGATATACAAAAACAAATCAAATCCAGAGAAAGAAGCAAATTGATGAAGGGTTAAGAAATGTAGTAGAAAAGAAAGAGGAAAACCCACAGAAGGCAGTGAACTATGGTTTCCTCAAAATTATTGGATTATAGCAAGTTATTTTACCAATTTTTTTAAATGAAGTTAATATTTCAAAACACAACTCTAGAAATTGTATTCCTTAACAATGATTTACTGACTGCTTTTCATGTGTCAGGCACTGGTAAATGAGTCAATGCACATCGCGAAATATTTGTATTAATTTATTTAATCCTTGCAATTGCTTTATGGGATAAGTATTTCTATTGTCCCATTTTACAGAAGAGAAGAAGCAAGGCCCAGAGAGCTTAAATAGCCTGTGCAAGCTCTCACAGCTTTTAGGATGAAGAGTAGGGAACTGATTCCAGGGCCCTCTGGCTCTAGGTCTTCCTTGCTACATATATGGCCTCTACCTACGCAAGTCACAGTGGTTCCATCTTTTGAAGTCCTATAGCTCTTACCATCAGTCATGCATATCTAAGATCAAACATTTACAGTTTTGCATGTTTGTTGCATTTTCATGTTAGTACAGCATGTCTTCCCAACTAGACTGTAAAACATTGAATGTAAGAACTGTAAATAATACTTCTCTATAATCCCCACAGTACTTAGCACTATTCCCCACTCATTAAGTAAGATTTAATTGGACCTTCAGCAAAGAAATAATGTTCAAAACAACTATTCTGATCATTTTGCAATCAAATAAACTCTACCAACGTTCTTTGCTAAGAAGCAGTCATCTTTTGAGATTGCTGGAAATTTAAGTTTAGAAAAAAGAAGTTAATGCTTTTTATCTCATTCTATTCCTTTTGACTGATGAAACCAAAAATAATCACTTTGCATCTCCAAAGTGCTCCACCCCCATAAAGGCAGGGGAAGAGTGAGCCATCGCTAGGACACAAATGTGTTCTGCTCAAGGCAATCAAATAAATCAAGCAACCCCCAAAATATAGTTAAAGCAAAGTGACTCAGACACAGTTCATGTTTTTTGTCACTTACAATCCAAAGTGACTCTGAAACACGAATAGTTTTTAAAGCATTAGTCACTTTGCTTTCTCTGATAAAACTAAAATAATCCAATACAATTATCTGAATGGTTATAATTTAAAGATTTAAAATATACACTCAAAACCTAGCATTTCAAATTAGTGCTACTCTTTAGGACAAACTCTAACTAACTAATAATAATGATCTGGTATAAAAGTATCCTGCAGAAACTAATTTCCTACCATTTTCTTTTTATTAAGCTAATCTGAAAAAAAAGAGCATTCTTCCATGGGCTGTCCTAGAGAAAGCACAGCACTATAGAAACCATACACCTAAAAAAATTATTCAAAATTGAAAGTCATTTTCCTTTCTCACCTAAGAAAGCATTTATTCTCCTGCTGGAAGATTAAATATGGTTCAAGACCTTTATTTAGAAATAATTGAGTTTCACCAAATCAATAAACTAAAACAATTTCTAAGTCTCCTTATCAGTAGCTCAACGATGACGAATAGGTTTAATCATACATGCCAACTCCTACCAGTTACTAGTAAAGACCTGGATGCTGTGTTGAGAATGATTCTGAAGCCATATCCAAGAGAAAATATGTTTATATCAATTAGCCATATCAGTGATGCATGTGGGAGAAGAAATACCAGTACCAAGAATTTGTGGTAACTACCATAATTTAGAAGTAAAATACAAACTCTCAATTTGAAATGAGAGGTGTGGACCAGGGATTTCAAAGGTGTTATTGGATTGTCTGGCTCATTTTAAGAGACAGAATACATTGCTGAGATGTAACCCAGATTTATGATGCTCCAATTCAATAGCAATAAAGGAATATGAAAGAAATTGAACATATATTGACAGGCTACTATGTGCCAAGCACTAAATTTGTTGCCTTACCTTAACCACACACTCCCATGGCCGTATCTAAGGTTTTTGTCATTACGCATAACAGCCCTCCTCCATTATCTTAATTTTAATCATTCTACTCCTCAAATACCACTTCCTATCTTTCTGGCTTATTCCCTCAAGTACTCAGTCTCTCAATAATTTATCTACCCCACTTACATGTCCAACCCCTGGGTCCCACCACCTTTTCACTGTTCCTCATCTTCCTGCCACGTTCTCCCTTTATTCCTTACCCATCATAAACTCCATAGGCCATTATAAATCACTCCCTGCACCATCATCAACTCTATTGCACCTTTTTCTCTTCATCATAATTGCCTAGCAAAATCACACACTTTGTTAAATCCAGATCTCTGCTGACTCCAGAACTGCATCCATGCAACCTAAACACTGTCAGAGAAAAATTCACAACCGTAATGACTGCTCTCATTCTAAATGTATAATTATCTCAGTCTAAATGTATAATTACCTCAAGCAGGTCCTTAGTAAGGCTGGCAGCCTCACTGTATTTCCTTCTGCCACTCACTCTCCTGCTAGACATCTATCTCATACCTTCTCCTCTCTCTTCTCTCTTTCCTTCTCTCTTCTCCTCTCGCAATATCTCTTCCTCCTTTACTCATTCTCCACTGATGAGCTTGTTTCTTGCCTCATAGGAAGCATAGAAAAAATCAGAAGAGAATTCTCATAGACTCTAACTACCCCATCAACCTACCTAACTGCAGCTAGTTCTGTATACTCTACTCTCTCTTTTAATGCCATAGATAAGCTGTCATTGCTCTGATCAAAATCCAAGTCCTCCACTTGCACACCAAATCCCACCTCTCTTCTTTAATCGAAAACATCTCTGGAGCAATTCTCCCCCACCATCCTGGCATCATCTATTTTTCAAATCATTCCCACCTACATTCAAACATTCTGTAAAATAAAAATCTTAAAATCTTGTCTTGAACCCACACCCCTCCAGGCGCTGCCCCATTTTTCTGCTCCATTTTATAGCAAAATTCATTGAAAAATTTCTTACTTTCCATTTTTCTTGCCTGTCCTTCTTGAATCTGTCTTAATCAGGCTTTGCTCCTCATCCCCACTCTACATATACCAGTGAAAGTGTCCTTGTCCAGGTCACAAATGACCCTTTTATTGTTAAATCCAATGATTGATTCTCAGAACTCATCTCTCTCAACCCATCGATAGCATTTAACACAGTTGGGAGTCCTCCTCTTTGAAAAGAAAAATTATCTTCATCAGCTTCCAGAATACCAAACACTCCTGGGTTTTTTTCCTAACTCACCAACCACAATTTCTCAATATCCTTTGCTGGTATCTTCCTACCTCCCTAATCTCTAAATATTGGAGTGCTCCAGGACCTCATCTATTCTCTATCTAAACACACTCCTCTGATAATCTTATTTAGTCTCATGGCTTCAAATGCTATCTTTATGTTAATTATTTCTGAATACGATCTCCAACCCAGACCTCTTGAATTTCAGACTATTCGTTCAACAGCCAATCCAGTAACTGCATTGAAATATCAAATATGCATTACAAACTTTCAGTGCTCAAAACCAAACTCCTGATATTCCCCCCAAAAAAACACTTATCCCATAGTCTTCCCTATCTCAGTAAATAGTGGCTTCCATCATTCCAACTGCACTTTCGAAAAGAAAGGAAACTTGGGGTTGGGATCATCCTTGAATCCTCTCCTCTCTAGCCCCTCATATCCAATCCATCAGCAAATCCTCTTGATTCTACCTCTAAATCTGACCACTCTGTGTCTGACCACGTCTCACCACTTCATGGGCCAAGCTACCATTATCTCTTGCCAGGTCTCCTTGATGGGCTCTTGTCCCACTACAGTCTATTCTCAACATAGCAGCCAGAGAGATCTTTTTTAAAGAGTAAGTCAAGTCACATCATTCTTCTGCTTGAGACCCTCCAATGGCTTCCTGTCTCACTCAGAAGAAAAGCCAAAGTTCTTTTGGAAGCCAAGACCTTACTGTAGGTCTACATCAACATCTACACTTCCTGTAGATGCCTCTCTGACTTCAGCTCTCACTATTCCCCCACTCGCTCCACTTGAATCACATTAGCTTCCTTGTTCTTTGAATACAGCATTCATCCTTCAAGGCCTTTGCACGTGCTATTCCCTCTTCCTGGAGTGCTTTTTTTATTTTTTTTATTTTTTGGGGGGGCGGGGAGACAGAGTCTCGCTCTGTCACCTGGGCTGGCGTGCAGTGGCGCGATCTCGGCTAACTGCAACCTCCACCTCCCAGGTTCAAGTGATTCTTCATCCTCGGCCTCCCGAGTAGCTGGGACTATAGGCATGCGCCACCAAGCCCAGCAAATTTTTTTTTTTTTTTTTTTTTGTATTTTTAGTAGAGACAGGGTTTCACCATATTGGACAGGCTGGTTCAAACTCCTGACCTCGTGATCCACCCACCTCAGCCTCCCAAAGGGCTGGGATTACAGGCGTGAGCCACCGGGCCTGGCCCTGGAATGCTCTTTATACACATATCCACTCTTTGCCTCTTTACCCTTGTAAGGTCTTTGCTCAAATGTTGTCTTCTCAATGAATTCTGAAAAAATTCTGGCATGCCCTTTTACCCTACACTGTTTTACTTTTCGCCAGAGCATTTTCACCATCAGACATACTATCTATTTTATATATGCATTTGTTTGTCTTTCTACCTCAACCAGAATGAAAACTCCATGAGGACAGAGCATTTGACCTATTCATTGATACTTATCCAGAGCCCAGAACAGCATCCATTACAGAATAGACAGTAAATACTTGTTGAATTGATGAAGGAATAAATGTTTACCTCATTTTATCTTCACTTACACCCTATAAGGCAGATATTATTATCCCTACTTTACTGATGCAGAAAGTGAAGTTCAAATAGCTTGAATAATTTGTCCAATATCATACATCTAGTGAATACAAGAATCAAAATTTGACCCCCACACCTACTTTCAAAGTCTGTCCTTTTTCTCATGACACTGAAGAATCAAGTATTTATCCTGCCTTTCTTATATGAACTGTGTCACTAAGTAACCAGATATAGATGAAAGGAAGGGTCATTTATTGAAGTATTCCAACTAACAAATGAAGTAGAAATTAGAGAATTAGAACATAACTATTTTGCAGCCACTAATCTAAGCATTGAGCATCAAAGGCTGCTAACGTCACAAAAATAGAGACACCCAGACATATGTGCTTGCTGATGAATCATACCATCCTCAGTCTTGTCAAAAAAAATACTGAATCTGAATCTGAACAAACCTCTAGATTGGGGATTTTTCAACCTCAGCACTAATGACATTGAGAGGGGGCTAATGCTTTTCTGTGGGGGGAGCTGTCCTGGTGCATCATAGGATGTTTAACACTATCCCTGTCCTCTACCCACTAGATGCCAGTGGCACCACCTACTCCTTTTCAAAAATCAAAAATGTCTCCAAACACTGCCAAATGTCCCCTGCAAATCACCCCTGGTTGAAAACCACTCCTCTAGTTACAACTAGCATTCCACAGGTAAAACAGAGGAACATGTTAAACTAAACTGCATGTATACAATCAGCAAAATACAGACTATGGGAAATGTCACACATCAAATGACCCAGTTTCTTCATCAAATAAATTTCCAGGAAAAGAGGCAGGGAAGAAGGGGGAATCTTCGGATCAAAATATATAGAGAAGACATTTTTTTAACCAGGCAAAAGTAAACTATAGGGTTTACAGATACAGAGTTGGGTGATAAAATTACAAAGAAATGGAAGAAAGTGATTGTTGCAAAAGTCCAATAGGGAGAAGGGAGGTGGTTGAAGTTGGAATGCGACACTTGGTTGGCCTTGGGACTTCTTAGGTGACATGAGATTCTATTTCTTGACTTCTTGACTTGGGTGGTATTTAAAAGGGTGTTGACCTTATAATAATTCATTAAGTTTTATATTCATTTTATCCTGCTCTCTTTCTTTTTCCAGTAAAAAAAAAACACATAAATAAGTGAAAACTATAATAAATAAACAGAATAATCTGCCTTCCCTTCTACTTCAGTTGAGTTGAAGTTCTGTGGGAACTGTCCTTGAAAGGAGAACTTTGAATTTATTGAGTTCAGGTCGATGTTTATGTTCCCTCAGCCCAGAGGTGTAAATCCTCATCAATGCTTCAGAAATGACTTTGGAAATCATAGCAGGACTTACTACAACTCTCTACAAGCCATATGTGTGATGTCCATATCTTGGAGTTGAAGGAACAACTCACATCAAATCAGCAAATACCTACCAGAAAGCCTGTTGTGATCCAGGCGGCCTGCCAGGCACTGTGAGGGAAGCAAAATGCAAAGCAGTGAAGTCTTGGCAGATGTGAGCAAGGCTCATGAGAACTGTGTGGGCTGAGTAGAGATTTGTGGGACGATGACTTTAAGAAGGATTTGCAGGCCCAATAGAGAGACACTCCACAGGTGTACCTCCTTTCTTGCAAAAGATACGCTCCTGAAGAGTTCTGTCATGATTAAATTTTTATAAATTTGATTATATTTTCTCATTGACTTACATTATAATCAGAGAGTGGCTTTATCTACATTTTGGATTAATCTTCAACTGGCGATGGCTCCCAACAGTTTAAGTTTCCCTGCTTCTCTGTCAAGTAGTTAATAGTTTATAAACAAACATTTAAAGGCACTATTTAAAGGAACCCTTGAGTGAATCCTTTTGAACAACAAAGGATTATTTGGTAAGATTAATAAATAATCATTAGATTGGAGGCTCATCAAGCTTTCTTAAAGTACAGCATACCTATACGCAAGACTCCAGTGTCCTTTGATCGGATTTCATTGCAATTATCTTTTTACCTAAGACTCAGAATCTATTTTATGTGTATTTTAGGACAACATCTTGCATTACTGGTCTTCCCACTTTTTCCAATAGCATTTGGAAGAACATCTTGTCCAGAGACTCGTGAGAACACTACTAAATGTAGCTCATATTACTGAGTTGTGTGATGCAATAGGACCTTGGCTTTCAGGCTGCAGTTTAAAATTACACTGTAAAAACAAAATGTTTCTAAGTCCAGGAGAGAGGTAATTTGAAATGACTGGCCCAGTGGTTGGATTCTCTGGGACAAAAGATGCTCAAGCTACTCCCCTTAGAACTGCCTCTTGAAAAGTGGGCTGCCTGGAAATCTCAAGTAGGTCACTGGAAAGCTGGAATGAGAATGGAGCTCACTGACCCCACCTTTGCCAACCACATCACCACATCTCTCCCCTACTCCTCCACACTACCCTGCCTGTCTGCCCACCATGAGTCCTCCTCACCTCCCTGTTTACCCCATCACCATTCAACTCTTAGCCCTCCCGATAACTATTGTTGGACAAATCAAAAAAGATGTTTTCCTCAGTGCCAACAGCATTTCACATTGGTCAAGTCACACTTGGGTCTACTACATGGCAAGAGATTCCCAAGCTGCTAGAGAATGGCAAAATCCTAGGGCTGCTGATGCTCCTCCAGTTGGTATAAGTAAGGTTGCTCTCGTACTTCCTCTTGACTGGAATTTGTGGACTGGTTTTTAATATGATAGCTCACCCTGCTAGTTACACACACCCAAAGAAATGTGATTTATGATGAGAAGGGCTAGCTTTGTTATTTCTAATTAAGGACCCCATTTATTTTGGAGTAAATGGGTAAGGGTTAGTTGACTTTTTTTTTCTTTGGTGACAAGAATATAACTTATAATTGGTTTATTTAAAAACCATACTGGAAATAAAAAATGGAATACACCACAGAAGAATACGTCGAGTCAGTTTTATTGTAGAGGGAAAAACGATGCTCTTTCCAAATTCATTACTGTCCACTGCTTCTAGGACTGCTTCCTGAGGACAGTCACTGTCTTCCTTGCTGTGTTCAAGAAGCTTTATCCATAAGGCATTTATCTGAGTGTAGTGATATGGCCTAATAGGGTATAGTTATGGAGCACCTATAGAATTCTACAGCTATTGACAAGCATTTCACTATAGCCTTTGTGGTAGGCAAAATTCTAAGATGACTCCCAATGACCTACACCCTATTATAATCCCTTCTCCCTCAGCATAGGCAGAACCTGTAAATTGCATCTAACCAATAGCATATGGCAAAGATGGAGGGATTTTGCAGATGTAATTAAATTGCCTAATCAGTTGACTTCATTAATCAAAAAAGATTACACTGAATAAGCCTAACCTCATCAGGCAATGTGTTTAAAAGAGGGTCTAGAGGTCAGAGACTTGAAGCAGCAGAGACTCCATCTCCATTGCTGACTTTGAAAATGCAAGCTTCTATTAATTCTACAGCCTCAAGGGAATGAATTCTGCCAACAACCACGTGAGCTTGGAAGTTAATCCTTCCCTAAGGGAGTCTCCAGATGAGAACTCAACCTAGCCAACACCTTGATTTCAGGCTTGTAAGACCCAGAGCAGAGAACTCAGCTAAACTGTGACAGACTTCTGACCTACAGAAACTATAAGATAATAAATGGCTTTTGTTTTAAGCCTCTGCGTTTGTGGTAATTTGTTATGCAGCAATAGAAAACTAATACAGCCATGAAGAATCAACAATGAAATAAAAGCCTCTGCTAAATAGATCCCTAACCCATAAGAATCAGTGAGTAGATAAACAAAGAAAAAGAGCATCACAGACCAGAACATGTGCTTCCACTCTCACCCATCCCCCATCTACCTTTCCATGTCTAAGAGCAAAGGATGTAGAAAAATGGAGACAATGTCTATTTCAGAAAGGTTTTCCCTGCCCCAGCATTGTTGGTTTACTACAAATCATTATTCTACGTCCTCTTTTTTCTTGCAAAGAGTCCACATGTACAGCCCTTAAGTGAAAAGAGATAAAAGAATCAAATATGCTTCCAAAGAAATAAGAAAATCCTAACCTCAGTAGGTAACTATAAATGCCCATGAAATGCATGCAAGTATCAAAATCAACCCCCAAGGGCAAAAACAGAACCAAGAATAGCATTGCAGGCAGCAAAGCAACTATTGCCAACGGTGTCCATGGATGAAAAGAAAAGGCTTAAATGAAAAAACGAAGACTGCCCGTTGCATATATTAGATGCCCAGGATTTGTCTGAAATCCATTTGAATGGATGAATGAATGAGAATTAAAAGGGATTAACGTTGCAAAAGAACAAGAAACTAGACAAAAATGTAGTAGTGACCAAAAGCCAGGACAAGGTCAGAAAAATTCTTAATGCAAGAAGCCATCGAGAGTTGATGTAACCATAGAGCAGTGGTTCTCAAGGTGCGGTCCCAGGAACAGCAGCATCAGTGTCACCTGGGAGCTTGTTAGAGATGTAAATTATCTGGCCTCACCCCAGACCTACTAAATAAGAAACTCTGATGATGGGGCCCAGCAACTTAAGAAACCCAGGGGATTCTGAAACATGCTCAAGTGTAAGAACCACTGACCAAGAAAAATAAAGAAATCTTGTGGAGATGGTTTGAAAGAAAAGCCCAAGGGTCTTAACCCTGGCTGCACATCAAAATCAGCTGAGGACCTTTAAAATTACTAATACCCAAGCTGGTCCATCACCAGAGATTCAGATTTAACTACTGTGAGATAGGAACCAGGCATCTAAATTATTTACCAGCTCTCCAGGCGATTCAAATGTGCAGCCAGGGCTGGGAAGCTTTAATGTAAAAGGTGAAGCAGTGTGGGAGGACCACATTCAAGATTGCTACATAAATGACCTCTAAAAGAAGGTTTGACTCTTCAGATATGGTGTTCTGCTGCCTCCAAAGTATTCACACATATATTCTCGCCTGTCAACACGTCTATGCTTTTGCACAGGGCATGGAAATTGCTTTTATTCAGCAGCACAGAAAAAATAACCCTTTTCACGGTCCCTGCTCACCTTCTGTGCTGGTTTTGTACAAGCGACACTTTCCTTCCCTGCCCTCAGTATATGGGGTGCCCCTAGGAAACAGGAAGAGAAGCTGCACTTTCTTCTATTCATGGTAGCAGCAGTCACCACAGGGTCACCGCCTTACTTGACCCACGGACCTCTCTGAGGACCCAGTATACACAGGCAGATGTCCCAAGAGGTCTAGATATCCCTTCAACTCTAAGCTACACAGTCCCTCAGCTACTCTGAGGCCATCTTCTCCTGAACCTGGAAGGCGAATGAGGATCTCCAGCTGAGAGGGACAATAAAAGAGGCTTTCAGGTAGAGAAACCCGGAACCGGGATCATGACAGCTGAGACTTGGAACGTGGCCGGAGCAGAGGCCCCGCAGCCCCCGAAGCGCTACTACCGGCGACATGCTCACTCCAACCCCATGGCAGACCACACACTGCGCTATCCTGGGAAGCCAGAGGAGATGGACTGGTCTGAGCTAGACCCAGAGTTCTTCGCTCCACTCGCTCAAAATCAGAGCCACGATGACCCAAAGGATAAGAAAGAAAAGAGAGCTCAGGCCCAAGTGGAGTCTGCAGACATAGGCTGTGGCTATGGTGGCCTGTCAGTGGAACTATCACCACTGTTCCCAGACACACTGATTCTGGGTCTGGAGATCCAGGTGAAGGTCTCAGACTACGTACAAGACCAGATTTGGGCCCTACGCACAGCTCCTGGAGGCGGCTTCCAGAACATTGCCTGTCTCTGTAGCAATGCCATGAAGCACCTTCCTAACTTCTACAAGGCCAGCTGACAAAGATGTTCTTCCTCTTCCCCGACCCACATTTCAAGCAGACAAAGTACAAGTGGCAAATCATCAGTCCCACTCTGCTAGCAAAATATGCCTATGTGCTGAGAGTTGGGGGGCTGGTATATACCATAACCCATGTGCTGGAGCTACACGACTGGATATGCAGTCATTTTGAAGAGCACCCGCTGTTTGAGCGTATGCCTCTGGAGGACCTGAGTGAAGACCCCATTGTGGGACATCTAGGTACCTCAACTGAGGAGGAGAAGAAAATTCTACGTAATGGAGGGAAGAATTTCCCAGCCATCTTTCAAAGAATACAAGATCCCATCCTCCAGGCAGTGACCCCCCAAACCAGCCTGCCTGGTCACTGACTGCTTACTCTACCTTAGCTGGACCTTGTCTTCCAGGAACTAGAGAGAAGAGCAGGAGCCCTGGGTCTTCCCAGTTGAGACTGCTGGAGCTGAGACACAGTACTCTCTCAAAGAAGGTGGGGAGCTGCCCAGGGCAGAACCCACTGGTGTTCATGACTACCCCTGGCTCCTCTCACCTTGCCCCTCCACTCCCAACAGAAAACAGAGCAGCTGACTGAGGTGGTCAAAGGACTTTGGACCATAGGGGATCTTTGGAAGGCTGTGTGGTCTTGCTCTCCCTTAGCACTCCCTTCTCCTTGGGAGATCTCTCCTCAGCTGGACTGAGGAATGTAGTCCATCTAAACTGCTTGCTAGGCTTAAAAAAAAAGGCTTTCAATTGCTTGGGCGCACACGTCCCTCCCCCTCCCAGGGCTCAGCAATAGAGTCATTTCACTGTCTGTATAACCTAAGTCCACTTGGGCCAGTGAGTGAGAGGGAACACTCAGAAAAGTTTAAACTTCCAAGATAGAAACTAAACATTTAAATTGTCCAAGAATACCACAGGATCTGTGTACTTACATGCAACATACAAGCAGATTCCCTCCCAGTTATATGCACATGCATGGGGCCTTTATGAGTTCAGCTAAAGGAGATGCTCCACCACTAAATGGTACAGTAGTGACTTGATTGAGCAGGTTCACACCGCACAGATGACAAGTAGGAACAAGCAATAATGCCTTGTCCCAGAACCTCAGAATGCTATATCTAATAGATGACAATGACAACAATGATGGTAACCAGATTCATCACTGGAAATTTAAGTTTTCCAAAAATCTTAAGCAAGCATTCCTTAAAGAGGCTGGGAGAACCTCCAAGTATTTTGGAATCTATAAGCATGTTGCCTCAATAAAAATGCCCAAGAGTAGCCAAGGGGCAGATGCCAGAGCAGGAAATGGAGATAGGGCAGGTGGAGTATCAGGTCTTACATTTTTTCCAAAACTGATTGGACAAATTCTCATGTTCAGGACTGCTATCTAGAGCAGTGGTTCTCAACTGGGGTCGATTTTGCACCCCAGGGGACATCTGGCAATTTTTGGAGACATTTTTGGGTTTTACAATACAGTAAAAGAGTGCTACTGGCATCCAGTGGGTAAAGGTCAAGGATGCTGTTGAACATCCTATAATGCACATGACAGCCCACGAACAAAGAGCTATCCAGCCCCCATGTCATTAGCACCAGGATTGAGAAACCCTGATCCAATGAAATACCCTCTCAACAAACAGCAGAGAAGGAAAATAGTGATGGATTCTTTTTCCATAAAGGCCCAGATTCTACCCACAGTTTCCATTAGCATTCTAGAAGAACAGAGCTTGTTCTCCTCAAGGAGACAGGTAAATTAATCCTGACAGATTACTTCACCCACCCCCTGCTTTCAGGAAACTCAGTATCTAAATCACCCAGGACAAATAATTCTATAGACTCTTATCAAATACATGCACAAATAAAAGCCCCCACAGCATCCCTGTAGCCACTTGTTCCAATGTTTGTCTTCCTAATGGACGAAATGTTAGGCTGAATCATTTGAAATTGCCAACATTTGATGGATTTTGGCCTTCAAAATGGCCATTTCATGTGGCTCAATCTAACATTATTCCCTTCAACAAAAATGTGTCCTACTTTTAGAAGCCATTTTCTTGTGTTGACTCTTCAGTCAGCACCCAAACAATGAATTTTGGTGACAATGATACCCGGCCATCTGCTGTCTGGTAGATACTCCTTCCCCACCCACATTCCTCACACCCAGTCTTGGTTGGCTCTTTCTCTAGAAAAATTATTCAGTTTTTTTCCACATCAATTGTTACCTTTTTTTTTTTGCACCTTTAGCTATAATTTCATTTTATTCGGTGGGAAGGAGCTGAAATTAAGTTGCTATATATTGCTATACACATAGGGCCTTAATACCTGAGCAGACATGAAAGAAAAGCCCAGAAGGTCTAGCTTTCTTGGGTCTTATTTTCATATACACTGTGATTTATATAATATAGGCCTTAAATAGCATACTTTTAGTTAGAAAAAACCAGACCTCAACCTCAAACTGCTGCTGTGTACTTAAAAGGAGGAACTCACAGTTATTAAATGGCTGTGAGGTGCCAAGCAGTATGCCACAAGCTTTCATATATATTATCAATTTAATATCTAAAATAAGGCTGTAATGAAGAATTCTCATGCCATTTCACAGACCACAAAACTGAGGCAGCTCAACAAGGTTAAATAACGCTTCAGTGCTGGTTTTTATGAGCCATATTTTACACCTATGTCCATTGGATACCAGTGCCCACATTTCTACCATTACCCTAAGCAGACTGAAATAAAGGTCTGTAGAGATTCAGAGTTTCAGAATAACCACTTGAGAAATACCACAGTGGAGCGTCCGCTTACCAGAAGAAAAAAACACACATTTCATAGTGTATATGATCTCTCTTAAGATATCAGCATCATCTCCTCTTCTCATTTCGAGATTAAAAAAACAAAACAGCCAGTAAAACTGCCTGTGAGCTTTTTTTTAAAAACAAGTCTTGCTATATCCGTTTTTAGCTGAAAATATTATTCGTTGCTTTTCATTCAGCTATTTCATAAAAAAACATAAATTCACTGATTAAAGATGAAATCATATGTATTCTTGTCTTCCAAAAACACTGCTTAATGTACTTAAAATTCCCCTCATGTACAAAGGGGTGGGGAGCAGCAGAAGCGTCTCTGCGCAGGTGAAGGGATGAGCTGCGGCCACCTTGTGGCTAATTGCTGAAGGAAACACTTTTCTGACAACAGAAGGGACAAAGGCAGAATGACACCCCCTCCTTTGGTCCCCAGCATCTGCAAACTTGCTTATTATTCTTAATTGATTTCCGGGTGCAGTAAATGGGCATTTATTGAACAGAGCCATGCT
Source organism: Symphalangus syndactylus (assembly GCF_028878055.3). NCBI lineage: Eukaryota > Metazoa > Chordata > Mammalia > Primates > Hylobatidae > Symphalangus > Symphalangus syndactylus. Next base: position 39,370,425 of record NC_072447.2, on the reverse strand, counting down.
CTCCATAATGGGAGACAGAGAAGCAGCAGGGCATCGTCAAGTTCTAGTCATCACCTTCTTAAAGTTTTGTAGCTTAGGGTGTTCAATGCAATCTATAAGGGGCATTTAAAAGCCAATCAAATGTTCTTCTCATGGCTGCTAAGGACTTAAATTCTGCTCATCAGTGGGTATAATTTTTCTTTTTTCTAGAATAGCATGTGTTATTTGCTCATGATCTGAAATAAGAATATACTGTGTACATTGTACGTGAAACAGTACATACACCATATTTACAATTATGTATCAGTTTAAAATTTTAAAAAACATTTCTAATGTAAAGAGTATCTCTCAAACTGTGTAGATTAGCTTTTGATTTATATTTAAATATGAATCTTAAGCAAAATAGTAAAAATAACCATCCTGATTTAGTGTTTTTCTCCCGTATGTGAATTGTATATACTTAGGTGAGGACAATAAAATCAACTGAACTATAAGCTTAGAATAGGCCTGAGGGATAATTTTGCACAGCAGCTTTACTAATGGTACATTGTTACATTGCTGCTTCAAAACACACACACATGCACACACGCACACACACACACACACACACACACACACATACACTCTGACTTAGGAAACAAATGGCCAAAAGGATTCGTACTTTAACCTTTGGAGGGCCTCAAAGTGTTATTTGGAGTTGATAATACTTCGGCTAAAACCAAGTATAACCTGTTTTTTTCTGAGGAGTATCAGTAGCATAACTGTGATTACAAACAAAGTACACTTAAGATATGTATGCAATGACTGCTATTTATACAAAATTTAAATCTGCAAATGGAATCAACATGCTTATGGGTTATTAAAATTGTCTAAATTCTTGGATTCTGTATAGTATACATGTATTGATTTACAAATAAATGATTTATTAAGTGATAAGAAAGAATATATTGTGTACAAATGTGCAGTACAGTCATCCTAAAGTAAATTCATTTGCTTCTAAATGTCAGTTAGAAAGAATCATTGTACCTCCATGGAAAGTCACTGGTCAGAGGAAATGGAGAATCTGACTTCCAGCACACTCCATCACTAACTAGGTATGTGACTTTAATTCATTCATCCTCACTTTCCTTATCTGTAAAACCTGGGATTATAAAAATCAGTAGGTTTTCACACACTTTTAGCAATGAAGCGCTTTTTTTCCAAAAAGAGTTTCCAAAACCCTCATATAGCAAAGTGAACAAGAAGAAGCTGCTATGGCTAAAACTGAACAGGCCTGCCAGACCTACGTACCACCACCATCCCCCTCCCTCCCCTCCTCCCATCCCAGCCCCTTAACACACTTCTGCAGGATCCTGGGTGTCAGAAGTTGAAGATCATTGGACCAAACTATTTCTAAAGTCCCTTTGTGCCCTAAGTGTCTATCAGGCTAAACGGCCAAAGTTTTAAAAAGGCAAACATTTTATGAAGACGTTTTATAGACATGCTTCCAACCTTTCAGCCTGGAAAAGATTATGCACACTGAGCAATTAGAGAACAATTTAATTCTCTACATTAAGCTATGTGCCCCTAGCTCACAATACAAGAGAAGGTCCTTTGAAGAGCACTAGATGAATCACTCTTACAAAGTACACACAGTACTTGTGGCCCAGGCAGAATCACTGATTATTTCCTCCAGCTGCCATCCCCATTGGCCTCATGGTGGCCACTGTGCAGGCTGTGTGAACCGGGAACCAGATAAGGCCTGATCCATCAGCGTTGATCTCCACTCAGAACTGTGCTTGTGCTGATGCCTCCTTTGAACCCAGGGCCTTCCTTACTCAACTGAAAACAGCTGCCTTTATTAATGGCTGTTTCCTTGCCTGAAAGATAAAATGTGTTTGCATTTGCCCTTCAGCTCTGAAACCTAATTATTGAGTGATCTAAGGTGGGGAGAATCATATTATCTTGATGGGCTATGAAGCCCCAATGGAGGACTTAATATGAGAACAAAATTAAATTAACAGACACTTGATGGAAATTAGCCAAATGTATTCATTAAGAAAGATATCGAGGGTGGAGCCAAGATGGCCGAATAGGAACAGCTCCGGTCTCCAGCTCCCAGCCCCAGCGACACAGAAGACGGGTGATTTCTGCATTTCTGCTTGAGGTACCGGTTTCATTTCACTAGGGAGTGCCTAACAGTGGGTGCAGGACAGTCGGTGAAGCGCACTGTGCGCGAGCCGAAGCAGGGCGAGGCATTGCCTCACTCGGGAAGTGCAAGGGGTCAGGGAGTTCCCTTTCCTAGTCAAAGAAAGGAGAAACAAACAGCACCTGGAATATCGGGTCAGTCCCGTCCTAATACTGCGCTTTTCCAACGGGCCTGGAAAACGGCACACTAGGAGATTGTGTCCCGCACCTGGCTCGGAGGGTCCTATGCCCACGGAGTCTCGCTGATTGCTAGCACAGCAGTCTGAGATCACGCTGCAAGGCGGCAGCGAGGCTGGGGGAGGGGCGCCCGCCATTGCCCAGGCTTGCTTAGGTAAACAAAGCAGCCAGGAAGCTCGAACTGGGTGGAGCCCACCACAGCTCAAGGAGGCCTGCCTGCCTCTGTAGGCTCCACCTCTGGGGGCAGGGCACAGACAAACAAAAACCCAGCAAGAACCTCCACAGACTTAAATGTCCCTGTCTGACTGACAGCTTTGAAGAGAGTAGTGGTTCTCCCAGCACGCAGCTGGAGATCTGAGAACGGACAGACTGCCTCCTAAAGTGGGTCCCTCACCCCTGAGCAGCCTAACTGGGAGGCACCCCCCCAGTAGGGACAGACTGACACCTCATTCATCCGGGTACTCCTCTGAGACAAAACTTTCAGAGGAACTATCAGACAGCTGAATTTGTGGTCTCACGAAAATCCGCTGTTCTGCAGCCACCGCTGCTGACACCCAGCCAAACAGGGTCTGGAGTGGACTTCTAGTAAACTCCAACAGACCTGCAGCTGAGGGTCCTGTCTGGTAGAAGGAAAACTAACAAACAGAAAGGACATCCACACCAAAAACCCATCTGTACATCACCATCATCAAAGACCAAAAGTAGATAAAACCACAAAGATGGGGAAAAAACAGAGCAAAAAAACTGGAAACTCTAAAAAACAGAGCACCTCTCCTCCTCCAAAGGAACGCAGTTCCTCACCAGCAACGGAACAAAGCTGGATGGGGGATGACTTTGACGAGTTGAGAGAAGAAGGCTTCAGACGATCAAACTACTCTGAGCTACGAGAGGAAATTCAAAACAATAGCAAAGAAGTTAAAAACTTTGAAAAAATATTAGAAGAATGGATAACTAGAATAACCAATGGAGAGAAGGGCTTAAAGGAGCTGATGGAGCTGAAAGCCAAGTTTCGAGAACTACGCGAAGATTGCAGAAGCCTCAGTAGCAGATGCGATCAACTGGAAGAAAGGGTATCGCTGATGGAAGATGAAATGAATGAAATGAAGAGAGAAGGGAAGTTTAGAGAAAAAAGAATAAAAAGAAATGAACAAAGCCTCCAAGAAATTTGGGACTATGTGAAAAGACCAAACCTACGTCTGATTGGTGTACCTGAAAATGATGGGGAGAATGGAACCAAGTTGGAAAACACTCTGCAAGATATTATCCAGGAGAACTTCCCCAATCTAGCAAGGCAGGCCAGCATTCAGATACAGGAAATACAGAGAACGCCACAAAGATACTCCTCGAGAAGAGCAACTCCAAGACACATAATTGTCAGATTCACCAAAGTTGAAATGAAGGAAAAAATGTTAAGGGCAGCCAGAGAGAAAGGTCGGGTTACCCACAAAGGGAAGCCCATCAGACTAACAGCTGATCTCTCAGCAGAAACTCTACAAGCCAGAAGAGAGTGGGGGCCGATATTCAACATTCTTAAAGAAAAGAATTTTCAACCCAGAATTTCCTATCCCGCCAAACTAAGCTTCATAAGTGAAGGAGAAATAAAATACTTTACAGACAAGCAAACGCTGAGTGATTTTGTCACCACCAGGCCTGCCCTAAAAGAGCTCCTGAAGGAAGCACTAAACATGGAAAGGAACAACCAGTACCAGCCCCTGCAAAAACATGCCAAATTGTAAAGACCATCGAGGCTAGGAAGAAACTATAGCAACTAACGAGCAAAATAACCAACTAACATCATAATGACAGGATCAGATTCACACATAACAATATTAACTTTAAATGTAAATGGGCTAAATGCTCCAATCAAAAGACACAGACTGGCAAACTGGATAAGGAGTCAGGATCCATCAGTGTGCTGTATTCAGGAAACCCATCTCACGTGCAGAGACACACATAGACTCAAAATAAAGGGATGGAGGAAGATCTATCAAGCAACTGGAAAACAAAAAAAGGCAGGGGTTGCAATCCTAGTCTGTGATAAAATAGACTTTAAACCAACAAAGATCAAAAGAGACAAAGAAGGCCATTACATAATGGTAAAGGGATCAATTCAACAAGAAGAGCTAACTATCCTAAATATATATGCACCCAACACAGGAGCACCCAGATTCATAAAGCAAGTCCTCAGTGACCTACAAAGGGACTTAAAGTCCCACACAATAATAATGGGAGATTTTAACACCCCACTGTCAACATTAGACAGATCAACGAGACAGAAAGTTAACAAGGATATCCAGGAATTGAACTCAGCTCTACATAAAGTGGACCTAATAGACATCTACAGAACTCTCCACCCCAAGTCAACAGAATATATATTTTTTTCAGCACCACACCACACCTATTCCAAAATTGACCACATAGTTGGAAGTAAAGCTCTCCTCAGCAAATGTAAAAGAACAGAAATTATAACAAACTGTCTCTCAGACCACAGTGCAATCAAACTAGAACTCAGGATTAAGAAACTTACTCAAAACCACTCAACTACATGGAAACTGAACAACCTGCTCCTGAATGACTATTGGGTACATAATGAAATGAAGGCAGAAATAAAGATGTTCTTTGAAACCAACGAGAACAAAGACACAACATACCAGAATCTCTGGGACATGTTCAAAGCAGTGTGTAGAGGGAAATTTATAGCACTAAATGCCCACAAGAGAAAGCAGGAAAGATCCAAAATTGACACCCTAACATCACAATTAAAAGAACTAGAAAAGCAAGAGCAAACACATTCAAAAGCTAGCAGAAGGCTAGAAATAACTAAAATCAGAGCAGAACTGAAGGAAATAGAGACACAAAAAACCCTTCAAAAAATTAATGAATCCAGGAGCTGGTTTTTTGAAAAGATCAACAAAATTGATAGACCGCTAGCAAGACTAATAAAGAAGAAAAGAGAGAAGAATCAAATAGATGCAATAAAAAACGAAAAAGGGGATATCACCACCGATCCCACAGAAATACAATCTACCATCAGAGAATACTACAAACACCTCTATGCAAATAAACTGGAAAATCTAGAAGAAATGGATAAATTCCTCGACAAATACACCCTCCCAAGACTAAACCAGGAAGAAGTTGAATCTCTGAATAGACCAATAACAGGTTCTGAAATTGTGGCAATAATCAATAGCTTACCAACCAAAAAGAGTCCAAGACCTGATGGATTCACAGCTGAATTCTACCAGAGGTACAAGGAGGAACTGGTACCATTCCTTCTGAAACTATTCCAATCGATAGAAAAAGAGGGAATCCTCCCTAACACATTTTACAAAGCCAGCATCGTCCTGATACCAAAGCCTGGCAGAGACATAACCAAAAAAGAGAATTTCAGACCAATATCCTTGATGAACATTGATGCAAAAATCCTCAATAAAATACTGGCAAACCGAATCCAGCAGCACATCAAAAAGCTTATCCACCATAATCAAGTGGGCTTCATCCCTGGGATGCAAGGCTGGTTCAACATATGCAAATCAATAAATGTAATCCAGCATATAAACAGAACCAAAGACAAAAACCACATGATTATCTCAATAGATGCAGAAAAGGCCTTTGACAAAATTCAGCAACCCTTCATGCTAAAAACTCTCAATAAATTAGGTATTGATGGGACGTATCTCAAAATAATAAGAGCTATCTACAACAAACCCACAGCCAATATCATACTGAATGGTCAAAAACTGGAAGCATTCCCTCTGAAAACTGGCACAAGACAGGGATGCCCTCTCTCACCACTCCTATTCAACATAGTGCTGGAAGTTCTGGCCAGAGCAATCAGGCAGGAGAAGGAAATAAAGGGTATTCAATTAGGAAAAGAGGAAGTCAAATTGTCCCTGTTTGCAGATGACATGATTGTATATCTAGAAAACCCCATTGTCTCAGCCCAAAATCTCCTTAAGCTGATTAGCAACTTCAGCAAAGGCTCAGGATACAAAATTAATGTACAAAAATCACAAGCATTCTTGTACACCAATAACAGACAAACAGAGAGCCAAATCATGAGTGAACTCCCATTCACAATTGCTTCAAAGAGAATAAAATACCTAGGAATCCAACTTACAAGGGATGTGAAGGACCTGTTCAAGGAGAACTACAAACCACTGCTCAATGAAATAAAAGAGGATACAAACAAATGGAAGAACATTCCATGCTGATGGGTTGGAAGAATCAATATCGTGAAAATGGCCATACTGCCCAAGGTAATTTATAGATTCAATGCCATCCCCATCAAGCTACCAATGACTTTCTTCACAGAATTGGAAAAAACTACTTTAAAGTTCATATGGAACCAAAAAAGAGCCCGCATCGCCAAGTCAATCCTAAGCCAAAAGAACAAAGCTGGAGGCATCACGCTACCTGACTTCAAACTATACTACGAGGCTACAGTAACCAAAACAGCATGGTACTGATACCAAAACAGAGATATAGACCAATGGAACAGAACAGAGCCCTCAGAAATGATGCCACATATCTACAACTATCTGATCTTTGACAAACCTGACAAAAACAAGAAATGGGGAAAGGATTCCCTATTTAATAAATGGTGCTGGGAAAACTGGCTAGCCATATGTAGAAAGCTGAAACTGGATCCCTTCCTTACACCTTATACAAAAATTAATTCAAGATGGATTAAAGACTTATATGTTAGACCTAAAACCATTAAAATCCTACAAGAAAACCTAGGCAATACCATTCAGGACATAGGCGTGGGCAAGGACTTCATGTCTAAAACACCAAAAGCAATGGCAACAAAAGCCAAAATTGACAAATGGGATCTCATTAAACTAAAGAGCTTCTGCACAGCAAAAGAAACTACCATCAGAGTGAACAGGCAACCTACAGAATGGGAGAAAATTTTTGCAACCTACTCGTCTGACAAAGGGCTAATATCCAGAATCTACAATGAACTCAAACAAATTTACAAGAAAAAAACAAACAACCCCATCAAAAAGTGGGCAAAGGATATGAACAGACACTTCTCAAAAGAAGACATTTATGCAGCCAAAAAACACATGAAGAAATGCTCATCATCACTGGCCATCAGAGAAATGCAAATCAAAACCACAGTGAGATACCATCTCACACCAGTTAGAATGGCCATCATTAAAAAATCAGGAAACAACAGGTGCTGGAGAGGATGTGGAGAAATAGGAACACTTTTACACTGTTGGTGGGACTGTAAACTAGTTCAACCATTGTGGAAGTCAGTGTGGCGATTCCTCAGGGATCTCGAACTAGAAATACCATTTGACCTAGCCATCCCATTACTGGGTATACACCCAAAGGACTATAAATCATTCTGCTATAAAGACACATGCACACGTATGTTTATTGCGGCACTATTCACAATAGCAAAGAGTTGGAACCAACCCAAATGTCCAACAACAATAGACTGGATTAAGAAAATGTGGCACATATACACCATGGAATACTATGCAGCCATAAAAAATGATGAGTTCGTGTCCTTTGTAGGGACATGGATGAAACTGGAAAACATCATTCTCAGTAAACTATCGCAAGGACAAAAAACCAAACACTGCATGTTCTCACTCATAGGTGGGAATTGAACAATGAGAACTCATGGACACAGGAAGGGGAACATCACACTCCGGGGACTGTTGTGGGGTGGGGGGAGGGGGGAGGGACAGCATTAGGAGATACACCTAATGCTAAATGACGAGTTAATGGGTGCAGGAAATCAACATGGCACATGGATACATATGTAACAAACCTGCACATTGTGCACATGTACCCTAAAACCCTAAAGTATAATAAAAAAAAAAGATTAATAAAACCAAAAAAAAAAGAAAGATATCTGCCATTGAAGCAAATCAAAAATATTTTTCAAACAAATTTTAATTAATTCATTTAATAATTAATTCAAGCAATTGTTTTGAATATCAACTATGGTCCAGGCACTGTGTTAGGTGCCAAGGATACTATAGAGAGTAAAACATTGTTCCTATCTTCAAGTCACACACCCAAGTTCCCCACTGCCACTCATGTGAAGAAATAAGTGAGACAGAGCATGGTAAGGACCACAATTGAGGAAAATAAAATATAGTGGGGTTACAAAGACAAGAGTTCCAAGTTCAAGCTGCAAAGGTTGGGAGAAGTGACTCCTGAACTAGTTTTTAAAGGATGAAGTGGCAAAGATTGTTTCTCTTTTGCTCATTGTGGCAGAAACCACCAGTGTTCCTCTTCTTTGGGGAACATGGCCAGGTTCAAATTTTAAGCTTCCCTTGCAGATTGTTGTTAGATGTCGCCACATGACTAAGTTCTGAATGTAAGCTGAAGTGATGTGCACCATTTCCAAACCTGGCCCATTAAAAACCCTCTCACACTCAACCCTCATCCCTCTTTTCCCATCCACCATTTGGCTGATTGAAAAAAAACTCCAAGGATCTAGACAAAAACAGATCCACAAGATGTGAAGAGCTAAATGCATGCCACAGAGCCCCCTCCACACTCTCATTGTTAAAGAAGGTGGAGGGAGATATTTATAGTTCCAGTAACCAAGAAATACTAGCACTGAAAAACTTTGTTTGCCACACATGAGATTGATGAATAATCCAGAGATTATTCATGAGGCAGTGGGAAACTTTTGAATTGTTTTATACAAAGAAACAACACGATCAGATTTGTTTTTAAGAAAAAATCAATCTGGTGGCGATATGGAACATGGATGGAGAGGTAAGGCAAAAGTAGAAGCAGAGAGAACAAAACAGAGTTTTGTGCCATAGTAAATGCTAGAGAAGATGTGTATTTGAACTAAATCATTAGTGATGAGGATCTAGAACAAGGAAAAGGCTTCAGTGACACTTTTAGAAGTACAGACCCATTAAAACATGGTTGGGCCAGGTAGGAGAATCAGGAGCCACATATAACTTTTAGATTCCTGGCTTTTGTGAGACTTCATTCACAAGGAAAGGAAACACAGGTAGTGAAGGTTTGGGGGACAGATTAATGAGCATTTTTCATATGTCGAATCCAACATCCAGGCAGAGATATCTAGAAGATAGTTGGATATATAGGTCTAGAACTCAGAAGAGAGATCTGAACTGAAGCTCAGATTTGAAAATCACTTGATTAACACCATTGAATCTGATGAGGTAGCCCAAGGAGAACATGTAAAATGAGAAGGTTAAAATCCAAAGAATATTTAAGAGAGGGTGAAAGAAAATTAGCTAGAGAAAAACTGAGAAAGATTGGTCTGACAGGTAGGAGAAGAACCAAGAGAGACAGACAACATATAAGCCATAGAAGGAAAGTTTACTAAGGTTAAAAACAGTTTTCAAGAAGGTTAAATGTAGTAAAATAAAGTAAGTAAGAATTGAAAATTATTGACGACTATATCAGTCAAGGTCTAATCAGGAAAAGAGAAGCCACCTCAGGCTGTCATAACAAAATACCACAGAATGGGTGGCTTCAACAACAGAAATTTATCTTCTCACAGTTCCAAAGGCTGTAAGTCTGAGATCAGGGTAACAGCATGATCAGGTTCTAGTGAGGGCTTCTCTTCCTGACTTGCAGATGGCCACCTTCTTATTGTGTCCTTTCATGGCAAAAAGAGAGAGAGAAGAAAGCTCTCTAGTGTCTCTTCATATAAGAGCACTAATCTACTCATGAGGGCCCCACCCTCATGACCTCATCTAACCTAATTACCTCCCAAAGGCTCCATCTCTAAATACCATCACATTGGGGGTTAGGGCTTCAACATATAAATTTGGGGTGGGGGCACACAATACAGTCCACAGTACCAGGTATTTCAAACAAAGAAAATGCAATACAGGGAAGTGGTTACACCAGTGATGGAAAAACTGAAAAGCCAAATACGGAATGATAAACCAATCCAGAGATTATTAACAGCAAGAAGCTACCGTTATCCCTAGGGCTGCAGGACAATGAGAGGAGGGATGTTACCCTAGTCTAGATCTGGGGTCACCCCAGCTAAAGTTAGAGTGCTATGGGATTGTCCTACAGTAACTGATACCACAGAAAGGGCTTTGTGAGGGGCTGTAGCCAAAGAGAAGACACAGCCATGGCCAAAGATAACAACAAAATTAGGAGAGAAAGGGAGAAATACCCTGGCTTCTCTCCTCCTCCTCCCCTCCGATCTTCTGCTAGTGCACCCCGTAGTTGAACCTACCTGGAAGCCGGCGGACAATGGCAGTGTTCACTGCAAAATAGAGTTGAAAGGGAGAAAGCAAAGAATTGATTTGAGAGCAAACAAGTAAATGACCTAGTCTGGCCTCCTCAGGAACAGTTGCAGGGAGGCATAGTATCTTGCAAAGTGGCTAGGAGATGGGGAGGTAGAGACAGTTATTGCAGACTCTTTTTTTTTTTTGAGATGGGGTCTCACTCTGTTGCCCAGACTGGAGTGCAGTGGTGCAGTCTCGGCTCACTGCAATCTCCACCTCCCCAGTTCAAATCATTCTCCTGCCACAGCCTCCTGAGTAGCTGAGATTACAGGAGTGTGCCACCACGCCTGGCTAATTTTTGTATTTTTAGTAGAGACGGGGTTTCACCCTGTTGGCCAGGCTGGTCTCAAACTCCTGACCTCAGGTGATCTGCCCACCTTGGCCTCCCAAAGTGCTGGGATCACGGGTGTGAGCCACCGCTCCCAGCCTATTGTAGACTTTTAAAAAAATTAGCACATATGGTGGGAGGGATAGATATATAGGGTAACTGCTAAGAAAAAGATATGAGGTACAGGAAGAATGTTTTTAGGATGGAACAGACCAAGTGCTGAGGGAATATAGGCAATAGAAAGGGAGAAATAAAAGAAACATGGTACAGTGAAAGAATATTTGACAATGGGAAGACCCAGAGAAGACAGAACTAGACTTATGGAGAAAAAGCCACTTTCTTGAATGGATTCATTCATTCAATAAATACTTATTGGGCACCAACTATATACCAGGCACCATTTTGAGTGCTTGTGATATACCAGTGAACAAAACGAATAGAAATTTTTGCCCCTGTGGAGTTTGAATTCTAGTGCAGGGAAAGACAGGAAAAATAAAGTGAACTAGCAGGATATGTGGGGGAAAGTTGAGTGAGGTCATTATCTTGAATTAGTCAGAGTAGGATATGTGCTGCAACAAACAATCCCAAAATTTCAGTGGCTAGACAACGTTTATTTCCCCCTCCACAACATCCAATGCAGGTGTCCATATAGTCGGCCCTCCTCCAAGTAGTGACTCAGGCACCCAGGCTTTTTCCATTTTATGGCTTTGCCCTTTTCTGAGTTCTCAAGAGTTCTCTCTATTCCATTGGAAGATGGGAGAAAGAATGGAGGATCAAGCTTAGAATGGTTTTTATTAACCAGGGTTGGCATTGAAATAAATTACTTGTGCCCACATTACACTAGCTGGAATTCAGTCATATGGCCACACCAGACTGCAAATGAAGTTGAAAAAGTGTTTCCAGTAGGCAACAAGAAATGTTTTGGTGAATAACTAACTAGTCTCTGCCACAAACCTCTTGGCCTCGATTTTCTCAAGGATATAGGAGGGAAGGATTAATTTTATGATAGTTTGCCAAAAATGTGCAAGCTCAGAGATTAAGAGTAGGCTCAAAGAGAGTGAAGAAGAGTTGAAATAACTTTCGGAGAAGAGTTCACCAATAAGTCAAAGGAATGACAAGAGGCATTAAGGGATTGACTAAGACTGGAAGTCCTGAATTTCTACTGGCAACAAACAAGTATGTGATACTCTTGAATGTCTAGATTATAAAACACAGAGCTCTAAAACACAGAGCATTTAGTACCTAGCACAAAGCCTGATACATTGTAGATACTCAAAGTTTCATGAGTACATGGATGAACAGATGGACAAATGCTGCAACCTTAGCCAGAGAGCCTCTGAGGTTGACACTAAGTCCACAAAACTCATCAGTCCCTAAGAGAATCTGCATCTTGGGGTCTCTAAGGATGTGAGAAACCAGGTGGCAGCATCCTGATCCTCTTAGGTCCTTCCTGCTCCTAATGCTTTGACTTAAAGGTTCTACTTACTGGTGGCAACATTTCTGCTCACTTGCTGAGTGTGGAAACGGCTTCTGTTTGAAATCTCCCTACGGGGATGCTCATTCTAGACCAAGAAGTGCCTTGACTTCTCAGCTACTGTCAGATCGTCTCTAAATGCAGTGAGTTTCGAAGCCCCTCGTGCCTTAGTTTGCCTATTTCTCTTAACTTCCTCAGATTTTCAGAGTAAACTCCCAAGGAAAGCATTACTGGAGAATTCAAATCAGGACTACTTTATAAGCTCAAGGTACTTTCCGCACACAATAACAACTCAGTACAGTTAAAGGTGAGTTCCTGAAAGCAGGTAAATAGTTAACAGGAATCCACACACTATCTCTTATACTAGCAGCCAATATTCTCTGCCTGGAGTGTTGGGATCTCCGTTTGACATTGTAAGAATTGACCCCCAAAACATAACATAACCTTATCTTGTAGGTGGATCACACAAAGCAAACAAAAGTAGAGATATTGGGATTGGAGGAAAGGGCATTATAGGAGGAAAAGCATTTAAAATGGTGTTGCTGTAATTTTTTGACAACATAATTTAAAGGCTTTTCAGTCAAGTACATCTACACCTCAGTCGCTCTCCACCTCCTTTCCCCCATGGTGTTGTCTTGGCTGTCAATTACCGGGAGAGAAGGCTGTTCCTTAAAGGGCGTTTAAATGGTATTAGAAATGATTGGAATCTTACCTAAAAGCTCTTGAAAAAAAAGGATAAAATAATTTTTCACCCTCTGCTTGTGTTGCATAAAATGCAAGATCCCATTCTGTTTACTTATTTGTTTGACTGTGTAAGAGCTGGAAGCAAAGACTGAGCACAGTTCAGTAGGTTAAGTGAGAAACTAATAGCCAGCAGTATTTATGACCTATGGACTGAGGGACCTCTCTGACCTTTTGTGAAACAACAATTCAGGGAACTGTGTAGGCACACCTCTCTGTAGAATCTCAGTGTGTCACTGAAATATCACATGTAACCCTATTCCTACCAAATGCACTAAGAAACATCTTGCTATATAAAACAGTTGCTTCATAAAAGAAAAAATTCACTCATAAAACAAATTGTCCAAGTAATCACCCCCCCATTTGTGTTTTGTTCCAATTTCCATCCATCAGGGTGAATGGTGGTATCTGCAATTGTCAATGCACCATGACCACTGGCAGTAGTATTCACACTCAACTTTGCACCATCACCATGTGTGTGTTACTTGCAGTTACTGATGCTCACACTCTCTACCTTTTTCTTGTGATCAACACCTTTGAGAGGGCTGGCAGGGAGTGTACTAAATGGTACAGACTCTCTCAAGGATACTTGTTGGACTAGCCCTTCCCTCTTGTCCACCCAGTAAGCTCTTCACTTTACAAGATATTCAAAGGTTGCCTGCATGCCTCCTAATAGGTTATCTCAGGAAGTGTTGGGCAAGGTCCTCTTCTGTGCTTGAACAGTTCTCATGAACATTTATTGCATTGTTGCAATCACTCATTTGGTTGTCTTGTCCATTGGACTCTTTTAAGGAGTGATTTTGTCTTACTCTCCTTTGAATCCCCGCAGCTAGCACTTCAACGTGGGAAGAGAGAGCCCCTGCACCAACTAAGAAAGATTCACCCAACCTCCCCTCTGGGATGAGTGGGTCCCTGTTTCTGGCCTAGTCTCAGGATCAGCCATGCCAGCCTGCAGCAGCAGACTGGGAACAGTGGGGAACCGGAAGGCAAAATAAATTGCATACCTGTGGTGACAGGAGGGAGACAAGATGTATTTCATTATTGAACGTTACATTGTTAAGAATCGTTCAATGTAAACCACACCGATCCATGCAGTCACTGACATGCAAAATGTCAGAGAGATAATGCCCACAGAGATAATGCCTTATTATCCTAGGAACACAGACAAACTCTGTGAACGCAAAATGAACTTCAGAGCCATGGAGAACACAAAGGATATGATGCATTTACCACATAAACATCTAGACAGATATTCAACTGTTAATTCCTTTATCCAATGAACAAATATTCTTTAAGCAGACTGTACTGGGTGTGTAAGTTCTGAAGATATAGAATTAAAAGGGACTAAGTTTCTACTTTCAGGATGCTTATATTCACACAGGTGATGCTTATGTGGAAGTGTATCCCTGTCTTCTATAACCAGGACATTTTCGGGTTGGTGATACCAGAGGTAAGCAGTTGAGGCACACTTAATGAGAATCCTCTCTTCTTCACATTACCAGTCATTCTAATAACTTCTATTTCAAAACTTGATTTATTATCGAAAGTTAAACAATATATCAAGATGATGAAACCCAAATCTTCATTTAAAAGAGGCTTCCTCAGTTCCAGACACTTTACACACATTGTTTAATTCACTCCTCACAACATTACTAGAAGTTGACATTAAATACGATATCTGCACTATACAGAATAGGAACATGAGGCTTAAAGAGGTCAGATTGCTTTCCTCAAGCTGTATGAAGCTAAGATTCAAACTCAAGTCCATCTGGTGCCAAAATCTTTGCTTTTCCACTACACCTTTTAAAAAGTGACTTTCAAGTCATCCATTTTAATGCTCCTTTTTATCAAGGGAACACCACTAAGTGCTTCTAATGTATACCTATTTGCTTCTATTTAGTTACACTAGTTTTATGAACTACACCTTATAATGTCCTCCTGGCTCGACAATCAATGAGAGTATTAAATGGATTGAGCATCTGCCCTCAGTATTATTAGTCTAGATAGAAAAATGATTACCAAATTTATAACTATGAGTTCACCTTTCAACATTCATTTAATCAAGATAAGTAATTACCCTAGCAGGCAGTAATTAGGTAATTAGTAAAACTAGTTAATACAAATAGCATATTAATATAACCAAATAAATGCTAGTATAATTTTTATAATTATTATGGCATATAGGTCTACCTGATCTTTTTTAGTAAAAGACACATAATTTCTGAGCTATGTATTGCACAATTTCCACTTGCATGTGGGAATGCCTTTTGACATCTGTGACCCTGCAGAGTAAAAAGGAGATTGAGACAATTATCTCGGGTACTGAAGCAAAAGCCTGCTTGCACTAAAATTATCTGCCTAGTCTTTGCCTGATTTTCTCTAAATGGTTGCTCCATTAAAAAAAAAAAAAAGAGCCACCTTATAGCATTGTGCCTAAATATACTTCTCTGTTTAGAAAATGGAAATACGGTATTCTAAGAATAATTTACTCCAGATAGACAAACACTATGCACATATGCAGATTGTTCTCTGATTCTGTAATATAATGCTAGCTTTGATACTTCTCTCCCGCAAGAGAAAAGATTTATCATTATCAATATCACCCTGTGGATTCCCCATCCATCCCCTGCCCACACACATAACCTAAATCAATTGTAATGAATAAACATATTCACGAGAAAAAGTAAATATCTCTTGATATTGTGGTACACACACATATGCACACAACACTAATCTATGTCTGTATTTTCAGTGGAATATATTATTAAACAGCAAATCCTGTGATGGTTTTACTCAAAATGGTTACCAATCATAGCATGCTCTTGTGATAGATATTGATCCATACCCAGGATATATAACAATTTGTGAAGAATATGTAGGAAAAATTTTGTTTCCCCCTAACAATGAATGGCCAAGTGATTTATAAAGCCTGCGGGCCAACTATGACCAGTTAATGCCCAATGCCAGCAGCATGAAAAATAATTTGCAAACTTCCTCATTGGAGTCTGGTTCATGGTTTTCTTGTTTGAGCTAGCGTAATACGCCATTAGATTTCATTACTGTCCATGAACATAAGATAACATATTTGAAGTCCAGGCTTTAAATGGCAGAAACCCTGGCTCAATCAGTAACAACATATGTAATGAAGACATATATGGCCAGGTGCAGTGGCTCATGCCTGTAATCCCAGCACTTTGGGAGGCTGAGGCGGGTGGATCACTTGAAGGTCAGGAGTTCAAGACCAGCCTGGCCAACGTAGTGAAACCCCGTCTCCACTAAAAATACAAAAATTAGCCGGGCGTGGTGGTGTGCACTTGTAATCCCAGCTACTTGGGAGGCTGAGGCACGAGAATTGCTTGAACCCGGGAGGCGGAGGTTGCAGTGAGCCAAGATCATGCCACTGCACTCCAGCCTGGGCGACAGAGCAAGACTCCATCTCAAAAAAAAAAAAAAGACATATACATGAAAACTAATTCATTAATTTTCTTGGTGTTATCCCTTCCAATTGGCCAGAGTTTCATCTTTAGCTATCACTGTGTATATGATAATATACAAGTAAATTAAAACCCCTTTTTCTTTCTTACAAACCCAAGTTCAATTACATCCGATGTTTCAATTGTGATTTTCCTAAAAGTAACTGACCCCTTCTCTGCAATCCAATCTTGTCATTCACTTTCACTCAAACCTCACTGATATATAAAGCAACCCAGAATTTTGCCTGGCTTCCTAAGCCCATGAAGTTCCATTTTTACATGTTTTTTTTTTTTTCTGTTTCTAAGAAGAGTGATCATTTCTGGAACTATAAGCTATCCATTTGAATTTCCAGTCTGTAAATTGTGAAGAAGGCTTGTGGGTGCAAAACAAGAGAAGATAAATTGCAAATTGGAGCTAAAGAGAAAATAAATACAAGATTTTAGTGGAATCTAATTGTTTTCCACATATCATAGTAACAGCTATTATCCTTCCTTCTAAATTTATGTCATCTGTGCATTTATCTATATTCCTATTTGTCTGTCATCTATCTGTCTTCCACCTGCCTGTTAGTGTCTATTTATTTGGCATGGCAAGTTGTGCTGTCTTTGTCTGCAGAGAAGAAAAGAAGGGGGAAAACTATGAAAAATCTTGGTATAGCATGAATAGCAACGAGGTAAGGCTGATGCCTGATGTGCAGATGAATCCTGTAAATGAAGTGGCCCTTGAATTAAATTAATTTAAAATCTGGCAAATATTACCCGGCATGTTTGTCAATGTGCTGTATAATTATTAATTTGTTCATTGAAGCAACTGTATAAATAAATAGAAAGCAGAATGCCATGATTAGGCAAGCATTGAAAATCCAGGGTCAAGAAGTCCCGCAGTACGGGGATCTCAATAGCTTTCCTGGGTCCTACTTTTACATCTCCTCATAAATCCACACGTCAATAACAGCAAATTAATTGGCCCACATTTAGATGCCAACAGGGCTTTTGTATTCTCAGTGCACATTTTTGTCTTCTCAGAGTGAGATGTTAGTAACGGGGTTTTTAATATTACCCCTAGGGGAGCACCAGAAAATCTTAACAATTTCCTTCACTAGAGTATTTTCATTAGCGCTAAATGCCGTGCAATTTACATTTGAAATCAGGTGTAGGGGTGAGCAGAACGTGACAAGACATGATGCAGTGGTGCCTTTTTTTTTTTTTTTTTTCCAATGTTCTTTATTTACTGCATGGAGTTTCAGGAGAAAAGCATGCAAGTCAAAAAAGAAATATTTCTTGCTTTCTCTTTACCCTTACTTTCAGGAGATGAAAATTCTGTTTTATTTGAATACTCAAAGCACACATTTAAAACAGCCCTCTTTCACCAAGAAAAAAAGAACACCTAAAAAAAAATTAACAATAATGTACCTAAAGTAGAATGAAACTAAACATCCCTTGACAGCTGTGAGCAGATATTCCAGTAAGGAGCAAAAATCCTGGAAGGGAAAGGATTAAAGTTAATACAAACATTACGCTTCTAAATTTATGTCTATATAGCTCAATTACCTGACTGATTCTAACCTAAATTAATAAAAAAATTTACCTACCAATATTTTTTATTATAAATCTGGACTACAAGTGGAATTCATATTGAGGATGTGAGGGTAAGCTTAAACTCTAGCTAATGTCATTTCAACAAATATCTGGATACCTCTCCTGGAAAGAAGAGCAATTAGTATATATGTTAATATATATTTATGTTACATATGTTAAACCTGGGATTTCTTTATATTTTGCACACTAACCACTCGTCTGAGTAAGAGCTTATGTTTTGATTGGGTGTTTCGGTTCCTGAATGCCTTAGTTGAGCCTCAAGTCTAACGAGGAACATAAAGCTAGGGGACTAGCTGTAATACCCAGCACTTAGAAAAGAGCTACTTTTTGTGCCAGGAAGTGTTCTAGGTGCTATATAAAAACTTATCCCATCTAACTTTCCCGCTAGCATTAAGAGGTTGTTGTTATCCCTGCTTGGCAGGTGCTGAGACTGAAGCACAAACATATTTCTAAAAATTCAAGAACAATTTCTTATTCTATCCACTAAGGACTCTCATCATGACAAGGTCTCAACTGTCATGACATTAGAAGAACAAATAAAAGCCCCTTTGAGGATGGCAGGAATTAGCCAGCATTGGGTCTTTAGCTAGGATGGTCTCGGGAAGGTCTCTGGATGAATGAAAGATGATGTTAACCTCCAAACTTGACTGAGTGTGAAATTTATGTTTCCCATTTACATGTGTTTGCCAGGCTACTCCCTGGCCTGCTGTTATGCTAACAGATTAATGAGGGTGCTTTGTCTATGGCCTCATGTTCCCAAAAATGTTCCCAAAAGAGAGCAAGGGCAAGATAATAAAGCAAGAGAGGGAGAGTTTTCCAGTCCAGTAGCTCTTACTTCATTGCACATCAGGATCACCTTTTAAAAGTCCCAAGTCCCAGGCCACATCTCAGATCAGCTAAATCAGGATTTCTTAGCTAGGACCCAGGCATCAATAAACAGTTCTTTAAATCACTAAGCCTGAGTATTAACCATTATTAGTACCAATTAATACAAAAGAAATACATAATTCATAATAAGATTTTATTATTTACAAATCCCCGCATATATTTAGGTACTGTGGTATAAGAGAAAGAGTCAGAAGATTCTAGTCCGCTCTGCTATTCTATCATCTTCAGGATCTTGGGTAAATTCCAGAACTTTCTTAAGCCTCAGTTTCCTCTCTATAAAATAAAATCATACTTGTCTTACTTCTCTCACAGAGAAAGCAATACGTCAAATAAAACTTTTCAAACTTTAAAGCCTCGCTTTTTAAATTTCTTCGTTTTTTCATACCTTTCAAGCGTGACCAATCACTGCTTAATCTAGACATGATTCCTTCCCCAGGTCTTAGTCAATCTAAGTCACCCTGAAACTGTCTTCGACTTTACACCTCCAGGGACCAGGAGCCAGTTAGCATTAAAACTACATCCAGGATTATTTCCTCAGCTGTCAGCTTGTCTCTTTCACAGCCACCGATGGTTTATTGACTCTGCTTAAACCACTTAAGAACAAAATAACCTCATTTGGCCTTCTGATCACCTGGCTTGCCTTTACTGTCTACCTTCTGCCTTTGTTCCTTCCTATAGTGGTTTTTCACCAACTTGCTACAAAAAAACTTCCAATGTTATTTTTTTTCCTCAATCACAAAAACGCATAGAGAGGAAATTCCGAGCTTAAAATTTATTTGAAACAAACAAACCCTACGTTCATATCCCAGGTTCACCACTTAAAAGTACGAACAATTTACTCAATTTCTCGACTTCCTTAGCTGTGAAATGGGGATAAATATACTGTCTCCCAAAACTCTCAGAGAGCACACAATTCTTTCGAAATTAGAGCTGTATTGTTGCCAATTTTAAAACAATGATAAGATCTACCCAATACAACCTTCTCCAATGAGTCTTGCAACCAGTTTCTATTATCCAAAAGTTGCCAGAATTTAAACATTAATGACACATTATACTGAACCCAATAAAACTTGAAATAAAAATGAAGTTGCTTCTTTACATTTCTGTCCCCTCTTATCTTAACACAAGGTCAAATGCATTTACGAAAGAGATCCAAAAGATTCCCCATTTGTATAGCTTTTCACCGTTTTCAAACCCAGGGACATGTTGAAGGTTCATCTAGAATTCCCAGTTTTCTGCTTTCTTTTCAGTAGTTTGTTAGAACCTAGTCAGCTTTTATTTTTGTCAGGACTTCATGAGCAGTCCACAGAATCAGCCCCTGACCAAAAATGCCCCACTTGGGTTTACCGAAATCATTAATTGTCAATCCCTCCTCCTCCCCAGACTAATTCAGTGGTTCAAAATGTGTTGCCAAGAGTGGTGTAGGGAATTTGTTCAATAGATGTCCAGACTCTACCCATCCCGTCCCCTAGAATCTGATTCAGTATGAGGTGGGACCTGAGAATCTACATTCTAACAATGTACCCCAGGTGGTTCTGAACTGAAGGTCGCAGTGTTCGGAAACTACTAGGTGAAACACTTTCCAATAGCAGTTCTCTACTGACAATCCTACAAAAGTTCCATTAGATGGCCCATGTTTGACTTCTGAGAATCCAAACTGGAATGTACTGATCTTCACCACAAATGCAGATCTCAGATCCTGTTGAATCCCAGCCTACCATCCTATGGGAATGCCTCTGTCCACTGGCTTAAACCAGCCACAATCCCTGTGAGGGCAGACACATAGAGCCCCTTAATAAACAATTAACTGTCTGGTTTTCAATGCTGGCTGCACTTTTCAATGACCTGTGAATTTTTTAAACTCCAGATGCCTAAACCTCAACCCCAGACTGGACTTTAGCTCCATCAGAACCAGCTGGGGCGCTTACTACAACACAAATCGCTAGACCTCACCTCTAGAGTTTCTGATGCAGTAGGACCTGGAGTGGGGCCCAAGAATTTACATTTCTAACAAGTTCCCAAGTTATGCTGCTGGTCCAGGAACCGCATTTCGGTAATCCCTCACCAAACAAATTAAGTCTGAATTTCTGGGATTGGAAGCCAAGCATTAGCAATTTTTTAAATTCTCCAGGTAATTCCATTGTGCAGCCAAAGATAGGAAACAATGATCTAGACCCAGGTCACATGACAGTTTCCTCAGGCTAGTAATACCAAAAACAAAGAGGTTGCGGGGGACAGGTAAATACCAATCTTTTTTTTTTTTTTTTTATACTTTAGGTTTTAGGGTACATGTGCACAATGTGCAGGTTTGTTACATATGTATCCATGTGCCATGTTGATTTCCTGCACCCATTAACTCGTCATTTAGCATTAGGTATATCTCCTAATGCTGTCCCTCCCCCCTCCCCCCACCCCACAACAGTCCCTGGAGTGTGATGTTCCCCTTCCTGTGTCCATGAGTTCTTACCAATCTTAACATCAGTTACAGCAGCAACATCCGGTTTCCAGGACAAGCAGGGCCAGTGGTACCAGCAATGGACTCAGTGCAATGGTGTGCTGATAAACCAACTCTCAAAAACAAAGCTCTGAGTTGTAGCATTTGCTGATTTCCAGGGTGTAAAAACTCCCACCACAGCTGATTTCAAGCTTCCGAATGGACTACACATCGGTGACTGCAGAATGGGAAGAGAGGCAGGCAACTGGCCTTCACAAGCTGTCTTCAGAATACAACATCCTACTGCCTCGCGGTGACATCTGTGGCCTCAGTGACAGTGGCAGCAATGTCCCCGCCAAACCGGTTCTATGGTGTTGTTTGGGCTGAGGTCCTAGCTAATTAGCAGCCTTGTTTCAGTTTCTCAGCCTGGTTCCCCATCCTTCTCAGTTATTCTGAGAGCTATGCAATAGCCTTTCTAATAAATCACTTATTAGAATGTTTCTGTTGCTTACAGCTAAGAACTCTTACCTTCTAAAGGTCGGATGTGGAGGTTAAGAACGGAAGACCTAGAATCTAAACTCCCGCAGTCCTAGAAAGGATTTTGCTTCAAACCATTTGCATCTGAGGAGGGATGAAACTCTTAAACCAGTGTGTCTCAAACTTTAATGAGAATCACCTGGTGATCTTGTTAGAAATGCAGATTCTGATTCAGTAGAACTAGGGTGAAGGCAGAAAATTTACATTTCCCGCAGGCTCCCTGGAGATGCTGATGCTGCTGGTCCAGGAACACAGCATGGAACTAGCCCTTAAACCATAGAATTAAGGGGCTATGGATTCCTCCCAGACACCCCTGATTTCAAGTCACGTAAGAGCCTGCCTACCCTTCTTATTCTGGTCAGTGCGCCAGCTGACCTGGAATATTTGTCATGGCTGTTGCAGGCCGGTCCCAGCTGCTGTGACAATCTACCTCTGAATGCCTGAGATACCATGATCAGTGTCACCTGACCAACCCTGACCACATTTCTTAGTACACAAGCCATACATTTGAATTCACTTATTCATCCATTCAACAAATATTCGTTTACCTGTTATGTGTGATGCTCTCAGCTAAGTTTAGATCATTCTAGATTCTCCATCTGTGCGTTGGAAATAAGCTGAATTGGGAGCATTCCCAGTGCCATTAAATGAGTACTGGATTTAGCACATGTAACAAGAAGTTAAAGGTCAAGGGGATCTGTGTAGGCAAGGAAAAGTTCCAAGCCTGTCAGCAGTTTGGCTGTGGGAAAATGTGACTTGATAATCTGTCAACTCAAGATGTCAATCAAAGCCCATTATTAATATTATCCCACCCATCTGACACTAGATCAATAGGATAAGTACTTTCTGATGTCAGATCAATGGTATGACTAAGTTTGGGGGTGACAGCTAAACAATTACACCCATCTGAAGTATGCGAATGCTATTACCAGGAACATCAATGCAAAGTAAAATGATAAACCACTTCCTGCACAGTATTGTGAAAGAAATGTTCAAATCCCCAGAAATTCTTGGTGCTCCCACCTACTAAGATAGAAAAGGTAAAGTGTGTGTTTGTTTCTAAGATTTATAAAGTACCCATTTTGCAACTGAGCTTATGGGGAAGATACATTTCACAGAGCCACAAGCTAACAATTTAAGCCCCTGGGGCTGATAGGATAAGAGACTCTTGTCATGCCATAGAATTTGAAAGAAAGTAAAGAAATTCACATAAACTGTGAAGATACCTTTTTATTTCTTTTTCTAACTGTAGCAGTTTCCTTTCTGCAAACAGCTTCCATCCTAGGAGTCCAGGAATAAATTTTAACCAGGAAGAAGAGGTGAATAAATGAACCCATTGTTAGTTTCTTTCTCCCTCCTCTCAACTCTCGCTATCCACATAACACTTCCTTATTCAACAGCAAATACTAACACATCCTATGTGCTAAGCACTATGTTAAGCTCTGGGGATATAAGGGTCAAAATGTAGGACAAAGTACTACAAGGCACATGGTAGAGACACAAGCCTAATCTGGAAGAGGCCAGTGAAGTCTCCTTAAGGAAGTGATATTTGAGCTAATGCCTGAAGGGTAAAACATAGGTAGGCCAGGAGTGTGAGAAGAGTATTCCAAGCAGAAAAAAACCAGCATGTGCAAGGGCTCTGAGTTTGGAGAAAATGTAGCATCTTGAAATAAGACGCATGATGTAGGAGCACAGAGAGCAAAGGGGAGCATGAAACTGGCCAAGGCTGGTGAGGCAAGCAGGGGCTAGATCAGAGGTCTCTGCCAACTCCATGTACATTCCCCTGCTTGGACAACTGAAGACCCATGTCCAAAGATGTGGTGAAGGACAAGATTCTAAGAAACAGAGAAATAATCATGCTGAGAGTCAACATGCATCAGGACAAAGTGGCCTCCCCTCCACTCTGTGACAGTCCTGAGCACACTTTGAGGGAGGCAAGCACCAACTGGAATCTGCTTCCATATCCCACTCCTGTTCTCAAATGCTTTCCTACAGCCACCGTGCCCTCAGAGCCTGGTGCTCTGAATGTCCCATCCCACTCCCCTATCCCACATCACAGTGAAGCTCAGATGGGTAGAGAGTGACCAATCCCAAGGACATTAGTGTTTTAATGAGGATGACTGCCTTAAGGCAAATGTGACAATGACAGGGAAAGGTATGTGCAGAGAGGGAAAAAAAGGAATGGTTTGAGGTATATCTTGACCTGATCATTCCAATACATGGAATAGCCAGTCATTTGGCCATATATTAATATAGATGTCTGTTCATGTGTCCATTTTACATGTATGTATATGCATGTATATATGTATGTATACATGCAAGATCATACACATGTGAGTGTTTACATATGTATATGTGTGTGCATGTGTGTGTGTAAAGTCACATCCACATGTATAAATTTTAAGTGGCTCCCAATTACTGAGCACATTCATGATTGCTGACACTCTGCTAAATACTTTACATTCAGAATTTCACTTGGTTTTCACAACAACCCTAAGATGTAGATCCCTATATTATACCCACTTTTCAGATAAGGAAACTAAGGCTTAAAGAGGTTCAGTAACTTGCTCACAATTGCATAGTGGTTAAGTAAATCTCGTCTCAACGTCCATCTCTTCCAAAAAGCATTTCTTTTCTTTAGTAGCCTGGCCCACTTTCCCGCCCATGAAAATTGTACTTTAACATTGTCATTAATTACAAATGTTCCTCATTTTATGATGGGGTTGTGTCCTGATAAACCCATTGCAAGTAGAAAGTGCATCTTTCACTTAATGGTATTTTCAACTTAACCACAGGTTTATCCAGATGTAGCCCCATCATGAGTCAAGGAGTGTACTGAATGCATCTCATCCTCATACCATCATAAAGTTGAAAAACCGTAAGTGGAACCATCTTAACTCGGGGACCATCTGTATATGTCTGGCCTGTTAGATTCTCATAAGAAAAAGAAAAGTTATGAATACCCTCAAATGCATCCTAAATGCCGGGATGGCTTGGCCCGCAGCCAAGGCCAGCATTTCTCCAGTGTGTATTAACGTTCACAAAATGGACAGTGGTCTGACCTTTAAGAAAACAACTTTACATGGGGCTTGGTGAGCCTTTGACTCTAACTGCCTATGCTCCTTGTCGTTTGTTCATAGGACAATCCAAATCCAAAGGACACAGCAGAAACAAGGCCCTGCCACCATGTTGCAGTCACAAAACATTCTGCAAAGCACAGGCTGGGATTCCAAACCAATTTAAAGGGTGTATAATAATAGACATGAAATGTTCTGATTTGGAGAGGAGGGGAGAGTTAATCAGAGTGAACGCTCCAGCCACACAATCAGAGTAGCTAAAAGATGGATACTAAAGAGCTTGTCTCCCTTTTTGTACATGCCTTTACATCTACACTTACCAAGAAACAGTTTCGCTTACCTTTTAAACAGCCAGAATGCCACTTTATCATTACGCAGAGATGCCAGAGAAGAAATGAGCATTATTTAAATTGCAAAAAGAGTGTAAAGGATGGCAGGCAACAAACAGCTCATCCAGATGCCTCAAGCTACTGCTGTCTGCTGCTACAGAAAACCTGTAGGAGACAAAGTTCGCAAAGGCCTATGGTTCTCAAAAAACTTTGGCATGCATCAGGATCCCCTGGAGGACTTGTTCAAGTGCATGTTGCTGGACCACAGCCCCAGAGTTTCTGATCCAGCAGATCTGGGGTGGGGCTCAAAAACTTGTACTTCTAACAAGTTCCCAAGGATTCTGCTGCTGCTGCTGCTGCTGCTGCTACCGGTATCCCAGGACCACACTTTGAGGACTACTAGGGCAGGCATTGTTAAGTACAACCCATTTGCGTTGCTAACAGTTCAATCTAAAAGGTGACTGAAACTATCCTGCACCAGAGCATCCTCTGACCTAAAGAGACATGTCCAGATCATAATGGAGGCTACAGATCCCTCAGATAAAAGTTAAATGCCTTCCTCCAGGAGGCCCAACATCCTCCAATCCCCTGGTGTTCAGTTCCTCCAGAAAAAGTAAAGAAACTTTTTGGGCTAGATAAAGGCTGGTGATTACATTAAGCAAACAGGAGGAAAGAGGCCTCATTGAATTGCAGATATCACAGAGAAATCCCTAGAGTAATCTATATGATTTTCCTAAATAGAGCATAGAAACCCCAGCGGAGGTTTGGCCTCTCTTCTTCCTCTAGGCTATTGTGCCTAGGAGATGTCTGATAAAAAGCTATCTTTCATCCCTACCTCTTTCAAATAAAGCTTGTCAAAACAAAGTGTGCTTGAGTGCCAAAGACAGGTTTGGTCCCTAACAAACAACAAAACAGCTGAACTCCGGAAAAATTGACTTTTCCTGCCATCCTGTTCCATGAGAATCCCCTGTCAAATCACGTTCCTATCTTGTATTGCCCTGTTGTCCACAAATTAACCAGTCCTGGTGTTAAACTGGTTGCAAAGATGCCAGGCTCTGAATAGTATGTCTTACAGTATCGTCCGCCTGGAGAATTGCAAAGGGAGAGGCCACCATACAGGGCCTTTGCGAGTGGATCTTGGAGAAATACAGAGAACCATACATTGCCTTGGAGATCTAGGATAAGTGTGACACCCCTTGGGTTTAGCTGAGCCCTGTTAATCCTTCCTACAATGAGTGTCTATCCTGTCAGGATTTGTGATTGAGAGCTGCTTAAACAGGTGAGAAAATTTCAGGAAGCTAATATGTCCCATCTAATCAAGGTTAAGTGTTCTCTCTTTGCCCAAGCCCTCTTATTTGCACGAGTACCACATGGTAATGGGTAAATAATTTTTTTCAAGGTTGCTTGAGATGCAGGCCCTTAAATAAGTGATCTAGTGCTCGGTTTCATCTAAAGAGAGGATACCCGGCAAGCCTCAAGATTCGTGTCCTCATCAGAACGATTTCCAGCTCGACCTCATCTTTCAGAAATCCAATACTATAAAATTAGCTACAGCAGAGTTATAAACTGAAAGATGATTTCTTCATGCACACCCGGAAACTCACTTTTCTCTCTAAGACCTATAGCAATCAGCTTTAGTCACTTAGCACTCCCATCTATTAGTTCTTTTATAACTACATTTTTAATTTCTTTTTTTTTCTTTGATTTGTGGCTTTTTCTGTCTTTGGTCCAGATATATTGTTTATTTACAAAATTTGCCTCTTCCACATAGCACTTGGAAGCAGACTTTGAGCAAAGTGTTTTGCAGGTGAGGGTAGTAGCTCTCAAAGTGTGGTCCCAGAATCCACAGCACCGTCACCTGGGAACTTGTTAGAGATGCAAATTCTCAGGCCCCACCCATCTAGACCTACCCAGAAATTCTGGGGTCGGAGGAGACAGTTACCTATTTTTAAAAGTCCTTCAGAGGATCTGATGCCTGCTGCAGTGTGAGAAACACTGGAATAGAGGATATGAGAATAAGGAGTAAGTTATGAGAAACTCAGTTCAGAGCAAGGGATTCTCTTGATCCATGGACTTTGTTTTTTCTTTAAACCTTTATGTTATTGGGCCAAGTAAGAAATAACCCTGATACTACATCTATGTTACTTTCTTACAATGATGGCATGTGGAGCTGGCTCCTACCAGCTTGTGAGGGCCAATACTCACGAATTTTGCAAGCCAGTTGTTAAACCATTGGTATCTTGAAATCAGCCACAGTGAGAGGCTTTTTACACCGTGGAAATTTACACCATGGAAATCAGCAAACACTACAAATCAGAGCTCTTATTCAAGAAACCAATTTACCAGCACACCACTGGCTGATTTTTAAAATGGTTGCCACAGTCTGCGTTGGGACATAAGGAAATGACAGATAAAAGATCGCAAGGGAAGAAGCCAGGATTTGGAGCTTGACAAGAGCGCAGGAGGGAGTATGCACAGAGGAGCAGCCCAGTCCCAGGGGAAGGCCAGAAAGCCAGTAGTCAAGACAGAATTGGATGCTTAGAACAGTGCTCCCCAGCCAGAGCTGGGGCAGGCAGATTACAGACTGAGGTAAAGCATGCTTAATATATATAATTTTGTTTTTGGAAAGTGAAAATAGACCTTTTTAATAACCTTCTTGACTGGGGGTGATGCACTGATTCGTTCATTTACTCATCGAATGTTTAATGTCTACTGTGTACCAGGCACTGTGCTTAGGCTCTCGTGATACAGCAGTGAATACAACAGAGAAAGTCTCTACCATCACAGAGCTTACAGCTTACAGACAAGAACAACAAAAAACTAAGTATACACAGTTTAGTATTCCAATGATGATTAGGAGTTATTTTATATAAGTGATCATAAGTGGCTATTTGATATAAGAAGCTCAAAGTAAGCTTCATTAACAAGGTGACATTTGAACAAAGACCCAAAAGAAGAGAGAGAGAAAGTCATTGTTAGGATACAATTCTCTACAGGTCTCTTGCATTTTTTGCAATTTAGGAGTGGAGGCACTGGCTCCCTTTGTTCTGAATAGCTTTTCAAGGATGTTTATCTAGCAAACATCCATGGAAAGTAGAGATGTCTCTCTCCAAAGTAAACAGAAGATTTACTTACTGTCCAGTATAATAAAAACAGTACCTCCCCTCTGGAGGAAAGGGCAGCCATGCTTACTGCCCATTTTAGGTGACTCACATTTCCTAATCTCGGGGTTCCTCTCCTATAAGACAACCCACTGCACGTTTTGGTGTCACCTGGCCCTCTTCGTATCTCCTTGTGGGAACAGGGACTCAGGGAACCAGCCAAAGAAGATTCTGATACTCTGAATACTACTATTGCTGTGAATAATAAAGTCATTCATCTCTGACCCAGGAGTCACAGATCTTCTGCCAGCATCCATGGTACTGTGGCAGGCTAACTTGTTAGCTTGAAAGCAGGGTCAAATCTCAGGTCCTTTAGAGTTCGTGACAATCACGAAAATAACTGAGCGAAGGGTGTTCCAGGCAGGGGAAACAAGTGCAAACGCTTTGAGAAGGATGATAGTGTCCTTCAACCCTGTGGCTTGCCTTGGCCCTTGATAGCTGTCTAAGTTGACTTGGTCTTATTCAACTCATTCTGCCAAACTCTAACTTTTGGAATGTCGTCATTTCTTGCAGCAAGATCAGTAGTGCCAATACAGAAGGAAAGGGGGAGCATCTCCCATGCCCCACCTGGACTCCCAGTCTCAAAGGGGGTCATATCACATACAGGGACACATGAAATTTATTTAATTTATAGGTTGAGAAAAGTGACCTAGAATGACTTGTAGGGCCCAGAACAAAGAAGGAGAGCAATGAGCAACATCCCAAAGCAGCAGCCAAAAACCTAGAGACCAATGAGAAAAAAACTGAAAAGTATAGTCATGCTCCTCAGATAGGAAGGGCTCAGCCTCAGAACTTCCGTGAGTAAGGCCATAACAAATCACAGCAAAGCTAGCCAAGATCACAATGGCAAAAAAATAAAATAGGACAATCTGATATATAAAAAGTATATGGATTGAAGAAAATAGCATCTGGTATATAAATTCTGAGAGCCACATTTAATTCATTTATAAGATTTTTTTCAGAACACATCTCCAAAACGATCATGAAAGTCACTGGAAAAACAGAATTCTATACACAGACATTTGCATTGTGAATCACTCGTTTCCTGAAAATTAAATAGGTCAGCACCTCACGAGGAGCAACACTTCTAAAAATACCTACTCTTATTTTTAAGAGAAATGTGAACTTGGCTTTAGTCTTTCAGTGCCAAAAAATAAAAGAGTGTACTCAGCTAAGTCTGAGAAAATAGTCGATACTTTTCTTGTGTATCATGACTCAATTTGCCAGCCACATTGATCCTGATAAATTGTAAATGACAAAAGCAGATTGACATTGTGAGTCCTGTCTTAAAACACTTTATTTTCTCTCCTATCTCAAAAGAATTTTCTTCCCTCCTCCATAACTTTTACAAATTCACCATTCCAATGAGTAACTTGAGGGTGCAAGTAGCTTAAAGCCATATATATACATATAAGGTTTCAAGCCCAATTTGATCCTGAGGTCATCAAGTCCACACAGGACTGCAGCAACACTGGCTAAATCAGTATCTGTCATGTTTGCAAGACCTTCAGTGAGTGACATCTTGCCATCTCTTGTAGTAGTCTCCTTCTTAAAAAATTCCTGTGAAGAAGGATTTAGTTATGATTGTGATTATTGCTATACTATTGGAAACAGGAAAAACTGGAAACAACTTATATGTCCCCAAGTAGACAAATGGTTAAATACCTGAGGTCCCATGCATACAGCAGAACACCTTGCTGCCATTCAAGTGATAGTGTAGAATATTAATAACATGAAAAGATTGTCATAGTATTTTGTTAAAATTAGGGAAGTTACAAAACTGCATATATAGGATGATCCATTTTGTATAACTATTATATGCATATATGTTCTTCATGTGTGCACAAAATATTAAGCACCTTTTATACGCTAGGCACTGTGTTAGGCTCTGAGAACGCAATGGTGAAAAGAGAAACATAATTCCCACCCTTCTGAAGCTTACAGTCTAGCCAAGAAGATACATTAGATAAATAAGTATACAAGCCATTAGTTAATTCCAACCATGAGAAATGCTGCAAAACAAACAAACAAACAAACAAAACCAAACAAAAAAAAAAAACAAAAAACAGAATGTTGCAGTTTCCCTCTAAGAAAACCCTCGCCCCAGACATTCTGCTCATCCTCTTCAAGTGAGCTTTGTGAGCCCCTCTGAGTGATAAAGTTTTAGTACATATTCTCCTTCTCCTTTCTCATGTGTGCTTCCTAACTTTTCCTATGAATATATTTTTATAATAAGACCAATAAAAGAGAAATGTCAGGATTCCTGGGGAAAAGTTTCTCATTAAGCATGCCATCTTGCCAACAATAACCTTGCATTGTCTGGAAATCCTCACTCCTCAAATCCTTTTTACCAAGCTAATAATGTGAATTGTTTTAACCTTTCCTTACAGGCTTTATTTTCCAAGCTTTAAATCATCTTCATTGTCCTTTTATGAACTGCCTCCAAGTTTTATGTGATTAATGCCTGCTCATTAGATGCCGAACAAACTTGGGGACGGATGCACTCCAGTAACTTTAATGGTTTTGCTTTTGTCAAAGAAGAGCTGCAGCCAGTGCACAATATATATCATCTGCAGCTATGATAAACATACCTCTTAACGTTGGGTTCTCCATAAAAGCATTCAATCTTCCCATTTCTTTCTAATTAAGATCTTCTTACCGACTTCAAAGGCCTGGATTACATCCACAAACCCTAAATAATGTGTTTCATTTCTTTAAAAATAGCATTTCCCTGAAGCAGCATTACACAGACGTTTCAACGTGGTTGTTGTTGTTTTTTTGTTTTGTTTTGTTTTTCTGTCCAAGCCTGTCAGCAGATTTGCTACTGCTCTGGCCATCAAACACAACACATCAAGTCCAAGCAATTTTACCAGCTCAGCATTTTTATTTTACCCCTGTAAGGCAAGCGAAATGCTGTTTTTAAGATACAAATTGGCCTGGACAATTTTTTTTAGTATCTAATATTTCTTGGGCACCTCATACGTACGTAATATTTCTCTAGTACAACTAAGCAAGAAGATGAAGGTCCTAAGTTCCAAAAGACTGACACCTAAATGGAAAGACAGTACAGACAGGTGAGTTTACACATGAAGAATCAGTGCCCTCTTTAATACATATTAAAAGGCCTGGGTCACTGGAAAAATATACACCAATGCCTGACAACCCCATACAACCCCAGCAGAGCATCAAAATTAAGCTCTGCTCAGCTGTGGGAAGCTTCCATGGACTAAATGACTTTTATGTGATGTTTTTATTACTGTTGCAAATAGCACACAGGGCCTAGCCAAATATGCAATCTAATCACTGGGCTGAAACACTTTCAGAACCACCACAGCTCAAATTAAACCTGACCCTTTACTGCCACTGAAAACTTGGATAGCTAGAGTGACACATACACATCTTTTTCCTTTAAGTTTTTGTTCCCAGCAGAGTCTACACTGGTACTCATGGTGGACAGAACCAAAGCTATGGATCCAAATAAATCAAAATGGCAATTTCCACCACCACTTGGTACATAATCTGAAATTCAATTCACATTCTCCACCATCATTAGGGCACTTGAGTTTTGCCCCAGAAGGCAGAACTTTGCATTGAAATTTCTGTTCTAAAGACAGATTTGAATTCCAGTTTGCAACAGCATGAACAGAAGTTAAATGATTCAGTTGTGATCCCAGGTCAATTCTATCAACATCTTCAGTGAGATTCTAAGTTATCCAAGATATAGTACTTGTTCTCTAGAAGCTAATAGACAAAGAGTCTCTCATAGAATTGTGAATTCTCTGGGATATAACAAACCAGAAATCAGCCTAAATCCTTTGGTATTTCTATCCTCTTATAATAAGGATACTTTAGTGTAGATTTCCTGAGAGGACAAAGGGAAATGAAGAGAATTGCTTCCTATGCAAAGCTGCCATGTTAGGCTGCATGGGTTGTGCACGCAGAATTCCAAGGGCTGTTATTCACACAGTCTGGAGCAGTATAATATGGCAACTTGAGTCCAGTGGTCTCCATTAAGCAGCGATCCAGGAGAGCTTATGCTAGAAAGACTGAGGCTTGGTCATGGCTATTGAGCTAGCGTTCCTCAAAAATCTCTCTGCCTAGAGTTACCTTTGGTCCCACAGCCTAAAAAGCTGAACACACAGGCTAGGGTGAAAAGTCATCAGCTGAAAAAGTTAAAAGGATAAAGGAGCAGAAAGCCATGCAGATTAGGTCCTAGCTCAAGCTGTAGCTAGGACCTAATCTGCATAGAGTTGACCACATTTGTTACATTTATAACATTTCTCCTTATAATGTGTAATCACTAAATGCATAAATCACTTGTTGGATGGATGGACAACTATATAAATGATTTCCTAAGTATAGCCTGGTCTCAGCTTACAAATTGCCATTCCCCTAGTGTCCTGAACTCTCTTGTTTATGTAGATAATAGATAAAAGATATGTATAGATAAAAGATATGTAGATAATAGATAAAAGAAGTAGGGTCTTCACTTTCAAGAATTCTCCTTCCACACTTAAGGTATTTCCCAAATAATTACCTAAATATTTGCTAGGGAAAACAATAATAGCTCCATTTGTTGTGAATGTAACTAGCATATTAATTTGCCCACTTATTGGTTCCAACAAAGTCTACGCACCTCCTTTCAGATGTTCCTTGTCCTGTTTGATATTACCTTTCAGAGGCTCTATCCCATGCATAGTGTGAGGAAGAAAGAACCTGAACTTCCAACAGGCTCATTTATGCTTAAAGTCTGATCTTTAGAGAAGATCTACCTTCTTTGGCATTTATATCACTAGGGCCATGTACCAACAGTCTGTCTCTCATCTCCCAGAGCAGGTGTTAGCTACTCTCATTTCTTTAGAAAGAAAAGCTGGTTAAGCAGGGGGCCTGTTCTTCCCTGTCTCTCTCTTCCTTCCTTGTCAGCATCATGCTTGTGTTACTCCCACAAACAGAAATTCAGTCATCCAAACAATTGGTGGATGTTTGTCTGCGAACTGCTCAGTTTTGCCAGTTTTGGACCATTGCTTCATCCGATACCAGCCATTTGTGATGACACACACACACATACACACAGACATGCATGTACTCACTCATAGACATATACATGGGGGCTTCCTGTGGGCATTTGTATTCTATGTGTTATATTTACTTTGGTACTGGGACAACCTTGCAACATGCACACACTTGCCTATAAACTCAGAAGAGGGCCATGTGATCTCACTCCTGGGAGCCTGTTAACTTGGACAGCATTAAAGTTTGAACTTTGCCAAAATCTCTTATAGAGAAGCAACATTTCACAGACGAGGGCCAACCTCACATGTAGACTGAATAGATACTCCTCTACCCACCATGACCAGGGATATGTTGGAAACCCATCCTTTTCATGTACGTGTCTACCTCTCATACTTCAGCTAAAATATCCAACTAATAATTCATTTATTTGCTTATCCGTTCATCTGTTCTACAACCATTGATGAGGAACCATTCTTTGGAAATTACAAGGGAAACAAATGTGAGTAAGACAAAATCTGATTTAGGCAAGTCATGAGCTAAGCTAAGTGATGGGAAGAAGAGGGGCCTTAATAGCTAATGATGCTGTGATAACTGCAATGAACGCTAGGGGTACAGGGCATCATGGGAGCATAAAGGAGGAGTAACTAACTCAGGTTGACTGGAGGGTGATTCTGGGAGTTTCCTCTTGGAAAAAAGAAAACCATGACTGAGCTAAAGTCATAAGTTAGGCAAAGCCGTGGGAAAGGTATTCTAGTCAGAAGCCACAGCACGAGCGGAGCCCCGGAAGCGGACAACAACATGACATGAGTAAGAATTTTAGCTAGGCAGCGGTGGTGCTCCATAGAAAATGGCAAGAGATGAGGCAGAGGAGCCAGGAGAACATGTCTCTGTCTTATAGACAAGAGAAAACAATAAATCCATTTGCATTTTAGATAGACTTTCTGGCAGATATTAGACGGTGACAGTACTGAAGGCAGGAAAACAAATAAGAGAATGTTGCAACTCCAAGAGCTGCATAACCCATATGGCTTCAGCATCTGAGTAGGAGGATGCAGAAGGAAGGCAACTGGCTGGGCAGGGTGGCTCATGCCTATAATCCCAGCACTTTGGGAGGCCAAGGCAGGCAGATCACCTGAGGTCAGGGGTTCGAGACCAGCCTGGCCAACATGGCAAAACTCTGTCTCTACTAAAAATACAAAAGTTAGCCAGGCATGGTAACGGTGACCCTGCCTCAGGAAAAAAAAAAAAAAAAAAAGGAAGGAAGGCTACTGGGCTTCTGATGTCTCTGAGAACAGGGAACATTCAAATCAACAAGTACTCCTAAAAGTCCAGACTAGAAATGTCTGTCAAAACAGGAAAGGGATTCTGCTTGACTTAATTTGTGGGTGAGTGCCTTCTCAAGGAAATCTTGATGCAAAAAGGTATGATGGGACTGGAGCCATGTGTGCCCCATAGATTTCAAAACTAACAAATCAAATCTCCTTCCCAAGACAAAACCCCACAATGAGGATAAAATGCTGAGAGGAAAATTCAAATTGAGCAAGATTGGGACAATATGGATGCTTTTGTTGATGAGTTCAAATAAAAGTGGAGGAGGGCAGCAGTGGAAGCAGATACCAGAAAGTGTGAGGTCATGTCCTTTATAGCTTTGAAAAAGCATCAGAAGAAGAAATGATAAATCTGTAAAGCCGGAAAAAATATCTGGTTCTCTCCCTTATAAGGTTACAGAAAAACTAATTCAACATTGACTCTCTACAGAGTTATTGTGACAGAAATGAGAATAAGAAATAAATAATGTTTCTACAATGAAGGCAGTCCAGAAAGTCATGCCCAAAAAACTGATTAAAACTGTAATCTGATAATTCAACACAAGGTTAAAAAAAAGCTTTAGAAAATAATAGAAGCTATGAAAGGATAGCATAAATCAAAATTAGAAAAATTCAGAAATAAGGAGATTGGAGGAAAGGAAAATTTAGAAAGAGAGGTGACAGAATCAGGAAAAAATTAGAAATAAAATCATTTCAGAGATGATGACAAAACTATAGTAAGTCCCAGAATGAATGAATAGAGCCAATAAAGCCTCAAGAGAAACAGAAGTCAAAGAAAAGAGGAAAATTTAAAGATTTTTTTAAAAAGTATAAAATGATTGTTAAAAGGATTCAAGAATTAGGCCAGGCACAGTGGCTCACACCTGTAATCCCAGCACTTTGGGAAGCCAAGGCAGGTGGATCACTTGAGGGCAGGAGTTCGAGGCCAGCCTGGCCAACATGGTGAAACCCCATTTCTACTTGTAATACAAAAATTAGCTGGGCATAGTGAAGCATGCCTGTAATCCCAGCTACTCAGGAGGCTGAGGCAGGAGATTCGCTTGAAGTTGGGAGGCAGAGGTTGCAGTGAGCTGAGATCACGCCACTGCACTCCAGCCTGGGCAACACAGCGAGACTCCATCTCAAAAAAAAAAAAAAGAATAGCATATTTAAACATATGTAAACCATGAGTCAAAATAGGAGTTCCCAGACAAGAAAACCAAAGCAATGGAACAGAACAAATACTAAAAATACTAATGTGTGTGTGTGTGTGTCTGTGTGTGTAAAACAATGAGAGAACTGAAGCCAAACATAGGATCGATAAATGTAAATTGACTTGCCTACCGGAAAACAAGAAATTTTCAGATTAATTAAAACTGTTACAAAGACAAAATGTATGTCATTAAACACTTATATCCATTAAAGTGAAAACAAAATAAACAACCAATTCAAAAAGCTAGAAAAAGAACAAGAAAGTACAAATATAAAGAATTTAAAACAACAAAGGGAAAATAACAGTCAAATAAAATAAAATTTTAAAACTCATAGACTATCTTGCACAGATCTCTACAAATATATTTGAATCTGATGATTTCCTAGAAAGGCACAACTTATCTAAATAAGAATTACCATAAGAGAAATAGGGAAAGTAGTTAAAAAGCTCTCCCACAAAAAAGCACCAGGCCCCGATGGCTTCTCAGCTTAATTCTTCCAAAACTTTAAAAATCAAATCATCCCAATGCTGCTTAAATTATTTCAGAAAAGGAAAGAAAATTCAAAAAATTTTAGAGTTTAACAAATATTGTATCAGAAAAACCTAGAGCTAAACCTCACTATGAAACTCAATATTAGTAGGTAGAATCAAATGGTACATTAAAAAAATATATCACAACCAGATGAGCCTTTTGCCAAGAGTACCAAGGTGCTTAAATTTTGAGTTTTCTAAAATATTAATAAAACTAATTAGAAAAAAATCATACACTCATTTCCATCAATGTTAGAGGCATTTGACAAAATTCAATAGTCTTCCATGTAAAATAATTCGATAAAATAGGAATTGACGAATATTTTTCCAACATTATAAAAATACATTTACCCCAATACAAAAGTCAGCATGTAATTTAATGGAAACACACTAGAGGCCTTCCTGCTAAAGTCAGATATAAGACAAAGATGCCCATTATTCCTAATACTATTTCACATTGTGTTGTAGCTAATAACCAATCCAAGAATACAAGAGAAATCAATTAGAAGCATAAAAATGTTGAAAGCAAGAGGTAGTACTATTTTTATTTACAGATGATATGATAATATATTTAGAAAATCCAAAAGAACCGATGGAAAAACTACTATAAACAAATGGGACAATTTAATAAAGTAGAAAGTTATAAAATTAATATAAAAATCAATAGCCTTCATATATACAAATAAAAATCAGTTAAAATATATAATGGAAAAAATTAATGGAAAGACATGTCAGGTTAGGAAACATTAACATGATAAAGATGTCAGTTCTCTCTGAGTTAATTTATAAATTTCATGCAACTCCATTAAAAATAACACCAGGATCTTTTCTGAAACTTGACAAATTGAATATAAAATTCATTTGGAAGAACAAACAAGCCAGGAAATCTCTAAAATAGAACAATAGGTGGAGGATGTGCCAGCTAACCAGGTATTAAAACATGCAACACGGCTTCTACAATTTAAAAAGTTTGCTTATGATACAAAAATAGCACAACCAATGCAATCAAATAGAAAATCCAAAAGTTGATCCAATTGTTGATGGAAATTAAGTTTGCTGTTCAGAATAAATTTTATTCAGACAATGGCTTTATAGAAGTCACTGAGATGAAAAAGTAGAACCTCACACTCGTTCAATAATATCAGGATTTACTTAAATGACCAACACTTAATATATTAACTCAGTGGCGATTTCTCTGCTACAGATGCCTAAAGACCAGAAACATTTACCCTATATTCATTACGTTTCTTGCTTTAAGATTTAAAAAAGTCAAGGAAGTACTGATAAGCATCCACAGTACACTGAAAGGTCATTTCAGTTCTCATACTTTAGTATCTACTTAGCGTCCTATACACTTCAAGTTCTCCGTTTATGAATAGGAATCAAATCTATCACATCATAACCACTTGATAAAGACAAATAAATTGTGTCCAGCACAGTCTTTGTATCCACATATAAACACTGAAGTAAATAAAATAGGTCTCACTCTATTCCAAGTAGTTGCCAGTATCTTGAAAACACTGGATTGCAGTTTCTACTAATCTGGACTAAGGTACCTCAGAGCTTCTGTACTTATATCCATTCCCTTCTGTAATTTTATTCTTGAGTGCCCTGTCAAAGTAAGTTCTATGAGATATCTATGTGCTCCCAAATGTGTGCTGAGAAAAGTTTCTCTTTGTCTTGAACTCCTTCATCACCTTTGTCCTTTTCTATTATTATTATTATTATTATATTTTAAGTTCTAGGGTACATGTGCACAACATGCAGGTTTGTTACATATGTATACATGTGCCATGTTGGTGTGCTGCACCCATTAACTCATCATTTACATTAGATATATCTCCCCACCTTTGTCCTTAAAACATAATTTAAACGACGCAACTATGGCTCATGGATCTAGTAAACTTGACAAGCCCTTAAAATGTCACCGTCCTGCAGACTTCCTAACAAGACAAAATAGATGAGTTGACAACCACGCCAATTACCCGTGACAAATCTGCTTGCCACCCACAAGACTAAAGTTTAAAGCTTTTTGGATCTTTTGCTTCCAGTATGAACTAATCGGGAACCATTCTGGCATCATAACATTACATCAGTGAAAGGAGAACACGAAAACAGGGTCAAGAATTGCAACCTGAACGGCTCAAAAGAACTGGTGACTTTGTGGTTTTGCCAAGACAGCTCACACCAACTCATAAGTCCCAACTTCCTCTGAATGAAACTAGCATTTCATTGTTTTCAGCTTACATCATCACACTTATTCCCGTTCAACTCTCACTACTTCATGAGCTGTCAAAAATTACACCAAAGAAAATATGAGTGTAGTAGGGAGATGCCAAGTGCAAAAGACCAACAGCAATGCCAAGAAATCTAAAGGAGAAAAGGGTAGTCACTGATGACTCACAGTTGGCTTTAAGAGTAGACACTCAGAAGTACCAAGGAGTGTGTCTGCAACATGGACCCTGACTGGCATATTCAGTTCAATCCAATTCCTCAAGTATTTATTGAGCATCTACTATGGGCAGCACACTAGGAAGCACAGTGAACAGAGGTGTGGGTAGTACCCAAGTCTGTGCTGAGGATTCAACTGTGAGCAAAGCTATAAATTAAGACCAGCAGAGTGACTGCAAGCAAATAGAAAATAATAATATTGTATGATAAGCACAAAGGCAGCACTAAGACTAGGAGGTTCCAGAAAGGCTGTTGAAACAAAAATGAATAAATAGAAAGATAATTGGGGAAATCTGAATATGCGCTGTATATCAGATAATAGTGTTTTATGAATGTTAGATTTCTGGGGGTAATAGTTATATTGTGGTTATGTAGGACATTGTCCTTGTTCTTGGGATAATGTACTCAGGGGTTAAAATTTCATGACGTCTGCAACAATCTCTCAAATAGTTCTGTATATAATAACGTATTTGGTGAGGAAGGGAGCGGGGGAGAAAGAGAGAGAGAAACATAAAAAAGATTAAGTTCCCAATCT
This sequence comes from Symphalangus syndactylus, assembly GCF_028878055.3. Taxonomy (NCBI): domain Eukaryota; kingdom Metazoa; phylum Chordata; class Mammalia; order Primates; family Hylobatidae; genus Symphalangus; species Symphalangus syndactylus. The sequence goes on along the minus strand of NC_072447.2, from coordinate 39,330,730 downwards.
AATCTTGAATGTGAAATTTACAACTATACTTTGCCCAGCTATGCTGCTAGCTGGCTGAAAAGAAGTGATTTTACAATCTGTCTTACAAAACAGAAACAATGAGCTCACTTCCAGAAACATGAAGGGGAGAGGACCTTATAACCAAACTAAAGGAGAGAATCACTTCCTAGCTGTGGACTCTACAAAAGAAATTCCCCAAAGGCCAGTCTGCACATGAGAAGGAATTCTCTGGCCAGGGAGTGGGAAACAGAGATACCCAGTCAAGATCATCTTGGTGGGCTATGACTTTGGCTTCATTCACATCTTGCCTCATCCTTTTAGCAACCAGGCATCAAGACTGTAATCAGACAGAGGCCTCAGCACAAAGCTCTACTATAATCATAGAGAGGGGAAGCAATTCCCCAGCCATTGTGACTCATTTTTCAGACCCCACTGGAAATGTTTTAGTTTCACAACACAATTAGCAGCTGTGGGAACAGTCCAACTGATACCAGACATTTCTATAAATTGGGAAGAATTCCCAAAACCTAGTGCTGGCCATTCTGCTCAGCAATAATAATTATACTTTTTAACAGCTTTATTGAGATATAATTCATATACCATACAATTCACTCATTCAAAGTGTATAATTCAACCAGCCACAGTGGCTCATGCCTGTAATCCCAACACTTTAAGAGGCCAAGGCAGGAGGATCACTTGAGCCCAGGAGTTTGAGACCAGCCTAAGCAATATAGGGAGACTCCATCTCTACCAACAAAAAAACAAAAATTTAAAAACTAGCTGGGTGTGGTGGTACATGCCTGTGGTCCCAACTACTCGGGAGGTTGAGGTGGAAGAATTGCTTAAGCCAGGGAGGTCAAGGCTGCAGTGAGCCATGATCACGCATCTGTACTCCAGCCTGGGTGACAGAGCGAGACCCTGTCTCAAAAAAGAAAGTGTATAATTCAATGTTTTTTAGTATATTCATAGGGTTATGCAACTATCACCACAATTTAACATTAGAACATTTTGCCTCCCCAAAACAAAACACCATATCCATTAGCAGTCACTCCCTAGTCCTTCCCAGATCTTTCCTCCTTCCCCCAGCCCTAGGCAACCATCAGTGTATTTCTGTCTCTATAGATTTTCCTATTCTGGATATTTAACATAAACGAAATCATATCACATGTGGACTATTGTAGCTAGCTTCTTTCACTTAGGATAACGTTTTCAAGGTTCATGTTGTAGCAGGTATCAGTACCACGTTTCTTTTTATTGCTGAATAAAATTCCATTGTATGGATAGACCACATTTTCTTTATCCATTCACCAGTTGATGGACATTTAGGTTGTTTTCACTTTTTGGCAATTATTAATAATGCTGCTATGACCATTCATGTGCAAGCTTTTGGGTGAATGTTTGTTTTTATTTTTCTTGGGTATATGCCTAGGAGTAGAATTGCTGACTCTTAAGTCTATGTTTAACCTTCTTAGGAGCTGCCAAACTGTTTTCAAAGCAGCTGTGTCATTTTTTACATTCCTACCAGCAATGTGTGAAGGTTCTAATGTCGCTTCATCCTCTCCAGTACTTGGGATTTTCTGTCGTTTTTATTGTAGCCATCCTAGTGAGGGTGAAGTGGTATCTCATTGTGGTTTTTATGTGCATTTCTTTGATGACTAATGGTGTCGAGCATCCTTTTATGTGTTTATTGGCCATTGGGATATGTTCTTTGAGAAATGTCTATTCAGATCTTTTGCCCTTTTTTTCACTGGGGAATTGGGTTATTTGTCTTTTTATTATTAAGTTGTAGTGTTTCACTATATATTCTGGCTATAAATCTCTTATCAAATATATAATAATTGTCATTTAAGATGATATTTATTGAGAGCCTACCATGTGTCAGGCACTATGCTAAGTGTTTTCCAGTTGGTATCTCATTAAATTCTCACAACAAACTTACAAGATAAGGTATTTTCACTATTATTCCTATTTATAGATGAAAAAGATGAGGTATAGACACCCAGGCTTACACCATTAGTAAGTGATGCCATACAGTCAGATGCCAGAACTCACATCTTACTTACTGTCACACAGGCAGCCTCCCTTTCTGCGTCAAGAAGAACTCAGTCAATAAAACTTATTTCCTACTTATCTCACTGGATGCTGTGAGAATATAATAGACCAGGGTCCCTAAAGCAATGCGATTTCAGTAGATAAACATATTAGAGCAAAATCCAGAACATATGTTCTATATCACTTTAGCCCTAGGAGTTGCTCTTTGAACAGTGTTCCTGGACAAATAGCCTAAGAAGTGGTGCATGTTCCACCACTGTCTGGAAGATTTAATAATGCTTCTTAGTATATTAAAGTCCATGAAAATTCTTGCAATAAAGAAACATTAATTTTTTCAGTGATTGCACATTTGCAAAACATATATACCCACAAAATACCAAACCCTCAGAATATATATATTTATAACCATGTGAAATAAATGTAGAGTCCACAGGAGGAGGGTAAAAAATCACTCTGTGTTTCTAAACTATATAATCTCCCATGCTATTTTATGCCCTAAAGCTTCAAGGATCGAACATAGGCAAGCTCAAACCAAGACCTTGACCTGCTTTCCAAGTTTCTCAGACCTGTTTTAAATGCAGAAGATCAACACACCTCAAAAGGTGAAAAACAAAGTCTGTCATTGCTCAGGTAGCTATTGTCCACATCTCTATCTAAATTTTACATCTCTGGCCCATCGGTGCAGAACAAACCTCTTCGCGTTGTTATTTTTATTGTAAATATCCAGTTTTCCATTTCCCTCCCTGTCATTGCTTTTCTGTGGATGGGAACCATTTGTGTCATTCAAAATGTGTTCACTTATCCATCTCAGATATTGTTTCACAGTGGCAGACATGTTCCCTAACTCATAAGTGGATTACATCTGGAAATGGAAGGCTAAGACATGTACATTTAAGTTGTGCAAACTGGACATTAAACAAAACTAAGTATGTGTATTCTTAATTTTTAAAAGATATGAAAGAAAAGGGTGTGAAAACAGGTGTATTCCAAGGAAAATACTTTTATAATTGTACCTATCACATACTGTTACAGAATTAATTATTTAAGATGACTGGCATTTCTGGATATCATTGCTTTTGCTTTTGATTTTGTTTTTGTTTTTGTTTGAGATGGAGTCTTGCTCTGTCGCCCAAGCTGGAGTGCCGCAATGCGACCTCGGCTCACTGCAACCTCCACCTTCCGGGTTCAAGCGATTCTCCTGTCTCAGCCTCCTGAGTAGCTGAGATTACAGGCATGCGCCACCATGCCCAGCTAATTTTTGTATTTGTAGTAGAGACAGGTTTTTGCCATGTTGGCCAGGCTTGTCTCGAACCCCTGACTTCAGGTGATCCGCCAGCCTTGGCCTCCCAAAGTGCTGGGATTATAGGCATAAGCCACCACGCCCAGCCCATTGTTTTAGAAATGATGATTTAGGAATAATTCTGATTGTGATGCCTTGGTAGTGATTAATAGTACAGGTTCTTAGATTTAGACCACTTAGGCTCTTTATCAGTTAACTCTTGCCAGGTAACAAACTGCAACAAACTCAGTGGCTTAAAATCACAATCAATTATTCCTTATCCACCTGTGAGTGAGCTGGGCTTGGCTCCAAGTTGTTGTTTGAGTCTAGGTCAACTCAACATTTCTCTCTTCTTTGAATCAGTAGGTTGACTGGAACACGTTCTTCTCATGACAATGGCAGAAATACAAAGGACAAGCCCAACCACATTTCACATCTCTGCTTGTATCATTTCTGCTAATATCCCATTGGCCAATGCAAGTCCATGGCCAAGCTCAAAGACAATGTGTAGTGAAGTACATTCCACCCACCACGAGACCAAAGCAAGTCACAAAGCCATGCCCAACATCAGTGGTGTGGGCAAATATACTCCTTTCCTGAAGGTGTAAGCAAGAACATGAGTGTTTTTTAACAATAATGCAATCTGCCACAGGTCTAGTCTTGGTTTTACCACATCAGCTACATGACCTTGGACAAGTGTTTTAACCACTCTTTTGTCAGTTTCATCTTCTATAAAATGGGGATAAAATAATACCTATATTATAGGTCTTAATAGGTGAAAGTTATCTGCATCTTCTCTACCTAGTAACATCTTCTACTTCACTTTCTTGAATTTAGCTGTAGAGATTAAACCTTTTAGGCTAGCCTAATTCAGTCTGATTCAGCTACAAAAATATATAAATGTATCAATAAAGAATACACACAGAAGGACTGTTATGAATCTAATTCCATTCAGAAGCTTACGCTAAAAACATGAATGGCATTCTTGATTCGGAATGTACTCACACTATTCACACACACACACACACACACACACACCTTTAATTACCAAGGTGTGTTAATTTTGTCTCCTAAATATTTCTTGAATTCTCAACATCTCAGCAATTTTTTAAATGGCTATTGTCTTAAGCCACTAAGTTTTGGCACAGTTTGTTATACAGCTAAAACTAACTGATCTTTTTTGTCCCTTGCTTGAAGTTTCAGAATAGATTCCCTAGAGATAAAACCCAAACATCTTAACTTTCTAAAATATGGCCACTCATAATTTATCACTAGCTAAACTCTACAGTCTCCTCTCTGACCATTTCCTCTCTTCCATTTCCAACTATTGCCATAAAATTAAAAAATTTTAAACCTTTAAAATCTCACCTAATAATAAATCAGTTCCATTTATGTCCCTGGCTAAACCCACATTATTCTCTGAGTCCTTCCTGCATCCTGGTAAATAGCCATTTCTTGTTGGCTTTAATTTATTAAACACACACCACTCAATTTTTGGTGCCCTGTAGGAGGTTCTTTCACTGTATAATAAAAAGTTACTGCTGTTTATTCATATTTTAATGATATTGTGAATACAATGGTGCATATTCTGACTCCTATTCTTAGAGAAACAGTCTCTGTTGGATTCTCACTGCCATTCATTTTTCTATTTATCGTTGGACTTTGCTATTATGATAATTCCAGATATATCAAAATAATATCATCATGGGCCAGTTGTTTTGTTCAAAAATGAGCTACCTTGCCTATTTGTTTCCTATTATATTCAATAACAGACCTTACAACCAGATTGTTTTAATTGAATACCCCATGTGTTTGTAGCTCCCTATAGAAAGTCAATAGTCCTCAAACCACTGCTCTCATTACTCTCTTCCAGCTGCTCTAAGCTAATATACCATCACTGGGGTCAAGGTAGCCATATTCTTTCAGGCTAACACATATATGCTATGTATACATAGAAAAGGTCATCATTCCCATTGATTTGATAGTTACCTATTAGCCTGATAAATGTATATAATCAAACTACATAATTCTAGCTCCAACATAGATACCCAGTGACAATGGCCTCAGATTCCCACTTGGAGCTATGTTATATTGACCCAAATCACTCATTCATCTATCTTGCAAACCCAAATTACCATGAAACTCAGCAAAAAGGAGTAATGAACCTCCCTTAAATTCCAGATTCGTGGGCAAGTGTTCATTTACATGGTTGAAATGGCGTACTAGAAAGGTCTTCTATTTCTCTTTTCTACTGCTTACACACACAAAACCACTTTTAGTGAGACTATTACATTTTCACAGTGATACTGCTGGCAGAATGTGACTGCACAGGGACAAAACTAAATGTGAGCCAAGAAAGTAGTCACTTGGACAAGCTCTTTTTACTGTGTTTCCATGTCATCCACCCACTGGGATCACTACCCAACTCTGAGGGGCCCTCCTACATTGACCAGCTAAGGCAGCACACAAAACCCACTGTGCTGAAAGGGAGACTGGTTTTTAAAAATAACCCTTTTGGTTTTATAGCTAAGTTACAATTATGCCATGCAACACATCTATATGAACAGCCTCGCTACACTCTTTTATTAGACTAAAATTAATTCATGGAGTCAATAAATATTTACCCAATGCCTGCTAAGTGGCAGTCACTCCATATTTTCAAAAGACAGAATGAAACTCATAATATGATTTACATTAATCCGTGTTAATGTGTCTCCTGTTCCACATAATTTACTATAAAGTCTTCCTATATATATATCATCCTCTTTCAGGCCTCACACCCAACCGCCAAGTCTAGTCAAGAGTATCTTCTAAGTATTACTTAACTCTGACCTTTGCTCTCCATCTCTACTCTCACCACTCAAATCCAGGCCTGGGTTTACCACAACCTCCTAACAGATTTGCATGCCTTCATCTTTTCCTCTTAAACTCAGAATAATCATCTCAAAGGCAAACTTGACTGTGTAACTCTCCAGCTTAAAATCTCTCAAGGGCTCCTATTCTATAAATCCCTAGCTCCTAAGCTTTGCCTGAAGTCCCCCTTTGTCACCACCCTCCAGCGCCCCTCCCCCCACCTTTCTGAGGCTGTAAATAGTGAACTTGCAGGGCTGTAGGGACTAGGCAGCATGGTATAATAAATGCACAAAGGCCTGAGCCACACCAACTTTCCTCTCCCACCAAATCTCTCTTACTCTTCTCCCTCCAAGCTCCTCTAGATATTGGGGACATTCAGCAAAGAATTATGCTATTTTTAAGCTTCCATGAGCTACAGAACCAGACTTGGGCAAATGACAAGAGAATTGGCTGAATTGTTGGTTCCAGTCAGTCTCTGCTTCACTTAGGCTGAAAATCAATGCTCAGAAATCGACTCATGAACTACTGCACAAGCTCAGGCAGCTTCTGTTTTTCACTCAGTTCTAGAAACCTAACAGCAAGCTCCATAATTCAGGACTAGTTGCTACCATGTAGAAAATTCTACCCTAAAATGGTGGTTGTAAGTAATCTGAGCCTTGAGGGTTGAAGACCACCCATAGGCTCAGAGGGTCCCACAGCAAGACCAGAGCCTTTGCAATGACATTTCTTGATTCACCATGCCCAGTCAGCCTGGGAACCATATACCGGGACATCATGGAGGTACCTATTATTTTTAAGTAAGATTTATCTTTTAAATATTAGAAAACCATATGCTTATTTTAAGAAATTTAGAAAACAGAAACAGGCATAAAGAAAACACAAAAATGCTGGGCACGGTGACTCACGCCTGTAATCCCAGCACTTTGGGAGGCCAAGGCGGGCAGATCATGAGGTCAGGAGTTAGAGACCAGCCTGGCCAGCATGGTGAAACCCCGTCTCTATTAAAAACATAAAAATTAGTGGGGCATGGTGGCACACACCTGTAATCCCAGCTACTCAGTAGGCTGAGGCAGGAGAATCGCTTGAACCCAGGAGGCGGGGTTCCAGTGAGCCTAGATCTTGCCACTGCACTCCAGCCTAGGCGACAGAGCAAGACTCTGTCTCAAAAATAAAAAAAAAAAAAAACACAGAAATTACCTATAATATCATTACTAAAGTATCAGATCCATGCATTTTTTTGAACTTTTTATTGAAGCATAATATACACAAAGACAGCTGGTATCATACTGAATGGGGGAAAGCTGAAAGCCTTTCCTCTAATATCTACAACACGATAAGGATGCCCACTGTCACCACTGTTATTCAACATAGTACTGGAAGTCCTAGCTGGAGCAATCAGACAAGAAGAAAATATAAAGGACATCCAAATTGGAAAGGAGGAAGTCAAGTTATCCTTCTTTGCAGATGATATGACCTTATATTTGGAAAAACCTAAAGACTTTATAACAAAACTATTACAGTAAAGCTTCAGGATACAAAGTCAACATACAAAATCAGTAACATTTCTATATGCCAACAGTGAACTATGTGAAAAAGAAATTTTAAAAAAGTAATCCCATCTACAATATCCACATATAAAATTAAATACCTAGGAATTAACTCAAAGAAGTGAAAGAGCTCTACAATGTAAACTATAAAACACTGATGAAAGAAGTTGAAGAGGACACTGAAAAACAGAAAAATACTCCAGGTTCATGGATTGGAAGAATCAATATTGTTAAAATGTCCATAATACCCAAAGCAATATACAGATTCAATACAATCCCAATCAAAATACCAATGGCGTTCTTCATAGAAATAGAAAAAAAATCATAAAATGTATATGGAACTGCAAAAGACCCAGAATAGCCAAAGCTATCCTAAGCAAAAAAGAACAAAACTGGAGGAATCACATTGCCCAACTCTGAATTATACTACAAGCTATAGTAACCAAAACAGCATGGTACTGGCATAAAAACAGACTCATAGACCAATGGAACAGAATAGAGAACCCAGAAACAAATCCACACACCTACAGTGAACTCACTTTTGACAAAAGTGCCAAGAACAGGCCGGGCACGGTGGCTCACGTCTGTAATCCCAGCACTTTAGGAGGTCAAGGTGGGTAGATCACAAAGTCAGGAGTTCGAGACCAGCCTGACCAACATGGTGAAACCCCATCTGTACTAAAAATACAAAAATTAACCAGGCATGGTGGTGCCCGCCTATAATCCCAGCTACTCAGGAGGCTGAGGCAGGAAAATCACTTGAACCTGGGAAGCGGTGGTTGCAGTGAGCCAAGACCATGCCATTGCACTCCAGCCTGGGTGATGGAGCAAGACTGCATCAAAAAAAAAAAAAAAAAGTGCCAAGAACATACATTGGGGAAAGGACAGTCTCCTCAATAAATGGCGCTGGGTAAACTGGATATCCATATGCAAAAGAATGAAACTAGATCAGTCTCTCTTGCCATATACAAAAATCAAATCAAAATGGACGGAAGACTTAAATCTAAGACCTCAAACTATGAAGCTCCTACAAGAAAACATGAGGGAAAATCTCCAGGACATTGGTCTGGGCAAAAAAATTTTAGCAATAACCCACAAGCACAGGCAACCAAAGCAAAAATAGACAAATGGGATCACATCAAATTAAAAAGCTTCTGCACAGCAAAGGATACAATCAACAAAGTGAAGAGACAACCCCACGGAATGGGAGAAGATATATGCAAACTACCCATGTGACAAGGGATTAATAACCAGAATATATAAGGAGCTCAAATAACCCTGTAGGAAAAAAACGTAATAATTCAATCAAAATACAGGCAAAAGATTTGAATTGACATTTCTCAAAAGAAGACATACAAATGGCAAACAGGCATATGAAAATGTTCTCCACATCACTGATCATTAGAGAAATGCAAATCAAAACTACAATGAGATATCATCTCACCTCAGTTAAAATGGCTTATATCCCCATAAAAAGGAACAAGATCACGTCCTTTGCAGGGATATGGATGGAGCTGGAAGCCATTATCCACAGCAAACTAACACAGGAAGAAAAACCAAACACTGCATGTTCTCACTTATAAGTGGGAGCTGAACAATGAGAACACATGGACATAAGGAGGGGAACAACACACACTGGGGCCTGTTGCGGGGAGCAAGGGGAGGGAGAGCATCAGGATAAATAGCTAATGCATGCCGAGCTGAATACCTACGTGATAGGTTGATAGGTGCAGCAAACCACCATGGCACATGTTTCCCTATGTAACAAACCTGCATATCCTGCACACATATCCCAGAACTTAAAATAAAATAAAATGGCTTATATCCAAAAGATAGGCAATAACAAATGCTGACAAGGATGTGGAGAAAAGGGAACCCTTGTACACTGTTGGTAGCAATATACATTAGTACAACCACTATAGAGAACTATTTGAAAGTTCCTCAAAAAAACTAAAAATTGGGCTACCATATGATCCAGCAATCCCACTGCTGGGTATATACCCAAAAGAGAAGAAATCAGTACATTGAAGAGATATCTGCACTCCCATGTTTATTGCAGCACTAAGTGTCCATCAATAATAAATAGATAAAGAAAATGTGGTACATATACACAATGGAATACTATTCAGCCATAAAAAAGAATGAGATCCAGTCATTTGCAGCAACATAGATGGAACTGGAGGGCACTATGTTAAATGAAATAAGCCAGGCATGGAAAGACAAACATTGCAAGTTCTCACTTATTTGTGGAATCTAAAAATCAAAACAATTGATGTCATGGACATATAGAGTAGAAGGATGGTTGCCAGAGACTAGGAAGGGCAGTGGAGGCCTGGGGGGTAGGTGAGGATGGTTAATGAGTACAAAAAAAATAGTAAGAATGAATAAGACCTACAATTTGATAGCACAGCAGGGCAACTATAGTCAATAATAACTGTATGTTTTTAAGTAACTTAAAGAGTGTAATTGGATTGTTTGCAACTCGATGGATAAATGTCTGAGGGATGGATACCCCATTCTTCATGAGGTGCTTATTTCACATTGCATGCCTGTATCAAAATATCTTATCTACCCCATAAGTATATGCACCTACTATGTACCCACAAAAACTAAAAATAAAAATAAATATTAAAAATGAATACATAAAGAAAAGTTTATATAACAGCACCATTTACATTTTGATGGATATCACTGTGGTCTTTTTTCTATGTATAGATATGCATACTTTTACCAAAACAAGAAAATACAGCACATGCCTTTTTATTTTTTGTTTTTCATTTTTTTATGTACAATGGGTTATGAACATCTTTTCAGGTCGTTAAACATTCCTCTACAATATCACTTTAATAATAGCTTAGTATTCCATTGTTCAATTTAGCCAGTACCCTAACCTAGATTTAGACATTTACATTGTCTTCATTTTTCATTATTATAAACAATACTGCAATGAACAACCTTTCAGACAATTTTGCATACTTCCATATTTCTGAAACACTCAAATGTTATAAAAACTCCTTGAAATCCACCTTAAAAATATAGCAAATCAATACATTTTCCTTAGGCCTCATTTTCTCTGTGGCTACTATCAAAATAACTGGCCAAAAAATAGCACTTCAGAAAACTACTTAGATGATTAAGTTTCTCAGAAAGAGCTCATGTTTTTACCACGTGGTCACAATGGGAACTAGATGAGAGAAAAGGATAAAGCAAATCAAACATCTTTCATATAGATAACAGCTATAAGAGGATTTGAATGAGACACTTGGACATCAGATACCAAAATGACTTGTAAAATAGACTACCATGAGGAAATTTCATAGTAGGAGAATAAATACCAGTTACATATTTCATCCATGGCAAGGATATAAAAGGAGAGTGTTGGAAATTAAGAGAATTTATAAGAAGAATAAATTTTTACCTTTTGGAAAGGACTGAACTCTGAGCCTCACCACTGTGTTTTCCAAGGGGACGAGATGGGATGGGGGCACTCCCTTCTATCCTCAAGTCAGGTGAGATGGGCCCCAAGGCATGGCTTGGAAAGCTTAATACGTGCTCAACAGCAAATGGCATACAGTGAACCGCTGGTTGACTCACACTTTAGAAAGGCAATGTAAATGGAGACATCAGATTAAAGGGCTGCATCTAGCAAGTAACTACACTGCCCTCCAGTAACAGTTCAAAGGTGTATAAATCCCAGGGATCAGATGTCAACCGTGCCTATGAGGGCAGCCTGCTGACTGTGGATGGTGCCTCCAGAATTAAGAAGCTGTGGGGTGTGTCATCAGGGCAAGGATGGAGAGAGGATGGGGGCAATGCCCAAATCAAAAGGGGGCCCAGTCGAGGGTCCTCGCATAACCCACAAAAAATGATGCTGTGAGACAATCATCTTTAAACATTTGGCCAGAGATCACAAAGCCACCCTGAAACAGGGTCGGCAAATAGGAACTGGTTTGCTCCTCTTTCCCTTCCTCTCTTCCCCTGCGCCAAGTCCAAAGTGGTCAGGAAACTTGGACAGCAAGCTGGGGAAAGAGAAGCAGGAAAACAGAGACATTTAACTCTAATTCACATTTGGAATATCTGGGACCCAACAATTTTAACTGAATTGAGACTGGCTTTGCAAATTAAAGTCACCTCAGAACTGTCTTTGTCCTATGAGTAGCCAGGGAATCTTGGGGCTTAACCAAATTTTTATCCAGTGGCTACAGAAGTTTCTCCACAAAACAAAATGTAAAGGGACAATGGGCGACCAAAAAAAATGATGCTTTCTGATCTCATCCCAAGAGTCTTATCTATTTGATGTACCAGTTACGCAGCTAACATTTTTAGAAGTTACATAGGCCAAGAACTAGACTAAACTTTTTATGCATAATTTAACTAAATCCTCCATGAATAGGTACCATAATTATCCCCATTTTATAACCAAAGAAACTAAGGTCCAAAAACAAAATAACTTATCTCAGATCACACATCTATTAAAATCAAATCCAAGCCTGTTTGACTCTGCAACACATGCTTCGAACCATTACCATGGTGAATTATTCATAAACACTTTCGTATACAAAGGAAAACTCAAATTATAAAGATCAGATTATCATATCATCATTAACCCAAATATATAGCACGTGTAAGAAAAACTGCCAAAATACAGTATTATAAAATCACAACGGCAAGCAAAATGCTTGATTTTTTTTATTGCTCAGGGCTTAGAGCCACCTAAAAGGTTTCAGCAATATTATATTGCATACACGTTACAGATTAAACATGCCCGTGGACTGTCCCCGTGTAATCACTATAATATTTTATTATAGAATACCAGCATAGGTCCTGATCCCTAGCTCTTGGTAAACATGAGTAGCTGGAATCCATTGTTGTAGGGGCTTAACATCCCGTATGCATGGTCTCAGCCTGAAAGAGAGTTTTCCAGGGCCTGACATCAATAGAAACTTCTTTGCTGTAGATTTTATTTTTATGAATTGGGATCAACAAAATGAGCATACGGTGACTGCAGGTATTAGGGAATGCTTTCATCAACTAAAGCCGACTGGAGGAGGGAGAGGGTTATCCAAACAGCTCAACTGTACGTCTCTGCTAAATGTGGCTTAATCCCAGTTTATAAAAGCACCTGTGTTTTTTGTCATAGGGTTTAATGCTGCCAACCACGCCAAACAATGCCAACCCCTGTGCAGTGGGTAGGGGGAGAGAGTTAAATGATGCCTGTCAATGTCTAGAGGGATTAGGATGATATAGGTTCATTTTCACAAACATCCTGGGCTACATTTTGAATATGCCTTTCCAGAAATGAAATTTTACAGCACCATCTACCACCTCCACTCCTCATGGCAGGCTTACCTCATCTCAGGGGACAGGGCTGTATTTTCTCCCCTGCCTTCCCTGGAATGGATACTTCTTTCTTCCTTTTTTGGAAAAAAAATCGAATAGTGCTTTACCCCTGAGAAGCTCTTAACAAATTGTTAGTTGCACCACTTCTTTTGGTTTCCTTTCACTGACATGTCAAAATGTAAATAATCTTTCCTCCTAGACACAAGGCTACTGACACTCGAGCATAAGATCATCAGTTCTTCCCTTCACTGGTCTCATCAGCCCACCCTCCTCCTCCCTCGCTGTGATTCTATTCATCCTCTTTCCATTGCCTTTATCCCAAGCTTGAGGGCAATCACCAAACTCCCTTAGACTTGAAGCAACCAAGGAATAAAAGCTTGGCTGAATTAAAAGCATTTCCTGGTACTAAGTAAAGATTTTTCTGCCTTCCACAGCGGAACAATGGTCACATTAAAACATATGCCACACACAAAAAAACGAACCTGGATGTCTGCAAACTTAGCCAAGGAATCAGAATCTGAAAATTTATGGTATGTCCCCAAGAACTCCCGAATCCTTCGCCCTTCTCTGAGAACCATCCTTTGCCCTTCTCTGAGAACCGTTATGCAGAGCTTTGAGTGACAGGCATAATGGTATAAGCCACGATTTAAATTCTGCTTGCCTCATTCTTTGCATAGACAGCAACGGTCTGATAGAATGCAACTGAAAACATAATTTAGATGGGAAAATACAAAACGTTTTTCCCAGGAAAGAGGGGGGAGGACGGGAACATGGCTTGATCCAGCCAGCAGAGGGCGCAACTTACACATATAAGTATAAACCAGCCTTCGCTGGAAGCTGTAAGGTCTCCTGCGATTTTTATCACAAATTTCCCATTTTTGAAAACCATATCCAAGCTCCCTTGGACAAAACTCCGGTAGAGTCACTCAGCTGTCCCCTCCTGTCTAAATAAGACTATTTTCTACTTCCCCCAGGTCCAGCCACTCAAACTGCCACTTTTCTATCCCTGGGTCTGGCATGGGAAAGAAGGAAGATCAAGTCCTTCAAAAACAGCTTCCCAGAAAGAGTGACCTGTATTCCCAAGTAGCCTTCATTTGTTTAAGAGACTTGCACCTAGCATTTCTTGATCAAAGCTAATGCGCTGTAAATTTCTTCATTTAACAGACTTAGTCTGTTCAACTCTTGACACTGGGAATTGGGATTTCCCAGAACTATTAGCACTGCACAGTAGGCGCTCCATGCCGGCCAAGAACGGGGGATTAACAGGTATTTGTCTCAGCTAATTTCACTCTCTATACTGGGTCTATAGAGACTGGGGCTTCTTGGCGGAGTGTGTGCCACCCTGCTAATTGGCTACGAATGTAACTACTCCAGCATGCCAATGGACCGGGGGTACTCCACAGCCTTAAGAGGCTGGAGGCAAATGGATCCTTACCATGGGCACTCAGGAAATTTAAGGGTTGCTGGGCAGCACCGTAATTGTAAATGATTCATTTGCCAACTTCTACCTCCTGCTGTCTATCAAACTTCCATCCCTGTCGTTTGATAGTTCATAAACATTTTACTCAATGACAATTGCATCCATGAAATCCCGTAGCAACAAGGAATTTCCATATATTCTATTCAGAATGCATTTGCAGAATCAAAAGTCCTATAGGTAGCTCCCATAAAATGCATAATTCCCTGAGCCAGGTAAAATCATTACATCCATCAGGATACTCACAGATTATACGAATCATTTCTGGAAAGAAGACGATAAATAAAGGGACAGTTGTTAGTCCCTTTTCACATGCCCTATTCTTCCATTTCTTGCTGATAATCAGACTCTCTTAGTGATATATCCTACTTCTAAAGTTTCTGATAAAGGAATTGAGGAGTCAAATATTATATGTTTTAGTTATCTATTGTTGCATAACAAATTATACCATGCTTAGCGGCTGAAAACAACATTTATTATTTCCTAGTTTCTGTGATCAACCAGGATCAATTCAAGAGGAGCTTAGCTGGGTGGTATTAAGTCTCTCATGAGGTTGCAATAAAAATGTTGGCCAGGGTTGTAGGTATCTCAAGGCCCAACTGAGGGAGTATCCACTTCAAAGATCACTCATATGGCTGGTGGCAGGCCGTAGAAAATCCACTTCCAAGCTCACTAACGTGGGCCTCTCCACAGGACTGCCTCCCATGCTATGGACTGCACGTTTATGTTCCCTCAAAATTCATATACTGAAGCTCTAACCCCCAGTGTGGCTTTATTTGGAGATGGGGCCTCTAAGGAAGTAATTACAGTTAAGTGACATCATATGGGTGGGACCCTGATCTGATAGGATTAATGTCCTTATAAAAAAAGACACCAAAGTGCCAACACTCTCCTCTCCTTTCTCTCTCTGTCTCTCCCACCACCCCCAACTCCAAGTCTCCCAGTGTGCAAACAAAAAAGAGATCATGAGATCATGTGAACACACAGAGAGATGGCGGCCACCCACAAGCCAAGAAGAATGCTCTCACCAGGAACCAAACTGGCCTGCACCTTGATCTGGCATTTCTAGCCTCCAGAACGATGAGAAAATACATTTTTGTTTAAGCCACTCAGTCTATGGTGTTTTGTTTTGGCAGCCCAAGAAGATTAATACACCCTACAAAGAATGAAGAGTCCAAGAGAGAGCACCCTGAGATGGAAGCCATAGTATTTTTATAACCTAATATCAGAAGTGGCATCCCATTACTTCTATGGGATAGAATATAATCCCGTATTCTATTCATTATAAGCAAGTCAATAAGTCTAGCCCATACTTAAGGTGAGGGAATTTTAAAAGGGCATGGATGTGAGGAAGCAGAGACAACTGAGGGACATCTTGGAGTCTACCTACCATACTACATAAGAGCTGATTTATTGAATAAAAACACATCTATGGTTATACTATTATAATTATATATATTATGATACAAGCAGTACATGTTACATGTAAGAAGACAAAACTGGATTTCATACGATGGGTGCATTTTGAAAGCTGGCTCATAATTTGGGAGTCCACTGCTTTATAACCATGTTCACACATGTGCTCTTAGTTTTTTTTCCCCTTTTCTGATCCTCTGAGTAGATATGTGCATATGGATACCACTTCCGGTGCCATAAATGTTGCCAGTGGAATGTGTGTAGTTCACCATTCCAAGCTTGTTGTCTGGGCTGTCTGCCACATCTGCCACCCAACAGTAAACCTCTTATTACAAAACCCATCTTTCTATCAGATGGCTACACCCTTGATTGATTAATTGAGCCCCTCTCAACACTGTCATAATGATAATAATAACAATAATACATTTCCAAGTGTGTTTGCTTTACCATGATGAACTGTGGTTTTCATTATCATTTAACCACTACATAGACCTTGGAATATAATATCATTCATCTCACCTTTATTCCTACAACTGTAATAACACTTGAAATAGAAACTTCCTCAAAGATAAACAGTAGGGGAATAAAAGTAAGTAAATGGTAGGACGAAAATATTCTATGTCAGGTTACTCTATCTTGTATAGTTCTTTTCAACAGATGAGCTTCTTGACTATGGTCCCTGAATTTCCTTAATTGTATGCACTGAAATGATACTAAATCTCTTAGGGGATATTTAATAATTCTATTGTATCAAATAAAT
This sequence comes from Symphalangus syndactylus, assembly GCF_028878055.3. Lineage (NCBI taxonomy): Eukaryota > Metazoa > Chordata > Mammalia > Primates > Hylobatidae > Symphalangus > Symphalangus syndactylus. The sequence goes on along the minus strand of NC_072447.2, from coordinate 39,314,006 downwards.
CTAAGTGTCATGTGTGTCATATAGAATGCATTTGACAGTATTCATCAAATTTTTAATTTTTAATTTGGCATTTAAACATAATGCCAATATAGTGGAATACTGAAATATCAAATTTTTAGTTAAAATTTAGGATTGCTGTTTGGAGTAATAAGATGGTGTATGTAAAAGTACCTGCTACAGCAGCAGAGAGCTCAAAATCATTTTTCAAATAAATTCTAAATAAATTTAGTTAAAATTAAATTCCAGCCATAGAATATAAAGCGCAAACAAAAAGCAACTGAAGAGAAACTCAAAAAGAAGGGTAAAGTTGACCCTGCATGGCTCCAGAAGTGGAAACAGGAAACAGGTTCTACTCATATGCAGTCCCCAGCCTCTCCATCGCATTAACATACAAATCATTAACGCTATGCAAATCAGTAACACAATCAAGATTCCCAGAGTAATTTCTATTCCCATGTCTGCAGAGAGATCTAGTCTAGTTAGTTGTACAGCTAGAGCTTCCGGAAAATGTGATTAATTAGGGAAACGCATGATAGTCACAAGAGAAAACTTGCAGTTAATCTAAGTTCAGTTAGTCAAGGTTACAAAGAGAATCACATAGGCTACTTAACCTTGCGTAGGGAGAATTCCATTCCACAGCCACCAATGTACCTCTGACAGCAGCCAACCAACTCATAAAACTAGGTCATTGGGTAAGGCAGGCATAATGAGAGATTTGAATGCTTTTAGCATTCCTACTGAGCAGTCCTGCTTGTGATTGAGTAAAATGGGAATGGGGCAGTCACATTATCCTTCCCTATAAATACTGACACCAATAGCTCCCATCTCAAAACCACGGCGACTCAAATGGTAAAGTAATATTCAGGAAAGAAAATTCCTGTTCTAACTTGCTAATGTCATCCAAGATTTCTACGTGACAGTTAAATTTCACAATAATGGAAAAAACTAGAATAATATCCCATTTTGAAAAAGTAGTTACAAAATTTAAATTAAAACAAAAACATTTTCACCAAAGAAATGTAGTTTTCTCTTTTTAACATTTTTTATCTTGAAATAATCATAGATTTATAGGAAGTTGCAAAGATAGTAAAGAGATCTATCCCATGTCCCCTGCACTCAGTTTGTCCCAATAGTTACATCTTATATAATATTAAAACCAGGAAACAGACATTGATCAAACACGTATGTATAGTTCTATGCCATTTTATCACATGTGTAGAATCATGTAACCACTACTGCAATCAAGATACAGAACTGTTCCATCACCACAAAGATCTCCATCATGCTACCCCTTTAGAGTCGTATCTACCCACCCCACCATCTCTAACCCTTGCCAGCCACTAATTTGTTCTTCATCAATTTCAGTGTGTCATTTTGAGAATGTTATATAAATAGAATCAGCTAGTATGTGACCTTTTAAGATTGGCTCTTTTCACTTAGCATAATGCCCTTGAGGTCCATGAAAGTTGTTGCATAGGTAAATTTGTAGTGGTTGCTTTAGGTATTATGTTATACATTCATAACTTATCCATCCATTGGTATTGACATTTTACTAGTTCAAGTGAAATGTAGAGACCTTATCTCCCTTTAAGACACTTTACTATACCCATTTATAATATAATTATCTTAAATATTTCCTCTACATATATTAAGAACCATATCCAAAAGATGTTATGTATCTTTTGCTTCAACTGTCAAATATAATTTAGAAAACTCAAGAGGAGGAATGAAGCCTATTGTATGTGCCCATATTTCTGTTTGTTCCTTTGTTCTTTCCTCCTTCATGGTACTTTAACATTCTTTCATTCCCTTTCTGTTTCAAGAACTTCCTTTAGCCTTTTTTTTAAGGGTAGGTCTGGTAAATTATTTTAGTTTTTTTTTTTTTTTTTTTTTAGTCTGAGAATATCTGTATTTCCCTTTCATTTCTGAAGGATCATTTCACTGAGTATAGAATTGGCTGGCAATTCTTTTCTTTTTGGTACTTGAAAAATGTGCCATTCCTTTCTAGCCTCAATGATTTCTGATGAGAAATCCCATCATTTCTCTCTGGCTGCTTTCAAGATATTTTCTTGGTCTTTACTTTTCTGAAGTTGGATTATGATGTGTTTTGGAATGGATTTATTTAGATCTATCAAGTTTGGAATTCTCACAAGATCTTTAATCTGTAGGTTTATGTCTTTTGCCAAATTGGGAGATTTTTCAGCCATTGCTTCTTTGAATACTTTTTCAGTCCCACCCTCTTTCTTCTCTCTTTCTGAGCGTTTTTGTTACAGTCCACACATCTCTGAGTCACTCAGTTTCCAGTCTATTTTCTCTTTGTTGTTCAGATTAATTCCTATAGTTCTGTTTTCAAGTTCATCTGTCTTTTCCTGTGTCCTCTCCATTCTGATGAGTTTTTTATTCTGATTATTTGATTATTTCATTCTAAAATTTCCATTTGATTCTAGAACATATCCTGTATCCTTTTAACATAGGATATATTTCCTAGTAATAGATTTGTTAGGCCGGGTGCGGTGGCTCACGCCTGTAATCCCAACACTTTGGGAGGCCAAGGAGGGCAGATCACCTGAGATCAGGAGTTCAAGACCAGCCTGGCCAACATGGCAAAACCCTGTCTCTAGTAAAAATACAAAACTTAGCCAGGCATGGTGGTGGGTGCCTGTAATTCCAGCTACTCGGGAGGCTGAGGCAGGGGAAATTACTTGAACCTGGGAAGTGGAGGTTGTAGGGAGCCAAGATCGTGCCACTGCACTCCAGCCTGGACGACAGAGTAAGACTCTGCCTCAAAGAAAAAAATATATACATTTGTTGAAATCAAAAATAACAATCCCAACCACCAGGTCTCATACAAAAGAAGTCTTATTTATTTTAGCCAAAAGCACAGAATGGCACAATAGCAAATATGGTGGCATAGTAGTGTTAACCAAAGATCGGTGCATCCAAGAAGGAAAAAAAAAAAAAAGAAGTGAATAGTCTGCTGGCAAGAAGACACACAGATCTGTAACCCTTGGTCATGTAGCCCTTGTCAGCCCTTGGTCATGAAGAAACCATGGAACTTCTTTGTGTAAACTTTAGTGTTTCTTCAGGATTAGAAGGCTGCTACACAATTATTTACTGGTCAGTCCAAGCACCAGAGGCCTCCCCAGTTGTCCAAAAGAGAAAAGGCTACAGGTATGACTTCAGTCATCTGAAGAAGTCTGGAATTTCACTGCCAGCACTGCATTTCAGTTGATATTCTAAGCAGATGTGGGGGGTCAAAACTGATGTATCACCTGAGAAACAAGGACAAAATATAACCCTGAGCTTTATTTTATCTTATTTTATTTTTTGAGAAAGTGTCTCATTATTGCAGCTCAGGCTGGAGTGCAAAGACATAGTCATAGCTCACTGCAGTCTCAAACTCCTGGGCTCAAGCGATCCTCCCACCTCAGCCTCCCAAGTACCTGGGACTACAGGCATGCACCACCATGTCTGGCTAATTTTTTAAATTTTTGTAGAGATGGGGTCTTGCTATGTTGCTCAGGCTTGTCTTAAACTCCTGGACTCAAGCGATCTTCCCACCTTGGCCTCCCAAAGTGCTGGGATTACAGATATGAGCCACTGCACCCAGCCTGTGCTTTATTTTATGCTGAGACTCCTTCCCATCATTTCTTACTAACAACATAAAATGAACTGGAGATATTTCCTACGATTTCTATTCTCTAGAATATTTTTTATAAGCTAAGTATTATCTGTTACTTTAAATCTTGATAGACCTCATTTGTAAAAACATCCAGGCCTGGGCCGGGCGTGGTGGCTCACGACTGTAATCCCAGCACTTTGGGAGGCTGAGGTAGGCGGATGACGAGGTCAGGAAACCGAGACCATCCTGGCCAACATGATGAAACTCCGTGTCTACCAAAAATACAAAAATTAGGCCGGGTGCAGTGGCTCATGCCTGTAATCCCAGCACTTTGGGAGGCCGAGACAGGTGGATCACGGGGTCAGGAGATAGAGATCATCCTGGCTAACATGGTGAAACCCTGTATCTACTAAAAATACAAAAAATTAGCTGGGCATGGTGGCAGGTGCCTGTAGTCCCAGCTACTCGGGAGGCTGAGGCAGGAGAATGGCGTGAACCCGGGAGGTGGAGCTTGCAGTGAGCCAAGATCGCGCCACTGCACTCCAGCCCTGGGCGACAGAGCGAGACTCCGTCTCAAAAAAATAACAATAATAATAATAATAATATGAAAATTAGCCGGGCATGGTGGCACATGCCTGTAATCCCAGCTACTCAGGAGGCTGAGGCAGGAGAATCGCTTGACCCCAGAAGGCGGAGGGGGAGCCAAGATGGCACCACTGCACTCCAGACTGGCAACAAAGCGAGACTCCATCTCAAAAAAAAAAAAGAAAAAAATAAACAACAGCAACAAAAAAACATCCAGGCCTGGTGTCAGTATTTTGTTTGGTGGGACGGGTGGGCTACTGCGGAAAATTTTATGAGGAGATTTTTGGCTAATGAGTAAATTTCCTTGTTGAGCATGGGTTTATTCATGTTTGGTATTTCAATTGTGATTTATATTTTTAAATAAAATTATTCATTTTGTCTAAGTTTTGAAATGCAATATCCCAATGTATGTATCTTTAATATATAAAGAGCTTCTAAAAGTAGAAAAGAAAAAATCCTAAAACCCTAAAGAATCTACATGATAAACCTAAACAGGGAGACTGCCTGCTAAAATAAAAGATTTAATAGGAGTCTCCTAACATAAACCAAAATGTCCAAGATATGATTTCAAATCACTCATTATACAAAGAACTAGGAAAATCACAATTTGAGTGAAAGAAGACAATCAACAGATGCCAACATCAAGATGAATCAGATGTTGGAGTTTATCTGACAAGAATTTTAAAGCAGCCTTAATAACAGCTCTTTAAACAAGCTGTTACAAATTCTCTTGAAACAAGTAAAAAAGTAGAAAATCTCAGCAAAGAAACAGAAGTTACAAAACACAACCAAATGGAAATTATAGAACCAAAAAATACAATCATCAAAATTTAAAACTACAGAGCTAAATGGAAATTATAGAACCAAAAAATACAATCATCAAAATTTAAAACTTAATAAATGGGCTCAATAGCAGAATGGAGAAGACAGAAAAGAATCAGTTCACAATGAAAGTCACTGAATGTATACAACAGAGAGAACATAGACTAAAAGATTTAACAGAGCCTCAGGGACTTGTGGGATTATAACAGAAGACCCAATATTGCTATCATTGAAGTCCAAAAAAGAGAAAACTCCAAAAGAACGTCGGGTTGAAAAAGTATTCAAAGAAATTATGGCTGAAAACTTCCTAAATTTGGAGAAATACATAAACCTACAGATTCAAGACTAAGCAAACCTCAAATAAAATAAATCCAAAATAAATCTATGCTAAGACACATCATAATTAAACTTCTAAATACTAAAGAAAATAAATGATCTTGAAATCAGCCAAATCAGCATGATTTGGGGAGGCCGAATGCTCAATCAGCCAAATGCTGATTCAGCCGAATCAGCATGGCTGGGGAGGCCTCAGGAAACTTACAATCATGGTGGAAGGCAAAGCGAAGCAAGGCACCTTCTTCACAAGGTGACAGGAAGGAGAAGTGATGAGTGAAGGGGAAAGAGCCCCTTATAAAACCATCAGATCTCATGAGAACTCACTGACTATCAGGAGAACAGTATGGGGGAACCGCCCCCCTGATTCAATTACCTCCACCTGGTCCCGCCCTTGACACATAAAGATTATTACAATTCAAGGTGAAATTTGAGTGGGGACACAAAGCCAAACCATACCACATGGAAACAACAAAAATATGGGAAGACGGCTGGGCACGGTGGCTCACTCCTGTAATCCCAGCACTTTGGGAGGCCAAGGCGGGCAGGAGTTTGAGACCAGCCTGGCCTACATGGTGAAACCCCATCTCTACTCAAAATACAAAAATGAGCTGGGCATGGTGTCATGCGCCTGTGATCCCAGCTACTCGGGAGGCTGAGGCAGGAGAATTGCTTGAACCTGAGAGGCAAAGGTTGCAGTGAGCCGAGATGGTGCCACTGCACTACAGCCTGGGTGACAGAGCGAGACTGTCTCAAAAAAAAAAGAGAGGGGGGAAGATACAATAGGATATCCTTCTCATGAGTTTTATAAATACTATTTGATGACTGAAACAAAAATTATATCATTTAATACTCAAGAGAATGACAATTAAAAGTGGGAAAAGTAAAGGGATCTAAATGGAACAAAGCTTTCCATACATTCCCTTGTTGATACAAGTAGAATGTGATATCACATCTGTATATCCAGAGCCACCACTAAGAAAACTATACAAAAAGATACACACAAAAACTATAAATAAAACAAGATGCAATCCTTGAAAATATTCAAATAACCCACAGGAAGGCAAGAAAAAAGAAACAGAGGAATGAGAAACAGAAAAAACAAACAGCAATAAAATGTAAGACTTAAATCCTAGCATATAAATAATTACTTTAACTATAAATTTACACAATTTTCCTGAGATGGAAAAAAAGATGGGTGGGAGGAGGGAGAAGAGCAGAAAAAATTACTATTGGGTACTGGGCTTAATACCTGGATGATGAAATAATCTGTACAACAAACCCCCATGACACGAGTTTACCTATATAACAAACCTTCACATGTACCCCTGAACCTAAAATAAAAGTTGTTTTAAAAAAATAGGGCTGAAAGGGTGAATAGATAAATCCATAATTATGGTTGAAGATTTCAATACCCCCCTCTTATCAGCAATTGATAGAACTTCTAGATAGAAAATCATCAAAGATATAGAAGATTTGAACAACACAATCAACATGTACAGGTTGAATGTCCCTTATCCAAAAAGCTTGGGACCAGAAGTATTACCAATTTCAGGTTTTTCTCAGATTCTAGATATTTACATTATACTCACCAGTTGAGCACTCCAAATCCAAAAATCTGAAATCTGAAATGTTCCAATGAGCATTTCCTTTGATCATGTTGGTGCTCAAAAAGCTCCAGATTTTGGAGCATTTCGGATGTCAGATTTTTGGATTTAGGATGCTCAATTTGTATAGAACATTCCACCCAGCAACAGCAGAATACACATTTTTTTCAAGTTCTCATGGAACATTCACCAAGACAGACTGTATTTGGGCCTTAAAAGAAACCTCAACAAATTTAAAAGAAGACACAGAGTGCACTCTCTGACAATAATGGAATCAAGCTAGAAATCAATAACAAAGACAAGAAAATCTCTCAACACGTGGAAATTAACAAACACACTTCTAAGTAATCCATAAATCAAAGAGGAAGTCAAAAAGAAAATAAATTATACAAAGAACTGAATAAAAATGAAAATAAAACATAACAAAATACGTAACATACAGCTAAAGCATTTCTGAAAGGATAATTTCTAGTACCAAATGCTTACATTAGAAAAGAGAAGAGGTCTCAAATTAGTAATCTTAAGTTTTTATCTCAAGAAACTAAAAAAGAAGAACAAAATAAACCCAAAGCAAGCAGAGGATCAGATAAGATAAAAAGATAAATCAACAAATTAAAAACAAAAAAAAATAGAAAAAAAATCAATGAAACAAAAAGCTAGTTCTTCGAAAAATTCAGTAAAACTGCTAAACCTTTAGCAAGACTGACAAAAATAAAAATGGAGGGGGTGGAGCCAAGATGGCCAAATAGGAACAGCTCTGGTCTACAGCTCCCAGCATGAGCGACGCAGAAGACGGGTGATTTCTGCATTTCCAGCTGAGGTACCGGGTTCATCTCACTAGGGAGTGCCAAACAGTGGGTGCAGGACCGTGGGTGCAGCGCACCATGTGTGAGCCGAAGCAGGGAGAGGCATTGCCTCACTCGGGAAGCGCAAGGGGTCAGGGAGTTCCCTTTCCTAGTCAAAGAAAGGGGTGACAGACGGCACCTGGAAAATCGGGTCACTCCCACCCTAATACTGCACTTTTCCAATGGGCTTAAAAAACGGCACACCAGGAGATTATATCCAGCACCTGGCTCGGAGGGTCCTACGCCCACGGAGTCTCACTGACTGCTAGCACAGCAGTCTGAGATCAAACTGCAAGGCAGCAGTGAAGCTGGGGGAGGGGAGCCTGCCATTGCCCAGGCTTGATTAGGTAAACAAAGCAGCCCGGAAGCTCGAACTGGGTGGAGCCCACCACAGCTCAAGGAGGCCTGCCTGCCTCTGTAGGCTCCACCTCTGGGGGCAGAGCACAGACAAACAAAAAGACAGCAGTAATCTCTGCAGACTTAAATGTCCCTGTCTGACAGCTTTGAAGAGAGTAGTGGTTCTCCCAGCATGCAGCTGGAGATCTGAGAACAGGCAGACTGCCTCCTCAAGTGGGTCCCTGACCCCCGAGCAGCCTAACTGGGAGGCACCCCCCAGTGGGGGCAGACTGACACCTCACACGGCCAGGTACTCCTCTGAGACAAAACTTCCAGAGGAATGATCAGGCAGCAGCATTTGCAGGTCACCAATATCCACTGTTCTACAGCCACCACTGTTCTGCAGCCATTGCTGCTGATACCCAGGCAAACAGCATCTGGTGTGGACCTCTAGCAAACTCCAACAGACCTGCAGCTAAGGGTCCTGTCTGTTAGAAGGAAAACTAACAAACAGAAAGGACATCTACACCAAAAACCCATCTGTATGTCACCATGATCAAAGACCAAAAGTAGATAAAACCACAAAGATGGGGAAAAAACAGAGCAGAAAAACTGGAAACTCTAAAAAGCAGAGCACCTCTCCTCCTCCAAAGGATTGCAGCTCCTCACCAGCAATGGAACAAAGCTGGATGGAGAATGACTTTGACGAGTTGAGAGAAGAAGGCTTCAGACAATTAAACTACTCGGAGCTACAGGAGGAAATTCAAACCAATGGCAAAGAAGTTAAAAACTTTGAAAAAAAGACGAATGGATAACTAGAATAACCAATGCAGAGAAGTCCCTAAAAGAGATGATGGAGCTGAAAGCCAAGGCTCGAGAACTACGTGAAGAATGCAGAAGCCTCAGGTGCCGATGTGATCAACTGGAAGAAAGGGTATCAGCAATGGAAGACGAAATGAATGAAATGAAGCGAGAAGGGAAGTTTAAAGAAAAAAGAATAAAAAGAAACAAACAAAGCCTCCAAGAAATATGGGACTATGTGAAAAGACCAAATCTACATCTGATTGGTGTACCTGAAAGTGACGGAGAGAATGGAACCAAGTTGGAAAACACTCTGCAGGATATTATCCAGGAGAACTTCTCCGACCTACAAAGGCAGGCCAATATTCAGATTCAGGAAATACAGAGAAAGCCACAAAGATACTCCCTGAGAAGAGCAACTCCAAGACACATAATTGTCAGATTCACCAAAGTTGAAATGAAGGAAAAAATGTTAAGGGCAGCCAGAGAGAAAGGTCGGGTTATGCACAAAGGGAAGCCCATCAGACTAAGAGCGGATCTCTCAGCAGAAACTCTACAAGCCAGAAGAGAGTGGGGACCAATATTCAACATTCTTAAAGAAAAGAATTTTCAACCCAGAATTTCATATCCAGCCAAACTAAGCTTCATAAGTGAAGGACAAATAAAATACTTTACAGACAAGCAAATGCTGAGAGATTCTGTCACCACCAGGCCTGCCCTAAAAGAGCTCCTGAAGGAAGCAGCACTAAACATGGAAAGGAACAACTGGTACCAGCCACTGCAAAGACATGCCAAAATGTAAAGACCATCAAGGCTAGGAATAAACTGCATCAACTAATGAGCAAAATAACCAGCTAACATCATAATGACAGGATCAAATTCACACATAACAATATTAACTTTAAATGTAAATGGGCTAAATGCTCCAATTAAAAGACACAGACTGGCAAATTGGATAAAGAGTCAAGACCCATCAGTGTGCTGTATTCAGGAGAACCATCTCACGTGCAGAGACACACATAGGCTCAAAATAAAGGGATGGAGGAAGATCTACCAAGCAAATGGAAAACAAAAAAAAAGGCAGGGGTTGCAATCCTAGTCTCTGATAAAATAGACTTTAAACCAACAAAGATCAAAAGAGACAAAGAAGGCCATTACATAATGGTAAAGGGATCAATTCAACAAGAGGAGCTAAGTATCCTAAATATATATACACCAATACAGAAGCACCCAGATTCATAAAGCAAGTCCTTAGTGACCTATAAAGAGACTTAGACTCCCACACAATAATAATGGGAGATTTTAACACCCCATTGTCAACATTAGACAGATCAACGAGACAGAAAGTTAACAAGGATACCCAGGAATTGAACTCAGCTCTGCACCAAGCAGACCTAATAGACATCTACAGAACTCTCCACCCCAAATCCACAGAATAGACATTTTTTTCAGCACCACACCACACCTATTCCAAAATTGACCACATAGTTGGAAGTAAAGCACTCCTCAGCAAATGTAAAAGAACAGAAATTAAACTGTCTCTCAGAGCACAGTGCAATCAAACTAGAACTCAGGATTAAGAAACTCACTCAAAACCACTCAACTACATGGAAACTGAACAACCTGCTCCTGAGTGACTACTGGGTACACAACGAAATGGAGGCAGAAATAAAGATGTTCTTTGAAACCAATGAGAACAAAGACACAACATACCAGAATCTCTGGGACACGTTTAAAGCAGTGTGTAGAGGGAAATTTATAGTACTAAATGCCCACAAGAGAAAGCAGGAAAGATCCAAAATTGACACCCTAACATCACAATTAAAAGAACTAGAGAAGCAAAAGCAAACACATTCAAAAGCTAGCAGAAGGCAAGAAATAACTAAAATCAGAGCAGAACTGAAGGAAATAGAGACACAAAATATCCTTCAAAAAATTAATGAATCCAGGAGTTGGTTTTTTGAAAAGATCAACAAAATTGATAGACTGCTAGCAAGACTAAGAAAGAAGAACAGAGAGAAGAATCAAATAGATGCAATAAAAAATGAAAAAGGGGATATCACCACCGATCCCACAGAAATACAAACTACCATCAGAGAATATTTCAAACACCTCTATGCAAATAAACTAGAAAATCTAGAAGAAATGGATAAATTCCTCGACAAATACACCCTCCCAAGACTAAACCAGAAAGAAGCTGAATCTCTGAATAGACCAATAACAGGCTCTGAAATTGTGGCAATAATCAATAGCTTACCAACCAAAAAAAGTCCAGGACCAGATGGATTCACAGCCAAATTCTACCAGAGGTACAAGGAGGAGCTGGTACCATTCCTTCTGAAACTATTTCAATCGATAGAAAAAGAAGGAATCCTCCATAACTCATTTTATGAGGCCAGCATCATCCTGATACCAAAGCCTGGCAGACACACAACCAAAAAAGAGAACTTTAGACCAATATCCTTGATGAACATTGATGCAAAAATCCTCAATAAAATACTGGCAAACCGAATCCAGCGGCACATCAAAAAGCTTTTCCACCATGATCAAGTGGGCTTCCTCCCTGGGATGCAAAGCTGGTTCAACATACACAAATCAAGAAACGTAATCCAGCATATAAACAGAACCAAAGAAAATTTTCGCAACCTACTCATCTGACAAAGGGCTAATAGCCAGAATCTATAATGAACTCAAACAAATTTACAAGAAAAAAACAAACAACCCCATCAAAAAGTGGGTGAAGGATATGAACAGACACTTCTCAAAAGAAGACATTTATGCAGCCAACAGACAAATGAAAAAATGCTCATCATCACTGGCCATCAGAGAAATGCAAATCAAAACCACAATGAGATACCATCTCACACCAGTTAGAATGGTCATCATTAAAAAGTCAGGAAACAACAGGTGCTGGAGAGGATGCGGAGAAATAGGAACACTTTTACACTGTTGGTGGGACTGGAAACTAGTTCAACCACTGTGGAAGTCAGTGTGGCGATTCCTCAGGGATCTAGAACTAGAAATACCATTTGACCCAGCCATCCCATTACTGGGTATATACCCAAAGGATTATAAATCACGCTGCTATAAAGACACATGCACATGTATGTTTACTGCGGCACTATTCACAATAGCAAAGACTTGGAACCAACCCAAATGTCCAAAAATGATAGACTGGATTAAGAAAATGTGGCACATATACACCATGGAATACTATGCAGCCAGAAAAAAATGATGAGTTCATGTCCTTTGTAGGGACATGGATGAAACTGGAAACCATCATTCTCAGTAAACTATCGCAAGGACAAAAAACCAAACACCGCATGTTCTCACTCATAGGTGGGAATTGAACAATGAGAACACATGGACACAGGAAGGGGATCATCACACTCCGGGGACTGTTGTGGGGTGGGGGGAGGGGGGAGGGACAGCATTAGGAGATATACGTAATGCTAAATGACGAGTTAATGGGTGCAGCACACCAACAAGGCACATGGATACATATGTAACAAACCTGCACATTGTGCACATGTACCCTAAAACTTAAAGTATAATAATAATAAAATAAAAATAAAAATGGAGAAGATACATTTTACTAATGTCACAAATGAAACAGGATATCACTAAAGATTCTGGAGCCATTAAACAGATAATAAGAGAATAATATGGACAACTTTATGCTCATGAATTCAAAAATTTAGAAAAGATGGACCATTTCCTAAAAAACCAAAAACTACCAAAACTCAACCAAGATTAAATAGATAATCTAAATAGTCTCACAACTATCAAAAAAATTGAATTCATAGTTTAAAAGCTCCCAAAAAAGAAATTTCCATACCCAGATGGTTTCACTGGAGAATTCCACCAAACCTTTAAAGAATTAACCCCAGTTCTACACTATCTTGTGCAAAAACTAAAAAATGAGGAATTACTTTCCAACTCGTTTTATGAGACCAGTATTACCCTGATTCCAAAAGTAGACAAAGAAAATACAAAAAAAAGAAAACTACAGATCAATATCTCTCATGAATTTAAACACAAAAATTGTCCTGGGTTGGACTGGAACAGGAAAAGGATATTTATGGAAAAACTAGTGAAATCCAAATAAAGTCTGAGGTTTAGTTAATAGTTGAAAAAACTCTATTATACTACAAAAATGTCTATTATGAGTTATTTTGACTATCTTTTTGTTTCAATTACATTTTGATAAGCTAATATGTAATTATTTGTTTATCAGTTCTTAGGATTTGTCAAGACTTGCTTGGTGGGCTAGCATGCAATAATTTTTTTGTGTCCATGTTTCCCCGAGTGTACAGAATTTTATATATATATATATATATATATATATAAAATATATGTTATATATGTAATTATATATTATATATTATATATTTAATATATAATATATGTGATATATAAAATACATATTTCTGATATATATATATATATCCATTAGATCTAGCTTGTAATTGTGTTGTTTCAATTGATTATGACCTGTTTACTTTTGTGTCTGCTTATTTGTTGGTCTTCAGAAGATATAACGTTCTCTTCTAATTCAGAAATTTGTTAATATTTCTTGAAATTCTAATGACTTGTTCTTTACATATTTTGACAGTCTATTATTAGAGATATACAGGATCAGGATTAGTACATATTCCTGATTAAATGTTGCCTCTATCATTGTGTAATGATTTCTTTGGAATTTTTTTTCCTTTATGGTATCTTCTTTCTGATATTTATATTGCCACACCAGCCTTCTTCTGATTATTTGTCTGGTATAACTTATTTTATCCCTTTACTCCAAACCTTTTTGTGTCCTTATGCTTTTGTTTAATCTCTTGCAAAGAATATTTAGCTGGATTTGGTATTTTATAATCCAATCTTTTGAACGGATTAGCTTAGTGCACTAAACTAATTATTGGTTTTGATTATTTGCAGTATTGGATTTATTTCCACCATCACATACACATACGTCTAATGGAGAGTCAGAGACAGGATGACTCACAGTTTGCTGAGTGCCTTCCTTGTCATCCTGAACAGTTTTTATTGTGTCATCAATCCAGACAGAAGCTCTTACCCTGAGCATCAGTCAGCTTCTCACTGTTAAAAACTTCATAGCTTAAAAGAGAACACATGTGCTTACAAAATGGAATTGAGAATTACCATGTTGACAACCTGGATGTTTAATGAAGCTAAGACACTGTTTTCAAGATAGAAGGTCCTTGAGTGTGAATTTGAGTTTCTAAGTAATGAAGACAATTGAATACAGAGAAGATATTCGATTTGATAAGTGAGAAGGAGAAACAAAGGGTCATGCAGCTCAAGATATTCCCTGCACTCCTCTAGAAATGCAGGTTTCTACTCACAGAAACACTTAAATCTTCACACAGCCAGCATCTCATCTTGTATTATGCATACAGACGGGCTATAGAAATAACAACGTTCATGGCACTCCATAAGGTCCCCATTCCATTCTATGGCCTCTTACTCCCAGAAAGCTTTTATTCCTGCTGTTTCAGAGAAAACTGAAGCTAATGGAGATGAAATCCATCAACTAACTCCACTCCTCCAAATATATTTATAGCCATATTCATCCTTATAACTCTAGCCTACCTATCTCCTCTCCTTAAAAAGGTGAACCCTTGGCCGGGCACGGTGGCTCATGCCTGTAATCCTAGCACTTTGGGAGGCCAAGGCGGGTGGATCACCTGAGATCAGGACAAGACCAGCCTGGCCAACATGGTGAAACCCTGTCTCTACTAAAAATGCAAAAATTACCTGGGTGTGATGACAGATGCCTGTAATCCCAGCTACTCAGGAGGCTGAGGCAGGAGAATTGCTTGAACCCAGGAGGCGGAGGTTGCAGTGAGCTGAGATCGCGCCACTGCACTCCAGCCTGGGCAACAGAGCGAGACTCTGTTTCTAGAAAAAAAAAAAAAGAAGGTAAACCCTCTATCTATATTGGTATATTCCAACAGTTATGCCTCCTTCCCTTGAATTTTAAATCTCCACCTCTTTTCTGCCTCCTTCTGTTCAGGTTATAAGCATGTTCAAATTTCTTCCCATATTATAAACCAGTGGTTCTCAAAGGGTAGTCCAGGAACCCCTGCAAGGGTGAGGGTCCCTGAGTCCCTTTCTAGGGCTCTGCAAGGTCTTCCCTTTACCAACCACACATGTAAGTGAGGCTAGATATTTCTTATTTACTTCAACAAAGAAAACATATTGCGACAGATCAAATGTAGGAGATATAATACAGCTGTCTTTTACTAAGTCAGACATTAAAGAAATTTGCAAAAATGCAAAACAATGTCGCTCTTCTCACTAATTTTTTATTTAGAAAAATAGTTATTTTTCATTAAAGTATGCTCTGATAAGAAGTAATGGAGTCATTATTGCTATTTAATCAAATATTTTTAAAATTTTGTATTAATATGTAATAAATATTGATAAATATAATCCCCATAAACAAAAGTTTTTGGGGGTCCTCAATAATGTTTTATGAGTAGAAAAAGGGTCCAGAGAGGTAAAGGATTGAGAACTGCCACTATCAATAAATTATTTTCTCAATCGTTCCACCAAAACAGGCTACTGCTCTCTCTTTTTTTTTTTTTTTTGAGATGGAGTCTCACCCTTGTCACCCAGGCTGGAGTGCAATGGCTCAATCTCAGCTCACTGCAACCTCTGCCCCCCGGGTTCAAGCGATTCTCCTGCCTCAGCGTCCCAAGTAGCTGGGATTACAGGTGCATGCCACCACACCTGGCTAATTTTTTATATTTTTGGTAGAGATGGGGTTTCGCCATGTTTGCCAGGCTGGTCTCGTGCTCTCTTCTGCCTTTGCCACTAACAAGGAGTCAATGCTCCCTGTTCCCATTTCCTCTGTTCCAATTATCTCTGCAATCCATCAGAATCCAACTTCTGCTTCCCATCACTCCACTGAAACCGTTCTTAGCAAGGTCACTGGTGACTTCTTTTTTTAAGAATTTTTATTGTGTTATTTTATGATTACAAAAGTAATGCGTGGTTGTTGTCAGACATTCGGAAAATGCATATAAGCAAAAACAAAAAACAGTAATAAAAGTCACCCCAATCTCACCACCAAGAGATAAGCATTGTTAGGAATCTGTCCCTCTAGGGTTTTCAATGCACTGTATTATAAAGATGATATTAGAAAATACACATTTTTCTGGCCAGGTGCAGTGGCTCACACCTGTAATTCTAGCACTTTGGGAGGCTGAGATGGGAGGATCATTTGAGGCCAGGAGTTCGAGACCAGCCTGGTCAACAAAGCAAGGCCCCATCTCTATTAAAAAATAGTGATAAAACAGTATAACTTTTTTAAAAAAAGAAAATACATATTTTTCTGAGTGTATGTTTTACATATTGTGTTTTGAAACCTGCTTTTTTGCTGACTTGGTCACTGGTGGCCTCCTAAGTACTAAATCCTATAATGTCATATCAATCTTTAGTCTCCTTGGTCTCCCTGAATCACTTGGCATTGCCAACCATTCCATCCTTTTAGCTTCTCTTCTCCTTCATTCCACACAGCACCCTCTCTTCATTCCCCTCTGATCTCTCTGTCCACTCCTTCCCAGCCTCCTTCACTCTTCCTACATGACCCCATTGTTTCTAAAGCTTTAACTGCCCTCCACATGTAGATGAATCCTGGATCTCTATTTCTAACCCCTATTTTCTGCTGAACTCAAAACCCAAATTTCTAACATCTCACTGGCCAATTCCACCTCTACATTTCACATACTTTTCAAAACCAACATATCAAAACTAAGATTTTCTGGCCAAGCGCGGTGGCTGACGCCTGTAATCCCAGCACTTTGAGAGGCCAAGGCAGGTGGATCACCTGAGGTCAGGAGTTCGAGACCAGCCTGGCCAACATGGCAAAACCCCATCTCTACTAAAAATACAAAATTAGCCAGGCATGGTGGTGCACACCTGTAGTCCCAGCTACTCGGGAGGCTGAGGCAGGAGAATTGCTTGAACTCAGGAGGCAGAGGTTGCAGTGAGCTGAGATCATGCCACTGCACTCCAGCCTGGACAAGAGTGAGACTCCATCTAAAAAAAAAACAAAAACAAAAACAAAAAAAACAAAACTAACTAACATTTTCATATCCCTCTCCCAATCTCCTTCTTATTCTGGAATAACTCATTTCAATTGATAGTCCCATTTGCCTAAAACAGAAACATGAACCTCAAGGTCCACTCCACATTTTCTGTCAACCACACTAAACAATTCATTTTCAAATACAGTATCTCCCAATGGTCTCTAGAGTCTGTCACCTCCTCACTCACACCACTGCTACTGCTGTCATCAGTACTCAGCTTGTAACCATTCCCCTTCCTCTAGTCTCTCCTTCAAAACTAACAAGAATGTGGAGTTAACTTCCTGAAATACAAATCTCATCATGATACTCATCTTTCTATGGCTCCTCATTGCATGAGAGCCCTCACTGTCTGGTTTCAACTCCCTCAAGTCCCACATGCATACACATTCTGTGCTCCAACCACTAAAGCTACTCATCGTTCCCCAAACATTCCATGCCATTTGACATACTTTGCGTTTCTGCCTGCTATTCTCTCTGCCCTTCCCCCATTCTCCACCCAACAAATTCCTCTCCTTTAAAGACACCACTCAAACGCCTTCACCTTTTGAAGCCTTCCATGAATCCTCCAAAGACCTGTTGGTTGCTCCCTTATCTCTCTTCATAGGGTTTAGCATCTCTGTCATAGCTTTTATTACACCATATTGGAATGGTCCGTCTGCATATCTATGGTCATGTCAAGGGCTGAGATCTTGTCTTAACCATCCTTATGCCTCTACCCTCACCTATTGGACAGTTGTTGGATGGATGACTAAATATATACTAAACAAAATTTACTTTGTAGACTTCCTAGTTGATATAACATCCTATGAAGAAGCTACAAATCAAGTAAATATACTGCCAAGCATTGGTACTCACTTGCATTCACAGAAGTAACATCTGTGGTGCAGAGAGAGTTAATCCTCTGGCAACTAGCACAGTTAGACACAACATAAGCAACCCCAAAAAGTAGTAAGGGAATGTTATTCCAGACAACACGTTAAGTGAATTCTTACGAATATTTTCTAAAACTTACTCTCCATCTTAGACTTTGGACCCAGACCGTTCCATCAATGAAATACAATGGAAATTGAATAATTTTTTATAGTTCAATTTTTATTTTAGATCCAGGGGATACATGTGCAGGTGTGTTACATGGGTATACTGCATGACCCTGAGATTTGTGGTAAAAATGATCCTGTCACCCAGGTAGTCAGCATAGTACCCAAAAGGTAGTTTTTCAGACTTTCCCCCCTCCCTCTTTCCCTCCTCTAGTAGTCCCCAGTGTTTCTTTGTTGTTGTTGCCATCTTTATGTCCGTGTGTACCCAATGCTTATCTCCCACTTATAAGTGAGGACATGAGGTATTTGGTTTTCTGTTTCTGCATTAATTCTCTTAGGATTATGGCCTCCAGCTGTACCCATGTTGCTGCAAGGGACATGGTTTTGTTCTTTTTGTGGCTGTGTAGTATTCCATGGTATATATGTACCACATTTTCCTTTCCAATCCACCATTGATGGGCACCTGGGTTGATTCTATGTCTTTGCTACTGTGAATAGTGCTGTGGTGAACATATGAGTGCATGTGTCTTTTTGGTAGAACAGCTTATAGTCCTTTGGGTATATACCCAGTAATGGGATTGCTGGGTTGAATAATAGTTCTGTTTGAAGTCCTTCGAGAAATCAAAATTGAATAACTTAGACAGAAAAACAGATAGCACTATCCAAAGGAAAAAAATTCTGGCTTTTATTTGCCTTGTGACTGTAGGCAAGTTACTGAATTTCTCTGTACCTCAGTTTCCTCATCCTCAAGATCAAGACAAATCTGACTTAGATTTTTTTTTAATTTAGAGAATATATGTAATGGGATGCAGTCCTCATCAACATAGCAATTCTTCAGCGTTTAAGAAAATTGGTCATTTGAAAATGTCTATATTGGGTAGTATACGCAATTGGTCTGCTTTAATAAAGGTCATTTATTTATGACTCTTTTATCAAAGAGTAAATTCAATATGGAATCAAATATAAGGGAATAAAAAAAGTTAATGATCAGAACATAGTCTTAATACCAAGACTGGACTGTCAGCTAGGCCCAATCCTTTGCTAAGTAATAAAACTCGTCTTTTGCTCACACACACAAAAATACCTAGTAGTATATCCAACTCTTAAACCAATAACACATTACCCAAGGACTAAAAAAATTCAAATGTCCATTTAGGTCACTTAAGGAAGGTTGCAGAAACCTGTTCATTTAATGAATGCTGTTCACAGCTGTGCCCTGAGAAATGACCCCCAAACCTTTGGGTTATTTCAGAATTTCTGAACTCATCTGAAGTCTATTTCAGGTTTATATCCTGACCAGAAAATTATACACAGCCCATCCATGGATCTCAACTGGCTGTGCGGCAGCCTTCTAAGTCAATTTAGCTAATTTCTTTCACCACCCTTGGCTGTCTATGGGTACTTAAGAGGTTAACATAACAAAAGTGGAGAGTGTACACTAGTGGGGGGAATCTGTACAAAGGGTGACCTTTGAGCCTTCCACCTGTCGCTGCCCATTCTGGCCACACACCAGTTTTCTTTGTGAGTTACAAAAAAGTGTTTCAGGGCCTCAGCAAAGGTGGCCAGCTGTCCTGAAATCCTAAAATTTCCGAACAGCAAGGGATTGGGAAACTGCAATGCAAATGGCTAATAAATATGAATTATCACAAATCGTGCTAGCATACAAATTAAAGAAACTAAGAAACAATTCAAAAATGGGATTTCAGAAGAAGGACTGTATTATATTTGTCTATTGAAACTTTCCTGTTTTTTTTTACAACAGGAATAGGATTTACACACACACACACCCCACTCTTTTAGAATGAACTACATTTGACCAAAAGATGACATTGATAAAAACAAGTTTGAGGCCGGGCGCGGTGGCTCACGCCTGTAATCCCAGCACTTTGGGAGGCCAAGGTGGGCAGATCACCTGAGGTCAGGAGATGGAGACCAACCCGGCCAACATGGTGAAACCCCATCTCTGCTAAAAATGCAAAAATTAGCCGGGCGTAGTGGCACACACCTATAGTACCAGCTACTCGGGAGGCTGAGGCAGGGGAATTGCTTGAACCCGGGAGGCAGAGGTTGTAGTGAGCTGAGATCGCACCACTGCACTCCAGCCTGGGTGACAAGAGCAAAACTCCATCTGAAAAAAAAAGTTTGAGGTCAATAAATGCATTATTATTTTAGACCCAAATTCAAGTTGACTAGGGGTAGGATTAGGAGGACAAAACATGAAAGTATTTTCCTGAAATCGCCTTTCTTAAGAGCATGTATAGAAGAAAGAACATCTTTCTATTTGTCCACTTCTGGATCCAAGCTCTAATACAAACATATTTGAATAATGTATGCACATAATAGTATTTAATAGCAGCAAATTCACACACCTGCTGGTTTTCCTCCATGTGAAAGGAGGAATGTAAAGGTCAATTGGATGATTTCCCTTTAGGTAGTGCAACTAGACAGCTGCAGTTCAAATCCCAGTGCTATGTGATCCTGGCAAGTTATTTATCCTCTCTGTGCCTCAGTTTTTTTATATGAATATGGAGTTGATAAAAAGAACTTACCTCATGGCTTTGTTATGAGGATCATATGAATCAATAGACAAAATGCATTTAGAACTGAGCTAGGTGCAAAGGAAGCTATTGTTATTGTTATTACCATTCTATTATTTAAGCTTTGAAAGATAGCCATAGATTTTGAAGTAACCAGCATGTAATCAATTTATCTGACAGGGGTTAGAATTTACTATCAGTTCACCAAGCTCTCACTTCACAGACATGAAAAAATGAGTGATATTTTAAAACCAGCAAAGAAATTGCCAGTTCTAAGCTCTCAATCTAGATCATGCTTATTTCTGAAAGCCTCCGAGGAAAAAAAAATTACCCACATATGTGTACATAAAAGATGGCCAAAATTCTTCACTGCATCTTTCATGGTGGGGGAGTTTCTATGTCCCCTCCTCATGGAATCTTGGAATGGTCTGTGACTGCTTTGACCAGCAGAATACATTAGAAGTGACATTGTGCCAATTTCTTGACCCAGGCATTACAAGTCTGGCAACTTCTGTTTCTTGTCTCTCGGAATGCTCACCCTTGGGACACTGTCTCTGGCAATCCAACCACCATGGTGTGAGAAGTCAAAGCCACATAAAAAGACCGTGTGTAGGCTGGGTGTGGTGGCTCACGCCTGTAATCCCAGCACTTTGAGAGGCCGAGGTGGGTGGATCACGAGGTCAGGAGTTCGAAACCAGCCTGACGAACATGGTAAAAACCCATCTCTACTAAAAATACAAAATTATCTGGGCGTAGTGGTGCCCAACTGTCATCCCAGCTCCTTGGGAGGCTGAGGCAGGAGAATTGCTTGAACCCGGGAGGCGGAGGTTGCAGTGAGCCGAGATTACACCATTGCACTCCAGCCCGGGCAACAAGAGCAAAACCCCATCTCAAAAAAGAAAACAGACCATGTGTAGGCACTTCAGATGACAATCCCAGCTCAGCTTCCAGCTGATAGTCAGCATCAACTACATGCTGCATAACAAACAACCCAAAATTTCAGAGGCTTACAATAATAGAGACTTATTTTTTTGCTCATAGCTCTGAGGGTTATCTAGGGTATCTCTGCAGCTGCAGATTGACTGGGCTGCAGCTGGAGACTAGGTCTGCTCCACATGTCTCTTCATTCTCTTTGGACCAGTGACTATTTGAGATATGCTCTCCTACTGGCAAAAAGACAAACCAAATCATCATGGATATTTAAAGGACATCAAGGCATCATCACATTCACTAAATTCCATTGGCCAAAGCAGGTCCATGGCCAAACCAACATCAAGAAGGTAGAGAAATGTACTCCACCTACTCTAGTAGGAGAAACTGCAAAGGAACATGACAAAGGGTACAGTTGTAGAATTCTCTGTGAGGAAGGGAGGGAAAAACCGGTGACAGTTATCAATTTTTACTCCATTAAAAGTTTCACAGGATTGTTCCAAGATGGCCGAATAGGAACAGCTCCAGTCTACAGCTCCCAGCGTGAGCAACGCAGAAGATGGGTGATTTCTGCATTTCCAACTGAGGTACCAGGTTCATCTCATTGGGACTGGTTGGACAGTGGGTGCAGCCCACGGAGTGTGAGCCAAAGCAGGGTGGGGCAACACCTCACCCAGGAAGTCTAAGGGTTTGGGGGATTTCCCTTTACTAGCCAAGGGAAGCCGTGACAGACAGTACCTGAAAAATCGGGACACTCCCACCCTAATACTGCGCTTTTCCAACGGTCTTAGCAAATGGCACACCAGGAGATTATATCCCGCACCTGGCTTGGTGGGTCCCACGCACACAGAGCCTTGCTCACTGCTAGCACAGCAGTCCGAGATCAAACTGCGAAGTGGCAGCGAGGCTGGGAGAGGGGCGTCCGCCATTGCTGAGGCTTGACTAGGTAAACAAAGCGACCAGGAAGCTCGAACTGGGTGAGCCCACTGCAACTCAACAAGGCCTGTCTGAGAACGGACAGACTGCCTCCTCAAGTGGGTCCCTGAATCCCGAGTAGCCTAACTGGGAGACACCTCCCAGTAGGGGCTGACTGACACCTCATACAGCTGGGGGCCTCTCTGAGACGAAGCTTCCAGAGGAAGGATCAGGCAGCAACATTTGCTGTCCTGCAATATTTGCTGTTCTGCAGCTACTGCTGGTGATACCCAGGCAAATAGGGTCTGGAGTGGACCTCCAGCAAACTTCAACAGACCTGCACCTGAGGGTCCTGACTGTTGGAAGGAAAACTAACAAACAGAAAGGAACAGCATCAACATTAACAAAAAAGACACCCACACCAAAACCCCATCTGTAGGTCACCGTCATCAAAGACCAAAGGTAGATAAAACCACAAAGATGGGGAGAAACCAGAGCAGAAAAGCTGAAAATTCTAAAACCCAGAGTGCCTCATCTCCTCCAAAGGATCACAGCTCCTTGCCAGCAATGGAACAAAGCTGGATGGAGAATGACTTTGACAAGTTGACAGAAGTAGGCTTCAAAAGATTGGTAATGACAAACTTCTCCAAGCTAAAGGAGGATGTTCGAACCCATCGCAAGGAAGCTAAAAACCTTGAAAAAAGATTAGATGAATGGCTAACTAGAATAAACAGCATAGAGAAGACCTTAAATGACCTGATGGAGCTGAAAACCATGGCACAAGAACTATGTGATGCATGCACAAGCTTCAGTAGCCTATTTGATCAAGTGGAAGAAAGGGTATCAGTGATTGAAGGTTAAATGAATAAAATGAAGTAAGAGAAGTTTAGAGAAAAAAGAATAAAAAGAAACGAACAAAGCCTCCAAGAAATATGGGACTATGTGAAAAGACTAAATCTACGTCTGATTGGTGTACCTGAAAGTGACAGGGAGAATGGAACCAATTGGAAAACACTCTTCACGATATCATCCAGGAGAACTTCCCCAACCTAGAAAGGCAGGCCAACATTCAAATTCAGGAAATACAGAGAACGTCACAAAGATACTCCTCAAGAAGAGCAACCCCAAGACACATAATTGTCAGATTCACCAAGGTTGAAATGAAGGAAAAAATGTTAAGGGCAGCCAGAGAGAAAGGTCGGGTTATGCACAAAGGGAAGCCCATCAGACTAACAGCAGACCTCTCAGCAGAAACTCTACAAGCCAGAAGAGAGTGGGGACCAATATTCAACATTCTTAAAGAAAAGAATTTTCAACCCAGAATTTCATATCCAGCCAAACTAAGCTTCATAAGTGAAGGACAAATAAAATACTTTACAGACAAGCAAATGCTGAGAGATTCTGTCACCACCAGGCCTGCCTTACAAGAGCTCCTGAAGGAAGCACTAAACATGAAAAGGACAACCAGTACCAGCCCCTGCAAAAACATGCCAAATTGTAAAGACCATCAAGGCTAGGAAGAAACTGCATCAACTAACGAGCAAAATAACCAGCTAACATCATAATGACAGGATCAAATTCACACATAACAATATTAACCTTAAATGTAAATGGGCTAAATGCCCCAATTAAAAGACACAGACTGGCAAATTGCATAAAGAGTCAAGACCCATCAGTGTGCTGTATTCAGGAGAATCATCTCACGTGCAGAGACACACATAGGCTCAAAATAAAGGGATGGAGGAAGATCTACCAAGCAAATGGAAAACAAAAAAAAAAAAGGCAAGGGTTGCAATCCTAGTCTCTGATAAAATAGACTTTAAACCAACAAAGATCAAAAGAGACAAAGAAGGCCATTACATAATGGTAAAGGGATCAATTCAACAAGAAGAGCTAACTATCCTAAATATATATGCACCCAATACAGGAGCACCCAGATTCATAAAGCAAGTCCTTAGAGACCTACAAAGAGACTTAGACTCCCACACAATAATAATGGGAGACTTTAACACCCCACTGTCAACATTAGACAGATCAATGAGACAGAAAGTTAACAAGGATATCCAGGACTTGAACTCACCTCTGCACCAAGCAGATCTAATAGACATCTACAGAACTCTCCACCCCAAATCAACAGAATAGACATTCTTCTCAGCACCACATCACACTTATTCCAAAATGGACCACACAGTTGGAAGTAAAGCTCTCCTCAGCAAATGTAAAAGAACAGAAATCACGACAAGCTGTCTCTCAGACCACAGTGCAATCAAACTAGAACTCAGGATTAAGAAACTCACTCAAAACCGCTCAACTACATGGAAACTAAATAACCTGCTCCTGAGTGACTACTGGGGACATAATGAAATGAAGGCAGAAATAAAGATGTTCTTTGAAACCAATGAGAACAAAGACACAACATACCAGAATCTCTGGGACACGTTTAAAGCAGTGTGTAGAGGGAAATTTATAGCACTAAATGCCCACAAGAGAAAGCAGGAAAGACCTAAAATCGACACCCTAACATCACAATTAAAAGAACTAGAGAAGCAAGAACAAACACATTCAAAAGCTAGCAGAAGGCAAGAAATAACTAAGATCAGAGCAGAACTGAAGGAGATAGAGACACAAAAAACCCTTCAAAAAATCAATGAATCCAGGAGCTGGTTTTTTGAAAAGATCAACAAAATTGATAGACTGCTAGCAAGACTAAGAAAGAAGAAAAGAGAGAAGAATCAAATAGACGCAATAAAAAATGATGAAGGGGAGATCATCACCCATCCCACAGAAATACAAACTACCATCAGATAATACTATAAACACCTCTACGCAAATAAAATAGAAAATCTAGAAGAAATGAATAAATTCCTGGACACATACACCCTCCCAAGACTAAACCAGGAAGAAGTTGAATCCCTGAACAGACCAATAACAGGCTCTGAAATTGAGGCAATAATTAATAGCCTACCAACCAAAAAAAGTCCAGGACCAGAAGGATTCACAGCCGAATTCTACCAGAGGTACAAAGAGGAGCTGGTACCATTCCTTCTGAAACTATTCCAATCAACAGAAAAAGAGGGAATCCTCCCTAACTCATTTCATGAGGCCAGCATCATCCTGATACCAAAGCCTGGCAGAGACACAACAAAAAAAGAGAATTTTAGACCAACATCCCTGATGAACATTGATGTAAAAATCCTCAGTAAAATACTGGCAAACGAAATCCAGCAGCACATCAAAAAGCTTAACCACCATGATCAAGTGGGCTTCATCCCTGGGATGCAAGGCTGGTTCAACATACGCAAATCAATAAACGTAACCCAGCATATAAACAGAACCAAAGACAAAAACCACATGATTATCTCAATAGATGCAGAAAAGGCCTTTGAAAAAATTCAACAGCCCTTCATGCTAAAAACTCTCAATAAACTAGGTATTGATGGAATGTATCTCAAAATAATAAGAGCTATTTATGACAAACCCACAGCCAATATCATACTGAATGGGCAAAAACTGGAAGCATTCCCTTTGAAAACTGGCACAAGACAGGGATGCCCTCTCTCACCACTCCTATTCAACATAGTGTTGGAAATTCTGGCCAGGGCAATCAGGCAGGAGAAAGAAATAAAGGGTATACAGTTAGGAAAACAGGAAGTCAAATTGTCCCTGTTTGCAGATGACATCATTGTATATTTAGAAAACTCCATCGTCTCAGCCCAAAATCTCCTTAAGCTGATAAGCAACTTCAGCAAAGTCTCAGGATACAAAATCAATGTGCAAAAATCACAAGCATTCTTGTACACCAATGACAGACAAACAGAGAGCCAAATCATGAGTGAACTCCCATTCACAATTGCTTCAAAGAGAATAAAATACCTAGGAATCCAATTTAAAAGGGATGTGAAGGGCCTTTTCAAGGAGAACTACAAACCACTGCTCAACGGAATAAAAGAGGACACAAACAAATGGAAGAAGATTCCATGCTCATGGGTAGGAAGAATCAATACTGTGAAAATGGCCATACTGCCCAAGGTAATTTATAGATTCAATGCCATCCCCATCAAGCTACCAATGACTTTCTTCACAGAATTGGAAAAAACTATTTTAAAGTTCATATGGAACCAAAAAAGAGCCTGCATTGCAAAGACAATCCTAAGCAAAAAGAACAAATATGGAGGCATCATGCTATCTGACTTCAAACTATACTACAAGGCTACAGTAACCAAAACAGCATGGTATTGGTACCAAAACAGAGATGTGGACCAATGGAACAGAACGGAGCCCTCAGAAATGATACCACACATCTACAACCATCTGGTCTTTGACAAACCTGACACAAACAAGAAATGGGGAAAGGATTCCCTGTTTAATGAATGGTGCTGGGAAGACTAGCTGGCCACGTGTAGAGAGCTGAAGCTGGATCCCTTCCTTACACCTTATACAAGAATTGATTCAGGATGGATTAAAGACTTAAATGCTGGACCTGGAACCATGGAAACCCTGGAGGAAGGCCTAAGCAGTGCCATCCAGGACACAGGCATGGGCAAGGATTTCATGACTGGAGCACCAGAAGCGATGGCAACAGGGCCAAAATTGACAAATAGGATATAATTAAACTAACGAGCTTCTGCACAGCAGAGGAGGCTACCATTGGAGAGGGCGGGCAACCTACAGAATGGGAGAAAATTGTTGCAATCTACCCATCTGACAAAGGGCTAATATCCAGAATCTACAAAGAACTTAAACAAATTTGCAAGAAAAAATCAAACAACCCCACTGGAAAGTGGGCGAGGGATATGACCAGACACTTCTTGGGAGAAGACATTTGTGCAGCCAACAGACACATGAAAGAATGCTCATCATCGCTGGCCATCGGAGAGGTGCAAATCAGGCCCACGGTGAGATGCCATCTCATGCCAGTTAGAATGGTGATCATTGGAAAGTCGGGGGACAACAGGTGCTGGAGAGGATGTGAAGAAATAAGAACACTTTTATACTGTTGGTGGGAGTGTAAACTGGTTCGGCCATTGTAGAGGACAGTGTGGCAGTTCCTCAGGGGTCTGGAACTGGAAATACCGTTTGACCCAGCGATCCCATTGCTGGGCATATGCCCAAAGGATTGTAAATCATCCTACTATAAGGACATGTGTGCACGTATGCTTGTTGCAGCACTGTTCACAGTGGCAGGGACTTGGAGCCAGCCCAGGTGTCCATCAATGACAGACTGGATTGGGAAGGTGTGGCACATGTACACCATGGAATACTGTGCAGCCACGGAAAGGGATGGGTTCATGTCCTTTGTAGGGACATGGATGAGGCTGGAGGCCGTCATTCTGAGCAAACTATCGCAGGGACAGAGAGCCAGCCACCGCATGTTCTCACTCGTGGGTGGGAGTTGAACGGTGAGAACATTTGGACACAGGGTGGGGAATATCAAACACCAGGGCCTGTCGTGGGGTGGGGGGAGGGGGGAGGGATAGCACTGGGAGCAGTGCCTGATGTGGAGGACGGGTTGGTGGGTGTGGCACACTGACATGGCGCATATGCAGGCATATGTGGCAGGCCTGCACGCTGTGCACATGTACCCTAGAGCTTGGAGTATAATGAGAAAAAAAAAAGTTTCACAAATTTTTTTAATGCTCCATTGCATCTGAAGTTGTCCTGGAGCCACTAATTGTCATAATGTCACAAGATTATTAAATGCATTACCGGTTTTAAATGTTTTTATTCTATTATACTACCATAAATCCACTGCAAAACACTTCTTCCTGTACTAATGCAGTAATCATAAGCCATAATAACTAACTTTTGCATAGTGTCCTATATTTTATAACATGCTTGCATGTATATTGTTTTGTCTGTGATTGAAACAAACCTGTAAAGTGGGTAAAACAGGTTCCTCCACCACCCATCTACAGATGAATGAATGCAAGTGACTTGGCCAAGATCACACCAGAAGTGAGGGGCAGGGTATTCAAGAGCCATGGTCTTTCTGCTCCCCTTGTCACTGTTAATTTCCAATTGCATGGCCCATTTCTGAGACAAACAATGTGACCTAGTGGATTTTTTTTTTTTTTTTTTTTTTGAGACGGAGTCTCGCTCTGTCGCCCAGGCTGGAGTGCAGTGGCGCAGTCTCGGCTCACTGCAAGCTCCGCCTCCCAGGTTCACGCCATTCTCCTGCCTCAGCCTCTCCGAGTAGCTGGGACTACAGGCGCCTGCCACCACGCCCGGCTAATTTTTTGTATTTTTAGTAGAGACGGGGTTTCACCGTGGTCTCGATCTCCTGACCTCATGATCCGCCCGCCTCGGCCTCCCAAAGTGCTGGGATTACAAGCGTGAGCCACCGTGCCCGGCCGACCTAGTGGAATTTGACTTCATTGTTACTTTTCTCCCCACCACCCCAACCTGGATGACATGAGAACTTATTATTCATTCATAAGCCCTCTGCAAAAAATCTAGGATAACAATGGTGCTAGTAGGAGGATTAGTTGAAATCTGGGATGCTGGCCAGACGCGGTGGCTCACGCCTATAATCCCAGCACTTTGGGAGGCCGAGGTGGGTAGATCATTCAAGGTCAGGAGGTCGAGACCAGCCTGGCCAACATGGTGAAACGCCCACCTTTACTAAAAATACAAAAATTAGCCAGGCATGGTGGTGGGCACCTGTAGTCCCAGCTACTTGGGAGGCTTAGGCAGGAGAATCACTTCAACCCAGGAGGTGGAGGCTGCAGTGAGCAGAGATCATGCCACTGCACTCCAGCCTGGGCAATACAGCAAGACTCTGTCTCAAAAAAAAAAAAAATCTGGGGTGCCTAGATGGTGTCTACACACAAAAATGATTTGATATTTGAATGAGTTGAGTAACCAAACAATTACTAACCAGCCCAGTTACTATTTCAGCCTGACATATAAGTACTTGGCCTGAAGTAACAGGTGCTGCATTTTACTTGTGTTCTACTGTTGACAAGACTCTTTTGTGTGTGATCCATACTCTCATTGGCACCTATTTACTGCACCTGTTTTGCAACTGTAATAATAATAATAGACCAGGCATGCCGGCAAGTAAAAGCAGTAACGTGAGTTGTTCCAAAATAATGATGCTTTTTGTTAAGTTGGGTCCATATCAACAAAAGAAAAAAGAAATCACATGAATATGATTTTCAGCATAAAGTGTCCCCAATGAGCGTCTAAGGATTCCCCAGAATCTCTCACTTGAATTTCCATCCAGTACAGTAGGATGCACTTGAGGGCTGCTTGAGAGGATGGGGTATCAGAGAAAGCTAGGTTTTCCCCTTCTCTGTATCTCCTCTCCTCAGCTGAAAGCACACCAAGTCTCATTCTCCGGCATGACCCACAATGAGTACTACAATTTAGTACGACATCTTCAATCTACCCTTGGAAGGCGGCACCAATATTGCCTGTTTATACAGGCCATACACTGTATGGACTCATAAAAGGCCAAAGCCGCAAATTACCTTAGGAGGGCCAATCCAACACCTTCCTCTAAAGAAGAGGAGACAGAGGTCCAAAGAGGTAAAATCATTGCCTAAGGTCCCACAGTGAGTTCTTGGCCTCTTGAGTCCCCATCTGATGAAGGTTTCCATGTCTAATCTTAGTCTCATCATGCCATATAAGCCAGCTAATAAGAATAATAGAGGACAGGTACTGAGTGATTAATGACTCAGGCACTGTTCTGAGTGCTTTATGTATACTAATAAATGAAGAGACAGTGGTTCAGGTGCCCTGCCCAAAGGTGGTAGAACTGGAACCTAAATCCAAGTTGCCTGGCACAGAGTCTCATGCTTTCCCATCATTCTATCCTGCCTCTCTAAAACATTGTGGAACACCTCCTTGGCCCAGGAATTGTTCTAGAGACCAAGGATGCAATGAAGCATAAGACAGACTCTGTCCTCAAGAATTTTTCATCCTTGTGGAAAAGACAGACCATAAATATATAAATAGATGCATTTATTCAACAAATACTTTTCAAGTATTCTATGAGTTTCCTAGAGCTGCCATAACAAAGTATCAGAAAGTGGGTGGCTTAAAACAACAGAAATTTATTTTCTCATAGTTCTGGAGGCTAGAAGACTGACATCAAGGTGTCAGCAGGGCCATTCTCCCTCTGAGACTCTGTAGAATCCTTCCTTGTCTCTTCCTGGCTTTTGGTGGTAGCTGTCACTCCTTGGCATCCTTGACTCACAGCCACATCACTCCAATCTCCACCTGTCATCACATGGCATTTTCCTTTTATAAGGACATCAGTCTTGCTGGATTAGGAGTCACCCTAATAACCTCATCTTAATTCAATTACATCTACAAAGCCCCTATTTCCAAATAAGGTCACATTCACAACTACCAGGGTTAATGACTTCAACGTATCTTTTTGGGAGACACACTCAACCCATAACAAGTATCTACCACATGGCAGGCACTATTCTAAGCATTGTGGATACTGTAGTGAATAAAATAGATGAAAATCCCTACCACATAGACCATATATTCTGGAGACAGACAAGAAACAATAAATATGTTGGATAAATAAACAAATGCAGCCAGGCGCAGTGGCTGACGCCTGTAATCCCAGCACATTGGGAGGCTGAGGCGGGTAGATCACCCGAGGTCAGAAGTTCAAGACCACCCTGACCAACAAGGTGAAACCCCATCTCTACTAAAAATGCAAAAATTAGTTGGGCATGGTGGCAGGCGCCTGTAGTCCCAGCTACTCGGGAGGCTGAGGCAGGAGAATTGCTTGAACCCAGGAGGCGGAGGTTGCAGTGAGCTGAGATCACGCCACTGCACTCCAGCCTGGGCGACAGAGAGAGACTCCATCAAATAAATAAATAAATAAATAAATAAATAAATAAATAAATAAATGCTATAGAATGTTAAAGAGGAGTCAGCCAGGACAAAACCACAGGGTGTGGCAAGAGCCACAGGGCTCTGTTTCCTTCCTGGCTTATGCATGTGCTTTTAACGTCCGCCATTAAGGATGTGCCTTGATCCTCCAGCAAGGTCCAATTAAGGTAATAGGCTGATTCCATCCACCTGCACTGGCAGGGAAAAGGAAATAACCTAGTTTTCTCACTGGCCTTTTTACTTTGGATTCTAGTAGTGCATGTCAAGCCACACACCATTTTTGATGCTTCTTCTATGTGTAAAATAGTCCTCATTACCTGGCACATGGGTGTCTTTAATTCTGGTGTGCTCAAAGAACATCAGAGACCAATGTTGTGGGGGTAAAATGGGTGAGACATGCAGCAGCAGGAGATATAGTCAGAAAGGTCACAGTGGGCCAGATCATGAGAGGCTTATAGGTCATTTGCAAATTGATATAGTTTGGATGTGTGTCCCCTCCAAATCTCATGTTGAAATGTGATCCCCAATGTTGGAGGTGGGGTCTAGCAGGAGGTATTAGGCCATGTGGGTTGATCCCTCATGAATGGCTTAGCACCATCCCTTGGCAATGAGTGAGTTCTTGCCCTGAGTTCATGTGAGGTCTGATTATGTAAAAGAGTGTGGCACCTTCCCCGTGTCTCTCTCTCCCACTCTTGCCATGTGATGGGCCTGCTCCCCCTTCACCTTCCACCATGATTGTAAGCTTCTTGAGGCCATTACCAGGAGCAGATGTCAGCACCATGCTTTTTGTACAGCCTGCAGAACCGTGAGCCAATTAAATCCCTTTTCTTTATAAATTACCCAGCCTCATATATTTCTTTATAGCAATGCAAAAACAGCCTGACAGAAAATTTGTAATTAGGAGAGAGGTGTTGCTATAAAGATACCTGAAGATATGGAAGCAGCATTGGAACTGGGTAATGGATAGAAGTTGTAAGAGTTTGGAGGGCTAAGAAGAAGACAAGAAGATGAGGAAAAGTTTGGAACTTCTTAGAGACTTGTTAAGTGGTTGTGACCAAAGTGCTGGTAGAAATATGGACAGTGAAGGCCAGGCTGATGAGGTCTCAGATGGAAATGAGGAACTTATTGGGAACTGGGGCAAAGATCACCTGTGTTACACCTTAGCAAACAGCTTAGCTGCATTGTGTCCACGTCCTAGGGATCTGTGGGAGTCTGAACTTAAGAGTTATGACTTAAGGTATCTGGTGGAAGAAATTACTAAGCAGCAAAGCATTTAAGAAGCTGCATGGGAATAGAGACAGTGGCTCATGCCTGTAATCCCAACATTGTGGGAGGCCAAGGTGGAAGGATCACTTGAGCCCAGGAATTCAAGACCAGCCTGGGCAACCCAAGGAGAACCCTGTCTCTAGAAAAAAAAATTAAAACTCAGCCAGGCATAGTGGCTAAGATGGGAGGATAGCTTGAGCCCAGGAGGTTGAGGCTGCAGTGAGCCATGTTCATGCCACTGTACTCCAGCCTGGGCAACAGAGACCCCATCTCAAAAAGAAAAAAAAAGTGCTGCATGGGTGCTTCTAACAACCTATGATCACATATGGAAGCAAAGGAATGACTTAAAGTTTGGGCTTATATTTGAAAGGGAAGCAAGGCATAAAGTCTGGAAAATTTGCAGCCTAGCCACATGGCAGAGAAAGAAAAGGCATTTGCAGGGGAGGAATACAACTGGACTGTGGAGCAACCACTTGCTAGAGAGATTAGCATGACTAAAAGGGGACCAAATGCTAATATCCAAGACAATGGGAAAGAGGCCTCAAAGGCATTTCAGAGCTCTTGGAGACAGCCTCCCCCACCCCATCATAGGCCCAGAGGCCTAGGAGAAAAGAATGGTTTCAAGGACCAGGCCCAGCCCTGTGCCCTGCTCAGCCTTAGGACACTGCTCCCCACATAATGGCTGCCCCAGCTCCAACCACAGTTCAAAGGGCCCCAGGTACAGCTTTAGGCCGCTACTCCAGAGGGTGCAAGCCATATGCCTTGGTAGCTTCCACATGGTGTTAAGTTGGCAAGTGCACACAACTCAAGTGTGAGGGAAGTTTAGCAGCTCCCCACATTCCAGAGGATATATGGGAAAGCCTGGGTGCCCAGGCAGAAGCCTGCTGCAGGGGCAGAGCCCTCACAAAGAACTTCTACTAGGGCGGCATGGTGGGGAAATGTGGGGTTGGAGCCCCCACTCAGAGTCCCCACCAGGGCACTGCCTAGTGGAGCTGTGGGAACAGGGCCACCACCTTCCAGATTCTGGAATGGTAGAGCCATGGGCAGCTTGCACCCTGAGCCTAGAAAAGCCACAAGCACTCAACTCCAACCTGTGAGAGCAGCCATGGGGGCTGCACCCTGCAAGCACCAGGATGAGGGATATGCAGTCAAATTAGATTATTTGGAGCCTTAAGATTTAATGCCTGCGCTGCTGGGTTTCAGACTTGCGGGGAGCCTGTAGCCCCTTTCTAAAAGAAGGGAAGCAGAGCACAAAGTTTGGAAAATTTGCAGCCTAGCCATCTGGCAGAGAAAGAAAGAGTATTTTCAGGGGAGGACTACAACTGGACTGTGGATTAAAAATCAGTTTCTCCCTTTTAGAATGGTAATGTTTACCCAATGCCTGAATCACCATTGTATCCTGGAAGTAAATAACTTGTTTTAACTTTACAGGCTCATAGTTGGAAGGAGATGAATTTCAGATGAGATTTCAGACTTTGGAATTGATGCTAGAATGAGTTAAGGCTTGGGGGGCTATTGGCAGGGGATGATTGTATTTTGCAATATGAGAAGGACATGAGATTTGGGGGGCCAGTGGTGGAATAATATGGTTTGGACGTTTTGTCCCCTCCAAATCTCATGTCAAAATGTAATCCCCAGTGTTGGAGATGGGGCCTGGTGGGAGGTGTTTGGATCATGGGGGCAGATCCCTTGTGAATGGCTTAGTGCCATCCCCTTGGTGATGAGTGAGTTCTTCCTCTGAGTTCACAGGAGATCCGGTTGTCTAAAAAGACGGTGGCACCCCCACCCTCTTGCTCCCTCATTCTCCCTGTGATGCACCTGCTCCCCCTTTTCCTTCTACCATGATTGTAAGCTTTCTGAGGCCTCCCCAGAAGCAGATGCCAGTGCTATGCTTCCTGTACAGCCTGCAGAACTGTGAGCCAAGTAAACCTCTTTTCTTTATAAATTACCCAGCCTCAGGTATTTCTTTATAGCAATGCAAGAACGGACTAACCCACAAACATTTCATCTTTCACTCTGAGAGGAATGGAAACCCATGTAATCTGACTTCTGTCTTAAACGGATGCTTCTGCCTGAGTGTTGAGAAAAGGCCAGTGAGGGCAGAACAATGTGGAGCAAGTGCAGAGACTGCCATGGCCATCCTAGTGCCAGATGATGGTGGCTTAGATCAGGAAGGTAAGAGTGGAGAGGTGAGAAGCAGCCAGATTCTGGATATATCCTGAAGGAAGATAAAGTAACTCCAGGGGGTATAAGGAAAATAAAATAAGATAATGAGAAAGAGAAGAGTGAGAGGATGCTTCTTTACACTGAGTGGTAAGGGGAGGCCACTCTAAAGAGGTCATACTGGGACATGATAGTTCACACTTGTAATCCCAGCACTTTGGGAGGCCAAGGTGGGAGGATCACTTGAAGCCAGGAGTTCCAGACCAGCCTGGGCAACAAAGCAAGACCCCATCATTACAAAAAATTAAAAAAACAAACTTAGCTGGGCATGGTGGTGGGCACCTATAGTTCCAGCTATTTGGGAGGCTGAGGCCAAAGGCTTGCTTGAGCCCAGGAGCTTGAGGTTACAGTGAGCTATGATCATGC
Source organism: Symphalangus syndactylus (assembly GCF_028878055.3). Taxonomy (NCBI): domain Eukaryota; kingdom Metazoa; phylum Chordata; class Mammalia; order Primates; family Hylobatidae; genus Symphalangus; species Symphalangus syndactylus. The sequence goes on along the minus strand of NC_072447.2, from coordinate 39,278,808 downwards.
CACTGCACTCCAGCCTGCACAACAGAGTGAGACCCTGTCTCTTAAAAACAAAAACAAAAACCAAAGAGGTGGGCCGGGCGTGGTGGCTCACACCTGTAATCCCAGCACTTTGGGAGGCCAAAGCGGGTAGATCACTTGAGGTCAGAAGTTTGAGACCACCATAGCCAACATGGCGAAACCCCGTCTCTACTAAAAATATAAAAATTAGCTGAGTGTAGTGGCACACACCTGTAATCCCACATACTCGGGAGGCTGAGGCACAAGAATTGCTTGAACCTGGGAGGCGGAGTTTGCAGTGAGCAGAGATAGTGCCACTGCACTCCAACCTGGGTGACAGAGCAAGACTCTGTCTCAAAAAAACAAAACAAACAAAACATAGAGGTCATACCGGAGCTGAGACCAAATAATGAGGAGGAAGCCATGCAAAGCTCTAGGGGAAAACTATTCAAGGAAAGAAACAATACCCAATATGACAATCTTAGCGCGACAAAAAAAGGCAAAGTAGTGGGGTGCAATGAACATGGGAGAAAATGTTTGAGATGAGGTCATAGAGGCAGGCGGGGCCACAGCGAGTTACTGAGAATGTATGCTAACTGCAATGAAAAGCCATAGCAAGGATTGAGGCAGGGAAATTTTGTGCCCTGATATGCCCTTTTAAAAGATCATTCAAGTACATAGAGACAAAAAGTGGAATATTGGTTACATGGGCCTGGCAGGAGTGGGCAATCAGCAGTTACTGTTTGATAGATAGAGAGTTTCAGTTTTACAAGATAGAAAAGTTCTCAAGATGGATGGTGGTGATGGATGCACAATAGTGTGAATGCACTTAATACCAAGTCGTATGCTTAAAAATGGTCAAGTGGTAAATTTTATGTTATTTATAGTTTACTACAATAAAATACATATTTGATGTAGTATTTTTAAAATGAATGAAAAGATCGTTCTGAGTGCTGGGTAGAATATGAACTGTAGGAGACGAAACGAAGTAAGTGGTCAGGTAAAACCCAGCCCTGTTGCTGAATTCTGTGCATTGATGGTCTCCTCTCTCTTTTCTCCCTCTTCATTGTAATATTCCAATATAATTTTACAAAGACCTTTCTGCCCTCTTCAGATGTTCCAATGAAAATTTTTCAATGTCGAAATGCCAAAGTCTTAATATGTTAGAAGTGTCACCAAACTTCTGCCTCCAACTGATCAACAAGAAAACAGTGTCGGCCGGGTGCAGTGGCTCACACCTGTAATCCCAGCACTTTGGGAGGCCGAGGCAGGTGGATTACCTCAGGTCAGGAGTTCGAGACCAGCCTGGCCAACATGGTGAAACCCCATCTCTACTAAAACTACAAAAATTAGCTGGGCGTGGTGGCTCACACCTGAAATCCCAGATACTCAGGAGGCTGAGGCAGGAGGATCACTTGAACCCGGGAGGCAGAGACTGCAGTGAGCTGAGATCAAACCATGGCACTACAGCCTGGGTGACAGAGTGAGGCTCCATCTCCAGAAAAAAAAAAAAAAAGAAAAAAGAAAAGAAAAGACAAGACAAGACAAGAAAAGAAAAAAGAAAAGAGAGTGTCAAATTCCTAAGACTCCAGAGAAAGAAAGTCCACAGCTGCCTTCAAGAACCCACTCCAGGGTCTACTAGCCTTTGCTGCATAGAAAAGTGTTCACTGTATCTTAACTAAATCCCTCTGATTACACTTTAAGTCCCTGTCCTCTTATTCTAGTGTCCTTGAGTTGTAGGACAGCTGGTTTCCATCCTCTGCAAAACAAGGCTCTCTATACTTGGAGATTTCTGTTAAGTTTTCTTTTCCAAGCTAAACAGTCTCAATTAATTTGAGCTTCTCTTCTATAAAATATCTCTCTGAACACTCCACACTCCTATTTAAATTGTCCAGAACTGGATACAGTCCTCTCTGAAGAACAGAAAGAACAAAAGTATGTCAGATTAAAGGAAATATAAAGAATTATGGAGATTCAGCTCTCACATCAAATTTTTACAGTTTCATCAACACCATTAACAGTTATTTTGTTTGAAGCTGCCACCTTTTTAAGTTAATTAACAAACGGCAGATATGAATTTCACATGATCATAGATGACTGCACTACACAATTCACCAAATACTGTTTATCTTCCAGAACCAAGAAAATATGGGGAAAACAGAGCAAATGGTAAATGCCACTAACTTCACCTATGTAACACTGGTTAAATACTATATTTCAGTGGCAAATGAAGAAACACTCACGTATTTAACAATGATCAAATTACAAAGGGCAATAGCAATTAGTCCTGAGTTTCTAAATTTGGGCAGATTCATAGACAGCAAATGCGTAATGTCACACCAATGAATCTCTGTAAAGCATACAATTGCAATGGCATTGAAATTTACAGATGTTATTGCTATCTCATGAAAAAAATCCTCAGGCTCCATATTAATTTATTTTCTGAATTTTTAGTATTCTGTTTCTCTCTTATTTTTTACTTTATTGGACCATGTATGTATGTTAATATAGCAGTAGTTCTCAAACTTATTGGTTTCAGAACTGCTTGTACTTTTTTTTTTTGAGACGAAGTTGACGAAGTTTCACTCTTTGACCCAGGCTGGAGTGTAATGGTGAGATCTCGGCTCACCGCAACCTCTGCCTCCTGGGTTCAAGCGATTCTCCTGCCTCAGCCTCCCTAGTAGCTGGGATTACAGGCGCCCGCCACCACGCCTGGCTAATTTTTGTATTTTTAGTAGAAATAGTGTTTCACCATGTTGGCCAGGCTGGTCTCAAACTCCTGACCTTACGTGATCCGCCCGCCTCGGCCTCCCAAAGTGCTGGGATTACAGGCGCGAGCCACTGCAACCGGCTGAACCCCTTGTACTCTTAAAAATTACTGAGAACCCCCAAAACCTTTTGTTCACATGGGTATAGCTATTTATATGTATCATATTAGGAATGAAAACTGAGAATTTTTAAAATATTTATTAATTCATCCAAAGATAACAATAGATCATTTACATGTTAATATAAATAATATGTTGAATGGAAAGTAGCTATATTTTCCAAAACAAAAAAAATACTGAGAAGAGTGGCATTGTTTTATATGTTTGCAAATCTCTTTAATGTGTGGTTTAATAGAGGACAGCTGCTTCAAATATCTGCTTCTGCATTCAGTCTGTTGAGATATCATGTAGCCTCTGGAAACCTTTATTGTACACTCAAGAAAAAATGGGACTTTAAAAAGGAAATAATGTCTCCATATTATTACGAAAACAGTTTTTATCTTGTCTATCTCTTGAAAAGGTCTTGTGAAAGGTCAAGGGTTCCTGGACCACACTTAGAGAATCACGTCTAGAGTAGAGGTTGTAGAGACTGAAATTATTTCTAGGAAACCAAAATTAGTATGGGCAAAGCCTATAGATTCTGGGAATCATGTAGATCAAAAGGAAAGTAAACTATACTTCTTTGTGAAATATCTTGTGCTTTAAACCATGCTGATTATATCAGATTCAGAGGCAATATAGTTTAGCAAAATGGCCCCAGGATCACCAAGTGTTATTCAAGCATTATCTTCATTTCACCTTGAGAGTTATTTTTCACTGGAATAAAGAGAAAGCATCCATGTGCCTTAAGGCATACGACCTGACTCCCAGACTCCCTTCAGCTTATTATATTATTGTATTGTATTCTTTTTCTCACCTTCCTTGTTTCTAGAATATTATACATGGCAAGGAAGGCTCCAATTTAGGCAGACCATTTAGAGATTTTATCCAGTCCCAGAGAAATTCACATAACCTGATCTTTTCTGGACCTGAAACCAAAATCCTGTCTTCTCAGAGAAAGCTACAAATGTTAAGTAAAATATCTAACTACATCATAGTGTACAATATAACATGCCATTCCTCTGTAGGCCTAAGATATGAGTAATCATTTCAAGACTCAACGTTTAGTTGAGGATTTGTTTGAGAAAATGGGAACATTTTTATGTGTGAGTTCTTATTTTACCCTTTTCTATCTTTTACCCCTTCATACTAATCTATTAGGAAAAATGTGTGTGCTGGAGGTGGGCAGTTTATTAATTTCTAGAAAGATAAAAGAAGAAAAAATGTCATTAATTCCACCTCGCATAAAAGAAGGTAGTTTTCTAGTATTTGGAAAATATTTTATTTATCCATTGCTGACTGTATACAGAAAAAAAGTCAAACAAAAAAATTGCTTAATTGGCCCAATCCAGGGACTAAGTCTTTGTAAACAAAGCCAAATTCTTATTGGTGGGATGGCAGAATAATTTTCACAAAATTAAATTGGAATATATGTTTATACATGTATCTTTCACCCTTTGTAACTGGAAGAAGAATACTAGTTGGCTCTGTCTTATAGTAGAACATGTATTATAACCAAATGTGGTTTATAAATACAAAGGCAACAAATGGCTCTTTTTTTTAATAAAAGGAGCCCTAGGGCTTTTTGCCTTTGGATAAGATATCACTGGGGACTTTTTTTTTTTTTTTTACATTCAGTAAAATACTCAAATAGCAAGTGTCAAGGTATTGTATATCCACCCAGTCAGTTAATTTGGCAGGTGAGTATTAAGTAATCATGCTGTCAAACTCTGGTGAGTATCAAAGGGAGAAAGACAAAGACGGAACAAAAGAGGAAAAATAAAACAAGTAGCAGATTATCAAATAAGTAAATAAAAATGAGAACTTCTCAATGTTCTATTGTATCCTCGTAAACCAGTTCATCCCTGCAGACTTTTTCTTCTGGCTTGGGAGTAAGGAAAGCAATGTGGGTGTGAGGAAACTATAGCTTGACTGCTTGCAAACTGTGCTGTGGAGAGGTGTTTTCGAAGGTTTCAGAGAAGAAAGGCCTGGTCCCTTTAAGGATTAAAAGCTGCCCTCTGGCAAGCATCGAGTTGCAGAATGGCAAAGAAGCCTGGTTCTCCATACATTAGCTTTTCCCCTGAAGGAGACAGCTGAATTAGAAGCATAGCTGCCAGGAAACGCCTGAATAGAAACCATTTAAGCAGATTTTATTCAGGCCCAGGGAAACTCACATAACTTGGTCTTTTCGCACTTCTTAAAACAGAAAATGTATGTGTAAGTGCAGTGAAACCTCTCCCACTCTGGGAAGCAAGGATGGAGAGATTTATCTGTGAAACACCAGTGCTTTGCATAGGGCTGGGCACAGAATAGGCCCTCAATACATGTTTGTATTAACAAAAGACAAGATAATGTCTCTAGACACCATCCATTTTTTTTGTTTTTCTGTAAGAAACTGTGGTTTCAGGCTTTTTCTGAGATTAAAGCCAAGTTCCTTTTGATAAAAAAAGACTACAGAGTCAGAATAGAATTATATGGTAGAACTGGCTTGCTGAAATTAAAATATGATAAATCCCTTATAAATTCCCAATAAGGAAAGTGAGGCCCAAAGAAATTAACAGATTTGCCTGAAGTGGCCTAACTAGTTAATGGCAAAACCAAGAACAACCCAGACCTCTTACCTTCCCAGGTAGCATCAAGTAGAGCTGAAGTAATCAATCTGGATCTATGGATAGGCTTTAAGAAATCTAAAACCCCTCCCAGAAACGTATATGTAAAATGTATGTGCATTGTAGGGAAGAGGGTCCAAAGTTTTCACTTGATTTTCAAAGAGGTATGTGGCCTCCAAAACTGTTAAGAACCACAGTCTCAAAGGGAGAGTCATTAGGAAGCAATAGGGAGCCATTTGATGCCATTGCCCCTGTGTTATAAGGGGTTAAGATCAGAATTTTAATGAAAAGTTCCTCTGAGACCTCAGCAGGCAGCCTTCAAAGAGATCCTGAAAGCTCAGGCCTTCCATGTGCGAGAGTGTGAAAGGTTCTCCTTAACGCAAAATAAAAACATTCAAAGGTAGATTAAAAAGTGACTGCTGGCCAGGTGTGGTGGCTCACACCTGTAATCCCAGCAGTTTGGGAGGCCAAGGTGGGCGGATCACCTGAGGTCAGGAGTTTGAGACCAGCCTGGCCAACACGGTGAAACCCCGTCTCTACTAAAAATACAAAAATTAGCCAGGCGTAGTTGTACCCACCTCTAATCCCAGCTACTCGGGAGGCTGAGGCAGGAGAATCACTTGAGCCCAGAAAGCAGAGGTTGTCGTGAGCCAAGATTGTGCCACTGCACTCCAGCCTGGGCGACAGAGTAAGAATCTGTCCCCCCACAAAAAAAAAAAAAAAAAAGCGACTGCTAACAGATGGTATTTGGTGTGACACTGGCTCCATACCGCACCCAGGTATTTGGATTCCTTCAAACTTTGATAAAAATTAGTTGACCTTATATACATATTTACTAATTAGAGAATACTTACCCTGGTATTGGTGCAGGTAACACATGACAAGAGAGGATAACCTCTGGCCTCTTCAAGTGTGGATCCTCAGGAGAAGAGTTTGCCCAATGCAATATGAATATACGGTTAGCTGCTGTGATGGTTAATTTTAGGTCAACTAGACCAGATTAAGGAATACCTAGAGAACTGGTAAAGCATTACTTCTGGGTGTATCTGCAAGGGTGTTTCCAGAGAATATTGACATGTGAATCCACGGACTGAGTAGAGAAGATCTGCCCTTGATGTGGTATAAGTACTGGAGTCCAAAGGCCAGAGAGCCTGCAGTTCTGATGTCCAAGGACAGGAGAAGAATGTTCCAGCCCTGGGGGAGAGGAAATCACCTTTTCTCTCTGCCCTTTTTGTTCTATTTAGACACCCTTGATGTGGGCAGCCCCCATCCAATTGGCTGGGGTACCCAAATAGAACAAAAAGGGCAGAGAGAAAAGGCGATTTCCTCTCTCCTGAAGCTGGGACATTCTTCTCCTGCTCTTGGGCATCAGAACTCCAGGCTCTCTGGCCTTTGGACTCCAGGACTTATACCAGTGTCCCCCTTCCCTGGGGTTCTTAGGCCTTTGGCCTCAAATTAAGAATTAAACCATTGGCTTCCCTGGTTCTGAGGCTTTCAGACTTGGACTGAGCCATGCTACTGGCATACCAGGGTAAATCAAGCAAAGCTGCAAGCTATAAAAATGACACAGTCATACATTAATTATTGGATTTAACTTAAAATACAAATGTACCTTTATTTGCTAATATTTTGATGAAATATCAGGCTCTTTGAGGATGAGTCTACTAATTGGAGTTGTATATACTCTTTCTTGAATAAGCCACACCCAAAATTGATCATATATGACTTCCAGATTCAGTTTCTTCAGTGGATTGAGAACGGACACTTATGAAGCAATGTGGCTGGAGAATCAGTCTAGAAATTTAGCGATTTTCCCATTATTTACAGTTGCCTTCCCACACCTAATTTGTCAATAACTGATTTTAGTAATTCATATTTATTGAGTTTCATGAATATATTTAATCTAATCTTCATAGAAACATTATACTCACATTTCATCCATTCATTTAATATGTATTTAAATTACAGAATTTACACTACTAACTACAACTGGCACAAACAGATTTGGAACAAACACAACTGTCTCTGTTAAGCATGGCATTCAGATAGTAGGAACAGAAGTGTTCACGTACAGTGGAGAGTGGTCTGCTAGCTGCAACTTTAGTACTCAGTATTCTGTGGGCAACAGTAAGTATGGGCAAGTGTGGTACATAGGTGAATGGAGAGTAGCAGTTCCTCTAGCAACATAATTAAGTGTAGGTCAATTAAGAGAGCTTCTATTGTTCATTGTCAGTTTCAGGATCTTGGCCTCAGTTCTGATATTTCAAAATACACGATTTTATCACTTGAGAGACTGATTCACATTCATCAAAATTAAAGCAACTGAGCTATAAACCAGAATGCAAATATGTTCTCTTATGGTATATTGAACACTGATGGCTGAAGCACCAGTGGTCCATTCTATAACTTCTCTCTGCCTCCTCTGCCCCCACCCCATCACCTGATGTTCTAAAATCTACAGCACACAGAGATATGATGGGGGAAAGTATCAGGTATCTCAAAAAGGTCTTTGGGATAAAGGGATGAGAGGGAAGGCTTCATAGCATTGTGACTAAGAGCGCAAGCTTTAGAGTTAGACAGACCTGAGTCCCATCCCAGGTCTGAAATTTACCAGTTCAACAAGTCACTAAAGCTCTCTGAACCTGGGTTTTCACATCCTTGAAACAGAAGTTATATTACCAACATCTACTTCATAGCATTATTGCGAAGATTAAATAAGACAAAGAATGGACAACATCCAGGATAGTCCCTGGTATATACTAAGTGTCACTTCATGGTAGTTATTTTTTATTATTAATAATGCAGACTGAATTCCAGCAGAAAAGCTAATGTGATTCCATCATTTCCCTCACCCCAAACAATGGTCCCCAATCTGGCTTCATGGATTTTCAAGGATAATGACTGACACATAATATTTTACCTTAGGCTCTGAGAACATGCACACACACACAAACACACACACATTGGTGCAGCTATTATGGAGAGCTACCTGGCAGAATTTGATAAGAGTATTCACTACCCTATCCAACAGTCCCACTTCTGGGACTATATCCCAGAGAAAAGTCACACACAGCCCAAAAGGGGACATTCATAAGGAGTGTTATCTGTGGTAAAGGAACTTGAAATAGAGAAACTTGGAGCAACCCAAGTGTCTATCTCAGGGGGATAATGGAAAAGTAAAATGTGAGAGATGCACTCTGTAGCATATCATACAGCAGTTCAAAGCAACAAAGTAGATAGATACCCAAAATATGGGTAGATATTAAGGGCATGGTTCTGAATGAAAATATTCTATCTACCCATGTTTTGGGTATGAATCAGAATTTACATTTCCATTAATGTAAATTTTTAAACATGCCCACAAAATAATCTTACATATTCTGCAAGGATACATACAAATTTGAATATACATATTAGACACATTGGAATTATTGCCAGTGGGGGGAAGGGAAAGAGTGAGGTGTGGTGATGAAAGGGAAGGAAGTAATGAAAGAATCAACAAAGAAAGAAGGGAGGGAAGGAGGGAAGGAGAGAGGGAGGGGACAGTCTTATGTGTTTTAATGATGATAGTGTGTTTTGTATTGGGCAATATAACTGAACCCTCCAATGAAACAAACAAACAGCAGTACCAGATGGTTGTCAATAACATTTGCTTGGTACAATAGACTTAGAGGTCATTTTAAAACTAAATGTTTTGGAACTACGGAAGTATGTTCTCCTTTCAAATAACTGGACTACTCTGTTATTCACATTGCTCATTTTGCCCTTTCTCCTTTCATTGTAAACATCCCAACCTGAAGAAATGGAATGGGAGTCTAGAAAGCAAAGAAGAATGGAAGGGTTACTAATTTTAATATTAACTTATTAATCCTCACTGAATTGAAGTTAAACAGTGAGACAATATATACTGTGATGCATACTCTAATACAAAACAGGCCACTTACCAATATTTGAATACTTGTACCACTATTTATTCATCATGGACATACAAAAAATTCAGTAAAATGCTCAAATAGCAAGTGTCAAGGTATTGCATATCCACCCAGTTGGTAAAATAAGTCAGTTAATTTGGCAGGTGAGAATTAAGTAATCATGCTGTCAAACTCTGGTGAGTATCTAAGGGAGAAAGACAAAGACGGAACAAAGCGGGGGGGGGCGGATTATAGAAAAGAAATAAGAAGGGGGCCAAAAATAGGCATAAGGAGAAAATAAATATAGTGTGACAAGTTCAACAGTGGGATGGATGTCTCGATTCCATCACAAAGAGATTATCCTAGAAATAAGGATAGACACTTCAAAGTGATGCCAGTGGAGCCAAGTGTTTTTTTTTGTCCATCAGATAAAGGCTGTTAATAAAGATGATCTATAGATTAAAGTGGTCTTTCGATGTCAGTGTTTTCCATCTTACATCTCAGTGTTTTTGTTGCCCTACAACATGTCAGGCAGCATACATTACACATTGACATACACTAACCTGTGGTCTTATCTCCTGACTGCTTAGGCTAGGAGTTGGCAAACTTTTCTGTAAAGGGCCAGATAGTAAATATTTTTGGTTTTGCAGGCAAATGATGGCATGGCTCATCAGAAGTTCCTTCTCTGTTTGACTAGCCATTATTTTCTCAGTTCATGTTTCCTCTTATTACTGCATTGTGCCCTTTGTCTTTACAAGAGAGAGATCAATGTCAGTCACAGATGAAAACTGGATTGAGATGATAGCAAATACCATCTCTTCTGGGCATCTCCATTCCAACAACGCTAATTCTCTCTCTGTCCTCAGCCTGCTGGGTCTTCATTTCCCACACCTTCATTCCTATCACTTGTTTTAAAGGTACCCTGTTCCTAGATTGTTTAAGAGGCCTAGTACTCTGGGAAACAGAGGGTCAAAGAAGTATTAATACCTTCTAAGAGGTCCCCATATATCCTCAACTATTCTCTTTTGCTTCCCACTATAACCAAACCCTGTTAGTTACACATTCCATATATAACCAGAATCCAATACCTCATTCCCCAATTACAACCACCCTGTTGTAAACCACCATCATTTCTTGCCTGGAAAATTTGAAGTGAACTCCAAATGGATCCCTACATCAGCAGTTGCCCCATCACACCTAGGCACATAATGTATGCTCCATATATTTCATACTTTTTAGTGTTTTATTTTGAAATAATTTTAGACTTACAGTAATGTTGCAGAAACAGTACAAAACATTGCCATATACCCTTCACCCAGATTCCCCTAGTGCTAATATCTTGTATAACCATAGTTCATTTATCAAAGCTAAGAAAAATACATTGATACAATACTATTAACTAAATTACAGACTTTATTTGGATTTCACCAGTTTTCCACTAATGTCCTTTCTCAGATTCAAGATCAGATCCAGGATACCGCGTTGCATCTAGTTGTCACATCTCCTTAGTCTCTGCCACTCTATGACAGTCTCAGAGTCTTTCTTTGCCTTTCATACCCTCGACACTTTTGAAAGATATTGGTCAGGGATTTTGTTAAGTGTCCCTCAAGTTGGTTTTCTCTGATGTTTTTCATGAGCAGATTGAGGTTAGGCATTTTTGGCAAGAAGACCACAGAAGTGATCTGTTCTTCTCAATGTATATTAGGTGTAAATGATGTCAATATGTTTTATTATTGGCAATATCAACTCTAATCACTTGGTTAAGGTGGTGTCTGCCAGGTTTCTCTACTCTCAAGGTATCATTTTTTCCTTTGTGATCAATAAATATCTTATGAGGAGACACTCTAAGACTGAGCAAATATCCTCTTTCTCATTCTACTCTATCCACTGATTTTAGTAACCATCAGTGATCCTCACCTATAATAATTATTACTGTGATGTTGATGTTTGCCCAATGGTGACTGTCTATCTCCTTCATTCCTTCCATTTTTATTCATTGGAATTTTACAGTAAGGAGGAGGCATCCCATTTCTCCCATTAATTAACTAATATCGCCCAGGTGCAGTGACTCACGCCTGTAATCCCAGCACCTTGGGAGACTGAGGCAGGTGGATCACCTGAGCTCAGGAGTTCGAAACCAGCCTGACCAACATGGTGAAACTCTGTCTCTACTAAAAATACAAAATTAACTGGGCGTGGTGGGCACATGCCTATAGTCCCAGCTACTCAGGAGGCTGAAGCAGGAGAATCACTTGAACCTGGGAGGTGGAGGTTGCAGTGAGCCGAGATCGCACCATTGCACTCCAGCCTGGGCAACAAGAGCAAAACTCCATCTCAAAAGAAAAAAAATTACCTAATATCACTATGGATTCTTGGATACCTATTGTATTCTATGGATTACAACCCATTGCTATTGTTATTTATTTTGTTGCTCAATGTGTCCGAGGTTTGGCCATTTGGAGCTCCTTCAGGTTGGATCTTGAGTTCTTTTTGCAAACTCCTATCATTTTATGAGCACATTGTTACTTTCTGAGACCACAAAATGTTCCAGGCTAATCTTATATTTTCTTGCTCCAGATCTGGGATTAACCATATCTCCAAGGAACTGTGAGTATTTTCACTGAATAATGACATATAGATGAGAGATGTGTTTATTGCTGCTGCAGTGTCATCGGTTCTAGGCTCTTTCAATGGACACAGCTAGGTGATTCAGTACACTGAATGTAAACAATAATAGTGAAATGTACTTAAAAAAAAGACATCAGCAAAGTGGTGGAATAGGATGCTCCTGACTTTCCCTTCTCCCATGGATGCACCAAATAAACATCTACACGTGGATCAATTCCCTCTGAGAGAAAGCCAGAAACTGAGAGATTCTTATATACTGGGCAACTGAGAAAATATCCACATTAAAACAGGTAGAAAAAGCTGAGACACACTCAAGCATAAACCCCACCACAGGTACAATATCTCACAATTGGGGAAGGAATCTCCAAATCTCAGCTTCTCCCCGAAGAGTGAAGTATTTGGACCACACACAGCACCCTAACTTTTCTGGTTCTTCCCCGAGGGTTTGGGTTTTAAATCAAACCCTGGGAGCAGAAGGGACTTGGCATTCACAAGTTTCCCTGGACTGCAGAGAACAAAGAGGTGGTTTTGAATTGGTGTACAAGCACTTCCAACAGCTATAGCCCTCAGGATCAGTCTATAGAGCAAAGGTGAAAATGCCCAGCTCCCACTTTCTCCCTGGAAAGAGTTTGTCTGCACACTTTTCCAGCTGCTGCTTGAGGGTTGGGCTTCTGGCCAGCCTACATCTGGGAGCCAACAGGACAGATAAACAACGGACCTCCAAGAGCCTGAATGGAGTATGGCCTTCTGTGCCTTCTCCCTTGGTTCACTCTAGCAATAAATTAGGTCTGCAGATTTACCCTAGAAAAAGTCTGTGCACACATCAGTGCTTCAACTTTTGGAGCTCCACCCAAGGGCCTGGCCCCTAAATCACCTAGCTCTGGGAGCAGAAGGGACTTGACATGCACAAGTTTCTCTCAACCTCAGAGAACAAAGAGATGATTCTGAACAGGCATGTAAGCACTTCTAGTGGCTGTAGCCCCCACGATCAGTCCAGAGAGAAAGGGCTAAAATGCTCAGCCCCCAGTTTCTCCCTGGAAGAGGTTTGTTTGCACATTTTTCCAGCTGCTGCCTGAGGGTCAGGCTTCTAACTAGCTTGCACAAAAGAAGACAGCAAGAGAGAAAAAGAGGGATAAAAGAACCACAAGATAAGCAGAAAACAGTTAACAACATGGCAATAGTAAATCCTCTCGTATCAGTAATTATGTTAAATGTAAATGGACTGAACGCAACAGAAAAAAATACAGAGTGGCTGGCTGAATGGACTTTAAAAAAAAATCCAGCTATATACTGTCTACAAGAAACTCAGTTTAGATTTACGGACACATATAGGCTAAAAGGGAAAAGATCAATTAAGAAATTCCATGCAAATGGTAGTCAAAAGAAAGCAGAAATGGCTAAACATATCAGACAAAGTAGACTTTAAGTCAAAAACTGTCTTTAGAAACAAAGAAGAGCATTACATAATAATAAAAGATTCAGTTCAATAGGAAGATATAACAATTTTAAATGTATACACACTCAAAATCACAGCACCCAAGTATATAAAGCAAATATTGACAGATTTGAAAAGAGTAATTGACAGCAACCCAATAATGGTAGGGGACTTCAATACCCCACTTATAATAATAGATAGAAAATTCAGACAGAAAATCAGTAAAGAAACAGTGAACTTGAACAAGACTACAGACCAAATAGACTTAACAGACATACACAGAACTTTTCAACCAACAGCAGAATACACATTTTTTCAAGTATACACAACACATTCTCCAGGATACTTCATGTGTTAAGTTACATAACAAGTCTTAAAAAACTGATGAAGATTGAAATATATCAAATATTTTTTTCTGACCACAATGGAATGAAACTAGAAATCAGTATCAGCAATAAAATGGAAAAACTCACAAATACATGGACACTAAATAACATACTCTTGAACAACCACTGGGTGAAAGAGGAAATCCAAAGAAAATTTTAAAAATATCTCAACACAAATGAAAACAAAAACATAACATACCAAAACTTATGGGATACAGCAAAAACAGTAATAAGAGGGAAGCTACAGTGATAGACACCTACATTAAAAAAGAAGAAACCAGCCTGGGCAACATGGTCACAACCCATCTCTCCAAAAAATTTAAAAATTAGCCAGACGTGGTGGTGCACACCTGTAGTCCCAGTTACTCTGGAGGCTGAGGTGGGACGACTGCTTGAGCCTAGGAGTTGAAGGCTGTAGTGAGCTGTGATTGTGCCACTGCGCTCCAGCCTGGGCGACAGAGTAAGACCCTGTCTCAAAATATATAGATAAGTAATTAAAATAAATAAATACATAAATTTAAAAAAATCTCAAATAAACAACCTAACTTTATACCTCAAGGAACTAGGAAAAGAAAACTAAATCCAAATGTAGCAGAAGGAAGGAAGTGATAAATATCAGAGCCAAAACAAATTAAATAGATAATAGAAAAACTATTTTAAAAAGTTAACAAAACTAAGAGTTGTTTTTTTGAAAAAATAAATCAATAAACCCTTAGCTAGGCTAACTAAAAAAAAAGAGAGAAGACACAAATAAATAAAATCATAAATGAAAGAGGAAAGGTTACAATGAATGCTTCAGGAACAAAAAAGATCATAAGGGACTATTTTGAGCAATTATATGCCAACAAATTGGATAATCTAGAGGAAATTGATAAAGTCTTAGAAATACATAACTACCAAGATTGAATCAAGAAGACTAGAAAGCCTGAACAGATCAATTACAAACAGAGACTGAAGTAGTCATAAAAAATCTCCTGGCTGGACGCGGTGGCTCATGCCTGTAATCCCAGCACTTTGGGAGGCTGAGGTGGGTGGATCACATGAGGTCAGGAGTTCGAGACCAGCCTGGCCAACATGGTGAAACCCATCTCTACTAAAAATACAAAAATTAGCCAGGTGTGGTGGTGCACACCTGCAATCCCAGCTACTCGGGAGGCTGAGGCAGGAGAATTGCTTGAACCTGGGAGGTGGAGGTTGCAGTGAGCAGAGATTGCGCCATTGCACTCCAGCCTGGGTGACAGAGTGAGACTCCATCTCGGAAAAAAAAAAAAAAATCTCCCAACAAAGAAAGCCCATGATGACATGGCCTCACTGGTTAATTCTACCAAACATTCAAAGAAAAATTAATACCAATCCTTCTTAAACTCTTCCAAAAAACAGAAATAGAGGGAATACTTTCAAACTCATTTTATGGGGCCAGTATCACCCTAATCCCAAAGTCAGACAAAGACAATACAAGAAAAGAAAACAACAGGCAAATATCTCTGATGGATATAGATGCAAAAGTCCTCAATAAAACATTAGCAAACCAAATTCAACAACCCATCAAAAAAATTATACATCATTGCCAAATGAGACTTATGGGATGCAAGGTTGACTTAACACACACAAATCAATCAATGTGATATACTACATTAAGAGAATGAAAGAAAAAAATCACATGATCAGCTCAATAGATGTAGAAAAAGCATTTGATAAAGTTCAACATTCTCTCACAATAAAAAACTCTCAAAAAATAGGTAGAGAATGAAATTTCCTCAACATAATAAAGGCCATTTATGAAAAGCCCACAGCTAAGATCACAATCAATGAGAAAAACTGGGCCAAGCGTGGTGGCTCACGCTCATGCCTATAGCTCATGCCTTAGCACTCTGGGAGGCTAAGTAGGGAGGACTGCTTGAGCCCTGGGAGGTCGAGGCTGCAGTGAGCCAGGATTGCACCACTGCACTCCAACCTGGGCAACAAAATGAGACCCTGTCTGAAAAAAAAAGGAAAAGAAAAACTGAAGATTTTTCCTCTAAGATCTGGTACAAAGCAAGGATGCCCATTCTTGCTACCTTTATTCAACACAGTATTGGAAGTACTAGTAAGAGCCATCAGACAAGAAAAAGAAATAAAAGGCATCCAAATCAGAAATGAAGAAGTAAAAGTATCCTTGTTTGCAGATGCCATAAACCTATATATACAAAACCCTAAAGACTCCACACACACACACACCAAAAAAAAAAACCTGCTAGAACTAATAAATGAATTCAGTAAAGATGCAGATACAAAATCAACAAACAAAAATCAGTTGCATTTCTCTACACCA
This sequence comes from Symphalangus syndactylus, assembly GCF_028878055.3. Lineage (NCBI taxonomy): Eukaryota > Metazoa > Chordata > Mammalia > Primates > Hylobatidae > Symphalangus > Symphalangus syndactylus. The sequence continues at coordinate 39,262,664 of NC_072447.2, read as the reverse complement.
ATAAAGACCTATCTGAAAAAGAAATTAAAAAACAATCCCATTTAAAACGGCATCAACATTCCCTGAACAGACCATAACAAGCTCTAAAATTAAATCAGTAATAAATAGGCTACTAATTTTAAAAAAAAAAAAAAAAGGCCAGGACCAGACAGATTTACAGCCGAATTCTACCAGATGTACAAAGAAGGGGTGGTACAATTCCTACTGAAACTATTTCTAAAAATTGCAGAGGAGGGACTCCTCCCTAACTCATTCTATGAGGTCAGCATCATCCTGATACCAAAACCTGGCAGAGACACACAAAAAAATAAAACTTCAGGCCAATATCCTTGAAGAACATTAGTAAAAAATCCTCAACAAAATACTTGCAAACTGAATTCTGCAGCACATCAAAAAACTAATCCACCACAGTCAAGAAGGTTTTATCCCTAGGATGCAAGGTTGGTTCAACATATGCAAATCAATATATGTGATTCATCACATAAACAGAACTAAAGACAAAAACCACATGATTATCTCAATAGATGCAGAAAAGGCTTTTGATAAAATTCAACACCTCTTCATGTTAAAAGCTCTCAATAAACTAGGTATTAAAGGAACATATCTCAAAATAATAAAAGCCATGTATGACAAACCCACAGCCAACATCATACTGAATGGGTAAAAGCTTGATGCCTTCTCTTTGAAAACAGACAAAAAAACAGGGATACCCTCTCTCACCATTCCTATTCAACATAGTATTGGAAATCCTGGCCAGAGCAATCAGGCAAGAGAAAGAAAGAAAGGGCATCCAAATAGGAACAGAGGAAGTCCAACTACCCCTGGTTGCAGACAATATGATTCTATATCTAGAAAACCTCACAGTGTCAGCCCAAAAGCCCCTTCGGATGATAAACAACTTCAGCAAAGTTTCAGGACACAAAATTAACATACAAACATCACTAGCATTCCTATATGCCAACAACGGTCAAGCCAAGAGCCAAATCAGGAATGCAGTCCCATTCACAATTGTCACGAAAAGAACAAAATACCTAGGAATACAGCTGACTAGGGAGGTGAAAGATCTCTACAATGAGAATTACAATGATTTCTCCAAGAAATCAGAGATGACACAAACAAATGGAAAAGCATTTTATGTTCATGGATAGAAAGGATCAATATTATTTAAATGGCCATACTGCCCAAAGCAATTTACAAATTCAATGCTATTCCCATCAAGCTACCAATGACATTCTTCACAGAACTAGAAAAAAACTATTTTAAAATTCATATGGAACCAAAAAAAGCTCAAACAGCCAAGACAATCCTAAGCAAAAAGAACGAAGCTGGAGCATCACATTACCTGACTTCAAACTATACTATAGGGGTACAGTCACCAAAACAGCATGATACTGGTACAAAAACAGGCACATGGACCAATGGAACAGAATAGAGAGCTCAGAAGTAAGGCCAGACACTTAAAACCATCTCATCTTTAGCAAAGCTGACAAAAACAAGCAATGTGGAAAGGACTCCCTACTCAGTAAATGGTGCTGGGTTAGCCATATGCAGAAGATTGAAGCTGGACTCCTTCCTTAAGCCATATACAAAAATCAACTCAAGATGAATTAAAGACTTAAATGTAAAACCCAAAACTATAAAAATCCTGGAAGACCACCTATTCAATACCATACTGGACGTAGGAACTGGCAAAGATTTCATGATGAAGACACCAAATAAATTTGCAACAAAAGCAAAACTTGACAAATGGGATTTATTTAAACCAAAGAACTTCTGCACAACAAAAGAAACTATCAATACAGTACTATCAATACTATCAATACAGTAAACTATCAATACAGTAAATTATCAATACAGTAAACAACCTACAGAATGGGAGAAAATATGCATCTGACAAAGGTCAATGTCCAGCTTCTATAAGGAACTTAAGCAAATTTACAAGAGAAAACAAACAACCCCATTAAAACATAGGCAAAGGACATGAACAGACACTTCTCAAAAGAAGACATACAAGCGACCAACAAGCATATTTTAAAAAGCTCAATATCACTGAGCATTTGAGAAATGCAAACCAAAACCACAATGAGATACCATCTCACACCAGTCAGATGGCTATTATTAAAAAGTCAAAAAATAACAGATACTGGCAAGGTTGAGGAGAAAAGGGAACACATACACTGTTGGTGGGAGTGTAATTAATTCAACCATTGTGAAAAGCAGTATGGCAATTCCCCCAAAGAGCTAAAAGCAGAACTCTCATTCAACCCAGCAATCCCATTACTGGATATATATCCAGAGGAATATAAATCATTCTACCATAAAGACATATGCACACATTATTTTCATTGCAGCACTATTCACAATAGCAAAGACATGGTATCAACCTAAATGCCCATCAATGACAGACTGGATAAAGAAAATGTGGTACATACACACCATGGAATACTATGCAGCCATAAGAAAGAACAAGATCACATCCTTTGCAGGAACATGGACAGAGCTGGAGGCCATTATCCTTTGCAAACTCACCCAGGAACAGAAAATCAAATATCACATGTTCTCACTCATAAACGGGAGCTAAGTCCAGGCGCGGTGACTCATACCTGTAATCCCAGCACTTTGGGAGGCCAAGGCAGGTGGATCACTTGAGGCCAAGAGTTGGAAACCAGCCTGGCCAACATGGCAAAACCCTGTCTCTACTAAAAATACAAAAACAATAGCTTGGCGTGGTGGTGCACACCTGTAACCCAGCTATTTGGAATTACAAGAACCACTTGAACCCGGGAGGCAGAGGCTGCAGTGAGCCGAAATAGCACCACCGCATTCCAGTGAAACTCTTGTCTCAAAAAAAAAAGAAAAAAAAAAAGAAAAATATCATTTCCATTTAGAAAAAAAAAGTTAAAAATAATAAAATAGGCTGGGCGCAGTGGCTCACGCCTGTAATCCCAGCACTTTGGGAGGCCGAGGCAGGTGGATCACCTGAGGTCGGGAGTTCAAGACCAGCCTGACAAACATGGAGAAACCCCATCTCTACTAAAAACACAAAATTAGCCGGGCATGGTGGCGCATGCCTGTAATCCCAGCTACTCGGAAGGCTGAGGCAGGAGAATCATTTGAACCCAGGAGGCAGAGGTTGCAGTGAGCCGAGATTGCGCCACTGCACTACAGCCTGGGCAACAAGAGCAAAACTCCGTCTCAAAAAAAAAAAATTAAATAAATTAAATAAAATAAATGAGAGCTAAATGATGAGAACACATGGACACATAGAGGAGAACAACAGTCACTGGCGCCTACTTGAGGGTGGAGGGTAGGAGGACAGAGAGGATCAGAAAAAATAACTATTGGGTACTAGGTGTAGTACCCAGGTGACAAAATAATCTGTACAACAAACCCCCATGACACAAGTTTACCTATATAACAAACCTGCACATGTACCCCTGAACCTAAAATAAAAGTTTTTTTTAAAAAAAAGAACTCTTCTCAGACCAAGAACCATCTATAAGTCATGTGCATTAAAATTATCTGTTGTGTATTTAAGTAAATAAATAAAATAGCATCAACAAGAATAAAATACTTAGGAATAAATTTAACCAAGGAAGTAAAAGATCTGTATACTGAAAACTATAAAACATTGATGGAATAAATTGAAGAAGACACAAATAAATAGAAAGATATCCTGTGCTAGCAAGAGAAAGAACTAAAAAAAAGTTTAAAAATTAATATTGTTAAACTGTCCATATGATATCATTTGAATGTGTGTCCCCTCCAAATCTCATGCTGAAATATAATCTCCAATATTGGAGGTGGGACCTAGTGTGAGGTGTCTGGGTCATGGGGGTGGATCCTTCATGAATAGCTTGGTTTCCTCCCCACGATGAGTGAGTTCTCTGAGTTCATGCAAGATCTGGATGTTTTAAAAGAGCGTGGCACCTCTCTCCCTTCTCTCCTCTCTCTCTCTCTCACACACTTCTTCTCCTTTCTTTCTCTCTTTCTCTCTCTCTCTCTCCCACTCCCTCTCTCTCCCACTCCCTCTCTCACCATGTGATATGCGATATGCCTATTCCTCCTTCACTTTCCACCATGATTGTAAGCTTCTTCACCAGAAACTGAGTAAATGCTGGTGACATGCTTGTACTGCCTGCAAAGCCATCAGCCAAAATAAACCTCTTTTCTTTATAAATTACCCAGCGTCAGGTATTCTTTTATAGCAATGCAAATGGACAACACACATTACTCAATGCTATATACAGATTCAATGCAATCTTATCAAAATTCCAATGGCATTTTTAACAGAAATAGAAAAAATAATTTTAAAACTATTATGGTACCAAAAAAATTCCAAATAGCCAAAACAATCTTGAGAAAGAAAAAATAAAGTTGGAGGTATCACACTTCCTGATTTCAAATTATATTACAAAGCTATAGCAATCAAGACAGCATGGTACTGGCATTAAAACAGGAACGTACACCAATGGATTAAAACAGAGAGCCCAGAAATAAACTCAAGCATATATGGTCAACTAATTTTCAAGAAGTCCACCAAGAAGACAAAATGGGGGAAAGGGCTGGCTCTTCAATAAATGGTGCTGGGAAAACTAGATGTCCACATGCAAAAAATGAAATTAGACCTTTATCTTATACAATACACAAAAATCAACTCAAAATGGATTAAAGACCTAAACATAAGACTTGAAACCACAAAACTCCTGGAGGAAAACATAGGGGGATCGCTTCTTGATATTGACCTTGACAATTATTTTTTTTTATATGGCATCAAAAGCACAGGCAACAAAAGCAAAAATAAACAAGTGGGACTGTATCAAACAAGCTTCTGCACAGCAAAGGAAACAATCAAGAAAATGAAAAAAAAACCTACAGACTATAAGAAAATAATTGCAAACCATATATCTGATAAGGAGCTAATATCCAAAATACATAAGGAACTCTTACAACCTAACAGCTAAAAAACAGATAATTGGATTAAAAATAGGCAAAGGACTGGAATAGATATTTTTCCAAAGATGACATAAAAATGCCAACAGGTATATGAAAAGGTGCTCAACATCACTAACCATCATGGAAATGCAAATCAAAACCACAATGACATATCACCTCCCACCTGTTAAGATAGCTATTATCAAAAAGACAAGAGATAACAAGTGTACGCAAAGGTGTGGAGAAAAGGGAATCCTGTACACTGTTGGTGGGAACGTAAATCAGTATAGCCATTACAGAAAACAGTATGAAGGTTCCTCAAAAAATTAAAAATAGAACTACTATTAGTATTTTGTTGGATATGGCCCAACAATCCCTCTAGTGGGTATATACCCAAAGGAAATGAAATCAGCACCTCAGAGAGATATCCACATTCCCATGTTCATTATAGCATTATTCATAATAGCCACAATATAGAAATAACTTGTGCCCATCAAAGAATGAATGGATAAACAAATTGTGGTACATACTGTTTAGCTCTTTAAAAAAAAAAAAAAAAAAAGGAAGGTCAGATGTAGTGGCTCACACCTCTAATCCCAACACTTTGGGAGGCTGAGGTGGGAGGACTGCTTGATCCCAGGAATTCAAGACCCTGGGCAACATAGTGAGACCCTGTCTCTACAAAAAAATTTTTTTTTAATTAGCTGGGCATGGTGATGTGCACTTGTAGTTGCAGCTACTTGGGAGGCTGAGGTGGGAGGATCACTTGAGCACAGGAGGTTGAGGCTGCAGTGAACCGTGATCACACCACTGCACTCCAGCCTAGGTGACAGATTGAGACCTTGTCTCAAAAGAAAAGGAGATACTGCCTTTTATGACAACACAGATGAAGCTGGAGGACATCATGCTAAGTGAAATAAGTCAAACGTAGAAAAATACTGCATGATTTCATTTATATGTGGAATGTAAAAAAAAGTCAAATACATAGAAACAGTAGAATGGTAGCTAGCAGGGGCAGGGAGGGAGGAAATGGGGAGAAGTAAGTCAAAGGGCACAAACTTGCAGTTATATAGGATAAATACTCTAGAAATTGAATGTACATCAGAAAGACTATAATTTACAATATCGTATGTTAAAGATTTGCTAAGAAAGTAAATTTTAGATGCTCTTACCATAAAAAGAAGTAACTATGGAAGGTGTTGAATATGTTAATTTGATTACCTGTAGTAATCATTTTACTCTCTACATGTATATCACAACACCATGTTGTACACCTTAAACTATACAATAAATGTTCATCTTTAAAAAAAAACTTCATAAGGTACAATGTGACTTTTTATTTGTCAGAGCAGAAAAGTCTGTACCCAGTTCATCCTAAAGCCATATCAACGAGGGTTTAACTAGAACTTAAGTTGTATAATAGTGGAACATAGACCTGTTTTGTACCATTTGATGCTGGACTTTGACATATCAAAGTTGGAAGACCATGCCCTGGATACTTTGCTTCTCACATTCCTCCATTTGAAGGTTTTCACAGATTATAACCAAGGCAGGAAAAGAAATGTAGCCTGGCCCCTCCTCTATGCCTTTTGAGAACTGTTTCTCTTCATTCCTTATAATATCTCTGCTCCCAGCAAAAGAGTCTAAGGTACCTGATGCATGGATGGGCCCCAATGAACCACACTTTGTTGTATTCACACCCTTGTGTAATACTCTCACCTTAAAAAAAATCTCTGCTGGTCCTATGATTTGCTTTAACTAATGAGATGCAATGCAAACGATGCTATGCAGTTCTAGGCCTAAGCCTTAAGAAGGTATGGCAGCTTCCACTTGTGTTCTCTTGGGAGCTGTGAACCACCATGTTAAAGCCCAGCTGCTATGGCTACGTGGGGAGGAAGAGAATCCAAGACTACATGGAGAGGGAGGGAGAGAGAGATTGAAGACCAGTCCCCAGCCAACTCACTAGCTAAATGCAGCCTTAGGAGTAAACACTGGAAAGCTATCAGAAGAACCTCCCAACTGAGCCCATCCCAGATTACAAAAACATGAGCGAAAAAAAAAAAATCATGGCTATTGTTTGAAGGCACTATGTTTAGGGGCAGTTGTTATATAGCAATAACTAACTAGTACAATGCCTTAAGTCAGATCATGTCACATTCTGGCACCTTGGAAAAAACCTTACCATTTTAGTAAATCTGGTGGTACCCTGGAACAGGGAGGACAAACAGAACCTCAAGTTCAAAAATTACAGTAATAATAAAATATGCCCAAACACCACAGCCAGAAGATTCAGGATAAGAGAAAACAGTAAGACTTCAAGGATACAAAAAAGCCCTCTCCATCCCCTAAAAATAAATTTTCCTACCAACAACTAATCTGCCTATCTGAATTCCTTTGCTTTGTTCATTTGATATTTATGGAGCCTTTGCCAGGTTCTAGGGGTACAAACACACAATCCTAGACTTTTATTCCAATGAAAATATAAGCATGATGAGTGCTCACATGTTTATCTGTTTTTAATCATTTGTACCTTCAAGAAAAATGGGGTCCAAGGACAAGCATGGCCAGAGGGAAAGGGAGAGAGACCTTGAACACACAAGCTTCTTGGAGAACCTACAGCCAGCTCCACCCAACAATGCAGAATGTGTGACTGACACTTTTGCCAAGGGCTGTTCAAGCAATCATTATTTAAAAATTTGTTATTTGTCCCTGAAGAGCTGCTGAGCCTCTGCATTCTAACCTATCTTGAGTGGAATAAATGGAAGGCAAAGAAATTTTTATAGGATATAGAGAAAGGGGGGGGGCGTAAAAAGCTACTTTTTTGTTCCCCTTGTCACATCGGCTTTGAGATATTCTTCCCTCCTTGAAAAAATCATCTTGAGACCCTCTCTCCCCTGAAACTAAGGTTTCACTGGAGAATGCCCTATGAAGCAGAAATAGTAATAATAATAATCAACATGACAGTGATTAATTTTTATTGAGCATCTAGTATGTGCCAGGTACTTTGTTTTTAATGCTTAACTAGCATAATATTTAGAGATGATGGGGGCCTGGCAGTGTGTCATGGAGAAGGACACTAAGAGCTATGCAAAAACTTTAGTGCACTGGCTGCCTCAACTGAAGGCAGCAACCTTAAAAGTGTCATTTGATTCACACTTCTATTGTGAGATGTTCAGATATGCTTTCCATTTGTTGGATTCCTAATGTAATAACAATGTCAATACATCAATAACAACATAACAATTGCTGCCATTTCTTGAACACTCAAAAGCCAGGGAAATTGCCTCATTTTATTCTCAAAACAACCCTGAGAGGGTGCTACAATGTGCCGCATTTTCCAAGTGAAGAAACTTGGGCTCAGTGAGGTCCTGGGGCTAGTAAATAATGGCATCAGTTTTGGGGCCCAACTGTCTATACCTTTCCCCTTCACTAACCTGTGTCTGTCTATCAATCAAGTAGCCTAAAATGAATGATATTATATAGAACGACCTAAAGTAGGGACTCTTAATCTGGGGCCATAACTTCAGGGGTTCTGTTAAACCCTGAAATTAAATGTCTGAACCACATATATGTGTGAATTTGGTGAGGGGGTTATCTATCTCTTTTCTTAGTCTTAAAGGATTCCCTGATTCCAAATAAAGCTAAAACCTTAATTAAAATGAAGGCCACACTAGAAAATATAATACCCCAGTTCAAACTGGGTGTTAACAGATGGAGGCAGGAAATGCCTCAATATGTGTAATTATGGCTGGCTGTTCATCTGCACCTGCCTCTAAAACTCACTGCATCAAGAAAGAGCCCATTTCTTTATCCACATAATGGCCTTACACAAAGCATAGCTGGGTTTGTTCAGAGCGAAGTTAAACCTGCTTTGCACCAGTTACAGGGCAAGCTGTGTTGTGTCTTGGCCCAGCAGAAAATCCAGGATGAACCCAGGGATTGTTCATGCACAGTAGCTTGGAAATAGAAGTGTGAATGCATGGCTGCTGCAGATTTCCTCTAGGCTCATTTTTCTACAGACAGGGAGTAGATTCTGATTCTGATCCAAATAAAAATTAGATCATTTATTCCATTTCTGAAAACCTGGCAGGAAAACCTTTGTTTAGACACATTCATTAGGCAAACTGAATATTTTCAAAATATAAATTTGAGGCAGATTTCCGAATCTTGTGTGAGCCCATGACTTGATCTTGCTTTTCAACCTCATTGCAGAATAAGCCACTGACCACCTGCAGTCATTGCTTTCTCCTGTCCACACTGACTGGAAGGTGTTTGCTGATAATGTTGGAAGAACTCAAGTTCTTGTTGGAAACTCATCTCAGTGAAAAAGGCAAATGCTAAACCTTTTCCTGAAGAAAAGTGGGGATAGGAGACTGTTGTGTCTTTATTTAGGCACAAGCAAGAAGGAAGGGGCCAAATAACAAACACCAGCTAAGCTCTTTTCTCCCTCCTGCCTGGTGAAGAGCTCATGTGAGTTTGAGATACAGGTAGGCTCATGTATTGCCCACAGAAGGATGATTCAGTGAGCCACACCAAGACTCATCATTATGTCATCCTCTTAAACAGCAGACACATTCCCTCCAAATGCATTGTTCATGACAGTGCACTGGCAGTGTGGGAGGATGGGTGCTCATACTCCTCCTCAGGACTGAAATCCCAAATGTCATCTAAGAAGATGCAGAGGAAAACACCACACCCTCTTCTACACCTTTCCGCTTGCCTGGATTTTTACTATCTTCACACAGATTGAGCATGGTGGTGAGCAGTAGTAAGAACTTACTAAGTTCATGTTGAGTGGGTAACTCATACAGTTCACTATACGAATTACTTTGAGCTATTCCACCTTATGTTCAAGCTATTCTAAATTTTAATGTTCCTAAATATGCTCTAAAAATGAAAACTTTTGTAAAACCCCTTACCTTACTTCAGATTATCTAAATTGTGGGGAAAAGATAAAAATTACACTCCACTAAGCCCAAGACCCTTTTCTAATGGAGGCCTTCTATGGTAGTTTGGATTACTGTTCCCAACTTTGTATTCCCTCCCTGTAACAGGAGTATAAATCCACAGCCTTTGCCATTTGACTTTGCAGTAGAATTTTCAAAGTCCAATGGACTTTAGGCCTACCCTTGTGACTTGTTTTGACCAATAGAATGTAAACAGAAGTGACAGCGTATCTGTTATGAGCAGAAGTTTTAAGAGGCACGGCAAGCTTCTACCAGCAACTATTATGCTTCTGTCATTCACCATGCAAAAAGCACGTCTCGGATAAATGCTGTGTTTTTTAGCATGGCCCCCACATCCATGAAGCAGACCTGAATCAAGCCCAAAGCCTGATTTGTTATTGCAGCTAAAGCTAATATATCTTCCAAATCCAATGCATCAACAAATTATCCTGTAAATTATAAACCATAAGGCTTCATAAAGGGGTAGGACACTTGTCCATCTCTGCTCCTAACATACAACCAACAAAAAGAGGTACCCTTATCAAAATACCCAGTGTTATGTCAGTTCATTTGAAAATAGCATTCTATTTCATCCCCCTGTGTGACTTCAGGGAAAGTATCCCTGGCAGTCATTTCAAAATTGTTAGCTTAAATTTTTCTCCTTTAAACCTATATAGAAAAGAAAGTTAACAACAGTTTTATTTCTAGAAGTCTTTTGATACATTCGATTAGGGTGGCTTACAATCCCCATCACTAAAGCTTACCAGTCTTTTATTTACCTCCCTCTGTACATGACAAATTTATAGCTGTTGTAGTCAGTCCTGAAATAAGTATACAGTGTAAGGATGCTATATATTACCAGCTGATCAAAGGAAGACAAAGAAATGAATAAAAGGCAAGAAATGACTGAAGCTCCCAATAAGACAGATGATTTGATAACACGAGAAATGGAGCAGAGAATGCCAAGTCTTGATGGTGATTTCTCAGAGCCTCCGTAACTCCATATGTTCTTCATTATATTAACCTGTTGTCATATTTATCAGTCTCTGAGTTTCCCCTTTTTCGTCCATTTTTGTTTCTCTATTTCTTTTACAGAAGATTCAATAATGTTGAGCTGCTTTCACCTTAAGAAGCTATGAATTGTTGGGTTCTGTTTAGTTCCTGGTATAATTGGGAAAAATTGAATTTGAACAGCAATTTGGTTTTCACGTCTTTTATTTATTAAAGTTCTTCGAAATACGGAAAGTAAAAGGGCAAAAACAGTTTTACATAATATACAAAATGTCAAAAACAGAAAAAAAAAATGAAGATAAAAAACAGAAATAGACCAGGCATGGTGGCTCACGTCTGCAATCCCAGCATTCTGGGAGGCCGAGGCAGGCAGATTGTCTGAGGTCAGGAGTCCAAGATCAGCCTGGACAACATGGCGAAACTCTGTCTCTACTAAAAATATAAAAATTAGCCGGGCATGTTGGCCGCACCTGTAGTCCCAGCTACTCAGGAGGCTGAGGCACAAGAATCGCTTGAACCTGGGAGGCGGAGGTTGTGGTGAGCCGAAATTGCACCACTGTACTCCAGCCTGGGCAACAGAGCAAGACTCTATCTCAAAAAAAAAAATAGAAATAGAATAAAAATATGAGTTTAATTCTATCTAGAGAGTTTCAGTTTTTATGTCTGTTTATGACTAATGTATATTTCTTATCTGAAGAAATGTTAGTCCATAAATATAATTGATAGAGGGTTTATCTATTTAATAAATAGACCTAGTGATTATGTAACTAATGTTCAGAAAGAAGGAAAGTGTTTGCTTTAGTCTCCACTTAAAATGTAAGAACAGCAAAGGAGTAGATATCCTGAATTGCTGCAGTCCTATATATAAATGGTTGGGCATCGACATAGGAGAAACTATTACTTGCTCTGTTCCTGGCACACAAAGGTGTGTTCAGGTTGTTATGAGTGCACTTATCTGTGTGTTATAACATACTTCAATAAAAAGGGCTTTTATAAAAAATAAAACTAGGGAACAAATAAAAAACTAATGCCTGGTCATTTTCTTCCCTGGGGTTTAATAGACAAGGTACTTATGAACTAGCTAGCAGTGCTCAAAAACAAAAGAATTTCCAAAAAAGAAAAAAAAAATGCAGAAAGTTTAATAATTCACTATTTGGAAAATCCTTCCTGCACATACAGTTACCTCTTGTGTACAAACGAATGGAAACAGTGGTGTGTATTATCCAAGGCATATACAGTTTTTGCCATCTCTTACCAGGTTTGGAAATCCTAGAGTGGCTCTTTCCTCCTGGGCACAATATCTGCAACCCTAGTTACTCTTCTTGGTGGTTCAGGAATCAGATTCTGAAGTCAAAGTGTGAAGGTACAACTCGCAGCTCCATCACGTCAAAGCTATATAACCATGGGCAGGTATCTAGCTAATTATACCTCGGCTTTGTCAGCTATTAAATGGGAATAATAATAGTACCTACTTCAGGAGATTATTGCAGAGAACTATGTACCCAGCATCTAGGAAGTGTTCAATACATATTCATTATCATCATAACTTCTATGGTAACGGTTCAATATAAAATACATAAATAATCGCGAGAAGAAGAAATAGCACCTAAATCTTCCCAAATTGACATTTCTATAAAAATAAAAAATAGATGGCTGAAGTGTTCATAGGGAAAGTGTATTGATGTTTGCAACTTACTTTAAAATGTACCAAAAAATAAGCTGAATTGATGAATGAGTAGCAGGATCAATAGATGGACAGATGTGTGATAAAATAAATATGCTGAAATGTTCATTGTAGAATCTAGATGATGGCTATGTGGATGTCCATAGGACAATTTTTCAATTTTTCTGTATGTAAATGCTGGAACAACACAAAAAATCTGAAAAAAGTAAATGGCATAAATATTTAAATTCTGTATAATTACTAAGTATAAGGAGAGATGCAGTACTGTACAACTTCAAGTGAAATATGAACATCTAATTATGGATGTGTTATCTTTCCAGACTTCAGTAATGAACTTCAGTTTCCCTTTCTAATTTCAGGAAAACCTTTACACACCCTAAATTCTTCTATCTTGTTAGGTGGTCCAGTGAATGCTTCCTTCTCATTCTGTTTATAAGCAGATTTTGTGTTCAATGCCTTCTTCTTACACAAAGTGATAAGAGCTATGAACCCTACCCTGGCTTATTTTACCTCCAAGAAAGTAAGAGAAGGAATGTGGGAGCCTTTCTTTTTTCATAGCCCAATGGGGCTGGGTGCAGTGGCTCACGCCTGTAATCCCAGCACTTTGGGAGGCCAAGGTAAGCAGATCGCAAGGTCAGGAATTCGAGACCAGCCTGGCCAACATGGTGAAACCCCATCTCTACAAAAATAGAAGAATTAGCCAGGCGTGGTGGTGGGTGCCTCTAATCCCAGCTACTCAGGAGGCTGAGGCAGGGGAATCGCTTGAACCCAGGAGGCGGAGGTTGCAATGAGCCAAGATCACACCATTGCACTCCAGCCTGGGCAACAGAATGAGATTCTGTCACAAAAAAAAAAAAAAAAAAAAAAAAATATATATATATATATATATATATATATATATATATATATAGCCCAACAGGCATGATCCAATTATCCCAGAGAACCAAGCTATTTATATTTTATCCATTCTGAAATTAGGCAAATTCTAAGGCTATTCAAATGCAAGAGCACATTAATTCTCCATAAAGAAATGTGGGCCAGGCGCTGTGGCTCACGCCTGTAATTCCAGCACTTTGGGAGGCCAAGGCGGGTGGATCACGAGGTGAGGAGTTCAAGACCAGCCTGGCCAACATAGTGAAACCCCATCTCTACTAAAAATACAAAAAATTAGCCAGGTGTGGTGGTGCCTGTAATCCCAGCAGTGAGCGGAGATGGTGCCACTGCACTCCAGCCTGGGTGACAGTGCAAGACTACATCTCAAAAAAAAAAAGAAAAGAAAAGAAAAGAAATGTGGGGGCGGGGGGGTTGTTCTACTAATTACGACTTATCCCTTTTTATAAGGAGCTTTTTGTTTGGTCCATTATTGCCTGGACCAACAAAAGAAGAGAAATCTCTGGCAGACACAGTTGGTTTGCCTCACCAACAGCTCTCGCCTAACTTTGTTTATTGGCTCATAAGACCATCTACAGGCCAAAATTAAAATAGGGGCATGATGGAACCCAAGGAAGTTGTACTTGACTTCCCATTTCTCCTAGTTAAAATTAAGTGATTGAAAGCGAAAATGCATAATAATTTATATCACTTGTAGATGCCGTGGCAGTTGTAAAACATATCTAAAAATTCTTTGACTACCTCCCATCAAGAGACCCTAAAACTTAAATTATAATAAAAAAAAAAACTGTCACACACACACACACACAAAAGAGATGGGATCTAGGTACGAGACATGAAAGAGCGGCTGAGAAAGTGACTCTGATTTTTCCAACATCTCTAGTAAAAAATCTGCAAGGGATAAAATGTTGGGAATGGCTCCTAGGTAGTCAACCAGAACAGTCTGCCACAAATATCTTTTTTTTTTTTGAGACGGAGTCTCGCTCTGTCGCCCAGGCTGGAGTGCAGTGGCGCGATCTCGGCTCACTGCAAGCTCCGCCTCCCGGGTTCACGCCATTCTCCTGCCTCAGCTTCTCCGAGTAGCTGGGACTACAGGCGCCCGCCACCACGCCCGGCTAATTTTTTGTATTTTTAGTAGAGACGGGGTTTCACCGTGGTCTCGATCTCCTGACCTCGTGATCCGCCCGCCTCGGCCTCCCAAAGTGCTGGGATTACAAGCGTGAGCCACCGTGCCCGGCCTCACAAATATCTTTATAATAAATACAAAAGCAAATGACTACCTTATTGGCAGAGGGATAAGGAAGAGCATAGATGTATTTTGTTAATTGCCTACCAGAAGATCATTTTGAGGGTTAGTAATTTATTAACACGTGAAAACAATTCCTAGAAATTGAAATAAAATTACTGTAATATAAATAATATAATCAACTTTTAATTTTTCTTTTTCTTTTTCTTTTCTTTTTTTAAATTTTTTTATTTTTTTATTTTTATTTTTATTTTTTTTGAGATGGAGTCTTGCTCTGTCGCCCAGGCTAGAGTGCAATGGTGCGATCTCAGCTCACTGCAACCTCCGCTTCCCAGGCTCAAGCGATTCTCCTGTCTCAGCCTTCCGAGTAGCTGGGATTACAGGCACCTGCCACCACGCCCAGCTAATTTTTGTATTTTTAGTGGAGGCAGGGTTTCACCATGTTGGCCAGGCTGGTCTCGAACTCCTGACCACAAATGATCCGCCCACCTCAGCCTCCCAAAGTGCTGGGATTATAGGCGTGAGCTACTATGCCCAGTCAACTTTTTCTTACTTTACATAATTCTTGACTGTTTTTTATTGTGACACTCTGACATCAATGCCTCTCCCTATCTACAATTCTTTTGTTTTGTTTTATTTGTTTTAATTGAGGTACACCATACATACAGTATAGAATGTACTCTAATATCAAGTGTGCAGCTCAATACATTTTGACATATGTACACACCAGGGTTGCCACCAGCAAACCAAGATACAGGCTACTTCTAGCACCCAGAAGGTTCTCTCATGCCCCCTCTCTCAGTCAATACTCACCCTTAAATATAATCACTATTCTGACTTCTATCATATATTAGTTTTGCCTCTTCTTGAACTTGTATCAATGAATCATATAGTCTGCAAGAGGATAGTTTGTTGGTTTATGCTCTTTGGTTTTGACTGAGTAGTATTTCATTGTATGTATCTATTATAAATTATTTATCCATTCTCCTATTCATGGCCATTTACATTGTTTCCAATGTGGGACTATTATGAATAAGACCACTATAAATATTATTGTAATGCATTTCTTTTGGTGGATATGTGCACTCATTTCTCTTGGGTGGACATAGAAGTGGAATTTCTAGATCACAGGGCAGGTATATGTTCAGCTTTAGTAAATACTGCTGAGCCACTCTGCAAAGTAGCTATATTTCCCTATTTGTTTGCAGTTTCCAAGAGAAGGAATTAATATGCTCCCCAGCGCTACCTCTTCTCACCACTCCAGTACCTTCAAAGAGAAGTCTAATAACACATGGTCTTTCCTCTATGACCCACATCATTCTTCCAGCCTTTCTCTGTTGCTCTAGCTACTAAGATCAGCTTACAAGAACCTACACTGAGTACTTATGGCTCTCTCATGACTTAATAAAATCTAAGCAGACAAATGCAAATGATGTTTAGGTCTGTTTTAATTCTGTCTTATTTCAGGAACTTCAGTAACTTTTTTTTTCCTTCGGTTCATGTCTTTGTGGTTTAAAGAGGCGAATGCAACTAAACTATGGGCGCATGGTGAAAATAAATGAGTAAAATTCTTTAGGCTTCCTGGGGACAGGAAGGAGGATGGGAGGAAACTGTAATAGAAATGTAATCATTATTGTAATCGGCCTGCAGTGCTATGAATAAGTCATAATTATCTCACAATCTGAGTTAGTGCAGTGATGCTTTCTATTGCCATGTCAACATGTGCATGTACGTATCAAGAAGACCCACGGAGCTGCTACAATGCTGAATTCTCCAATCCCCGTTCTACATGCATGTTGATCTCGTGCTCCAGGAAAATGTTCAGAACCCGCAGGATTCTGGAGGCAGCCTTGCTCACACCATCCTCACCTTTCCCTATTCAGATCCCTACTGCTTTCTTGTGTGGAAACCATCACAGCATTCAACTGTAATAATGACCTATTTATATAGTATTGGATGGGGGCCTATTTCTGACATTTGTGCAGGTGTGTTCTTAAACTTACACAAATCCCAGAAAAACGTCATACTCTCCTGGATATGGATGTTCCCAACCTCATCTTGATTCCTTTCTTCGGAGTTACCAGAGAATATTCTCCTCCACAGAAAAGAAAAGAAAACTGGAGAGGTATGATAATGGGAATGAAATCTGAAAAACTTTTGTGTTCATGAAATGGCTGTTTTCAGTGTGCTAAATTGGATGCTGGAAGTTTCATTCTGGACCAGCTATTTTGTTGTTCCCAGAATTTTATTTTATTTTTTTGGTAAAAGACATTAAGCAATAATGCTAAACCAAAGATGTGTATGGTGATTTCTGACAGATTGGGTGGTCCCTGGGATCAAAGGTCAGATGCTCTGTCTCTTCAGCATCAAAACTTCGTCTGACACATAGTCCTTACTGGGCTCCAGACCAATTAAATGAGTCTCCGGAGGGGTCGGACCTGGGCATTACTAGGTGTCTCAAGCTCCCCAGGTGATTCTAATGTATAGCCAGATATGAGAACCACTACAGTCCCACCTGCCCTGCACCGTGGGCAATAAGAAAAAGGCAGCATCACCTACATTGTGATAGCCACATTCAAAATATCACCAATGTGATCTGCTTCCTTCTAAAATGCACTGATCAAAGGACAGGGTGAAGTGAAACACTAACTTTCACTGAAGCAAAACAGAACAGATTGAACACTAATGCATTTCACCAAAGTTACACTTCATCCAAACAAAGTGAGAGAGGAAACAAAACAAGGATAATCAGGAAGAGAATGGCAGTGGCAGGCAGAGCAGCCAAGCAGGCTGCTCACAGGGGATATAACAGAAATTATCAGGGCTCATCCCAGTGTTCACCACCTTCTCAAAATATGAAGGTTCTGACCGGGCGCGGTGGCTCACGCCTGTAATCTCAGCACTTTGGGAGGCCGAGGCGGGTGGATCATGAGGTCAGGAGATCAAGACCATCCTGGCTAACCCGGTGAAACCCCGTTTCTACTAAAAATACAAAAAATTAGCCGGGCGTGGTGGCGGGCACCTGTAGTCCCAGCTACTTGGGAGGCTGAGGCAGGAGAATGGTGTGAACCTGGGAGGCGGAGCTTGCAGTGAGCCGAGATTGCGCCACTGCACTCCAGCCTGGGCGACAGAGCAAGACTCCGTCTCAAAAAAAAAAAAAAAAAAAAAAAAAAAACAAAGTATGAAGGTTTTGATGTGCTGACTTGGAAGAGCTCCTATCTAGGCTACTTAACCAGAGCATGCGCCCTGATCAGTCTGAGACCATGCGTCTTGAGACACCAGCACAGCCCCTGAAACAAAAGAGTTTATTTATGTGCATGTTAATATGCTTTTTTAATAAAGTGAGAGGGCATTGAGCCCAGATAGAGGCAGGAATGAGAGGTGAAGGGAAAATGGAGAACATCTTGGTACTAGTCATCCAATGGGCCTCAGCAGCAGAGCCTGAGCTCCAATCAAGAGAAGAAGTGCAGGCTAAAACTGAAAGGACCATTTTCATTAAAGATCCTATGAGTTATGACTTGAGAGTAACAAAAGCAATTCTTAGGTCTCTCTGGTGACAAAGCACAACCCAGAGCTGGGGAATGGGTGGTCTCTGTACTCTGTAAAGCCTTACCATGGCTCCCAGGATGAGTGCCTCTGTGAGCATCAAAACAGCCCTTTTGGTGTTCTCACAAAAAGCACCAGAGGCAATGCAGTGGCAACCAGAGGCACCATCAAGCACCATGATGAACAAAAGCCATCAACTAGGAGGACTTGGAGAGTGAGAGAAACAGGATGGCTGAACCCTGCACGATGGTTCGTGAGCACCTGCAAGCCTCCGTCTAATGACTAACAGAAATCCTTTCGGGGAGAAAGGGACTTTATGAAGGCTGGAAGTCCCTCGTGAGCTAGGAAATCTGGATGCTTACTGTTCTTGCAAGTCCATCAGTATCTGAAGTGAGACCCAGGCATGTTCACGTCACAGTAATTTATTGTGTGATATTGAAAATAGGCCTGCCAAGCATATGAATACTCTCTTAAATTTTCTCATCTTGGATAAATTAATAAATACTTGTGAAAAAAAAAAGAAAGCTGTATAGCAAGGGAGGTCATTTTGTAAAATTACTCAGGCTGGCATCAAATAATTTGTACCATGTGTCTTAAGGAAATTGATTTTTCTCTTTCACTATACTTAGTGGAAACTTCTGGATTGATCGCCAAACAAGTCATAAAGTATTCCCCCACCCAAGATCCATTAGCAAAGATGACAAAATTAGAACACAGTAGATGAAAAGAAAAAGGTATCTTAAGGGGTAGGGGATAAATTATTGCTATTCTCTTGAGCACATTCCTACCATTCAAGAAAGCTAAACAGTGAGTAGAATTGGAATGACTCACAGAAGGAGTGAAAAAGATCCAAGATCCAGAGGCAACAAAAGGTTCTTGATAAAATCCTTGTCTTTCATTGTTAGGATTTCAGTTCTCATAACTTATGCCACTCGCATTGGGCTCTAGTTGTTACCCAAGCACAGTGGACTCTGCCAGACAGATAAAAAATGTGGCCTTGGCCAGGCACGGTGGCTCACGCCTACAATCCCAGCATTTTGGGAGGGCAAGGTGGGCGGATCACTAGGTCAGGAGATTGAGACCATCCTGGCTAACACAACGAAACCCTGTCTCTACTAAAAAATACAAAAAATTAGCTGGGCGTGGTGGCGGGTGCCTATAGTCCCAGCTACTCGGGAGGCTGAGGCAGAAGAATGGCATGAACCTGGGAGGCGGAGCTTGCAGTGAGCCAAGATCGTGCCACTGCACTCCAGCCTGGGTGACAGAGCGAGACCCCATCTCAAAAAATAAAAAAATAAATGTGGCCTCACAGAGTGAATCCTGAGGGACTAATCAGCTGATAAAATGCTAGCAAACCACAGCAGGTTAGAGAGCAAATTCCAGACAGTGAGCCTGACTCTCAGGCCTCCACTTAATAATTTCCACTAAGTACAATTTAGACAAACTCACACTTGTGGTGTTCTGAACAGAGCCATCAATGCCACCATTGAAAAAAAAAAAAAAAGCCAAAGCCTCCTGTGATAGTTAATAGTGAATGTCAACTTGAGCGGATTGAAGGATGCAAAGTATTATTCCTGGGTATGTCTGTGAGGGTCTTGCTAGAGGAGATTAACATTTGAATCAGTGGGCTGGGAGAGTCAGACCTACCCTCAGTCTGAGTGGGCACCATCTATTCAGCTGCCAGTGTGGCTAGAATAAAGCAGGCAGAGGAACATGGAAGGACTAGACTGGCTGAGTCTTCCAGCCTTCATCTTTCTCCTGTGCTAGATGCTTCCTGCCCTCGAACATCGGACTCCAAGTTCTTCAGCTTTGGGACTGTTGGACTTACATCAGTGATTTGCCAGGGGCTCTCAGGCCCTTGGCCACAGACTGAAGGTTGTGCTGTCAGCTTCCCTACTTTTGAGGTTTTGGGACTTGGACTGGCTTCCTGACACCTCAACTAGCAGACGGCCTGTTGTGGGACTTCACCTTGTGATCGTGTGAGTCAATTCTCCTAATAAACTCCACTTCATATATACATCTATCCTATTAGTTCTGTCCCTTTAGAGAACCCTGACTAAGATACCTCCCCCAACTTATGGAAGTTAAAGATGAAAGAGGGAAAAAAGTTATTTTTTTTCCTACTGAGTTTCCGTTTTACTCTCTCCCTCTTTGAAGACATAGATATTTTATAATTTTAGGCACTTGATCATAGCAGAAGAAAGAGGTGTCCATTTTATTAAAAAGTCACAGTCATGAGAAGATACAAATAAACAACCAAAGCTTTATTCCTATATTATACTTGGGATCTAGACCATAAGACCATTTTGTAGGCAAAACTACTTTTATACCTGGTCGTCAGCATGCCTCGATAATTAGAATCATTTGGATGAGGTCCAAGACAGAACTCCACACCCAATTCTATTTTAATATTCAGAACACTAGAGAAGGGCCAATTTGTTTCCCAAAACAAAGATAAGAGCCACCCAGGGACTCTACTTTCTAAATGAAAATCATATTTAATAACCCTCAGCATCATTTGTAGGGACCAAAACATTCCTGCTATCCCATTGAGATTTACATTAGGGACAGTAGCAAATGGGAAGTCACAGTACGGCTTTGTCATTAGCTGAGTTTATGCCCAAAATACTGAGACAGAGCTCTCAAATCGAGGAGAGAGAGTATTGCTGAGGCTCAAGATCCAAAAAGGGCCTCTCTCTCTCTCTGCCCCAAATCCAAATGTCAGACAAGAAAAAAAAAAAAAAAGAGGACCAGGCTCTGACCCATGTAAGGAAGAGGCAGAAGTGTATAAATATGCTGCATGTGCTCTGTGGAGGAAGAGTAAGAAGAAAGAATGAAGTGTGCCAATGATCATGCTGATAGTAGGAAATCTGCCATGTCAAGCTGACAGACCCAGATAAAGAGGCTGGGGGAAATAAGGCTTAGGCATGAGGGTTTGAATTCTGAGTTTCCCAATTAACAGCAACTTTGCCAAGTTACTTCTCCCAAGCCTCTATTTCATCACCTGTAAAATGAAGCTGATAATAGCACCTACCTCATATGGTTTAAATGAGTTAAAGTACAGAAAGTACAGAACTGTGCCTGGTACAAGGCAGTTTCTGTGGGCTATTATTATTTACAATTTTTTCAGATGGTTTGCAATTATTACCTGTAAAGCCAGAAATGGATTACAGATTAAAAAGAGGACATTTTAAACAAAAACTCAGTGATGGGAGTGATAAGATTGATTGGGTTGGAGACGAACAACAAAAAATAGCATATTGGAATCAAATGAATCTTTCTCTAGCAACTGGCAGTACATAAAATGAAAATAATGTACCTAAAATGCTCTCACGATGTCATTTAAAGGCAGAATAAAATGGTGGCTGAATTTGTTATAGCACTAAGCTTTTATCATGTTAAAACGGTGCACAAGTCATCAGCATAGTTGAAGCAGTGAAATTTTTCAAAATAGTTCTGCGGTCCTTGCCAAGTTACAGCATCATTTTGAAACAACACACAGTGAGCATAAAAATAAGGCTCTAAGTTCTTTCAGCATAAATTAAACAGCTTAATGTTATTGGAAAAATTATGCAAACAAAATTTAAACCTGATTATATAAGTACACATAGGATCTTTCAATGCAAGATGCCAAAATGCACATATAGAAAAGCATATTAGAAAAAAGCAGACAATTCAATAGAAAAATGGGCAAAAGACTTGATCAGACACTTCAAAAAAGAGGATATCCAAATGAGTGTAATAAATGCAGGGAAAAGAGCCCCACTTAGCCATCAAGGAAATGCAAATTAAAACTATAATGCCATATTACCACACATCTATAGAATAGCTAAAATCAAAAAGACAGACAATACCAAGTGCTGACAAGGATGTAGGGCAACTAAAACTTTTTCTACATTGCTGGAGGAAGAGTAAATTGGTTCAAACACTTCGGAAAACTGTCAATATCTATTAAAGTTGAACATAAGCATTCCCTATGAGGCTGCAATTCCATGCCTAGTTTCATACCCAACTGAAATGCATGCAAATATCCCACTGAAAGGTGTGTACGAGAATATTTAACACTATTCATAATACCCCAAAATGTAAGACAACCAAATATCCATCAACAGGAGAATGGGTAAAAAGAGTGTAGCATACTCACACAATGGAATACTATATAGTAAGGAGAATAAATTACAACTACACAAAACCACCTGATGAATCTCACGAACAAAATGTTGAGAAAAAGAATCCAGCTACAGAAGAGCATGTACTGTATGATTCCATTTATATAAAGTTGAAAAGCAGGCAAAGCTAATCTGTGGTGTTAGAAATCGGGATAGTGGTCACTCCCAGAGGGTAGTGACTGAGGCAACACAAAGGGCATGTGGGGTTCTGGTTATGCTGGTTTGTTCATTTTAGGAAAATTCATCCATCTTTTCAATTATACTTTGTGTGCTTTTCTGTATATAGAGCACATTTCAATAAAAATGTTGCATGTTTAAGTGTTTAGTAAACCGTGATCTATGGGTATTGCGACACAAATGTAAATTCCATGAAGGGAAGAGATATTTGTCTCTTTTATTCATTGATGTACCCCAAGCACCTAGAATAGTGCTTGATAAATAGTAGGTGCTCAACTGATATTTTCTGAATGAATGACAGATAAGCAAACTGCTGCAAACATATCAGTAGTACTATTATCTGAAACAGCTGAAATAGGATCCAAGAGTTTACATATCTTATGAATCTGTTCAAGGGCATATGCTATGTCAAGTCTGCAATTCATCAGCATAAGTGAATGGATTTGTGTATTTGTCCTTTTTGCCTATTTTTATGTATATGTTCTTCCAGATGACTATGAGGAAGGCTTTTGGTATATAAACACTTATCACTTATTCAACAGGAACACAGTCTTTAAGTACGTTGATAAGTTTCAATTTATGACCCAAAAGTCAATAATAAAGTGGTAAGCACTTTACTGAATAAATTGGAGAAATAGCAACTTGTATCAATGCTGGCTCCACAATGCTTTCAACTACAGTAGTTCTTATTCTATTTAGACAAGCTCTAAGCATTGGTGTGATGTCAGCATTTTTCAAAATAAGGTTGAGTGACTCCAGGCAAATTGTCAATTTTATTAAGGAGCATTCCTTAAATTGCAAACTTGTCAGAACTTTTTATAATTATATAGCAGCAAGTATCATAATTTCCATTTTATACTGGAGGCCAATGGCTGTCTCAAGGGAAGGTGCTAATACTAATTCTTAAAATAAAGCATGAAATCAATATGCTTTTATAAAGAAATTTGTTGCAGAGACAAATTTCCAATTTCTTCTTCTTCCTTTAATAATGAAACACTTTTCAAGACCAGCCTGGCCAACATAGCAAGACCTTATCTCTACAGAAAAATTTAAAAATTAAAAAATTAGCCAGTCATGGTGGCATGTGCCTGTAGTCCCAGCTACTTGGGAGGCTGAGGTGAGAAGATCACTTGAGCCTGGGAGCTCGAGGCTGCAGTGAGCCATGATCAAGCCACTACACTCCAGCCTGGGAAACAGAATGAGATCCTGTCTCAAAACAACAACAACAATAATAATAATAATAATAATAATAATGAAACACTTGAGTTTTAGTTTGACCAAAAACCATCTAGCCAAAGATTACATGTCCTGGCCTCTCTTGAAGTCAGGTATGATCACGTGACAAAGTTCTAGGGATTGGGATGTGAGTGGAAATCTTATGTGCCTCTCCTGGGTTATGCCTGTAAAAGGAATGAGTGTGGTATCCTGCTGTCCCTTTCCATCTTCCAGCTTGCTAGAGTGTGAACTCATAACCATCCTAGACCATGACCAGCAAGTCACGTGTTGAGGCTGGCAATACAACAAGACAGAATGTGCCTGGACCTCTGAACAACCTAATGAAGCGAAGCCATCCTCCCAGCCCTGGACTGCCTTCCTCGGAATTATTACACGAAACAGAAGTAACTCCTACTTTGTTTAAGCCAAAATATTGTAGGGTCTCTTTGTTATCGCAGCCTACATTAAACTCTAATGAATACGAACTCTGCTAACTAAAACATCTCTGAAATAGAACATAGTACACTCATTTATACAGCTTTGTTTCTCATTTCTCTACTCCCTGAAGGTGGTAGGCAGAAAAACAGCCCCCCAAATTTCCATGTCCTAATCTCTGGAACTTGTAAATGTCACCTTACATGGCAAGAGAGGCTTTGCAGATGTGATTGTGGATCCTGAGATGGGGAGATGATCCTGCATTATCC
Organism: Symphalangus syndactylus; assembly: GCF_028878055.3. Classification (NCBI taxonomy): domain Eukaryota; kingdom Metazoa; phylum Chordata; class Mammalia; order Primates; family Hylobatidae; genus Symphalangus; species Symphalangus syndactylus. The sequence continues at coordinate 39,238,140 of NC_072447.2, read as the reverse complement.
AGGTGGGCCCGATGCAATCACAAGAGTTCTTAGAGGGAGGCAGGAGAGTCAGAGTGAGAGGTGATGTGAGGACAGAAGCAGATGTTGGAATGACGTACTCTGAAGATGGAGGAAGGGGCCATGAGCCAAGGAATGCAGGTGGCCTCTAGAAGCTGGAAAAGGCAAGGGGACTCATTCTCCCTTAGAGCCTGCAGAAAGGCCACAGCCCTGGTGACACTTTGACTTTGGTCCCATAAAGTTCGGGTCAGACTTCTGACCCCGCCCCCCCCGCGAACTGTAAATGTGTGTTGTTTTTAGCCATTAAGTTTGTGGTAAGTTGTTGCAGCAGTGACAGGAAATGAATATACTGAATATGCTTCCACCACATGGATCTTGTTTCAGTTTTTCAAACACATCAAGTTCTTTCAGGCTGTAGAATCACTGTCCATGCTACTCCCACTGTTTGAATGCTCTTTTCCCATATTATGGCAGGTTCCTTCTTGCCATGAGGGCTCATCTTAAATGTCACCTCTTCAGAGAGTCCTTCGCTGCCCATCTCACCTAAAGCATTTATCCCTGTTATTCTTACAGTAGACTGTTATTTTCTATTATAAAAACCCATGGTTTAAAATTATTTAGCTGTCTGTTTACTTATTTACTATTCATCAACCCTAGTAAACTGTGAGTTCCATGAAGCCAAGGATTACGTATGTTTTCTTAATTATTTGTGAATTGTGGACCTGATATTGGCTGTCCCATAAATATTTGTTGACTAGATATTTACTATTAGAAGCAATCATTTTGGCAATAGAGAGAGTTACACTGTTACACTGTTATCAAGTTTTGAAATTACAAATAAATGTTAAAAATGAAACTGAAACAAAGTATGAAGTCCTCAAAAAAAAACCCAAAATATCTCTGATTGTTTTTAACATTTGAGAGAATATCTTACAAGAAAAAAGAACAATGAGAGGTCAAAAATTCCTTTAAATAGCATCAGAAATTGTATCATAAGATACAAATTTTAGCTGGCTAGAAATCCTTTCCAAATTGTACACATACTGGTTTAAAAAAAAAACAGAAAAGCTTTTAGGTATTGCTAATGATTGACTTTGGAACTAAAATGTCTCATAATTTGCCTTATGTGATTATAGATGAGTTTACAATCAGATGAGTTATAACACTCCATGGCGAGCTATTACAAATTGTTACAATTTGCAACTATTTATCTGTATGAGTTAAAATTTTTTACATTATACAGCCAAAGCAAAATACAAAAGTAAATCAGCTACTGAAAGCACGATCTCAAAGAGACATTTGTATACCCGTGTTCATAGCAGCAGTACTCACAATAGCCAAAAGGAGGAAACAACCCAAGTATGGATCAATGTGAAGTTTGCCCTCAAAAATGATTTTGTCAAGCTTATATACTAATCTAAACCCTTATAGATGTGGATGAAATAGCCAAATATCTACTTATAGTATTTAATTATTAATTATATATACTTATTTAATATCACATATAATATAAGCTGAATGTTAATTTCAAAATATTTCTCTTTTCCCCCATTCACATTGCATAAAATAATGCTATCCTCATTCCCTACATGCTTGTGATCACCAGAAGCATGTTCTGAGTCTTTTCACAGCGAGATTCTAGAATCTCCAGCTGGGTTAATGCATACACTTGGGAGTACAGTAAAGGCTTTCCAAGTGGTACATTGGTGACAGTTTTAAAAGAATCTGTCCCCAGATCCTCAAATTTATAGACTCTTTTCCAAAATCCAACCTCCTGAAAGTACATTTATGATAGAGGAGCAGGTTCTCATGTCTGCCTCCCCTTTCATAGTCTTCCCTTTCTACCTTTACCATAGGATGTTGTACAAGCATGTAAAAACCTCCAGGGTGCCAAACAAAGGGTTGATTCCAAATACGGTACCAGCATCAGTGTCGAGAAGGTGAAAGACCTTAATGACTACATAACAATTTTTTTTGCAAGTAAGGTGATTTCTAAGTCTTTGCTTTCAACAAAATTGAAGGAAGACCAAATTGAGTTGTCAGCTAACAGATGATTAAAAATAATTTCTGATGATAGATTATCATGTGATTTTTGGCATCTAACTGGGAGAAAATTCAAAGACTTAACTGACATGGCTATAAACAAAACTCTTTCCATTTCCAACTTTCTGTTTATATAAACAAGTTTTCTCAGAACTTCCATTTACAGAAAGTGAAAATAAGTGGCCGGGTGTGGTGGCACTTTGGAAGGCTAAGGCAGGAGGATGGCTTGAGGCCAGGAGTTCAAGATCAGTCTGGGCAACATAGCAAGACCCCGCTTCCACAAAAAAAGAAATTAACTGGGCATGCTGGTGCACACCTGTAGTCCCAGCTACTCAGGAGGCTGGGGTGGAAGGATTGCTTGAGCCTCAGAGATCAACGCTGCAGTGAGCAGCCTAGGTGACAGAGCAGGACCCTGTCTTAAAAAGAAGAGAGAGAGAGAGAGGGAGGGAGAGGAAGGAAGGAAGGAAGAAAGGAAGGAAGGAAGGAAGGAAGGAAGGAAGGAAGGAAGGAAGGAAGGAAGGAAGGAAAGAAGGAAGGAAGGAAAGAAGGAAGCAAGGAAGGAAGGAAGGAAGGAAGGAAGGAAGGAAGGAAGGAAGGAAGGAAACTAGTAATAGAACTGATGTCAAATGCAGTCTCATTCTGGCAATGAATAATATTTGTTTTTAACACATCAATTAAGGAGAAAAGGTCTCATCTATCTCATTGAGAGATTATTTTCCAATATAATTTTTTAAGTTTGATAAACATTTACCAAAATTTGTCAAATATTTGTAATCTGATCAATTGTATAATTTGATCCACTGTGTAACTCTATCTGGGATCAATTTGCTAACATGCCTTATGATCATGGGGAAAATTTTTTCACATTTCAAATACACACACGTGCACACATACAATTTGTCGCCAAGAAATATGATAGAGAGACTTCCCTGTGTTAGGATAAAATTCTGTGAGGAAAATGAAATGTAATTATTATTACATAGAGAATTATAACAACATAAATTTTTAAAATAATTTGTGAGCTTTTTTAGGGGAAGGTGGGTTTATTGAATCACTATAGAATTTAGATTTCTTTAAATAAATTTAAAGACTGACATAGCAGTTTTATTCTATTTTTCTTCCAAGAGTGGCAAGCATTTGAAGCAGTTTTATTCCGAAATGTCAATATTTACAATATGCTAGAGTTGCATCCTCTGTAACCACTTAACCTTATGATTAAAACTTTAAATACCAATTTAAAGTATGAGAAAGTATATTGTTTTTCAAAATTCTTTCAGTGGCTTGACAAGTAAATAAGTTTGAAGCCCACAGTTCTGTAGAGTCTGCATCTCCAGCAAATCCATTCTGTCTGAGATACATAATTATTTGAACCTGTGTATGATGCTGTCACTAGAAATTTTACCGAAACTAAAAGTGTCCATCTCCATAACATGAGAATATTGGATTTTTCATTCATCATGTACATGTATACTTAATGCTTTCTGCCCTAGAAAAAAAGATTATTTCTAAAGGGTTCATTTATAACATCATTCAATATTTGGCAATGTGAGGTCATATACCCAGGCCTAATTACTGAATCCGTGCTAAATTTTTTTGCCTCCATTCTACAAATTTTATCAGGTGACTTCTGTAGAAGCACCATGCACTAACTGACTGTGCCACTGGAGCTCTAAGGTGACTTCTATAAACATCCAAAACTCTCAGGAGTTAAGATCATTTCAAACTAATACGTCTTCCCCAAATAGAGGTCATCCCATAATGAAAGAGGTTTTATAAGAGCTCACATATAAAGTGATGCCTTCTTTTCTGAGGGATAATTTCAGGAGAAAACCTCACTTATATATGGGCATATGTGGTATACCAAAATATAAATAGTGATAGTCTCTATTATTTTTGGTATCTTCCAAATGTTATAGAGTGAATATGTATTATCTTTATAACTAGAAAGAAGAATGGATTATTAAATAAGAAGAGCTAGCCTAATAGTAATGAGCACCCTATGACCCAGATTGTGATTACTAAATACTGATTCCCACTAAAAGGAACCAGGACTTTTTGGAGAAATAGCAAGGACAAGAAAAATGTGTAAGATGAGCCTGGATCACCCTCTTATGCCAGAAAGCAAAGAAAATATAATAATCCTGGTGATGTATCAAAAGAACTAGGGCACCAACTTGAAGAGTCCATTAACCAAATAGGGGATAATTGGAATATCAATAATAATAACAATGGAAATTAATTTAAATGGACCAAATATTTGAAAAATCCATGAGTTCATAAAATCACTTTTAAAAAACCCAAAAATTAAACTCTTGTTAATCACCTTTGTGGATGCAAAGGAACCAATTCACTTGTATGAAAACTGGTAAATAAAAGGAAAGAAACGAGCAAAGTCTGCCTCACAGTAACCAAATAATAAATAAGGGTAAGTTTCTATTCATAGAAGTATTCCAGCTAACAATCAAAGAAGGAATGACAGAATTAGAATATCCTCTAATGAATTAATGGACCTAAACAATGATCATTCATTGCTGTTAACATCACAGAAAGAGAAACCACTGGATACTATGTGTCTCCCGTATTCAACACTCCTTATGAAATATTCTTGCAAAGAATCAAACCTGAATCTGAGCAAGCCTCTGTGTCTAACTACCAATTTATCAATTTATGGAAAATACAGGAAACAAAATAAGATGTTAAATATCAACGTAGGGATGTAACTGGCAAAATCTAGACCCTAGAAAATTCTACAGGTCAAAAAACCCAGATTCTTCAACAAATAAATAGGAAATTTTGAAAAATTTAAAGGACTTGTAGATTAAAAGAGAAAAGAGATATTGACAAATTGCAATGAATGGGCCATTTTTTTAAATTTCAACTTTCATTTTAGATACAGGGTGTGCATGTGCAGATTTGTTACATGGGAATACTGCATGATGCTGAGGTTCGAGGTATGGATCCCATCACCCGGGTAGTAAGTGTAGTACCCAATAGATAGTTTTTCAACCCATGCCACCCTCTAGTAGTCTGCAGTGTCTACTGTTCCCACGTTTATGTCCATGTGTGCTCAATGTTTAGCTCCCACTTATAAGTGAGAACATGTGGTATATGGCTTTCTGTTCCTGTGTTAATTCACTTAGGATAATGGCCTCCAGCTCCATCCTTGTTGCTGCAAATGATATGATTTCATTTTTGTAAATGGCTGCATAGTATTCCATGGTGTACATGTACCACATTTTCTTTATCCAATCTACCATTGATAGGCACCTGGGTTGATTCCATGTCTTAGCTATTGTGAATCGTGCAGCAATGAACATACAAGTGCATGTGTCTTTTTGGTAGAATGATTTACTTTCCTTTGTGTATATACCTAGTAATGGGACTGCTAGGTTGAATAGTAGCTCTGTTTTAAGTTCTTTGAGATATCTCCAGACTTCTTTCTGGAGTGGCTGGACTAATTTACATTCGAATAGGCCTTATTTGAATCCGATTTCAAACAACCAGACTGTTAAAAACTATGTTTATGGCACAATTGGGGGAATTTTTTTTTTTTTTTTGAGACAGTCTTACTCTGTCACCCAGGCTGGAGTGCCGTGGTGCAATCTCGGCTCACTGCAACTTCTGCTTCCCAGGTTAAAGCAATTCTCCTGCCTCAGCCTCCTGAGTAGCTGGGATTATAGGCGCCCACCACCATGCCCGACTAATTTTTGTATTTTTAGTAGAGACGGGGTTTCATCACATTAGCCAGGCTGGTCTCGAACTCCTGACCTCAACTGATCTGCCCACCTCAGCCTCCCAAAGTGCTGGGATTACAGGCATGAGCCACCACGCCTGGCCACAAATGGGGAAATTTAAATATTGACTGGGTATGAGCTTATTTTAAGAAATTACTATCAGCCGGGCACAGTGGCTCATGCTTGTAATCCCAGCACTTTGGTAGGCCAAGGCGGTGGATCACTTGAGGTCAGGAGTTCGAGACCAGCCTGGGCAACATAGCAAAACCCTGTCTCTACTGAAAATACAAACATTAGCCAAGCATGTAAGCCCAGCTACTCGGGAGACTGAGGCAGAAGAATCACTTGAACCCAGAAGGTGGTGGTTGCAGTGAGCTGAGATTGAGCCATTGCACTCCAGCCTGGGTGATAGAGTGAGACTCTAACTAAAAAAAAAAAAAGTTACTGTTTTGTAGGTATGATTATGGTATTGTGGTTATGCTCTAAAAAGAATTTTGTGGTACATACATACAATGGAATATTATTATTCAGCCTTACAAAGGGGTGAAATTCTGGTACATGCTACAACATGGAGGATGTTAAAAACATTATGCGGCCAGGCACGGTAGCTCACGCCTGTAATCCCAGCACTTTGGGAGTCCAAGGCGGGCAGATCACCTGAGGTCAGGAGTTTTAGACCAGCCTGGCCAACATGGTGAAACCCTGTCTCTACTAAAAATACAGAAATTAGCCAGAAGTGGCGGCACACGCCTGTAATCCCAGCTACTCAGGAGGCTGAGACAGGAGAATCATTTGAACCGGCGAGGCAGAGGTTGCAGTGAGCCGAGACTGCACCACTGCTCTCCAGCGTGGGTGACAAAGCAAGAATCCATCTATTTGTTTCTCAAGCATGAAATGATAGCCTACACACAATCTTTTCGTATTGTAGCCACTCTGTGATCTTTCAAAATGAAAATAAAGAGGTCTCGTCACTAGGTGTACAATCTATTTTCCTTGACTTGAAATCTCATCTTTTTTCTTCAAAGCGCATAAGGACTTTTTCTTTTTCTTTTTTTTAATTATATTGAGTTTATTCATTGATTTCAGTCACTTGTATACCATTTTTTTTTTTTTTAGTTAATTGGGCAATCCTCTATCTGCATGTGTGGCCAAGGATTTTTCATACTGTCTTATATTGGCTGGGAAAGTTGACTTCTGAGTTCCCTGACAAATCTGAGATTCTATGACTTTATTAATCACAACTATTAATAACTACAGGTTATATGTTAATAGTTATAGTGGTTATAATTATTAGTTATAATTACTATTTTGTGCAATAGATTCTCAGAATCTGAAGCACCACAGAGGTTAAAAGAGGTAATAGCATCTTCCTGTCTATAACAGTCTCCTTTTCAACATCTTGGGAGTTAACAACAGCAACTACACGCTCTGCTCAAACACCTCCAAAAAAATAGAACTCCCCAGGTCCCACGACCATTTTTGCTGTACAGTGTTTTCCTGTCATAAGAAAAATAATCTGCATTCACTGTAATAATTTTAGAAAATAAAACCAAAATGTACAAAATAAAAATTAAAAATATCTGTAATACTAAAAAAAAGAATCCATCTAAAAAAATTATGCTAAGTGGAATAAGCCAAACGCAAAAATGACAAATATTGTATGATTCTATTTATAAGGTACCTAGAGTAGTCAAATCCATAAAGACAGAAAGTAGAATGGTAGGTGCCAGGGGCTGATGGGAGTGGGAGTGAAGCGTGTCACTTAACAGGTCCACAGTTGTTGGGAAAAATGAAAAACTTCTGGAGACTAATGGTGGTGATGGTAGCACAACAATGTGACCGTACTTAATGCCCTGAAATGTACACCTAAAAATGGTTAAAATGGTACATTTTAATTTGTAAATATAGCCATCCTTTTTAAAAAGTCCTCATCTTTTAGAGATGCAGATGTAGTGATGTCTGGGATTTGCTTCAAAATATTCAGGATGGGAAAGTGAATGAGGATAAGAATAAAGCAAGAGTTGATAACTGTTGAAGATAAGTGATGGTTTCAGGAAAATGTATTATGTTGGTCATTCTACTTCGAGATGTGCTTGAAATTATCCATTAAAAAATGGAAAAGGAGGCCGGGCGTGGTGGCTCACGCTTGTAATCCCAGCACTTTGGGAGGCCAAGGCAGGCGGATCATGAGGTCAGGAGATCGAGACCACGGTGAAACCCCGTCTCTACTAAAAACACACACAAAAAACTAGCCGAGCGTGGTGGCGGGCGCATGTAGTCCCAGCTACTCGGAGAGGCTGAGGCAGGAGAATGGCGTGAACCCGGGAGGCAGAGCTTGCAGTGATCCGAGATTGCGCCACTGCACTCCAGCCTGGGCAACAGAGCAAGACTCCGTCTCAAAAAAAAAAAAAAATGGAAAAGGAGCTGGGCATGGTGGCATGTGCCTGTAGTGCCAGCTACTCAGGAGGCTAAGGCAGGAGGATCATTTGAGTCCAAGAGTTCTGGGTTGTAAGACACTGTGTCTATCAGGTGTTTGCACTAAGTTCAGCATCAATATAGTGACCTCCCAGGAGTGGGGGACCACCAGGTTGCCTATGAACCAGCCCAGGTTGGAAATGGAGCAGGTCAAAACTCCCATGCTAATCAGTATTGGGACTGTACCTGTGAATAGCCACTGCACTCCAGCCTGGGCAACACAGCAAGACCCTGTCTCTAAAAATAATAATAAAAATAATAAAAAACAAAGAAGAGGAGAAAGAAAAGGAGCAGACTGATTTATATTCTGTCATACATTGTCCAGGTCAGCACATTGATGCCCTTCATTTTGAGTAACTCAGCCAATCTTGGCTGGTACCTCAGCAGGTGAGGTCTGGAATTAGTTACACTGCTAAGCCCAGGAACCAGACTGACTACAGTTATAACTGGGAATACACAGCTCTCGACATTTCAGTTCTTCCCTAATCCTTCCAAGTAGTCACTCATACAACAGTACTTCTATCTCAATTTCTTGCTTTGTGCCCTATCTCTCTCCTGGAATACAAGCCTATTCTAAAGCTGTCCACCTATCTGAAACCTTCACACCCTGTCTCCTCCCTGCTTTTTCCCTTATAATCTCAGCCTCTGTGTTCAATTTCTCCCTCAAGTAACAAATAATAAAAATATAATAAACACTTATAAAGTACTTATTACGTGCCAGGCATGGTTTCAAATGCATTACATATGTCAGCTCATTCAATCCTCACAGTAGACCTATGATTCTAGTGCCATTTTAATCTCCACTTTGCAGATGAGGAAACTCAGGCACTGAGTGGTTTAAGTTCCATGCCCATGCTGACATACCACATGCCAAGGCAGTGGTAGAGCTGGGATTCAGACCCAGGTATGGTGGGCCCAGAGTCCTGGGTTTTCTCCCCATATTGGAGATCTATGTCTCTCAAATAGAACATTCATGTCACTTCCTAACAAATCCAGCTTACTCCTCCCCTGCTAAATCCCTACCTAAGGCTCTTGAGTGCTTTATTTAAGGTCAGTGGCCCTGACGGTCAAGCAGCTGGAAGTGGAAAAGTTGCAGCAGAGAAACCCTGCTGCTGATGACAGAAATTCTGGCTGCCTGAGAGGGTTGTGAATCCATGCTGTTTCATCTCCAGCCCCTCAGCTGGAGCAACAGGGCATGAGAGCTGGGAAGGCAATTTCTATCGTACACCAAATGATACAGGAAGTATTTGACACACCTGCAGAGTTCACTGTAATGGTATTTGACCCGTACTAAAAGTCTCTAATTTGAAGAGAGAAAATGAATATTTGTATGTTGAGGGCGACACAGAGAGGATACATTATAGTGTGACAGATGGAAATGGATTTACTAAGACATTAATAGTATCTAGACAGGTTTTCAAGCACACCTGGGAATACATTACTGACACATTACAGAAATACACTGATATACTTTTATTCCCATAGCAGGCAGAAAAACACTTTATCTTTTACAATTCAAAAGAAAACTGCACTCCAATGACACCCGAATCTATTAATTTTGTCTTCTGGGCTAAAACTCTCAATCTTTCTGAGTTTTGGGCATCATTGGTGAGGGGAAAGTATTTTGGGGAAGAAATTCACCAAGATCAAGTCTCTCTTTTGCTATCATTTCAATGTCATATGGCTAATAATATGTTAATCCTTCATAAATGTATTACATACAAAATACACATTCATGCATGTACATAAACATATATGCATTTATACATATATACATATACATATATAAATCTCACTATTAAAATGTGAATTTCTCCTAAATGTATTATACATGTACATATACATACATTTTTATATACATTTGTGTATGCTTTTAATACTCTCCACCAGAATCCTAAGTAACTGAGTTAGGAGTGGAGGAAAATGATTTTAAAGTTCATGTGGAAGGATAAATCACTGAAAGTTGATTACCTGTATATTTTTAAAGTGAAAAATAGTGAAGTCTTATCTCAAGATTAAAAAATTACTTTTAAAATACTAAAATAAAAACAGGATGGTATAGAAATAGATAAATCAGTAGAAGAAAATGGAGAGTTCAGAAATAAACTGAAACATATCTAAGAACTCACTACATGAGCAGAAATTCCACAAAAATGGAATTTCTAAAAATTCACATTTCAACAAAAGTGGAATTTCAAATCTTTGCCAAAAGGATGAATTATTTAACATACAATGCTGATATCATTGCTAGCTATTCAAAAGGAACCAAAACCAGACTTTGCCATATCACGTAATAAAGAAAAATAGAGGCCGGGCGTGGTGGCTCACGCCTGTAATCCCAGCACTTTGGGAGGCCGAGGCGGGCAGATCACCTGAGGTCGGGAGTTCAAGACCAGCCTGGCCAGCGTGGTGAAACCCTGTCTCTACTAAAAATACAAAAATTAGCCAGGTGTGGTAGCAGGTGCCTGTAATCCCAGCTACTCGGGAAGCTGAGGCAGGAGAATCGCTTGAACCCAGGAGGCTGAGGTTGCAGTGAGCTGAGATCACACCATTGCACTCCAGCCTGGGCAACAGAGTGAGACTCCATCTCAAAAAAAAAAAAAGAAGAAAGAAAAGAAAAATATAATAATAATAAAATAAAATTTAGGATAATTTTTTATTATCTTAGTGTAGGGAGACTTTCTGAAACCAGACAGGCAACCCAGGAACCAGGAATCATAAAGGCAAAGACAGACATATGGGACTACATTTTTTAAATCTTAATTTTTTTATATAGCAAAAGAATCATAAGTCAGGTGAAATATTGGGGGAAACAGGCAAAGAGTAAGAATAGAAAAGGAAATCTAAAGAGTAAAAAATTATACAATAGGCTGCACAGCCTCATTAGTACTCACAGACATGCGAAATAAAATATGGGATTTTACCCATCAGACTTGGGGGGTGGGGATTAAAAGGTAATGATAGCCAATAATGTTGAAGATTTGGGGAAACAAGCAGTCTCGCATACTGTTGATAGAAATGTTACCAATTTTTTGGGAATTTTGTAATGCCAAATACAATTTTTAAATGCCAAATGAATAAATAAATGTCAAAATTAAAAATTTACATGCTTCTTGACCCACATTGGGAAATCAATTCCACAGAAATACAAACACCAATATTTCAGAACACTTAAATTAAAGATTGCTCATGAAACAATTCAGTGGCAAAAAAAAAAATGGAAACAAACTGAATGTCTACCAATAAACAAATGCTTGAAGGCCGGGTGTGGTGGCTCCTGCCTGTAATCCCAGCACTTTGGGAGGCTGAGACAAGTGGATCGCTTGAGGTCAGGAGTTTGAGATCAGCCTGGCCAACATGGTGAAACCCCATCTCTCCTAAAAAAATACAAAAATTAGCTGGGCGTAGTGGTGCATGCCTATAATCCCAGCTACTTGGGAGGCTGAGGTAGGAGAATCGCTTGAATCCAGAAGGCAGAAGTTCCAGTGAGCCAAGATTGCACCATTGCACTCCAGCCTGGGTGACAAAGCCAGATTCCATCTCAAAAAAAAAAAAAAAAAAGAAAGAAAGAAAAGAAAAAAGAAAGAAAGAAATGCTTGAATAAACTGTAGCTTGTTTATTCATATTTATTCATATAAACAGGCTATGCAATGTAACATTACACTTATCTTAAAAGAATGTTAAAGAAAAACATAGCTTTAGAACAGAAGAGGTTTGGTGGTCACCACCTTAACCAAGTTATCAAATCGCTTACAGTGGGACAGTCTGATATTACACACCTCCTGACGTTATACAACAGAAGTACACAGAATCATTTACAAACTATTCTTGCTAAATATATCCAAACCCAAATCTACCAAGCCTTTAGAATTAACTTTCAGATTCCAGGAAACACAGGGAATAGAAGAACAAGTTAAACAACACCCAGAGGAAATAATCAGACAAATATAGAATGTGGGGCATTCTGCAAGACAACTGACCTGGTCTCTTGCCAAGGTCAAGAATAAGGAACAAAAAAGGTGGGGAACTATTCTAAATTAAGAGAGACTTAAGGGACATAAAATGAATTTAATGTGTGATATTTTATTGGATTCTGATTCTTTAAAAAGTAGCTGTAAAAAGATTTTAGCCTGGCATGGTGGCTCATACCTGTAATCCCAACACTTTGGGAGGTCGAGGTGGGTGGATCACTTGAGGTCAGGAGTTCGAGACCAGCCTGGCCAACATGGTGAAACCCTATCTCTACTGAAAATATAAAAATCAGCCAGGCGTGGTGGCACATGCCTGTAATATCAGCTACTCAAGAGGCTGAGGGACGAGAATCACCTGAATCCAGGAAGCGAAGGTTGCAGTGAACTGAGATCATGCCACTGCACTCCAGCCTGGGCCACAGAGTGAGACTCTGTCTCAAAAAAAAAAAGAGAGATTTTAGATACAATGAGGGAAATGTAAATATAAACTGGGTATAAGCTATAAGGGAATTATTGATTTTCTAAGATATGATAATGGCCTCATGGGTATGTACAAAAGAGTCCTTAAGTTTTAGGCAATGCATACGATTTATTTATGGGTGAAGCATTATAATGTCCAACTTACTCTGTCTCAAATGATTCAGGAAAAAATATTAGGTTGAACTGTATCAAAACGCCATTTTTAAGATCAAAAACAGTTGAGTATTTACAATTTTGCATGGCTTAACCTGATGAATGGAAGGAAGAATATGAGCACAAATATAGTAAAATGCTAATAAATAAATCTAGACCAAGGTTACATAGGTATTCAATATACTATTATTTCAATTTTTCACACTAGAAATTGAAGGAAAAACACAGACCTATGTCTATTGGCCTAGATTGATACATGATATATTGTCTAATTTTTTTTAATGCTGAGAAACATTTATAGAAGACACCATGATGATTTGGCTCTGTGTCCCCATACAAATCTCACCTTGATTGTAATAATCCCCATGTGTTGTGGGAGGGACCCAATGAGAGGTAATTGAATCACAGGGGTGGGTTTTTTGGTGCTGTTCTCGTGATAATGAGTAAGTCTCACGAGATCTGATGGTTTTATAAAGGGGAGTTCCCCTGCACATGCTCTCTTTGCCTGCTGTTATGGCAGACCACCCTTTGCTCTCCTGCTATGATTGTGAGGTCTCCCCAGCCATGCAGCACTGTGAGTCCATTAAACCTCTTTCCTTTATAAATTACCCAGTCTTGGGTATGTCTTTATTAGCAGCATGAAAATGGACTAATACAACCCATCAAAGGAGTGAAGCAGAGGAACAATCTAAATGTTTTTATAGATAAGTCTACCCACAAAGAAAAGTGTTAATTGTGAATTAAGCTATTAATATTTTTATCTGAGGATAGTGAGAATGGAGGGAGTGAAAGATTAATACTTTTTTTTTTTGAGACGGAGTTTTGCTCTTGTTGCCCAGGCTGGAGTGCAATGGCGTGATCTCAGCTGACTGCAACCTCCGCTTCCCGGGTTCAAGCGATTCTCCTTCCTCAGCCTCCTGAGTAGCTGGGATTACAGGCATGCGTCACCACACCTGGCTAATTTTGTATTTTTAGTAGAGATGGGGTTTCTCCGTGTTGGTCAGGCTAGTCTCAAACTCCTGACCTCAGGTGATCCGCCTGTCTTGGCCTCCCAAAGTGCTGAGATTACAGGCGTGAGCTACCATGCCCAGCCAATAACACTTCTTAATGTATCTCCAAATTGTTTCACTTGTCAAAATGAGGATGTTTTACTTGTATAATTTTTGAAAACCTAACTGAAAATGCACACACACTCACACATACCCCACCTATACAGAATCTCCCAGAGATTTGGGGTATGTATTGTTTTTCAAATGGCCTACAAAGATTTCTCCGATTTTTTAACCCTATATTTTCATTTAGATCAGGGGTTGGCAAATGTCATACTATGGCTAAATCCTGCCCACCACCTGTTTTTGTAAATAAAATTTAATTGGAATGCAGCCAAGCCCATTCATATAAATATTGTCTATAGTCAATTTCACAATACAATGGCAGAGTTGAGTTGTTGTGAAAGACTGTATGCTCCTCGATGCTTAAAGTATTTACTATCAGGTCCTGTCCTTTACAGAGAAAGTTTGCTAATTCCTGATTTAGATGGTCATCTTAATGGATGTTCTGGATAACCTGGGCAATCTGCCTTATAATGAAAGGTTACTATCCTATTTCAGTGCTCTAATTTTCAAACGGATTTATAATCATTTCAGCCAGAGTAAAATGGCTTGGATTGTGGTGACCTAGTGATAAAATAATATAGGTAGGTTTAAAAAGTAATTCCAGGGTGGGTACGGTGGCTCATGCCTGCAGTCCCAGCACTTTGGGAGGCTGAGGTGGGAGGATTGCTTGAGCCCAGAAGTTTGAGGCCAGTATGCACAACATAGCGAGACCCCATCACTACAAAAAATAAAATAAAATAGATGGGTGGAGCCAAGATGGCCAAATAGGAACAGCTCTGGTCTACAGCTCCCAGCCTGAGCGACACAGAAGACGGGTGATTTCTGCATCTCCGTTTAAGGTACCGGGTTCATCTCACTAGGGAGTGCCAAACAGTGGGTGCAGGACAGTTGGTGCAGTGCACTGTGCACCAGCCGAAGCAGGGCGAGGCATTGCCTCACTCGGGAAGCGCAAGGAGTCAGGGAGTTCCCTTTCCTAGTCAAAGAAAGGGGTAACAGACGGCACCTGGAAAATCGGGTCAGTCCCACCCTAATACTGCGCTTTTCCAACGGGCCTGGAAAACAGTACACCAGGAGATTGTGTCCCGCACCTGGCTCAGAGGGTCCTAGGCCCACGGAGTATCGCTGATTGCTAGCACAGCAGTCTGAGATCAAACTGCAAGGCCACAGCAAGGCTGGGGGAGGGGTGCCTGCCATTGCCCAGGCTTGCTTAGGTAAACAAAGCAGCCAGGAAGCTCGAACTGGGTGGAGCCCACCACAGCTCAAGGAGGCCTGCCTGCCTCTGTAGGCTCCACCTCTGGGGGCAGGGCACAGACAAACAAAAATTCAGCAGGAGCCTCTGCAGACATTAATGTCCCTGTCTGACTGACAGCTTTGAAGACAGTAGTGGTTCTCCCAGCACGCAGCTGGAGATCTGAGAACGGACAGTCTGCCTCCTAAAGTGGGTCCCTGACCCCAGAGCAGCCTAACTGGGAGGTACCCCCTAGTAGGGACAGACTGACACCTCACTCGGCCGGGTACTCCTCTGAGACAAAACTTCCAGAGGAACTATCAGACAGCTGAATTTGTGGTCTCATGAAAATCCGCTGTTCTGCAGCCACCACTGCTGACACCCAGCCAAACAGGGTCTGGAGTGAACCTCTAGTAAACTCCAGCAGACCTGCAGCTGAGGGTCCTGTCTGGTAGAAGGAAAACTAACAAACAGAAAGGACATCCACACCAAAAACCCACCTGTACATCACCATCATCAAAGACCAAAAGTAGATAAAACCACAAAGATGGGGAAAAAACAGAGCAGAAAAACTGGAAACTCTAAAAAACAGAGCACCTCTCCTCCTCCAAAGGAACGCAGTTCCTCACCAGCAACGGAACAAAACTGGACGGAGGATGACTTTGACGAGTTGAGAAAAGAAGGCTTCAGACGATCAAACTACTCCGAGCTATGGGAGGAAATTCAAAACAACAGCAAAGAAGTTAAAAACTTTGAAAAAAAATTAGACGAATGGATAACTAGAATAGCCAATGGAGAGAAGGGCTTAAAGGAGCTGATGGAGCTGAAAGCCAAGTATCGAGAACTACGCGAAGATTGCAGAAGCCTCGGTAGCCGATGCAATCAACTGGAAGAAAGCGTATCAGCGATGGAAGATGAAATGAATGAAATGAAGTGAGAAGGGAAGTTTAGAGAAAAAAGAATAAAAAGGAACGAACAAAGCCTCCAAGAAATTTGGGACTATGTGAAAAGACCAAACCTATGTCTGATTGGTGTACCTGAAAATGACGGGGAGAATGGAACCAAGTTGGAAAACACTCTGCAAGATATTATCCAGGAGAACTTCCCCAATCTAGCAAGGCAGGTCAACATTCAGATTCAGGAAATACAAAGAACGCCACAAAGATATTCCTCGAGAAGAGCAACTCCAAGACACATAATTGTCAGATTCATCAAAGCTGAAATGAAGGAAAAAATGTTAAGGGCGGACAGAGAGAAAGGTCGGGTTACCCACAAAGGGAAGCCCATCAGACTAACAGCTGATCTCTTGGCAGAAACTCTACAAGCCAGAAGAGAGTGGGGGCCATATTCAACATCCTTAAAGAAAAGAATTTTCAACCTAGAATTTCATATCCAGCCAAACTAAGCTTCATAAGTGAAGGAGAAATAAAATACTTTACAGAGAAGCAAACGCTGAGTGATTTTGTCACCACCAGGCCTGCCCTAAAAGAGCTCCTGAAGGAAGCACTAAACATGGAAAGGAACAACCGGTACCAGCCCCTGCAAAAACATGCCAAATTGTAAAGACCATCAAGGCTAGGAAGAAACTGCATCAACTAATGAGCAAAATAACCAACTAATATCATAATGACAGGATCAAATTCACACATAACAATATTAACTTTAAATGTAAATGGGCTAAATGTTCCAATTAAAAGACACAGACTGGCAAACTGGATAAGGAGTCAAGACCCATCAGTGTGCTGTATTCAAGAAACCCATCTCACGTGCAGAGACACACATAGACTCAAAATAAAGGGATGGAGGAGGATCTATCAAGCAAATGGAAAACAAAAAAAGGCAGGGGTTGCAATCCTAGTCTCTGATAAAATAGACTTTAAACCAACAAAGATCAAATGAGACAAAGAAGGCCATTACATAATGGTAAAGGGATCAATTCAACAAGAAGAGCTAACTATCCTAAATATATATGCACCCAACACAGGAGCACCCAGATTCATAAAGCAAGTCCTGAGTGACCTACAAAGGGACTTAAACTCCCACACAATAATAATGGGAGATTTTAACACCCCACTGTCAACATTAGACAGATCAATGAGACAGAAAGTTAACAAGGATATCCAGGAATTGAACTCAGCTCTGCACAAAGTGGACCTAATAGACATCTACAGAACTCTCCACCCCAAATGAACAGAATATACATTTTTTTCAGCACCACACCTATTCCAAAATTGACCAATACTTGGAAGTAAAGCTCTCCTCAGCAAATGTAAAAGTACAGAAATTATAACAAACTGTCTCTCAGACCACAGTGCAATCAAACTAGAACTCAGGATTAAGAAATTCACTCAAAACCGCTCAACTACATGGAAACTGAACAACCTGCTCCTGAATGACTATTGGGTATTACATAATGAAATGAAGGCAGAAATAAAGCTGTTCTTTGAAACCAATGAGAACAAAGACACAACATACCAGAATCTCTGGGACACATTTAAAGCAGTGTGTAGAGGGAAATTTATAGCACTAAATGCCCACAAGAGAAAGCAGGAAAGATCCAAAATTGACACCCTAACATCACAATTAAAAGAACTAGAAAAGCAAGAGCAAACACATTCAAAAGCTAGCAGAAGGCTAGAAATAACTAAAATCAGAGCAGAACTGAAGGAAATAGAGACACAAAAAACCCTTCAAAAGATTAATGAATCCAGGAGCTGGTTTTTTTAAAAGATCAACAAAATTGATAGACCACTAGCAAGACTAATAAAGAGGAAAAGAGAGAAGAATCAAATAGATGCAATAAAAAAATGAAAAAGGGGATATCACCACCGATCCCACAGAAATACAATCTACCATCAGAGAATACTATAAACACCTCTATGCAAATAAACTAGAAAATCTAGAAGAAATGGATAAATTCCTCGGCAAATACACCCTCCCAAGACTAAACCAGGAAGAAGTTGAATCTCTGAATAGACCAATAACAGGCTCTGAAATTGTGGCAATAATCAATAGCTTACCAACCAAAAAGAGTCCAGGACCTGATGGATTCACAGCCGAATTCTACCAGAGGTACAAGGAGGAACTGGTACCATTCCTTCTGAAACTATTCCAATCGATAGAAAAAGAGGGAATCCTCCCTAACACATTTTATGAAGCCAGCATCGTCCTGATACCAAAGCCTGGCAGAGACATAACCAAAAAAGAGAATTTCAGACCAATATCCTTGATGAACATTGACGCAAAAATCCTCAATAAAATACTGGCAAACCGAATCCAGCAGCACATCAAAAAGCTTATACACCATGATCAAGTGGGCTTCATCCCTGGGATGCAAGGCTGGTTCAACATACGCAAATCAATAAACGTAATCCAGCATATAAACAGAACCAAAGACAAAAACCACATGATTATCTCAATAGATGCAGAAAAGGCCTTCGACAAAATTCAACAACACTTCATGCTAAAAACTCTCAATAAATTAGGTATCGATGGGACGTATCTTAAAATAATAAGAGCTATCTATGACAAGCCCACAGCCAATATCATACTGAATGGGCAAAAACTGGAAGCATTCCCTTTGAAAACTGGCACAGGACAGGGATTCCCTCTCTCACCACTCCTATTCAACATAGTGCTGGAAGTTCTGGCCAGGGCAATCAGGCAGGAGAAGGAAATAAAGGGTATTCAATTAGGAAAAGAGGAAGTCAAATTGTCCCTGTTTGCAGATGACGTGATTGTATATCTAGAAAATCCCACTGTCTCAGCCCAAAATCTCCTTAAGCTGATTAGCAACTTCAGCAAAGTCTCAGGATACAAAATCAATGTACAAAAATCACAAGCATTCTTGTACACCAATAACAGACAAACAGAGAGCCAAATCATGAGTGAACTCCCATTCACAATTGCTTCAAAGAGAATAAAATACCCAGGAATCCAGCTTACAAGGGATGTGAAGGACCTGTTCAAGGAGAACTACAAACCACTGCTCAATGAAATAAAAGAGGACACAAACAAATGGAAGAACATTCCATGCTCATGGGTTGGAAGAATCAATATCGTGAAAATGACCATACTGCCCAAGGTAATTTATAGATTCAATGCCATCCCCATCAAGCTACCAATGACTTTCTTCACAGAATTGGAAAAAACTACTTTAAAGTTCATATGGAACCAAAAAAGAGCCCGCATCACCAAGTCAATCCTAAGCCAAAAGAACAAAGCTGGAGGCATCATGCTACCTGACTTCAAACTATACTACAAGGCTACAGTAACCAAAACAGCATGGTACTGGTACCACAACAGAGACATAGATCAATGGAACAGAACAGAGCCCTCAGAAATGATGCCGCATATCTACAACTATCTGATCTTTGACAAACCTGACAAAAACAAGAAATGGGGAAAGGATTCCCTATTTAATAAATGGTGCTGGGAAAACTGGCTAGCCATATGTAGAAAGCTGAAACTGGATCCCTTCCTTACACCTTATACACAAATTAATTCAAGATGGATTAAAGACTTAAATGTTAGACCTAAAACCATTAAAATCCTACAAGAAAACCTAGGCAATACCATTCAGGACATAGGCGTGGGCAAGGACTTCATGTCTAAAACACCAAAAGCAATGGCAACAAAAGCCAAAATTGACAAATGGGATCTAATTAAACTAAAGAGCTTCTGCGCAGCAAAAGAAACTACCATCAGAGTGAACAGGCAACCTACAGAATGGGAGAAAATTTTTGCAATCTACTCATCTGACAAAGGGCTAATATCCAGAATCTACAAAGAACTCAAATTTACAAGAAAAAAACAAACAACCCCATCAAAAAGTGGGCGAAGGACATGAACAGACACTTCTCAAAAGAAGACATTTATGCAGCCAAAAAACATATGAAAAAATGCTCATCATCACTGGCCATCAGAGAAATGCAAATCAAAACCACAGTGAGATACCATCTCACACCAGTTAGAATGGCCATCATTAAAAAGTCAGGAAACAACAGGTGCTGGAGAGGATGTGGAGAAATAGGAACACTTTTACACTGTTGGTGGGACTGTAAACTAGTTCAACCATTGTGGAAGTCAGTGTGGCAATTCCTCAGGGATCTAGAACTAGAAATACCATTTGACCCAGCCATCCCATTACTGGGTATATACCCAAAGGACTATAAATCATGCTGCTATAAAGACACATGCACACGTATGTTTATTGCGGCACTATTCACAATAGCAAAGACTTGGAACCAACCCAAATGTCCAACAACGATAGACCAGATTAAGAAAATGTGGCACATATACACCATGGAATACTATGCAGCCATAAAAAATGATGAGTTCATGTCCTTTGTAGGGACATGGATGAAGCTGGAAACCATCATTCTCAGTAAACTATCGCAAGGACAAAAAACCCAAACACCGCATGTTCTCACTCATAGGTGGGAACTGAACAATGAGAACTCATGGACACAGGAAGGGGAACATCACACTCTGGGGACTGTTGTGGGGTGGGGGGAGGGGGGAGTGACAGCATTAGGAGATATACCTAATGCTAAATGACGAGTTAATGGGTGCAGCAAAACAACATGGCACATGGATACATATGTAACAAACCTGCACATTGTGTACATGTACCCTAAAACCTAAAGTATAATAATAAAAATAAAATAAAATAAAATAAAAAATTAGACAAGTGTGGTAGTACGTGCCTGTAGTCCTAGCCCCTCAGGAGGCTGAGGCAAGAAGATCCTTGAGCCCAGGAGTTCAAGGCTGCAGTGTGCTATGACTGCCCATTGCATTCCATCCTGAGCAACAGAATGAGACACTGTGTCAAAATTTTTAAAAAAAGTATTTCCAGAAAAACAACATCATCTTTTGCTCTAAATTAATATTGTTAATTTAAATGTTACAGGGTATATATTTGCTGGTTATATGCTGCTTGATTTGGTTTTATACTTGTATAAAAGCTGTAAGCAAAAGGAGTTATAACTGATCATACATTAGCACATAATAAAAATAATTTAGGTCAACACTGGGCTCCAATAAATGTTTTCTCTTTTAAAAGGTTCTGAATATGTATGTTGAAAATTTCCATAATAAAAAGTGTATAATTAAGTAATTAAAGATCTGTATATTATTCACTTTTGAGAATCATTTCCTTTTACAGTTGAAATAACAGCCAAGAATATGAAGCTAAAAAAACCCTCTGGGTCTAATTACACAGATTAAGTATTGACTCAAAGTTGCCATATTTGTTATATACTTAAATAATATACTATAGTATATAATGGAATTTCCTTCCTTAGATTTCCTTTTCTCTTTTAAATAGGAGAGTCAAAACTATCTATAAAGATTTACCCCATCTTCCCCTCTGACTCAGGAAGTGGCCTATTCTAGAACATTTCCAGATGGGATTCCCTCCCATATTTTGAATTTATGAGTGAGAAATAAATTCTTTTTACCTTCACACACAATCTAAACACTCAGGTGATTTCCTAAACTTAACAATACACACAAATCCTTTCAGCTTCTAATGGAGATTTTTTTTCTAATGGAGATATTTTAAAGTTGGCTTTCTCTCAAAACAAACAAAAAAGCAGGATATTTTTAAAAGGCCATCACAGTTGGGCATATTTCAATTATTCTGAAATGAACATTGGCAAAAATTAACTTCCAAAATGACCCTGTAGCAAACACATCCTGCAAATGCAGCCGGATTCCATTGGCTCTGCCTCTCAGCATGCTTCTCAATCTGAGAAACCAGAATGATGCGAAAGCAAGATGCATGTCTGCAAGGAATATGATGCAATAATCATGTGTCTACAATTCCATTATGATATAATTAATCTTAATTACACATTAAATTCTGCCTGAATTAAAAGACTAACATAGCTTGAATCTTGTTTGTGTTGCCTATAATTTTACCGTGTTATTTTAAGAAATGTAAAATAAACCTTCTAAAGCAAAATGGTGACTTTGGGGGACCCTGTTCCTAAGGGCTCTTACAGCTCAACTGCAGTCAGCTCAGCCCATTTTACCCATTTGCTGAGGACCAGGTGGGAGTGTTTTGCATCCTTATCTTCCATTCTCAGGCTCAGAGGTAGTCAGGACATGGGAAAGGAAGTGCTGATTACACATCGAGTCACCTGACAGAAGGGGGCATCACCCTTACTCTCCTTGTATTTATGTCTCTCTACATTGTTCTGAAGACAAACTAGAGACTTGGCGTTTGCCTCCTTCTCTGTGCACCATGGTAAGAATTTCCTGAGTTATCTTTCAGTCTTCTCTCTCTTGCTTACACAGGTACTTGCTAACCTTCTGAAGCTTCTCCAGGCACACTCAACAACTACAAGAGCAGAGGATCTTCTTAGAAGGCAGAAAGCTGCACCACAGCAGCCCCTTTATTGTGGTACAATACAGACAGTCTGTATTATCTGTGGGGCCAGCATCATGAGATCCTTTTTCCATTTCTACCTATTGAGCCATGGTGCAAATGAGAACTGTTTTTCATTTGTTTGTTTGTTTGTTTGTTTGTTTTTCCATTTCCATGGAGATGGGAATTCCAATGTCCTATGACTTGCCAAGGGGGCAAAAATGTCTGGAACTACTAGAAAAACTTGACGTCAAAAAAAAAAAAAAAAAACATGAACACAAAACAATGGCTTATACATTTTAGCAGAGCATATTTTGACCCTGAGAAAGACAAATTTGCTTATTTTTGGAACAGGGAAGAAAGTGTTCACTAAGAGTTCTGCACCAAAAGTGGAAATTACCAAAGGCACTATGGTCCTCATAATACTGAAAACTCTCAGCTAAGAAACTGGAGCAAAGATGGCAAGGAATGATGGAGGGTGCCCTGGGAGAGAGGAAGACACTGAACACCTGCAGTGGGAAAGATGATAAAAGAGGATGGTAGCTGGCAAATGGGAGGCTCCACATGGAAGCTCTAACCACTCCATGAAGCCTGGGAACACATCTACATCCTTCCTAGAGGATATAGTAAAGTGGAACATCGATGCAGAAACCCCCAAAAAAATGTCTGAACTTAGCCTCTCCTTGATTTTCCTGTATTTTCCAGGGAGGTTACTGAATCATAAAAAGTCCCTTAGGCCAGGCACAGTTGCACACGCCTGTAATCCCAGCACTTTGGGAGGCTGAAGTGGGAGGATCGCTTGAGCTCAGGAATTCAAGATCAGCCTGGGCAACATAGGGAGACCCCTGTCTCTACAAAAAATTTAAAAATTAGCCAGATGTGATGTCACATGCCTGTGGTCCCAGCAACTCGGGAGGCTGAGGTGGGATGATTGCTTGGGCCCAGAGGTTGAGGCTACAGTGAGTTATGATTGTGCCACTACACTCCAGCCTGAGTGATAGAGTGAGACCTTGTCTCAAAAAAAAAAAAAAAAAAAGAGTCCCTTTATCTGAGATATACCATGTTCATAGATTAGCGCACTTGAGATTGTGTAGATGTCAATTTTCCCCAACAAAGTCTAGAAACAGACCTGCACCTGGTTTATGAAAAAGCAGAGAGTTCCTGGAGTGCTGTTAATGTACTGCTCTTGATCTGGGTGCTAGTTACATCAGACTGTTGAGTTTGTGAAAAATTAACAAGCTGTACATTTATGATATGTGTACTTTTCTGTTCATATATTATACTTCAATTAAAACTGTTTTCAATCCCTTTATAAGCATTCAAATGTCATTTTTCAAAGATTAAACTGTTGTTGTTCAAAGTCAAAAAATGAAAGAAAATGTTCAAAATTTGGATGAATTCAATGGTGATTTGGTTCCTACTTTCTTGCTTGCCCCTTTTAAATACCTAGATAACTATTTGTTTTTCTCCACTCTTGCAATATTCTGGCCTCTTTTCTTGGACTGTTTATCTTCACATTCTTTTTCCTACCAGTATACTTCAAGGCATTTGAAAAGCTATTGATTAACAGATCTCTTCCATCGTGCAATTAAACCAAGTGCCCCAGGATGCTTTGCTCCAGCCACTGTGTCAAGCTTGTTAACAGAAAACAACTAGAGCAACTGCACTGAAGGTAAGATATAACTTAATAAGTGTTTAAATGTCACACTTCAAATGTTTCCTCCTCGCCCACTAAGAAACTCCTCATTTTTACAGGGAGTGCACAATTCTTCCTAAAGGCCATTGGTACTGAGACTGTTACATTTTCTGTGATAAAGTCACTTATCTTTAGCTGAATGCTTTCATAGATAACAAACAATTAGGTTTTGCAGGACACCCTGTAAGCCAGTAATGATCATTTATTACTTAGCTCCATTTGGAAATCTGTAACCCAAGACTCACTGAAGTCAATAAATAGTGGAAAAAAAGGTATTCTGGCATGAAGACTGTTTATATGTTATACTGGATTTGTGCTCATTTTCCATTAAACTCATGGAAGGGGCCTGGAAATTTTATTGTTTTCTATTTCGGAAATTCCACTTACCTAGAGAACCATCCCCAAATAGTGAAATAAGATACATGGCTTTACATATCATATGTGCCTCTGGAAAATGAGGGGTACAGACAATGGCAACACAAAGATATATTAAAAACTACATAATGTAACTTGTCTTAATATACTTTTCTGAGTCTAAAAATATGCCAGACCAAAAGAAACATATTTACATAAAAAGCAGACAAGGTCAAATAACAAAGAAAGCCCTTAATTAGTTGTAATCAACTTTAATTTGCATACCGTATATAATTCCTAAATGACTGTTAATAATAACTTTATATAATGGACTTCCAATTTTCATGAAAATGGCACATTTTGATAAGCAGACACAAAACCCTAGTACTAATAAGGTTTAATTTGCATACATTAGACTGATTATCCAAACAAAAGGATTACAGTATTACTTCTCCATACCTTTATGTCCTTATTATGCACATTTATTAACTTCACAAAAGCTAGCTGTTAGTGACAAACAATAGCCATGGTTGAAAGAGAAATCTACCGAATGAATAAGGTACATTTTAATGCTAAGGAGCAAAGTTTATACATCATAAATGCTGAATTTAACTGTTTGTTAGCTAAAGGGACTAGAATTACACAAAGGGTGCGTCATCCTTTGCATAAACCAGCTTATATTTGTCACCTGGAAAAAATATGCCCTAACACACTTTATCACTCCCATTTCATAATGAACTTATCTCAAGCTAGGAAGCCTCAACACTGTAGTGTGCTGAGAATTCATGAACAGCCACAGAATTAAGCTTTAAATGTGTAGTGCTGGGGTGCAGTGTTAATAAATATATTTCAACAAGCTTAGTTTTCAGCGGAGTAAATAATAATATAGGTGGCATTAGTATTGATATCGGTTCCTAATGGTATCATTTGTACCCTGCAATTAAAGTTTAAGCACTAAATAAAGCATTATTAGGAGATCCGGGTTGGCTTTTCTTATATGTGAACACAAATGAAGCTCATGAGTGTTTGGATAAAAGCCAAAAAACTTGAAACTTAGCCACAAGTTACTTCCGGGGTTTTCCTCCACATTTTTGTTACTTGGCAAGATACAGAATTAGAACACCAGGAAATGATTTCCAAAGAAGGCAGGAGGAAATGGAAACCCCAGGAACTGAACTGAACACCACCACAGTTAACTGACCATTCCACAACATCTTTGCTGAAGGATCTTTAAACCTTCCCATGTTACCCATGAACTGCTGCTCTCTGCTCAGAGCTCCAAAGAACTACCAAGGGCTGGGTTAGGAAGGAGATGCATTTTAGCTGATAATCCTGTATTGAGCAGGATCCTCCAACTTTCCTTCTTGCATTTTCCAGAGCTTAGAAAATACATGATTCAAACGACCATTCAATGCCCATTTCTCAAATGCCTGGACAATATACAAGGAATGCTGGCTCAGAGATGCCCTTGTCCATTCCTCACCCCTGGGTGTGATTTCCCCACTGTAAATTCCTCACCTGGGAGCTGCTCTAAATGGCCACAGACATCTGACATGAAACATCTTTAAACCAACCTAAGACTGGAAGGCTAATTGAAAGTTATGTTCTTTAAAGTGAGCAGTGGAGTTCCAAAGAATTTTGTTTTTCCCAGTATGAACTTAGAGCCTTTAAATCAATTTCAAATTGGACAAGTAGCAGTAAATACGTCTCCAGTACTCAGTGCAAGAATCACCACACAAGACACATCAAATAACAACAAATGCTACTGCTCTGAATAGAGATATTATCATGACCCCAAATTAGGATAGTTAGAATTTCAAAATACCACAATAAAACAAGAATTCATTGTTTTTACCGTGCAATGACTACATTGACATGAGACAGTGATAGTGACTCTACTATTTTGCCAATCCCAAAGTCAATATCTGAATGTGTCCAACATGTTGCCATTGACTTCAGCAGGGTCACCTACATATACAGGAACACCAAATTTTGGTCCAGAAAATAAACAAACACTATACTAATTCAGTTCATCCAAAGACAAAAATTTAGATGGCGACTTTCTACAAACTCAAAGGTTTGGCGTGTTGATCATTTTATTATGTCCTCAATTATCTCTCTTTATAAGTGAATTTGCAAAAAGGGGAAAGTACGGCCCAGCCTGGTTAAGGGCATATTCCTTTCGGCCAGGGGCAGAGCTAGAATGGGCATGGATTAATCCTCTCACCCAGGCAGCTGTTCCTTTTGCTGTTCCACTGTGGCCCACTGACTGGGAGGCTATGCCTCTGGACCCAGCACACAAACATAATACAACAACATGAGACAGGAAACACAGTCCTGAAGCAGGAACATAACCTCTATTAGCATTTCCTTTGCTCAAACTGATAGCTCACGCTCCTGAATAAACTAATTCACACTCCAATTCTCTTTCTACCTTTTCTCTGTGCATTGTAGAATAGAAATAAAGATCTTTGTCGATTCAGATGTGCTGCTTTTCACGTGCTATGCTGCAGATCAGAGAGCACTTCAGATTATGCAGAGAATAAAGGCCAGCTTGCCTACTTACCTGATTACTGAGAAATGTCCATCCATAGCTCTGTCTTCTAATAGTACATCAGCTGCCACCGTGATTCAGTCACATTCCAGCGAGACTTCTAGCAAAGGTATGAAACCTACCTCAAGCTTTAGAAGATAAGAAACACAAAATGAAAACGTATGTAAATTACTGTTCTGTTACTCTCACCTACAAGTCCCCAAATCATTCCAGCCTAAAGGGGCTAGCTAGAACTGTACCCAGGCTCCAAATGAATCATTTGAAACATTCAAATTCTGTGCATACTATTGAATCTCGTCTACTTGCATGAGAATATAAATGCATTGTACATTAGTTTGCCTGGGATATGACGCTACTGAACCTACCCTCTTTTGCTTACTAATTCCACTAGTTAATATCTTTCAGTGAAGACTTGTCCAATCTTCTTTTCACCCACCGCAGTCTTCTCTGAGAGTGAAAACTCAAACTACTTCATTAAGGTTAAGAATGCTAAAGCAATAAATCCTTCTGGTGAATTCCTAAATGCCCTTTGGAAGCAAGAAAGGGAACTGGCAATGAAAAGTTTTGTGCTTATCACTTTCCTCTCTCTCACTTAGCCCAGGATTCCTGTCTGTGAAACTGAGATGTTATAGCATATCCAAGAGAATGAGTTTTTAGAAAAAAAATCATTTTGCATCACAGATCTTATGTCACCACATCATCGGACAAGGCAAGTATATATCCACTGACATTTCACTTACGCCTGGGTGATCATGTCTCCCATTTTACCCAAGACAGTCCTGGGTTTTGCCTGTTGTCTTGGAGTAACTATTAAACACACTCCACTCCTTTTCACACTCCAAAGTGTTCTGGTTTGGACAATAAATTATATAGTCCATTGAAGCTGTTTCTCATCATTAGCATATGTAAGTGAGTATCAGATAACATCATTTACAGATGTCTATGTTGAAGGTCCTTCTCAAGTTCTAGAACATTAGTTCAACTTCATACTGATAAACTATATTGATATTTCATATTGACTTTTCATATTGATACTTTATATTGATATTTCATGTTGACATTTTAACATTTTTAAATCACTTTTGGGTATTTACATTTTTTATCCATATAACAGGCCCAAATAGTGTAAGTAGAGATGTTAGCATCCTCATTGACAGCTAAGACGAAGATCATCAATTTACCTGACCATACAGTAAGCCTTCTTTATTTCCTACTCTAGAAGCACTCTTTCTATTATGCCATAATAGAAGCCTATATAATAGTACCCCCATAAATATGTACAATTTTATGTGTCAATTAATAATAAAATAAAATACAAATAGTTTAAAAGGGGCCTATGGAATAGAACTGAGATCTCGCTGACTATTTTTGAGACATCATTCACCTTATTACTTTAAGTTTTAACTCAAGCTTACTTCCCTAGCAGAAGGATGCTTTTGAAACAAATCCTACAGCTTTTTGTGGCCTGACAATAACCCTTTCACAAGAGTTGAATTTCTCATCTTTCCGGATCAAATCAAACCACAACCTGATTTAAGACTTTTTAAATTATAAAGTCGGTGGGGTTTGGACAGCAGAAGGAAAGGGACTCATGACAGTGGGGTTTTTTCTGTTTTGTTTTGTTTTTTTAGACAGAGTCTCACTCTGTCACCCAGGCTGGAGTGCAGTGGTGCAATCTCAGCTCATTGCAATCTCCACCCCCTGGGTTCAAGCGATTCTCTTGCCTCAGCCTCCCAAGTAGCTGGGATTACAGGTGCCCGCCACCACGCCCGGCTAATTTGTGTATTTTTAGTAGAGACGGAGTTTCACCATGTTGGTCTGGTCAGGCTAGTCTCAAACTCCTGACCTCAGGTGATCCATCTGCCTCAGCCTCCCAAAGTGCTAGGATTACAGGCATGAGCCACCACACCCTCAAGACAGTGTTTATAAGACTTCACATGTGATTCAGGCAAGTATTTTAAGCCTTGAAGCTCTGTCTTCTATATTAAAGAGAAATGCATCAAAACAGAAACATTTTCCACCAGGGGCATTTCCTAAAACGATACCCACCTAGTACTTTCTTTACAACCAACCTAGAATCACTGGGACCTGGGACACCAGAGAGCAAGGAAGACTGAATGTCCTCTTGCCTTGGTTTTCAGGACACCACGCTCTCCTGATTCTACCTGCCTGGCCACCCCACATCCTTTTGTACTAGACTATTCTTTTTTTTTTGAGACAGAGTCTCACTTCTGTCACCCAGGCTGGAGTGCATTGGTTTGATCACAGCTCACTGCAGCCTCGGCCTCCCAGGCTCAGGTGATCCTCCCGCCTCAGCCTCTCAAGTAGCTGAGACTACAGGGGTGCACCACCACACCCAGCTAATTTTTTGAATTTTAAGTATAGACAGAGTTTCACCATTTTGCCCAGGCTGGTCTCCAATTCCTGGACTCAAGAGAGCCACCCCGCCTCAGCCTCCCAAAGTGCTGGAATTACAGGCATGAACCACTGCATCCGGCCCTATACCAGAGCTTCAGATTTGTTCATTCAACTAGATTCCTCACAATTTTGTCCTACACACTCTTCCTTGCAAAGGCTATCAACTGACAGCCCCCCTTTAATACATATGTGTTTTATTTGGCCCACATCAATTTTTTTAAATTTATTTTATTTTAATTTTTTTTTTTTGCTACAGAGTCTTGCTCTGTCACCCAGACTGGAGTCCAGTGGCGCAATCTCAGCTCACTGCAACTTCCGCCTCCCGGGTTCAAGTGATTCTCATGCCTCAGCCTCCTGAATAGCTGGGACTACAGGCAGGCGCCACCATGCCTGGCTAATTTTTGTATTTTTAGTAGAGATGGGGTTTCACCATGTTGGCCAGGCTGGTCTCCAACTCCTGACCTCAAATGATATGCCCGCCTCTACCTCCCAAAGTGCTTGGATTACAGGCATCAGCCACCACACCCAGCCATGGCCCACATTAATTTTTCAAATTGAACCAATATCTAAACCCAAGACATTTCATGTTAAAATCCAGATTCCTGGCTTCAGTTGAAAATCCATGCAATTCCATCTTCAGTTGAAAATCCATGCAATTCAGTTGAAAATCCATGCAATTCCAATACAGCTGGAGTAGACAGTCCCAACCATTGACCCAAAGTATGCATCTGGCCCGCATTCTCACATGTTACCTGCCTGGCCACTCTAGGCACTGGAGTTTGCAATCTCTGTTCCACATACCTAGCATGGACTCAGGGACCATCTCTTTGCACACTAACAACGTCCATTTGGACATTTTCTAAAGTCCAGCCCCACACACCCACATGTCCTCTAAGGTCCAAACCACCACAAACCACAGGTCCTCTGAGGTTACCCATAATCCTAAATGTCCTCTGAGGTCCAAGGCCACATATTCTGCTGCCTAACCAACAACTCCAATTAGATGATTAAAAACAAAAGCATTCCATATTCAGCATCTCCAAAACTGCCCTTTCTCCCAAATGTGACCATCAGTGTGGCTTATCTCAGAAAACAAAACATTTCAAGCTAGACATTTGAGAATTATATCAGATACCTCCTTATCCTTCAACCTCTATATCCAACAATCACCAAGTTCTATTGATTGGCCTCCGAAACATCTTTCCAATGCTTCCATCTTCACTTTATCCACCTTAGACCATCTCATCATCATTTCCATCCTAGACTAGGCAGTAGCTTCCTAATTGCTATCCCCACATGCATACTTGCACCTTTCCAATCCATTCCCTTGCTTAAAATTCTTCAATGGTGGCCATGCATGGTGGCTTACACCTGTAATCCCAGCACTTTGGGAGGTCAAGGCAGGCGGATCACGAGGTCAGGAGTTTGAGACCAGCCTGGCCAATATGGTGAAACCCCGTCTCTACTAAAAATACAAAAATTAGCCAGGCGTGGTGGCACATGCCTGTAGTCCCAGCTACTCGGGAAGCTGAGGCAGGAGAATCACTTGAGCCAGTAGGTGAAGCTTGCAGCGAGCCGAGATTGCACCACTACACTCCAGCCTGGACGACAGAGCCAGACTCCGTCTCAAAAAAAAAAACAAAAACAAAACAAAAAACACCTTCAATGGCTTCTCCTTTATGTGAGTCCTTAAGGAGGTCCTCCAAGCCCTAGATGAGCTGACCCTCTAAATTATTCTTCCATCGTCTTCCCTGGACTTTCTCCTCTACAGCTTCACTGGTTTTCTCTCAGTTCTGGGAAGATGCAGTACTCTTTCCTGCTGCAAGGCCCTCAGACAAACTCCTCTCTTTATCTAACAGTTATCACCTGCCTCTCCCCATTTGACCAGCTCAGCTCTTCTCAAACTTTTGCTATTATAGTAGATAAGTATGATATTGGTATCACATGCTGGGAGAATACATGAGACCACCCACAGCTAGAGATTACCACTTTTGAGTTCTGCCCCAGCCCCTTGGCTGCACCTGAGAGGTGAGGTAGAGCAATTTTTCAGCTGGCCTATAACCCACCTTCAGCATTGTGCTCAAGCGTGTTTGTTGGGAGATACAGTACGGGTCAGTTGGTTCTCAAAGTATGGTCCTTGAACAACAGCATCAATATCACCCCAGACCTACTGAATTAGAAACTCTTGGGTGGGGCCCAGCCATCTGTGTTTTACGAGTGCTCCAGATAATTCTGTTGCACACTCAAATTTAAGAACTAGTGATTTTAATAACATTGTAGATAATGCCTACTCATCCCTCAGACCTTTCACTTCCTCAAGTCAGATCCCCCTGCTGTTTACTTTCATAGCACAAAGTACTTTTCCTTCATAATACATATCACAAGTAGTGCCAATTAAATATTTGTGTAGTCATCTGTTTCATGTCTCCACAATACATCAACTTCATATTATATACTGTATTGTTATTTCATATTGATACTTCATGTTGCTATTTCATGTTGATATTTTAACATTTTTAAATCACTTTTGGGTATTTTGTCTTATAAGACCAATTTTGTCCTATGTACTTTGATCCACAGTGCATGAAGAAATGAGGCAGGTGGGGGAGAGCCTTTTTTTTTTTGGAGATAGAGTCTCACTCTGTCACCCAGGCTGGAGTGCAGTGGTGCAATCCTGGCTCACTGCAACCTCTGCCTCCTCGGTTCAAGCAAGTCTCCTGCCTCAGCCTCCCGAGTAGCTGGGATTACAGGCATGTGCCACCACGCTCAGCTAATTTTGTATATTTTGTAGGGACGGAGTTTCACCATGTTAGCCAGGCTGATCTCGAACTCCCGACCTCAGGTGATCCACCCGCCTTGGTCTCCCAAAGTGCTGGGACTACAAGCGTGAGCCACCGTTTCTGGCTGGGGGGAGAGACTTTAACAAGAATAAGGAAACTCCTTTTGACAAACCCTCGAGGCTTTTAAAATACCTATTGGACATGCTCTCTGCTGAGACCATTGCCGGCCTAGGTCCAAGATCTTATCTTGGGTTGAGTGCACAAAAGGTACAGCTCAAAGGAGAGACTCACCAAAACTGAAGTCACCAACAAAAGCCAGTGGCCAAGGATCAGCAGTGTGATATTGACCATCCAAACTTCACGTCCAACCACCAGGACCTTAAAGACTTAAAATGGGCTGGGCACGGTGGCTCATGCCTGTAATCCCAGCACTTTGGGAGGCTGAGGTGGGTGGATCACCTGAGGTCAGGAGTTCAAGACCAGCCTGACCAACATGGAGAAACCCTGTCTCTACTAAGAATACAAAACTAGCCAGGTGTGGTGGTGCATGCCTGTAATCCCAGCTACTCGAGGGACTGAGGCAGGAAAATCGCTTGAACCCGGGAGGCGGAGTTTGCGGTGAGCCGAAATCACGCCACCGCACTCCAGCCTGGGCAACAAGAGCGAAACTCTGTCTCCAAAAAAAAAAAAAAAAAAAAAAAAGACTTAAAATGGGTTTCAGAGAATCAGCTGGTTCAAGACACCAAGTTGTTTAGTTAAGATCAACAATAAGGCCGGGCGCTGTGGCTCACGCCTGTAACCCCAGCACTTTGGGAGGCCGAGGCAGGCAGGTCACCTGAGGTCAGGAGTTCAAGACCAGCCTGGCCAACATGGTGACAACCCTGTCTCTACTAAAAATACAAAAATTAGCCAGGCGTGGTGGCTGGTGCCTATAATCCCAGCTACTCGGGAGGCTGAGGCAGGAGAATTGCTTGAACCCGGGAGGCGGAGGTTGCAGTGAGCAGAGACAGCGCCATTGCACTCCAGCCTGGGCAACAAGAGTGAAACTCCGTCTCAAAAAAGAATAATAATAATAATAATAATAAAGATCAACAATACTAGCTGCTATAGGAGATTACTCCTGAATTTTCCATATCTCAGCTAAATTAAAGTCTATTGCTCATTTATGTCGCTTGTCCAGTAAGGTTGGAGAAGGGGAGTATATGTTCAACTCCATACAGTCATTCAAGGGCCTAGGTTCCTTCCATCTTGTGAGTCTGCCCTTCTCTAGGTCCATGAAATCCTCTCCACCTAACTATGGATGGAGACACAGAGAGAGGATGGCATCTGGTATGTTTATCATAAGCCAGGCCTGGATATGGCTCACATCACATCCACTCAAATTCTGTTGGCCAGAACTTAGTCACATGGCCACACTCAACTGCAAGGGAAGCTAGGGCCCAGGAAAAAAGAGAACAAGGACATTGATAAACATTTGCAATCTTGCCATATTCCTCTCTTCTGGTCATCAAATATGCATTACACGCTTCAACCTAGACACAAACCATCTCCCCAAAGAAAGAAAAAACAAAGTGTTACCTGGTCACTGCATCCAGATAAAAGACCATGATCTCTGGGGTATGTGCTGTTCTCCCCATCTGCTGAAGTCCAGATTTGGCTTCTCTTCTTCTGAAAGCCTATGAATTAATAAGACAAATTACCAGCACCCTGAAGAACCTGGTCACCAGCCTATCTGCCCACTAGAGGGCCCCAGGTTATTTCAGCCCTGATACAGTTTGGATGTTTGTCCCCTCCAAATCTCATGTTGAAATGTAACCCCCAGTTTTGGAGGTGGGGCCTGGTGGGAGGTGTTTGGATCATGAGGGCTGATTCCTCATGAATGGCTTAGCACCATCCCCTTGGTGATGAGTGAGTTCATGGTAGATCTGGTTGTTTCAAAGTATGTGGCACCTCCCCACTCTCTTGCTCCAGCTCTTGCCTGCTCCCCATTCACTTTCCACCATGATTGTAGGCTTCCTGAGGCCTACAGAAGCAGATGCCAGCACCACACTTCCTGTACCGCCTGCAGAACCGTCAGTCAATTAAATCACTTTTCTTTCTAAATTATCCAGTCTCTGGTATTTCTTTATAGTAATCCAAACGAAGTAATACAGGACCCCAGACTGCTACATGCCAAAGAACAGAGGACCAACCAGACATCGGCCTGCCCAAATGCCATGGGAATGAGAACCCTTCTGGCCACCTTACAGGCCTCATGCTGTGGGAAGCCAAGGGCTCTTCTGGACCCAGGCCACAGGTGCACTGTGGACATGAGAACCCATTGGGCCACTATGCTTCACCTGCACTGGTTCATGGAAGGTCCCATGAACCCACTCACTAGGGTTCTGCCTGGTCATTTTGGCCCCCAGCTTCCATGGGTGCTGGGGAACAAAGAGTCAACCAGCCAGCCGGGCATGGTGGCTCACGCCTGTAATCCCAGCACTTTGGGAGGCCGAGGTGGGTGGATCACGAGGTCAGAAGTTCGAGACCAGCCTGACCAACATGGTGAAACCCCGTCTCTACTAAAAATACAAAAATTAGCCGGGGGTGGTGGCATGTACCCCCATGGTGGCTCACGCTTGTAATCCCAGCTACTCAGGAGGCTAAGGCAGGAGAATCCTTGAACCCAGAAGGCGGAGGTTGCAGTGAGCTGAAAGTGCCATTGCATTCCAGCCTGGGTAACGGAGCAAGATTCTGTCACAAAAAAAAAAAAAAAAAAGTCAACCAGCCATCGTTCTTCAACTTGCTGTGGAAATAAGAGCACTTTGGACCACCTTACAGCCTTTGCACGGTGGAGAGGCAAGGGCCCTTGTGGCCCTTCCTGCCTGTGTGCTGTGGAAGTGAGAGGTTTCTCAGCCACCCTTCTTCTAAGTGCTGGTGTCCCAAGGGACTTCCCCATCAGAAACCTGGCCGCCGTTTAACGTTCCCTTGGTGATTTCGACCCCTGGCCTACATGCATGCTGAGAAAGAGAGCACCAACCATCACTGGGACACGCCCTGTGGAAATGAGCCTTTTTGACTACCATATGGGCCTCGCGTGGTGGAGAGCTGAGGGCTCGGCTGGCTTCAGATCTCAGCTTTACCGTGGGCAGGAGACTCCTTTGGGCCACCATACTTCTCCCTCTCTGGTTCACACTGGTGGGGCGGGGAAGGGGGTTCCGGTCAGAAAAATGCCCACCCACTAGAGTTCCCTGGGTCATTTTAGCCCCCGACCTGCCTGGGACTGGGGAACCAAGCGCCAACCAGTCTTCAGCCGGCCAGTGTGCTTTGGAAATGAAAGTGCCTTTTGGCCACCAAATGGGCTCCCCAGGGGTGCGGAACCGAGGGTCCTTCCTGCTACAACTTGCCCATGTACTGCAGAAGTGAGATCCCACTCAGCCACCGTCCTTCTCTCCATACTGGTGCACTGAGAGCCCTTCCGGCTACTCACTGCTTTCCAACTGGAAAACTGAATTGGAGGCTGTTCCAGTCACCAGGCAGCCCAAAATCCACACATCCATGGATCCTTAAGGTCCCCAGGCTGCAGCAGACAGGGGAACTAAGAGCCCTTACAGTCTCAGGCCTCCCAAGTGCTGTGAAAACAAAAGCCCATTTGGCAACCATCTTTCTCACACTGGTGTTCCAGAGGCCCTGCCGGTCAGCAACCTGGCTGTTCACTAGGGTTCCGTGGCTCATTTTGGCCCCCAGCTTCCGGCATGGTGGGGAATGGAGGCTATTCCAGCAATTCTACAGCCGATAACTATGTAACTGATAGCCACTTCCGCCACCATCCCGGATTCACATGCTATAGAGCCAAGGGCCCTTTGTATCTTCACACCAACCGCGTTTCGAGGAAGCAGGAGCTCTTTCAGCTACCATCCTGCCCTATGCGCTGGTGCCCCCAAGGGGTCTTTCTGTCAGAAATCTGGCCACTTGCTAAGGTTCCGTGGGTCATTTCAACACCACACTACCCCCTCCCTGCCTTGCTTTACTTGCTGAGAAACAGAGGGTAAAATGGCCATCAGTGAGCCGCTTACTGTGGAAATGAGAGCTCTTTGGGCCACCATATGGGCCTCACTCACCACAGATCTGAGGACTTTTCTGGTCTTGGGCTGTAGGTATACTGGGGAAGTGAGAGCCCTCTCAGCCGCCATCCTTCTTTCCATTTTTCATGCGGGTGTATCAAGGACCCTTCCGACTACCAGCCAATCAGCAGCTGGATAACTGGATTGGAGGCCCTTCTGAGCACCAGCCATCCTGAAATCCACACACCAGTGGATCCTTCAGGGCCCCAACCTGTGGTGGACCGAGGAACTCTAAGACCCGCCCCCAGGTCTCTAGGCGCTGTGTAAGACAGATGTCTTTTGGCAACTGTTTCCCACACCCTGATATCCTGGAGGGACTTCCGGTCTCTAACCTGACTCTCAGCGAGAGTTCTGCAGGTTATTTTGGCCCTCCAGCTTCCATGCATGTTGGGGAACTGAGGACCATCCAGAAGTTCTCTTGCCCACATACTGTATTGATGAGACCCTTTTTGTCTTCTTACAGCTC
Organism: Symphalangus syndactylus; assembly: GCF_028878055.3. Classification (NCBI taxonomy): domain Eukaryota; kingdom Metazoa; phylum Chordata; class Mammalia; order Primates; family Hylobatidae; genus Symphalangus; species Symphalangus syndactylus. The sequence goes on along the minus strand of NC_072447.2, from coordinate 39,201,201 downwards.
TTGCATGCTGGAAAGCAGAGTTGCCTTCTGGCCATAGGCTGCTTGCCTGCTGGGAAAGTGAGGACATTTTCAGCCACCATCTTGCACGATGATGCCCCCGGGCTCCTTCCAGCCACCTGCCTGTCCACGCAACAGGGTTCTGCCAGTCCTTCAATCTCTCAGCATGCTCATGTGCAGTAGTAAGCCAGGGCCAATTCGGCCAGTGTCCTTCTAGAGTACCGGTGTAAAGAAGGCACTTCAGGTCACCCAGCTGCTTGTGAGCTAGGGAACTGTATTGGAGACCCTTAGGGTCACCAGCCTGCACATGAACTAGTGTCCTTGGAGCCCTTTCAGCCACCAGCCTGCCCAGGTGCCATGTAGCAGTCAGTCCTTCTAGGCTCCAGCCTGCGTTCACCTGGGAAACTGAAGGCCCTTCTGGCCTCTTGTGGCCTGAGTGTTGTGGAAGCAAGAGCCCCTTTAGGCTCTTCTTCGCCATCCTTTCCTTGGGACCGTGTCCCAGTGGCCCTTGTCACCAACTTGCCCACTCACTAAGGTTCTAGGAATCATTTTATCTCCCAGCCTGCCTGCAGGCCAGGGAACAGGAGGCCATTAGTCATCAACTTGCCCACAAGCAGTTGAGTCTAGAGCCCTTTCAGCCACCATCCTTCCAGTGTTCTGGTGCCCGGGAGCCCTTTCTAGCCACCAACTGGCTTTGCCCTAGTGCCATGGAGTCCTTCCAGTCCCTAGCCCACCCACAGGCCACAGTTCCCTTTGTCCTTCAGGCCCCCTACCTACACATGTGCTGAAGAACTGAAGATCCTTCCATCCATCAGCCTGCCTTCATTCTGTGGAATGAAAAGCCACTGTCAATCTCTTGCACTGGTGCTCTGATGGCAGGGAGGGGACCTTCCAGACAGTAGCCAGCTTGCATGCCAAGGTTCCAATGGTCCTACCAGCCCCCAACCTGCCAAGGAGTTGTGCTCAGAGGTCCCTTTCTGTCACCAGCCTGACAACATACTGGGGTCATGGAGGAGTGAGGTTACTCAGGGCAGTAGCCTGCCCACTTGCTGTAGAATCTACAGCTCTATCAACAGTCATTATCCCTCATACTGTTTCTCCAGGATCCTTTCAGCCACCATCAGTCCCACAGTCAGTCCCTTGTGTTGGTGACCTGGGGAAACTGTCCAGCCACCAACCAGCCCACACACTAGGGTACCAGGGATCCTTTTGGCCCCTACACTGTCCGCATGCTGGAGAACCAAGGGCCCTTGTAGTGCAAAAGCAGCCATAGACCATGCAAATAAGTGGGCATGGTTGGATTTGGCCCACAGGTGTATATTTCCATCTGATTATCTATAGTAGTCGCTCTCTAAAGTTCTAGCCAGGCACAAGGCTGTACAGAATAAATACTACAGTTCTAAACCTTTTTTGCATCTAGATGTGACAATGTATCTAAGTTCTGCTCATTGAGATATGATAAAGAGCAATGTGTGCAACTGCTAAACCATACCCAAAAAGAGAAGGGAGGTGACCTCTCCTTTCCTCTCCCCTGTTCCAGGGATGGAATGTTGACATGCACTAAGTCGGGTCATGCAGATGAAGTCAACACCCTAGGGACAAAAAAGCAAAAAGACAGAAGGATCCTGGGATCTCTATGATTTCTTGGAATAGAGCCACCATATCAGTTCTATCATCTATATGAAAGTGAAATAGGCTTTCAACTTGTTTAAACCACTGTTGTCACTGACTTGCATACAGTCCAATCTAACAAATATGCCTGGTTTCACCAAAAATTAAGTTAGTTCAGTTCAGCCTCTCAATAACAAATAAAAACCAAAATCAGGAACCCAAACACAAAAGTATGAGTGAGAAATAGCTCTTGAATCTTTTGACTTCTCTCCATCTCCTGCACTACTATCTTCTCCCCTTTAGACCACTGTCATTCGACAGCTTAGAACCCTCAGTGGTTTTTCAATGCTTTTAAAACATTGACCAGACTCACAAAAACAACCTACTCATTCTCCCATCTGCAACCTTCTCTGGCCTCATGCATACCAAACTCACCTCATTCTCCCAACTCTAGCTACATCATCTTTCTGTCCATTGTATTTGCCACGCTCTCTCCTACTGCAGAACCGCTGTGTTGTCACCTCCACCTGCAACGCTCTTCCCTATCCTCATCATGAAGTTAACTCCAGCCTATTTTTCAGACATCAGCTCAAATATCACTTCCTGACCCTGTCTTCCTTGATTCAGCAAAGGCCGTATTATGTGCCATGCTGACACCATGAGCTTGTCTGTCAAAGGCTGGTGACAGCTACAGTTTTCCATTTGCTCTGTGATGATTTGACTAACTATAAGCTAATCATGTCTTAGGGGCTATGTCTGATTTTGTTCACCATTGTATCCAGATGCAGGGTTCCCATAAAGCAGACAAATGAATTATTGTACATAAGCCCCTGTTGCAAAGGCAAGGCAACATGCTTCATAATGGAATTTGGTCTTGTCCTATGTCTCTGAGGATTAGGTTCAGCTGCAAAGAATAGAAAATAAAACAAAAAGACAATGGCTTCAATCAGAAAAGAGATATATTTCCCTTTCATATAAAATATGTATGGAAATAGTAGGTTCAGGGCTGGAGTATGATAGCTCTCTAAGATTGTCAGAGATCCAGGTACCTTCCAGACAGCCACTCTGCCATCCCTAGGATGTGGTTCTTGTCTTCATGGTTCCTGGCTCCAGTCATCACATCTATTCTAGGCAGCAAATTTGAGGAATGCAGAAAAGGCCTGCCTCCTCTCTTTTAAGATGACTTCCTGGAAACACCACGAAAAAACGTGTCCTTCTCCAGAATTAGTTAAATTGGCCACTCTTTCCCAAAAGGGAGGCCAAAAAAATGTGGTCTTTCAGCTGCACATGCCCAGGTAAAAATCAGGGTTTGGGTACTAAAGGTTATAGGGAGTGTTTTGGTCATCTATTGCTGCCTAGTAAACCACCCTAAAACTTAGGGGCTTAAAATGATAGCAACCAAAAATAAATAATACAGCAATAACCATATTATTATCTTTCATAAATCTGTGGATTGAGTGGGCTCAGCTGGGCGGTTCTTATGCTGGCCTCACTTGGGGTCTCACGTAGTTGGCAGTCAACGGATATGCTTGGACCTGTCTCTTCCTTGTTATGATCTCACGGTCTCTCCTCTCCACATATTCTCTCCATGTGACCTCTTTCCCACTGACCATCCAAAACCACAAAGCAGAATCTCCCAGGCCTTCTCAAAGCTTAGACAAAGTGTCATTCACCACCCTCTACCGGTCAAAGCAGTCACAGGGCCAGTCCAAATTCAAGGGGTAGGAGAAATAAATTTCACTTCTCTATGAGGGGAGTGACACAGAATTTTTTTTTGAGCAAAATGCTTACATTTCTATTGAAATATACACTAAAACAGAATGAGTTTTACTAGTCAATGAAACTTTGTCAAAGCAAAATCACAAACTTCCACTGGGGAGGCCCAGTCAGCTAGCAGCAGTGATGCCCAAGCAGGAACACCAAAGAGAAGCCTGGGGGACCCCTCTCCAAAAAGCCTCTTTTCAAGAGGCCCCCAACTCACTTCTGCCATATGCACCCACACAGATTTAGGAGCTCCTCATTTTCATATATTTTTAGTTTTTAGTTTTTTCTTCACTGCAATAAATATAAAATTGGCAATGCTCATACACCACAGCACAGACAATATTTTGGGCTTTAGCATACAACTGTAAACAGTGATTAGGTTAGAAAAATAAAAAGAAAAAGAAAGTAAGTTGAACATCCCCCCTCCGCCTGCCCCCTGAGATGGAGTCGCTCTGTCACCCAGGCTTGAGTTGCAGTGGCGCTATCTCAGCTCACTACAACCTCTGCCTCCTGGGTTCAAGAGATTCTCCTGCCTCAGCCTCCCAAGTAGCTGGAATTACAGGTGCCCACCACCACACCCAGTTAATTTTTGTATTTTTAGTAGTGATGGGGTTTTACCATGTTGGCCAGGCTGGCCTCAAACTCCTGACCTCGTGATCTGCCTGCCTCGGCCACCCAGAGTGTTGGGATTACAGGCGTCAGCCACAATGCCTGGCCACCTTTTTTTTTTTTAAAAAAAAAAAAAAAAGAAAGAAACAAAATTCCTAAGAGCCAGGCATGAGCTACTCAAGATTTATTTTGTTGGGCTAAGGTTTCGGACAAAAGATCCTGGTTTAGGCAGATGCCCTTGACAGTCCAAGTAGGCCCAGGGTGGTAGCCAGAGCATGGTCTATGGCAATCTAGAACACACGCACTGGAAGACAACCTGCCGTACATCACCCTTGGCAGTCTATCTTCAAGCTGCCACGTTCGAGATACGACCACAGACATCTTTATAGTTCCATCATTGGCTGCCATCTAGTGTAGCAGGAATGTGTGGGTGAAGGAATAAAAATGTGCTGGGAGAGGAAGAGAATAGTATCTCTGCTAGCTGCCTGGAAAGTTGGCCCCTTAATCACAATGACAACTAGGACATTTCACTTGGACAGTGCATTAAATTTATAGATTTCTTTTAAAGTACAAAGACTAAGCAGTAAGTTCTGTCACTGAAGCAAACTGGGATATCAATCAAAGAAAAATAGATTAACTATTTTTGCTTAAAGTAGTGCAAAGAAGTCTGGCAAAAAGTGAAAGTGAACTGAATATCTGCACCTGAGTAATGGGGCAGAATTTTATTTAAATGGCTAGTGGTTCAAATACTATTGCTTAATAGCTCTGATAGATATGAAATGTAGTAACATCTGAGGTTTATACACATGAGCAAAGGAGCTGAAGGCCAGGGATATGAGATTCTAGTTCAAGAGAGAAGCTAAAAGTGCATGCTGCGGGAGTAACCTAATGGATTTGTTTGGATCGTAGTCCCACCTTCTGACAAACAGAAAAAGACCTGGATAGAAAACTGTCATTCTGTCCAAGCGTGGTGGCTCATGCCTGTAATCCCAGCACTTTGGGAGGCCGAGGCGGGTGGATCACCTGAGGTCAGGAGTTTGAGACCAACCAGGCCAACATGGTGAAACCCTCTCTGTACTAAAAATACAAAAGTTAGCTGGGCGTGGTGGCAGGCGCCTGTAGTCCCAGCTACTCATGAGGCTGAGGCAAGATAATTGCTTGCACCCGGGAGGCAGAGGTTGCAGTGAGCCGAAATCATGCCACTGCACTCCAGCCTGGGTGACAGAGCAAGACTCCATCTCAAAAGAAATAAATAAATAAAATAAAACAAAATAGAATATACAACTTAAGATATTATAAAACTTGAAATAATATCAGGTGATATGGAATGGGAAACAGAGTTCTGATTCCCCACCCCCCCACCACCACCCAGCGGAAAAAAAAAAAAAAAAAAAAAAAAAACCGTAACAGGCTTTAAGGGAAAAACAAAACAAACCAGAACTCTGAATATGAATAGCAATACACAGACTCTATAGCACAGAATACCACACAAGAATGAGTTTTATAGCAGTACTATCATAAGAGTAGCTGGCTGGAGACTATACTTCCAGCAACAGGGCTCCTAGGTCAAAAATGTGTTAAAAGCTTGTAATGTCAACAAGGACCAAAAAAAAAAGAGGGGATGACGGGGAAACGGGAGGAAAGGCTGCATGCACGGGTCCATCATAGACATGATATTCAGCAGCATAAAAATAATACCCTCCAAAGAGTCCCCCTACTGGGGCAAAACCTGTTTTTCACTGCTAAGCACAGGAAAGATTAAGAAAGCGGAATAAATTCACTTGTAACTATAGCATCTTCCATATTTGAATGACAAGCATGTTCAACCTGATGCTGCATGTTAAGAAAATATTCAGCCAGGCATGGTGGCTCACTTTGGGAGGCCGAGGTGGGCGGATCATGAGGTCAGGAGTTCTAGAGCAGCCTGACTAAGATGTTGAAACCCTATCTCTACTAAAAATACAAAAATTAACCAGGCGTGGTGGTGGGTGCTCGTAGTCCCAGCTACTCGGGAGGCTGAGGCAAAGAATCGCTTGAACCCGGGAGGCGGAGGTTGCAGTGAGTCGAGATCGTGCCACTGCACTCCAGCCTGGCGACAGGGCAAGACTCCATCTTAAAAAAAAAAAAAAATAGGAAGAAGAAAAAAAAGAAAAGAAAATATTCAATATGCATATGAATCTAAGCAACATAAAAACCAAAGACTAAATTATGAACCTTAAAAAAATGGAAAAAAACATGTTTTAAAGCCAAGTAGGTATGATTCTGAGAATTATTATATACAACGTAATCCAAGAAAGGCCAAGAAAAGAATCTTCATGTTGTTCAGTATTTAGGCTTGATGTTTTCCTAGGAAAACAGTGATAATTCAATGAACATGTTACACATAGAACTAAAAAGTCCCCTTCTGGTTTCAAATGAATTGAAACAACAATCTTCCTTGGCTAATTTTTCTCCTCTGTCAAACAAACTTTCTATGTACAGGACTAGTTTAAACCCCTCCTCCCCTTCAAACACTAGATATTAACATCCAGGAACATTCTGCAATGCAAAGTGCCTTAAGAAAGAGAAGGATTCTGGAGTGCTAGTGATATAACTGATCTGAGGAAGCTGAGATGCTATTGACACTGATGGGAGCCAGTCAGGCAATGGTGGTTTGTTTCTCCTCAGGTGTTTCCTCCAACAACTGCATGATCAGTTCATTCAGGGGTTTGCAGACCTTTAAGGAGCCCCCTCCTGTCAAATGCAGAAAATCAAACATGTCGTGGCAGGAGATGGCACGGTCGGAGTGCACAAAACCCCTGTCAGTATCCAGGAGCTGCACGTTGGTAAGTTTCAGCAGCGAAATCTTGACGAGTTGGTTCACCTTGGCGTTCTTTTGCCTCAAAGGGTTGGGTTTCTCACCTTGAGGTAACAGATCAAATACAATGATTTTGGCCTGTGGCTGCCTTGTGTTGATAAGTTGTGCGATGGCTGCCATACCACCTGCTACCTCTTCTGCCATATTTTCATGGTTGTTTCTTCCTAGCCAGACAACAATGACCTTAGGCTTAATATTCCCCAGTTCTCCGTTCTTTAGTCTCCACAAAACATGTCTTGTTGTATCTCCCCCAGTTCCAAAAATTCAGTGCATGAAGTGGGGAAAAAAGCTCTCGCCATATCTCATATGGCTGCATTAACTGCACCGTGGAGCCTCCCACGAATGGTACATCAGGCTGTTTGTCTTTACAGTCCAAAACAAATCTGTTGTGCTGAGACATCCATCTGTCATCTCCTTGAATGTCTTCTGCCGCATGCGGAATAGCTGCTGGGTTTGAGTCTCCTTGGTTCATTCCACACTGAAGCAGAGGGTCCGTGCAGACCCCAAGCGGCTGAGGCGTCGGCGGGTGTCATGTCTGTCACTCCCTTGGTCAGGCGGCCCCACTCGGGCATATCCCTCCTCAGGCCCCAGTACCAGCAGCAGCTGGGAGTGAAACAAAATTTGCAGTCTCTTTAACCCACCACCAGAAGAATGGATATTTGGATGCAATTAGCAGTCTTTGTCTCACATCCCTTCAAGACAAACCATCTAGAAGACTAAGAGACGGACATTGGTCTATAAAACTCCTCTCTTTTAAGATGACTTCCTGGAAACACCACACAAAACGTGTCCTTCTCCAGAATTTAGTTAAATTGGCCACTCCTTCCTGAAAGGGAGGCCAAGAAATGTCTTTCAGCTCATGAAATAAACTCATGAAAACGCATGAAAATTAACACTGGCCATTATGCTTAGAAGCTAAAGGAAATCAGAGTAAAAGTAATGATAATCTCACAGTGATTCTCATGCCAGCTTTTTATAAAGCTCTAGCAAACTTTTAAGACATACCACCCGTGGGTACAATAATTTGCACATTAGTAAGCAATTGAGAACAGATGAGTCATGGAAGAGGCAATACAATTGGCCAATTGTCACATGAAAAAATGCTTGACCTCACTAATAATGAAAGAAACGCACATAAAAATAATGAGCTCTGCCAGGTGCAGTGGCTCATGCCTGTAATCCCAACACTTTGGGAGGTGGAGGAGGGGAGATCGCTTGAGCTCAGGAGTTTAAGACCAGCCTGGGCAACATGGCGAAACCCCGTCTCTACAAAAATACAAAGAATTAGCTGGGCCTCGTGGCATGTGCCTGTAGTCCCAGCTACTCCGGACGCTGAGGTGGGAAGATCACCTGAGCCCAGGAGGTCAAGGCTACAGTGAGCCATGATTGCACCATTGCCCTCCAGCCTGGGTGACAGAGTTTTCCCCTGTCTAAAATAATAATAATAATAATAATAATAATAATAATAATAATAAGCTCTTGGGTATTCTTCATGAAACTAACAATATTTTACAAGATTGAAAATACCCAGTGCTGGCCGGGCACGGTGGCTCACGCTTGTAATCCCAGCACTTTGGGGGGCCGAGGCGGGCGGATCACGAGGTCAGGAGATCGAGACCACGGTGAAACCCCGTCTCTACTAAAAACACAAAAAAATTAGCCGGGCGTGTTGGCGGGCGCCTGTAGTCCCAGCTACTCGGAGAGGCTGAGGCAGGAGAATGGCGTGAACCCGGGAGGCGGAGCTTGCAGTGAGCCGAGATCGCGCCACTGCACTCCAGCCTGGGTGACAGAGCAAGACTCTGTCTCAAAAAAAAAAAAAGAAAATACCCAGTGCTATCAATGTTGTTTGTCAAAGTACACAGTCAAATAGTCTTTTTAATGGACATTTTGTATATCTATAGTTTAAACCATACGTACCTTTAAATGGAGCAATTCCAGTCCTGAGTCAATATTCCATAGAAATAATTACACAAGTATTCAAAAACGTATGTAAAATAAGGCCAGGTGCTGTGGCTCACACCTGTAATCCCAGCACTTTGGGAGGCCAAGCCGGGCGGATCACTTGAGCTCAGGAATTCAAGACCAGACTGGCCAACACGGTGGAAACCCGTCTCTACTAAAAATACAAAAATTAGCTGGGTGTGGTGGGGGCACACCTGTAGTCCCAGCTACTCAGGAGGCTGAGGTAGGAGAATCACTTGAGCCCAGGAGGAGGAGGTTGCAGTGAGCTGAGATCACACCACTGCACTCCAGCCTGGGAGACAGAGCAAGACTCTGTCTCAAAAAAAAAAAAGAAACATGTAAAATAATGTGCATTTCAGTATTCATGTGTCACACAATATAAGCTAACTTTTATTTAGCATCTATAGTGTAGCACAGTGCTGCAGGTACTTTTATCATCTTCAATTTTCAGGTGAAGAAACTGAAGGTTAATTTGATTGCCCATGGCTACAGAGCCAGAACTAGAAAGAATTGGCTCCAAGCCCTGTCTCATTGATTCCAGAGCCCAGAGCCTCACATACTGCACATTCTGTTACAGATGTCTTCCAAACCTTGCCGAGCATGGCAGATGTGCACTGCTTTAGGATTACCTTTCTTTCTTTCTTTCTTTCTTTCTTTCTTCTTTCTTTCTTTCTCTCTCTCTCTCTTTCTTTTGAGACAGAGTTTTGCTCTTGTTGCCCAGGCTGGAGTGCAGTGGCACAATCTCGGCTCACTGCAACCTCCACCTCCCAAGTTCAAGTAATTCTCCTGCCTCAGCCTCCCGAATAGCTGGAATCACAGGCGCCCGCCACCACACCTGGCAATTTTTTTGTATTTTTAGTAGAGATGGGGTTTCACCATATTAACCAGGCTGGTCTTGAACTCCTGACCTCAGGTGATCCGCCCACCTTACAGGTGCGAGCCACCGTGCCCGGCCAGGATTACCTTTCTTCTCACATATTCTTGTCGTCTTAGTTCAAGCCATTCAGACAGGCAAGAGATAGAGATGCTGGAGTGAGGGGGAAGATACCGAGCATAGAGTTAGGAGAACTAGATTCAAGTATAGAGTTATTTAAATCACCATATTTTGAGGCAGGGTTGGCAGGGGGAAGCTGTAATACATAATGCTGGCAAGGTTGTAGCAAAATTGGTACATTCATGTAAAGGTAGTGTCAATTGGTTCAACCAGTTGGAGACATTTTGGCAATATTTCAAGAGACTAAAATGTTCATACTCTTTAATCAGTAATCCCACTCTCAGGAAATTATGTTAAGTAAATAATGCAAAAGAATAAGTTAGGTGCACAAAGGTTTTCATTACAATGCTATCTGCGATAGCAAAACAATTAAAATAACACAAATGTCTAATATGGGGGAATGATTAAGCAAAGATTAAGAGTTTGTGTTTGACAAGAACCACAGCTGTTCACCTTTTTTCTCAGAATCCTTTGGCTCATCAAGCCCTGATCCTCACGCAGCCCCGGGTGCTTGTGTTAAATAAAACAACAGTCATCAAGGCACATTTTAGCTCTGCAGAACCAGAATGGAGTCAGCCCAATGTTTTCTTCACATGTAAAAAACTGAGAACAGCTCCACCTGCCCTCTTTTAGCTCTGCATAAGTCTCTGGTCTTTAGCACATTTGCTGTTTACGGTTGCAACTCCCTCACAGTTTTCTCGTCATTTCCAAAATGTTTTCTTCCCTGAAGTTGTGCCTAAGCTTCTGGCATTCAGGATGCCCGCCAGGAGAGGCTCTGGGGCCTGGCTGCCTCCAGCATCAGCATGACAGAGGCCAAATCGCCACTTTACGAACTGCAGAGCCTCACCAAGAGATGACCTATAATTATAAGAAATACAACAAATAGTGATTATTTTTATTGATGTCAAACTGCATTTCTACAACGAGATGTGTTCCAAGTGAGAATGCCTTCTTTCCTGGCCAACGCCCAGCTACAACCTGCTTACCAACTCCATGCACAGAACAGAATCAGTTCTTGCAGGTTTGTCCGAAAGGTCCTACAGAAGCTGTTTGGAAACAATGTCCACTGCAGGGGGCTGCCAGTTTTGAGGATGACGTGAGGTGGAACAATGACCATCATTAGTGAACAATAATGGAATCAGAACAATACACCAAATGCTTTAGGGAGTTAAAATGTTCCCTGCCTAATGGCCACATGTGCCATATAATTATTTTCTTTGTGTACTTATTGCAATTTTGAAATTGTCTTTCATTATAAATTGTGTTTACAATATAGGTGACCTCCTTTTGCTACATATTCTAATACTGCCAGGTCGTGATGTTTCTCAATATGGTAGATGTCTTTTTCTTGGATATGTTTATTTATTTAGCTCCTTACTTCTATCTTTAAGATTTTTTTTAAAGCTGCTTTCTTTTCTACAAAACCTCTTTCAGAAAGTAGCTGAGAGTAGAAAGGAGGTGTGATTCATTAGTCCCAAATTGTAGTCGTCCACCCACTACTAGCAAGCTGTGTGACTGTGGACAAGTCAGTTCATCTCTCTCTAATGCCCCAAGTTACTCATTCTGTAAAAATGGGTGAGATTTACAGAGGATAAGAGCAGTAGATTCCAGAGTCAGACTGCCTAGCTCATTCCCATCCTGGCTCCACCTCTGCGACCTTGGGCAAACTACTTCTCCCTGTGCCTCAGGTGAGCAACCATCGCAGTTTGCCTGGGATTGAGGGATTTCCCAGGATACAGGACTTTCAGTTGGAAAACCAGGCAAATCCTAGGAAAACCAGGCTGAATTGGACACCCTTTCTGTGCCTCGGTTTTCTGATCTGTAAAAGAGGGATTCTAATAGAACTATCGCTACATGGTTGTCTGGAGGATTCATTGGTCCATGTGAAAAGCACTTAGAACAGCAGTCTAGCATTTTGGTGTTCTTTATATGAAGGAAACTTTTTTTTTTTTTTTTTGAGACAGAGTCTTGCTGTATCACCCAAGCTGGAGTGCAGTGGCGCAATCTCGGCTCACTGCAACCTCTGCCTCCTGGGTTCAAGCGATTCTCCCACCTCAGCCTCCTGAGTAGCTGGGATTACAGGTGCGTGCCACAATGCCTGGCTCATTTTTTTGTATTTTTAGTAGAGACAAGGTTTCACCATGTTGACCAGGCTGGTCTCAAACTCCTGGCCTCAAGTGATCCGCCTACCTCGGCCTCCCAAAGTGCTGGGATTACAGGCCTGAGCCACCACACCTGGCCAGGAAACACATTTTAAGTACTGGCAAAGAGTAAGCACTCAATCTGTGCCACCTTTTATTCTCAGGATTGTCTTCTCTTAGGCATCTTCTGTCTCTCCCATCCCCCTCTGATACTATTTCACCATCCCCTTTCTCCTCTCTTCTATTTAATAGCTTAAAGACTTAAATGTGAGCATAGTTTGTATTAAACCCGACATGCTGTGAAATCCTTTGTTTCACTTACCACTACAGACTATACCGATGATGCCTTCGAAATGTTTTTAAGCAATTTAATATAGCTCTCATTGGAATGTCACAATTTTCAAAGTTATAGTTCAATCTCCTTTTAGTGTAATGCAATAAAAAGGTTACTCTAATGTCATTTCCTTCGTATAAATAACATCAAAATGCTTCAACCCAGAAGCTGAAGAAGAGAGAAAGAGGGTAAGGAGAAACAGGTAAGAATTGGTCCATGATGACATGCAAGGGCAGCATTGCCTGGGCCGGTTTCCCTCTCTGTCTTTGACAAGACATTTCTGGGTGAGATATTTTTGCATTCCATGCAGTGAGAGCCAAGCCTGACCAATGGGATCCTGGGAAGGTGGGGGGACAGCTGTTGAAGAGATGGCTGGGAACAAATGAATGCAGAGAAAACCTCCATAAACAAGGCTCCCTTTGAGAGGAAAACAGGATTCAACATACGCCAGATGGAAGTGGGACCTCCTAGGGAATGGAGCCTTGGGACAGCCCTCTCTGCTTCTTTTTCTTTTCCCAATCTGCGATGCCTAATAACTAAATAGGCCATATTTTTGGAGGAGATCAAGAGAAATGAGTGAAAGAAAGGACAGGCATTTTCTCTGATGATCAGTCCCTTCTGCAGTTGGCAGAGAGTAAGAAGCCCCTCCTCGATATTTTTGCGGGGTGTGTGTGGGGGGGCAGAAATTAAATCAGCCTATCTTTGTTTATAACTCTCTGTGTGGGGTACACACCACCATACCCCAAAAGCCAGGCCTGCATGAGGAAGGAAGGAAGGAAGGAAGGAAGGAAGGAAGGAAGGAAGGAAAGAAGAAACAGAGAGAGAGAAAGAAAGAAGAAAGAAAGAGAAAAAGAGAAAGAAAGAAAGAGAGAAAAGAAAAGAGAGAAAGCAAGCTAGCTTAGAATTGACTCTATAGTGTGAAAGATTGTCAACAACAGCATTTTCTATTTGTACTGTTTAAGATAGTGTTGATGGTCTCTTCATTTGTCAGAAAAGGGAAATTTTACACCTGTTAGATTATAGTCTTGCAGCTATTTATTAGGTAGAACGTACAGTGACAGATAACGCCAACTCTCTATTATCCATGAAAAGAAATATGTAAAAATCACTCCTATGTCTAAATTTCACTTGAACCGTGGGTTTCAATCGCCTTTCTTTCCAGCCTTTCTGGGATTCTCTAAGCAAAATACATTGCTTTTAATTTCTTTTTAGTCCCTTGCAAGCCTTAAACCGTAGGAGTAATGAACAATGAAATGGCCCCAACAGCAGTAATGGGAGAATTCAGGGAAAAGAATGAGGCCTGGATAAATAAGGGATGGGGGCAGGGGAAAAGATCAATCAGCGCCCACCCCATGAGGATGAAACATCAAGTGCCATTTGCCCAAATAAAAGTACCTACTACACTCCCACAGCCACAGTGCAATTTTCTGGTTCGGGAAAGATGTTCCTGGTTACCAGGAACTGTACTAAGACCTGCAAAGCCTAAAGTGGGGGCAAAGAATGTGATGTTGATTAGAGGCGTGCAACACAAAATTTCATGCGATTGTGAGAAATCTACAATTTCCTACTCAAAAACAAATCCGTTTGAGATTTCATTTAATCTCCAAAGAAAAAAACAGCTAAGGCTCACTTTCTGTGCATTAGCATCTGAGTAGATGTATTTGCTCTCCTCCTCCCACTCCTTCTGCCTCCACTCTCCGCCTGCACCTGCTACCACGGTCATTTTCGAGGCGCGATCGAGTCTTTGCGTCCTGGGGGCCCCTCGGTCACGAGCTCCACGCGGAGCCCGGCGCCTCTCCTCCCAGGCCCTCCCAGCCCGCGCCCTCTCGCGGGCGCCCCTAAGTCCAGCGTCCTCATTCACCCGCGCCATTGGGGCCACCGAGGGTTGGGTCTTGGCTTTGTTCACCGGGTCCCCGAGACCCTGGAGGCGATTTGACAAGGGGCGTCGGGGCCGCCGCCGCAACACCCCCAAGTAGCGCGGCCCCAGCAGGGCGCCCGGAGCTCCCCTGCCCCCGGGCTCCTGCACCTCCTTCTAGACAGGGAAACCGAAGCCGCCTCGGGCAAGCGGTGCCCTGAGGAGGGCCCTGCCCGGGGTGCCCGGTTAGAAGAGGAGGTGACGCCGTCGGTGAGGGACAGGCCCGGCCTCAGCGGCCCCACGAGGCCCCTAGGCCGTGAGTGCCCCAGTTCTCCGCCACTGTCGCTGTCCCAACCTCAGCCTGGGAGCCGTCTCCCTTCCCTCAGAGATGCTGGGTGTCCTCAAAAGGGATCCCGGGTGGGCTGGAAAGTCGGGAGCAGAGTGGGGGGCGTTGGGAGGAGGATAGAACTGCCCCGGGTTTGGAGGAGTCGCCTGTCAGAGCGTTGAATGTAAGCCCTTTTGCGCAGTTATTTTTATTCCGGGGCCTTTCTTCCTCGTCCTCGTCCTCGTCCTCCTCCTCTATTTTTTCCCCCTTCTGTTCAGCTATTTGTGTTTTCTGATCGGGGAAGTGATTTGCGGCAGGAAATTAGATATCTTTATTCCAGAAACACTGTGGTTCTAATGGTATCTATTCCAGAGCCTGCTCCGTCTTAGTAGGGGGCTTTTTTTTTCTTTTTCTTTCTTTCTTTTTTTTTTTTTTTTTCACTTGCAGGTTATTTTGCGATGAAGGGAACAGAGCGTTGTGCAGCCCGGCATCTTTCCTCCTCCCTTCCACACAATACAACTCTTAATTAAACACAGGGACACCCACACCTCCCTTCCCACAGGACCCCTTCCATCTGCTCCTCCCGCTCTGAAATACCAGCCTTGTATGGGCAGGGAAAGTCTCGTGTTGAACTTCCCAATTAGCAAGACACATCGCAAAATAAGGGACTCTGGGAGTTGTTGTCGCTACTATTTTTGGATTCTTCCTTTCTAGGCCCTACCTAGTAAGTGTTTTGGTGGCCTTGGTACAACTTTAAAATCCTGCAGGTCTTTAGAAGCACGATTTCTGTTTTTCTGATTGATGAGTTCAGATTAACACACTCGGTGCAAAAGAAGTAAGTTATGGATCGATTTGAACTGGGAATTTTTTACATTTGTAAAGGCTTCATCTTTAACTTTTTTTAAAACCAGAGGTTGTAAGGGCTTCAAGAAAATTCAGTTATTTCCAGGTTGAACAAGTCAAAGAGGGTTGGACAAGAACCCTGCATTTCTCTTTTCTCAATTTCTGGCCTGCCCAAGAGGGAGTAGGTAATGTATGAGTAGTGGAAGTAGCGGAAGCTGGGATTTGAGGATTTCCAGATGCAAATGTTGCAGAAGAAGTGAAAGGAGGGGGAGAGGAGGATGCCTGGGGGGAGATGGAGCAGGGTGGTGGCCCAGAAGTCCATCAAGTCAGAAGATGGAGAAATCCCAGAGACAGGAGGTAGGGGATCATCTAGTCAAAAAGTAGACACTCCTAGCTTCAGAAGATGGGAGCCCCAAAATCTGAGCTCAGGGAACTTAGAATCACAGAGTGGGGTATTCTCAAATCAGAAGATGGGAGGGGACCATGAGTGATATGAAGGTACCACAGAGGCCGATGTCAAATCAGAGAAATCTCAGAGTAGCTGCCTTCGGACGATCCTCCACCACCACAACCGCCACCAGGCACCGGGGAATCTGAGGGCGCAGGCCTCCAGGCCTCCATGAACACCCCAGAGACTGCGGATTCAGACTTCCTGACTGGTGTCGCATCCTCGGCACGCTTGCCTTGGCCCCACCCCCAATTATTTCACTTCTCAGTCCAGCGTTTCCCGAGGTTCGCCGACAAGAATCCACCCAGCAATTATCTCCCTTCTCGCGCGCATGGGGGGACATTAACCACGAACGCGCTGGAGAAGAAAGGTACAGATGGGTCTTTTATTGAACACTTGGAAATGTTTCCAAGGCTTTTGTTTTTTTCCCCCATTCATTCCTGCCGGATCACTGGGATCTGCCAACTTCAGTCCCCAGAGGTTGCGGCAGGAGAGCCCGACCCACTCGGAGCCCCCGCTAGGGGGCGCGCTCTGGCCGTGGCGCTGAGCCGAGCCCGAAAAGGGGGCTGAGGTGGGGAGGCTGGGGGTGCGGACGCCGACAGCCCAGCTCGGGTCTGCGCGGCCTGGGAATTGACACACGCGTTGGGTCGCCCGCTGCATCTTACTCTAGCTCCAATCTGTGCCCACCCGCCCCCACCCTCCACCCCGTCCAGGGTCGCCCGGAGCAGCAGCTACTGAGTCAACGCTGCACCGGGGACGCCTCCACCCTGGCCGCAGGAGGGGTCCCGCCGTCCGGCGGAGGAGAGGAGAAAGCAGATGGTGGTGATTACAGGGCACAGTAAAGTTTCCCTCTCTCTCGGGTCTGGAAACCTGGAGGGACGGGTGCGGCAGGAGATGGGGAACTCCCGCCAAGGAACTCCGTGAGAGCTCAGAGCCCAACCACCTGCTTCTCGCCCGTGGGAGGGGACACACGCCCCCTCTTCTGAGAGCAGACAGGAGGCTGCGACCATCTCGTCCAGCTTTGTGCTTGGAGCAAAGCTTGAAAAAGCTTCGGCTGCCGCCTGGATGGCTGATGGTGGTGGCGGTGAGGGTCTCTTTCCTCTCTAGCTTTTGCTCCCCCACCCCCTCCCCCGGCTGCTGACGGGCAACAGAAAGTGAGGAAGTTTGCAAATAAGGGGAGTTGTCCTAACACAGCCATCACACTCACGCGTCCATACCTTGAGGGCTCGGCCGTGGTCCTCGGGAGGCTTCCAAAACAGCTGCTTCCCAACAAACCTCTCCCAGCCAAGCCCTAACTGTGGAACCCACGGCTTAGGCGGAGGACAGGGCGAAGAGGGAAGGATTAGCAAACGCGACAGAGTCTTCCCAGGAAGTCCAAGTTCTATCAGTCCCTTTGGACCTTTCCACGGGCTGTCTCTTTGAAAATACATCAACAAACACCGTCCACAGACAGATCCCAACAGCCGTGGGGAGAACTGAGGCAGGGTAGGAAGTGGAGAGCACGCAGGAGGCAGAGAAGGAGAGGGACAAGTTCTAAGCAAGCGGATTATGTTACATTTCCTCCCATTACCAGACTTCCAGGAGGAGACACCTCGATTTGTGCATAAAATGCATACCCTGAAGTGGATAAGACTCTGAAAGCAGCGTTTGAGGAGGTTAACCTTGACTGGTTGGAGTTAAGGGGGGTGGGGGGAAGCAAATATTTCTGTTTGTGCCCTCCGGCTTTTCCCAGCACCGGCTGTCAATCCCGACGCTTGTTATCCTCACAAGGCTTCAGTTTGTTTGCCTGATCTCAGCAAGGTTTTCTTCCACAAGTAGAACTATAATTGCTATAATTCTACTGTATCATTTGGATCATTGCAGTATTGTTGTTTTCTCTCTCTCTTTCTCTCCTCCTAACACTGCAATAACGCGCTCCAGTGTTAAATTAGCAGGTTGCGGAAGACCATAAATGAATGAAAGTTTGTTTAAAAAAAAAAGAAATTAAATAAATAAAACAGCAAAATGACTTGGCAAAAGGGATATCACATCACAGAGAATCCTTGCGTGTAATCAGGTCTCATTGTCTTCTCTTCCAATGGCTTCCAAATTGGTCTCTAGATTCCAATGAAGTTTATTTCTATTGTTTAAATATATGTTTTGAAGAGGCTGATCGTAATTTAAGGGGACCTGAGCCGTCCGGTGCAACTGGAAGCCCATCACAGCTTGATTTATCTATGTGTATATTGCACAATAAATTAAAACATCTCAAATGAAAAGTATGTGAGGTTAACTCTCTTTCAAACTTCTTTTTTTTCTGGATAATGACATCTAACTGCCACCCCCCCTTATTCCACATTTCTTGCAAATGTAATTTTAAAACTACAATGTAGAATTAGCTCTCAGAAGAGAAAGAGGTTTCTTCTTCCACTCTCCTCTTCTAGGTAAATTATTATTTCCAGTTCTGGGAACAAGCCCCATTTTTCACCATAAACAACAGTTCTAAATACATGTGACCTTCACTTCCAGCCATTATTGTCATTTTTATTTAGTGATTGATTTTAAAAGCAGATAAACTGCAAACCATTGTTTTCCAAGCAGCCCAGGAAAAGCAAACCAGCAGCTACAGACCCCAAAGATTAGAGTAGCCTGGACTTGTGAATAACAAAGTACAAACAAGAATGATATTATCACTAAAATGCAATTACTTTTGATTAGTGAGTAAAAGTGAGGCAAAAAGAAAGTGAAGTGTCATTTTCCTGGCAAAGTAAAATTAAATTGGGCTAAACTGTAAGTTCTTTCATACATAATCCTGTAGCCCAATTCTTAAAAGTCTGCCCACTCGACACATCAGTTACCCTCTTCCTAGATATTAGAGGCATAATTTTATTTTTCTAAAATGATATATAGAATAACATATTATATATATATATATATCCCATATCCTGATTAGACACTGTGGAGACCACAGCATAGTCTTATGTCTCTCCACCCAGCACCTTAGAAAAGTTTTCTGTAATTTTTTAAATTTAATCTCTCAGAAATAGCAAAAGTTAATTGTAGATTTTTGAATTTGGGTATTGAATTGTGACAAAGGCGGTCTCAGGGCCACTGGGTATAGAGTGAGCTAGGTCAGGCCCTTCTCCCTGAGGTGAATGGACGTGTTTCCCAATAGCATCCTCACTTGGGAAGATTGATTAGAAAATAACAAAAATAAATAAAATAACAGAACAAATAAAACTAGTGTTTTCACACAGGTCTCCCCCGAAAACACTTTATATTCCATTAATAGAATTAGATCTAATTCTAGGGATCATTAAGTCAGAATCAGAAATTCTTTGTTAACCTCCCCTTTTACAGTGGATGATTAAAATTAGAATACACCCCAGCAGAAAGTCCGACTTCTTTTAAAAGAAGAACAGCTGCACAAGGGGGAGGAGGGGGATGGAGGCGAAGAAGTCTTCCACCCAGAGAGTTGAAACTCCGCTAGGCTCTCAGAAACGATTTGTGCATTTGTCTTTTTGTTTAACACGATCTTTCTTGGACTCATTTTCAGCCCACTCCCTGCGTGTGCGGAGCCGACTCTGAAGTCACTGAGCCACCCGGCAGCCGGGTCTTGTGGATTTCCAACGCGGGGCCCGCCGGGGAGGGAAAAGTGCCTCTGTCTCTCCCAACCACCAAGCCGCAGGGACGCCCGCGAGGGTCCGCGGCTGGAGGCTAGGAGGAAACCGAAGCGTCTTTACTCCTCTTGGCTGCGATGAGACCCGCGCGCCTGGAATGGGCTTTCGGGGCCGGGGGAGGGAAGGTGGGAGGAAATCAGCGCGCAGAATGTTAGTTTAAAGCTGAACCGGACAGTGTAAAAACACCGAACTCTTGGTGGGGATGGAAAAGGAAGAATGCGGGAAAGGCAAGGAGAGATCCCAGGTGACTTGGAATCGCAGAGAGGGCTTAAATGTCATCGATGGCTCGGGTTCTCCTCCGCTCCCCACCACAGCCCGCCCCATCATCCAAGTGCAGGAAAAACGGATGAGAATTAAGCTAAAAGCCAGAGAGAGAGACAGAGAGGGACAGAGAAATTCTTTTTGTCCTGTCTTTAATAGTAGTAGTAGTATCAGTATTAGTATTCGCATTATTAATGTGCCTGTTCCCAACCCTTCATCTCCTCCCCCCAGTTTTGTCTTGAAGGCTCCTGCCAAGGCAGCCCGTTCTGTCTGCTACCCAACCACCAGCATCCAAGAGTTATGCAGATGTTTATGGCTGAAAAAAAAAAATCTCAGTTATGCATCCTTGTATTTTTAAATACTGACTGTAAGTGATTCAAGTATAATCCTTTGTAAAATGCTTTTCTCTTTGACACATTGAAGGGAGTTGAGAGAGGAAAACCCGGCGTGGATTCCCCCTCCCTGGCCCCTCTCTCATCCACCACCCTCGCCCCAACTCTGCCAGCGTTGGGGCCCCTGGAAATCCCCAGGAACCTGCACCCAGGCAGGGAAGGCGTCCGTGCTGGCCCAGGCTCGACCCAACTTCGGTTGGAGTTGGGTTTTAGTTCTCGGCGCTGGAAACTGTTTGGGAAGAAAGGCGCTCTCTCTAAAGTCCACTCTCTCACCTTTGCTCAAGGGAGCCAGGTCATGAGAATTCAGAATTTTAGACCCTTAGATTTGGCTGCAGCCGAATTTGGGTTCCTTCCACCCTGGAGAGGTCAGGGATCCCCGCGGGTTCTGCTCCCTAGGTGCTATTGGAAGGTGAACAGCCTCACGGTGACGGCCTAACAGATATGAATTTGTGGGGGAAAGAGGGAAGAGAGTCCAGGGAGAAAGAGGAGGCCCTCAGACTCGTCTCCAGTCGCCCCTCCTCGCTGCTGATACTCGCCTGTCCCTTCCCACCCAGTAAATGCTCTAGGGAAGGCCGCGCGCCTATGGCAGAGCTTTCTCTGTAAGGAGGCTTTTTCCCATTCCAGAGTTTAAAACGGAGAGGAGAGCGGTTGGGGGACGCTACAAACAAGAGAGCCACAGTCGGGCTCGGGGTGAAGACAGACAGCGCAATGCCTTGGGCCGTAAGAGAAAAGCGAACTCCCAGACGGCAGATGTTTGCTTGGGGCGGTCACCCTGGCCCCCCGACGCCCGTCCGGCCTAGAGAGGACGGCAATTGAGCGCCAGTGAGGTCAAGGCGGTATACTGGGAGCCCAATATCGGCTTTGAAAAGTGCCAAGTGAGTCCGAACGTGAGCCTCGAGGCCTCGCCTCCAGGGAGCGAGGTCCTCGGGTTGGTGGAAGGGGCGCACGCCGCCCAGATGGCATTCACAGGCCTGGCATCCCAATGAGCTAGAACTTCGGCCAACACTAAAGGGTCAAAGGAGGAGCTGCAGGAAGAGGATAGCTGACTTAGAAAATTGGTAATTTAAAAAAAGAAAGAAAGAAAAGGAAAATTGGCTCTGGTGCGTGACCGCTGCCCCCACCCCCGCCTGCCCGTCTGGAATCCAGTCCGGGCTTTGCGCCGCGCCCACAGGCCGACGCAGCCCGGCCTCTGGCGAGAGCCAATCAGAGGGCGCCTCTCAGCACGTGGAGGAGAGAGACTCCAGAGCTCAGCGCCCGCTGCTCACTACACTTGTTACCGCTTGTCCTGAGCGCGGAGAGGGCGAGCTCGGGCCGCGGGCAGGGAGGGAGCCGGCAGCCGGCAACCGAGGGAGGCAGAAAGGCACAAAGATCGCAATAATATCCGTTATAACCCGCTATCTAACCCCACCCCCAACACACACCCATCCATCCCACCCTCTGGGAGAGGCAGCCGGCGATCCGCTCTCTGCGCCCTGGGAAAAAGCCCCAGCCATGAGCAATCAGTACCAGGAGGAGGGCTGCTCCGAGAGGCCCGAGTGCAAAAGTAAATCTCCAACTTTGCTCTCCTCCTACTGCATCGACAGCATCCTGGGCCGGAGGAGCCCGTGCAAAATGCGGTTGCTAGGAGCCGCGCAGAGCTTGCCTGCTCCGCTGACCAGCCGCGCCGACCCGGAAAAGGCCGTGCAAGGTAAGGATGCGCTCGTCAGGCACTTAGTAAGGGCGTTGGGCCCTGATTTGGATGTTTGGTGTTCGGGGGCCAGTGGCCTGGAATTGTCAATTTGGAGAGGAAGGAAGGAGAGGGCATAACTCTGAGGCCTGCTGCCTCAAAGAGCATTAAACATCTCGCCAGGGGCTGTCTCTCCCTCCCTCCCTCCCTGCTTCCAGAAAAAGGCCCGTTTTCGCTTAGGGAGCCCTTAGATTTTCGGTGTTGATCGTTAGGTTGTTTAAATGCCCCTTTTGGTGGCCGTGGGTGTGCTCTGAAGAGGGGCGACAGGCCAGAAACAGTAGATGGCCGGTGGACCCTTGTAGCAACAACTTGATGAAGACAAGAAGCCCAAAAGCTGGTGAATCGGGGTCTCCAGGCTGAGTGAGCCTTGGCTTTTCCTCTTTGGAAGATTTCTGTATATGCAGTGTTTTGGTTTTATTTTTTTAATTGTAGATTACTTGTGACCTTTTAAACCCAAGCTTTGCAGAAAACATCTTCCTGGGATTCTCCAAATGCTCCTTAATGTATTTAAAATGTATGAAATGTGTGACTTCTGGATGCTATTTTTGTCTCTGCTATTTTATTTTTTAAAATAGACGAGCTGTTTAAAATATTTTATTTTTTCTGAAATTAAAAATTCCAGAACAACTGTCCTTTTACCCCGAACCTGTTACCCTCAAGTTTCGCCTCGAGCTTGCTGCAGAGGTGTCGCAGGGAAAGGAAAGAACTGTTGGTTTCTTTTAAAATCCAAAAACCAGCGGTCCAGCCACAGCGCAATTTGGATGGCAGGAGCAGACGGTTGAGAAGGGGGCCTTTAAATAAAATTGACTTTTTTCTTTTCCTTTTTTAGCCTGCAGTGGCACCTATGCCAGGCTAAAAGGAAGGAGCGGCCTGTGCCTGCTGCACTCCCACTCCCTCTCTGCCCCAGGCCTTTCCCAGAACACTTTTGCCAGAATGATTTTTCTTTGCCTTTTTGTGCAAGAAGCCCCCCCCACCCTCTCCCGCTGTGGGCTGTTGGGGCGCGGCCTGCACTTGGGGCCACAGGGCCGCTTCCCCCCCACCCTGCCCCGCAGCGGTCGCCTTCAGGGCTGCACCCCTCTTGCCAACCCTTGCCCTCATGGTGGAGCAGCGGGCAGAGGTCGTGCGCAAAGTTTTCAGGATGGTGGTGATTTTTTTTTAAGTTATAGAATATTTTCGGGTTTTCCTCTGTCCCGAAGTGGGAAGGGAAATAAAAATGAGAGAGTAGGAAAGGGGAAAGAGAAAGGAATAAAGAAGAAAGAAGGAGAGAGGGGAGAGAAAGCCTGCAAAACGAGAAAGAAAGGGGGAGAGAAGGAGAAAGAGAGATGAGGAAAAGAAGGGAGGGGGAGAAAGAAAAAGAAAAAAGGGAAGGAGAGAAAAGGGAGAGGGGGCAAGAGGAATAGATAAGGGAAGGAAGATAGGAAATAAAAGGGGGAGAATGAGAGAGGGAAAGGAAAGAAGGGAGAGGGAAGGGGAAAAAAGAAGGAACCCAGAGAAAGGGAGAGGGAGAGAAAGAAAGAAAAAGAAAGAGCAAGAAAAGTGGAGAAAGAGGCCAAGGCGTCGAAGTCTGGTGGTGCGCGGTCCCCGCACGCCTGGGCCTAGGCACTGGGGGAGCAACTTCGGGCGGGCCCCGGCAGCAGCCCTGGCTGGGACTCCCGGGCCGGCCGGCTGGCTGATCGCTCTCCCTTGCCCGCAGGCTCCCCCAAGAGCAGCAGCGCCCCGTTCGAGGCCGAGCTGCACCTGCCGCCCAAGCTGCGGCGCCTGTACGGCCCGGGCGGGGGCCGCCTCCTTCAGGGTGCTGCAGCGGCGGCGGCGGCAGCGGCGGCGGCGGCGGCAGCGGCCGCCACGGCCACGGCGGGTCCACGCGGGGAGGCCCCTCCGCCGCCACCGCCAACCGCGCGGCCCGGGGAACGGCCGGACGGCGCAGGGGCCGCCGCGGCCGCCGCGGCCGCGGCCGCCGCGGCCTGGGACACGCTCAAGATCAGCCAGGCGCCTCAGGTGAGCATCAGCCGCAGCAAGTCGTACCGCGAGAACGGGGCGCCCTTCGTGCCGCCGCCGCCCGCGCTGGACGAGCTGGGCGGCCCGGGGGGCGTCACGCACCCGGAGGAGCGCCTCGGCGCGGCCGGCGGCCCGGGCAGCGCCCCGGCTGCGGGTGGCGGCACCGGCACCGAGGACGACGAGGAGGAGCTGCTAGAGGACGAAGAAGATGAGGACGAGGAAGAGGAACTGCTGGAGGACGACGAGGAGGAGCTGCTGGAGGACGACGCCCGCGCGCTGCTCAAGGAGCCCCGGCGCTGTGCTGTGGCCGCCACTGGCGCCGTGGCCGCAGCAGCTGCCGCTGCAGTGGCCACAGAGGGCGGGGAGCTGTCACCCAAGGAAGAGCTGCTGCTGCACCCGGAAGACGCTGAGGGCAAGGACGGCGAGGACAGCGTGTGCCTGTCTGCGGGCAGCGACTCGGAGGAGGGGCTGCTGAAACGCAAACAGAGGCGCTACCGCACCACGTTCACCAGCTACCAGCTGGAGGAACTGGAGCGGGCCTTCCAGAAGACGCACTACCCGGACGTCTTCACCAGGTATGCGCGTAGGGTGGTCGCGGCCGCAGCGGCAGAGAGCGCACGCGGGCCCCAGGGAGGGACAGCGGGCGGGCAGGGGCCCCGGCCTCGGGGCGGACACTTGGCTCCTGGACTCTTCGGAGGAGCGCCCTCCCAACACACCCACCCTTGCTCACCCAAACTACCCACTTCCCCCACCCCCACCCCGGTTCGGGCTTTAAGTTTAGGCTGGAATGGTTTCTCTCCTTCCCAAGGTCGTTGCGGTTTAATGTTTTCAAATTACAAGTTTTAGTTAGAGAGAGGAAAAGAAACAGCCTCTCCAAAGAGCGCCCGAAAGCGCCACCTTGGAGACGCGCGCACAGCAGAGGGCACAGACACAAGGCCTCGGGAGCTGCGGTCCCGGCTAGGTCCCCGGCGAGGCTCAGGAAGCGCTGTCCGCGGTCGTGCGGCCAGAGCAAAGCAGGGGCTATTTTTGGTCGCTGTTTTGTGCGCTCGCCACCCCCGCCTGGTGCCCCAGGAGCCTGGTGGGTATCAGTTACGCAGTTCGCAGTGAAGCTGGAGCCCGTGCCAGCTGAGAAGGCCTTTAAAAAGATCCGAGTTCTGTCGTTTCAGGACTCCTGAAATGACCAAAGGAAGTCAGAACTGGGCAGTGTTTGGTGTCTGAACACCTGAGGGGCCCCAGCCAGAATCTCCCCTTCTACTCTCTGCCCTCTCCCGACACACACATTAAACCCACCGTGCGTTTAATGTAAACGGGTTTACCGGGTGGACAATGATTGCTGGAAGCTTGGCAGGGAGTAGACAAAGCAGTTGGGGGAATTTTCTCTTTGGATCAGTGTCCAAGCCGGGTGTTCGACCTGGTCACGCTCCACCTCCCACTTGTTTTTCTGGGAAACATGTGCCTGTGTGATGACTGGACCCTCGGCCCCAGCTTATTCACCACCTGGGGCGCCGGCCCGGGTAGGGGTCCTTCTCTCCCACCCCAAGGCCAAGTTCTCAGCTCAGGCGAGGAGCCAGGCTTAGGGCAAACGTACCCCAGTGAGGGGGAGAAAGGGATCGGTGACTGCCTAGCGCGGGCTTGTCAAGCGCGGGCAGTTCCTTCGAAGGAGACGTGCGCAGCTTTTCAATGTGCATTTTAGAAGGGGAATGCTGCCCGCCCCTTTGAACCAGAGGAGAAATCGCTGCTTAGGGCTCGGGAGGCCGAGCTAACTCCAAAATGTAGTTGGCCTGGCAATTGCCTAACTCTCTCCTAACCAGAAACAGAAAAGAGCGGACTTAATGCCAGGCAAAGGCACTTAAACCTGGTCATCCCTTGGGCTACACTTGGTCTTCCCCTGTGTCACCCAGTCCTTTCCTTATCTTTAAAAAAGGAAATAAGTTTAAAAACCTATGTGTGCTATCAAATAGCGAATTGGCCGACCAGCGTTTTGCGTTTGTCTTACGTGTGTATTTCCAAAGAAGAAACTGAGCTGGTGTCAGTTGGCATCCAGGTCCGCCCTTTCTTAGCTTCTGGCTGGCTTAGGGGCGGGGGAGGACCCTCTTCCCCGCCCCACCCCCACCTCTTTCCAACCCAGGGGTTTGAGCCCGTTGGCTCCGGCCCTGAGCCAGCCTGGAGTGCCGCTTTAGATTTGCTGATGCCCACTGTAGCTGGGGGCAGCGGCAACGGAGGGCACTTATGGAGACGGTTTACCTCTGGTGCTGAAGTTTCAGGTGTGGACTGTGGGCCTACCGGCAGGGCAACCCCAGGTCCCAGGTTTCGGCGGCCCCCGCTCTTTCATATTAGCGAGCTGAGGGCCAATTATTCTCGGCGCGCTCATATTTTCAGTAAACAGGTTGTAAGCCGTTTTACAGCATCTTAATGGTTTCCTATTTGCCTTAATTGTCTCAGTAATAACTGCAATGACGGGGTAGGGTTTCAGTTAAATTGACTTCCCCTGAGATGGGCAGGCTTTGTAGTGGGCACTGGAGTCAGGAGGTGCGCAGAATTTTGTTTAATGGAAAAATTACCCCACTGAACTCTTAACAAGCTTAACATACCTGCAGAGGGTAATGGGGAGTGTGACCCAAGGGGATGATGGAGGGAGGAAGGCGGGGGAGAGAGAGATGGAGGGAAAGGCATAGAGCTGGAAAGAGAAGAAGGAAGAAGGAGGGAAGAGAAATTTTTAAAAGAAGGCGGAACAAAACCAAGAGGACAGAGAAATATTTTCTTAGTTAAGTGCTGAGTTCCTATACCACTTAATATTAGGACAAAACAGGGTATAAGCTGTGTGTGTGTGTGTGTGTGTGTGTGTGTGTGTGTGTGTGTGTGTGTTGTCTAACTCTGGCTTAAGAGAGTGAGAGAGAACCTGTGTACCCAGGTTTGTAGACTTAGAGACACAAGAAGCCACCCTTGCTTGTCACACACGAATGTAGTGTGATATAATAGATAATATCCTGTATCTGGTAATGTGCTTCGTGTTTTTGCATTTTCAGTCAAATAGTTGGCACTCCAGGGGTGATGGAATGATAATGCCCATATGTTTGGGGGTGGGGGGCAGGCAGCCAGGGGAGACCCTAGTGGAGTAGGCCTGCCATAGAGGAGGGAATAGCTGAGAGGGCATTGCTGGGGCCTGCAGTGACCTCCTGTCTGTGTGTTGCTTTCTTATAGGGAGGAACTGGCCATGAGGCTGGACTTGACCGAGGCCCGAGTCCAGGTGAGCTGCACAACAGAGGGAAGACGGAGGGAGGAGGGCTGGGGGCTAGCAGATAGGAGAGAGATGGGTTGGTGTGGGGAGTAGGGGGGCGGGGGGTGAGATCCCCTTCACAAAACCAAGAGAAGCAGAATCGGAAAAGTAGACCCAAGCACTCTCTCACACACAAAGATATTTAAAACTTAAGACATGGGAGGTGGAAGGGGGAGGTTTCTGGGTTTGGGAGCCCGAGGAAGGAGTCCAGGATCAGAACAAGGGCTTTAGGGTCCCTGAGACTGCAGTTTGGGAGCCCCTAGCCCCAAAGACCCTATAGGAAACAATCCACCGATCTACTTCTCCTGATTGAAATAATGGGATGGAGCATGGATTTGGTTGTTAGACAAATCCGCTCAGCTCCAAGCAGGTATTTGGCTGCGATTAAGTCTCCAATCGGGCTTCATAAAAGCCCACTTAGTGCTAGAACAAACAGGGCCATTTGAAGGCAAAATGCTGTTTGATTTCCCCTCCGCCCCGCACAAGGAGCTGGCTAATGCTATTTGATTTCCCATTTTTTATAGCAATGAACCCACATTGATCTAATAGGGAGTGAGTGCAATGCTATTAAAGGTGTTTGCAGCCCCATACCAGAGTGCATTTCCGAACCCAGGCCTCATAACCAAAGAGACGATCAACACTGAGCAGCCCCGATGGCCAACAGAAAACAGATGTCCCCGAGTTAGGAGCTGAGTGAATCACTTTACAGTCAAAATCAAGCGCTGATAAAGCACAATAAATTCCATATGGCTCATTTAATACACAACAGCTTCTTGCATTAGAGGGCTAATGATGAGGCCTGTCCCCTCCTTTCTGTTGACACATTTCTCCATTGTCAAACAGAGATGTGACAGCAACTCCGTATTTTCAGCTCAGGGGAATGAGTCGTGGGAAAGTTAAATAACTTTTAAAAAGAAAGAGAGCGCCCCCTCCCTTTCTCCTCTGCCCCTATTCACTGGAGAAGATGTAATTAAGTGAATATGAATTATTAGAGTCCTTTCGTTTACCTTTGGGGGGCCTCAGAGGTATTAATTCAATAATGGGGAATTGCAGGGGGACATCTTGATAATTGCAGTTGAGCCGGGAGAGACGATCTGTCTGTAAAAAGGTTTCCATGTTCTTTGAGGGCATTCTGAGTCCACTGCCCCCAGTTCCCCTTCTTCTTTCACTGCGATCAAGGAGTGGCGGATATTCTTGTCTAGACAGATTTGGATACACAAAAGCTGCCCACCCAGTCCGGTCCCATCTACAGTCTTACTTTTTCAAGCCTCTGGGTTTCCACGCTGAAGTGTTTCTGAAATTCACAAATAGATTATTTTGAAGGCTGTGGAATGGTGTGAATGGGCCCCCTTTTGGCAGACTTGGAAGTAATTGACCGATTTGGATTCTTGATTTTTCTTGCCCTGGGGGGCTGTCTAGAAGTCAAACCAAGCATAGATGCTAGTGCTGGTAACAACAAGCCCCAGTGTGTAGATTTGAAAAATATGGATGTGTTTCACATTTTAAAATATATTCCTCTGGGATAATTTACATTATATTTTAATATAACTCTGTATAGCCCTGGAGTTCATTCTTAATTTTCAGACTTGTGTGCAGTTATAAATCCAGCCCTAAAAATATTAATGCCTTCAGGGGAGAAGGAGCATATCTTCCCAGCTGTGGGTGTGATGAGCAGGTCACATAAAAATAATTTCATGCTCCTGGGGTTTATTTTTAGATGATGGTAGCTGCCATGTTTCAGGTAAAGGTCTCTATTAAAACTGCTTTCTATTAGCAATTAGGAAAATACCTCAGGCTGAAAACTTCCCTCCAAGCCTAGAACTATCTTATTTAAATAACCGATTTAAACCACATCTCCAAAAGGAAAGAAAAGACTTGTTAGCTCTGAAGATGTGAAAAGTCTACACCTATCATGCCCTCAAATTTCTATGCGCCCAGGTATTGCTGCCTGCTTCATCCATGCAGTCAGTGCCTTCCTGCATAGAACTGGGTCCTGCAGGGATCCTCTGCCAAGAGCAGGCTATGTCTCCCTATTTCATCTCATAGCGGACTGACCCCCGGAAGTGTATGCTTGCTAATTAACTCGAGCGTTTCTTCCCTCCCTCTCATCCCTCTCTGAACCCCAGAACCCAGCATAGTGCTCTTTGCTGTTCAATAAATATTTCTGGAAACAATAAATGAACTATCTCTCCACTTTCCCCTTCCATACAGAGCAAGAATTTTGCCAGCTCTTGCGTAAATCCGAAATAGGTGAAAATAGCTGATACGCAGTAAAACAAGCATGTCCCTTATCTCTTGGTGGCTGCCCATTCCCTAGAGTCACCATTGAATGCATGCTTTCACTTGCCTTATTTTACCCGGTCCTCATAACAGCCTTATGAGTGAAGTTTTATTATCCCCATTTTACAGATTCGAAAACTGAGGTTCAGAGAGGTTTAAGTGACCTGCCTAAAGATCCTAGCAAGCGTCAGCACAGACGTTTAAACTTTGGTTTCCCCAACTCTAAACACACTGAATCACTTTCCTTAAACTTGGAAAACTGGCCCAGTTGGAATGCCGGCAGAAAGGGTTTGCTTGTCCTGTTTCCTGCTGACTTGAAGTTGCGGCTCCTATTCACTGCTCATTTGGCCCCAGATGTGTCCGAAAACAACCTGAGGCCAAAGAGGGGCAGGTGGGCGCAGGCCGCGGTGGAAAGGAAGGGGGCCCCACAGCGCGCCAAGGGAAGGGATGGGTACGGGCCCGGTGCGCCCGCCGGGCCAAGCCGCGCCGACCCTGGGCTCTCTCTGCCTTGCAGGTCTGGTTCCAGAACCGTCGGGCCAAATGGCGCAAGCGGGAGAAGGCAGGCGCGCAGACCCACCCTCCGGGGCTGCCCTTCCCGGGGCCGCTCTCTGCCACCCACCCGCTCAGCCCCTACCTGGACGCCAGCCCCTTCCCTCCGCACCACCCGGCGCTCGACTCCGCTTGGACTGCAGCTGCCGCCGCCGCCGCCGCCGCCTTCCCGAGCCTACCTCCGCCTCCGGGCTCGGCCAGCCTGCCGCCCAGCGGGGCGCCGCTGGGCCTGAGCACTTTCCTCGGAGCGGCAGTGTTCCGACACCCGGCTTTCATCAGCCCGGCATTCGGCAGGTAACGCGCGGCCTCGGAAGTCTGTCTGTCTGTCTGTCTGTCTCTCATACACACAGAGGCTGGGGGCAGGGAGGAGGCAGGAGTCAAACAGGGTTACACACATCTTTTTCTTTGACCCAACCTCAGAGACTGTAGCCAAAGAAAATACTCTCTAATTGCGCCTCAAAAAAAAAAAATGTGGGTCTTGAAGGGATTGACTTGGAACTTAATGGGAAAGGGGAAGGCAGTGGCAGTAACGACAACCGTGACAACCGAGAATGAAAGCCGTAAAAGTACCATTTGAAGGCTGCAACAAGTCCCACCATAGGTAGTAAGCGAGCAAATATGTACAGGTGTAGGGTACAGAGCAGGGATGACTTTTTAAGTTTTGCAAAAGTTCTTCCTTATGCCCCTCAACCTGGCAGCCTGAGGAACACAGCCCTGATCCCCATGGGAGCCCTGGAGCCACCAGGCCCTCTGGGTGCACAGAATTCTTTCTTCTGCCCCAGACTCCATCTTCCTTGTCACTCAAGTGACCCGCTGACAACGACACCACCATATGTGCAAGCCCCGATCTACACGGCAGTACAAGACAACGAAATAAAAGAAACAGTTCATCTTATAACTCCCTTTCTTTAATGAACATCGAATGAGGAAATAAAAAGTCTGTATAATCACACAGACAAAGAAACAAAGGAGGGATGTATTGTGTTAGCGCAGTGAAAATAAAACTGGATGCAGCTTCAATGATCACTCTTTGGGAGAACAAAGAAATAATAGATTCATCCAACTGCGCAGCTGCTTAACAAAAAATCATCTTACAGAAAATTAAGACTCGGAGTAAATTTAGTTTCTTATAACAAACCAATAAAGTAAACAGCGAGTGCACTGAAGCAGAGTTAGTGACTCAGTTTACCTAATGGAACCAGGTCATGTTACGCCACCTCCGGGTCACACTTTATCATTTCTTTCTGAGAAAAATTTTAAAGTTCTGTCTCTCCCTTCCCTCCACTTTTTCCCTCTGACAAGTGACTTGCAAACCCAGGCGAACCGTGGCTGGAGGACCGAGTTGCGAGA
The DNA here is from genome assembly GCF_028878055.3 of Symphalangus syndactylus. Classification (NCBI taxonomy): domain Eukaryota; kingdom Metazoa; phylum Chordata; class Mammalia; order Primates; family Hylobatidae; genus Symphalangus; species Symphalangus syndactylus. Next base: position 39,169,972 of record NC_072447.2, on the reverse strand, counting down.
TTCGGAGAGGCTGGAAGAGGGTCTGGGCTGGGGTGGTGCGAGGAGTGAGCAGTGGGCTTGGGAGAAGGAGGCGGCGCTCGGTGAGCCCAGGTGGGCTCATTTCTAACCCTGGAAATCCGGAATTGGCCCAGCGGGCCTGGAGCCAGACCCCTCAGGGAGGCTGTCGGGAAAGCTCGCGGACGCTCCAAGTCGGTGGGCGTCGGGGTGGTGTCCGGTGGCCCCGGGCGGCTCCGGCCACAGCTAATGTCCCGGTGCTGTGTGCATGGGGTGGAAGCGTCACGTGGAGTAATCCCGGCGCCGCGCGGAGGCGGTGGCGCTGGCGTGGGTCCCAGGCTTGGGCATCGCCTTGCGCCGCGCGCCAGGGTCGTGGGTCGGGGGCTCCCTGAGGCCAGAGGCTACAGGGGCGCGGGGAAGACAGCTTGGGGTCGCCGCGCCAGGATGTGGGGCTGCTGGCAGGTGACACCCGCCCGTGGAGCGGAAATCAACAGGCGGTCGCCCTTCACTCCCACCCGCAGGCGCTGGCCAGACGCGGGTCGCTGAGTCCCGCGCGGAAGGGCGGTTGCGGCGGCGCGGGTGGCCCGGGAGCCTAGCGAGCTAGGCCTGTTTCTCCAGGGCGCAGAAAGTCCCGGGCCAAGGAGCCGGAGGGAGATCTCAGAGCCTGCGGCGTGCGTCCGGGCAGCTGGAATCCCACCTTCTCCGTCTTTTTTTCCTCCCCCCTCCTACCCTCCACCTTCCCTTCTTTTGCTCTCCTCTCCTTTTCTCCTTCTGCATTCTCTCCTGGAAGATAGTGTCATTGCAGCCCCTGGCCTTGGAATAAACCGTCCGTTTAAGCGAAACCACCGAATCCACGCCACTGGGCCGTGGGGCTTGGGGTCTCCACGCCCGCCTCTGGACCCCGGCCCGGCCCCTCGGGGAATATCTGGACTCGGTCTTTTCCCCCCAGTCGGTTCCCTGCCCCTGGAAAGCCCTCTCTGCGGGGTCCAGCCTCCGCCCGCGCCCTCTGCCCACTTCCCCGCCGCGGCCCATCCGGGTCCCGTGGGTACCGCGCCCCTCAGCTGCCCGGGCGACAAGCGGCGGGAGACGATGCCCGAGGCGCTGCGCACAGCTCCCGAGGCCATGACCGCGCTGTTTGCTCTCCCCGCAGGCTCTTTTCCACAATGGCCCCCCTGACCAGCGCGTCGACCGCGGCCGCGCTCCTGAGACAGCCCACACCCGCCGTGGAGGGCGCAGTGGCATCGGGCGCCCTGGCCGACCCGGCCACGGCGGCCGCAGACAGACGCGCCTCTAGCATAGCCGCGCTGAGGCTCAAGGCCAAGGAGCACGCGGCGCAGCTCACGCAGCTCAACATCCTGCCGGGCACCAGCACGGGCAAGGAGGTGTGCTAAAGGCTGCCCTCCACACCCGCGCCCCGCGCGCGCCCCGAAAGGTCACCTCACTCAGCACCACTCAAGACCAAATGGAAACAGAGGACCAGCACACTCCCGAGACGGCACTGAGAGAGAGCAGCCGCCTTTGCAGCAGTCTGGATGCGGGCATGGCAGCCCTCGGCGCTCCGGGACGTGGCACCTCCTCCGCTGGCTGTCCACCCGCCCCTGCCCCTGCCCCTGCCCCTGCCCCTGCTACTGCCAACCTCGCTCCAACTCCAACATCCACTCTCTCTTGTTCTTACTTTCCTGAAAATATCGGGGAGGTTTTCTCCCGCAGACGCCTGATATTGAAGTGAAAAATTTAAAAAGCCCAACCTCTTCCTCCTGACACCCCACTTAGCCTTTCTTTTCTTTCTTTCTTTTTTTTTTAAATAGCATTTTGGCGCTCGAAGTTGATCTCCCCAGCGAGGGCCCCAGCGTGAAGCCAGGGCCCGGGAAGCAAATGCGAGCCTGTAAGATAGCTAACAGTGCACTTAAAGGAAAGGGGCGTCTTGTTCTTGTTCTCTTCTTTATCATACACCAACCAAGGTTTTTATATCAAACCAAAGGGAAATACTCTGCTAGAATATGGACTGTTGAAGTCACCAAACTGTGATTATTGATTCTGTACATACCATTGTTATTAAAAAAAAAAAAAAAGAACAGAGCTTTGTATATTTGAAATGTTATAACGCAATTGCACTCAGCGTGGTATGGTAAAAGTTTGTCCTCCTGTAGATTCTTACTGTGTTGTAGATACGGTAGGGTTCCTAGACAAATATTTATGTACTCAAGCCCTTTATTTAACTTATTAACTGTAGAGGCTTCCGAAACCTTCAAGATAAAGGCAATGGTACAGTACTTTTGTGTAATGTGTAATTGTTACCACTTTTCCTTGCTATCTAGTGGAGAAGTGTCACGCTCAAAATAAAAAAATTATATGTTTAACAAAACGAAGTGTGAATGCTCCATACAAGCGCTGAGGGGGCAGTAGAAGCCCCCAACCCCACCCCCCGGGAGTCAAGGGTGGGCTCCAGCGTCCAGGCATCTCCTGGGATTATCTGCACACGCGTTTTCCTGGCAGAGGCCCCTGGTTTGAATCCGATCCTCAAAGGGAACCGGATTTCCTACGAAGGTTAAGGACGCCGCCGCCGTACTTTCCACACGCACCTCGGCTCTCCCGGGTCGTGTCGCAGCGGGAGCTGGGGGTCCCGGGCCACGGAGGTGGGGTGGGTTCCAGGATGGGTGGGTGGATGGTGGGCGTTGTTGACGGTGGAGTCAGAAATTTGAAGCAAGCGGGAGTCTTGGCTCGGAAGGCGAAGGGAGCTGTTGGAAAGTGCCACGTAGCCAGGAAGTGAAGTGCTCAGTCCGAGATGACAGGTAATGGCGAGAGCGAGAAGCCCAGGCGCTCCCTTCCGAGGGGGCGGGCTCCACGGCATGTTCGCAGGGAGGAGGGAGTGTGTGTGTGTGTATTGTGTTGTGTGTGTGTGAGAGAGAGAGAGAGAGAGGGAGAGAGAGAGAGAGAAACATGCGGGAGCAGTAGTGATGGAAAGGCAGCGAGGGGTATCCAAGTGGCAGATCTTAACTCGACAAATGTCATTACATCACTTATCCAGGCATTGGTAAATGTATACATTTAAAAAAATCTAAACAACTCAGGTTTCGTGAGGAGACCCAAACAGATTTGCAATCCTTAACCACCTCGGCGCACCCCTCCCTCCCCGCGGCGGGGACCGCAGCTTCTCCCTCCCCGGGGCCCTGCCCGCGCCCCTCCGGGTGACCGCTCGGTGGAAGCTCGCCCGCGGGGGCTGGGTCTCGCCGACGCTCCCAGGGTGATGGGAAAGGGAAGAGAAGCTTAATTAGTTTCAATTTGCTGTAATTAGCGAGCCGGACCTTTGGGGAGAGGGGCAGGCGGGAGGGGTGCGGGGGTGCCGCGGCGTGACTACCGCGATTGCGGAGCTGGGGCCGGCAGCCCCGCCACGCCGCCGGCCAGTCGGTCGCCGCGGGGGGCGCGGGTGCGTCTCTGGGCCGGGGCCGTCGGGCTCCGCGCGCGCCCTGGAGGAGGGGGGCGGGGTCCCCTCGCGGCCCAGGGCGCAAGTGTGCGCGGCCGAGGGGAGGGTGCAGGGTCGGGCAGAGGTCAGCGGCTTGCCAGGCGCTGTGCCCACCTGGGTGTGGGCAGCCCGCCCGGCAGCTTCGGCGCTGGAGCCCGCACGTCCCGGGCTCGCCTCCTATCCTGCACCCCCCTTCACCCCCAACTTCAATTCCCCCCTCCCCAACCCTGGGTTCAGACGCCCGGAGACCCCGCCCACCCGAAACGTTGGGGAGCTCGCCGACCCGGCTCGCCGGCAGGTGGCCGCTTCTGGCACTTGGGCCGTCGGGTGGATCACCGCCACCCTACTCTAGCCCTGGACTCACGGGGGCGGCACTCGCAAGAAGGGCCCCGGCCTGGGGTATGGGGAGCGGCAGCCAACTACCATTCCTACCACACGCTCCTTTCCCGGGTTTAGTAGACCCGGTGGGAACTTTCTAGGGCTTTACTGGAGGTCTGAGAGTCTAAAACCCTCAGACTCCACATCCACAGGCTCTCCCTGAGTGAAAGCCGCTTTCCTGGGGTGGTCAGGGCCGCTGGAGAGTTTGGGGAGGAGACAGGGGACTGCTGGAGAAGACTGAGGGAAAGGAGTTGGGTGTGTGTGTTTTTTTGTTGTTGTTGTTTTTTGTTTTTTTTTGTTTTTTTTTGTGGTCAATATCAATTTTGCGTCGATTTTGCCTTTTTGTTTAGTAGGGCTTTTCCCCCCTCCCAGCTGCTAGTTGGATGGTATACGAGAAACAGTACCATTCTTCCTGTTAATGAACTCTTTTTTAAGTCATTTTTTCTCATTTGACCCTTCCATGGAACAGAAGCAAATTGCGTGAAATTACCTCCAAGGATTACATTTATTACTGGCCAATGAGAACCCCTCGCCTTGTTTTACAAACTCTTAATCCTATGTCATTCTGATGCTGCAAACAAGCCCAGTCCTGGGCCTCCTATTCTTTCAACTTTCCCCAGCTGGAGGGACCTCATTCTGCACTTAATATTCCCCATAAATATCACACGCTAAAGACCCCCTGACTTCCAGCAAGTCCACATTAAACATGTGACATGTCACGCATGACAAACTCTGAGTATCTTTTCAAAGCAGCATTAAAAGCAAAGAAACCAATTTTCTTCTCCTTCCAAACCTCCCCAAGTGCTGAATGATGGGGATTGGAAAGAGCCACTGGAGCGTACTTAGGGGGATTTTATGAGATTTTCCAGAATGATTTAATCTTATTGTGAGCATTATTAATGAATGGCAACCCAATTTGGCCCCAATATCTGGGAACTTGGTCACAATGCTGGGAGCGGCTGACCCCCCCCCCCGCCCCCTAATCTTAAGCAAACCTCTTCCACCATGGAGGACATGCAGAGCCCCAGGGAGTTTGCGAGGGCCCAGTTCAGGGCATGGCTGTGTCCTATCACACCCAAGGCAGAATGGCCCAACACCTGCTTTCCCAGGGCCACCCCCACAGCATCTTGGGGTGAGGGGTAATTGAAGCCTGGAACAGGCCTCTGTGGGAGGGTTGAGGGAAAGGAGTAAGTTAATTTGCTACATTTTGAGACAGGTTAGCCAGATCTGGAGGAGGTCCTGGAAGGCAAAAAGGGCGCATTTGGCATAATATTATCAGAGGTGTCCTTCCGTCACCAACTACCCATGGCCCGAACTGTGGACAGTAGTCAGGGCAGGCATCTCAGGTGTGTGGGGAGGCAAGTGGAAGAATTAGGGAGAGTGACTGTTGAGAAAGTTTGGGCCTCCTTGGGACTTGAAACTCAGACTTACTAAAGTCCATGCTGAAATTGGCTCAGATCAGTTTCCCATTTTTTTTCTCTTACTACCCACCCCCCACCCAACTGGGGCTAACATTGTTGTTTTTGATTTGTAGTATCAAGAGCCAAAGCACCTGTAGTTCTCTTTTTAGTATCCTTTTAAATGTGATCTTACTAGAGTGACAAAAGGGGCTGATGTGAGAGAAAAACAAATTATAATAGGTTAGCCCAACTTGCTTTTAGAGAAAAAAAAGTCCATGAGCATGTGTGTATATGTATACCCAAAAGTCAGTGTGTCTGAATGAAGGGGGTCTTAAATGGGGCCTAAAATAATATTTTGGAACACAGAAGTCCCCGGAACAACTGCATATTTCACTGATAGTGGCAGCCTGGCTGGGGGACAGGAAGAAGAAAACCCACTACCCGACGGTGCGGAGAGCGGGCGGGGGCGTGGGGTGGGGGGAAGCATTTTCAAAGTAAGAAGTGTTGTTGTCCCTGGACATTATTAAGGGTCCAGTTTGAAGTACACATTTTTTTCCTTTAAAGAAATGGGAGTGATTACCAGTTATACATTAAGAAATGTCATTCAGTCATTTTTATTCATTCTCCGGAAATCTTCGTAAAAGCCTGAATCATACTTCTACAAGCAGCAATTTTGTTAATCCAGGGGGTTATTACTCTGGGCCCTTATTAGGTTCTACACCACTGCCAAGCAATCCTATAACCCTCTCAAAAGAAGTTTACCTCCCTGTTATAAAACCAGTAGTGGTATTTATACTGTGCAATAATTAGTGTATTACTTGAATCCACTAACACGTTCATTTTATCTCTGCACAAAACCTCTAGTCTGCTTATAGAAAGCTTGTGCCTCCTTTGGTGCTGTTAAAGTGGTGAAAGAGTGAATTGAAGGCTGGTTGCACTTTCTCCTTTTGCCTCGCCTTAATTCCCATCTCTTTTTGCTCTCATCCAATTAGCACAGTGTATTAAGCGGTTTATCATCTCATAGTCAGCTATTGAGAGAAACAAGGCGAGCACTTTGCAATAGAACCTGCGCTCCTTTGACACCCTCAGGTACTTACATATTCCACTGCGCTATGAATAATAGAGGAAGAATGGAGCGCTAATTCCCTCATCAAAGAATGCCTTGTCTGCTGCTTTGCTCAACAACACCATTCTGATCAAAAGAAAAGCAATAAAGCTTAGCATAACAAAACGAAACCTACTTATTAGCTTAGTGGTTAAATTAATGCAGAGCCGCTGCTATTCAAAACCAAGGTTTGAAAACAGCCTCCAACAACCTGATAATGCTGCCTTCGGGATGAAGGAATTTTAATCTGAAATTTGAGGCTGGCTGAGATGAGTTAATCTATTAAACTGCTATAAGGAAGCTCCACCACAAACTGTTCAATTAAGAAATATTTAGGTGAGAGGGAGTGAGAAAGAGAGAGAGACAGAGAGAGAGAGAGAGAGAAGAAAGGGGGCGGGAGGGAGAGAGGAGCAGGGAATGGCAGCTTTAAATTTGGGATGGGAGCATCGAATTAAAGGGTCGGGCATCCTGACAAGAGGGTCTGGGGCTTGGTGTTTTTCTTAAAACCCTAATACAAACAGGAAAATCTGTTTTTGGAGTTTCCTTACTGTGGCATCTTCCGCCAAACTAATTTTAAATGATGTTTGAAGAAGTATATTGAGGAGCATGGTGTGTGTGTTGGAGGTAAGAGGTAGTAAGAGCTGGAGAAAGGGGTGATGGTGAGGGGCAGTGAATTCATTCTCTTTCAACATCTCCCAAATTCCAGTCTTGGAACTTTGATTAACCCCCACATCCTGGGCAACAGTCACGAGAGTAACTCCATCTGTTTTCTGGACAAATTAAGATCTTATCAAGCATACTCTGTGGGATTTTCCACTTCTGGCCCCCTCTATGCACCTTATATGTAGGAGAGTGGAGGGTTAGCAGATTGTGTCCAAGATAAGCTTGTGTACAAGTATCTGCTATAGGTAAAATCCTAGTTCCTAAATTAAACAGAAAAAGTGCCCTTTCCAGAGGCAGGGGGCTCTGAGAAGAGCAGGGTTCTTTTAGGGTACGATTTCCCAACTGACCCAGATAAACTTTGGCCCAGAGGTTTACTCTGGCCCACACAGAGTTTAAAGTTTTATTTTAAAAAATTAGTTGTCAAGGTTTAGAAATCAATAAGCTTTGTGGAATATTTGGATTCCTGGCTTCTCTGGAAAACTCGATCATGTGGCCATAGTGGGCCCTGTCCCTCCCAGCATCACTGAGTAGCTGCTGGCCCCTTTGGACAGGACCTGCCCACTCCTGTTTGCCACAGTCCCTGCCACTCACTCTAGCATGAACCTGGTTTGCTTCATCCATTCACTTTTAGAATTTGTGTTTAGGACCCGTGCCAGAGTCCGTGGAGACCGGCAGGTCAGCTCTCTCCTTACAAATAAGATGGGCAAAGTTTCCGCATCAGTTCTGCCGGGTGCACTATCAACCACACAAATCAAGGAGTAGAAATATCTCTCAGAGAAAAGTAAGTATGTGATATTCCCATCTTCTAACGGAGATTCACTGGAATTCTTAAAGTTGCAGTTTCAACTTTCTACAAAATTCTGGAATCCTTAGGTGCCTAGAGTTCTAACAGATCCCAATAAGAAAACATCGACTGCTGCATTAGCTTTTTTCAGGGACAGTACTTAGAAATGTCTCACATTCTAGAGAAATGGTCCTTGCCCCCAGGGTGGTTATAATCTAGAGGCAGAGACAAGAAACAATCCAGTAAGAAGTCACTTGAGTCTCTTGGAGTTTCCTGATGACCAAGTTCAGGGTAACTATTTATATTTAATATAATCCCAGATCCCAGAAATCAAGGAAAACATGACTTCCCTTCAGAAAGCACACTTTAGAGAACCATCTCTCTAACCTTATGTGAGAATAGCAATTATTGAAAGAGTTGACCAGGGGAGCAATAAAACCACATTAATCCCTTAGTTCCTGAAGCACCCTGGGTGCTCCAGTTTGTGACAGGCTGCAGAGCTTACACAGTACCAAGTTAGTTAATTAACTGACAGGGCTCGAAACCCACAGTTTCTACTTAGAATCTCAGTCTAAGAGCAGGAGGAGAAAGGAGAGGGATGGGAGCCAGAGGGGAGGTGAGGAACAGAAATTAAAAGAAAAAGCAAAGTAAAAGGCAGCTTCATCTCCATTGCTTAACTCATCAGTATTCCTTCACTAGGGGGGCCTTTCTTAGGGGGCGCTTTTCTCTCAGGAGCCCTAGGCCTTGCTCTTCAAAAAGAGATGCTGCTGGGCTCTCGGCTTGGCTCTCTAAGTCAGCAAAACACAGAAGAAACCATACTTCATCTCTTAAATGACCTAAAGTCGCAGAAATTCTGAATGCTTCTCAGAACATTCGACCAAATATCATGCTGTGGACTCCTAAGCTGGGTTCTGATACAGGTGGCTATGAAGAAACTGGGCTGAGGTTTGAAAAGGGGATGGCCTCTAGTCATATATATATATATATATATATATATATATATATGTATGTATATGTATGTACGTGTGTATGTATTTAGAGGTGGGGGTCTCACTATGATGCCCAGGCTGCTTTGAACTCCTGGGCTCAAGCCATCCTCCTGCCTCCACCTCCCGAGTAGCAGGGACTACGGGTGTGTGCCACAGCAACTGGCTCTAGTCACATTTTACTCCTTGCTGCCTCTCTAGTCAACTCTTTGCACCTGGTAAGGATTCACCACAACTGCTTTCCCTTTAGAAAACTTTATTCTTAAGTAGAAGGCACAACATACTTTTTCTTTTATAAAAACACACAGGTCAATGTTTTTAAAAAACACAGCATAATTGTAGAAGGGGAAACATTTTGTTAGTATAATCTTACCAATAATGTAAGAGAGGAAAGACTGCCATACTGAAATACATTTTGCTGCTGCCAAAGACAGTCCTATTCTGAAGAAATGAGAAAAAAATAGCAAGCACCAGGGCCAATTAAGCATCTCTCTCCCCCAGTTTTTCTGAATACAACACAGTGATCCTCACCCCAACCCCTACACATTAATGGACTGTTAGAGTATCAAATTATTTTCAATGTGCTTTCTTGTTGTATAAACCTTTACCTGCACTTTCTATTTAAGGGGCAAAAAGGGAATGGGAGTGTAAAACACCTGCTCAGTGTGTGTGTGTTGGACTTTGGAGCAATTCAATAAACAAGCCTGCTCTGTTTAATCTATTTAGTGAGTGCAAGGCTTCTAAATCTCCCCCCTCAGCTACCTATATAAAAGACAAGACTGAAAAGGACAGCCACTCCTGGATGGCTGGAGAAGCATTTGGATTTAGACCGGGTTTAATTGGCATGTGAAAAAGCAAAACGTCAGCTCTTCAGTCAGGCTCTGAGAACCTCTCCTTACGTGGTGGGGGGACACAGGCTAAAGGCCCTGAGGCAAAGCCTGCGGTCACTTACATTCCAGCTACTCTCAAACCAAGTAGCAATTTCCCTCCCTCAGAAACCGGGTCTTCAGAACCTTGGGGAGGGGTGCTTGGGGAGGGGCTCTGGAGTTGTGTTTTAAAGCAGTACATCTTAATATGAAGACAGGAACTTCTATGACGCTTACAAACATTTTTGCAGCCCCCTTTCCTGGTCTACATTCACACAAACATGAGACACAGTCCCAAGGGAGAAACAGATGCTCGAGGAGCAGTTAGGGCCAGAGTGGAGGCACAGAAGAAGCTGGGATTTTTCAACTACCCCCTCCTTGGTTACTCCTGGGATTCCCTTAGGATTTCACGGCACAACCAGCAAAGAGTTTGCTCAGGTTCACTTCGGAGTAGCCACTTCGGGACAAGAATTGCTCTGCTGTGTTCTTGAGTTTTCTGTAGTCCTGCAGAACTTTGGGGGTAAAAAATTGCTTCTTCAATTTATCTAAAAAAAGAGAGAGAGATTAGAAGTCTCAGGTAGTTTCTTTAAAGAACATTCAGTATTCCACCAGAGAAGGGGATGCTGATTCCATTTGTATCTCCTCCATCTTATCTCTGGTCTACCCCTGGGGCCAGTCAGATGCAGCCCCGGCCCACCATTCCTCTGTGAAAGCTTTTCTTCCTTTCCCCTGCCTGTCCGCCTCTCAGCACCTAGCTGACTCAGCGCACTGGGGGACAGGGCCACCCTCTACTGATGTGAACTGCAGGTGCACGCTCATGTGCAGCAGACAAGGTGAGCTCTACTCGCAGACGCCACTTTCACCTGCGCTGTGAGCACATGCATGCAACTGCTTGCGAAGTCTGGACGTGGCAGGAAATATCTAGTCTCAAAGGGAGCTATGGCCTCTGGTGCCTTCCAGCCCCAACTCCCCAGATCCCCTAGTCTGCATTTTCTAGTCCCTCCAGCCCAAGTCCCTCTGCTAAACAAAATTTCCTTTGCTGAAAGAGGCGAGCGGCCCCGAGGGCACCTGTCTGTCCATGGCCAAGATTTCTTTGCTCTTCTTTGTCTACACTGTGTGAACTCAGGGTATGCGGCACTCCTGTTCCTTCAACCCATTCATCCCTGGCCTTTCCCTTCTAAGCAGGATGCTACCAGCCAGAGAAAAGATCCCTCTCCCCCTCTCCTTTCCCTTCCTAGAGCCTGCTACTTCTACATGTTGTTTTTTTCTTTTCTTTTCTTTTCTTTTTTTTTTGAGACAGTTTTGCTCTTGTTGCCCAGGCTGGAGTGCAGTGGCACGATATCGGCTCACCGCAACCTCCGCCTCCCGGGTTCGAGTGATTCTCCTGCCTCGGCCTCCCAAAGTGCTGGGATTACAGGTGTGAGCCACTGCACCCGGCCCTACGTGTTGTTCTTTTAAAGGAGCAGTGGGGCTGTAATGCTCAGGTCTGATCTTTTGGGTGAAGAGGGTGATAACGTGGGGGATGACACTGTGTTCAGGAACCTGGTAAGGTGTCTGGAGATGCTGCTTTCCCTGCGGCCCTCCACCCCCAATCCCCATTTGATGGCTGAGGAAACTGGGAGGTTAAGTCACTTACCCAAGGTTACACAGCAGATAATCAGGGTTGTAGATACACAAAACTCAGGTAGCCAGAACCCCCAGCCCGTACCTGAGGAGAGGCTCACTTCTGCCCACTCCCCCTGCCACTACATCACTACTCCCACATAGAAATGTGCAGGCCTCAGACATCAGCTGATCCTGAGGTGAGGCCTCCGCCCCCATAAGATGCTGGCCTGTGCCAAAGGGCCTGGGAGCAGCAAGGCTGCCCAGCACCTCCTGATAGGAACCGGTCAGTAAGGAAACACGAAGGGGAGAGCACGCCACTCACAGAAAGCAAACCTCCAACAAGAGCAACACGGAAGTCCACAAAACACCCGGAAAACGAAAACTCAAAAGACTCCAGATTTTTGTTTCTTGGCTATACATTCGCATTTGCTCTCCACAACTTTTTCTGAATTACATAAGTTGTCCTTTAAAGAACAACCACAGGTTTTATACAGAATTAAAATGCCCAAAAGGGGTGGAAAAAGAGAGGGGGCTGCAACAGAAAGACAATTTGAAAGTTCTAATGATCCGAGTCTGGGAATAAACAACAATGGCCCCAACCAGTGTCGGCTGCCTCCCGGCAGGCCAGAGCCACAGGCCAGCAACCCCGTGCATGTGAATGACACAAATGCATCTGATGACTGGGGAGAGCACATTTAAAGAGCTGCGGTAATACGGAGCAGGGGAGGAAAAGAGAGGACATAGCTCCTGATGTGTTTACCTCCTCTGCTGATGGGATATTGACTTTTCCCACCAGGTTGGTTAGAAAGGGGACTATTTACGCTGCCACACAGCAGAGTAAGAATGACAACCAGCGTCACTCGGTGCTCTTCCTCGTAAAAGACAACTGTGACCGCCAGCATATCCCATAGCCAGTCAATACGGCCAAGGCACCATTCCACGCCAGTTAGAGATGCAGATAAAAGCTCCCACTTGCTTCCCCAAAGAGAATTTAATCAATAACATATGGAAGGTCTTCTAGGAAACAGAACTGGACTAGCTGTCACAGGCTGCGTCAGGGGCAGGGGCTGGTGGGGGGAAGGAGTCACCCCTTCCTGGTTTTTCTCTTCCCCCTTTAGGCACCTGGGCCACCCACGTTAGGCCTCACATTAAACTGTTACCCTGTTTCTGTCAATACTACATCCACCACTTTAGAACTCAAGGGAAAATACAGGTGTTAAATGGTGGA